>NC_139333.1:15794824-18294824 GCF_056507025.1 Lutjanus erythropterus
TGGTTCTTTGTTGCTCGTGTTTTACACTATAAAGAAGTCAGTGCTTCATCATTAGTTTAATTTACACTCAACAACAAAGCAGCAAAGGACCAAGAAGGGACATAATAAGAATCGAATGAGAAAAGTATTTGGTAAATGAAGTGAAGGTGTAGAGATGCACAGTCTTTTTTTTCAGTTTAGATATGATTCCAATATCTGAATTTGGACATCTGGCAAAAGAGCTCTTCTTTCTGGTGTTCTTTCTGGTGTTTCAGTTTAGTGTGGAAAAGTTCTGTGTCAGTTGATATTGATGACTGGACTGGACTGTGTTTGGGTTCACCATCTGGAAAGTTTCCATTTCGACTTGTGTAATGGTGTCCTCCATCCATTGTGGGGCTCAATGTAGAGCTAAGAGATGGCCCTTCATTTGCCTAATTTCCCATGATGCATTGCTGAGTTTAAGTCAGCTATTTTATGTTCCAAAATTCAAATGTTACTTTTTGTTAGAGTTTGTTTAGAACATTATTGTTTTATGTTGCTAGTTGTCATTTTTGTGATGTGGCTGGTGTATTTCTTCACCCATCGGGTATTGTGGCGTGTTTCCCGAATGTTAAGTCCCAGTATAAAAATGACGTGTTGCGTGCTGAGTAGCGGGATGGCGTTTGTTTTGCACGATTGAGGGTCAGTCATTGAGTTGGGCACAAATAATGTAGGTTATTAGTTCTACTTTGCACTAAACAGTCATACTAACATTTCAGAGTCATATTATGAGCCCCATATCAAATGCACATAGGTCTTTATATGACACCTGCATGCACCTTTGTAAGAGTGCAGAACAAAAATCTGAATTATTTTAGTTGAAATAATGATGAAAATGAGAAGTTGGTTATTAGTGGCATAGTGTGGGGTAGTTTTATTTTTAAAGCTTGAAAAATTCTGCAACCTAGACTTAATAATATGAATAGAATATGAGATGAGTAGGTTAATTTATTTATCAGTTTACAGCACAGGGTTCTATAATGAAATGCTAGTTTTAGTCTCCTTTGTGCTACTTATAAAAGCAAAAAATATATACAATAAATGGATGAATAAGTCATAAAAATAATTCTGTGTTGTTTGTTTGTTAATATGACCACTGCCTAAAAATATTAACAGTAAGCTCTAAGATCTTCCTCCCATAAATATTAAAAAAAAAAAGACGCTGGCTCCATTCCTACTAGCTGTGTCCTGATTGTCAACTGCAGCTTACAAGGTTGTGAGGCAGGGTTAGACCAGACTGTCTCATTGTAGACTGTGTCCTCTGAAGGATGCAGCTCCAGATTTGAGACAGAGCTTTGGTTGCCCTGTAATGATCTGTAAAATAAATCCTTGCTATGAAATAGAAATTTTCCTTACATGTTCTGTTTGTTTCAAAACAAGAAAGAAAGTCAAGATGTAAAAAAAGGACATTAAAATCATAGCTACTTAATGGAACTCTGCTACTTGTTAGAAATAAGTTTTAAGTTTATTTGGACCCATTATGCATTTATATTTTAAACTGTAAAAAGTTTTGTTTATGTTCTCTGGTTACTGTCAGTCATTTTATCTGAACATTTTGCTGTTGCTGACACGTGAAGACCTTCAGATTGGAACATGCACAGCTGGACTTCAGCCAAGTTACAGGTAGTATCATATTCCTCTAATGTTTAGCAGTCTGGCTTAGTTTATTTGCTTCATTGTGGTGCCATATTTTTCCAACATTTCTCTTGTAGACTTTAGCTTTTCTGTAATAACTGTTAAGTATGCCAACATTTATCACAGAAACTAAAATACCCATACCTAAAGTCTTACTTTTAGCTTTGATTTCTAGCTGACAAGCATTGTGTGTTCTTCCTTGATCTGATACGTGGGAATTCACAGGTCAAGTACTGTGATTAAATATTTGATGGATATATTGCCCACATGGCTTCATCAACCAACCCAGATACAATACTGTAATGAAGTGAACTCAAGTTGATCCTTCATGTCTCTGTTGTGGAGCAGCTCATGAAGTGTAATAAGCACATACTGATTGCAATGCAGCAGTGCATCGCTTTAAATAGGCTGCACATATTCAAGAAACAAAACTGACTGTACTTCATTTCAGTGGTGGACAGTAGTGAAACACTTTACTTTATATGTGCTTTAGATGTGGGGTCAGTGGTACCCCGAAGTGACCTGAGGCCTGAGGAGAAGTACCAGAGCCACACCTTGGGCCTGAGTCACAACAACCTCCCTAACCTCGTCTGCCTCCAGAACGTCATGCGCCACTTTCGGGCTCAGCCATCGAGGCTCGGCTGGCTGGACCTGTCCTTCAACAAAATCACATGCTGGTGAGACTCTTTCGTTTGCTTCCTCTATTTCTCAACTGTCACCCTCTCTGTTTTTTTTTCTCTTTCTTTTTCTCTTTGCTTTTTGACTCATCACTCATTTGTTGTCAGTATTATCACTGTCACTTTCAACTTTTTAAAATACAAATACACAAAAAACACAGTTTTGCTGTGATTGAGATAACTGCTGAAAAAAAGTAACTTTTCGAGGATAGATTCAGCTACTGCGTCCGTGAACTTTACATGAATTTTTAAGCTAGCAGCACAGTGTCACGGACTCACTGCGGCACAGCCGATGGAGAATGCTGAACATAGTTTCTGTGTGATCCAGTAACTCTACTCAAAAGTTAAAATGTATTGAAAATGATAGGTTTACAAAATTCCATATTATATGTTTAGGTTGTTTTATATTCTGTTCCAAAACAGCATGTTTACTGCAGTGACTCTGGGACACAACAGGGAGGCTGCACCTTTATTAACAGGGCAGTGCAGCAGCAATCTAACAGCACCACAAATTATATACAATAAACTAAATGGATTTGATTATAATTAAACAACTGCAAGAAATAGCAGGAGGTCACAGTCTATGTGGTTCATGATTTATTCTCATGAATAAAAACAGGTACAGAAATATTTTTAGTGATGCACACTGTGTGCATATTCTAAATGTCTAGCTGACCAATCAGATAGCTTGGTTGGACTACCTGCTGTACAAGTACAATATGTAACATCATTAGTTTATTAATACTAAGACTTTAATGTAAAAGCAGGATTTTACTGTCACGGTTGGGGTGGAGTTCATTTTAAGTTCTTTTGTATAGGATGGCAACTAATGATATAACTCATTATCAATTTATCTCCTGATTATCATCTCTATTAATTTAAATAATTAAGTAATAATTAAATAAAATTAAATTATTGGAACTAAATTACTATTAAGTGTATTTTGTGTTTGTGTGTATGCTTGTTCCAGTTTTGTGTGAACTGCGTCACCATCTGGAAGCTGTCAGAGGTAGACCAGCTTGGGAAGCTTCAGTATCTACACACCATCACTCTGCACGGGAACAACATAGAAACCTACAAAGGCTACAGGTGGAGACTCCAGTTTCTTTGAGTTTACACAGATTTTCTTCCCAAACTCATGTAAGCACACATTCTGCCTGTGTGGTAGATGTTTGGCTGTAACTTGCTCTTATTTGCAGCTGGTGTCATAAAATGAGCTCCACGTGACTGTTGTAGTTAGTGGAGCTAGTTGCAGCTACATTTAAGTAGTCAAGTGATTTCTAAAGTGGGGTCATGATAAATCTGGGGGTCATTAGATGATTAATGGGGTATAGAAGAAGACAAAACAATGTTCTGCTCCACAAATTTGTATTCATTTTTCATACCATTCTCCAATCTTTGCTTTATTTTGAAATATCTGACACTTATTTGTACCTGAAAGTTTTATTTAAATGAAACCATATGTGAAGTTTAGAGGGGAAATGTCTCCCCAAACAAGAACCAAACAACATCTGAAGAATGACAAGGAGCAGACACTGCTTTTTTGTAAGGAGTGACAGTCTATAAAGGTTGGAAACAACTGGTTTAATCTTAAACAAATAAAATACTTTATATTTTATAACCTAAGTGTCATAATAAATGTTTTTAAATTGAGATATTAATTAATGTAATGAGTTAAAAAGCACAATATTTCCTCATTACTGTAGTGGAGTAGAAGAATAAAGAAGCATAAAAATGGAAACAGCTGCTCTTGAGTAAATGTAATTAGGTACTTTAGACCACCGGAAACAGAGATACTTGCACACACAGAAAGAAGGTCGCCCTTTATTCAGCCTCTTGATTTAATTTTCATCTCATTTCATATTTATAATTTATGTGAAATACCAGGAAAGTGCAGACAAGGCTTTGCATTGATTGAAAGACATTTCCTTCAATGCTGAATTTATATTTATTACATGGAAATGCAAAAAATGTCCATGGAGCCCCCGGATTTAAAGGTAATTTAGTGTGTGTTTGTGTGTGTGTTCAGGAAGCATGTGATTTCTGCTCTGCCCCTGCTGAAGAAGATGGATTTAAGTGCTGTGACATGTGATGAGCGAGTCTTACACCATCCCTGCTACAACCGTGGCAAAAACACCAAGAAGAGTCTCCCCAAATTCAAATAGCAATCCTTTTTTTTAACTTCTTGAACTGATTCAATAAACGATGCCAGTAAAGCTTGCTGAAATGAAATTGCTAGATATCCATTGTGATATTCTTAGGAGACCAGAGGCTTGTTGAAGTGACAGTTACTGGCTAAATCACCTCTGGCTGACTGGCTACTTCTTTTAGCGAAGGATAAATTGTAGTGTAATAGGTCATTAACTGAACAATGTAATGATAAAATATTTGTAATGCCCTCTTAGTATTTTTTAAGCATATAAAGTGTACATACATTCACATAATACTTTACTTATAGCTGGAAATAAGGATTTTATTTCTTGTTCAACTGATCATAAAATATGAGAACATTGGCTTGTTTTCCTCTTTATTTACAGATACTACTGATGTAAACAAGTCTATAACAGCACCAGATTACAATGGGATCATAGATTGAGCCTTTATTGTGAGCCAACAATTCTGCTCTTTTCATTTAGTTTAATTTACTATTACCTCAGCCACTTCATCAGAGTACACAACTCCTATGTTTTGTTTATGTGAGCACTTTGGGAGTTCTAATTATGTGGGAACAAGAGTACAATTATAGGTCACCTGAACTGTATCAGAAATACAGAAGCTATGTACAGTTGTGTACTGTATAAGTAATGTGAATGGAGGATGGGTTTGGCATCAATGTAAAGCAATAAGAACCCAATTTAAAGGCATACTCATGCACGCAAGTACATGCACACACACACAAATAACAAATATGAATGTGATACGTTGGGTTTACATTGTAAACAGCTTTGGGTCTCTGCTATTACCATCTGGTCTTGTTTGAAAAGAAATGCGGGCCATAAATCAGCCCTGAGGCTGATTTCACTGGCTGTCCTCCAGGCTCTGGTTGGTGCAGAATTGTGTTTCAGTGTTTCCCCCTGCAAAATCTTTAATTGGAGGGATGGAAATGCCCCTGAATCAGCATTTAGACCATGTGACACAGAAGCTGACCGCTCAAACCAATACTAATTAAATTGTTTGAAACGGAGACCTTGTGGGACTAAACACTGAAACTGATACTTGTGAGCAGTAATTCTCTTTGACATTATTTCGTAGCGGGTTTGACACTTTTTAATCATGAGGAGAGGTGCCAGTCAGAGTCACATCTGACAAATAATAATCATAAAATAGAATGAAAACAGTGAAGCCACACAAAACAATAAGTAAGCAAATAGCAATGAAATATTTCCCAGCAAACCAGCAATGCAAAGCAAACAAGACCGCAACTCAATTCAGCTTTCAATAGTGTAGTCACAGTAAAGTCAACGTAAACAAAGCAGCAAAGCAATATGGTCTCAGAGTTTTAATAGTTCAGTCCACTCAGACAAGAAGTCTGTTTCGTTTTTTTCCCACAACCCCAAACAGTCCAGTTCAAGCAAGCTCTCCTTCTTTCATTCAAACAAAAAGCGGTAATGGTGACGGCAGGAGAAAGACAAAATTAAATCTCAAGTTGTTATTATAATTATTAATTATTCCAGGTAGCTTTTAAAGTTGGATTGTTTTTATTGGGGTGAAAAATACCACATAATTCATGTATATACTGCCTCTGAAGCCAGAAAGAAATCTCAGTTATTTAACAGACTTGGAGAACTCCTTACAGTTGCTTCAATCTGCTTTTATGCAGAGATTTTAATACAGTTACATCAGAAAGTTTTTATAGGTGTTTCTATAGGCTTTGTGTAGCAGAGTGATTCTACAAGCAAATCAGTGCATCATCAGGTGGTTTCAGAGAGTTACAAGCTTCTGTAAATGCACTGTGAAAATAATGCAGGATGTATTGATATTAGATAATGTACTTTGTAATTTGTACTTTTGAATACTTAAGTATTTTTATAAACATGTACTTTTGAATACTTAAGTATTTTTAAAACCAAGTACTCTAGTACTTTAACTGAAATAAAATTTTGACTGAGCAACTGTCACTTGTAGTTGAGTAATATTTGACCAGGAGTATCTATACTTTGACTCAAGTACTGGGGTTGAGTATTTTGTCCACCACTGCTAATAACTGTCAACCCTTCACTTAAACTGGACAATCAGGATTTTGACCTAAAACTTAAACTGGTTATGACATGGAGTTACTTCATCACTGGAGTCATATGCAGGTAAGATGATCACTGGCTGTGTTTTCTTGCAGTGTGGGCCAAAGAAAATATTACAGACTGAATGAATTACAGACAGTTTAAACATTAGTTTTAGCCATTTCTGTCCCATATGTGGCTGATAATGTGAACAGAAAGTGCAAAATGGAACAATAACACTGTTAGATGACACATGGTGTAAAGTTAACAGCAGCGGTGCAGACATAACTTTAAACACTGGGGTGATGAAGAGACTTCAAAAAAATCTTTAGTGACTTTTACTAACAGAAACACGTTCCATGTGTTGATAATCATTGTATATTGTGTTTGGGTGCAGACAGAAAGTAAACAGGATGATGCTGCTGCTGCAGCTGCAGGAGAAGAACAGGTCGCTTGGTGCTTCACTTCCAGCACTCATGCGAAGCAGTTCTCCTGCTGTGATGAGTTCCAGTCAAACTGCTGCATCTCTGTCTAAAATAGGACCATGCTTTGGATGATTGTGACGAGTCTTGCTCTCTGTAGCTTGTTCTCCGAACGAATCTATGCTCTGACCAGGCGTAGCAGTTCATAGCGATGTGCTGTGCACGATATGCAGAATCAACATACTTTTGTAATCGATGATGTTGATTATGTTGATGAATCACCCCAGCCCTAGATGTAATTCTGATGCTGGTCACCACGTCCCTCCCCCCTTCGCAGAAACCGATCAAAAGTACCAGTCCACAAAGTCCAGAAAAAGGAAAACTCCGAAATCATTAAAAGTACCTGAGCTAAAAAATGACTTTTGTCATTGTTGGGCCTGATATTGGCTTATAGGTGACATTTGGCGTGATATGTGATAAAAACACGTCAACATTGATTTAGACTTTGTAGGAACTTTAATGGTTGTATGACACTGTTTTTTTGGTACTACCATGAGGAGTTGTCAAAGCCCTGGCATTTTAAAATCCCACGCATAGGGCCCTGAACAGAAAAATGTTTTTGAATTTATTGAATTTGCAACCAAATTGGTTCGGATTGGTTAATTTAAGGTAATGTGCTCCCAAATGTGAATGTGAACGAGTCTGATGATGCTCATCAAAGGTTATAGCGGATGGGAGCTCGCAACTACTGCCAAGGTGCTCTTCAACGAGGCACTCAGCAACTGATGCTATAAGATTGTGTTTGTTGTTTTGACGCACATATTTCTCACTTTGAATATATAAATGTATGAGCCAGTGTTAAAATTTGCCAAAATGAAAGTAAGTCAAGGGATAAGAGCCAGATTGGCGCCAATCTAGAGTATATATCAAATAAATGATCATGATTAAATGTATTAATCAGTGCATAGCACCTCATCTTTTATGTGTTAATCTGACAACATTATCACCATCAAACGTATTTACAACTGTTGGGTAATATGTCCAATTTTATGTTTTGCCTGCCTTATATAGTTCGCCAAAACCTCCTTACCTCTGGCTCCAAGCCCTCGAAGCACTCTCAGTCAACCTACCAGCGTTAAATGAAGGTGATGATGATAAATGATGTACAGTTGCCGAGGGAATGTTTTTTTATTTAGACTTTCCCGAGGAGCAGCATCACTATAAGAGCTGGCTGTCAACTTCACAGAAACCACAACTTTGGGGTGATGCCATGTTTTCATTAGGGAACTGACAACACAGACGTGCACACACATACAAACACATTCACTTTATCTTAAGCATGCTCTTTTTTTCCATCTTTTTCTCTCTTTTTGACTTTCTCCATCCATTACCAACACACGCACGCCAACACACACTACACTTCAGAGCCACATGTACACAAATGCTGCATATGATGAATTTTTGCAGACAACATCTGGACTCAGGCACTCTCTCTGAATACTTAGCAGACTGGCCTCCTTGGAGAAGGTGCACTGAGATGGAAAAATGTCAAAAAGTTTAAAAGTCAGACTGGATACAGACAGAAACACATTGTTTATTTAAGAACCCTGTGTATCATATGCACAACATCCAGTGTGTCTCTATTTATTACTGTAACAGTGGATATCAGAGCAAGTTTGATATAAACAGCATTCATCATTTGGAGTCTGTTTTATTAATGCAAGGTGTTGTTAAAATCTCCAAATGTTTGCAAAAAAATCACAATGGCAGCCAGAAATAGTATTTGCTGTGTTCATCTGTGGTAATAGTACATTATAAGACTTAAATGTCAATAATTGAGTCCAGTTATTAACTGTGTCATGCTTGTGACAGTATAGATTTTTTCCTACCGTGGTGACAAAGTAACATATTCCTACAGGATGGTGGTTTACTGCAACTGCTTTAATAATTCTGTTTTCTAATACTTTATTGACACATACTGTCCGCCTCCTCCTCACAGGAATAGGGCAGTTTGTAAATATGTGTTCGGCCAATAAGTGAGTGAAAGCAAGCAGCAGACTGAACGTGACATTGCTGTACATAGCGGAGCAGAAAGTCGTCAATCTGGCTGTAAATATACAGGTCAGGTCGCAGGGCATCAGTTAATTAACACTGCAGCTTCTCAAGACCAAGAAAAGTCTCGTCTGTTATTTAACAACTACTGGGAAAGTGAAGGATGTTTGCCCTGAAGTAAGCTGATCAGAAAAGGCTATCGTTTAATTCACTGAACTTGTTCTATTCGTGTAAAAGGAATATATGCATGAATCTGACAATAAAATGAATGAAACAATCTAAAATTCAAGTCAGTTTCAGGAAGAATACCAAGACAGTGTGAATCCTCAAATCTTGCAGCCCAACATAAAATCATCTTTCAGTAAAATTGATGCAATTTGAGAGACACTAACACTTTTTCTAACAGGAATAATTATAATTAGTACATTATTTCTGCATCAGAAAATAGCCCAGTCTTAACTGGCAATCTTTGTTTTTTCAGTCCTACATAAAATCTCTCCGAAATAAAATTAAAGTAAAAGCTCATTAAAGTGCAAGTACAAGGAATATAGTGCAATGAAATCTACTTTTAGCAATCCAACAACAAAATAAATGAAAACCAAAGTAAAAATTCAAGTCACTTTCTGGGGGATACTAAAACAGTGTGCAACCTCGAGTAAATCAGTCTGTCAAAAAATCATCTTGCAGTAAAATTAGTGCAATTTGAGTAACACTGAAACTTTTTCAAAAACTTTTTTTTTTACACATACATAATCTCCCCATCTGTCTCTCCCCTCCCTCCATCCCTCCATCCTTTGCTACTCTTCTCTCTGTCACCCTTCCCTCTTCTCTCCTCTTCTCTCCTCCTCTCTTCTCCACTCCCTCCTCACTCTCTCTTAGTCCATGCGTCTCCATGTGTCCTGAATTGTGCGAGACTGTAATTTAGCTATGTACTGCTGTGAATAAAGGATAACATGTACACGTGCTCTGAGGTCAGGCTTGCTCTTTTTTTGAAATCACAATGTTCCCGGCAGCTGAATAGAGCCATTGAAATGGAGCACATGAGGCGGGGACAGCCAGGTATGATTTGGCCAGAATAGCCAGGGTGGGGAACCTTACTGCATTGTCCTTCCAGCGTTACAGTAGAGTTTTATCCCTTACAATACATTGTTCACCAAAATACCGAGTACCTCATTTCTCACCATTTCAGCACATTCACCTTCCTGGCCGTTGTCTCCGTCATTGTTGTGCTCCTCTGAGTCTGAGCCCAGCAATGCATCAGACTGGGTGCTGGCTGAGCCATCCTGCTCACTTTCCTGCTGAAGCTGTTCCTTCTCACTTCATTTGGTCTGAAGTGCAAGAGCCTGAAGTTTTACTTGCACTTTTCGGATTTCATTTTAGGACATGAACTTCAGCTTGTGGAACCTGTGGTCATCTCACACAAGTTTTTAAATGTAGTTTCTCTCCTCTGACGGTGTTTTTTACTGTCAGGTGTCTGTTTTATTACATACAGCTAACTCAGATGAGAATCAAAAATCAACCGTTTTCAGGCTTTCTACCCACTGCAGCTTTAACAGATCCATGCACTGATCTCAACATGAGACTGACCCTTCAACCTAAAATTTGCAGTGATGACAGTAATGAGCTCAACCCTGTGGTAGGCATCACATGACCGTGGTAATGCGGTAATCATCACAGCCCCGAACTCATTATCACCACACTCGGTTTATTGGAATAGGGTTTGAACTTTTTAAGTAGCTGAATTACCATCTAAAGCTCTTTAAAACACGTTTCACAAGCGTCATATAAATGCCAGTGAATGCTATTAATGAATCCTCTCTGTGTTCCCTGTATTAAAGCTGTGTCATTGTGTAACACATTTTGCAACAGTGATTAATTTGCTAAAGGATTAAACAATTTTCCATGAGGTCTTTGCATTAGATTTTAGATTTTGTTAGCAAACACCACTGCAGATGTCTCTCAGATCTCTCCACCCTTCTCTGCATTTTTTCCCCAATGCGTTAAGAGGGCAACAAAAAATAAGTAGTTGTTCAAAAATAGACATTTATTTTGAAAAGGTGTGGCCGTGGTGTAGATGAGTGAGGTCGTTCAGTTTCATATAGTACCTTTAAATTTCATTTTTGTTTGAAAAGGTGACCATGTCTGGCACAGAGTGATGAATGATATAAAAAATGACGTAAAAAGTTCAGCATATGATAATCACAGCTAAAACAGTTATGACATGCATTGTTCTCCCTTGCCATAATCTGATTCCCCAATGTAGTGTGAATGACTGATAGTGAAAGAGTAGTGCTTTCTGATCACAGTGACTATAGTAGATTTATCTTGCATAAGTGCAGAACCTTTATAGAGAAATTAAAATAAAATAATCATTGACAAAATGGATATACACAAAGGTGCCCTGATGTTGCATACTGTCATAAGTTTAAAAATATGTACCTTTAAGTTGCACTTTGTTCAGAGTCATTACTTTAACAGCTTTTTTCCTCTTAGACCATCTGTGAGCACTTCTCAGAGTTCATATCAGACGCACTCAGACATATCTTGTTGAGATTGGTAGGTTAGAGACTAGACGTTTAAACACCCTTGTGCAGCTTCCTTTAAATGTATATACTTTGACTGCTTCACATTTTAACATTTTAATCTCTGAAAAACCACAAATTATATGGCATGCATATCAGATGGAGACAAGCACGTCATAAGGCTTAGAAGTCAGGCTCTTTGACTCTGTTCAGCTTTGAGCACCATGTTTCCCTTTAAAGTATCCGTGGAACATTTTAGCGCTGCATAAAACTGCATAATTTAATCAATAATACAAAGTCTCTCGAGTAGACCTGCAGCTCCTCCTCTAGTTCGCTGTTCTTATTTTGACTTTAAGCTACAGGTACGATGTGAGATATAATATTTATGGTCCATGGGTTCATGGTAAAGTTTAGAAATTGGAGGCAAAAGATAGGTGGAATAAAATATCAGTCAGTGTTTTCCATCAGAGGCCATGTACCCTTGAACAAACACAGAATTCTTATACATTTCCTATACAGTATGCATACCGAAGACTTTTTTGGATGGATTGTGCTAGTGTTTTGAGTACTTCTCACTCTAGTTAAATTTCTTTCGGACGTATCATTCCATTCTTTTTTCTCATGCTCCTTTCAACATGAAGGAATTGCATTTGCAGCCATAAATATTTCTTTCCACACTGACCACCAGTTACACCTCGTACAATACTGTGACTGTGTACATTCAGGCCTGTATTTTTTACAGCTAACATTTGCTCATAGCTAAGGTAGGTCTTATTAATGTGACTCACTTCACAGTGAAAAAATAACATGATAATATGGGTAGAATATAGCCCAGTGCGGTTCATTAAAGGGGTTAAAACATTTTTTACACCAACATGAGCATGTAAATACAGGTTGTCTAAACATGGCTAAATCCATTTTAAAAAAAAGTGTTGACCCCTTTATCATGGCTGGTAGATGAGTTTACTTAAAGCCAAGACTGAATGTTTGTTGTTTGAAGTTTAGTTTCTTTCCTGCATTGCTGTTTTTGCTTTCAGGTATCTGTTTTATTTTACTGTTTCATGTTCACGTTAAACTGGATAGGAGTCATGTTCAGTTACTGCTGATGAAACTCAATATTTCCTGATTTTGCTGCTTCATATTAAATATATGCTGCACGTATTTTAGATAATCAAATAACAGGAGGCTTTTATTGTGAAGAATTTAAAGGAAAATAAATTATATGCTTACCCACCTTTTGCTCCGATGCTCAACTAAGATTGAAATCATGTTAAGTCATGCAGCACATGTGTACGAAAAAGGAGCAAAAGAGTCGCAGAAGTTAATGACGGTGACAAGCCTTCATTGTCTTCGCTGAAAGGGAGCTAAAAGTGGCGTGACTGTCATGTTTCCATCACTGCTGATCAGACCTGGAGCTGATAAATACCTGTGAGTGCTGCAGAGTATTTTGACCCGAGAGTGAAAGCTGATTGCACCTTCTCCCATCGAAGACAAAAGCCACATGTTAGTGTGTGTTAGTGGGTTTTTGTCCAGTGTAAAAGGGGCTTTAGAGATAAACAATGTGCAGTTTAGAATCACCAATTAACCTCTGGCCTCTGGGAGCAAGCTGGAGCACCCGGAGGAAACCCATACAGAGAAGGGCAGAAGAAACTCCACACAGAGAGACCCCAGCCAGCCAGCGTGTTTAAACCCAGAGCTGACTGCGCTAACCACTGCACCACCATGCCGCCTAATTCATTTTAAACCCTTTAAATATTAAATGTCATTGGATGACTTTGTGTTCAAATGCTCTGCTTTTCTGTGTTGCTCTGTTTCTCTCCTTTCTTCTCTTTTTCAATAGTTTGTTTTTCTAGTTTTACTCAAGCTGCCCTTTCAATCCCTCTGACTTTCAGCCTGTCTTCCAAATCCCTCCGTGCATCCTTTTATTCGCCCCCCTCCCCTCCCCCCCCGATTCACCGGCTGAATTAAAGCCAATTTTATAGGAGGGAATCAGCAGCGTTATTATCATCAGCAGCACTGACTAATGTCCCTCAACACAAGCATTATAATTCCACAATCAATACGAGGCTTTAATTATTAAGTGGCTATCGGTGCAGTTTGCATTAGCAGTGCTGGAGGCTCATAAATAATTAAACATATTCAGTCTGACCCAGCATTGTGTGTGTGTGTGTGTGTGTGTTTGTGTGTGTGTGTGTGTGTGTGTGTGTGTGTGTGTGTGTGTGTGTGTGTGTGTGTGTGTGTGAGTGTGTGTGTGTGTGTCCAAAAGAGAGAGAGGGAAATACCAATAGAAATATACTGCTTTGTTGACTTACCGTCTTTGACTTGGCATGGAGCACTGTTGTATAAATTAATTGAAAGCAGTATTAGTGGTAAAACCTATGACTGCATCAAATCCATCAATACCAATAATGAATGTGCAGGGAAAACATGTTTACAGATGTGGAGTGCACTAAACCGGCAGTTATACGCCTGCGTTCTTCAACATCTATATGAATGAACATGGCCATAAAGTAGAGCAGTGCAACACACTGGGTCCCAAACTCCTTGACAAGGAAATGAAATGTCTCCTTTGACAAAACGATCCTAATTCAAGGTCCTCTTACTAGTTTTATACAGAGTTTTCCTTTCACATGGGCTTCTTCTGATTCATTTGAAGATTGATCTGTTGACGTATAAGCAAAGTTAAAGGTTTCTTTTCACTTCATGTTTAATTACATTTGACGGCTTCCTTTTCTCACATGGTTTCCCTTTAAATTATCACAATATTATAACAACTAGAAGGAGTAAAGGGAATATGTCACTATTGAAAGTTGATCAAATGAAACACACTGTTACCTTAAATAAAATTTGGAATTTTCTTGATTTGAACATTGTTGGAACCATTTGGGACGACAGAAGTACTCAACTCTAACATAGGCCCAGTCATGTTTAAACATTGTAATGCAGAAATGGTACAAATTATAGCTTTAATTGCAAATAAAACCTAAAATCTATTGACAGTCAGCTATTAAGAAACTGTCTCTATGGCTTAAAAGGTTTTCTGTTTGGAGACTATGTGCAGGTAACCACTCAAGACAATGTACAGGAAGTAGGCAGAGCAGCAGCCTTAGATTATCAATTTTTAATTAGAGACGTCCAACAGTGAGGTGAATAGTTGGCCTGAGGTGGAGCTGTTCAGCACACTGTGGTGCTGATTACTCTGTACATGCAGCAGCATGTTTCCCTTTTCCTCCTTGACAGATAAAGCAAACGCCAGCAGCTAATGTATATACCCTGCTGCACTAGACGTGTATGCATAGAGCCATAGAGATATGCAAATGCTTTGTTAAAGCCTTAATTGTTTAAAGAAAGAAAACGTCATGCTACAGTGTTGTAAACATTTTAAATTGTAATCATGTTTATGGTAATTTGCACATGTTGATTAGGAAATGCAGCCTAAAGGTTTTTCAAGCAACACAAATGCATTAAAACCCCACTGTGGCCCTTTTGTGGAAGATTTAGTTCGTCCAATCCTGGCTTACACCTGGTTTAGTGTCTGACAAGAGGTGGTACAAGTGGAGGGATGTTGAGATAATTGGTTTTGACTGTAGACATTTTAAATTAAATCATCTTTCTTGATTCTGCTTTGGTTTGGAGAATCCACATGAATCCTCAGAGCTTGCTGCCTTGTGGGTCGCCTCTGTGTGTGTGTGTGTGTGTGTGTGTTTAATGTGCACATGGATGAGCATGAGTGCAGGTGTGTGTACAATGTGTACATTCCTTCTAACATCTGACTGCACGTGCATGTGTGCATGTCAACACTCGCATACACACACAAGGTGTGTCAGAGTTAATTGGTGAAAAGGTGTGTGCGGGGGTGTTTTTTTTTTCTCCCCCAAGCCTTTGAAATCCTATAATGTGAACCTTGTCACTCCATGCCTACGGTCTTAGAAAATCAAGCTGAAAAGTGTGAACAGCATGGGTTGTTCAGGTGTAAGGCTTTGTAGTCATAAGGTCTTTGATATTTGGCAACTTTTTAAAGCCAAGTCAGATAGGATGTGCAAGTAGGAGGGAGAGCAATTAAGTGACTCACAGCTGAACTAGCATTAGGGCACATAAGAATTCATATAAAAGTCTATGAAAAGTGATGAAATCTTTCTTCCTTTATCTTTTACACTCAGTTTTATATTCTTATGCTCTTATACTTTTATTTCTTCTCTAAAAAAAATAAAAGTTCATCTTGCCCAAAATAGCTTGTTAGCATTACAAGTGCTCCTCTTCTACAGTACACAGTTCATTGCGAACTAAGGGGTACTAAGGGTACAATGACTTTAAATGTGCTCTGCTTTCTGTTTTGGTGTGAACAAACAAATTTTTTTTACATTTCGTGTGTCTTACCAAGCGCACTGAGTGCATCCTTTAGCTCCAACAAGTGTGTTAAATGCATTTTCTTACTCATAAAACATTTGCAAAGCTGAGTTTTTAGGTATTTTTTGAATAACATTGTTTACATCCATGTTTGCTTGCTAGCATGCTTTCTCTTTCCTGACTTTGCTTGTGCATTGCAGAATATCTTGGTGTGTTGCTTCTGCTTGTAGATCAGTGGAATAGTCTGAAATCATTTACATGACTGGAGGTTTAGGATGACAGTAGAAAATTCCAGAGTACTGTACCTTTAACTTTGATGTGGTGCTGAACATAAAGGAATAGATGTCCTTTTGAGAAAGTTATGTATAATTCTAAATTACTCGTATGATAACTCCTCTAGAGATGTTCTGGTACAAGTTTTTTTTTTTATTCTTGATGCCAATTCCACTACCTGAACAACGACCTGAAAGAAAAAGACAGCTTTGAAAATCTGTTCTGGGCATTATTGCAGATCACCACAATAACAAACCAAATCAAGAAATAAAGACTGAAATAACAGTATCTGTGTTTGCGCTTCAATAACAGAGATTATGTACAACAGTACACCAGGTACTCACAGTATCGATGGTCAGTCAGAATTGCAGTGTTGGCCTTCATCTGCAACCCCTGGAGAAGCTTCAACCGGGAAATACACAATTCAGTGGATTATTTGTCCTGCTGACACAGACTCCAGATACCTTCTGCTGACCACGACCAGGCTATAATAATGCAGACTTTTTCATGTGATCTGATGCAGAGGCAAAGTTGGCATTCCTCTATTGTCCTGTTTGTCTCACCATAAAATCTGGCATACGGGAAGTGTCTGGGAGGTACCAGGGTCCCATTTCGGGGGCAAATACGTGGGATCAGAAGAACTTTAAACTCCTCTACAGGTCTGAAAGGACATTTTCTTTTACAATTTGGTGAAACATATTGGGTGTCAGATCTGAAGTACTCCCCAAAAGAAGTCATTGTTTTATGCAAAGAACCCAACTTTTATGTTCACATGAATCTAAAAAAGCCAGTCAACACTGACACAGCTTTCTATACTTTATAGTGGACACAAAACCTCTATGATGAGTCCAAGTCATAAGAATACTGCTGTACTATGAAGTTATGAGTGAAATAAGGAGTAAATCCAAAAGAGCTGCAAATGATCCCTCGGAATAAAATGATACATAAATATAAGATATAAAATAAAACATAATTAATCTTCTGTATTGTGCTGTAATGATGTCCAGACTTACAGCATCATTAATGTAGTAATAAAGAAGAATGAAGTTATAAAAATAAAACAATTAAAATATGGACTGTAACTGTGTCAGCATGTGATGACTGGGCTTATGGTTTAGTGGTGTGAAAGCATGGCGTGAATGTTGGCAGGTGTGAGCGGATGAAACCATCCTCATACATACTGCATGTGCGTGTGTGCATCTCTGTGGAAGTGTGCGCATTCATGTGTGTGTTTAACTGCCCATTAACGTCCAGTGTGGGTGCAGTCAGCGTTTTCAAAGATCTTTATCGTAACAATCAATAGGAACATTAACCATTCAGTTTATGGAGCAGCAATACGTGAACAGATATTGAAAGGACCTTCTACCTCCCACAGTTCTTGTTGGAGTTGTGAAGTAGATGGAAATGAATCAACACGTCTAAGCAACACTGACTCATACCGTAGTAAGCATATAAAACCATGACAATGCAAGAGTCCAACAAGTTTCTACCAATGTTTTTGAGTCCCTGACAACACTAAGACTGTGTCACACCAACAAAGATTAATTTAATCTAAGATAAATTCTTATCAGAGAGTTAAATCCATATAGAGATGTTTTCTTACCCAAATTAAAGCTACTACATCTTAAAACTGGTTATGAAACAGTCTCAATTTAACCCTGACATTGCTATATGACCTACACAAGGAAACAAGACCATAAGCACAAATATATATAGTTCTTAATTGGATGCCACCATGTCACATCCTCTATGAAATCAAATGAGGCTAGCCTGTTTTTACATTTTCCCAGGCAAAGTTACAGTGAGTAATACCTTAGCCAGTTCAGAAAAAGCAGGAGGAAACTTTTCTGTAGATAATTTTGGACCTATAAGTATCCAACAACGTTTCAGTCTAGACGACCTTCATCAGGTATACTACATAGTATACTACGTAGTATACCTACATAGTATACCTACATAGTACACTACACAGTATACCTGATGAAGGTCGTCTAGACCGAAATGTTGTTGGAGCCTTTCTGATTTTCTTCAAGTTGAATCTTCCTCCTACGCACCTGTCACACTTTCAGGTGTGCAGAGACCTTTTTTTTTTTTTACATTTTTAACAGGACCTATAGGGGTGAAAACTGTTGGCTGCTGTGCTGTTAGCCACCTAAAAAGTTAACAAAATATTACATTGTTTCTTAGCTTGATTTTTAACAAAATGTTACATTGTTTGCTAGCTAGCTAAAGGGTTAAAAAAAAAAGTATATATTTTTTGTTGCCTAGCTAAATGTTTAACAAAACGTTATATGGTTTGTCTGCTATCTAAAAAGATAAAAGTTACATGTTTTTAACTAAAAGGTAACAATATACATTGGCATTGTTTGGTAACTAGCTAAAAAGTTAACAAATGTTACGCTGTTTGTTAGATCAAGAGTTAATATTGTATCACAATTTAAATTGGAGTGTCAAGTTTTGGTGCAACAGAAGCCTGGTAAAAACTGATGTTTAAAGAGAGGGGTAAATTAATCTGTCTTAATTTTAAGCTTAAAAGTTTGGTGCAAATAATTTAAAGTTAAACCATGATTCAAATGAGTTAAAAAGTCAATCTGGTTGGTGTAACCCAGTTTAAGAGCTTAGTTTTAGTGCTCAGACACCGGAGTGCAAGAAGTGCAAAAAAATCAAATAAATTTTAAAAATTAAACATAAAACAGAAAAGTGTTCAGGTGTTTATTAGATTAACTGAGACAGCAGCAGCAGTGCGTGCCCAGTGGTTGTCCCGCTAACTCCTTTATTATTGGTTGAAAATGCACACAGTCTTTTACACCTCTCATTCAAGGAAAGATACCCTGGTACACTGCAGTGAGCTGTCACACTTTATCTGATTGCCTAGATCACTTCATCAGTTAAGACATCATTCTGCAACCTTACAGTCAGTTGTTTTATCTGACAGCTGATTGGCTACTTGCTTCATGCTCTCCACAGTCAAGTTAGGCTGTGTCCACCGCTAAAGAGACAAAAGGCAGCTGTAAAAAGAAACTGCTGGGTGTTATTAGGCTATTTACTGCTCCATTTGTGGTTTTATGGTTGACGTGATGCTCTCAGGAAATGAGTTTGAAAATGCTTTGTTGGCAGGCAGGGGATTATGAGATTGGGGTCCCAGAAATAGTTTGGCTGCACAGTGGGGCACTAGAACTCAGTAATTACTAAATCTCTCCTGTTTCCTCTGTCGTTACTGTCTCTTCTTCTCCCTTCTGATTGGCAGCCTTTGCATCTGTTCCCACCCTTATCATCTACTCTTTTCCCTTTCTTGCATGTCTCCAGTTGAAATGCACGAGAATGCTGTCTCCTCTTTTGTATCTATTGTATCTATTATTCCTTTCACTAACTGGCAAATGAATTATCTACCAGTAAACACCATGTTTTCAAGATTTCTACAGAAGCTTTTTGCTAAATCAGGTCCTAACCCTAATTACCATGGTTAACAAACAGTTAAGATAGGACCTACAGGTTAGGGTTAGGGGTTAGGGTTAATATTTATTTATTTGGTCCTTATTTTTTAGACCTGTAGGAAATATTTTTGTGCAAGTATTCCAAATCAAGCCTGAATATTTTGGGCCATAGTTCTCTCCTTGAAGGTTACATTTCTTATAATTTCTTAATGGATGGTTAAAAAAAACATTGAACTGGCAGGAAAAACACAAGGACAAGAGTCAAAGAGAGACAGAAAAAGAGAGATACAAATCATGCTGAATTAAAACCAAGTGTGTACTGACTGTGAGGGCACCAATAGGTTTGTGCCATTTTGAGGCTTTGAGTCTGGCATTATGGGGACAGCCATCTTTTTTTTTTTTGCAACCAGGGCATGTGCAGTACTGATGAGAGTGTGGCGCTTGTGTGTGATGTACTGTAACTTGGGCAGTGTTTGGTTTTGTCTCGTCCATACAGGAAAAAATGGTGGCCTGCATGGCCCCAAAGTTTCTCTTACACACCTAAACAGAACACTAAAATATGTTTCTGAAAACATTTTCTTAATTTCAAGAGGCTCTATTAGAAGCTGGACACAAAATGCCTGCAGTCACTGTCAGTCTTGATGAACTTATTGAGAATAACAGAAGGTAGCCCTGCCCTAAATCTTCCCTGCTGTATTGTCTGTTTTCCTCTAAATGGAATCCATAATACACAAAATACGCATCATGCTGCACTGAAGAAGACTTGAAACTAGTGATTGCAACCATAAACCCATTACAAAACAGTTTAATGAAGTAGAACAGCAAGTGAGAAGTAGGCTTATTTTGCCATCCGCTTACATACCATCAGACTTCTTTTTGCAGGAAGTGGAGTCGCCCCCTGCTGGCCATCGGACAGAATTCAAGTTTAAGATACTTCCACATTGGCTTCAGTTCTCAGACCTGGAAGCTCCCTCTACCATTTACTACATGGTCTGCGGTTAAAACTCACGATTGTGCCCCCCTACATTTTACATGAGTTAATACTGTCATGATCTTTTGTTTTGAAGGTATTTACAAGCATCACTGTTGCAAATCTGCCACTAAATCCAGGTCAGTATAAGTGGACAACACTGGAAAGTTTGAGGATACAGCATGAGTGAAATGATCACAGTTAAACATTCTGTCTGTATCTACACTACTAGAGAGCACTGTATGAAAAAATAATGAAAATGAAATATTAATAATTTTGCTGGGGGGGGGGGGGGGGGGTTCAAACCCACTCTAGCACCCCTTGTGGACCCCAATTTAGGAAAAGCTGCAGTTAGTCACCCTGTAAAACAAACATTTGCTCTATTTAAAAAAAAGTATTGAAAGAAAGAACATAGTCATAATCAGACAACAACGCTTCAACTTTATCTCCCTGTCACATCAGTGTAGTTCATGGGTCACTGTTAGTTATGTGATATTGCAAATATGCAGTGGATAGTTGTAGCGTATAGAGCATACTTTATTTTGTAGGAGGAAAAATGGTGTGTGTGGCAGTGGTCTGTCCATTTTTAAATACAGCATTACCTTTAGATCCTACTCTCAGCACCCTGTGTGTAGTTAACATTATTTTTTTGCCTTTCCAGTAGCAGCATGGCTCTAGGAATGGCACTTTTGATACAGCGGACCATGTTGCCCAGAGGATGAATCCTAAAGACTTTTCATAGCAAGCTGAAGGAGTTAGTAGCTGTTAAGCTAGCGGTTAACTTACTTTAGCAGCAAGTTAAGTTATCTGTCCTTCAGGAAACTCAATCACACCAGATGACATCAGAGTGAAACCCAGAAATCATTTCCTCCATAAAATATGATCCAGTTTCATCTAAATCAATGACATAGTTGTTGGTGCACCGTAAAGTTTTTTGACCAGTTTGGCCCACTCAGATTTCTCAGACCTTTGGGTCTTTCAAGCGTCTGTTACCACAGAGCACTGTCATCACAATAAAGGCATTTCTTTTCACTGGACATTATGATAAGAGATATTTAAATATGTCAGACTATAACACCGACTCTGAGTACTGTGTATTTGATTGAGTATTTTGATTGATGAAAAACCTCATTTTAAAGTCTGTATTTACATGCTGTTATTGAAACTGAGAATGAAGATATTTTTTATAGAAATGAATCTATTTTTTTTTAAATACATGAAAAAGAATTGTTGAAGCAGTTTTCCTCTCTGTATTGGATTACGGTGATGCTATTTATGGGCAGGTGGCCAGTTTGAGGCTAAAACCATTGGATGCAGTATATCACTCCACTACACATTACGAGGGTAATTATGTGGCACCACTGAAAATGCAATTTCTCCCTCAGTGTGTTTTCTAGTGACTTAAATAAATAATTAATGAGGACGATAATTATCATTATCAGTTTGTCCATCTTGTATTTAACGTGTATTCTTTTCTTCACTTTGGAAAATCCCAGGCCCTCTAGGTCTTTGTTTTGTACTTCTTTGTATAAAGTCTTATGAAACAAACATAACCATTGTTTGCTTTAAATTTGGATTCATGTAGTTATGCACCCTAGACGTTTGACTCTTTGTTTTACTGACCCACCCACTTAAAACCTTGTACTGTATACTTGTACTGTAAATATTCAAGCTGAAATGTTCCACACAAGAGTTCAGATTAGAAACTTGGTTTGTATTCACATCACACTCAAAGTTGAGTCTGTATATAATTTGACAGTTAAGCCATGACGTTAGTTTAAAAAGAAAATTGCTGCAACATTTTATGCTGATTTCAACCTGCATGAAGCATTTCAATCTACATAATATCCTTATCACACAGTGCCACAGGGGCAGCTGGTCTGTCTCTCTTCCTCCCGTTTACTGTCCCTCTCTCTTGTCTCATTCCTCCTGCTCTCTCTTTGCATTTTGCACAGTCCGTGTTTCTTTTCTATCTTTAAGTTTCTCTTTTTCTCTTTTTGAGTCCCTCTCTGTCATGGTGAAATATGGATTTAAGCAACACCTTATAGGAAAAGTCCACTGTATTAGAATGAATGTCGTCAAATTTCCCGTCAGCAGAGAGATAGGTAGTGCACGGTCAGATGGATAAGAAAAGCATTATAATAATATCATATCACTGATATAACGTACACATACATGTCTTTAGTTCTCTAGGAACATATAACTTCTTAAAACCCAAAATCCAGAAAAGCTGGGATGTTGTGTAAAAATGTAAAAACAAATAACAGACAAGATATTAAATGTTCAATCTTTATTGTCTTTCATAAATACACTCATTTTGGATTTGATGCCTGCAAACAATTTCAAAAAAGTTGCAAGAGGGACGCCAAAAGACTCAAAAAACACCTGTTTGGAACATTCAGTGAAAGGGTAACAGGTGTTATGATCATGATTGGGTACCACACTGCACACATTATGCACACGCCGGAGCCCAGGGCCACACTGGCCTCCACACATTAAACAAATCTGGAGTATAAACTTAGTAGTTGTCTAAGTTGCTTCAAACGAGGCTTAACATTCTCACAGTGTCTCTTAATTGTCACCCAGTATTACACAATTTAGTCTAACAGTGCCCAAACCTCTGGAAATAGCCATATAAGCAATACCGTAGTGCCAAATTCAACAGGATACGCTATGGAGTAAATACAAAAACAACACAAAATGCGGGTCACAACAGCTGGTATTTAACCATCATCGAGCTAGAACCGATACCGGCAGGCGCTTGTTAAGAAAGCAGTCAGACGGAGTAAAATCCACACACGTTGTCATCAAAAATAAACTTTTTGTTCAATCAGCTCTTGTGTCCTCTGAGGCTGGGGGCTGATAAAATGATTTGTGCTGCTTCTCTGACATGGTGTCAGTTAGTTTGGAGCCAGTAAATGCTCAGTAAACAGCCTGTCACTCTGAAATAAAATATATCAGGGTCTGCAGATGTCCCATTGGCAATACTATCTGGGCCTGTAATAATGCGAGATCTAGAAGTATTGCATTATTTTCAGGTGATAGTTCATAATTGGATTACTATTCGAATATTAGAAAATCATGATCATCATCTGCGAAGGCCCCATTAATGCTGAAAGGTACACATGGGTTTTGGAGCACCATATGCTGCCATATGAGTGCCTGCTTACTTCAGCCAGACAACGCCAAGACACATTCTTCACATGTCACAACAGTGTGTCTTCATAGTAAAAGAGTTCAGATACGAGACCGGCCTTCCTGCAGTCCAGACCTGTCTCCCACTGAAAATGTGTGGTGCATTATTAAGTGCAAAGTATGACAACAGAGTCCCTGGACTGTTGAGCACTTGAAGTCATATATGAAGCAAGAATTAACCTCTACACTGCTCACAGGTGCAGCTCTGTGCCTGCTTGTCTGAGGTACAGTGTGTCTGTGTTAATTGGCTATTACTCATGACTTCTAACCAATCAGATAGTCCTGTGGGTGGGACATGGAGCCAGACTACAGAGTGTAGTAGTGTATTATACTGGACAGTGTATAATTATCTATCATATATACTATAGTATATACATAGTTCAGTACTGTATAATACAGAAGAAAATGGTATTCAAAGTATACTGTATAGTATTATTATTAATATAGTGTAATTTTTATTATATATAATTATTATTATATATATTTAATATTATTAAAGCTATTACTATTACATTATATGACCATAGTGATAACTACAGACAAAGAGAAGTCAAAGCCAAGTGCATTTTAAAAACAGTTTAACCCTAATCCCACTTTGTTTTCTTTTTGTGCTGATCTGAAAAATGATCTGATCCGTGACTCAAAACCATGATATGATCTGAGCTGTGAATTTTGTGATTTGTTGCACCCCTATGTATTTCAGTGGTAAACATTCCCCTGTCCCAGCCTTTTTGGAACGTGCTGCAGGCGTCAAATTCAAAGTAAGTGTATATTGACAAAAGAACAACAAAGTTTTATAATTTTGAACATTAAATATGTTGCCTTTGTACTATACTCAATTAAATGTATCTCAAAAAGGATTTGCATATCATTGCATTCTGTTTTTATTTACCTTTTACACAATGTCACAAATTTTTTGGAATTGATGTTGCATGATTTATGTATCCAGTGTTCTTTCTCACAAACAAACAACTTAACAAATGCAGAAAACCTGCAGGTATATATGATCATATCTCACAGACATAGGCGCACTCCCGTTCCTCTTGTGCAGCTTTTTTTGACAGTAGCCACAGGATTTAATTGAGTTCCTGTCAGAAATATCAATTGTTCAATTTTTCATCTGTCACAGGGTTGGGCAGAGAGAAGTTAGAGGTACGGGGATTTTCACTCCCATACAAACAGAATACAATCGAATAGAAAACAGAATGAATTGTATGCCACAGAAGAAATTTCTAATACGGTCCCATCACATTTCATAAGGACCATGTTTATGTTGCTGTTTCATTTCTTACTTTGTTGAAATAATCAATTAGTGAGTCACTTTGTGCACTTAAATGTCTGTATCTTCACAGGTCGAGAAACCATCACACAACTTCCAACACCTGGTGTGCTGATCATTTCAACACATACTAGATTCTTAATCCTCATTAAAATAATTAATGAACACAAACCAGCTCTCCTGACAAATGAGACCCTTTGGTGTTGAGAGGAAATGTAGAAATGTGGAATATGAATGGACGAGTCCCGCAGCGTGAGAAAGCACCTGATAGTCAGGTATCTAAATGCGGTTTAGTATGCAGCAGCTGTTCTTTTTTACGTTTTATACAAAAAGCTGTGATAATTCTATGTTCCTTTTCACTGTGAGACTTTGGAAAACATAACTTCTAATCATAGTATTGGCGCCCATCCAGAAAAGTGTGGAGAATTTTAGTATTCTTAGCAACCCAAAACTTTAAGACTCCAGATCCTACCCTCTGACAGGTTTATGTCTCTGCTGATAATTCTACTGTGAGAAGCTGTTTTGAAGCCATTTCTACCCATTTCAATTTCTAGAGGTCACAACGCCTCACTAGAAGTTTTCCACCTGTCATGGATTTCTTGTCTAAGAGGTGTGAGTTTCAGAAAATGTTTCAGTGTAATTGTTGCAGCTTCTCTAATGCTGAGCTTGTTTAAAATGCAGCAGCTGGATCATACCACTGATGAAAGTTTTGGTGTCCTTATCCGGCACTTTTAAAATGATGTTCTGATGAAGACTTTTTCTTCGGCTAACTTTTGAAGTATCCAGAAGGTCAGGCTATAACAGAGAAACCTTTGACACTGTACAGGCCATGAAAACAAAACAAACATTTGAATATTGAGCTGCCTACATGGCTATGAGTTGTTTATATATTTATTTAAATTAAATATATTAACTCTTTATGATTCTATCTTGCTCCAAGGTTGTGTTAAAAGTCCACTTTAATAAGAATTGTTGTGTCTCCTTGACTGCTTCTATCTACAGAGGGTACAGGTCCTCTTTCATGTAGTCCACCCCGTTTCTCCACCATGCAGCAGCCCAGAACAGACGAATCAAACACTGTTTGAAAGAGAGCCTCTCATGTATTTCACTGACATCATAGGTTCTACACCAGAGGTGTTTTTCAGGCCACTGACCCCTTATCTGATAGAGAAATGAAGTGGGACCCCCCTCTACCTGTAATGCATTAAATTTTTTCAAGTCTTCTCTCATTTGCACCACAATAGATGTATCATGGCTAATGCCACGTCGGCCCTGCTACCTCCACTGTGGCTCACAGGAGTCTTCGTGCACTTTGGATAATAATACAACTAACTGGCCAGGATGTTTCAATAATAAATAACTAACTAGTTCACCTCTCCTGCAGTAACTCTGAGGACCACCTAGGGGTTGCAGACCCTGTGTTGAAGACCTAAACACTTGGAAGGTGAGAATGAGACAAAATGTTTGCAATCTGCAGGCTCACTGGCTTCACACTGGTCTATTAACTCTCAAATATTGATATCAGTGTGGTCCCTACAATAGCTGCTAAATGCCTCAACTATTTGCTAACGTTGTTTGTCTGCTGTTTGACGCTGTGCAGACGTTTTTTTTTTTAATTACGTTTTCAATGATATATTTGCCCTTTGTGGTCAAAAACAGTGCTGATGCGAGCTGTGAAAGTGAAGCTAGAGGCCATAAAACCAAAACATCAACCTTAGACTTTAAACGCTCTATAGAGCAGAGGGGAGCTGCGGTTGGTTGATAATTCTTGGCTTTCATCAGTACAAGCAGCACATTTCACATACAAAGAGCTAGGTGAACCATTGTCAACATAGAAATAACTGATCGTAGCTGCTTTGGAGGACCAGCATGTAGGATTTTGTGGCATCTATTGTGGTGAGCTGGCAGACTGCAAACAGTGCATCTCATCCTCCCCGTCCAAGCATGTTGCATCTATCTATATTAACTATTTGTAGTCAGTGGATTGTCCATTCTCACCATGGAAGAAGATCTGCTCTGCTGTGGATATAAGGACTCATTCTAAGCAATGAAAAAACAGCAATTCCTTCTTTTTTTTTAAAGATGATTATACACTAATAAAAACATCTTCCGTCTTAAGTTCTACCATATTTAGCCAATAAATCCCTGTTAATCTTTCACACTGGGCCGTTAAAAGAATATTAAAAGTTTCTCACTTCCGAAGATGGGACATTAGCGTTGGGAATCTCTGGCACCTCATGATTCAATTCCGATTCAGAGGTGCTATTATCAGATGATTGTCAATGCATCTTATTGCATCAAAATTTAAAGTTTTTAATCCAGGGGGTGCCAGCTGGATTGCATCCATCTGCAGTAGCTCATGCTCAGCCATCCTCACCAAAACTCAATAAGGGGGGGGCCTAGTTAAGGATGCAGAAACACACATTTATGTCTGTTGTGTTTCTGTATCCAGTTGTCTCAGCTGGACAGAACATACAGCCCGGTCCTACAAAATTATTACAAGGCATCATAATGTTGAGAACTGGGTCTTAATTTCCCAATTATTTACCTTTTGTGCATTGATCATAATCTTTCAAGAGAGAATTGTAAAACAATTAATAATGTGTTTATTTATCTGTCCAAGAGAAAACAAGTACTTTCAGCAAAAGGCCACACCATTGTTTGCCCCCTACTTTTTCTGCAGCCGCTTGGTCTCCAGTTTTTTTTTCTTTCATCTCTTTTCTCTCTTTTTTTTTTGGCCCAACTCTTTAAATCTCCCGTTGTTTCTGTCAGTGAGGTATAACAAGGATCTTTGACTTGTGATCTTTGATGCTATCACTGCATGCAGTACAGCCAGGGAACTTTCTGGGACTTAGACTCCCAGCCAGGGTGGGGAGTTGTGTAAACAGCAGGCGCTTTAACCAGTGAACACAAAGCTCCTACCCTGCTCTTTGCCTGTGGTGAGTAAACCGGCATCGCTGGAAGTCTTCGTGTAAGGGGGTGACCCAGGTTGTGGTGAATAAAGAAGCTCATTCTCAGTCTTTGTCCACTATTTTGACATTTTTTTTATTCAAATTCTTCATATCAGTGATTCTTTATATGTGGTTCCACATATGTGTAGAGCTGTGGGTTTATTTTTGAAATACCATTTTCCAGTAAAAGCCCTTGATTCTTCAGATGTTTCATATTAACCATTCAGTGCTTCCAAACACTGACCTGCTCCTTTAGACGCTTACCCAACCCTCTTCCATGTTCCGCTGTATTTTATTGGCTATAAGAGATGCGCTGTAGTTATCCAAGCCAAAGGGATTTCCTTTGATGTTGCTGCCACAATGTGAGCTTAGTAATGATAAGCTACAGACGAAATTCTGCTTTCAAAGTTTCCCTTTGATTTTAATGGTGTACAGTAGGACAGTAGTGAGTGTGTCTAATGGGCTCTGAGAATATGAACAGAAATGCAGACACACACAAGAGTAGGTGCTCACACTTATCCACATACAAATGCATGATGATACTGTGTATTTGCACACATACGTGCTTCTGTGCATTATGGAGACACACATGCAGGCGTGTACGGCTTCTTTTACACATTAATTCTGTTCACCCATCACACACACACACAGACACACACACACCGTAATGCAAATTAGTCCCCTCATAAATATTCTTTATGGACAGTATGGGTTTGCTTAGGATAAAATACAGTGAATTATTCAAACAGAAAAGTTCAGCAGTGACTTAAATCTAAATGAAAAGAGAGGAGAGAACATTTTAGGGGACAACACACACAAAAACATGCCAAAAGTGACTGTATATGTATACATGTGAACAATAACTTTGCATCGGTGTTTGTAAAAAAGCAATGAAGACTTATAATTCTCTTTCTTTCTATTTTAAGGTGACAATTCATTTTAATATATATATTTTAGCATTACTACCTATGCCATTGTTATTGGTCTCATGTCCCGATAACTGTCATTTACATTTTCACACTCTTCGTTGAAGCATTAGCCTACAAGGTGTCAGGGTAATGTGATATGATGGCCGATAAGCTGCGTTGTGCCATCTTTAAGGTAGAGATGGGAAGTGAAACTCTTTATACTGAAGGTATTGTAGGTGTCACTCACTAAAGAGTCAGGTTTTCAAGTCACCTGAGTCACCAAGTCAATCAAACATAGGGTTTTTTCCATTGGCACTTTTGGCCATGCTGAGTCAAACCATGCCGCACTTGTAACGTGCTAAGCCGTGCTGAGTCACGCCTGAAATGGACCTTCTCTGGAGTGGGGCCCAAATGTCTCGCAAAGTGATTATCTACCCCTTTCCAGCTCCTCAACTCCAATTTCATTGAGCTCATCTTCAGTTAAAAGACACACCTTCAAGTGAGTAGCTTGGAAATGCAAAACCCTAGCATACTGGATGAGCCCAGTCCAGTCATGTAAACAAGGGAAAAGGGGCACCCAGCCCCAGCACCCATAGAGCATGCGAACAAGAGACTTTGGCCAGCCAAGTTGGCTAACATCCATTTAGCCCTCAGCTAACTTGAATGGGGACAAAACTGACTTTAATCATGCAGCTTTTCTAGACTTTCCAAATGTTATCGGACTGAATGGATCAAATCCTGATAGTGGACTGAATCATTTCACAGGGGTCATGATGCTCATTCATGGACGGCTACTGACTGTAGCATCACTGAAAAGAATCTTAGTTTCGAACGATTAATTCATGTCTTGCTTGTCTCTACTTTGAAGTGTTGTGTTTGTCTTCAGACCCACGCCGGATGCAGCAAGTAGGCGGGGGTGGAGGGGAAAATACTGGGAGAATCACCAATTCTGCCTTTGCTTACGAATTTTGAATTGTGATACTGCTAATAAAAGGTTGTTTTCTCACATTTCCAGTCGCAGAGATTCCCACCGCATCGATATCTAATTCCATCTTCAGTTATTAACACAAGCAGGCACATACAGGCATGAATATGCACAGACTTGTTTTTGTCACACTTTATTACTCTCATTTTGTCATTTCACACGTATATTCACAGTTGATGTTGTGTGTTATAATTACTTATGCGCACTGTTGCACAGATTTGTCAGATTTTTTTAAACCGTTGTGTTATGAGTTTACAGAACGGGAATAAACAAAGATTTTCAGTGTTGATAGGATTACAAAAAATCATTAGGATTCCAGTGGTATCTTCTTTGCAGGCCTGCTCAGTGAAAACTCCTGCAGTGAAGGTCACGGTGTTGCAATAGTTGTTTAAAACTGTTGGAATGACCTATGACGGCCATCCAGGCCATGCTTTTCTAGTGCATTTAGCTAACACTTGGATTACAAAGTGGAGGAGCTAACATGGGGGCAAACACAATATTGACTATCTTTACCAACTCATCTTTCCTCAGCTTCTCCTTTCTTTCTGAGTGGTTTTTTTTCAGTGTTTCTGCCGATTAATCTTCGTCTGCTACCAATTTTCTTTGATCTTCTTTTTTCCTTGCCTTGTGTTTCTTTCCCCTCACACTCCCACCTTATTTTCTTTTTTTCTCAGTCTCTGCACAATAAGTCTGAATCTCAGTCCACTGCCAGGACCAGTCTCACAGTGTGTCTGCCGAGCTCACTGTTGGACGTCCTGATTTAACCGTTTCATGCGCTCAGAGAGCTACATCAACCCAGAGGGGGCTCCATGATGAGTTGCTCTAGTGTTGCGGAGTTATTTTATTCTGCAAACGATACTTGTAATGAGATACTGAGGTAATAACATTTAATGTTCACCTTTGTTTAGACCTCTGTTTTTAATTGCTGGATTAAGGCTAGAGTTTAAAATCCATCTGTGGCTCCTGTCTTAACACCACTGATGAGTACAATATTATTAAATGTAAATGTCCCTGAAACAACTGTAAATTGTTTCAAAGTTCAAAAGGGAGAAAATCCCCATTGAAACAGATGGGCTTAATGGGAGCAGGTGGGATTAAAAGGAATTTATGTGTGAATTCTTGGTTAAAAGACATAAACACATAAGGGTTAAGGTAATTTATTATCATTATACAACACAGGGTTGTACAACAAAATATGACTTGTAGTTCCTTCGTAAGGAAGAAGTAATTAGCAATACTCATTTACACCCAATTAGACGATGTGATATTTTGATTTCAAGAGAAGCAATATTTCAAATTAAAGTTAATTCTAATATATGGATAATTCAAAACAGTAATCTCTCACAGTCCCTAATTTTTTTAACAAATGAGTACCATTTTTGAAATATGCAAAACAATCAATCAAACAAAAAAACTCTCTCTTCTTAGGATATCAAAATCACCAAAGTTTTTGTGCAACTGGGATGGGATCAGCAGGTCAATTTAATACCTGTGCTTTCATAACTCAATATCTACAATTGGCTCAAATAAAAAGTGCCTTTTACTCAACAAGCAAGGAAAACAATCAAATGATCAAACTGCAAAAAAAAAAAAAAAAAAAAAAAAAGATTTAGTTTTGTTTTATTTGACTCAGAAGCTGCAAATGGGCTGATGGTGTACATGGGCTTAATAGGGATGTTTATCTGGTCTATAAAATTTCAGAAAACAGTGAAAATTGCCCTTTGATTGGTGACATTTGATTTAATTTTTGACAGCAAATCAATTATTAACTATTGCAACTCTAATTAGGAGAAAGTCGCAGAAAGAAAGTTGTCATAACTGAAATTTTCATTAATTTGTCAGCTTTATAAACCAAATATGCCACTCAGTTTGAATTTAAATGCTGCTTGCTGTCATCATCTACATCACTCATCAAAGTTCACTGATTGGTTCAACTTCCAGCTGCCAGACACAATTGATTTTCAGTGGATCTTTTCCAGACTAATATCTTGAGAAAATTGAGCTTGCAGGATTCACTTAGACTTCTGTGAGGATAATATTTTTCAAGCCGTCTGTGCAGGTATCTTGGAAACTTTGATTAAGGGATGAGTGGTACATTGTTACAGCAGGACAGCATCTGCCAGGACTGACTGTGGTGAGAATGAGGCTATGCAGCGTGTGGCATGGTGTGCGGCTTCCTCTCCCCAGCTCCCAGCAGGCCTCAAGGAAGACTGACAGGGAGTGGTTGCTGAGTAATGGGTCTCTTGCAAGGTGCAGTGTGTCTCAAGTAATTGAAGCGAGGCTGTCGGAGTGTAAGCACCTGCTATCACGTCTCTCATACAGGGGCAGGGTGCTGATAATAAACAACCTGGCAGCTGTCGGCCTGTGACATCATGCTTAATGCCCCTTGCAACTTCCTGGCAGAGATTCAGAAGAGGTTGCTTGACGTCTTCTGGCCTGGGCTTCTTTGGCTGAGCGTGGCTGTCCTGGCCAGGAGGGTGGTCACAGCTTGATTGACTTGGAGAGTCAAGTGGCAGCTTTCCAGCCTCAGGCAGCACGGACCAAGGAGCAGAAATCTGCTGAAGGGACAGTAGAGGATGCCACAGAGGCCAGTTTATCACCAGACTCCCAGCTTTTCCTAATGAAGCAGGTGGAGCTCAACGCCACAGGTCCCTCAACGCTGTTTACATCTGGGCCGCCGTGTGGTTGGATTAAGAGAAATATGACGTGGGCCTCTGTAACCCTGGATTTCCTTGGTGTGATCTGCCAGTTTGGCCGACAGGCTGGACTGACCCCTCTGAGAGCGCTGAACAGGTTTATCCAGGATGTGCAGGACCTAGCAATGTGGCACTGTATGTGGAAGAATCCTAGAAAGCTTGTTTATTCATTTGAGGGTCATGTGTAATGATTTTCTGCCATGCTTGCTGCATCACTGCTCTACAGATGCCAATGATGGCCAATTGGTCCACCAATTTGGTCCAGACTGAAATATCTCAACAACTTTTAGATGGAAACTGTAGTATCTCAACAATGTTGGATGGATGACCATGGGATTTGATGTATCTTAGCTGCATTTTGAATCTATATATTAAATGTTATTGATTCTAGATTGGACTGGTCCCAAATTCTAGTTTTTACACATCCATGCAACTCTCATTTATCAAATCATATTCTCAACACTTAGCTTAGGGGCTTTCCTAGTTTATCATATACCCATTATCCCCAACTTTACTTTGTGTTTATTGCTAGCTAAAGAATTTTAACATGTTACATTAAGACCATAGCGACGATGGTAAACTTTACTTTGTACCTGCTAATCATCAGCCTGTTCACATTGTTACTGTGAGCATGTTGTCATGCTGACATTAGTATTTCTCTCAAAGCACCTCTGTGCTGAAGTACAGCCTCACAGAGGTGCCGGCATGGCTGTAGACTCTTCGTCGTCTTGTAATGCACGCTGCTAAGGGGAAATTATTCTATGTTATGCTTCACAGAGCAGAAAGAGCTGTGCATAAGCATAAAAGAATTATGCTTATGACTGTGCTCACCAGGCAGTATGGATGGAATCAAGTGAACATTAATCAACTGCATTAATCTGTGCACTTCGGTACTTGGAAGTGGCTTGGAGATTTTCATTGAATTAAGTAAAAAACTACAAACAAACTAAATGACAACTGCAACAGCAGTGTGCATTTACTCACTTAACACTACACCAGTCTTAAAAGGTTAGGTTCTTAAAGTTCAAAGTATCCCTCAGCAGTTAAGATGCTGATGATGATTAATGAATGCACAGGCAAATTTGGCCTCAAACCATTAATTGCAATAGTTTTGCTCTCTTGCCAAGAGTTAAATGATAAGATTGATAGGAGACCAGGGGAAATTGTAACACAGGACAATTGTAACACACTCAATTCCTCCAATGACAGACAGGCAAGAGTGATGACTCTTTCTCTGCACATGCTCAATAGGAATCTTTCTCTGTTTAGGAAAGGAACAGGATCATTTCATTTTTGCAGATGTTTTAAAGAAAAAAACTATTTTGAGGAATAAAAATAACTTTTTGGATGTAGAACAAACAAACATGAGCAAGCTATGGTAATAGCTGGGGCACTTGTAACACTGTTTTACAACTGCCCCCAGGCCACATGGCCCAGTGCAAGCACCTTGTCTGTCTTGACATACTTCTATTTAAAACATTTTTTTATATATTTCACTAAATTTAAATGGCAAATTACTTTTAACTCAATTCAGTAGGCTGATATGTATTGCCCACAGCTAGGGAGCGATTGTAACTCTTCATCTACTAAGTTTAACATTATGCAGCCATTTCCAGTTGTGCTAAACTAATTTACCCATTTCCTCCCAGTGGCCTCTAATTTACTGTTAAGATATGCCAGTCCTATTTTCCAAAATGTCAAAATTAACTAAAGCCAATTTATTTTACTTGACTTCACCACTAACTGCTGGTACAATCAAATAGGAGGAAATCAAAATAGCTACTGTCATAAGTAATCATAGAAATCATTGAAAAATGTGTTTCAATATTCAAGGCCATTTCACAAACCCCAGTGAGACACTATTGGCGGAGTCCATTATTTTTTCTCAGAAATTACATTGACAACATTTACGGATGTTTGCGGACTGCGACACAATATTTACAGTGAGAGGGAGCGAGAGAGAACCCGGTGCTTTGAATTTCAATATCAGTTCCATCTGTCCAGGCTGCCAGCATCGCAGATATTGATACATGCAATCCTGCAGTTGCGTTTGAGTGTGGGTGGATGCCGGTGATTTTCACCCATCTCTTCTGAGTACACAGCAGTGAAAGATGTTCAAAAGTGGGGTAAAGAGAAGCTGTGAAAGTTTGCCCCTGATGATGGATCTCCTATCTCTTCTTGAGAACAGTGTGAACAGCAACAATTTTCTGGTAGCAAAATGTTTTAAGGTGCCAAAAGGGAAATACCTGCCTCATTGATTGAGGTATGTTCAGAAATGCAACATAAGTGGTTTAAGTTTTAGCCCTAGAGAGCAGTATGACAATGGTGTTCTGTATCTAATAGTGGATAAGTAACAAATAAACACAATGAAAGAGGCTTTTGACAGTTTACTTTCTCAGACATTTATTATTTCCTGTTATCTCTGAGAACACGCTCACTATCACTGCTCTCCCTCTCACAAATCTTCTGCTTGCTCGCAAATGTTCTTTCTGTTTTCCTTTTGTCCGTAAGTAGAGTATCTCTTCAGACCAAAGGCTCTGAATGGACAGGGTAACTGTCGATCGCTTTGACCAATCAGAGGCTTCTCCTCTGTCAACCAAAAACAAACATCACCAATGCGCTGCCTGAACCAGCTGTCAATCACTTTTTAATCCAGCTAATTGTCTGACACTCAGAGCTTTTGCCAGGCTAAACGCTGATGTGATGTAATGAGACGATCAGCCGGTCAGTGTTCCTCATCATCCTGGGCAGAGCGTGTTCTGATGAACTGGTCGTTGCAGCTCTGGTGATTTACAACTGGCTCTAATGTGTCTGTCGCATTCTGATTTATGATATAATTCCTTCTAGAAAATAAAAGTTGGCCTGAAAGATTAAATCTAACAGCAGCAGGTCAATTGGATTAATTTCACCTTCAATTTTGATTATTTTTTTTTTTACAGATACCACTCTGGTTGCTATTAGTAATAATCACCTTTTTCCGTGACCTTTTTATAGCGGAGAAGCAGGGGACTGAAATGTTTTAGAGACCTGTGTGATGGTCACCACTTTTGCAGCTTTGACACTTTATGCAAGAAATATGATTTGGCTTGTTTCAGATATTTGCAGATCTGTCACTTTGTGCAGAAACAGTTCCCTTCCACGCTTCCCATTTTTAGGCCTGTGTTCAAATTTAGGGTGTTTTCACGACGACTGCTTCCTCTCTCCACTTCAGCACTTTCACATTAGTAATGTTCTGTACACTTGCATCATCATTTGTATAACATTTCTTTATGATGTTGCTATGAAGGGCTGGGAGATATATTAATATTTTCCTACCGGCACTGTCAGCCTATCAACCAGCCATTGGCGATACATTCGTCCCCTCCTCCCACCTCCTCCGGTCCTCCCGAGTCTCAGCCAGGAGACGTGTGTGAGCAGTGAGTTCACTACATTACCTATGCTGTGCTATGTGCATTCACTACATCCAGTAAACAAAATAAATTCACAAAGTGTCAAGAATGAAACATTCTCACATCTATTTTCCTTATTAAACAGAAAAAAAACAACTTTACACCTTCTGAATTCAAGCTTCTCCGCTTTACCAAACAAAATAAAAAAACTTAATTGGCTCATTAACTCCTCATAAAACACATTTCTTTCAAACTCGACAGATAAAAACTCCGACAATCCACCAGCTCTGGGTTGGCTGAAATAAATCCTTCATTCGCTGCACTAGATGTTTAAAAAGTCTGGCTCTTCAGGCTGTTTTTGTCTCATTCCTCACACAACTCAGAGCACTCATGGTCCAGCTGAGTGGGTGTGTACCGTGCTGCGTCGCAGAGCAGTGCCTGTCAGTCTGCTGATCATTACATTAGCAAAATAAAACAACAACAAATATCACCCCCCTAAAAAATACTGGGGTTGGATTCAGCCCATGTTCAATAGGCAATGTATTCATCAAATCGATCAACCCTATAGCTGGGATAAAATGCCTGCCAATTGCAAGACCCCAGTTTCACTCCACTTCCTTGTTTTGGTGCAGACCATAAGTGATCTGCAAAGATTGATTAATCTATTATTAATCAATTATTAAAGTTAACTGCCAGCTATTGAGATAACTGATAAATCAGTTTGAAAGAAAAAAGTCAACATTCTCTGAGTGCAGCTTCTTAAATGTGAATATTTTCTGGTTTCCTTACTCCTCTCTGAAAGTTGACTGAATATCTTTGGGTTGTGAGTAAAACAAGACATTTGAGGATGGCATCTTAGGCTTTGAGAAATATTGATTGACATGTTTCACCATTTTCCGACATTTTAAAACAAACAACTATTAATCAGTCAGTATGGTTTTCACCTTGTTCTGCAGCCTCAGGTGGCAAAACATAAATAAATAAAAAATAATAATACAACTTCCACCTAGCTGTAACTAAAGCAGCCAGGTTAAGCGTCACATACTCACTGATGAGAGAAATGAGGGTGTGTTAGTAATTCAGATACCTGTCAACTTTTTTTCAAAACTTTCAGCCAAAAGTAGCACAGAAAGTAAAGGAAAAGTTTCAAGATTGAGCAGGTCTGGGTTATAAGTTACAGGATTTGATGTCAACTACATTCCTTGGGGATACTCGGTGGTTCAAGGGAATATGGTCATGTCTGGGTTCAAAGAGATTCTGGTTTATATTTTTATTTTATTTTTTTGAAAACAGAGTGTCATCATCATGACATCATGACTTTTGACATCTCCCAGGCTTCCGCTTGTTGAGGACAAAACCTCACCCTTCATTATCATTCAGTGCACACACGGATATACTTTATTCTCAGGAAAAAAAACAAAAAAAACACTCCGTTTCACTTTCCCCCATACACACACACACACACACACACACAAATACACAAAACACACTCAACACACAGTTAAACAGGAAATGGAGACAATGATGAAACCTCAGTGTAATGTAGAGGGCTCAAACGTACAAAAGGACTGACAAATGTCAATCACACCCTCGAAACAGATTATCATCCTTATTTCAGTCCAGATTTGTGTGTGTGTGTGTGTGTGTGTCATGGAGAGAGAGAGAGAGAGAGGGGGAGAGAGAGGAAGACACACAAAGAGGTCCCACTGATATCTGAAATTGAATCACAAGATTAAAAGATCAGAGTACTTTGCTATTGTACACACATTGTATTCCTGAACAAATGGACACACTTTGTCTGTGAATACTGGCAGCAACTGTGTGTGTGTGTGTGTGTGCATTCATTAAAGCAAACATACATAAGGTAAGGATTTCATCCATCATTTAAAAATTGTTACAAGAGTAGTATATTCAGTGACTTCTGACAATGATCTGGAAGTCAATACACATAGATCGGTAAACAGGTTCTTGTTGTGATTGATGGAATCTCAAGCTGTAGCTGAAGACTCCAGTCCAATTTGGTGACCTCAGGACCGCATCAAAGCTTTTTGCTGATGAGGGAGTTTCACTTGCTTCACTGGACCGTGGCTCGAGGCGGACAGTGGGGGGTTTTGCAGCTGAGTGTGAAGCTGCCGGGATGAGGGTCAGCACCTCCGAGCCTGAGACTATGCTGCTCGAGTGGAAAACAACGGATTACTGATTTCAGGTGGGGAGCGAGTTGATGCCCCAAGTTAAGGCAGTAATTCAGGGAGATGAGCCTCAAGGTGAACCTCTCTATATATTGGCCGATAACAACCTTCATCTGTGGTTATGAGCGCTCAGGGTGTATGGGCTCAACACCCGGAAAGTAGAACTGCTGCTGCTTAGCTTTGGAAGGAGACAAATTAAAGTGTAACTGCTCCCGCAGGTCTGAGTCTAACTCCACCCACTGTATAATTTTGAAAAAAGTTAAAACGGGGCAAAGGGAAACACAGAGAAGCACTGGAGACACAGAGTTTGCTGGAGCTTTGACAGTCACTAATAATGTTTAATATCACGATGATACTTGAGACTGTAATGATACTAGTTTTATATGTGATACCTGACAGATCAGAAACACAACGTCCTCAGGGGACATTAACCCTGGACCTACAACGTGCTGTTGCAAAACCACAGTGTACAAAATACATTTACAATGAAATCTGCACTGTTTCATTTTAATTTCACACACAAAAGGCCAAATTGATAATTCATGATTATATTGTTGGGTCAAATGTTGATTTATTAGGACTATGTATCATAGATCTCCCCTGCACAGTGCCCAAATATTATTCTATGAATAGTTCAAAAACTACAAACCATGATTTTACCAACAGGACAGTTAGAATAAAACATTACTCCAGATACCCAATCACATTTTCTTTATTTATTTGGGCCATTATGTTCACTAATGAGCATCATGTTCTCTAAATTTACAGTGGGATTCAGTGCGCCTTTTTTACTGGCCGTTCTGACTGACACTACAGAGCCACCATAGTTTAGAAGTGACATATTGCTAGTGCTAGTAGTTTTATGCACTTTAGCTGTCAAACGTTTTAAAAAGCACCAAAATGAGACTCCCCAGTAACTTGTGCTTAATACAGTGTGTTAGGCAACAGGAAGTTTGATTTGAAAAAGGCTGCATGTATTGCTTTGCGGAGTTGCCACTTGCCTGCAGACAGCTGCTGAGCTCCGGGGAGCTCTAAGGGAGAGAGAGGAGGGCAGAGTGGAGTTTCTCCAGGAACAAATGCCACGTGTCACATCTGCTCTGATCCGATGCACTTTACTTTGTGTACGTGTAGGTGTGCAGAGAGGAGTCAGGGGAAAGAGGAGAGACACTGATACAGACTCTCAAGAAGTACAGAAAATTCAACACTGGTCACTAGAAGCATTGCCCTTCATAAAAAAGGTTTCCGTGTGGTGCCTGTATTGTAGTTAGCCGAGCTAACACTAGCAGCTCAGAGAGGTTGAGAGGCTCTGGGGTGTGTGTGTGTGTGTGTGTGTGTGTGTGCAGGGGAGTGTCAGCAGGAACCGTAGCCCTGCTGTTAATCATGGGATCATCAGAATATTATCAAGTGGTTTTTCTACAGCCTTTAAAAGAAGCAAGACATTCTAAATAGATGGTTAACAAAAACAGTGTAGACCAGGGCTGGGTATCATTTAAAAAAATCATGATACCAGTACCTTTAAAGTGAAACCAATACCAATGGAGTACTTCATTCAGTACTTCAGTACTTTTTTCAAAGGTTGTCCTTTACAAAGAATATTTATGAGGATTGGCTGCAAGAAAAAAAATATGTAAGTTGTATTTGTTTTCTAGATGTTGATACCAAAAGGACTGAATGCAGGTATCGTTTGACAAGAGAAGTTTGAATACTACTTGGTACAATCAATGACTTAAAGGTATTGAGTACTAATACTCAACCCTAGTGTAAACTGCTGCGAATGAGTCTTGATTGAAAAGGGCCATCCCACTCTGATTAGAGAGAGTTGACCTGCATATTTTAAATATAGCCTAAATCTCATGATAAAGAGCAATCCTAAACAGTCCTCTCCATCTCAGCTTTGGCTTTGCAGTGTTCAGGATGATTTATAATAGTGAGCAATGTTTCAAGCTGTTTTCAAGCCATGGAACACAGATTTTCATAAATTTATGTGGAGTAATATAATTTAGTTTTTGTCTCAAAAATCATGTCAAAGTACAGTGCTGCTTTGAGTATACTCAGGGTGTCTTGTGGACAATTTCCTGTGGAGGTGCTGTGGGCATGTTCAAATGTGAAGAGACCCCGACCTTTCTAAAGGGGTCACATACCGCAGAGGAGCAACGCAGAATCCCCAGGGTAGAGCTGGAGGAAGTGTCTGCTTGTTGTCGCCTCCTCCATCACATCATGACTTCTTTCTCGGGGATTTTAATTTGAAGAAGACCATAAATAACATCAAGAAGAACAAATAGGTTAATAAATTTGTCCGCTTGAATGTTGTCATTAGTTTGATCTAAATGTTAATCACTGTCACAGGAAAAACAAACAGAGCAAATGAAAAACAATTCTTTAAGACCAATGTCATATTCTGCTGTTAGAGACTTTATAGAGGAAACATGAAATATTTGTCTAATGTGTTAGAAGACATGTTTTTTTTTAATAATGCCACACACATGGATGTAGCAGATGATCAAAAAGAAAAATCACTGCAGACCATGCATGAAATTGAGTTTTTCCTGTCAGGATTATTATTAAGCCAAACTGGTATTTAATTTATATTAAAAGTATCTAAGAGTGCACAGAAGTTTTAGACTAATTTATTTTGTTTCTGTTTGTAAAACACTGATTTAAATTATTATTAGTCTCAATTCAATAATTAATTAATTAAAAATGTCTCACACCAATGCCATTGTTTGTGTCACAGCCTCACATATTGAATTCTAAATTAAAAAGTAAATTAGGTCTGTAACTAATAAATATTTTCATTTATTAATCTGCTCATCTCGCCCCCCCACCCCCACCCCACCCAGTCAGCTTGTTCACCTTTTTCTAAATTTGACAGTTCTTTTAAAAGGACACTTATATGGTCGCAACACCAACACAACCTGGCTGCACCTGCTGCACCTCAACAGGGAAACCTCTGGAGATCACTCCAATCATTTTCCATTCTGCTCCTCCATGATTGTTAAAAAGCTTAACTTTTTGCTCTCATTTCCTTTTCTTTCTGTTTCTCCTCTTTTCTCCTTGTTTCTTCTGTTCAGTAGGTTGTTGGTTGGTGGTTTGCATACGCCGCTTTAATCTGCTGCCCTTATATGGATTTATTGGCATGTTCCCATATGCTAATTACAAACTTCCTGGCACACGCATCCAATTTAAGATCAAATGCGATTCCTCAGCATGCACAGGTGCGTGAGAACAGACTTGTCTGTGAGCGCATGTTTCTTGAATCCCACGCAGGATTTTTATACTTCCCTCGTATTTCTTTGTTTAAGACCCAATATAAGAAAAAAAGAGATCATTAATGCATGAGGCACATTGTCAGTTAAAAATAGAGGGTAAAAATATTCAGTTTACTATGATATAAGACCAAAAGAAGCTGCAAATTGGAGATGCCAAGGAGTCAGAGAGGGCTGTCACATTAGCCTTCCTAAAAATCTGAGCCATTTCCTTTTGAACAAACCCTGTCACAAAAAATTACACTTGACAAGACTCTCTGAAAGCTTTAGCACCGTTTCTGAAGGAGGGACATCATTAATTCATTTATTTGAAAATGGACCTTTAACTGAGAAACTGACAAAGACAGACAATGAGAGAAACAACAACAACAAAAAAAACTAAACAGAGAATTTAAGATAAGTGTGCATTCATACATTTATTTCATTTCAGAACATTTGCAGGATTGAAAGTGAAAGTGCAACATTGCTGAATTTGAATCTCATGACCTTTGCATACAGAGAATTTTTAAAAACAGAGACAGATGTAAAAATAAAGACGGAGTAAGCTGAAATTATCCCCAGACCTTTGTTGAGAAAGTAATACGATTAGTTGTGGATGAGCTCACGGAGTCCTGAGCTCTGCTAAATTATACACACAGACAGGTAGAAAACATTCTTTTAAAATGGTTCAAATGAGCTCTGACATTGAAAGTTAACAGTCAAACAATGATGAAAGGAGAGCTCATTCCAACACTGTTAGACCTGCATGTGAATGTAATATCACCTGACAAACAATGTGGGACTAATTTCCCGCTGTCGTTTTTCACTAATTTCCAATCTCATCTTCTCCGCACAGTGTCTGTGGACGTCTCTCACCTTATCTGTACTCTATCCGCCTCTGTCACTCTATCCTTCCATCGGTGTGTCCCTCTCTGCTGTATCTTATTGATTTGATCCTGTAGTCTCCCCTAACACTCAGCCCGGTTGGGCAGCAGCACGAGCTTATGATGCAGTGAAATGTCAGGTACCTTTGGGAAGACGAGATTAGAGAGCTAAGAGCGATCCGTCTGTCTATGTCTCTTCATCCCCTGTCGTCCTCCCCCTCCCCTCCTAACCATTTGCTTCTCTCTTCTTGTTTCTCTCCATCTGCCCCCTCTGCCATCTCCTCTCCTCTCCTCTCCTCTCCTCTCCTTATTACACTTTCCCTCCACTCTCTGTCTTCCTAATCCGCTCAAGTGCTGGTTCTCCTAAACCATATTAACACAGGGATCATCTTTGTCTCGTTGAATTAAAATGGAACCGAGAAGATCGGAGTAGCTGCTGTCAGGTTAACACTTTATATCTGCAGAGGTATAAAGATCAACAGCTTTAATGCGTTTTCTTTTTTCAGATGACCCTTATTGCTGGACTCTTAGAGGTGCGTGTTTGACACACGGCAGGGTCGTGGCAAGGTTTGATTCTACTGAAACATGACAGTTAAAAACAGCAGGTTTCGGGACGCTGTGAGGTAAAAGTCAGACAGCTGGATCCTTTCTCTTCTCTTCCTCTCTAATTAAACAGTGAAAGATGTGGGGGCTCCTCTGTGGAGGATTTAGGAGGATTTAGGAGATCTACAGTTTGGCCTGAGGGACATCAGCTCTACTTTTGTTGAGAATGAACAGACTGTTACAGTTCAATTATTGACATTATTTGAACGTGTGAATAAAATACCTTTAAATACATAATCAGTCAAATAATGATGACCTGCTTAAACAAGGCCAGGACGTTACTACTGTTATTATGTAATGGTATCTCAATACATGTTCAATGATATGATACATCTTAGAAATGTTTAAATAGCCAGTGATTCGGTCTGATACGATACAACCCTGTCAAGATACAATACGATATGATGCAATACAAGACAATGTGAATCTTTACGTCATGTGTAAAGGGTACTACGAGTTGCAAAAGTCAATTCTGATAGTTTTACTAAATCCAGTAACAGGAGAGACAGAGAGAAGGGGACATTACAGTGGAGGAATTTCATGTGAAAATGAGATACTGTTGCCTAAATAAGAATTTGTGAACAAACTTTAAAACTGTTTAAAATGCATTTTGCAGTAAGATGATCTGCTGCTCTGTTTCGTATGAGGAGTGCTGTGGTTTTGATTAGTGTGGAGGAACAGTGATGCTCCGTGTTACCTGCTCTCACAGTGACTTGACGTCTCTGCGGGTTGGGAGACTCGTGGCTCTGTACCCCGCTGCTCGACACGTTTTACATAAATTATTTGCAGCAGTGTTTCTCATCTGTCTTATAAAAACCCATACTTATTCTACGCTTGCGCGTTATGAAAGTTTGGGGGTGCGACTTCAGTTCTTTCACCGTCTGTTTTCAGCACTGTCTGTTTTGAGGAAGTGTAGAGGAGAGACGGAAGAGGGAGGGGTGGAGTTTGTGTGAGCGAGGCAGCAGGCGTCCAGCGAGAGCAGTGCAGGCAGAGAGGGAAAATGGAGGAAAGTTACAGCGGCAGCACCTTGATGCCAAAAATGAAACATATGCACGTCCTAATGAGATGTATTGAGACACTAATGCTGTATTACACATTAAAGCCTGATGCATCGGATACTTTTAACCCTTTAAACCCGGCCCCAAACTTAAGCTCAGAGTCTTTTTATTTCTAGATCTTTAGTTTTGTATTAACTTTAAATATAACTTTTCTTTTTTTAGAACATCCAGGGCTGATTGAAAATGAGACATTTGATGTTTATGATGAATTATAGATTGTTGGTTTCCTTATAAAAACTCTGCTACAAAGTGGATTTGATTAGATATGTGAAGGTGTGAAAGCTCCTGTTTAGGCGCTCACAAGCCTCACTAATCTCTAATGACTTTATAGGAGTCAAGGGTCAACAGCTGGTTTACAACATCACCATAACCAATAAAGAACATTCGCATTTAATGAACTTTCTACAGCTGCAACTTCTATTTCACAATGAAAATAAATTGATAAACACTGGGATTTTTTTTTGTTGTGTTTTTTTATACCAGTTATTAGATGTTCATTAATGTCCCCAGGGTGGTTTTTTTTTTTTTTGAGAGTTGCATATTAGCCATTAAAAGAGTTTAAAAATACAGTAATGCTGTCCCTGGTAGGAGCCGTTCATGTTTATGAATCATCCCAGCATTTGAGTGTTTGCATGTTGGAAGATGTTCCTGCTATTTTAATGTTATTATATCAACTCTTTCAAATGTAACACAAAGCATTTGCAACTAAAATGCAGCTGCAGTTATTAAATGCGATAAAATACCTCATTTATTGTATCATATAAGCCTGGTGTCAATCCTTGTACCAGGTTAATTTAGTTAATAAGTCATTTAATTTGGAAATAAAGAATTTCAAAGAAAGATGAGTTATGGGTCTTTTGATGTTTATTCATTTTATCTGATAAATATTATTCATGTTTGTTTTTCTGCCCCCGGCCTCCTGTCATTTTGCAAGAATGACCCCAGGCAAAGCAAATTGTGTATCCGTGTTTTACAGCCTCTTCCCCCAGGAGAACAGGATACAGCCAAACTTTCATGTGCACTTTTTACTTGGATCATAACAGCATGAAAATAACAGGTCGCGACCAAGAAGAAAAGCCAATTTTGCCCCAGAAAGAGCCAGCAGTGTTGATAGGTTGACTGCTGGTGAGACACACCAATCAGTTCAAAGCCTCACTTTTAACAGTGAGCAGAACTGTGCCCCGCCGCTAGGTTAATACTTTTTTCAACGAGTCCTATAAAGCTGAAATTGAGTTGGTATTGAGCTGTGTCTTCATCATTACTTTGTTATTGCCCGATATTTTGGTCGTGAAAATATTCACTCCCTGGCCAATTTATTACGGACACCTATACAATCAAATGCAACCCAGCTCTGTTCAGGTCATGGTTAATGGTGCTGTTGTACTGTTGGACTGCATTATATTATACTGAAGTGTATGAAATTATTCCCTCTTCATGTTTAGAAATGGGTTGGATGAAATATTAGCAACAACTTTCAACATGATGCAGAAAAAAATATCATTTTTTTTTACAATGTTAACAAAAAAAAAACCCTGAACATTTACAAACTTTGTGAAGGTAGAATTCATGGCAGAGCTGGTGTTCATTCATCTCCTACTGGGTTTTTTATTTACTTTGTTATTATCATCAACAATGCTGGGCTGAGGGACAAATCTTTTTCAGGAGTGCTTTGCCAATCAGATACTTGATTGAGACAGATCCTCCAGTAAATAAGCATTATTGATTGCTTTTTTTTCATCGATGGCGTCCAATATAGCTTCATTTCTCATTTGTAATAAGAAAATAAATTGACGGTTGTGTAGAAGTTGAGGCAGCTGTCCTATTAGCATTAATAAAAGTATTAAAATGTACACACACACACACACACACACACACACACACACACACACACACACACACACACACACACACACACACAAATTACCTCTGCCCTCACTTTCAACAACTTTAATTTTAAAAAAAACCTGCACGCTGCTGGAACTTAGTTGTCAAAAGAGAAATGATTTAATTCATACCTTAATTCAAAGGCACTGATCAAAAGAATTAAAACTAAATAAATTTAAAAAATGTGTCACAACCTCCTGGTAGAGAACTGAACAAAAGGGGTGTGGGGGGAACTCAGCTTTACACTCTGTGTACAAGAAAGAATGAAAAGTTCATCCGGGTCACAGGTTTGTTTACAAATGAGCGAACAGGCAGAACAAAGACGGTTTGTTTCACATCAGCGCTGGTGTGTTCAAAGGGACAAAGTGTCATAAAAAGAAATGAAGAGAAAATAGAACAGAAATCCACAAGGGAGCACGCTTCTCCAGGTAAATTACATTACCTTTCCTTCAATCCTAAGCTGTTTTTCCCTGTAGGACGATTATAAGGTCGGTGTCACCATAAAAAGAGGGAAAAACACCGAACACCGCATGTGCTGCATGAATATTGGGTAACATTTTGTACAATAAAAGTACGTTTCTGTTCAGCTATGTAAAGACCTAAAAGTAGAGAGTAGAAATGACAGTATAGCACTGTCAAAGATCATCATAAAAATTCATTATGATGGTTATGGAACTTGTGTTTCTAAAAAATAAGACGTTTCCCATAAAACCTGCTTCTTCCTTTTTTAGTCTAAGCTTTTTCTCCCTCCCTTTACTGACAAATAAACATGTTGGAAGCAAATTATTTTACTTCAGCCTCTCAGTCCTTCCACCATCTGTCATTGTGTGAAACTGTGAAAGCTTTAGCTCCATTTGCACTCCAAGAGCAGCACCCTCTTACTATTTGGTGTTGCACATCAATCTCCTTTAGTGTTACTGTGGTCACAGAACGGCTAAAAATCAATAAGACAGAAGTCCAAAAGAGCCTATTGGCAATCAGCCACGGTGATGAATAGACAACTAGCCACGTAGTCTCAATGCTTTATTCACACCGAGATGATATTACCTTGAAAAAACAGAAATGAACACACATCAGAGTGTCACTGATGTCTTGATTTTTTTTTGTTCTTTATGCATTTTTGACCTCTAGTCAGCAGTAGTGTATACACTTTGTAGCTCTGTGTGTGTGTGTGTTTGCTCTAAACACAACTAAAAACAACAGCTCTTTAAAGCTTTCAACATTATGCTAAATATATTTATTTGTTTATTTGTAATGAGAGTTAGATGAAAAAAATTGATAAGACTCTCATGCCTTTGCGGTTAATATGAACAGTCAGTAGCAGGTTAGCTTAGCTTAGCATAAAGACTGGAAACAACTAGCCTGGCTCCGTCTGAATGTAACAAAATCCTCCTACCTGCACCCCTAATTTAACATGTACCTTTACCCACAATTTTACAGGGAATTATGTACAAGACATAAGGTACAAGGTAGATGTATTTCTAAAAGCCATCTGCTCCCTCAGAGCTCCAATAGAGTTGTTGCTCAAGTTCATTGAACTACGTCTCTGTGTCGTGTTTTTTATTTTCCCATTAAATGCAACTTAATTATGGACATGTGGTACCGAGATAAAGACTCTTTGCAAATTTGGTAGACATCATGTAACCCTAGTGTCATCTGCAAACTTCTCAACAGAGGTCTCTACATGGTGGAGGTTGCAGTAATGGGTGTACAGTGTGAACAGGAGGGGGCTGAGCACTCAGCCCTGGGGGACTCCAGTGTTTAGCACCAGAGTGGAGCAGGTGAGACTCCAAACTGTCCAATATCCAGTTGACATGACATGACACAAGTCCATTTGTGAGCTTTAAAGGTGTCGGTAAGTCCATTTTGTTACTTTTGGACAACCAAGCTGGCTGTTTCCCCATGTTTCCACTCTTTATGATAAGCAAAGCTGACTGGCCGCTGGCTGTAGTCTAATATTTAAAAGACAGACATCAGAGTGGTATCGATCTCATCTAACTCTTGACAAGAAAGGCCCGACATACAGATTTTCCAAAGCATTTTTACAGAAAATTCCTACTAAACCTTTGTGGATTACCAATTATTCACGTCAGCTTTGTTTTTTGTTGCGTGAGGGAATGGTTCTGGAAAGGCCATCCAACATTTGAAAGAGACTGAAACTCAAACTCCAAGGTAGAAATGAGAAAACATGCAGTTTTAAAAATCATGATTGATTTTTTTTGGTCATTTTCTGCATTCATGTAGCCTTTCATTTTTTATTTTTGAACATATTATAAAACAGTCTCTGCTCTTCGAGTCTCTATTTACTGTGATGAATAACTTTAAGTAACTTTCAGGCATGCTCAGTTCGATTCTCATGAAAAGAAATCAAAGACTGTCTGCCATGTAGAGCAAAAACTTCAAATAACTATCGATAAACTGTACTGCTGTATCCTTTAATAAAGATTTACACAATGTCAAATGTATATTCAGTATACAGCCTGTTAAAGCTGCCAAGAACCCCTAGAGACGGTCACACTGCTTGTATTAATAATACTAATGGCTCACAATCAATGTTCAATGATTTATTAATGTCAAAATGATGTACATGGCTTCTCAATACCACTCATGTTAAACATTTGAAACTCCCACTTGGATTGAAACTCTGCTGCAGTGAGATATCGAATCCACTGCTCTCTGGAACTGACCATGACCTCCCGTCTCTTCTGGAAGAAACAAGAAACTTCCCCAATGCCGATGAAGAAGATAACACATTGCATATGCTGAACACACACACACACACACACACACGCACACACACACACGCACACTGTACATACAAAATCGCAGATGCTGAAGCATTTAGAAATGTAAAAGTAAAGTAGCGGGGCAAACTGCAGCTCTAATGGATAAATTATATGGAGACAGCTGGAGTGACTGGCAACTATTGTAATTCTGTTTTTTCATGTTCATCATGCACAACAAATTGCTCCATTGTGGGTATTAAAGTTTTCTAATCTAATCTGCTGACAAACTCTTAGCAAAATACCGCGTGCTGCCCCTACTGTGTTTTTGACCAACCAGACAAATGATATTTGTGTTTCCAAGCTTTGCATATTTTTTAAACAAATAATGGCAGCATGTGCTCTTTGACTAAGCCCTCAGTGACGGTTTATACGTGGGTATGTGTTTGTTCGTGTACGTGAGAGAGTATGCGTGTGCAGTTTTGCGTCATGGGCATTTGTGCTCATTGAGAGGAAGGTGTTTTTGTGATAGTTTGTGTATTCACAGCATGAGGCCGTGCAGCAGGCAAACACATACAGCCAGAGGAGACACATTAGGATTAACACACACACACACACACTCAGAGTCTCATAAAGAAACATACACAGAAAAACAAATGGCAAACAACGAATGCAAATAGCAACAAATAGTCATCAGCTCCTCTGTTGTCTCTGGTTTGTTGCCAAAAGCTGTTCTTGCTACAGGCAAGAGGCACTGTAGTGAATAACCCAAATTATTCACCTCCTGTAAAACAAGCACTTAATTGTAAAAATTATTAGATACCAGGTACAGAACATCAGCATCTGCTTGTAAAATATTATATATATAAAATTATGCAAGTCCAAAGGCTGATAAATCAACCAGGCCAATATTAGGCCACCGTGGACATATTGATAAAGTTGTATTTATTAAGCACAAAAATGTCAAATTAGGTTTGAGGTCATTGAAAGTTGAGATGAAATGGAAAACCCTGTAAACCTTTTAGATCACATTGTTCAGCTATTTAACAATATATTGGAAAAGAAATATAAGAAATCCATTTCTTTGTTTTTGTTTTTTTTGGAACATCAAATCATGTTTTCTTCCTGTAAAACAAAATATGACGTGCTTACATAGGTTATAACCAACCAGTTTCAACCAACTGACGTCCACCTGTCAATGAATCTTCTACTTTCAGCAGTGCAGAGCTCAGGCTAAGACTCATTAGTTACCTGGCTAGTACCAGTATGGTATAGACAGTTTACTTTATTAATCCATCTGACCACCAGAGAGCTCTGGAGTTTTTTTTCTTGGTTACAGTTCTTCCATTCCAATCTGTATCAAGATTGATGTTTATTTTGTGTCAGATAAAAAAAAAAAACTATCAGCTGATATAGGATAATTCTTTTTTTTTTTTTTTTTTAACAAAAAACGTTGATATGAGTATCTGCCTCAAATCCAGTATCAGTAATGTGGATATATGAGTGCGTGGCTAAGTGCCTCAATATGTCAAACGGCTGCAAAATTGGATGAAAAAGCGTATGTTAATTTCTTCTCATCACTGGCTGCGTTTATCTTCAAGAGCATAAAATATCAAAGGTTATCTGAGGACAAAGATATATGGCGTTAAGGAATGTTTGCATGTGTGCATGAATGTGTGTGTGTGTGTGTGTTTGAAATGTTTAATTCATCTCACAGGGCAGCCAAGGACAAGAGGGAGATTTGGGTTTTGGAAGTGTGTGCATGTTTGGGAGGCTGGGGTTATCCTGTGTTTGTGGGTGTGTTTGTTTGTGGTCTCTCAATGCCATCTGTTAAATAATGAGTCACCTGTGAAGTCTGTAATGCCGGTGCATGTGTGTCTCCACGGGAATATCGTAATCACTGTCAGAGAGAATCAACACTCACCTTACCAACAACACACAAACACAACGACATATCCATAAAAACATGTTAGTTATAATTAGACAAACCTTAAAGAAAGGAACGTTACGCACTGTTTAAGCTACAGACTAGTTGTGCTGGTACGGAAGCTGTCTTCTGTGACCATGCAGTATATTTCCATCACTGTCTCCACCATGAAACCCACATTATTTAATTTAAATTTGGTATAAACATAACGACAACAATTTATTGACAATTCTCCAGTTTTGGTGCATGGTGCATCCTCATTAAAAATCCCTGCTGCAAATCACCACTTTGCCAGAATGATGCTCTACTTTACTTTAGGGGACACAAGTAATGGATATGTAATCATTTAGTAAAGTAATTTATTCCAAATTATGACTAAGTGCACCACTTTACTTCAAGAGACACAATAATAGCAACTAATATGTACATAACACGGAAGTAATTATCAGTTTCGTGGCATTTAGCCATTTTAATATTTAGAAAAACAGGTTGCAAACACCAAGAGCTTAAAAAAGAGGGCAGCTATGTGAGACAAAGGTTGCCATATTGTGTGAAGTGAAACAATATAGTAGCCTAGAGATCAACAGAAAAGATGAAGGTGATGCTGCAGGAATGCTTTGAGAAGTTATGGATGGTTTAGCATCTTTCTGTCCTAAAAAAGAATTGAGAGTGTTGTTCCTAGCATAAAGTTTGTTTCCTGCAAAGAAGGAATCATCATTTTTCATAGGAGACACTTAAACACAAATATGAAAAAACTATTATTAAGTGAAATAAATGGCCCTTTGTGTCTAAGGCTGGTTTTACATGGTGAAACCTCCATTCGACTTTACTTTGTTGAAACTCTGGTAAAACTAAGATGCAGTTGAGTTGCATGGTGTAAAGCCTTTGTCACACATTTTTTAGCAAGTTATGATTGGTCTGGGACCAACGTGTTGTCTGTCATGTCTCTCTGCAAGTAGGCCTGCTGAAAAGTCTATCACCACAGTGAAATTTCATATTGGTAGACACTGACAGTTATTGATCATGTAGGTTGTAACTGACTACACTGTGTACTCCAAAGCATGAAAGTGGCCAAGCTTATAAAATACATTTGTTAACACACAACAGTGTTCTGATGGTTATCCGCCCAGCCATCCATTTTCTTCCACTCATCTGCGGTCGGGCCGCATTGGACACAGGACCGTGCATGACGTCTCTTTCCTCAGCATCTCTTTCCAGCTCCTTCACCTCGCATGATTCTTTTCGATGCAAAGGAGCAGTGGTTGTACTGGTTGTACTCCGAGCCCCTTACCCTCTGAAAGTCAGTGGCACTGTTGTAAACAAACAACAACAAAAAAAAATCATTTTGCATGCTGTTTCTATTGACTGTTGCTGTAAATGTCACTCCATGCTGTTGTGTCTTGTCTCGATGGAGCAAAGGAAAAACACACCAGTTAAATGACTGGCTGTTTGTGTGACACTCATGGCTCCTAGGGATATGGTGATATGGTTTCATGGTGATTTGCATTTACTTTCTTATTGCTAATAATGACCTATTGCCAAGGCCTAGCCCTGGGTGATAAAACAATATTATTAAAACAATAATAATGTATTGCTGTTTTAAACATATGCACTTCATACTATGTCCTGTTCACACATGGAGCAGGCATAAGGACATTGTAAAAGTCAGATGTGTTACACGCATTCTGGGAATATTCCACATGGTTTAGGCGAGGGGTGGTGCCTGCAGAACATGCAGGTGGAGGAGAACTCACATGTAATGATGACTGTTTGATAACAGTATAAACCGAGTCTCAACATTAACAAACTGCGATGGAAGACGAGAGGGATGATAGATGCGGAGACCATCTGATTCCAGTGCGCGATATTTTTTTCTCCAGGATGGGGATGATGAAGAAAGGCTTTAAAACGTGAGCTCAAAAAATAGGCTGGTACCAATCAGCAGAAAGTTTGTCTGAAAACGAAACTATCAGTGGCTTTACAGGTGAGTAGCTGCACACCGGGCAACACCATCAAGATGCCCACTAATTCACTCCAGACACTCCAGCTGTATTCACATGATGCTCACCTGGACAACGGAGCTGTCAGGGTTCAGTGTGGGCTGATGAAGATATTTGTGTTTCCACATAAAGCTCCTCCTCTAGATAACTGCAATGGCTTTCTTAAAGCCTTGTGTCAGTACGTCTTCAGTTGTACCTTTTTTTCTGCCATGAAAATCAATTGTGCCTTACATGAACTCTGTTCTCTGTGAAGGAATATTAAAAAAAATCCAACAAGTGGTTTGATAGACAAAAGGCTCACTCTGTTTAGATGTCATCATCCTCAATAATGAGAAACATGTTAATTAAAATTTTAAATTAGTAAATTTGTGGTAATAATTATTTTCAACAGTACAGCTATTCTTTGTATCACAAGGTCATAAGTCATGAGAAAATTATTTAATAAAATCCACCTTCTGTTCACACCTCTGTTTTTCTTTTACCTTTATTTCTGCGTATAACACACATGCAAGTGTGCACGCACACGCACACACACACACACACACACACACACACGCACACACATGCAGTGACATGTTGAGTTGCAGCCAGTGAAGCAGAAATTATGTCTATTAATCAAAGTAATTGTAAGTGTGTGTGTGTAGACATGAATGTGTATTATTGGTACACAGGAGTGTGCAGTGTCATGTGTCATATAACTCTGTGTGTGTGTGTGTGTGTGTGTGTGTGTGTGTGTGTGAGTTGGGTTCATGGAGAGGTCAGCAGCTCTCTCTGACTCCAGACTCTTCAATACCCATTTAAATGCAACTCTAATTATCACACTGATGATTACACACACATTCAAACACAGAGAAAGGCGTGGATGTGGATGTGAGCACGTGCATGTGGGTGCACATATGTGTGTGTGTGTGTGTGTGTGTGTGTGTGTGTGTGTGTGTGTGTGTGTGTGTCTTAAGGTGATTCGAGACATAATGAGATGGAGAGAAAGGAGGAGGAGAGATGCGTTAATGGATCACAGTGTGACTTGACAGATGTGGAATGAGCAGCTTCATGTGTACAAAGACACACTCACAGGACTGATGCATCACAGCACCTGACCAACCGAGGTCACCATGGCATCAGATTCGATTTTCTCTTTATCAAATAAACATAAACTGTATATAGTCCTAGTTTTGACTAAACAAATCATTTATAGGCTGAAAGAGAAAAAATATTAGCTATCGATGCCAAGATCTGCCAGGTCACCATGACTTTAAACGTTTTTTTGATGCCACAGGAAATACTTACATCTAATCTGCTGGAAAATCATCAAACATCATCCATCAAAGATACTCTCCTCTGCTATTTATGACTTATAACTGTTTGCTAGCACTGTTTAAATAATTAAGTTTGAAGAATGATCATTTTAAATACCCATTTACTGGAAGAGATGACACAAATAGAAGATTATGTTTGATTTCCCCAAATATCTTAAAGGATAGTTTTGGATATCTTTACCCTAAGTCTAATTTAATACAACATTCACATGATATATATACTTTTAGCGGTGATGGAAAAAGTATTAACATCCTTTAGTTAAGTAAAAGTACAAATTCCACACTGTAATGCAATACATGTCCTGAATTCAAACGCTTGTTTAAGCTTTATCTAAAAAAAGTACTCCTTATGTAGTAAAATGTTCTATGTCAGTGTTTTACTGTTATATATGATGTATGATGATACATATGTAAGACCGCAGTGTTCAAAAATAACTCTGTTGAAGCCACCATGTATATGAAATAGGTTGAATCCCTGTTTATCATACAGTCTATGGTTGAACTGAGTTGTTTTCTCCCCCCTCTGATCCCCACACTCTAAGTTCAGGCAGGTTGCCTGCAGGCTGCAGGGACGTTGAACCTTCATGAATGCAAGACAAGTGCAAAAATCATACTTTGACCATGACAAGCAGGGACGAGTCCTACACTGTAAGATGATCAGCTGTTTATAACTGTCAGTTGTCTGTTGATGTAAAGTTAAGCCTGTTATCCTGAAAACAAAAGCCCACTGCCCTGAAAATACACACTGAAGTTGGAGTCTGGCAATTAAATCTGTCAGATGAGTGTCGCAGACTAAAAAAGTACATATTTCCTTTTGAGATTTAATGGAGCAGAAACATAAAGTTGTATAAAATGACAAAATCAAGTAAAGAACAAGTACCTCAAACAAATACCTCAAGAAATACATTACTTGAGTAACTGTACTTGGTTGCATTCCACCACTGATTTTGAGGGAGCTGTAGTAATCATCCCTCCTCCCTCTATTGGTAATGATGGGATACCAACATACCGCTGCTGCCGGTCCCCCTTTCTCTTTCTGTGCTCCATACAGTCAGAACAGCCGACTGCTTGATTGTCTGTCCTGAATGAATCAGAAGAATAGCTGAAGAATCTGGCAGAGAACAGATTGCAGGATGCAGTACAATCATTTTTGAGATTTTTTTTTTCTCTTTGAAAGAAAATAAAATATAAATGATTGGTCATGCTGCCCTGCTACTCGCAGGAAAAAAAAAATAGGTCGTGCTACAGGCTTTGGGCCACTGATGGTATTGTCATGTCATAAGAGGGTGACTTCAGCCTTCAGGTATTGCAAGAAAGCGCAATATTTCTGAAAATGTACTTTTTAAAAATTTCCATTCCGAACATATTTTCACTACACTTAACAAAAAGCAGTTTCTTAGTTAGCTGTGTATAGAACACAAATTCAGCAACTCTTCTGTCACTTCAAATTGGTTTTTCATAGCCCTTAAGAAAAAGGCTGGCTGAATATTGCCAGGTTTGTCTGTGCTTCCGTCAAACACAGAACCAAGTTTTTATTTCAGTTGTAAATGAAGAGGTAGTTTAAATCGACATGAAACAGCTAGAAAAAAATAATGAAATAATACAAAATAATGCAGGCTGGATTCTATTATATTTTTCGTGTCATGGGCTGGAGAGAGAGGGCGAGCGGGGACGCGAAATGGCCCCCAGCCTGGCAGTTTGAGACCCCTGCTCTACTAGAAATGTTACGTGATTTTTAAAACACCTACACAAACCCAACCTTACTGGAAAACTTATTTAAAAGAGACTGAACAACACCACACACTGTGTCTACACCCTGAATCAGAATATCATCTGTACATTGCAGTGCTTTGCTGAAAGAGAAGTTCTTGCAGTGTTTGCCGTGGTGCAAAAAAAAAAAAAAAAAAAAACCCCTCTTGCTTTCCTTCCTCCTGTGGAGGAGCATAGATTTAGCTTCACCTCCTGAGCAGCGCTGAAATTTAGGTTGAGGGACGAGCCCCCAAAGCAGGCAGAGAACTAAAGCAGAACCCATAACAACGGCTACACGTGGAGTTTTAGGTCATTAAATTGCTGGAGTGGGAAAGACTTAAATGTAGGAGATACAGGGACAGGGAGTTGTTGTCGAAAGTTGAGAGAAAGTCAGAGAGGAGGAATGATTACCAATACCTGAATAGAGCTCCTTTAACTCTGTCTCTTTATCATGTCTACGTGCACAGCTGGCTGCTTCAGTCTTCTCGTCAGCCTGTCAATCCACGGGTCTGTTGGTTTAATGTGCGTATGTCTTCTTTTAATCTTCCTGTAACCTCGTTCTCTCTCTGTATCTGTATTCTCCTTCTCAGAAGTTGCTCAACTTCAACAAATTTGCTTTAGCTCACAGCAATATTTAATTGGCATTTCCTCTTGGCAAGCCAATCAAAGGGCCCAAGAAAGAGAAATCCCCCCACACCCACCCGAATGAAGCGGATCCTGTGGTGTCAGGATGAGTGCGTTCCCATGACGACCATATGAGTTTTTGTTCCCGTGGTGATATGAAAGTTATTCAAGTTCTTTGATTTCCCAACGGACCACGACGAGAGAGAGAGGGAGAGGGGAACAAAAAAAAGATTCTGGAAAGGAGGGAAAAGAGAGGGAGAGAGTGGTAAAGACAGATGGATCAAGAAAAATAGATTTTGAGAGGAATGTAGGGGAGAAGGTAGAGATGGAGACAGTAAAAAAAGAGAGAAAAGAAAGGTAGAGGGGACCACTGGCATGGCTGGAGGATAAAAACAGATTGTTGTTTTTCTGGTTTTCAGGATCAGTGGATTGAACAGTCCCGCAGCAATCTCAAGTTTATCGCCAACTTTTATTGCAACACAATCTGTTCATCCATCCATCCATTCATCCATCCATCCATCAATCCATCTATTCATCCATCCAACCATCCATCTGTCTGTTTCCCTGCCTTATGTCCTTTTTGCTCTCTTGCTTGTGTTTCTTCTCTCCTTCCAAACCAAGGACCCAGGGAGCAGATTTAGATTGTTGTTTTTTTCAGGCTCAATGAATTGAACAGGCCTGCAGCAATCTGCTGTTTATCACCCAAGTTTCCCTGCAACCCGCACTCATGAGAAGAATTATCTTCAAACCTTGTTGTTCTTTTAGAGAAAGAACAAAAAGTTTGAGAAATAGATACAATAAAACTGGCAACAGGAATGTAACTAATAGTTAATTCTTTCATCTTTCAAAGAGCCATGTGTTCAACAAACCTAATCAGTGCAGAAGAGTATTTGATTTGAATAACAATCCCCGTCTTAGCTCTGTAATTCTGGTTAGACGTGCACACATTTGAACTCCAAACATGCTCCTTTGCCAATGTTCTTAAACCTTATTGGATAACAATGTTTGTTTATATCAGAAAACACTGGCTTATGTCTGCAAACAGTCGTCTCGTTGAGTACAAAGCATCAGTGACAGACAGAGAGCGGGAGCTGAAGAGCAGAAGAATGAGAGACAAAACAGAGACAGAGGGAGATTAAATATTTATATTCCATCAGTTTTTATATTAGAGAAAAGTAAGTAAAATCTTGTGTGTGTCGAACTTTTATCCAGCCGAGCCATAATTAACAGAAATTGGGGTCAAATTGATGCTACAATGCAAATTAGTTTGTTTAATAGTGAAAGGACCCTTTTTAATTATTCAAGGTGATTAGATGTCTGCACAGGTTGGAGCCCACACAGTCCTAGGACGAGGTCTAATCAGGCAAAATAAGAGGAAAAATAACTGTGTGGGTGGATCATTGCTGTGAAGAGCCATGACTTTAGGCAAGAACTTTGTTAACATTAAGTGGTGTCTACTGTTGTCTGTTTCAGACCTTTAAATACATCTTAGAGGCTTTTAGAGAGGTAACACAGGTGCATCCTAGAGATTTTTGAATACCACTTTTCCCTTCCTGATGCAGATTCGCATGTCTGAAATTTTTTGTTTCGGCTGATACCGAGCAACAATCTGATCCAATGTGTCAAAAAGAGAGAGTTCACTCCACTTGTTTACCCCACAACCCGAAACCATTCACAGTAACAAAAGAAAGACAACTCAAACTGTTTGCTCCGTGTTTTGCGTCTGTATTTGTACTTCAAGAACAGAAATAAGCTCCATCAAGCCTGCGAACTTCAACTGAGAAGTATGCAATCCAGCAGTTTATTCCACCTCCTGTTTCAGGCTACTTCTGCTTTTACCATGTAGCGGATACACAAAGGCAGTCTTTGTGACACAATTTGACGCTGAGGTAAAGCTGGCATTCATCTCCCCCACTGACAATAGGAACTCTGCTGTACCGGATGTGCTGGAAAAGTAGCAGCATCCCATTTCAGGGCTAGGGCTCAAGCAAAATGTTGAGCCCCATGCCTGCCTGCCTGGGCAAGTGGTAAAAAAATAATTCAACTGTTAAACTATTTTTTATCAATTAATAGTTAAAGTAAATTTTCATGTAAAATGGCAGAAAATGCTGTTTTCAGCCTGTCAGATAAAGAGATTTTCTTGTGTTTTGCCTTGACTGACAAAACAAGACATTTAAAGGCATCATTTTGGACTCCTTTCCACGATTCTGACATTTTATAGACGTTGCAGCCCAAGATTGAACATGACAATTTACTTAAGTCTGTGTTATTTGATAACTGCTGATAAATGAAACAGTTTCTAGTAAAAAATTGACTTTGTGGAGGTAGATTTCTTGCCTGATCGGGTAAGTGAAGACAGTTGTTAAAGTTGAACTCCAGTGATATGGATCAGTGCATAGACTCATGTACTCACTGGTACATGATGCCACATTTTAAGCAGTACTGGAGGCATTTTCCAATAGCAGTGTCTGTATCAGACCAACCTTAATGTATCCAATGGGAACGTTTTCTACCAAACGCCTCTACACTTGGAATCTATTTATTGATTGGTTAGCCGATCTGATGGGGCAATGAAATTTGTAGCCGGGCCGTTGTGGAAGCAGCTGAACTCACATAATATCCACATGTGGATGCACTCCTCACCAGTCAAACTTCACAAAACAGATGCAAAAACAGATTTCAGCTTCAAGTGACTAATCTAAGCATGTAGTACTTATTTGTCAGTGGGAAATAGTGCCACACCACACCTTTTACTCAAATTCTGTCATCAAGTGAGCATGACTGGTAAGTTCCACTGCCAAATTAAGATGCAAAACAAGTATATATTCTTGTAGAATATAAGATTTGCTGTCATTCGGACCATTAATACACTGCAGCATTGAAAATCAGACATTCAGCAGCTTGTTTTCTCTTTCCTTCCTTCACTTTATTATGAACTGTACACAAAAATATTTCAAACTGATCCTGACACAGACTGCAGACAAATCTTCAGGTCTGGACTGAAGCCAGCTTTAAAAGCATCATGTATCTTTTAGCTGCTTTACTCAGACTGACAACAAGAAAATGTATTGTTTGTTCATGCCCTCTACTGATCAGTAGGACAAAGTTATTTCTCTTTGATTTCCAAACCATTTACAAATCACCACTGAGGAAATCATTTTTTTTATGTGACAGTGGCTTGGTAAAAGTTTGGTTATAGGCACTGAAATGAGTTGGTAAAGTCATATATGGTGGCTATGGTGATTATGACAAGAAAATACCAAATAAAAATGGTGCTAAAAAGCAATATGTTTTTGGGCTTGTAATCATAGGGGAACCACTATAGAAATGTACTGTATTTTATCTTAACTGCCATGTATGAGTGAGAACATGACGTAAACTACCATTAGACTGATGTTACAGTCTGTAAAATTGTTTTAGTTAGTCTTTAAGTAAAAAATTCTGATACTCTAGTTCAGGTAAAGTGTTGACACAATGATGAAATTAATATGAATCACGGCAAACCATTTGAATTTGAGGTCCAGTATTTTTCTTACCCTGCATCTGACAAATAGGTCTATTAAAAAGGTTGTTTTAAAATATGCCACTATTATCACTGTTCTCATGTGCTTTATGTGTCTTTTCAGGAGTGACTAAAATATAGAAATATTCATGACACAAGTTTTTGATATTTGGGTAAATTCATTGTTATAATAATCAAGTAATTAAAAATTAAAGTTTAAATCTAAAGAACCACACAGTGGTGTAACTGGTTTCTTATGGCAGTGGTAGAAACCACATGTTTTGGGCTTTGTCACTGTAATGCAAACATTTTTGGGGCAGATAATGTCATTCTTTATACCAGGGGAGTCTCAGTAGAAACCTTCCAGCAGCATATCTTTGTTCCAGTCTCTGCAGCTCTCTGTTGTTTTAATTACTGCACAGTTACATGAAACCTCATCTGGAGTCTTATCACGTCATGTAAATGAATACAGACCCAGCCCGATGCATAAAATATTTGCAAATGTGGTCTTAATTTGTAAAAAAAGAAAAAAAAGAGAAAAAAAAAGATAGAAGAAAGCATGCTAGAGCAAGTATTGATTAAAGTGAGGAAGATGAGGTAGACAGGTAGAAAGTGGCAGACCATGTCTGACTGTGATTGGTTTGTTTGCATCTGTGGACAGTCCAAGTTAACAACTTGCTTCCTCTGAACACCATGTCAAGCTTATTTAACCATTTAGATCTACATAATTCATGGTCTGTTGTTTGTTTACCCAAAGTCATGTTACAAAAAGGGTCTAAATTGGATTGATTTCACCCAAACATGTCTTGGTACCAGTCCTAGTTAAACAGTCCAGAATTTGTTATTCAGATTCCCTCGCCACGTTTCTCAAACAATAGATTTTAAATGAGGCTTGAAGCAAACTAAACCTTAGTCAGAGTCCGCCTTTTGCTCGGTAATCTCTGGTGGATGTGCATACATGTGTGTCTGCGCTGTCATGTGTCGAGGATGAGTACATAACTCAGCGCTTTCACCCAGTATTACAAACACAGTGATAATGAGGCTACCACACACACACACACACACACACACACACACACACACACACACACACACACACACACACACGCACACATGCACACACATATACCTAATATAGCCGGACTGGAAGTGCACTCTTGTATACAACCGAAGGCTCTTGTGCACCTGCTACAGGAAATGAGTACACACACACACACACACACATACAGTATATTACCTGGCTGCAGGATGTTATTGCCACTTGTTTTGTTTGCAGACTCATTTAGAGATAGAGTTATTTATATAAACTGCCCAAGTACGGGTTGTAAAAGACAGACTCAGTGCCTCTTTGGTTCAGTTTCAGTTTTATCCATTACTTCTTCTGCATTTTTCAAATTGCAGGTAGCACCATATTTGTTAAAGGCAAAATCTGTGTCAAAATACCATTTTAGATAAAATACCGTCATGCGACACAGATGTCTTGTTCTACACATAATATTCTACAGATTTAAGAAAACTTATCTTCTTTGTACAAATCCCCACAAAAATTACACTGTAATCCTTTTAATGTTATTCAACGAAAATTAGGATAATGGTGTAAAGATCCATCTAATATTGCAGATCATATTGCAATTGCAATTTCAGTAAGAGTGACAGCAATTAGAATTTTTTTTCAGTCAGTGTTGATGGTAAATGTAGTTGACTGACTGCAAATAAATTCTCCAGTGTGTGCTTTACTGACTGAGAGAGAGCTGAGTTCTCCTGCTACAGAATCAATTTTTATATTTTCTCCCCAATGACAGCTGTGGCCAGAGGTTTTATATTTTGGTTAGGGTTGTCCGTCCCATTCTTATGAACACAATATCTCAAGAACATCTTGAACAAACGTCCACATTGATTCAAGGATGAAGTGATTAGAATCTGGATGGAATTTCTTCTTTCCACTTGGACTAACTAAACGACTAACTAACAGGAATTTGGAGGTCAAAGTTCAAGGTTACTGACATTAGAAAAACACCTTTTTGGTCACTGTTACTGACAAAATTTATACGTTAATTCTGGAAAAATTTTGCACAAATACGATAAAAGGATGAGATGACATTTTATAACCAAACAGTCAAAGGTCAATGTCACTGTGACATCATAATGTTCTGTGAAAAATAAGAGAAGACAGTCTGTTTCTTTCAATTTCACTTGCAAAAAAATTACACTTGATAGCTGTTATTGAATTTCTTACACAACATGGACATGGCCATCACGAGGTCATGTACAATTCATCCTGGTCCATGTGGGCACTGCTGCACAGCTCCGTAAACAGGAAAACTCTGTTCTTTTGGTTCAATATAGCCTGCAATGAGGACTGTGAGGAGTTTTCTTTTTAAACATAATAATGAGAAATCATTTGCTTTGTGAATGAAAATCGAGTGGCCTCTTTTGCTGTTTATCTTGGAAATTTGAGTTGCTATTTTGATTGACAAGGGACTTTTTTTTGTTGTTGTTCAACCCCTGGGTCTGACAGACTGTGACACAGAGGCTGTGTAATGAACTGGGCTCGGGGTTTTGTGTGCTTGATTCCTTTCTTGTGAATTTTAATTAACAGCAGGTTACACCCTAATTTGAATGCACACATCTGTTGATGTTTTTTGAGGAATATGTCAGTAGAATTCATAACGCAGAAACAAATCCTCTTCTCATTTTCACTTGTTTGCTCACTGATATGCTGCGTTATCCTTAATACTAAATAATCCACTTTATACCCAACACATAGTGCTGTTTTGTTCTGTGCGTGCATGATGTCAACTTTTTATAATTTCATTTTCATTCAAGGCAACCAATTATTTCAAGGTCTTTGGTAAAAACAGGTTCCTATTGTGTCGCCTCTTTTTCAGAAGTTCATTAGCATATTTTTAGAAGTTTGATCTTTGGCAAAACACCATATTTTTGGATATTTGGCGTGTTTGAAATTGACTTGAGGATTTGCTGGCTTGTCAGAATTATTGGCAAAAAAGACTGACTCTTGATGTGATGAGCTTTTTGACAGGACGGTTTTGTTTATAGCTTGCTGTGTCTCGACACCGTCTTTTTGCAGACTGTCACAATCACACCTGCATATTTGTTCATAATTTGTCCTTTGTGCTGAATGATAGAAGCTTAAGAAATGCCAAGAACAGTCAAACAGGGACAGACAAATTGTCAGGTTGAGCAAAGGTGCACCAAAACACTCACGAAAATCATCAAATGCAATCCGGGGTGTTTTAAGTTGTGTGTGTGGGTTGGTTTTTTTTTTTGGTTTTTTTTTGTACTTTTTGTTTGTTTGTTTCTGTGTTCAACAGCTGCATGAGTCAAGTCAATTGTGGAACATGAGGACACCTTTAAAGCACACACTCAGGTAAAGAGGATCAGCAATCAGAGATCATTGCACCACAAGGCTTGAGAGTGGGTTCACATCTAAACAGGGTTGGGATATCAATTTATCAAATCTGCTTATTGACTCTTCATCCTTTGAAGTCCCTCATTGAATCTAATTGGCTGGACTTTTAGTCACTAAAGTTATAAATAACGAAAAAGTCAAAGATCTCCGAGCACCTTTTGCTGAGTGGGAGCCTAATTAATGTTCCCAAGCTGCAGAAGAAGATATGAAATGTTGATTAAATATGTATCTGACACATCAGAATAGCAGGTGTAGCTTAAAGTGTTTTGCACCTTATTTTTCTGTTACTTGATTAAAATATTACTATTTAACTAGCTGGTTAAAGAAGCATTGTGTCGCAGTTAAAATGAGTGCAGCAGTAGCAGCAGTCCCACCGCCTGCCCCTCCGATGGCACAGACTGACGGGCTGCAGGAGCTCAGAGGGGCGCAGGATGTGTGCAGCCTCGAAAACTGACAATAACCAGCGATGACGAGTCCGCCACTGCAAGTTGATCAGCTGTTCTTAAGTGTCAGTGTCTGTCAATGTTAAAGTTAATCCCGTTAACCTGAAAACAAGTCTGATCTGAAATAACACTGCCTGTCTCCCCACATATGACTTCTACTCTGATTAATGTGAAACGGACGAAAAAGTTATTCTGGCCTGGAGTGGAAACTTTAAAGGACACTGCCACTGTTTGAGTTCAGGTGAAGTGAAGCAAAAAGCTCAATTCAACATGTTTCCTTGATCTCTGATGACACATAATTTATCACAATAAATATATTACAGGTTTCTACTTTAACTTCAAAAACTGATCTGATTTGCATGAGAGTTTACCTGGTACAGATTTCAGAGAGGGATGCTTCTTTTTCCCTCACAAACCTCTTTGAGTAGAGGAACAGGCTTGTACAGGATGTACTGATATAATCTGCGGCTGCTGGCCGCTCACGTTTTTCAGTTGTCCAAAAAAAAAAACAAAAAGGGAAAAAAATGGTAACAGACAGCATAGAATTAAAACATACATCCAGTAACCACATTTTCCTTGTTAGTGTGGACTCTGGTACAACATGCAGACTGTGTAACATGAAGATGTGGACAATAACATTATGAGCAAAGCACAACACTTTCTCTGTTTTTGGTTTAATTTTGTAATACCATGATACTGTCACTGTTAAAAACAAACAAACAAACAAAAAACATGATATAAATTTTAGGTCACATTGTCCACCCTGAGGGCAATGGAGCAAAAAAAATGAGAAATACAGACAATAACAAAAAACAGTGAGACATAACAGCGTTTATGACTTGAATTTTGTTCAGCTTTTTAGTTGCTTATGTTAATTTTTTGGCTTCTGGTAAAACATATGAAGAATGACTGACTCGTACCTCTTAGAAAGGGAAGGAAATGGTAAACAAACCTATCAGAGGAAACAAACAAACCTTAGTATTTCTTTACAATGTATTTGTCTGAGAATGAATATTTTCCAACTAAAATGAGATACAGTCTGCGCTAATTAACAAACTCACAGAGGTGTTTGAACAACCTTTATGTCGACATATTTTTTCAACTTATAGGAACAGTAAATACTAGTTTACTCTGTTGCGAAATAGCAAGCACAGGATAGACATGATTCAGTGGAGAGATCTTTTATTAATAATTGTAAACAAATAGTAAATACTGGAGAAATGCTGACTTTCAAACACCTACGTTTTAATTATCTGCAGGACATGAGACATATTGTACACTTCCACAAATAGGTTAACACTGCAGGTGTGTCTGACTACTTAGTGTCTGTCATCTCTTTGAAAAAAAGCAGAACGTCGTGTTAAAGAGGGGTCTAAGAGGCCAGGTGCAAAGAGCTCTGTTGCCGTTCCTCTCATCTCGCTCGCACGTACGCCTCTATTTTCCATTCCTCCTCTCCATCATGGATCATTATACGCTCTGTCTAGATGATAATTATGAGAGAAAAATAAGGGCAGTGCAAGACATAATGATATTTTATACTCCTGACACGTCCCCAGACAAACACAAACATGCAGACAGTCTGTCCCTGCTTAAGTAATTCTGAGGAAACATTAGAGACTACAGTTGCTTCAGATCAATAACTAATCAGAGTATGACCTTCACATGCACATACACACTCTGTGCGGCTTCACAGCATGTTTTCCCACCTGGGTATTCCCTGTCACATGAGTAGGCTGTTTCTGTGGCTGAGGATCTTAATACTCGGACCACCACGCTGTGAACACTGCAGGGACTTGTGCTCTCTCTGCTGTCCTCCACTTCCACTAAACTACTCAGCTCTGCCTCCTGCCACCCATCCATTACCTGGCTCAAAGGTGCTATGTGGAGCATTTAGAAATCAATAAATTACCATTAGCACATTCATTTTGAGTTATTAGGATAATTACTCTAAGTGAACAAGCCCATCAGCATAAAGACTGACAGCTCTTCAATCGAACATTTTGGATTTTACTTGTCCGCTGAGTAAACTAAAGGACCTCTTTAGTATAATTTATCATCTGTACTTTTACAAAAATATCATTTAGAGCCCAGCCAATATTGGATGTTTTGGGCTAATGCCCATAAAGTTATTAAGAGCGAAAAAAAGATATTATACAAATGATATTATATAAAATTGATAAATCAACTGATATTCTTTATACTGAATATAATATGCAGAATATAGAAAATATGCAAACAGTTGTAAAAGATATGTAATGGAAACAGAATATTTAACAGTTTGACAATAAACTTAATGTCCAAAGTAAGTAAATGTTTACCGTTATTTTTTATTGATTATAAATTAAACAAAAGGACAAAATATATTCAACTTGAATTAAGGTCTCTGTAAAGCAATAACACGTGTTCTGAGTTTGACACACCACAGAAACATTTTATTAACCTCCCAGACAAATTCCGAGTACAATGATTAAAAAATTGTATATTAGTATAAAAAATTTGGTCTCAAACTCATGAAGAAATTAGCAGTTTGCTCTGCTCTGAGATGCTGGGGGTGTGTCTGTTGCACTGTCTCCGCTCCATCTAGCAGCCTCATTGGATTTGCACCGACGTGTTTGAGCCACCAGAGCCAGAGGACGGTGAAATACCAAGAACCAACTGACTGGTTTCTCTCAGTCTGAACAGGATGGTATTTCTTGGCTTCAGTGTTGGGTTGTTGGAACTGAAACAAGCGGTAACTGCCGGGCTGTTTTGGACCGAAAGGGTCACAGAAGGTAAGTTTGTAACTATGTTGCGAGGATAAGTGTGACTGAGTCACACTTAAGTGTGACTGAGTCACACTTATCGATCAACAAAGACTATGGCTTTGTTGTGTCACTGAGCCATATTTCAGGTCCGCCCAAAAAAAAGCCTGAACACAGAAATCATTCTGGTTTATTTACATTAAATTTCAGTGTACAGTTAATGCAATGAAATGCATTTTTCCCTGGCTCTTTCTCAGCACTTGTTAATAACAGTCAATAAGGTCTAAAATCACAGTTCATTACTCTATAGTTCTCAGTCCTTTCACATGCAATTATTTTATAACATGTATAATATGTTTAGAATAAAAACTCTTTCCTTTAAACAGACTTTAAGAAAATAAATCGAATATACATAAAATACTGCCTATAATGCTATACTCATTCCTACGATAAAATAGGTTGATTGCCGATACTGATATAGACTGATATAGCTTTGATAAGCCAACATCAGGTTGATAATATACAGCCAATAATGTTGGTCGGCCAATGTATTGGTTGAGTTCTTGCATTATTTATAATCCTGGGGTTATCTTGCAAGCATGAGAAAAATGTTGACTGTTTTTGCTGAAGGTATTGAGGCAATCAGAGAAGTTTCTGTATAATTTGAAAGTTGGAAGTATCCTATTAAACCCTAAACTTTGGGTTTTGCATTGCTAAAACTTCCATTTTTACCCTGCCTCACTCTGTGTTTGACCCCAGCTAACACTAATGCTAAGTTGCAGAGGTACCTGAGGCAATTTGAAAACTTTATTTGACAAAATACAAGTTTTGATACAATTTTGCAATATTCAGTGGAAGGACATTTTGACAAAACTCTTTACAGACTCTGACATAGTTTTATTAAAAAAAGAAAAGAAGAAAAAAAAAAGAAAAAGAAAACTGAATATATTCACTAGGTTTTAAGCTTTTTTTTTTTTTTACCTCTTATATAAGACAAATAATGATGAGTCTTACTTTTGTGCCTCACTGAGATGTTCAAATTTAAAACATTTGACCTCTGAGAACTGCACAGACACTGTACATAATTAATTAATTTTAAAACCTCATTCATTCAGTTCAATTGTTGATGTATGTGAGTTTCTTTGTCCTAAAATGTGAATGAGATCCTTTTCTCTATATTAAAAAAAAGAAACCTCTTTAAACAACATTGGCTGTAGGCACAAGCTTTTAAATTTTCAGTTTCTACTACGGCTGAGAAATTAATTGAAATATAATCAAAACTGCAATATGGCCAAGCTGCAATATTTTGATAATACATACCATTATAAGTGGAACACAGTGGTGCTACAGATGCTCCAGCCCACAAATTATATTCTCCACGTTTTTAGTTTCAGTGAAAATGAAGTGCAAAAATTACCATTCCCACTAAAATCGAAAATCATATCGCAAATGCAATATCTGTCAAAATAATCTCAACATGATTTTTTGCATATCATTCAAGCCCTTATTTACACCCTTTTGACTGCATCATTTATATGTGCTTGACTTTTAATTAAAATATTTCCAACAGCACTTGAAGGCATCATCTTAGTTTGAATAGCAATTGGTATGATTATGCTGCCGCGCATTGATTTCAGCAGAACTGACACTTGTTGCCCCCCGTGTCACTCTGACTGCTACAAAACAAGTGAATCAATTCTTGACATTTGGTCACATCTGCCTCTGGGCGCATTATTTATTTATTTAACGATCTATTTTCACTGCAGATTTGTTCTGCCACTTCCGCATGTTCATTTATTAGTTAGACTCAGTTATAATTAATGCAGAACGCAATCACCCCCTCATTGTCACCGGGGGATCATGCAAGACAGAACGTACCAAAGTAAAGTTGACAAGGTGAGAAAGATGGATCAGTAACACACTTGTTTTCTGTTTCTCACTTTCTGAAAAAAACAAAGATAATTTCACACACGCACATTCGGCAGCAGACACACGTGCACGCACAAAGGCAAGTTCTCAAACACACACACACACAAAAAAGATACAAATGAAACTTCATAACCTTGTCTCCAAGCTATTTGCGCTTAATTGAACACTGATATTACATGAGTTGTGTAAACTCATGAAAAATCTGACTATAAAGAACATGGCTCCCGTGTTTTAAAATACGGAACGGAGAATGGCAGATTATATGCAACAAGTCAACAAAAGTATGTTACATTCAGGTCACAGACATAAACTAAAAATCAAAACAGCTATAACTATAAGCTAACCGTAAGACGGCAGGTGCCAGGTTTGAAGTAGTTTCGTCCAAGTGTTCCTGAGATATTGTGTTCACGAGAGTTTGATGGACAGTGACCTTTGACCTCCAAAATCTAATCAGTTCATTCTAAAGTCTAAGCAGTCTGGCGTATTGGTTGTACTCTGTGGATATAAGCCCGCCATTGGTTGCTTGTTTCAGTGGGCATCACGGCATCCACTATCAGCGTTTTCCAGAGTTCTAGGGAAACGACAACAACTTCCCAGCCAGAAACCTACAAGCTAAAAATTAGCCCCTGGGTTCATCCTTGAGGCCAAGTGGTCATTTGTACCAAGTTTGAACAAAGTCTCTCAAGGCGTTCTTGAGATATTACAAGCACAAGAATGAAGATCTGAAAACATACATGACTGGTGCCATTGTGGAACAATGAAAAAAGGTCTTTTAAGGTCTTTCATGAATAACACTGAACAACATGAGAAATGCTAAATATTAAGGTACATTCAGTTTTTTTGTACACTACATTATGGAGATGGAAATATTAGCAACTTTTTTTTGTAAAGAGTGCTATTTCAGCTACTAACCTATGAATTATCAGTTAAGAATGACAGTTTTAATTTAATAGATGTGTCCATGGAACAGGTTGTGATGTTCTGATTGTATTTCCATTTCATTTATTTCTCCTGGTACCACACCGCATGCCAGACATCCCAGGGTCTAATCCCGTGTGAGTAAATTTAGCAGCAATCTGGTCACAGCTTATCACATATTACTTGCTCGTTGTTTGTTTACACCAGTGGCGACACAGTTGGCATCTAGGTCTTGTGTGTGTGTGTGTGTGTTTGTGTGTGTGTGTGTGTGGCTGATTGAGAGGGAAGAACCACCGAGGAGGGATCACGGGTCTGTCTGTCTATATTAAAAGTTTCCCTCAGAAAGGGACTGTTTTTAATTGTGTCTGGAGGGTGTGTTTGTTTTGTTTTTGCTGACCTCCCTGAGTGCATGCAGATGGTGCCTTGAATAACCGTGTCCAGCAGGGCTCACATCAGCCTATTTGGCTGTTTCTGTTTATCTTTATAGTATTTATCTGTTTTGCAGGATTACTTAGATAGATGCACGGAGGTCTGACCCCTGCAGCATCCAACACCTCTGGGATGAATTTGAGAAACAGGCCTAATCACCCAGCGTCCCGGACTGACACCACCTCTGCTTTGGTGGCTGAGTGAGACCAAATCCTGCAGCCAGGTTCCAGCAACATAATATATCAGCCATAAGATGTTCAGCAATCACATTGCATGAGTAGATTGAGTCCCTTTCACTTTCCTTTTCTTTAAATGCACTTTTACTCTTTACTTGACTATATATTTGAGACAATAATCTACTTTTTACTTTGCTACATTTGCCATTTATTCCTTTGTTACATCATTTGGCACAATTACTAGGGATGCACCGATACCACTTTTTTTTAGACCGTGTACAAGTACTTACATTTGCATACTTGCCGATACAGAGTACTGATACAAGTACTTAATAATGCAATTAAAAGTTCTTACAGTAACTTTTAAAACATGTTTTATTTTCAGTAGATGATCACTTTATAAATGTAACAAATCATTGTTGCTGTTTCCTGCTACAAGTGTAACCATAGTTACTATACACATTACATTTTTGTGTTATGATAATTATTTCACTATCATTTACGGCATTTTAACTAGTATTTTAATTTAACATTTACACGTAGTATTTAAGTTTGTTCTTCATGTCTCTCTTGTCGAGGAGCTAATTAGTTCCTACCTGCCGTTGTTTAGGGGGGACAGGTATGAGTGTGGTGCCATGTGTGCAACAGTTTTGTTGACCCCCCTGTGAACCCCAGAGTGAAGTTGCGTGTCCTGAGCTGTCAGGCCGTTTTGCTGAAGAATGAGTAAACAAAGAGAAGTTGTAGCAGCTTATTATGAAGAAAAGAGGGTTACAGACTTACAGACTGGTGGCGGCGGTGGTTTTTCTTCGTCTTCGGATTATTTTGCCGAGGCATCAACTAGTTTACACCCGCCGGGACTTAATGGACAGCGGCTGGCGGCGGTCTACAGGTGGACTCTGTGCATTTATTTCAGTTTTACATGGACTTGAGATTTTATGGACAGTTTCCAAAGTCACTCTGGACATAAGTGGATGATGTTGAGGACAGCGAATCTCTCGCTCATGATGACAACGCGTCCAAAATAGAGGGTAAGCATCAGCAAACTCCTTGAACTCTGCATCATGGCGGGTCTTCAGATGTTTACTTGTATCCAGTGGCAACTTCTCGTGACGTGGTATCAGAGTAGTTTTAAGTACGATTACATGAGGACAGTACAATACTGATACCATGTATTAGTACATCACTAATAATTATGAATTCTTGAGTCAAAAACGTACTTGGGAGTCTGATGGACATGAGGTCACATGAGGATTGACCACTGAGATCCAATCAGTTCCTCCTTGAGTCCACGTGGATATTTGTGGCCAAGTTTGAAGAAGTTCCCTCAAGGTGATTCTTGAGATCACGTTCACAAGAATGGGATGAAAACAAGAATGAGAATGGGATGAAAACATAATGCCTCTGGTCATGGCTGCTGCAAGTGAATCACAAAGGTCCTTTATTCCTGTATTTATGAATCTGCACAATAAAAGGACAAGGATAGATAGATAGATAGATAGATAGATAGAAGCAACAATAATACCATGAGTGAGTAAAATACCAGCATCTCAGAGATGAGTATCTTCTAATTTTCTTATTCTCATCTTGCTGGATATTAATACAAATATGTCAACTTGAACATACGTTTTATAAAAAATTTATATAAATTATTATTAAATGAGGCACCTTTACTTCAGCTCCCCAAGATTGTCCTGTAGAAACTTTTATATATTTGAAATTTAGTCATCAAATGCCATTAAAAATAAAGGTTATTGTCTAAAAACCTTTTCAACAGAATATAGTTGGAAATTAACAGACGGCAGGAATTTTTTTTAGATGTGCTGTCATTAATTACTCAGAATAGAAATAATAACAATATATAAATATAAACAAATGTTCTGTCAAACATTTCTTTGTTTTTGATTAATTAAGAAAATAATGGTCAGATTAACTGTTAATGAAAACAATCAGTTGCAGCTTGAAGAGACAGATTAAAGGATAGATCTCACACACGCTCGCTCTGTTTCACATGCTGCACGTCAGACTGTTTGACTGAAGCTACAGGTTGCCACACATTTTTTCTCCTTGTCAGTCTACCTCTCATGGCAGACGCACACACGCCCACAGCCTCGCTCACACGCTCTCCACACATTCTCCTTTTCAGATTTTTTAGCTGAACCCCTCCTAAAAATACACTTTTTCTCTCCATTAATTAGTTTTCTTAGACCGAACATTGTCACTTGTATGCAGGCTTTCTCCATTCCTCCGCCTTTTTCTTGTGCGACTGTGAAAGCGTGTGTGTGGTAGTGCAGGTGACTGTGAGTGGCGGTGTGTGTCTGAGTCTGCAGTTAATAATTTAAAAATGTCCTCAGGGTTTGGTAAAGCAATGTGAGTTACCACATCCCTGGGAGGACAGTACATTAATGTAAAGTAGCATTCAGAGAGACGGCTTAAAGATAGAAAATATGAAGAAATATGGAGGTACAAGATGAGGCTGCCTGCTTTACACTGCATCAAACACTCCTCACCTGCATCCGTTCTTCCTGTGTCTTTCTCCTTGTTTTCATCTACTTTAGAGTTTTAGTTCATAAATCTACATAAAATGCAGTAAAAATGCAGAAATTACTGCACATTAATTAACCTCCTAAAGTATTAATTAACTATGACCATAATTAGTCCTGAATCTGTATATATACAATGAGTGTAACAAAATATATTACTCAAATACTTAAGTTTACTTGTACTTCACATGAGTATTTCCATTTTCTGCTACTTTATATTGCTACTCCTCTATGTCAGAAGTAAATATCACGCAAAACGTTTCATTCTTCAAGTTTATCAGTGTGAGGGTGTGCTGCTTTTTCCTCAGTGAATGGAATAATTGTAAAGTTTAGACAAAACAAGAAATGTGAAGGTGTCACTTTGGGCTCTGGGTAAATGTGTTCAGGATTTCTCATTATTTTCTGATGTTTTACAAATCACACAATCAATCAAAACAGTTGAGAAACTAATGAGCAGATCAACCTATAATATGAAAAAAGATTGGTTGCACCTTTACATGAAATAGTAAAAAATAGCTACACCTCAGCAAAACAGAAAAAAAACACAGTGAAATGCTGATTACACATCAATGTATCAGTAATAATAATGGTATAATAAATGATAGTATACTATTTTATTTTTTCTGTTGGTGAAAATCTCTCTCTTGTTAGTTGACCAGTCTGCCAAAATGTTGGTATGTTTTATTTTATACTTGGATAATTGACTCCTTGCTGCTGAAATGTGCTTGGGTCATGTGCACAGATTAGGTATCAGTGGTCCACACACACCCACAGTGGTGACAGGTATGATGTGCCCTTGATAGCAGCGATCGCAACTTGAAACGCGTTCTAACAAAAGCGGGTCTGGTGGCTGATATGTCAAATAAAGCTCTGGAGAATTCACGACAACACCAAATGTGTTGCCTGCAGCAAACTGTCAGGGGGAAAAAAAATGAAATATGTCGTGTTTAAAAAATTGTTCAATAACAAATCAAATTGCTGTCACAAGAAAAGCAAGTCAAGATGTAATATACTGGCTGTACGTGTAACCCACCATTCATTCTTCTCACAACAAACAAGTTGTCAAAAATCGTTTTTTTTTTCCAGTGTAACAGCAGTGATGTGTAAATTGAACAACTGGAATAACTGGGGCATATCATACAGTAGCACTGGGGCAACTTTCCATAATCCAGACGATGATTAACAGGTGCTTTTTGTCTCAGGCATTTGCATGAAAAGAGGCCGGCACTAAAAGAAAATGATGTTTGCTTTTACTCGGCTCCTCCAGAGCTGTTTACTTTTCAAGCTGTCTTTATTTTGTGTTATTTGATTTCATATTTGTCTGACAGATAAATACAATTTTTGTGCAGTTTAAAGTCAAAAATGGCTTGCAGCCTTTGTCAGTAATGATCCACGTTCTCAGTTTCTGGATGCAACGATAAAACAAAAACTATACAACTAGAAGATGTCGCTCAGTCGAAGGCAGATTTCCATTAGGCAACCCGAAAAGAATATTTGGGTGTAACTCCTTTGTCATTACCAACATTTTTATTAGTAACTGAGATTGAATTACATATTCTTCTCAGTAATGATAACGGATTACAATTGCATTTGTAATTTAATTACGTGTAACTAGTTACTTTCCAGCACTGTATGTGATAGTATTGGATATTTGTGTGAAATAATTAGTAAAATAAATCATTAAATTAAATGATAATTAAATAATTACTGCCTGAATTATTGAGTTATGTGTTTTTTGAGATCACAGTGACCTTTGGCATTTGGCCTCCAACATTTGTACCACCATCGACGGTGTAGAGATTATTATGTTCTTTTGAATGGGATGGTCATGAGCTCACGGTGACCTTTGACCTTTAAGTGCCAACCTTTAATCAGTTCATGTGTGTGTGTGAAGTGTGAAGAAATTCCTTCATGGTGTTCTTGAGATATCATGTTCAAAAGAATGCATAATGCATAATGCCTGTGGCTACGGTTGTCACCAGTGTGGAGCCATAAAAAGTTTTTTAAAAGGTTAAGGTTCAATAGATTTTTCATGCACGCACAGTGATCGCATGATCCCCTCCACACTTAAGCCTGAGATAATAAATAAAAAAGAGACAATGGATAAAAAACCGATAGAACTGAAAAGGATCTTCTTCTTTTTTATTTTTAAGAAAGGGAAAGACAGTAAGTCAGGGAGAAAGAAAGAATTAATGTCCCTTGTCTCTTCTGCTAAAATGCCACCTATGCTTAGGTGACGACCCGCTGGGGCTTGAAGGGAAAGGTTTCCTACTCTGAATTTAAATTAATCATACCTACTGTAAGATCCTGTGAAAAAGTCCTTTAATTACCATTCAGTCAAAGTATTGTTCAGGCCAGGAACCCTGTGCACAGGATGTGTCAAAAAATTCCCTTTATTAGAATGAAAAACCATAGGAATCAAATAAGTACCATGTAGGAGTCGCTTATATAATAAAAGTCCATGAGACGCTTTAAATGGACTCAGTGGTCTATTTTTGTATTTTCCTGCTCCTGGCTATTTATTTTGTCATATTTGTTTTTTGTGCAGTAACTCAAAGAAAGGAAACTGCACATGTATGCAAGTGGGCCATACAGTTAATATGATGTAAATGTACCTTGGATTCTAATTTCCATATTCATATGTGTGCAGGGCTATAGATAAACAACACTTTCCTGCATGATTTTACAGGTTTCTGCACTTTTCTCCACATTGAGGCATGATGCAGTAAAATGCAAAATACCTTAAGACAGTGAAACGGCTAAAACCACAAAATATAAAGCTTAGATTGCAGTTTTGCCAGTAGGCTGTTCCGTGCATAATTGCTTTGAAAAATGGCTGAATTATCCCTTTAACTGGAAAACTATTTTGTGCCCCGCCACTGGTGAAGCGCATGTGGCTATATGCATGTGCACGAGTGTGTGCGTGAGACTAGAGTACGGTATGTGCATGCTGATGTGTAAATGTGCTTGTGTGCCTGTTTGTGCGGCTGAGTGTATGAATTATTTACTAGTAATATCTCATAAGAAGCATATTATACAGACTGCACAAGACAAAGGCCTCCTGAACCCCGTCGCTGACTATAATCACAGCCTGGAGGGAGAGAGGGGAAGGAAATAAAAGTGAGAAAAGTGTGAAAAAGGTGGAAAGAAATAATTTCTCCTCACTCTGAGTGTCACTTTGTCTGTCTCTTCTGTTTACACATTTGCTTGTTTTGCCCGTCTCTCTATTTGTCTGTCTGCCGCCTGATATCTTCAACTCCTCTTTTCCATCGCTGCACTCTTAGAAATAAGGGTTCCAGAAGGGTTCTTTCTGAAGGGCTCCATTAATAACCCTTTTTGGAAGAAGGAGTTTTAAATGTATTTTTTTTAAAGACACGGTGTTAAAAGATTCTAATGTCAAATATTCAAAAGTTTGTTTCAGATTGCATTTTTAAATCTAGATGTGTCTGGAGTCTGTTGAAGAAAAATTAACCCAAGGCTTATTTTGCTGCGAAGGTGTGTTTATTGAAGCATGCCAGCAAGATGGTGAAGTCAACAGACACAGAGCAGAAGGGATGAAGCCCTCTTATACAGACAGGCAAAGCAGCGATTAGACAGTATGTAAATAGTAGTGATCAAAAGGTGAGGGGGGGTTCTGTAAGGTGGGTGTTGTGTGGTACTCAGACAGGATGCAATCACACATTGACACAAGGCATTGCATCCAAACACAGTGATAGAATAAAGGGCCAAATTAACAAAAGGGCATCAGGAACAAATAATTGATTATAAATCTGTGCCACTCTCAGATGTCTGTTCTGTATATTCTTCATCAAGTCCCCTTAATCAATTAATTTAACTTGTGGTCTGCCATATCTTTAAAAAATGTTTTTACTCATAGTTGTTTGAATTTCTGCCTCAGTTGAAGCTATGGTAATTGTAACGATGTGAAACTCCTGGAACGTAAAACCCTGGGTGGGTTCTAGATGAAACACTTGGAATATAAAAAGCTTCTAAGTAGAAACTGTATTGGTTCTTGTTAGCACCAATAGAACATGGAAAGGTTCAAGACTGAACCCCCAGAAAGGGTTCAATACCACAGAATTGTTTGCTGTAGAACCTACCGTAGAGGGTTTTGGGTAGAACCTTTCGCAGAGGGTACTGGGTATAGCCACCTTATATTATGTCTGAGGAAGAACCCTCCCAAAAGGGTTCAAAGAACCGTATATGGTTCTACTTAGCACCCTTATTCCGAAGAGTGTGTCAGTCTTTATGTGACGCTGTGAGTTAAATAATTGATTGAATCTTTTATATCTATTAGTACCAAAGTGGCTGGTTGCCAGTTTGTGGCACCACATTGAAAAATCTGCTTTGTAATCCTCGTCTGTCTGTCCCACTATCCGTCTTCATCTCTCACGACATCTGACAATCTCTGTGACGGCTGAATAATGAGTGTTTCACAGGTCACATCATTGCTCATCATCTCTAGATGATGACAAACTGGCCTCACACTAACAACTGGTCTGCCTGACCGACCCTCTCACTCCAGCAATCAATCAATTAAGGTAATTTTCATTGATCAGATCGGCGTTACGGTCCACAAATCAGATAATGACACAAGGCTGAGTGTAAAGTGTTATCCTTTTCCATCATGGTGGAGCAGATTTAATGTATGTGATCTGTTGAAATTTGTGTAATAAGCTGATTGCAGCAGAGCGACCCTTCGTTGTCTTTCACTCCTGCTTCACCTTCTGTGCCTCTCCTTGTTGCTGTTTTCCTCCTTCGCTTTCTCTCCCATCTGTCAGATGAATGATTTTAGGTGGTTCAGGGGTCGAACCATCACCTGCTGTCCCTCTTATGAAACATACTGGCCCCACACCAGTGATTGATATCTTGTATATGGCCACTCCTTCACTGCAGTCATCAATCAACCATCAGGCCTGTTGTCATCAATCAGACCAACAGTGATGCACGGCTTTAGGATGGAGGCAACTAGAAGTGTTGAAGTTTAGGTGATGTAAACAAGTTGAAGTAAACAAGTAAATGTGATTTTGTTGTTGATTATCCATTTAGAAGATAAGGGATCAAAGGACTTTGTTTGTCTTAATATTACACTATTATGAAATTGAAAAAATTCAGTTCTAGTATAGTTTGGATGAAGAACCCAAAAGAGAAAAGAAATCCTTAGACAAGCAAGACAGAACTTACATTTCTGCTTTATTTCTAGCAAAAAAGTATGTTTCGCTTCTACAAGGGCAAAGGCTTTGAGGGTGAGGACTGAACGATGAGTTTGGGAAACTTTGTGCTGTCTCAAGTGACATGTTTGGTCTGAGATGCTGGAATGTAATCATGCCGACATAAAGAGCAGGACGGAGGTGCTAGCCCTATATGGTAATAATGTACCATCCAAACTGTCTCCCATGTGAAAATAAACAAGCAAATAATCTTTATTTCTAAAGCACCTTTCAAAACCACAGTTACACCACAGAGCCACAAGTACAAAAGCTTGGGTATCTTTGCTTTTGAGCTTTGATTTTGGGATAGCCAGGGGGCCTTGTTCATTAGATCTTAGTGTTCAGAAACTTAAAGTGGGACAAGCCTGTGTAGTGCTTAGTAGATGTCCCAGTCCTGACTGCCTTTTCATTTTTCAACAATTTGAAACCACACAAATAATGTAGATAGCCAATAACATCCTCCTTGGCTTCAGAGGCAAAGCCAATTTATAGGTAGTAAGCTACTTAGCTGGACTTTTGCAGCTAGAGGTACAACAGACATACACACTGTTCAAGCCATTCCTTAAATTTTTGCTTATGCTTTTTTGAGAGCTAATAGAAAAGGATTAAAATCACAGTACTCTTTGTTTTAATGGTCTTAGTTGCAAGTTACAAAATTTAAATGTAACTTCTGCATTAAGCCTTTGGTTTATACATTTTAGAATCTGTATACATGCTACTTAACCCTCTATTTAAAATCAATCAGCACTATTTGTATTACTAAAGCAAACTTAATCTCTTGTGTAACATGATACACAATAATATGGAACATTTATCACTGAGCAGACTTTTGCTTCTTTGTTGTCAGCTAAACCAATGCCTCAATAATTAATAAACTCATCCATTTATTTGTTTACCCTCAATTCGTTTATTTATCCTGAGAGAAAAGTCTCTGTATGCAAACCCACTAATGTGTGCTACAGTGCCTTTGAGGAAAAAAAAAGTAGTGGCGGAGGGAGAAAAAGCGCTGATGGAAGATTATCTTTCTTATCTTCCTTATCTTCCAGATCTGTTTAAGTCTGCCTAATTGGGTTTTAATTTGGCCAAATCAAGATTCTGATGAGAATTATCCCCAATTAACCCATTTAACTCAAGTTTCAAGCCTCAGAGAGGCACTATTTTCATAACGTGATTTGATTTTTAAACTCAAATAGCTTTAAAGTGTAATATTTACTTTTCTCTTCTACTTTTGAAAAAACTGGTGAGCAGTTAACTTATTTTTCAATGATAAAATTAAATGAGCAAAACAAATTCTCTGTTAGTTTGATCAGATTTATTGTATTACTAAAATCTGCACAGACCTTGTTGTTGAGGATGTTCATAAATCATAAAAGCAGAGTCTTTGATCGTGGGTCATTTTGCACCTCAAAAACAACTCGCAGATATCAACAAAAGTAGTAAATACAATTCAGACAGCCTGTATTTGCTGGAATTCTTCTCCAGTAACACTTGTCAATATGTAACCATCATCCATCACTGGCAACAAGGCAGCATTGCTTTTGTTTCCAGAAATTGCTTCCCTTTTCCTTTGAGGCGATAGGTTTGATAACTAGGAGCAGGTTCCGGAGTAAGTAGTGTTCAAATTGATGCTGTCAGCAGGAACCACATAGTTTCCTTCTGGAAGTGCTACTTTAAGTTTTTACTAAAAACATTTTGTTCAAAAGCAATACCACAGAGTGTGCACTCCACAGTTATTTGTCTCCTTGTCTGTCCGTCTGTCTGCTGTATCTGTCTCCCTCTCCCTCTGCGGCTGCCAGTTTATCTGTGTGTCTGTCATGCAGTGCAGTTCAGGTTTGAGCAGAGGGATTAGAACCTACAACCATTTCTTCTTCTTTAATAGGATTTGACAGAGAGGGGCCAGTTTCACTCTGTGTGTGTGTGTGTGTGTGTGTGTGTGTGTTGTGCTCACTAGAGAGTCAGTGGTGCCGTGGTCACGCCCCAGTCACAGAGTCCCATATAATGTCAAGTCTGAGGTCGTCAATATCCTAATCCCTGTGCAGCGTGGGCGTGTGTGTCTGTGTGTTTGCATGCTGGTGTCTGTGTGTCATGTCTAGGACTTTCCATGTCATAATCCCCATGGGATAAACTCTGTTGAAGCGTGTGTGTGTGCGCGCACACGTGGGGTGAGTGTGGAAGGGGGGAACAGAGGGTCTGAGACAGTCTCAAGCTCAATCCTCATAGGATATCCTCTAAGAGCATCAAGAGGCAAAGACTAGACATGGTGTGTGTGTGTGTGTGTGTGTGTGTGTGTGTGTGTGTGTGTGTGTGTGTGTGTGTGTGTGTGTGTGTGTGTCTGTGTGTGTGTGTGTGTGTGTGTCTGTGTGTGTATGTGTCCCTTCTCACTTCATGAAAAAATGTGTTATGTTTGAGAAGCCTTCTTTTTGTTGAGCTATGATTGGAGTTTGTTCATGCTGAACGTCACTCTTCAACACCTCAGTTAACATGTTTGGTGTCTGTGTTGCTGTCCAAGGTTCTGAATGTATCTGACTGGAATTATTTTAGAACATTTCATTGCTTCTGACTGCCATTTTTTAATGCTCTGAGCATCATTATCATGGTGATTGCGGTTGTCAATAATAAAAGGCTTTGTTTTAACTCTATTTAAATCCAACAGTAAACTAAGGCTTAGGTGGTGTTAAAGTATCATAGAATACCGGGCACTAAGAAATCCTGACGGTATGATTTTCAGTATCCTTAAAAATTCAGATGCATCTCTTTCTATTAACCTGATACCTGAAAGAGGCTGTGCTGAGGTGATGTATTGTAGTGCACAGCACATGCCACCAGGGGTCAAACTGTCCACTGGTGCAACAGGCAGCTGAGCTGAGAAAGATGGCAGATGGGAGACAATGTTACAGGACTAGTCAAAGAGAAAAATGCCTCTGCCCTGAGTATTTTGAGTTTAGCCTCTATGATAAAAGTAAGTAAGCATACACTGATTGGAGTAGTGTAGTGTAGTGAGTGTGTAATTTTATTTGAGTGAGCAAGAGAGAGTGAGTGGCAGAAAGCGACGGCGTGCTGAGAGGAAGAAAAGCTTAACAGTGAAGCTGTTGCTCTGGCAGTAAACGTACAGTGTGAGGTTGAGTTTGTTAGTGAATAAAAGCTGCAGCTTCTCAACACAAAAGCAAATCTTCTGTGTGTGTCTTGTTTCCTAGCTGTGGGAGTAGCATTGCTGGGTGATCAAGTCTGCCTAAGATGAGGATAAAGCTGGAATGAATAATTGATTGACTATTAAATTAACTGCAGACTATTTTGATAATCAATTAATCATTTAGTTTCTGTTGTTTTTTAGTCCTCTTTGACAGTAAACTTAATATATTTAGGTTGTGAACAAAAAAAGACATTTGAGGACATTACTTTGGCCTGTTACTTTGGGAAAAAGTGATGCCATTTTTCAACATTTTCTGTCATTGTACAGATGAAACAGTCGATCCATTAATTGAGAAAATAATCTAGAGATTATTCAGTAATGAAAATATTCATTAGTTGCAGTATTACTTGACGGGATAGTTGAGCCATTTTCCAGAAATACCCTCATAATTCTGTATACTCTGGTGAAATGTCAGGAAGTACAAAGATATGAAAAAACAGATACCACCCAAACCTAAGTCAACTTATAACTGGCAAAAGTTGATTAGTGAAAACTTTGATTGCTGGTAATGACTGAATCACAGTCTTAGAGTGCTGATATGTTTTCTTTTAATAACATATTCCACATGTTCCTCAGCAATGTTGATTGTCTGTTTCCTCATAAAATTACCACTACGTTTACACAATATGTCATTAAAGGCAAGTGTGTAGCTTGTCTAGCGATAAGCTCGCCGATTACAAATACTTTGCTTCAAAATGTGACTGAACAAGTGACAACAACGGTGGAAAACTTTTAGAAGAAACTAATGGAGATTGTCACTGTTGGTCTGTACACTGACAGTAGAACTACCTCTGTGACTGCTGCCATTTATTGATGTTGTGCAACAGTGGACCACAAGGTCCAGAAGCCAAGTACAAATATGCGAACAATACTGCTTGCGCGCCATTTGTGACACGGCAGATGCGGATGTTAAGAGGAGAAGAAAAGTAAAGAATTCTGCGTCAGTACTTAAGAGTTAGTATGTGGAGCACAAAGCAGGACAAATCAAGTGTTCTCAACCACCTCCGCAGAGACATCAGAGGTCAGGGGCAGTTACAAAACAGCACCAATGGACCCATTAGAATGAGCGGCGTGCTTGATGTCAAGCAGCTAGAACACCATAGTTTGTGACTTTGCATGGGTTCAACACAATTTTGAGTGAAAGGACAAAGCCCTCCCATGTATAGCGTATAAATGATTCACTTATGCAAGATAAAACCATTATTGAGAAGCATATTGAAGCATATATTCTCCTCTGTTGTTTTTTTATTTTCACAATCCAAAAAGGAATAAATGACATAGTTCCGCTGCCTGTCTCCGCCGACTGGTGCCCTGTCTGAGCCACGCTACGCCACATCATTATCCAGGCCACCTGCTAGTGGGGCGACAGATGGGAGAGGCTTACCTTGTGCACCCCCGACTGACGGCTCGAGTCATGCGAGCAGACGTTTGTCAATGACAACCACAACAAACTCTGCATGACACTTGTACGCTCAAACACTTCCCATATGTGGCTCTCTAATGTGCAAACCCATATGGTCCTCAGTTAGTTCAGAGTCAGTGAGAGAGAGAAGTTAGAATGATTGACATGAATGAAGGCTTTAGAAATACTGACACTGTACACAGATGTGTTGACTAAAGCCAAAACTTAACAGCCTGTAAAGGTTAAATCTGTAGGTTTACATACATCGTCACAGGAGATGTTGCTACTGTTCAGTGAACCCATATTGCTGATGGGACCAGACGGCCAGCATGACTTAGTTTACTCTTCCATATGATGTACAAAATATGTTGAACAGCCTCAGGCGTATATTCACACAAACTACAGTATGACTTACTAATAGGGCTGCTACCTCTGTTAAGTAACCTCGAGCAGTGTTATTTTTAGCCACACTAGCAGCTTGACTCTAGTAATGTCAGAGGTGATCTATCTGTCTGACAGTTGGTCCGCCGCTTTGGTGTGTGAGGGATGAACACCTCAGCAACTATGGATTGTTGATCCCCTGACTTTTCTTCTAGTGGCGCCACAAATTTTTCATTTTTAATTAAATATATTGACACTGAAAGATACTTTAATGTCTTTTAATATGTGTCGGTTGTACCACTGAAGCAACTGCCTGTCAGCACAGCCTTTGGCCACTTTTAAAAACTTGCAAGGTAGGCAGCTGACAGGGTGGTTACCACGCGGTGGTGTGAAAGCTTGTTTTGAGAAAGGATAGTATCTAACGAACCTGACACCATCAACCAAACTCAATACTTCTATTGAAGAAGAGTAAAGGACACTGATTGAGTCTATACTCACCTGCAACATTTCGTCCTGGTATGACGCCCTCACCACCAAACACAAAAGCGAACTCTCCAGCGTAACATGTCAGGCTGGCAGAGTAATTGTTTCACCCCCAAACTCCACTGTGTGAACTTTGCCCCCAGTCAGAAATTAGGAAGTCTTTCTGATTCATCAGGGCCCCTCCCATCCCCTCAATCAATCCTTCCTATTACTGTGGTCAGGTTGAAACTACAAAGGTCCTGAAGAACATTTACAAGAGCTGTTTTTATTCGAGTTGTATTAAATGTGTGTTATTTGCTCTTTGTTGAGCGGAGGAAAAGGAGGATATCTGTTACTTTGTGACAGACAATAGAGGTTCTATCTATCTGAATACACAGCAGATACCATTGTACTGAAAATACCTGTCGTGATATCTCACAGCAATAAACAATGCAGATGACAAACCAAAATGATTTATGGATTTAAGTTTGTAAATAAACCAAAGTTAGATTGTGTACGTTACAAAATGGTTTAACATCATACAAGTAAAAAAATGTCTCTTATATTATTTCCCTGAAAGTTTAGGAAACTACTGCATTAAAGGTGCAATGAAAATGAAGCAAGAGAATACAAACTTACATTTCAAAGCACTTTCATTTTACCACAACAAAGTACACTTTTTAGCTGTAATCTAGGCAGTTTATTGTTGGCACATTTATTGTATTTTGTTGTGCAATATTATCATGTGAACTGTTAAATTTGAAACCATAAGTGTATGGAAACAAGAGTGCAACTTAGAAACACTTTTATGATTTGAAAAATAAATGTCGATGTAGACAAAAAGTATTGCACACTGTGGCTCCATATTCTTTTTTTTGGTTAATTTTTTATAACGTTTTAGCCCTCAGTTTGCAACACTTTTGGGTCTTGCAGCAATTAGCACCTCTCCACAGTTTCTGGTGTGCATTACTCTTCCATATTAAATCATAGGAAAATAAATATGACAAAATGTTGCACAGATTGTTGCATTATATCCAGTAACAGCTGAACTGTATCATAAATCCCAAATCATGATCAAACTCTTGTGATTAAGACATTAAGGCCGGGTTTGAGATGGATTACATCTCATGTTTGTAGAGTAAATACCAAGATAGTGAAATTCAATTTTTAGTATCCAGTTGAATTGAGACTAATTATCATTCAGTTTCTCATCTTAGAATTAAAGACTCACTCAACATGATCTCAGCCTGATAGTTGTCGGGCTCTGTTAGCAGAAACAGCGCTGAGCAGCCTTGTGTGTGTTTCTGTGACGCTGCTAAAGCTGACACACTCTGACAGACATTACTTCTCCTTTTGTGTAGCTGTGGTAAAAAGCTCACAACATGTCTGGTGTTATTGTTAATGCAGAATAGATGCAGAATCAGGTCCTTTTTGCACCTGAATGCAGATATGGTCCGCTGGCAGACTGGGTCTGTATACAGTAGACAACCTACTCTGCAAAACACCCTGCTTAGGGATTTAAGCCTTAGATTTGTGTGTGGGTAAGTTTGCATTTGTGTGTATGAGTGTTTCTGTGTGTACACTCTCTTTTCTGCAGGCCCGATCAAGCCATATTGTGCTGCCTGGACTCGGGGTTGTTAAATCTTTTTGCTCTTTCTCACTGCGCTGCGTAGTTATTACCCGTCTCCTGCTGCTTTCTTTCTGCTTCTATTTGTAAAATTCAAGTTTTAAATATTTCTTATTACTTCCTGAAGTCTCCACAGGCACAACAAATAAAAGCACACGCACACACACACTTCCACTGTGGCCATCGTCCTCCATCTCACTGTGTCTCTTTCACTCATGTACACAAACACACTCACGCTTACCAATTTACACCAAGAGAAGCGCATCATTTCTGATTTGCTAAACATCATTCACTTTCCTCTTGCCTTCGGGGGAGCTGTTTATGTCTCGTGCTCCATATTGATGAGTGATAAATGTGTGGTACTGTATACAGCCCAGCGTGCATTCAGTTTGAGCCTATGTATGTACCAGCCTCTCAGGGGTAATTAGCAATGCATAAAACTTAGACATTCAATTTTTCAATAATTGATGATGTTCTATCATTGATGTTTTGTTGTTGTTGATGTTTCCTCATAGCAGGGCGAGCAGGACGGAGATGGCTTCAAAGACTTTGGAATAATTTTCTAGCAAAGGCGTTTCTCTCTGGTTTCCTTTCTTTCTCTATCTGTGACTTTTTCCACACTAAAAATCTGTCTTCCTTTGTCTCCTTTTTTTTATTGCAGTGTCGGTAGAGCTGAATGATGTTGGCTTGGCATTCAGCACTTTTTTTTAATGAACACTGTGAAACATATGGACCCAGCTGTTTTTGTAATTTCACTGTTGTGTAGAATTTATTTAAGCAGCTCACTCAAATCCATCTCACCCATTCGAAATCACATTTGTTTGGTGTATATTTTCTTTATAATTTATTGTCCCTTCCTTTTAAACATATAGAAAGGAATGCAGTCGACAGTGTAGACTGATTAAAATTCTGCTAGAATGGTTCATCCATTTACATTTGTGTAATACCCACCCCCACTGACCGTTTGCTAACCCCCTCCCCCGCACTATAATTGTCCAGTCATAGCTTACTAACTAGGCATGGCAGGCCTGTCAAACTTTGGCTTTCAAGTTCCTCCACATGCTGAAGCAGTGTGCACGTGGCTGCAGTGGTGCCAGATTTACATGTCATATCATTTAGACTGTAATTACCAGCAACCAAGTCTGAAAAAACATTCACATCACCCGTCTGGTTGTAATTCAGAGAGAGATCATGAATTTCTGACAGCGACAACATCTCCCTCCCTGTCGCAACATACAGTAGCTGCAAAGCCACCATTGCTGGCAGTTACATCTAAATAAAATCTAATACTTGTACTGATGCAATTCATTTAATTTGTTAACATATCACTCCAAGTAATGCTTAAGATATTTCAAAGCTGTGATTATGTGACATAAGGGCATCTGCATGCTCAGGTCTGGTTCTACAAGTGTGCAAGAGCATGCGGTGCCCCCTCAGTTTACTATTTTGTACCCTCAGTTGAAATTTGAATAACAAATGCCAAGTGCAAGGTGGTAGGTCATGCCTCCGTGGTGTCTGAAGCTGCCTGTGTATGCATTCATTTGGGAGCATATTTAGGGCGCATGACTGTGTCTCCATTTCTTTTCATGTAGGTGCAGCGGTGCAATGTGCAAATGAAGGCGAATATAGACCAGTGGGTTTGGTGATCATTAAATTGCTCTCTCAACCAGTCACGTCACTGGTCTCAAAGCTCGGGTGCAGCTGTGCCATTGATAGTTAAGTGTACTAATGACAGCTCAGGAAACATAGAGCTTTACCTCAGGAAATTTTAGGATGGTTCAGAGAGTCACAACATGAGTGCGCATCACCGCAAATCTGCACACTGGTGTGGCTATCCCTGAAGATTTTCCCAGATGAATTGTTGTCAGTTCAAGCCAATAGTGGGCTAGTTGTTGCATGTTTATCATATTAATTCAGTTATTTGACCTGCCTTATATACTAATAGCAAAAAGGGTACAGACTCCAAATGTGCTGGAACAACCAGCAAGAAGACTGAACATTTTGATAATTACAATACAAGGCTAGGCTACTAATTTTGACTGCTGTAGATACTAGTGCACCCCTCTGTAATTTCAGTTGCACCCCTAGTCATTTTGTTCTGGAACTGGGCCTGGTCTTGTTTGTACATAGGCACCCAGACAGAGGTATGTTTTTGTCTATCCCTTATCATACTGGTGAAAAGCTGCAGAGACCTGCAGCCTCAGTCTTATAGCACAGTATCACATGTGCATACTTATCTTTTTTTACTGGGTTCTCATTTAATTTCAGCTGGGAAGCTTAAGTCAGCTGGAGATAACATTTTCACCAGCTCATTAAGCTACCGTTACTAGCAGCAGAAGCCTGCTTGCCTTGTTCTACTTCTGTCTGAAATCAAGAACCTCTTGTGTCAAAAATTCAAATTGGCAATTCTCCCACTTTTATCATTGGAAACTGCAGTTATGGCATGAGAAAGTGGAAAGCTCGATGCCACAACAATAGCTGACAGGTGACATAGCTTAGCAAGAGGTCAATTAGAATTTAGCTTGTGATTACAATACAATTCAATACAATACAAATTGATATGTCAAACCTTTAAATTTTGGATTAAAATGTGACAAAATAAAAATTGTCATTGTGGGAAGCATTGATGTTTAAAAATGTAGCCTGAGATTAATTCATGGCATGTAAATCTGCACTATCAAACATGTTTTCACCTCACTGTGCAATTCAGTTGCAGCGCCAGAGTCCTACTTGTATAAGCTGCCCAAGGCGTTCAGTCTTTCACACCGCCACCCTCCTAATGACCTCAGCTGTTGATTTGTTTGTCTGATGTGTTCTCGTTGAAATTCAAAGTCTGATATCTTATCCACTCGGTGATTATATGATTACTAAATCTAACGAGCTCATTAATTGCTCTGAGGCATTTTAATGAAGGTTCTAATTGAAAAGAATCCAGCGCTGATGGTGAGAGGAGACCCTGGAGAACTTCAGCTGCTGGATAGAGAATTCAGGCAGCAGAAATATTTCATTATTTTTCTCATATCAATTAATTAGTTTTCAATTATGGTGTTTGGTCAACAAACTTGGTCAGAAATGGAAACGGCCAGAGATTGAAATAGATATTTTATCACAGGGAGAATTCGATGTTCCTCCTGCAAAGTTGTTCCTCTGTGATTCTGGAAGCAACCTCAGATTGGTTAATTATAATGTGTGTGAAGAAGAATATTACAGGTTACCTTTTTGCTGTAGTTTCTCTTTTATCATTTGTCACTCTTTCCCTTCTTTCTGTTTACTCCCATGACTTTGCTGAATGTCAAGGGAATATATTGGCTTGGATTTTTTTTTTTAAATTAACTCATGCATTCATTCATTCTTATCTGCCTCTTCTCTTTGCTTCCCTTTGCACCTCACATTCACACTTTCCTTTCTTTCCTTTCCTTGTTCTCCCTTCCTTCATAACACCACCTGAACTATCCATCCATAATCAAGATTATCATCACAGCTATACCACGCCAGTAATGACCTCAACAACAGATGAATGGTAAATCAATAAGCACTCACTGACCTTGCAGCGTAGTTGGGACTGGGCCTCTCTCACTCATAGAACAATAACTTCATTATAGAGGGAGACAACTAAAGTAATGGAGGTGTTATTTTATGAAATTATACCCATAAAAAAGATGTGGATTTCTGTGTTGTGGCAGCGCTGTGGCCTAGTAAGAGAAAGAGATTGATCTTTAACTGGAAGGCTGGGGTTCAAGCTCAGTTAATAGAAATTATTTGCTGTGCTGAAGTGTCCTCAAGCAATCCCGGGGTCTCCAGGTGGTGTTTTCTAGTCTTTTGAGCCTTTCCTCTTCAATATATTTAATTGTGCCCCTGTTTTTTGGTCATAGAGATAGTTGATCCCTTTCAGGGTTGAGTCATCACAAAGTTGCCTCTTGAAATGTCAGAACGGGAGAGGGGATGATGATGAACTAAAACGGCAAGTACCATCGAGATCCACTTGAGCAAGACACTCCAGCTGCCCCAGTGGAACAGCTCATTTTGGTTTTACCTGGGCAACTACAAGGTTAATAAGAGGTGTATGGTCATGCATCTGTGAGGCTGTTGTGAGGAAAAGTGATGTTTTGAGCTAAATGCTCATGTCAGCATGCAAACAAACTCATCAAAAGCAACGGTAACATGATGAATGTTAAGAAAGTACAATAATGTTCCCATGAGTCATGCTTGTTATTTCAACCACCATTTTTATAATTCTGCAGCCGCAAACAAGTTAGTTTTTTGTTTGTTGTGCTTCAACATCAACATGGAGTTACAGCAGACATAGAACATTTGGACCCAGGACAAAAAGGCAAGGCCTTACTGAGCATTTATGGTGAGGACAAAATCCACTTGCATGCAAACATGATGTAGCTATTTTTCATGTCAGTGGACTTTGCATAATTTATGTAGGTGTGTAGACTGCGGTGGAAACATAGACAACATGCTGGAAAATTTTTTTTAGTTCTGGCGACTAAATTTTCTGGGTACTTTGGGAGGAAATGCAGCTTATGTCAAGTCACTGAAATTTACTTAGTGACCATTCATGTCTGCGTAAAATGTTATACCAATCTGTCCTGTATATGTATCCTGGATTAGTAAAAAAGAAAACCTGCTAGTGGACGTAATTAAAAAATTAAAGGATCGGTAAGCTCATTATTATTAATTCATGGACCAAAGTGATGGACTAGCTGACCAACTGAGAGATCCACAATAAATCCACGCCACTATTGGCAAAAAAGACAAATGGGTATGTGATTCTGAAAGCTGAAACCATCTCAATAGAAACAGGAAAGACTGTCGATACACATACAAACCACAAACAATGTTAGGAATTTATGAAAGCAAACTCACCACACAGTTAATCATTGGTTAAATCATTTAGTAGCTGCTTTGGGCATTTCACTGCCATTGTATCACAGGCTTTTCATTAACAGTATGAGAGCTGAGGTGGAGCAAGTGACCATTTTAGGTTCCTGGGAATCACCATCACGGAGACCCTGTAATGGACGTCACAGGTCTCCATCCTGGTTAAGAAAGCTCAGGAATGGCTCTATTCCTTAAGGAAACATTAGAAGACAAAGTTCCAGTGTCATGTTCTCCTTAACTTTTACAGGAGCAATAGAAAGCATCCATCCTGGTTTCTCAGCTACTGTTTCCATGGTCATGTGTGAACTTTGAACCTCATCTATGTTTAGCACTTGGTCAACATGAATTCCCATCAGCATAGTCAGACAGCTGGCCAGTAAATAAGACATGAGACATTGGTAAAGTGTTGAATTTTACAATTCTGTAGCCATGAAGTGTCAAAAGACTGTGAAGCCTGACTGACTTACCTGATCTTGTCTTTTTCTTTTGATGCCCATGAATCTGTCAGGGGAAAAAACACACCCTCACAAACACACAAACACAATAATAGAAACAGATGAAGCTAACAGAGTGGCACCACTTTCAAACGATAACATAATGGGAACATAAGAGCACCTGAGCCCAGATAATGAAGTGAACTAATAGAGATAATTGAATTTTGTATCACCCTCGGTTACAATTTCACCTTCACTACCTTCATTTACCATCTACCTCACGGCCAGGGTATGAATTTAATGATTTGTGTGTCTTTCTCAGTTGCTTAATCTCTTTTCTCCCTCCCTCTGGTATCCTTCCCTCCTCCCTTTGTCCTTCCCCCTCTGTCTCTGTCTTGTAATCTCTACCACCTTTGTTCCCCCTTCTTGCCATTTTATATATTTCTCCCATTTCTCTTAGGCTCTGTTCTCTGATGCATTTAAATGCGGCTGTTCTTGTCACACAAGTACAGATGCACATACCCATACAAAGAGGAGAGAAGCAGACATGCACACACTTAGAGCATGTTAGGTAGACACACTCCCGACATGTAACAGTGAATGATGGGTGTCAGGGGAATTGTGGGTGTGGCCACTTCATGTCAGAATGGCTGATTGATCTTATCGTGAATTGGGAGGTAGTGCTTGTTGTGCGTTGTCTGTGTTAAACACTGAAGCTTGACACGTTGTGGGTGGGATGTGTAAACATAGTACACACACTTACACAGGCCTGATTTGTATCTGAAGTGGTAATTAAGCAGTCGAAAGCAATACAATGACACGCAAAATTACACTATTATATTGTTTTATCGACTTTAACTGACTGCTATTACAGAACAAAATGTGTTTCTCAAAATTTTAACACAATAACGTCTGCCGCAATATCACAAAGCTTTGTTTATCATGAAATTTTTATAAAGCGATGAAGTGTGGAGTGTAATTAAGAGCTGACAGTGCACTGACAGTGGGAGTTTAGGGAAAGAAAAACGAAAGGCAAAATAAAGAAAAAAGTAAGTTTGGGCACATTTCACATTGAAAGCATGAGCTACAAGGACATGCTAGCAAAAGGCTTTCAGCTGTAGCATACTGAGAGGCAAAGTCCCTGGCCCATGGGATCTTGCTTTGGAAAAAATATACATGGCCGTCAATATCGAGAGACACACGTTTTTGATCTTATTGGAACTGTGTCACAATTTACACATGTGATGTCAATTTAAAAAAATAATTTTACAACTCAAGAAAGTCCTACTTTGTTGTAGATTTATTTAGTTTTGCTCAGTGAAGTACATCTCACTGAGTGGTTTCACACAAAACTCAAGGCGAGTGACTTCGCCTCTCTATTGAAAGATTGGTGCTGCTTCTAAGCTAGCTGCTTCTTTACTAGCTTCTATAAGTCTATGATTTCAACGACGAAGCGTGTTTTCCCTTTTTTAGCCGTTATCTCTGCTGTCTAAATATGCCTACACATACTAAGCCTCTTTATCCTGCAATTCTCACAGCTATATATGAACTAACCCCAGACTTTTTACTTGTCTGACTTGTTTAATTCTGCTTGTTTGCTGCTTGTTTTACTAATCATGATTGAGTACTTTTGGGAAATGGTGTTTGTTAAAAGCCACTAAAAATAGAAAATACTAAATAAACAATGATATTACGTTGCTTTTCAAAAATCCACAAGTTGAGTTAATCACATATTACATCATTTAACATACTGTTGAGTATGTTACAGGATAAGATTTTTAGTAAGGTTTTGCTGTATGTCAAGAGGAGACTGGGAGTTTTATTCTCTAGATTCAAAGGAGACTTCAAAGACGAGAAGTTGAGGTGATTAAATACACGAATACAAAGTGTGTCATTTCAATTTGTCTGACTCACCGGATGTAGACAGTGGGTATAGGCCTGCTATTGGACAGCTGGTTCTGGCGTCATATGCCTTATCATTATCTGCATGTTCAGAGTGCTTCAGAATGGCAAATTAGCACCTGGGTCGCTAACTCTATGGTTGTAAAGTAACTAGAAGCTTAGAGAAATACAAACAGCCAGAGTGATTTTTTTCCCCTCTATAGCAGAATGATCATGTGTGTGGAGCCAGACCAGAGCGGTGGAGAGAGATTTGGCTATACACGACTAGATTTCGATACCAAAAACCAGGGTTTTGCATTTGGTCTCCTACCAACACTCAGCATTGTTTTTTAGCCACTCAGTCAGCATGAATGTAGGGATGGCAATATCAGTTGGTACTTTGGCCCAGACGGAAATATCTTAACTGCTCAATGAATTTTCATGAAATTTGCTGCAGACATTTGTGGTTCCCAGAGAATGAAACCGGATGACTTTGGTGATCCTGTGGTTTTTCCTGTAGCACCAGCACGAGATTGAAATTTGTAGTTTAGACAGAAATATTTGAACTATTGGAAGGATTGCCATGAAATTTGCTCCAGATATTCAAGGCTCCTAAAGGTAAATTTTAATAACTTTGTGATTTTCTGATTTTTACTATCAGTTTCACATGACATAGTTTGACATACTTTTGCAAGCCCTGATAGCTGTGTAAATGGAGGTACACCTTGCATTGAATATAAATGGACCTAAGTTACATTTTTTACACAATGGAGCACCAAAAGAGAGACAGAGAGCTAAAGCAAGAAGAGACACTTACCCAAAATGACCCATGCAGCTTGGATCAGTGTTGGAAAACACCATTTTGTCTTCTCATTTATTGAACTTATCACCTAAACTAAGGCACAAAGAGAGAGGAATACATATAAAAGGTAGAGGGCAAGACTATAGTGGGGGATGAAGATAAAAGTGCAGGATGGCTGAGAGTGAGAAAAGAGACCAGAAGAGGACGATGAGTGGACCAGGATGTGAGAACAGAGATGAAGTAGATTGACAGCGGCAGGGAGATAGAGGTGATTGACAAGGAACGAGACAGGTAGAGAGAGAGAAAAGATGAGAAAGGGGAGCTGTGGGAGACACTCAAAGACGGAAGAGGGAATTTAGGGTCTTACAAATCCATACAAGTCAGTAAGAACTTTTTTTTATCAAGGCCTCTTTGAAGTTTAATGGGTGAAACGTCATTAAAAAGATATTGTTGGGGGCTTAGATATGTGCCTGCTTCTGTCCAACTTTCTGTAGTTAGGCGAGATTTCCTGGAAACCCTTATTAGTGAGAGTTAAATGCATGGTTTCTATCAAGACGTGGTGATGTTTCGCGGAGGTGGTAAATGTGCCCCACAACTCCTGGCTCTCCTTCGAAAAAGTCTTCCAGATATTCGTTAATTTACTTTCCGCACACATAATAAACAAATGACCTTTGCTGTGTGAAATAGCACCCACCTCTGCCCTTTTTCCCTGAAAGTCCTCAAGGCTCTTCTCCTGAAAGTCTTTTCATTTCTTGCTGGGGCAAGCTGTCTCCACAATAATGAAAACCTTGAAATGCAAATGTGGCACTACCACGCACCACCACACTTCTACAGATTTTTATCAAACTTTGAAACTGTACAAAGACAAGGTTAAAAAAGTTCAAGATCCACCAAAAACTTTGGGAAATAAGGTTATTCTAGAATTTGGTTTCTTCCTAAAATACACAGTTGGGATCTTAACCTAACCTCAGGGATCTGCCCTGGTTAGCTAATTACCTGTTTGACCTTACTGCTGCAGTGAACTGCAACAATTAGGTTTAGAAGTTTTCCTACAGTGGAACATTAATCTGACCCTCACACACATAGAAATACAGCACACATTCAGTAGACTCTTTCAACACATCTCCCACACACATTCCCATATAGTCTCTCTGCCGTCCTCTCAAAGTTATCTCCCCTCTGCTCTCCCTTTATCGCCGACCTCAGCTGTCACATTATCACAGAGATGGAAGAGAAATTGCATGTGCTTGTGTCAGAGAGTTGAAATGGTTCTTTGTCATTAGATGTCTAAGGGGGCTCTTTAACCTTTCAACTCATTTTAGGCTGGGATCCAGCAGAGAGTTTTATTCTTTTATCCCGACACCCAGGCTGATATTAACTTAGATTCTATGGAGACTTCTCTGTATGCTCGGTTTTTATTAAGTAGAAATAGTCTGATGTTCTCATAATGCAGTGAAAAGTTCGGTAGATACTATACGCTGAGGTAGATCAATCTGTTCACAAAGTGTGTTTGGTCTCCTACCAACATTCAACATAATTCTTTAGCCAGTCAAGCTGCAAGGCTCAAGGGGAAACAATGCTGGTTGGTCAGTTTGTCCACTACTTTGGTCCAGACTTAGGCCTTTTCCACTGAAATGGGACCAGACTGGTTTTGGTTCAAGCACTTAAGTTTGAACTGTTCTGAATATTTGCACCAAAAGTGCACTGGTTCGGAACCAAAGAAGTTGGGTTGATGTTGAGTGTCTCGGGATGAGCCACCAAGCCAAACCATCGACAATGATGACATTGGAATAAGACTAAAAGATCAAATATGTTTGTCCAGAATCTCTTACTGGATGAAATTTTCATTCCAACTGGTGCAGACATTTATGGTGACCAGAGGATGAATCCTACTGTCTTTGGTGATCCTCTGTTTTTTTCTGTATTACCAACATGACATTGACATTTGTGATTCAGAGGGAAATATCTTGAAAACAGGGATTGATCGCAATGAAGTTTGCTACCGATATTCAGATTTCCTTGAGGATACATTTTAATGACTTGGTGATCCTCTGGCTGTTTGTATAGCGCCACCAGCAGGTCAGGGTTTTCATTTGTTCAATAAAATGTCTCAATATATACTTGATGGATTGGCACAAAATTTGTACACATTCATGGGTCCCAAGTTTTGGTGATTCCCCCAACATCTCCTCTGTAGTGTCACAGTGACGGTGACATTTCTTTTGAAGTATTTTGACAGTTACTCAACATATTTCTGATAAATTCAGTACAGATATTCATGGTAACCAAAGGAACTGATACAAAGTACAGCTTGTTGTGTCTTATTAGTATAGCATTAGATGTATGGTATCTGATATAGTTGTGTTTGTTTACTGTCTAATTAAGAACATATTATTTCCAGTTTTTGTCTAATTTAATAAAATCTACAGCTTGTTAGATCTTATTAGCATATCATAAAATAAAGTGTGACCCAAAGTAGGTGTAGTTGCCTACAGTTTCCCTGTACTTTACCTACAGGGCAGCAGATGCAAAAATACTTACTTGTATTTTTTTTAAAACCTCAAATGAATTGTTTTGAGATGCTCTGACCAGCCACAATAACAAATTAATCAATTAAAGCTTGTCGTTCTTGTGTACACAGTTTGTGTGTGAAATGCTTTCTGTGGTGCTCATCAGGAAAGTGCTTGAGGCCAAGGACTCAACTCTCCAGGCTGTGTGCTTAATTAAAATATGCTTACCAATGTAAGTTATAAAACTTGCTTTTTAACCAGAATTTCTGAACAGAAGCATTTGTGACGGTACTGCAAAGACCCTTACAATGAGACGCAGATGGAGCTATATGAACTGTGTTTATTATTCTTGCCATGCTTAGTCTGCTGCTTTTGCTGTCCTTCCTTTTTGCCTTTCCTCTTCCATCTGGATCACATTTGAAATATTTCATCTGGTTTGTTATCAGCAAGGACACAACAAGGACACATTGAGGACACTGAGATTATGTCACCAGTTTTGCTGGAATGTCCATATAGTGATAACGTTTGCCAAAAAATACACTTTATACCTTTCTATTAAATTCCTTCAAAACAGACATGGAAGTAAACTACAAATTGACTGATTGGTGGAGGCATACAACCATGCGGCAGTAATTCTAGTTACATTCTACAGTTGTAGACAAATTACTCATGGTTGTTTTTAGGGTTGATTTCTGATATATTTTAATTCAGTTTCATATTGAAGACTGGAGTCACTACTAATATTTTAACTTTCATTTCTCATGGTTACATTTGCTGCACAAAAAAAAGATGAATAAATAGATGCCGTCGATTGACAGAATTGTCTAAAATCTTTATCTTTATATTTGGAATACATTTTGTTAGTATTTGGAACACATGTTAATCTCCAAAGCCAATCAACACATACCAATAACTAAAAAAAGTCACCTTCCCTTATCCGGAATACACTGATTTATTAAAGTAACACCTGGCTTTTGGATATTAACATTCAACAGCCAATTAAAACTTAAGTCAGGGTCTCTAGACCCTAGAGAGAAGAGATGAATTTTACATGTCCTCAAATTTAGTTGCTTTGATTGCCTGTTCACTGCTGGCAGCACTTCTTGGTTGCAAACAGACTCGTCCTGGAACGGGTCCTTCACGGTGAAACACTGGGAAAAGGATCTCGCCTGGCTCTTCCCGTGTCTGCACAGTCCAATCTGCTCCCAGATTGCCTTCTCCTGATGGACAGTATTGTGGCTTTGCGGAGGTAGATGAGTCCCTTCTCCAACTGGATTGGCAGCTGCTTACAGTCACGATTTGCGATATGGAGTACCATAATCTGCACAGATGCACAGTCCAGACTGTTTGAACTCAGTCTAGTCACTGTGTAAGCTGTCAATGCTGTGATGCTTCTGAGCTAAACCTGCCAGTTTGGAAGGCAATATAAAACTCCATTATACCAATTTTCCCTCAATACACAGTACAGTATGTGATAGTTGGCTGCATATAAATTAAGCATTTTTGATCGAAGCAGAAGCCTGCATGATCTTTGTTTTTCTTTATTTTGGTGACACTTTTATATGCTACAAAGTAACTTATAAAACAGACGTTAAATCCTTTTAAGGCAGCAGTTCCCAAACTTTTTAGGCCATGCACTTGCTTCTCCACCTGACCAGGTTGATGCACCCCTAATCCCCAACACCTTTAAATTATACCAACATGGCCTGTTTATAGCTGTCTTGATGATGAAGACTATTCATTTGTTTGCAATTTAATATGCTGCAACAACTTGAATTCAATTGCATTAAGTTGCACATGATCTGCCATGAAAAGAACAAAGAGGATCACACATGCGGAAACTCAGACACAGATACAGCAAACTCTCCCACTGACTAAAGATAGAGAGAGAGAAAGATAGACGTGCATGAGTAGTCCCCCCTAACCTAGTAGTAATAATAATAATGCCAACATTAGTCCATTATATTTTTCCTCTGTTTGGGAAACTTTGGAAAACCCTGCTTTAAGGTAATTTTTAAAAATAAATGTGCAGCTTCCCTCCGTGTATATTTCAAGGTTCAACAACAATAGGCAAATGTGAATATGTATCCAACATGCCATGAAAAAAGTTAAGTATTTTGTGTCACAAGAACTTAGGGAAAATGCAGAGCTAACAAAAAATACACTGTATTTTAACACTGTGACAGGAGAGAAAAGGACAGTATAAAGACTGAAATAAGGTAGGAAATGCATTGTATATGTGGGTGCTTTGCTTTGACTGTAAATAATGAAATAACTCCATGAAATGCCATGAGAGCCCTCCTCGGGATGAATTATAATAACCTTGGTGAGCAAATGATCTAATTATTAGGCTACCTTAATTACTGCTTAATCTGCTGATTGTATTTTTGATTAATTGATTAATTATGTGGTCTGTAAAATGCCCATTGTAGTTTCCAAGAGCCCACAGTGATGTCTTTGAATGTCTCGTTTTGTCCAACCAAAAGTCCAAAGTCCAGAAATAAACAGTGAAACAAAGTTGAACGAAAGGGAAATAAACAAACCAGAGTTTTTTAATGCCATTGTGCTAACCTTTATTTCACTAAAATTCAACTTTGATCCTTTTTTTGTCAGTTGCCTCTGTGAACTTTTTTTGGCTTCTGAAGAAGAGCATGCCACAAAGAAGTATGGGAACTGCTGGCCTTTGCATGGTTAATTTGCATTTACAGCTTCGCTAGCTAGCCGTCTGAAGTGAACAACAAAGCTCGGTGTGGGAGCATTTCTCCAAAGTCAGATGTAAAATGTGTGATGCTTCTATAAATAAGCACCTGCCTGCCATGTCCTAGGATTACTCGCAGCCAAAGATCACGTTGCTGCTAGCTGGAGGGAGAAAGTAAGATGTGTGCCAGTCTTGCCGGTGTTATGCTTTATCAATCAGTGTGGTGCAGAGCGAGGGATTTAAAGAGCTTTAGTGCAGTGGAGGAATCAGTAGGCCATCTGAGTTGTGATGTAAGTGGAGACCATTCCCCTTCTGAGCAAAAACGTTACCTGATCATCGCCTCTCTCCATCCCCTAGTAGCAGAGAGACTGCAGGGGCACAGGTGTTGTTGAGTATGAGTTTAGTCATTACTCATTGATCCTCTATCAGACTAAGGTTGGTGGAAATATGGCCTCGACCTCGGCTCTGAATGACATTTACCCTTTCCATCTCCCTAATAGGTGCCTCTTGTATTTCAGGTTATTTTCTGAGTTTTCTTAAAAATTAACTGGTTAGTTACTGTCCACTAGCATGGCTGTGGACTTACTATAAGATAAACACACACAAAACACACACACACACAGGTATAGATGCAAATTAAGTGACAGGCATAGCTTTCTGTATGCACGTACAAACACACATCGTTTGTCATATAAACACAAACTCCACTCTACACGCTCCTCTGCTCATTCATACCCTCATACATCATTTTACTCATGTATAATCCCTCTCTTTTTATCACACACACATTCTCTGCCTCGCTCTCTGTTTCTATTTCTCTGACTCAACCCAAAACACACACACACACACACACCTACACACACTCATCTTAGCTGCCACGGTGACTAATGAGAATATGTGACAACGCTGGCGGTAAGTGAGACAGAGAGGAAGTGGAATCGAAGGACACCCGAATTTGTCATTGAGGAAATGAAGGGTTACAGGGTTCAGCGCTTACCACTTCCTCCTGCCTGACCAATGGCTGATGAGTATTTAGAATAGACTTACAGACAGAGGAGACCAGATTGGAGAGACTCTGATGTGAATGTGACCTCTGTCTTTTTTTCCATATCCATTTATCTTTATTCAGCTTGCTTTCCTGCCAATTTCTCTCTTTCTTAATATGATTCTCCCTCTCTTTCTAGCAATTTCAGCAGCTCGCTCTCTGTCATCTCGATCACTCCCTGTCTTTCCCTCCCTCTTACGGTATTCATTTACTATTTCTTCACCATCATTCACACTTTGTTTGTCTCTCTACCATCACTGTCTGCTCCTGCTCTGTTATCCTCCTTCCCCCCTCGTCCGTCCCTCCATTTCCTCTACTCAATTCCTCCTTTCTTTTTATCCACGTTCTCATATTTCTCTGTCTATCCATCTCTCTGTCTCTTTTTCTCAGGTGGCAGAGCAGATTAGTGGTTAGTGAGACCATCCCATTACTGTAAGGTTACAGATTCAATCTCCGAGGCAGACAGTGTGCACATCAACAGCCGCGTGTCCTGTCAAAATGTCCTTGAGCAAGATGCTGAATATACACCTGCACAGTCATTTTGAGTCAATCTGGATAAGAGCTGACTGCAAAAAAGTCAAATTTAGCTTTTTTTGCTATATAATCTAGTATTACTGTCCTTGAGGTTATCCTCAGTACATTCACCTGACTTTAACCTTCACTCATTGTAAGTGCTGTTATTACACTAAACAAGTGTTTCCAGAGTAACAGTTCATGTGCATGTTTGTAGAATCTGTTTCTGGTAAGTCTCTAACGTAATAAAAAACAGTTTATTTTTTAGTGGAAAGAAACTAACTTTCAGGGCTGCATCTAACGATTATTTTCCTTATCAATTCATTTGCCAGTTACCACGTTTTTTCACCTTGTTAAGATGTCCGTGTGGTGTTTTTCATGCTAGAGTTGGTTAAAATTTTCCAAACGGCCATCGTCAGCCCATCCATCAGCAACTGGAGATACCATTGACCCCACTCCCACCTCCTCCCATCCTCTCCAGTCTCAGCAGGGAGATGTGCGCAAGCAGCGGATTCATTATGTTACGCATGCTGCATACATTCACTATGTCCAGTAAACAAAAAAAACTCACAGAGTGTCTAGAAATTACTTGTGTTCATGCTCATTTTCCATTTTAAACGGAGAAATACAACCGTGCACCTTCTGAATTCAAGTTTCTTCCTGAATGAGCTTAATTGGCTCATTAACTCCTCGGAAAACACACTTAGTTCAAACTCAAAAGAAAAAACATGTAAAACTGACCAAAACCATCTGGTAGTCTGTCCACTCTTCCAACAATCACTAACTCTGGTCAAAATAAATCCTTAATTCACGGCGTGAAAACGGTGTACAGACTCTGCTGTTTTCCTCTCACTCATCACCCGGTTCAGAGCACTCATGGTTGGCTGTGTGGGTGTGTACTGCGCCGCTGGATGAGAGCTCAGTGCAGTGCATAGGCCGTCAGTCTGCAGACTATTACATTAGCAAAATAAAATTACATATATTGCCCTAAAAATTGGCCAAAAAAAAGCAATCGTCAATAGACTCAGCCCATCGTCGACAGACGATATATTCGTCCAGTCGCCCAACTCTTTTTCATGTGTTGCAAAACATATCAGGAGTGAAATAAGCAGTAAACACCACGTCAGAGCATTACTTGCTTTTTTGGGACTGGGTATATGACGTCATAAACCTAAGGAACCAGTCCTGTTATCCTGGAATCACAGGATTGTGATTAGCTAGCAAAACAGAGGAGAATCCAGGTTAGAGAAGAGGACAAGGTGCGGGCTATTTGAATTATTCATGAATCCTTCAATACTAAGGTATAGAGCTATATGTGAGCCATTTTAACAAGGTAACACCCTATTTTGCAAAAAACAAACATATCAGACACAATTTATCACTTCTTGCAGAGCCTTGTATACTGTTTAAAATGTGACTGGAGGTGAACTTTAAGTTATTAATTATTTTGTGCATGACAGTCAGAAAATAGTGAAACTGGTCCAAAGCTAAAGGTGACATTTTCAAATATTTCCTTTTGTCTGACCACTGGTCCAAACTTGGGCTCACAGATATGCAGTCTCCAGTATGAAAATATGAAAAGTGCAAACAGAGAATACTGGAACTACTGTAGACATAATTTCCAAGTGAAGACAGCATGGAAAATATTCACTGGACTCATGCATGTCAGCATAGTTTGTCCACCGAAAAGCCAATTCATACTTCTTAATTAAACTAAACCTGGATGTAAACTGCAACTTTACAGGGAGACAGAGGCAAGACTGTAAGGTGGTAATTCTTGTTATTAACATGGATGGTATGCCCTTTGTAAAACAGAAACTGAAACAGTCTTTTCATTCCCTTTCTGGCAGTTCATGATGATGATTGAGACATCACTGCCAGTCTGATGATATTAATGATTCGGGTGCTATAAGTAGGCACAGCTGTGCGTAACAGTCACATGTTATGATGTCTGCTCATTTATGGCTTACAGTGTGGGTGGAAATCAGGCTCGTACGACCAGCTTTCACTATGATTGAGATTTAAAAACCGGAGTAATGTGTGAGCACTGCTTTATAAATATGCATATGAGCACAATGCATATGCATATTTCTGTCTTAGTGCTTACACAGAGCCTTAGTCATGATTCTACACACACAGTTTTATGCATCTGGCACCTGATCTGTCTGCACCAAAATGTAATCACTTGGGCTATTGCCTGTTTTGCTCCAAATTTCATTGAAACGCTTCAGGTAGTTTTTGAGACTAACCCAATAAATAGGACTGATTATAAAACTTTCTTTGGTGTGGGGAATTATCCTCTTCCAGAGGAGAAAACCTTTATATTCAGGCTGGCCTGGCATATGTCCTGAATTCAACATGAGGCAGCAGGTGATCAGCAGTATACACGCCTGTAGTGGTCCAAGGTGGCTCTCAGATGTGATTCTCCCTTGTAAGAGAGAACACTTTTATTTAGGAGGAAAAGAGTCTCTTATCATCCTATCATATCAAGCAAATGAACAAATAATCTTGTAAACCCTGAACAAAATGAGGTTTTGTTTTCTTTCTGCCAAGCGTTCTGGAAGACCATTTGTCAAATCCTCCTTATCTGGTTTCCAAAGGTTTATCTTTTGTTGGGAAAATATCTCCTTTTTGAGCGGGGCGATGAAAAGCAACGTTGGCAAAAAAGACTTTGATTGTTTGAAGGCTTCTTGGAAGCAGTAGTCAGATACTTAAGGTCTGAAGAAGCAGCTTTGAAGATGAGCAGTATTTATTTTTCTGACCAATTATAAATGGACGTTTGCATGTGGTCTGCAGCTTCCCTTTCGGCTACATTTCATCACATCAGAGACGTGTGTGTTTGTGGGTGTGTATGAACACATCCAGCCCAACATGTGCATGTGGTCCCAGGCCACGACTTTAATTAGACTGGCTTCCATCTTTGATAAAGGTTAATTATCATGTAACACGCAATAATGACAGACTTCATTAGAGGCCTTCCATGCACAGTTATTACAATCTGTTCCAGAAACAAAAGGATTACTCAAAAAGATCACAACAAACTGCAATAATTCACATCCTTTACTTTACTTACTGCTACTGCTAAAAGTTCTGCATGCAAATCTTTACCCAAGTAAAAACATTTAAGTATAATCAGCATAATGTTTTAGGTTTAATCTTATTGTTGCATCGATGTGTATGTTGAACTTTACTGCTGTAGATGTTTATGGTTGAGCTAATTTTAACTACTTTATATATATTGTTGGGTAGTTTAATCCACAGTAATGAATCTTATTGTATAAAAGCATCAAATGTTTGTAGCAACAACCCTGTAATAACACAGTGAGCACCTCTAAAAAGCCATGTTTTCATTTTTGTACATTTTCCAGCTCATCCAAGAGGGTTTTTAAGTAATTTATTTAGCTTAAAGCTATGATATGTAACATTTCCAACATTGGTCACATCCTGAAAAATCTGTAATTTACTCAAATTAATGGTGCATTTCCTGTTGCTATAACTTCCAGGAAAATGGGATATGCCAGATACATCAGAGAGTGAGGAAGGAAGTCAACGAATATCTCTAAATACGACATAAAAACTTTAATATGTTACCTTGTCCATGAACATGATTCTGTCAGATAGATTTTCATATGTAATGGTGGTTGTTAAACAGCAAAGATGACAAATCCCATGATCCCACATTACCTCACAACGTCATCAAACTACATCTACTACTACATACTTTTGTTATTTTTTTTAATGTGAGAGAGACCCCTCATGGCAGAACTGACATGGTTGATAAGCAAAATTGTATTAGATACTTAAATCTGAAAAGTAGCTTGTAACTAAGGCTGTCAAATGTAAAGTATCTGAGATGTAGTGGAATAGAGGTACAAAGCTTCCTATAATGGAAATACTCAAATAACTGCAAGTACCAGAAATTTGTACCGAAGTAGTCACATTTTCTAGTAGGTTTTGAAATGTCTCACTAAAAGCAGAAAAACAAAATTAAAGTCACCAAAAAGTTTGTCTTTCCACTGTTCCAACAATCACCAGCTCAGGAGAAATCAAAATAATTGTTTAAATTCACTGTGTTAGATGTAAAAATATTCCGGCTCTGCACTGTTTACCTCTCACTCTGTTGGCTCAAGGGGTGTGCACTGTGCTGCTGAATGAGAATGTATAGCTGAGAAGCAGCTCTCACTTTACAGACCATTTAATTAGCAAAATAAAACGCCAAAAAATCAGTCCAAATAAACAGCTGGCGATGGACTCAGTCAGTCGCTCGTAGCCGATAAATTCGTCCAATTGCCCAAAGCTAGAAACGTTAGTTGTGCACAGAAATCTGAGACAAACCCAAAGCACGTACCAACCTACTGAATTATTGTGAAACTCTTTTTATCTTTTTCTGTGAAGGACAGCTTTGTTGTCTCCCTGTGGTGGAAAATTGTCTTTGTCCTTGTCTATTTTTCTCAGTAAGACCAGATCAAATACGGCACATTGGGTGGTCCACTCCTCATTTTTGTTGTTCACAGAGAGGGGCGGCGTAAAGGAAAGTTTATGTCGCAGTGTGTTGGCATTATCTGTTTATACAGACAGACGTAAATGTACACGTACCCACACTCACCGACACAATGGGAGGATGATGGTTATCACAAACTGGGCTCTTTGTCTGAGTGTGTCTGTGAGACAGACAGAGACCTGTGCAAATGATCCCTGTTGTGAAATTAACTGCTGTGCGATGAAGGTCACCATTTTAGCATTTCTTATTGTGCTCTCGGAAACAACTAAGGAATTCAGATGCATGAATAATTCATTCAGAGATAAAGTTATCACGTTTGATGCCGTTGAGCCAAAGTGCAACTTATTATTTCAGGAGCTGATTGACAGATGATAATGACAAGTGGTATCATGGATTGGTTGTTTGATGTCACGCGCTCCTTTGATGTTTGGCTAAAAAAAGAAAAGATCAAACATAAACAAACATGGATGTACCGAACCCTTACAAGTGAAAGAGTGAAAGTTCTTACTTGGTGATTAACTTTTTTCAAGTTTGTTTAAAGGAACAGTTTGCCAGCACTGATGAGATATTAGATTTAACCTGTATGTTAGCTGTGTTTGTTAAGAAATACATTTTGCAGTAAAATGCAACCCAACGCTGTCTTTTTTCCTTCAGACTTGACACACGCACAAGTCATCATCATCAAGTGTCTAACCAGAACCCTAACCCCAGTCTAAGGTCCTAACCCTCAAACAGCCCTTTAAAACTTACTGAGGTTCAGCGTTTTAGGTCCACAAAGCTCATCAGACCTCCACAGCCACACTAAGCTCACAGTCTTCAGATCCACAGCGTGACACACTGAGTTAAATTCTCTCAGCCAAGCTTAGTAAAGAAGTGTGTGTTTCTCTTGTCAACAAGAAAAAGGAGCACACCACTATGGCAACTGTTTAAGAGCGCTAATGTTCCTGTCAGTGCCAGAGCAAGTGTTTCTGCTTGCTAGACAAATGTGCAAACACAATATTGAATGTACCACTAGGATACACAACAGCAAAACATACAAGTGTCTTCATTTTAGGCAGTTGGGGAAAGTGAGTCGATGCAGTTAAAATTGCTGTGTTGGCTCTGCTAACTGGGTATCAGCTATCCTTCAGCCAGCATGTTACACCACAGTTACCATTTAAATATTGTTTCAGGTTATTAGAATGCTGACAAAATTTTTTTGTTAAAATGTTTTGGATAAAATGCCTAGGATAAAGGAGGTGGGGTTTCTGTGTAAGATCTAAAACCCTAAAACTAAACTGCTGAACAACTTTTTCCTAAAAAAAAAAAAAAAAATGAATAGACTTAGAAACGATCTCTGTGGTGCGTTTACAAACAGCTTGGACAAATTCTCCTGATTCTACCTTTAAGATTGTGATCTTGGTTGATTTTCTCTGTCATAAATACAATAGAAGAGCAGCTAGGATATCAGTTTACAGTGCAGCCAAAAAAACATGATATTATAACAAAGTAGTTAGGCAATAATAATTGCAACTGTGATCTGATTTCATGCTGCATGAGTAGCTTTCCACACAACAGCAGGACACAGTAAAGTTTGTTACCTTGTTAAGAAGTCGAGTGTTGTGGCCAGTGGCTCCAGCTCAGTGTGGCTGCTCTGTTTTGATCCATTACAAAAACACAAAATTATCTGCTGTCAAAAAATTTTAAAAACAGTCATCAAATCAGTCTGTTTTTTTAGATGCATTTTTGATGAATGATTCTGATGTTTCCCCATGTTTTGTCATTTGAACGCTTTTAAAGTGAAGCAGCAGCAGTAGGAAATGTTCACTTTGTCATTGGCAGAGCCTTAATAGTTAGGGATGTGTACCAAAACGGGGTCCTAATGTGGCACCGGTTCCTGTATGACTGGTGCCAACTGGACAGAATCACAACTCAGATTACAGTGCCTCATGTTGTTGCCTCACGTCTAGGGCTGGGTAACTGTCAAAACTGTCTGCAGGTATCAAAATTTGGTATAAAATGACAAGTCATTTTTCAATACTCCATGGCATTGAAGAAATGTTTGGTACCACAATAGGATGGATATTCAGTACCCAGCCTTACACATGCCTGCACATTCAATTGAAATAGTTGCACTATAACGTGGATGTTATAGACACATAACCAAACAGGTAGTTAACATTATGTCAAAGCGCACCAGGTGGCCATGTGACATTTTAGTACAGTCTTCCTAAAATGCCAAGGATATCAACACCTAGCAGGATGTCCAATAAATGTTTCAAAACAATTGTGTGTAAAGGGAGGAAGCGTCTGGTGACACACAGCAGAAGTGTGCACCGTGCTCTGCTGCTGTGGAGATAGGTCCGCGCATGAGAGACTGCGACATGTGTGACCGCATGCTGAGCACATCCACCGAAATTGTGGATATCCGTGGCCCTGGTGATGGGAGCATGAATATAAAACACGAGATTCAGCGCATCTGATGACAGCGTTGATAATGGTGACAGCAGCCTTTCCTCATGTTATGTGAACATACTTCTGTGGAAAAAATTGCTACGTTTGAAGCTGGAATTTGCAGAATACTGGCTCATTTTTTTATTTAGCTGTTTATGTTTATGCATTGTATTGTAAGTGTTATTTAGTGTCAAATTATTGTGTTACATTCTATTCTTTAGAAAATTTTATTTGAATTTGTGGTTTGCATTTATATTTAATAGACTTGCACCGATTAATCGGCAGTGCTCGGAATCGGGCCGGTTTTCACGTGACTGGCCTTGACCGGTGACCGGCCGGTCAGCGTCACAAATCCGGTTCTGTGCCCGTCATTGTCACACACATGTTCTGCACGATGGTCACGTCATGCGCGCAGCAGACAAACTGACCGTGACGTCAACACAGCGCTGATAACAGCTACACACTCAGACACGTCTGCTTGAAGATGGTGTCAGAGACAGATTCCAAGAACAAGATAAAGAGAAGACAGACAGTCTACAACGAAACAGAGCAGCTGACAATGTCGCAAAACAGCCATAAACTCTCTCGCACTTCAGGCTAATGCTAGCAAGCTAGCAGCAGACTGCTGTTCACAGAGGGACAGTTAAAATCTCACCTCCTGTTCTGGCTGAAGAATAAACAACCTGTGTTGATGTGTCTCCTCAAACATTTTCTCATCCAGACACGTTTAACTTCTGTGTTTGTTTTTCTCACGGCAAAGTTTTACTTCAAACTGTTGCACCGCGTTAGTCTCCGGTTTGTTTATATCCGCTTCCACAAAAGATCACGTGAAATCGCGTCCCACGAAATCCCGCGAGATGATATCGCGAGATCACGTTAACCCAATTCATAATCTTAATATAAAATTATAACAAGGCCTGGTTGTAATCTGGATGATTTTGGAGAAAGTATTAAATGAATATTTAATAGTCAGTGTCTTATTATGAACATATTTACAAGAAAAGTTGCAAAAATGTTTGTGAATGCTGTCAATTACAGTTCTTAGAAAGACTGAAAATCGGAACCGGCCAAAATCGGAATCGGTAGGTCAGACCCCTCAATAATCGGAAATCGGAATCGGCTAAGAAAGTTGAAATCGGTGCAAGTCTAATATTTAAGTTAATTGTAAACTGTTAACAGATAATGCATTGTTCAAATTCAAGTTCATGTTTTCCTTAGCAATGAAAAAAGTTGCAAACTTCAATACCTTTGTGTGATAAATATTGGTTAAGTACCGTTTAGGCACCAGTACTGTTTGAAAAGCTTTGTGTTAGCATCTGCATTGGAGAAACCCAAACATTAGTCAACCCTGCTTCATACAGCTCTGACACAATGTGAAGAGAATAAAGCAGTTAGACTGTTATCAATGTGATAAAATCAGGCTGGATTACATGCACGCCTCGTTTACCGTAATTCCCCAGTGCGGTAATGGCAGACTCTGCCACTAACAATGAAACCTAATACACAGAGAGGTAATTACTGAATGTAAATATATTGAATGACTGCTGCAGAAAAAAAACATTTGCCATTTTGATATAATCAAAATCTTAATGGATGAAACTTACAATTTCAGGGTAAAAATGACATGGGAATATAATGAGGATATAAAAAAAATATGAGCCCATTTGTATACAAAGCAAAATTTACAGTGTTTTACAATATGCATTTAACGGTACACATATTTTGTGCAGACATTCTTTCAAGAGCTCAAGTGATGAAATATATTTAAAAAAAAAAAAAAAACTTGTCACACCTCACCGTAGGCACACATGCATTTTTAGTGATTTCTTTCTCTTTGTTCTTTTTGTCACTCATTTTCTCTTAGCATGTCTTTATAACTCCCTCAAGTAGTGCTTTCTTCCTTCCTCCTTGTTTTTCTTTCTCTCCCACCCTCTAAAAGCAGAGATGTATTGTGGGGTTGTCAACATGACTTCTTATTATGGGGCTAAGTAAGTGTAAAATTGACTTTCGGCCAGAATGTGACAACTCACTGAAACCAATTGTGGTTTGAGTCTGCAGGGTTGCGTCTCATTGTGTCTCGTGTGTGTGTGTGTGTTTGTGTGTGTGTATGTGTGGGAGAGAGAGAGAGAGAAAGAGAGCATGTTCTTGCGTATCTTTTTTGTTTTTCAGGATGTCTGCTTTTATGCATGACAGAATGAGCCAGTAAGAAATCAGTAATGAATTTGTTTTATCTAGTTGGAGATCTAAAAGGTAGAGGAGAAGAAGATTTTACACTCAGGGTTCTATATTAAGAGAAGTATATACCAGCCCTTATATTACTAAAACACAGTGGTGTTTCACATAGAAAACACCGAATAGAGAATAAAGAAATAGAGAAAATATGTCTGTAGTGCATCTGGTTGAATGTAAACAGCAGCAACCAGATAATCATGATAATATAGTTGACATCCTCACATAAAAAGTTCAAGATCTGTGAAAAATTATCCATCAATTTTGACTGCGTTTTGCATGAATGATGAATGATGCACACACGCTCTTCTTCCTCTCGTCCTGACCAAGTCTTGTGTGTTGCTTCTTGTTAGCTTCAAACAAGACCTGCCCGTCAAGTGCAACTGTTTGAGACAGGACGTTGTGGAGCACGACTTGGTAAAAATGTGGACACCACAGTCTCTGATTTCCCATTTCTAGACCAGCCTGAGTCCAATTTTGCCAAATTTCATTTCACTGGCTGCACATTAGCCAGAAGCAGCCTTAAGTCCAAGCTGCGGTGGTCGCACAACCCACAGTGGTGTAATAATGGCAATAAAGCCAATTAAAAAAATATTCAAGCTTGAAGGAGCTACTGGCTGCAGCATCTGCATCCACCCATTGTATTCCACTTCTGCCATACCCTGCCAATAGATTACTGTAAATCTTACACACTGGACTTTTAAACAGAGCACATTGCAGGTGTCCAATCCATCACTCATTTCCTGACATCACATTTGCAGCAGTAATTTCAACCAGGATCACCTACACACGCCACACGCACAGTAAAATCCCTCATCATTGGCTGAGCGCTTGTTTTCTTGTAAGGAGAGCGGTAATGCTCCGTTAGCTGAAGTGCCGCTTGCCGTGATCTGCACCACTCAGGCGTATGGTCGAGGCACTCTAGTAGAAAGTTCAGTCAATTTGAACTTTGACCTTGTTTGCTGCTGGCCTTTCAAAAAGCAGCCCATGAGCTTACATGAGCCGTCACGAGAGGAAAGTGGAGGTGGAAGAGAAATATAATACTTCAATGGGAAAAGCAATTTCCTGTGTGTGTGTGTTCCCACGTTGTACAGCAAAAAATGTGATACCTCCTGTAGTGTCAGTATTCAAAAGTAGTGAACTGTTTCTTATCAAAGCAAGCATGTAGAGCCAATATCTGTGCTCTGTTAGTAACTGACAGAGCCCACTGTGGTTCAAAGGGTTGAAAAAAAAGTCATTTTCTCTGCATGGAAGCATGCTCATCACAGATTTCTTCATGGGAAGGTTACAATATCAGACACAGGCTTGTCTTCAAAATAAAAGGGGCTGTTAAATAATTTTTATGCCAACTAAATGAAAGCATAGATTAAATGTCATAAGAGATGTCTTGAGCTTGTCCCAAGTAGCGGAACTTTATGGTGTTTTTAGCACCATAAAGTCTTTTTGTGTTTTTTTTTTTAGCATGTATATGTGGCATTTCTTAAACTACAAGTAATCACACTAAAAATAGGTGATTGACTCCTCTCCCACTGCCAGTAGACAAGTAGCCCTTCTGTTTTTTTCTGATGTGTCACTAGAAAGCCACAACTTGACTCATGTCTGTGCAGGAGAGCAGAGAGGAAGATGTTTTTCAAAGTGTCCGTGTGTCCAGCTCTCAGGACTTTTGTAACTTCTAACTGAATCTCTGTGGTTTGAAGTTAGCTTGTCTCCTGTATCACAGTTTGTACTTTCAAGTGTCTGCTTCATTTCACTGTTTCATATTCGCTTTCAGATAGGAGTCATGTGAGGTTATTACCAAACATTGAATTTGCTGCTTCATAATAAAAGCTTTAAGATAACAAAATATCAGGTGACTTTTAACGTGAAGAACTTATCAGAAATTATTGTGTTTTCCACCATGTTGCAGCTGCTCGAATAAACACAAAGTTATTATTGGTTAAATACACACCTTCAAGCAGGTGCAAACTCTGCAGTGCTATAGGCTGATGCACCAAGTCAAAATGAGTCCAGCCAATCAGAACATGTGCACGAAAAAGGAGCAAAAGAGTCACAGTAGTTTAAAACGGAGGCAACAAGCCATCATGTTTCTGCTGCAGTCATTTGACCTGGGAATGAATGCCAGCTGTAGCCTTACCCATTGACGACAAAAGCCAGATGTTAGTGAGCGTTAATGGTTTTTTGTTCAGTGTAACAGGGGCTCTATTTGATTGCGTATGCATTATTTACATGTGGGCATAAAACACAGGTCAAGGTAAAGTAACTTGTGCTTTAACAGTCAAATATGAGTTGCACAACAGCTTGTGAGTCATCTAAGGCAACAGGATGATAATATATTCATGCTATTTCTGACACCTTTGTCCAGTTGTTAACTGGTTTGGCGTTTAAACACTGCATTACCTTACTTAAACTCCCAGCTAATTAATGAATTTGAACGGATAATGTAGTTTTTCCTACCTAGTTCCAGAATATCAATACATCTGAATCTGCTGGATATGTCATGTAGCTCCTTATGTTTCAACAGGTGCATGTACGTTAAAGTTTCTCTCTATCTTTTTTATTTATCTTTGTTGTCGTTATAGGAAGCGGCCATCCTCTGTCCTCCTTTTTTTCCGTCATGATTGGCCAGCTGATAAAAACAGCAGTTGCTGTCATGTGTGCTTTTCTGAAAAAGGTCAGCTGTTTTCAACTTTTGAAAGCGCTCTACTCAGCCAAAAAAAAAAGGCAGCGTGGTATGGAACTTTTTAAAGGGCAGCCACATTTGCAGCATCTCATCGTTTTCTATGTAAAAAAGCAGACACGCGCTGCAAAAAGACAAAAGTTGCACAGCATCTGTTCTGTTCTAGGACACGCGAGCGAGATGGATGTCTGTATTAAACCGGAGAGAGTGGGAAAGATACGCAGAGAGAGAGAGAATAACAAAGAGGAAATGTGGGGGAGATAAGTGGAGAGATAGAGAGGCGAGAGATTCAGAGTGGCAGATAGAGAAGTGCGTGAGAGAACTAATGCAAGAGAGAGTGAGAGGAGAAAGAGTTTTTGAGTCCTGAAACGTGTGACCAAGTGGACGAGCGTGAGGCAGATGGATACGGACAAAGAGGAGAGATTGCAGATGTCATGTTGACGGATGGGCAGACATTTCTCCTGCCCTCGTTAATGCTGTCTCACTGCTGACACTGCTACTGTATGCGCACACAAGTTTCTATCTTTATTGAATCTTTCACACAAATGCTTATACATAGTTTTCCTCCCTTGCTCTGATTGTTTTTGCTCTCACCGCACACAAATGTTCAAAGAGCAAAAGACATATTTACTTTACTTGCAGATATCAGTGTTTAAAATCTAAGCTGGAACAAGTTGAGACTTGTTCTAAAAGTTCCACAGATGAGGTCCAGATTGTCTCTTTTGTTTCAAGACAAGGACAAATCTCTTCTTCTGACAATCTGTCTACTGTAAAGTGGACCCACAGTAAATGAGTAATCTATCTAAACTGATCTTGAGTCGAACATGAAAAGCAGACCTCTTCTACCTCTACTCCTACTTCACACCAGCGAAGAATCACAGTTTTCTGTCAAATCCAACCTTTTTCTACATCTGTCAGTCCCACAAATTCATGTTCATTTCTTAATTGTTTTCAGATTTAATTTGAAACATAAATTCCTCCAACCAGGGACACTGGAGTCTACATAATGACTATGCAATATTCATGTTTTAACAGATGTGTTAACAGACACCAGCCTCCTAAGCTAAGTATCGTACTGCTGTGGGCAGTATCGGCACCAAAACATATTTTAGCCCCTTAAAAGTTTAAATGTAAAATGTACCCTATCTTTAGAATATTTTCACCACTATCTTCCCATCAGACATTCTGTACTTGTGGAAAATCACTATGACATGAACCAAATATCACTCTCTCCAAAGCCTGTGATCTGCAAGGTAAAATAACAGATTTCATTCATGGAGTTTGGTTGGTTTCGTATAACTGCAGTTTTGCGACAGGAAAGACTGCCTGACGAATAGATGGACCTTATTTCAAGTGGCTAAAAACCTTTTGTTGCTCCACAGAAGTTCATTACTTAGCTTCTGTGCTGGTGCTCCTCTCTGCTTCTACTAACTGAGGTCGTGCCAACCAGAATCTACTGTTGGTGACAAACTACCTCACACAACCCCGCATCAAATAATCTTAACTATCGCTTTAATAAAGATGACATTAAAAGGGAAATAAATAAATCATAAATAGAATAGAATTTAATCAAATAGAGTAAAAAGATGAAAGAAGAACAAAGTAATAAAAAGTTTTAGTGCAGTCATGCAGCAGTAAAAAAAAAAGAAAAGCTCAAAAATTCAATATAGAGAAAATGAATAAATCAAAGAAGCAGAGAAAAAAGTTTTTAATTTTGATGTGGCTAAATTTACACTTTAAACATCTTATGGAAAACAGTTCTGTCTGAGTGCAGCATCACAGCTAACTGCAGACGCAATGTGTTTCTGACTTCAGGCAGTATTTGGTGACTCCTGGTTTTATATTCGTCAAGCACATCAGAAATGTATTTTGGCTTTCACCAATTGAGCGATTTATAAAACTAGCAGAATCGGTTCTTCTCTTTCTTATTAGAGAACACTCTGAACATGGTGCAGTTATTTGATTATATTTTTTTGTGGAAAACCAGACAGGATCTCTGGTCTAGGGCAACAATCCACTCTGCAGGAGATGATAACACGGATCAGTTTTTCTAAATCTGTGGACATGAAACCTTTGATTATGTTTTAGAAGATAGGAGGTGCATTTAGTTATTGCCTTTGCCTTGATGGGCCTGCTGAAGCTATTACCTGAGTAAACTAAAACACCAGGATTTCTATTGGAATCAATGTGAGCAATAGTCGAATACCAATTACAATTAGCCTCGCTTTGTTCATCAATAAAGTTAATTGTGTCCAGTAACTTAATGACTCCATGCATTGACTAAGTGAATCTATAGCACTACTGTAATTATTGGCCTGCAGGAGGTGTACTGAAGGGAGCACAGAGGTTAAATAACAGAGTCCCAGAATTGAACTCTGTGGGATTCCGTGTAAAAGTGATTCATATTATTTCAACAGAGGCATCATGCCCTTTCAAGCTGATATCTTATATTTCTATTTTATTTCATATTTCATTTTATTATGATTATTTTGCATCATGAGTCAAACTCATTCCTCTGATTATGTCATAGATTGTCGCTATTGTACTATTGTGGACAAGATCAGCAGCAAAATGTGTTTTAGCCACCTAAAAGAATCAATATCACTTTAAATGTACTCCATATTTAAAATAATTTCACCACTTTGCTTTGCTTGAGCCACATATCGCTCTCTCCAAGCAAACCAATTTTACCTCGCTGAGGAGTTGCTGGTCAACTGTTGCCTCAATTGATTAGTTTTATTTTTGTTATTGAGTAACTTTTAAGTGGTTAGTTAGAACTCACTAAAGTCGTACACTACAATAACGCAAAGAATTAACAGGCCAAGGCAGCGGTGGACCGGCAAATCACCATCACCATCAGAAAAGGCTGTCTGACGGCAAGGTAAGGGCAGCTAAAGATTTCTAATCCTTCTAATTATGTCATATATCATAACTTAAAAACGCTGACACCCCACCTTTCTTTATTGTATTGGTTTCTTTTAAAAGTTGGAAGATAAAATCGGTGCTGACGCTCACACACAGCTCTCTGTCATGCATCAGTGCTGGAAGAAGCTGGATGTAGACTGCAGCTTAATAGTGTGTTGCTGAAGAAGTTAGTAGAGCATCAATCCCTTTTTTTTCCAAATGTGAGAAAATAAAATGCAATGAGTTATACACACTTGATTGCATTTGAAAATAAGGCTGCACTTGTTGGGTCTCCTGGCTGATTCCCAATGTTCCCTGTGTTCCCTGGGGTCTCTTGGTACATTCCTGCGTATGTTCTTGGGCCTGCTGCCGGTCAATCATTTGTCCGGTCATCATCTCCTCTCAGTTATCACATATATTCTCCTTGGCTATGCCTGTATCAGTAACTGCTTTACTCCTAAACAGTTTATCTCAGCAGCCGGCGCCTCGGTACCAGAAAAGACTTATTTTTGCTGGCCTCACTGTGGCCAAGAAATTGCCAGAAATTGCTATAAGGTGGAAATACCTCGACAAGCACAAAGTGAAAAACTGGATTCCCACATACCTCGATGTAATTCACTTATAGTTGTTCACTACTTGTGTGATCAGAGTTAAGGAGCCCAATATTGGTTTGTGAGTGTCTGCCGCTAAAAATTGAAAGAGCGGATCTAGCCATCTTTACTTGATTTTCCAGTTCTCTGCCGTTGGTCCAGGGGTGCCCTGGAGTGGGGGGAGGGAGTGAGTTTGTACTTTTTTTCTTTTTCTGGCATTGTTTTTGCCATGTCATCATTTTGCTCTATTGTTTTTTGGCTGTTAATTGCCTTGGCTTCTCTTACATTAGTTATTATTGTAAATTTGAGAAATACAGGCATAACCTCCTTTACAAGATAGATGTATAGTTAGCATCCGTCACTCAGTTAAGTAGTTAAGCCTTCAAGAAAGGATGGCTGATCTGGTCATTGCAGTCGAGGCAGAGAGGACTCAGGAAATGTACTTGAAGAGAGTTAAGGATTCCTTTTTGAGTTTTGCAGAGAGGCATTAAGGTTGGCATGAAAATCCTACACTTGGCTATCGTTGCCCCCACCTGCCACCCCCCCACCCTCTCTCTTTCCCTTTGTAGTTGTATCAGCGTATCTAGGTGTGGTTTCACTCCGGCTAGTGGTGATGATAGATCTTTCAAGGAGGCTGAGCAGTTTGGAAAATAGGTTACTACTCCTCAGTCTGACTCTGATGCTTTTACTGGCAATGGAGCAGACACTATGTGATGTAATACATCACTAGCAGTGCTCAGTTTGATCTGTACTCATGCTGCTTCCTATGCATTGTGGTTAAAAATACAATTATTAACATGTTTGCAAGTCCTTTTATCTGTGACTTTATTATCTCAATTAATTTGCATTGTGGATATAGTCTTTCATATGAATGTATGTCCCTTAGGTTTTATTTCTACATAAATATCCAGTATTTACCGTAATATAAAGTGAGAGGCAACTGAGCGGCAAAATGTGATTTAATGAAGTTTTAAAATAATCTTCCCAAAGTCTTTGAATAGTTAACTTGCAGAAAATTGCATCATTATTTGCTCTCTTTTTCGAGGGAAGGACCCCCATGCCCCATGCTCTAATTGTGCCCCCCAAGAATTTGGCTTGCATGACGTCCCTGTACTTCAGGGCTTTAGTATGAAGAAGGTTGGTAATCCTGAAACTGAAGTTGTTTTCTAACACCTTTCTACATCCATACTGCTTAACAAAAGCAACATGTCAGTAGTGCAGCAGCTGCAGTAAGTCTCAGTGTGTTCTGTGTGCTATAATCATTTTGGCAGCGCTCACTTTTTAATGTGTAAACAAATTAGTTATGTGTTTGATCAGGAGAAAATAGAGTTGAAGTGTAAAAACAAGCTACAGGATGCAGTTAAGCATGTAAAGTGTGAGAGTAAACCATAATGCATCTGTTTGGCTGAATGCACATGAAATAGACGAGTGAAAGATCTGACTGAAACATTGTGTATAGACATGCCGTCTGTCCAACTCTGGAAATCTTGCTCACAAATGTCTTAGTATAACCATCGCAGTTTTGTTTTGGTGGGTTTGGTTTAACTGGAGCTTATAGATTGCCTGATAATCAAACTGAACATGAATTTTGTTTTCTCCTCATGGTCATGTTGGCCGTTTTCTGTATTTGGGTGAGTGAGATAGAAGTTGGCATTTCAAGCTAAGCAATCACAGTGAATGAGTAATTTGTTTCATTAAAGGGATAGTTCAGAGTGGGTTTGTATGGGGTACTTATCCATCCATAGTCAGGCTATTTTTCACAGTACTTGGTGGTCAGCACACCACCACTTTGGAGAAGTATTTTAGACATCTAAAGTGTCATTACTTACCTTCCTACACCTGGTTCTCCTGCTGCTGCCATCTGCTGTAAGTAATTAACTGACTATGGATACATACCTGATGTAACCCCACTTCAAAAAAATCTAAACTACGCCTTTAACAACATCTTTTGTCAAAACAGAAGGTGCTGTTAACATTTGTCATGTAGAGAAAAGAAATATACTGATTTAAGAGTATGGTGATTTACAATATGGCCATTTTGCTGTCATTACTTTTTATGGATGTATATATTCTCTGGCTTTGGCCCAAGAACATGACATCCCTGTGCTTGACGCTCTGACTGGCTTGGTTGTTTTGTTCAGCCTCGGAGCACAATGCCAGACCTTTTTCAATTGCTGCAAAAATGTGGGCAGTGATTCAGAGGTCAGCAAGCAGGCTAGAAAATAGAGGTTTAATAACAGAGTCCCGAGAGGTCCAAAGTGATTAGCAGATAATTTGCTACCATGAAACCCCAAAACATGCTTTTATATCCTGGTTCCAAGAGAAAGGTGACATGAGGTGAATTCATGTGGAATTTGTACACTCCCCCTAAAAATGTTCCATTAAATGTTAAATTAAATTCTGTTTTTTGTGTCTTTGAAGTTGTGTAGGCCATGATCAAAGGCAGGGCTGCGAGCCGTATTCCTGCCATCATGAGGAATCCTTCATGACCCTAGGGTCTGCAAAATGTATTCAACACCTTTTACATAATAATAAAAAACCACAACTGTCAATCTGAAGAATATAGTTTTGTTTACTTCCTGAAAAGCTGAAAGGGTTTTCACCTGATCACGCAGCTGTATTTTTCCTAATAAAATTAAACAGAAATTGGCATGTGATTTCCCACATACTCGAAATATAATCAACACACCATGCTCAATTTATTTTAATCTCAAAACCGAACATTGTTGGACCGTTCGTTTTATTTTGTTTGAGAGTTATGGGGAACAAATGAGGTAGAATAAGTCCCCTGGGTGATGTCATTGGAGGAAGCTAAATCCTTGTTGTCTTAATTAAAGCTCAGTGAAAAGACGAAAATTAGCATGGCCCAAAGCCTCTGTGTACAACACCAGCGGGAAAATAAAGTTTTCAAGCTAATAATTATGTTGATTGAGCTTGGTAGTGTGAACGAAGCTTTGCGAGAATAGGAAACAAAACAAGCCATTACATCCATAATCAAGGGAAAAGGCAAACTCTGTGGAGTCATCAGTCACACACCAGGGAGGGACAAATCACATCTCAGATAACATGTATGTTAAAGTGAATCAGAGATGAGCGTTTACTGGCTCCTGACAGACATGTCGCCTTGAACACACTGGAACCATCAACCTTCTGTTTGCTTATGACCATGAAGTGAATAGAGTAAACAATTAGTTTACACTGAGGGAATATTTTTCACATAATCAGTGTTATACAAACATTTGGGTTGCTTGTCTGAAAATACAATTAACAGGGAAAAAAAGTTTAAAAGGCAATTAAATGTTTTTGTATCAATTTACATAATCTAAATAATTATATTTACTTGATCTCAAAGGTAGAATTAGAATGCTACATCTTATTTGAGGCCTTAGAAAACAAGGCATTAGAATAATTAGAATTAAAACAAGTTTATTATAAATATTTCACTTTTAACTACCTGGATCTGTGTTTACAGTTGTGCTTTAAATACACTCTTAGAAATAAGGTTTCTTCCTGAAGGGCTGAGGTTCTACCCAGAACCATTTACTTCTGAAGAATCCTTTTTAAAGAGGGTTAGTGGCGGGTTCTTTGTGAGACAAAGGGTTTCATTAAGAACCTTCTTCATCTCAAGAACCTTCTTTGGTAGAAAGGATTGTTTAAATCCTTAAGAACCCAAAGGTTCTTTGTACCATGATTTAAAAGGGTTCTTGATAGAACCCCCTGAGTGAGTTCTAGGTGAAACTCTTGGAATGTAAAAGGGTTCTTGATAGAACTCCCTAGAGTGTGTTCTAGGGTTGGACTCCCAAAGTGGGTTGTGTGGAACTATTACTCCATATAAGGGTTCTTCTTTAGAACCCTAGGAGATTCTGGGTGGCAACACACACGTAAGGGGCTGTGAGTGAAACCTTTCTCAGATGGTTCTAGGTCTAACCTTTTCTGTTGGGGTCCCAGCAGAAGACTGTGGCAGGGTGGAACCCTTATAAGGAACAGTTCTAAGTAACACCTGTATTTCTAAGAGCGTGCTGTGCACTCGTCTATGCCGAGCACAGTTGGTCCAAAATACTGCAGTCAAACTCCTGATGAGAACTTGGAGGACACATCATATGACTCCCATTTTAGCTGAACAGTGTCTGCCACTCGCAGTTTAGGATTTATTTTAAAATGTTATTGATTACATTCGAGGCACAGTTTGGACGAGCGCCCAGGCAAAGATCTGCAGAGAGAGAACTCTTCTGGTCATTTCAAGTTTGAGGCTGAAGGCTAATGCTGACCTTACAGTAGATGATATTTGAAGCAATTTCAGAGTTTGGGACTGTTTAGCAAAATCAGGACCTTGGGATCCTGCCATAGAAGTGGAAGAAACTAGTAAGATCTGTCTATAAGGGTGACAGCGCCTCTAATACCATATATATAATAAATAAATGGTATTTACTTTACTGATTTCCACTGCGTCTTCGTTTGTATTTCTTCTTGATGGAGGAAATTGATTCAGCAGCTGACTCAGTCATGGGATCATGGCTGTCCTCTGGGTTCCCTCACTTAAACTGTCCATTTCTAGAAAATGAAAACACATGCTCCTGTTAGGTGAATACTGTAGAACAGGCAAAACTCTTGCATTAGATCGTCTGTGTCTGACTGCTAAATATTAAACAGTATATAATTAAAAAGTTATCATAACCACACAAACATAAAATGAAGTGTAGTCTATTGTCTATTTGAATGAGTTTGCCCGCATATATATAAAAAAAACTGTTATTGTTGACAACCTAGTTGGCAGCTCTGTTATGCCGTACTTTGAGCTAAATGCTAAAGTCATCATGCTAATATGTTTGCGGTGACTATGCTAACATGGTGATGAAGTGTTGGCATGTTAACATTTGCTAATTAGAGCAAAACACAAAGTAGCCTACAGCTGAGGCTGCTGGTAATGTCACTGAGAACCTCCCTTGGCTGTTGAGATGTGGGACTCTCTGAAAACATGGTGTTTCTGAATGACAAATAATAGGCTACTTTTTTCTCAAGCTTGGAAAATTAGGCAACTAGACTGAATAGTGCACAAATGCAATATGAGGCCAGTTTATCTGATGTTTGTTAGCCTTTTAAGCTCATTGCGGCAAGATACTACACTGATAATGATCTTATTGAGACGTGACGCAACTTCAGCCGATCATTTGACCGTGTACTGTCTTCGATGCTTTGCTTTGTAATTCAACGCTTGCCACATGGACCTGCAGGCAAATATTCACTTATCTCAACTCACGAGTCTTCAAAGACACTCCCTATAAACTCCCTTTAAACATGAGCAAACGCATATTTTTATAGACATCATTCACACACATGCATGCAGCGATAACCACAAAGGCACTGACACATCTACATAAATGAGGAAAGAAACACACATATAATATGTCTGGAAGTTACTCAAACTGACCTCTGCCATTTTTGAACACACAGTGTGCACATTCTTTCCCTCTAATTCACACTGTTAGGTATTGTGTTTCCCTCTATTGGCTGTTGTGTGACAGCTAATTAAACCCTTCAGTAACATCCTCTGCTGCTGCACCAGAGACAGACATTAGTCAGTCTTATCTTCACACAAATGCAGATTACACACACACACACACACACACACACACACACACACACACACACACACACACAGAATCAGCTGCACACACAAGCATAGTTTTATGTGGTGTGAAACAGCTACTGTCTGTCCTCAGAATATATTTAACCTCATTCTTGCTGGGAGTGACAAACACACACATACACACACTCATTCATCATTTCTTTCTCCATGCATGTACACACACACTTTCTCCCTCCATCACTTATTTCTCTAAAGCTAAGAGGTCACTGTCTGTGTGTGGTAGATAATAATGAATTATGGTTTTCCTGCACGCACACACACACACATGCACACACACATGCACACACATTCAGTTGAAGGGGTTAAAACACATTTAAATGACTTTGTCTTTGTGTGTGTGTGTGTGTGTGTGTGTGTGTGTGTGTGTGTGTGTGTGTGTGTATAATCTGCTGATGTCAAGTGTTCACTTGACAGGCCGTAAAGACAGATATCTTTCCATTACCGTCTTAATCACATGACCTTTACAAAGTCAATCAAGATTTATATATATATTCTCTCAAGGCTTTGAACTGGTGATAAAGTCACAAGATGAGAGGTTGTTTTAACACTGAATATGTATTTCAAATCTTTGCTGTGTAAATTTCATCCCTTACTTACATCTTATAGTGAACTTATTCCATTTTTTGCTTAATTGCCGTCTTTTGAACTCTGCATAAATTCAGAATCATCTGTAGCAGCTTGAAATTGGTTCATGCATTTTAAAAATGTCAAAATATGATGTTTAAAGCCTCTGGAAATTTGGCTTGATCCACAAAAGTCTGAGTGGAAATAAGTGTTCATAACTATCAGAAAACCTAGTTCAATAAACAGCTCATTTTGCTGTTTAGACCGCGTGGGCGTGGCAGATCGTGTTTTGATCTCCTTCGGGAGTATCAGCGCGGAAGCTAATCAATGTACTGCTGTGGACAGGCGCAGCAGAAAACCATGTTTTAGCCAAATCTATAATATTTTCACCTCTTTATAGGGATGTCACGATGTTAATATTAAATTGAAAAGTGATCAAAATGAGCTTTCAGTTTCAATAAAGCATATTAAGAGTATTTTTTTCTCTCCTTCCCTGCCTACTTGCAGTGTCTGACTCATATCCAAAGAAAAAAACAACACATCATAGACAGCACAGAGTAGCTTAACAACCATTATATCACACTTAATACTTGGTAGACTGTATTTTTAAAGAAGAATTTAAATATGTAAATGACAATGGCATAGCCATCAGTGCAAAAATTGTGTCTCGAAAAATCGAATTGAGTCTTGACCTTAAAATAAAAAGTGCAATTAAATCGTGGATTTGAAATATTGTGACACCCCAACTGCTTTACTTCACTGTCAGACAGCCTGTTGTGACAGAGAACTGAAGCCACCATCTGTGGTCCTTTTAAAGCCACCAAACTTCTTTACCTTGTTTGGTTAATTTGTTGTGTTGTGTGATTTTGGTTTTTAAATATGTTTGTTTGCTTCTGAACTAACATCACTTACTGTGGATCGAGGCGCCAGAGGACCGGCATCTCCCGTGTTCTGCAGGCTGAATTTTTGTCAAAGGAGTCCGTAGCAAAATAACAGCCTCTGTTTCCCGTTCTTCTTGGCCTTGGCGGAATTTCTTCAAACTTGGTACAAACGTTCACTTGGACTCTAAGATAAGCCAATAAGATTTTGGTTATCAAAGTTCACTGTAACCTGGACAGAATTTTTTTTGTTTGGTACAACATCCACTTGGTCTCAAGGACGAACTAATCAGATTTTGGGGGTCAAAGGTCATGGTCACTTTGACATTATAATGTTCAACTCTCTATCAGTCATCTGTACCCCTCTGTAAAAATAGTCTAAAAATAGTCTCTACTTTGCCAAAAAGTTAACTGAATACATTTTATTAAAGTTCTTCAAAATCTGCACTCCATATATCATGTAAATCTGCACACACGGATGTAAGCTGCAGCTTATTGGCTGGTGGACTCTTTTTGTTGTTGTTGTTGTTGCTGCTTTTTTTTTTTTTTTTACTGTGACCCAAGGTGATTATATTTATAATTGTATTTGTAAAAGTTTGTTACTGGGATTTGAGAATGTATTGTAGTGTCCTAAAGTCAAGGCCAGATCAAAAATCTCAAAGCGTTCAACCCTTCAGAGACAACATTTTACTCCTGGGAGTTATTTTCGGTCTTCCATCCTTGAAAAGGATTTTATTTTTGGTGTCATGACTCACATTCATGTGTTTCTTGTTTGAACGTTATGTCGTAGATCCTTGAACCTTCCAGTCAGGTTTTGTTTTCACTCTAGGGGATACTAAATCAAGATTTTTTTCTTTTTTCTTACCTCTTTTGCACATGTTCCTCTCTTAATGAAGATATATTTAGGAAAGTAGTTAAACAGACCTTCGGCTCTGCCACTTGATTAACACTTTGCGTGTTTCACTTTTCTCCTGGGAATGTTAATTTTTACTTTTGTTAGGTTTTATTTTTGTAATTAATTTGATTTTTGAGATGGAATTTCAAGTCTTTAAATGTAAAACCTTACAGCCACAGAAAGTTTGTTTTACTCTTGAGGGTGCACTGTTTTTGAAGTTTTTAATAAACTTTTATTCGTATTTTTCATCTTGGAGCTGTTTCTGTTATACCAGTTAGTCTGTGAGCGCTGATTTGCCAACAGAGTCTCCATAATAATGATTTTTAAATGTCAGCATGCAAACCTTTGTTTGTAGCTCAGAGGAATTCTTCTGCGAAAGCTGGTAAATCCACTCCAGTTTTATTGGATTTTTATTGAGAAGTCTTTGATTTGTAGCGTTTGGTAAAGACTCAAGTGTCAATCTCACATACGTGGAGATTGATTTTGGTTTCTCATATCACTCATGTATATGATAGGATGTCAGAGACTTTCAGAAAATTCAATTTCATAAGGAGATTCCAGTGCAAATTTTTGGACATGCTTGCCCTCAGTACTCTTTCACAAAGAAATTCTCCTGTAAAATGAAACCTCAAGCTATATATATTCAGTAGCTAAGCCCCTGGAACTTACAATTCCCGCATAAGGCAGAAACACATTGACATTGCAAAATGATGTCTGTATCCTAAAATAATCCCTTTTTAAATAATGGATTTCTGTTTTTAATCCTTAGTTCTTTTCTGCAATATACATGTTAGATTTTTATCTGATATCAAAACAGTCTGATGAGAAAAAAAGGCCTCGCCTGTTCCAAGAAATATAACAAATTGCATATTGGAGGATGAAGTTATTTAAGGATGAGCTGTGTCTTGTGAACTTTAAAGACTGAGAGTCTGCAGCAAAGTAAGTGGCTCTGCAAGGCTGTACAGTACAGCAGTATTTTGAGTGAAACGTCAGGGTTGGCATAATACGCTCATAATGGCAATGACAACTTAAGCTGCAATGATTAATTGATTATTTGTCAATTATTAAATGAATGGACAAGTGTTTTGATCACTGATTAAACAGTTTGAGTATTTTTTAAGCAAAAGAAGTCCAAATTCGTTGACTGCAGCCTTTTAAAAGCGAATGCTTGCTGGTTTCTTTGCAGGTAATCACCAACATTTTGATTAATATCTGTATTTAATTACATTTTTTTGGCAGTAACTGTAATGACAACAATTACATTTATTTTCTACTTTAATTACATGTAACTAGTTACTCCCTGGTACTGCTAGTATCCCATTAGACATTTTGTAAATTGTGTAATGTTGTGCGTAATGGAAAGAGGAAGAGAAAGGATGGGATTGCCAAAGTCATTAGGATTCTACATGTGGGGAAAGTAAATATCTGTCTCAAATTTTAAGCCACTAAATTAAGTAGATGTTGAGACATTACACAGGATAACCATCATTGAGACATTTTATTCTGGATCAAAACATGATCCCTGACAGACATAAGACCTAATAACTTTTGTGCACATTCATGACTGCATGCTGAACAACTTGAATTTACAACTTTTGAAAAAAGTGACTTCCATGTGACATCAAAATAGCATGCCACCTTAACTTAACTCTGTATGAACACAACAGACGTTCTGTTCATATGTGATTATTTCATTTTTTAACTCATCTATGGACTTACAGTAGAATTAAATTTCCTTAATCATGTATTAAATTTGAGTTGAGACCAGAGTTATAGTTGCGTTGATGCTGGGAGAGAATGAGGATAAGAATAAGAGAAAAATAACACATTTAAAGTACTGAAACTCTAAACCAAAGTTTTAGAAAAGTTTCAAACCTGTTTCCATGGAGACACCTGAAAAAAATATTGAAGGTCTTGGTCAATAGCTAGTGACAGAGGCTTCCAGTGTACAATTATTCGAAATGACTAATCCTCAAAGTGATGAATATAGAGGTAGTATTTGTAAAACTATGCTGTATGAGTAGTGACATCTCACCTGTCACAATGAGAATGTCTAAAAACTACAGGAACTTTTATTTTCGGCACTGCATTGTTAAATGCAGACATTAAAATTGAAGGAGTCCCCTAATAATTATTTTGTTGCCGCCTCGAGGAAGATGATTAACAGCTTAGCTAATCATCTGGTTCCTGGAAATCCATGTTGCATTTCATTTTCAAATATAGCACTCTCTGATCTTGCTTGGCACCATGTGAATTTATTAATTCAACATTTACTTATTTATCAATAAGGGTTAGTTAAAACATCAAAAGAAGCACCAGACAGGAGCAGTGTAATGTGGCTTATTTGCACCTGCACCATGATTATTTCAGGGTTATATTTTAATCCTAAAAAGAGTTTTGAAAGAAATCTGTGAAATGTCTTTGGCTTTTAAGTGTCAGTGATCTAAGGGTGAAGATGTTGGCTTGTGACTTTAGTGCCGCCACCCCAACTGTGAGCCAGTCGAAGTGTTTGAGTAACACTCTCCTTCTTCTCCAGCGCACCTCTGTGGTGATGCCCTTGACAAAAGCACTTAACCCCACCTGCTCCAGCTGAGCTGCACTGTTGCTGTATCGAGCCGCTCCCCGGAGTCACTTTGTGTAATTGAATGAGGGTGAAATGGGTGGCACTGAAAAAAACAAAAAACAAACGTGCTCCCAATGGTCTTTGGCTAAATAAAAATTTGGAGGAAAAAGACTGGATGATGACACTGCACATTGTTATGAACAATTTTGAGCAGCTTTTCAGATTTTTTTCTATCTTCTTAAGTGCTCTTATTGTGGTAATTCCAAGTCCAAATTGGATTGGTTTGGAAAATGCACCCTACTTCAGTCGTGCTCTTCTGAGTCTCACAAGTGGTGGTGTGGTCTTGCGTAACAATGGAAAATATTGCATAATATCATGTCATTTTTCTTAAAAAAAAGGTTGTGTATAGTCTGTAATTGGTGGAGGCCTAAATGAATGTGAAGTTAGTCTGTAGTGTCTATATTCACATTTCCATCCAAATGTAGCACAAATTTAAACAGAAACAAGGGCAAATTCACAATAGCTGCGACCGGTTATTGGGTTATGAAAGGCGGCATGGCTAAAGTGTAGGGGCACGGCATAAGTCACTTTTTGCCTGTTGTCATGAAAAGTTAATCAGCTGCCCCTTGGCTCATGACAAACCTTTCCACTAAATTTTGTGTAAGTCTATGAGCGCATTCAGAAGTTATACGCCTTTTTGTGACAGGTCATTTGCGTTGTCACGCCCCCTTTTACCCACCTGACAGGAACACAAATACACACCTCCACACACACAGTTTTGACCTTCATGCCAAATTTCGCCAAAGGGTGGGGAATTTTCGTGGACTGACCAACCAACTGAATTTCATGGCACCTCATGCACTTGTTGTTAGCTATGCTAGTGCTGTTAGCATGACCAAACAACTGTGATTTCACTACATTCAGAAGCTAAATGTATGCATTCATTTAAATGCCTAATTCATTTGTATTATAATGAAGACTTTTAGCATTTACTTTCACATTGTATTAAATTGCTTTTGTACCTTTTAAATACAGCTTTAAACTCTTAATGTCAGTTTTTTAGTTAAACATACTACAGTAAGTTTTTAACTGGTTCTGAAACAATCTCAATTTAATACTGATGCCTGTATATTTCATATTGTTCTATAAATATTTATATATTTTAAGTTATATTTTGAGGTTATGGTGGTGGAAACATTACCGCTTTTGTCCACAGGGGTCTCCAAAATCAGCTTTTCCATCGTATGCTTTTATCTGCAAACATACTGGACACTCGAGTGAGTAACTAATTAGTAGCATCATTGTGTAGCTGTATCAGCTGTCTAACTGCTGTACTAATGGACTGAAACACTGCTGGACTGATGCTGTCTGTCATGCTGACTGACATGACTGATACTTTGTGTGATTGGTTGAATGACCATCTGACAGAGCAGCTAACTGACTGATTGACTGGTTGGCTGACTGACTAAACAACCCAGTATCTGAGGGAGTGACTGGCTGTGAGGGCAGCTGACTGACTGTCAGTGTACTCTCAATACAAGGTAAGCAGCCATGTGTGTCCGCACCATGAGCAGGCTGAGTGACCAGCGGGCTAATAGCATGACCTCGTAGGTATTGCGCTAAAAGGAGAGGAGGCGGAGGGAAGAGAGTGAGGGATGGTGACAGAAAGAGGTTGGGGATATGCATGAAGAGCAAAAGAAAGAACACGGGCAAAAAAATAGAAATGGGAGGAAAACGTGGCAAGAAAAGAGCCTGAATTTCTTCTTTTTTTTTCTTTTTAAGTGCCGTCATGGTCTGCCGTCACTGGAGCCATTCAGGTAGAAGACCTCACAGACAGGGCCATGCACTTATATTAGAGGACAAAGAATGAGACGAAAAGGCAGTAAAATGGAGAAAATCAGAGTTAGAGAGGGAAGTAGAGAGGGAAGGAAGGGAAAGAGGCAAGATAAGAGAGAAGACTGAGAGCTGTGGTAGAGGATTTTCAGGTGTTCATGTAGGTGTAATAGCAGAACAGAAAATCGCCTCTATGTCCCTTTGGGCAGTGAAAAATATGTAATGCGGCTGTGGTCTTGTACTGGTGTCTGTGTGTGAATGTGAACATGTGTGGAAGTTTGTGCAGGAAGTCTGTTCACACTGATTCATTTTCTGGTGATTGTGCTTCACTCGTGCCTGAGTGTCTGTTTCCTTGTCCCCTTTGGCAAAACTCAGTTTCCTAGAGGGCAGAAGCGATGATGACAACTATTGAAATCTCCTGTGGTGTTACAGGAAGAATGACACCACTGACTTTGCACATTTGTGGAAGAAATGGCCTTAAACCTTAAACTCACCTAGAAATTCATCTATAAAGGTTTAGAATAAAACACTGACAGATGTAGGATCACGTTTTCTAAACCTAAATCAGATTCCTGCTTGGAAATAATTACAGCAATGGAGGAAAAACGATGTGATCGATATGATCAAGGATATTTAATCTGCAACAAGCTCAGCTGCCAGCTAGGTGCACATGGGGGTGTACAGACAGCAGATGCTGTCTAACTTTCACTAACAGAGACCACCTCTCTTTTTTAAATCAGATGAAATGATCCTGTGTTTTACCAGGCAAAGTTGTCTTAGCCAGTTAAAAAGAAGCAGGATAAATAAATAATTTATTCTATAAAAATACGTTCTATAAAACAGTATTCTATAAATAATTTCATTTTTTAACATCACGGGGGTCTCCAGAATCAACAATAAACAAACAAAATACTGCAAAAACTCCAATTACAGTTGTATTAAACAGAATAAAGACAACAGTTTTCCTATGCTGTTATTTCCGTGTATTTTATATTTGGGCTGGGACGATACACTTATATTCTATATTATCACAATACTAATATATTGTGGTTCTACAAGTAATGTGATTTAATATTACAGCTGTAACATTCAACTATGTGATTAACACTGAATCATACACTTTGAGAATCTGCCTATCATGATTCGTACTTCCAGAAACAATTTACATATCTGTCGGTCTTAGTTCAGCAGCATAATTGCTGTACTGCATTTAAAAGTAATAAATTAAATATTTTATAAAATAATAGTAATAAAAAAAAAAGATGTTCATGAAATAAACAGAGTCCTTGAAAACTACACACAGAACATTGTGAACATTTGAATTACCATTGGACACATACGAAACTGAACTTGAAAACTATTATTATTATTGTTATTTCAAGAACTTGACTTCATTTAAAAGTGGTGAATAAAATGGACAAAAGAATGAATAAAAAGTATACTTCTTGATGTAAAGAATTACATCTAGCTCTTGCTGCATATCAAATAATGAACAATGACACATAAATATATGTGCTGACCTCTTCTGGCACACAAAGTCTCTTCCAAGTAGGAGCTGTATTTTGAAGTTGAGTTTTGACCCTTTGAGGTTGCTGTAGTTGTTGAATGTTGAAGCCAGAATAAGTACAGGTTAGAGTCTGAGCACACACGTCATTTTACAACAACTTGACTGGTTGTCAGAGGTGTACACCCACGAGACAGTAACTCTAGTCTATACTTTAACCACAGCAGAATAATGAATTGAAACATAAATACAAAATCTGGTGTCTTTGCATCAAAGTTGGACATGTCATACATATTCCTTTTCAACATAATGCTACTGTTTGCATACAGGAATTGGATGTAAATCATGCCCTGCTGATTCGTCCAATAAGAACGTAGCTCCTAGGCACACTGGGCTGATAAAAGTGCACTTATGTTCCTGATTTATAGAATCAAAAAGAGCTTATCAGTGCAACCATGGAAATATATCCCTCTTACTAAACTTTTCACTGGCAATACAAAGGCAGTAAGACTGTTAAGCCATTAGTATCACAGCCTCAGTGGAGTCAGAGAACAGAACATGCTTTTTTTCCCCTAAACTTCTGTCAGTAAATGTCAGGGTTTGGTATCAGGTCACTTGAATCAAAGAGCTTTAGTCTACCAATTTACACAAACAGCAAATAAACAGAGAGAAATCCATGCAGAAATGGAAGACGTTTCATTTTCTCCTCCGACAGTTTAGGAGACACTCTAAGTTAAGGACGTGACTCACTTTTCTGAAATGGAAAATACTTCTACTGTAGCGGTGGCTGCAGTTGCTGTTTTCTCCTACACTGAATGCAACAGGTTTGGGTGCATGACTGTAAAAATGTCCTCAGTGAAAAGGAAGAAGTCATGGAATTAAGCCATTGTTAGGAAAATCCAGCACTTCAAAAATAATCCAAGCAATGCATTGCACAACACAGACCGACGATACATGACATTGTTGAAATTGCTCCACTTCACCACTTGACATGTGTTGTGCCTCACTCAAATAAATATTGTGCTTTATGGTACCTCACAGAGGGGGCTCCATAAAATGTTGCGCTTCATTCTGGGGCACCAAAGTTATAGGGCTTTTTTAATTTTAGCTATCAGTAATAATTTACTGTAACAATACTTCAAGCAACAACAATAAGTACATTTCCAAAGTGACTATGTTTTGCCTAGTATGTTACCAGTCCTTAATAAGGAGAGAGTGATCGCTTTGAGGTGCTTGTAAGCTGGTGGTCCGTTAAGCGAAGGGACAGCCAAGCTTGAAAAAAGAGTAATCCGATGTTGAAGGGAAAGTCCGTCTTTGCTGTGTTTAGTTCGGTTGGAGGAAGAGGAAGGTCAGCTGCTCCTTTGTTGGCGTTGCAGTGTTAGCAGTCCTGGTGGAACTAGCTTAGCTGGCAGACTTTGGGTTCTAGCTGCTGGTGTTAAGTAGATTCACTTCCTTTGTTAATGTGTCATCGGTGACATTATGTTTGGTTCACACGTGGGAAAGACAGAGGCAGACATACACAGTTGATATCATTACATTTTAAAATATGAAAATATACTCAAATGTGTTGACCAAGAAACTTTGGGAAAACATTTCTAGAGATTTTTGCAGTCATAGACTAAAATGCAAATGCAGCTGTAATGCCGTTTTGGGTGCTTGTGTCTGTTTGGTTATTTTGTGGCTGCTAACAAATGCTCTTGAACCATGAAAGTTGGTGTGACACAGCTGTGGTTGTGTTTATGCAGATCACATGCCACAGTGCAGTTTGAAGTGCTCATCTTGTGCCTTTGTGCACAGCCCAACTATTATCACAAATGCAAGTGCAAAGAGAAATGAATGCCAAGAATGCAGTTGCTGAAGGCTGCCCCAACTCCACACTTCCTGTGTTCACAAAAAAGAAAAAGAAAAACAATATTGATAATGGGCAATTATGCAGAACCGCAGATGATATTAAGTGCCAGTGTTTTTAAATGAATCATTTCTGCAGTATATCAACATGGAAGCTGAATGATTATGGTCAGGTTCCCATATTTCATCGACCTTTTGAGGTTGGTTTTGAGACCATCAGTATCCAAATTTAGAATATTTCTCAGTATGTTGTGTTTATATTGTGTGTCTAATTTCTCACAGAATCCTGAATGTTTAACCTCGACTGAACGACTTCTGGCTCCCAAGCAGAGGTGTTCATAAGCACTTTGGGGGACGGGGGGGGGGGGGGGGGGGCATCACTGAAATCCAGCTGCTTCGTGTTGGTTTACATGTCAACCAGCAACAGTAAACACAACAGCTGTGCGTGCTTCTTGTGCCAACCTTTCTGGCTGCTCTGTATCCACCGTGCGCCAGTTGATGACTCACTACACAGGTAAACACACGGTCTATTTAAATAGCAGCATCACAGATGCGGGTGTTGAATATAAACCCACACACACTCATGAATATCACTTCTGTGCAACTGAGAATTGTCTCTAATGTATAGATTTACCACTCTGTGTGTGTGAGTCTGTGTGTTTTACTGAACTACAAATTGTAACTGCTGGTTAAAGTCCCACTCCAGCCAGTGTCAACTGATGTTTGAATGTTTCATTCTCAAACAGAAAATGGGGGTGCAGGTTAAGTCAACACTGTCCTCTCACGCTTTGCTTGCAGTGTGCTTCTGGCTGCCCATTGGCAAAGTGAAGTCAGAGGCATGACAGTGCGCAAGATTGGAGGATGACATATGACTTCAAGCTTCTACTAAACATATAGTTGTCATACATCAAAAATCAAAACCATGCATTTTTCTCCATCCTGTAGTGCTTTTATACGTCTAGATAGTTTAGGTGTGAGTGGCAGAGTTTTGGTGATACTGGTAGCAGAGATGTCTGCCTTCTCTCCAACATAATGAAACTAGAAGTCAACTTGTGGGGCTCAAAGCACCAAAACAAACAAACAAACAAACAAACAAACAAAAACGCAATTTAAAAAACTCAACAGGGATGTCTCTTTCCAGAAATCATGACCTGGTTACTCAAGATGATCCACAGACCTTGTTTTGAGCAGTTTCATGTAGGAACTACTTTCTTTCTGCAGTACAGTCTACTGGAACTACTTTCTTTCCAGTAGAAAGAAATTAGTAGTGAGTAGTTTTTACATGAAGCTGCTCACAGAAGGTCTGTGGATAATCTTGAGTAAGTGGGTCATTATGTCTGGAAAATAGATACTGGTGTTGAGTTTTCCAAACTTTGTGTGTGTGTGTGTGTGTGTGTGTGTGTGTGTGTGTGTGTGTGTGTGTGTAATTTTGACTTTGTGGTGAACTGTCCTTTTATTATTATTATTATTTTAATAATAAGCACAAAAATAAATGATAAAATATTTGTCAGTGTGGTTAATCCACATTGTCAGGACTCCTGAAAGGGCCTGAAAGAGTTAATATTGAAAATAGAGAGAAATACCAGCGTTGTATCATCGTCACAGACCAAGCTCATACAGACTGTGTGTCAAGTATGTGTGCAATTTTTAAACAAACAAACAAACAAAGAAGTTTTTTGACGGTTCTACCCATCCCCAACCTGGCTGGTTCCCCCACTATGCCTGACTGATTTTGCTCTTGGGTGTTTTTTTTTTTTTTTTACTAATTTATATGGTGATTATCTCATAGCCTACAGCACATCCTCTAGTCTCACTGTACCACCATGCATATTCAGTACTGTAGTAAAACAGTGTGTGATCCCTTTAAAGTTCTTTTGTGTTGCAGTTTATAAACTACACATTCACACCTTTGAGCAGCTCGGTAACTTCAGTTTCTTACTGTTTGCTGCTGAACAGACTCACTTTAGTAAATAGGGGTTAAGCACATCACTCAAGGGCAAGTAGATGAGGGAGGGAGGAAAGAGTGCTACCCATCTGGTCTGGATGTAAGCCTGCATTTTGAAGGATACTGGTCTGGAACTCCTGTTTGATATTTTATTCAACTAAAATGACCCTGTTCCCTCATTTATGATGTTAAGAGATTCAGCCAAGAAGAAGACACGCAGCAGTGAAAGCATCTTCTCCTGAGTTACCTGAGGGATAGTTGGGGTTTTTTCAAGTGGGGCAGTATGAGGTTAGGGTGACCAGATGTCCTGAAAAATTTGTGACAGTCCAGAATTACAAGCGCTTGCTCCGAATCGCAAATCCTGTCCAAATAACTTATGTCGGCTGTCCTGCTTTTATTTTCCTGTTCTTTTTTGTAAAATGTGAGTATTATTGATGTGTTGTCACCTCTGTTGTCTATTGCACTGATGAGGCTGTCATAAATAATGGATTGTTGATGTCAATTGGCCGGTTGGGAACCACTGACTTAAACTGATATTATTTATTTATTTTTTTTATGTCTGACTTTTCTTAGATGGCTAAATGATGTTTTGCTTCTGACCCTGTCCACAGTGGTAGGTTCCTTAGCTTCCCACTCCCTACTCATGCTGCTTCTGGGGGCATGTCGACCACCATGTACTATAGATAATACACTTACTATTGATAAATACTGTACATTTTACAAACCCGCTTCAAAAAATCTGAGCTATTCCTTTAAGTTAATATGCAGTTTCTAGTTCTAGATTCACGAACTTTGGGCCATTTAGTTTGAAAATCAGCTGTAAGGAGACTTAAACAAGTAGCTCATAAATACCTTCCCAGACTTCAAACAGTCTGACACCTACAAAATTGGGTACAAACACCCTGATTCCCAGCCAGCCCGTCTGTCTTTGTCCTTGACTTCGACTCATTGCGCATATGCCTGTCTGTCTGTCTGTTTTTTCATCTTATTGAAGGACTGCCCTTACACCTTCAATCAGATGCTATTGTGCTATTAGTGAAGCTACACACACACACACACACACACACACACACACACAAACACACACAGACATCTTGATTGAGCGACAAGGTTAAGAAAAACTCGGGCTGATGGATGTAATTTTCCATCATCACCTCTTCCCTCTTTCAGCTCTTCTTTTTAAACTCGTCCTCCATTTGCCCTCTCAAACTCATATTGTGTTGCGTTTTTTCCACTCTTTTATTTATCTTCAGTCTGCTTGTCCAATTCAGGGCCACTGAAGCCTATCCCAGCACATAGAAAAGGTGACGGATGATACAGATTCAGAAGAACATGCTGAAAGGCCTCGAATCGTCGGCTGGTTTGAACTAAAGGGCCTTATGCTTGTTCTACCCAATGAGCTATCATTTCACAATTTCAGCTGGAATTACAGTTCCTGAGCAGTCCATTTCTTTTCTTAACTTCCTATCATCGTTCTTTTCCTGACCTTTAGATTTCTGATTGTTTTCACCTCACCTCTTTCCGTGCCTCCTTGCCAGGTTGTCTGCTTTGTGTGTTCTTTGTCGTCTAGCATTTTTCCAAGTGTTGCTCTTGTAGTTTTTTTGACTTTGCTATTCCCTTGTTTATGGATTTTCACTATCTCTCTGCCTGCTTTGTTTGTTTTGGACTGCCAACAGAGACTTTAGGTTTTGATCCCAATCTTGCTTCCTCTGAAGGTCTCCGAGATTGAGTCTTTGTTTTGACCCAAGTTATGACACTTTTACTGCACATGAGTGAGTCACATAAGTATGTATGATTATTAATGCATGCAATGTAGGCCTACATATTTGTAATGTGGCAAGCATTTTCACGTTTGTATAAACTGCAAGCATGTACTTTTCTGTTAACTTTTGTTCAAAGTGAGTTTGGACTGATTTTAAACTGTCAACCTTAATTCATTATGCATGTGGTTTATGTCTCACAGGCACTGGTTTTACTGGTTCATGTTCAAGGTTCAAGGTTCATTTGTTTTCTAGTCGACATCACAGGCTTCTACAATTAAGTGTGCACTGTAGTGCCTATTATTTATAATGCAGTGCGGAGGATGAGTTAATTTTAGTCTCACAGCCTGAGGAAAGAAGCTACTCTGTGGTCTGGTGGTACGGTAGCGGATACTTCTGTATCTCTTGCCAGATGGCAGCAGGGTGAACAGGCTAATGCATATTCTGATGATTCCTTCTGAGGAATTTTACTGTGAAAACTAATTCACTCTGGATAGTAAGGGTGAAGCACTGGAGCACCTCCATTATTATCATTCTTGGGGTTTATGCAGTTTGAAACAAATTAATGAGAAAGCTGGAATGTATTATGGTTTATTACACCAAAGCATTGTGATTAAAAAGTGGCACATCATTACTGAGCAGTAACTAAGTAGTTATTACTACTACTCTTATTACTACATTATGAGTATTGGACTGTCACTTAGGCTGACATATAATAACAATAATGATAATATTAAGTATAATAATAATTTTATTTATATAGTGCTTTTCAGGTTACTGAAAGACACTGTACAACTTTACCTAAATTAAAATATCAGACTGCAAAAACTGCATATATAAAATATATCATGCGTTTTTGAGAATTGTAAATAATCGTGTCCTACCCATTTTTTTTTCCACTTTTTTCCTGATTTTTTTTTTCACAATTTAAAAATGTGGTAAAAGCCTTCAAAATCTAAAACTGATGATATCTTCTGAAAAGATAACTATAAAATGTGCATTATTGATTTTTCTATCAAATGTCTCAACCATAACATAATCAACTCTATGGCCCTTTGAAATCAAAGCTAAATAAGAATTATGATTTAGCACTAAGCGGACTCTTTGCCACTTTAAAAACTGAAATAGCTACCCTGCAAGACTTTGCTGTGAAATGGAAAAATGTAACATTTTGTCACCTACATTTCATAAAAAATGTAATCACTAGGAGACTGGCCTGTAACAGGGTTTAACAGCCGGGGATTTTAGCTTTTAAAATATATATTTTCCTAGCGGTGAGGGACTTTGGACCAGTAATGATCATGTCTGATTTATCACAGTTGAGTTTGAGGAAATTTGCTTGCAACTGCTTGAGGCAGTTGGTCAGGCTGGAGTGAGTTGCTGTGGTGACAGATTAGGTGGAGGTGTAGAGCTGTAAGTCAGTGGTGTAGCAGTGGAAGTGGAGACCGTGACGAGGTATGATGTTACCAAGGTGGGGGAGGATGTAGAGGATGATCAGGAGATGACCAAGCACTGAACCCTGGGGGATGCCTTGGGACAGAGGAGTGGTGGAGGAGGTGCAGTTGCATGATGCATGCTGATGAACTGTTGTCATGATCATACAAACTTAGGCCCTGTGTCCATATAATGTTAATGATGAGGAGAGAGTGCATGCAAAAGCACAGGGCCCCTTTTTTTCAGAGGGCTCCAACTTTTTTGTGCAGTTCCTCGGAGCACCTCCAGCTGAAAATCTCTGAACTGTCACTGTCATTTCTTTTCAGGCAACCAATCATGTATTAGATGGAGCTTTTGGTTCTTGCTGTGTCTGTCTATCCTCATGACATGCTTTAGGACATGTAATAGCAACAGAAAAGAAACAGACATATTGTCATGCTAGCTTGTCTGTCTTCTCCTCAGCATGTTTGACCATGGGCGGGGCCAAGCTCGTACACTCACAAACACCAAATGAAGTGAAGCTAACATTTTCTCAAGTTAAAAGTAGAAACTTAGTCACTTTGTCAGTGGTTGGTGTTTTACACAGCCACAGCACCCTTGTTAAGATAATAGCAAAATGTCAGAAAATGGCAATTTTCAAGTTTTTGTCATGGAAACAAAACTCTTGTGCAGCGTTTTTTTTTTTTTCTTTTTTCTCTCGCCTCGCAAGCACTTCATCCCAGCACTCCCCCACGTCCTGCCAGACAAACACATCATATGGACACAAGCCTTAGGCAGCATCAGCTCTTTAACACTGAAGCAACACTAGTAGCTCTCCACTGGAAATTCATTCAGGTTTGTGTAGGATTCTGCTGGGCAGGTGAAGCACAGAAAATCTCAAACAGCATTTAGTTTGCCTTCAAATTATCTGTAAATCATTCCATAAAAGTACCTGCAAATGTACATGTGACAATAAATCATGAACCAAACTCGTTTTAATAAAAATAGAAAATCTCCTGCTCTGTTCTGTTTAGTTGTTTCAAAATAAGCAAGAAAGTAAAGACATTATTAAAATTAGATAAATGGGACAGCTGCTAGTTACCTGGAAACAGTTTGGAATCAAATTGGAAGTTTTTTTAAATCCATAAAATGTTTATGTTTGAAACTGTGAAAATGTCATCAGGACACTTTGCTGTTGCTGACATGTAAAGACCCTCAGACTCGAACATGTACGGCCCTCCAGTGGATTTATCATTTAAAGGCTTAAACAGAATTTCAGGTAGTATCATATTCTTCTAATGTTTTACAGTGTGGCTGAGCTTAGTAACTTTATTGTGGTATCCATAACATTTCTACATTTTTCCTGTAGACCTAGCTTTCATGTTTATATGTACACACTATACTGTCCACCTGGTGTCATCGGCTAACCTTGATACAATGTCGTAATGAACTCAAGTTGATCCCTGATGTCTGTGTTGTGGAGCGGCTCGTGATGTGAAATAAGCACATACTGATTGCATCACCTCAAATAAACTGCATATGTTCAAGATGCAATTGCCAGTATTTGATTTTTACTGCAATTACCTTATTATGTGTGGTTCAGATGCGATGTCAGTGGCACCCCAAAGTGGCTTGCGGCCTTTAAACAAAAACTCACGGGGGAAGTACCTGAGCCGCGCCTTGCGCCTGAGTTACAACAACCTCCCTAACCTCATCTGCCTCGATAACGTTGTGAGCCACTTTCTGGCCGAGCCGTCAAAGCTCGGCTGGCTGGACCTGTCCTTCAACAAAATCAAACTCATAAACCCGGTGAGACTCTTTCTTCTCTTGTGTGTTTGCATCCGATTCATAGCTGTTTCTGCCAAAGATATTGTGATTTATGCTAAGAGGACACTGAAAGTACACTATTATATCATTAGATTATTATTACTCATGTATCAATGTAAAATCAGGATTTTATTTATTATTATAATTGGTTGAGGTGGAAATGAAATATGATGTAAAATACTGAAAATAATTAATATTTTTGGATTTAAGTGATTAAGAGATTGCAACTAAATTTACAACTGTGTGCTTGTTCCAGGTTTTGTGTGAGCTGTCCGAACTGCGTGTGTTGTACCTCCATAGCAACGCCATCTGGAAGCTGTCAGAGGTAGACCAGCTTGGGAAGCTTCAGTATCTACACACCATCACTCTGCACGGGAACAACATAGAAACCCACAAAGGCTACAGGTGGAGACTTCAGTTTCTTTCAGTTTACACAGATTTTCTTCCCAAACTCATGTAAGCACACATTCTGCCTGTGTGGTAGATGTTTGGCTGTAACTTGCTCTTATTTGCAGCCGGTGTCATAAAATGTGACTGTTGTAGTTAGTCAAGGTGGAGCTAGTTTCAGCTACATGTAAGTAGTCCAGTGATTTCTAAACTGAAGGTTTGATTTATTGGTTGTATTTCTTCTGTGTTCGTCTTTAATTTTCTTCTCATTTCATATTATCGTTTATGTGGAACACCAGGAAACCACAGACAAGGTCTACTTTTGCATTGACTGAAAGACATTTTCTGACAACGACAAATTTGCGTTTATTATATCGAAACACAAAATGTCGATGGAGCCCCTGGCCTTAAAGGTCATTTGTTGTGTGTTTGTGCGTGGTCAGGAGGCATGTGATTTCTGCCCTGCCCCAGTTGAAGAAGATGGATTTCAGTATTGTGACACCTGATGAGCGAGTAATGGCAAACATTCAGCGTCGCTGCACCAACTGTGGCAAGAGGACCGAGGAGAGTCACCAGTGACTGTTCGTGCTTCGTTGCGTCATTAATTTGATGAAGTGATTTTCAACCTGTGATTTCCAGCTACTTTTGAATTAAATGTTTTCTTTCACTTCATTATTATATTCCTTGTTTTTTTATCTTCTTGAATTGATTCACTAAATGATGCCTTGCTGAAATGAAAATTACATTGTGATATTGTGCACCATATTGTGCTGTTAATATGACCCAACCATTCTGCTCTTTTGATTTAGTTTAATCTACTTTTACCAAAGTTCTTTTTGAGAGTGCACAGCTGCTTTGTTTTGTATAGGGCTGAAATTCGAATATTTGAGCCATCAGTTGCAGATTTTTTCCTTTCCTATGTCAGTCAGTGTTCATTACATATCATATTTCACTGAGGAAATATAAAAAACAGGAATCATATATTTTATATTAGCTGGTGAATAAAAAATCCACATGCGTCGGTCATTATCTGATGAGAGAAGATCAAACAAGTGGATGGTAGTTTCAGCTCTCATTTTTTAGCTGTGTTATGGTATACAGAGCAATACACCAGCATGACAGGATGTAAATTTTACAAACCGGATCTCTAAATCATCACAAACCACAAAACGATCTGTGATGGAAGAGGAGAAGAGTGATAGAAACGGAGCGCAGGTGATGTGCGGTCAGACACTTCATCAGAGCTCACCAAGGCACGTGAAGCTTGCTTGTTTGCTTGTGCTTGTTTTTTTGCCACTGACAGGCAAGTAAGATATGTTTTGTTTAACCAGAAACAGCTGTGCAAAGCTCTGATTTTAACATCATTGTCAGCTTCATTCAAACTCATCTTCATCTTCATTTATCCACTGTTCCAACAATCAGGAACTATGGTAACTGTTCACATAAACACTTAATTTAGGGCCTGAAAGAGCGCTGAGGGTGCAGGGCAGGTGGCTGAAGCACTGCAACCTGGAAAGAGAAGCTCTGTGGTGCACTGATTTTATAACTGTACTAGAATATTGCACTCATTATAGTATGGATCCCCAGCAGGCAACAAATGCTGAAGCACCTACTGCAATCCAAAACTGCCAGATGCAATCACTGTAGATTTGCAAAGTTCTGCCAACATTAACGTAACCTTCACATACAAGTAAAAAGTTTGAGGAAATTCTCTCCAAGCATTCCTGACACGAGGGCATGAGGTCACAGTGACCTTTGACCACCAAAATGACTTTATCGTCAAGCCTACCTGATCATCTGTGTCGAGTTTGAAGAATTTCCCTCAAGATATTCATGATATATTGCATTTACAAAAAACGGATGACCTGAAAACATAGTGCTGCACAGTTGTCGCTGGAATGGGGACGTAAAAACAGGTTTTCGAGAATTCTGAACTATAGAGGTCCTTCAGCATAAAGTCATGGATGTTCACAAAAAAAATGGCTAATTGGTTCAGTAGTATTCGAGATTAACCTTCATCATCATGTAACAGATCAGGAAGACAGGCATTATAATATGAGTCTTGCTGGTAAAACACAGTCATGTAGGCTGAGGAAGGAAGTTAATGTGGCGCACTGAACTGAAAAAAAGAACAAATCCTCTGATATTTGTATTGAAAAGGTAAAATCTGACTCGAATGAAAAAATTCTTAGTCAGTGACAGCCCTGTATGAACACTTACTTACACTTGTGAGTTATAATAATGTAGCAAGAAGTACAATTATAGGTCACCTGAACTGAGTCTAAATCATAAAAGCTATTTATGTGTGTATTTAGTGTATACTGTATAAGTAATGCGAAAGCAATCAGAACCCAATTTATAGACATAGGCATGCACGTGAGTACACACACACACACACGCACACAGATAACAAATATGAATGTGATACGTTGGGTTTACATTGTAAACAGCTTTGGGTCTCTGCTATTACCATCTGGTCTTGTTAGAAAAGAAATGTGGGCCATAAATCAGCCCTGAGGCTGATTTCTCTGGCTGTCCTCCAGGCTCGTTTGGTGCAGAATCGTGTATCAGTGTTTCCCCCCCTGACAAAATCTTTAATTGGTGGGATGGAAATGCCCCTGAATCAGCATTTAGACCATGTGACACAGAAGCTGACCGCTCAAACCAATACTAATGAAACTGTTTGAAACTGAGTTTAGACCTTGTGGGACTAAACGCTGAAACCGATTCCTGTGTGAAGTAATTCTCTGTGGCATTATTTAGACGTCAGTCTCCTTTGAAATCTCTGCTAACATGGTTCTTTTGAAACAGCATTTAGGCTGTGAATTTCAAACTGTGCAGTGAAACTGATATCAATGAATATCTTTCAGTGAGCATGGCAGCTGCTCTCAGCAGGTTGGCCCGCGCCGGCTGTACACTGCTCGAGGAAACACTTGTAGATTTTGACTGCTGATTAGCTACTGTACATGGATGTCACTTTTATTGTTGATGTTTCAGATGTGCTTTTCTGTTTCCTCTGTTGAAGGCTGCAGTGAAGTGCTACATTGTAATGGAGCACTAATGTGAACCAATTTTGGTTCTTAATAATTAAGACGTGTACAGCTGTAATACAGCTGTTTAATACTGAAATCATATTTTTTTATTTTAGTAAATGTTCCCCATGTATTTCATTTTATTTTAGAATCATACAGTATTCATGGCCTTTCATTAAACAGGCTGAGAATGATGACCCAAAGGTCAATGCAGCCTAATGCTTACACTTACACAATTAGTCTTAATCTCCATCCAGACAAGCATTTTAGCACCAGGTTGTATCATAATCTACCTATGGACTCCGAAAGATGCAGATGAAACAACTTGTGGGGATAGTCAAAATGCATATAAGCATTTTTCCGTCATCAATCAGGTAATAAAACTTTCATCCATGGGTGCCGCCATTGTTGTTATTGCTCTTTCTGCATGTAGTCTTTCACTAAGGTAGATCGGGGGCAATCTGGACATGTGAAAGTTTTCTCACCGTTCTTCCACTGCACTAAATATCACCTCATGTAAACATTGAAGATAACAGAGCATAGTCTGATGTCAAACAAAGGCAGCAACAAGCCCAAAACCCTGTTTCCTTTATAAACATTAACACTGAAAACAGAGTTTCTGAGTATTTTCCAAAAACTGATTTTTGTGCCCTAAAACGCAGTTTATGTGTGGGTCAAAGACCAAAACTCAGAAAAACCTATATCTTGAAACATATCTGTGTACGTGTGAACTAAGCCTGAGTGCTAGTTTTGTTTGGGTCAACAGAGCCAGCTCAGAATGTGCTATCTTTTGTTTTTTTTATCAAAAATGAAGGCAGTATTTAGCCCTGTAATATGCTGGCTAGCATAGCCTTTACTCACACATCAATAGTTAGACTGAGGCTAACATCTGCATTACTATTATTAAATCTGTGGTAACTCTCCTCTAGAAGAGAGAAGAGCCCGTTCTCTGCTAAAGTTGGTGTTAGCTGTCTTAAGAATGTGTCACCTTCTATTTTATCAGGGATACAGACCCAGTAGCCCTGCAATATGCCTGAAAAGTGTCCCAAAGATGGATGTAGCCTTTGTTCACATTTTAAGAGTTAGCCTGAGGCTAACATCACAGTAGTATTGTTAAATGTGTATTGTAAGGGCTAACTTTTCTCCAGAGGAGAAGAGAGCCAGCTCAAAGTAAAAGTTAGCTTACTGAAAAATGTGTTGCCTTTTGTTTTATAGGGATAGAGACCATGTTGACTTTCTGTGAATTGAGGTGTCATCTTTTTCAGTGGAAAACACTTTAAATCACTCCTGAGTGTCAATGGGATTTACTGTAGTCTCTGGCTGTCCATCCAGACACTGAAAAGCCTCTTTACTTCACACCAATGGCAGTGATCAAAGCCTCATATGATTTCACAGTTTTCTTGTGCATATTTCCTTGCATATCACACGTATGCGTACAAGTATGATATAAAATTGTTAATTTATTTCATTTTGAACGATATCCCTTTTCAGAGGAAATGTCTGGTTTTGCTCTCAAAGAGCTAATTCTAGGAATTTTTAGACTTCAGTCAATACGTGTCATATTAGAGAAGAATTCGAGTGAAGCATTTGGCATTAAGTGTTCAGCTGAAATGCCTGAGAGCTTAAGTACCTTTTATTGTGAATTCCTCTATTTCCTCTTTTATTTTTTTTATGAATTCAACAGTGGTGCAGTTGGTTCTTAATGTGCAACGTGCTTATGAACTCTGTGTCTTATTTTTGTAGATTTGTCCATCAGTCACATTAGATATAATAATGTTTTACTGGTGGAATATAAATTGGAAGGGCATATTAATTAATCATTATCTTTGTCACCTTCCTAATCTCCTAACTTTTAATAAACAGCTTTGCCAATCGCAGCCGTGCCTGATGAAAATAACTCACCAAATTGAGAAGAGAGAGTGCAGACTAACTTAACCAAGTAGAAAAATAACACTGTTATCCTGAAGGTGCAGAGTGCAGATATAATGCAACACAAATATGCAGCCAAAGGCAGATAAATCTATTTGTCCACTAAAATTGCATTGAAGGAGAAAATCTTCTACATATTTACTGTAATTTATCATAAAATGACAATGATATATCATCAAAGATTTAGGAAGGAAGTTGAAATATTTGCTTCTCTGACAGCAATACTAAAGCTGCAGTGTCCTTTGAAATCAGTATTCTGAGCCAAAATAATAATTTGCCCATTTCATGTTAATTACAGTGAAATTTAATACTGAATGTTCACTGAATAGTTAGTGTAGTTGTAAGAAATCATTTGTAATCCAACTCCAGATTGTGTATTTTCGTAGCAGCGGGTTTTTGTTTTCTGCTTAATGAGCTAAGCTTTACGTTGACAGACAACTGACAGTTATAAACAGCTGATCAGCTTACACCGTAGGGCTCGTCATTGCTTGTTGTTGTGTGATTACAATGTTGTGTTGCTGCAGCGTTCCTGCAGCCTGCCTGAGCTTCATCAAGTCTGGGGAGGAGGGGGGCGGCTCAAACAGAGATTGTATTTTAAATAGTATTTCAGTTTACCTAATATACCGGCTTTTACTTGCTCTCTGGACTGCAGTACTCATTTTTGGACATGCAGTTGCTGCATATTTCTCCTTTAAGACACCCAGAATCAACAGTTTAACCCATGTCACATGATGCAAATCACATTCAAGGGGAGGAGGTCCTGATGACCAACTGGTGGGTATTTTTTTGGCCAGCTCTCAGGGAGCAACTGCATCACTGAGGTTAGAAACACATTATTATAAGGTGTGTAGCAGCTGGCATCATCCACAGCCAATCAAGTTACCTGTTTTCCTCTGCTTTCAAAACAACACAGTGTGTGCCATGGCAGTTTGACAGAATGACAATTTTATGGTGGAAAAAAACAGATCTGCCAAAGAAACTGATGTCCTTGTGCTGGAGGCGCAAAAAATAGCTACAAACAAATACATGGCACCTTAAATTACATTAAACATGTGGTCCTCCTGTCCAGGAGGAAGCAATTGCCCAGTGTGGGAGGAGGTTCAGTGATATCAGGCAGAGAGCCACACAGAAGTCGGTCCCTGTTATGTAAAAATCATGTGGCCACCGTGACAATCCACACTCCTGCCTCATTGTGGCCGAGTGATCATTCACTGTGTGGTCACTCTCACCACAGCCACACATGCCTGTTGTCAGAGAAAAAAAAAATGTCTTCTTTACTGCCTCCTGAGGGAAATATCAAAGTCAAAGCTATCATCCATGAAAGGACAGAGCAGAGCTGCACCTAGCACCATGTGGCTTTGATGTGGTCTGAGCAGGCAGGCGACATGCACAAATCCCAGTAATCCTTGACACTAAAACTGTACTGCACTGCTTGATCGTCACCAACACACCCCCTACCGCGCCTCTCCTCCCACTAGGTGCAGTTGTTCTCGGCTCCCTCCAGAAGACATGACATCACTACAGGACAGAGTCAGTGTTTATAAGGAAATCTGCTTGTCAAGACTAAAGCTCAGGCTACAGCAGGCAGTTATGTTTTCAGGTTAGGGAGCGACTCCAGCTTGAGACTCATAAAGGACAGAGTCCAGAGAGTGATATTTTATGGGCCCAGATGTGTTGAATAAATCATTTTTTCCCAGACCTAATTAAACACTTACTGCCTAGCCCTGTTAAGCTATTAACATCTGCTCTACCAAATGAACTAGGAAGGGCTCCAGCGCTGGATGGATTTAAAGATGGCAGACAGTAAATATTATGTTCTCTTTCATGTTGGTCTTCCTTTTTCCAATTTCTCTGCTTGTCTGTGCTTTTTGCTTTTTTAAATCTCACCTTCTGTCTTTGTAATTGTCTGTTTTTCTGCTGCTCTCACTCTGAGCATTTTGTTTGATTTCATTGATGAATTAGTCCTTTACCATTTCTGTTATCAAACAGAATACATTTTTTTTTAAAAAACTATGCTGACACCTATGATCATTACATCACCGTTTCTCACAGATTCTCTCAGAAAAACAACCGGCTAATATTCCAGCCTGTTCTCACTCCAAGTGCATCAAATAGGGCAGCTTGATCAGTGCCGCTTCAAACTATGATGCTGTAGGTACCCCTGTAGTGTCATTTGCAGAGGGGCCACTTATAATGTGGCATCACAGTCAGGTGACATAGAAAGTGACTAGGAAGTATTAACAAACACAAACATGCACACGAGGCTGGTGGTCTAATGATACTCAATGGGTAAAGGCTGAACACAATTGCAGCACACTGGATATTGGAAACAATTGGTAATTACCTTTATTGTCACACTTGCAACAAAGGAACTTGAGCAGGTAATGCAGCACAGAATAGTGTTTGTTACTCAGGTAAAGTGTAAATGCATAGTCTTGGTGGTTTCGGTTCAATTGATGAATTGAGCCGAAACCAGAGGTGGGAACATGGGATCATGACAAACCCAAACAGTTCATTGTGTTTCAGGTGACTGTACCAGAATGGAGCAGGCGGGAAACATGGTCAACGAGGCGGAGGGTCTGGAACCAGGTGAGTAGACGGACGGAGCTGATGAGCTGACGGGGGGACAGGCAGGCGATGGGTCGAGGTCAGGTGGGGGATCGATGAGGCGACAGGTAGGTGCACAAAGTATGCTCGTGCAGGAACACGTGGCGACACACAGAGAGATGCTGAGCCACTGACACAGATGAGCAGGAGGAAACACTCATGCTGTAGCATCATCAGCAAGTTGAGAGGCAGATCTCGTGGATGTGGACGATGATGAAGATGATTTACCAGGGGGCAGACAAAGCAAGCAGGTCAGAGGCAGGCAACAGGGGCAACAACTTTCTACGTGCTCATGAAACTGAGTTCTGCACTGTGGTGTCTCCACTTCCTGTGGAGTCGAGCAAGTGGAAAGAAAAGTTCTCCATTATGGATCAATAATATTACAAAATCAACTGTGTTCCCTCAGTTATGTGATGGTATCTGGAACCGGCAGAATCTCAGGCTTTGTGCCTTATGCTGCACCATTTTTATTTCTATAATAGCATTATCAGACATCCAGCATGCCATCTACTAATTGTACCAACTTAGATGAGCATTATTAATCAGCAAATAATCATCCCTTTTCATCCATCCTTTGCTTTGTTGGAAAAGACAAACCTCTCTTGTACTGGTGGTTTGTCTTGATAAGTTCAGGCCTACTGATCTTGGCTGCCATTCCCTGAGCTCAATAGGATTTGGTGTAATCCCGCAGAGCAGAGCAGAGCAGATGGACACACAAGTAAGATCACAGTGGTATACGCGCTATAATTGGCCTGGCCCTCTGCCTGCAAACCCCTTTTACTGGTAGTAATTTCAATCCTTTGATTATGTAATCAGATTTCAAATTAGAGTAACTGTGTAGCTGTTTCAATTACCTGGATTAATTTATAACCAACATTTGAGTTAGAAATCCCTTTAATCAATGTACAGCACATTTAGCTGGTACAGTTACTGCTATGTAGGGAATCACTTACAGTAACTATGGTTTAATCCCAAAGAGCAGATGGAGAGACAGGTAGATTCACTGTCATACAGGATCATGAACCAGCTTGGCTCTGTGCCTTCATCCATCAGATCTTAACTTTAGGAGATGCACTGCAGTGTCATTGAGCAGAAGGCTGTTTGACAGCAGTCATAAGAGGTGAAAATAAGCAGGGACATCCCTGAAAAAGACGTCTGGATGGCAGCATATGTTGCTTCAAAACCTGTACGTACCTTTCAGCATTAATGGGGCCTTCACAGATGTGAAAGTTACCCACGATGCCATGAGCACTAACACAGCCCTATACCATCATACATCCTGCCTTTTGAACTTTGCACCAGTAATAAATAATGGTCCTCTTCTACTTGAGCTTGGACAACGTAACATTCATGATTTCCAAAAAAATCTAAAAGCACAGCACACTTTTCCACTTTTTCCACTCAGAGGTTGAGCTGCATTATTATCGCTACTGCATGTTTAATGCTAGGAATCTCACATGGTAAGAATGACATGATCATTTTTTCCCCAATTTGCTGATGACACATCTTAGGGCAACGGAGTGGTGCAGTGGTTAGCTCTGTCTATGTCTGCATGTGTTTCCTCAGGCTACTGTGGCTATTTATTTATTTTTTAAAATCAAATGCATGTGCTAGTTTGTTTTATTGTTTTTTTCTCTATATGCTTTTGCTTGCTTGCTTTTGTTTTTATCATTGTTTTTTTTTTTTTTTTAGCCCATGTGCTCTGCAGTAGACTTTGGGTATGACCTGTGCTATAAATAATAAATTTGCCTTGCCTTGTGATGACCTGTCAGACTTTGCCCACCTCTCGCCCAGTGTCAGCAGGGATTGGCCCAACCCCCTGTGACTCTACAAAGAATAAGTGGTGATCATGGATGGATGGACATTTCAGTCAAAGCTAGATGAATGGCAACAGCATTGTCTTTTTGTACAGCATATTCAACGTAAGTCTAAAACACCACTTACTAAAGCACCACTTATTTAAAGTAACTCCTGGGATCCAAAATACACAGTTTGGTGCCAAGCCTTCTAATTAAATATTAAAAGTTACTCTGATAACTGTTTTGTGCTACAGCATGAAAGCAAAAAATCTATTTTTTAATTTAGCAGGAGGCACAGAGTTTCATCATACCTAAAACACCCCTGCGTAGATTGCTGACTTTGTTAGGAATTAAGATTTTAGGGAGTTACGTTAAAGCTGTTAACAGGATTAACCATTTGTAATTAATTTAAGTTGCTTTTGTAATCATAAAATAAGTTGCTGAGAATTTAAGCAGCTAGATTTGTCTAACACAAGTTCTTCTTAATAGTCCGATAAAGGAAAAAACAAAACGAAGTTCATAGTTTGTGCTACATAGATGAGTCTACAAGTAAAGTCTGGGTCTCTGTGCGATATAGCTAAATGAATGTGGAGGTAGAGCTGGATGACTTGGCTCAAAGCAAATTAGGTAAACGGTTACTCAGTTTTAGATCCTCCTCTTTCAAGTTAGTGTCTTTTCTGTCCAGACAGGCTAACAGAATAGACACATAGTAAATTAAGTCAGTGCTTAATGTCATTGCCTTCCAGTAGCCTATTTCTACTGCTGTGTTGATATATTTAGTTTTTTAAGTGCCAATATCTAGTTTGGCGAAGTTGCCTCACAAAATAAATAAGCCATTGCAATTGCCTAGAAAGTAATCTCTTTTCTAAACAAACAGTGAACACATCAGCAGGCAGAGAAAAATCTTTATAATATAAAGATGGTGAGAGCTCCAGAGCAGGATTACACAACAGTTTTCTACAGAGATTCATCAACCCATACTGAAGATGTATAATCAACTTTTTTTTTTACAGAGTCTTTCAGTGTGAGTTCAGTGCGGCTCCTTGAATCTACATATTCAAAGTAATTATTTTTGAAAGGCACTGTCTGTGGCGCTTTGTATTCTGCATTTCCCACTATACCAACAGACCCACAATGTTTGTATTGTTTGTAGGAACAACCCATTTTGCATCGACTTGTATTTGGTCATGGGAGACTTTTATTCAAAATGATTAGTCAAAACATTTATGTCTGCTGAGCGCGACATGTGGTTTAGTTGTTAGTACGGTTGGTCTCACAGCAAGAAAGTCTAGAGTTCTTTTTTTTGAACTGACATGCAGGTTAGTTGAACTAGGGTTTCATATTATGAAATGTTTTATGTTGTATATGCAGCCATCATGTTGCATTCTGGGTAATGTAGGCATCACTGTGTGGGCTAAAAAAGACTACCTCTGACTCTACTTCACCAACTTTGCTAATTTTTTTAAACCTATGTATCTCCATCTACTTCAGAACATTTTGGAGGCAAACATATTTTTTTACTCAACTACATTACGATTTCAGATAGAGGAAATGCAGGATTTAAGATAGAGGGGCACCCTGACTGGAATCAACTAATCCTTGCTTGTTAACTTATTGTAATTATACTTATATATTATATTATATTATATTATATTATATTATATTATATTATATTATATTATATTATATATAGACCACGTCAGAACTTAAAAACATGAGTTGTTCTGATTTGAGGTCAGATTAATATCTTACTGTTAGTCCTCTCAACTCGTTAAATTAAATTTCAGCAGACTTCCCAGCATGCAGTTGTGTTTTGCATAGCCAGACTCCTCTCCACAGCGCTCAGCACTAGATGATCACAGTTGTCTTGGGTGGAGCGAACACCTGGATGCAGCTACCAGTTTCCCCACAATATTGTGTCGGGGAAATTGTTCTAGTTAACACTTGTACATGGGGAGGTGAGCGGTGGCATTAAAATGTTTAAATCCCTGTGAAAGAAAAGGTACCAGCTCGTAGTTTGTTCATATTTGCACCATTAGCATTTTTAACTTCAACCAGCTATAATGATTTCCAGTGCAGTGCAACAGTTACATGTCCTCAAAGTGACCAGGGGTATCATTGAAAATAAGTGAGTAAGACATTTCAATCATTGCTGGAAAAGAATCTGTTTTGTGACTTCTCTTGAATATATACCTTACAATAACTTGAGGCTGGAATAAGCATACAGGAACAGTTCATCCCAAATAATTAGGGCTGCTTTACAGTTCCAAAGAAGCATGAAATCCAATTGTTAATTGCAATGTCTCCAAATCTTAAACCAAGGAAAATACGCTATGAGATAATCAGGTAGCTTTTGCTTTTTAGATGTGAAAGAAAGCAAAGCAAAGAAAAAAAAATGTTGATGTTTAATCTGAGGCAAGACGTGAGAATCTTTTGTCTTTGATAACTTTTTCACAAATGTGATTGGATACTGAGAAGTTAAATTTTGATAAGACAGCCTCCAACAGTCTTACGTGAATTTACAGAAGGGTGACATCCAGAGCCTCTCTTTCTTTCTCTTTTTTCCTCAATGTGCTTTGCCCATTTTCTATTATTTGATTTTTGTTGTGGGGTGGGAGGGTGGGGGAACTTTCCCTTTAACTTTTTAGCTAACTTGCAAACAATGTAACCTCAGTGTTTTGTGAAAAATTAAGGCTTTGTGCCTCCTAACAGCACTCTTACGTATTTGTTTGTGTATTTATTTATCATCTATCTATTTTATTTGCATAAGCGAGCATCTTCACACTGATTAAACTATTTAATTTTAGTTTACATCCATTGAATTTACTTAACACAGATTATAAATTTTAAGTTCAATTTCGGATCTGGATCGCGCATTTTAAATCTAGTTTTGCTCAACTCTTAAAAGACCTAAACTTGGATTAAATTAGCTTTTGTTGGTGCAGCCCAGCCTAAAAGATAGTCAGATATATATATATATATATATATATATATATATATATATATATATATATATATATATATATATATATATATATATATATTTTTTTTTTTTTTTGCTTTTTAGATACGAAAGAAAATCAAGATAAGAAAAGATGCCCTGCAAATCTGAGGCACGATATGTGAGGCTCTTTTGTCTCTGATAACTTTTTTTCACAGAGTGTGAGTGGATACTGACGAGTTAAAATTTGATAAGACGGAACGCGGTGCTCGTGTGCTTCCCTCTCCGCCATGGGGCGCAGAGACCGGAGCGGAGCGGAACGGAGCAGAGCAACCGCCCGGTAATCCGTGCGCCTTTTTGCCGTGGACATAATTAGATTACGGCGGTGGTGCGCCGACGATCACTGCTGCCTGCTGCTCCTGCGGTAAACGCACGGGTACCTTTACGGCAAAAAAACACCTCCCTTATTTCTGACTCCGCATCGCCTCTCCCCCTCTCTCTTTAGTCTCTCTCTCTCTCTCTCTCCTCCCCCCTCCCTCCCTCCCTCACTCTGTCTCTCTGGTTGAGAAAGCAAAGGGGGAATACTAGAGCAGATATACTGTTACCCTGCCTCTCTGCTTCCTCCACAGCTCTTGCAAGTCCCACACTGACTGGGGACTCAAACTAAAGGAGGACTGGCAGGAGAGGGAGACTGCACGAGGGGCCACAACAGTCTTTTTATTTTATGTGTGACTTGAAAATATATATTTTTTTCGTCTTCTTGAAGGCGCGGACGTATTTCTTCCCCTCCACCACTAACCGCCCCACCACCCCAAAAAAAAAAAAAGTGGGGTCGGTCTTTTTAAGCCAGCCAGGCGGGTGGATGAGGAGTTGTGTGGATGTTATTTCCTGGATTTTGTCTTCGGGCTGTGTCTCACCGCGGCCCAGAGACGGCAACAGTGTGTGGAAAAGTAGATTTGTATGTTAAACATGGCTTCAACGAGGATAACGCGGTAAGTCTTGCAACGCATCCTTCTTTAAACTATATTATTTCATGAAACATCTCTGACTTATTCAGTGCACGTGAGGTGCGTTTAAGGGCCTGAAAGCAGCGTGTTTATTGCATTTCCATGGCTGCATACTTTATGGTCGACATTCTTTTTGGTAAAAAATGAAGAAGTTTGCATGCAGGAAGAAACCGCTGCTACTGCAACTAAAATAGAAACAAAAGACAGATATAAAGACGTGGTTCAGCTGCTGACACATGCTTTGATAAACTCTACTTGTCTTTTTACACGACAGTATCGTCAGTAACAGTAGTTTGAACAGTTCTTCTTCTTCCTCTTGCTCGTGTTGCAGCAGGTTAAATGGGAGAATGTCGCTGTCCGCGGTGCTGAAACCGGCCGAGGAGGATTACTGGTGCCGCTTTAGTAAATACACGTCGACTTGAATTAATTCGAGACAACTCAGCACATTTATATGCAACACGCTGCTTTAATTGACCCCTGCATCTCCTGGAGCTGTTTGCTATCAGTGATGGACAGTGATCATGGCGATAAAGGTTGATTAAACACGGATTTAAGTCGTTTTTATGTAGCCTTCACCATCCTGGCTTTGCCTTACAGTTTTTTATCTGATGTTTAATGAGATATTAAACTGGATAAACTGAGTAAAGTTGTATTTCTGGTTTGTAGTTGAGCAGCTCACACACTCCCCTGTACTGTAATTGATCTCCCATTTCATCTGAAAGAAGAGTGTGGTGTGTTTTCAACAAGTACCTTATGCTCTACTACAGTACAGTATAAAGTAGGGCTGCAACTAACAGTTATTTTCATTGGCAATCAATCTGTCCATTATTTTCTCAATTAATCAATTAGGTGTTTGTTGGAAAATAGTGATAAAGCAGTTTGTTGTCATAAAGGAGTAAAAGAACCAGAAAATATGCACATTTAAGAGGCTGGAATCAGAGAATTCTGACTTTTTGACCCAAAAAATGACTCACAATCAATTAATAATCAGTTAAATGTTGCAGCTCTAATACAAAGTATATGATCTGTCTGTCTCAGGGTCTTCTTTCTGTGGTCCTGTCAAAAGCAGGTTACCTCACACAAGCAGCCTGTGTGTCTCGGATTATGAAGACAGAGAGAGAGTCATCCGATTACCTTAAATTACTGCAAGCTGTCGCCTCCTCAACACAGAGCAGATAGTGAGGGGAGAAAGTCAAAGGTGACAGTAAAGCAGGTTTTTTTTTTTTTCTTGTTGATTATAAAGCTCTTACAATATGGCTTTCACCTTTATGAGGAACTTTATCCTGCTTTATCCTAAATGCAAAGCTTTGCTCGATCACGTGTGAAAGTGGAGTGTACACACAGGTAGTAGAGCTATTTAGTGCTAAATAACCAGCAGGGGAAAACACATGGCTAAATATTGCTGCTGTGTGTGTGTGTGTGTGTGTGTGTGTGTGTGTGTGTGTGTGTGTGTGTGTGTGTGTGTAATGATGAAGCAGAGAATTCCCAATGGATTATGTGCCATTGCTTTTCTACCTGTGTGTGCGGTGTGAGGGTGGGATTGTGAGGTCTTATGTGTGTGTGTGTGTGTGTGTGTGTGTGTGTGTGTGTGTGTGTGTGTGTGTGTGTGTGTGTGTGTGGTGGTGGTGGTGGTGGGGGTCAGACAGACAGAATGTGTTTTGTGAACCTGGGACCCCTCCACTCGTCACCATGTCAAATCCTGTTAGTCACGCTGGATGACAGAGGCACCAGGACTTCGATTTAAATAACTGCTGCTAAGTCCTACTTGCCTTTTCAGTGGGAGGTTGTCTGTGAAGGGGTGTTTCACAGTTATGAAAATATTTAGTTAGTTAATTAGTGCAGAAAAAAATGTGCATTTAATCATGCTCCATTTTTAAAAATACCCCTTTTGGACTTCTGATCTTGAAAAAGAAATACTTTTTGCTTTACTAAATTCACATTTTAGAGTCATTTATTACTATTTTGTCTGGCTTTGATGTTTGCACTCCTTACTGATTTGATCCTTGCAGTGATTGTACAAATTCCTAAATAAAATCTCCTAAAAGGCCAATTAAAGGGACACTTCGCCCCAAAATTAAAAAAAAAAAAACACACACATTTTCCTCTTACCTGTGCTGCATATTGTCTATCTGTTGCTGAGTTTTGGAGATATCAGCCAACAAATACCTTTGAAAAACCTCAACTTCTGAACAAAAAACATTGCTGTTGAGTTTTTCAGATGTAGTTTTTGGTGCTTTGAGCACCACAAGCTGAGAACCATCTGGTTCCATTATATTCACAAGAAGGTAGAAACCTCGATGGTAGATATCTTCGAGACTCAGCAACTCACACCAAAACTATCTGGGTGGATAAATAGCACTGCAAGTAAGAGGAAAGATGTGTATGATTTTAGGGAGAATTGTCTCTCTCTCTCTCTTTTTTTTTTTTAGCAAAACATCCAATCATTTTTAATCAGATCTTTGGCATTATGTCTTCTAACCAGTCTTACACTAACTTTTTGTTACAGTGTGGTAATCAAACAGCATTGACAACACTTTTAATCAGCTTGTGTACAAATGTTTCAGGGTTTTAAGGATGGTTCCTCTAAAGCAGATCAAATCATCATCTGTTCTGTTCTTCATGTGTGAAGCATGTAGTTTTCAAAGCAACCTGGATTGCAGAATGTTAGAGTATTTTTGTGATTTAACGAAATACACACAAACAAATCTATTCATGCTTCTTTTCCCAGTGGTTTTCAGTCAGGGTCAGCGGTTAGTCATTTGCTCATTGAATGATACACATGTGGGATGCTAAATTTACAAGGTGATTGGATAAACTCTCCAAATATTTCCACTTAATAAGGTCCACAGTTAGGATCCGCTGCTTATTTGTGCTATTTCTAAATGCTTCCATTTTTCTGTTGTCTTTTGACATAAATGAAAGAGATTTTTTAATACCAGAAAAGCATCAGAATTCACTTAAGGTCTCACCTCCTTGTAGCTCCTTTACATATTTTTTTTACAGGTTTTTCCCCTGCAGTTGTTGTACAGTAGACAGTATAGTGTACATGAAATCATCATGAGACCAACCCAAGCTATTAAAAATGTATTAAAATGTCAAACTAAAAGGGCACTCGGAGTGCACAGACCTCTGCCAAGGCACATAGTCACTCTTCTATGATATGCAAATCTGCAAGCACAAATTTCATGGTCAGTATTATTGCTTGTTCTTGTGAAGCGTACAGTTTGAAGAGGAGGAGGAGAAAAGAGGAAGAGATCTCTACTGGAGTTTATTGCAGACAATTCAGATTTGGATGTGAGTGAGAGTATAACTAGTCGAATGATATGTTTGTGTTCACGTTTCCGCAGCCACACCTTAGTTTGACAAAGAAAGTGTTGTTACAATTGTGGTGAGGTTACAGTTGTACCAATTCTCCTATGAAACTACTTTCTCCAAGTCAAGTCAAGCCACTCTTTGTTATATAGCACCAAATAATAACAGAAGTTGGCTTAGGGCACTTTTCATATAGAGCAGGTCAAGACTGCACTCTTTATAATATTATTTACAGACAAACAATAGTTTGCACCAAGAGATACACCTTCCCAACACATTTAATGAAAATCGGGCCAGCAGTTTTCTGTAATCTTGCTGACAGACACACGACTGAACCGAGAGCATAACCTTGTTGGTCGACTTAAATATATCCTATGATACCAAGATGTATTTCACAGATAAGATGCGATGCAAAAAGTATTAGATACTAATGGATCTGAAGATTGTGAATAAGCAAAATGTATTTGGGCTACTAAAGCTAGCTACCACCACATAGTCTATGCAGACAGCTCGCCAACAGCATAGCTAAATTCTGCTTACTTCTGCAGAGTAAGCATTTGGGAACTGAGGATGCTAACTGTTGAAGTTTTGAAAGTAAAATTGTTTCCAATTTTTGCTTGATATGCAACTTCGGGTGCTCAACAGTCTGGGGTCTCTGTTGCTGTATTTTATGCTTCATAATCCACCGCACATTTTCAATGGAAGACAAGTCTGGACAGCAGACCAGTCCAGTACCTGAACTCTTTTACTACGGAGCCGCACTGTTGTAACACGTGCAGAATGTGTCACATCACTGTCTTGCTGACATAAGCAGGGACGTATCTGAAAAAGACGTCATCTGGATGGCAACATTTGTTGCTGCCATGGCCGCTAACACACCCCCATAACATCACAGATGCTGCCTTTTGAAGTTAGTACTGATAACAATCTGGATGGTCCTTTTCCTCTTTAGCCAAGAGAATGTGACATCCATGATTTCTGAAAACAATCTGAAATGTCAGCAGCCTCTCTGGATACTGTTGATATATGGCTTTTGTATTGCATTGTAGAGTTATTTCATTTGTAGCTGCAGCAACAAACTCTGTTCATTGACCATTGTTTCCCTTATATATTTCTTTGAACATAAAATATCTTGAATACAAGTCAAAAAGTATTTGCAGATCTTTTCACTCTGTTTTTACATACATTTTACACAGCGCCACAACTTTTTTGGAGTTGGGGTTGTAGTTTACAAATATAGGCTGTGTTTTTTTTTACCTCAACAATTGTCTGGAGTGGCGTTGTTTCCTCACTGGGGCCAAACAGGGTCATAATAAGCAGAGCTTACTAACTAGCGCGGTTTCCACAGGGCTTGGTGTGACTGGTAGAGCCTTACTCAGATTTCATTACAATCACCTGGGACTGCGCCAATGACAGTAGTGGAATAACTGTGACAATGACCACAAACACACTGCGAAATACTTCCCCCACCCCACCATCCGTCTGAAGTTAAGGCGAGCTCGAAATCCCCAGTGATTCAGTAAAAGCCTCATCATAGAAACAGTTTGACCTTGTACGACCTCTGTCTGTGCACATGGAAATAATGGCCTGCAGTTTGACTATTTGAACCGTCAAATTCAGACGGGAATGAAGGTCTGAGTTTACCAGCAACATTCATTTTGTCGGTAACTGTGAGAAAGCACTTCTGTGTGTCCAAAGCTTGTTTATTTGTACGGAGTCAAGTTCAGGTCTCAAATATCGAAAAATGTTTTTTGTTTGGGCTTAGAGTTTTAGTTTTAATGATGGTTGCATTGCCTCAGAATTTATCTCCTTCTTATTTATCTCTCTCAAATATCAAAATTTCTATTTGTAAATCATTGTATTATGACAAACCTCAAAATAATATCTCAAAATAATGACTTATCACATAATAACTGTTATCCCAAAATAAAGATAAACTCTCTCAAAACATTCAATTATTTATCTTGAACTTAACAGTTAGTATCACAAAATAAGTCAAATAAAAAGACTTCTCAAAATAATTTCTCAAAATGATGGCTTAGTATCTCAAAATAATTAAACATTGTCTCAAAAATAATGACTTATTTATATTGAAAAACATATTATCTCAAAACATATCAAAGTAATGACTTAATTAGTTAGTAATCAAATTTATAAAGTGTTTTGAGAAAGCGTCATTAGTTTAAGATATTAAGTCTTTATTTTAAGAACATTTCTCATTATGATGACTTCAACAGGGCTTAAACCATTACCTTGTGACACAAGGTAAAGGTTTTCATTTCATGGAACCTTTAATTAGTAAAGATTAACTCTAATGTTTCGGTTGTGTATTTTATTTTAACATGTTAAGTTAATGACATGAAAAGGCATTCAGCATTGCCGATGATTCAGTTTTTGTATGTGATTCACAGTTGCCCTTAACCCAGACGCTAATTATCACATGAATGCATGTTATAAAATCAAACAGGACTGTTGTGTAAGACAGCCGCTGTCCCTGCATCTTGATTCTCTTATCATCACAGCAATAACTGACTGAGATACCAGATAATAATTTGGTGCTGCTGTAATAGTCTATTTCCACACATTATCGCTGCAGATTGTTTGTGATGGTCTTGTTTCATCCAGGGGGCCTCTTCTTTTACTACCGCTTTTGATTTTTACCAACGGATCCACGGTGCTCGCTAAAGATTTAGAGCCCTCATTTCAGCTTTATTTACATGAACTTCCTCCACACCTGTGATATCCCACTCTCTCTGCATACGGTCCCTTCCTCCCAGTGGCCACACTACCTATTAGAAAGATGTCATATTGAATTAGCCACACTCATGTGAGCAAGACTAACTATTCTTATTCCTGACAGATAGCAGTCTATGGCTGAGTTCCTCGGTTTCTATCTGATAGAAGTGGACAGTGTGCAGAAAAGCATGTGTTCTATATCTGATCTTTTTTTATTATTACAAATTTTAACTTGTGTTGCCCAGCTTCTATGCATTCATAATGTAGGCAAAGCCATTTTCGCTCTCTAAATATGACCATTTTTCCTTTGTGCATTTCTGCATAGACTCACACTTCTGTTTTTGATTTTGTTTTGTTTTTTTTGGTCAACTGAAATCATAATTTTTAACACTTCTTTCAAACTTTGTCCGACTGTGTTGTTGCACCTGTACTGGTAACTATATTTGGCTTAATGCTTAGAACAAGCTGTCATAGACACGTCTTACTGAGTTAGTCAAGCCTCTGTGAACAACACTAGCCGCTTTGTAACTAAAAACATATTCTGTGGGTTTATGAACTTTGTTTAAGTGTTCCTGTCAGATGAAAGAACGTGTGGTGAGTTTTCGGGTCATGTTAGCCTACTTTCCACTAAAACACATCAGGAACTACTAATCCTGAAAGTAGCTCATTCAAGACCCAAATAATAGGCCTACCATTCTTTTTTGGAAATTGCTGGCGCTGCTGTTTATGGTTTCGGCTGATTTAAGACTCTGCCCTCCATACAGAGCTACAAGCATCAATATGTGTGTGTCATTAGAGCATTGTGGTACCTTTGTGGATAATGGAAGAAGTGAGAGGAGGGTGAAGATGTCTGCTCGTCGATTATATCCCTGTGGTATTGTTATTTTTGGAGATTCTTGAGCTTCAGACTGCATTTATCATTAATGTTGGTCCAAAGAGAGTGTTGCTCTTTGACATAGTCTTTTTTTCTCTCTGGGTCATTATTAAACCTTTATGTAAACAGGATGTCATACTATTCCTCCAGCACTGCCAGCAGGTTGACATTGTTTTCTCAAGTATAAGATGGTTTACCATGTATTTTGGTTCAGACTTTCATGTCTCCTCAAAGCACCAGCTGCTAACATGGCTGTAGACTTTAAAAAAGGGTTAATATATTTTTTAAATATATTTTGATAATTTAATAGTCTGCCTCAGAAGAATGAGTGAGCTAATTCAGCTGCACATCTGCACAGTTGGCTGTTGCTGAGCTAAAATAATTTGGAAAATTTTAACATGACACCCGATCCAACTCAAATTTTACATTTGATTTTGGATATTGTTGTATCATGAACAAGTGTTGCCTGATAATTTTCTATTATTTACCATTGCCCAGGCAGTCATTAGATCCACATTACTGATGATTATTTATCAAAAATGTCATGGTGTTAATATTTTGTGACAGCACCAATTGTCATCTCTACAATATCGTCATAATATAGATAAATTTTGATATTGATTTTAGTCAGAAATATTGTGATATTTGATTTTGTCTTGCTTTTCTTTGTTTATATGTCATTTTAGATATATAGATATATTTGTATGTTGTGAAATAGCTTAATAATATTGAGATGTTATTTAGAAGTCATATTGCGCAGCCCCATAATCATTTTATTTTCCGTGGCTCATTGTTTAGCTGTCGGTACACAACTTTACTGTTCAGGTTCACTCTCACCAATCTCATAACGTTCTTTTCAGCAGCAGCAGGCATGTTCAGTGGAAAGGCTCTAAAAGTCTACTCGATTCTACTTTTCAAGTTGTTGTCAGCCTTTCCATTGCAGTTTAAAGACCTGCGAAGATTAGTCAAATTAGACTGCTGATATATGAAAAAGCGATGGTTGTTTTCACATGGAAGAAACTAAATATTAGATTTTTGTGGTTTTCTTTTAAGCTCAGCGTGAGAGCCTTATTGCATTTAGTGTTGTTGGTTGAATTTCTGACTCTCCTCTGCTTTGTACCTTCCGGATGCACAAACACACACGGAGTGAAGCAAAAGAGACAGGTTACATTACTCGAGTAACTCGTTATGTTACTTGATGTGCAGTAAAAGCTTCCCAAAAACAGTAATTTATCAATGTAATCCATCCAAAACCAAAGAAAGGCATACGTCAACAAGTTGAGCCAAAGCTTCTCCCCCTCAAACAGCCGTGTATTGTTAGACTCAGCTAGTGTCTGTGCAGGAAACCAGAGACAAAGAGGTTTTTAAAAGTCTCTGTGATCAGCTCTCAGTACTTCTGTAGCTTCTAACTAAATCTCTGTGGTTGGAAGTTAAATATTTCTGTGTCCCTGTTTGTATTTTTAAACATCTGCTTCGTTCTTTGTAGTGTTTCATGTTTGCTTCCAGCTGTGGTTGTGTTAAGTTACTACCGATTATTAATTTAATCTTCTGGATGAATAAGGCTTTGACTTTGGCATCAGTCCATCTCCTGTATGCTTTCTTTGATAACGCCATGATGATGTGCTAAAGCACAATGAACATAAAACAATCTGATTAAAATAAAATGCTGTGAGTGCTTGACCAATTAGAAATGTTCAGTGCTTAGGGCCCACCCCCAAGATTTCTGTATTTTTGGGAAAGTACTATCCCCACACGTGGACTTTTAGGGGTGTAAAATAATGTTCCTGGAACTTAATTTAGATCATGGTCCCTGTGGTGAAAATGCACCAGAGTTTGTGTTCTAAAGGTTCATAATTCTTGGGGAAAGGTCCTGCAGGGGAAATGCGGCTATAGTGGAGACCGTAGCAGCTAAAAAGTCAGATATTTCAAACGGGAGTTGGTGGAGACCAAAAACATAGCTAAAAATAGAGTGAACATTGGACTTACATTCATCAGGTGGCTCAAAAATGGCACAAGTTATATCAATTTTAAAGGAAATGCTGTTAACAATGTGGTCACAACTCATGTCTGTTGCGAAAAATCTTGAGTCTAATAATACTGGAATCAGTCTTTTTTTTTTTTTACTGTAGAATGTCAGCTACTGAGAAGTCACAAAACTCTTCATATTGTTTGTTTAGCTGCCAGCTCACTACTCCAGTCTTCTATGGCATCCAATACGTTTCTTCAAGACAGTAAACACAGAGATGACTCACACATTCTGTGATCCTGAAGAGTAGGAGTTTAGTTTATTTTCTTTATTCCTAGGTATTGCATTCCTTCACATATTGGGCCAAAGGTATGGGTGAGTTTGGCTGTTGTGTTCCAACTCCAGTGCAGGAGTGTTGATCCTCATTGACATTTTGCTGCAGTTTGTTGGTTGTGGTGCCAGCTGCTGTTTTGAATGCTTCTGTGTGAGGGATTGAGTTTACATTCAACAATACAACCGAGTTAATTGTTCCTAACAAGATTATCTGCCTGCTGGCCAAAACACTGCCTGGAATCTGCATATCTGGCAACACAGACAGGAGAAACAAAGAAGCAAATTAGCAAGAGCCGCCTAACTTATTTTCTTTGGGACCAAATTTTTATTCCATTTATTGCTTATGAAGAACATCACAAATTGTATTGAACTGTTCACAGTGAGTAACCACTTTGTATAATTCTAACAGGCAGAATAAGAACAAATGATGAAGAAAGTGAGCGGGTGAAAAATAAAGAAAGTTAAAAAAGCAATTTATGGCAACTTATAAAAGGAAATAAAATTCTCAACATGAACTCAACGGCATGCTAATTTTCCAATTTATACCTCATCACACTCTAGATTTTCATTTCCCTAGACCCCCAGTTTCCAAAACTGGGTCGAAAATTTGTTTTTAGTTGTTTGTGGTGGGTCCCTGCACAAGGAGAAGTTTACTAGTGTGCTTGAGTCCCAGGGTAAGATTAAATGAACTCAATTTTAATCCTGTGTGGTAAAAGTTCTGAGAACCCCCTGCCCCAGTTTAATACCCTAAGTAGCTTTCGATCTGATCAGGGGCTCCTAAACCTCTTCAGTCTTGGACCCGAATAAGAAAGAATTAATCAATGAGCCATATTATAACATGGTGCTGTGTTTGCCATGTAGATTCACCATCTCCACTGTGGATGCTTACTCATAATTTTGACATATTGAGGCAATGATACATGGCCAACAACAGTTGGTGCAATGGCAATCTCTTTAGTGTGGCTGGGAATGTGAAAGTGGGACATAACCAGTGGGCAATGAGGTAATGAAGTAGCAGGCTTTCACCCATGTTGCAGTCACCTAAGGCAGCCTGCTTTTATGACACCATTCTGGAAACAGTCAACACAGCTGCACTGGTTATTTAGGGTCACAAATGTGTTATTTGTTATTTTATAACAGACCAGGTGGTCATGGTGTTAGGAGCAGGTAACAAGTCACAGCATTAAAAATTGAATTTGTACAGTATTACCTTGAAACAAAAGGGAATGTTTGGATCATAAGGGAGGATGAATTTTTGTATCATCACGTGATAATTACCAATTTTGACTTCGAAGAATTAATGTGCCTATAACACTGTCAAAACATCAACCTATATTACCTCATTATTATCAGGCTATTACAGCATTTATTAAGTTTACATAACCATCTTTACCAAACCATATTATTGTCAGCGGGTCACTATTTTTTTTAACTAAACTAGTTTGCTTTGCTGCAAACTTTCAGTTTCATCTCACGCAGGGTACACACTTGGGTACTTGCCAATACTAAGTACAAGTACTTAATAATGCCATTAAAGTTCTTACAATAACTTTCAAAACATGTTTTATTTTCAGTAGATGGTCACTTTTTAAATCTAAGAAATCACTGTTGCTGTGTAAGTGTAACCATAGTTACTGTACACATTACATTTTTAGGTTATTTGTAGTAAGTTACTTTACTGATTTTGTGTTCCTTATTAAGCTGTGCAGTTTACTGTGTATGTGATATATTTCAGTTTAATAATTTCACAACGTTATTATGGATTTGCAGAATTTAGTTTACTATTATAAATGGTGTTATATATGATAATTATTCCATTATCATTTACAGCATTTAATTTAACATTTACATGTGTAGTATTTAGGTTTGTTCTTCATGTCTGTCTTGTCCAAGAGCTCATTAGTTCCTACCTGCCGTTGTTTAGGGGGAACAGGTATGAGTGTGGTGCCATGTGTGCAACAGTTTTGTTGACCCTGCTGTGAACCCTGAAGAGTGAAGTTGCGTGTCCTGAGCTGTCAGGCCGTTTTGGTGAAGAATAAGTTCACAAAGAGAAGTTGTAGCGTCAAACGTCTTGAACTCTGCATCAAGGTGGTTCTTCAGAAGTTTACTTGTATTGAGCAGCTACTTTTCATGATGTGTTATCGGGTATAGGGAATAAGAGTAGTTTTATGAGTATGAGGACGTGAGGACAGTAGCGGACCGATACCCGATGCTGGTATCCGTATCGGTGCATCCTTAACACAAACACAGGTGTGATACCAGCAGCTTGGTCAGTTTTCCTATGCTTCAAATTATGACGCTTCCCCTCAAACATCATTGCTGGAGGCACCTCTCTAGTGTTACAGTTAGATGAGCTAATGAAGTCAGGTGACATAACTTAAAGAGTGAGACAGTTTGTGTACGGAGGAGGTGGGGTGGACAGATGGGTCAAACAAAGAGATGATGCATATTTATTATTTCTACTGAGTGTCATATTTTTAATTATATAGGACCAAGCTGCAATATTTGACAAGTGAGGTGTGATTAAGTGTTGGTTGAGTCATGAGTTCACCTTAATATATTTACTCTATGACTTCTAGTGGTATTCAGTGTTGCTGATTGGCAGTTTTTACTGTATTTGCCCAAGTTTTGATATGTATCACTGAGATTTCTGCTGCCACCACAACACACTGGAGGTTAATTGAATGCCAATATCAGTGCTCAATGCATGGAAAAGGTTACATTTAAATATTTAAATAATCAGTATTTTTATATGTATGATAAAACATGATGTTACAATAACACATCATGTGAAAGGTAACAAACCCAGAGAGCTAATTGTTTTGCTTTTTCAGATGTCTAATCAACCTTGTTTCCACAGACAACTGTTTCCAGTCAAAATACAACTTCATCCTACCAGCACCAAACACAAAGCAAACTGGTGGCTGGTGAGCAAAGAATCTCCAGAAATTCGACTCCAAATTAATAATGTCGCTGCATGCGCTGAATATGTAAACGGGCACATTAGCCATCACCTTCAAAAGACCAGAATATGTCAAATTTTGTTGCATGGCATTGTCTGTGACCAACAAATATATCCATGTAGCTTTAAAGAGTTCAACAGCAACATTTCTTCTAAGAACAGCATGCTGTTTTCATAGGAGCTATTTTTAAATTTAGTATTTTTGGTGGGCCGACCCTTTAAAGAGTGTCTGTGGGCATAAGAAATACTTCTCTTTTACCTTAAAGCACAAGGTAGCTCGAAAATCCTTATAATTCATCAAGTGTGCATCGACTTCCAAGGTTAACCCTCCGACTTGCATCCTGGCTGATTTAAGAGCCGGAGATGCTCTGAGGCTGTACTGTGATACACTCCAGAGTGGTGGAGAGGCACTTTTAGCAAAACACACACTCACACATAACTGTCAGAGGAAATTTCCATTATAGGTATCATAAACAACAAAAAAAGGATATGATTTGAGAGTCTCTTCTTGTTTGTGTGTGAGAGAATTTATTGTTTTATCTCTCCGCGGGAGACTGAGGATGCTATTGTCGGTGACAGTGAAAGACTATTTCTGTGTGTGTGTGTGTGTGTATGCAGGAGTGTGTGTGTTAGTGGCCACATGCTAAGCCACAGAAGGTTGCCAGTGTTAAGTCTCGCCTCTGGCTCAGTGTGTGTGGGGATGTGTGTGTGTGTATTTGAGAGGGAGGGAGATTACAGTGGCTATTGCCAACTTCAAAGTGTCTACTGGTGTTGTGCCAGGTCAGCATGTTTACACAGGAGAATTGGTGTTGGGACACACACACACACACACACTCCTTGTGCATGCACATGTGTAGACACACCTTATCTCCTGTTCTAGCTCCTGAGCATACACACACATAACATGCACACCGCCCAGAGTGCACTGGTCTTATCAGTGGTCCCAGTGAGTTCGGGGAGGCATTTAATCAGGGTCAACGCACAGCTCTTGGCATCAAACTGACTCCACCGTCTCCCCCTCCTCTCCCTCCCTGTCTTTCTTTCACTCGCTCTCCCTTCACACTGAGCAGTCTAGCTGGCTAAATATTTCTCAGCAACAAAATTTCGTTCCAGAAAAGTTAAAACTGGATCACTTGAGGCTTAAAAATAGTTTCACTCTCATAGATTTACTAACTTTGTCAGATACTTTTGGGAAAGATTGTACAAGTTTGGCTCTGCAACATGCTGGACTCCCTGACTGCCTGGTAGTTTTTAAACTTGCTGCTTTTCCCCAGAATGATTGACCAAGTGGTAGTGTGTTTCAGTAATAGTTGAATAAATAGTTCAGCATTTTGGGAAATGGACTCATTTGCTTTCTGGTGGAGAGTTAGATGAGAAGACTGCAACAGTGGATTGGCTGTCTGGAAACTGGGCAAATGCAAGAAGCGCTGCCCTAATGTGGGTAGCTTTTGGCTGCTCAGGTTCATAATTTAATTGATTAAATAATCATAATAATGATAACAGGAAAAGTCAGAGGTGAAAACAGTAAATCAGCTGAGGTGTGAGTGGGGTATCCAGACAACTGTGGCCGCAGAGCAAGCAACACAAAAAGTCACACTATTTACTGGCCCAAAACAACCACTGTTGGTTGAAGGTGAAAAAATTGCAAAAATAACTGATGAACTAATGAATCTGGGATCTAACAATGTGATTGTTGTGGACTAGCACACCCAGAGTGCAGATGACTGTTTGAAAGTTTGTTTTTTACTTTAATATCTTCTCCATGAAGGTGAGACACATTTAGTTATTATTATGCGCTGTGGCTGTGCACTTCCTCCTCTCAGGTTCTGATGAAGCCATGGAAGATACACAGTGTCTGTGCCATGCTCTTTTCATGTTTTGGTGGAGCTGTTGTGTTATTATTTCGGCTACTGTGTCTTATTGTTATGCCTATGTATTTGTGCTGAATGTGTCTTTTTGGAGCACATCATGTCAGAGGACCTTGCACTGTGCCACTCTCAGATTGTGTTAAATCCTCGTCGGCGTACGTCAGCGACTTTAGTGATTGCAGTGTGTGTCATTTGAGTGTGTGTTCTACGAATGTGAACTTCTGCACGTAGTTTGTATGGTATATGTCAAATGTTAAAACATTTGCGTGGGGATGGTGTTGGGTTTGAAAATAAAGTTGGTCTGTTGCTATTGTCAGGGCTGTTTTCTAATCCCAGTCTGTCACTGGAAGTTGAATATATATTCACCTACCAGCGCCTCTAAAACTCACTAATGAATGAATTCACTGATTTCATCTGAATAAAATCAGAAGTGTAAAAAGGACAGTTCTGTGATTTACAAGTGAAAATGAGGTTATTGATTTAGCACATTCAAAACATGGATTATTGGTTGTAGCCAGTTAAAAAATATGTAGGATTACAGGAATAAACATACACACATAATATCAAAAACCAGAAACCTGTTATGAAAAACATTTGTCTTGCTTAAGTTTTTATATTCCAATCAAATATTATATTTTCCAATCATAAACATTTGTTGGGTCAAGTTGATGCGGCCTTCATCATATTATTGTTTTATAACATTAATGAAAGCTGTAAAGTATATAAATTTAAAATGATGATGGTGCAAGAATTAAAATGTAGATGTGCATTCGCTCGAACCAAAGTGGTGTTATATAAACTCAAAATAAAATGAGCTTAACTCATTTGTTATTTATGGCTCAGAGGTACAACTTTTGAATATATAATGTGAGGTAACACATGAGGATAGAAGTTGATAAGAGAGGCTATTTTTAAAGTGTCACACTCCATAATGATAGTAACTCATCACAGGACCTCATTGTGGTTACGATGGTATGCGCAAAAAAAGAGCTGCAGACCAGAGATACCATAACCAACGCATGGTTTAGAGATTTTAAGTTTAAACTCTGCACTTTGTTTTATACGACAGCACAGAAATATTCTGTTCTGTATTAAAAATGTATTGTAAAAATATAGGTCAAACATTCTGGCTTGATTACTTGTATGTGGCATGAAAAACCGCAACAAGCACAAGCATAAGTATAGAGTAAGTATAGAGTAACACAGAAACTGTCCTGAAACCTGAGAAGAGACTGTCCGGGCATTTTGAGGAGCTCAGGTGGTAAAAGTGTGGATTTCATGCACATATGGTAGGGAGGCTGAGGATTTTCTTGGGTCACTGAACAACCTTTAGGGAGAAAGATAAAGCTTTGAGCCCTCTGATGAGACTTATCCCATCCTTACGGAAAAAGTGTTTAAAAAAGATCCTTAGATGGGACTTATTGTGAATTGAATGTTCACCTTTTTCTTCAACACTTCCCCAACTTAGGCATTAAACAACATCTCAAGAAGCTGTGCAGTTTTAGACTGTGTACTTTTTCACTATTCTAGCATATCTATACACAGGTGAGTTTTTTTTTTTTGCAAATTTTAACAGGGGGATAGACTTGTTTTGTTCACCTGCAGCTAGTGAATCGACTCATGAAGAACTATTTTGGTTCTGTATTTTCTTAAAACAAAACAGACAGAAGGACAGGACTCAGAGAAAGTCATCATTATTCAACAATGTATAGATTCATATAAATATAATCCCTTTCAGTCGTCACATACGACCCACTGTAAGTGTGTGGCGGTGGCTGTATCTGCAAAGACTCTGCCTTATGCCTGTATTTTCTCTTTATTTTGCTGTGCTCAGGATGCTTTGCCAACCCAAAATGTAGGCGCTTTACATCCTGGGAAAGAAACTCACCAATCAGCTACCTTCCTGGCGCGTTTATGAACAACTCAGAAAAAATCCTTTTGCTTCTATACCTGCACTATCTCTGCAACTAAGGGATGGAAAGGGGGGATTAACAAGGAGAATGCATTTTGGTTATTTTGCTAACAAAGGAGACAGTGTTCACTGTAAAATCACCTACTGTCTATATAGTGCTAATTAGCAAATGTTAGCATTCTATCAAGCTAAAACTGAAAGGGTTAACACTGTAAACATATTCCTGCTAAACATCAGCGTGTTAGCTTTGTCACTGTGAGCGCGTTAGCACACTGATGTTAGCATTTAGCTCAAAGCACCACTGCTATATGTATAGCCCGATATCCCACTAAGTGTAGGCTAGACCTTTATTCTTGTCAATTAATACCAACACTGGCAGGTGTTTCTTACATCCCAGGTCAAAATGACCTTTTAAGGATTTTAATTACCTTAGCATATGCCATGAATAGCTCCAACTGGGGCTCATTCAGAATTTTCTTTCAAGAAAATATAGCACACAGCTGCACATCAAACTAAATCCTAGACAAGCAGAAAGATCTTAATAGGATCTGAACATCAGCTGTTTCGTGCCAATGTAGGGCAATATTGGCTTTGTTTTCATAGTGGTTCATGAGATAAGAATATAGTAGATTTTTTCTTCTTTTTAGGGCAGTAAGAACTTTGATGTACAAAAAAAAAAAATCTTGCCAGTTGATGTATGTTGGTGAACAGTGTGGCTTTTGTAAAGATTAACATGCTGACTGGGCAGAGGCTAAAAGGGAAATTGAAAACACGGCCATCTCTCATGTTATGTCACTCCTTTATTCCCTCTCTTGCTGTTCTTCTTCCTGTCTTTTCTTGCACTCTGTCTTCTCCCCTCAGTGTTTTTTTTTCTTCTTGCTCCCTTCCCACAACATGAAACCACTACTACTCAAAGAAAGACAACTTTACGACCAATTATTTTCACTCCTTCATCAATTATTCTTCCAGTATCTTCTCTCCAGTTCCATCCTTCATTCTCCCTGCTGTCATTAATATTTAACAAAGCTGTCAGTTTTGAAGTGTTTTGAAGAGGGCAGGTTTTTTCTCTGTTTCTATTTCTTAGAATGTCCATGACCTTGATGAAGCAGGTCAAGATCAGAGAGAAGCTAAAACAGTCTGGCTCTAAATATGTTTTTAGCTGTTGATTTATCATAGACAGCACATTTGTCTTTTATGTTCTGGATTACTGTTGATTACTTGTTTGTCAATACAAAAATGTTCCAAAATACATATAATCAAACAAAATTAGGTATTTTCTCTAATATCTTAGAAAACATGCTTCTGAATCTTCTCAAACACACTATAACACGTATTACGATCCAACCAAACCAAGCAGAAGCTGCTCTTGGCTGGTTTGATCAAATCATTAATTCATGCATTTGTTGATTTGTTTTTTTTATGAATTCCTTTGCTGGTTTGTCAAATAATGGCCAAAGTTTTTAAAGAGGAGCTTTGTGCACTGGCCATGTGCGTGTCGATCAGCCCCCTGCAGATCATTGGATCAGCAGATTTGCAGCCAAACTCAGGTGACAACATTTAAGTGGTGCTGGCAGCTGTGAACTGCATGCAAGCCTTGACGCCTGTTCCAGGGCAGTATGTCAGGCCTGCACAGTGAGGGTAAGAATTAGTTCACTAGGCTGACAGAAGCAGATTTTATAAGTCTGACATTTTAATGGAAAGAGCTCACTGAGAATACTGGTAGTAGCTTGAAATGCTGGTGTTTGGAAGTGTTACAGATTTGGCCATTACTTAAATGCCTGTCCCTTCCAATCTGGTCAAAATAAATAAAAATATAAAATAATACAGCACTTTTCAAAACAAAGGGGACCTTGGTGTGAATGTTTTTAATTTGCAAGAGTATGTATAGTAGTTAAAGGGTCATTTCACATGGGTACAGACAGGGTACAAAATTAGTCCCCACCTCTTGCCAAATGCAACTGAAATTATACTTTAAATAAATTTTAGGTCAGCCATTGCTGTGAAGTTGCTGAAATAGATGTACATCACTACAAACTCTCATCATTATGACATAAAACTTATTGTTTTGCATTCTCTCTTTGCACTCTGGAGACTGCTGGCGGCACAACTGACTCTCACTAATCGTATCCCAGCTTTTTGATTGACCTTCCCTACGCTGTTCTTACAGTTATGTATAGTTTATCTTGCTACTTAGCTGGCTTGATTACTAATATCCCTGCTACCACAAAGAGGAATTTTGTGCTTATCGTGGGAGCAGATCAACAACGGAAGATGGAGAGCGCAGCGGAAGTACAGACAAAAGAAAAATGACAGAGAAGAGGTGCTTCACAGATGAGTGAGTGGGGAGAGGTTTTAATGACATCATGCATTATGGGAAGTGTAGGATCCGGTGTCTTTGGCAGAGCTGATTGTTAACAAACAACACTTGGAAGTTTTACTTTGGTCTTGAGAAGCAGCAGCCTTCATTCACTGACAAACTGTAACCTTTGCTGCACATTAACTGCCAGATTAACTGCTCACCTTTTCCTCTGCTCGTCTCAAACCAATCAGTGATCTGTAGCGTTTTCATTCCACCCTTTAATATAGGCTCAACTCACATGGAACAGTGACCAAGTTGATACCAAAAAAAAAAAAAAGTACCAGTGCAAATGCAACTTAAGATGCAGGAGACTTCGGCCTTGGCTGCACCTTTTTTGTTCTTTTTTGAAACTGTGTCTCGTGAATCCTAATCCAAATGTTCTCATAAGGCTGTCAAAAGTTTATAAGTATTGATACATTTTCACTACCACACGTTTCAAAACAATGAAAGCATTTCTTTTTTTGCTGTTGTATCAAAAGAGGTATCGAGTATCATTTCTTTATTCTAGTATTTTATTTAAGTTTAAAAATCTGGTATTGTGTCAACTGTATGTTCTAGCGCTGCATGAAAATAGGTATGCTTGAAATTAGAATTAAATGTTGTAGAAGACACTGAAACACAAGTGAAACTGACCACTTCAACACTGACATGTAATGCAATGTGAACAGTGAAAAACTTTTCTAGTCTCAAAGCTTCAGCACACAGTTTTCCATCACTGTCAGGGCTCACTAGACATTTGCTCGGGACAGATGCCATCCCACGAAGGCCCTGTAATAAATGATTGACAGTAGTTTCCATCCTTTAGACATCAATACCAAAACTTCTTGCATCTGATTGGACAAATGCACCACTTGCCGGATGTCTTTGGGTTTCCTTGCAAATTTTAAGCTAGGAAAGTACAGTGGCAGTTCTGGAAATATCTATTTTCACCAAAATCGGTTTCTGAATACATTTCAGGCAAATAATATGACGCACAGGTGCAGAATCATATTAAATCTCTGACACTAACTTTAAATAGTTTTCCACATCTCCATAGTTCACTGATATTAACCCCAAACTTGTTGTGAAGAGGTAATTTTCAAAATTTAATCTCACTGAAGAAACTGATCTCCTGAGATGGAGTTTGGCCTGACAAATAATCTTACATGCTGTAATTACTGAATTCACATCAAATGTCATGACATTTGCTGTTAACTTTTTTTGTTTTACCATTACATGTATTGTATAAAAATCATCCTTCATAACAAATAAACTCCATGAAACCATCAAAAAACACAATTTATTCATTTTGAATAAAACAATATGAAAAGCAGGAACATTTGCAATGCATTTCTCCTGCCAAAGATAACATTACTATGGTTTGAAATTTAGATTTTGGATAGTTTTCCTGACCCTGCAAACATATTACCATTAAGACTTGGATACAGATTTGCACCTGTGTTTGCTTGTTATATTTCCACCTCGGGTAAAAACAAAACTTTATCTGCTGAGGACACATAGTAAATAGGTATCTACAGGTAACAACCCCTGCAAACAGGCTGTAGATGCCACTTCTCCGAATGTCGGATACCTCATTTTGGAACACATTTCTCCAATTAGACTTAACACTCAACAACAGGACAGCTAGCTGCATGTCTCTGTGTGTGTCCCGTTGGACGGCCTTTGAGTGAAAGCAGGGACAGCTGACAGCTACAAGCTTGCTCATTGTAAGCTGGAGTTTTTCCAGAAAAGAGTATCAGACAAATTGAAATTGGAGCTGCCGCGACATTAGAGGTGAAATCAAGCGCATGAAATGAGATGTGAGATTTATTGCCATCCATACAATTATGTGACTGTGAAATAATTGAGGAGCGGAGGGGTGAAGGCTATCTGACTGATCAACCATGGTCACCAGTGGCAGCACAATCTGTCATAGTTAACACCTACTTACACCATGTTAACCGCGGGGCACACCTCATTATTCACTCCCTCACATACGAGTGGCAACACGTGAATGCACCCCCGTACATGTGAGCTCTTTCACGTACACACTCATGTGTGTAGACCACGCTTCATTGTGTCCTGTATTGAATATCTCCCTAATGTTGTGTCACCTGCTGGTGGAGGGATTTCAAGAGAAGACAGAACAGGAAATGAGTCATCAGGGCTTAATGGAAGACAGGAAATAGATCACCAAAGCTTAACTGAGCTCCCGCTCCATTAACTATAAAGTGAGCGAAATGGAATATGTCTTCATGCATATGTGTGGGTTTGCAAATTCACCTCAAATAGGTGTATTTTTAAAAGCGCTCCTTATTCATTTATGAGCGGATATTTGTTTTTTTATTCGGAAATCTGGCTTTTTTGTGTTAATGAAAGCAGCTGATTCAAGTTTGTTTGCTTCATCTCAAAACAGCTTCAACTATTAATATCATTCTTTCAAGCTGGAGTTGCTTTCTTACTCCTCACACTCAAAACCCATGGCTCCTGTTACCTGCCAGCATGCAGTGCACTCATCAAACAGAATGTTGATATTAAACAACTCTGCCAAAACACTACATTACAAAACTGCAGATTACATTCAGTAGCAATGTTTTTCTGATGTTTTATAAGATCAGTGCCAGTGGTGGAAGAAGAACTCGAATACTTTATTTAAAGCTACTACAAAGAGTTTTTAATTGGTTATGAAACAGTCTCAATTCATATATGACCTAGATAAACAAAAGAGACCTGTGAGGAGACTGGCTATTTCTGTATAGTTATTCTTAATGGCTGCCACCAGGTCAGATTCTCCTTGAAATCAGATGAAACAAGCCTCTGTTTATATTTTCCCAAAGGCGAAGTTACAGCGAGTGTTGTGCTAGCCAGTTAAAAAGAGACTGGAGGAGATTTTTATATACATAATTTTTCTTTTGACGTTATATCTTCTGGTTATTACAGTGGAAACCACAGTGCCTTCAACAACGACACAATCAAAGTTCCTTGTAGTCAGGTCAAATGTTATTCATATAGCAAAGCAAACAGTGGGATCAAACCAGACCTGCCACTGTTTTAATCTTCAACTGGCTGAACCATTTTATAAAATGTTTTTTAGTGTTAAATCTTAATTTAAAAAGTAACTAGTAAGCTGTCAAATAAACATAGTGGAGTGAAAAGTACAATATTTCCCTCTGAACTGTAGAGGAGTAAAAGTATTAAGTAGCACTAATGGAAATAATGGCAACTATAGTGGTAAATATGTGTTAATGGAAAAGATTGTTGCCTTCGTTATATTTTTTAAAAGACAGCAAACAAATTCGATCTACTGAGTTTAAAATAAAATTATTATGTGCATGAGGCTTTCCCTCGCTTTCTGTGATGTCTACCGGTGAGCCAGCGCCTAACTAGTGTGCATCTTACCTTCAGTATTACATTTTTTAAAAGGCCAACGCTGGAGGATGCGAACCTGGGCCTTTAGTGTCAGAGGGGAGTGTGTAAAGTGTGATTCAGACCGACAACAACCCCGCACTAAAGCAGCTGTATAGCGTCTACCTTTGGAGGAAAGAGTGCTGCACCTGGGTGCCCTCGACACCTCCCACAATGATGGGTAGATAAAGATAGCTTCTTGTACTTTCTCAAGCACTTCTTGAGAAGCCAGCAGCTGATAGAATACTTCGACTTCATTATGTCACTTTCACATGCTCTACAAGACACCCCGATTTCCATAAGACCTTCATTTTGATATCTTGAGTTCCTGTACTTAAAGTGTCCACACAGCTACCATCCAATGTAACACTGGAGCTGTTTTCCCTGCATCATATTTTTTTACCAGTAACAGAATTTAGCTGAAAGGAATCCATATGATTAAAAGGCCTTAAATGAGACGAGACCTTCCAAGATTTGACAAAGGATGAGACGCCAGTTCTTCTAAGTGGAACGAATACAGTGGAAATGCTGCTAAAATGTCCTCAACTGACCCGTCTTCACCCTCCTCTCTGTCTCTCTGTTCATTTAAACCTCTCTTGGTTTCTCACTCTTGCTTTGAATTTAAATTATTTATTTGCATGACTATTAAACAAAGCCTTGTCACCATGGCTGTTTTGAAAAATGTGCGAATAGAACGAAAAATTATGTATGTACACCTCAACGCTTTTTAGGACTTTATTGCATAATCACTTAGAATAGCACAAACTCTCTCTTTCACCCTATTTCTCTTTCTCTCTGTGTTCCTCCGAGCGTTCCTCATTCATTTTTATGTTCCCAATTTTATTTTGTCATCAGTCTGCGTTTCTGTCTTTGACTTTCTTTCCACCGTTTGCCTAATTTCCTCATTCTCTCTTTATTTCCTTCTTCATCTCTTCAGCACCCTGCTCGCTCTCTGGTTTTGCCAATTTGGTGTGCGTTCACAAAACTTGTCCTGCATTGCTCATATCCTCCTTTTTGCTTCTGGGGCGGCACAATGGATCGATACATCTATTTCCGCAGCCAAATTTTGTTTTATTGTGCCTTCCATGTGCTCGGCAATAACAGACTGATTACATTTAGAGAATAAAAGTCCTCTGAGGCAGACACGAGCAAATCCCACAAATTGCTTCATTTATTTGGTAGCACTTGAGGTAACATAACTGCGGCAAGTGCTGGTTTTGTTGACATGAACATGTAGCAGCATAATGCGGCAACTTTTGTATTCAAGCTGTAAAGCTGCTTTCAAGTGCTGTTGAAAAATATTCAAATTACAACTAGAGTGCAAATGAACGACCCAGGAATGTAGCAGAAAACAACTTGGAAACTTAATGATGAGGAGTAATAATAGGAAAAGTGGGATGTTTTTCTAATAATACACATGCTAAGATGTAATATCATGGGGGGCGTGAAGACATATTGTTTCAACAGCTAACATTTACTTAAAATCGAGATGAAATTAAAAAAAAGTCTTTCAAAACCTTTTAGATTACATCCCCAGTCATGTTGTGCACCTGTTTAACAATATATGCCAAACGAACAAACAAAAAATCTTTTTCTTTGTAATCCAATCAGGCATTTTTCTTGTACAACAAAATATGACTCGTGCTTATGTAAGCTGGAACTAATGCGTTTTGACCCAATGTTATCGTGACACTCTATTATCAATTGATATTCAACTTTTAGAGGTGCAAAGCTAAGGCTAAGATTCATTAGTTAGCCAGCTAGCAAAAGTGTGGTACTTTGGTGTTTCTTGTCAAACCCTTTAATCCCTGTTTCCCCAAAATACCATCGTTACAGGCCCACTGGCAAGAATTTACCCACCGCAGATTATCAGCAAGGTATTTTATGGTGGACTGCTTCAGCAGCTAGCTAAAGTTAGCTGCATGGATCAAATGATGGGAGTGTCAGGTCTCACCTCACTGCTTAACATTACTGTTCAAAAGCACAACTTTATAAGTTACACAAAACACAAATTCATGACTCTTCACTGATTTGGGTGAAACTGGATCATATTTATAGAAAAAATGCTTTCTAGTTCTCCCTCTGACATCCTCTGGTTGCTCAGCTTTAAATCTGGATCAGACTTTCTGCTAACTTAGCTGCCGTTAGCACACAACAGAACCGGGCTCAGCAGCTTCACAATGAACACAGCCTGACTGGGACTGGACGCAGCCTCTGAGACCAACAGGGTGTGCAATATCCAGGTGACTTCCAGATTTTCCTGGGGGAAAGATGGCTTTACTTGTTGCTAAAGTAGCTAACTGCTAACCACTTTGTATAGATGCATTGGCTACTGCGACAAGTCCCTAGCTGTCTGTTTTAACATGAAACGTAAATATGCAGAAGAAAATAGCACTTTATTATCTGTGTCTTGTGGTCTTTTAGCGCATTCTCTATATTTGGTTTATATTCGGGCTGTTGTGGCCTTGTGTTTGCCCATTATTCTTATGTCAAACAGGGTTAATTTGGCTGATTTCTAACTTCCATTCTTGGCGAGGATCTGTCTTGCCAGGGCACTTGAAGGCAGCATGTTCAGCCTGTGCAATATAGATCTTAGCACACAGTATGTAAAATGTGGTATTTATTCCATAGTGTATGGAAATTTGCTCAGTCTCTAGCTGTAGTATCAAGTGTTCATTTTAGAGGGGCATGGTGAGAGGTGGATATCAGGTCAGTTGCGGTTGGCTGGTCTGGCTTTACTATTCTGTTACTCCTTTACAGTCTATTCTCTTTATTTATTCAGAAACTTCGCAGTGCTTCCATCACTCCTCCTACTGAAGAATTTGCCGTCTTATGAAATCCAGAACTTGAGCATTAAGACCTGAGGCTTTAAAAAACTTTTTTTTTATAATTTATGTGCACTTCCGATCTCTCACTTACTGTCTTTCTCTCACCACTTTTCTCGCGCTCTGTTTTTCTCTGCTCAGTGCTTGTGTGCAATCAGGGAAATTGTGGTGTTTTGGATGCCGCCTCTTCACACTCACAGGTGCTGACTGTCTCTGTGAGATTGGCAGAACGAGACGAGCAAAGTGCCCCGCCATTAGCTTATTGGACAGCCTGGTCAACACAACTCTGTGTGTGCGAGTGTGTATCCATGCTCTCTGATACTGCCAAGTGGGGTAGATTTCCTCTCCAATAAGCATGTTGCAAACCTGTTCAAACTGGTTTAATGGCTGTTCTTTTAGAAAACTGAACTGTGCATAATCTAATAATTCCAAATGCAGATGTGCAGTGGTATGTGTATTTGCAAATACCGTTTGCTCCAACCTACATGCAACATCTATTTCAATTTGACAGTGTACTGCAAGTGGTTTATCACATTACAGCCCACAAAACTGATTTAAAATGTTTAGCTTGACACTTGTACTCTTGGCATCCACTGCCTTATCCTGTGTGTGTTTCAAAGCCTACAATAAGTTAAGCCTAAGATAAGCAGGGACTGAATTTATAGTGTTTGAATGCAGGCAAGGGTCAGACTGGGATACAGTAGAATAAGAAACATATGTTAAGATTCACAATTAAAGTCCTGGTAATAAATTAATACAAAATGAACAGCTTTCTATACTCTGACATGACAGAATATCATTACATATTAACTTACATCCATTTAAAAGGCCCTTCTAAACAGAAGCAAGGCCCCTAGATTGAAAGAGACGTAAAACAACTACAAACGATGTGGCTGTCTTGTTTGCTTTGTGTTTAATTTGTGGTAATTATTATGTCTTGTTTTTGTTTTACGCCTCTTTGTGGTCCTTTTGTGTTATTTTGTGGTTGTTTTGCTTCTTTTTTTTAATCAGCCTGTGGTCATTTTATATTTTTGTGGTTGCTTTAGTGTCTTTGTAGTATTGTGGGGTTTTTTTGTTTTACATCACACTGTGTGGTCATTTGTGTCTGTTTTGGTTGCGTGTATCTTTGTGGGTTTGTTGCATATCTTTGTGATCGTTTGGGGCCTCTTTGTGGTCACGTTGCGTCTTGTTGTGGTCGTTTTGCATCTCTCTCTGGTCGTTTTGCAGCTCTTTGTGGTCTTTTGCATCTCTGTGATTTAGATTTGCGTATCTTTGTGGCCATTTTGTGATCGTTTTGCATGTCTTTGTGGTAATTTTGCATCTCTTTGTGGTTGTTTTGTGTCTCTCTCGAAGGGGCTTTGGTCCAGGGACCTTGCTGTGCCCAGTATGCCAATTCAGTAATCCATCCATGAAACTAACAAGCCAACACCCCCTGACCCTTGTGGAGGGGCACCATGGGTGGTCAATCAGGTTCTAGGGGCACGACTGTTCCACCCCTGGCCACAAGACTGAGGCAAAATGTGCTGTGAATCTGCAAAGCTTGCCTTCTGTCTGCACTGTACAGCGGCATGGCTCCATTACAGACCATCCTGTAAGAGTCACAGTTCACTTGCTCTGTGTCCTGGCAAAACACCCTGGAGCAAGACAATAAACCACGCATAGTAAGTCATTCAGCATAAGGCTGTCAGCCATCTGCCTGATATTCAAGAAAGGAAATTTCTAGTCTTGTTTTGGCAGCAGAGGAGCTGTAAAAGATGCCAGACAGACAGTGACAAACAGGCCGACAGACATACTGACACAAACACGACACAAACAGGCAAACAGACCAACTGACAGAAAAAGAAAATAGACAGATGTCGGCTGTGACAGTACAAGGGAAATATTTTTATTTGTTATCATTTTCTGCGCACATGCAAACACAGTCGGTTAGAGTTACAGTAACAAAGTCTCATCAGTCACATGCAATGACAGGCAGCTGATCTCAAACACCAAGGAAGTGAACAACTTAAAACAGCATGTCAACATCTGCCGCTCTCACTCATTGTTCACGGTCAACATCCCATTTTGTCACCTTTTTTTAAATTCACTTTACTTTATTTCACTATTTTTAACACACAGAGACACATTCTCTATCAATATCTCCCCTGTTTTTAAGGTCAAGGTTTTGTGCCTTTCTTTTCCAAACTTTCTCTTTTCATTTGCTTGTTTCTCTCAAGTGCCCTTCTGTTTCTTTTCAATCTTTTTGTCTTCATCAGATTGCCATTGTTTCTCTCTTATCCTCCTTTCTATCCCATCCTCACCCGAGCTATGCCCTCTTCTCATTTTCTTCCCCGTCCTGTGATCACTATACATCAATGAGAGGTTGTTGATGCTCAATGAAAGCAGTGGCCTTTAAAGTGCGGGTTGCAATCTCTGTCTCATTGCTTTTCTTTCGTTGTCTCTCTGTCTGGCTGCTATTGTCTGGGACAGAGTCTCTCTGGTTGGTTTCTCTACCTCTTTTCTAATGTAATCTCTCTTTTTTTTTTTACCTTCTGCCCCGTGTCTCCCCCTTGTTCTCTGTTCTCTCTCCCCCCCTTTCTGTTTCCACTGCATCTCCATGTTTCTCCTATCCTCTCCTCCTCATTTCCTTTGTGTGAGCGTCTCTCGCTCTCTGCCGGGTGTATTTCCTCTCTCTCTGGAGGAATAAGACTTTTTGAAGTTGTACCAGAGGAAAAGCGCCTTCAGCCCTAATACACTTCATCCTGGTTACTGGCGCTTACAGCATGGCCTACTATTGTGTGCCACAGTGCTTTGTGAACTTTACCAGGGAATTAAACATAAACCAGCAACTCTGCCTGACACACAGTCTCACAGTCAGGGTCAATTCATGAAGAACCATGTTAGAACAATGTTACAATGCTCATTCTGGCCTGTGTTAAGTACTGCCTTGATATCATGCAGCTATTTTTTTCTCAAATCCTCATTCTGCAAAATTGTTAGATTTTAATTGCAGCATGCTTTACAAAACCACTGATATGATGATTAGAGTAATTATCTGTTAGCTATATTATCTGTAGTTATTTCGGTTGTTTTGAGCTGTAATTTTTTTTAAAAAATCTCTCCAACTGTCTGTTTTAAATCTTTCAACTTGCGCTCCCTGGCAGTCCCTGCCAAAGAACCACAGATGGAAATTTACTATATGGTGCAATACATAATATATTCAACACATTCCCTCTTAAATAATTAAAATAAATATTCAGTAAATTTGAAAAAAAAGAAAAAGAAAGAAGTTTTTTACTGCACTTCTGCTCTTGTACCTAGTTAAGCATGTGTTTGGTGGACTATAGCACTTGTGCTAGCAATCACACATGTAGCTGAGCTCGGTAAAGCTACATCATATCACAGTCAAGCAGGCTGGTACAAGAATGTAGTGTTTTTAAAGACCTCAGATGTTTCAGTGTCACAGTCCTGGTAAAGAGACAAAGACAGACAAACAAACATGGGCATAGTCTCTGTGATGTCAGACACAGGCTTTTGAAAAGCCGTCTCTCTGGCTGTCACCGCCGCTGCAGCGCCTGACTCAAACTGACTCATGACTAATCCAAAAATGGTCAAAGAGGTGGAGCGTGGGTGGAGTTCAGGCAGGCCAAATGGAGCAGCTACCTAATTAAAGCCACTAACCTGTCACCCAAATAAGCCCTGCATAAAATATACACAATATTTGGGACACCTTAACTTTATCAGCATTATCAAGACATTACCTTTTAATGAGTTGAAGCCCCAGTTATCAATTCCTTCAATTTTCTCAGGCATAATAATTTAATAATAACAGTGACAACCACACTTGTCTGTGTCTCTTTATCTCCATCTCCTCCTCTGTGATTGGTGTGGATTTAATAAGGAAATAGAGTTATCTGGGGTCACATTGTTTATGGAGTTCAAGAAAGTATAATAAAAAAAGGAAGGGGAGGGACAGTAACAGCAAACTTTGTCAGGATTAGGATCAATGCAAAGTAAGTTTTCACGTACAAGGGGTATGCCTTGGTGTTTTGATAAAACCAATAAACCTAGTAAGTGTACAGAAAAAGAAAAAAGAACTGCAAATGTCAAGAATAGAATAAATATAAAAATCAAAACATGTACAATAACAAATATGAAAAAAGACAAATAAGTCAAATAAATCACATTTTAAAATGAAAAGGGGCAGTTTAGAGTCTGAAACAAAGAGGACAGCATTTGTGAAATATTGACTAAGAAATGTTCACAGCATAATGTATGACGAATATGTGCAATGTGCAGAGGTAACAATTAAAAACGTTTCCATTAATGCTGTGCATTTAAGTCAGATATGGAGACTTAATGTTAATGTAACGTGTAGTTTCTATGAGTGGCAATAAGAGTGGGGGGTTGATGAGGCCAGCTGCAGTTGGGGAAAAAAACTTAACTTGTGGCACAATACTTTGGTCCTGATGGACTGCAGCCTCCTGCTGGAGGGGAGTGTTTTAACAAGTTTCTATCTGGGATGGGAGGGGTCGATCATAATTTTTCCCGCTGGCCTCAGGGTCCTGGAGGCGTACAGGTCCTGGATGGATGGCAGAATGCAGCCAATCACCCTCTCAGCAGAGCAAATGATACGCTGCAGTCCAGCTTTGACCTTATGTGGCATCGTGATACGAGATGGTGATGGAGGAGGCGAGGACGGACTCAATAGCTGTGCTTCTATCAATTTATTTTTCTGTGCATTTTTGGTGGAAAATTAATGATAAAATCCTCCTCGGTCTCACAAAGTTTTCCGCAGAAGTTCTGATGTAGTGAACATTGTTGTTTTCAGTCTTAGAGGAGAAGAAGAAGCTGTTTCCGCTGTCACAAATAGCGCTGACATGAAAGAAAAATGACAGCTTCCCCAGTTAAGAAAAGCCAGGAAGGCCTCTCTCAATTTTTCTCTTATAGATGACAAAGGAGACTGCCTTTTTTCCCTTCTCTTTCTTTGAGGTTTATTGGCAGTATTGTTTCCGGTTCACAACCTCTAGTTCTTCTACTTACCTATGTAATAGTCTCACCACTCCTGAATAAAACTGCGCTTGTTATTTGCACTAAACCAGTTGATGAAGATGTGCCTAATTCCCATTTTAATTTTTTAAAGTTCGCTTTAAATTTACAATTAGACACAACAAGGCTAATTACGGCTGTGTAGACCACACCATCACTGACTCTGAAATTCTTCTTACACTACTACAGGAAATAACAAAAGGAAATACATACCCCTGTTTATTATTAGTCATTTATTAATGGTATAATCTGCAACATTTTTTCTAAAAAAAAAAAAAACAACTGCCATGGGAACTTCACAAAACTGCCTGTATTTCATCATTTTTTCCTCATTGTTTTGCTGTGCTCGGGATGTTTCACCAACCCAAACCGCTGGTGTTTGATGTCCTGATGCATTTGTGAAGAGCTTGCACAATTCCGACTGACTCTACCTTTAAGCTAAACTTCCAGTCAATGACCCTCTTCATGTCTGCAATCATAACAGGCTCAGAGTCTGGTCAACCAGTTGACTTTAGAAGGAACTCAAGTTCTGTATCTGTATATGTTTTGACCAGACTTAGCTATACTAGATGCTGAAATTAGGGGACAAACATATCTTTACTTACCTATTCACAATGAGCTGTAGTTCATAATATAGGAGCAGTATTATAGAATAAAAGAGCAATGTGTGTGACCTAAGAGTTTGGATTTCTGATAGGCTCTCAGTTGTAAGCAGGAGTGTACCAACTCTTTTCCCATTCATCACTGTCAAAAATCAATCTGGCTTTGTGTTGGCTTGTGAAAATAGGCTACTGAGCTCATTTGAGAACAGGTTATTGCATCAAACAAGTCTCTTTTTTTTGCAATTGTTGTCATTGTTTTGTCAAGTTCAGGTTATAAAAAAGAAAAGGTCGACTATTGAGTGTTGCACAGTTTGGTTCACTGTGTGTCAAAAGAAGGCGTACAGTGATTGGGCGCCGTCTGTGAAGCAATTAAAAGAATTATTCCACCACGTGGGCACACGCTGTACTTAACAGGGTTAAGCCTCAAAATGTAGCAACATCCTGCAACACTAAACAAAGTTCTGTTTTTTACCTTTTTCAACCCTTGTATGCTTGAATTTGGAAAAGGTATCAAGTGATATTTGACAAGGTATAAATACTTTAACTGAGCAAACGTTATCTTGACAACACACTTTCATCTTTTTCTATCCATTGTTTGCATCATTTTGACTGCAGTACTGTATGTTTAGCATGTATGTACGCTTTATATTTGTTTATTGTATGGTTTGAAACGTGTTTAAACTGTAAACAGTTTGAACATTGGACAGCGCTTCCAGGTCTGAAAAGTGAAGCCAATGTAGAGGGGAATTACCCTGCTTCTCCTGTGATGTATGACCTCAGTAAACAGTTTCCTAATGACTTTTTGGTCCCATTTAGAGTAAAATAGACAATAAAGCAAGGTATGCTTTAGGGCAGGTGCTACCTGTGATTGAGTCATTCTTTCTCAGCGAATTCATCTAGTACAACACACAGGGCTCACAAACTCACATCAAACAGTATTGTTAAAATATGGATCAATATTCTGTAGGTACGTTGCCTATTTCTTGCTTAAAATGTTTTCAGAAATATATTTTAGTGTACTGTTTAGCTGTAATCCTAACAAGATTGCAACCGGGCAGGCTGCCATGGTCCTGTTGAATGAACGTACCAAAACAAAGCACCACCCAAGTCAAAGTACGTCACCCACCAGCTTCACATTCTCTTCGATACTGTGCATGTTCTTTTTGCAAAAATCCAAAACGGCAGCCCCCTTTAACTCCAAACTCCAAGCTTTAAAACGCCAGTGCACAAAACAATGGGTGATGTCACAGTGGCTCTGCCCACTAATGTACTGTCAGTGGTCTTGTCAGAGAACTAAACCAACTTCTCACTTGATTTGTAACCTCAGTAAACCTTTTCTTCGTTCTAGTCCCATTAAGAATAAAAAAGATGATAAAGTAGGGTACATTTAAAGGCGTGCCATGACTACCTTGTTATTAACAGCTTGATACAACGTTGTGTCCTCCTAGCAGTACATATCGTCCCCGGCTCCACCATCTCACCCAAAGATGGTTTCTTCTGGCTCCAAAAAAAAAACAAAAAAACAAGATTTGATAGACCAGTGGATGACGTCATGGCTCCTTTCACTATTTATTATACAGTCTATGGCTCAAACAAGGAGATTGGTTGGATTGGATGTTCAGTGTAGATGATTTCTTCATGATATGCAGAACTACATGGTCATACATGAGTAATGATATAATCTTCAGTTGCATTAATTGAAAGATCTTCTGATTGAACTGATAATTGCAAAAGTCATCCACCATTCTGACAAATGTAAAAACAATCCCTTGTGTTGCTACTGACATGCTTTAGTTTTATAAGGTTTGAGAGAATCTGTTTTTTTTTCCTTCTAATGTTTGAAATGTGTTGTCAGGCCAGCACAAATGCTCGTGGTGCAAGCTCAGCCTCATGTCCATCAGTTTCTCGCCAATATCACAGTATGACTGTGCAGAGATGAGTCGCCGGGGGACTCAGCCTTATTAAAAAACTACCAGAATTATTTATAAAACTCATCAAGAGAGCTTGCATGACATTAGGGACTCAGAGAAGTTTTAGACTCATAAACATGGAGCATCCCTTGCGATTCATAAAAATCAGTGCCAGAGAAAAAAAATACCATCTGCTTCTTTCTCTCTCTACAATGTCAGAGGTGTTATCAGTTTCCTTTGCAGGGCTTTCTCTGACTCTCTGCTACATCTTGATCACAGCCCACCACACCTGCATGCCATTACGGAGGGACTGAAGCACCAGAGTTTAATATGTTAAACTCAATTAAGGGCAGTTAAGAGCGGCACCGTGGCATTGTGAGTCTAAAGTGTGTCCCTCAAATGAAGCTGCCCCCAGGCCCCCGTGACTGTTGGATTTCACCTCCGGGATTTGGCAGAATATCACAATTACATTTTCGTTGTCAGCCAGCTCCATCTCCATTCTGGGGGTCGGGCAATAGTAATCTGACTCTGTCACAGTAATCTCTGCCATGGGAACTTCACAAATCAGGACTAATTAAACAGGCGGCAGATTCTGCGTGACGGGAAGCAGTTAATGTTGTTCTTGTTGAATGAGAGTGGCTAGGCCTCAGTTAAAGCTCCATTCAGGATCATTTCTTTCTATAGAATAAAGAATATTCTCAGTATCACCGTAAAGATGGGAACAAAAGAGGACTAAAGAGGTTGAAGTGCTTATACCTTTTAAGTATATCAAATGACTCATACTATGGATGGAACTCATGAGTAATTTTCAACAGGATATGATTCATCTTTAAAGAAATAATATTATATCCAATTTGGATTCTTGTAATTGACCATTTGCTGAGCCCTATCTTCTTTAATTGCTGTTGGTACGCCTGTCAGGCTTTCTATTCTCATGTGGCTCAAATGCAGTTTACAATTATAGCAGTGGCAAATTTAATATTGAAACAATGGGTCTTCAATTTCACAATAAAGTAAATAAAAAAGTGGGTACAAATTTTTTGTAGCAGGTTTTATCAGCTGTTAAGAGCTAGCATAAAGTAATGCAAATGCTAAAAGTCTGTCATGTCAATGTCATGCTAAAATCCTGAGGTTATGTCCTGAGCATGAAGTGAGCATCTTCACCAGTTGATGGTTCATTTAGAAGACATGGAAATAAAGGAGCGGCCTTGTTTATGTGTGCCTGCTCCATGTATTGCAGGGTAAAGCTATTGTTAGTCCTACTATTAGGCTGTAATACAGTATTATGAACAGAAATGTAATTAAAATGTTACTCATTCTAACATAATATTTCTTGAACGAGAATAAAGTTTAAATTTATTCTTCACTGTAATGCTACTCTTTTAAAGGCGGGTGAGATTTGTGGGGGTTTATTGGCAGAATATGCCAGAAATTGAATATATTTGTAAGAATATTTATCTTATCATATAATCATCTCAAAATAAGAATCATTGTGTTTATAATCAGCCCTTTATATCTCCAGACAGCGTCCTTTTCCACAGATATCACCATGTTAAGCTGCTGTTTTCTACAGTTGCCCAGAATGGACAAAGCAAAAAAACTGCACAGGTCTCACAGCCACTGTGAGTTTTTTTTACGTGCTTTGAAGGGGTGGGTGACAGAGAGTGTTTGCAGTCTGCAAGCTCACATCTAGATGCCACTAAATCCTACACAGTGGTCCTTTTAAAGAAAAGAACCTAGAACCTTTAACTCAGGCAAATGTAACGCCATCTAATGCAAATTCATCTGGAGCGCTACGACTGTCAGTAGGAAGCAAGTCATCTGGACAACGTTACCTAATAACTATGCAAAAAATCACAATCTGATTATTGTCCACAATGTAGATTTGTGTTTCCATGTCCTAAGACAATAGGACATAATATGGTTTAGGTTATAATACCTGTAATTGTTTCATCCACCCTGACATCCTCACTACATGTCACTCTTTTATACTGTGTGTGTTGTAATGTTCATATTTTGATTATTAAACTATTTTAACTTAAACCTTTCCAAACTGTGACACTTTCACAACTTAAACAAAGCAATACTCAGGAGCAAACTGTGGAGCTCCATTTTCTGCAACACACATCCAGTTTAAATCAGATACACACTGTCGAATGCTTTATTTACACTGTTGTTTTTGTGTTGTTGACTTTGTAAACTCTTAAACGAAGGACACCACTGTCTAAACTCTTAAGGTACAGAGTTTTACTTTTATTCATTTGTGAAAATTTGTTATGTTGGCTAAACTATGACGGGACTATTGCTGTTCAGCGAATGATCAATTGCTCAAGGTAACACTGCAGCATCAGTATACTTTTGTCCTAATTTGTATACACAGTACACACAGTAGATGTTTGAGGTGGTTGTTAAGCTCGAGGTTTAAGAGGCAAATTTGAAACCACTGGTCAGTTTAAATCCCAGATTGGCTCAGGGGGACGGTGGAGGCAGAGGACTTTGTCTGCGCTCTCCTTTCGCCTCGCCACACATTTAAACAGCCACGTAGATAAACACTATCCTTCGAGTGTCTGTGTTTAAAAGTCTATCGCTGTTTTCTCTTGTAGGTCATTGAAACTCACTTTAAATGTTTGTGCAAGTAAGTGGCCAGTATTGATGTGAGATGGGTCTGAACTGCATGACCACAAAGCAATCAAAAGTCCAATTTATCGACACGTACACACACACGCAGAGAGAGACTCAGACAGTACTCAAATGTCTCTTTGAGTGAGAACTTCAAAGACAGCTTGTACTTTCCCTTCAGCTGTACATGTTCCCCTTATAAAATGTAATTAGTCTCAACCTCAGCGATAAACACACTCAAAAACCTGCACCCTAACTTGCGCACATATCAGCTTAATGTATTTCTCTCCCTCTGTCTTCTGCATTGCATCGTTCAAAACGTCTAATGTGTTATCAGTTGTGTCATTTTTTTCCACTGTAAGACCTGAGGTGTTGTTGCCACCGCTGGCATTTTTAACATCGCACAAAATATTTCCTCCTCTATCATCATCCACAGATTTCTATATTTTCCATTGTGGTGGCAAATCCCAGTGAAAGGATCATTTACTTTGATGCACGAGCACAAAGATGATTGATCAAAGATTTTAGATTAGCATAGCAGCCGTGAAGTGCAGCCACAAAATGAATATTAAATGCCAGCCGAGCTTTAGATTGTGAGGGCATCTCACCTCAGGGATGTAATGGAGTGCACTGTCAATATGGAAAGCATATTTTTATTCACAGCTTACTTCTGTAGAGATGGGTCGGGAAAGTGCACACAGTTCTGCTACATCAAACTCTGTATGACTGCCGCTGCTTCTTTCAGTGGCAGATGTCGTCTTGTGAGTATGTTAATGTCTGCTTCTACGTCGCCGTTCGCTGAAAGCCAGAGGACAGGTGGAGTAGCCCCCCGAAAGGAAGTACCTGAAAATGACTGCTTTTAATGTTGTGTACTGCTCAGCTGAAAACGAGGTGAGTGATTGTGACTGACCTGTGTTTACGTGTTCCCATCTCCTCCTCCTCTCTCCGCAGCCGGATGCTTGGTGAAGCATGGTGGTGAAGATGGTTAGAACGCACTTAACGGGGCCACTGTCATGGGGCCGGGTCAAATGGCCGAGTATAATGGGAACGGGAGTCCTTTATCTGCTGCTGCTATCAACCTGTCTCGGCCAAGACACAGAAGGTAAAGGCAGTCTCTCTAGTTGTGTCTCCTTATCCATCTCTCTTTCAGTCACTCTCTGTCTTTGACTTGCCTCTTCTCTTCGTCTTCATCTTTTTTTTCTCAGTTTTATAATTCAGAGCGGGATCAATCTGCTCAGCAGGGATTTAATATCAGAACTGTGCACATAACTTTCTTGACTCCAGGCTTATCTTAGGTCGTGAGCACATCTCAGTTAGCTGTGTCACAAGATTTCCCTGATTCATTATTGATGTGTGTTGATGACTGACGATGAATGGTGCTTTGTTTAGACAGCAACAGCACAATTTGGCCAAGGGTATTAGGCAGTATACTCAGTTTTACCTCTAATTATACAGCATAAATCACTGTAGTCTTTTCTTGCCATGTAGTTTTAAAGTAAAGTCAGGGATAGACATCTATTTGTCCATGTGCCGATCCAACACCACATCATTTATTAACCCTGAAATGGACCCTGCTTCTTCCCAGCAGTGTCCCATACGCCAATTTTTATTTCCCAGGATGGCAAACTCATGTTCAATGAAATTCATTCATTCATTCATTCATTCATTCATTCATTCATTCATTCATTAGCAGTATATATCTGGTATCAGATTGGCACTCTGTATCAGCTGATACACAGAGTTCAGGTATTGGAATTGGCATCAGGAAGGAAAAAATTTAATCGGAACATGTCTAATGTTCATATTTTTAAGCAGGATACACAAAAGGCAATTCAATGCAACTTAACACAGCCTTCTTTAACTATGACACTTGTGTTGTTCACATGTCTCTTGATTGAATTGTGATGTTGTGTTTCATGAAGGCGTTGTTTCAGGTGAGAAAATTAGTTGTGGAAAGCGACAGCACACCGAGTAAGTTTTAATTTTCATGCAGTAATTTGGCTTACATACAGCAGTTAATAGAAGCAAATACAATAATGAATAAAAATGGCAATTAATACAATGTGTTCACATATACAATAAATAAACACAAGCATACAGGTTAATGTTAGCATCACTCTTTTCTTTGTCAGTTGTCATCAAAACCATCTCAAGAAGCAGCCAAAGACACCAGGAACCCCACACTCATAGCTAGTAACAGGCCAAATAACATTTTGTTTAAAAAGCCAAGAGCTGATGGGAAAAAGACCTTGTGAAACACAAGGTCTAGAGGTGAATAGAGATGGAAATGCCTGTGTGTCTCCCGGTCAGGTGGTTAAAAGGGTTGTTCTGGGGAGGTTTGACTTACTACAGAGATCAAGGGTCAAAGGACAGAGGGTGTTTAGCATTGTGAGTATTGTGCAGACCCCAGAGGCAAATTGTGATTTGTGAATTTGGGCTATTTAAATAAAACTTGACTTTACTTGGTCAGTCCACCATTTTTATATCTCAAAATCTGCTGAATGGATTGGCACCAAGATTTTCACAGACATTTACAGTCCCCAAAGGATGAATCCCGCAGACATTGGTGATCCCTTTACTTTAAAGGCTCATTTATGGCCCTGTAACATATGAAATAAAATAATATGAAAGAAAAATCTAAATTTTCTGACATAACAAACTTGGAGGAGGTTATGTACCTCTCGAGAAAGAGGTAAAAGAAATGGCAGTGTTGTAGACAGCGGTGGTCTGTGCAGCAAGTAAATATTGTTTTTAGTTTTTACTGACTAACAGATGATGAAAATTATTTCCAATACTTTCAGATTTTTAAAAATGTGGCTGTCTTGCTTCAACTATTGGCTACATTGTCACCCTGCCCCCATGTCTATTAGATATCATGCTCATTTCATCCAGTAAGCTTTCAGAAAATGTGCCGAAATACAGACAAATATAATGCAGAATATGGGCAGAAGGTTCTGTCCGAATGCAAATCTAACATTTAGAATAAATCAGCCTTTATTCTAACACCACGATGAAGTTCTCATTTTTGAGTGAAATGTCTCAACTGTTGGATGAATTTGGTGCAGATATTCATGTCCCCTTCAGGATGAATTCTGATAACTTTGGTAAAACTTTTCGTCGGGTCAAATTTTAACTTTGTCCAGTGCTTTAGTTTCTGGTCTGGTTTCTAGAGATGTAGAGATTTTGACCAGACCATCACTGATACTGAGTGTCAGATCAGAGCATCACTAGTGTAATGTAAATGTTTAGGTGGATGTAAGTGGTAAACTATGCAGAATTATCCCAAATACAATGAATAGACTCATCAAAAATAATTCCTCTCAATCATCATGCCCTTGCCTTCTTATTTTCTCATTATTTTGCTGTGCTTGGATGCTTAACCAACCCAAAATGTTGATATTTGTCGTCCTGAGGATGAGACGCAATTATCTTTCTGCTGATTATACAAATAGCAACTGACAAATCCAACTGATTCAACCTTTAAGATCTGTAATCAGTTCAAGTGCCCTGGTGTGTTACAGCGTTTCTTTCTCAATGTTAAGAAGAGTGTGCAATAATAGTAAAACTTGAATGTGCCAAGGATATTTTAACGTTGAAAAATCCCTGAACTGAGAGCAAACTGAAGCAAGGTAAGGCAGAGATGAAGTCATCACCGATGGGAGAGCTCAGCATAATACTCTCTTGACTTCCTGCTCGATTTGTCAGAATATTAATATTCCATTTAACTCTTAGTCCTTGAGATTTATCTCGTTGGCATTTAGCTGACAGGGGCTGCAGCCAAAGGTGAATGTCTGTGAGTGTGTATGCTTCGGTGCAGAGGTAGAAGAGGAGCATATGTAAGCATCATGTTGGTTTTTAGTGAAGTATACAATTTGAAACATCCTTCAATTTAGCTCTCCCTGGACACATCTGCCTCTCCTCATCTCTCCTCATCACACACGTCCACCTGCATTCAATTACACCTGTAAAACTGTGTTTCCTAAACTGTTGGCAGGGTCTCAAAAGCAGGAATGCAGGCGGTATTCTGGCGGCTCTGCACATAACAAGAATAGTATGTTTTAATGAGCCTGGATTTCCAGGTTGACAGACAATATGTTGCTCAGTTTGGGTCCCCTCATGACATGAGTGCTGGTGTGTTTTTAATGAGCTCCAGTCCCAGGATGAACGGCTGATTTTAGCTGTTTGGACCCTCGCATGACAAGAATACTAGTATGTTTTAATTAGCCTGGGTCCCAAGGTAAGAGGGAGACTATATTTACTCACGTTTGGTTTCCTGCATGACAAGAGTACCAGTATATTTTTAATGAGCCTCGATCCCAGGGTGAGAGTCCACACAATATGTCAAATGAGGCTTTTGAGCTGAAAGTTTGTTTTTCTTCTCCAAAAAACTGCCACAACTTGAAACTGATTAAGATCATAATGTTTTAGAGCTTGTTTCTGAAACCATTTTGACTTAAAGTGCAGAGGCTGCCTGAGAGGCAGGGGTGAGGGAAATAAAAAGTCCACTAGCTGCATGTGGTGGGGAATCAACGTGCTGAAAATCATGGTGCATTTATGGTGAAACAGTTCCAGTCCTTTGTCTATATTAAATAGTTTTAATGTGTGACTTGAAGAACAACACATACTACACCTCTGTAATACAAATACACAGGCAAGTATTAACTATTTCACTACTGAGAGGCATGTAGGACCCTAGGAAGAGTAGTTGCTACCTTGGTATTGACTAATGGGCATCTAAATAAATAAATAAATGAAGAGGCCACCTAACTTTTTAACTGAAAAGACACTTTAGAAGGCACTTTATCACATTGTTTTGGACATTTGGCCACCCTGGAGGGCACTTCATCATGTTTTGTCCACTGAGAGGCCACTCGGAGGGCAGTTTACCACATTTTGTTCAATGGAAAGACACCGTAGAGGACATTTCACCACATTTTGTCCTCTGGTAGCGCCCTGTACAGGACGTTTTACCACACTGTCCAGTCAGAAGACACTATATAGGGCATTTTATCACAGTGTCTTTGAGTCCACAAGTGTTTTAGTACACAAATCTCTAGCTAATGTTGCTAGTTTCAAAAATAGCAGAGTGAAATGCAAACTCTCTGCTCTGGTGAATTCCTGTACTTGACTTCACTCTAATTATGAATTCAATTGAAGCCTGCGGTGTGTGGGCGGTGCTTCACTGGTTGTTTTAATTGAATGTGACTTATCTGCGAACAGGAACAAGACACAACAGACGGTATGAAAAGAGTTATGCTTGAGTTGTCACACACTGAGTGTGAAGTGTGTGTATCTCTGTGCTCATATGGCTCTATTTTAATGCCTAGATGCCTGTGAATGTATTCCTTTGCACCTGTGTGATTGTGTTTTCCTGCATGACAATGACATTTGGTGTCTGTGACAACATGCCAGTGATTATGTGGCACAGCTGTAGTCTGTTAAATGATAAGAATGCTTGAGAGGGGTACAGTACTATAGCAGATATTAGCAGATAGCCAGTTCCATCTTTTTCTAAGTCACTCCTCTCACCATGACTTTCTCAGGCCAGCCAGCTTTCTGCAGGATGTACTGACTTTATGTAAATGTCAGTTGGTAGCGTGACTGTGACTCTTTCCCAAACCGATTTCTACTCACTAGCCCTTCACTACAGAGTGTCACTCTGAATGAACTCACCCTCACAGCTGTGTGACAAACTCTGCATTTAGAGGGAAGGTATAAATAAACAGGTAAATTGTGCGGCACATTCGCCCCCATGCATCTACCATGAGCAGGAAACATCTGTCGCTATAGATTCAGTTCAGTTCAGTTCACACTATAGATACCAGCCATGTTTCCGTCCAAATGTAAAATTGCAGATTTATGCTCATTTCCATTCACTGTTATTATGTGAATATTAGGAGTTAGTAATTTGAGATAAGCAGTAGGTGGTGCTAATTCTCAGTCGCCTAAGAAATATATATAGTCTCATATAAACATAATCCCTTTAAATCATCACTTATGAGCCACTAGAAGTGTGTGGTGGTGGCTGTATCTGCAGAAAACCTGCTCTCTGCATATATCTCTCTATTTTCTCTTTATTTTGCTGTGCTTGGGATAATTTACCGACCCGAAACGTCAGTATTTGACGTCCTGGCACGGAGAATCAACAATATACTATCGTTCTCATGCATTTACAAACAGCTTGGACAAATTCTACCTGAAACCCTTGCAGAAAAAGAGGTGACATAATTAAAAGAGTGTCAGTAAGACCTCAAATAGTGGAAAAATGTACAGAGACATGATGGAAATATGGCTTTTATATTTGTTTCAAGTTAGGATATGATATAAGATTATGTGATACGATACAGGATAGTATGATAGAATACGATAAAATATGATGCCAAATACTGCATAAGTGCCACATATAGGAAAGAAAATTTAGCAAGGGACAAAAAGGTTTTATTGTAAAGGTAGAATATGCAGCATTGGTAATAAACACATGTTTTCTGATTGTAAACACTCCCACACCTCTGCACAACACTGGACTTGGCCTGTTTGTGTGTATGTGTATGTTTCGCTCTGTGCAGCTCTCAAAGAGGGAGAAAAGAGAAATGAGACAGACACTAGTGTAACCATTTGTCAAATTGAGAATGTGCACTGTTTCCAAAGTAACCAAAGTATTGTTTATGCCTTAGCAAGTCAGATTTTAAATTTATATGATGTTTCCTCTATTATCCAGCACTCACTGGGGCCACATTGGCATTAGGCTTTTATGTCATGTATTAATTATCCATCAATTTCCACTAAACCAGCACTAGACCAAAAGACACTTCCCGACCAAAACCCTTGGTTGCCTGGTTCCACGCCTCTGAATCATGCTCCACATCTGCTTGAGTTAAGATTTCAAAATCAAGCAGTGACAAACAAAAACAAAAACCCAGAATGCTCAAATTATAGTTTTAAAGGTCACTTGCTAATATCTCTGCAATCAAGTGTACTTCGGAGCGTGTTTCTAATTTTAGGGTTCGTATCACTGGTTATTCTTCTGGCAAGTTTTGCAGCCCCAGCGACAGCCTTTTCAAACTTTCATAATTTCCAACCGCAGTATAAAAACAGAATTATACATGTACAGTCCATTGCAGTCCCACACATGAACGTGCGAGACCAATAATAAAAAGTTCAACACCCAACCATTACAGTAATTTCATTTTTGAACTAGACTCTACTGGATTGCACAGGTGTTCGTGATATTGTGTCCACGCCTTGTACATCTGTTTGATGGAGGAGGACAGTATACGTGCTAATGAAAAATATGCTGCACCACTAATGTCAGTTGTGCCTGTGTGGTGGGCTGGTGCTGCAGATTTATGGTATATTTTGTGCGTGTGTCAGCATGTGTGAAGGTGTCGGTGTGTGTCGGTGTGCGGATGTGGGTGGAGCTGAAGTTTTCAAGGTGATTTTAATATTTATTACTGCTTTCCTTTGTTGTTAGATGTTTCATCTGAAGTGAATGTCTCTCCCATCTGTCCTCACTTCAGCCTTTCCTTCTTTCCTTTCACTGTCTTTGTCCCTCTTACTGCCTTTTTTTTTTTCCCCGGTCTGCCATTTCTTTTCATCAGCCCCCGTCAACTCCCTGTTATATCCCCATCTCTGAAGCAGACTGGTATTTCTCTAGATTGGTATTTCTCCACCTCTTCCTTTGCTTCTGGAACTTTTCCCCTCTCACTTTTATTGCTGCTTTTTTTTCTCCTCTGTGCTGCCTTCCCTTCCTCTGCTTCTCTCTCAATGCCCCTCTTTGTTCTCGCCATCTCTATATATTCCTTTCCAAAGACCACAGCTTATTTACTGCATTAAGTCAATAAATTGCACAGGGTCTTTGTCCTTGACATGCACACACATTCACACTTTATTTTGAGGAACCTCACTCTATATATGAAAAGTGTATTGGACAAGTGTGCACTCACAATACCTCTCTGAGTTAGATGAATGCAGATAAAACATCAGAAAAAAAGAAGAAAAAGGAGACAAGTTGAAGCAACATATAAACAGAACATAAGGAAATGCTTTTTAAAAATGCCTTTAAAAGAATAGTCCAACATTTTGACAAATAAGTTTATTTCCTTTCATAACAAGTCTGTGCATTTAATACAGAGCAAGAGTCAGGACAGTTTTAGGGCGAGTTACATGCTGGAACAAATTTTTAAAGAACATTTGGTTATCAAAAAACCCAGCACTGCTGTGTAACATCTCCACAGGTTGTCATTCACTTGGCGAGCACAGGCTTTGATATTGTTTTATCTGCAAACCTGGCAACCTCACTGAGATCTTGGGAAACTGCGCACAGTCAGATAATTCCTTCTTGACACAACAATTATTATATACGTTACCGTGTATGTATGGGATGAAGAGCCAGGCTAGCTGCCCCTCCCTACCCCCCCCCCCCCCCTCCCCCTTCTAAATGGTTTGATTCACATGATTTTTACATTTCTGCTAGAAAGCTGCTACTTGTGTCCCATGTGAAAACCTAAGTCAGTGTTGATATTTTAAATCAATCCAAACCATGATTTTTTCCTAGGCCTTGGTGTTACAGTCAGTATAGGTAATTATTGATCATACATAGGGATGCACGATATGCATTTTTGTGGCCTAGAAAAAAATTAACTGCTTCTTATAATTTCACATTTTTGTGATTTAAAAAGAAGTTCATATAGCCTATAGTTTATGCACACCTGAGGGTAAGAAAGGCTCAGACGTAGAGAGCAAAGATAGATGAGTTCATATTCTACAGCTCTGACTAAACCAAATCAAACTGACATCACTATTACGACAAAAACAAAGAACAGTTCTGTTCAAAATAAATGCTTTGGCAGTCAGTCGAGTCAGATATTAGTGTACCAGACTTTACACCGACACAGCTGGATAGGCCAGTAGCGACCAATAATTTATCAGCCTCGATATTTATTGTGCATCCCTAATCTTGTGGGTCTTGGTTGGTAAGGTAATCCTGCTGTTTGCACACAATATTTCTGATAGTCCATCCATCCATCCATCCATCCATCCATCCATCCATCCATCCATCCATCCATCCATCCATCCATCAAACCCTTCACATGTGATTGGATTTCCGTTTGTATCTCCCTTACCCATGTTGTTTGATCAAGAGGAGGAGGATAAGGATTAAATGAAAAAAAAAATTAGACCTCAATCATATTTTTTGGAAATTTGGAAACTCTCCTCCTACTATGATGTTGCTCTGCTACACTAGCTAACAGTCAAGTGTGGTTTTTATATTTAGTTAATCACCCCAAATCACATGTGATTGGATTAGTTAATGTAACCACCCTCAGTTCCAGATGAATCATCAAAAATATATTTTTTTTACATCTTACAGGAAGAGGAAAGAGGGATTTTCTTATGTGTCTACTTTGTCTTTAAACATCTCTCTGTAATGCTAATAGTGGTCAAAAACACCACAGGGGGCTTTCACAGCACAGGCGTGAGATTGACATTGATCTTTTCATCTCTTTCTCACAAAAAAGCAAATAAACGCATTACCTAAAATGTCAGACTATTCCTTTTAAATCTTTCATTTTATCTTTTCAAAGTCCTGGATTTATACCTACAAACAACAATGCGGATCCTTCTGCTGCCGCTGGCTACCATAAGAGCACTTGGGGTTACTGGAGGGGTGTTTATGTATTTCCACCATGTGTCCTCAGAACAACTAGCGTCTGATTACCACCACTACTGCTGTCAGCTGTGTTCAGCCCTGCACTGGTTGGGAACAGACCTGACATACTGAGACACAGAGAGGGAGAGAGTCAGGATAATGGATAAGCCAGCATAGTGACAAAGTGGTGATCCCTACAGCACTGAGCCCGGGTGTGTGTGTGTCTGTGTGTGTGTGTGTGTGTGTGCGAGTGGGTCCACAATCCGTTTTCTCCCGAGATACATCAATCTAACACAAGGTCACACTGTCTCTCCTCCACAATCCTCTCCTTTTACTCCTCTCCTTCTCCTTCTCCTCTGTTCTTTCAATCTCTCCTCTGCCAATCCTCCCTTTTCTTTCTTCTCCTCCGTCCCCCTGAATCGTCCCCTCTCCAATTTTGTCCTCCGTCCTCCATAGATGAGTGGATCGGGGGGGGGAGTGAGGATGGACGGATAGATGAATGGGTGATGGATGAACGGCTGGCTGGTTGGGTAGGGGAGGAAGACGGAGAGGAATCAGACCCCAGGGAGAGGTGTACCTGCTGATGGAAGCTTAAAAAGGACATGACACGCGAGAACTTTTAGAGGAAAAAACACCCTTTCTCCTGTCTGTCTGCTCCTGAATTTCAGCCTTTTTACGACCATATCTCTCAATCCTCTTGTTTGTGTATTTTTAGAAGTCACGCCTGTCAGCCAGCCAGTTGATTCTGTGGCAAAACTTTTTTTTTTTTGGTATAAGGGCTGAAATGTATTGTGAGCCATGCAGCAGAACAGACAGCAGCACCTCAGTTGGAATGAATGAAAGAAATTACTAGCATGGCTTCTTGTTTTAACATTTTCATTTACACAGTTTTTCTAATGTGCTTTTAATAAGTAAATTATCTCAAAGGGGCTCTTTGCATATTAATTAAATTATATCAAAAAGGCCTAATTTGTAATTAACTTACAAACCCTGTGGAACACTATTAATGGCTACACACCCACACATACTGTGGCAATGCTATACACGTACACATATTGTTCACAATATTAGGTCACTGCAGTGCCATTAATCCTCATTAATTTTATTGTGTGCATATTTAAGACATCCCAAAACACATTTTCCTGCAGATTTGGCTGCATTGTTGTATCATCTCCACCATGTTATGGGGTGCATGTGTATTAGGGACCCCCATACCACTGGACCCCTCAGACAAATATTTTTGTGCATTATATTTTATTGACTGCTGTGTTTATTACTGACTGCTCACTCCTGACTCCTCTTAACCGGCTGGTAGGGGCCACAAGCTCAAAAACTGACATTTATAAAAAGGTTTTGTTTCATCTTGAACTGGAGCATCTGCAGATTAATTTCATACCTGATATGTTATGATCCACTAAAGTTAGGCACGATATGAGATGAAGAAATCCCCTGCAGCTCGCTTAATTCTGAACCAATTCTCATGAAATTGGGTTTGTTTTAAACCTGAAAAACTGAACACAAGACTTTTTTTGTTACTTTAGTTTAGTTAGTGGGAGTGATCTAAACAGCTCTATGTCAAAATCTTCAGACAGATGCTATGTGCACCAGAGGTGAAACGGCCAATGTGGCTATTTGCCCTCGGCGTATACAGCCTTGCATGGCAGAGAAGAGTATCCAGGTGTCTGTGGCCAACAATGCTATTTGCACCCAGGGTGTAAATAACCAATGTTGTTTGTCTTTGACTGAAAATTGAAAATAGCTATTTAAAACTGTAAATAATAAGTCACCCAAGCCTAAAAATGTTGTTAAAACTGTCTTCTCATTTCACTCAAAATCATACACTGCAGTGTGCCTATTCTCACCCAGGTGCAAATAGTCACTCCAAAACATTAACCTTCTGAATAGCAACTTCCACTCAGCATGCAGGTTCCAACACAAAAAAAGACTGTATTTTTTTTTTTAAATGACAGCAAATTCCTTTCTTGTTATGTTATCCATTTCACTACAGTCCTGTTGATGAGAGTGGACAGTTTCATCATGAAATGTGTGCCACTTTTTGACTGAGCCACATCCAAATTCTGTAACCGTCAATCAACAGTGGAAACAGCCTTTTCAGACCCGTCTCTCCTTCAAGTCTATTCAGACATCCGATCAACACAGACGTCTCTTGAGATGACGTCCATTTGTCTTTTTTGTATGTTAACATATTATCCCAGCATATTTTGGAGTTCACCGTCACTGGGTTTTTCCCATTCACAGTCTAGACTCCAGGCAAGGTAGCCAAGCGAGTATTCAGCAGATGGTAACAAGCAGAATGCAGTCGAGTACAACTTCAGCTCAAATGAGCACAAATATGGCACAGTAAAAATTTTTGATTAAAAAGCCTCAGAAGCTACTTTGAACTCTTAGATTAGAAAGAAAGTGTTGAGACTGAAATTAGAAAGTTAGCAGCCGCTGCACTTCAGTCGTCCCCTCCACTTGGTTTTTGCCACTAATTGGACAGGTTGCTTAGATTTTTGTTGGATATTGTGTCAAGTTATATTCAGTGTGAGAAATTATAATACCATTTTTGCTCTACTATGAAATTAATATGTTTGTGAGCTTTTGAGGTGCTGATAGGGGGATTTTGCTGCATTTGGACAGAGCCAGACTAGCTGTTAACCCTTGTTTCCAGTCTTTATGTTAAGCTAAGCTAACTAGCTGCTGGCTGTAGCTTCATATTTACTGTACAAACAGGAGAGTGATATCAATCTTTTCATCTATCTCTTGGCAAGACAGTGAATATTGTCAAAACTATTGCTTTGAGGTTGTTAGTTTTACTTGACTACAATACCCACATCATTCAGTGTATTCCCCTGTGGACAAGAAACACAAATATATAACAGTATAATCTATAGAGGACTGACTGCTACTTTTTCTGCCCTGTGAAATGGGCCCACAGTACATCATTCACAAGCCCAGTCTGAAACACCATCAGATGAAACGAGTCAATTATTTCAGTGGAAGCAGGCCAGTGTGATGGCTCCGACGCCTGTGGTATTCTTCACTGTCATTTGGGAAGAAAGCATCCTGAGCTTGCCAGTCCTTTCTGCTAGTCCATGTCATCTGATTCTGTGCCATGGAGTTAACCTCTGCAGACAGACTGCTAATTTCTCACTAGATTATATGTACTGCAGCTATGAATTAGTATTCAGAATTTCTTTCCAAAGAAAATCCTTTCCTACAGGCTTCCGGTCTTCCATAGCTTCTCCAGGCATTTTAAAGACTTTTTTCTGATGATGTTACATTGCTGCGCCAAATATATGTCTCTTTGCAGTACCCAATATACATGCTTTCTTTATAAAGACTTTCTGGTGTGAAAGTGTAACTGCCGTAAACAACTTCTTGTTGGCATTAAAGCAATAATTAAACATTATTCCCATTCTTGCTGGGTGTTACAGAAAAGGAATAGTGAAGATTACAGTGATATCTGTCAGGTAAACATGAATCGAAACAGCATCCAACCAGTTAAGCTTAGCTTAGCATAAAGACTGGAAATGGGGGGAAATGGCTAGCTTGGCTCTGTCCAAAACCTGGCTTTAAAGCTCACTGGATTCTCCAGGCTTGTTTGTTAAATCCAAGGGTGTGAAATGTATGAACCATGGGCCAGGACCGGCCTGCCAGCGGGTCCAATCCAGCCCACTGGATGACTTTGCAAACTATAAAAAACTGCAGAGCAGTTATTAATTCATTGTGCAGCATGTTGTCAATCAGCAGCTTCAGTCCAAAATAATCTATATCAGATTTATATCTTAAAACAATATGGGTGCAACCGTGCTGCTAAGACACCACCAAAACTTTTGATGGTTCGTTAGTCAAGGGATAACTTAACCTTCTTCCTCATCAGCTTCCACTTTAGCATTACTACACAGTATAAATGTACAGAGTATTGTTCAAATCCGGAGAAGTGAGTGATTTCAATTTAGCATGTTTCCTTAATCTCTGATGACATATCATGGTCATTTTATGATTTAGTACAGTAAATACATTACATATTTCTCCTTTAATCCATACAAGAACGAAAAGATAAAAACAGCAATTTGTGGTTTTAAAAGAGGATTACAGAATGTTGACTGTGCATTTAATATTGCCATAACAACACATTCAAGCCGATGTGAACATCTTAGTTGTAAGCAATTTGGCAGTCTTTCTCTGCAGAGTGACTCACTCTACATATCTAATAGATCCTGACTCAACACACACACAAACACACAATCAGCGTTGTCCAGGTGCCCCATTGAGTCACAGTCTCGGCATGTATATTTTATGGTAACACTAGCATGTGTGAGTGTATGAGTGCAGACAGGCATATGGGCTCCATTGTGTCATGTGTGGGTAAAGTGGCGTGAATGTGCACGTTGTTTCGTGGAGAAATGGTTCCTAAGCAGTGTGTGTGTGTGTGTGTGTGCGTGTTTGTGTGTCATGGAGACAGTTGCTAAGCTGTGTGTCTGTATGTACTGAACGACAACAGTTGTTTTCATGGCTGTGTGGACTCCTTGGTGATTGCTGCGGTCTTCAGCTGCAGTCACAGTCACTCTTCTCTCTTCTCCCTTAGTCGTCTTTGTTCTTAATGGGGACTTTTTATTTCCTGTCACCCTTGGCAACCCGTACCTGTTTATTCTGCTTGCCAAATTTAGATGGCCAGCATTTGAATAGTAAATAAAGAAGATATTGATTGAAACACTCACAGGTTTAAATAAAGTTGTGTTGAGGTGGATGATAAATCTGAAACAGAGCAAGTTCTTTCACTGACTGTCTGGGATATTGTCTGAATGGCAAGGTCTGTTTCAAAATTTTAAGACATTTTATTTTATGTGGTCCACACCTCGAAAGCTTTCCTCTCACTCTCCGCACACAGCCCTCCATGGGGCTTTTCATCACCTTGACAGAAACCTGGCATTAGATGGATTTATTCACTTGCTCATGCACAAAGTCATTTCAGTGATTATTTTTTCCAGAAACTTTGAAGGAGGAGAGCATAAGTGTGCACTTACAGGAGAATAAGTGAGTGCTTACCGGAAGACAAGTACATATAATAGAGGGAAGAAATGCACAAGTAAACTTTTGAGGGTGAGCATGAGTAGACACTTAACAGGCACAAGTACCTGCATACAAGAGAACGCTATAGGATTCCTTTCATTGGATATCTCATACAAACAAGTGCACTCTTGTGAGGAAATATGCCCGTGACCTGTGTGAAAGAAGAGCAGACAATTTGCTTTTCTATTCAGTTGCCTCTGCATCCTGAATTTCCTCCCTAGTGTGGTTTTCTGTAGCAAGACTGTCAACCTTGAGTTAACTTAAAGGAATGGTCTGGTTCATTTCATGTGGTTCTGAGGACATACACAACCATCAGTCCAAACAGATGTAGGATACACAAGAAATCCATGATTTCTAGGAAAATGTGTAGTTAAAAGCTAGAATATCTGAGGCCTTTGGAGAAGCACAGAGGGGCACCGGCACTCAAGCTAAGCAATGAACTGCTGGGGACAAGGCCAGCAACAAAACGTATTTTGGCCACTTAAAAAAGGTCCACCTAAAAAAATCAATATTAATTTTACTGTATGCTATATTTAGAGTATTTTAACCACTTTAATTGGCTGTCAGACTGCATTTTTTATGGGAAACCACTGTTATATAAGCCAAGATTTTGCTCTCTCTAAACCAACCAAACTCTATAGGTGAAATCAGTATTTTTACCTCACAGAATACAGGAGTTGCTGGTCTACTGCTGATCCTAGATGATACTTTGTTTTGTGTTATTATGTGACTTCAGTGAATCTGAAGATTTTTGAAAACACTGAAGTCCATATTCTTTATTGCCGTCCATTTATTTGACTATTGCAGGAAACTATTGTGAAACAAAGTAGCACTCTTTCATTAATTCCAACTGAGTTTTTTTTTTTTTTTTACCAATATAGACTTGTTGTAACATAAAAATGACCTTTTCATTTGATCACTAGTATTAATATGTATATATTCCTTTGTCTTTGTATGTTGTCTGATTTTCACCACATGCTTGAATATTAATTCAAGATGGCTGCCAACCAAACCACAGTAGCTGATCTTCGCAATATCAAAGATTGAACTACACACCATCAGGGGCCTAAAAGAGCCATTCAAATGCATAGGAGCGTATTTCTCTTACCAGACTAAACAGCATCTTTGCTGGTACTACTGTAGTCTTCTCCAAACTGGAGGCACAACAACCGTCATCTACTGAAGGTATCATATTGACTAACAGTAGGTACCTCATACAACCCCACTTCAAATAATCCAAAATTTTAACTTTAACTGTCATGTGCGGAGGAAATAAATTACTCTAACACATGATTACATTTAGAACCTGCTAACAAAATGTGGCAACTTAATTAATTTCATCTTAAATGTTAAAGTGTGCAAATACATGGAAGCATTTGTTTTCATCAAGACTTGTGCCAACAATTTTTTTTTCAAATGTATCATAAATAGAGAGATATTAGACTTTAAATGAGCATAACTTATCATGTGGGGGTGTTCAGATTTGGAAAAAAAAAAAAAGATATCTCATGTTCATCTGTCAGTTTAAATTACAACCAGGACTGTTTACTGTTTCATCCCATTTAATTTGTATTATTCGAGGGTGGAAAGCAGACTGACAGGTAGAGAGGAGGAGGCAGATGAGAAGAGACCAAGAGGGGAGAGAGAGAGAGAGACAGAGATGCCCCATAGAGAACAAATGGCTGGTTAGTAATAGATGAGGGGCATCAGCTTACACTGAAGGATAAAAAGGCAGTCAAGCAGGGGATACACATCTGTCATCTGTTGTTCACACACACACACACACATACTCTCTCTCTCACACACACACACACCAGGCCAGCTGGTAGAGTGTGATGTAACTAGTGACTATTGTTCCATGGCTCATGCATCTTTCTGGATTGCTAACCTGAGACGCACCCTCAGAAAAGCTGCAGAAAAGGTGAAAGGCTAAAATACTTACTCACCACCGCTGAGATCTGGGACAGTGGAGGAAACAGAAGCAATCAGGCCATGTTTGTGGTTGGAAAGCTAATGATAATTCACATCCTGGTCACTTCATTATACTGGTTTGTCAGTGGAAGCTGAACAGAGGTGGAACTGGAGGCATAATATCAATTTCCTGCAGCTGCCATAACCCAGTCTCCAAAAAATAGGTTTTATACAACTAATTTGCATTAGCTATGTTTCCTAGAGACAATAATACTTTCAGGTTGTTACAACATAACCAGGAGACATAAAACCTTGTTCAAGTTCATTGTTGTCATGAAATTGCACCTGCAAGATGTTCACTGTCAAACATAGTTACTTTGTTTTCCCTACAATAATCTGACCCTGACAAATAAAGCATGATTCACTTTTTTATAGTTATGTTTCTACACCTCAAATTGCTTGGTTGGAATGAGAGGTCATAGTCTTGGTGCTTATACTGTATTATGCTGTATTTAAACCCTGACTATAATGCAGTAGTTCAGCTTTTTAGGAGAAATGCTTACCAATATTTGTGTTCTTCAGATGATGAGCACCACTCTTGTGACTGTTTGGTTGGTATCTAGGTAGCTCTCTATTCATCCCTCTGGGGAAATTTCAGACTCACAGCAGCAGAGATATGAAAGGATCAGAAAATAATGCATAGTAAATAAGGAAATAGACTAGACAATGCAATAAAACAGAACAGTACAATAAAAAAGAATTAAGATATTAACAATACTAATGCTATTATGAGAACATATCAATAAGCATAGTTACATATAGACTAAAGTATTAAAAAATATAAAAAGTGCAGAACAGTGCCGTGGATTCAATAAACAGTACACATTATTTTATTAATGTGCAAAATGTGCATAGTTATTGTAAGACAAAACAAAACTAGCCCAGTTCTCTCCAAGGTTCAAAAGTTGCCCTGGCACCTCTAGAGGTCACTAAAGCCAAAATTATACTTTCTGCCTCAACTAATACTCCGCTGGGGTCTGCGTGAAGTGAATTTCATCATGTGTTCCTCCATGTGTGGAGGTGTTCACACCTGTCCTTGTATAAAAACAAGGAGTATATTCGGGCCTTAATGCAATAGCTAGGCATTTTGGGAAAAAACTTACCAGTTTGTCTCTTTCTAAGAACTAAATAAGCAGATCAACACCACTCTCATGACTGTATGTTAAATATGAACCTCAGCTTATCATAAAGACAAGAAGCAGGGAGAAACTGCTAGCCAAGAAGTGCAGTGTGTAGCAAACAGAAAAAAAATCCACTTGGGAGAACAATAGCAATGTTGGTACAGTTTGAATGTCTTTACATGCAGAACAGAATACCCATCTCAGAATGCTAGTTTGAAAAACCACTTGCTTGCTAATAAATACCAAATCTATGTGCAAGCTAACAAGTAGCTAATATAAAAAGTCCACAGCAGCTTAAGCATGGCTAATGTTAGCTGCATCAGCCTCACCCTCTGCACTTTCACCAGTGGTCTCTGAGTTGAAGGGCATGTCAGAGGCTCTTTAGAAGTTACAAAACGATCAATTGTGGTGCACAAGAGTGTCTGTACACTTGGGATAATAATACAGCTAATTGGCCAGTGTGTTTCAAGAATGTCTAGCTAATTAGTTTATTGTTATGGATGCTGCACAGGGATTTAGTACATTAGCTAGCTCACATGATTGCACAAGGATTCAAGGGTATCCTTTTGTCACTGTTGTGTAAATTGAATGTTTGGGTTTGTTGGATTGATATCAATCTGTCTTTTCTGACTTTTTTTAAATTAACCCTGCAGCAACTCTGTGCACCACCTAGAGCATTTTCCATTAGATATGTCACTTCTTGTACACTCAACAAAGTAAAGTATTGTATAAAGTGCACAAGCTAGCATTTGGCTTGGTTTGAGGGTCAACTTTTAATCAGTACGCCTATCAGCTAAGAACACAGCCTATGCCTCCTTCTCAGCATGACAAATAATCATTTTCAGCACCAAGATAAGCTAATTCAGAGCCTTAGGACAGTTTAATCTATACCGTCTCCCATAGCAAGAAAGAAGACACAATTCCAATGAATCCTGAGATAATCTATGATGTCACACAGTTGTAATGCTTAATCTTGGAGCGGAAGAGAGACAGAGAGACGGAGTGAGAGAAAGAGAAAGTGTGATCATTGTTCCATGAAGTTTATTTTCCAGGTGAGCAGATATCCATCTTCCAGCCTCCCTGTGGGATTTTTCCCAACCATCCTCGAGAGCTGTACAATCATGTTGCTCTGTCTGCTGAATGTGGGTGTTCTCTTGTATTTCCTCATTCTGGCACGGGGCACAAGGATAAAGGAGGATTCTTGAATTTTTTGCTGTTTCTGTCTCTGAATGGGACCATTTTAAGCCCCCAGCTTGGGTTAAAATTATTTCTCCTCATAGTAATACAGCAAATGTAGGTTGAAGCTGCAAATGGAGGCAGAAACCTTTGCTGAGATTAACATTTGTATACTGCAAACACACACTTCGTAACACTTTTTTTTTTATTTTGTTGCACTCTACTTGCCTCTCCTTCTCAAAACTTCATGTTTCTTTTCACGTTGTCCCATTTCTATTGGATGTTTTGTCGCTTTGCTTTGCTCTAAAGGTTAATTCTTATCTTTCATGAGTTTTTTCCTCTGCTTTTTCCTTCATCCTATCCTCCCTTCCTTCTTGCTCTTCTTCTCTCCTTCCTGGTTGGATGTGGCTGTCTCACACTGCAGATTGGCAATATGAGGGTAAGAACTATCTCCTTTCTCTTTCACTGTTAACTGTGTGTTCAGTCACTGTGCTGGTTTATTAACCCCCAGTAACCTGCAGAGATTGTTGTAGGAGCATTCGTCTCTCCTCACTGTCAAATCTTTGCCTCTCTCACCTCACCTCTTTTTCTACTACATTTCATTCCAATTATATGATTCCCCTGTACTTTCCATTTCCTCTCACTGTAGGGAGAACAATGAGGTTAATAAGCTCTAGATTATATCTACCAAGCTTACCCTTTATTTATGTCTGTGTATTTATTGCTGTTGTCATTGCAGCATTTCTTAGCCATGGCTGTTACTTTTTTTAGATTGAGTTTTTTTTACTTCACTCTTTTTTAACTTTCTTCCTGCTAACCCTTTATACACTGTTAAGCCTTTCTTATAATACTTTGCTTTTGCCACTTATAACCACACTCTCTAGATTTGTATTAAAGGGCTAGTTTGGATTATTAGATGGGGCTGTACTGCTGAGAATAGAGTCAGCAGCAAAACATAGGAAATACACTGACTACCAATAAGTACCTCATACAACCCCATTTTGTATAATGCAAACTATCTCTTTCATAAAAAAATTATAATTAAGTTATATAATTCTTCTAAATACTAACATTCATCAAGTGAAATCATTAGTATACTTCACAGTTGAGTTCAAGCTTTTATAAAATGGACATAAAGTAGTTAAATACTAAAAAATTTTATATCTAAATTTTCTTTTTCTTTTTTCCCCTATCCAGAATGTAAACTGTCGCGGTCAGGTCCTCCTGCTACCATTGTTGCCATAGACGAAGAAAGCCCCAACGGTAAAGTATTCATCTGTTTTTACTTCTTCATTGGTGGATTTAAATAGACGTCTGTAACCTTTAATGTGGCAAGTGAACACTTTTGTTGGAACTTTTTAAGATAATCATCATCTTTTACCGTATGTTAAACAAATACTGTTAGATGATCTTGACCTTTTTAGCAGACGCTGATTGGCATGGCATGTAACCTGCACTCATTAAAATGTATTAGGTTGGCGCAGACTGTGTCATAGTTGGAGTCTGATCCCTGTCCTGGAAGATGAGACATTAGGTCATTTAATTTGAGCTAAATCACGGTGTATGAGCATAAACAACAAAAACATATGTCATGTCTTTCTATGTGTGCATGCTTATGTTACAGAATCTTGTCATTCATAAGAAGCATGCTTAAGGAGTTTGACATTTTGGGACATTTCTGCCTCTTTGCTTTCTTGCCAAGAGTTGAATAAGAAAGTCAATATCATTCATGTATAAAAGTGAAGCTACTGCCAACGCCCATTTAGATTAGATTACCATAAAGACTGGAAACAGAGGGAAAGTACTTGCTTGTTTGTTTAATCCATACCTGGAGTCTCTGCTAGTTGTCCAGCAGGAAGTCACTGTCAGTGGTGTAGTCTGTGTTCAAACTCACCTGTCAGAACGTCATTCTCTGAGCCTTGTGCACAGCAAAGTCCTCCACAATCCAGTCTTTTCCAGTCAATTCAGCTTCTTTGATTGACCATTCTCATTCTCACATTATAACCAGTGCACTCAGCCTCTCTGTCCCACTGAGCTTTTCAGCATTTAGCATTTAGTTAGACCCAGAATGCACATACCTTGTGTACCCAAGTACCTTGGTTGTGTTTGATTTGTGTCGCTTGGCGTGCTAGTCGGGTGGTGCATTAAATTACTGAATGATTAAAGCACAAAAGCCTTCTTGCAGAGGTACAAAACCTTAACCCGTAATGACATCGTGGTTAATTTTACTGCATTACTGTGAACTGTTGGATTGCTGTGTTTCACAAATCATCTGATGTTCTGCAGTGTTTTGCAAAAACAAGTTGCTGAAGTGAAAGTTATGTCACAAAATATAAATAGTAGAAAATATTGTTACCTTTCCAGCAGAAATGGGCAAAGTAAGTGGGTAAAGTGGGTATACGAAAATACTGGAGCTCTAAAAGGGGGTAGAACATATAACTGGGTATCATGCAGAGCAGCTATTCCCAGAGACTATGTACTGACACACAGTTTGGTCACAGCAGATTTTATTTGGATCGCCAAAGAAATGTGCAGAATTTCTTCCACAGTTGCTTCTGTAGTACACCTTTTATAAATAATTCCAAATGTGTGTTGTTTAACTGAGGAGAGGAGGCTGTTAATTCTGCCTAAATGCCCTTATTTTGTTTCATCTATGAAGTGAATCCTATATTGTTTTTCTGATGAGAGGAAATAAAAACAATATGGCCTGTTAACTCAGTCTAAATGCATTCATTTCTCATTTATAAAATATTAAACATGTACTGTATATTTTTAAATGGCACGCAAGAGAAGGTGATACAGAAGGAACGTTCATTTATGCACAAATTATCTCCTCCCAAGGTTTACTAATAAGGCCCTTTGTGAATTGGGTTAAAGTGGTTTGTCATTTTTTTAAAGAGTGAGTCCCCAGAAAAAATAAAACATCCAACCAAGAAATAATCTCATATACAATATCTGTGACTCAAAAATAGCCTAATTTTTACACTTCAGTTATCTCCTCATCAAACTTGCAGCAAGAAAGCAAATTAGTACATTTCCCAAAGCATCCAAAATATCCCATTAATATGAATTAGCAATGGTAATTAGCCTATTGTTTTCTGAAGTGGACGAAATGAGTTATTTTTGGCTTCAAAAGCATCTTGGGGGTTGAGTTGTGATGATTTTGTCAGTCATCGTGTTTTTGTTTTTTTTTATCCCGAACAATGATGTGGAACATGAAGTGGTTGTTTGGCACAGAAATCCTCAAGTTGGACAAAATGATAGTATCAGATGCTGGACATTAGTTTGACGAGAACTCCTAATTTGAATATTTGAGACCAAAATCTCTTCTCTTCTCTTCTCTTCTCTTCTCTTCTCTTCTCTTCTCTTCTCTTCTCTTCTCTTCTCTTCTCTTCTGCTTTCTTGAACCATCTGACTAAACAAAAATAAGGCTGCTAGAGCTTTCAGACACCTTTTATCTGAACACCAAAGGAAATATCTTCAGTGTGTTTTTGTTCCCGAAGTTAGCTCAAACTGTTTAAGACCTTCTTAGCTAATTAGTGGCTCCCGGTTTGATGGCTCTGCCATTTAGACTGCACAGAGGCGTATAAACAAACACACAATCCCACAGCCTCCGTAGGAGTTTGTTGCAGGCTCGTGTGTGCATGTGAAGTTCAGAGGAGGTTATTCTTAGAGGGATCACATTTTAATTGATGAGTTTAATCCTTACTTTGGTCAAGAGTAAATTGAAGCTTATGTTGGCCTTTATGAAGGCCGCAAAGTCTTATGGGGGAAAGAGAAATGTACACAGACGAGTTGGTCTGCATGCGTACATCACCCTCTTATCTCCAGCCTATAGATTACAGTCCAGAAACAGAAACCTGTCAGAATGTTTGCCATGTCTAGCCTTTTAACAAAGTTTTAAATTGTGTGACCTGATCACTGTAATCCTAACTGACAAAAAGAGATTAGCATGGCAACACCAGACAGAGAGGACAGCCTTGCTGGCATGTCTATATCTGTTGATGGTTTAATGCATCCTATTAGGCTATCCATCCTCTTATTCCTCCATTCTTACTGTTCTTCTATATTCTTCATTCAGAAGGGTGTTTACTGAGTTTGCACGTCAGCCTGGGACTGGTAATTACGTGTAAGACTTTGTTTTGCATTTCCCGCATGCCACCCATGTTGACAGTCAATGACAATTTTTCAGTGTTTGTTTGTTTGGATTACATCATTTATGTAAATACAATATGCATTATATTAGTTCAACTTTACTCTGAAGCAGTTTAAAACCTTTCAGGCTCATTGACACAAGGGCATATCGTTTGTTTCTGATGTGTGAAAGCCACAAAAGGTCAGAAGTTCTTCAAATGTGAATAATGAATGCTTTCTCGCATTTCACTTGCCAATCTTGAAAATAATATATTGTGAAATTTGTCTCATCATGATTTCAAAATAAATGGTAGTCTAATAAAAGTAGAAATGCTGTGTAAATTGCTGTATTATCAATACACTAAAACCTCGTATCGACATCTAGTTTTTGTTCAATGAGACGTCATACTTATTATATATGGAACATGACTTTATTCTCAACATTTATTTATACTTTATTCTCATAAAGCAAAATTTTACCCTACATTATTACTGAAAGTCTGACTTTATTATCAACATTCCAACTTTATTATTGAAATTTCAACTTAATTCTCAAAATGCAAAGTAAAAAAAAAAATCTTAACATGGCCCTAATACTAAATATACCTTAATATTGAATGTTCATCTTGAAATAAGGAGCACTTTCATACCCATTCTTTAATATTTCATTAATTTTCTATTTTAGCCTATTTTTAGGAGAATACTGAGTGCAAAAATAAAGGTTAGATTGTTGTTGGAGGGCTTCCACTCAAAAGACATGCAGAGGAGTTTACAATTAATTTCTCCAGCCCTGAGTGGTGTCTGCAGGTCGTACTCTGAGGCTGCAGGTACATCCTCTGCTTATCAGAGGTTTTGGCAGTAGCCTGAGAGGCGAAACCCAGGGCCATATAAAGTCATAAAATCACTCAGTGCCGCTGTTAAGCTTATTGCTGTGAGCACACATAATACAAGGCCACTCTGCTAACCATATGAACGTTTTAATCGCCTCCTCTTTCAGGATTTTGACAGCCAGACTGTAAGATGATATTGTTTAGAGAGATTTAAGTGATTAAACCAAACTGAAACAGTAAAAGTGAGATTGGATTTTGAAAACACACTCAATGGAAATTGCACCCCTGCACGAACACACTGAAAATAAGTTTATTTTAATTCAACACATCATAATAGATATTTCGCCGTGTAGAGTGGTTGAGGGAGCTGTACAGTTTTACATTTGTCTCATTGTGAACATGTGGCCATACCACTATTTTCAGAGAAAAGAAAATCTCATTTTTGTCCTGGGATAAAACCTCTGGTAGCTACATTGTGTGCTCACGTGTGTATACATGCATGAGCGTATGCATCTTATTGTCAAACAACAATGTGGCGTAGTTTGTCAATCTTTTTGCTGATGTGTTGTTTACCGTGTACATACTATGTGTACAAGTGTGTGTTTGTGCCTGTTAGTGCAGTAATCTTCCTAACAGGGCTGTTGAAGAATAATTTAGTATTGGAATGGTTTGTATGCATAATGCCATGTATTGCTCTGTGGCTGTGAAATAGTGTTACAGATTTAATAGAGAATCTCGCTTTAGGGTGATTATCTTGGGCTGGTGTTGGCAAAAAGGAGAGAGACTCGAGGAAAGGAAAGAGGAGGAGGCAGGGGAGGAAGAGGAGTATAACGAGATACAAGTTAGGGAATTTTTCCTTGGGGAAATGTCATAAAAAGAGATAATATTAAAATTAGGCGTGTTTGATTTTAATAATATCAAGTAAAGGGGTGATTAGAATGACTGGATAGGTGTGGGAGTGGAACACACACCCACACACACACGTGCTCAGAACGACACACACATGTTTAGCACAGAGATGCCAGCATCCTCGCTTTAAAGGTGGTCTTCACAATAACATAATGCATACAATAGCATACCCCTGATACATTAAATATATCTTTTAGCAGATAATACAGCATGAAAAATTGCATGTAATAGTGTACAATCATCTTTGCTTACTGCTCTGACATTATTAGACAACAGCTGTAAATGTACTCAGCCTCGCTAATCTAGCTTGACCACTGATAATACTGGAGGGGTCCTGAAGCCAAATAATATTGTTATTATTCCATATATGGATAGAAAAGGGGCCCAGTTGCTATATCCATCTGCAAAATATATTAGCTACAATCCATATTGAGGTTAAGGTCATTGTTGAAATACAAAAAACAAATACATTAGTGTCATAATTGTATTCTAATGACACGCATGCATGAAATAACAGAAAATCCTGGTCGTGAAGCTGAATTACAACTGTCAGAAGCGGTAAAAAGATTGCAGTTTTACTGGTAAACACATCTGAGGCTTCTTCCTCTTTCCTTTTTCTTTCTTTTAAACCTTTTCTGAAGTTTTCAGATGAAATAAGAATCCTGACTGTCCTTGGCCTTTCTAAAAAATATATATATTTATTTTCAATAGACACTTTAATGTGGTTTCGTGGATGAATCTGGCTGAGTTTTGTTGTATTTGGATTAAAGATCAACCTCAGTGTTACCAAACCAATGGAAATGCTTGACCTACAGTTGGTGGGCTATCTGTGTGTTTCAAGAGGACTTGCACCTGTTCAGTGCCACCGAGATTCTCCTTTCTGTGCCTCATTTTCTTCTTTTCATCCCTCTTTGAGAAAATGGTGACAAGGACTGAATGAAAGGTAGTAAATGCAGTGGGACTTTTTTTGTCAGATAGCTGATAGAAGAATGTGTGTGAGTATGTAATGTGCAGTGTGGTTTTAAGAAACCCTTTCAATGTAAACAGTGAACTGAACCAAAATGGTAGAAGAAGCAAATCACAGAATCAAGCGCTAGGAATGGGGTAGTCGGTTTGTGCTTCACCGGTGGGAAATGCAGGGGACGTCAACAAAAATGTAAATGAAGCAGCCTGTGGCAAAAAGTTTAGCCATGGTCAACTTTTGGAGAAATGCAACCCAATATCACACTGCATAGGCCAGTGGCATGAGCTGACAGTTACAGTGCTCCACAGTCTGAAATATGACTGACGCCAGGCTCTATCCAGGCAAAGATGATGGACAAAATGATATTCTACGAGTTTTGTCCTCAGTTGGTTTGTGTCCATTTAAGAGACAGAGCGAGAGAGCAGCAGTGGTCCAGCAAGTTAGAGAGTAAAATAAAGGGAGGGAGCTGTGATAGCAAAAAAGCTAGTCAATAAAATGTCATTTAGTGGTTGTTTCACAGCAGTTACATGCCCACACCCTTGACAAAATGCTGATTTGGTATGAATACAGCCCATGACTCTGTAGTCATGAGGGGAGCTGCAGAGAGGCAGGTGATAATTGTTGAAGATTCATCAGAATGAGTGAACTTTTTCCACATACACGAAATCATATGACCCGATTATATGTACGTAATGTGTGTGTGTAACTGCAGCTCATTTTCCTTCAACATGACCTGACCTCAGATAATGAATGTATAAATTATGTCTGGACTTTATGTAGGCTTAAATTCACTATAGCATTTCTGTAGTTCCACCTACTGTATTTTGGTATTGGCCTTGAATCCCCTCTTTCATCCCCCCCACCGAGAGCTGAGGTAGCAAGTAGATGTGATGATTACTTTTCAGTCCATGGCTTCTACCTGGCTGACACCCCAGCAGTGTCGCCACATTCAGTTAAGCTAATGTCCTGTAAAAATTCTATTAATGCGGCGCCACAATGCTCATTTTCTCCTAATATTCTCTTTACTCTTTATTTCCATCAGCCTCTCATTCAACCCAATCTTTCTCAGCTCACTCTCCTCTGCTATCTTTCCCATTTCTCTTGCCCTCTAATTGCTCTTTGTGCTCCTCTTTCTCGGACAGTTCCCTCTCTCCGCTCTGTGTTGCTGCACACACGCTCGCAGCTTCATCCGGTTCTGCTTGTGCGATTTAACACGTGGGTCAATTTAATCAGGTGCTGCTGAGTGCAGTATTCAGTCACACTTCCTATGAAGTAAGGTCACTGTGAAAAGATCCCATTTATATCAGGTGGTGTATGGAATGAAATTAGGAACAGTCACACAAGGTGTAGCCGCTATCTTTCTTCTTCCTGTACTTGTGTTCGTCTTTTTTACTCATTTTGCAAGACAGAAGCAGAAAAGCAGAAGAGAGATAGCCAAAAGACGTATGGCAGCGACTGAAACTCCCCTAATGAATTCCATTTCTATCCCATTTCTCGTATAAAGAATCCAATTTCATTAAATTTCCCCGTTTATTTAACATCAGCGAATCACAGCAAGGCATTTGACATGGTTTCCATGGTAGCACAGAAGGCCATGACCTAATTTTATGTCTGGCAGATCAGATATGAGATTTTTCAGCGCGTGTGTGTTTATGTTGTGTGTGCGCACACAGGAAAGTGTGAAGTTTTCTAGCATTCACACAAACTGTATGGACACACAGAGGCAGGCCAACACAATCCTGCTCACCTCCTAAAATTTTTAAAATCTCTGTCTTTACATCTTGTTTTTACTTTTTTCTTTTTCTTTTTCTTTGTGTGTGTGTGTGTATTAGTATCCAGGTGTGTTGCTAGTATCTGTTAAATATCAGATACCCAATTTGTGCTTTTTCTCCACTCACAGTGTATGTAAACACACTCATAAAATTGTGTCTTAGTCTAAAACACCTGCAGCATCTAATAATGTGTTGAAGGATAGTGTTGTTCTCACAGACATGATAGTTATTTTTGATTAATAATGCAGCGTGTTGGGCCTGATAATGGGTCTCTTATGATTTGGAGCTGTACAGAGTCAAGCGGTTAAAGTTTTTGCTTCTCAGTTTTTTTTTTTTTGTCTTTTTCACATATTAAAAACTGATCGTTGACAGGTAATGGCTGTGTATTTTCACTTTTACAACAGTGAATTGGTTTATGAAACTGATTTAACACAGGAAGAGTTAATCTGATATTTTATCACATTTTAGGCCTGTGTGGGAGTTTTAAAGGGATGCGATGAACTGCTGTGGACAGGGTCAGCAACAAAAAATATTTTAGCCACCTAAAAACAATCAATTTTAGTTTAAACGTATGCCACATCTAGAATATTTTCCCACTTTACACCACAGCCTTTTCTGACAGAAGATTGCTGTTACACAAAGCCAGATTAATTTAGTGAATCTGATAAATAATGTCACGATGTTTCTGTGAAACACGTTGCCGTCTCTGACCTCTTGCCCTTCTCCACTCCTCATCTCTGGCTTTGTGTTGATTGAGAGATAATAGCCATGTCTTGAAAATATACGGCTGACAGTTTCCATTCACATCATGTCTTGTATCCCCGTTTGTGTTTCTCCGACTCTCCTTTTCTGTGTCTTTCAATGTTCCTCTCGTTCCCAAATCGCTTCTCCGCCCACGGTTGATTGTGTTAACTGAATCAAATTTTATTCCATCTGTGCTGACTGTCTTATTAAAATGTTTTCTCTTATTATTTTGAGTTTTTTTTTTCTTTTTGTGAAAAATCGTGCAGATGAAAGTGTTGAAGTCATTAGATCATTATCCTGGAAGACCAGCTTTCAACCTCTTTCTCTGAAATGTTGATTTTATTTTGTGTTCCAGCCGGTCCCAAGTATTTCAGGTACTAGTACAGAGAAAGCAAACCTCACCCATATCAGAGTGCCAGATGCTACTGTCTTTCTCTGTGTCATCATGTTGATGTGCTTCTCCATCTCATTGCCCTTGACCTTGGCCACAACATAAATATAATTTCCAGGTATATCATTTATTTAGAACATGGAGAAAAGCAGAGAGCTCTCTATTTCTTTTTCTTTCACTAATAATGTTCGATCCAGGACCATTTCTCTGCAGAAGTTATTTGATTCATACTCGATTTCCAGGGACTCCAGACCGTTTGTCTCAGTTGGGTTAATACAAGTGTTTTTATTCTGTTCCTAGGTACGTTACTGGTGGAGAATATGCAGATAAACGGCGTGGCTGAGGGTCCGGATCGTACCATCTCTCTGTCTCTAAGGGACAACTACGACCACTGGGTGATCCTGGACCCTGCCAAACAAGCCCTTTACCTCAACAGCACCGGACGGGTTCTGGATAGAGATGTAAGACACCTGAAGCATTATATTTTAGTCCTGTCTGTTCTGAACAGTTCTTCTTTCAGTCCTATACATTTTTTATGTCTTACCCTGCGGGCTCTATTTTTGCTTTTCTTGGTTTGTCTCTTCAATGTCGGATAGAAATTGAAACCTTAATTAGTTCAGTCACAAAAACACACAGGTACGACCTTTGTTTTCCAAATTAAGAGCACATTTAATGAGATACTCTTCCAGAACAATAATACCTTTCAGTCTGTTTTTTTGATTACAGAGGATAAATATGGCAGAAACAAGGTTATTATAGTTAACCAAAACTAAACTAAAACTACGAAACAATATTGGGCCCCAGGAGTGAATGTTTTCTCATTTTTCTCTTATATTTCTTCTCAAAATAGCAGTAAGATTTTACCCAACTTACTCTGTTGATGACTTGCATTTGAGCTTAAATTGGATCCGTGTTCCAGGAAATTTGCAATTAGTCCATGGAGACGTGCCAATAAATCCACCAGACTGAAGAGCTCCAAAATGGCTCACAGGTGTTGAAGAATCTGTCTCGGTAACCTAATCAACTTTAAGTGTAAACATTCGAAATTATTAAATTCATAAAAAGTTACAAATTACATCATATATATTTTTCTTCTGTGTTTTTATAAAGTAGGCCCAGATTACTCCTTCTTCATGACTCAGCACAGCACAAAAACAGAAGTTGACTTTTGTGCGTACTGGCATACGTAAATTTTGATGTTACCTAAGAACAAACAGGAAGTACGAAAGTACTGTTGAATGCCACAGACGTTCTTAAACTGTTTGCTTGTACAAAATCAAGATCAAATCTGTGTGTATGAATGATTCATGCATGGGACCCAATGTGTATGTGAGTGTTGTGTTGTGTGTTGTCTCAAACGTAAATATTGCCCCTGACAAATACCTCCTATATTCGAATAATTAAAAAAAACAACTAACACTGAAAGTAATAAAAACAGAATCAAAACTAAACATTTTGAAACTAAAACGAAACAAACAAGCCAACCATGGAAATTAACTGAAACTAAACTTGATTGAAAACAAAAAAATAAACAACAAAATAAAAATGAAAACTAATGAAAAATACAAATCAACACAAACTCTGGACAGAAGCAGATTTTCACAGCTCTGTAAATTTTTCCAGCATGTGCTATTGTGTGAAACTGAGCTCCGTCTCTACTGGAAAACAACCAGCCTCCTGCTGTTTTGCTCTATAAAGTAATCCAGCAGATGTTCTTGAAAGTCTGATTTGGCACAAAAAGTATAATACAAGATGCTGGCAGTCGTCTGTGGAGTAGTTTTATTTATTTTGTTTCATTGTCTTTTAATTATTTATCGCTACTGTACAACTGTAACTTTTAACCATAAATTCTTTCCCTGTGTTTTTTCCTCTTTTCCAGCCCCCCTCATATATTCAGTCCATTGTGGTTCAGGTTCAGTGTACCAATGAGCTGGTAGGAACGGTGATTTTACATGAAGTCCGCATCGTTGTTCGAGACCGCAACGACAACGCACCACGTTTCCAGCAGCCAAGATACTATGTTGCTGTCAGTGAGGTAAAACACACACACGCATATACACACAGTGACACACACACATATAAACATACAGAACTTCAGTCTCTCACAGAGATGAAAATAAACTCCATAAAACTCATCGTGGTGGAAATATTTTACAGTCTTTCAACTAAATCAAGAGCCATTTATTGCACTTATCCTGCAGTGCTGCTGTCTTTCATGGTGGCAGGTATGGGACTCATGGGTCTGAGACAAGAGACCAAAGGGGGAAGAGAGCCGCAGGCCAGTCCAGCATGACTACAAATCAGTTGAACTGTACCAGGCTTTTCCCATGCTGCTTTGGGGGTCATGTGTGGGGCTAACAATGCCGGCCTCAGAGGCTCCAATTGACACAGCAATAACCAGAGAATGTCGCCTTGCGCAGGTTCATACTGCATTACATTCTAAATAAAAACCTCCACCAAACAGTATTGTACATGGCGTTTTTGCTGTCAGACTAAAGTTGAAGGTTCGCCCTGTAAGAAAGGCAGAGTTTTTTTTGGCTGTGTGGTAGAAATAATCTCTTACCTAACCCTTATTGCACTTGTATGCAGTGCTGCTGTCTTTCATGGCGGCAGGTACAGGAGTCATGGGTTTGAGACGAGAGACCAGAGGGGCCGCAGAGCTACAGGTGGTTTTCCATTGGCACTTTTGGCCGAGCCGCATTAAACTGTGCTGCGCTGATTTGCATTTCCATTACCACTTTGAACACGCAGAGCTGTGCCAAGTTGCGGCCGAGATGGAACTTCTCTGGAGTGGGGCCAAGGCGAACTCGAACCGCCTCCAAGCAGGCTGGGGTAACGGCTTGGCAACCCTCCTTAACAACCGTGTGTTGTGTGATTAAACTCATGTCTGTGCAGGAGAGCAGAGTGAAAGGTATTTTTTTAAAAGTGTGCTCAGAACTTGTGTAGCTTCCGTAACTGAATCTGTGTGGTTTTAAGTTTAGTTTCTCTCCTGGATCACTGTTTGTATTTTCAAGTATCTGGTTTATCTTAATGTTTCACGTTCTCTTTCAGTCGTATAGGAGTGGTGTTAAATAAGTTACTGCTGATGAAAACACAACATTTCCTGATTGTGCTGCTTCATAATAAAAGCGTTTAAGTAACAACGTAACTGGGGACATTCATAGTGAAGAATTTAAGGAAATGCAGTGCTTATCCACCACTTTACAGCTGCTTGACTCGAGCTTTGTTGAGCTTGTCTTTAGTTAAACGACCCACTTCTATGCAGGTAGCCCTGTTGTAATGGAAATGCAAATCCCTGCTGTGCTCGGCTGATGGGCAGAGTCAAACCAAGTCAAGCCAAGCTGGCACTTGTGTATGGAAAAGGGGTACAACATGAAGCCATATCAGTTGTAGTGTACCAAGGTTTTCCCATGCTGCTTTCGGGGTCATGGCTAACGATGCCAGTGTTAGAGGCTTCATCGACAGAGCAATTGCCAGAAAATGTAACCTGGCATAGGTTCATACTGCAATGCATTTTAAATAAAAACCTCCACCAGATAGCACTAGACATGGCGTTTTTGCTGTCCGACTAAAGATGGGAAGAAGCAGAGTTTTTTGGGTAGCTGAGGAAAGGATCTGAATGTGTTTTTCAGAGGCTTCCAGAATAGTCTTTAAGATGCCAAGCCCACAGTTACTCTGTCCAGTCTTTCACCTAAGTCAAGAGCCATTTATTGCATTTATCCTGCAGTGCTGCTTTCTTTCATGTTGCCATGTATGGGACTCATTGGTCTGAGACTAGAGACCAAAAGAGGGAAGAGAGGCCAGTCCAGCATCAAATACAAATCAATTGTACTCATAGACAGTAGAATAATTAGTGGACGAAGCCACCATGATACCTCTCATTGGTTTGTGGACTACCATCTTGAAGCCTCCTTGCAGGTTGCCATCTTTTTTTTTTTTTGCAACAAGAGTATCCATTGTGCCGATGAGATTGTGGAGCTGGTGGGTAATGTGCGACTTGGGCAGTGTTTGGTTTTGGCACGTCCATTCAGCAGGATATAATGTCCACCTGCCTGGTCATGATCTCTCTGGTATTAAAACTAAACCGTACACTAAAATGTCTTCAATATGTCTCTGAAAATGTTTTAAGCAAGAGATACACAATAAAGTAACAAAACCTTGATCCATTTTTTATTGATACTGGCTATTTTTACAGTTTGATCTGAGATTGTTGAGGCTCTGTTGGAAACACAGTGGGGGCCACCTGGTTGCAATCATTCCACTGATGTATTAAATGGTAGTCACACCTTAAAATGTACTGTGCTTTATTGTCTTTTTTAACCAACTGAGACCATAATTTACAAAAAGAACATCATACTGTGTTGAAGAAGACTTGAAGACTTGTGATTGAAATGATAAACTCATTAGGAAACTGTTTTCTGTGGTCATAGTCTTCTTTTTGCAAACAGCAGAATCACCTTTTGCTGGACATTACAATGCAAGTTAAAGGCATTGGCTTCACTTTTCAGGCTCAGAGGATGCGTCCACTTCTTCTTCGGTCTATAGTTGTACTGTACCAAGCTTTTCCATGCTGCTCTGAGGGTCAACAATACCAGCGGTGTCAGAGGCTTCATTGACACAGCAATGACCAGAAAATGCAGCCTGGCATAGGTGCATATGCAATGCATTTTAAATAAAATCTCCACCAAATAGCATTGTACATGCCGTTTTTTGCTGTCAGTTGAAGGGCGGTACTGTAAGCAGGGAAGTTTTTTGGGCAGCTGAGGAAAGGATCTAAATCTGTTTTTCGGAGGCTTCCAGAATAGTCTTTAAGATGCCAATCCCACAGTTAGTGTGTCCTCCGGAGTCTAGGGGAGCAGAATTTAACTAGAGGAGGTTCAAACTTAAACTGGACAAGGATACATGTAGCCTGCTGCCAGCACAGACCTAGGCGCACCCAGTAGAATATCTCATTATACAGTCTTCCACAGCCTGTCCAACTCAATCTGTCTTCTCAACCTCTCTCTGTCTCTCTCTTGGCCTCTCTCTTCTCTCTGTTTTTGCAGCTCTCCCCCACTCCTGTGCCCCCTCACCACTCCCCAGCTCTTCATTATGTCACCTTTTCTCCACCTCTCCACCTTTCCTCTGCCACACTCTATATATTTCCTGGTTGTCTCACCTCCTCCTCCACCCCGCCACCTCTTACAGCTCTCCAGTTTCTCATTACTCCTACTAAAATAATTCCCTCCCTTCACTTCAACGACCACCATGCAATTTAGTAGATGCATCGTAAAAAACTCTAAAATATGATTCCTGTGCCAGGCCAAGGTAAATGTGTTGGTAATAATTTTAAAAAAGCGAATACATTTATTCTGATGTGGGCAATAATGAAGGTTTGAGTGCAAGTCTACTCATTAGGTAGACAGCTATTGTCTAATTCACTCCTGTTGCCCCCAGAAGTTCAACTACCAAATGCAGTAAATTTAATATTAAAAGAGTGACTCAGGAGTTCATCCAGCTTTATCTACATTAAACTTGCTTTTAGCTGTATATTACTAACAATTATTGAGTGCAAGAAATTCAGGCAGACAGATTGAGAGGCAATATGGTTATTTATAAGAACGTCTAGGACACAATTTATGAGTTCACTGTGGAAGTTTCTGGGGACAAGGTGATCCTTGTGGCTGATTTCATGAGTTGGCACTGGTGCCTGAGTCTGGAGTTGTTTCATTAGAGCCGTATCCAAAAGTGGCAAACTGACAGCATGAGATGTTCTGAGGACCATTGTTGGATCAGTGGGAGGCAGAGATAACCCTGTTGAGGGAAATGATGTAACAAATCATTGGTGCAGCAGCTAAATTAAACTTAATCTCAAATGTTTCTCGTGCTGTCTGGAGATTAGACTTCTGTTTTGACACATAATCACACAAAATACAGCATGGCAATTTGTGGCTGGCAAAGTTCTTTCTTTCATGTGCTGTGGCAAGTGTTCAACTTTCGGGTTAAGAATTTTCTCTCAGAAAAATCTAACTAAATATCTCTCTGTATATCTAGCTTCTCTTTTCACTGCTGAGTTATCTGGATGCACATATGCAGTGAAAATTAAAGTAACATTTAAAGTACAAATTAAAACCAAAATCAAAAAAATATTGTAAACAAAGGCCACTATTGTGTTTATTTACAATTTATATGTACATGTTACTGACTAGACATGATGTACGAGGTATACTATACATACACAGGCATACATATTGCTACTAATTTTCAAAGGATACTGTATTTGTTAAATTTTTTAATGTGGCTTTTCCGCCAGTTAAAATTAAAAAATGACAGTTTTGTCAATGTTTTTTTTTTTTTTTTTTTGGATTAAGGAATAGAAGAATTTGTCAACTCATAAAAAAGCACTCCCTCCTTCAGTTTTATCAAAAAAATTCAAAATCACCAAATCTGTATTTGAAGTGGTTTTCACTGAATGAAAGATGGAATGTTTTTTTTAAATATATATAAATAAGTAGCACTTAGTTTGTTAGCTCAGTGCTAACACATAATGGGAATTTCCTATGACACGCTAATAGAAATTAGCATTGCAAGCACAGTAGTATTATCTTAACAAACTGATCCATTTTACTTCACAAACTCCTCAAAAAACAACATGTCTGCTAATACTTTCAGGCATATATTTTCTCTGCTCTGCAAAAACAAACCAATAGCGGTTTACTTACTTACACATGGTTAACCCAATCTGCTACTCTGGCTTCGACACTCACTCTGGCCAGCTACAGAAACGCCAAAGGGTTGTTTTTGAAATATTCAGGATTATACAGTCTTTATCATGATCTAATATTAGAAGAGCAAACAATAAACCATAATATCAAATTACAATATATGTAGAATTGCGATGAATATCGAATCAGCGGCCAAGTATTATGATAGTATCTAATGATGAGTTAAGAGTATCGTCCCATCCTTAGTAGCTACTACGGCAATAGTATTGACAAATAAAGATGAAAGAAACTATTCAACACAAATATCCTGTGATCTTAATGTACAAGCTGAACATTGGTGAGCGAAAAATAACTGCCACATTAACATGTGAAACTGATGTGAATTTGATAAATTTGTGCGTTAAAAATAGACTTCAGCAACCGCTACTTGCAACTCAGCTGCTCAGCATACTCTCCATTTTTTGGCTGCTGTTGAGATGGCTGCAAAAGTTCCTGCTGCTAGGCTAAGTTTACTTTGATGAAGAAGTTTTTTTGGACTGCAGTTGGATTTGGCTCAAAATTTTAGGCCCTCAGTCCCTAACATCTACTGTCATCTGTGTTGTTTTTATGTGTACTGTTGTTTTCATTTTCTGTGAGGCACTTTGTAACTTAAAGTCTACTTGGATCACTACAGTTTCATATCTGCTGGCAACTGAGCAAACTCTTACAGTTAAAACTGTTTATATGAATATATTTCATAACCAAGTGAGAATGGGTCAAGAAGTTCACCAACACAATATGGCATATTTGATTGATTTGTTTGTAGTTAATTCATTGTTTTCATTTCATACTGTGTAAACAGTGGGCGTAAATAAGCTATGGCTTTGAGCCATTTTTTGGTCATTGCTCTAATCTGTTTTGACATAGATTCATTTTATTATTTGGGTTCTGTTTTATTATGTTTATGCACTGAAATAAAAGACCAAAACAAAGGATAAAGATATCCAGACTTTCTTTGTGTCTCTCGAGTGATACACACTCTTAACATACCATACATGACTTTCTATCACCCAATGCCCTGCTTTTTTCTAACAATTTCCATTCATCGGGGCAATGAGGTGTAACAAACATTCATAGTGGTGACAGAGAGAAAGACTGAGGCACCGACTGCAGACAGACAGAAAGTTTGACAAATCATGCTGTCTGTGTTTTTATTTCCAGAGCAAATGAAAGCACACAAACAGCTGCAAGCTGATCTTTTTCTCAAGCCCCATTTGAGCACAATAAACATAAAACTGCAAATCATTTTGTTTGTTTTGTCGAGACAGTGGGGTATCAAGATCCCTTATGGCCAGACGCATGTGGAGAGTTTTTTAATGTGTCCCTCCCTCATCTGTGCCACACGCAGACAGTAGATGTTTGCATGACACCATCAGGAAGACAAGACACAAGAATGCAGGATAGAAGCTGTTTGATGTCAGTGGTACAGAGTGTGAAAGTGTTTAAGTGTTTGACATCATGTCGTGTGAGCTTGTAGACAAAGATACTGACATTCTCTCCCTGTGTTGTGTTGTCAGCTGACGCCAGTTGGAACCACTATCTTCTCTGGTTTCTGGGGGAACAACGGGGCAGCAGACATCGATGATGGTCCCAATGGACAGATAGAGTACACCATCCAGTACAACCCCAAAGACCCGGTAGGTTATTCATCTGTTTTGACATATAAGGAAGTAGATGCAAACATCCTGTTCAGTTTGAACACTTCAAAGGTAAAGGACAACTTTACTGTTGCATTTACAGACAAACAAAGTACAACATATAGTGAGTTTCAGTCTCTGCACCAACTCCAGGTCAGGGGGTCGTGACTGGAGAAGTGATGTACATTTATGATGGTAGGGAAAACTGGAACATACAGAGGAAACACATTCTAGTATAGGAAAAGCATGCAAATGCCAAACAGAAAAGCCATGTCCAAACCCAGACTTGAACCCAGGAATCTTCTTGCTATAAGGTAAAATCACACGTCTACATAGATCAGCATTCCCACAGCTCCTTGAGAAGTCTGAAAGGTCTTGAAGTAAAATCAATACTAAGGTCATGATGGTGAATTTAAGGCTTTGCTGTCACTGACAGTAGTCTACTGTGTATTTGTTTGATAATGGGAGCCTCCGCCATTCCCTTCTGGTTGTTTGTCAATTTTTCTTTATCATCAGTCATGGTTGCTAGCTAGATAAAAAGCTAAAGATTAGCCAGGATGAGGAGATACGAGTTTAATGATACAAAGAGAAAGATAAGTCTTGAAAGTGGTTGGCACCAACAGGAAATATAACAAGGTGCAATTTATGCCAACGGGCATTTGTGTTAGGGCTTATGGGGTGGAAAGTCATTGAAATCCACATAAAATTTGAAAAGCATCAGTGGTACACAGAGGCAGGTTGTGAGGCTATGCTAATACCTGCTTTGTTTGCACATAGAACATCCAAAACTTCCTCTCACTCTCTCACAACTTTTCAGCAGTCGAAATGAAGCAATTTTGTGCCATCTCCAGAAACACAAAGAGCTGAGGTGCTGTGGGTCCTTCACACGGTGTGCAGGCAACATTAATTTCAAGGACTTTCAAGGATTAGGACACAGAAAGTGTTTCAACAATGTTTGGGACTTAAATTCTATATATTGAGGTCATCAAAAGGTCCAAAAAACATTGAATTGGACTTTAAAAAATATGCAAGAGCCCTGCAGGAAAACATATGTGTTACCAGACAAAAGTGTTTTTAGTAAAGACGTCTGGAAGATCATTTAGGTTGAGATCAGGGTCGTCTCCAGAGACATGGATGCCCTTCAGCTGGAGAACCAGGAGCTAAAAGACCACTCCAAAGCTCTGATATCAGCCGAGAGAAAGGACCAAGAGGCCATGCAAAACTGGAAACTGGGGAGCTGAAGAAAGAGCTTCAGAATGCTGAAGCCTTGACTTCCCACGAGTTAAGCAAAGAAGAGATGCCCTGTCAATCAACAATGGAGGAATTTCTTCAACAGCTTGAGGACACAAAAAGAAAAAGTCTGCTGAAAGGCGGATGCTTGTCACTGAGCTCACCACAGCCAAACAGGAGCTGGAGGATCTCAGTCAACAATGAACTGAGAAGGAAAGTCACGAGAGTCCAGACAGAGACAGAAAAAGCTGGAAGTTGTACAGATCACTGGGGCTGTCTTCCAGGGCCACAGAGGAGTGTTCAGCTGAACTCAGATCTGAGGAAACCAAACAGGATCAGCGTCATCATGCGATCCTGGAGCTGCAGCAAACACTCCTCTGAGAGAAAAGGACTTGAAGAACTGGCAGAAAGTGAAACCCACATGGACTATGAGATCTAGGCAGCCTTTTGTAAAGAGTTCAACCACGAGCTCCAGAGAGAGAAGGAACTGAGGGCAGAGGAGCAAACTGGAGGCTGTTAAAATCAAGGCGACACTGTTCCAAAGATTGGAGGAGGCCAATCTCTGTTTCACAGTCGATTCCTTCCCACTCCTTATTCTATCTCTTTTATTTTTCTGTTCAAATATGACCAATCTCATAGAAATGTGTTAGTCTTTAGCTGTGAAACTTCTCTATTCATTATCATTCAGGATACAATTGAAATCTTGGCAGGCTGATAGAGGACAATATTTAAAAAAAAAAATGGGAGAAATGAATTGCTGACCCCGTAATTAACTCACCGTGTTTGTGTTTGTCATGTATCTGTGTGTGTTTCAGACAACAAACAGAACCTTTGACATCCCCTTGACGCTGTTTGGGGCCGTAGTTCTCAGAGAAAGGCTCAACTATGAGGAGATAACACGGTACCTGGTCATCATACAGGCAAACGTAAGTGGTTTTTGTTTTTTTATATCTGTGTGCATTTCTGCCTGCATTAATCTCAAACCAGTTCTGGGTGTGATAAAGCATTTTTTCATGTAATATAAAAAAAAATCTAAATTTTTCAAGGGTATTGTTTTCATCTGAGACCTGTTATAAAGGATGTCTGGAGAAACTCTTCCCTGACTGAGTGGGAGTATCGTCTGCAGCCTGGAGTGTTGTTATGTTTATGTAAATTTTTATTATCATGATAACACTGATGTTAAACAGCCTTGGAGCATTTCTGCTCTGTTGAGTCAGCCTTAAGAGAACTATAAGTGCATCCTTAATTATCATAATGTATTTCTTAATGTAATTGTTTTCCTCCTTTTACTTCACAACACTCTGTATGTTTTATTTATAAAAGTGGTTTACAATATAGTACATATATAATTGTAGTCAGCACACAAAACAGACTCATGGGGAATGGTGGTAGCGAGGAACTAAACTGAGGCATGACAGAAAATTGTTTAAGTTGCTGATTGCACCATTAAAGATTTTGTTGTGACAGGAAAACATTGCTTATAAAACCTCTAGTTCTCAACAAAAGTATTCTGGCAAATATTCATACGTCTCAAGGCCCATTTACCCTGAAAGCATTATTAAAAGCCAACAGTATAGTGAAAGATTAATGTGTTTCTGACTGCTTGAAAGCTTGACATATTCACTGTTCATGTGAATGCAATATTAAGGGTGTTTTGAGTGGCTGTGAATTTGCTGAATTTAAATTCTGAGCAAAGACTTGGAGACGATGTGTAATCATTCAGGGTAAAAAAACCTTGGCTGACCTTTTCAGAGGTACTGTTATGTGAGAAAAAAAAATGTTGCGGCTTCACATGTAACGCACAGCTGTGACAGTGGTGTCCATCTTTTATATCTAGTTCTCAGCAAGAATGCAGATAAGAGCATTTCCAGAAATGTCAAACTATTCAGTAACTTAAATAATATGATAAATATGAAGCTACAGCCAGGACACAGTTAGCTTAAAGACCATCTGATGGGAGCAAATTCTGCTTACCATCACCTCTACAGCTCATTCAACAAAGTATCCAGTTTGTTTAATCTGTAAAACTGAACTATAAAAATTAAAAGTTTGCTGTTTTGTGGGTGGTTATGTGCTTCATTTAGTACTTCTTCTCTTCAGGGCAGTAATTAATCCAGCTGTTTCCCCTGATTCCAAGCTTCATGCTAAGCTAAGCTACCATGTCCTAGCTGTGACTTCACATTTTGTACAGTTATACAATATCCATCTTCAAAATAAGATGCACTGTCCCATACTGAATCCAGACAGGATACAGTTTGTCCTTTATTTTCATGCTTACTCCACTATAATGCATAACACTACATTTTCACATACTTGGAATGACATGAGAAATAATAAAACCAAAACCATTTCATGAGACATAGTTGAGAAGTATTAAATCAGAATGACAGGCAAGTCGTCTGTCACTCAACATCATTGTTACCCTGTTTATGAAGACTCAGACAAACTGATGAATGAATCCTCAATATAACTGATGCAACTATGCCGTATTCTGCATAAAAAGCACAAAGCGGTGCATGAAAATTCACCAGAATGCAGGAATTAAAATGTCTGACACTCAAAATCCCTGCACCTGTGGTCACAGGCAGGATGTCCCTCCTTTTTCCACGTTAAAGTTGGCAGCCCTAATATGAGCATTTCCCAAAATGTCAAACTACAGTATTCGGTTAAGTCAAATAACATGTGTGAACAATCTGACTTATGGAAAATTCTGAAAGTCTGGGGGGAAAAGCGGAAAAGTTTATTATTATATCTGATAGCTACATGTGACAAACAACATGTGTGGAGATGACTTTATTTAAAGCCTGCAGTGTGGGGAGAATTTGAATAATTGGAGAATAAAAATACAATACCAGTGTTTACAGTTACTGCGGAGGCTGTTTTCTCTGCTGCTGCTGTCTAGTTTACATTTCCTCAGTTATTTTGCAATGCATGCAGTATATAATTAGATTCTTTATGGTGTCAGTTGCTGCTTGAAATTAACTGCTGCCCCTGTTATGAAAGACACCCCACAAAAACATGGATGATACAATAAAGTGTGTGAGGCACCATGTTCTGGAGTGATCACTTTCCAGCAGGCGCCCCCATTTTTTTCTTTCTTTCTGTCTTTCTGTCTTTCTTTCTTCATACTGTCAGGTGATTGACACTAAGGAGAGCGTAATGTAATGCAAGGATAGAGAAACATTTAATGTAGGTGTAATTCAATTAGACTAAAACACAAGTTTTACAAAACCTAATTAAGGTTTTATGTCTCTTATCTTGTTTGGCCAATTGTCAAGTTTGTTGAACACAAAAAGAGTTTAATGGGGAAAAAAACCTGCTTCTCCGAAAAAGAGAGAAACAAATGCTGACATCTCCAGCAAGCTGCCGGATATGCAGACACAACCACATACTGTATAATGTGAAGTAGATGGGAATCAAGATGACAAGCACAAATCTGAAATAGCAGATATTTTCTTTTTATGGTTTTTCCTAAATACAGGATGGGCGTGTGATGGTTGCATTGATTATTATTTCCTGTAGATTTCTTAATTTGCTATTTTCTTCTGAGAGCTTCACTAAATAAAAAATGGTTTGTTTATGCCTTAATTATCTTGAAATAAAAACTGAAAACACAGCAGTGATATTGACCCTTCAGATGAAAAAGTCGGTTAAGTGTGTCTTGTGAATTTGCTAAGCAGCTACCTTTTTATGTAATTGGATGACAGGAACCGAAAACAGATCAACAAGTAGACACTGGACTTAAAAATGGGTGCACATAAATGCCTTAGCAGAAATAAAAAGCTTTACTTTTGGTGTCTGAACTTGTTTTGTTGATATTTTACAAGAGCTGCCCTGAAAGCTTTCTTCTAGATAAAAACTTAATAAATAAAAACACTGTTAACACACCCATTTTTCTACGTGTGTGTAACAACATGCGTGTAACAACAAATGCACGTTTTGATGTGCACCTTTACATAATACAAACATTTCCACTGGAATATATTACCAGTATTAAATGTAATTAATTTCTAAATCTTGTAGCGTTCATTCAGATAAAATGACAAGAGCAGCTTGTATTTTTCTGACTGAATGCCCCCTTTTAAAAAAAAATCAGATTTTGTTTTAAATCAGAAGACTTAAGTCTTGTGCAATACAAGAATTTTAACTGTGGTTTAATATCAAGACCTCAAACGTTTGTTTTGACATTACAAATAAACGCACTGTGGATGCCAATAATCACTCAAAACTCAATTAAAATATGTTTTGGTAATTTGATATATTATAAATCTTTAAAACAGACAATGTGAAAGATGAGTGACATGTGCTGCTGTATGAAGAAGATGCCCTTTGGTGTTGTTGTAGTACCACATTATGCCACTAGGGGATGTAGACTGAGTTACTGACCAACTTTCATAGATGAATTTAAAAAATCTCCTCACCTTGCCGGCAGCATTTATCTAACTCACCTGACGGGCTAACAAGTCGGTCAAGTTGGTGTCTGTCTCCTGTCCAGGTTAGCTAGCTACACTAAAGCTAAACTTAACAGTTAACTAACCAACCAGGCTCAATAGAAATGGGCTAACAGCTAACTGTGGCTCAGGGGTACTGTGCGGTCAGAGTATATTGACCCGTTTGCAACCTTTATTAGTGCAAATCCTATAGGGTAGAAATGTCTTTGTTATCCAGTTTGCACATTCAAATGTATTGTGATCTCACAGATTTGCAAAGAATGAGAACATAAAACCAATGTTTAAATGGAGTATTTGGTTTTGTATAGTTAAAAAGAAAAGAATAGAGCCATATTTCTAGTTCTTGTCCTGAAAGGCTAGAAATAAAAATGTGGCTTCAGCTAATACAGCAGATGATTTTGCCTCAGGCAAAGATTCCATCCCTGGCTGAGAGTAAACACCTATGAGATCATCATGAAAATGTCTTTGAAGATACAAACGTAACACTTGTGAGATTACTGAAAATATCTTTCAGGATGCAAATGTACGGAGGTCATGAATGGTTTAGGAAGAGCAGGGCTGCAATTACAGTACAATACGAACATTTGAAGCAGTATTTTACACATGTCAAAAAAAAAGTCTTTTGGGGTGTAAATCCGATTAACTGGTGGAAATGAGATGTTAAAAGATTGCCTGAGCTGACTAAGTTGGCACAAGTGTGTTCAGGAAAAATCTGTTGCATGCATGACTCGCCCATATCATGTTGATAATTACTGTATGATAATTACTGTATGCTTATCTTTCTTAAATAACAACAGTAGGACTGGTCAGTGAGACAAGGCTTGAGATTAGAGGCAAGAAAATGGTTCAGTACTACTTTGTTTTAACTTCTGAACCAGTTACAAATGAATGGATGCTTTTGATGAGGTATAAATAGAGATGAAGATGATGAGTAAAGTAGACACCAGCCTTTGAAGGCATTCAGAGATCCCTGCAGTTTTGTTGATTTGATTTTCCGAAAATATTCAGCGAGATGGTGTTGTGGTCATTTTCTATTCAAGGCGTGAAGATACAGATATGCAAATATCTCCATAATAGAATGCGATATCATCCAAAAATAAAATAAAAGCTCTCTTTCTCTTTCTAGGACCGAGCCCCTTATCCCAGTGAGCGCCGTACAGCCACCACCACTCTAACTGTGGACGTGCTGGATGGAGATGACTTGGGTCCCATGTTTCTGCCTTGTACACTTGTGGGAAACACCCGTGACTGTAGTCCCATCACGTATAGAGCTAATGTACTGGAGCTGACAGAACCGGTAAGTGTGCACCTGTTATGTACTGCATCTATATTACTTACTGTAATATATTTGTGTTATATGGTGCACATGTCACGTTGCTATCTGTGTTCCTGTGATTGTGTGCATTGCTGCGTTACTTATTGCCATCACCAGACAATGATAGTATGTGTGTGCTTGGTTGTATGTTGTTATTTTTAGTTTTGCCCTCGTATTTACTGCACTTTTATAACATAAGGCAACCTTTACACGTTTATGTTTAACATTAACTAGTCTCTGTTAATGATGGTCTCTGTCTATTTATACATACATACACATATTTAGCTCAGTTCCAAGACCTTGAACAACTGATGCTGCTCCTGCACTGTAAAAATGTACAAGCCAGTCCTGGCTGCCTGCTTAAAATGTTCAGTTAAGCAAGATAAGGTTAACAGATTGATTTTCTTTCTGCACACAAAGTACAAAGCCCTCATGGATTTACAAGACTAATTATGAAATTGCAGTCTATTGTATAGCTCTGTTTAAAACAGAATATTTTCTCTCAGGCTTGACAAATAAAGTCTGCTGCAAAAAAGGTTCTGTTTCTAAAACACAACTCAAGTTTCTCATACTCATCCAGCTAAAGTAAGCTAAGTAAATATAGGACTTTTTTTTTTTTTAGTAAAAATTTGCATCCGTTATATCCTGGTTGGCAGGACAGCAAATAAAAATAACCTCATTTTCAATTTCACCTAGCTTAAACAACAAACAAAGTCTTTAGAGCTAATGGTAATGTTCCTGAAAGGAACTGTGCGCATATGGAACTTCAGCTGTTTGAACATGTATCTGAGTTCCGTACAACTTAGAATAAACTTAGAATAAAGTAATTAAGGGCGCCAAAGGTGAAGCTGACAAAACAATCCCATCAGCTTTATACCTTTATGATTAATCATTACTACAGTAACTAGTAAATAACAATAAACTTGTATTGATATGTTGAGTTGCACAAACATTAAAATAAGAGTTGTATCAACTAATCACCTGTTAAGTGCAAACATAATAATAAAAGTTAATTCAAGTAAACACCTTGTTGAATTCACTTATCTTTTTCAGGCAGCCATGTTACTTTTTTGTAATAGTTCATCTTAGATGCAATCTGAAGTTCGAAAAATTGAGTTGTGTAATTTGTCCACAATTTAAGTTTCTAATTTCTAAAAGTTGTCCTTAAAATTGATTCATCAACATCAAAGAACATTCAGAATGCTTTTAATTTTATTTCATTTCAGAACTGACAGTGGCATTTTGGTATACAATAATTTGTTAGCCCCTTGAAATCCAGTGAAATTCAATTATTTTAGGGTTACAGTGATTTAGAAATATAACGAGGGAAATCATCCAACTTTATTTTGTTGATTTTCATAATAATAGACCATAAGCCTCAAAACGAGACCTTGTTTGGCCATGGACAACTGTTGTCTTTTTGTTTTCAAATCTTTGAGCTTTTAAACATGACAGAATGTGACGGTATCTCTCCTACAGTTTAGGTAAAAATATGGAAAAAGTTATTCATTCAACTTGACATTTAAAACTTTTGTTGCTGCAAACTAGCTGTTATATGATGAAAAGAAATGCTAAAATCATCCATGTGTCAGAAATATGTTCTGTCTATGAACTCTGGCAGAAACGATGTGAAGCTTTCACAGGAGATTAGCATCAAGTGATACAAGAACATTTTAATAATGAGGGGGTGTTAGTCACATAATGTGGCCTGTAGAGTTATACAACTGAAAGAAAAGGTTTATATAATTATATAGGTGATTAAAGTGTTTCAATCATTTTTGTTTTGCACATAATTTCTTGTCAGATTCGTACTGTTTGATAAAAGAAAGTTATGCTGTTCAGCAGCACAATTAAAAGGAAAGCTTGTATATTAAATTAACCTAAGAGACTGTTTTTGACTATGATGTTGAAGTAAGTCTCCACTGTTAGAAAGAAGGGTTCCAGAACGGTTCTTCCTGAAGGGCTGGGGTTCTACCCAGAACCATTTGCGTCTGAAGAACCCTTTTTTGCAGGAAGGGTTTGTCAAGGGTTCTTTGTAAGACTAAGGGTTTCATTAAGAACACTTTTCGCCCAAAGCCCTTTTTGGAAGAACAGATTCCTCAAGTATTGTTGAAAGAACACTTTTATCAACAGTGTGTCAAGGTTTTTTGCACCATAATATAATAGGGTTCTCGGTAGAACCCCCTAGGCGGATTCTGAATAAAACCCATGGAATATAAAAATGTTCTCAGTAGAACCCACTGGTTTCTAGATAAAATCCCTGTAATATAGGAAGGTTCTAAGTAGAACCCCTTGGGTAGATTCTAAAAAAAAGAAAGTTTTTTTGTAGAACCCCCTTACTGTGGTCTAGAATAAACCCCTTGGAAGCTTCTCTGTAGAAGGTTCTCAGTGGCATAGTGGTTCTTACTCTTGGCCAAGCAAAAAGTCGGTGCTACTCTAGAACCAGTTTGAGAGCTGGTTCGTTGGCTTTCAAAACACAAAGAACTGGTTCTGAACCTGCCCTGAGAGCACCTCAATCAAAAAGGCGTATGAAACCTTTATAAAAGGTTCTGACAGGAATCAAAAAGGGTTCTCCCTTTATGAACCCTTTATGGTTCTAGTTAACAGCCTTATTTCTAAAACTGTATGTTATGTCTTGTAATTTCTTGTACTGTTAATCTCATGTAGAGTTATTTAAAAGTGAGTCCTAAACCCCGTGGTACGTATTTATGCTTACACAGCTGTATATCGTTTTGCATTTGTATCTCGGGCATTTAGCTGATGCTGTTATCCAGAGCGAGTTACAATACCACTTTGTAAATGAGACAAAGTTGCTGCAGGCAAAATCCTCAACTCTGACAAGTCAGCAGAGCATTCATCCCTTACCACACACACACAGGCAAGGCACGCACACACACCCTTGATGGTGACAAGCTAGCAGTGCGTTCATGCTTTAACACCCCCACATCCACCTCCACACACATCCTCTTAACAGTGTCAAGCCAGTAGAGCAGTCATGCCGAACTGGACATTGTCTACTTCATCTCTTTGTTTATACTGAGATCTTTGTCACATGTACACACACACACATATGCTCACTTTACTCCAGACACTCTCTGCCTTCAAACCTCTCTTTCTTTCTTATCTCTCCTCATTCACTCACACACACACACACACACACACACACACACACACACACACACACACGATTTTCTCCAAGTCAGGAGAGGCGCAGCGAGGAACAACAGGAGTAAATCAACTTTACACCTCGTGGTTTTGAGAGGGAGCAAGTGTACGAAGACAAGGACAGGTTTTACGATACAGAGGTAGCGATGGTGGAAGGGGGAATCAAACATGGAGAAAGAAAAAGGCAGACACACAGAGAAAAGTTGTGCTGGGAAAATACTTGAGGGGTTTTAAAATCTGAAGCGAAGCTTAAAACACATCGCATCAAACACAAAGGCTGGTTCTCACTTGTCAATTTGCTCCCAATACACAACTGCTGCTGACTCCAGATGCTTCTCTGATTTCAGTATTTATAATCTTACAACACAGCACAGCAGTAAAGAGAAATGGCTCCTCCTTTCTATTGGTGATTTTCACTCTGAACAAGACCGTGATCCCTGTTCGCTACAGGTGTTGGAACATCTGCAGATGTCAGTTTAGAGCTCATGTTTAGGAAATCTGATGACTTTTTTCACAGCACACATTTTGATTTATAGCAGAAAAATCACGAACGTACTTAGACTTACCTTGAAATGGTTAGCAGAACTCTTATTGCTCATGTATTTCCCATAAAAACAAGCAGCTAGAGAGGTGTTTACAACAGCCAGCAGCACTATGCCCCTCTACAACGCATCTAAAGCGGTCCAGGGATGTAGGAAGGAAAGTGGTCATATTACCAGGAGCAAAACAGCCTCCGAGACCAACAGAGCCCAGTTTGATGACAGGGAACAGGCTACAGTACCAAGATTTTCTTGCTGGGTTTGGCCAAGCTAACAGCAGCTACTGGCTAGCAACAAACTTTTCATCCGGAAACTTCATATTCTACCTCAATACTTAAATCCCAGTCAGAATGTTCACTTGAAGGTTGCTGAGGCTAAGTTAGGTTACCATCTAACAGCAGCTAACAGTCATGATTAGCTACTTTAGCAACAAGTAAGCTGCTAATGGTAGCAGTAGTTGTCCATCACAAAACTATGTAATTAAATCACCAAGATTTGGTCTTCTCCATAAAATATGGCCTAGTTTCACACAAATCAGTGTAATAAAGTTATAAAGTTAATAAAAAGCAGTCTTCTTCCATGCTTTCGTGGTGTCAATGGATGGATGCAGTTTGAGTGTCGGAAGAGTTAACTGTTTTGAACCGTTTTCCAGAAGAAGACAAATTCTGAAATACCATTAAAATACCCGAGAATATCTACAAAACAACTTTTTTGCCATTGTTTTGCCAAATACAGGTGTATAGGTGATGTACTTCATGGGAACTTTCAAATTCACGATGACTGTGCCCTATGTACTCTCAGGGCCGTTGAGTTGTACATGGTTCACTGACATGGATTAATTTGCCATCATTAACAGAGACTAGTTAATGTTAGCACCTGTGCCTGTCCTGCTCCTGCTCGTCAACATATCTGCTGTAAAAAGGTCTGTTAGTAAAATCTGGGCCAACCATTGATTCTGACAAGCCTCCTTTTTGTACTTGTCCTACTGTCAATCATGACTATTCTTTATTAATTGGACGCAGACTGAGATGATTAGTTCATGTTCTCTATCTTCAGAATTTAACTTTAATTGGACAATTTCATATTTTTTGGAAGGAAATTGGGCACTCCACATGGACTTTTTCTGTGAAACAGTTGTATAATATCTTCTTGCAGCTCTGACGAGAGCTTTCTAAAAATTAAAATAAATTCTGTCGTAAGGCTGCAATACAAACTGCAGGACCTGAACTTTGTAAGAGAGAACGGAGTCTGTTGCCAAGAACTCTGTGCTGAGAACACGGTAAGGATGGAACGTGTTCACTGGTGCACCAGGTGTGCCTGCATATTATATGAAACTGTCATAGTTTGGCAAGATTTAGGCACAAAAATGACTTTCTTAGGTTAAGGTTGGGTAGGTTTAGTCCACTGGGATTACTTGGTTAGGGTTAGGCATCAAAAATACTTTTTTGGAAAATATCATGGTTTGGGTAAAAATAAGTAAGAGGAGTCAAAGGACGAAAATAGTATCATGAGTATAGACGCGGATAAGGGAGTCAAACGCAGGACTCACTGAGGTTTGTTTGAATGATAGTTTAAACTTGAAACTTAAAAAAATAATCCCACAATAGCAATGCAACACATTTGTATATTTTATTTGAGTAAAACATTAAATGAATTATCCAGTTTGCAAATTTTCATTGTCATTCTGTGACCTTATCAAAATGAAAACAGAAAACCTGTTTGGCATTTAATTTTCAAAGTCGTAACCCTGCTGTACTGTGAACAATACTCAAATGTCAAGTAACATTTCAAAATTAAAATGCAATATAAACAAAGCAACCTGATTTTCCATTTATGAAATTACGTAAGTCAGTTTGAAAATAAAAATGGCATTTGACTTCACCTGCTGTCTAGTCGACAATATCCAAATATGAAAACGCAATATGAACAGTGTAGCCTAATATTCAATTAATACAAGCAATATTTATGTCCAAATGAAAATTAAATGTCTTTTGACCTTTTCAAAGACCTAATCTGCTGCAGAGTGGAAAATATTCAAATGCAATAAACACTATGAAAGCATTTTCATTTGTATATCTTCAGATGCACTGTATGTAAAAGAAGGTGTAAATATATGGCTTGTGTACTACGAGAAAATGAAATACGAACCACTTAAACTTTGAATACATCCATGAGTTTGAGAGCTTATCAGACAACAAGACCATCTACAAGGCTGTAAACCCTTAATGATGAAGGATTTTACAACTCTTGAACCGTATCACAGCAGCAATAATTGTCTTCTCCATCTGGATCGTTGGAAGGTATTAAAGTCAGCACAGTGCTACACCGTGCGCAGTATTCAACCTGGAATGAGCAGGCTGAATATTCTGTGACACCTCTACTGCCAGTGTAGTAGTCTCATTAAAATGAATAAGGCGGCTGCAGCAGTTTGAGTGCTATCAAAAGTCAAAGAACTCAAGAGCCAGCACAGGCAGCAATAAGCACGTACGGATAATCAAACAATCACATACTTACACTAAACAATTTCAGGTCATTCAAATAAATGCCTGTTTATGCCAGCAGCATGATCTCTCCTATTAAGTTCGCCTGAATGCACCTCTCTCTATTCAAAACAGCTGTCTCCCAGGGGGCCTGTTTGATTGATTAAGACTAGACTTTGAAGCCACCCAACATGAGTTCTCTGATACATTCTGCTTGAATGAACACCAATACAGTGAATATAGTTTACGCTCGAGGTTCACGCTTAGTCCCCTCAAACTGTCATTGAAGAGAAAAGAGGACAGAGGACAAGAGGGAGCATGGATGGATGGATGGATAGACAGACAGACAGACAGACCAAAAACTCTCTCTGGGCCCTTTTCCACTAAACTAGCTCTGTTTCCTGAACCGGTTCCATCCAAGATCCTTGGAACCTTGGTTATTTCCAGTGAGCCAGTCCATGTTTCCACTAGTTTTGAGTGTGCCATTGTAATCAAACATGTCATCAACAGGGGGCGCAGTGCAATACACAATGACCTGTAGAATATAACACGCCCACTTTGTTTCCTTAGGAAAACCTGCTACTTTTGGTTTCAGCTGAGAACCAACTTTTCTGGTTCTGATTTTTTTTTGGTAAAAAAGTGTTCCCAAGGGTTCTCTATGGAAGCAAATAGTTTTGGGCAGAAACAAGAAGATCCCTTGTGGAACCCTCATTTCTAAGAGTGCAGATAGATACATAGAAATAAAGGTGCTAACCAAACCATAAGGGTGCTTTTGCTTGTCCTCATAAGAGAACCTTTTTTGGCGTCTGGAAGAACATTTTCCAAAGATTACAATGGGAACCTTTGCAGAGAGTTCTACCTGGAACCCAACATAAAGAGTTATTTGGATGAAATGGGTTCTTAATGGAACCTTTAGACTTACAAAGAACCTTGATGAACCCTTTGGAAACCATATTTTTAAGAGTGTAGGTTCCACTTGGAACCCTGTCAGACAGTTCCTTTTCAAGCCCTTCCTTTTAAGAGGATAGATAGATAGATAGATAGATAGATAGATAGATAGATAGATAGATAGATAGATAGATAGATGGAAATGAGTGTAAAGGACAGCAAAGAGCTGCTGTTGCTGGGTGTAAGAAAGATGAGGAGGTGAAGTGAGGAGAGGAATGAACATAGAGGAGAGTCAAGGCACCATAATAGTTTGAGTCCTAATCAGACTGATAAGATATGACAACCTCAGAGCCTCAGAGCCAACATAACTATTCTCTCTCTGTGTCTTTCCCCCCTCCATCCCTCACACACACGCACACACACACATACACACACAGACGCACACTAAAACACACATACACACCACACCGAGATGCTGGTCATTTATGCCGAGGAGTTGGCTGTCAGGCCACGTTCACACATCCACTTCAAAAAACGTTGCTGCCTCTGCAACTCAGAAATTTATGGCTCTAAGGGAAACATAGATTATTGAACAATACAGTAAACAACTTTCCCAAGACCTGATCAATCGTGCAGTTTGACATTACGTCAGACTACTGGCAATTGATTGGCTACAAGTTGCATAAAAAAAGAAGCGGTACTACAGCTTTGCAGCACTGCGGTGGTGCTCTGCATTGTGGAAATAGCCATCTGTTATTTTTTTATGTGATAGGGGAGTGCTGTGTCTCTGTTGCGCCACGAGGAATGTAGCTTAGCGGTTGTCACAAAGTCTCACCTGACCACGAGATGCCCTTGGGGGTTTTTCTCTCCTTTATTGATCTCCTCGCTGCTCTCGGGATCAGCCACCTGCCTGCACAGCTGCTGCTCATTTGCTCATTAGCTCCACAGTATATATAAAGGCAGTTTCCCCTCACACATTTGCCAGGTGTTGTTGCCTTGTTGTCGTAGTAGCTGAGTCATTCATGTCGGCTTGATACCTGTTGCTCGCATTCTGCCTGCTGCTCATTCTGCAGCGTTTGCTCGCCTGATCCTGCCTGCCTGCGTGTTTCTGACAGTAAGCCCTGAAAGCCCAGTGAGTAAAGAGGCTTTGAACCTTACCTGCCCAGCTTGTTGTGTCTGCTTACTGGTCCACATTTTGGGCCTGTATCATTAAGCAAGCACATCTCCCAAGATACAAGGTAGATGTGTTTATCATTTTTACACCCTATGGTTTTATAATAAGATTAAGTTGTAGTTTTTCCTGCTACTTAAAAATGTATTGTATACAAAATTTATACACTGTATAGTTTGTGTGAATAAATAGTAAGTCTACATGGTAGAGTACTGAGGATGAGTTAAGGAGTCTAACAGCCTGAGGAAAGAAGTTGCTCTTTCTCCTTGAGTTATCTAGTTTCATTATACCTAAGGTTGGTAACTGATCTCACAGTTTATTTACCGTCTCTCGTAAGCCCAGTATTTCCAAGTCAGGGCTCACACACAAAGGAGGCAGAGTGTTAACAAACAAAAAGAAATTGTGTCATATTTTTGGGGTTTTTTGTTGGTTATTTCCTGTTTTATTTTGTAGTCCTGGTCCTCCCTCATGTACCAATATTGGTCTCAACATATTGTTTGTGCAACTTCAAATGTCAGATGAAGTTGTTGCACCTCTAATTTTCTACACATACATTTTGCATACTGCAGTTTTTGTTTTTTTTGTTGACTACCTCATAGTTTATGTATGTGAACAAAATTTATCTTTTGTGTCTTTTTTCCAACTGGCATTTAGTATGATCAAGGTAGTTTTTCATGATTCTCTCCTGCAACTTGATTGGATGCTGTTGGGTTGGTTCAAAACAGAGTGGATTTGGGGGCTTTAGTGTTGATTTGCTGAGAATTAATAGGATTAATGTCGGTTGATTTACGGCAAACACTTTAAATAACCTACTCTTTAGTCTTGGGAGAAGGTATCAAGCATTTTCACGTCAAAATTCTCAACTCCAAGTAAAGTTACTAGTAACTGATGTTGAGTTGCAAGTCTTGTGTGATGGGTCATTTTTAATTCCTTTTTAAGAAAGTGAAAGGAATTTGTATTTGCAGCCATAATTCAAGGCATACCAGTGAGTTAGGATACCTTGGCCAGTTAAGTGTCATTATTGATATTATTGTCACTCACCAATCGCATGTCCTTTGTGCTGTCCCTTTCACCATGTGTATATAATATTAGTGTTTCCACAGCTTGGTACATGATGTAGAAGGTCTGCAACGATAAAAAGTTGACAAAAAGGTTTGATTAAAGCCTGATCAAGACTTCATGACTGAAGTGCTGTGTGTATATACAACATCTATGCCCTGTTTTAAGGCAAGACACTATTCAGTTTCAAGTGCTGTGCTATCAGTTTCTTAGAAAGGCAGAACGTGTTAAAGGTTGAGCCTTTCAAAAGGAACAAGTCTAAAATTCTGAAGTGGTTGTCTAAAGCGAGGAGGTCAGGCTCTTTGTGGAGTGGATGTTCAGGGCATTCAAGTATCAAATTAGCCTTTTTGAGGATAAGATTAAAGTAAATGTGTTGCAGCTTAGTTTGAATAACAGTCACTTTTGCTGGCAAGTTTTAACAACTTTGTCAACCAGTTTTTATTCACCTGAGGCTGCCATACTTCCAAAACAAAGTAAACAAAGCATTTCACATCTTAAATTAATTCAGTGTTTTTATGTTTGTCTTCTTGTTGTTAAGAGAAGAATAACTGCTGCAGAGCCATCTTGAAAAGGCCTATGTTTACATGCACAAAATATTCTGTTTTTTTGTTCATTCCAAAAAAATATTCCTAAGCTAATTACTTGACTAATGAAAATGAACACTCAGGTGATTTTATATCTCTTATATCAAGTGATAGAAGTTAACCTCATGACACATCCTACTGCTTGTGTTATATGTGGTCTTTAAAGTTTTTAAAATGTGTTTCTTCTTCCAGCTTTGCAAACTAGTTAGCTTCTTTGCAACAAAGATGCTCTGACCACCAACAAATGGCAGACTGTGTTCGGCAAACTGCCATAAAAGCCCCAGTTGAAATGCACATGCCGAATGCATGTAAGGAGTAAGAACGCTCCTAAAACCTAACTTATATCAGCATATCCCACATGTCTTAATCAGAAAATCAAACCATTTATAAATGGTTTATAATTAGCTTGTAAACACTTTATAAATCATTAATAAACTGTTCTAAACAAGTTATAATGCAGTTTTTCATGCTGTTTGCTTTATTTATATTAGAGACAGTGACGACCAGAGTAGTCTAGAGCAGCTGAGTTTTAAAAGGTGTTGGATGCAGAATTTGATATCCCTTAAGCATGCAGAGAGGGTCAGGGAGGAGTCAGTCATATCAGGCAGCATGTAAAACACAAATAGCAGTGGGCTGAAAACAGAACCTTGTGGGACTCCTTGTGTTACTGGCGCTGAGTAGGATTTATAATTGATCTACTTAAATCCATTTCTAAATCATATATATGGGTAATCTTATTGTAAGGCTTAATTCAGAAAATCTAAATGGAATATACTGATGAATGTCAACATATTTTGAATAATAGTGGAATAATGATGTCCCTGTAAATGTAGACGGTGTTATTGTCAATGATGGTGATTATAGTAACAATGTCAGTGATCTTATCCTAATTGTCAGGGTGGGTGATACTGTCTGGGACTATCTTTTGTCATCTTCTCATCTTGAGTTATTATACTTGTATATCATTATCAGTGCTTTATCTTTTTTTTTTTATCATTTGTGAGGTGGTGTTTAAAATGATTCTCGCTATCATAAGCAAAAATTGCAGTATCAGTATCACTGTCTTCTCAGTAACCTGGCTGTCCTTCCCCAACTCCCTCTTTTCTTTTTTTTTTTGCTGCATTTACATCTCTCTTTGCTCCCTGTTTACTCACACCTCCTGGCAGATTCATCTCCCTTCCATATATTTACACCCTCTTTTACTCCACTTCATTACTCGCCATAACTCCTTCTCTGCCTGCGTCTCCCTCTTCTCCTCTTTCAGTGACAGGCAACAGGAGATATTGCTCTATGATGGCTAGTAGATTTTAAGTGCTGCATGACAGGTGTGATGGTAAAGTATTGTATCATAGCAGGTGTATGAGTGTACTATCGCATACAGTGCATACACTTGGGTGTACATGGGTGTGTAGGCGTGTGCTGATGCATTCATGTACATTTGGGAATATGAGCAGTCTTGTTGGTGCACTTGGCTTGACAGTTTCTAGCTTTACTGATTGTAGGCTTCATCCTATAGGCATGTAACACGTCTCCCATGTTGGGATCTTCATATTGCCCACACCTCAGCATTTTACACTATTATAAGTCAATGTTATAGCCTGGCCTCTCGGGCTTACGAGGCATTCGCGCCTGCAGATTCCTGAATTGTGTTTGTGTGTGTGTGTATACAGGGTAGGTGGACATATATACAATAAATCTGCACAATATACATAGGTCTTAATTGTTATTCTGTGTGTTTTTCGGTGCTCTACAATTTGTTTGTCCGCACATACAGTACACAGAATTTTGTGCGTGGGTGTGCACGTGCATACATGCTGTGATTTAAAATATACTACAGTGTGTTTGTGCCAACAATTGATTTTCCTTTTCGTCAGCTTTCTGTTTAACTCTCGCTTGCTTTGCTACTCAGAGCTTGTTGTTACATAAATAAATAGCACAGATAAAGCTTTTCTTTATACCTTGGACCAACTCAGTGGGACAGAACACCAAAAAATTTCTTTAATATCGCTCCCATTTTTAGCTGTTGCTTTTAAGCAGTAGCTGTTTTTGTTGCAAACGTTCCTAGTAAACTAGGTTGCATTGAAAAAATTGTTTAAAGATCGAAGGGATCTATTCTTACGATGCAAATTAAAGCTGGCGCTGTTCCACGAGTTCAGGTTTGCCTGTTTGTTTGATTCTTTCTTTCTTAGTTTTCTATCGTCTCTTTTTTCTTTGTTTTTCACTCTCGAAAATGAAACTACACAAAGTAAAGTCATGTTATTTTCATATACTGTGTAATGTTGCTACTGTATGCCATTGTGCTGCAAGTTCTCGCTCACTGTATCCTCTTCATGCTATATTTGCAGGCAGTGGATGTGTTATTCAACTCTAATGCTCTGCTTGTTTCCATTTCCAGAATAAGGTGAGTCCCCTCAATGTGACTCCACCCATTCAAGCTGTGGACCAAGACAGAAACATACAACCTCCCTCTGACAGGCCGGGGATTCTATACAGCATCCTCATTGGTAGGTTTACACTTTTTAGGTTGTTTTAGTTGGAACTAGTAACATGGCTCTGTGTTTAATGAGAATATACGTTGATGTAACACCCACAGTTCTAGGCCACTGAGTAGGATTCCTGTTTATTCTATCTGTGGAAAAGGGCAACAATGTACTTTAAAGGTGCAGTGTGTAAAATTTCTGTGGGTTTAATGGCAGAAATAGAATGTGATATTCTTTAGTATGTTTTCATCAGTGAATATTCACCTGAAAAATAAGGATCATTGTGTTTTCTTTTCCTTAAAATGAGCTGTTTATATTTGCAGAGGGCACAGGCCCTCTTCCACGGAGGTCGCCATGTTTCTACAGAAGCCCAGAAGGTGCAAACTTAAGCGCTGGCTCTAGATGCGGCGTTTCATGTGTTGTGCAGGTTTTGTGACCACTGTAGGTTCTCCTACACACTTTGAATGGGAGAGTGACACAAAGTGTTAAAGGGTTCCAAAAGCTCACTGCTAGATGCTACTAAATCCTACACAATGATCCTATAATTTGTCAAGTATATTTGTTGTATCAGCAAAAAAAAAAAGTTATTCCTTTCTGTTTTATTATGGCTCTGCTATGGCAACAGCTGTGACTGGAGGCTGTATGTCTCTGGGTTTCCCGTATGTCCATCTGTACCAGTCCTGTGAACATGAACTGATACAACTTTGGTGGTCAAAGGTCACTGTGACCTCAGATCCGTCCATCTTCATGAATGCAATATTTCATGAACGCCTTGAGGAGTTTCTTCAAATTTGGTACAAGCGTCCACATTCTGTCCTCTTGAATGAGCTCTGATCAGTAACACAAAAAGAAAACTTCATTTAACGGACCATTTACCTACAACAACAGAGATAACTCTGTAATTTAGAGTGACATCAGCACATCTGTTCATAGAGGGCTTCGCACAACCGAATCTTGTCAAATGCAGATCTGTGGTCTCAGGGCTGCTAAGCCCAGGGCCTAATTGTTAGAGAAGGATTATAAAGTATTTATGGATGGCACTTAAATGTTAAGGTGCAAGATTCACTCAGCAGAGTAAAACTGTATGTGAACTAATTGTTAACAGGACAGTAGCAGCCAGTTACAACAACAGTTTGCAAAGGATAATAGGTTTCCAAAATTACAGAGATGGAATTGTCTATCCATTAATGCTTCATAAGTACCTTTGCTTGAAAGTGATTTCTACCACTGCTGTGAGACATCTTGATCACTGTTTGAAACTGTAAAATGCAGAGTCACAAAAAAACATTGACTTTTATTCATGAGACTCTGCATAGCCCGTAAAAATGCACTGACATGACTTGACACAGACTTGATTACATTTCCCAGAGTCCTCCTGTGAAACTAATCTCTGTCTGAGTGAGGATTATGAGAGACAGTGTCACTGAGGGCAAAAAGTGTTGCAATTATTTGAAAAAAAAAAAAAAAAAAAGGGAATCGAGGGTCACTTGAGGAAGCTTCAGTGTTAAAGGTTGTGGTTTTTGGCTCTAGTGGCCTTCATCAGACAGTATATGAACCTCAAACTCCTCACCTAACAAATACAAATTTAAACCCTGGGAATAAGACATGAGTTTATCAAATGCAGTGGTATCTAATACAGGTTTCGCTGGAGGTAACGTTATTGCCGGTAGCAAGCTAGTTAGCAAAACACACTATCATTTGTAGCTTACATTAGAGCAGACAAAGTTAAATCCAGTCCTCACAGGTGTGCTTGTGTTTTTACGTTTTTACAAAAACAGACACCACCCTCCCAACTCATTAAACACTGACTATCACTCTTCTTGAAGTGGTGTGCATGGTGCTATAACATGAAGAGAAATGGAAAACCTGACAGGCCTGTGGTGCCTAGTTATGGTCGCTAATCTATAGATAGGCAGTGGCTGTTTGGAGGAGGGGCTTAGTGAGGGGTCAATTCCTCTGGACAACAGCATTGCAAGTGCAACATTAGGATGTATTCACCAACGCCTTGATTCTCAGACATAACAGCATAGCTTAAGAAGGAGATAGGCACTGGTCCAAACATCCATAACCACAGCTATAGGGGGAATCATGCTGTCTTGTGCACATGTGCCTCTGCTGCCGTTCCCCTTGATTTCCCTGCTGAGCAATGCAGCATTCCAAAGCACCATATATGTGTGTGTGTGTGTTTGTGCATCCCCACCTGTGGAGAGCAGAGATGAGAAAACTGGGAGCATTAGCCATGCCTCTCTCCCTTCGCCCCTCTCCCCATCCCTGTCTCTTTTATACTCCCCCTAGACACCCACCAGACGAACTTATATTGATTCCAAAACCAATTACTGATGTTTCTCCCTCTCTCACATGCCCGCAAACACACACACTACCCCATTTTTGGATGTTTTGTTTTTGCTCTGTTCTTACTGTTTGTATCTTATTGCCTGCTCTCTCTCTCTACTCTCTCAGGCAAACCAGAGTCTTACTCAGAATATTTCAGCCTCAACAGAACCACGGCGGAGCTCCTGCTCCTGAAGCCCATCGATAGAGAACTCCACCGCAGATTTGATCTGGTTATCAAGGTGAGGAACACAGGAGCTGCAAACAGGGAGGTTTAACTTGATTTTCTCCCAGCGTGTTCTGGAAACAGCAATCTCCCTCTTTCAATGTGCATGTTTTTTTTTTAACTGCTTTTAACCCCCACATATCCATCAAGCTGTTGATCAGTAAATCTCTAGGGTTAAATAAAGACTAAATGTTTCTCCTTAATGTATTTATTTGGTGCTTCCTGATTTATGTCAATTAAATGTACCCTGAACATATTAAATTCCGGTAATTGTAAAATATTGGCGCTATCGCTTGCTGTGAAGGTGTTTTTGTCTCAATTAGGTCGATAATGGAATTACACTGCCAAGTATGCATCAGGTTCTGCTCTACTGACATTGAAAATTGAATTTTTCTTCCATGGGATGTTTTTGCTGTAGTTAAAGGCATTCGTGAGTCTGTGTGCAGATATTAGATTTATAAAATGACACTGCATTGAGTGTGCTGTTGGGTTGGTAAAGCTTTTGGATCCCACATTGACTAATGAATGAGGGGAGGAGGAAGAAGAAATGCAAAACGGCAACAAGAAAGATGTAAATGATGAAACAGAAAACAAGACGCATAGGAGAGAGCAGATGGGCAAACAGAAAAGCACACAAGTAAACGGGCAATAAAGCAGTTAGTAAAGTCATGTATTTTAGATAGTCAGACTTCAGTAACTTGGTTGCAGGAGGACTGAAGAGGAGCACTGAGGCAGAGACATGACAAAAAGACACCACGCAAAGTGAACTCAGTCAAATATTAAGATATGGACATGAAACACATGTTGATATTATTCAGTGTGACTGATATTTTTAATCACTGCTCCCACCGGTCTCTGAGCCCCTACATTTGGTGGCTAAAATACATTTTTGGTGACCCAAATGTAAACTTATGCAAAACAAAAGGGAAAACGCATTTTACTCAACACAGCTTTCCTTAACTGTGACACTTCTGTTCTCCACTTATCCCATGAATTGTGATGTGGTGTTTTCCTGAAGGCACCGATTCCCATGAAAAACTAGCTTGATTTCTCGGCTAGTTGAGGAAACTGGCAGCAAGCACCACAGCACATAAAATCCTGAGAGGTGTCATATTCTCACCACTTAAACTCCTGCTTCCATTCACTCAGCACGTTTGTGCTGTGGTGCCAGTTTGCTAAAAATGTGAGCAAATATGATCCAAAAAAAAAAAAAAATAGGGCTTAAACAAGAATTCTAGTGCTCACCTGTGGCTGATCCAACAATATCCTCACCAAAAATTGTTATTCATTTATATCCAGATTTGCATAGTATAGAGCACATAGTATTTGTTGTTAAACCCAAAATGTAGAATTGGCATGTTTTGGTAATATCAACTCAATTGACTGCTATCTTATTACACACTTATTATGTGAATCATTATCATTAAATACCACTTCTGTGTTAGAGACAGTGACTGGACTACAGAAGGTGAAGCATCACTGCCAAAATGGTCAATTATTTTCTCTTTCCCTTTAGGCAGAGCAGGACAATGGCCACCCCTTGCCAGCTTTTGCCAACCTCCAAATTGAAGTTCTGGATGAAAATAACCAGGCACCCTACTTCTTGGCAACCAGTTACCATGGCTACGTCAGTGAGGCATCACCAGTGGGAACCACCATAGCGAGCAATGCCAGCCTGTCTGCACCGCTGGCCATTGTAGCCCTGGATAACGATGTGGAGGAGGTGAGGATAAAACCATACTGAGTCACTGACTTAAGACATTGTAAGCTGATTATACACATGTTCTGACAAATCAAATTATAACACTTAAAAGACAGAATAATGCTATTGTATTTATAGACAACTATACAGGAGTTTCTTTTTGCAACTATGGCTATAAAATGTTAATATACACATAATGTTTTTGCCTTGGCAAGTAAATGCAGTGTTATAACACACATATGTATGTCTGGTCACACATTATTTGTTGCATGTACTGCTTTATAGCTGACAGCCAATGAGATGCCAGTAGGTATCGGTTTATTTCTTCTATCTTTACCTCCTTTTGCTGAGTTCTCTGAAGCTTCAACTGGTTTGTGTTAACGACACTGCTTTTGAAATTTAGAGAAAATAAGTTCAGTTTTGTTGTCAATGCTGCAACTTTCTATTATCATGCATCACTTAAGCAGTTTACAGTGATCATGCCAGCAGGGTTACCACTCAGAAATCATGGCAATTTTTAACCAGTGGGCCCCTGATTTTGAAAAGGACAGACGAAAGCAGGCTTCTTACTTATAGCCAGCGACTTGTAGACTTTGCCAGCTGAAATAACAACTGTAGCTGAAACATTAGCTGCACCAAGCTAATTAAGCTAACATTAGTTTCATCAGTTAGCTGAAAACACTGGCTCTAGCTGATTAAAAAATATATGTATTTCCAGATGATTCTTCAAACAAAAACCCTGTAAAAAAGGGTCTTAAATATGCACTTAATGCAACAAGTTAGGCGTGTACGTTAATTGGATGACTCAAATGTTTTGAAGCTTCTAATGTTAGCATGTTAATCACTATCCAAATCAATATTCGAATGCTTTGGGGTTTTTTTTTTTTCTTTGTTTTTTTGAGAAGAGGAAGTTGGCACAGAAACAAGGGAGAAGATATGTGAGAAATGAAGCCCTTCTGTGTCATTCTTTTAGTCACAAAACTCTCAAAACCATACAAGCGAGAACAGTAGTCATGAGGAAAAGGGTCCTCGCTGCCCCTCGCTGGCCTTCGCTGGGTGTATTTCCTCAATGCCGACATGTCGCTACTGGTAGCTTGTGTTGTCAGACAAACTTACTGTTGAATCCATGTACTTCTACACTTCAACATGTAGAGAAATCCAGAGCTGACCTGCCATACCTTGTGATAATTGTGAAGCTATGATTGTATAATTGTGGTATGGGGGAACGGTTACTTATATATTGTGCTGGTGTACCCTTTCATTCTCACTCAGTAGGCAAGATGCCTTTCAAAACTTTCACAACCAGTCATAACTATATAACTATAAAATGCACGTCTCAAGTATGTAAACAAACCAATTCCTGTCTTCAAACACAATCAAATCACCATGTAAACAAAAGCAACAGCATGCTGACTGTTTAAAGAGGAGCTAACGTCCAGAGATGAAGGACTGAACCATTGAAGTGTCCATTTCAGCCTTTCTTTGTGTTCCTCTGAGTCTCTACTTTGTGGTTTGCTTGCAGTGTGTGAAGTGTCCTATCTAATTTCCCTGTGAATCTGGATAGTAAAAGCATTTCGCTCCTAAATTGCCTCTCAGTGATAATGTAAGAATTTACAGTGCTGCAACATTGTTATCACCGATGCGTTCCCAAGAGCTTAGTTTGTTTAAGATGTAGCATAGGCATTTTGACAAAAACAAGCTTTGGTTCATTGCTTTCTAAAGACCCCCACAGCAGGGAATGGGCTTAGTGGGGATAATGTGTGTGTTTCCATGTGTTCATGAGACTGTGTGTGTGTGTAGCGCTTGATATACGTTGAGTTGTTTTAAATATTGCTAACCCTGGTCTTTCCCCCAGCAATAAGTACCAACAATGATGATTAGTCCTAATTGCTTTTATGTGCCGTCCATCACTTTTATTTATGTGGTTGCATATGACTGTGAGTGTGTGTCCTTAACTGCATGTGTGTGCGTGTTTATTTATGACTCAATATCCACACTGGCTACATCGACAATATTATCAGCCCCCCTACCCTGCTGAGCCAGCCTTATCTGGAATGAGAGCTCTCTCACACACACACACACACACACACACACACACACACACACACACACACACACACACACAGAGAGGAGGTGACTGTGTGGGTAATGTCAGGGGAGGACTTGGATGAGGATTGCCTCTCCATCACGGAGTATACCACACACACACACACACACACACACACACACACACACACGTACTCACACATGCACACACACCCACAGTCCTCTTAGGAGAATTTTTATGTCAAGAAAACCTTGAAGGTTTTTTTCATTCACCTTCTCCTGTCTAAGCATTTCTTTGCTTCCAGCTGTTTTTCATATGGACACATTTTCCTTTGTTGTTTCTCCACTTATTATTTATACAGTTTTTCCTTTAATTTGTAAAATATAATAAATTGCAATATTTCACATATGAACTTGGAGAGGGAAAGAAACATATAGTTCAACATCTGCGTCTTGCCTTCTTAAAATACATCACTTTTATTAAATGTAGTGTATTCCTTTAATTTAGCGTTTCCAAAGCTCAACCCAAAATGGTTCACAGATTCATTGCTCAGTAGTTTATACATGTAAATGTTATGGAAATTTATTTTTCTAAGTTTGGGTCCTGGGGAGACACCACTGAAAAAGTTTGTGAACCCCTGCTTTAGTTGAAGCAGTGGAGGCGCCATCATTTCATCACCGTACTGGGCAGCTCCCGGCGGTGAAAGTGCAGCAGCTTACCTTCCCAGGGCGATTAAAGGTCAAGTAAAAAGATCACTGTTGTTATGTCTTGTCTCCTCCTCTAAACATCTTTCTTTCTCTCCAACAGACCAGGGATCCTCAGCTCCAGTTATCGTTGGACAGCTACTCTCATGTTTTTTCTGCATCTGCTACTGGAATCAGAAGATACCTCACGCTGCTGCAGCCACTGGACAGAGAGACAGAAGACTCCTATACATTTACGGTACTCCAAAGCCTTGGCATTTGTGTACATTATGTACACTGTGTGTGTGTGTGTGTGTGTGTGTGTGTGTGTGTGTGTGAGAGAGAGAGAGAGGAGAGAGAGAGAGAGAGAGAGAGAGAGAGAGAGAGAGAGAGAGAGAGAGAGAGAGAGAGAGAGAGAGAGAGATAAAAGTCGGAATGCATTTGAATAACTTAACCTCAAATCCAAGACCTTTGATAAAAACTGTAGCGGTGGTCTTGGAAAAAAGACTCTTATCTGGAGAAGAGGTGAAAATAGGACATAAAATAAGAGGAGATGAGTCGAAAATGAAAAAAAAGAGGTACGAGAAGGGGAACAAGGCTGGAGGAGAGGGAAGAAGCGAGAAAAAGTGAGGGGAGAGTAAATGCAGAAGATGTCTGTGAAGATGAGTGAGAACACAGACTCAGTAGGAGAGTGCAGATTTCTGCCAGGCAACAGATGGTGAAGCACCTACTGCAATGCCACCACAACTGCCAGATGCAACAAACAGAATTTTGCAAAGTGTGTAAAAGTCTTTTTGTATAGTACAATTTTCTTGTATAGACCTGCCTTCCCTCTGCAGTGTGCCAGGCTCGAGGTGATTGAAAAGCCTGCCTCCAGTGAGGAACTTTCTCCCTGCCCAGGATTACTCAAAAATGAAAAAAAAAATTCTGTCTTTTTATTTATTTATTTAATCTATAAAAAAAAAAATCAAAAACTTTGGAATATACTCAACAGCAACAGTTGTCTGGAATGATGAACTCTGAATCATTGCAATAAAGTAAGAATAAGAAAAAATTAAAAAGGCTAAATAACAAACAAAAGTCTGTCTGGCTGAGCTTTTGGCAAACCATTACATGACAGCTAGACAATGGACAATCCTGACATCAGTACTTACCATGATATCCACTGGAGACGACCTCAACACAAAGAAACACCTGTACAATTTTTGTGATCTCCTTTTTCAAATCCTGGATGAGCCCCCAGATTGTTATGTACCCCGATGGCGGTCCAGGGGATAAGGAGAGTAACAAACACAAACTCCCTCCCTCTGAAAAGAGAGTTAGGTGGCCATGCTAGATAGACACAATCTAAACTGCTATACAAAATTAACTGCAACACACAGACCAAGTTCTGCCAAATGGCACACTGGCCCTGGCTTGTCGCGCTTTCCCTCCTTTCAAACTCTGATTACAGATGGATCATAGCAGCTGCCAATCACTGCAGTAGCTGCAAGGAGGGGAGGTGCCTGGGGAGACGAAATAGACGTGGCACGTTACAGTTGGTCATAGTCATAACACATTCGGCATGGAATTAATCTGCAGATGCTCACGTTTAATATGAAGCAAAACTTTCCTGTGGATGTCAGATTTTGAGCCACAACAAAGGCCAAGATGTGGCCTGTAACAGACTAGTAGGTAAGCCTGGTTTCTAGCCAAGCAGTTGTTTATGGTTTGCCACCCGTACCAGAGGAGTGAGGAGTCAGTAGTCAGTATAAAACAGAGCAGTCAATAAAATAGATTTTTCAGGGTATTTCAAAAATCGTAAATCACAGCAACCACAAGAGGTGCTTGAGCAGACAGTCATAAATGTGCACAAAATAGGACAAGAAGACAAGACAAGAAGAAGGAAGATAAGAAGAAGAATGGAGGACGAGAAGAATGGAAGATAATAGTACTTCTATGCATGTGGTTAGCATGAGAAGCAGGGCTTTCTTGAACGTGAGGCTTGTATTCAGCCTTCAGGGCAGTACTTAGCGCTTCCACTGCTCAATGCAGAAATAGATAGAAAAGAAGACTTATTGGAGTGGTTGCTGTCCCCTTTTGTATTTACTTCTTTCCATCTATTTTCTCTGTTTCTGGCTTCCTCTCTTGTGTTCTTTGTTCTTCCTCTGGTCCACTTTCCCCCTTTCTCCTCCTTTTGTTTCATTGTTCCTCTCTTATTCTTTATTTTATTTCAGGGCAATCTAATTCAGCAGCTTTGTTACTGAGAGGGCACAGAGAGGCTGCCTGCTGCCAAGCACAGAGTATCTCTCTGTATGCTCCTCACCATATGATGTACAGCAATGTTACTTCATACAGCAGTCGTTATTTGTCAAGATCAGCCTGCTCACACTGATAGTGCGTGTGTGTGTGCGTGTGTGCACGTTTGTGGGAGTGCAGCTTTTGTGTGCATGCAGCTATTAGGAAGTTAAAGATGGAAGAAGCGGAAGGTCTGGTGTATTGATTGAAAGGCAGAGGTGTACGGTAATCATCATGAAAGCCTTGCAGGAGAAATTAAACTGGAGGAGAGAGTGCGCTATGAGACATGCAAGATGATTTTCATTTAAGGGAGAGTCAATCAGCTCCTTGGCAGATGAGCCTGTGGAGAAGATTGGTATCAGTGAAGAAGCTTCTGTCGCTTCTGTTGATATGCACTCTGATATGCACTATGGATGATTTCTAAAAAAAAAAATGGAGAAACAGATGTTTTAGTTATATTTGGTTGTATAAACTGCCTTTTTGGAAGATTTGAGTCACTGGAGGAGGGGAAAAAAGCAGACACAAAAGTCACACTGTAGCCTAAATAACCAATATTTTAAGTGGACAATAGTGTGCTGATTTAAGGAGAGAGGAGATCATGACAAAAGTGCGAAAGTGACATTAAACATGAACACAGTCATAACCCAAATATAATCTAACACCCAGAAACAGAATTCGAACAGCTTGGCATTTTTGGAAATACAGTTTATTTGCTTAATGGTAGAGAAAGCAGGTTTGCATAAACACTGGAAGTGTGAGGAAACAGCTGGCTTGATTTTTACAAGATCTGCCTTCCAGACCTCTAAAGCTCAGAAATTAATGCTTCTCTCCTTTTGTCTTTTATGTGTTTAATGCTCAAAGACTAATGTTTTGTTTTTGTATGGATTAAAAAGATATTACTTGTTAATTAGGGAGCTTTACAGGTCATTACTCTAAGCTAACCTAACCACCTGTTAGCTTTAGACAGATTTTTATCGTGAGTGGTATCAATCTTTTTATCTAACAAAGAAAATAAGCATTTCTCAAATTGTGGATCTATTTTGCAAGACAGTACTTTGAAGAAAATATTTGTTTATGGCCAATTTTGTGTTTTATACCTGTTTTTAAAATCACATTTCATGTTGTGCGGAATGAGTTTTTTTGTGAAGAAGTCATGCAGGTGACATTAAATAGAGAGGAGACAGCTGGGGCACGTTAGGTCAAAGAGTTTCAAGAGTTTTCACTTACACCCACAAAAGCATTTAAATACACCCAGAACAGGAATTTATATTGAAAAAAGCATAGAACAACTCGACCTCAAAAGAATCAAGGAAACAAACAGACACTATCAAGATGTCAAGGACATGTTGAGTACAGTCCGCCCACCTCGGGAATCTCAAAAGGTAGCTTTTTGTAGCTCAGCAAAGTGCAACATTTTTTTTTTTTTTACAAGCAGGAATATTCTTATTTTCTTTTCTTGTCAGAAAAAATACACTCTATGTTACTTTTCATTCTCTCTGTATGTGTGCGTCTCTGTCTTTACAGATCGTAGCATCTGATGGCGTCCAGCAGAGCATTCCCGTTACCGTGACAATAACAGTGTTGGATGCTAACGACAACACTCCAACTTTCGCTAATGTCTCTTACAATGTCAACCTGTTTACTGATATGTTGCCTGGAGAAACTGTGTTACAGGTACACGCTGTCAAAGACAATAATCAATGTATTAAAATGAGTAGTATGTGGAGTATTCTTCATTATATTACATTTATGATATAAGAATATGTGTGTGACTGTTTAAACAGTTTTTTGTTTTTGTCTGTATCTTCCCAGCTGACAGCAGTTGACTCTGATGCAGGTCCCAACGGTCAGGTCACCTATCGGATCTTAGCTGGTGATCAGGGACATTTTCTAATTGGCAACAGGTAAATATATTACTCATATTGTTATATTATTTAGATTTCTATTTGAATATTAAAGCAAGAATAGACTAGGGGTGTTAAAATTTCAATATTAAATTGGAAGAGGATTTAAAATAGCTTTCAAATTCAAAACTCAAAGGCAGGATAGTCAGTTCTGCCAGTTTTTTTTTCTTTTCTCTTCACCCTGCCTACTTCAAAAATGACAAAGCATAGCACACCAGTTGTTATATCACTCACAAATAAATATTTAATAGCCAAAATAAAGATTTAAGTTGTAAAAATCAAATTGTGGATCTGGATAATTGTGACACTCATACTGCAAGCTAAATATAAAGCTAACACCGGTTAGCTTAGCTTAAAAACAGGAGGAAACACCTGGTGTGGCTCTGCCCAACAGTAAGACCAAAAAACACCTACCAACAGCTGAAAAGATCGTCTACTCAGGAGGAGTTTCAGACACATGTAAGATGAAAAGTTTCTAAATGAATCAATACTTATTTACGTATAATACTGAATGTTTACTGGGCTCAGAGTGCTGCCGAAACATCATTGGCTGTATAATAAATAGTGGACGGAGCCTCTGTGCCATCATCCATAGGTAGAAGAGCCATTGTGAAGCTCACAGTATGGTAACTCTGGCTGTTGTGGTTGTAAACATGTTCATTTCTGCTGTAAAGTGGGGTTTTTAATATGTGGGTTTACAGAGACTGACTTGCTTTTGGAGCCAGCTCGTTATCAATAGCCAGCCTGCATTTTTTGGCACTGGACATTGACCTATGCTCAGTATTGTGCCTAAACACATCCTGCATAGGCACAGTTGCTCCTCAGCTCGTGTGCTGCTTTGGCTTCACAGACTGTAATTCACAAGTTTTATCTGCATTAAAAGACGCAAAAATGACAAGTTGTGGTTTTAGGGGGGAGTTTTGACTTATGAGGCTAACAGCCAGTCAGCGGAGACAAACTCTCGGCAAGAAAGTGAGAAGTATTTTTTAAAATAATATTTACCATAATGTCAAACAAATTCAGGGGATTCTTTATTGTAAAAAAAAAAGCTTAGTTCTACTGTTCACTGTTTTGGTATTGGGCATGAGACCCCAAATCCACTTGTAGAATGACAGAGAAAATGCCTCAGTGAAACAGACACATACATTTCTGTGGTGTTGTCATTACTGGTGGCAATGAAGGTAACTTGTAAACACCCACATATCACTTTCACATTAATGAAACTATGATGCTAAGTAAGCTCAAGAAACCAGTGGTGTGACAAAACAATCGAATATGTGGTGTGAAGGCATAATTAAACCTCAGCTTTCTCTGCAATAGTCTCTGAATTTAAAAAAAAAAAAAGGTATTCATGTTAACATGCTACTCTTATCACCTTCATAGTTAGTTGAATAAAGGAGTTTATAATTATATAACACTGAAAGAACTGTTTTCACAGCTCCGGAGTCATTACTGTGGCACCAGGTGTTGAGCTCACTGTCGGTCGGAGCTACGCTTTGACTGTGGAAGCCATAGACAATGGGCCTGTACCTCATAGACGGTAAGTGTTCTGTCTGCCCGCTTCATCCGTCTTTCCCTCTTGTCCGTCTGGAGCCGAAAGGTCATCAGATTTTCTGAGTTTTCATGCTCATTGTCAGATGCTCTGCAGCTCTCGCCGTCACTCCCTCTGTGTTTTTCGCTCCCCACCATTCACTCCATCTTTTCTCCCTTTTCATTTTTAGAAATACATGAATTATGGTTTTATATTGGAAAATGGCTGGAAAGAAGTCTAAGAGAGGAAAATTGATAGTCTTAGTGTGAGAAGGAAAAGAAGAAAAGGGAGAAAAGTAAAGCAGAATCAAAGGTAATGAAAGGGTGCCTCACTACTAGTTACGGTCTTGGTGAGAAACGGAAAGAAAATTATACTGTCTGCATTTCAGAAAAGGGACAGTTTCAGCAAAAGCAGGCACACATGGTGCCTAAAATAAAAACGCTGCAAATGGTAAAAGAAACTAAAGGTAATGGACTCTGTATCTGCTGCATTCTAAAGGATGAGGGCTGACTTTATAAAGTGACATTTTTTTGTCTACCCAGCCTTCTGTTTTCCATCTCCTGCATTTCACCTCTCCTTCACAGATTAAATCAATAAGGAGCCGTAACTTTTACCAACTCACAAACTCAGGCTGCTCCCCAACATGGGTCATTTCATGGAAAAAGCAGCTGCTCCTAATATTTTGTAAACTCTGTGTGTATTGATTATGTAGCTAAAATCTAGTAGAGAGCAGTTCAATTGTGAAATTTTGGGTTTAGCAATTACCGGGCAATATCTGAGAACAGAAGCGAATCCAGCCATCGAACCGTTCACCCACTGGAACACGGTCAATCTACATCGCTTCACAGATTGATGTAGCAGCTGCACTGGCACAGAATTTGATTCCTATGGTGTTTTTTTCTTCTTTTTGCTGCACCATGCCTCAACTTGACTCAAGAAACATCATAAAACAGGGACTCAGCGGGAACACGCCATGTGCTGTCGCAGGTTTTGAGAAAAGAGGGACAATGCGCATCAAAAGGTGTTGGCTTCTTTTGATGCATGTTGTCCCGCTTTTCATTTCCTACCAGTTTTCTTGTCTTATTCCATATCATCTAATGCAGAAACACCATGAGGAAAACTCTTAAAAAACATGTGAGAAATTGGCATCAATAAAAACAAAAGCCATTCAGTCAGAGCTACGTTGCCAGCCTGTTGTTTGCTGATACTCGAGGCACGCTTGGGTAGTTCTTTGTGTTGTACGCTTTGGAATATCTCAACAAAAGGATAAATTAACACTGCAGTGTCCTTGTGGAAAGGACAAACAAGCCAAGAACCAAGTCCTTGCTCTTCAAACAAGAAGCATGGGACAAAAGCAACACACAGGAACTTTTAACACATTTTTTTTTTTCCTCAAGCATAGTTTGAGGAAAAGGCACAGTGCAATACTGAGGTGACAGTCCCTCTTTAGGCAGAGACTTAGTGTATTAGGTTCACACAAGACGAGCAATAGAGGGTTTTCTTCCATGCCTCAATTATTGATGTGTTTATATCAGAACACACTTGGGGAAGTCACTGAAATTTTTGATGATTAATTTGAGCTGTCAGCAGCCAACGATGGAGATTTCTGTTCATCAGTCTCCTGATTAAAATTTAATCAGATTTAATCAACTCACCTCGCACTTGGTTAAATGTAGGAATATAGGAAAGGAATATAAAAGTTTTGCATATGATGCTGTGTCCATCTGCAGTCACCTCCTCTGTGAGAACTGTTGAACTCCAAACCCCTGTTGTGGGATTGAGCCTAAATGTTGATTTAAAACTTTGACATGCCAAGCTGCCCTGAAAGAGCTAGTGATATCAGAGGCAGGCTGATTAAGAAAGTTCTCCACCAACTCAGCATCACCCTCCTATCGTTGTGTAACGGTGTAGGACTCACGATGGATAATTTAAAAAACAAATCAATGCTGCAGAAGCATGTTTTTTTCACTTGTCAAAAACTTGGCACCTACTTTAGAGTATGGGGTTGGCCATGTCATTCTGGTCGTGGCTAATTCTGGTAGAGCCGCTAGCTTCAAGCAGAGATGAAAAACGAGTCCTGCAGGATTTCGTTTTTCAACTTGTAGTCTTCAGCCCCAAACGTCACTTGAGGCAATTTATCAGACTTTGAGCAGCTCCGCTGGAGCCACAAAAGGCTTTACACAACTTTTTCCACTTATGCAGTAGTCATCCCCGAGACCTGTAAACAGACTTTGATCTGTAAAATCATTGGAGTCCCTTTAAACACTATAAGACTTATGTTAAAAGCTGTACTTGAACAAATCGAACACACTGTTAAACACTACAGCTGATAGGTCACTCATCTGTATTTCTAAGCCAAAAAACAACAATGTGCAAATATGTTTGAATTGTTTTCTTATATCCTTGGAATAATTCAATATATTTTTTAAAAGTCAGTCAAACTGCAACTAGTATCGCTATGTTTTGTATGCTGGGTTATTTGCATTAGGAAAACAATAAGGTGGAGGTGAAAATCAAGGAGAAACTGCAATATATGTACTTAATTTTTCAGCCTGAACAACTGTTCATAGAGCAGAAAGGATAACCGACTGCATTTACCTTGATTCAAAAGCCTCAACTGACAGAACTGCCACCAGTAAAGGCCAACTAGTGCCCAGGGAGCTGGACACACCATAGAAACTGGGGGCGATGGTCAGTCACAGATGCTGTCTGATGACAAAAGGGTGCCTACGGCTGATTGTTGGCTTGGTGTGCCGCTGCCCTTGGCTGCTTTTGACATTGAATTAAAAATTTAAAAGTTTAATCTGGATAAATTTTGCCTATTTGTCAATAGTTATCAAAGGTAGGGATGTTAGGGAATTTTTGTGGGTCCCACTCCTGATCCTTGTTCAGTCTAATATTTATATTTATATTTACATTAAGAAGACATTCTGCTCATTTTCCAGTTCATGCTTTTATTTGGAGGTTCTAATGGAATATGTTTATGTACTTAAATAATACATTTTTCTCACACTGGCCATTGTTTCAGCACCTCTATTCATTCTGCTTGAACACTGATTGACTTCAGTGGGTGGGACGGTCACCTCACTGGAGGTGGTGCTAAACCCTTTGTGCCATCAAAATCATATCTGACAGGTGTTTTTGAACACACTTTCTGAAAGGTGGAGCAAGCAAAAAACAGAGAGGGTGGTCCTTTCTCATAGTTTGGGGGTCTTTAATACACTGGGGACATATATTTTATTGAAAAATCATGTAGAAGTGTATTTTGCATAATATGTGACCTTTAAATATGTATTTGACACTCCTAAGAGTGGATACTTAATGCCACAGTTGGGGGAACACCCTACCTTGTTCTCTCTTAGTGTTGTCATCCTGTCCTTCTGTTGCTTGTTACAAACTCTCAGAGCGACGGAGACATAGTGTCATCATAAGCACGGTAAAAGTGTCTTCCTGCCTTGGGCGCTTCTGCACAGAGGAGCACTGACTAAGATCACAGCTTTTATTGGAATAAATTACAAAATAATAAATGTGTGTTTATTTCTCGCTTTCCCTGTGATGTTCTCACTGGATTTGTCGCTCACCCATATCATATCAGTCATTTAAGAGTGGACGTTCTTCCCTCACAAATGATCTTTGGTTGACCTGGTTTACTCAGAGATAACATTAAGTCGTGACAGCTGGTAAAATCTGCTGCTGGCGACATTTGTCATTTTAACAGATTAGAGCAACAGTCAGTAAAACGCAAAGGTGTCATGAAGGTTGAAAACTTCAGAATCTGAACTCAAAGTCACTCGCTTGTGGGCCCAAATATTTTTTTTTTAACATTTACAACCTTAAATTTTCACTCACATATGCAGCAGAAAGCTCACAGTATATCAGGCCTGGATCGGCCCCACTGATGAACTTGGGACATTTCTAATGAAAACTAATAAGGTGCTCAAAAGTCAAAGCTTTTTTGAAACAACACGAATTAAAGTTGCAGCAACAGTGGCTCGTAGGCTGTCCTCAGATTCACCCCAGCTGAATCAATCTACCGTGTCTTAATAAATCAATCCAGTTTCACAAAACAGTTCATACCTTAAGAACAAATATATTGCAATACCTTACCCATATCTGTATCAAAATATTATATCTGTCACAACTGGAGTGGATTGCTCTCTCCAACAATGTTTGTCAGTCATCATAAAAACTGGAATCCTCTCCCCTCCTGTGCTCGGCTCCAGCTATGGAGCTGCCAAATCAATACAGAATGTGAACCACAGCAGATTGAGGTGGTTCCAGTGATTGGCTCACAGATTGTCCCCAAATTTCCCCAGACCCCCTGTTTATCTCAGTTGAAAACAACAGCCCGCATAACAAATCAATATCTATCTCTGCTACCTGATTTATTAAAACTATGGGTCAGGACCCAACAAGAGCTGGGTGTCCTCTTACTGGCGGGCACCAACAAGACGAGAGTGACAGCATTTTTTAATGACGTTGGCTCTCGGCTTGTGAGTAGCGTGGCTCCACGTCAGGGGGCTGGAACTGTTGAATAACCCCTGAGATATATGTTTTGTTCAGATTAGAAGTGCTTTTGCATGGCCTAGATAGATGCACCCCAGAATACTGAAAACAGTTTATGCTCTGGGGTCTCATTTATACTTTCATCAAACTGTAGGGTAAGAGAGAAAAGAGGGCACCACCAGAGAGAACAGATGAGATGCTAGATAAATAGCTAGATAGAGATCAAGAAACAGAGATAATTGTGCACTTGTGCCCTAAGAGACATGTAGTAAAATATGAAGGATGTCATTGTTTGGCAATTTGCAAGTAGTGTGGGGCAAGTTACTAGAAAAATGTAATCAATAGTTACAGTATTTTAAGAGTATTTAAATTTGGACTTTGGAAAATGGGCATGTCTGTGTCTTGAATCTTACCTCTCTGCTGCTAAAAGTTGAGGACTGGCTGATGCATGGATGTCATGATATTACTGGCTGAAATTGGTTTGTTTAAAAGGATGAAAACATAATTGGATTTTCAAATAAGAATACGAAGAAATTTTTTTTGGCATATATTGTTAAACATGCACAATCTAGAAGAGTTAAAAAATAAAAGGCATTTTTCATCTAATCTCAACTTTAAACAACTTGAAATCCTCCACACACCCACATGACAGCTGTGTTGAAACTGAAAAGGTTGAGCAAGCAGCCAGCCTACAGCATGGAGGGACAGTGTATGACAGCTAGCTTATCGTTAGCAATGATGACTGCCTGCTGCAGCACTTCAGAGGTCCCAGGGATCACACAGCTCCAGCGCTGAACTGAACCGGGTGATTCCTGATTAGACTTAACAGTAGCTAACCATAGCAAGCTAAGTAAGAGGACAAAACATGTAAATGAGACAACTTTGCAGATGCATCTGTCCTCTTTTCCCGACTCCTCCAGTCCATGAGCCAAGTTAAAAACTTACCACACCAGTGAGAGCACAAATACTCCTTCAGACTTCCATTAATAAGTAACTGTGATGTCATTTTTGAATTTCAAATTGCATTGCTATTGTCAGAATACATTACTGTAATGTGTTTCTGAAGTCCCTTTGACATTCGACAAAAAACCCACTAAAATCTGGCGTTTTTCATCAGTGGAAAAGGGTACAATCAGCATTCATTACTGGGGTCAAACGCAGTATTCGCAGGTATTTATTAGCTCCGGCTCTGTTCGGCAGTGACGGAAACATGAAACACAGCTGGACATGTTAATTTTTCCCCCTTTCCCACAGAGGCAATGAAGGATTGCCGCCTCCCTGGGTAGCTTCTTTGTCATCTCAGCCACAAATTACATTAGTAGCTGCACTTGAACATCCTTCCAAATTAGTCGCTTTCAGTTTGAAAGAAAGAATGAAAGAGTTTTTCAACAAGTAACCTGGCTTCCATGCTGCTTTCTACTAACCCTTTTTTCTGCTGCGTTTGTGACGTTGAAGGCAATCATCAGACAAAGAACAGGAAGGCTACCTGGCACTGGGGAAGGAGTTAATTATACGCACTAATTTTGGTCTAAAACCAATGTGAGCAAGGCATTATTGCCCAACACGGGTTGTTAAGTCACAAGCTTGCAACTGAAATCCAAAGTCAGCACAGCCCTGAAGTTGTTATATCAACAGATCAGTAGTCGTCCCCCTTCTAACCATGTCAATTAATTTCTCTTTAAAATGGATCTAGCAGATAAACACCTTATCTGCATGGCTTATAACAAGCTGTTCCCCTCTGTCAGTATCTACCACTGGGCCGAGTCAGCCACAGTACTGCTGTCCAACAGCTTTAACAGCTCAAAGCCTGACCATCAATGTAGTTCTGTGCACAGGCTGACAGTAAATTGCAGTGTAAACATGTGCCTTGGGTCACATGAGCTGTGGCTGGTATAGAAAACTGTATGGATTAAATCCTAAATGCATGTTGTTCGTTAGACATTCAAAGAGACAAGCTAAAAAATATGCAGAATGTATACGTGGTCTTCAATAATGAGGCGAGCGGCTTTTTGATGCAGAGAGTTTGAGGAATATAAACAGGGCGATGAAGTGATGTGCGCTCTGCCATTCACCTGAATACTCATCTAACCCCAAATGATTTGCTGGACCACAAAATAACTCTAAATGACTGGAGAGGAGGAGGTTATTTGTGTGTGCAGCAGGGCAGAGTGGTGACTCAAGTCTGAAGAGACACTCAAGACGAAGCAACTTTATTTTTCTCTGCATTCTCTAGAAGAATTTTAATGTGCAAGTTAGTTTTTGTAAGTACACATGTGTGGGTGTGTCTGTGTGTACTGTACAAGTAGGAACAGTTATATGTAACCATGTTTATGAAATGGATAATACATGTTAAATAATAAAGAAGAGTTTTAAAAGAAGGAGTTGCCTCCCATTGGTAGACAGAGAGTTTTAGGATGAAATAGAGGAGGAGAAACAGGCCCCAGCTACAGTAGAAACCACGACTGAATAATCTCCACTCCCTCAATCGGTTTTCATCAATAATGCCATCTGAATTGTTTTAATAAAACACTGGCGTTCACTCTGTCTGGCGGCGTACATTTTCCAAGCCTTTATCCATTTATTTATTTATTGTTGTGAACGTAAACAGATTTTGTGGGCTATTGTTTAGACCCGAGGTTCTTTGGCTTTTTTCAGTCGATGATCCAGTTTGAGTGGAGTTAATCTCTCCCTTCTCTCCCTGCTGAAACTCAGCACACCCGCCAAGTAGGAACACAAACTAAATCCCTGCGGTTTCTTAGCCTGAAATTCTGGGGGAGTAAAACCTAAAATCATTCATGTCATGTGTGGGCGCAAACCTGAGAAACAGGAGTAATTGGGATATTTTCCAACCTATGATTTAAAAAGTGTTAACAATGATCAGTTTGACAGAACTTAAGACTAAACTTTTACTACCAAGTTACTTTTTTCCGAATAATAATTCAGTATATTTAAACCCATAAATCTCACTGGAGGGTCAGTCAATGCAAACTCATGCTGTGCAACCAAATGCTCAAAGAACCCTTATTTTAGAATTTAAAATTCAAATTTTTTTATGACCTTTGTAGGAAAGGTGCAGAATATTTTACTTTTAGATATGAGATGAATCTTAATAGGTCTCCATCTGAAGCTTTATCTTCTCAATTTATTTTTATTCTTTATGTAATCTTTTATCTATCCAAATCTGTCGGTTCCTCATAGAGTTAATTGTTTTAATTTTCCTTTCCTGTTTATGGAAATTAGGCACCCAGCAAGCTAATCGGTCATGAAATCAAGAGAAGCAGGGTGCCCTTGGGTTCTTAAAAGTATTAAAAAGCACAGAATGCAATATCCTTAAAATAAGGCCTTAAAATGGCCGAGTTTCATGTACAAAGGTACTACAAACACCACAAATAACTGTCAAATGTATAAAATGTTTTGTGTGCATGTAAAGTTGCAATTTGCTGCATTTGCTTTGACTTGGATGTTACGCCAGTACAAACTGTTTACATCAGTGTATTGCTTTACGTTCTTGACTGTGGACTGACCAGAGAGTCCTGAATCACAAGCAATCACAGGGAATCCCGAATTCTGTCCAGTTTGTCCGCAAAATGAACTTTTGCAGGAATAGATAATATGATCAACATATGAATCTGTGAAAATATTCATATCAAATCACCTAGTTAGACTTGAAACCCAAAGCTGGTTTACTATTAATAAATACTACACAGTTATCACCAGTGTAATGTATAATCAAGGAGAAAGTCATATTTCCTGCCAGTGGAGCATTTTATTTTGAAGTCCCAGCTCACTTGCATCTTGTTCTTTTGGGGAGGACATGTTCAGGATCAAAATTCTAGACTTAATTATCTAAAGTAATTGGTATAGCAGATGTCAGTTCTGTTTTCAGTTGGGTCTTAGTTTCATTTGCAGTTAGTATGTTGTTATCTCCCAATTATGTACGTAGTCAATTTGCCTGAGGGCTAAAAACTGTAGTTCTATAAACCTGACAACTACGTCCTGTAATCTAATATTTTCAGAAATAAAAAACAATGACAGAAGGACACAAGCTGTTTACAGCGCTGCAAAGAAACAGCTCTGTCAATTGTAGGTCATTACGGTGACATGCTGTTTTGGAATAAGTGTTATGTTGATTAAAAAATGTCACTGAATACAGCTTATTGAACAGCCAAAGCTGTTTATCGGAGGGGAGTAAACACGGTGTAATTAAGACTTCATTTTACAAAGTGAAACAATCTATCGTCAGATACTACTCAGAATGCATTTTCACTCAGTGTCATCACCTTATAAATTAGAAACCCAATGTAATTCCCTTTTTCCTCTTTCCGTTAATTGGCTTTAAGCCTATTTTCTCTTCTCCTATAAAACCTGCATTTCTGTAATTCCCTCTTTAAACATTTTAATCAAGTTTACTTACCTGTCAAGGAATCCACTTATCATCCACAGCTGGTTTAGTTAACCTTGTTATATAACTGTATTTAAGTCGTCTGCATAATCCCTCCATTCAAGCTCAAAAGCAATTCTGTATACAAACCTCTTAACAATATTAATTCTAATATGATATTAAAGGTTTATGTATTTTAATGCACAGCTCATTTTTAAAGGGATAGTTAGTATTATTTAAAGTGGGGTTAGTTAGAGAGAGAAGCAAGGAACAAATTGCTGGGAACAGGGTAAGCAGCAAAAGGTGTTTTAACCACTTAAAAAAAAGGTCCACCCAAAGAAACAGTCTGTCTGGTGGTAAAATAAATCAGTGAAAGTATAGCATACTCTAAAACTGATTGTTTTAGGTGAGCCTTTTTCAAGTGGCTGACCCTGTCCACAGCAGTACATTACTTAGATTCGGTGCTGGTGCTCCTCTCTGCTTCTCCAAACTGGGGGTGTGCTGACTGCCATCCACTGTAGCCAAAACACTGACAATCAATAAGTACCTCATTCAACCCACTGTCTCTTCAAGTAATAGTTGAGATTCTGAAGCTCTTCAAATATGCCAAGCAGCATAATAAGGTTCATAACACTACATAATAAAGGGCACAGTAAATGATGATATGATACTGCCAAAACGAGATGGAGTCGGTCTATAGAGACATACATTTTATTGAAAAGAATGAATAGAAGAATAAACTTTTTTTTTTTTTCGGTACAACTGCAGCAGCCTCTACACGGATGCATCATTGAAACATCAGGATAAGTTTGTCAAACTGGGCAACAGAAACCTGAGACATCTTCTGAGTGCTGTCTTGTCTCTTTGCCACTCACACTGTTGTTGACTTCACGTTCTTATCGATTAGTTAAACACAGCATGGAGTGCAAAGAAACAAACACTGGCCAACCACTCTTAACTTAAATAATAGACCATTCACCCTCCCTGACAGTTTTTTTTTTTTGTTACCCACGATCCTCTTCTGCTGCCCTCCAGCTCTTCTTTTCCCTCCTTTGCTCCTCTCATCCCTCTCCAACATTTCACTGCAACTATATCTGTGTTTGTGTTGCAGGCTGTTTCTCTATCTGTCTTTGTACTCTCTCCTTCTGTCCTATCTGCCTTTATCCCATTCTCTCTTCTCTCTCCCTGTCTTCAGGTCATCCATTACCACGGTCTATATCGAAGTTTTGCCTCCAAACAACCAGAGCCCTCCCCGTTTCCCCCGGCAACAATACAACCTGGAGATCAGCGAGGCTATGAGGACTGGAGCTACACTTCTTAATCTGCAGGTACGCTCATGCTCTAGCGTTATCTTTGACACACACATATAGACACACACACAAACATAATGGTGCATAAAAGCTACAGTATGCCCCAGTGTTTGAGTGTGAGTGTGTGTTAGTGTTTTAGCTAACCCCTGTCCTGGATTTTATTGGATTCAGTCCAAATGATAAAGGTAAGCTAACAAACACTGCAGACCACTGACTGGTCACAGTAACATTTTGTCATGAGTGTGTAACTTAAGTGAGCATTACAGAAGGGGAGGGGCAGACTGATTACTGGAGACAGAGTTTTGGCGAATGCGTGCTGAGCGGAGGGAAAGGTGAGCAGTGAAGTCTTCATTGTGGCAGCATATGTACGGAGACCATGCTGTAAATTACAGTTTAGGTTTGAGTTTGTCACTGAATAAAGGCTGCATCTTCTTAAGACTGAAGTGGAGCTCCGGCGTCTGCATGTGTTTGAAGTTTTACACAAATTCCACCTGATATTGTATACCGCCCAAGCCAACTTGGTAAGGCGTAGGCACTAAAACTAATGGATTAGGTTTACTTTTGTTATACTTGGTTAGGTTTAGGGAGCAAAACGATTTAGTTATGTTTAGTTTCAGTCGGTTTAGCTGCAAAACACTACTTAGCCTGGTTTAATTTGGGTAAGTTTGGGCTTCAAAATTACTTTGTTGAGTTTAGTTTGGGTAGATTTAGGCACTGGAACTACTTCATTAGGTTAAGGTTGGGTATGTTTAGGTTAGACACCAAAAATACTTGGTTAGGTTTGGAAATAGGTTAAGGTTTGTGTTAAAACAAGTAACAGTAAGAAAAGGAGGTAGTACAGAGAGCAGCAAAGTCCATGTCAGGCAGGTGATGGGGAGGATGATGAGTCAGTCACAGGACTTTCACATGGAAGACCAGAGTTTGTTTCCACTGTGAAGCAAAGTTATTTTTATATAAAACATGACCTCTTTCTCTTTTCCACCATTCTTGCAGGAGGAAACAGAACAAATCTGCTGTGTGCAGAGTCACTCTGCAATCTTTTGCATGTAATATAGGAAAGTTAACATGTCCTCGCCTTGGAACACAGCGACAACCATAGCTCATCTCTCCACAGAGCCTCTGGCAACTGCAGTAGCACTTCCTGGTTAAAAAGTACCCCTGTTTGGAAACTATCAGGGTAGAATTTGCTGATGGAAATAAGAGTGTATTTGTGTAAATGTGTCTGTCTCTGTTAACTGCTTAAGGCAGTGGATCGGGAGAGGGACCCTATTACCTACGAAATCCACAGCGGAGATCGCCATGGACATTTTGCACTGCAGCAAAAGTAAGCATGCATACAGGCACACAATTCTAATTCATCATGTTTGATCAGATGTGTGGAGCTTGCTGAAGTTAACATTTTCAGAAACTATACCCATATCCTTTTTCTTATTTGTGTGAATATCTGTTAAAAATGTCTGAGTATGTGCACTCTGTACAACCATGGCAGTATACAATATGCAGTTCTAATCTGTGTGTGTGTGTGTGTGTGTGTGTGTGTGTGTGTGTGTGTGTGTGTGTGTGTCTGCGTGGTCGAAAGCAGCCTAAATTATATCATTTCAAGGCTCGGGCTCTGCCAAGGGCTTCACATAAGCACCCCACTCTCTCCCACATGCACGTACTCACCACTCAGACTCTGAGGGCTTTTGTTGTATTTATTCATTTATTACTCATTAAAAATGCATTTCTTATGCTGAGGGAAGATCCTATCTACATTTCTAGAGGGAGGAAGAGAAAAAACAAAGGAAAAGTATGGCGATAGACTGCAAGAGGAGGGGGCAGAATTATAAGGATGGAGAAGGGAAGAGAGAAAAAAGTAAATGGTTGGAAAAGAGATAAGAGAGCAGGGCAGGGAAAGAGTAAAAGACGAGGGACAAAGTGTTAGAGAGCTGGGATAGAAACAATGATTGAAAAATGAGTATTTAAAAGCAGAATGAAAGAAGAGGATGTATTTCTGCTGCACAGAAATTCATAGCAGCAATGATTAAAATGAACTGAAGAACTTTGATTTCTGCATTCTAGGAATATTTGATGGCGTCTGTCGGACATTGTGAAATCTTCCAAAATGTGCCAGAGTCTTTCAGTGCCTCAGCTGTGTTTTCTGCATTATGGCACGACGAGGACAAGCCAAGTTTTTCTTTTTCTTCTGCGCAAATGCAACATGCCATGCAGCTCGTGTTGGCACGGGCCGAGTGATTTTTCATTGTTTTTGTGCAGAATTTGGCCCAGTTAAAATACTCCAGAACAGCACTGGGAGAGCACCAAAATGGGTCTGGTACTGGCTCACAATGCAAGGTGGCTGGCATTGTTGAAACACACATTAATGTCCAGAAGATTAAAATTACTTTAATACAGAAATAAAAGAGCCGACATCTGTACAGGATGCAAGGAACAAGGTTTGAGGAGATTAATCACTGTTAGCTGTTGAATAAATTTGAATTATCTCAGGTTCATCCTGCACAATGGGATTTACTGTAGGTTCTCTACATGCCTCAACACATTTTTGGTCTGAGAGCAGTCAGCATGTGAGGAAAACTTGTCAACATTTGTGGTGTAAATTAAAAACTAAAACTATTTTTGTGTGTGTACATGCCCAGGAAATTGTACATGTGTGTTCACAGTCTGCTTTCCATAAATCATCCATAAATATACATGAATCGTCAAAAAAAGCTTCACATCTTTCCCTCTGTAGACCACTTAACATCTGCTCACACACATGCACACATTTACTTGTGCATCAGTGCACACACACACCTCCACACACTGTCAATATTTGGAGAACATGTGCATTTCAGATGGTTTGTAATTCATGAAAGTAGCTTAAATTAAAAACACTTCAATCATTATGTAAATCTTCACTTGGAAAATAAAAGTGCAATCAATCACGGCCAACATCAAAGATCTCCGCTGGATTTGATTGGTCGGAAGTCTGAGACAGGCTGCTCTGAAGCTGTTGATCTTCTCGAGTACTTTACTTATTTTTACTTGTGTGGTAATCATCTGCCTTTAAATCTGACTTTTATCTCTTCGCTTCTGTCCGGACATTTCTGATTACAGGATTGTGTTCAATGAGTAACTTGAGTCTGAGATTATATGATGAGTTGAGAAATAATTCACACCCTGTTATGTATGAAAAAATGATTGAAGAATCCGGCTACTGGTTTTCCAGCTCTTTACTTGTTTTACATCAGAATCAGTTTATTGCCAAGTAGGTTTACATATAGAAGGAATTTGCTTCAAGATGTTGGGCTATAACAATACACATAATTCAAGAAAAATATAAATAAAGATGAAAGACAAGAAGCATAAATAGAAAAATACAATATTATATAAACAATAGAAGAAAATGTGCACAATATGACAATATGTTGTTTAAATGAAAAAGCTGTACAGTTTGTGCAAGAATGTGTAAAATAGCTTTTAGCAGGAAAGGATCTAAAGGGGTTCTTCCCAAAGGGCTGAGGCTCTACCCAGAACTATTCACTTCTGGAGAATCCTTTCTTGAAGAGATGGTTTGCCAAGGGTTCTTTGTAAGACTAAAGGTTCCATAAAGAACCTTTTTCATTCAAATAACCCTTTTGGAAATAAAGAGATGGTTAAGGAGCATTGAAACCCTTGAAGAACCCTTTTATCAAGAGTTTTTCAAGAGTTCTTAGTACCATAATATAAAAGGGTTCTTGGTAGAACCTCTTGGGTGAGTTCTGCACAAAACCCTTGGAATGTAAAAGAGTTCTTGGTAGAACCTCCTGCTTGGGTTCTAGATAAAACCTTTGGGATATTAAAAAAGTTCTATTTTAGAAACCCCTGAGTGAGTTCCAGATAAAACCCTTGAAATACAAAAGGGTTCTCTGGAGCACCCCATGAATGGGTTCTTATTATTGTATCATTGGAGTGTGAAAAAGTTCTGAATAGAACCCCCTAGAGCAGGTTCTCGATGTAACCATTACATCATAGAGGGGTTCTCTGTAGACCCTCGCATAGGGGGTTCTGGGTGAAACCACACACAGATCATTCTGTTGATTCTAGGTAAAATCCACTGAAAGTAGTGGAAGTGGAACCTTTGTAAAATGTTTGACCAAGAACAAAGCTCCTATAGGAACCACCTATTAAAACACTTTGTGGTTCTAGTTAGCACCTTACTTCTGTGAGTGTAGTGACATTCATATGATCACGCTATAGAGTGCAGTGTCTCGTTTAATCTCATTGGTCAGTTAAATACATCGTGGTCGATGTTTAACGTTGGACCCGTGATTCAGATTCAGAGAAGATCTTGTTGTTTTCGAGTGTTTTGCATATGAGCTCTTTGTGAAGCATCTGTTACCTAAGAATATTGGTTGTTTTTTTGTTTTTTTGATGACACATCATTGTCTGAGCCATTACAGCAGCACCACCCATTCCTTAATATCCCTGTGGGTGAGGTGATGGGTATGAGGTGTCATCTGCATCACCAAAGTACCCATAACCACAGTAAAAACACACATCTGGGTGTTATTCAGAGGGTATCAGCTTGCCAACTGTCTGAAAAGTTGTCTCCAAAGTGATGTATATAAAGAGGCATAAACATTTCATGAAAACAAGGCAGCTATGTATAATTTTCCCATGTTAACATAGTAAGCATAGAAACTACTTACAAAGGACTGGGAGGTTTTAACATGAGAGTAATAGATGACTTATGGACTGAAACTTCTCATAAAATCTTGTGCATGAAAACCGATGTATACCACACCACAATATTCTGATGTGTTTGGTCCTTGGCTCTATTTAATTTCTCTGTTCTAATCTCTATTTTCAATGCCTAAAGGGTTAACACGACTCTCTGTGTGTTCATCCAGTTCAGGGTATTTGGTTTTGGACAAGCCCCTGGACAGAGAGTCTCTGGATTATTACACCCTGGTGGTCACAGCCTCCGATGGACATCCAGACGGGGTAAGAAAAAGAGCTAAAACGCACCGATATTAACTGATTGACTTTACTTGGGCTGTTTCACTTCCCCAGTGGAATTAAACCGATTGACTGCCGAGAGGGAAACTAAATCCTTCACAGTGAAATGCCACAAACAACAGCTGTGGCATTATGTGAAAAGAGAGATATTAGAGGCATTTTTTGGACATAATTCTCATCCAGTAAAAATAACAGTCATAACAACCATCATCGTCAAAATAAAAAGCCTAAATCTATTTCTAACAATGACTTTTAAACAAAACAGATATTTAATATAAATGGATATGAAAAATAATGGGTAATTCTCTGCAACCCTGAGCGGAATAAGATGTTTAGAAAATGGATGGGTGGAAAAAGAATGTAACACATTACTACCTGAAAAAAAATGGTATCTGGTGCAAATGAGGCTCACCTGGCCTTCACATTTTTTTTTATAGCTTTAACAGGCAGATATGATGGAGAAGACCTTGTAGCACAAAAGTGTGCATTATCAAAAAACTTCTTCTTTAATCACATCCATATCAAGTAGGTCTAAACAAGTTATCCACTGATTTAAACTTTTCAGCTGGCTGGCTAAATCAGAGAAAGAATCGTTTTCTATCTGTTTTGGCCTCTGTCCTTAACCAGCACTGCGCCTACAAAGGAGCTCTTTAAGGACACACACATATTGGATAAATGCAAAAGTGGCAACTTGATGTTTTATTGTGGGTGTGGAAACTGCCCAGGCATAGTTGCAGGCCGTGGAGCAGTTAAGTTACTCTTTAATGGTAACACTTGTGTTGAGTAATGAGCTATACTGACATTTAAAATGATGGAAAGTGGTTTACAGGCCACAGAAATTGTTTATGCTAACTTAACTCCTCTTGGAAATCCTGTTTTTGCTCACCTTGAGTGGCTTAAATTCTCTCCTGATGCTGACTGTGATGAGCAGTTTTCTTATTTGCCAACTGTAAAAGATTGAAAAGATACTGCAATCTACTGGCAATCACTCTTTACACACATTATTTATGACATTTCAGTCCTCAGAACACAGAGAGACAAGAAGACAAGATTCAAATATTTCCCTAATTCTTCTGGCATTTTAATACAGATTAAGCACTTTAACAACCTGCGGAGTGCTTAAAGGGATAGTTCACCCAAAAATTAATGTGCGTTAATTACAGAGTTGAAGCGAGCGGCTTCATCAAGACATCAGAGGGGAAACAGAAAATATTTCCTCCAAAATATGTCATCCAGTTTCACCCATATAAGGCAACAAAGTTACAAAGTTTCTAGAAACACTACCGTCCACTCTAGTGAACAGATATATTCTCCTTCCATGTTTCATAAGCGTACGTGTCATAGAAAAAAAAGTGTTTTGTGATGACAGGATGAGTCATCAACAGTCTAATTGTTTTCCAGGAAAGTCTGAAATACCATTTAAAATACCCAAGAATATCTACAAAATGACTTTTTAGTTATTGTTGGACCAGATAATGGCATATACACAGTTATAAACAAGGGTTCCAAAAGGGTTCTTCTTGAAGGGCTAAGGTTCTACCAAGAAACATTTCGGTTTGTCAAGATTTGTCAAGATCCATTTTCATCCAAAGAACCCTTTTTGAAATGAGGGAGTTCTTAAGGGATCACTGAAAGACCCTTATATCAAGGGTTTGTCAGGAATTCTTTGTACCTTACCACCTGGGAGAGTTCTAGATAAAGTCCTTGGAATAGAAAAGGTTCTCAATAGAACCCCAGGTGGGTTCCAGATAAAACCCTGGGAAAATAAAAAGGGTTTTGGCAGAACCCCAGTGTAGGTTCTAGATAAAAGCCTTGGTGTATAAAAAGGTTTACAGCAGAACGTCCTGGGTGGGTTCTTGTTAGCACTCTTAGAGGGTAGAAAGGTTCTTGAACTTGAAGATGTATTCCAACAGGTGAGCTCACCTCTGGAAGCGCTCTCTTCAAATCTTAATGTATAAATATGGATACAACAATTTTTATTTTAATGTTTGTATCCACTAACCATTACAAACTCACTTCTGCCATATTTCTGCCATATTCTGCCAAGAGATCCCCATAAATTTTACACACTGGACCTTTAATCAGCACTGTCTGAACTGGTTTGGCAAGGGCTTGAATGTAACACTAATTTATATGTAAAAGTCACACACGCCAGCTTTAACTGGCTTTGTGTGGATGCAGTCTGAATAAACTAAAATTGCTAAAAATGTCTCATTTAGTCGGCTGCAGGAGCTACTTTGCAAAGATAAAGGAGTGTGTGCCCTCTCTCACTTACCTAATTGATCACAGGTCACCAGAGTCGGTTTCTCAATCTCTCTCTGTTTGTGTTCGTCTCTTCTGTCCCTTTTTAAAAGTCAAATCTTCAGTCGCTTTTCACATGAAAGTCAAATGAAGACATCAGCTGCCCTCTCTTCTTTCTTCCTCGTCTACTCCTCTGCCTTTCATCGGTTTCTCTCTTCTCTTTTCTTCCTCATCATGCATCCATTAGTCTAGCATTAAAAAAGTTTGTCTGCTCCTCCTCTTCGTCACTGACCCCCCTCCTCCTCATGTCAATTAAAACAAAAGGTAAAGTTTAAGGTCCCTCTGAGGAGGGAAAATGCTGATTTGAATACTCTGACCTTCTCTCACACACACCCTTGCACAGAGTATGACAGGAGAGAACAAGTGGGAGGAAGTTAGAGAGATGTGAGAGGTGTTCGGGGGGCTCTTATTACCTTAACAGTTGTACCTTAATACACATTTCTATAAAGGAGTCTTGACACACACGCACACACTCACAGACATGCACACATATACTTAGTCAATTCCTCTCTGGACCCTGACAATTAGTGTATTATCTTTGTGCCCCAAAGGTCTTTAAGCCAGAATACGGCTAAAAGTAGTTTGGACATTTTTCTGCTTGACACTCCATTATATTTTGAACAAGAGGGGGAAAGGATGGAGAATAGTGAACAGAGAGAGAGAGGGAGGGAAGGTGTGTGAGAGAGGAATGGTGTGGGCTACACAGAGAGACAGAAGGGAAGACAAGGAAAGAAAGAAATAGAAAAAGGAGAAGAGAAGAGAAGATTGGGGTGTAGTTGCTTTATACAGGCCCATTAATCAGCATCACTCGAAAGGCCTTGGGTTGTCTTCATATGCGTGCGCACACACACACACACACGTCTGTGTCCCCTATTATTAAATGTCCCGTTGTGAGAGTGTCAGACTACAAAGTGCCTAATTGGCTATTTGGCCAGTGAATCCATCATACTGCCACAGATTGAGGACCCTACAAGCTGGTGCAGTAAACCAGCTCACTGTAAGGACACTGGGCATCACAGGATGCAACTTAAACTTTGGTGCAAGACAGTTTGCTGTTGTCTAATGTACTGGCGTGGGTACACTGTATGCGAATCAGCTCATGTTTTCACCATTAAATCCTGCATTTATTGGCACTGCTGTAGCTCCATTAACGAAGGTAAAAATTCTTTATTTAGTGGCTTAAACTATGTGGCTATCTCTTCATTAATAACAGCAAATCCCATATTCTGTCCAGCATCTCTTCTCGGGGTGTAACCGTACACAAAACTTACAGTTCCATATTTACCTCAGGTTTAGGGTCACGGTTCAGTAGGTTTTTAGAACAGCAGTTAGGAAAATGCGGAAAATAAGATTTTTGACATTTATTTTGCCGTTTTGAAAAATGTTAACGTTCAACAGTGGCTCACTGGTCATCATTCTTACTGTAACAGTTAAAGGTGAGGCGGGCAAGGCAGGGCTACAATAAAACCTTGCTCAAAACACTGGAATAAATAACTTCACAAAAAGAAATACTCATGGACGTATCAACATGATGGATGATGTATTCTTACAAATTAACTTGCTAAAGTTACAAACTCGCTCCTCAACTGCTTCAAGCCTCCTGTCCCCAGCTGAACTTGCCGTGTCTTCATCCACAGATGGAGCTGCTGTGACGTTTAATCACACTGATACTGTATTTCCCTCTTGAGAGCCTGAGTTTGGTTTGTCCACTCTGGGTTACTGTAGAAAAACACGGTGTTGCAACATGGTGTCGATATAAACAGCTCATTCTAAGGTAACGAAAACGCAACTATTCTTATTTTCAGGTGATTATACACTAGTGAAAACAGAAAAAGTAGATAACATAAGATAACTCTGATCTGTTGATTGAATTCCTGAGCAACTGCAACTGAAGCCACATTGTATCAGGGCTGACACACTTTGACTGAATGCTTAAAGGAATAGTTTACCCAAAAATGAAAATTTAGTCGTTATCTACTTTTCCTCCATTCTCTTTGAGGGTTTGGATTATTTTGTTAGTCTGCTAAACGCTGTTGGAGTTTCGCAGGAAAATATCGTTACAGAATCTCACAAACAATGGAAGTGAATGGTGACCAGTTTTCAAATGTAAAAAAAACAAGAGAAAAAAGTCATAAAATGCCTCCATACTGCTCGTCTGGCATGATCCAAGTTTCCTAAAGTTCCGACGTGCTGTTACGCCACACACACCCAGTTGAGACGCTGTGCATTTGCATGTGAACGTGGCTTCAAACTAAGGATCTACAGTGAAGATTCAGGCTACAAACATGGTGGAAATAACAGTTTTTTAGTCAACTTGGTGTGTTGGAGCTGCAAAGACAGCTGTTTTTAGTAAACAGTGCATTTGTTGGAGACTATTTTCAGCTTCAGTTTAATGTATTTCAGCCACTGACAGCACAGTGTAGCTGGAGTAATCTAAGAACGCTGGGGTGGTAGAAGGATCTCTGTAACAGCATTGTCATGAGTGTATCAGCAGAGTAATAGTGAGATGTGTCAGATTGTAATGGCTGCACTGTGCACCTGAATGAAAATGATAAGACATTACTAGTCCGCTGGCAGCCAAGCAGCTAGTGATTGTGAAGCATGAATGATTTGCAGCCGATGGGAAAAATACAAAATATCATCAGCTGTATCTTTCAGTTGCAACAACATAGAGCAAGCACAGTAGTTTGGCGTTTGGGGTTTAGAGTTTGGAGTTTTTAAGCTGGCAGTGGATTCACTTCTGTCACAGGTGGTTGCTGAACAATTGCGGACACAGGCAGGGATTACTCTGCAGAACGTGAGACTCAAACAAAGCTAAAATCACTTTTTAATCAAACGGGGATGAATCCAGAGCACTGACTTTATAAACTTTTACCTTCCACTCTTCTACCACAGATTGCTTACACAATATGTGTACTATAATAAGTCCTGGAGTCAGAGGGTATGACAGACTGGTGTGAAAAAAGAATTAAAAGGGCACCAGCCAAAAGCATGCATTTTACTGGAAGAGCACCATAGTGGGCACTTTCCTATGCTATGTCAACTGAATGAGCACCCTTGAGGGCAACATGTTGTCTTGGACATTTGGCCACCCTAGAGAGTATTTATCATGTTTTATCTAGCATAGGCACATCCATCTATCGATTGATAGATTTTTGAGTATTTTTCAAAAATATCATGCTAGGGATGGGTGTTAAATCTTAGCAGCTGCCCACAGTATCATCAAGAAAATAAACCGAGGTGTGCCATTATCGAAAAACACTGTCCTCAGAGCCCCCTGATGCAAAATACTGCATCTCTTTCTCTCTCTTTGTGTCTGCCTGGGTGTGTATGTGCGAGCGTGGCTCACACAGCCTGCCTTTTCATTATATCAGAGCTAATACTTCTTTGCATATACTGTATTGGCATTCGGATAAACTGTTTTGTCAACTGTGAGCTCTTAACCTCAAATTACTTGCATCACCGTGCGCCCTGCCAACCTCAATAGCCTGTTGTCACCTCTGTGATTGTCATTCTCCCACACACACCCACCCACACGCGCACAGTGCTTTTTCTCTTTTCATCCCACTGTTGTGAATCAGTTAGCTCTCCCTCATTTTCCACCTCCTCCCAGTTTCCTTCTTTAAAAGTCAAATCTTCGATCACTCTCTCTCTCTCTCTGTCTCTCTCTACTTCTCTCATGAAAGTCAAATTAAGAAATTGGTGACCTCCTACCAGCTCCTCTCTCTCTCCTGCTCCTCTGCCCTTGCTTGATAACATTTTTGTGTTTTTTTGCGGTTGGTTGTGTAACAGTGGGGATCAGTCACATTTTCTTAAAAAAGATTTCTAGTGAATCCCCTCCAAACATCGACAACCCTGCCTTAATTCCTTAGATGATTAATAAGGTTTGTTGTATTTCCTGTCTTTGCTGTCACAGATCTACACGTTAGCAGTATACATCCACAATTAGTTTCATATTAGACTTTGAGTGGCTTATTCACAAATATTGTTTACACTTAAAACTGTTTAATTGTCATTTTTTTAGCTGTCTTTGGTAAGGACAGCCATGACCTGAGTGCAGTTGGAATGGGAGCTGTTAGTAAGAAGGACAAATGGAATTAGATAGTGAAATAAACCTTTGAAATGAGAAAAATATTAATCCAGAGTACTAATCATTAAAAAAAACAAAACTCTGAAACTCGCCGAACGTGAAATGGAATAAAAAATACAGCTTTAGATGCTTTCTGAACCGACCAGAATAGTAATACAAATTTGTGTTTTTGTTTTTGTGTGTGTCTGGTTGCGTGCAGACCTCCACTGCGATGGTGAACATTGTGGTGACAGATGTTAATGACAACGACCCGCTGTTCGATTCTTCACTGCCAGCGAACCTCACTGTCATCGAGGAGCAGGATCACGCCTACGTTGGACAGGTCAAGGTAGGAAGATGTACACAGACTTAAACACAAACGCAGTCACACTCTAAATACGTGGACGGAGATGCAGAAAACACTGCATGCTTTTAAATAAACTGTTTCTCACTGTATCACACTTAGTCTGTGTGACCATGAGTATGAGTGCAGCATGTTTGCATGGAGAATCTGTGCTTGTATTCTAATGTGTTCATTATGCACACGCTCATGACTGCGCATTTGTTGATGAGATTTTTGTGTTTTTCCTTGCTCTAATCCTTTGCTATAATGATGTGGCATGAACAAAAAAGCCAGTTTAAATGACAGTTTATCTCACTGTATCAATAATTCCTGACAGCACATCTGTCATTTTACATGCTTTCCCACTGTGTTTGGGCCTTTTAATTGCTGATCACGCTTGTCTCTGTCGTTTCTCCAGTGGTGGAGACGTTTGAAACTAGTCACACACAACTATCTTTGTTATTGCGGCACAGAACATGATGTCTCACTGTAAGTCTCGTCTCTCTGATCCTGACATGAGGTCACTACCACGAGAGAGACACATAATTACTTAAGCTATAAAGGTGCCTTTAAGACTCGTCTACAGTTATCTGTCCTCCCCTTTGCAGTCTCTTAGCACACATGCACGCAGCACACAAAGATTCATAGAGGCTCTAATTAAATTCCGCTCTTATAATCTTTTACAATGGGGACCGGAGATCACTAGCATAACTTTGTAAACCTTGGCAGCTTTGTAATTAGGACTGTATGCTATTATACACAGAGGACTCAGCGTGCATGTGTGTGTGTGCATAATTGCAGGTGGATGGGATACATGGATTTGAGGGAATGGTGTCCAAGTGTCTGTTTCCTTTTGCATGTGGCAGGATGGTGTTTACTTGGGTTGAATCTTTTCTCCTTATATCCTGTGAATGCATCACTCCCTCATTCTCAGGAAAACTGAAATTTCTCATCATGATTTTAACAATAGAACTGCAGATTATTATTGTAAAATACCCTTTATTTTCATTCCTCGATTTTATTTTACTTTAAGATTATTATCATAGAACAATTTCTCCTGAAAAGTAAACTATGGTGAAAGAAACAAAATGTCAAAAAGTTCATGTAATGGTTATGTATGTATGAAATTCTGAACATCAGTATAGCAGCAAACAACTATTTGATATCTGAAGATATAGTTATGGCATCCTGAGCAGCGTTAGAAGTCAAGTTTCTTTGCTCTTTGTTTGGAAATTGGTCTGACTTGTGCATTATTGAATGTTAGTGCAGCTGAAGTCCCTCCCTGTGCAGCGGCTGCCTTTGAAGAGAGTCATGTAATGGCTGTTTCTTTTGTTATCTAACTTGGTGAATTAAGGATTTATCTTGACCAAACCAGGGTTTCTACATACCAAACAGCTATTTGTGGTTAAACAAAAAGGATCTTAAAAGCTCTATCTCTATGGCGATTCTTTCCATAATGTTGTCAGACACATTATAAGAATCTGAGCCTGTCAGCGGCAAAAAAACAAGCACTTTCAGTGAACATACTTTGACGGGTGCAGTTGCCTCCAAGGATTACGTTGCAGCCATTTCAGCCTGTTTCACGGCTAGCAGCTGACACAAAGACACAAACAGCCTGAATATTTTCTCACTGAAAATGGTTTGTTTTGACTAAACCAGAGTTGTTGATTGTTGGAACAGTGGAAAGACTAATTTAGACAGTTTTGATGAGTTTTACTTTGCTCCTGTCGAGTTTGAATTAAGTGTGTTTACAATGATCTATGAGGTAAAATGTTTGTATTTATCAAAGGAATCTGTTGGGCCATGAGCCCATTTGTTTTGGTAACATCTATTGCGAGTTAATGTTGTATATAGAATTTATAAAGAACCTGTGTGTAGGCTTTAGGGACGCCTAGCAGTGAGGTTGTAGATTACAGCTAATTGATTACCACTCACCTCACCCTCTCCATATGAGCATGTAGGAGAAACTACGGTGGTCACAAAACTCCCCCAAAATATGAGCAATCCTATACAGAGCAAGTGTTTAGTTTGTCTGTTCTGGGCTCCTGTAGAAAGGTGGTGGTTCAACATGGTGGCCTCCGTGGAAGAGGACCTGCACCCACTGTAGATATGTACATTTCATTCTATAGTAACAAAACCAAGCAGCACAGCTATTCTTATTTCAGGTGGATTAGATTAATGAATCTAGTTATAACTGTTTATAACTGCTATGTTTTGGCAATAAACCCCTTAAATCTTACTCAATTGACCTCTAACTGTAAGCAGCCATTTTATCAGTGCTAAAGTTAATGACTGAAACTGCTGCAGCTGAAAAGTTGATCCACTTGTATTTACATAATCATGGTCTTTTTAACACTTTGCTGTAGTTGCATAGTAGTTTTCTTAAGGTTTGGAGACTTCTTACAGGTTTTTTTTCCAGGGAACAGTAGCAGATTCTGCAAGAATTCCTGGTTACAGTGATCTGAATTCACCACTTCTCACTCCTATTGAGTGTGGAAATAGCATAAATATGAATGAATAAATACGTAGAGAGGGAGATAATAAAATTGAGTATTATGTGTAAGTGATATGATGTCTTCTCATCAGTGTAGCGTGCGTTTTTACCTGCATCAGCACCCTCGTCTCCACTTACCACAAAAGACTCCTGGACTTGTTCCAGACCTAATAACTGACTCATGTATCCCTGAGACAGGGGTCATGGGTAAATCTGACACTTTGATAGGCTCTGATCTTTAAAGATGCTCTCTCGGTTGCACGCTCTCTTGGATTTGCTCCAAGTTTAATTCATAGCCTTTATACACCAGTGTCAGGGGGTCTTTGATCAGTCTGACACTTTGCCAGGTTCTAAATGTTAATCATGCTTCTTTGGTTGAACACTGCGGCTCCTCTGGAGATAAATATTTGGCCCCTTGTACACTCGTCTCAGATTTTGAGCAAGTCTTGCTTTTAACAGGTACCAAGTTTAAGTGTTCAGTACCTATTCTTATTTGGACAATCGGGCACTATTCCAAACTCATAAACCCAACTTTATCCTGAAAGAGAACATTTCATTACAAGCATTCAAAATTGTAACTCTAGCTCAGACCTTTGGGCGTTTTCCAAATTCAACATCCAAAAACCCACCCTAATCTTCAGAGAGGGCGCTTGAAATTATTCCAGTCCTGAACTTCCTCCCTTTCAAGGACCCTTGGATATTATCCAAACCAAAACAGACGGCATGATCCCTCAGCGGGCTGTGCAAGGCACGACTCTGGGCCTCCTTCCAAACCAGGGTCCCTACCTGTAGGTATTAAACAGATTTCCGGAAGAATGAATGGGCCTGACCTTGGTTTGCTGATGCCGGTAAGGTAGAGAGAGTTGGAAAGAGGGGAGGAGGTAAGGCATGCATGGGTAGCAGAGAGAAATGGGAGAAGGACACAGGGGAAAAGTAAAGGAGGAGGACGACACCTAAGGGAGTAGAGGTGCATTCTTGCATTAACTTTCAGGAGTTTAAGATGTAGTTTCTGTTTTGAAGAGGAGAACCAGAAAAGGGAAGATTCTGGAAGGAGAATGGCCATCAAAAACAGAATTTCTAATATATATAAACTGATTTGATTGATTACAATTTGTTGCGTTGCGGTGTCACCTATGTGATGTCAGTAATTTGCAGCAGATTATTAAAATGTGTGATCTGGAGTTTGTCCAATGCGCATACTACTGGACCCATCAGCCCTTTTTTTTTTTTGTGCACAGTCATGACTGTATTCTGAAGGACGTCTGTGATTCACAACCTTTTTTATGGCTCCATGCCAGCAACAGCCATGATCAGAGGTATTCTGGTAAATGCACTGCATCAAGAATATCTTGAGGGAACCTCTTCAAATTTGATACAAACTACCACTTGGATTCAAGGATGAACTGATAAGATGGTGGTTAAAGGTCAAAGATCACTTTTCCACACTCATGAACATGACATCACAGGAATGCTTGGAGTGAATTTCTTCAAATTTGGTGCAAACATCCACTCGGTCTCAATGATGAACTGCTCAGATTTTGGTGGTCAAAGGTCAAGGACACTGTGACCTCATGTCCATCCCATTCTTGTGAGTCTGGTATCTCAGGAACGCCTTGAGCGAGTTTCTTCAAACATGGCAAAAATGACCACTTGGACTTAAGAATGACATGCTTTGATTTTGGTGGTCAAAGCTCAATGTGACCTCACAAATCACAATTTTTGGCCATGACTCAAGAATTCATCCGCTAATTATGACGAATTTTCACACATATGTTTAATACAGACTATAGGTGCTGGATAGTAACTGGTGTAATTAAATTACAGTTACATTTTAAAACACTGATGACTCCATGGGGGTTATAGGTTGATAATGTCAAACCTGTAGGCTGCATGAAAGGAGCTGCAATCTGGCTTCAAAATCAAATACTTTTATCTAGCTAAATTTCTTTTAAAGTTGATTAATTTACAGTCTACAGTTTTATCCCTCCACGGCAGCCATCCCTCCTCCAAGGCTGTGAGAGACAACACAGCACCAGATGATTTTGCTGATTTTCACACCTTGAACCACAGAGAGAGGAATGAATCAGTGAAAGCACCTGCTGCAGTTGTTTGCTGGAATGAAAAAAAGTTGCAAACTGGTGGTTGTTCGGAGCGTGATTGCTTGTCCCTGCAGCATAGTCATTTACTTTCCACATGTATTGTCAGTGGCCATACACTGCACAAACATGCCTTGGTGAAAACAAACTATACATTTTCTTTCTTTCTCTTAACGTCTTTCAAATTGATTCATAAGAACTTTGAAGGGAAAGACCTTCAAGAAGATTATCGATCTGTCCTCATGCCAGTGGAGTGGCGAATGATGTTTTCATTTACCACAACAACATCTCACTATTTATTCTGATTCAGTACATCCTACAAATCCACCATTAATGCTAGGGAGCAGAACATTGATTTAAATGAACTGGAAAAAGGATATGGGATGCATGATGTCTTTCTTGTCTTTATATTAATATGTTTGCATTTACAGTAGCTGGCAGCACTTTTTTCCAATGTTTTTGGCCTCTGACAACTTAAAATGAGTAGATGTGTGCTTACAACCCCTAATTATTCAGTGTAACTTTGGGTCATTGAATTTTCCTTTCAGAAATGTGATTTTTGTATTAAAATGTAAAAATTAATATTGAAATAGGTGTTTTTTTTTCCTTTTCTTTTAAAAAAACATGTTTTGATTTTCATTTCCTACTTCATCCCCAAAAAAGAAAGGAAAAAAAGAACACTGAACTGAAAAATATTCATACTTTGAGACCAGATGTGGTCATTTACAAGATGAAAGCATCCAATGTGCCAGTGTTGCTTTCATCAGGACTAAAATATCTGGAAACCTACTCTGATATGTTTTTAGACATAGCAAGCTGACCTGTCATCTTCAGAAATCTCACTGCGCTCAAGTGAATTGCCTTTTTTTCTTTCTGTTTTCCAGTGATTTTGTTTTTTTGTTATATGAAATAGAAAATGAAAATCAAACCAGCTCTTCACTTTTGACCATGACAAAGAAAAACACTTTGTATTTCGATTTAGTTAAAAATAAAAGAAAATCAAATAAGCACTTGTTTGTTGTTTTCTAATATCCATTTCTGGAAAAAAAATCAAATGACCAAAAAATATCAAAAGGTAGAATGAGCCATTAATTTACAAGGGGGGTAAAAAGCAAATTTTCAAGGTAAGCCTGACAAAAGAGGCACTACTGCTCTAAAACCAACCAACACAACACAGAGCAAGTAGAAATACATTTTTAGTGGAGACGGGCAATGCACTTATGGTTCATTTGTCATTTGGATGTCTATACCGTATGTGTGTTTCTCCTGCAGAAAAATACATTATATTATATGACACTGCACCAAACAGTTGAAATGAAGTCAGGTGAAGCACAAAATTTACCTGATGGGAAGCAGAGCCTAAAAGAAAAAATAAGAGGGCCACAAATACAGAAGCAATCACACACAAACACACTAATCCACAATGCAGGATCAAGACGACTGGAGCGATGGCTTGTCTCTATGCGTAACTTGCTGAGGAACGACTCCCATACTGTTATAATACCTGACTGTATGGTTTATTGGTGCAGCAAAAGAAATGTGCTCAGAGATGGAAGAAGAAAATCTCTAATTTAGTTTCAGTTGCAGGTACTTCTGGCTGTATCTAGGAATGAAATTAGAGGTGGAGGTGAGAAAGTGATGAAAAGAGAAAAGAAAAAAAGGAGGGAAATTGGAAGAAAAGAGGTATGAGCACCCGAACAGGAAAGGCAGAGCTAGCGATTGTAGAGATAGAGTATATTTCAGGCCTTAAGCTGCTTTTTTTTGTCAGTGTGTGTTGAAAGGAAGCAGGAGCAACGCAGCTGAGACATTAATCCTATTGTGTTTCTGGCTTTTAACTGTCTGGCAATGTAATTATGCTGGAAGAACTGTGAGAAAGACGGTGAGGGAGGGATAAGACGAGAGAGAGAGAGAAAAAAAGAAGAGGAAGGACAGTGGCAGAGAGAGTCACACATGCACACACACTTTCTACAATGCCTGTCTCCAGGAACTGCAGACATCAATACATTTGACATCAAGACGATTAATCTAGCCGACTATCTACAGGAGTTCACCCAGTGTTTAAGATGCAATGCTATGACAGCTTTACTGTAGGCAGCTTGAGGGAACGTTTAATGGACAATAATGTTTCCCTGTCATATATCAAATATCATAATTCTTTATAGTTTATGTAGGCGGGAGTTACACTCCATTTATCTTCCCTCAGTTTTTCTAGTCAGTTCAGTCGGCTGATATCACACAGGGCTGAATTTCTTAACTCTCACAAAATGATGTGAGATAAACATTGGGCCTATTTAGTTGTGCTATTAAGTAACTTTTTCCCTCTTGAAATACATGTGAAATACAAGTGAAAAACAGTCCTGGAACCTAAATAATATTTATTATCTGTTGATAACAGCTTGACAATGTGTCACTATAGGGAATAGTTTTGAAAAATACGCTCATTCACTTTCTTGCTGGGAGTTAGGTGACATCACCCCGTTATCTGTACATTAAAATATAGTAATGGTTAGCTTAACTTAGCATAATGCTTGGAAACAGAAGGAAACAGCTAGCTTGGTTTGGCTCTGTCCGAAGGTCATCTTTACTTCATACCAAAACTAAAGTGTAAAAATTATAATTGACTGTTGCACAGCACAAAACGTTATGTGCTGGACTATTTCTTGGCACGGCGGCGGAGAGGCTGTGAGGTCACCTCACAGCAAGGACTCCCCCGGCTGGCTGGGACCCGTCTGTGGCTCGGGAGTTTGTGGCTGGAGCCTTTCTGTGCCGAGTTTGCATGTTCTGTCTGTGTCTGTCTGGGCTCTTCCCTCCACAGACCAAAGACATGCAGGTTAATAGGTTAATTTGTGACTCTAAATAGCCTCTGGGCGTGAATGTGAGCATGAACGGTTGTTTGTCTCTGTGTGTCAGCCCTGTGATAAACTGGCAACCTGTCCGCGCCTCTCACCCAGTGTCAGCTGGGACCGGCTCCAGCCCTTCATGACCCTCCAAAGGATAAGCGGTTATAGATAACGGATGGACAATGAATATTTTCTGAGCCTGTCCAATAAATTGGTCATTGCTGAAATAGCATTTTAATTAGGGAGCTTCATTTCACATTTATGTCATATCCAAATTATAATAATTCATCATCCAAGTTGTATTTATAACTGCAAGACTGATTTTTTTTTTTCTGAAAATGTATCTAAACTTGACAGCCACTGATAGAGAAGTGTCTGAAAACCAAAAAATGTTCAATCAGTTCTTTTACACCGCTTTGCATGGATGTGTCTTTGGAAATGCAAACATATGAACACAGACATTACATCCAATTCTCCTTTTTTTCTACAAAACTTACCCAGTTGCAAATTGAGTCTTGTTTCCTTTCTCTTAGTTTCCTTACTTTCTTTCTCACTTTCTTTTCTACTCTGTGTCTCTCATTGTCCATGTTTCATTCTGTGTCTTTCTCTTCTCCAAACAACTCAAGATAATCACCCAAAAGCTGGATGCTCCATTACATTTCTAATAGTTTTACACCCAGATATCGATACATCACTGAATACGATCACATCAAGAGGACTTCGTTCCTCTCTCTTACATTCTACACAAAATGGCCAAGAAAAAAACACATTTATTAATCCTCATAGTCACTGTGTGAAGTAAAATGAAAGTTTAATGATCCAAAATTGGGCAAACAGTGGAAAAATGGGTCACAGCAACAGCAAGAAGTGACACAGCAGAGCAAATAAAATGGAATATAGATATGAAATGAGTAATTGGGATTAGATAAACATATTCAAATGACAATTTTGACACTGCAACTAAAGTTATAATTTAAAATGTTCAAGCTATATAGAGTAGAAAGTTACAGCCTATATATATTATATGATAAACATGCTGCAAGTCACAATGCATTAGTTTGACATCTCATGGCCTTCATCCACAGATTGAGTTTGATGGATCAATGAAATTTGCTTTTTTGTTTTTGTTTAGAACGAACTTTCATGTTAAACATAATAGTTACATGCTGCTTTGTTTCTCCATACTTTCAGTGATCCAATTATAAAAGTATTATTTTAATACATTTACATCAACAGTGGGATTTAAATTCAGCTGCCATTACTCCATGTTGTGTTTCAGCTAATAATATTTTCCCTCTGTGTTGAATCTCAGTCTTCTTTTTGAGTGACTTGTCAGGGAGATGCTGCCTTCTTTTGTTACCTCACTGCTTTGGCTGAATAGTGAGCAGAAGGGTTTGTATGGGCACGAATGTGACACTAGTAACTGAATTTGAATCATTTAACTTGAATTGCTCAACTTGAATAATTGCAATAATAAATTGACTTGGAATCACATTTATGGAATAACAGTGGATCCAACACCACATTACTCTACCAGTAGTGCCTCATCACTGCCCACTCATCCTACAATAAAAACATGAACAACAAACATGAGTAGCTTTTAATAGTTTCAAGACTTCTCCAAACGAAAGTATCGCGTATCAAGGAATGAATACAAAAGTTAAAGTTTACCAGCCATCTTTACCTGTTAGCAGCGTGAATATACTGGTGCTTGATGTTACTTGACCTGCAGGCTGTGCTTCGCTTGAGGCAGCAGGAGCGCTTGATATGGTGCTGAATGTTGCTGCACGTCTCCACACTGGTAAAGAAGGTTCAGAAATGGCTGCATTTCTTCAATTTCCCATGCCATGTCCTTGTTAACTTCTACAGAAGACCAATAAAAGCATCCTGATTGCAAACATTACAAACTGGCGTGGGATGCGCATGGCCCAGGACAGAAAAACTCTCTGAAAGAATACCTGCATAGAGCCCAAAGGATACTAAAAGATAATACCCACCACCAGCAGTCACAGCCTGTTCACTCTGCTGCCATCTGGCAAGAGATACAGAAGTATCCGCAGCCATGCCACCAGACTGATGAGCAGCTTCTTCCCTCAAGCTGTGAGGCTGCTTAATTCATCCTCAGCAGTACACCAAATGAATTTATTTGTTCTGTATTTTTTCTATATATTTATCTTTTCAGCCAGCCATCAGCCAGAGAGGGAACCACATCAAAATCTCATTTTACAACCTTGTCATAAATGATGAATAAATCACCTTGTATGGTAATATCTTTTGTCAAAGACAATTTATCATCACTTGTTTTCTAAGAAATTAACACTGAAACATAATGTATGCAAATACCATAAAGATTGAACTTAATCATAAGGCTGTCATGTTTTACTATAATCAACTTTAAAATAATCCTCCACGCTAACTTTGTTATGTAAAGTCCTGTCTTCTCAAGCTCTGACTGATAACATTAAACACACACACAGTTTTCTTATCGTTAGCCATAAGAACAGGTTTGAAGCAATTATTTTTAAAACTTGCTACAGCACTAACTCTCAACTTATATTTTTCTTTTGGGGACTTTTAGAGTCAAAAAGCAACGTAAGCAAACGTTCACCGCACACACCCAAACGCACACTCACAGACCATGTTGATATTTCCTCAGTTCTGCTCGCCTCTGCTCTGGTCTCATCTATTTTAATGCCGGCAGAGTGCTGATTGGAGGAAGAAACTCCGGATAGCAATTTGTCACCTTCTCAACACCTTATTTTATTAGTTGAAAGAGATGATGTGGAGACGGAGTCAGAGTTTGACTGTAGTCCATGAATGCGGAAAGATAGTCAGATGAAAGTGCAACAAAGGAAAGAAGACACTCTGTGTTACCTTTTTCCGAGTGAAAATTGAAACCACTGTCTCATTAACTCTGGAAAAGTTGAACAATTGCTACTGTTGGAAAGTAAGTTTAACTCCTCTGGACAAGTTGCACTTAGGGGAAAAAGGAGAGCCGACGCCAGGAGAAATGAGAGACAGGCAGAGAATGGATCACCAAGGTCTGTCTTTGTCACCTTGTCAAAGCTGAAAGTGTGAATTTTCACCCATTGTAAAACTTACAGACAGGAGCAAAAACATGAAGGAGTAAGAAGTAGTATGAAAGGAAAAAAGATTTTTTTCTTACAACTGTGACCTATCTTTGCTGATGTTTAAGACTGTATAGAATGGTTTGTTAGAAGTACTGTTGAAGGTCAGAAGACCTAATACAAATGAATTGTGATCGCATACCCATCTGTAAATAATTTTCAGGCCTCTCTCCCTTTTATACAGGCACACACACTCACCCACTTACATATATATGTATATATATACTGTATATACATACACAAATATTATAAATATTGTTCTTTATTCTAGAAGGAGAAAGCAGAAGCATTGTTGACAAAACCAAAAGAAGTTAAGAGTATAATTTGTACATATTCATAGAAATACTCGCACACACATTTGGATTAATTTGAGAGGAAACTCACTTTTAATTAAACAAATGATTTGCCTCAAAGGCTTTCTGATGTATTGCATGCATTTCAAAACAGATCATTTAAACCTTAAGTCCTTATTTTCTTAAAGGAGCAATATGGAACAACTGTGGATCCAAAAATGAGTGCTGCAGTCCAAATAGGGAGTGTCATAGATGTATATCATGTAGGTTGAAATCCTGTGGTCGAAGCAAGTTGCTTTACGACTCATAAACAACAAACTCATTAATTTAACCTTTAATAAACACAAAACAGGCAAACAATAATACGAGTTATGGAGCGGAATAGAAATTTCAAAGGAGGACACTGTGGCTGTAGTATTGTTGTCAGACAAGCAAGTATTTCAACTCTGTGTTTTTCCTTCATTTCTGATGACGTATCATGGTCATTTTGTGATTCTGATTACAATAAATATACTACAGATTACTCATTTAATGTTTGTTTGTGTGCATGTGTGTTATTTCTGCGTATCTGTGTTTAGGCTACGGACCCAGATCTGGGGACAAGTGGTCAAGTCCATTATCGGCTGGTCAACCACCAGAAGCTGTTCTCCATCAATGCCACTGGAGCAATTCACACTACGGTGCCACTTGACAGAGAGGTCAGAAGAAGTGATATATGTGTCCAGCTTTCACATGAATGTCACTGTCACTGAAAGCAATACAAAAGAAGACGGCGGTAAACAGGCTGAATGTATTTCTCTGTCATCCTTAAGGTGAAAGGCCACTACTTTCTGATCGTTGAAGCCTGGGATGGTGCTGTCGACCCCCGGCGATCCAGATTAACGCTGTCTGTCACTGTTCTGGATGTAGATGACAACAGTCCGACATTCACCCAACAAGCTTACAATGTCAGCCTACCAGAGAACAGCCCCAAAGATACAGTCATATTACAGTTAAAGGTGAGTGGGTGGATTGATGGATTAGTCTATCTGCAGCTAATGTAGTGTTATACTGTACAGTATAAGCCTTCTGGGAAAAATGCCTAAGTCAATGTCTGAGAAATTGTGTGGTTCCACTATGTAAATACGCACATCACCACTAAATCATCCCACCTGATGTATTGGCTGGTTTTAGCTTCATGCAGTTATATCTGCATCAGCTGATAATTAACAAGAACCGTACAGAAATGCCAGAGAGGTTTTCAGAAATACAATCTGTGTTACATTATTTGTAGTTTATTTTCAGCCAAATGATTTCCCGCTCAGTACAAATGCTCATCACAACTTTCAAAAAAAAAAATCTTATTTAAGAGATTCTAATAAAATACGCATACATCACATTAAATATACACTACCATTCAAAAGTTAGGATTCATCTGTTAGATTAATGCTTTTCTTCTTTTCTTCAATAATAGCCATTTATCAAATACAAACAGCATAAGTCAGAACTCAAATGTATTATTTAAATTTGAAATAGTTTTGGTCCCAAAAGAAGAATAATTAAATGATTAAAACTCCCATTTAAATGATACAGTGTTGCATGACGGGGGCAATACTGTTGTCAACATTTTTCTCCCATATACCCGCTGAGTTTCAATTTGTTTCCAGTCCAGAGAAGCATAAATTTCCTTTGATTATTATTGAACCACAACAGTGCAGTTGTGCTCTAAATATTTTGGGAACCCACTTTTATTTGGGAGCTCTGCGGTCGACTCAGTGGTTAGACTAAATAAGTTTAAAATGTGATTTGTCGGTCCATAGTGAGTTTAGCTAATGTCCAATTCCAATTCCAGTAGTGCTAATCCCCTACTAACCCTCTATTTCTTCTTCCATGCCTGTTAATTCCGGCTTGTTAAATGTGTTATTGCACTGAACAGTGAAATGGGATCCTGGTCCTCTTTAAATCTGCACAGATTTTGATGCTATGCTTCCACGTTCTTTTACCAGTGACTTGTAATTTCTTCTACTCCTATTTAACTCTTGATCAGAGGTTTAATTGTCTCTGGTTGAGCCATTGTAAATCATTTGATTCTCAAAACATAACTTCCTTTTTGCAAACCCTTCATACAAAATAACATACAGTATATTTGTAAAGAGGTAGAGGTAGAGTCTCACTGATGGTCTCGTTTTCTTTTCTAGGTCAAATAGTGGCAGCAGAATTAAACTGAGACTGTTTTATAAGCAGTTTAAAATTCCTGGTAGTAGGTTTAAGCACCAAACTAGGGGCCATGGCATTAATGTTCTGAGTTATTACTGCTCTTTCAACCAGTTGGAATCAAGTTGCCTGCAGGTCAAAACTGAGCTGCCCTTGAATTCAGTTCAATAAAAGTGCTGCAAGTCATAAATTCTGAGTTACTGAGTCCACTCAATGAGACTCATCATCATAGTCATACTTAGAGATATTTCCATGAATGTCCTTTCAAATGATAAATTTGGTTTTATTTAACATTCTGGCCAGCACTAGATACATCTTAAAAAGTCAGAATTTTAGTTTGACAACACTTGAGGACACACTGCGTTCTTGTGAAATGTGAAAAAGCAAAAAAAAACAGATTTTCCTTTCAGCTACAAAGTAAAATAGTCGCAGAAGGAAAAATAAGATACGGACCAGCGACTAGACTATAAATTCTACCACCACAGGCATTTCTGACATACCAGCTCAACACAGACCTAATGAAAATACTACAGTCTGCTACTCGGTCCAGCACATTGAGATGCTTGTCCTTCTGGCAAATATAAAAAATTCAAGTTGCCATAAAATTCACAAGGCGATGATATTACTTTCTTTCCCATCCTCGAACTCTTTATTTCTCTGTAGGCGATAGACGCTGACCTCGGCTCCAACCTCACATATCGAATCAGAACTGAAGGCTTGGACCAGGACGTCGCTCAGCTATTCCACATCGACCCATTCACTGGAGAGCTGTCAGTTCTCAAGGTTCTGGACTACGAGGCTCTGACCGACTCTGAACCCGTGTACACATTCAGTGTAGAGGCTGTGGACACCAAGGGAACCATGCCTCCTGGACTGGCCTCTGTTACTGTCAGAGTCATGGTGGGTGTTTGTTTAAAGAGTTGGCTTGTCTAAGAATAAGGACAGAAGGATAAGTGAGGTCAACGTGTCTGTCTCGCAGGATTTTATTCTTTATCAGCTGTGGAAAAACAACTGCGGAGGAGAAAATGATTATTGGAGTCTCTGGAATTGCTCATTTGTATGTCCTTTGCCTCCAAGATTACAGATATGAGCCAAAACAAAGTGCTGCTTGGCACAAAGTCACTATTTTGTTGATGCAGAAAGTCAGAAGCTGCATATTTACACTGTAAATAAGCAAGTTTGCTGGCATTGACTGTAACCGCTGTGATGAGCAAGAAGTGGTCGAGGCAGCATTGCACAAATTTTTCGCTTTCAGTTGGATTTCAGTGCAGAGCAATCAACCAACTTAGGGTTTATCAGTGTCAGAAAATAGTCTAATCATGAATAAATGGTGAAATTTGTTGTTGAAGCTGTTTTCCATTTAGGCCTTGGACACCATTTAATGTTCTAATATACTGTACTGTTGCCAGCTGGCAAGCTTGTGGTGTTTTTTTTTTAAATGTGACTGATACCACTACAGGCTGGACTGAGCATCATTTAAAAAATGATGATATCAATGTCAATATCAGTACCCTGAAAGTGATACCAATAAAAATCGAATGCAGATACTGTTTAACTGGATAGGTTTCCATACTTCTTGGTACTGGCTTATTTCGATCGATACCTATTAAGTACCCAAACCTACTACAGGCCAATATTTGTAGTTAAAAATAGGAATGGATTTTCAGCAAAGTCAGAAAAAATCAGAAAAATCTGGACAAGCCCCCTGCATCTCTGCATCTCAATTTGACAACTGCAAAGCAAATGTTATAATCCACCATGCAGCCAAGTGATTAATAAAGACAAAAAAAAAAAGGACCCACAGGTGTTCTTCCTATGATCATCCCATTTATTCCACTCACTACTGCATCTATTTACTGACAGATGAACTGACTTTTTTTTCTAACTCAAAGCCAAAACAAAACCTTAAAAGAACTAATTTGTGGTCTCTTTTGTGAAGGCCAAATGCTCCCTATGAAGAGTGAATCCACTTTAGTGAGTAATTTTGATGACCGCAGGGCGAAAGTGAAAATGAGAATTAAGTTAGATTCAAGAATCAGAATGAAAGCCAAAAAAGCAGCTGTTTGCAAAGTCAGTTTAAATTAACCGTGGAATTTCAGGCACATGCTGGAAACCAAAAACAGTTTGGTGTACTGTATGTTTACAATGCTAATGCCATACTACTCTGTGTGTGTGGGTGTGTTTATCTCTCTTCAGGACATGAATGACTTTTCTCCGGTATTCAGCCAGTCAGTGTACCGAGGCATGGTTGCCCCTAATGCTGTCAAGGGAACCATCGTAACCACAGTGACGGCCAATGACTCTGACCCTGCGGTGAGCATTTCCAGCCGCTGCTATTCAATCAAACTGTTTTTCGCAGTCTGTTCCCCAAATTGTGTATGGGAATGATGCAGGATAATGAAGCTTGTCTCCACTGTGTGTGTGTGTTTGCACTTTGTTCTCCTGTTGTTTTTTTTTACCCCAGTGTAGCACTTAGTGATCCCTCAATTGGGCTTTTAACACTAAACATCTTTGTAATATAGGCTGCTTTATTCTGCGCGCTGTAAAATGAAGGTTATCTCACTTTAGAGTTCCATTGTGAGCCATTAGATAGTCTGGTGCAGTTAACCCAGGTTTGAAAGGTTGTAAAATGCTCATACCGGGATCTAAGTGTGTGTGTGAATATAGCTTATGAGGATTTGCTGAGTCACACAGCCTTTTGTTTAGATGCAGATCTGAAACGCAGCGGCTGAGTGTGGAAAAATAGCTCTCATATTTATCAGAAACAGAAAACAACCAGCTGGTGAATTTTCAATTTTACTGTATGGTAAATCATCAAATAAATATTTATGAAAAATAGCAGAAACACAGAAGTGTCTTTACTCTGCATTACTCTTCAAGAAGCCATGATCTTATTTTCAATCCGCCATCTCCGTCTGAAATCTTCTACATTGGCGATGTTGCCCCATAAGCCTCTTTAAAAGCCCCGTGTTCCTCTTACTAATGTGCTTGCCGTCTTCCTGCATCAGCAGAATTGATTGAGACTTGAGGGTTAAGCATCGAGCTAGACTCTCTTGGGTCAAAAAGTATCATTATACTGTCCAGGCTGCATACTTTAAAAGCTCCCAGTGCTCAAACAAGGTACTAAATAGCACATTAACAGCCCTTGATATATACTGTATGTAGAATATTTGAGTGTTGATGTCATTTATACCCTTCAGACCTAAAGTTTACCTCTGAAATACAAATCTTTATAAGAATTTGTCACAGTGAAGTTTTGCTGACTCACTATGAGCTGTTATTTAATGAAAGCTTACAGTGGAGCAGACAGCTCTGAAGGACTGCAGTGCTTATACAACCTCTAACTCATTTCACAAGAAATGACAGTAAAATAGAATAATAACGACTGTTTATCTGGTATATGATTTTCAGAAAAATCTATATTGTTTTTACACTGTATTCTCCCCTGATCTCTAGTTCGTGGTTGTAAAATTTCGAGGTCACAGTAGGTCATTACAGCGAGGTCAAGTTTAAGAAAATGGTCTCACTTGAACAGGGACTAACCACACATGAATACAGTTCACCATATTCACACAGTGGGTGATTCTCCCCTGACATCAAGCTCAGGGTGGTAAGGTCAAATGTATTGACATGAATAAAAGATGAATGCTACATCCCCACTTACTCCCACTGCCATAAGTGAGGTCAAAATATTTTGGATACCATCTTGCACTGGTGATGTCGTTTTTGGAGCCAGAGTCTGTGCAGTAGTGACCAGTGTTGGACCTGCACTTTCTTGTCAAATTGTCATGTCACCGATTTCAAATTGATCAGTAGCTGAAAAGACGGTGGATATTGAAAATCTGGAGGGACGTGGGGCCACATTTCAAGGTAAAACAATATATTTGCTAACCTAGTAGCTACTAGAGAATAGTTACCATTAGCATTAAATTAGTAGTAAATTAATCGTAAAATATCAATGGAAGTTTCATTTGCGGCTTTCCTTTCGTGTGACTGTAACGTTTACTAAGAAGTGGTTTAATGCTAATGTTAGTTGCTGTCTAACGTTGGTAATGTGTTAACAAATACATATTTTTTTTAACCTGAAATATGGCCCCATGTCCCTCTTGATTTTCACGATCAAGTGTCTTTTCAGTTGCTGATCAGCCAGGAGTCGGTTTGTCAGATATCCTACATTTATACACCTTGCAACCTGAAACACAGCAGTACGACACTATCCTTTTGATAACAGCATTTCACCTTCTCGCCCTGAGTGTGACGTCAGAGGAAAGTGACCACGAGAGTCTCAGCTTTGCATTAGTGCCCAGTTATTCAATTGCAGCAGTGTTTAGGGATCCCAGTATGCAGAAATGTTCAATTAGAATACTTCAAAATAATAGTATTAAACGGCATGCAAAAAAACGTATTTTCATGTTGAAGCGCAACATCAAGTGACTCTTTTGAAAATGCCCATGCAAGTTTCTACCCCTCGTCAAAATTTAGCCTAACTTTTGATTCATATTTAGCCCCCTTCCCAACAAGCTTGGTACCAAGACAGGGACACACTTTTTGACATTTAGGGCCTAACTAATTGCTTTGAATTTTAAATAGAGCAACATTCATTACATAATCATTACTACAGTATGCTTTCATTTTGATGCTACTGCAAAAAGTGTGTAAAAGTGGCAGCATTCCAAGCAGGCAGAGATATTTCATCCTAATGCCACATTCATCTAAATCTGTCATCCTAAATATACTTCTCTTCTCTTTCATAGCGTACTCCAGCAGGTTTAGTTCGCTATAAAGTGGACCAGGAGGCTTTTCCGTACTCTGCAAGTATATTTGGTGTAGACGAAAAGACGGGACATGTTGTGACCAGAGTGAACCTCAACGAGGAGCCCAACCTCAAGTTCAGTGTAAGTATCCACACACAAAGTTGACTTACAGGTCACCAGTAATCCATAATGTACACTATGCTGTATGCCAGTGGTCAGGACCCCCCACAGGGGGCAACATGGTGAAACTTTGGGGTTGTGAGAGGATTTTCGGGAAAGTAAATAAGAAAAAGTAATTCTGCTGCACCAGATGATGCTTACTTGCTTCAGGAAATGTCAGTCTATTTAAAATCAAATAATATCAAAAGGGAACATTTCTTTTCTTTGTTCTTAATTTTCAAAATTTTCAGTTTATATTCAGGACACATATAAATTACATAAGACAAATAAAATCCCAACAGACTCAAGCATAATAAGAAAAGAGATGTTTTCATGCTGTTACATAGTCAGGTATTATTGGAGCACAGGTAAAGGATAGACTGACACATCTAACAATTATTTATCTTTAAGATAGTCAATAGACCCCGGCCTTGATTCGATGCTGTAGATTTGTAGGACCATTTCCCTTCATTTGTGTGATTATGATTATTTTGTTGAGCCATTTCTGGAAGCTGAGGGTGTACAGTATGTGATTTCCAGACACACAAAATCATCTTGGCAGCTACCGTTTGTACATGACGTTAAAGAAGCAAGTTTGAATTTTTGTCTATCCTTCATTCCCAGTGTTTTCAGACACCTCAGGATTCAGCTCAGTGGACGAGGTTCTTTCAGATGGTTAGTAGATACAGAGGTTGTGAATAGACCTATAACACTAGATATCGGGTGTCTGGAGTCTGGAAGAAATTGCCGGAGCTTGAAGAAGGGGCAAGTCTTTGGCATGATTTCAAAATTTGGAATTTTATCTTATCTTAGTTTGGAGACAGCCAGAAAAGGAGAGAAAAAAAAATCAGAAGTGTAAAATTTTGTTTTTGTCAGTCCGTAAAGGGAAAACAACTCTTTGATTAAACTTGATTGAGAGGTTGAGAGGTTGGCAACCCTTGCAACCCCTGTTGCCAAACTCTGTAAACAGCACTCTGTAAAAGATGCCTGAGGCTCAGTTTCATCTACATGACACTGATCAGAACTGGATACAAAACAAAAGTGTATTTTTTATTTAACACTCACATTATAAAACATGCACATCTACAATGGAAAGGTTTTAACTTCCATGAGGCAGTAATTTATTCATTGTATTGAATATAATCAAGTGGCAGTGAGTCCACTGTATATCACAAAGTAAATACAGTATGCTGAATCACTTAATGTAATTCCCAATCAATCAAATTGATCTATTCAAACTGTAAACACTGGCACGGGGGCTGTAGTACAATACAGACATCATTATTGGAGAGGAATTATCTGATGCATCCCTGCTTTGCTGTAGCTTTTGGAATTTAGTGTGTGGAGGGATTGGGACAACATCACATGAAATGAGTCATTAAACATTTATTTGATCATCACTTTCAGATTGTACTTGCTTACTTGTAGCATTTGTGTACATAAAGGTGTCTTTTGTACAGAGCGCTCTTATAAATCCCTATCCACTGTACAAAGTATACCGCAGTAGCTTATTAGTTTCAAAACTGCCTTTTTCCCCAGCTGCACTCCTCAATGGGGCTTTGGGCCATGCTAATTTCATCTTTTCATTGGGCTTTAATTAACACAACAAGGATTCAGCGTCCTCTGAAGATGTCACTCAGGGGACTAATTCTACTTCGTTTGCTCCCAATAACTCAAACAAAATGAATCAGTCCAACACTGTGTACAATTTTGGTAGTGTGACTGAGGTAGATGCTGTTTAAGGTATCATTGTTAATAGGACACACAGTCAGTTAGACAGTCTCACTGACACATAACAAACTTCTATCTAATTTTCTCTTGAAAGCACCACAGCTTTGGGTATTTTAAAAAAACAATTTTGGAGCAGTTTGGCATGCATAAGCAAGTTTGCAAGGTTAAAAACAAACAGGTTCAAAACTAAAAAGCAACCAATTCTAATAATCATTGCAGTTGAAAAACGGAGTGAGATTGAGTGAGTTTCCACCAGTTAAAGTTATCTATGTGCTCCTGGTTGGTGTGAGTTATCGTATGAATATAAAGAAGGGCAATGAAACATCAGTAACAATTTCCTGGCTGAGTAAGAGGCAGGAAACACAATATTTTCAATGTCTTGATATTTAAGTTTGCCCCTCATTAGGATTCCTTTGGGTCCGGTTAACAGTGGTTACCCCCCAATTAAATGAAGAAGAAAGGCTAAGCAGGAAAAAATAAGCACACCAGTGGGATGCACACTCATCCTATTCTCCAATTCCCATGCAAATAATGTGCTTTTAGAAAGCAGGCAACAAAGATGCAGACAATTATTTTGGTTTAGTATCAGCCTGTCTTGCATTAGGTGCATCCATTTATTTGGCTGTCAGCAGACTGTGTAAAGGTGTGAACTGATGTCTTTGCAATGTTAGAAGGTATAAACAGAGAGCAGTGGTGGCACCAGACAGCAACATTGCAAACAATCGTGGATATCGACTGAATGTTGTGACTCTGTCTTTACCTACGTGTGTTTGATTGGCAGCTGGTGGTGGTGGCTTATGATGATGGCAAGCCTGCAAAGGAGAACACAACTCTGGTAGAGATCACAGTCCTCCAGCCTTCTGTCATTCCTGTGTTCACTCAGGAGGAATACAGGTACACACACACACACACACACACACACACACACACACACACACACACACACACGCACGCGCACACACATGCATGCGCACACAGTGCATGCTTATATAATCCTTAAAATTTCACTTCTGGTGGCAAAACCTGCTGTTCCTGGTGATAACATTAAGAACATCATAGTAGTACAAGTACCATAGGGCCGTTCAAAATGCCTCATTTATGGATCACTGGGGTCAGGAAAAGCAGTTTGTGCAGCTATTATGTCAAAAATACAACTGGAGAATATGAGCAATTTGCCTATCGGTCTTCTTTGTACCTCACTAATGCTACACTTGTACTGTCGCAAATATTCATACTCTTCAGCTCTGCTCTTATGGATTATATCATTACATGATGTATACATGTGCACCCAAATTATATGCAGTGTGCACATGTGCTGGCTCCCGTCTTTTGAATTTTGATGTTTGTGTCATTTCCCGTGAATCCACCGCAGACAATGCACACTACTATAAAGAGTGGCAACTACAAAGTTGAAATAAACCCTTCATTCACCTCATTTGATGTGAAAATATTTCAGTTGTTTTCTGATGTCCAACCTTCGTCTCACTCTTCTCTTGATATTTTGACCAAACCAAACCAAAGTTGGTGATTGTTGGAGCAATGGAGAGTTTGTGTCTGTCAAGTTTGAAGGAGGTGTGTTTTACAATTTTTAGAAAATTACTGTTTCTGTAAATGGAGTCTAGTTGGTTTTGGTGATGAATGGTTTGTTTCTGAATAACAAAAAGGATCTTACTCTTTAACCAGGATACTTTCCATAATGTTGTCAAACACACATACTAACAATCTGAGTCTGTCAGTGGCAAAACAAACACTTTTAGTGGATGCACTTTGACAGTCCACAATTGCCTATAACAAATTGTTGTTCCCTTTATTCACTTAGACACAAAAACATGGGAAAATAGGGCTCATGCTGATACAGAGAAAAATACAATTGCTCTTTTGGGGCAGCCCTACATAATTGCTGCCATCCTTACTAGTGAGAGAGATGCTCATTGTTAACATAATTAATGTTAGTCAGATTTTATCATAATTTAAACACACAGCATGTTCTTGCATATTTTCTATTCATGCATCCGTACAATAGATTTCATGTAGCCATCTATACACAGAAAGAAGAGATCTTGCCATGATGCTTAGTTGTTGCTTTGTTCTGTTTTTCTGTTTGAGCATCAGAGATATACACGTTCTTCTCACTGAAAATAAATAAATGCTAGACTTGTTGTTCGTCTGGTTGCTGACGAGACCTACTGAATGCAAAGATTGCTTTTTTGACCAAAACAAGAGAGAGATGTCTGCCTACCTGAACATTTACCTGCAGAAGCTGTAAACCACTAATAAAACACCAATAAACCTGGAGGCTGATATTTCACGCTCCGCCAGACTGACCCACACACAAACACATGCACAGAGTTTATACTTGCTGTCTTGTGCAGCCATTTGGTTGCTGCATGAGTGGAAATCCAATGGAGAGAGAGAGAGACATCAATCTCAGTTTCACACACCCAACCAAAAAAAAAGCATCTGAAGTTTTGGATGATAGTTGCTCCTCCTGGCTGAGACAAATGATCTGTTTTTCATCTGCAGAATTAATAAATGGCATCAATTTACTGTAGGTGTAATTAAGATATGGAGAGGGAGGTTGAACATGCAAAGAGCAGAATCTTTTATGATGAACTTTTCTCTGATGGATTAAAGCAAAGAGCACTTAATATGGTTCTACTGCCCCATATTTCACTATAGAACATTAAAAATATAACACAGCTATGCAAAATCACGCTACAGGGAACAAGAAGAAATTTTTCAGAGAACTGTTTTCTCTGACCAGAAGCTCTACACACACACACACACACACACACACACATAGGTGGTAAAGGCACCAGTTTACCTCCTGGGCATTGCCAAGGTGCCCCTTGGCAAGGCACTGAATCCCTAACTGTTCGGGGTGTCTGACTATGTGGCAGGCCTTCCTCTCCCTCTTTGGCATCTCTCTATACATCGATGTATGTATATAGGTTCTGTTTGTGCATGTGTGTATATTTCAGTACAATAACAAGTGAAAAATTTGAATTTCCCCTCGAGGCCCACGCCACCGCTGCCTCTTCCTTCCACTTCTCCCTCTGCTTCTGACTAGAGATGCACCCAAATCCTAATACGTTATTTGGGAAAGCACAGATAATTCAAGGAAAACAGATACTTGTTCTTTCTGAAGTTGCTCATCAGTATTTGGAAGTATATTGCAATAGTTTTTTTTTTTTCTGTCTGTAGAACATGTTTTTCAGTTTCTTATTTTTCAATATCTCCCAGTTAAAAGGGAGGTGGTGGTGGGATTCAGACAGTTACAAACTCAGTTCAGCTAAAAATAAAAAGAGATGCCAACATTAAATCATTTTAATGTATTGAAGGCACAATAATTGCATTGTCAATGAATATTAGGGTAGAAAATGAAATGTTTGCCCAATTTATGCGACTTCTGGTATAAACCATGGTCACTTCTGATCCTCTATCCAGATATAGATACAGAGACAGATAATGTTGTTGGTTGATCAGACAAATAATAACGTCTTTTTGCACCTTACTCCTTTTGTCTCATTTTGACATTTTTATGACAACTTGTCTGAAACCTTGAGAGAAGCACATAAAGGTCCCGCGGAGGCCATTAACGTAAAAATAAAGTGAGAACCAGCCTAAATGTCCTCACTTTGAAAAATGGTCCCTATTTCAAAGGTTAAAACTCATGCTGGTCCTCACAAAGGCAGCTACACGAACGCAAACATGCACACACACAATCAAACAGATGGCGTTAAGTCTGGACAGCATGATTGGTGTTTACTTGTTTAATTCAATTTTGATTACAACTTAAATGATGTGCTTTAGTGTCATGAGATACCAGAAACAAATAAAAAAAAATGTATGAACTTAAGCCAGTCTGTTTTCATTATACAAATCTCACAGTTCCACTCAAAACAAATGTGTACAGCAGCATCAGCTGTGAGCGGCAGCAGCACACTTTTCACCACCTACTGGAAATGTATAAAAATAAACAGGCACTCATTCCAAACTAATATAAAACGCACACAAGGGCACAGTGGGTGGTCACCTCCTCTGTGCTCGCCATCGGTCTGTCTATAACCCACCACCAGTTTCAGGTCGGCTGGCCGATGCATGTTATTTCTTTTCAGTTTGTTTGCATGCTTTAGTATTGAATTTTGCAAAGATGGCTGACCGTGCCCCCTGGCAGTGGAAAAGCATATAGAGAGCTGTTTACAAAGCAAGAATACATTAAACGTATCATAAAGAAACAGTGTTTAATATTGTTCTTTTAATCCAAAACTAAGCAAAAGAAAGTGTTTTCCTTCCTTCTCTAGCTGTAGAAATGTCTGTCTCTGAAGCTGTGAAACAACAATAAATTTGGTGGATTGATTGCGTATTTTTTGTAAAGACAGCACACACGCTTCACACTTTTTTATTCGCTGTGTGTTCTGAAATATCAATAAACTCAGCACTCACACACAACAAACTCAACAGACATTCATAAATTTGTAGTCTTACCTCAGACACATACACACTCTCAAGTCATCATTATAACTCTTCTGTTTGGAGCTTGTTTTATGAGGTCATGGGGTCACTTCAGGTTTTCTCTTCTTGGATCAGCTAGACTGAGGGTGTGAGTCAGGTCAGATGTGAAATTGAACTATAATCTACAGCCATTATCTCTGTTTCTAAGTCTTGATCATTCACTCTTTGTCTTTTCTCATCTCTCGTCAAATATATAAACATTTTTCTTAATTACCTTTCTTGTTCTTCTACTCTGTCATATTACTGTCACTCTCTGTCTTTTATTAGAGATCCAAGCAGCAAATCTGCTGGAAACCGTTTATATCAGTTAGGATTACTCTTCTTCTTCTTCTTCTTCTTAGCCAACCATAACCATAAATCTCAGAAACAAAATTATTTTTGTTCTGGATTTTGTGAGCCCTGAAGAATCGATCCATGAAAGACAACCCCATTTTCACTTGGATGTGCTATTAAGAACTTTGTCTACAAAGTAGTGTAACAAATCTCTGCATGTTTGGATGCTAGGTTCAAGCTTTGCTGAAAAGTCCCTGGATATTCTGCCACTAGGCGGTGCACAAATGCAAAATGTTTTTCATACAATCACACAATCCTGGCTCATGACTCAGTCAATGGATGAATTTGGGTAATGGCTGATTAAAAAAGGTTAAAACTTGGCCCCAAGCCCCACAAAATTCTGTCTGAACCTGACCCAGACCTGTCCATTATTAGCATATTTCATCCTGAACCCCATTACAGCCCAAAATTTTCTTAACAAGCTTCACTGTATGTGCTAAACAGTAGGAGTTGGCAGTGATCATTGTATTTTATTTTTAAAAGTATTGTATTTTATGGCTGCATCTGTCATTCGGCCATCATGTAGACAGAATAATAAGTTAATTATCCGCAGGAGAAATTTCATGTTCTTTTGTGGCAGGTGGGAAAAATATGTGAAGATAATGGTATCAGCATCAGCAGTTACTAAAACTACATGGAACATATTGGCAAATCAGATATTGCCAAAAATCCAATATTGTGCATCCCTTCTCCACAAGTCTTCATGGAAATGCCACCAAAATTCTCTAGATGGTAGACATCAAGAGAAGTCTGGGTGAAATAGTGAGTCCACAGTGATATTCAATGCCTTGCTGTAATTTGTACTATCCTATGTCGTCTTTTTTCAAAATGCTATCATCAAATTCTGATTTTTGTAAGGGTTTTAAGTACACACAAAAATAATCCAGTTTTCCACATCTAATGTTATTGACTCAACTTGTGAGGTGTGTGGAAAGCTGTGTCTCCCCAGTGATACAGTAACCTTCTATGGGGATACAAAGATCAAGATTTCAAACTCTCATCAGTCTCTCTATATGTCTGTTTTTCCCTCCACAATGACGATGAAGGGAGTGAATCGGTCTCCTTCCACTTGCTTGCTGTGTTGTCTGTTAGGCACAAGATTGAAGACATCAGACTTATTGCACAAGAGGATGCTTAGAAACATATTTTTTCCAAATGTTTCAAAATGACGGTTCTGAAAAGAGACCAGCCATCCGACCTTGAGCCAATCAAAGTCAGCTTTTTGTGACTGATTGTTTGTTAGAGAGAGAGCATGCATTTTCTGTCGTCTTTTTATTCCCTCTTCAGATTGTGTTTCCTTTTTCCTTGTCTTCCTGTTTCCCTCCTCATGTCTACCTTCATCACACGTCAAAGCATTCCACAGTTTTATATGCAGAGTATGTGTTTAGGCATTTTACTATGATGCAATCCACTTTCACATTGCTTTTGCCATCTGTCATGCATCATGCAAGAATCACCCAGCTGCCTCTGTGACGACTCAGTATTCAATGTTAAACTTTGACGCTGATTTTATAGAAGAAATGCATCTGCATTTGCATAACAGTTGCTTTGAGCGTCCCTTATCCAAACACCTGAGCGAGTACTATGCTAATAAGCTTGTTTAGGAGTCATTTGCAACATCAGTGTCAATACAGAAATCTTTTCCCACTATTTCAGACAAAATTTCAAGATGTCAAGCTTTGTCTTTCACACAGAGCAGAGTAAAGCTCCTCTCTATTTTTAGGAAAAGGGTTAGAGGCAAAAAAGAGAGTTGTCAGCCAGCCATATAATACTGCATTTATGAATATGTAACATAGCTTCCAGCTAAAGGTGTTTGTGCCTGTGAGTGTGCGCTAGACTCCGTCTGTATTTGTATTGTATTTGTTAATCAATACACAGTTCACATTAATGCCTGCACGTGCACACTTTTATGTTTGTGCACTGTGGATGTCCCTTTCTCTGGGTATTTGTCTTTTGTATGGCTCTTGTGTGCCTTATTTTACATTTTTGTGTCTGTATTTTAGGCTGTGTGCATGTGTGTGTGTGAGAGAGAGAGATAGTTTTTGTGTTTTTGTTCTTGTAATTCCATGTTGTATTCACTCAGAGTACAGTGTACCAGCTTTGAATTAATTATCCCAGCTTTATTGAATAAAAGCTAACCATTGTACCACTGTGGTTTTAAGAGCTTACTAATGCAGCTTAATGATTTTGTATGGTTTCAACATGCAGGCTTCTAGCCATGGGCAAGGCTGAGTTAGTAATATTGATTCCTATATTTAAAAAGGGAGTTGCAGCGAAAGAAGGGATCTGTTAAGTCACATTTTCTGTTCATCACCACATTAAAAGATGAAATTTTAAATGCCCTTTTACATCCAGATTTAGTTATCTCCACATGCTAACACTTTAAAAAGCATTTTGTATGTGCCCTTCATTTATAAAGGGCATGCTATTAAAGCCGCTATGTGCTGAACCAGCCAGTTCTCACCAGAACAGTGTGTCCAGGTCAAATGCGCAAGCAGCTCATTCCGACTCATGATTCCCATTATTGTTAGGCAGCGGATGCTTAAATATGACAGGAAAAGTATAAAGAGCAAGGTGAGGTGGATGGATGGCTCAAACAAACAAACTTCAACACAAGAGACTGGGCTCTGTGAAACAAAAACTCAACATGGAGGTATTTAAAGTTTGAATTGAATTAAGTTCAATTATGTGTGTGACTTACATCACTTCATCTCCATCATGTGAGTGATGTCATTTCTGTCACTTGACATCCGTGCTGTAGTTATTTGAACCCCAACTACGATTGTTACCTCAACCTACATAAGCAATTTTGTTGCCTAAACCTACGAGTAGTTTTTTATGGCTAAACCTGACCAGTGCGATCATTGTAGAATGTAAACCACAAGTATAATGTCACATGTCTTAAGTCACACGACTTACGTAACATAGCTAAGGTACAGTAAGACAACCTATACTAAACAAAGTAATTGTGACACAAGTACTATGCATTTATTTGTTTGTTGATTTGTATGTTTTATTGGCACCACTTTACAATAACGCTACCCTTCTAAATAATTTATAAATGGGTTGTAATTAGTATTACTAATTAATCTTACTAATGATTTGCTGACGTAAGTGGTAAAAGGAAATGGTTTAAAAAAAAAAGTCAAGACAAACAATATTGCTAAAGCCACAGTGTTTGAATCTTGTAATTTGATTTATCAGTTTGATATGCCAAATGAAAATGAAAGTAAAAAAGAAATGAGATATGGTGCTTAACATTATAGATAAATGTGGGATCACTATTTGGCAAGCAACAGCTCATTGTTGCTATTTTTTATCTAATGTGTTATAACAGGTAATTAATGATATTTGTGTTTACGACCTAATAATAAACATATATAAACCATTTATGAGGGCAGTCTTATTTTAAAGTGGTACTGCTTTATTTTTACAACAATTAAAATAAAAGTCCCTCATTATCATATCTGGTTTAGACAACGCATATCTTGAGACTGCTGTGGGGTGACACGCTTAAATTTAAAATGTAATTGATTGCTTGTTTAATCAGCTTTCAACAGACTTCATTACTTTCCAGTGTTCAGTTTTAAAGTTCTTGGTGTGTGACCCTGACAAGGATAAGCAAAAGAACAACATGGATTAACAAAAAAAAGAAAGAAAGGATTTGATGAGCTATTCTATTGACAATATTTGCACAAAATAATAATGTCAGTCTAACCTCAGTGTATCAGGGATAGAAGGTAGTAAACTGAAATGTCCCGGAGAAAAGCACGGATGGACCCATGAGATGTGAAAGTATATATGCTGTTAAGGCCTCGGTAGAGGATGGTGGCCAGTCGACCACGAAACTTCAAAACAACCCAGACTTTCAATAACAGTTGTTGGTGAAACCCCCACTGAGAAAAAGTTTCCTTACTCCTGTTTGTCAGACCACATCATTTTGTAAGAGCTTGTCAACTCACAGTCACGGTATTTTTGAAAATAGTTAATGTAGAAAAGTAACGCACACCAGGGGTTGTAGTGGGGTGGTGATTCATTTCATTTCAATCATTTTAAAGATACTAACAGTTGAAGAAGTGAGGGTAAAAGTCAGATGCATTAGAAGTCGCTTTTTAACCTTTACAGCTGACGTTAATTTTCATATCCAGTGGGCTGCAGCACAGAGCCACAACAAAAGTGTCCTTATTCTTAAAGATTGAACACAAGAAGTCCACAACATTACAAATTGCCAGTGCATAATTCAGTTTTTCAACTTGATTCGCCATTGCTGTTGGAGTTGTACACATTGTCTTCAGCTGCGACCAGCAGCGCTGTAAGAATATGTGGCCATCAGCTTTATCGGATGCATAGTAGGTTGGTAAACTGGTCCACAAAAATGTTAATGTTAAAATATTTTTCACCCTAGGAGGCTGAAATTTGGCATGGAGGTCAAATTCACTCTAATAAGCAAAAAGAAGTTGTGGGAGTTAGGGTGGCCTATCCCAAAAGGCACATAACTTCTAAATGGATTCATGTAACTCATGAACTGTCAGTTGTATATTTTTGCGAGAGGTATCGTTGGTAGGAGCCATTATCATTACTATCAGTAGTGATACTATAGTATGCCATGCCCCTTTTCAGAACTCATGAACAGGTTCTCATCGTCTCTTGTGGGAGGCTTCATTCATCTTAGCTGAGAGTTCCTGGCCACATTCGGCCCGGACAAAGTGTGGCAAATCATTTATTTAAACAGAAACAGCGGTGCATTGAACACGCTGTTGTGTGGACGAAGCACACTGCACTGCAACAAATTGGTAATATTGGTAATATGTTTATATATATGTTCCTGCTTATTGGGTGACACTTCTGACCCACCAAACGAGAGAAAAGATACCTGAATGACTGTTGCACGCTGTTGCGCGCCATTTTAAGGAAACATGTCTTTCAATGTGGAAATTGTAACAAAATGGTGAATGCCAGTTTTTTTAGATTGAACTCGCCCTCTATTTCTGTATCTTAGCCACACACCCCATGACCCATTACCTGTTCGTTTTAGGCTCTTGTGGGAGTCATTATTGGACTAAGCAGAGTTCATTTTTCATTGGTGGTGGTTTGCCTCATCCCTTATACTTTAGTCACACCCCCTTTCATAACTCATGAACCATTTGTCATATAGCCTTGTGGCTGGCATCATTGGTGTGGACTTTTTCCTATTTGTGACTTAGCCCCACTCCTTAGAAGTGATTGCGTGTTTGTGAATGTATGCACATTTAGATGCATGCACTATGCATGCTGCAAAAGCTGGTTGCTGGTTGCAAGCCATTGCAAATTCATGCTTGTTTAATTTAATTTTGACAAACTTATTTAATAACACCAGATCCTATGGCACATATTCAACAGAGAATTGAATGCAGTATGTTTATTAAAATTTTAGATTTATGAAAAATACAGATTCCTAATGTTTTCTTCACCTTTTTGTAAGATGAAACAGGGTTTGTCTCTTCCGTATGCATTAAAGTTGAATATGCTGAGAAATGGACACACTTGTACACACACACACGCTCAGTGCACTGAGACTGAACACCAGCGAAGCATAGCTTTGGCACTATAACCTGCTGTTTGTGCATTTTCACTCTGTGGGTTTCTAATCTAGTAAAACAGTTAACAAGCCGAGGAGGGAAGTTTGTAAAATCATTGTAGCAACTGTGTGTGGAGCACAATCTCTCCCCCTTCTCTCCCCCTCTCTCTTTTTTGTCACTGTAGGACCATCCTTGCACCTGCAGAATTAGTATGCAGTCAGTATCCCATACACATGAATAGTTATCAGTTCCCAGTGGCAATTATCAGCATGAGGTTAAGTGAACAGAAAGAAAATATTGCATTTTCAAAGATTATTGGAATCTACAAACCCCTCCCACCACTTTCTTGCTTGTGTATGCATGTGCAACTATATGCGCATGTATGTGTGTGTGTGAGATTCTGCATCTGAATGCAGGCGAAGCCCCCCCCCTTGCCGTCAAAATGCCTCATAGCCTGTTACTTTGTTAATGAATCTAATTAAAAAGTAGTGAGAGAATTAAGGGCCAAAACACTTCCAAGCATCAAAGCTGTGTTTTTAATCAAGAAATTGTGTGATCAAAGATGGCAATATGTTGCTTTGTCTTGCATCACTGCAAAAATAGAGATAATACACTACACTATGGTATAAGAGATTTAGATAAATCAGGTCGTATCTATCAGCTTCTCTGCACTGATATACAGTGCACTCTCTGTTCAAGAATCACAGGCGGCCAGGCAGGAGCAGGTCACCGTTTTTATCACCATGAGCCAGCTGGACAATTGCAAACCCAGAGCTGTCAATTTTCTGTTTGAAAGACAACAATCACATTCATCTGCCATCACGATAACTGAAATAGGAAGAAAATTTGTTTTTTGTCAGCAGTGTAAGAAGATAGACTTACAATAGATGCATACATCAGTTTCTGGCTAAACTGATCGTTAAAGCATCATAATCTTGCACATGTAACAGGAATAATAGTTCTGCCTGTCCTACACAACACTCCTTAACATAATTCATGCAGCTGAGAAAATATACAGAGCCAGACTTTTTATTGCTTTTCGTTATAGACCTACTGATCTTAGTTTAAGCAGAGATTCTAATCTGATAAAACAAATACTGTTGCACAATGTTGTAGTCAAGACCACCCAAACCAAGACCAAGTCATGACCAAGACCAAAGTGTGTTTAACTGAGACAAGACCAAGACTTTGAGGGGTTGAGAACAAGTCAAGACCAAGACCAAGGCAAGTTGATACCATGAGCGAGGCAGGGGGAGTCAGTGGAACCGTAATGTGTAATGTTTCTGTCCCAGCTGTTGATGTAAAATAACTATTTACATTAGCTAAATAGCCTTATATACTGTATGTGTCAAGTCATTGTTTATCACAAGCAGAAACATAACTTGGTCATATGACTTATGCTTCCTTTTATTTGCTGATAAAAGTTTGACATCGTCACGGCCATCTCAGTAAGCGTCTGCTGTGTGTTTTCTTTTGGATACTGTTTTGCAGACACGCTTTGTGATTTATATAGCCTAGCCAGATTTTATTACAGAAGAGTTGACTGAGACCTTTTCCCAGATAACCACAGCATCTTTTCATGTCTGCTGCATTCACTTACTTGAAGTACGTATGAAGGGGGGACGGGAAGTGGTGACAGCTGGTACACTTTTCATCCAATCACAGTCATGATATTAACAAATAAACTAGACAATTTAGAGGCAATTTAGTGGTATCAGGGTCTTAAAAAGTTGTGAGTCCTTTGACTGAGACCAAGACAAGGCTGCACAAACATGCAATCAATTCCAAGACGAGACTGACACTTTCAAAAAGTGGTTTCGAGACTAAGTCATATCTCAAGTACTGCAACGCTACTATTGCAAATATTTAACACTTTCTGATTGGTGCAAAGCAATTTATCATGGCTTTCTAAGACTAGAATCGAGTAATAAATCAGACTTTATTTGTACAGCACCTTCCATACAGGTTAGTGCAATTCCAAGTGATTTATAATGGCTGACAGCACAAATGTAAACAGTAATAACAATTTGAGAATAGTAAGTGTATTCCCATGCAATGTTCAACACAATAACTCACCTTTTTACCTTTGTTAAAACACTTATTCCTCCTCTCACCACCCCTTCTTGGCTCTCAATATTTTGGGTAAAATAAATTCAAAAAAACCTCCAGATCATAAACAGCCATAGCTTGAAAAATTCTTGTTTGCTAAGATCTTCCTGCATTTGAAACATTGTTATTTTCCATTGTTAAGCTGTGGAAAACCTGAGACCCGCATACACGTGTGCACAAATTGTCACTCTGTTCACTCTACGGTGACAACTTTACATCTGACCACCTGATCAAATGTTAGACTGACTTTATGAATAGTTTCCTCATGTTGAGGATGTTCCACGGCAGACAGTCCACCTGGCTTATGTGAACTGAATATTCTATTTGTTTACTTGGAGAAAAAAAAAAGAGCATTGTTCCGGTGCATTTCAGCAGCATGTTTTCCACCTATTGCCCCTGACCATCTGAGGAGGGAAGTCTCTCTTTGAAATTCCTTTCCTTGAGATTGGGTTGTCATTTTTAGGGACTTGTAGAAAGCCTTGACCAAGTCCATTGAGACACTGTATGAGATACTGGACAATACAAAAAACGTTGTTGCTTGTATGAAAGAAAATCAGTTAAAGTGAGGAGCAGTCATCTAAACTCTCAAATATGTGCAGAATAAGTATTCTTTTTTTTTTTTCAGTTGTGCTAAGCATTTGACATTACAGTTAGACATTTTAAGTCTCTAAGTTTCTTCCTTTGAATGTTCTCAATTGAGCAATTTAACATGTAATGCATGTAATTTCTATTGTATTATTTTGGGTTTATACTACTTTTGTCCTCTTTTCACCTTTGCCCTTTTTGTTACTTACTTCCTGTCTGTTGTATAAAGTCAACACCCTGTTTCATCCGCTGTAAACTCTCTTCTATCAAATGAAGCATCTTCTCTGCCAAAATGAATAAAGTCCCTGAGGCCCTTAAACATTTTAACTATGAGATAAACGCCTCTTCCCCCAATGTGCGTCAAAACAAGCACGTCCGATCTGCGGCTCTATAAATCCTGTATATGTCTAACCAATTCAGTTGAAGGTTACCTTGTTTTGTTGATGCACACAAACAGGCAAGTAAACGGAGAGTGCTCCTGGCAATGTTACGACTGTGACAACAAATGGCAAACAACCATGGTGTTGTTATTTATAAGATTGCTTGCAGCTGGGAGACAGCGAGAGAAAGAGGGGGGGAGGTATGGAAGAGAGAGAGAGAGTGAAGTGGGAAACTGAAGAGAGAGAAAGAAGGACAGATAGAAGAAGATGTTGGCAGAGGATAGTGGAGAGAAGCAATTCAGAGATGTGGAGTGTGAATTTCAGATAGAGGGAGGGAGTAAGAAAAGATGAGGAGGCGGGGGACATGGGAGAAACTACAGTAAAAGTTTGAGGTAAAAAAAAATCAAGACAGATCAACATACAGTCAGAAAAGTCTTTAAAGTAGCAGATGAGCTGACAAGATAACAGATTGAAGGCAACTTAAGCAGACAAGCAGGTAAAGAGAAGCGTTGAGATGCACATGGCCAAGAAAACACAGACTGACGCTGTGAATATTCAGCTAGCTTGATAGATAAACATGCTGCTCGTCAGTCAGGTGGACAGACATCTGTTAACATGTTATAGATATGAGGACACGTGTCCTTTGCATTTTCAAAGCCTCTTCGTGTTCAAAGGTCTTCAAATTGTTATCTGCTATGCGTGCACTGTCTTGAGATATGGTCTAAATAGCATAATGAGCTGCTTTAGGATTCTTTTCTAATAGTCATGACCATCTACTCCACTCAGATTTTTCTGGATGCTTAATGAGATGCTCAACTTTGATATCATATGTGCATTTTTGCTATTTGAAGCTGAATTTCCAGAAGCTTTAACCTTTCTTTGTATTTTATTGCCTTCTGTTGTTGCCCTTGTATGGCTGAGACCTTACTTTTTCTGCTCCCACTTGACTCCCCATAGCCAGTAGCCAGCTCCTTCATGCAGCACAGGTGCTTGAAAGCATCTCAGACATCATTAAAACACTCACTTCAGCCAATTCAAGCAACAAAAAAAACAGTGTGATTCATATGCGGTGGTGGGTAATTGACATGAATGATGGCTGAAAGCAACAGACTCTAAGATTATAATCCAGCAGATATTCAGCTCAACCAATGAAAATATAAATACCACCCATAGTAATATAGGTAACTATAGAAACTACATGTACAAGATGCAGCAGGTGGACAGCTCTCAGTCTGTCATGTCAAATAACTGAAGTCATCCATCTGCTTGTGCCTGAAAATATAATAAACCTCCAACGTCGATGTCCTCCTGAGAAGTGTGGCGACTATTCCTGCAGGTTTGCCTGACCCTAAACCAATGCCAGACCATTGCGTGTGAAACTCTTGAGGAGGGTAAGCACAGTCAACTCTGCACATCTCTTCCCTTTTGAACAGGTTTATGTTGTTCTGCTGGATGCCGGTTATCTTTCTACTCCCTTTTAACAGCTGTAGATACAGTTTTCTTGGCCTTGACATCCAGATTGCCAAACCAGCAGATCAAAGAAAAAGGTTAAGATGGACCGACTATTAAACTCCAAAACTGAAAATCCATTTCTGACGGAGTTACACAGCGTATCTGTGTTGCTCTAAAAGGTCAGCTGCTGGCAGGTTGTATGTTGCAGCTTGATCTGTGGTTACTGAAATAAAGCCGCACTGCAGTATGAACATGAACACAGGGAGAAAAATTATGATGCAAAGTGTATTTTGAGCCTGCACCGAGCAGAGCCTAAATATAGTCATAATTTCCCAGATCCCTCCATAAGGTGTGTTGTTTTGTCCCATTTGAGTGTGCAGGGTATTGTACTACCGCTGTCCACTGGGATTGTGCTGCCACAGATACTCATTCATTAATTTTCTCCATGCCTACAAGGATTCAACTGCAATAAATTACAGACCAAGTTCTGTGCACTTCTCTTAAGCTTCTTTTCAATTAAAGTCAGTTAATGTTTCCCAGCATGGATGAATACTTTACATTAAGATGGCTAATGTGCAATGACAGTTTTTAAAGACTGGTGTACATTGTCACACAACCCTAATGAACAATGCTCCCAGTGACAAAGATGGAATGACACTGATGATCAAATTAACAGACACACCGGGAAAAGCAACATATGGCCAGATTATGTATGTTTCTGCATTATTGCATATGAACGCAGGGAAGTAAACTAGCCTTGATTCTGATATTCTTCTATTCTTCTTATCTTGACTCAGGCATGTCCAAAATGCAAGAGCAGCTTGTGCACAAAAAGCTGGCAGCTTTTACGTTAGTTGTGTGTTTGGCCCGTTCTTTCCTAGTTGTTCATACTGCACATGAATCTTTAGCTTCTGTACAGTATTTTCTGCAGTAGAGACCACTGTGTCAGTACAGTATCTCTACCTCTATGTAACTCTCTTCACAACACCACAGACACAGGCACATCCTGTTTCTCGTCATAGTCACGCTATGGGAACTATACTCATGAATAAACACAGTACAAATATCTCAATAAATTATTAGGCACATTGCATGAAAATGAAAGTAAATGCAAAATGATGCTCAGCGCTGTCATAAAACAAAAAGAAATTTTAGAAGTTCAAGAAATACCTTGCTGGCTGCTTGTCATGAAAAGAGGTTTTAAGTCTTGAAAGTCTTTTGAAAGTCCTTTAATGGTTTCTTGAAAGTCCCTTTACCGTCTGCTTGAGCTTCAGACATCAACATAACTTGAATGAGTGAAAAAAGCAGAGCCTCATGACATAACGCTCACCTCGCGTTGTATACAATCCCTCAATGAACTTGGCTGCAGTGGCACCATGAACGTGGAGCAAAAGTTCCAGATTAGAGACGTGCAATGTAAACAGTGCCTTGATGCATATATAGCATTTTAGTAATTTCTATTCATTTTTTTTCTGTTACACATCTGATTTTAACACGTCAGTTTTTAACCTTGTATCAAATGCGTTATTTATTTATTTACTTATTTGTTGCATGAAATTATGACCTCACTTATGAATTAATTATCAGCATATCATGAACACAGAGAGTTTAAGTAACAGCACTTACATTTTACTTGAACTACTGCAGCCCCAACCTCTCTACACTGAGTTTTCAGAAGTGTTGTGAAGAGAAGTGAAGCATTTTAACCAGAAAGCAGTCATGTTGTTCAGAGGAAGAAAGGGAAAGAGAGAACCCTAGAAAAATACTGTCCTTCACCTGATTTGTTTTTTTCATGTCTGTGACATATTTTTTGGATACAGACATTGAAACTGTAGAGACAGGTGCAGTGTTGATGGTATGATGTCAATATCATATCACTATCAACAGATCGTTATCATGGTCTATTTTGCTGAGAAACATCATAGTAAAAAAATAGGCGACACACCGAATACCTGTTAACATTGGCGCTGAAATGAAAAGCAAGTAGTTCCACAACACACACACTGCTCAGGTAGGCAAAATTATTTTTTATTAATCCCACAACAGGAAAATCTGCAGTCAATTTAAGCAATGGAAGCAAAATAAGTAATGAGATGTAGCAACTAAAATTACATTATTGCACAGATATTGATATTGCACATGAGTGAATTTGTCAGTTTTTGGCGTGTGTGGTCTGCCGGGAGCAGTGTTGATTGTAGAGTCTGACAGCAGCAGGAAGGATGGATATCTCTCCTTCACACACCACAGGTGAAGCAGCGTGTCACCGAAGGAGCTGCCCAGTGCTGATCAGAGTGTCCTGTATGGTGTAGGGCATGTTCTCCATCAGGGATAATAGCTTAGCCATCAGTCTCCTTTCTCCTGCCATCTCCACCAGGTCGAGGGGCCATTCCAGGACAGAGATGGCTTTCTAAACCAGTCTCTTCCTGTCAGCAGCCGAGATGCTGCCGCCCCAGCAGATCACTGATGCCACCACAGAGGCAGGGTCCTTAGGAGTGCCCCTGCACTACAAAAGACCTGGCCTTCCTTAGATTACACATTTATATTGTCAGCCCAGTCCAATTTATTATTCAGGTTAACACACAGTACAAGATTTCCTTGGAATTCCACTGGTGTAGAAGGATAGTGTTTGCACCAGTTCACCACCAGTGATTTGGTTTTCCCTGCATTTCTCTAAGCCACAGAATAAAGGCTCAAGATTAGACGAGGAGGAGAAAAGATAAGTTTAGAGAGAGAGCAAATGTACCTTTGCACACAGGCTTTTCAAGTAACACTTTATTAAAAGTATCCCCTTAAATGAGTATCTCTTTTTTAACATGGTTGCTACTTATTATAGTCATTATTTTCCTGATTTTGAAGTGGATCTTATTAGTCGATGTGGTTCTAAGTGTCAAGCATCTAATAAGAAAGACAAAGTATCATGAATGGAGAGAGAGGGAGATTAATGGGGTGGTTTCAAGAGACAGGGAGATGGTAATCACAATACTTTTGTTTTGATTAATGATAATAACAAGCAAAATCATTACCATCTCCTGAAGTCTCTTCATTCTCTCTCTCTCTCAAACACACACACAGAAACAAAGATAGGAAATTATAGTCACAATCACTCACATGACACAAATGTTTCATTAAAACTACTCAAATGCAAACTGACACACAAAGGTGGATGAAGAAGAAATTAAATACTTTAGGCTGATTGTTTTATAAGTGCAGATGAAAGAACAGTACCAGGACATTTGTGGTGTATTTTAAATGCAAACAATATCAGCAAAGACAACAGTAGTATTAGCTGTTCAACTTTTTTTCTTCTGGCATAGTTTTCAAAATGTAAGCAGAGAAATGGCAGATCAAGAAACATTTCAAGTAATTTGAATCTGTTCTTTTAATGAGTCATTTGTGACAATATTGTCAAACCAGATCAGAAAACACTGATCTGGGTTGGTTTTGGAGCACTGGTTTTTATTGGGTTAGTTTGAATGACAAATAGAGGACTAATATAAAATGATCTTACTTCACTGGAACAATGTAATATAACATGTTACCAGTAGGATTTTCATACTATTATTACACTGACACGTAATGCATTATTATCTTAAATTTAGGAGTTTTTTTAAGAATTCATCCACACTGCACCACTTCAGCCAGTTTGCCACCAGATAAAATACCCCCCATTGAATCCTGTCGTTGAAATTTGATGGCTGCGGAGTCAGACTACATTTTCCAAATGGGTTTACTCCCTTTACATTTTAGTTTACCAAAGAAAAGGACAAAACATAATAGTCAAGTGTAATCTATGTCAAAGGAACTCTCAACTAGGCTACAACATCGCCCACAACTGGGTTTGTAGTGAACTGTAATAAACTTGAGTTTGATTACTTGCTATGAAACAACATTACCATCTTCTTCTTTATAAAGCCTACTTGTACTTCTGTGATTATTTTGGAGAAAGTAGCGTAAAAGTAGTGTAGTCAGTAACACTGGATCTTAAACATGCATATGAGCACCACAGGACAAAATTAATAATGTATGATAGACTAAAGACTTGATTTCAGGTCTGATTTCACACTGAAAAGATTATTTTATTTTCACATTTTGTATTGCATGCAAACCCTCATATTTTCATCATACTAAAATGACTTTTCCTACAGCAAGTAAACTTTTAGCTCAGTAATTAAAAGTTAATGTTTTTTTCCATCCACACTTGCTTTAGTGCACAATACTGAGGTGACAGCATCATGGGAAACATGAAACTGTGGCACTTAGGTTGTAAATCATTGGTTGAAGCTAAAAGATGTGAGTAAAAAATATCCAATTGTCCAATTATTTTTTCTCACAGTTTAAGCAATACCCATTTATATTCAGTTAGATTAAGGTTGCGGCCTTAAAAGCTTTTTAAAACTTTTTATATAACAGATTCAAATATAGTTTTACTGCAAAGTAACTGAGGGCTTGGAAGAGGAAGGAAGGAGGAAGATTGGAAAATAGTATCAGTCTACACACATTTGCTGGACAAATGATTTTTACAAAAGCACATTTGCGCACACAGACTCTGTTCATCAACCTTTTTTTTTTTTTGCCTGATTCAGTCATTTTAACTCAAATCTACACAACCATTTTTTTTTATTATTCTCTTTCTCTGTTTTCTTTCACTGTGTCATCCCTTTCCCACCTTTTTTTTTTTTTTTTTTTTGCTCTTGCTTCATGTTTCATTCTCTTCATATCACCTCCTTTTGCCAACAGCCCTTGTACTGAATATACTGCCGGTCCTTTTTCTCTCCTTGCTCCGTCTCCCATATGTTTTATGTATTAGTACTTCAACAATCCTCCGCTCAAGTTCAGACATTTGACTGTCAGTTGACAATTACGACAAGACTGTAAAGCAAAAGGTGAGAAGAGGGCCATGATAAGGGGGCGGGGGCTGAGACACTTGCCGACAGAACACGGAAACGAGAGAATCGGTTTGGGAGCTACAGGGGGAGCTGTAAAGACCAGAGCGAGTGATTGACAGAAAGAAGGAGTGACAAAAATGGAGAGGTCGTGTGTGAACCAGTCAAGCAGAATGGAGAGAGGTAGGAGAGAGAGATGTGGGATTAGAGAAAGGAGGAGAGTGCCAGAGGGTACAAAAAATGAATTTTGATTATTCAGACGGTGCCGAGCAGAAATAAACAGAAAAATACATTAGTTACATGCCCTGGCAAGTGTAATAAAATTATTAATATTAGCTCACTACTATGTCATTTTAACTCCAGTCTGCTGTGTTAATGTTTGTTTTTAACAGACCAAAACCAACAGTTTGAAAAAACTCATTTTAAAGATTCTGATGTTGCAAAATTGCAATCCTGCCTTATCAGAAAACTGTTTGGATTTCAACCGGCATGTCTCTATAAGCTCTTAAAATTGTGGGGACATCTGAAAATTGAAGCCTTTCGGTGCTGAAAAAAAAAGTGGCCACGGCAGGAGAAGAAGTAACTTACAGAACTCCTGCCAGCCTGTAAAGGTTATTACTGCAGGCAGTTAAGATCCCTCGCTCAACAGTCTCCTAATGAAAATCCTACAGTCAATTAGCAGCCCTCTGGAAGGGAGAGGAGGAGGGAGCAGGAGGATACAGTGAAAGATGTGGTGACTGTAGGAAAGAACAGCTTGTTGACATCTGAGGTTGGCATTCTTGTAGCAGTAGCAATTCTTGACCGCTATATCCAAACACAAAGGGGACAAAGGCCCAGACTTTCTATACTAGACTTGAAAGGAGAGAAGAGAATCAGTGTTTGGATGATATCCCACTAGATCAGCGGCAGATAAGTTTTAATGCCTCTGTGCTGATGACAGCTGAGGCATTATGTTTTCGGGTTGTCCATCCATACTTCTTTGTGTCCCAAAGTTGTGAACGCGATATTTCATGAACGCCTTGTTGGAATTTCTTCAGATTTGGCACAGAAGTGCACTTGGGCTTAACGATGAACTCGTTTTGGTGCCTGGTTAGCTCAGTTGTTAGAGCATGTGCACCGTGTACTGAGGTTGTGGGTTCTCTGCAGCAGCCATGGTTTGACTTCTGCCTGTGGCCCTTTGCTGCATGTCATACCCCCACTCTCTCCCCCTTTCCTGTCCTCACCTCAGCTGTCCTATCGATGAACTGATTTGCTTTTTTAAGTCAAAGGTCAAGATCAATCATACATGTCAATAACTCACAGTCCATCAAAAATACACTTAATACTGAATTAAGTCCAAGTCACTATACACATTATATGAGCCTGGACAGACATGGATTTAAACAGCAATTTGACTGCTTGACAGACACAACAACAACAATCACTCGGTGGTAGTTTTAGCTTTCTGATATGTTTGTTAAATTAACCTTCAAAGCATGGTGCAGACAGTACAGATACAAACTGTTTCAACTCATAAACAACAGAATCAGACATCACAAAATCAGCCAAGATTCACCCTCACCACCCGCCTGCCTGCACTCCCACATGTCCTTCAGGGTTGTAAAATGTACTTCGTTCACTGACAAAAGAGAAAAAAGAAAGGAGCTCTGCAGAGGGTCCGCACAGCACTTAACATTTCAGTCAAAATATGAAACTCCATAACGGCCTTTGCAAACAACAGTTCCGAGTCTATGATTGGCTCATTGTTGCCACGTTAGTTGGTTACTAGGGAAGTATTCGTGCAGACTGACAAACTGACAGCTGATGCCCATTGAGTACATGCATGGAGTGACCGTGCTGCTGCACATTTACAGTACCATAAATTGCTTTACCTGGGTGGAGCAAACGGTTTTGCCATGAGCTCCACACACACAGCACACACCACAGTAACCATGAATTTAACCTCAAGTGTGCTTGTAGCACAGTTGCACAGCTCCAGAACCTCCTTGTACTTCACTCTTCACTGCTCTTTTTTCATTCTTTACAGTTATTTTACTGTGGGTTAATACCAGGACAGACTGCCTAAATATGTGCCCCAGTGTCCCCATATTTATGTTATTATTGTGTCTTTACCTACTCTATAATGGCTGGCATTTCCCCCCTCTGAACAGTGTAGCAGTTCGGATCCACTATCAGTGATTTGGCCTTTGACCATGGTCAGATGGCAGGTCTAACAATCTAGACTTTTTCAGGCAAACATGGGCATAACACCGGGCTGAAACTGTACAGTCTCAGCCCAATCACAATGCCTGAACAATCAGTGATCCAGATGATGGACAGTTGGATGAATTTCTAAATTTTGGCAGGGGTTTTTGTACTGTTTTTATGTCTCTCTGACGGTGGCACCTGTAGCCAAAGCCATTATGTTCTCAGGTTGTCCGTTCATCCATCTGTGGGTCCCATTTTCTTAAATGGGATATATCAAGAACACCTCGAGGGAATTTCTTCAAGTTTGGCACAAACGTCCATTTGGACTCTAGGATGAACTGATGGGAATTTAGCGGTAAAAGGTCACTGTGACCTCACAAAATACATTTTGGGCCATAACTCAAGAATTCATACGCTAATTTCACACATCTAATAGGATAAAATGATGAGGAGATGACATTTCATATCCAAAAGGTCAACTTCACTTTGACATCATAATGTTCTGCAAAAAAACGCTTGAAGCTCACTGTCAGTCCTCTGCACTCTGTAAAAATGTTCTCTAAGTGAAGACAGCATGTTTCTCACTGGAAGTTATTCACTGGAATCACACATCAATAGAGATCATTTCAATTTTGCAAAAAAAAACACACTTGATACCTTTTTATTAAATTAAATCAAAGTCTTCACTACATTTTATGACTCTGGACAGACATGGGTGTAAACTGCAACTTGACTGGTTGGCTGGGTTTTGTTAGGCTTTCCTGTGGTTCAGATAGTTCCGTAATCCATTTTCACTTTTACTGATAACAAAGTTATGTTATGAACTGCAATGAGCTTGTTTTCCTAGTATTTTAGCAATATTTTACATGCTTTGGCTAACTGATGTCATTACTGAGACTGTCCTGTGATATAAATAAAACTGAATTTTGCTGCAAAACAGACTGCATTGTAAACATCTTCCAACCTTTCTGCAGATCTTTAGTCTTGTTTTGCTTCTTGCTTTCCTTTTCAAGTAGAAATGCACAAAGTAACTGAAGCAATCTGTCGATTTCCCAATATGGATTCCATGTTTATGCTCAGGATGTCCCATTGTGACAGATAGATAAAGGTTTTTAAAACTCTACAGCATATCCCCAGCTAAAATAACAATGATAACATAATAGTAATAATCAGAAGGGCTGGCAGTGTCAACTAGTGAGATTTGATTGATTCAAGTTTTCCTTGCTGAGTACAGTATGTCATACAGTAGATCAAACATCACTGTCTTGTGGAGTAAAAAAAAAAAGGCCTGTGTGAGGAGCCATTGCCAGATCCTGACAGAAGCAAAGCACTGCTCGACACAGAAGATATTGTAGTTTGTTGTGGACAAAGAGACTCGGAGAAAGAAAGAGATTAAAAGAAGTGACAGAACCAGAATTGCAGTGGAGAAAGAGAAGGATGAAAAGGAGCCCTGCGAAGAGGCACAGAAAGAATAATGACAAGAGGGGAACATGATGAATCATACATATCTGAAAGAGACTGGCTAAAAAGCGAAAAGAAAAAAAAAACATAATGGCTGAGACAAATTAATGACAGTGGCTATAAGGGAAAGACCCACATAGAGGAGGGTATCACCGCCAACATCTGTCACTACCCTCATAATTCTGTCTTTCCCCGCACACTTCTGAAACACTGAACGCTCTCGTAGCTCTGTTGAGGTTTAAGTCCTGTAGCCTACATTCAGTCTGAATATGTGCCTGTCACACTGTCTCCAAAGATTCTGTCGCTACAAGGTAGATCTTTTATTTCAGGGTTGGTTTTAGGGTTAATGTTGGAATTACAATGACAATACAGCTCGAGTAATCCTCCAGGGAAGTGACTGAAAGTCAATGCAATGTCCTCACAAGTATAGCAGTGCACGTTCGTGTGTGTGCGAGTGTGTTTCTGTTATCAGTATCGGCCCAGCTTGCTGTAGTTAGGACAGCAATGATTACAGAGCACAGTAGGAGGGAACAGGGGCTTGATAATGAGCTCTGTGTGTGTGTGTAGAGGTGTGTGTGTGTGTTTATCTGCACTAAATCATGTACTATACGTATAGTTTTGTGTGCTTGCGTGCATCTTTACATCTATAGATGTGTTTAAACCCATCCACAAGTAGTCACATGCATTGGTATGGTTCTAATGTATGTATGCATGTAGTCCAGCGTGTGTGTGTGTGGGGGGGCATTGTCTTCATTGTGCTCCTTCACCCCTGTCAAATAGCCATTGTGGAGAGGTAGGGATGGAGGAATGGATAACAATTGTAGCTGAGGTCTGCTGGGATGTTCGCTGGAAGGTAAAGATTGAGAAAAAGGGAGAAAAGAGGAGATATGGTTGCCTAAGGAGGAATGTAGATGGGCATGAATGGAGCGGGTATAAGTGAGAAATTAACATTTTAGTGGGGAAGAAGCAGGAGGAGTGGAAAGAAAGAAGGGACTAACAGAGAGACTGGAAGGAAATACTTCAGTGAGAGGAGAGGAATATAATAATTTAATGTTTAGAAGTTATTACGCTAGTACAAAACAAGTCCAAATTTATTGATGGACTGTATTTGTGCTGCTGCTGCTGCAGCTAAACTACGTAACTGCAGACTTGGTGTTTCTCATTTTCGGTTCCAACTGCACAATGAGTTCATAAAGCTTCTCCTCTTGAATCCTATTATAGTCCCATTCTGTATAATTTGAAAACCACATGGTTGTGAATGAGAACATTTTCTTTCTTCTGCTCCTGAATATCATTGTCTGGGTTTTTTAATACAATATCAAGAGTATTCTTTATCCACAGACTTACACCTTGCAGAGGTTTGTCTCTTTGCTGATTAGAGAAGAGAATACATATCAGGAGTGTCGCTTTGGTCTATGTTTTTAAGATACTGGCCATGAAAATGCAACGTCCTCTTCCATCATTTCTTGTCAAATCTTTACTTTATGCAAGAGGTGGGACCAAGTCATTGCTTTTCAAGTCACAAGTAAGTCTCAAGTCTTTGCACTCAAGTCCGGAGACTGACAATAACCTTATCATGTCCAAGGTCCTAAACTTTAAACTTAAATCCTAAACAAGTAAAGTGAGTTTCCAGCCTTATTGATTTACACAGTTACTTAGCTGCTAACATTAGCTAACCATTAGCTTACATGTTAATATTAGCCTAGTCTTCAAATGTCAAAGGAAGTGGGAAGTTGTGGGAAGTCGTCTCCCTCTGTAATTTTTGACCTGCACATTTTGCATTCTGCAATTTGTTTTTTTGTTGACCATCACATAGTTTTTGGACATGAATAAAATCTTTGGAGTCATTTTTTTTTCCCACTGCAGCTCAGTAATGTAATGTCAGTTTTGTGAGCGGTGGTGGTGTCAGAGAGTTCAAGCCAGTGATTCTGGCTCCAAATAATGTCATCGGTACATGATGGCAGCGCTCGTTTCCAGGATATCTTGGCTTCATTTTTGTACATCAGGAGGCTTTGGAGATGCATAGTCCATCTTTATTTACAGTCACTGGTTCAATGAAAGTGGGACTGAGAAATTAAGTGTCAGCTTTCTGAGACTGAATAGTGCTGATAACTGCACTCTTTAATCTTTGGGCATGGGGGAAGGTATCAAGTAACAAGTCACTGGTGTTACAGTCCAAGTCAAGTTCCAAGTCTTTTTTGATTAAGTCTGAAGTTATCGAATTTGTGCCTCAGGTATGACATAAATCCAAGTCACGTAACTCGAGTCCAAACTTTTGTAGTATACTATCTATATATAACAGTAGAATATGAGTCAAAAGCCTATCTAAAAAGAAAGAAAATTTGAGCTGTTGCTAAATGAAGAAGAGTCTGTCTGGGATGGGATGTGTACAGACAACAAAATAGGCCTTTTTCACAGGAGACTTTTTGGCATATCACGTTTGGAAAAGCGTGGGTGTAAACAATAAAATTAATGATGGCTATTTAGCTGCCTCAGTTTCCGGGTCTTGTGCATGCTGGCTCACTGTCACACTGTCATGGCTTACTGGGCCACTCAGTATAGAGTCATTGTTTATTTATTAGTAACACCCATGCTTTTCCTGCGATTAAAAAAATGCCTGATGTGGCAAGAGGGAATATATTCACTTTTTTAAAGGATTCTTTTCAGCTCCTGCAATTTAATCTTCCTAAAGATGCACAACACATTGCTTTCTGATTTTCATTTTAATCTATATTCATGTGATGAACTTCAGGTTTATTGCATATTTGCATGGAGGAGTATTTGGACAGAGCAGGTGGTTAGAGATGCAATTGACTGGGTTGGAAGTTAACATCTACAGTACACAAACTCTCACACACACACTCCTGCTCTCTCTCTCCCCCACAGTCCCATTTATCACGTTGTGATTACTTGATAGCTTAGCCAGTTGGTAGCCCATGTTATAATGTTTAGCCAGCTGTGACGGTTGGCCTAATGACTGGACTGGGTTTATTTAATGGAGCGAAATCTGCTGGAAATTTGAGAGTTGCCAGATTTTAAGAAAATCTGTCAAGGTTGTAAGCAGGGAATACTGCCCACCGCATGCAATGGGATGCAGGTGGACAGAGACAACACCATGCCTGGGTTCTCCCTCAAAGTTGTGGATGGTTTAATTTCACCGCCTGGCTCAGGTCACTAATAGAGTCTGCCAGGCACCCTGTTTCCAAATGGTACTGGATCAGACCAAGTTTACAGATGCAAGCTGACAAACTGATAGCACATAATGTATACCATCTCATGCAGGACACTTTAAGTTTTAGTACATTAACTTAAGTCATGTATAGTTTATATTAGCACTGAAGACTCATTTATGCCCCTTTCATGTACAAAAATAGAGATGTCCATTTCAAACAGTGCAACCATTGCCAGCATATTTCCATGCGTCCTCGTTGACACGGATCTGAAGCAGTACATCCACCAGAGCAAGATTCCCCCTCCCCCTACCAAAAAGAAAAAAAAAATCAGGTTGGTAATTGTGACCCCCACCCTCGTCTGTCCAAGAGACACAAATACAAAGACCATTGCCTTGACTTGTACAAACACAAAAGCTATTCTAAGGCCAATTATATCAATGTTACAGGTGTAATGTAAATACCATTCCCCAGTATAAAATACAGCCTCATTTCCCATCATGCCTAGTGCTGGACTGAGTAGTTTTTCATTTTATATTTGTACACTGCAAATGTTTGCGTCTGTTCAGAACATGGTGATTTATGTAGATAGCTGTCATTTCTGTGCAGGTTTATCATTTTAACTATTAGTGAGGTGTCTGTTTCATTTCTTGACATCAGCTGTATTTTACATATTTTAGAGTTCTTGTCCCTTATCTCTTTAAGGGGTTAATGTCACTGAGAGCTGCTTCTTGGCTCATTTCATGCTGCTTGTGACAATATTTAATTTTTTTTTCTCTACAACCATCTGGCAAACCCAAAAAATTATCTTGCAGGTTGAGAACCACTGCAATAAAGGGCTCTGTTCAGAATCTAAAATTACCCCGTAGAGGAGAAAGGTAAAAGCAGGCAATGTTGTAGATGCCGTAGGGCTGCGCAGCCAAAATAAAGTAAATAAAATGAATACAATACAATAAATACATTGCTACATACACATAGACAGCCCCCTGCTACTTTTGGTGGTGCTGCTTCATTTTGTCCGTATCCGTAAGCTTTTAGAAAACATGCACAAATACAGACGAAAATTACACTGAGTATGGACAGAGGGCTCAGTTCATTTGTGTTTCTAATACTAAGTATAAATGAGTCTTAAGCTTTGAAACAATCAGTTGATTAATTCACTAGAGGTGCACAGTGATGTCATTATCTGTATCTGTATTCAGACAGAAGACCAGAAGTGGGTGTGGTTTAGACCAGAAGTCATGTTAAATCAAGTAAAGGTTTCATATTTCATGTTGGATTATGATTACATACTTCCACATCCTCATACTGTAAGAACTGTCTGAAGCCCGCCACCACATCCCCTGTCACTGGGGATATTGAAAACTCAGAAACTTGTTATATTATCATCTTATAAATCGAAAGATTCTGTTTTGTATGGGAAGTAAAAACTACAGTAAATTGAATTAGCGATTGATGAGGTAACCATGGAAATGACTTTTTCTGAATAACAAACAACTTCAGATAGAGGAAATATCTGTTTTCATCGCATTATTTGTGCTTTCATGAATAACTTAATTAGATTCGGGCACATCTCTATAATCCACCAGTTTAAATACTTAATGTTTACATTTTTCTATTAAGCACAAATGTCAGACATTCTCAGGTTTCAGCCCCTCAAACCTGACGATTTTTTGTTTTTCTCTGCTTCAAACCAGGGTAAACTGATTATCTTTCTTCAAATGCTATTAGAGACACTCAGGGGGTCAGAGGAAATTGCAATGACCTTTTGCCAAAGCATGCCCTATATTTATGAAATTATTTTGTACCTTTCAGCCACCCGCTGGAGTTTGTTCCACTATGTCGTGACAGTCACCTTTCAGAAACTTGATCGAACTACTCACTGCCTTTATTTTTGTGTCAAACTCTTACATGATCAGTTTGTGGTAGTTGTGAGAGACTACTTTGAACATTCAGTATCCTGCAATAAACAGCTGGCTGGGCAGCAGCAATGCATTGATGATGTTTCCAGAAATTTAATTGCAGAGGACAACAAAATAAATGTGGTGACAAAGATGAAGTGGGTTTGATCGTTACCTGTTTTAAAAAGGCTGTTGTTCAGCAGCCAACTCTTTCTTTGAATGTAAACACAGATTTCAAGGGCGACCTCCTGCCTGATTGGTAGATCTATATCTGTTAAGACTGAACACATATTTTATTTTTGGGGGTAAAGTCAAGGCACAGAAAGCTGTCAGCCTGAAGGAGTTAAAAATATTGGACACATTTGACAGATATAACTCTCTGTTGTATTTAACTTGCCAATTTGCAGTTGACCCTTGAGATTAAGTGGGGCCACAGTCAGCATATACATATTCAGTTTTCTTATCAGTTGATATTGATTGACTGATCCATTCCCAGGTTTCCACCAGTGAGTGAGGAGGCTGCTGTTGGAACCCCGGTGGGAGCCATCATGGCAGCTGCTGTCAATCAAACTATCGTGTACTCCATCATGGAAGGCAACGAGGGAGGTGAGTTTACCCCAAGCTTTTTATACGCAGAATAGTGCCTGTTGCTGCTGATTAAATGGGTGGTACACTCACACCATGAGGTTATGTAAGGGGTTATTAGCTTATATCGTAGTGAAGCCACCAGTTTTGTGGTGACAGAGCAACAGAGGACATACGTGACGCAACCAAAATACAATCCATCTCTTTTTTCACAAATTACAAACAACACTTACCAAAATTCAAGTGTTGTTTCTTGGTTATCTGAGATGAGGTGGGTCAGAATGGGGTTTGAGAAGCATTTAGCTCTGAAAAGGTGTAAATAGATCCTTGTCTCCATCTCATCTCACCCCTTGCACACCTGCAGTCTATCCCTGAAATGTTGAGGAACATCTGCTGCATGTGGTCATGTGTGAATGGGAGCAGAGGTCGACATTTGAGGAACTCCCACTGCAAGACCTGGTAACATTTCAGGGAAAATGCTGATATGGCTGTGGTGCTAATAACAACAAGAATGTAGAGTATTACAGCTGACTCCAACAACACTCCAGACATCCAACACTTTTTAAATAGTTCTTTTAATGTATCGAATTTGTATTTCTGATTCAAGTAGATATGAAAAAGCACTACTCTCGCATACTTGTTGAGTATTAAATACATTACACAAGCACCAGACAAACAGGTCCTCGCCCACTATGTTTCTGAAAATAGTTTCCTGTTATGCACATGCACATCTTACGTTGCCTCATATTTTTCTTCTTTTATTGAATTTTCTGACATCCATAAGCTTTGCGTTAACCTCTGCTGGATGCACGTATGAAAAGGCGCAAGATAGAAATGTTCCCGAATGTAACTTTTAGTCCCAGGAACTACTTTTCAAGGAACGAAAAAGGTTCCTTCAGCCTGTTCTCTGTTCTGAGTTCTATCTGTGGTGTAAAGACCCATGAAGATTAGGCAAAGTAGTCTGTTTAGGTAAGAGACGGCTGTTTTTACACATCATTTTTGTGCGGGACTGTACGACAATAATATCACTGCGTAAAGCAATGAAAAGGCTTCATTATTTTTCTTCTTTGTCCGTCCATCTGTTGTATGCTTTCTGCTGTAACTCTGTGTTGATGTGTTGAAGCACAGTGAACAAAAACAATCTGGTTTGCAACTGCAGATTTTTACAAATGGTGGCTGAAAAAAAATGCTGCAAGTATTCAACCAGTTAGAAACATTCCTGCACTTTTGGGAAGTATTGCCTCCTGAGCAGGGTTTTTTGGGGTAGCAGAGACTTTTTGGGGAGTAAAATAAGTAAAATCCCTTTGAAATGGAGTTCCTCCAAAGCTTCCTCGTCCCTGGGGACGGCTTCTGTGGTGCAAACTTTCCTGTGTGAACAGTGAAAATCACTAGTGGTGCATGAAAGGTTATCCCAGTAATTTACAGGGAACTATGTGTGAAAGACCCACAAGACGCATGAGTAAAAGGTATTCAATCTTGGTGTAGACTGAAGACTGTAGAAATTGCCTACAACAGGTTCTGTACTCTTTGATAGTGAAGTTACACTAGAATTCACCATCTTGCTCGCTGTCTCATTAATGCAATAGGAAGAAAGCATTTCCAGCCATTGATAATCAAAGAAAAGCCATAACGCTGCAGTATTAGTGTTTAAAAGTTTATAAAGTGTAACTGTTATTGTGGCTGAACAGCTTTGAGGTGAATTACCACCACCATCTGGACTTAAATATGGCCTACCTTGACTTGCAAATAAAGACCAGGGAAAACAAGAATAAATAAAGGAGTATTATGTTGCATCTGGTTATGAAACACTTGAAGTGATCAGTGTAAATGGGGGCTTGGAGTCAGCAGGTCTCCGGTTAGGTTGCTTGTTTTCTTCTCTGATGTTTGCCAACGCTTCTTTTCCAAACAGTGTTCCAACTCCCTTTGTCAACAGCTCAGGGCACGCTACCTGCTCTTCACTCTGTAAAACTTTAGACCATAAAACTGTCCACTCACCATCCAACTGCTTTATACAAGAAAGTACAAAACAACTATGCCTCTGTGTCCCTGTTTGGCCTTTCTCTCTGTTTCTTTCATCCTTACTCCCACTCTCGCTGCCTCTCTTCATCTCTGCTGCTCTCCTTCCTTCTCCAGGTATGTTCGCATTAAACGAAACAACAGGGGTCATTTCCACCGCCAAGGCCCTGGACTACGAAGCCAACTCCAGCTTTGTTCTGAAGGTAGAAGCGGACTCTATGAGGGTTGTGTCCTCAAACCTCCGGGTTCCCTCTAAGAGTAAGTACATGGTCAAGTTCATGAACTCTCCACCTCCAAGATTACAGGATTTACTTTTGACATCGAATTGCATCACCACAGATTCCACAGATCCTCTTCTCTCTAATTACACACACACTTTAGGATTAAGAAATAACGTGCATTACCCACTATGTGATATTGTTAAGATAATTGCCACAGGCTGCAGCTTTCTCTCCTGCACAAACACTTATCTCCCAGTCACTCAGACTCTCATTCTCTCTGGAGCTCTCTCTACTTTTACCTTGTACAAGTTCGCTCCAGCTCCTCGCCTTGTCTGTACAGTTATATTTCTTGGAAGACATGTTCTATTGGGCCCTAGCTGTTGTTGTTACCTTTCACGCAGCTTTTTCCTCTCTCTCAGCTGTCTGTCAAACCTGTAGGCTGCACCAGCTTGTTGTCTTCACTGCTGTGGTTTAAAAAATGCTTGCTTTTCCTCCTCCCTCCTCCTTCTAGATTTGGGTCTCACTGGCTGTCACAGGCCTTTACTGATATGCAATTATGCGACTGTCCAGAATTTAACTGTCAAATATGTTTGCAATGATCAAAGTGGCAAAATAAAGCTGGTGTGCAGTTTGAAAGTTTGAAGATTTCATCTGTAAAGCATTAACTTTTTTCTCCAAGTATTGCTATAGAGTGATCCATGCAGGTCACATTAGTGTTAAAGGAGCAATATGTAGCAGCTGCACATCTAAAAATGACTTCTGCAGTTGAAATAGCAAGTTGGAGCCATAGATGGTATATTACGTAGGTTGAATTCATATTTCCTACATCTAATCCTTCTAAAAGATGATAAATGATTTCATACAACTCACAACCAGACACTTATGCACATTAAATGGGCAAACAATAACACAAGTTATGGGCTGGAATAAAAAATTTCAAAGGACACCGCAGCTGAAGTCTTACCAAAGCGATCAGTATTTCAACTTAGCATGTTTCCTTAATTTCTTTTTCATTTCATCATTCATTACACTAAATACATTACACATTTCTCCTTTACATTAAACAGAAACAGCTGTAATCTCAGCACAGCCTTAAACTTTTTCAGTCTTTCATTTTAGTTCTTTTTGTATTTTTCTCTTTCCTCACTCCCTCGTCTGAAATTTCTTTCATTTCCTTCCTCATTTCAATCCATTCTAAAAATGAAATTTATTTCAGCTGAATGTGGGAGAAGGGACCTACCAAAACAAGTTTTTATAGTTTTAATTGAAATTATAACTGAAGCGAAAATGGCTCTAATTAGTCTCCATCTCTGTCCCCTCTTCTTCCTGCATCTTCTCTCCTGCCTTTTTTTCTAACCGTCTGTCTCCGCTGGTCTTTCTCTCTCTTCTCCTTCCTTTCAAAACATATCTGCATTCTTCTTAATTGATGCTCAGCTCGCCGGGCTTTTCCTTTCTCCTTTTAATTATAGCGTTTACCACATGCTGTTCTCATTTCATCCAACTATTTGAATTTAAGCATTCTGCGGCGGAGATTAAAACTACAAATCATTGTAGTCATTAGCAAATCTTCCTCAATTCTTTTTGGTAGGCATTTTAATCAGGCAACAAATCAATAGGATTGTAACAATGTGTTAATCTGGTTTTCTAATTTAAGTGAAGGTTGGAATCGTGAATAGATATTTTTTTGTTGGGCGTTTCATTGGCTTTTCCTAGATAAACAGATTAAAGTTGATTCATGTGATTTCTTTTGTCTTTTGAGTAAAACTTATCCTGGATTTTTTAAAATTGTTTTACTGACACATAATTCACCCTTTTACAGAATTTGGTTGTTGGCATTGTCTTGCAGTTTTACGTGGGTGTGATTCACAACTCTCTGTTTTTGGCCAGATAAGACTGAATATGAGTCGCTCCAAGTTGCTATCACTGAATGAACAATGTTTTGTCTTATACTGAATGTGTAGGTTGGTTGGATTACTTTACTTTGTTTATTTATTTGATAAGGGCTACTGCATGCTAATGAACATCAGTACGAAAATACAAGATGTAATTATATCAAAACTGCTCATTCTCATCTGTAGTCCTTAGACAGGTAACAAAAGGTAGATAGGCCATTCCAATATTTACTTCCCTTTACTGGCAGAGTTAAGAGTAATGTTTAATCTATATTTCAGTCATTGAAAATTTATCTACAGTAAAACTTTATTTGGATCCTGCCATTTTTCTGAAAGATGTTTGCTTGGAAAGGCCCTGATGTGGGCTGCAGCATTGTCAATAGTCATGACCAGTGAGGTTCCTCGACGCATATAGCTTAAAAATTTGATCAGATGGACCTGAGCAGGGTCAGGGCACCTCTGCTGCAGCATCCTCAGACTTCCAGCAGTTCCTTTATATTTCTGACAGCAACTTTTTAGAATCAAAACTGGTTTCATCAGCTTTTAACTATGATTAATGGTTCGCATGAAGCTGAGCTTTTGAGTGTTGGACTCCTAATAAATAATACAAAATGTTATCCTTGACTGTTAGTCATGAATATTTGTTAAATGTTAAAGAGAAATAATTAAGATTTGAAAATTTTAAGCCAGGTGACGCCATCTGCTGGAAATGCCCTGATGAGGATGCATTAACTCGTGTTTTTTTGGTATTGCCTCGAAGTATAGGAAAGACATCAATTTATAATAACATCCAAAGAATTGTTGGTCAGGAAGTCCAGTTTTGCCTTCAGTAATTTCTGCTGGTGGTCCAGGCTACCCTGAAAGACACAGCTCCCATCTATTTATACAGCGTGGATCCAGACTGCTATCATGTGTGCTATCATGGAAGTCAGCTCACACTCCATCAATCACTGACATGCATAATCTGCTTGCTAGGTTGGCAGCTTACGAACGAGTATCCTTCTCTCTGCTGGGTTAGGACAGAACGGTAGCATCTGAAATGAGAAAGATCTCTTGACTACATTAATGGCCTTTAGAGACAAACCCACGGCTTAGCTTTCCTCTGTTTGACACATATATATCTGCTTACTTGGTCCCAGTTATAGCACAGCCTCTTTTATGTTCCTATTTTTTACTAGTTTATGTCTTAGTCATCTGTTCAAAGGGGATTAAATATGCATTGTTCATTTCTTGTTTCATGTGTGTTCATATCCTACATCTTTTCTAAAATTCAATAAAATGCCAGTCATAAAGAATATTTCAAAAACCAGGTTTTCAGTGACTTTATCTCTCCTGGTCTCTGCTGCTTCATCTTTGTTTACTCAAAATGCTGCTGACCACCGCATGGAAATGGGTTGTGACTTTAGCTTTCCACAAGAAGAGACCATTCAATCATTGTCAGACCAGTTTTACACTTGCCAGCCTGCGCAAGGAAAGCAACAGCGGCACTAATTTTAGGCCCTTCGTGTAAATGTGTCTATTGTCACCCAAAAAGCAAAAATAGCAAGAGCTGCTGCAAATGTAATACTCCCTGCCCATAGGTGGCTGCTGTTGCTTTTCTTAGCGATATGTGGGACATGTTGGACTGCAGGGTGATTTACATCAATGACTGTTTGTTCTTGTTAATTATTTTCTTCCACTGTTATTGTTTTATCATTGCTTTTTATCCTTGTAGCTTGTTCCTTTAGCACAGAACACCCTTTGTGTTTCTCTTGAACTGCAGTAGAAATTCTATGCAGTTCGTCATCACACGTACTACTTTTTATAATGTCAAATGCAAGATTGTATCATAACCTGTAAACTGTGTCTGTGTGTCCTAGCTAACACAGCTAAGGTGATAATTGACATCCAGGATGAGAATGACCACCCGCCGTATTTCACCAGATCTCTTTACATCGGAGGGGTTGCAGAAGATGCTAAAACTTTCACCTCCGTCTTACAAGTACAGGTACCGACATACACACACATACATATACAATCCGACTGCAGGGGGTAGGTGGTGTTAAATTCAAGATGAAGTCATGGTTAAAATAAACACATCATGTACCCATCACTTATAAAAGCCATTGCTGATATTGTTGTATTGTGAACATGTGCTGTTGTTTTTATCAGAAAGTTTAATCTGTTTCCTGACCAGGGACAGAGTACTTAAGTCACCGGTGCTCTGTTCACTCTTTGGCTGAATGGCTGCATTTCTGCTGTCATGCATATGTACTTGTGTACGTGGAAATTTCCTCAAGCTTGGCACAAATCACCAGTTGCCCTCAAGGATAAACGTACTGGATTTTAGTGATCAAAGTGATTTCATGTGCGTCCCATTCATGTGAATTTTCTTTCTCATGAAGACCTTGAGGGAATTTCTTCAAACTTTGCACAAATGTCCACTTGGCCTCAAAGGTGAGCTGATTAGATTTTGGTGGTTAAAGGTCACTGTGACTTCACAAACACATTTTTTGGCCATAATTCAAGAATTGTTACACTAATCACAATGTTTAATACAAATGTCTAATAGAAAACTAGCAGTGCTGGAGAGTAAATACTTACAGGTAATTAATTACGTGTAAATAAATCACAAAATAAATGTAATTGCAATCCATTAAAGTTACTGGGGAAACAATATGAATGCACTGTGACTGCACTCTTCATTTGTATTTTGCATAACCGTGCAGTACTTTCCTAACATGAAGACTGATTTCAACCTAAATGGATGGGACAATAGATCATAACGACAAATAGGACATATATTTGGGGTATCCATCAGTGCTTATCACGCATTACAAACATAACAAGATGAAAAGGAAAAGACGTGACATGACAAAACAGACAAGAGAGGGAGACTCGACTGCAGAGAAAAGGGTTGTTCGATTTGCACAGAAACAGACGTTCTACAGTGAATCTTTTTTTTTTTCTTACAAAATCGTCTACTTGGAGAATGTGTGTACTTTTGCCACTTCTGCTCCATTTACATAATAATCTGTTCCACACGAGTTGGCTGGCTGAAATGCTATTGCATTGCAATAAATAAAGTCTTTGTAAAGCTTATGATGTTCAGGTTTTTCTGAGACTGCATCAGAGAAGTCTGACTTCAACTATATTTCAACGTTTTAGGTTTCAGTTTGTCATATCATTGAATGGATTGCTTTGAATTTTAAGATGTTCGTTTTACTTGTCCTCCTTTGTCTAACCAGTTCTCACTAAAAAAGAATATCCCAGATTTTAATGTGAGACTCAAAATATTATGAAAAGTAACCCAACCATGACGGCTCTCCAGCAAAATTCAGTTCAGCTCAATATGAAGGCACTCGTAGTGCCTGTGTGGTTTAGTGTGCTTTTATTTATGTTGTTTATTTTAAATGAAGGCAATATTCAGTCCAGTAGGTAACAGGATTAACTAGTAAGATTCTTCTGTGTCTCCTCCTCGACATCTACCTCTAGCTACCTGTTAATTGATATGTCTCTTTGTTTCCCTTGCCTTTTTACCTAACTCGGGAGAATTTCATATCACTGTAAACAACTCGAGCGACTCTCGTATTATTAAAATGCCTTTCAGGACCCAAAATGGGTCACAGAGTCTCTCTCTTTCAGCCTGTATCTGAGAAGTAGCAATATGTTTTAATGAGCCTGGATGCCACAAGAGACTCGGGCAGGGTCTCCGGCAGAAAAGTTATCTGCTTTAATATTTTATTACAGTTTTTAAGATCATTCTTAGATATTCCTGCTTCATTAGATCATACACAGCGAGAGTGACAGGAAAGATGAGAGAATAAGGGAGAGCACGCAACAAAGAGTCACATTCAAAATCACAGTTTCACAAGTGTAGAAAATGTGCTTTTCTCACTCATAAACCTGGAATATCAAATTATTATTCCTCCACTGCAAACACCTGAGGCCTGAGGTGCTGGCTTTGCATACAGATTTTTGAGCATTAAGACTACATTTGGCTGTAGCTGGTTTACAGTAACCTGCTCTACAGTCACCTGACCTCTTTAAATATTTAAGCAGACTGACAGGAAGAACTAATAGCCAGCTAGACTGCTCGATCACCACAGGGAGAAGCAATAGATCTGCAGGCTGGAAGTAAGAGAGAGGATTGATGGTTAGATAAAGATAACTGGCATCCTGCTGAGACACAAACTGACTGGACAGAAGAAGGCGGGGAAGACATGCATGATTCATGGATGGATGAATAGAGGGAGTCGGCGGGGGGGGGGGGGGGGTGACAAGAAAGATGGACAGGGATGCTGGCGGCACACTGGCACGAACATCCTGATGAAAGAGTAGGTGAGACAAAAGATGGAGTGAAAGTTAAAGACATGTGCGTTTTCAATCTCAGTGGTTTCACTCAAGTATAACTAATTCTATCACATCTGTCTGAAGCACACCCGTTGTCTTAATGAGTTTTGTGTGTGTTTGCATGTGTGCATGCCGCGCTATATTTTGTTGTGTGTGTGTGCGTTGCTTCAGTGCAGGGCTGTCATGCCATCAGTACGTGTTCAAGTGCACGTGCAGGAGTTCTGTCATCCCGTCCCTCAGAGGATGCCAGCACGCAGATATCGATTAGATTGCAGATGAGACTCGCATTAGCAAACCTATTTGTTACCTCTAAAGATTGTTTTGTTCTAATTCATTTAATTCACAAAATGCAAATGTGAAGGTGTGGAATTTACCCTTCTTTTTTTCTCCAGCATTTTCTTCCCTCTTTAATTACCAATTCCAATCAGTTAGTTGGTGTTTATAACAACAATTAGCCCAGGGCCGGCCCTAGGATTTTGGTGGCCCTGAACAAGATTTGTGGCCCAAAAAAACACATACACTAGTTTTGATGCAACTTTAAAGTCGTATTTTGATTTTGAATGAATTAAACTGAACATAGTCATAGTAATTTTAACCTGGTAAGATGGTTGGAAAGTGATGATATTATTATTAATTTTAGCTGATAGATTCTCATTAGAACAATATACTTTTATATACTACTTTTAGACACAATATGAAAATAATGACTTGGCATCTCCAAATAAGTGCAAAGCTTATTAGCTAAGTCATTATTTTGAGAGAGTTTCTCATTATAATTAACTTAACTTAACTTAAAGGATCCTCCTTTTTCATCACTTTAGCAGAAATGGGCTTCCATAGAGAGTGACAGAGCACGAACAGCAGTGAAATAAAACTTTTCATAAAGGAGACAATGTAGAGTGGATCGAGCTGTTTGTCACTGTTAACAGGCTCCAGTGTGCAGTTTAAACCACAGAACTGTAGAGTAACATTAAGCTGCATGCTGAAAGAAAGTTTATATCTCATCAGTACAATATTAGCATGCTCCCTCTTTCTCCTTCATCCACATGAGGACCTTCTCTCTTCCTCTCTCTCTCTCTGCTGTGAGTCTGCATCATACTTAAATATCCTGGTTTTCAAGCAGTTAATGACAAGCTTGAAATCTAACACACCAGTGCTTATGTGAGCAGTGTTTCACTTGATGTTACCCAATCAGAGTCTAAACAAAAGACACAGGAGTCTAAAAACCGCAGTGTGGGTGGGGCGCCAAGGCCACTGTGGCAACACAGAAAGTCACACTGATCGTGTAGCCCCCCATAATGGTTGTGGCCCTAAACAACCACACAGAGAATTGGCCTTGGCTGGTGTGCTGCTGGAGGCACTGGTGAGAAGAGAGAATACAATCCATGAAGTTGATTTTGAATAGTACATTCATAATACTTAGCATGTTATTACAAAACCCCACACAGCAGTGGAAATTATCGTGCAACTCCAGAAAGTTGCCACAGCAACAGTAATTTTATTCCTCTTCATGATTACAATCCCAAGGTAAACAGTAGCCAATCATGTATCTGGAATGTGGGCTGTTTAATTGGCAACGTCAGTGCCTTAGCCTTTTTCACATTTTTTGCCAGAGTTCTGCAGTGGCATCAAGTTTCATTGACATTAATGAGGAGGCTACATTTTTTTCACACGTTGTTGTTGTTGGTCTGAACGTGGCCCTACACACCAAGTAATCCAGTCATCTTGTAAAAATGCTTGTAAAAAATCAGGCTCAGGTGTCCAGGGGACTTGAGTGGTTGCTTTTATTATGGTTTCCACATTGTTGATTTCCAGTCAAAATGGGAAAACGCTGGCCAGACAGGGCTTCAAAAGGACTTGCTAACTTTGGTAAAATGTACTACTCAAATGGAAAATGTAAACGTTTTCTTACAGTCTGATTTTAAGGATAATCTGACCTGTTGGCTGGCATTAAGAATTACTACATAGAACCACATAGAATAGCTAATCTTCTCACTGATGGTCTTGTTTATTTATGTGGGTCATATAGAAATGTCAGTATTAACTTGAGACCTTTTCATGACCAGAAAAAACTCCCTGTACTATGTTCAAGTATATTTAATTTAGCCACTTTTCCAGTTTGAACACTTTCACATTTAAAACCTGCTTTGAATTCATGGAAGTGGATTTTAGACGCAGCTATACTCGAACAGGTGGTTGATGTTACTGCAGGTGTGAATGTGTTGCTGAAAACTTATTCTAACTTACCTCTGCGAGTAACAACACAAAAAAAAATAGATCTGTGCATCTTTTTCTTCCCTCGGTCCTCCCTTATTCCCTCATCTGTCTATACGAATGCCTCTATAATTCCTTTATTTCTTCTTTTCTTCCCTGCTTCCATTTCCTTATTCCCTGGCCATTTTTTGTTTCTTGCTATTATATAGTTACCTTTGATGTGGTGGGTGTCTCAGAGCTGAATCTGTAGTCTGCACTCCCAGCCCCTCTTGTAAAGACCCAGCAATAAATCAATGTCTGTCTGTCGGAGTGTGTGTCTGGATGTGAATGTGGGGTTTGCATGTATGTGTGAATGAGGGAGCGACTTGATAGTTAGCCAGAATGGCAGGACAGATGAATAGACCTGCATACAGCCTCAAAGCACCACTTTACCCCCTACTGCTGATTCAGAGTACTACATCAAACAACACAAGTACTGAAAGTCAGCAGGTTAACCCCCAGGAGAAAACAAAATCCAGAAAAACAATAACATGTGGCCTTTTGGTGAGAAATACAAACCCGACGGGATGTAATTCATGATCTAATTAATATACATGGCAGCGCTGCATATTGATTAGCTGCTCAAACACCTGGAATCAACTGAGGGGAATCATCACAGATCAAAGAATTGATTATTATGTTAATGGTAACAATGACTCGATCAGTGTTATTTGCATGGATGATGATGATGACATTTCATTATAATAGTGATTATGATAATGATTATAATAATGACACTGTGTGTAGTGATTCTTCTTTTCCTCATTTTGCAGGCTCTGGACCAAGACACTGGAAACTACAGTTCTATGATGTACCGTCTCATCATCCCCCCTCCCGCTGGTAAAGACACTAAAGACAGCAAAGACGGCTTTGTCATCGAGCCGTACAGCGGCGTGGTGAAGACGGCAATCATGTACCGCAACATGAGGAGGTCGTATTTTAAATTTGAAGTGGTTGCTACAGACAACTATGGTCAAGGACACAGCAGCAAGGCGGAGATAGTGGTGTGTATATTTACATTTTTTTGACATTGATGACAGGTTTATAATGTTTATTTCATCTTACATGTAGCGTTTTCCAGTTGAATGACATTATTGAACTGAGAGATTTATGCGGCCCCCAGAATGTCCTTCAGGTAGATAAAATTCAAAAACAAATTCAAATCAATTTTTCACTATCAATTTGAGACTGGTCATGTAAACGGCATGTTCATTTGGATAGTCTGAATTAGGCCTTCTCTCAATGGAGAATTTTCTGTCTAAGAAATGTGGGATATGTTGATATTATATTTGGACATTTATGCAGCACATTCATAATATCAATACGGGTTTTTACTGCAGTTTGATACACACATCCTTTTACCTGTTTATGGTCACTTCTGTGCATGTTGAACAGTTTACAAGGTTGGGGTAGAGATGCATACACAAAAGAACAGCTCACATTTCTGGTCAGAAGGAGGAACCCTACTTTTAAACATGAAAGATTTGGATATCCACACATTTTTGGATATGCACAAATATCACAAGCCGACCTTTTCAAGAAGGTGGTTGACCCATAGACAGACGAATAAATGGATGGAGCTTCCAGGTCTGAAAAGTGAAGCCAATGCGGAAGTCCCTTAAACCAGCGTTCTTTCTAATGGGCCAGCAGGGAGCGACTGCAGTCTTACGAGAAAATGACCTGCCTCTCACTTGAATTATTCCTCATTAAACAGTCTCCTCATGAGTTTATGGTATCAATCACTAGTTTCAAGTCTTTTTAAATATAGAATGATGCTCGTTTTGTAAATTGCGGTCCCATGTTGAGTAAAATAGATGATAAAGCAGGGTGTAGTTTAGGGCAGGATTACCTATTCTCAGTGTCCACCCAGTGCAACACAGAGGACTCAGGGAACTCATATCAAACTGTCAAACTAAGCAGTGCTTATCAAATATGAATCAGCATTCTGTTACTACATTGCCTATTTTTGCTGAAACTGTTTTCAGAAACAGATTTTAGTGAATGTTGAGCTGTAATATGAGAAAGATGCCACCCAGACAGGCTTTCATTATTTCCTGCCGAATGAACAAGCCAAACCCAGCACCATTCAAGCTGCAGTACATCACCCTTCACCTCTTATTGCTAAAAACCAAGATGGCTGCCCCATACTGCCAAACTCAAGGCTTTAAAAGATTAGTCCAGAACCAGTGGGTGATGTCACCACTCTCTCTATCTCTCTACTCTGCTATCTGTGAGCTGAACAAGGGAAAGAGAGAATGGAAAAAAAATTGGTGCCACAAAGAAGGACAGTGCCTCAAGTTGTTTCAGCTATTCCACTTTTTCCATAATCAGAGCATGCACAGATGCAAGAAAACAAGAATATTAGTGGAATACTCATCTTCATCAGCCATGTAAACAGCTTCGTTGTACAACATAGTTGTCTTTTTTATCATTGTGGAAGTTTGAAGCAGAATTGGAAATGTTTTCTTTTCTAATGCAAATGGTTTTTTTCCAGTGATGGAACTGCCATCTGATTTAATGAAATAATGTGCAGCTGAAAAATGTTTTTTTCAGCTCAATTTAAATGCTGTAATGAGATTTTTTTTTTTTTTTTTCTCTCATGTAGGTGTCTGTCGTGAACCAGCTGGACATGCAGGTGGTCGTATCAAATGTCCCTCCAACGTATGTGGAGAAAAACAAAGACAAGCTGCTCAGGTAATGTACATTCTACCACATTTCTATCTTTTTTTGTACAACAAATTAACAAGCAGGCTGTACAACATACCCTGCGTGATGGGAATCAAACTTTTCACCAATTGAACGCTTCTTATTTTTAGGAAGTACAAATGCTTATCTAGTTTGGGTTCAACATGTATCATCAACACTACAAATAGCTTTTTAACAACTTTTCTGTTGAACTAATGACCTTGTGCTTTAATTAAAATAATAGTTAGACTCTATACAGTTGCCCACTCACCTTGAAACAAAAGTCTGTTTATATTCTGATACCTCAGAATATGAAAATTCATAAAACAATGAAGAGTTATAGGTGAAAAAAACATCTTGCTGTCCATATGTGCATTTTTATCACAGATTTTAAAAGTATTAGTTCAAAAGTAACTGTTTTGTATCAGAGTGGGTGTATAATAAGTTAACAGTAATACAGTACTGAAATGAAAGTTTTATCCTTGATTTGATGCCATTTTAGATTATACAGTTAAAACAGTCAGTGGTTCCTCTTTATTGATTTAGCTGTGTGTGTCTTCATAGCAAGGATTGAAGCTGTAATTGCTACCATGGGGAAATCAACAAGACTCGATAAAGAGCACAAACAGTCTGGCGTTTAAAAATAGAGTTTTTATCATAATGAAGTGTCCTAGTAAGAATGACGCTCCGAGTGCTTTGTTGAGCCAGAACTCACACTGGGACTGTAACGGGGACAAGCATCAGACCACCACAGCTAGACCACAGCAAAGAATCTCCCTCTTAATGTATTAAAACAGACCAAACTGTGGGTACAGATGTAGTTTTTTCACATAGTTCTTTATATTTTGCATGTTTTTTTTCCGTTTTTGTCAGTATTTACATAAAGGGGTATTAAAATCTTTAACTGATGCTTCTCTTTAGGCTGTGACAGAGTGACAGTAGTGGTATCATATGAAACTAGAAGATCTAAGGAATCCATTAGTGCTAATCATGTTATGCTAGTTAATTTTGGCAAGTGAAAAACGGGTACGATGAGTCTATTAACCTCTCTCCTGAAGACATCTGAGTGAAAATGGGTTCTGTGGGGACCCAAGAGTCTCCCCTTAACAGATATGCAGATTTGGACAAAATCATACAGTATAAATGTGCTATTTTTGCCGATTCTAAAAATGGTGTTTGAATATTCCTGCTCATTGGGATCGGAACTGCAAAAACTGAATGGAAAGCTGAGACTCTGGTGGATTCAATGAGCCTAATTGTATTCATGTGTGATGATGTTAATCCCCATCATAGTCATCTAATTTTTTGGTGAGACCATTTTTGAGTCTTGACCTCTCTGTATAAAATGACCTCTAGGATAATCACAGCCTCATGAAACTTGACATTGAGACATTGAAACCACAGACAGAGGATGTATGGCTTTCCCATGTAGATATAATGACAATACGGGGGTCTGAACAATCTCTAGGACAAAAGTACACCATGCAACTGCCAAAAGAATTCTCCAAAAATCACAGTATGGATTTTTCTATGGTGTCCCTCAAGGTCTTGGTGTCTTAATGTGGTATTTTGGACCATTTTTGTCGACTCTTGAGTGGTCAGAAATGGTTACATTTCCCCCCAAATCTGTGTAATAAATGGTATCCACACAAAAATTGCTGCAGCAACTTATGAAACATGATAGAGCATCATGGGAATGGCCGTCATACACTTCAATCATTATGCTCCAAGCCCTGTGAACAGGCATCTAACAAAACAAAATGTTTATAACAGAGTTATCATTAGAAATTCACACAGTGCTGGGCTGTATCTTAAGTTAATCTTCAGGTTCCCAGTTTTCAGTTGATGCTGTTAAGCTGCTTTCTCCTCCTAAGATCTGCTGCCCCACTAAAACTGACAAAAACTAGCACATGGTTCGGGAGAGAGGAAATCATTTTAAGATATTTAGGGTTTAGCCCAGATCTTTGTGTGTGACTGAGGGCACATTTTACTAAGTATGATAGATTTCTGCAATTGTGTTTTTTTTAAATGTTACCTGATATTGTTACCTACTCCCCAACCCTCTGTCCCTTGAAGCCAACAAAAAACTATTTAAAATATTCCAAATGTTCAAAACATTTGGCACTCCAGCTCTGAAAACATGACCTTATCAGCACCACACTGGCAGCTTAAATGCAAGATACCCAGACTTTGCTCCAGTTCAGCTTGTTTGAGGAATTTGCTTGGATCAAGTAATATTATCTCTCTCCACAGTCTGCCAAATATATTTACATCCATGTAAAGAAAGGCAAAATGTTGATACCAAACACAAACAGCACATTCCTGCACACATATTATTGTATATTTCTGCCTTTTTGCACAAACACTGTACTGCAGCTCAGTCAGGTTGCTGCTGTCCTTTGCCTTACACCCATAACTTGATAATGATGTTTTAAAACACTTACCATCTCTTCTCTCTGTCTCTCCCACTCCCCTGCTACACACACACACACACACACAAAGACACACCTTAGTGGGACCATTCCTGCTGTGAGCAGGTGTTTCTGAGGGGGGGAAGAATCAATATTGCACAGCATGAGTCTGTCTAGCCGGCGGGATATAAAAAAAAATGTGTGGTGTGTGTGGCGGTGGGGTGACCAGAGTCTGAGGGCTTAGTCTTTGCATATTTCAAAGTACATGTCTGTGTCCACAGAGGTGTGTTTTTGTTTGTGTTGGCCATATTGGTATCCTGAAGGAGCTGGAATAGTTTGATCCCATCAGTCAAAAATCCATCATTTTTCATCCTCAGCATTTTGGAACGCTACGTCCAGGAACAGATACCGGGAGCAAAGGTTGTCGTAGAAACCATCGGGCCCCATCGCCATGGTGATGGGATGGAGCAGGAAGACTACACCAAGTCGGACCTCATGATTTATGCCATCGACCCGCTGACAAACAGAGCTGTATCTAGACAAGAGCTCTACAAGTAAGAACTTAGCCAACAAATTCGTGAAAAGTAAAATAGCAGTTCTCTAAAAGCTTTGTATCATAAGATGGGAAAGGGCCTAACTGAAATTACATCGCAATTAAGTAATTTTTAAATTAATTTGCCTCAATTAGTTTTTTGGAGTGATGCCATCCACACAAGTTTCCAGGTATTTTGCTGAAGTCAATCTTCTTCTTTCTGGCAGCATACTTGAGCAAGACGAAAAGTTACTAAGTTTTGTTGTCATCACTTTCACTGGGAGCTATTTTTAAGAAATATAAAAAAATAAATTAAACTATCAAACAGATTTGCAAGTATAACAGCCTGAGTGAGTGGGTGTGTATTTGTATGATTTTAGAATTAAACTTGCTGACTTTGTGACTGATTTTCCTGCCTGGATAACTCATCTAGCTGGCAGAAAATTGTGCCCTTCACTATCACGCATTAATGCTTATTGGTGCCAGCATCACTTGCACTAGTAATAGAGGTTAACGTGTAGAGTTTATTGCCAAGTATCCATGGTCTCAGATGCATCTTTGTGTTTCTCTTCTCAAGGTTTCTTGATGGTAAACTCTTGGACATCAATAAGGAGTTCCAGCCCTTCCTCCCTCCTGGAGGACGGATTCTGGAGATCCGGACCCCTGAGGTGGTCACCGGTGTAAAGAAAGCTATGCAGACTGTAGGCTACACAGAGGGGGCGCTGTTGGCCCTGGCAGTTATCATCATTATCTGCTGTGTCCCTGCCATACTCATCGTCATTATCACCTACAGACAGTAAGTATGATTTATGGGTAGTATTTTTATTCCCAAATCAGGGACAGCTTAAACTGTTAGGAGATTAGATTAGAATAGACTGTGCATTGTTTTATTTATTAGTGGTTATCAAATAATGTCTTCAACACGGTACTGTTACCCAGGTCAATCCCATTCTTCGGTTGAAGAGTAATCACACTTGAGAACGCGATGAATGGCTGTGCATAATCGGTTTTTGCGATTACCTGGCTTGCCTCAGTGTTCTGCAGAAGCACCAGCAAGACCCCGGTAGCAGAGCTGTCAGCAGCGCTTATAGCTGCCACGCAAGCGAGATCTGTCAGCTCTTGTTATGGCACTCCAGCAACACTTTTCACAACTTTGATGTGCCTTTGAAAAAGGACACCATTTTGTCTGACTTGCTGTTAAACTTGCAGCAATATGCACAATACAGAGTTGGAAATTCACCCACATCCTTAAATGCCACCCAATTCAACACCTGCTTCCAGGATAACTGAAATGCTGGCTCACACTTCAGCTCATAAACTTTTTTTTTGTTCTTTACCTGCTGCCATTTTCTCGCAGGAGCTAGGAGGAGGTACTGCACATGTGCAACAGAGATAAGAAGGAATGGAGATGCTCACTGTTAAAATACTTCCATTATCAGCTCCGGGGGAATAAAATCAGTGTGCTTAATGTTTTTTACCACTTGCCTTGGCCAAGTGAGTTGCTAGCTTTACTAGCCCAATATGGCATTCTACTTTCCCTTTGCAATCGGGCAGTCCTTATTGTTGAGCTCTGATCTGAAGCCCATTTTTCATACACATATATGAACACGGTTTGACTTGGATTGACTCGCTTTGACTTGGCATTTCAGCCCAGTACAGCAGGGCGTTGCATCTCCATTACAGCAGAGTTACCAGTTTGAAGGTGTGGCTTTTAAGCGAAACACGCATGTCTTGAGTCGAGCAGCCGTAAAACAATGACTAAAATATTTAGTTCCCTATTAATTCCCCGCAATAAAATTCCTCGTTATTTTGTTATTTAAAATCTTTTGTTTTGAAGCAGCAAAATCAGGAAATGTTGTGTTCTATCAGTTGTAAGATAACACAGCTCCTATGCAGCTGATAGCAAACATCACACACTAAAATAAGCACATGCCTCAAAGTACAAGTAGGGATGCAACTAAACTTTTTTACCACAGAGATTCAGTTAGAAGCTACAAATGTACAGAGAGCTAAAAACTGTGGTCTCTGTGGGACATGACAACTCACACTTGTTTGAGGAGCAGAAAAGGACAAGACATCCCCGCAACCCACATAGAGGCACATGGGACAAGTTTTGGCGCCACTCCAGATATGGTCCATCTCGGCACAGCACATTAATGTTTGACTCAGTGCAGCCAAAGTGACAATGGAAAAACCCTATGATTGTACTGGGTGGTATGTTCCCTGAATATGATGAACATGGACATTGTATTTTGTCTTACATCACAAACATTGATTACATTATTGTGTGCATTCCAATGTAACAGCCTATCTTTTGAAGATTATAATGTTCTTTGTAATGTACTTCTTGGACTTCTGGTTAAGCATTCCTGTCACTAATGTCATTGTGCTTGAAGTGAAACTATCTACTTCAACTATGATATGAATTTATGTCCTCAAAACCATTTGGTATAAAAGAGGCGGCCTGATGTTTTGACTTTAAATAGAAAAGGTAATAAAGATAACAAGCCATGTAGAAAATGTATGGATTTCTTTAAAAAGATTGCAGATAGTCAAAAAAAATAGTCAAAGCCGGCGGTGTCTCCCACAGGACGTCCTTTTGTACTATTTATCATTTTATCACCTGGGCCAGTCACTTCCCTAGATGATTCAGCATGGCAGCCTGTCCCACAGTGCCATTTCTAATAGTTTGTTTAGCTAACCACCGTGAAAGGCTATTAATTTCATCCGTCTCCTAAATGCACACAAACAAGCACACACATACACACACATTTAAACTGGATCAGTGCATTTTGGAGAGAACTACTCATCCTGAGACAAATAACAGAGAGAGGAGTTGAGATCTGAAGAAAGAAAAACAGAGTAGTAATCAACAGCATAATAATGACTAGTCTGTTGCTAAATGACTGTAATGAAGACCAATTGTCCAACTTTGCTTGTAAATTACAATAAGTAAAGCTAACAAGAGGTACTGCGTGTGATTTATTGTTCAAATAATTGCTAATCTGTCTTTCTCTTTCCCTGTCTCTTATCTGCTGCATCTGTCGCCACCAGATTCAAAGAGTGAGTACTGCTTTCATATTCACAGTCTAAAATATTAATGTCATGGCTGCCTTAAACACCTTTCATTGTGATTAATCTGTTGACTTTCATTGTACAATGAAATGGATGGGATCAGGAAGGGCGAATAGAGAGAGGACAGTAGACAATCAAACAAATGAATCCTGAAGAACATGAAATCGGTAAATGTCACAGGCCGATGCTTTTATTAGAGTGTCTGTGTGTGTGTGTGTGTGTGTGTGCGTGCATGTGTGTGTTTGTATACGTGTGTGTGCGCATCTGTTTGTGGGGTCACATAAGAGTCAAGGTCACAAGGGAAGAAATGACATAATTGTCCTTTTTACAAATGAAAAGTCAAATTAATAAGTAATCAGAAACAACTTCACTCAATTCAGTAAACACAGTTGTTTTGCTGCTGGAGTCTTATTTGTTCTGGTATGACCTGTAGCTTACAGCAGCTAATGTTAGCAAACATTTTGGCATTATTAAGTCAATTTGCAGAGTTTATTACTCTTCTGTATGTACCATTGCACCATGTTTAAACGTGTCATAAATTAACTTTTCAAAGGTTTGGGACATGTGTAACTGAAAAATGAAATGAACACGCTGTAGCTACCAGAAAATAGATGTTTGTTATTTCCAGCTTGTGCTCCCATTCCACAAGCTCCGTCAGGTCTTTTATTATTAATGAAGGCAACTAACTAAAAAAAAAAAAAAAAAACAGCCTTTGAAAATGAAGGGAAATTCACTATGACATTATCTTGTAATTGCCACTTGTGGCCACAAAGGACTCTGTTCAGCATTTACTGTTGTCACACAGTCTTGCTTTAATCCTCAAGTCATGTAGAAAGGCATATTAAAGGGACAGTTTGGATTTTTTGAAGTGGGATTATATGATGATTTTATCTACATAGTCCCAGTCTAGGAAGCTGAGCAATGTACTGCTGTGGGCAGGGTCGGCAGCCAAACATATTTTAGCGACCTAAAAAGATGTCCACCCAAACAAATCAATATCAGATTAAGTGTACACTATATTTTGAATGTTTTCACAGCTTTACCTTGCCATTAGGCAGCATTTAACAATGTGAATCCACCACTGTGTAAGTCAAATATTGCTCTCTCCAAAGCCACAAGACTCCTTTGGCAAAGTCAACACTTTTACCTCACAGAACACAGAAGTTGCCTGTCTACTGCTGCTCGAGTTAAAATGTCAAGCTCATGGTGGTGTGAGAGAAAAGGCCAGGGGATCAAGTCAAAAAGGTCCAACCTCTGGGAAGCAAATGTGTGTTCAAAATTTCTTTGTAAGTCATCCAATTGTTGTAAGTCTGGAACAAAATGGTGGACCAACGATAGACTAGCATGGCTAAAAATATAAATACTGTTAGTACTGCGTATACAATGTAAGAATAGTTGACATTAGGACTTGATTAAGGATAAAGTTAGAGATTGGTTTGTACCTGTGGACAAAGAAAAGAGTTACAAGCCCTCTTGCCTTGATTTTTTTTTAACTACTTCCTAAGGTTGTGTTTTGCTCTAACTTTAGATAACTAACTCTCTGTTTATTCTCTGCTGTGTCCAGACGCCAGGCAGAGTGTGCCAAAACAGCCCGTATCCAGATGGCACTGCCAACAGGCAAACCTGGGGGAGGCACTGCCAACAACCTGTATGAGGAGCTCGGTGACAACGCCATGTAAGTGAAGTGTGAAAGTGGCGTTTGCATTGATGAGCCAAAGCAGAGGCATTAGCTCACATTTCTATGGCTGTTAAACTTCAGCCTTTGGCAGTGTGCCTTTTTCTGCTTTGAGAGCTTTGTGGTATCCACACATGCAGTCAGTCCCATAACATCACATCTCCCTGCATTTTAACAATCGCTATGGAAACCGCCTCCGCAAATATATCTTTGATTCTCTACAGACCAGAGCTATTATTCACAAGGTGGGGTTAAGCATAGGTGTTAAATTTTCCATTTACACTTCTTTCATGCATTAAAAATGAGAAGGCAACGAAAACGAATGACACAAGAAGGGAAAAAAAAACAAGAAAATGAGCATAAACAATAAGCAAAATTACATAAACTAAGAAGCTTTGTTTTAGTTTCAAAACATGGACCGTGAGCCTGGAGCCATTTGGGATACTATGAAAGCTTCTTCACACGTAAATAGATTATCATAAACATAGTGTGGTGTTCCAGAGCCAATTTTTCTTTCTCCAAGCGAGAAAGTAGAATATTTGTGTTCACACAGTCGTTTTTTTTTCTGAGTGCTTGAAGATTGAATCATCACTAAAGTGTATGGCCCCGATCAGACAGAGCGCAGTTTTTGCAGAATGAGTGCTCATGTGGACTGACTGCTGTGATATTGTCTCATGATGAAACATCGACACTGTGGTCAGTTATAGTTGACTAATGTATCTAAACTTGCAACCATACAAACAGTGGTTAAATGACCTGAAACCAGCCATGACTTAAAGATGCATGTTAGTGACGCATGTATGGGCTCTGAGTACATCCAAATTTTCATGTACACATAAATGATCCACCTTTATATAGATAAAATATATCACAAACATTATTATTAATGACTATCAAAAGCAATTAGGAAATGAAAATGCCAACAACCTCCATAACATAAATATGAATCCATAATATGATTATCACTGAAGAGAAGACAAACATCATAAACTTCAGTACCTTCACCTCTCAAACACAACAATAAATTAACTCCATCTATAGCGTCAAGCTCGTATTAAAATACTCTCAACTGAAGAGCTCAGTAAAGCAGAAAAAGAAAGATATTTGTAATGGAAACCAAAATGCAGCAGTGCAAAAGTGACGCTCATAAATTAACACAGCCTAATCACACATACAGTAACTCTTGGACGGGACTCTGTCGGTGTTCTTGGGGGTCACTGATAGACACGTATCCACATCATCGACAGACTTGTTCAACAACCGTATTTACAGGCTTGCCAGCAATTAAATTAATTGGTCAAAGTCTGAAGCCAGTTTTATGTCAAACTGATAAATGATAAGACAGCTGTCCTCGCACAAAATAGCAGCACATTTCAGCCTGTTAAGAATTCTTGAACAGTAGTGAATAAAGTAAAAAGTAAATTATGCATAACTACTTGAAGTCTGATTGAAGCAGTTACACCAACTGAAACACACCCCCTCATTGATATAAAACTTGTTGATTCACCACACTCAAGTTACTTTGTTGAATGTTCCCAAATCACTCTTTACTTTGGGAGCCCTTGCAAGGATTTATCGGCTGACTTAAAATGTCTCCCCTCAGACTGTTGTGAATGTGGCCTCAAAGCTTTTTTTTTTTTTTTGATCCAGAGACATTTCTGTTTTCTTCTTTTAACATTTTGTAGCGGCCAAAGAAACTGACATCATGTAGAGACAGACACAATCTGGGATTAATCAAGCAGGACCTTGTAACCCCACATCAAACTAACACCAAACAAAGCTCTGATTTTTTGAATATATTAACAGTCGCAGATAAACCCTGCAATTTTATCTTCACAGAGTTCAGCGACATTCGGCTCTTTCCTTGTCAGTTTCCCTGCGGTAATGCATACCAATATCCTCACTATACAAAAGATAAAAACCAAGGTCGGTGATCTGCCCGCAGAACAATATTCAGTTTGAGTGCAGCCTCTCAAGTTTACATCAAGATTTTCATCGATCGGTGGCTTTCTATAACACGTCCCTCCAATTAATCCTCTAAGAATGACCTTTTTCTCGATCAGTCTTCTCACCAGATTGCAATATGAGTTTATTGAACGTTTGCTTTGCAAGTAATTTGTTTGTTTTTGAACTTCTGCTGTTTCTAATCATAAGGCCATGGACCATGGCCAGGAAATCGAGGCAATATAGATGCACTTTTTGATGATTATGTTGAACTTTTTATTAATTCTGTCCTACATTTCAACTTCCATCATTGCTGAACGGCATTGTTGTCCATTTACTCTATATTGACTCAAAAACTGGCATTATTATTGTGCAATTTACTCATATTATCTTTGCCATTTACTGTATCGCCCCTGTTTTCTGTGCATCTTCAAGCAAATTTGGTTTTATTTATCCTTTTGCCAACTGCTACCAGTTTAATATTTGTTAGTGTTTGGTTAACAAGAGTTTAATACTGACTGCGTGTCAAGACACCATATTAACTTTTATTGGAAATTTTTAACAGCTTTACACACACGCAAAAACACTCAAGGCAATACACATATAGTTCATTTATAATTTCTTGCTGGAGCGTTAAGAAGAAGTTGAGAGGAACTCTTATCAGCATTACATGCATCACCGGTTTCCTGTCTGTCCTTGATATGCCTCCCCACTCCCATTAACATGAGAGCAATTCATATGCAAGATTGCAGAAACTATCTCCAAACGACAACAAGGGATTTCCAAACGTGTGTGAGAGAGTGTGTGTGTGTGTGTGTGTGTGTGTGTGAAACTAACCAGCCCAAACGATCCCCTGAAAAATGTGTGCGGAAATGAACTTGGATATGAGATAATTGAAATAAATGCAGCCCGTAATTTATAAAGACCACCCTGGGCGATAATTAATTCTATTGATAAGCCACAGAGCATGTTTAATTGTGGTGGGGAACGTAGTTTGTGTGCATGTGTGTGCGTGTGTGTTTGGAAAGTAGGCAGTTTGGGATTTCTTGTGTAATACTTGTGTTCGAGTGTGAATGTGTGTGTGTTCTGTATCACTGCAATCTTGTAGGGACTAAATAATCCCTGAAGAGTATAAAACCTGGCAAAGTGCAAAAGTTTGCACATTCATAATTAATGTCCATTATCAAACTGCTCAGTAGACTGATTTTCGAGGCATTTTTTCCCCTTTTAATTACCTTTGGCTGTTCACTTGACAGGATTGGGTTTTAATGTCTGTTTTCAATTACCTAAGAGAAATGAACTGCTCTTCAGCTTATTATTAGCAGCATATTAAATGAAGCACGTTTTTGAAAAGTTGAATTAAAAGTTGTGTTATTTTGTAATGTAGCTGATGTTAACATCAGTGCTGTGTCAATAACTACATGTACACAATAGGCCTTTTTTTTTTTACCTCCACACTGTTTAAATGTGAATTTAATGTTTGCATTCTAACAGTGCGTTTTTTGTTGTTGGTTTTTGCAACAATCGTATCAGGATTACATGATGCTGTCCACCGACAGGAAAGAAAGACAAAAACACAATGCTATTGACAATGTTCTAATAACAATCACAATATGCAGGAGGATTCTGTGAAGAGCGATCACTTTCCCCTGCCTTGGAGAGTAAGTCAAACCACAGTTTATCTCTGAAACTGTGCTAAAATGTTCATGTGGATAGAGATCATTTTGTTTTAAAATGCCGTTTTGAAATGAAAACGTATTCATGTGGACTAGACCTAAGATATCCTACTTTGAAACCAAAACAGATGTGATGAGCATCTCTAGACAAGATGATTATATTATAAAATTCTTAAACCTCTACACCCCGCAGTCCCAGCAGGTTTTCCCAAATGGATGCATATACTGAGAGTGGAGTATTATTACCCTTTATGTAACTGATCAACAGATATACTATGTGACACAACTTAAACACCGTTTTCTACTCTTAATCTCATAGCATATTGACAACCGTATGGGTAAGGCAATTAATTTATGATTTAAAAGTTATCAGTTTTGGTTTCTGGCACTGAAACAATACTGAGAAACACTGTTAAAGTTCAAGGTTTTTATCCCTTGCAGTTAATTGTTTTAATTTTATGATGCATCTGCTAGGTTCAGGGATATGTGCTGTATGTGTATCGTGAAAGTGCACTTCAATAAAGCAAGAATACATTTTTGCCAATCTAACCCCTCCAGGACAAATAAATCCTAAAGATGCTGTCATATGACAGCTAAACAGATTTTGTTCCAGTGTTCCCCTGTTTATTTACACTGGCTAAATTTACCTGCCCATTCATGTTCCACTATTATTCCAAATATGACAATACTCTGACTTTGAAAGAGTAAACAGACCCTATTCCAAATTTTCAGAGGAGTGTGGCATTTTCCGGTTGAGACATGTGGGATGTGCTGATATTATTCAGGGTTTAGATTTTTGACATGTATACAGCGCTTTCAATTGGGGGGTTTGCCATGTTTGCAAAACGCAGATACTTGCCTATTTACAGTCAGCTCTGTGCGTTATAAACAAACCAATTGTCCAACAGTTTGTGAGACTCAGGTAGCGATGCATACACTGAAGAGAAGCTCACATTTCTGGTTGGAAGCAGAAACACACCTGCTTTTAAACATTATGAAACACTTGGATATGCCTGTGTGCTTTGGAGATGGTATATAATGTAAGCCGTAGGATATTTGTTAATTGGAGTATGCATGGCAACACAAACAGCTCAGTAAGCGTATTGCCTTTTTTGGAACAAGGGCAAAAAACAGAATATTTCATGCATCTAAATGTAGTGATTGATTTGTTACTATGTTCTGCTGTGTAAACCTTTTCTGCTGGCTCTTTTCTGTCACTACTTTGAACATTTTAACATCATTCTTTGCTATCATGTCATCACTCTACTTTTCCTGTTCTCATGTTGACTGATGCATTCGTCTCTTGTTCTCATCCATCCACCTTTATCCATGACTGACAGACAAAAGTGAGTAGGATGCTGAAAATTGCCTCACATCTGTGCCAAGTTTGATACTCTGCTGTGACAGTTTTCTTGCTTTAGTTTTGTGTTTTTGTGTCCATGCTTGTTAGTAGTTACTCTTGTTTTATGTGCAGGGCAAGTTGTACTGTGGTAGATCAGAGAGCAGAGTTGTGTTGCAGAAGGCTGGCTGTGCTTCTGGCTGATCAAGATGAATTAGAACTGTGGCAAAAAATTGCATTGGTTGCCTCTGAATAGACATAGGCAGCCATGGGCATAGCCATGGAGTACCGAGAGTCTGCAGAGTTTCAACAAAGTCTCAAACTGCACCAGAGATTTCACAGATTAGTGCTCCTTCAACCAGAAAGGAGGATATAATCAGTCTTTTGTTGGAAGGAAATCTGCATACTCTCAGAACTCTTTGACACATAGTTGTCTATCCCTGCCCCAACAGATCTGGCGTTGTTTATAGTCGTGATGCAGTAGCGTCTTTGTAGTGCACCACTTTTAGCGTACATAAAATCTATTTGCATTCTCTCCCTTTGTGTTTCAAGACTATTTTTTTGTGCTCCATCTCTTGCCCCTCTGGTAAAAACAGCACAGAAAGAAAATGTTGTTACCTCTTTTAAGATCCCTCCTCTACTCCCTCTCATTCCTTTGCTCATTCATCTCTTAATGTGAAGTCTCTTTTTCATTTCATATATCAGACGACGGCTCTAGCAGACATTTTGTTATTTTATCTGTCTTTCTACCATTCTTTATGGATCCTTCTGTTGTCACTCCCCTTTATACAATATTTAAGTTAACCATTCTGTGCATTACTGCTCTTTCATTTACATTCCATTCAGTCTCCATCTCCATCACCTCCCTCCTCCATTTCATTTGGATTTGATTTATATAATTACATCTTTCCAATTCACTATAGCCTCCTCTCCCTCATATTTTATCTGTAATTCTTTTATTATTTTTCCCTTTATTCCATCTTTTTTCTCTCATTTTTTGCTTCCATCCATGCACCAGCCGGGCAAACCACAGCAGTAGTGGTGGTGGAAGTGGCGGCAGTCTGGATGAAAGTGACCGCCAGCGCCTGATCTCTGATTTCGCGACACGAGCGATCGCTGCCCATCGTCAGTGCGTTGCTAACGGAGGGGTGCTCAACAACCTGCCCAAGTCTGAGTCCAACATCACCTTTCTCTCAGATGAAAACCCCCTGACTATCAAGAATCCCATCTACCATGAGGACGGGACTTTGAGTAGCCCAGAGACTCTCGGAAGGAGCCAGAGGAGAAGGGATCTTCTTGGAAATTTCTCTCCCTCCAGGAAAGGCCTTCGAGAGGCATGGCTGAGGCTCAGCTCCCATGGTGGAGATGTGGGATTCGGTGGGTACAGTGGAAGCGACAGCGGATGGGGATCTGGGGTGGGACACAGCTGGACTCTGCCATCAAGACTGCATCGAAGAGAGATGTATGACGCTTTGAGACGCCAAGTGGTCATGGACCCTGTCCAGTGGGAACTGGAGCTTCTAAAGGCCGAATTCAAGGAGAGTAAAGATGCCGGTTTAGATTCAGGATTTGATCGGGGGTTGGATTCAGATTTAATGGGAAGTCCAAGTCTAGAACCGAAACTGACCGTCAAAGAACAAGCCAGACAGTTTGAGCAACAGGCGCTCCAGGAAATGAGGCAACGGCAAAGCAGAGATTCACGGGGATCTTTGTCACCTGACATGCTACTTTCTGTTTATCCAGAGTCTCCTCAACACAAACAGATCCCAACTCACAGTATCTCAACTGCTCCACTTAAAGAGGGTCCCCCAAGTATCATCGTCACCCAGAGTGATGGAGGGACCCCTCCACCCAGTCACAAACCAACTCCTCCTGTACTGCGGCGCTTTGGGGCAAATTTAACAGGAAATCAGGGTGCTGAAGATAGACTTCAGGTCCATTTAGAGATGATCCCTGATCCTCCATCAACTCCTCCTCCACCACCACCTGCATCTCCACCGCCTCCACCACCCACATCTGCTCCTTTATCTCCTCCTCCTCCAAAACACCCTTCCACACCTCCTCCTCTCCCTTCTGCTTTATCTCACTCCAACCATACAGAGCAGCAGCCTCCTGCTCCTCCTCATCCTCCACCTCCTCCTCCACCACCCCCGCCGCCTCCTCTCCCTCCCCCTTTGTCGCCCTCACTCTTGCGTCCATCCACCTTTGTCCTCCCATCAATCTCTGAGGCGCCAGCCCTGCGGCCCGTGTCCCTCCGCCCGCCACCGCCTCCCCTCCCCACGGAGCCTGAACTTCCCCGAAAAGAGCTTAAAGGAATCTTAAAGAACATCCAGAACATCGCGGACATTGAGAAGTCAGTGGCCAACATGTTCAGCCAGATAGATCAGAAACAGATCCCACTCAAAAAGGTCATGAAGAGCCGAGCCTCCATGGATTCTCTCGATTCTCTTGACACCTTGGATTCATTAGCAGCATCCGGAGGAGGAGGAGCAGAGGGAGGAGAGGGAGGAGAGGGAGGAGAGGGAGGAGGAGAAGGAGAAGGAGGAGGAGGAGGAGGAGGAGGAGGAGAGGAACCTCCACCTCCACAGATTCAGCCCAACCCAAACATGAACTCCATTGTGGAGGAGCTTGAGAAACGATTCCCCTCTCAGTCTACAATGCTCTAGCCTTTGCCTTGATAATATGGAAAGCACACAGAGGGGATTTCTTAAAATTGTTGTGTAGTTGCCGTGGAGCTGTCAAGGGACCTGATGCTGAAAATAGCTCAGTGGGATGCTGTGATGATTTGGTGATTTTTACCATGCTACAGCTGTGCTCTTCCAACAAGACTTCCTGTTTTCTACATAAGAAAAGAAAGGAAAAGAAGTAGGTCTAATAAAGTCTGTGGGTAGAAGAAAAATGTTTCTCCTCTGAAATGACTGTATTTGTTGCAAATGGAAAAAAAAAGAAGGGAAGGAGGCAAAACAGAGGTCTTGCATAGCCCTAATCATACTTGCCAACCCTCCTGATTTTCCCAGGAGACTCCTGTTTCTTTCATTACCCTCTCCCAGTTTCCTCCTGGGGTCACAATTCTCCTGTATTTCTCCCAAATTATTACAATTTTTCTCATCTTTCTTTTTTCTTATCACAACCTGTTTCTGGCAGTGGACAGCATGTATAAGCCCTCCAGCTCTGAAAGTTTCGACCTGGACAACAATACAGCGATACCAAATATTGCATAAGATGTGGAAGAGAGTTGTTCGCTGTTTCTAGTTCTCCTTAATACATTCATACTTGTCCTCCTCAGCGAATGAGAGATGGAGAGAAATAAGTCTGAGAGTACTAAGAGAAAGAAATTTCAGATGTCCTGGAAAGAAGAATTCCTGTTCTTAAGGGACATTTTAAAGGAAAGGGGCAGCTTGACTAACATACTCTTAGAAAAACATTTGTAAAATATAAATTTTCTGTGTTCTTGTTATCAAATTTGAAATTGGACGAGGGAAGGCTAAATACCATGGTACTGCTATGTTTCCCAGCTTATAATACCCCTTTTCCATACACATGTTCTGGCTTGGCTTGACAGTTTGACTTGGCACATCAATCCAACTAACTTGAAGACATGTCTTTAATTAAAAATGAGTTCAGCTTGAGTCAAGCTGCTGTAAAACATGGAATAGACACTTTATTTCCTAAAAATTCTTCATAATAAAAGTCCCCCGTTAATTTGTTATTCAAACACTTTTATTATGAAGCAGCAAAATCAGCAAATCTTCTCATCAGCAGTAACTTAACACAACTCCTACTCCAACCAAAAGCAAACATGAAACGATAAAATAAATCAGATACCTAATTAGTACAAGCATTACAAACTGCAGCCCAGCAGAGAAACTAAACTTCAAAGCACAGAGATTCATTTAGAAGCCACTGAGCTGAACATACAGAGAATTTTAAAAATGTCTTTCTCGCTGTCCTCCTGCATATGCATAAGTTGAGTCTCAATGCACTCTCTTGTTTGAGGAGGAGAAAGTTAGGTCAGTGGTTGGCCGGAGTCGGCAAGACGTCACTGGAGTCAGCTTGGAGGCATGTCAAGCTCACTTTGGCCCCACTCCAGAGAGGGTCCATCTCGAACACGACTCGGCACAGCTCGGTGTGTTAAAAGTGTTAATGGGATTCAAATCAGTGCAGCACAGCCAATGGATAAGTGGCAGTTACGTCAGTCATCTGCAGGCATCTGCAAAAAAAAAATGTTTACGGAGTATTTTTACTCAGTAGTTTTTAGTTTTTACTTAGTACTTTACTTAAAATTTTCACGGGGGAGGAACCTCAGGCACTCTGGTTTCCAAATCCTCCCTAATTTTGAGGTCTAAAGATTGGCAAGTATGGTCCCACTAAATTCAGTTATGTAACAGCTGGAAAGGGTTTCCACTCTCAGTTACTATATCCTCCACTATTTCTCTTTGACTGTTACAAGAAGAGAAAAGGATTAAAGAGTGTTTGAGGATAAGGAGGAAATGATAATCAGGTTAAGAGGTTAAGCCCATTTTTTAATTTGTGTGTCCCCGTTTCAGTGAACCTAGAAGGAATTCAAAAGCCTGCTTCAACACCCCTGTGCCGACGTAGTTGCTCGGAGGGCTAACTCATTATCTGCCTCAGCCATTATTTTAGTTTCTCCACAAACAACATTTCTGGGGCTTGTTTTTTTTTTATTTACACTGAGGAAAATTGGCTTGAATGGCTGCAGATGGGCACAGTGAAATCAAATGATTATAAGTGGCAAAATGTCTCCTGGTTAACTTTCAGTTTGACGACCGTCATTAACGTTTTACATCCACGCCAAGTAATTGACATTCTTGTCAACAACAAATTATAATCAATGAAATACATATGATTGTTGAAGGGGCCAATTACTGTGAGAAGCTAATTAGCCTCTACTTTTGGGATGGCTTTAACACCCTTTGGACATCTAAACCGGCTGATTCTAGATGCCGTGGTTGTGAAAAGGAAAATCAAGCAGAGGAGGAAAGAACAGTGTTAAACCTGCTGACTTGGTTTGAACTTTGCTGGATTCTTCATATTTTCTTTACATTGGTGGCTTTGCTGCAATATTTACAGGGCTACAATCAATGATCAGTGTCAGGTTTTGTTTTTGTTCTCCATTTCATCAATATTCACTGTTACATAGTTACCTAGTACTGTAACACTTAGTGTAAGAATACTGTCTGATCTGCACTATTGTAGGTTGCTGTCTGCAAACATCTTTCCATCTTTTTCATTAGTTTGCCTCAATGCACAACTACATATCTTTCTCAACCCTGTCTACTAGAAATGACATTTCTACCATTCTAAATTGTTTTTCAATTTACATTGTGCAACCAAATGTAGTCGCTGGCTTGATTATGGTCAAGGGCAATATTTTTTTGAATGATTGAGTTATCTACTTCACTGGAGCAACAGGGATGGATGGCAGGCAACACGCAGGACTCCAGAGACTGGGGTTGGTCTCCTGATGCCCATCCGTAATTACATTTAGGCAATGAAAGCAGCTTGCTTTAAGATTAGGGAAAGATTGGTTTCAGTTACATGTTGTTGTGTTTTGTGATTCAAATCACTGCTTACTTTTTCTGTTTTAAACCGAGACTATGATATTTCTTTAACCATAACTAAGTGCTGCCAAAGCATTATTTTTCACGAAAATGAGACATGTCTTATTCCGGGGACAGAAGCATGCCAACCTGAGAATCCTGGGAAATGCGCTGTTTTTAAGGTATAATTTTGGCTACAGTCAAAACACGATCATAAATCATAAATCAGGCAACACCATGTGTGACTAGGAGAGCTATGGGTTGCATTAACTGGTGCTATTAACAATTATTGAGGCAGAAGAACGCCATTTCAACATTAATCAAGACAATACCGCATGCGGCTTGACCTTCACTACAGCTGAATGGATGAAATGTCAAGTTTATTCCCTGTGAGCGTGATCTGTTACTGTCTGACTGAACAGCTTCATAGAAGTGATATTTTACAATTATTCAAATTATAAACAAAAAAATCTTTAAGGCAAGTAGTTTTTGTTTGTTTTCAAAGTAATTCTGCTGACCAGAGAATGATTTCATATTCTGTTCCTGTTCAGAGACTCTCACTGTGTGAGCCACAATGTCAGACATGGTTGGCCAAATAAAGTCAGTAATCACCCACAGTTAAAAAGCAGCGCTCTGAAAATCTCTTACTCGATTGGTGTGAGATTTCTGATGGATTCTTGGGGAGCTTTTGGCCGTCCTCCTCCAGTGAGAGCCACATTTCGCCACAGGGAACTGTTGAAGGTAATTGCTGCCATCACTGCCAGTATTTCACCCAGAAATGTTTTGAATTAAGTATGATTACAGTGTTCTTGCACGATTTGGGCTTTGACTTTGAATTTTGTCTGACGTTCTAACTGGCGCAGAACATCGTTCGTTGAACCTCAGTCCAGCGCACTCCATCCCTCGTTCACAGACACACTTTACATCCTCATCATTTAATCTTTTGAAGTATTTCCTTGCAAGGCTGGTGGCAGAAATCATGTTATGTTAAGCCACCAGTTACCGTACTAACTGCATTAATGCTAACAAGTGTTTGAATTCGTGCCACTTTGTACTTGTTAGCCAATTAATTAAAGCACTAGCTGTGCTCCATCAGTGCACATACACAGCTGTCCCACCAGCACAGACACAGCTGTTGCATATGTTTAAAGAAAGTAAACTAATCCCACATATTTTCTAAATATATTCCCATATGTTCTGAATATTTTAAGAAACATTTTTCCCAGTTTTTTATTTTGATATTTCTCAGGAAACAGGAAATGGTTTGTATAGGCATTCCCAGGAACCAGACCAGAACAGTCAATATAAGCTCATGTTCTATTGGAAATTTTGGCAGAAAATAAATGAAATAATAATGGCACTAAAAATTTTACCGATGTGTTCAGGTAACAACAGTTTTGTGACCTATACGCCTGAACAACATTCCCTTAACTGTTATGTTTAATTGTAAACATGTTAAGTGCTCAAAATTAGTTGTATACAAATGTAATTTCTAGGAGACAGGGTTGACCTTTTCATATCAATACTTACAGACGTCAACATGTGTTAAAACTAACTACCTTGCTCCACACTGCAAACATATACACGGTGAAAGTAAAACATTCTTTAAGTGGCTGTTATCTTCTGTCTTTTTGTGTCTGTATCTTTCTGTCAGATTGATTTAGTTGGTAGATATCTTCAAAACCACTGATCTGTTTTTAGTTCCCCATATATGATTCTTAGTTCTAAAAAGATCCGCACAGTCTTTCTGTTGTTCTCATTTTCATTTCATTTGGACCCACGTTGTCTGTGTATCCCCACTGGTCCTGCATTGTCTTTTAATGTTTCACAAGGTCATGTGAATGTTTTTTTCAAGGAGGCAAATGTTAATATGTAGGTAGGTGCATAGCTAAAGTAAAAAAATATGTCAAAAACATTTATGTAGAGTGATACTTTTTTAATAATATGTGCTACATTTTTATGAACTTGAGCATTCTATTGTTTATTTTACCCAGGGTTTGCTTTGTTAAAATCATTGTGCTGGTACTTTGGGAAATGAAAACTTTGGGAAGTAATGAAAAATACAAAAGGGTCATGAATATGAGACATTTTTCTCAATAAAATATGTTGCTGACTAACAGAGCAAGACCATTTTTACTTGACAAAAGGTTGAAATCACTTTCCAAACCAAGATTAGCCTTAGTGCTGGAAGAGTAACCATTTAGTACCTCATATTAACCTATACTGTGAGCTACTGTAGTAATGCATCGTAGTTCGTACCAAATAGTCTCCAGTCTTTGTCACTTTAACATTAGCACTAGTTATGCAATAACCAAGGTAGAAACCCCAAATGTCCAGATTTGTCTTTCAATGTTATGGCACTTTCCCCCCAAAAAAATGCCTCAGGGATTTGCAGAATTGTAGCAGCAGTGCTATGGGTATGTGCAAAGTGTGGCATCTACTGACTGACAATGACAGCATCTGTGCAGTTGTTTTCTCTTGATGGAATTGTGCCAGAAAAGTGTGCAGAGGGAGCCACGTACACAGCCCTCCTACATCTGCAGCATATTAATGAGGAAGTACAATGTTTCCCTCACCTCAGATATGAGATCCTGTGTTTTATGAAGGTCACACAGCCACATCTGGTCAAAATGAAACTAACAACTGGAACTTGAAGATGTTTCTACTCATCCAGGGCATTGGGGGGATAAAATCAATACACTTCAGTTGCTGTTCCGTGTTGAAGTTTCCCGTCTAGGCAGATGTAAGGCATAGTTAGGCAATTGCTTTGAGCCTCATCCATCATGTTGTTTGGTGAGACGACTTGGGTCAGCGCATCTCCAAAATGGCAGATTTTGTGGAGTGTTCTCCATATGCAGTGGTTAATACCAACCAAAAGTGGTCCAAGGAGGGACAACCAATGAACTTGCAAAAATGGGTGCCCAAGGCTCACTGGTGCGTGTTGGGAGTGAAGGTCAGAGTAGCAGTGCTGACGGCTGTCCACCGCCGAAACCTCCTGCAATGGGCATGTGGGCGTCGGAACTTGACAGTGGCGCAATGGAAGAAGTTGACTTGAACTCCAAGTTTGATTGAGTCTGTGTGGGAGGTAGTCAGGGGCAGACCTACCATTAGGCAAAGGTAGGCAATTTCCTTAGACCCCAAGTTACCAAAGGGCCCCATAAAACACCAAATAAACTAATGGTCTTTGGTTTGGTCTGGCCTTATGTCTTTCCAAATATCCACATGCTAAAATGGTATCAGAATGCTTAATTCGTGAGTGTTGTCTCACTAACCTATTTTGGAAAACAGCAGCATGAACAGACTGTTTAAAAAAACAAAGATACCCCAGCAGTTACAAAAAAAGGAGGACGCTGGAGGATTCTGAGGGTTGAGCCTGACCAATACTGGATTTCTGGGGCCAAAGGCAATAATGATATTAGGAAGTAATTGTCATTATTATTATTATTCAAGGACTGAAAAGGAAGGAGAACAAGAGATGGGGAGGGTTTCATGCCTGTGTTTGGCTTAGGCCTCAAAATGACTTGGTGCCAGATACCACAGGACACCACAGTCCAGATGACCCTTGACATGTCAGAGCTGTTTTGACAGCACAAGCTTACACAGTAAAGGGCAGGTGGTTTTAATGTTGTGGCCGATGAGTGTCCATTTTTTACATCTTATATGTGGTTAAATTACATAAAAATGCATTTGCAATAAAGTCAGATTCTACTGGGTGAGATGAGCAGATGATTCTGACCACGACTGTCATCTATAACTGCTTGTAAGATATGTCAGGTCTTTCTCTTTCCTTTGATGAGGTAACTGTAGCTGTTATACAGCAAAAGGAATGACAGGTCCATCTTATCTGCAGTCTCTCAGCTTTGAATTGAGACAGTACCTTAAAAATGTCTAAAATTCGCTTGTAAGGATCACAAGTAGTTTCATTTGTGATGTACAGCCAGAGCCTGTGGATATATAGTAGCTCTGTCAGCAGCAGATTTGACTGTCATCCGCTAACACGGTCTCAACAAGTTGTCTCCAGACGCATATTGTCATCATGAAGTGACACAACCGCCTCTGTCCCGCAAGACCAGCATGTCACTGGTGATCATATCTCGGCAAATGGATCAAATCATGATGTACAGCTCAAATAAAACAAATCCTGGTGGTCACATCTGTGGTTATCAAGGAATGAGATATGAGAGGATTTATACTGTCAGATACCAAACACACATACATTTGATTTATCTTTTCTACAGTGGTATCTATAGTGCTGTTACGTTACGAAAGAATAAGCTGGTTCAGACACACTCACACATCGCCTTTGCGGTTGTTCAGCAATGTGTTTCTCCTCTTACATACACAAAATCGTGATTAAGCTATAAACACTATGTTTCTAAGCTGTGCATTTATAAAAAAAAACCCCTCAAGAGTGTGAACATGTACACTTACACACAAACACACAGCTGCATTAAACAGGTTGCAGGCAGTGCTGCTGTTTCAGCTGACTGCATTGGAGATGTTTTATGTTAAGATTAGCTTTCAACCTCAGTGTGCTGCATGTCATTGCACACACTCATACACACTCTGCGTTTCTTCATTGTCTCACAGATGGATTCTGCTTCCACTCTTTCAGTTTTTATTGTATGCTTTTGCTGAAGAACAGACATCTTTTGACATCTGCGGGAATATGTATTGTTTACAACATTCAGCAAAGCAGACTGCATTTAATTGAAACTGAACTGAGAAACACAGATACAAGATGCAGTGAAAGAGAGGGTGTCATGTAATCGCAACGTCACAGGTTTGATCCTCGCTATAGCAAAGATTATCAGGGGAAATGTGGCCACTGAAGCAGCAAATAGACATGAGATGTAGCAAATTATATGTGCTGTAGTAGATGGTGTATATTTCAACATGTGTGTCAGACATATTAAATTGCATTTGAGCAACTCTCTGTATCTTAAAGAATTTGTTTCCCTGGTTTTGGCCCCTGGTTTTGGCCACCATTTCCATAAGTAGTAACTGTATTTACAAAATTCACTGAGATCTGGGAACAGGGTCACAATGCAAATAAAGAAGTCAGACACAGCAATGAAGAAGAGCAGTTTCCCTTAACTTATAACATAGATGGTTCATAACCATGAGGCAGTTTACAGACATGTCGTATCTACTATAGACGTGCATGCATAGATTTCGTGTCCTATGACAGATTACGACATTTTGAGTGTCCGTTCTTTCAGTTTTACTTCTGCTGAGATGGAGGTCTGGAAGTCCAGACTTAAATATCTCTACAACTATTGGAGGGTTTCACATGAAATATTTTGGTTGAGTTATCCATGGTAACCAGAGGATGAATCCTAATGACTTTGGTAATCTCTTAATTGTCTCTCTAGCAACAACAATTGGACAAACTTTTCACTTATCCAATGATATAGCTGCTCTATCCAGTTGTCTTTCATGCCACCCAGAAGATGTATCCTAATGATTTTGGTTAACCTCACTTTTGTGGTTTTGAGTGAAATTTCTCAACTATTGGATGGTTTGCCACAGTGACCAAACGATGAATTTCTGCAAAATCAATGTCATTTTGTGCAATAATGGCATGCTAACACACTAAAGTGGTAAACATTAAATCTTCTTAATATCAGCCTGTTAGGATGTTTATGTTACCAGCAGTTTAGCTCAAGGCAACGTGTCCAAGCACAGCCTCGCAGAGCCACTGCTAGCGTAGCTGCTGGGAACGTCTGTGTCACATCACAGTTGCCACACAGCCACTAGAGCTGGCCAGTACTTGTGCGTTTCAGAAGTGGCCCAGAGGAAGCTCTCTGCTCTGCTTCAAATGCATGCCTATTTTTTACAGAAGCTGCATCAAGCTGCACAGTGCAGATCAAGCCACAAAGGAAGTCAGCCACAAGAACAGCATAGAGCATCTGGTCAGTTTAAAATAAAACACCCTGTCCAGACTCCCGATCATAAAAACAGACAATGACAGGAAAATAATTAACTATGTAGCCTTGTTACCCATGGAATCACAAAATCAAATAAAAATGAAGGCATCCGAGCAAGTCAGCAGAATAGGGTAGGCAAAATGTTGGCTCTACAACTCTATGACTGGCTCATATGTGAGTATTGACTAAATATCTAAAAAGGCTGGGGAGGCTTTATTGTGATATGGTGTAAATCAACTCAGTAGAAGTTGAGGCAAGCAATCTGAACCCAACATTAAGTTTATTATACATCATAAGCGCTGTATAAATATAAAGCTGTTTGAGGGCACTTTGCCTGCAATGATTCTCCTCTCCCAAGACATTTACAACACAAAGATGCAATGTCTTGACTTATTAATTGTTTACCGTCCTTCAAACAGGTTTGTTCTGGAAATTTGAAGAGACCTGGTTATTTTTTTAAAGTTATTTTCTGCGTAACGTGCAACCACAATGAGAGAATGTATAAAAAATGAGAGAAAAGGGGGCTGTGTAGAGACACAAGGCTGAAATAAACATGGAGAGCGAAACAGGTAGGAGAAAAAGGAGGTAACAAATGAGGGGAGGAGAGAGAGTGCAAAAGGCGAAGGAGCTACAGTAGCTCTGTGAGAGACAAAATGTAGGAAGAAAATAGAAAAGAGAGAAGAGGGGAGTGTTATTGGCTGTTAGAGTCTGTGCCTGGTCTTTAAGAGCTAATAATATTTCTCTCCTCCTGTCTTTCTCATACACACTGCGAGACAAGGTGGAGAGGACACAAAGAGCGAGAGTCAATCATGTCAGAAGTGTGTATGTTTGTGTGTGAGATCAGATAGCTGTCTGTGTGTGTTTTTGTCTCGAGAGGGCCTAATAATGTGCCTGTCAGCGCAACAAGGACACTGAGATAGACTTATCTTCACACACTGGCACACACACAAACACAGATTACACAATGCAAGGCACATACTGCTGGTAGCTATAATCTGAGTATACACACATATACACACACACACAGTGATGGTGAAAAGATGCAGTTTCGTTCACCCAAAAAATCAACCTTTTCATCTATGTATTCATCCATTTATCCCTCTTCTATTCATCCACTGATATGTCCGTCAATACACCCACCCACCCTTCTGTCCACACCTTTATTTAGCCTCATAATCTCGTCTTTTTCAGCGCACTCAGCTGCACTTTGATACTGACTGAAAGGCCACGTTTCTCCTTGGTGTGTGTCTATTTTAGAAGAACAGTTATATTCTCATTTGAATTTATTTAATGAAATTCTCAAGTGGATTTACAATTTGCATGTGTGTGTTTGCATTCAGAAAGGAGAATCAGATGTCCTCTAAAAGTCACCATTTGTTGTTCTGTGATACATCTTCATTTGACCAGCTCATTACCTCGCTTTCGCGTGACAATACATCCTGCTGGCGACGTAGTTAAGACGCATGGACAGTGAGATTTTGGGCTGTTTTTCTTAGTTTGCTATTTTTTTTTTTTCTTTTGTGTTTTTCCCTTTGGCCCTTTCCCAACATTTTTTTTTAAATCTCAGCATCATTTTTCTCTCATTCTTTTGAAGTTTTTCTGTGTCTTACTCCATCTCACTGTTCCTCTCAGTTCTTGTTCTCTTAATTTCACAGAACTGTAAACAGTATCAAGCTTATTTGTTCATAGTACTTTCATCGACTTGTCTGCTGGGTGGACACAGTCTGATATGTGGTGAAATTAATAGCCAGTATTTGTTGTTTTCCTGCAAAGTACTATTAATGGTTGGAGAGTAGGATCTTAAAGGAGCAGTTTGGCATTTTGGGAGAACACTACAGGCCCTATACTACCTTTCTTACCTTGCATCCACATTGTGTAAGTAGTAGATATACCTGTGCATCCATGGATATGGTGGTCTTAAAATGAGGTGTGGTCAGGCTCATTGTTGGTACAGTTTGAGGCAGCAGAAAGCAGTTGTACTACTGACCAACAAAAACCTGATCTAAAGTCAGTGGCGCACCTACATTGGCGGGTCCACAATGAACATACACTCTCGGGCACTGTAATTAATCCACAGATTCTAAAAAGTAACATTATATGGGTTGCAGGTGGGTGAAATACAGTTAAACATGACCCCATTCAGAGATTCTGTGCGTATTTACACACCAGGCACACCGGTATCTATACCAAATGCAGCACCCTTGCACCTATTGTCTTTCTTTATGGCAAGATTATGTGCTGTTTAACAGTCAAAATTTGAGTTGGACGCTCCCTAAATGCACTTGCGCAATGCACTTTAGACCAGGCGCTATAGATCTTCTAAATAGGGCCCTATAATTTTAATGTCACTCTTGTCTGTACGGCAAATATAAAGCAATAAAGAGCCAGCAGGTAATTATCTTAGCTTAACGTAAAAACCTGGTAGCTAGCTGCTGGTTGCTGGTTGTCATTTTTTACATTTCAGTTTTTGTACAGATAAAACAGCATGTTCATTAATATACTTTACATATGCTGTTGAGCATTTCTGCCAGTGCTGCTGGTGCTGTTTCCATTTTGACCGATGACCCTCTGCCAGCAAAGAAAGCAGCCACACATCAAGTAACAGGCAGACAGGGCAGAGAGGGTCGTCACAATATAATAAAAATGCATTAAAGACAGATGAACATAAGTTCTTCTTTGGACATGAACTGAACAGAACATAAGCAAACGTTCTCTGAGTGTCTTCAGAGTTATGGGAAATCAACCAAACTGGGTGAAAGGCCCTGTCCAACAGGAAATAGTCAAATCTTTAGAATGAATTTCAATTTGCCTGGGACCACTGCTGTGTTAGAATTTTTACTGCTTACTCATATCATATTGGATTTTTTTTCTGGTGCAAAACCATTAAGTGAATAAAAAAAAATGAATTGAATAGGAATAATGTTGGAGATGCTCTGATAGTGATTTCATTACCACATTTCTGCCTGTGAAATCTATCCTACCTCAATGGTGGATATTTAAACTCTTGAAAACCAGGACACTGATATTGTGTTATGATTTTCAGTTCCAAAAACAGAGATCATCTGTCGAGAAATTTGAAGAAGTACTAACAGAGGGGTGTATTACCTACAGTAGATGCCAGTCGGCATGCCTGCAGTTAGGAAAGGCAGAGAGCGGCACCACCACAGACGCTAAGCAATGCACTGCTCTAGACGAGGTCAGCAGCAAAGGATTATAAAAAAAAAAAGGCCCACCTACAAAAAAATCAATATTGGTATTGATAAGTGCATGCTTGATTTAGAATATTTTCACAGCTTTCCTGCCATCAGACAGCCTTTTCTGATGGGAAATGGCTGTTAAGTAGGGTAGATATCACTGTCTCTATACCAACCAAACTCCATAGGCAAAATCAATATTTTTCCTCACAGAACTCAGGAGTTGCTAGTCTATCACTGCCTTGATAGGTTACTTTGTTTATGTTATTGTGTGACTTCTGTTTTAAAAAGTTGGCTCAGATTCACTAAAATCACACCAACTAACTAACAAATCGAAGCAGTTGGTAAACCAGCAACTCCCTTGTTCTGGGAGGGAAAATGACTGATTTTGCGTGTGGAGTTTGGTGGATTTGGAGAGAATGATACTCTGCTTATTTAAAAGTCATTTCTTATCAGAAAAGCCTGTCTGACGGCAAAGTAAAGCAGTGAAAATATTCTAAATATAGTGTACACTTAAACTGATATTGATTTTTTTCAAGTTTTTAAGTGGATAAAATAACTTTTGCTGCTGATCCTCTCTACAGCAGCTCATGAGTTAGCTTCTGTGCTGTTACTCCTCTGCTTCTACAAGACCTCCATCTGCTGTATAATACACTCACTGCAAACAGCCCCACTTTAAATAATCCAAACTATCCCTTTAAGAATTTATTGTTACGTCTGACCTTTAAAATGATATTTCTCACACTTTGATCTTTATAGTAATCCCTTAAATTTTATATCAAAGCTTCAAAACTTCAGAGCGGAAATATTGACTTGTGTCTGTTTTCAAACCTAAAAGAAAAGGTTAACCAGGACACCAAATAGTTTCAATAGTGCTGTACTATTATTAGACCTGTACCTGTACAAAAAAACAGACAGAAATGTTTGATTGGAGTCAGAAGGGAGCATCTCAAAGAGGAGAAGGTTGGTCAGGGTTCGTTTGATTGCTAAGCGCTATTAAACTTGAGCTGACATCTGTTGACTGGTGATGTTGAGAGTATGTGCAAGCACAATGCTGAATTTATGCTAAATAGTGTGTTTAGATGCACAGATTTTACATTATACATGCATGTGTTGTGTTTATCTTTGCTAGCCCTGAGAATAAACAGCCCTGCAGTCATGAATAATACATCCCACCTATTAAACTGGTCACAAATTACACACTAATGGAAATATGATTTTATTATTGTTGTGGCTAATATTGATATAACCCCATGTATGGGCTTTATCAACAATAGGACGAGCTCATTTGGGTTGTAAATGAGATTTGATTATTATATATTTATGAAGGTGTAATCAGCATATTTACCATAATAAGACAGCAATATAAATAGTAAATGACAGTGCAGGAATGGTGTACTGTAGATTCTCAGCTCTCTCATTTAGTTTTATACTTTACTAGTCTCTTTCTCTCTCATATAGCTCTCTATGTGTCCCCATTTATCTCAAAATACACACACTCCCATGCATACGCTAACACACATCTCATCTTCTCGCTTTCTTCTTGGAAACTGGGTAAAATTTTCCCAAAATGTGATCTATTTCCAACGGCCACTTCCATTTGAGTCTTGAGTTTAAACATCCCATTTCCTCTGCAGTGTGGAAAGTACACAGCAAAGTGCTGACATGTATTAAAGACACGTCCACATCAGGAGGATTATGTCTAATGACAGGTTGTCTTGGTAATGTTGGTTAGTGGTCTTTCTGTTTCTCTCTTTGATCTTCCAGCCGTGGATACGGACAGCCTGAGGTAGGTGTCTTTCTCTGCGTGGATGTAGTATAGTTGCATGCGTGTGTTATTCACTTTTTCGTCTTTTCCTCTGATGTTTAGTGGTGTCCTTTGTTGTTTTCTGCTCTTTCTATTCTTGTTTTGTTTGATGTAATCAAGACAGAGCAGCATGTAATCAGTGCCGTGTATTTACAATTTACTGTAGCATAATTGAGTTTCTCCCATGTCTTAAAAAAAACATTTTAAGACTCCTGCAGTTCATTGTTGGCATATAAAGACTGATAAGGAAAGTTAATCCTCTTTTTTTAAATCCAAAAACGTGACTTTTGGAGATGAAGAATACTATTAGGCCACAGACACACTCGCTTTTTAATCACGTGTTTGCGAAGACAACCGGCTGCATCGTGAGATCCCAGGTATCAAAACTGTGGTTATCAACTTTCTTTGTGAACCCAGGATTTCTTCTTCAGGCTCTGCACGCGTTCATATAAAAAGGGGGCGTCTGCTGCGTCATTTGACTCGTCAGATGTTCCAGTCGTATGCCGACAACTTCAGCCAGGAGGATCAAGTTGTTATAATGAAGAGCTATAAAGAATATAAAATATATATATATCGCACATAAGGCAACAGAGGAATTACTAATTGACTAGATAATCCTTCAATACCTGGCATTTATTTCTAATGAGACAGCTGCATATTTAACAGTTAAACCTGATACAGAATATGTACATATGATGCTCAATGTGCATTTAGGTCTGATAATGTCCCATAATGAAGGATATGTGGAAATCACTTCAGTTTTTGGTCAAATCAAAGGGAAATTCATTTAATTAATTGAATGTTTTTTGTGATAAATAGGACAGACTAATCAGTTTTGGTGTTGTGCAAAATGAACAGGATGATTTTCCGCATCACCAACTGAGGTTCACATGGGAACACGATATATACAGTATGTACTGCTGTAATCCCATGGCTTTGTTTGGTAGTATTATGAAAGTATGGCTTAACAGGTTTACATATATAAAACAATGTCTTAGCTGAGAATCAACATCACACATAAAGGAACAGAAGTTAAAGGGTGGTGCATTTTACAGCTGATTTAATCCAAAACTCTGAACATCACCTGGAAACATCGTCATAACAGAGCCAGTTTGTCTCCGGCTATTTTGACAAGCATATTTTGTCACTGTGCAGCGACAGTGACACATGATACAAACATTTGCAACTGACATGCCTACTTACCCCTGATCCTGACACATCCCCATACTGCCCCCTACACTGCCCCTGCCATTCACATCTTGTCTAATTGTAGGTTAGGACATGCACAACCAGTCCTCCAATCAGATGTAGGGTCGGCGATGCAGCCATCACGTGCATGCAAACGTGTACTTAAATACAAGTATATCTCCGTCTTTTAATATTTACCAGTATTTAACAGTATATAGACCTGCTGGAAACAAATTTTACCTCACATTCATTGTATGTAATACACATCTTACTATTGTATGAAAAGTAGTCCATGCGCACAGAACTGACTTTTTAGTCAGTGAATATCCATTCCCCCAAAAGCCGTATTTGATTTCCAGCAATCACTTTGACAGCATTCACATTCATAAACTTGTAAATATTTTATTTTGAGCTGATACTAAGCTCCAAAGTGATATTCACTCTAAAAAAAAGTAATACCTGCTTCTATAAAATTGATTGACAACACCAAACGAGAATAAATTCTCAGACAGGATCATCTGCATTCTGGCGATATTGAATGAGGAACATCATGTATTTTACATTTCCACAATAGATGTTTAGCATTTTAGGGGAGAACTCCTAACTTCTTTCATTTGTCTTGTCATTCGCCGCTTTTCTTTCCCTCTGGCAGACACAACAACTTCTCCGACCCTCTCTGCTCAGACCAGAGGTACTCTGTCTCTCTTTTCTCAAAACTTCTTCACTCAGCATGCGTGTCTCCGCTTGAGTGTGCGGGTCAATGTAATCAGAGGTGAAAAAGTGCAAAGTTCTATGTTTAAGTATGTATGAGTGTGAGTGTTTGTGCAGATAAATTTGTGTAGGTGTATTATGCGTCTCTATCTGTGTGCGGTGTGCACATGTGGAAAGATGCTAACAAAACTCTGTCAATCTAACAGGAGTTATCAATGGAATCTGGCATCGATCCCGGTCAAGACTACTACACACAAGATTATTACAACTATGATCACGGGTTTGTATTTTTCTCTGTCTGGATGGTTTCCTGCCGCACATATCATTTACATAAACAAATGTGCTTATTCACTTGACTGTTATCTTAACCTAGTAACTCTTATACTTGACAGTTTTGAAGCTTTTAAACTTTTTTCTGAACTCAAATGAACTTTCTGAACAAATGTAAAAAGAGAAACAAATGTACTGTAGTTGACTGTAGCCGCTCTGGTGCATGAGCATTTACATTTCTCTCTAGCAGTGCAGTCGTGTTGAAAAATAATACAGAATATTAACCATTAGTGACACACACTAGCAAAGCTAGTGAAGTCAGGCCACATTTCATCTCTGACCTTCGACCTGGAGCGGTGACCGACAGCGCTCACCACACCTCTGATGAATCACATTTCCTCCTACATGATTCTGGAGTTCACTGTGTGCACTTTATCCAGCTGAGCCTCGTGTCAGCCCTGTGGCAGCTGCTTTGATATCGGGCTGACCGTGTCAGTCACACAGTATGGTGGCTACTGTGAAATGTTGACACCGGTGACCTGCCTTGTACCTTCCCACTCGCTTATGGTGTGTATGTTTCCGATCTACAGGAGTCCAGGAGAGTTGGAGGAAGATCTTACAGTGATTTTGTTCCAAGTGTTGTGTGTGTGCGCATGTACACTCTTAGAAATAAAGGTTCCAAAATGGTTCTTTCTGAAGGCCTGGGGTTCTTCCCAGAGCCATTTGCTTTTGAAGAACCCCCTTTTTTTAAAAAAAGAAAAGGGTTCATTAATTATTCTTTGTAAGACTAGGGGTTCCATTAAGAACTATTTTTATCAGAACCATTTTTGACAGGAAGTATTACTGGAGATATCGGAGTTGAAAGATCCGTTGAAGATAGTTTAGTTTTGTTTTTGCTCCATCTGTAAAGTACAGCATGGTTCTTTGTAGAAACTTCAGGAGGCAAGAGGGTTAAAGTTGAAACCCTTATATATATATATACCCTTAATATTTTCATTTTTTATTGTTCTAGATGGAATATGAAAGGGTTCTTAGTAGAACCTCCTTGGTGGGCTCTAGATGAAATCCTTGGAACATTAAAGGGTACTTGGTAGAAACCCCTCAGTGAGTTCTAGATGGAACCTGTGGACTATAAAAGGGTTCCCAGTAGATTCCCATTGATGGGTTCTATATAAAACTCTTGGAATATAAAAGGGTTCTTGATAGAATTCTTGGTAGAACCCCTGGGTGGGTTCTTGTTTGCTCCTTTAGAAGGGGGAAAAGTTTTTCCCCAGAGAGCATTCTGGGTGGAACCATTACACCATAAGAGGTTTCACTGTAGAACATCTTATATTTACAGATGGGTGTAAGTGTAACCCTTTATGTTTGGTACTACATGGACCCCCCTGACAAAGGGTTCTCCTATGGGGACAAAGAACCCAATATGGTTCTAATCAGCACTTTTATTTCTAAGAGTGTACTGTATATATATGTGTGTGTCATTCTTTGGACGCTCGACAAAACAAGAAATATTATATAGAAATGATGATATGACGAACACACAAATACACATTAGATCAAAGCGTTCATGAACAAGACCTCTGAAGATTTATTGCATCCGTCCCGTGTGTGTGTGTGTGTGTGTGTGTGTGTGTGTGTGTGTGTGTGTGTGTGTGTGTGTGTGTGTGTGTGTGTGTGTGTGTGAGAGAGAGAGAAAGAGAGAGAGAGAGAGAGAGAGAGAGAGAGATTCTACACCGAGCCTGCCATCTGTGATGCATTGTGTAATTTTTATAATTTTAGCTGCAGACTCGCGGGAACTTGATTTTATACGCCCACCCACACTCACACATAAATACACAGTAGCGGGCACACACACACACACACACACACACACACACACACACACACACACACACACAAACACAAACACACACATAAATTCTCTCATGGCAAACATTCATTCACTCACTCACTCAGAAATGCTCTCTTGCTCATTCTTTCTTTTACACACATGCATGCACACACACACACACACATACACACACTCATACACACACAGCTAATTCTCTCTGCCTAGCATTGCAATACTGTAGCAGCTAATCAGGCAGCCAGCCGTGGAGGCAGACAATGGGCCAGATGCTGTTGGCTTAGAGCAACATCCACAAACTCATGTCTGACTCGGTATGTACACAGGAGCAGGAAATCAGACTTTGTGACCTGGTGGGACTCAGATATAATCACCTTATTTGTCGTAGTTGTTAATGAAAGGTGCAGGATTTTTTTTCTAAAATGAAGCTAACAAATGCTAAACCACCACTTGGGACAGAGGCAAAGTTTTCAGAGTTCGGAGAGTTTTTGAGAAAAAGACAACAGCCGTTCCAGTATTTACTTCCACAGCCATAGGTATCTATTTGGAAACTGTTTGGACGGATGGATGATCACCTTTTGACCTTTCCTTTAATCTGTCTTCAAAAGATGAAATCAAAATGGGATTTTCTCCGCATGTGGGAATGCAGCCATCTGCCATTGGCATGATTCTGATTGGATTTATACAGATGCTGAAAATAACTTGAACCATTTGTTGCACAGGTCTGGTGTTTGATGCATGGCTGAAAAAAAAAACAACAACACAAAAACAACAAAACAAGCCAAATTCATGTTGCCCTCTAGTCAAGAGTAAAATACTCCAACCCGTACACGCCACAGAGCAGTAAGGGATTAAATCTCGCTTTTCCAAAATCGTTACTGGCGTGGGTGATGAGCAGTGTGACTGTCATGAAGCTGATAGGTGCTGAGTTAGGGCACCCACATAAAGAAATATAGGATGAGACGGGTGAAATCTGGCATTATCAGTACAATGAGGATGCAGTTTTCATGAAGCAGGACAAAGGTGGGAACATAAAGAGGAGGAGAGTAAAAATCTGCATGTCCAGGTTGTTTGACGTTGGATGCAAGGCGTATGAAAATACGCATTACAAATTGGAAACAATATTACAGGGATGGTTGAACATTTGGAGAAATGTGCTGATTTGCTTTCTTTCAAGGAGTTAAAGCTCCTTTATGCCCATTTCTGTACAAAACCAGATATGTACATTTTAAACATGGTTGGGAGGGTTACTTTAAAAATGTATTCCAAATCATGTATTCGGAAACATTAAAGTAATGTAACTTGATTACTGTCTGTTACTTTAGGATTATTTCAATACCAAATATGGTGAAAGCATTTAGCCTAATAAAATGTTGTCCAGCTATTCCTTCCATCGTCATGTGTGAACGTGAATTTCTCAGTAGAGTAGTAGTATTGACAAGTTAGCCAGCTAACTGTATTTCTGTGTAGCTAACATTAGCGGCTGGTCTTTGTAGCTTATGTTAGCTACATTAGTTGGCAGTTGGTCTGTGAAGCTTAACTTGTAGATGTTTATTTTAATCAGATGTTGAGTTCTTGAATGATGGCAGAGATTCCACAGCTGGAAGGCAATCACTGTACTGTGAAGTTTTCTGATTTAAAGATAAAATTTCCACCACAGAAAGCATTTTGATAATGAATGGCTGTCAGATGGTTTCACTGAGACCAGAGTGGTGTTGTGAGACTTGTGAAGTGTGTGCAAGCTGTTCATGGTAGTACATCGTTCTTTATTTAAAATGTATAAAAGTTGTGATCCTGCCAGTAATCCCTATATTAACTAAATGTATCTGTAATCTGATTATGTATTTTTTCTGTAACTGCACTGGAATACAGTTACCTTTTTTTGCATCCTAATTACATAATCCCATTACCTGTAATCTGTTTCTCCCCAAACCTGAAGACAACAATGTAATCCTGGGCTACTTATTGTTTTAATGTGAGAGAGACCCCTTGTGGCAGAACATTTTGTGCATTTAACTCTTGGCAAAAAAAAAAGGTAAATAAGTGTATTTCCCAAAATGTCAAACTGTTCCTTTAAAATTTGTTCCCATTTGTAATTAATGTCTTCATACACATTCATGCACATCATTTAAAACAAGCTGGACATGCAAACTTCTACTCCAGAGATGTGATATTACTAACAAAGTTAGGGGATTTTCGAGAGGCAGATGAAGAAAAGAACGATAAAACTGAACCAGCAGACATGACTTTTTGTCCCTTTTATGCATCAAGCTCCAAAAATATATGGTCTAAAACTTCCCATAATGCAACTAGATAGCAATTTTCTTTAGAGCCCCCTGTGTGGTAAATGACCACTTCTTGACATCTCCAAACTGACAGTGTATAATGCATGTTCTGGTAAAATACGTGGTGTTATAGTGATGTCACTTGAGTCATTTTCTTTTCAAACCTCACTGCAGAGACTGTGCAATTGTTTTTACAGGCTGTTACTTTTTACCATGATTAGTAAATGGACGTTCACATGCAGATTTAATAGATTCCCCGTAATAACCTAGATTTAATACACCAAAATACTAAGTCCATTTTCCACACTCTAAATTCTTCATTTTGTGTAATTTTGAAAAAAAAAAAAAACTTCAAATGAATTCAACCTTGCACTTATGAAACTTTTCAAAAGGTATTCAAGCATACAACACTAGTAGTAGTGTCATGTTTAGGCCTTTTACTGTAGAAAGTACACACGTCCTGCTGGGACTGACCATCAAACAGTCATTTAGCATTTGGACACCCAACTAAAACAGGCCAGTGACCCAATTAGGTGCATTCTGGTCCATACACACACAAAAACACATCACCAACCCTTGGCTGCAATGCCTGGCGACTTTGAAAGGCATGAGCTAATTCTCAGTTTATTACTGCCCCCTTGTGGAAACATGAGGAGAGGGAAGAGTGAGAAAGAAAGGAAAAAGAGAATGAATGAACGGAGGGAAAGAAAGGAGAGGAAAGACCACTCGGAAGGAAGAAAATGTAAGCAAAGAGTTAGTGTAGCCTTTAAGTAATTTGATTGTGTGTGTGCACTTCAGTTTGAGTCTGCGGGTTAATGACTGTGAAATCCCATAAGCAGGTTTTAGTGGAAGGTTAAGACTCATTACATTAGCTTGCAGAGGCCATACTCTAAGGATTATAGCTGTGAAACACTTATAACTGACCCACTCTTTTTGTTTTGACCCTTCCATTGTTCATTTGTTCTTCTTTCTTTCCCTAACGCACCTCTGCCTCCCCTTTATCTCACCCAAACACATCCGTCATCCACTCGCCTCTTCCATTTGTTTATTACTTGGCTACTTAATGTAATAGGGAGGGCTACTTCTCCCACCAGTTGACTGTGAGCAGAGTGATTACAGGAAGAAAACTTTTCTGTACAACTCTGTTACGGAGCCCAGCCAAAGGACTTCCATCAGATTTGTTACTTTAATCACACTGGGACATATTGTTTCCAGGATAGCATTTGAAAAGATGTGTTTTTTTTTTGACCCACTGGCTCTCCGAGTTGCTTGCTGCAGGGCACGAAGCCCAAACAGTGATACACAACACAGCTTTTTTGGCCGGGGGAGCCGAGGCAGGGCTCCCGGCAACAGGCAACAAAGAGAGACAAAAGGGAGGGGAATCGATTCCAGTGTTTCCTGCTAACAAAATGTCTCCTGGCAACAAAATGCTCCTTTTGTGATAAAGGCCGCTTTGCTTAGGCAAGTCATTAGACCGTGCTTATCATCAGAGTGAACAGCAGTTTTGCCCTGTGTGTTGCTGCTTTAAGTGTCTGTGGATAAGCATTAGCCAAGTGCAACTGTTTTGTTTGTCCATTATATTTCTCACCTGTCCTCTTCTGAATGATAGAAACTGTTGAACAGTACAACAGCTTCCTGTAAATAATAAACTATTTGTTTTAACATAAAAAGGTTAGTGTCCAAGCTGCCTCAAACTTTTCTAGTCAAATAAATGTGATTTTAATTCAGTTGTACTTGAGAAAACATGTTGAATAAACTTAAGATATTAAGTTCACCCACTACTGATAAACATTTATGACATTTAACACAAACTTTTAATTAACTAATTGAATGCTAACCTCCATCATGCTTTGCAGTGTTTCATTATTGTGCAAACCTGCAACTTAAAGTGAACTGGAGACACACAGCAGTTTTTCATCATATATGTTTTCTTCATACCATAAAAAAGAACAATGCATTCTGGGAAGCTGATATGCTGATCTTGCTTCTTTAAAAACTGAATTTAATGAGTTGATTGAACTTCGTATAGTACGTTCATTCATTTAAGTCATCAATTTCAGTCAAAAGACTTCAAGTTCATTAGAAATGTAAGTTTAATAAACTTGAATAAGCCCTGGGAGGCGAGTGGGAAAAAAAAGAAAATTCTGGTGATTCATTCTAAGTCTGATCTAAATTTATTTGTTTATGAATTAAGAACAGGAGGAAGAAAGATATTGCTGGGTTAATGGTTCCAAGTTGCATCCTAGAAATTAGTATTGTTAATTAAAATTAGAGGTATTTTAATTAGAACTAATCTGCCTTTTGCATTAAAATACATTTCCAGCCAAGTGAAGGACATGACAGTAATGTTACATAACTTCCTCATGCACCATATACAGTATGTGTCTTGTGTTTAGAGTGCATGGGAAAAAAATTTAAACTCACCTGGAAGAAAATCTGAATGTTTTTAGATCGATTGAGAAAATGGGATAGTGGTGCACTTCAAACAGAAAAATACTGATACTGAAAACTTTTTTGTCCACCTGTTTCACAAATGAAAAGAATTAGTGAACTTGAACTTAGAGAGATCATCCTGATAAAATCTTTTTATTCACCTCTTCTTAAGGCATAAACACAGTAGAAAACAATTTCGACCAGACTTAGATAATGGACCACCAGAATTTTATATTATTCTCACTTGCCTCTCACTGTTTCCTTGGCACAGCCTCTTACTTTTTATTGTTTATCTGTAAATCTCTGTTTGTTTGTTTTTCTTCCCTTCCTCCCTCTCTCTGTCCAGGTATGACCTTCCACAGTACGGCAGTCGCAGGAAGCTGATCTCACCCTCCGGCCTCTACGATGAATATGGAGAAGTTGTTGTTGATGACGATGGGAGCTACTACTACAGCCCACAGGAGTCTGACGGAGAGGTAAAAAAAAAAAACACATAAACACATCATATGTTAAGTTGAGAAGTTGCTGAAGGGTCACTTATTGATTTTAAAGTTGATTTTTAAAAGTGTTCTAACAGAGACAAAACAGAAATGAAGTTAAGTACTGAATTAAGTTTTAGTTCAGCAAAAAAATATATGAAAAAGCAAATTTTTAACAAATGGACTATTTTTAATCGAGGCTCGGTTGTTTAAATGACATTACATTTGGTGAAGCGTGCATTATTGCTTATTTAGGACTCAAAACTCAGGGACTTGACTATGGAGTTGCAAAAAGAAATGACTTGGTCAAGAATGGGAGGTGCAATGTTAAAGCCTACTCCTAATATCAATGCTGACATTAATAGTGATACATGTCTTGTTTGCTCCTTTTCTAAAATTTCTTATCCGTTTTTGAATTAATATCATCATGACAACAGGTGAGGAGACAGTTTCAAGGAGGTAGATTAGCCCCACATCCTGCCTACCTCCAGCCCCGTCCTCCACTTTCTCACGGGCCCTCAAAGAAGACGCCAGGAGCCCCAGCCGCGAGAACTGAGGGCGACAAAAAACAACCGCCAGACGGTGGTCCAACCATGAGCACAAAGCCCAAGAGCTCAAGCGCGGCCGCCAGGTTGAAGGCCGTGATGAGAGTGAGCTCACTGCTGTCCTCTGGGAGCAAAACATCTGGACAACCTCCTGCCATCCACCCGCCCTGGAATAAAGCCCGAGTCAGGCCGGTGGAAGAGGGGGAAGGAAGCAGAGACAGAGTAGACAGAGTGGAGGAAAGAAAAGGGGAAGGAAGAGGATTAGAGAGAGGGGAAATGGGGAAAAGAGAAAACAAAGGGGGAGGAAGAGATGAAGCAGCAGAAAGAGGGAGGGAAAGAGCAGAAATGGAAACGTGGGGAAGAAGCAACAGAGGTGGCGTAATGAACAATGCGATGAGAAATGCTTTGGAAAGAGGAGAAGGCGTCAGGCCAGAGCATAGGGGCGAGCTCCCTGGCTTGTTGTCCACCGGCCACTACGCCAGCCTGGACGGCGGCATAGTCATCGACGGGAGTTATTTCCAGACGTCAGTTGAAGCCAGCAAACCCCCGCCGGTGAAACAAAAGCTGAGCGAGGCCCTCAGTCTTATCTCCCTCGCCAGAAGGCTCCAGGGACCCACCAGGGTGGGAGACGAACAGTGGAGCGATGGAACGAGCTGGGACCGAGGAGAGGGGAACAGCAGGAAGATGTATGGCTCCGTAGGAGATATGAGTGTTTCTGCATCAGTGTCGGAGCAAGCCAGGGGAGAGGAGAGGAGGAGGCGGCTGGAAGAGGAGAATAATAGTTCCTCTGAGCATTGGTGGAAGAGAGAGAAAAGATTTCATGACAGTGATTCAGAAACAGGAAGTGGCAGCAAAGAGTCTCCATCAGAGTTTAGTCAATCTGACGCGAGCAGCCTCACCTCATCAGTCACAGCCGAGCGAGACAAGACCGAATCTGATACAGAGACGGAAAAAAATGAGTCTGACTCAGGGACAGAAAAGGAAGAGGGAACTCCCGACACAGAGTCAGAGAGAGGGTCAGAGTCTGAGCGGGAGTCGGGGCTAGAGAGTGAGGATGAGGGGTCGAGCAGAAAACGCTCAAAAAGTGTCAGTAAATGTTCTGCACGTAGAAACAGTATTAGCAGTAAACGTAGTAGTAGCAGTAGTAGTAGCAGAAGAAGTGCCAACGTCAAGAGACAAAGAGGCAAAGCAACAGATAGAAACAGCAACTCTAAAAGTTCAAGATATTCAGGTTCTAGGCCCAAAACGTCTAAACATTCCCGCTCTTCACATGAAACAATAGAAGAAGAGGGCGGAGAAGACAGCGAAGCAGAAGAGGAATCAGAAGAGGAGGAGGCAAAAAGCACTAGTTCTCGAAAGTCTTCGTCAAGCAGGCGATCCACCAATCGCATCCAATCAGAGAGCGACGACTTGTCACCCATCATCGAAGACACTGAGGAGGAGGAGGAGGAGAGAAGCAGCAGTCATGGTGGCAGAAAGGGAGATGAGAATGAAGAGGAAGAAGAAGAGGAGGAGGATTTTGAAAATGAGTCAGCTGATTGAAATGCAGATGAAGCCTCAGCCCCCCTTCAAAGATTAAATTCTTTGACACCAAGTAAGATCTGGGTGAAAACCTCTGGATTGGGCGTGAAGTCGTCACCTGGGTGGAATTTATTACTATAATCTGTCTTCTTTTTCCTTGTTTGCTGTAATTTACATTCACGGGGGTTGAACTTGCCTGTGTGTCCCCCTCTCAGATGATCTTTCTGGGGATCTTTCTGCCACATTCTTCTGCATGTATCTTGATTGCCCTTCCTCCAATCGGCCTCCCTTCCCTTCCATCTCTTCATCAGTCTCGACTTCCTCTAAAACAGCTCTGATGCTCCTGAAGCGCTCGCCTGGTTTACGTACCTGAAGTTTTGATGTGTGTCAAGCTCCACTTCCAGCCGCTTATTTCTCTGTATTCGCTGACCTGTCTTTGCAGCACTAAAACTTTTACATTAGTCATTTCCATTTCTGTGTCGATCCTTGCCGTCAGTTCTTCCAGCACCTGTTTTATCTCCAGGGGAAAATTATATGCTGTCTTTGTAATGGTAAACACATTCTTTCTTCCATACTATCAAGGCTAAATGGAAAAACTGGGGGTTATTTTGTTATTTTCTACTTCTGAAGTGTGTGCACTTGCAGAAGCAGTGTTTTTCTACTCTAACAAAAAGGAGGTTTTACCATCATATAATGTTTTTACGTTAGCAAGACTTACATCCATTATAGAATCAAGACACGGTAAAGCTTTTCCTCAATGCTTAAATTTGTTTAAATTATTGGAACCACATTATCAAAAGGCTGCTTTGTGTGATATCTGGAGTAAACACTGCTGCTCTGACTGTCTTTGCTGTGTAGTGTGTTTGCAGTGTAAAAGCGCTACCTTTATTTCTTGATTTTACGGGACATACATCTTAAAAAGAAAAATGGTCACAAATTAAACTTAAGCTGAAAATGTTGCTTCTCCTGACCTCTTGTGGTTAAAGTTCTCCTCGCCTTGCTGCAGTAGAGACATATTGACGCTGTGGTCTGGTGTGGTTACGTACAGGTCGGTCCCATACGCTCAAAACCACAGGAGGTCACAGTGAAGCAAAGCTAATGTTAAAGTATAGATTCAGATTTTGCGAGTCTTTCTTAAAACAATACTCACATGCCTACATTTACAGTACATTGAAAGAGTCAGTGGTTACTGTAATCTTTCTTCTGTCCAGACTGGCTGAGGAGAGATCAGCTAATGTCATGTAATGGGGAAGTTTAACCCAAACTAAAATGAGTTCTCAGCAGTTGCAGCCAAATCTTCCAAAGTTTCTTCCAAAGTTACAGTTGATATCGGTAAAACGAATTACTCTATTAGTTTGTGTGTTTTCCCTGAGGCTCAGCAAGGAAAAACTGTCAGGGAAACAAAAAGAAGTAATTTCAGACTAAAATCACTTTAACTTTGCAGAGACTCTCTGGATTTGACTAAAGGTCAGTTCATGGTTGCCACATCCACGTGGCTGTACGGGTCCATGTGACTGAATCCGTCTCCGTGTGCAAACGTCCACGTGGATCCATGTGCAGACGTCCACACGCCTGCCAGAAAAACAGACTAGATGCTTGTTTTGTGTACTGCATCATGTCATGCATATGTGGTGTATTAACCACCAATAATCTCAGTAAATGGCAGGTGTCAGTGTAAGAGCCGTTGTATTGAACTACATTGGATGGTACAGGTCAGGTGTGCTAAATTATGTGGCTATTTAGTGTACAAACCCTTTTGTGATCCATAGTCTGACAATTTCATAGTGATTAATGTATTAAGAATCTGACTTTGAAGAAACTTATAATTTAATTGAAATTTAAATTATGTTCTCAAATGGTCTAGTTGTTCATACGAAGATGCATCATTTATAGTAGGATATATTTGTATATTGTTTATTTCAGTGGAAAGAATACTTGTAAATGTTCAGGCACGACAGGAGAGCACAGCAACTGTGTGAAAAAAGTGTTTTAAACCATGAGACACAGCTCAAACGCCCACAGACGATAAGTGACCAGGAGTTCAGGAAAACCAATTAAATTTTTGCTTTTTATCTTCAGGGGACCTTGTGTTTCTCTATCTGTACAGGATTTATAAGAACAAATAGAGAATTCTGCCTGATTTAGAAGTTGAACGACATGTTATTTGTGTGTGTTTTCAGCTCGGCAGCAGAAAACGTCGGATCAAGCTGGTGGTGGATCGGGAATATGAGACCAGCTCCACCGGTGAAGACAGCATGCCGGAGAACCAACGCAGCCGTTTGACCTCCACCCTCAACAGCCACGCCAATGTCAACGGCAGCATCTACGTGGCCCAGAACGGCTCCATCATCCGCACCCGACGTTCAGTGAATGCCACAGGTCCCACACACACGCACACCAACACGAACAACAACCTCAAACTCCCCTCCCCCGTCTTCAGCTCGCGGCTGGCCAAGCACTTTAAAAAACTCGACAAAATGGCTGCCACGCTGGAGGAGCGAGTCCCCCTGAACAGCCCCAGAACAGACGTTGGGTGCAACACGCTGCGCACCTTCCAAAGCTCGGGAATGGCCGCCTCTGCGACGGCCACTTCCTCTTTCTCTAACACTGACAACAATAAAACGCTGAACGAGTTTAACACTCGACAATCCAGCATTTCTTTAGGGTCGTCCAGCACCAGCAACACTGGCGTGGAAAGTGTGGCGTCCAAATCAAACCTGCTCAAAGCGGCGCAGGGCAGCACACAGCAGCCTCAGAGCACAGCGGAGAGAGACGAGCTGAAAGAAGGCCAGAGAGAGTCGAAGGTAGACGGCAGTAACGATGAAGATGATGGACTGGTTATGAGGGCGCCGTTAGAGTGCCCGAGCGACAGAACGCAGTCGGATGAGGAGGAACTGTGGATGGGCCCGTGGAACAGCCTTCACATACCCATGACCAAACTCTGACTGATCGTGACCCCACTGTGCTCGCTCCTTATTGCCAAGATCATTAAAGCGTTCAGACATCATTTTTGTTCATTAGTTGTGGAACTAATGGGGATGCTCCAATCCAATTAAACAAAATCTAATTAACAGATTGGTACTCAGCTAAATGGTGAATTAACATATTCTGAATTTCATTAAGATGTAAGATTCATCAAATATGGACTAAAATAATTGATTTCTTGTTTAAATTCAGAGACGGATGATAAAAATGCATTAAAAAAGAACAGGTAACGTGGCCTCTAATTGGTTGTTTTGCCAGATGTCTAATTAAAATGCTTTATTACTGCACAATCTGTCAATCGGAGCGTCCATTAAGCTGCCACACCTTGGAAAACTGGACCTACAACGAGAGGACTTGTTATATTTCTACTTTGCTATGAGAGAATGAAAGAAACTTGAGGAAAAAGTCTATGAACTTTTTACGGCCCTTTAAGCGACTGGTGTCTCTGTATGGAACTGCGTTTGTTTCATTCAGTATTACGGCTACTGGTGGCGCAACTCATCTTGAATTTGCCTGACACTTTGCATTGACACATGAAGTCTTGTATTGTTCAAACTTGCCTTTTTATCTTTGTCAAGTAACTTGGCAAACTTTATCCAAATAAAAAAAAACAATTTCATCCATTAACACATGGCGTTTGGCTAATTTGGTGCTGTGTTGTTGAGGACCATGTTGAGATGTTTACATGACACCATGTCAAAGTGGAGACGACAGCGTCTTTCTGATTCATATTTGCAGATTTAAAGGACCAGTGTGTAAGATTTGTAAGGTTTGTTCGTTTTGTCCGCGCCTTTTGTAGATATTAACGGCCCATTCTGAAGTAACGGGAACATGATTCTATTTTCACTATAAACTAATGAAAACATACTTGAGTATTATTTATTATTTCTGCCATATTCTATATAGAAATAGAATATAGATAGATCTATGAAAATCTTACACCTTTAATACTTGGTCCTTTAAAATATGTCAGAACTTTCTTGCCAGGAGTTTGTTGAGAAGATTGATACCACTCTGGCGTTTTTAGAATAAATATGTAGCAGCTGGCTAAGCTAACCAGTCAGCAACCTGTTAGCCTAGCTTAGCATAAAGACTGAAAACAGCCAGCCTGTCTCTGTCCATCTACAGTAGCAGCAAATCCAAATCTCACTAATCAACACATTATATGTTAATCTGTACAAATGTAAAAGTTAATGGGCTGCTAGTTCTAGCTATATATTTATCTTACAGATATGACAGTGGTATTAATGTTCTTATTTAACTCAAGTAAGTGTATTTTATGTTAGCCAAGAACGGCCACGTTTGCAATTAGTTTTTTTACTGTCTTTATCTCGAGATCACAAGTCAATTATTTCATTATCTCACAATAACAAAGCTTTTTCTCTTGTGATAATTTGTGTTATCTTGTGTTATAGTAATTTATTTTGTTATCTTGAGAAAACATTAAGCTGCTTTCTCAACAAGAAACTGTATGATGCAAAAACTACTTGTTTTGTTGTCTTGTTTTGTCAAGATCACAGGATAAATTTTATCAAACCTGACGAGTTATCACTGACCCACTTTCTGCCTGTCTTAGACCGTGATTGAAATACAGTCTGATGCACTGATCAGTACTGACTACTGTTTGATCTGTCATTTTCAACTTAAAATCAGTTGCTACAGTTGCCAAAACACCAGAACTCCTGATCTCTGACGAACATTATAAGTAATAAGAGGAAGCAACCATTTGTTTTCTTGTGAAATGGGTTGATTTTCTCCTTATCTCAAGATAACAAAGCTAAAGGAAGCAGTAATTAGCTTGTGATCTTGAGATAACAGCATTAAAAGAACATAATTCCATACACAGCTGTCCCTGACTTCCATAGCAAATCCAAAAATGCAGAGCTATTAATTTAATATATCCAAATGTGTCCTCTCTTGCACAAAGAGTATGAGTTGTTACAGAGGCTTTAACATTTCTGAAACTTGAAAAAGGCATATTAATGAATACTGCAGTGAGATTTTTTCTTTTAGGAATATCTAGATCTGGAGGCTCTAATCTCAGTCTAAAAGGGTATTTTGAGGATGAGATCAAATACGTTTGGTTGAAAGAGTCAGGTGGATGCTGAGTGCTTGATTTTTACTATCAGTTCCTGCTGGTAAAATACACAGACCTGATTTAAATTAGACATTAGCCATGAAAGAGGAATGCAGATGAAAGTGAGGTGGCAGATAAAAGTTTTTAACTCAATTACAGGCTGTGAGAGTTTTGCACATATTTTCGACATTAGCATTTTGTTTTTCACCGAGGAAGAGGGAACAGTTTAGAAAGTGATCAGACTGAAGTGATCCCTGAGAGATACAATTAACAGAGCACGTGGATCCCTCTTCTCCCTCGTCAATATTCATCACGATAAAGGTGGGACAACTTTTAAATTGTGAGCCACATTGCAGTGAATTGTTTAATTTGAAGTCTGAAAGAAGCTGGGCCATTAGGCTTCAGAATTAGCAGGTTTTAAAACTCTCGCATTTAATTTGATGACTGCATAATTTTGCATTAAGGAACTCAACAGAGGGTGCCACAGTGGTGGTGATATTTAAAACTGAGTGCTCCTTATTACCCAAAATTAGCGGACTGTACCACGGAGTAATATTTTAAACAGTTTCTGGAAGGAAGGGCACGCCTGAGCCGCTGTTATTGATTCAACTAAATGAGCTGATTATGTCGCTGATTCCTGACTCCACTGTGCTTTATTGGAGGAGGAGGTAGACTGAACTCGGCTCATTAATCTACGACACAGGCACAAAAGATTTGATTAGTAGCTGAAATTATGTTCATTGTGTTCTTATTAATTCATGCACCACAGATAAAGAAATGAGAGGCTCCAAAATATCTTGGCGTTCAAAACTGTAGCTGTTAGTAACAGGTCTTGTCTTGTTTTGATGTCTCATTTATATTCAGGTTTACCAATGAGACATGACAGTGTGATGCGGGCCAGGACTGAAGTGAGTGCTTGTTTGTTGCCATGCCTGCAGATGCCCTATAACTGTGCCTTATTAGCTGGAAAACACAATGGGACCACAGCATTAAGCGGAACCCAGTCCCAAGATTAAATGGGATACCAATAATACAACAAAACTAATTTACACATGTTTTGTTAAAGGTATATCTCGGGGAAAAAAAGCCTTTTGGAGACCCAAATGAAGGAAAAATACATTATAGTGCATTTTCTCTTGTTGAAACCACACACAAAAGGAGTGTAATGGTGGAAAAGCAGTTCATATAAAAAGCAACTCACAGCAAACAATTACATACATTCTCTGCTCTAGCTTCATATTTCACCTAAAAACGGCACATTGTCATTTTGGGGATTTTATTGGCTCTACAAAGCACCAAACAAAGGCACTACTATACTATGTAGTTAACATATATTTACATCTTCAATTTTCAAAAAACTAGAAAAAAAAATTGAATATAAAACTTATATTTCTACATGTGGTACTAGTGGTTCTTGTCATTGTTTGATTGGAGGCAGACCCTCCTAATAGCTGTTTGAAGCTGTGAGTTAGAGGGCCTCTTGATGATTGTGTAACCACCATCGGATGTGTGAGTAGAGCGAGACCAACATAGTATCAGTGCCTTTCTTTTTTACAATGATGTTTGATCTTAGAAGAAGGCCTGGAGGCCGAAACATTATCAGAAAAAGAAATGCACACGGAGCCAGATTGAATGACGCTTCTTTCATGCATTCAAGTCTACTTTCAGCGCTCAGCACCCTCAAACAATCCCTGGTGTGTGTTACTCTTCTAAACTATATAGATTTGTCACCTGCACGATCTGTACCAATTGGCTCGGTCTTTACACAAGAGAGGAGAGGCTGGCTCTTCCTTTTAACTCAGACTCTTGTTAGCTATTTTGGGCAGTGGACAGGAGATGGAAGCTCCTATTGGCTCAAGTGTGGTGTCAATCTGCACAATCCAGACACATGGATGTAAGTAGGGGGACTTTTACGTGCTTGTTTGTGAGTATTTATCTGTGGAAATAGCGTTTTGGGCTTAATTTATTACTGGATTAGACTGACTGGGGTTTGTGGCTGGGGCAAGACAGGACCTTTCTGTGCGGAGTTTGCCTGTTCTCCTCGTGTCCATGTGGGTTCACTTTGGGTACTCTGGCTTTCTCCCATAGTCCAAAGATATGCAGCATAACAGGTTAATTGGTAATGGATAGATCAACTGGAAGTTGCAATGAAACAGGAGCGTGTTTGTTAGAATATTATTGATCAGCACGTTACTACAAGTCTCCAGTGGTGAGTTCCCTCAGTCTTGTAATGGTTTGCTGGTCTGTGGTGCTGATTGTACCTCCTTCTGTGATTGTATCTACACATGGTCGGCATCAATTGAAACACGAGAATCACATCTCTCTTATGGTGTGTCACAGGAGTATTCATGTTTATATAGTAGTTACAATGTTTAACACCACACAAAGCAAGAAGTGAATTGTGTTGCATGTGTGACTGTGCCCTAAAGCTCAAGTAGAACAAAAAACAGAAGCATGTGAAAAGCAAAACAGTGTATGAGTAGATCTCAGACACGCACAGTTTAAACTCTGATATGCAACTCTGTTAAGTATATATTTTTATTTTCTTATTGTGATCCTGATATATGACAAATCCACCAATTCTCATCCATTTAAAAATTCAAGTAAATAGACAAACGTTCACTTGACAGCCACATCAACAACATGGATAGTGGATGTTAAAGGGTGTACTGCACATCTTATGGAGACAACAGAGTGCTAAAGATGGAACATAGCCCACAGTCAGCTAACACATACAGTATGTCATACTCAGTGGATATAATGAATACACCTAAAACCGTTCAAAAAATGATTTGACAAGGTTTCAAATTGTCAGCTTTTGTCCACATTTATGAAAACTCACAAAATAAAAGGCATTTAAAGACGCTGCTGTGTACTGCAGAATAACATGCCGAAAATATGAATACTATACTGAATATTTTACACATAAAGTAAAATATTTCTTATCTAAATAAGTTTGAGTAAAATTAGGGCAGTGGAGAGTTTATCCTCTCACATAATGAAATAAATAAAAAAAACACACTTAAAACTACTTACAGAAAATTACATATAAACAATGACAGATAATTGCCAACCAGGGCTTCACATTAAAATAAATAACATACAAACACACATTTGTCTCAGATTCAACACGTTAAGAAATGTTACATTCAGAAATGAGGTCTACAGGTTAGAAAGAAAGAAAACAAGGAACACAGCTCCGCCTGAACGATGTTAACATGAAGATTATATGAACTGATTATAGATTAACTACTGAACAGAAAACGTCCCTTTCTGTTTAAAGTCAGCATGGATTTCACAGAGTTATATATCAGCTGATGTCACTTTTATCCAGCGTGGTAGTTGTAAGTAATTGCCAGTTATGAAATCTGATCTTTTTGCATAATCATGTTTCAAATATAACAACAAAAAGCAGGAATGGATCAAAAGATTACAGCAACTACTGAACCTATCAGCCTAATTATCACTGAGCTGCGGTTTCTTGGATCACAATCTAATCCACCTTCATTACCGTTAAGCATCGTCATACTGCTTTACTGTACCACCGACAAAAGATCATCTCTTTGTGAGAATTATATCAGCTTAGACAAATTTAAACATGTCAGGAGATAAAGCCCAAAGGGTCGAAGTGACAGAACTTCACTATTGCACTAAAATTCAAACGTCATTACTTGGCACTGAGCAAAGTTTTACTTAAAGACAAATCAAAGTAAAAGGACAAACAGTCCAATTGTTTTTGCCACATTACCTACAAAATGAAAGTCAAACATCTTAAATAACATTATACTTGGTGTCGCAAAATGAAGAGTTCACCTTTTTAAGGTTTTAGAAAGCTCTCCAACAAGTCTTATGTTGGAACAATAACGGGAAAACGTATAACTTCATAACATAATAATTTTTTGTTAACCCAAAAATGTTTCAAATGTTTCAAACACAGTGGGTTCAGAGATAGGAGAAGCCCTTTACACCAGTGTGATAAAAAAAAAAAGATTCTGTAAGTAAACTTTCTCAAAATTATGATTTTATATAGCAGAATAAGTCTTTAGTTTGAGAAAGGCTGTCACTATTTTGAGTACTTTGTCATTATTTTCAGATACTAAATCGCTCTCTCATGAAAGTATCTCATTATATTGACTTACAAGCCCTATTTTTCCCATCACACTGGCATCAGTGGGCTTCCACAGAGCTGTCAAGTTTACAGTTTTTCTTTTTTACTTTACTTTCTTTTTACTAAAGATTTAAAAATCTTAGAGGGCTCCTCAAAGATCAGTCCACTCAGGAAGATATAAGTTTTAATACCTAAAAACTGTAAAATAAAACTAAACTATGCAATAAAGAAACGAATCTGAACTTAATAAAAAAAAATTAAGGAAATGTTACAAATCAAAATGGGGAAAGGTAAATTCTGAAAGAAAATTTAAGTAAAAAAAAGTCTACAATCAATTAATACTAGTAATCTATAAAGATACTGCATTCAAAACTAAGGACAGTAAATGTCGGCCAATCAACTAAAGCAAAATGCAATTCGTTCTGTTAAGAATATTTTTATATGAGGAATTTCAAGTTTGGGCTTGGACTACAGTATGTGCCCATTTCAGTTTGACAAAGAGTAAAAAAAAACAAAAAACATCTGAACAATTATCTTGTGCTTTCTCAAGACTAAATTCTTAACCGGGCTTAAATAAATATGATGATCATAATACAAACAAACATTTTGACCATCTCAAAACAATCAAGTCTGTCATTAATCAGACAGTAACACAGAAATGACAGAAGATGACAGCGAAAGGAAAAACAAATGTGCAAAATGCTGTTTGAGGAGGAAGAGGCTGCATTTTTCCCAAAGGATCTTAGTGCTGAAATCATCATTGTTTTACTCAAATAAATGATGAAACTTAAGGAAAGACTTAGCTATTTTTCCTTACAAAGTTCTTGTCACACTGGTGCTAAAGTGTTTATGTTTCTTAATTTAGCCACAGTGGCTTATCAGCTGTATTAGCATTAGAGCTGAGTATTGAATATTAATATTTCACTGTTTATTTGGCTCACATCACCACTGAAAAAGTATTTGAGGCAAATAAACAAGTGAAATGTGACTTTTTTGACCCCCTTGATTTGAAAACTTGAGCTGTGCTTCCTTTTAATTTTTTTTGGAACATGTTCAGTGGACTTTGAGTTTAGCTCTCCACTGAGAATCCCACTGTTGAGGCACAACCTCCTCTTCAAATATTTTTTGTTAAGCCCGGAAATGTGGGAAAACCACTTAATACATAACATTGTTGAAACCTGGAATCACATCTCATATGGTCATGTTTGTTTATTTTTGTTTATTTTTGATTTTTTTTTATATGGTCACTTCTTCTCTTTAACAAACAAGAGTTTTACAGCTCTAGTTACAGGTAGCATTCCAAGATACTTGTTGAAATAATAATTAGTGGACAATGTTGACAGAACTAAAATGCTTTTGAGAAACGAGCCACAGATCATCCTCAGAGACACAGCTATAAAATTACCAAAAGTTACAGGCAGTGTTGCAACACTTTAAGGCAACATAGAAGGGCAACTTAATTAACAATCTTGCACAGCTATGCCGCCTTAAAATGCTGTACATGTATTGTCACCTTTAGGGCAGAGACAGTAGTGTCTAGAAAATCCTAACAGGTCATCTCACTTTGTCGCCTCTTTCAAAATGTGCCCTTACAGTACTGTGAAACCGGAACAGTAAGAAAAGAACCAAACAAGCCAGCTTGTCAGCCTCCTTCATTAACAATGCCCTCAGCCAAAAGATAAAGCCCCAGACCTGAGAAAGAGAGAAGAATACTGTCCCATACTCTCCCGCATCTCTCCTTCCATTTATTCCAAACAGATCTCCCTCTGTCTGCTGTGTGACGCCAGGAAAAGGGGGACTAGTTTAGAAACTTTGAACCAAATACATGATACTACAAATACATGATATAGCAGAACCGTATTTTTGTTGTCTTCAAATCCACTCTTAGAAGAGTTGTGGCTCATTAAACTCAACCCAGATGCCAATTTCCTCCTTATCCTGAGGTGTAATTTTTGGGAGATAAAGTGGCACAAAAAGCTTTTGAATGTGACCTTTTTTTTTTAGACAAATTCCTCTTATATTTGGTAAGAGAATATGCTTCTTTGTGTCCCTGATCACATACATAATGGCTTCAACAACAGCAGCTGCCCCCGGTACTCTGGACTCCCTGTGAAGCCACACCACAGCCAATAAACCCACAAGACCATCACAGCTCGAAAGTGACGTTCTGTCCATCATTCAGCCAAACAAAGCAGCTGAACGTCCGTCACCTTAACCCATTAATGGGGCTCGGACTGAATCCTGTCCTCCACTCGCTCAACTAACACCAGACAGGATATCCCAGAATTCCACACTGTGTAGGACTCTCGACTAAACACCAGAATCCTCCAAGTTTAGAAGTCATCCCAAAGTCTTCTTTCTCGGCGGATTCATTTGTGGATCTTCCAGTTCCTGAGGAGGTGAAGCTTCCAGGCTGCAGGGGTCAGAGAGGATGTGGGCAGGTGGACAGGTTGGGGTTGCCCCCTAAGGAAGGAGGAGGAGGAAGAGGAGGAGGAGGCCTGCAGGAACCTTCCTGCCCCCACCCTGCCCTCTGCCACCCATGCCTTCAGACCTGCAGCTGCAGACAGATACCCTGCAGAGGATCACAGATCAGGGCTTTAAAGGAGGCACCAAACTGAGGCATAAAAATACAACATTTAGTAACACCATGATGAACTGTTGCCACACTGCAAAGAGAGACCATCTGTTAAATATAAAACAGATGAAGTGTTGCTGGAAATGAAGTGTTAGATTATGTGAGGTGGAGATAATGTAAACGATTCATGGCTCCAAGGTACAGTGCTACAAACACAAGTCATACCAGGATGCACACTAATGAGGAGTCAGCTCCCTCTCTACACACTGTTTCTCCATATTATCCATCTGTCTATCTTTACTATGTGTTGTGCTAAACTGACCGGATTCATCTGCAGTTTTTTTTTTTTTTTAACCTAATTCAGACCCTGACATGGAAAAAATGACTTTGAGCATCATTTTTTTCTGCTTGTGAGAAGAAAAGGGAAAGATTCATGCACTACCAGCACTTCAATAAAATCCCAAAATTCAATCCCAATCCTACTTAATTGTACTTTTCCACATTGTACTTACATCTCAAACACGTCACGGTCCAAATCAATTCTATACATAACCTGCTTGCACAATTAGTATTAAGAAATGCAACACACAATACATGTATTTAGCTATTCAAAAAAAAAAAAAACTTGAACAGTGTGGCATCTGAAGTGTTTCTGTTTCTGTTGTGATGTTAGGTGTTAGAGACAACATACGGTACCTCTGTTGCCTTTCCATGCACAGACAGCAGGCAGAGTGTGAGCCTCACTCCTGGAGCTCTGTCAGAGCCACACAGCATGCAGCTCTATCATCCTTACTCTGGGCAGGACCATCCACGCCGCTTCCGCCAGTCGTCATGCTGCGGCTGCGGCTGGTCAGCTTCTTCAGCTCGCTGGCGAAGGAAATTACTTTCTTTTTGTCTTCCCGCACCACCTGGAAGCAGAGACAGGTTCATGTTACTGAAATACATAAATAGGCAGAAATATGCCTTTATTTTCTGAGAAAGCTACATGACGACTACATGTGCATTTTTCATCCATCATGTGCACTCTTGCATCTTTTTTAACTAAAGAATTAAAATGGTTCAGTGTTTTCTCCTAAACTTTTCTTCACCCCTACTGTCTTAATGATTAAAAAAAAAAAAAAACTGAACACGACTTCAAAAATCATTAAACCTTTATTCAACGAGGCAGCTCATTGAAACATTCTTATTATTAAAACAAAAAGCCTTGAATGTAAAAGGATGGTTCTTAAATAAAATGAATACAGACAGACATACAACAAATAAAAATATATAATAAACAAGATAAGTGGAAAAAACTTACCACTGCAACAAAGCACACAAAAAGCTACAAACAAGAGAAGCAGCGACAGATACAAAGCACATACAGGTGTTAAAAGATAATGGCGAGCACACAAAACATGAATTAATTGAGATGTGATTGAACAGAAGGTTAAAGAAAGAGTTCTTGCAAGGACACACTTGTTAGACAATGTCTAACGAGACATGACAAAGTCCAAGTCTTACAAAATTAACAAATACAAAAACATGCATAAAGGAGTGACATAAAGCACATGAATATGAAATAAAAACATGGAAAATAAAAACTTAACACTCTAGCATTGAAAATCTGTTAGCATGTTTAGAGCTACCTGCTCTTTGAGTTTTAGAATGAACTTTCCGGCGCCCCGCCAGCGGCTCTGTGCTTGATAGACGCACTCGTGATCCAACAGCACCCGCTGCAGTGGTTTGGCGGTGGAGGACTTCTTCGAGCCGGCGTCCTTAGTCACTTCCTCCATCAGGACGTAGTCACATGGGTTAGGGTTTGATAGGATACTGTAGGAATACTTGGCCTTTGACAAAGTCTGGCCAAGACAGAGAGTGTGTGAGAAAGAAAGGAAGCCACTTTAAGCTTGGTATACATGTCTTGCAAAGTCCTGTTGTTTTTTACACTAGACAAAAAAAACACTAACATCTGGCCTACAGTGGGAAGAGATACAATCTGCATTAATTCTCAGATCAAATAACTCTGTAGTAGTCATGGGTATTTATTGGGTCCAACGTCCGTCCTAAGCGATGCCTGAACGGAGATGGATGGAATTTGTGGCTGAGATGACAAACAGCCACAAAAGTTACCAACAGAGGCGACAAGACTTCAAGCGTCACAATGGAAAAGAAGCAAAAATGAGCGTGTACACTTGGGTGTCATGTTTCCATCACTGGCCACCTCAGCCCCTGGCTACTGCAAAGTCATGTTTCTCCAAATCCACGATTCCATTTGACTTTTTGATTTTGAGGTTGCAATTCAATTCGAACACATACTTTTTAGCACTGATGGCTATCCCATTGTTGATTTGTAAAAAATCAGCAGCTCATTGGTTTTATGCTCTGACAACTGTCATTTACATTTTTAAATTCTTCTTAAGAAAGATAGTCTATATGGTTTTAAGTGTGATACAACAGCTGGTAAGCTATTTTGTGTTGTTTATTCAACTGTTTTTGTCTGTGGATACATGCCAGACTCTGCAAGTAGACAGGGGTAGGGAATCGCCCATTCTGCACTTGATTTTTATTACTGAAACTGACAGCTCTTTATGATTGATTTTGGATTGAAGACTGAAGCTGTGACACTCCTACTGCAAAGTCTTTTGACCTCAGAGTGTGTGCTGATTGTACAAAAGCCAAATGTTGGGTTTTTTTGTCCAGTGTCATAGGGGCTTTACAGTCTTGACCCTCCTCACCTGCTGTATGATGTCCTGGGCAGTGCTGTAGCGCGGCGCCTTGATCACAGTGTGTGGCTGTTCTGGTGAAACTTCATGGACCTGGACGAAGAACATATCTTCCTCTACTCCTCCTCCTCCCCCTCCTCCTCCTCCTTCCCTGCTTCCCACAGTGACCTCCTCCTCTCCCTCCAGCACGGTGTTCTTCTCATTTAAGTTCTACAAGAATACAATCATACAGTAACCAGTGTACATTTCATTCATTAATCATTTTCATTATAGTTTTTCACTAGAAGAACATGTCTTTTAAACTGTACAGAAATGTCAACTTTTCGGAGAAATAGAACAGAAATATGGAAGGATAAAATTCACATTTGATGTTGAGGAAACAAGTCTCTTTGTAAGCCGTGTTGGATGACAATCACCAGTAAAAAAAAAATCACAACAGCTGAGTGATATGTGCAGATAAACATTATTTTATTAGCTAAGACGAGCTGGTGTGTTTTTGCTAAACTTAAAATACAAAACAAGCTAAAAAGAAAATACTGCTGTACTGATAAGGACCCAGAGTTGCTAATTTTGGATCATAAATTAAAAGATCAGTTGACGTGTTAAAGGTAAGTATAAACTTTCACTGTCCTCAAATTGAAACAAATATGTAACAAAAAAGAAGAATGCACATTTTCCATTGTATGTAATGAGTTTGGAAATTCTAGAGACACATTTAAATAACATTACACTACACTACACTTTAGACAGATTTTATTTGACTAAATCTACAATCAATTACGTCGACTAAAATTGTATGATATTTAGTTGAAAGTAAAACTAGACAAAAACTACAACAATTCAGATGACTAAAATCTGACTAAAACCAAATGGTATTTTAGTCAAAAGACTTGAAATAAGATGATGCAAATAAATGTGTTTAGAGCACAAATGCTGCCCCTCCTTTAGCAGAGTGCCTTCACACAAGACAACCATTAGGGGGAGCCATAGTCTACATGATGATCACATAAGAAAGTGTGTACCAAAGCTTTAGTCACAGGGTTAACAGGAGATCAGCTTAAACTCAGTTTAAACATATAAATTTATATATAATAGCTTTCCTTTTTAATTATCAGCTCTTTATAGCTGATCAAATTAACTCAGAGGTCAGGTTAAATGTAGGTGTTGGTGCTCTTTCTGTACCTCCTCTCTGGTTTTAAGGCAGATCCTCCCCACATATCCCTCCTCAGTGTTCCAGCTGGAGACCAGTCTGACCACCTCCTCTTCGGGCGGCAGAGGGCGATGCTGAGCGCAGCGCTTCACCTCACTGCGCTCCTTCAACAGGGGAACCTTCTCCTCACACAGGAAGTACTCTGATGGGTTTCCTGCAGATGCTACAACCTGTGGAGGAGGTGAGAAGAGAGACCTTATATGAAAAATGACAAAACTCCAAGTGGCGAAAAATCTCCCAAATCTTTATTTCTAAAGTACTAACCGTGTCCAGCAGCTGTTTGACAGTCGTCTGTTCTGTGACACAGAACACAGTGAAGGGCTCGGGACCAGGAGCTCCGTACACTGTCACCCTGTGCTGCTGCAACGCATGTTTCTCCTCTGAAGTGAACAGCTGTGTAGAGAGCATGAGAGACGTGACATTTCTGACTGAGTAAACATACTTAGTTTTCCACCACTGCAATTTTTGCATTACCACCAACTAAATTTAAAGTATTACAAAAGCTGAAGCCTTTAAGTAGGTTTACAAGTTACTAAAGTATACGAAAGTGAGAGAAACAACCACTATAAAAGCTCATTATACATCTGATAAGACTCTAGATATCAAAGGACAATGAGAACTGGAGCTGAATACAATACTGGCTAAAGATGCCTGGGAAAACATATGTTGTACTTGTCACAGTGGGGTTGGAAGCCAGCTATGGAAAGAATTTGACTTGAAAGTTAAAATGAGGTCTTTTGAGATCCCACTGACAATTTGTGTCTTTAAGGAAAAAACTGTAATATATTTGGTGTAATATATCATAAAAATGACCATGATATGTAATTTGAGGTTTAGGACACATGGTCTAATAGTCTAAATACTGACTTCTCTGACAACACTACAGCCATGATGTCCTCCTTTAAAATTTCTATTCAGGGCTGGACTGACAATTTTTGTTTGCTTTAATTAGAGGTCAAATTAATGTAAAATGAGTCTGTTTATGAGTCAGATGAAATCATTAATATTTTTTTACAAGGAGGAGATGTTTACAATGGTTAAACTGTGCAATATCTAAATGGAAACAAGTTATTGACTACCTTAAAAGCATATTATGCAACATTTTTAATCATTACTTATAACCCACTAAAAGTGTATGGTGGGTGTATGGTGGCCTGTATTTCCTTGTTGGAAATGTATAGTATATATAATATAATATGGTGCGTTCATGAACAGCTCGGACAAGTCCTACTGACTCTACTTTTAACTAGGTACTTCATTATTGGCATATAATTTAAAGATTTTTTGTCTTACCAGTGAAGAGGGAATAGCACCCCCTGTGGGACCTTCCTCTATTCTGCGGCTGTAGATAAACAAGCTTGACACCTCAAGAGGTTCATTATGTTGCGTCCTCAGCTGGACATGTCTGTAACCTGAAACACACACAATTACAAAATACATTTTGAGTTCACATAAAATTGATAAAATCCTTAAACCAAACCAACCTACACTGAGTTACACTGAGTTAACATGACACACATGGCAAGGCCTAGGCCTCTGTTGGTATGCAGAGTAACTCAAATTAATTAAACAAAACACAATCCTGTTCATTTTCTATTATCTATTTAGACATTTTCATAGACATTTTCTGGTGTTCTTTTGCTTTTTTGCACTCCTAGGCACAGCTTAGATCCATTACATCTGTTCTGTGTGAGACTTTCCATTCCTAAAACACTAGAGTTTTCCAGGAAAGCGTGTTAGGACCTCTCTTTTTCTGCTGTATGTAAATTATTTGCAATCAGATCACTTGCTGGTGACTATTCTTACCCCCTTCTATCAAGGGCCACAATAGATATAAGCATACAAGCTTTTTCGTGCTATCCTTGACAATTTTGGAAAATTGTACAAGGAAATTTTTATTGTCAAACAAAATCAATCAATCAGTCCTACCTGGCTTAAGGGCCTTCAGGGGCAGAGTCCTCTGAGCTGTCGTTTGGGAACTGTTGTTCTCCACGACGGCGAAGCGCAGGAAGCACATGTCTTCAAAGTGCACAGTGAACTGAAAGTGCTCGCTCCACATGGGGTTGAGGGTGTTGCGGTGGATGGGTTTGGTGCGGAAGTGGCAGTTGTCGACTGGCATGCCCAGAACGTCCACCTCGAGGCAGGGGCTGCCGGCGCTGTTTCCAGGGCAGACGTTCTGACCAGAGACAATCTGAGAGAAGAAGACAGGAAAGATGTGATTATTCATGAGAAACAATGAACGCACCATGTGTAATCAGTACTCTCTTCTAAAAATCTACTTTAAATTAATTTTACTCTAAATTAATCTTATTTTCAGTTCACCGAAAAGATGACATGGGCTGGAGGAACAACAGATGGTGAAGTCACTCTGACCTGCCAACAAAGACTCTATTTCATCTCTCTCACACACACACACACTAACACACAGGTTTTATGAGTATGAGATCATCCCTTTGTTTATACTGCTGGTTTTAACAGATCAGTGTTCATGTTGCCTCTGAGAGCATTGGAGCAGATAAACTGAACACTGAATAAACAATTTAATTAAAGGCAGCATCATAATTAATATGCTTTTTGTTTCCTTCCTAACATCAGTTCAAGTTGTTATTTATTTATAATATTTGGGTTGTTAAAGACTTTTATGACAGCTACAAACTCAAACTTCATGTCAACAAATGCAAATGTACATTGCTGTTTTTTTCACAGTTTCACTAAAAAGTAATGTTGTCTGAAAATGTCATTTTTAACTTCAATACAATACCTGTAAAATTATGTTACATCATTGAGGGCAGATTCTAAAAAGACTACAACATTATGGCAAGGCAAGAAAACCCAGATAATAGAGTATCAATATTGGGGAAAATTATTAAAAGTATTTCAGATATTCAAAATTGATATTTAAGGCAGTTAAAAGTCTGCTTTTGAGAGCTTCGCATGTCTTTTCAGTGAGGATACAAAGAAAATCTAAAGTTTACAAACACATAGCTACATATGGACCTTTGCAACTAGATTTGGTGCAGTAATTTCTACACCAACACTGCAATGAGTGACAAAAAGTGATAAAAAGCATAGAGGGAACAATAAATATAGTCAGTGGAGACAAAGTGTGGACATATTCCAATGTAGAGATTTTATGAGGTCTTGTTCTCATTGACTGTTTTATGGAATTAACTGGGTGGTCTTCATGACTGTCAAATAATGAAAGCATGTGCAGGCCTCTTCACAATAAAACTGTCCAAACACACCTTAATAGACCTAATATGAGGACTTGAGGAGGAGTGTGTGGAGTGTCCAGTCTTAATGTCCGTGCAGGTATGCTAATATAGGATAGAGAAGATAGAAGCCTTGAGACTTCAGAAACTGCACCACCACCCAAGAGAGGGTATACATATTATAATAATAATATAAAATATTCAGAGACACATTTTAAAAAATCTGCATTTGCAATTTAGTTTTTGTCAAAAATAGGGCAATAATTTTTTTTTACTGGCAGCTTTTGACAAACAAAAGTATTTGCAATTCAAAAACTTTGCACATGTGAGCAGCTCTGTCCTTTTAAATTGAATACGCAGCAATCTTGAAATTGAAACAGACAGTGTGGCTGGAGTAAGTAGGAAAATATACAAACAGGCAGGAAGCTAAAGGCATGTGGAGAAAGGTGCAGAGGACAAACGAGTAAGGATGAAGCAGTCCTCCTGACTGATCTTTCATTCTGCTCCATATGTCATGTTAACTCACAGTGAGGGAATAGACAGCGGGGCTCATTTTCTCCACATCCCTCTCCATCGGACAGAACTGCTGATAGAGCGGACAGCCTCGGTCCCACAGCACCGCCGGCTTCAGGACGTAGCCACAGCCGCCGTTGGCCTCAAACAAAGCTGCATTCAACTGCATGGGCAGGTCTGGGAAGGAAAGAAAGATTGAGGTATTGATTGATTCTTGTATTAAGAAGAATCAATGTGGAGTATAAAAATAGCTGCAACCAAAAGCCTTAACTCTAACACAGTGTTAAACGTTAATGTTTTTTTTCCACCCCTATACTAATTGCTTTATTTATTAGTGGTTATAAAGTAACAACAAAAACTAAAGTTAATTGTTATGTTTAATCTAGGGCTGCAACATCTATAAAATTTCAGAAAATAATGAAAAACATCCATCCCAGTTACTCAAAGTCCAATCTTTAAATGTTGAGTTTTGGCAGTCCAAAAACACACATATTCAGTTTAATATGATGATAAAAAGAGAAGCCATTTTGAAAAATGACTTAAACCACCAATTGATGATGAAAATAGTTAATAGTTAAATTATTTTTTATCACTTGTCTGGAAAGGCCAGTGAGTGGCTAGAATGACCAGCCCAAAATGGCATTTTACTTGCCCCAGGCAGGTGGGCAAACCTTAATGTTGAGCCCTGCAAGTTAAGTATATTATTGAAAGGGGACAAACATCATTGCACAGTACTGACTGCACTGATTTCTCCTGTTTGACCCGTTTAAGTTTTGAGTGTCCTGTAAACACAACCTGCATATCTGAGTGCACGTAACTGGGTGATAATGTTTTGTAAACTTTGATTCCAAATGGAAAAAATGATTTGGAAAGCAAAGACAGAGAAAACATGCAGGGGGAGTGAACAAAAGGAGAAAAGAAACTGAAGGGAGTTGCTAAAGCATAAAAAGTATATAAGAGAGAGGGAAGATAGATGTTTTCATGTAATATATATAGAAAGATAATTAGAGAGAATAACTTTATCTATCTGAGTGAAGACAGCAAACAGACAACAAAGAAATGGAGAGATAGCGACAAATGATAAACATGTAAAAAAACAAACAAACAAATGAAGCCAGAGTGAGAAAGACATAAAGAATAACAGAAAGATAGATAGGGAGACAGAAAGAAAGCGGATTAAGAGGAAACTGAGAGAAAAGGAGAGAAAACAAGCAGTGAAGCGCATCACTGCACTCTTTAAAAGAACATGATAAGAGATAATTTTATCTGTCACTTTTCAAAGATATAACACTCATCATGTAGTCTCCCTAACTTAATGTGAAATTTCTTGTTTTGTTCTTCTGTGGAAAATGGGCTGCATTGGCTCACTTTTATTTAGAGCCTTTCAGCCAATTTCAAGGCTTTGCAAAGTTGTAAAAAGCGAACATTATCATGCAAAAGTGGCCTCAGTCATTTTTTATTGCATTACAAAGAAGGAGGAGAGCAGAGTAAAATAGAATATACTCTTCAGTAATCTCTCCTGTCTCTTCCTCTCACTTAAAATAAAAATAAAACCTTAGTAATAATGTTTGTTTGGGACTGACACAAACTTCCAAATTCATAGAAAGTGATGTTCCTGTGCATTTTCCCATGCCATCCTCACCATCAGTCTGGTAGTTTAGTGCCACCAGCTGAATGCCGTTCAGCCAGAACAGCAGAGGGTTCGGGTTGGTCGAGTCGATTCTGGTGGCTGCTGGGTAAGTCCTGAGCAGCTGGCACACTGTGTGCTGGATCAGCTTCTGGGAGTAACGCCGGCACAGGCGCTTGGCGGCGTTCTCGTTGACGGAGGAGATGTGGTAGCACTTGGGTGTGCGGATGATGGCGCTGAGCGAGGTGGGGGGGTTGAGGAGGGGAGACGTCTGCTGCTCCTCCCAGCTCAGACGTTCAGCACCACCTAGAAAGAGGAGAGAGAGAGACAAGGCAACAGTTTTGAATTTTCAATTAGTTTCATTTCAATTTTGTCCTTTTTATCTCATTTTAGCTTAGTCTCACTTTTCTTAGTATGTTTGCTAGTTTCAGTTTAGTTTTAGTTTTTCTCAAAGGGTATTGTTTGTATTTAGTTCCAGTTTGATCATTTTTTTCTATTGCTAATTTTCATTTTACTTTGAGTTTTAGTTTACAATAATAATCCTGCAGAGAGATAGAGAGACATAAAAGAACCTGAAAACCTGTCTTTGAATGATATGGTCCTCCATGAAAACAACATTTCCTGCCATGGTTAGAACAGCTCTGAAAACCACTCAGGATTTAGCAACGTTTTAATTAAAATCTGACGGCAGTTTTTGGGAGTTAGACCCATCTGAGGATGTTTTTTGTCCAAACTTTAATGTTCATTATAACTTATTAAGTCCTGAACCTTAGTAATTAGGAGTAATTAATAAGTAATTAACAACTGATCAGTCATGTGAGTTTAATGTTCCCTATGTCTTTCCATCCATCTTTTTTAATGTGATACTTCAAAATGCGCATAAAAATATGTTGACGGAAACAGAGCTGATGTTTAAGCGGGGGTCCTGTGTCGGCTTTCTTTTGCTGTTTACACATACATCAAATACAGGTCTACCCACAGCCTCAGTCGCGTTTACATTTTTCTACATACCTCTGAAACACACATAAAATTGGACCAAAAATAGAAATTACAATATATCTTCCTTTCCCACATTCACTCATAAAAACAATTAGCACCCCTGGGCCTGGCGTACCTTTCCCAGGGGTGCGGCTCTGGGTCGTGACCTCCCCTGTTGCGCTGGAGCGAGCAGGAGCTGTGCCAAATATGGACTTCCTGCTCTTTCCCCGGTCCTTCCCTCTGCCAGAGCCAGCTGGAGACAGCGTGGACAGGCCTGTTTTCCCACACACAGCGAGAGGCAGACAGAGGAAAGTGGTCAATAATGAAACACAGACAGACTGGAGACACCACACTCATGACATCAGGATCTGACTCAATTTGTTTCTCAAAATCCAGAAATCATTTTCACTAAATGCTGTCACTTTATATCATAATGAGGAAGTTGGTCCCAGACATCACTCCAAGTGCATTTGTTTTAATGAGCAGAGGGAGATTTAGAGCTAACGGCAATTATTTTAAAGCTACTATTAGGAGCTTTTAACTGGTTATGAAAACTGTCTCAATTTAATACTGTCGTCTCTATACCACCTACATAATCTGGGTAAAACAAATTAATTTAAAGTCATTACAGCAATGATTTATTAATACTAAATGCTGCTCGTAGCTAGGGATGGGTATAGTTTGGATTTTGATGATTATGATTCTGTTAAACGATTTCACTTCTTAATGATTCCTGATTCTGATTCTTTGAGTGTCCTCCTGTATTCTTCACTGCAGATTTATGTGGAAAAAACTAGACAATTTGTGCTATTCACCTGCCAGTCAAGCAACTTAGCAAGAATGCAGCAGATTAACTAGCAATAAAGCTAGATTCACAATCTATTAAAACAAATGTATTAGGAGACGAGAAGAAATGCATGCATTCAACTCGCATGTCTATAGGTGCAAGACAGATATGCAGGTTGATATATATGCTTGGTGTTTGGAGTAGCAAGCGTGGGTGAAATTTGTGTAGGAATCGAACAGGAGGATTAAAATCTTAATAATTCCTTAGTAATTCCTTGGAATCGATTCTCATTGCCAAACCCTGCATGTAACCCATTTAAATATGGTTAATCTTGAGCCATTTCTTTTTTGGTGTCAAATTACCATCTCCTTTCCAAAAAATATTTTGAGATTAGAAATGGTCACGTATGTCCTGAATGGTGAGTTTTCCAAGTTGCAGACAAGTTTTTTTAGAAGTAGCATATCCATTTGCAACCACTTGAGACGGCAGTAACCAGTCTACTGTCTGTCTAAAATGGGCCACTTGTCTCGTCTTCTCTTTCTCAGATCTCAGATCCCTGGAAACAGTAAACAAATAAAATACCAAGTGGAAACACAGGAAGGTTTATAAGGGCAAATGTCATGCAAAAAAAAGAGGACACAAGCAAAGAAAGGACACGTGAGGGAGGAAAGAAGAGATAAGAGGTTGATATTTAAGGGACAAAAAGAAATACTGGAGATAAATGAAGCTCGATCCCAATAAAGAGGAAAGTGGAGAATTTTTATAAGGGTACAGAAAGCAACATTAAGCAGGGAGCATGTTCTCATTTTAACCATTTAAAAGAAAGATGGGGACCTGGAATACTAACTATACTCCATGACAACCTAAAAACATTTCCCTGATGCACAATATATCATAAATGTGCTGTTGCTTTGCTGCTCTGGGACTGACAGCTCCATGAAGTAACCCTATCTTTCCCATGGGGGAGACACGGATTCATCATCGTAGTGGGTGTCCTGTGTGGGAGAGGAATTGAGTGTAACACTGGGATATTAAATGTCTTGCAATGAAAAAAAAATTAAAACATGGGGAAAGGTTTGACCTTTTAAATATGTAACATGGGAGTGGATTAGAGTGGGACAAGACAGAAAAAAGGAGATAATGATGGCATGTCTGTAATAAAAGAAGAGAGGGTTGACAGAAAGATCACTTTGGGCAGGGTGGAGAATCCACGTACGAGAGAAGGACAAGAAATGTATGTTAAAAAATATGTAAGAAGTGAAGAAAGAGACAGAACATTGTGTGACAAAGAAACTGAAATATATTCTCTACCGGGGAATTTCACAGCCTGGCAGTAGATGATGAGGTCGGACAGCTCCTGGGCAATCTGTCGACTTTCCTTCTTGTTCTGAGGAAGGTAAAACTCCTCGCCCAGCTCCATGTCAAACACCTACATGTGCCGGTAGGGACAGGACAAGGAAAACATGGTTTCATATGATTTCAAGAGACAGTGATGTGCTGCTGGAGCAGGGGTTGAACTCCACAGATACACAGGCAGAAGTAGAAGGGGTACATACTTGACCTCCATGCCAGACTGTTGTAAAAGTTTTAATGCTTTTACATCAATAGCAAATTCAATTTGCAATTGGAACATTAATTTTCTTTTTTAACCTGTTGACTTCAACATATTTGTGTGTCTTGGATTAATCCAGAAGCAAAATAGAAGAAAATAAAACCAAAATAAATGATTTACAAGCACTGACTTGAATCCTAAACATCCACTGCCATCAAGTAGCTATTAAAGGGATATTTTGGATTTTTTGAAGTGTAGTTGTATGAGGTGCTTATCGTTGGTCGGTATATGTAGAATATTTTCACAGCCTCACCACGCCATCAGACAAGTGAAAATATGACCAGAAACCACTGTTATATAAGCTAGATATCACTTGAGGATAAAGATAAAGCAGTGAAAATATTCTAAATATAGTGTTCACTTAAACTTTATTACTGTAGTTCCTTACCTTTCCCTTGCTCTGCGTAGCGCTATCAGACTTCTTCATCGTCTTTGGTCTTTCATCAACAGGTTGCTCTTCTTTGTCTGCAGAGCTCTTCCCCTCTGGCTTGTCATCCAAGATGTTATCTATGTAGAAAATACAGTGAATTACATTATAGCAGCTCCCAGGTGTTCACAGGTAGCAGAATGGGACTGACAGAGCACACATCATCAGCGAGTGTTTTGTGGGTGTCAAAAACTATGATTTTGAAGCAAATACAAACTCCAAAAAGTAAGGACTTAAGGACATATTCCTTAACTAATGTAATTTTTGTCCATCATCTCCAATATGAAATTTCTTAAAGTATAGCAGCAAAGCAGACAACCTTAAATGCAGGACGCAAAAAATGACATGACGAAGATCCAGTCTGGATTTAAAGGACCAGTGTGTAGGATTTAATGGCATCTAGTGGTGATTATACACTAATAAAAGCATACATATGGATAGCATGTTCCTTTTTTACCATATTCTGCCAAAAAAAATCCCAGTAAATCGCAAGATTTACTGGGAACACTGGAACTTTAAAATGTATTTTCTAAATAAAAACTGTACATTGGAGTTGATGTGACAGTTGCTCTTGATATACTGGTATGTTAAATCACCTTGGGGAACATGTACCAGAAGAGGTAAATTTAGCATCTGGGAACCGCACTTCTTGCAAAAACAAATTGTGACTTTGTATTTAAAAAGAGGAATTGTTTTTTCCCTGTTACTTTAATCAAATCAGAGCGTTAAGTGGCCACTGAAGCTTTAAGATAATTCTGCATTAGCTTCAGCATTCAACCATGGTGTGTGGTGCTATTAGTTAGTTAAAGGACTACAGGTGGGAACAATTACAGAATAATTATAAAGGGGAAAAAGAAGTTATCTGTATACCTAAACACTTGCAGATCCCATGAGCATATTCCCAAGCCAAACACCCACAAAGGCCGCTCTTCATTGATATTCAAAGCAATGCCTATTAACTGTAAACAGGAGCAACAGTAGGGAGTTCTTCCCTTTGCCCCTGTTCCTCCTACGCATTCATTATCGCAGCCAAAAATGCAGACAGAGACATATCAGCTTGAAAATGCAGAAGCTTTTTATCACAGAAAACCTTCCTGACATTAGGAATCTCTTCATTTGAAAAGGGTTTGGCACCAGAGTTGACCCTGAATGTCATCCTGTAGTACACAGGAGCCAAAGAAGTGAGCTGGACCAGACTCTGACTGGAGCGAGCTACCGTTAAACAGGAGATGGTGGCAGCATAGCACTCAAGTTTGTGTATTTACTGGGGCATGCAGGGTGAAATGGAGAAAGTCAAGGGTGGAGATTGGTTTATTTAGACTTGCTAGATGCCTGATTTCTATGAAAAGTGGATAATCATGTCAAAAAAGAAATACTCTACGAGGTTTAGATAAGAAAAGTGGTTTTTCAAAGGTCCATGACCGGTAAGTTCTTCCGACAGGGACAAGCAGAGGGCAGGGATGAGGAGGGAGCAGTGCTGAGACTGGGACTGGGAGCGGGACAGGGTAGTTTCCCCTGGTCTGTTGTTTAGTGTCGGGGCAGCGTAGGGCCTGAGAAACCAGATGGCTTTGTTTTGTTTCCCTGATGAGCCTGCCCAGCCACTGGCGAGGTCACAGACAAATACAGTTTGAGGAGGGAGGAGGAAGGGAGGTGATGTGTTTGTGGGAGAGAGAGAAATCATCCCGACAGCACTTTATTGTTAAAACGCTGCTGAAAATTACTAAAACTTTAATTTTGATGTCATTCATAATTACATGTCTTTCAAGGACAGTCATTCTAAAGCTAGATAATATGGTCCCATCCTGACGTGACTCTAATTCCTCTTGAAGGTTTTTAAACAGCATTGCAGATAGATGGTAAAACATCTAAATCATACTGTATCAAACAAGTAGGCAAAACACAAAGACAAACACAACACAAGCACATTAACTATTTGAAAAAACAACACACCCTGGGTACTCTAAACACTGCATTTAGAGTGACAGAATTTGATTTAGAATAAAAGCAATTTTGGATAAGCAAATTATTTAAGCCACTTGCACATGGCACACGGCACAAGAAAAACTGCTGCAGCAAGCTGGGAGTTCAGGACGCTTTGTCGTATTATTGCAATTACATAATGGTGATAAAACAAGTGTACATCATAACAAACACTCCTGATGTCGCAAAGCACCCGCTGTTAGCAATTAAGTAGTGATAAATATGTTCTGATGGCACCCTGTTGAGATTCTAACGCTATTATGAATTGGAGCCATTACAAAGTCGAGTCTTAACTTCTCCGCTGTTGTCAAAATGTATGAAGAACAAAAATGGCTGTGCTTGTTTCATCAGTGTGAAGGAAGATGTCTTGAACAGAGATCATTAGTTCAAGCCCTTAGTGTTACTGTAGAACATTTATCATATCTCAAACTGTCAAACAACACAACTTCCAGAACATCATTTAATACCAAATGGACTGATTGGAATTATTTTAAGTTGTTCAACTGCTGCCTACAATGCACGATAGATCAGTGGTTTCCATCCTTTTTTCCTTAAGAGACCTCTTTTCTATCACTGATGACTAGGTGACATATTTTATTGATATTTTATATTACATTCAATTATAACAGTAACAGTGCGGAACAACAGACAACAACATACAACAACTGTATAGTTAATTAAATAACTGCAGGAAGTTTGTGCAAAACATGCAATTTGGATGAATTTGGGGGAGTTTTCTTGATATTTTTGGAACTTTTAATGCATCTCTCTGTCCGTATTTTGTATTTTTTAATTTTTATCAATCTTACATTACCAATGTGAAATTTTTACCAATAAACGGTGTTCTTTTTTTCAGAAATTCAGCATTTTTCTCTCTAGCAGAGTTTAGCAGATGCTCTCTGGTCAGGTCACCACACCCTTATCCTATGTTTTTTTTTTTTTTAACTCAGTCATTTAAATAATAATAATATAAACTTTAAATGTAAAAATTTCATTTAGTTTTATTCACAAAAAAATAATTGAATGCTGACATATAGGCCTACTGTGTATTTAAACAAACAAAAACAAAACAAGGCTTTGAAGATTAAGAACTCCAAGGCGTCGACAAACAGCAGACAGCTAGCAGCTATCACAGTATGCAGGCACATACAGGAGTCAGTCTACAGCAACGATGCAGATTACTAGAGCACGTCCACATGCCAGTGTATCCTCTTGTTATTTTGCAGTGGTAAACAAGGAACCATAATTTCCTCTTCAAACCCAACTGTAAACAGGCTCAATATCTAAGTGTTGTATTTTAAAAAGCTATTTATTACTAATAGTCAAGTCAAATCTTTATTTACACAGCTCAATATCAGAAATCATAATTAACAGCTACCACTGCAAAACAAAACTAGATGGAAACACTGGTGTACTGCGGGGCCAATCAGAGCCATGCATTTACCTTCCAGGCCATACGATGCAGTAGAGGCTGTGAGGACATCAGCTAAGTGAAAAACAGGCAAGATACAATAGGAAAGGAAGGGAGTGAGAACAGAGTGTCAATGAAAAGAGAGACTTGAGTGTTAAAAAAAAGAGAAGAGAATAAAGGTGTGAACAGAAACCGTTTCAGGAGTTACAACATAACAAATCTAGATATAATGTGTGTGGTATTTCATTATGTGAATCAATGAAGATCTTGTTCAGCTGATTTTCTGTGTTAGTTTTGTGCTTTTGCAGTGTTTGTAATCTTTGCAGCTCTTCTTACCATCTGATAGAGACTCGTAGTCATAGTCGTACTCGTCTTCTTCCTCTTCCTCTTCCTCGTTGGTGTGGTTGCCAGGTGAAGTAACCCCTGGTGAACCATTGCTAGCCTGAGCCTGCATGTGGGCCAGCTGATGAGCCTGGGATTAAAAAATTGTAAAACAAAAAGAGAAAAAAATGAGAATACTAGGGGGTGATATCCCTATCACCTACTTCTAATCTAATTCTGCTCACTTTATTATCTTTTTTTTTTTTTTAAATATACTTTTATATATAATAATGTTTTAGTTGATGAAAATGAGAGAATGAATAGACTATAAAAATGTAACTCCCAAACCACTATTTTTCCCCCCTTTTTTTCTTATTTTGCTTTGGGAATTTATTATAAGTTCATCTGTTGGTTGGTATGTTTATAAAAGTCGCAACTGTCAATAAAAAATAAGGCAAAAAAAAAACAGAAACTGTTAAGTGCATGTAAAACACTGTGTGTGAGAAGAACTAATATTTACCAAGATATACTTGTATCTGATGTATTACCTGTGAATATACAAGCTCTTATCTGAGAAGAGTGTATACACTGAAGCACATTATGTGTTCTAGGTGGACTGAGTGAAAATGGTGTGACGAGGTGTGCATTTAAGCACATTAGCATCTATTATTTATGTGACGGCACTCTAACTAACAGTGTTAAATATTGAATGTACTAATGCTACCTGTAAGGCCATTTGGAGGATGGCTTATATTAATAGATATAAATTATGTACATGTTTATATTTGTGTATATGTGATGACAGGAAGCCTTTCTTTCTGCTCAAACCTTCTGTTTGAGGATGTCCACTGGTGCCTGGTGTGCTTTCAGCTTCTTGTTCTTGAGGAGGATCCTCCCCCGCAGCTGCAGTGGAGACGGCAGGTGAGGGTCGTCGCTGAAGTCACTTTCAAAGAGGAAGCGTGTCACGAGACGCTCCCCAAACACCGTCTAATGAATAAATATTCAAACACGATAGACGAGACATCCATAAATTGTGTCCAATAATGTGGTCAGAATGGCATGTCAAGTGAGAGGAGGAAAAGGAAATTTAAAAGTGCTTTTATCAGCACAAAACAACAAATAAACAAGCCCATGGTGACATAAGCTGGCCCAAGGCACAGAGCTATCTGAACATGAAAGACGATTCTTTATCAAGCCACTCAGAAGTAGGTCTCCTGGGAGGATAGGATGCTGGGAAGTTTTGTGAGATGAAAGCGAGATGATATTCCATGATGTATCTGTCATGCCCAGATATGTGTGGCCGTTCGTGTATAACTTAAAAAAGAAGAAGAGAGGGAAAGTTGTAGCCTGAAGATTAGAAAAGCAAGCCTGTGGCTGGAGGTCTGCCAGGTTGAATGCCCACAGCAGCTGCGAGAATCTGGGAAAACGAGGCTGTTAGGTAATAGTACAACTCTTACTTAAAAAGTGCCGCTACAAGTGCTGCTAAGGAAAACACATGGTTGTACTACAGACTAGACTACTTGAAGGTGAAGATGCATGTAATTTCTGAAATATAAAGTCTGTGACTGCTGAAGGCGCACAAAACTGCAATTAATTCTCTTTGGCAATGAATGTTTGAATGATGTATGTCCAGTTGGAAAAAAGTCAGTAGTAGTCCTTTTAGCAAATAAAATAAAAACAATAAAATCATTAATCATGTAATATTACAGCAGATACTATCACAGTCCAGTAATGTATTGCAATACTGCGATATCTGATATATTGTTCCCTCAGAAACAGATAAAAGTGAAAACATATGGGACCACAGATGATAAGAAAAGTCATATCTTGTAGAATTTCATTGTTGCTGTCATACCTTGAAGATTTCAGCCATCTTCCGTTGTTGTGGAAGGGAGCAGTGGTTCTCTATGGACAAGATGACAGGCATGTCCGAATTGACAAATGCAGATCGGTTAACTGCTTCCACCACATCCTGGAGGATCATGGGAGAGATTAAATTCTTAAAAAACAGCACTCCAAGCCAGACAAAGTCAATGAAACTTTATAGAAACCAACACTAATGAGTCTTACTGAAACAGCCATTTGAACACTACATAAAATACAAGGTGGTGATTACACAGAATAAACTATATTGATGTGGCTGAGGTCACCTGATGTATAACAATTAACATTTCTTTGGTTTATTGAACCAACAGAATTTCTGCCTCGACTTCTTTGCCAAAATAAAATCACACAGCAGAACAAATGTGTTTTGCAATCTGCACTAAGGAATGGGCTTTGATAATTCAGATGCATTTCTAACCTTAAAGGGTATCTTAGTGGTAAGTGTGTGTCCATGATAAATAACTGGCATGCCATCGTCTCCGTCCCAACAGTCTAACTCGACACTCCTGCAGCCTTGCAGAAGCACCTGGTGAAGGATTACAATCAGTGATAAGACACAAACATACCAAATAGAAGTTAGGGGTCCAAAAAACTTTTTAAATACTGTGTAAAAAAATAGGCTTTCTTACCTGACTGTAAAGCTCAACAGAGGACTCTCCTTTGAGCTGGTGTCCAGTCAGATAGGTGTTGTGAGAAGATTCGATGTAGTAGTAGGACAGAGGGTATTGCAGCTCCTCTGGATTCATCTGGGATTCCTCAATACGAGAAGCAAAGTTGTCCTTATCCATCAAGAACCTGGAAAAAGGGATGGTTAGATAACAATACATGAAACTATCACACTGATTACAATTACCAAGTAATCACTGCAGAAAAATGCTTTGTGTTGTTTTATGATACCGTTTGTAATATTGTTTAAATTCAGAAAATACTTGAATGATGTTTCATTGTTTACAAAATGTTGATCATAGATGACTCAAATAACAGAAAGGAGTAGCGTAAGGAAACAATGCTAGCTGGATTTTAAGTTTTAAAAAAAGAGCAAATATCTTTAAAAGTAATGGCATTTGTGTATATTTCCTTTGTTTTCTTTAAAGGTTGTCAACCTAACTAACTAATAAGTAACTGACTAATTAACTAACTAATAAGTGTTCTTATTATAAGAAAAACTGGACTGTAGCAAAGTAAACAAAGCAAAGTAGATTGAAAATGTTAAAAAAAAAAGCAAAAGAGAGTGAGCTGTCCCATGCATCCTCTGAGGTTAACCAGGCTGTTTTCAAGTTTGGGCAGGAGCCAAACAAAATCTTGTATAAAGAAATGTTAAAATTTTTACTCTACCTTGCAAAGCCTTCAAATGACATCCAACCCATTTGTCTCATGCTTGACGAGGGCTCAAATTTCTGTAAGAGAAAATCAAGAAACTGTTAATTACCATTATTGATCAAGTCCATTTTCCTTCCTTGTGTTTCAGGTTTCTTTCATCCTATTCATTCATCTGGTGAATTCACAAATCTAGAACAGGCATTTTCTCCTCATTCTCTCTACTACAATGTATTTCCTTCATCCAGTTCATGTTTAAAAGATTTTATTTTTAAAGTGCTTTCCTTCCAGGCTCCAGACTGTACCTGTATAATGCTGAGAATCTCGTCGTAGCTCAGGTGCTCTCTCTGACAGTTGATTAGGAAGTCGTTGAGCTGAGGGATAGCCAATCCCAGGACACCTAGCGATGCGTTTTCCACTCCTGTGCCATTGGTCACAATGCTGGCTGCTGCAATGGCATCTGAGATCTGCTTCTGGTTGTCAGACATCTGCTGCCTCGTCCGGATAAACAGGCCCAGATCAGAACCGTTGCGAGTTAATAAGTCTGGAGAGGAGAGGAAAAGAATACAGTGAGGGAGAAAGGAAAAGAGGAATAACATGGTGCTTGTCCACATGTTTTTGACTGCTGACTATATATAAAAGAATGTATCTGTTTGTTACCGAGGTCTGGCTGAAGCCCTGTGTCTTTGTCATCTATCCTGAGGTTGGTGTAGAGAGGAGCCGACTCTGGACTTGAACGGCTGCAGGGGACAGCAAAGGTGTCAAACAGCTCCTTCAGGTCCTTTCTGCTGCGGATGCTGTGGAGAAAATGACACGCAGCAGAGTTTAGTCCCATTTTAGTCTTTTTGGAGACTAAATAAAGGTGATCTTGCTTGGACTTTGTAGAGATTGATGTTCAGTAACTTTGGATTCAATTCTGAAAAGCTCAATTAGAATACTAACAAAACCATAGTTAAGAGGGGACCCGTCCATTATCACTAGGTATTTCGCACACTGCTTGTATGAATTCTCCTCAATGTTCTCAAGAATAAACAGATTTGAGAGTTTGAAGACTTGTTCGAATTTTCAGATGGCTAAACATAATACATCTCCGGTGCGATTATTGGAAAATAAGCAAGACTTTTGAGAGACTGATCTGCTGATGTCCTGTACTTCCACTTTCTTTGCATAGCTGAGCAAGTGTTGAACAAGTGGAATTTTAAAAAAAACTGTTGGGCAGCAGATGAGAGGATACCACACAATCTAAGAAATGTAGGAGGACTGGTATGAGAATAATCCACTGCTTATCGAGGCAAAACATTGTTTCCTTTCATTTGACAAGGGAAAATATTAGAGAAGCTAAATATTATAAAGACAAGAATCCTTGGGAAGGCATGATAACCTTGGAAAGCATTTGTTTTATCATGCTCCTTAGCTGCTATTGATAAAAAACACAATTATAGAACTAGAGGGAGTGAGATGGCAAAATAAAAAAGGCTGAACTGAACATAAACATATATATACATATATACACGAATGCTTCAGGCCATTACTGAATGTCGGATGATAATTCATACCCAGAAAAATGTGCCCACGTTTTAGTTTGGCAGATAAACAGAAGCATATTTATGTTGTATGAATCCTTGCTCTTACACTGCAGGGCACTAAAAATTCATAAAAAAAACAAAAACACAGGCTCTACTAGAATAATTTTCGGTATCTACCTGAAGGACTTGAAGAGCTCAACAAACTCAATGAAGCTCATCGTGCTGTCAGACATCATGAGGTTCTGGAAGCTTTTAAAACAGCCTTTACCTCGACCATGCCATGACCTGCTGCTCCACGCCCTGCAGCCCACAAAGAAAAAGCAAAATATCTGATTATTAGATGTCAGACTTTCACACCTCCAGTGTTCATATACAGTACAGTTATGGTCATACCCCGGCTGTGACTTGTTAGTTCCTGAGAGGATCGGAGAGGATTGCGGGCGGGACTGGTTGGATCCCACCATGCTGGAGGAAGAGGAGGAGGAAGAAGACGAGGCAAGCAATCCAGGGCTTTTATTGGATGAGAGGGAGAACGGTCCAGGAAAGCTGTCCTCTACGGAGACAAAGAGGACTCGGCATAAATAGAAATCATACAGACGAGGACAGTATCACAGGAAATGATCTGCTGAGATCTTAATAGGTCTGAAAAATGTCACCTGGATCTTCTTGGTCAATGCTGTCAGATTCTGGTCCGTTTCGATACAGTCCCTCCTTACAGCTCCGCGTTTTCCTGGATACCATCTCATCATCTGTGGCATCCCCACTGTCTCCCTGTGTTTGGTGTGTAAACACACATATTAAAAACAAGAGACTACATCTGTGTGAGTTGGTAGGTGTAGCAAAGGCTCTTTATATGTAAAACCAGCCACATTCAGACAGAATCAGACATTACAGCTATTAGGTGGTTGGGCGGTGATGTGAGGGTTGGGGCTGTGTGTGCAGGAGTGTTTTTTTTTTTTGTGCTTAATACATAACAGCTGTAAATCAATCAGGAAATAATGTTTTATTTCTCTGATCCCCTGGCACCAGTGGTCACTTATTATATTCAGTGTCTACCTTGTACAACAACTGCACGCTGCATGCTCTCTCTCGCACAAAAAAATGGACACAAACCGAAGCTTCTCGGCATCTTTGTTTAGCGGCATAAACTACAAACCCAGATGACAAACCTGGTTAAACAAAATAAACAAACCAGGGACACAACTGGGAGAGCGTCACTGTTTGGTCCATGATCACTGCCTAAATAGTGCCTGGTTTCAGAGATCTTTCAGGCTGACTATGGAACAGTCTGATCGCTGACTCATGATTGGCCAGCACAGCGTGACATTGGGTTGTGTTTCTCTTGAAGTTGACTCTTTTCTTAAGAATTTTTCCACTGTAGTTTTTCCTTTTCAGCATCCCCTGTTCCCCCCAGCCTGAACCCACGACCCCTGTGCAAAATCCAGACTATTGTTAAGCACTAAAATATGAAAAGAACAAATTTGTCTAGGGCGAAAGATTACAAATATACCAGCAGTTAACTTTGTTTTGTCCAAGACACTGAAATTTTAGCTAAATGTATCAAGAACAGAAGAGGGACAGATATAGAAACATAACTTTTTTATTTACTGACCCTGACAAGGACCTTTTTCTTCTTCTTGGTCTTATCATTGATGCTCAGAGGGCTGTTTTTCTGGCCGCCAGGTTTCTCTACTCCTGTACCCATGTTCCACCTCCGTCCACCAAACAGCTCAATGGCATGAGCTAGTGTAGGGCCTTCGTACCTGCCATCCTCCTAACAGAGACGAGCACAAGGACAGAGAAGATCAGATACAAAATCCTCTTTTTATTTCAGATATTTTTCAGACTATCCTTTGTGTACTGCATACACTTTTATGAACAAAACAAATAGGAAAAAATGGCAAAGATGAAGCACACTGCTTTGATTTCAAAATGTTTTAGGGATAAAGTTTCAGATTTAAACAGTGAAGTATTTTTGTTTCAGAGAGAAAAAATAATAAAGCTGCAAAACCTTTATTTTGATGGCCAATGCATGGCAATGCAAAATTTATAACCCTGAAAATATACCAATAATACTTTGCTTTCACTTCATCCAACACCACCTTTGAAGGCCTTTTCAAATCCATGAATTTTTAATTCATATTTAATTGATGGAAAAAAAAGGTCATGTGCCAAAGAAAAAAGAGTTACCTGATACAAACTGACATACTGCCTCCTCAGCCACTGCAACCTTTGGTCAGGAAACTTCTTCAATTTTCTGGTTGCATTCACCAACTCTGACAGGCCCTTATGAAGCATCCGGGCCGTGTGGTTGGGCGCCACAAAGTGCAGGAGTCTGATTACAGAAGTTGAGAGATTGTTGAAAATATTTAGTAAATGGCAAAGTGTTTTACCATTGTATCAAGAGAGCAATGAACCACTGGGCAAAAAGTGAATTTTAAAGCAGGTTGGTGGTGATTGATACATGACACTAACCTGTTGTCGGTGGTACTGAGACCATAGAGGAGGCTGAGACCGTTCTCCTCCACCGTCATCTGGCTCAGCTTGTTTTGCAAACATACAGTATGGACGTCTACTCCCTGATGACCCAGAAACACTGCCTGCACATTCAAATAAACACAATATTATAAGTGCAATCCAACTCAAACACAAAACTGATTACTTATGATAAATTAATATTATTTGAGGATTTTGAAATAATGCAGCTCAGTTTGCTGCCATCAATGTAAACTCAAAGAGCTAAAGAACTTCTTTTTTTTATTTGTTTTAAGAAAACTACAAAAGTACATATATATTTTAAACAAACCTTCACCACTCCCAGGTCCAAAAGGCCTTCTGCTAGTCCTGCCACTACAGGCTGTCCTAATCCCAGTGGTGGCTCTGTGGGAGAAGCCCCTCCACTCTGAGGCTTACCTGCCATAAATCAACACATTTACGACATGTTTGAAATGTAGGAAAGACATAGGAAATTGAACAACTGCACAAATTTACAACCAGTTTAAATTGTGTGCATTACAAGAGACATGGCACTTACCTACTGTGAAAAAACAGATTTACAATATGTTTGAAACATAATAAAGACTGAGGAAATATGATTTTTTTTTTAATCATGGATGTCTGTTTTCCTTTTGTTTAAAGAGTAATAATGAGAGAGGAAATGAGACTTGTCTCCATGACACATAAACATCTAAAAGTTTACAGATGTAAGTAAATCTTTTCAGCAGTTCTTTCAAGATCATCTTAACACAATCACCTTCTTGTACACAACCCTTTAGAATTAACAGAGGTAAACTAATATACTGCTGAAAATTCTGTATATTATGAATATAAAACAACAGTCTAAATAATGCAAACTCCAGACAACAAGGTTGTAAGTGGTTCCCAGCTGAGGAGTTACACATATCTTTTGAATTGTATAATTTTTTAATGACACTTTTATAATTTACCCCAGGTGAGTGTTGTGTTGTCAGGTTGCAGTCGCAGCAGACAGCGGGCTGTGAGGTGGCTGTCCTGGTCGTAGTGGATCACCGTAGCCCCCTGCAGCAGAAATTGGTGGACGTCCGGTTGTAGTGACAACACGTACCTAGAAAAAGAAAACACGGACACTGTGGAGTGTCTGTTGTGCGGTCTATGTGTGTATGTGTGCAAGTGTCTGTGTGTGTTTCTTACCAAGGAATGAGCTCAGTGCCATGGCTGAAAGCTCTGTGTGTCTCCTCAGTCCCCTGAAACTCCACCTCTTTTACCAGTGGCTCAGATGACAAATCGCTCTCTGAATCCGACAAGTCGCCTACCATGAATCTGAAGATAGGTACAAGATTGAGAAAAATAAATAAATTTAACATCTGAATCTTGAAATTTTAGTTTACCAATTTCCATGTGAATCAGCAAATGCATCAGTTTATACACAGCATTTTAACTACTGCAGCAGAGGCAGTTTTGAAAATGCATTAAGGACCAGTCTAAAAAAGTAAGAGATGACCTGCATTTACAGTGAGATAAACAGCACAAAAATGCACTCTGTTCGGTGCATTGGTTGAACAAGCATTAGAGCATCATGCATTTGTCATTACACATTCCTTTACCTCTGAATGAGCTTATTCTCAAATCACAACTGAAAACATGTTGACATTAATGCTCAAACTCCCAGCACTCTTACAACCACTTACAAGACACGATTTGAGTCTGGCGGCGTCCTAAATGAATGTGAACTAGAATGGAGAAGGGGAAAAAGAATAGAGAGGAAGAATGAGACGAATAAAAAGCATACAGAGGTTCCTGCACAAGTTCTCAGATGGGAAAAGAAAAGTAGCAAAAAGAGGATGCCAGTGGGAAAGATCATGGACACAGGACAGGAATTCCTAAACCTCTTTGAGTAAGAAAGATAATATTTATCTGCATCCCAGCGCAGACAAATGAACACCATAACCCCAGCCAAAATGAAGAAGAGTTGTTATCCTGAGCTCTAACAAATAATAACTCAGAGTCAGTGCAAACTGTCTAGAAACACAGAGAAGATAATCCAGGTTTCCTTAACACAAACACCACAGGCCGAGCTTGAAGTGAAATGAGTTTTCTAACAAGATTTTCACAACTAAATCCCAGCTTGTCCCATTAGCTACTTTCCAGCACAGAATGCTGAAACGTACCAGAGCTCTGTTCCTTCCTGTCCTGACAGGAAACTAACCTGTTATCTGTTTTCTCTGTGACACAGCAGTTTATGTGAACATCACCCCATCTCAATAACAATCTGCACGTGTTCCTACACAAACCCATTATCTTGTACTGGTGTTTATGAAAGACAGTATACTGTTCAGACAGAGCTTGGTAAACATCCAGTTCATCTGGCCCCAGAAATTCTACTTTGAATGTAAAATACATATAACTATCTAAAGAAACCAATGTATCTGTATCCTGTTTAATTAATCGTATGACATTTTCTTCAATAGGCATATTTCGGCTTGGAAAATACAACTTTTGGTTGTTTAAAATCAATGTGTAGCAGTTGGTTTATTAATCCAAGAGAGCCTGTTGTGGTAGCATGTTCATAAATGTCTTTTCATAAACTGCTCTGTCTACAAAACTTATGACGAAGCACAATAACTGTCTTTATTCTGAAGTGAGAGGCCAGCCATGCCAATCATTCACAGCATGATAGTATTCATAATTGTGATATAAATCTGTACATAACAGACCTTTACAGACTTTTACTTTGTCTATGAGTTATTGTCTGTGAAATGAACAGGAAAATACAGAAGTCAATTTTGGAAACGGCCCTATGGTAGGAAGGATCACAGTGCAGTCTGCCTTAAAGGCATGCTTTACCAAAAATGTTACATAGGGAAGAGTAGGGCTGAGAAACAGGCTGAAAAATGTATCACAATAAAGTGTTTCATTTTAATTGATATTAATAATTACTGACCAGTTTTAATTACCATTTTTAAAAAAGCCAGGAGAAAAAAATTAACCACTTAATTTGGAATTTAACTGGCTTGCCTTGATCAACCATTGTAAATTTAGGGAAAACTGACTGAACAAAGCTCTTTTGAAGCAATTCCCTGAGTTCACATTCATATGAACTTAACACTTTGAATTTATCAATTTTAATTATCAAGTCACACAGACAAGACTTAATAGTCTTAAAGAGCTAACCTGTCCCTTTTAATCATATTTCTCACTGTCTGCACTCATGTTCTCACTCCATTCTGGCTTCTTTTTGAAATGTAAAAAAGGCACAACAGAAACAGTGTGAAGTGGTCCACTTAGACACAAGTAAATAAAAAGTGAAAACAACTGCAGTTGTACACAACGTTCTGCTGTTCTGATGGACTGGGTCACATGTTCTGTGCTATTTGATACTGTACTATATGTTCCATTAGCTTGGACACAACTTGCGCAACATTCCCCACACTCAGAGATCATCCTTCAGCTGGATGGGTTCAAGATCCTGAGACAGGAAACATTTACCCCTCTATGGTATCCTTAAACTAGACAAGGCTCATCTTTTATGAGATCCAGATTTGCTGTTTGGTACCCGATGTTACAAGAAAACTCTAAGGTAAACAAAATGCACAAAAAAAGCTTATATATCACATAAAAAGAGAGGAATAAAAGGGTACTGACTGATTGCGGCAGCGGTCCCTAAAGGAGTTGTTTCTGGATGTAGGAGATGGGCCAGTAGAAGAGGGACTGGTGGACACCTCATCGGGATCCTCTTGCTCCAAACTACGATTACAAGATCTAAGAAGCAGAAAGTCAAGCGTCAAGTCCAAGAGAAGCTGACATCAAAGCGAAATGGTGAACAGAAGAAAGTGAACAGGAAATCACTACATAGACTTGAAAACATGTTTCCAAGGATGTAGTGTACCTGATAATCTGAAGAATGTTGCTGACAGTAGCTTCTTTCTCTGGGACGTGTAGACCATCTGGACCAGAACGAGACATGAAGTTGTGCTGGCCGCTGTAGTCAGACACAAACTAGAAAAAGTGGGATAGACATAACAATGAATTATACAACCATGACCTCTAATTTTTACTGCTTGGATTAGTTCTGTGAGATGTGTATAATCATATTTGTGCATGCATGTGGGTGTTTACTGTACCTCTATCGAGTCCTCTGTATTATCTGGAGGTGGTTTGAGGCTGATGATGCTTGCTGTTCCATCTAATGCATCACTCAGCTCCTTCAGAAAAACCCCACAGAATGGCACCACCTATGGAGTCAGAAAAAAACAGATAAGTAAGAGATAATGTGAAACAAATACATACTGACTTAAAGAGGTAATTAACAACAAATTAGGCATTCCCAAAAGTTCACCTGAATAAACAGCAACCTACCTTGCATCCTGGGATATTGAGAGCTCTGGTCACAACCTTCTTGTACTCAGAAGAAGACTCGTGCTGAGCCATGGCATCCTTCAGGCTCCTCATGGTCTCAATGTCTGATTGGTCCATGAACTGCCACATCTTCAGCACCTTGCGGGACCTGGAGGACAACAAAACAAACAAAAAAAATGAATTACTTATGTACACGTCTGTGTACAGTATGTGAGCATATTTGAGTTAGTGTCTGTATGTGTTTTAAAACCTGAGTCCAGCCAGAAATTCCATGACACCGTTGTAGTTTCCCATGTTCCAACAGCATTTAGCCACGTGGACGAGGTAGGAGAAAACCTCCCTCTTCTCCTCCATAGACCCCGCTGTCAGGATCAGCCACGTCACCCATGAACTCACCTGTCAGAATACAATATTACTAATAGTTATTATCACATTAAAGTTGATAAACAAACACTTATATTCTTGACTGTCTTGCTTCTCCACCAGAACTCAGTGGTGAAAAGACATGACTTTTCATGAAAAACAAACAAGCTATACTTAGTAGGAGGCCATCAGTTAATATTCAAAATAAACAGCCTTTACACCTTTCTATATTTCATAGACAATGTGGTCCTGTCAGAGAATAGGTAATATGTTGCTGTGGCAAATAAAGCTTTTTTTTTTATTTTTAAAACAATTAATTGATTTTCATTTCATTTTCATTTTTTAGTCTGTTGCTAAACAGGTAAATTATGTCTGACCTAACAGTGGTGAAAGTGTTGTTATTAATGTGATATAAAAGTATAAAAAATTAATTTTAGTTGATAAAAAAAATGTTAAAAATTGTATGTGAAGCAGGGGTTTTCCAAACATAACAGAACCCTGCACAAACTCTGGCTCAAAATGACATCACCAGCGCAAGATGGCAGCACTCGTATCAGGAAGTGAAGGTGCACAATCTATCTTTATACAGTCAATGCTAGCAAGCCACAAGATGACATGTAAGTGTGTTAGTGTGTTACTACAAGGCTGTTAGTAGGTGTGTTAAAACCCAGCGAACAGGAGACAAGGTCCACAGCCAAGTGATGGTCAGATGAAACTCTGTATTGTGTGTGGTCTGACTTGCACTCATATCATCCCTTTTAAACTCTGGTATGGCAAGTTGTGCCTAAAGTGGTAATGTATGCACAAGACCATGCCAGCTGGCCACACACTGACACACACACACACACACACACACACACACACACACAAGAAAGAATGCGATCAGATATCAATCAGCTGCATGCTGTCTCTGCACTGACTGCCCTCCAGCACGCGCAAAAGACACGATGGAAGAAGCAGATATATATCAGGGTCAGCTTCCTTTCACATTCTCTGTGACTGACATACACAAACTCACAATACAGGAAAAGATCAGATTTCAATCTGGCAGCTTCTTGCTTGCTAGTGCCTCAATGCTTCAGAGCTCCATGAATGTATTCACATGCACATAAACACACGCACACTCAAACTCCCTCACCCCCTTGCAGCCGGTAAAAACATCCCCCTAGCCCAGAGATCTATTACTGGGTTATGTAAGGATCTGTAAAGCCCACCGCAGTCTGACTTCACAGGGACTAAATAAAGACACACACACACACACACACACACACACACTAAAAACATGTAACAAAGTTCTCGGTTTCACAGGTAGAGTTTTTGTTTGGGGTTGTGGTGATGTAACATGTTGTTTTTCCCCCATGTCACCTCTGACCTTTAAGTGATTCATTCACAAGCAAGCACAGAAATCATACATAACACATGCAACCATTAACATACATGAGACCATGAATACTTACATATCAATCTCAGACACATATATACACAATTTAACACAAGGTATATACAGACATCATAGATATGAGCTTGTACATACACAGAACATATGTCATAAACCTATAATCTACAGTCTTTGATAAAATGCCAACTCCAATTTGTCAGACTCTAAAAAGCTGGTGTCATAATTTTATTCAAACTTACTTATGTTATGGTTTGTTAAGTCTCATAATTTCTCCCTATCCAGTATAAATGAAAGCACAGCAGTTTATGCATTCCTATGTGATAGAAGCATGGGCAGGAAGAGGGCCGAGGGTTACAGTGAAAATGTAATCCTTCTCAGACAGTGAGCTGTCTCCTCCAAACTGTACTCACCAAGTAACACCTTTATTTACGCAAACTGAGAAACATGAAAATAGAAAACTTCAGGTAAAGTAGGCCCACTTTTCCCTTAATCCTACAAAATATATTACATAGTTCAGTGGAACTAAAATGTAAGTGAGGTTCAAAGTTTATTCTTGAAAAACAGCAGTTGAGGGAAAAAAAACTGTTAAGCTGCATTAAATTGGCTTTTCTGTATTGTTTTACAGTTTACATTGGGCCCACCAGCATATATGGCAGAGCATTTTGGGTTACACTTGTTGCATCAAGTCGCCTCATTGTTATTGTTATCCAGCTGTCTAGCAGAGCGATCAGCTAACCGGGTGACTCAAATGTCAACTTATTAGATAGTATTTGCACTGACTAACAAATGTTTAAAAACTGTGTTAAGGAGTGAAACATTTGGCTATGCACAGTATTTATTTATATATATTTAAGTACATTTTAAACTATTAAATGTTAATATAATATATTTAATTTAAAGTCCAAATTTGCCTTAGCAATGAAAAAATGCTTCTTTCTTTGAAAAAGTATTGGTTCTGGCACCACTATTGTTTTAAAAGTATAATTTGTTAGAAAAAACCCAAATGTTACCCAATGCTATCATTCCCCTGATTAAAAGTAAACTGTGACAACCAGCTCATTTAATCTGCAAACGTTTTTGCTTTACCAATAGCCATACAAATTGGATATTATGGTATATTAATTAAAAAAAAAACCTAAAAATTATCAGGGACTCCTGGTAACCTAGTGGTTACAATGCATAACATATCACCACTATTGATTCTAGTTAGGGAAATTCTTCTCTAACTTGTCGCAGACAGATCAGAAACAGAGCTTCAAACACAGAACAATCAGCCCTGGAGCTTGCGAGGATGCAGCAGTGTCTTGCTCTAATTGTGCAAAAGCTTGTACTAGAATCTACTGTATATGACTTACTGACAAACAACCCTGCTGCTCCACAGGCTCTTATCTGTTGCTCCCCTGCTCTATGCAGGATGTGCGCTGTGCACCTTGTGTGAAAATGTGCTATCAGTCGCTTCTAGCCAGCAGCCGGGTTGAGTTACAGTCACCATCTAAACCACTCCAACAGGCTGCAAAGTGGCTTTTTGAATCGCCACAGATCAAGGCATCATAGATAGCTGGCATCTCCTCTGATATTCCAGATAGTAGAAGTGTGTACTCAGTGTGATAATAGACAGGATATGAAGAGAGACTATATATAGAGAGACAGTGTGTAATGGCACAGAAGAGCAGAAAAGAGCAAACAAGAGACAAGGACGGAGAGGAGCTGTGCAAAAAGTTTCCTCAAACAACAGCCTCCCCTTATACATAGCATAGGTGTTATCAATGGCAGCTTGACAACATTTCAAACACACAGACACACACACAGAACCGGAGCTAGGTACAAGCTGATCCCCCTTTGATGTTTGCGTATGTGTCCATCTGTCTGTCCGTCTGTCCGTCTCCATCTGTGCATGTGTTATTAGTTGAACTATGAGGGTCAGTTTCTCCTTGATACATGAATTACATAACCAAGGTTGACAGGGAACTATTACAAACTCGGCGCATGAGCACATAGTGTACTCGCCCTGTCAAAGCTAAACACTCCGGACAGACACAAAGGGGCCCAAACTCCTCACCCTTCCCTGCTTCCAGAGTTTCTCTTGCCGTGCTATCCCCTCTTATCTTTCACTCCCATACATGGCTCGAAAATGAACAGAATCGAAACCATTTGATACCTTTGGGAATATTTGATTTAAATTTATAAAAGGTTGTCTGTCAAGTGCGAGTAAAGAAATCAGACTCTAAAGCTAATGTAATATCTCAAGATGCAGTGGATCTGGTGCAAGGCAGTGTGGTCAGGTCTAAATCAGGGTGAGTTTAACCAGATATAATCTACATAATGGTGAAGAGCAAGATCCCCCAAATGCACAACCCAATCTGACTTTCGATTTTAAGGTCACAATTCAATTTTTTTTTTTCCACTGACAGCTATTCTACTGTTAGACTATTGAGTTCTAACATGCAAAAGGCCACCAGTCCCTCTTTAGGGAAGGTGGTCTTGTGGGTAACCTGAACCCTTATATGTGAACCAGACACAGATGTAGGGAGTGAATCTCTCCTGGTGCCAGCACATTACTGCAGTCACAGAAAAGAAAATGCTATAAGGAGTAGTTCCATGTACTACAAGAACAGAATGGTGCATAGAACAGACCAACACAGTAAAATGACATGAAGAAAGAACCCAAAGATTTTCAGTTTACAAACATAAAAGACTGAAATAATATTCCCTTCAAGAAGCTGAAATGCATGATTTTTGATCATTTTTGCTTAAAAACTGCTTAAATTAATAAATTATCGAGTTGTTGAAGAATAAAAGCAGAAAGATTACTATTTCTCTCCATATTCAGAAAAATGTTTAATTAAATTAAGGATCAATTGCCTTTAACAGCAAGATCTTGTAGAGGCATTGACTGAATGACCCTGTAATGTTTTATTCTCACAAACCTCATTGATTTTTATTTTCTGCTCTCTCTAATTTCCCCCGACATACTTTTTTATTGCTGTTTTGTGCACAGTTTACCAGTAAAAAAAACAAAAAAAAAAGCTCATCAATTTTGAAAAAGAACTCAGTGGAAGCCTGCTGAAATGAAATTGCTTTTGGACTGCTGTATGTTTTGAGTCATAATGATCCAGTGTCTCAAAATAAAGAATTTTAAAAGACAAAAGAGCAAAAATCACTCCCTATATATAATGTGGCAAGTTCCTGGTGTAGAAAATTGATTCAAAAATTGTCTTTTTACAGTTTTCTAATGTGAATACCTGGCATAACACTGTCCCCAATCACTGAAGAAAATCCCAGGAAAACTTGTATAAACCACAGTTTACACTCAAAGATAAGACAGAAAACTCTGACAATATCTCATCTTTTTCTGAGAATGTAACGATTTGAAGTCACTTCAGGGCTTCATCAGTGTCCTCACAGGGAGAATCACTGTTGTCATTTGACTCCTTTGTGACCATATATGGCTGCAATGCACATTGGGGAGACTATTTTTTGTGTGTGTGTCTTCTCTCACTGACTTAAATGAAAACCAGCTGATGTGAAAGGCATGCAACTTAAAGATGACATCATCATTTCCAATCAATCTCCCCCTCTCTCGCTTTCTCTTTCTCAGCAGTACAGTGTTGTGATTGTTTATTCTCAAAGTCACTCACCAGGAAAGACACAAGGGGAGAGTAACTTCAGCCAACTTACACCAGTTTATGTGTGGTTGTGCACACCCAGTGTGTGCTTCAGTCATGAGCTGATAAGTTGGTATGACTCGTACGACACAACACGGCAAGCCCAGCTGAAGGAAAACACAATTACTGTTCTGCTATGCTTTTCAGCCTGTCACTTTCATGTCAAACCGCAACGTACACATTTTCCCTGTCTCTGGTGATGTCATTAAGGGGAGGTCAGTGAAGGGCACAATCAGGAGAAGCCATAGACTTCATAGACAACATTAATCAGTGTTTTCCCAATATAGGAGAAGTCTTTCAACTTGAATGACATCTCTATATGGTTTTGTTTAATGTTGTTGTTCAAGGGATTAAGGAGTCACGGCATTAAACTATTCCATATAGTCCACACAGATTGGTATCACTGATTCTCAAGTGATCTCATCCAGAAATAAATCATGGAGTAAAACAATCCTGCAGGCTGACTGTGCAAGGTTACTCTTATGAATCACAGCTATCAAAGGACCAGTGTGTAGGATTTAGTGACATCTAGCGATAAGGTTGCAGATTGCAAACTCCTCGTCTCACTCTCCCCTTCCATGCGGGCAGGAGAAACTACAGTGGTCATAAAACATGGCAGCCCCCGTGGAAGAAGACCTGCACCTTTTGCGAACAGAAACAACTTGTTCTAAGGTAATGAAGAAACAATTCTTATTTTCAGTTGATTATACACAAATGAAAACATGAATATTATATTCTATTTCTGCCACATTCACATTGACTGATTGATTGTTGATTGACAGAAAATTATCTTCCAGCTATGAGGAATTGTTGGTCTTCTTTGTCTTTTATGGTAAGGTAAGGTAAGGTAAGGTAAGGTAAGGTAAGGTAATTTCTTTTTTTTCAGTGTCATGCACCAAAAAAAGGTGCCCAGCCCTCATGGGCTTATAAGACACTACAAACAACAGACACAAAACAAGTCAGGAGCAAACACCAAGATACAAAGAATGGAAATTATTATGAAATTAAATTGAATATTTTTACAATTTGGGCTGTCATAAAACAAAACAAGTAAATTTAAGACATTTTTATATGTCTTATAGATTAAATTCTTAATTGATATATTCAGAAATCAAATCAAATAAATCAGTCACAAAAATAATAATTACATACAGCCCCCCCCCCCTTTTTTTTTTTTACAAGTAACAACTCTATCTATGGCAGTATCAACATAAGAGGTTTTTGATGTTCTATTTTTAATTCAGCAAATGTGTTTATGTGTATGTTCATATGTGTATAAGAGAAAACTAAATAAAAAAATCGGAAAAAAGGGTGACAATCATAAACACACAAATTTTACATAAGCAGACTCCTTACCTCATTGAAGCGTGCCACCAGGTCCTCCACGGCGTTGCTTCGCTGAGCACTCGGGGTAGGCATGGTGGGCACTGAAAGTGAGGCTTTGAGGTTTGGGTGGCGTTTGGTTTGACACTCAGGACTGCCCAGGTCTCGAGTGAGGAAACAGAGGTAGTCCAGGGGAAAGACCTGCAGACAGACATGTACATTATTACTACTACCAGCTTAGAAATAAACTCCACTTTGTGCTTGTGAGCATATAGATATAGATTAGATTCTGCCTTTAAAAACTCACTAACATACTAACATACTAACACAATACAATGAATATTTATATTATGTTTGGACCCAAATTTGTAAGTTCTTCCCACCCGTTGGTAGAGTTGCTGCTCCTGCTCTGTGAGGATACAGGCGATCTCCTCAGGGAACTGAACAAGGTGGCGCACCTCTGCCAGCTCCTTACTGATCCCACTGACACTGGGAGGAAGAGAGCTGCTACTGGTCATACTGTTGGCCAGCTGACGCTCTGAAACAAGAGAAACAGAAGACGAGAGAGATCATGAACATTGCATTACTGATCCTACTTTTCCCACACGCTATATCACGATCTAGCTGGTATTTTAGTTGGGAAATGAGAGAGGGAAAAAAAAAGTGAGAGATGAAGAGAAGGTATCAAGGACACAAGGACAGCAAAGACTGTTGGTGCTCATACAAGTAAAGAAATGAAGAAAGAACACAAATCACAGAGACAAGGGATTAAAAATAAGACATTTATCTACTCTGATGTTTCCCTTTCACCATAAAAGTTTTAAGCCTCAATGAAATGTGCGCCTCTTTCTCAGGATTAACCTGAATGTCTGGAGTCTTCTGAACCATCAATCCCTGCATACCAAACACTCTCTACCAGCCAAGAAAAGCCTGCACACTTCTCCCTCTACAAGTAAACAGCATTGATCACCTGCCAGTTCCTGTGTTTGGATTTCAGTCAGGTCCATTAGCCTGTCTGTTTACACACAAACGCACACACACACATATGCAAACCTGTCCTCATCTCTGCTAACAAAGGACTAATGGACAGTTTCTACGCTGGTACTGGAGCTGCCAGGTAGACATACTGTACATTGTCGGGATCAATGCCACATAAACTAACAGGCTCCTTCCCCCGCAGGAGCTTTTCCAGCAAACATTTTAGGGACTCTTAGAGGAGTTTCACCTGCAGTCTGATCGCAGAAATGTACAAAACCTATTTTAGTCAACAGGATATTGTTTCAGCCCTCCAAAAGGTCCCTTCTTCTGAGGCAGAGACAATCAGGGACACACCATGACACTGCACCTCAAAACTGTACAGCATTTATTCCGACAGAAGCAAACAATAACACAATACTTGGGCTGCAACTCACAATTATTTCCATTCTAGATTAATCTGTCATTTTAGCAATTAACTGATTAGTTTTTCAGTCCATTAAATGTCAAAAACCCAAAGAGATTCAGTTTACTGTCATAGAGGACTAAAGAAACCAGAAAATAATCACACATGAGAAGCTGAAATCAGAGAATTTGGACATTTTGTCTAAAAAATTACTCAAAATGGTTAATCAGTAATCAAAAGAGTTGACAACTAATGGATTTATCAATTAATCACTGCAGCTCTGTACAATACCAAGGCAAAGGGTTGTCCATCGAATATACTGAACACCAGGAATTAGACAGAGTCCTTCTAGTAAAAATAGTGTATGCATACACATATGCAGACACACACAAGGTTGTCCTTGGTAACCCTTGAGATGTGCAACAGGTAGCCATGGTAACAGCAGTGACTGCTCTGCAGAAAAAAAATTGCGTATTTACACTGTTTGATTTGTGGATCCGGCCTCACAGCTTCTGTAATGAACTCTCAGTGTGTGTGTGTGTGTGTGTGTGTGTGTGTGTGTGTGTGAGGGATAAGAACATAGACAGACTGAACATGAGAGACAGGAAAAGAAAGCAAAGGCAACAAAAGAATAATGGAAAGATCAAAAGAAATAAACCTGAAACAGTGGAGTTAAGGACAAAGCAGGAGAAGGTTTTCTAACGGAGACCAGGTCAATGGAAAAATTCTTCACATGCAAGAAAAAATACAAGATAGAGAAACAAAGGAAAAAAATGAGAGCAGAAGAGGGATGGGAGGAGAGGGCAGAGATATGACAAAGAGGAAGGAAGGGATAAGTACAACAAGTGGAAATTTTGTAGTTTACACTATGCAGCAGGTGTGAGCTATCTATCATAGTTAGAGAGACAGTATAATCCACTAAATCCTTTAAATGTCCTACAGAGAGACAGACTACAGGGTATGAATGATGGTTCATTGTACAGTCCAAACCTGGAACACATTTTTCAGAGAAATATTTGCATGAAGTGAAACAGAGAATAAAAACAATTTGACAACTGCCAAGAAGTTACATGTTTTTGAGAGCCTGGTGACCTGCTAAACATAATATATGGCATGTAAAGAAATCTGCATACTGAGCAAATTCAATGAATAAACCCCGCACCTCCTCGACATGCCATTTCACACAAGTGCTATGGTAGAGAGAGCAGGAGAAAATGTAGCAACCATATCATGTAGTCAAGATGTGAATTTCTATCTGGTTTACAATATTTGTCATCTGTCAGCTCCTTTTCTCCTATTGCATGGCACAAGTATGCAAAAATGCCTTAAAAATAACCTTCATTTTTGTCTTCGCTCATTGGCTTTCCATAAAACACAGAAACCTTTACTTAAACTGGTGTTAATATTCTTTCGTTGGATTAAAAACAGTGGAAGAACATAAACTTACTATAAAATTGTCCACCTCTCAAGCATAATGGGCAATATTTCCTCATCTCTATCCGTGTGTTTACATGCTGACCTTCTGAAGTGGAAATAGAGAAACCCTCGAATCAGCAATATGAATTTCATGACCATACAGAGGCCTCAATGATTAATTTATTCATCCTTTAAAATGGGTAACACACTGGCAGACAAAGCAGCTGGACAAGGCAGTGATTAAAAAAGGCTGTAAGAGATTCTAAAGAATTAATTAAAATCAATTAATAGAGAAAACCAAAAAATCCTAACAATAACATGTTGACAAGACAAGAAAACAAGGAAGAAAACAACTGTGGTCCATACATACTGTATTATATAAATGTATATTCTTAAGAAAGTGCCAAATATATAATTTATCAAGACTTACATGCACATAAAATTGCTGTTTTGTGTCAAAGCAATTGGTCCCAAATTAGAATCACCAGACAAAAATGTGTTAGAAAAAGTGTTATCAACAATTTAATGTGCTTTATCGTGTGTTATTCTCATGATATCCCTGAATTCAGCCTGGCAAGCTTCATGCAAACTGTACAATATTAGTAATGACAACAGAAAGCTGTGATAAATAAACACTGGGGCTGAAGAGTGGATGGAACAGGATCTTGGATTCCAGTGATGGTGATAAGTGTCTCTAATATAATCTGTTGAGGACCCATGAGACCTGGCCTGATACACATCATAACCACTACAGTTTGAGAAACACTGATATATACTGTATATAGATTTGTAGCACTTCTACTGTGAGACTGAGAGAACATGAACCTGGACTAATTGACCATGATGTCTCTGTGATTTTTATGCATGGGTTTACTCATCTGTAATGCATCATGAATACAAATGCCCTGTGGGTGTGCATGGATGTATGTGTGTGTGTGTGTGTGTGTGTGTGTGTGTGCGTGTGTGTGTGTGTGTGTGTGTGTGTGTGTGTGTGCATGTGTGTGTGCGTGTGTGTGTGTAATGGATCCTTTTCTAAGTGCGGTGGTAGATGAAGTCGATTAGCTGAACATCCTTTTTAACCATTTTCATGAAATTTCTGTTTAAAGAAACAGCATGCCATTAAGAGAGCCAGGAAATACAGGTGTGTTGTGTGTGTGTGTGTGTGTGTGTGTGTGTGTGTGTGTGTGTGTGTGTGTGTGTGTTTCTGCATTTGTGTGTTAGATATATCAAGACAGAACAATAAACAGCATTGCAGTTTTTCATGTGTGATATCCGATCAAAATTAAACCAGTTTTTGTTTATTTTTCAGGCTCAACAAGGACTGATGTTTAAAGGTTCTGAAAAACATTAAAAATATATGCACATTAAAATTTAGAGTCAGGTGTGACTTGTACTGCTATATTGGTTTTCCTAGCAGTTTTATACGTAAGGATATGAACTGAGTTTTTAATGTAGCCTGTGTCATCAGGTCCTTTAAAAAGAAGCTATGAAATAAGGGATCTTATTTCCTATGTATTAATTAATCTATTGGTCATAAGTATTTAAAACCAATGAGACTTGTCTAAGAAGGCTATTTGAATATTAAGCACAAAGCATTGTAAGCTAGATAATGTCATATATGTTACAATGCATTCTATCACCAGCTTTTAATAATTTGTTTTTTCACACAAATAATGTCATATACCATACACCACAGTGAAATGTCAAGAAAGTATGAAAGTATGAAAAAACAGATACTACCCAAGCCTAGTACCTTAATCCTCTGCAACTTGTACTGCTATGTTAGATTTCCTGGATAGGGGACCACAATGGACATAAGTTATATGTTAACATTTTTTGTGTTATTCTCAACATTTTTCAATGAATACATATTCATTACAATGACATGTTACAAACTCTGCACTTAAAGCTGATATTCGCATCAATCCAATGCATAAAACACAACATAACTGAGAAATCTGCAATAAACTGTATCTGTGTGTTTCCAGTTCTTCTAAGTCAACCAATAACCAACTCTTAGCCAACACTGTATGGGGACTTATGACTGGAAAATCAATATAAAAGGTAACAGGTGAAATCTTTTAACACTGCTTTGATGTTTGTTTTCTTCACTGAGTAATCACAAGCATCACAAGTCACATACTCAATCAAAGAAGAGCAACCTTGAACACAGACCCTGCCATCTTTCTCTGCCAGCTGAGTGCACACATAAATACTGTACGTCTCTACACTGTTCCCACGAGCACATTCAGAGCTGATGACAACTTCCCTGCTTGAGTATGTAGGGCACTCAAACAGGTGCAGCACAAACAGCCTGAGTCAAAGGACTGTTAACAAATTAGCCTTTTGAACTTATAAATATCACCAGAAAATCATTTCTATTCAAATGATCACAGTCTTATTTTGGTTTCTGGTCGCCCATGACCACAAATGTCGATTAAAACTCTCAAACAAAACAATATTATTAACAATATCTAAAACAATATTAACAAACCAAAGCATCAGAAGGTTTCCTTTTAGACCACAGCAAAATAATAGTTTATCTCTTTAGAGATATGACATATAAATAATTAGCAAGCAGAAAATAACAGAATAACATCTGGTACTACAGTCCACCACTACTGGCACGCACACACATGCACATTAAAGAACAAATAAGGTCATGTACACGCTTGTGCAAATAAAAATCAACATTTAGTGGTAAACAAACTAACACACACAGCAGCAAGCATAAACACACAAAAATAAATAGTGTAAGGCCTCATAAACACACGGACACAGCCAAATACACAAACACACAGAAGCAGCAGAAGCAATAAACATTGATCTGTCTGACTGCTGACAACACTTGAGTTATCACAGGGAGTTTCCCTCTTGGATCAGTTATACACACTGCATGCGCACACAGAAACACGTGCAGACATAAATATAACATTTAAGTTCTTCCGACCTTAGTTTGAGAGGACTGACAAAAACCAGGGAAAAGATAAGAACATCTGACTGAAATGGCCAAAGGCTCCTTGTTGTGAAACCAAAGATTAATTTACTGTACAGCATCAAATACATTACATAATCGAGTAAAGCGAAAGTAAATTTAGAGACTTCTAAAGAAGCTTGTATCCCAAAGTGTTTCCTTTACACGATTCCTTTCATGTGAGAGGCATCAAGTCCAACTATACAATGAATGAGGCCTCATTCAATGTGCAAAAAAGAAATGCAGGCATCTACCAAATGAGTTCAGTGTCTCTGTGTAACTTCAACATCACTTGATACGAATCAGATGGAACACAAGAGTAGCTCTGGTGGGTTGGTGTTTAACTGTAAGGTGTATTACTGCATCCTCAGAGTCTAAACATATCCATAGCCATGTGTGACCTTCATTGTTAGGGTCAATCCAATGTGACGTTGCCCAGACACCTTCTGTCAGGTCTCTGGTATGAAGGGGGCACAGTCCATAACACTCACACCTCACGCACATTTTTCAAACTGCTGCATCATTCATTGCATACTTAAACACACAGTATGTAATTTCTGCCACTAGGGGTCTCTCTCAAATCAAAACAATACCAAAAGACAGATAGTTGATTATTTCCAAAATGTCAGCATTTGATGACCTGGGAACGAGATTCAGCAATCAACCAGCTTTCTCCAGAATCACTGCACCTTGAAGTTTATACAGTTCTATATACTGTACTGCGATACTATAAATAAGGTGATAAGGATTTAAAAACAAATTTTATGAAAACTGTCATAGTATAAAGAACGTAACACCATATGCATAAAATCTAAGTTACAAAAGTTTCTTATGCAGTTAGAACATTGAAGATAGATAACACAGCTATCTACTGGTTGTGGATTTTAACACAACACAAACAAACCACTGCCATGAATCTTTGCATGTATAACAATATCATGACACAGTGTTGTGACATTATCACAAAATGTAACATCACAAAACTCAAGTGCATCAATATTTTCTTACACCCCTAACTGACAGGTGACGAGATGCAAGATGCTGTTACCTAGAATAAATATAGATTATAGATTTCTCAGTTTGAACATTGTTGAAAACATTTGGGATACACAATTCAACAAAATATACTACAGAGGTTGAGTAATTTTTAATGCTACATATTATGCCTTTAAAAACAACTGAAACTGTTTTAAACTGAATCTCTGTGTTAGGTTAGTTTATACTAGTTACAGGGAATTGCAGCAAGTCGGTGGGAAATGTGTTTTGAATTTACAAGTCCATAAAATCTTGCATTTCAGTATACAAAATAAAAAGACAGCAAAAATAAGAAGAAAAGAACAAATCACAAGTTATAAAAGAGCATGTTGGTCCTGAGTCACACTCTGTGAGGTATATGCTTCAGCACCAGAATCACAAAAATTCATTTGGATACAAAAGGCACTTTAAGGTATAATTCAACCTCAGAAGACCAGAGGAGTCATGCCAAGACAGTTAAGACACACACTGAATCTATCATCATCTCTAACCAACAGACAAGTCAAGATAACACCAAATGTCATTATAATATCACTCACACACACTGTCATATCTGCTGAGCAGTACCTTGCAATCATGATCAGATTTCCTGATTACCATGTAAAAAATTATTCAAGTAGTCCTTTAAGTCCTCTTGATTTCTCATATGTATAACAACTAAGTGCTGACAACTCTAAACAATACACCTATTAGCATGTTCGCAAAGACACAAAATTTAAACAGAAACAAAAGACACACATGCAGACAGACTCTTACACAGGTCACTGAATCTCAGCTGTGTGAAGACGCCAGCAGTTGTACTGTAACGCACATTTCTTCTACTCACTGATCAGCTTGAGGTCCATTCTGTTAGAGTGCTTCATGGTTGCTAGATACAGCTGGCCGCTTTGCTTCCACACTGACAGTTCAGTGCCGGGGTGACCGAGGTACACTTGTTCACATTTGAGCCAGTCTAGTCCCGTCTCTCCTGCAGCTGCTCTCTCTGTCTCCCTCTCTCTCTCCGGCTGCCTGCTCTATTTCTCCCTCCCTAACTCCATTTCAAAGTTAAACTCCCTCACACTCTTTTCCCCTCACCTGGCTTCTCTCCCCTTCCTTACCAGCAAACAATCCTCACTCTCCCTCTTGGCTACATTCACTACTCCTCTCTCTCTCCCCCCCTCCTCTGTCTGTGTGTCTCCCGCCCACTCTTCACTGACACCATACATAGTTCACAGCCATGTGCTACAGTTACACCAGCCAGACCATCCCACTGTACTAATACACACAGTCATAATTCATACACTCATATGGATAGACTATAGAAACAAATGATGACGGTTAACAGTAGATCCCTGAACCATTTTACTCTCTCTTCTGTCTTATTCCTGTCTTATTTTACTCAGAACTGAATGAAAAATGTTGTAAAATCTGTAGTTCTGGAAGAAAAGATAACATTTCCCATTATGCCAGGAGTAAAGCCACACAACAGTGCCAAATTGTAACTGAGGTGTTTACACAATGATGCTCAATAAGCCTTCAACGACTTAATTTAGTGTTTAAGTGTCGAAACAATTTTGATAATTGTTTAAGTCATTCATGAAGCAAAAATCACAGCCTCTCATTTTATCAAATAAACAATGACTCAACTAACTAAAATGTAATTAACGGATTAAGCAACACTGAAAATTCATAGATGCACTACACTGTACATATAAATGTACACTGGATAAAGCAGGCCGCCCTGTGTTTGTTACTCAGCATGTACAGAGCAGAAATGATTACACACTTGAAATGTTTTCAATTACATTTTCAGCAGTAAAGTTCACTTAAAGGCTACTGTATCATTTTGTTTAGACATAAAGTGTTGAAGGTTATATTCACACTGCAGGGAAAGTGGACCACACGTGACTATTTTTGGTCTTATGTGACTCAGATCTGTGTTTTTTCCACAACAGCACTAATCATCTGAATCTGATCTTTTCAAATCAGATTAGGCCCACGTTCATACGCAGTCATAAATGAGATACAGGTCTGATCTTTTTGAATGTGACGTCAGTATAAACAGTCGTATTGGAATTTAAGCGACTTTTACATCAAGTGTCTTCAAAAACTCTTGTGGCAGGTGCTGACAGATTAAGTTAAAAGTATCCTTGCCATCCTGAAATTTTTGGTGAAATCTCTTTCTGTGAAACCATTCACATTAATCCCAAGTCTCCTGGCTGTGTTGCTACATCCACACACACAGAAGTATTATCACTAATATCATTATCACCTGCTAAAGAATTCAAAGGCTTCGACTCCACACCAACTTATAAATGAATCTGTAGGCTGGCCAAATTTAATCAATAATAAGAGGAGCCAAACAAAAGAAAAATCAGATCTGGGCAATAAATCAGAGTTGTGTACCAAGGCTTGCAGCCTGAACGTAGGTATAGAGTGTCACAAAACTCTGGCAGCATATTTCTGTCAAACCAGAAAAAGAAAAATGGACCAGCTTCACATTTTAACTTATTCTTTGTTATGACAAGATGTTTTTCACATTATAACAAGATACTTGTTGTGTTATTGCTACATTTAAACTTATCATGAAACTTTTCATCTTATAACAAAGTAAACAGAATATAATAATCAAGTCATAACAAAAAAGTTTGTTCTTATGATGTTTTTATGTTGTAATAACATTGAAATATTTCGTCATAATGTGAAAAAAACACAATCTGTTACAAGACGTCTTGCACAGTCTCCAGCCTAATTCAAAAACCTGCTGTTATTTGTCAAAGCAGCAGCTAGTAATTTCGTTCAGTTGTTCTTGAGGTCAAAATATTATCTTTGAGCTCACCAGAGCTAATGCATGAACATGGTATATTAGTACAGTGTACACTGAAAACTTTTGAGAATTTGAAAGTGGAAAAAATGTCAGTTGTGTATTTTTAGCAAATACAGCCCTGTAAACAATATGTGCTCTTGAAATCCTTGAGACTTTCCTCTACTATGATTCCCCACCACATCTGCTGTCAGTGGGTCTTAAATGCTGGCAACCAACACAATGTACAATGATGACTGAGAGGAAGAGAAAAAAAAAGAAAGAAACACCAATATTGAGCTGGAAGGATGGCAGCCTATTACTGACCTACCTACTTCCTTCTGGCGGTACAGTAAATTGTGCTATAAAGGAAACAAGGACAAGAAAAGTGCTTAAACAACCCCCACTTATAGTTCACATGAATATGGCCAAATCCCAGTGGTCTCCAGTGGAGTTTTTCTTTGTATTTAAATAACTATAACGTGTGTATACTTGGACAGTGAAGGAGGTCACACAAGAATTTCATGCCAAAGTCAGATATCCATTATTTGAAGAATGAAACTTACTCCAAAACCTATAGGACTGTTTTATTATTATTACTGTGTAACATATTAAGGTTTTATTGTCATTATCTTGTTTTATTGATGTTTTCTGCTGTGCTTGGATTTGTTTATAGGCCGGTCTTGACTGGACCGATATGGTGGTGACATTGAAGTATTGCAGCAACAGACCGAAACGGTCAATTCAGCATCTACTTACATACATGTCTATGATCACAACTCCCACAGCGCACAAAGTAATGCCTTCGACTGGCAGCAAAACCTCCCATTTGTGAAGATGGAACATGGAGAATGTGTAGCGTTTTTTCAAAATTTTTGCTTGGAAAATTTCTGCAATGATTATTTGATTACTAAAATTGTTGCAAATTCCTCTGTTGATCAACAAAACTGACTATCACCTCAGCTCTGGTTTCTAGTAGCTGTACTTAAATAAACTCCAGGTGAGGTTAAGTAAATTCTTTCGTGTTTAAGACTCAAACAAAAAGATAGTATAGTCCTATAATGTAGAGTATGTCTATACAGGAGCCACAGTGGTGAGATTAATGCATATGTGCATGTAAAATGTATATGTAAAATGATACAGCATGATGCAAAATTCTAAGCAAATACAGATGGAAACACACAATCACATGAATGCTCATGCCTACACAAAACATATATTTTAAGAGAGATTTTTCTTTAGTGAAATTAGTGGTGTCAAAGCCCAAAACTTGAACAGTGTTTGAGCTGACATGGAGCAGACGGGCATCAGACTTCAAACATTCAACAAAGACAAGCGCCATAAAAGTAAAACAACCCGTATAACTACTCACATATTCAGAAATGATTAATGTCCTTTCTATTTCTCAGTATCTCTGTGCTCTGTGTTTAAGTAGCACACACACAGCACCTTGACCTTACCCTGGTCTTTCCCAGTTGACATTTTTTCCAGCACCAGTATTTGTCTTTTATAGGTGTCAGTTTACCCTCACAACAAAAGCCTGTCACACTGAACCAGACATGGAGTAAATTATCATTTATCATTTCCAAAACGTTCCTCTTGACCTGTTTCTAAAACTAAATGATTGCCATATGACAGAAAGACATAAGTCACACGAATACATCAGAGGGTCCAGCAAAATGCTTTCAAATCAGTACAGTGGATATGGCATGTAGAGAAGGTGTAGAAAAACATTCCACCTCTCACCACTCACATAAAAACTCTAAGAATACACCGAGGCTGGCCAGGCGATTATCCCGGTAATCCTTGAAAGCATTTGGGCCAGAGCCACTGATCGAGTTTGGTAAGTTGTACTTCCAGATGAAGTTTTGCTACCACTGAACTGTATCTAAAATCAATACCTTATTAGGAAAGGATAGGAACAGGGAAATATACCCCAGCACACTGTGTTCACCAAGTAAAACAAAAATGGAGACCTCCGTATCTCATAGTTGTGACTTAGTATGTCATAACTGTGGGAAAACAAGCTCATAATTGCAAGATCTATCTTTTAATTGCAAGATCCTTTCAGTGTATCTATGAGATCAATACATTTTTCAACTATTCCATTGAAAATATGTGGTGCACTGTGACACTGTGACCGACAAATGAAACCAATCCAAAATGTTTAACTCTAAAATAATTTTAAAATAAGATAGACTTTTAAAGAAACACCTGCTCTTACAAATGACACATTTATTATTCAATACTAAGACCGTAACATAGATGTCCGTCTCAACTTTTACCTGTGTGAGCAATTGATGCAGAAAAAGGATTGATTAGAAAATAAAGAATCTACTATAATGTATGGCTGATGCTGATCCAATGCAACTAATGCAGCAACAAGATAATAAAAAAGTACAAAAGTAAGAGTGTTAGTAAGAATTATAACTCTGAGATAAAAGATACAGAGAACCCTTGATGTAAGACAGGTAAAAAAAAAAGGTTTCATTCTTTTATCCTTTGAAAAATAGGTGCATTTTCACTTCAGGAGGCTGAAGGCAAACAGAAAAGAAAAGAGGAGAGGAAATGCATAGAAAGAGAACACAAAAGCTTTTCTACAGGAGGCAAGACATCAGCAGAGAGGATAAAAAAAAAGCCTTTGATTTCCAGAGGAGGTAGTGGACCACTTCAACAAATAGTAATGGACACACCATGTTTCTAAAGCTCAATGTCCAGTTCAAACACAGTCAGGTTTGTGTGAAAAATTTAAACCTAGATTCCAGGAATGCACGATACTAGATTTTTGTAAATATCCAACATGCCAATATTTCAATTGCTGATACGGATATATACACATATTTTTTTTGCACCTAACAGAAGGAAGGTCTCTCCTGTAGTGAATTAACATATCATTCCTCCTCTTATTGTGATTGCCCACTGACAGATGCATACATAAAATACAATGCTTTTCTAAATGTGCATATATATTCACTGGACAATTTAAGAAAATTACTTCTCACTGTTTTTTTTCACTGGTGGATGTTTGTCTTTGTTCTTCACAAATTTGACGTAATGATCGGAGTGACAGCTCCTAAGATCAGCAAATAAATATATAATACTAGATTCTGGATCTAAAACTGGCACAAGCTGGTAAAGACTTAAACAAAAATGCGTGATATATTTGTTTATTGGCTAGGCACAAAGAACATCCTGCATGCAAGGTGTACACTCATTAAAAGACAAGTGCTTTGTCCATTAGGTAGGAAAGTATGATTTTTCAAGAGTGCTGGCAAGTTTGAGCAGTTTCATATTCTGCTACATTAAAAAAATATCCACTTTAAACTGAATCACAGAAGTTTGATTAAGGAGAAGCTTTATTACTAATGCATGATAGAATAACAGCAGGTTGCTCTGTTGAAACACCGAGGAGAGGAACAATACCATAGATGGTAAGAAAGCAATAACCACACTAACACTACTATCCAAATTTGAAACTTAAGTGAGGACTTCTCCAAGCTTCAGGATAATGAAATGTCTTTTTAACATCTTATAGTTACCATTACAATCAATGTCCTTTTGCAAACTGCAGCTGGCTTAAAACAGCTCTAAAACAAGTTCTTCTAAAGCTACTCTTTTGTTTGATTCTGTAGTCCTTTTAGTTTAGCAAGTAAATCAAAACTTTTAAAACAGCAAAACTACATTTTACGTGTCTGTTACAGGGACATTATCAGGCTTTCTGGTGCACTAAATATTACATCATTTAAATGGCCACACAGGCGGTTTCCATGTGTGTCTGTGTGTAAGGCAGAGATGAATGGCAGATCGGAAACAGATAACTATTTAAAAACAAAAAATGTGGCTACAGGTATGAGTCTTAGAAGGCAGTGCTCATGCGCAATATCTGGGTAGATTTTGATGCTAGGTTAGGGAGACAGAGAAGGTTAGACAGGGAGTCTCTCGTGCTGTGTGTGTATGTGTGTGCATGTGTGTGTGTGTATGCGCCTATGAAATTCTAGTCCTGCCAAAACTTCTAAGCTGCTCTGTGTGCGCGTGTCTGGGTCTATTCTGTTTCCTGCAACACCCATTAGAACAGAACACGGTGTCATGTTGAAGATATGTGCTGTGTGTGTGTGTGTGTGTGTGTGTGTGTGTGTGTGTGTGTGTGTGTGTCTGAATGTGTTTTGTCTCAAAAGCTTGACCGACAAAAATTCAAGTTTTATTATTAACATTAATAATAAAGTCAGAGAGAAACAAATCCAAAAAAGTTATGCTTCTGTGTGTTCATATGTGTGTATGTGTGTGTGAGTGTGTGAGAGCGTGTCTCCTTGATCTTGTCAGAGACAGCCTGTCCCCTGGCTCACTGCCAGTGGAAATTAATGTCAGGATCGGCTTACATTTAAGTCATACGTAACATCATTGTAGAGAAGGTGGACGGACAGACAGTTACCAGCTGAGCGACTGACCGACTACCCGACTGGTTGGACGATGAAGTCATGTGGAGAGTAAGACAGAGAGAGAGGTGACATACTGTATGCATGATGAGAATTTGTTTAGTCTCATAAACGAAATTCATTTCACAATTAACCTTTTAAGTCTTTCTCAATCCATCTCAGGGACAGAGCTAGTTTCTCCCATGAGGCATATTAAAGGGAAAGATCATATTATTACAAAAAAGATGGGATGCTGTGTAAAATTAAAATAAAACAGAATGCAATGATTTGCAAAAACTTTTTGAACTATATTCAGTTAAATATATTACAAAGATAAAATATTTCATGTTCAAACTATTGAACATTGTCTGTTGTAAATATACATGAATTTGATGCCCGCAACATGTTCCCAAAAAAGCTGGGACAGGGGCATATTTACCACTGTGTTACATCACATTTTCTAATAACAACATTCAGTAAGTGTTTGTGAAAAATGAGTTAATTAATTGTTAAAGTTTTTAAAGTGAAATTCTTTCTCATGATGATGTGACAGTTAGCCATGATGCTATGGGCACTAAAACTCTCTCATACCATCACAGATGCTGGGTTTTGAAGTTAGCATGGGTAAGAATCTGGATGGTCTTTCTCCTCCTTTAGTCCTAAATCTGTGGGTTAAAATTATTAATGTCGCCTATGGAGTTTGGTTGGTTTGGAGAGAATATTTGGCTTCTGTAATGGCGGTTTCCCATCAGAAAAGGCTGTCTGACAGCAAAGCACAGCAGCAAAAATATTCAGAATATAGCATTCACTTAAACTGATATTAAATGTTTTAGGTGGACCATCTTTTAAGAGGCTAAAATACATTTTATTGCGACTCTGTCCACAGCAGTACATTACTTAAGACTATACGAAAGCACCTCATACAACCCTACATCAAATAATCTGAACTATCGCTTTAAGTACAGGCATATATATGCATGTGCTTGTTATGTAAACACCCAAATTAATTCAAAGTATCAACCTATCCCCTCTGAGCTTTTCAGAGAAGTAGCGTAAGCATGTTTGAAGTGCATATAACCTCTTTTCAGATGTTAAGAGTGGAGTGCATCTGTGTTGTGTGGACGATGATGTCAGGAGGCTTTTTCTCCTTCCTGCGTGTCTTACACCACTTCAGCATTGTGTGTGGATGTGTGTCTAAACTGGAGTGGAGAGAGTGAAAGAGGGTGGTATGAAAAGGGAGAAAGGACAGCAGAGGAAATACAGAGAAAAGTAAAAGGGAAAGGGCAACCGCTGGGATCAACTACAGACGTGCTCCTACCGACCCAAAACCCGCTATGGAAAAGAAACCATCTGGGAAAAGAGCAGAAAGGAAGGAGAAGAGTGAGCAGTAGACCACAGGGGAACAGTGAGAACCTTTTCTTCTCAGAGTCAAACAGACACAGGCTGTCTTCCCGAAGTCCCTGCTTCACTTGTCATCCAATTTAATGCTCCTCTGTTTATTAGCAGATGAACACATCTACTATGCAACTGCTGGTTTTACTACTGCATGTATTATCCTTCAAATTCAAAGGGTTTGCACACTAAAACACTAATACACACACTAATTTCTATATACACAAATAAACAGTACAGCACCAACCTTTCAGCACGGCGTGGCTGTTGGGGCCGGGGGGCAAAGGATAAGGTAGAGCAGAGCGGGCACCGAGAGCAGCTGTAGCCTCTAGTAGGGCTCCGGTGAGCAGCGAACACACGGATGTTCTCTGGACACAAGCACGATAAAATCTAAAGGAAGTAAAAACAAGGAAGAACAAAAACAGTTAAGTTCACATGTGATTCTAATCTGAACATTTAATGTCATGTCCAGTGTTTAAAGTCTGTCTCTGCCAGACTGCTGATTAAGGTATTGTAGATTGGATATCGTCACAAGATGATATGCAAGTCTGAAGACTTTCTAGGAACTGATTGTATTTGTCATGTGACAAATCCACAGACAACAAATGAGTTCATTTGCAAAAGCAGATAAACACCATTATCAAAATGAATAAACCGACACCAGTTTGTTTGCTATTCCGCTGAGCTGATAAGGACAAAAACCAAACAAAAAAAACTTTAGTTATCCTCTCAAGTTTTGAGTTGGGCTAAACTAACAATTTTTTTTCATTATCAGTTGGTTAATTTCTCAATTAATCAATAAATTGTTTGGTCTATAAAATGTCAGAAAATAATGACAAATGCTTATCCAACTGGATGCCATCAAATTGCTTGCTTTGTATGATGAAAAGTCCAAATGCAAAGATGTTCAGTTTTTTCTCCTTTTTGCACAAAAGTGCATGTCTTCATGTCTGTCTGTCTTACTTGACACCCATCTGTTTCGTGTAACCAACACAAGATAGTTGCTACAAGTTACAGTACAATTTTTTTCCACTTCTTAGCTACCATTACTTCATTTTCTAAATGTCTGAAAGACCAATGTGAAGAATTTAGTGGCTTCTAGTGGTAAGATTGTAGGTTGTAACAAAAAGATCAGGGCTTGCCTCAACATCACAGCATGTAGGACAAATATGGTGGCGACAAAACAGCAGCAGAAAACGAGAAAGGCCGTATCTAGAGCCAGTGTTTGCTTAGTCTGTTCTGGGCTACTGTCAGTTCAACATGGTGGTTTGTGTGGAAGAGGATACCCTCACTCTCTAAAAAGTTCATTCTAAGGTAACAAAAAATACAACAATTCTCATTTTCATGCACAAATGTAAACGTATATAATATTACTGAATATTATAGTACATTTGCGCCATACTCTCCCAATATATCCCCCTAAACCTTACATACTTACAGTACAGCATCTTCAGGACTCACACAAATTATTTTAGTGCCAATCTTTGCATCGCATCGGGCCCAAAAGACCAAACTTTCAAAATATATGTGCAATGATTTAACTTGGCTAGAAAGAAAAACTACATCAGACACATAATGGCTACAAACCTAGGTGGATGAGCAGAATGACACCGCCAGGGGGTAAGACAGAAGTTCAAATCTGGTCTGGCTGGGCTGACGATGACAGTGTGCGATGGCCAGCGAGACTCCCTGAGACACACACATTCAGGGCAGGGCAGCAGGAGCTTTTTGGCAGGATGTATCAGGTTGCGTTCCTCTCTGTCCTGCACATAGTTGGGAACCTGTTGAGGACGACACAGACTGATTAAGTTTGTTTTGTTTTTTTGTAAATACACACTCATTCTGTATTTGATGCCTGCAACATGTTCCAAAAAAACAAAGGTGGGACAGGGGCATGTTTACCACTGTGTTACATCACATTTTCTTATAACAATGTTCAGTAAGCATGTGCCAACTGAGGACACTAATTGCTGACATTTTGAAAGTGAAACGTATCACTTACAAAGTTCTGCACATCCTGAAAGACCATGAAGAAAAGCAACAATTATATAAATAAAGGTATCCACAATTACAGTACAACACACAGTTAAAACAGTATAAAGAGGTAAAGCCCATCATGCTTTATCAACCTTGAAGTATGCATTGACAGAATAACTGTGATGAAAGAGCTTTCTGGCAAAATTCACTCCATCCGGTGCCGCTTTCACCTTCCAGACTGTTATATAACATTTGAATCAGAGGTCATAGTGATCGACTCCTCTGCTGTGGTCATTATCGGAACCAATTTCCTCTTGACGGAACAGAAATCGGAGCTTGAAAATAGGCCTGAACGATTTATCGTTTTCTGATCGAAATTGCGATTTCAGACAACGCGATCACGTGATCGCCAAAGCTGCGGTTTTTTGCAGTGCTCCTGAGGGCTGTACTACGAAGCAAGCTCAACACAGCCAGGCTTTCTTTGTATGATCTGGATCGACAAAGCCTAAAACTGCAATCAGAGATAACGGGTATCACGACGGTGGTTATCAACTCACTTTCTTAATCCAGGCTTTCGTCTTCAGACTCTGTGCGCGCTCACATAAAAGGGACGTTTGTTGCGTCATTTCACTCTTCTTCCGCATGAAGTGAAGCAATCGCGAGCCACTTACTTAAGTCAAAATGATCAAGTTGTTATAATTATGAGCTGTGGAAAGTATACTAAATACATTACAGCAAAAAACAACATTGTTGCTGCAAATAAAGCAGGAGAAGAAGAATGATGTCAGAAAATGACTGATGGACTAAATGCGGTCTTAATGCTGCCGTTTATTCTAACATGAAAACTGCACATTAAACAATAAAACTCCATACAGCAGATTTAAACATGATAAAGTCTGTCTGACACTGTCCTATGATGACAGAGACGTGGAGATCACTGAAGTTTCTGGTTAAACGAACGTAAAATGAGTGTTACTGATTTAAGACTGTCTGTGATAAATGATGATGAATTTTCTAATCAGTGATCTGAGCTGCAGTATCACCAAGACAAAAGACATAACAGTAAAAAGTATTCAAAGTGTCTGTAGTTGCTTCATCATTATTTTAGTGTGTGGATTATATACGATGTCAATTTAAAGTGTTAATATGATCTGGAGCAAACGGGAAAAATGACTCTGCATCACCAAACGGAGGTTACCATCATGACAGCGCGATGCATACAGTTTGTACCGCTGTTTCATTTTTACATTATATGGATTCGTTCGGTGATATAACGAACATACAGCTCAACAACTTTTCATTTTTAATGTCTTCCCTTAGTTTAAAACCTATATCGCTCATAAACAACCTTGTTAGGACAATTATAAATTACAGAACGGCGCGTTTTACAGACGATTTAATCTGAAACTCTTAACATAACCTGCTGCCGACCAGGTCATGAGTTTAGCATAAATTACCACGGTGATCTAGCAGGTTAAAAGAGAGCCACTTTCGTGACACTGAAAACCCTGGATTTAGACTCAACATAGCTCGCTAACACATTAATCTCGCTTCGTAGTTACACTCCTCTGACGTGCATCACAACCGACAATGCAGCAAACGTCATATGGAACTTAATGAATGGACCAGACCTGTGTGTGTGTGTGTGTGTGTGTGTGTGTGTGTGTGTGTGTGTGTGTGTGTGTGTGTGTGTGTGTTTATTAATTTATTTATTTATACGGATTTAATGTGATGATGTGTGCGAATTGTCTTCAGTATAGTCAGTAGTTTTTCTCTTGATGTTATTTTTCTTTGAAGCCCTCACAAATACCTAGTTTGAATAATTAATAATGATTGTAAATGTTACTATACATTGTGAATATTGCACTGAAGCTTGATTTGAAGAAAAAATCGTGAATCGAATTGAAATCGCAATATCTGCCAGAAAAATCGCGATTAGATCTTTTCCTAAAATCGTTCAGCCCTACTTGAAAAGAAAGAATTGAATAGAGAGAAATACCAGTGAGGCACATAACAGATAGAAAGAAAGGTGGGAAAGAAGATCCAGACAGAAAAGCATCAGAGTGAGACCGACAGATTTGCGGGTATAAAGAGAGTGAGAACAATGGGGAGATGGAGGAAAAAGAAGGTGGGAGGCAAGAGAGAAAGAGGAGACGTCACTGAGGAGTTTTAACCGAGTGAACATTTTGACCTTAGAGAAAAGCCTCCTCCTCTTTCAGTTTACACTTTTCTCGGAACAAAATCCATCTGACATCCAAGGAAACACTTATCCAAAACGATTGACTTGGTCTTTGTCCTCAAGAGAACCTGCAGACGAGATCCTCTGGCACAAATTTCAGAGAAAAGCCATTACTGCAACATTTTGTGGCACTGTAAGTGGGCATTTCAGCAGGAATGGATATGAGAAAATTGAACAAAATCAATAATGGTGACAGAGTGGGGGATGAATACAACACGAGTCTAATGAGAAAATAAGGCTTGAGTGTTATCGTCAGTAATAGTGTCCATCTGCCAGGAAGGAGGTAGGTGAAGGCCACCACCCCCAGGCTTCAACGTCTTCAGCAGTCAGACGCAAAACAGGCTGCAATGTAATCCTAATGGCCAAATACAAAACATTATAGTATATCCACAACATTATGGAAAGGATCTCTACAAAGATAGACCTTTTTTAAAGCTTAACCAGAAATATCTGTTTTATTGCTCTTGCAAAAGTCACCAGACTCCATTTAGAGATTTTTTTTTCATTGTAAAACACACTTCATACAAACACAATAAAAGTCACTAAAACCGTATAGATTTGTCTTTTCACTGCACCGACTCTGGTTTGGTTAAAATAAACCCTTAATTCACAAAGTTAGACGTGAAAATATTCTGGATGTTTCTAACTGCTACTCTTCCAATATCCGGCCTCCCTCTCATTCCTCTCCTGAAACCAGAGGTGATGACTGTTGGAACATTGGAGAGAGAAACCAAGTAGATTTTGGTGAGCTTTATTTTTTTTTCTCTTGTGTTTGAATAAAATGCGTTTTAAGACCATAAAATTGCTGTTGAGTCTGGTGGCTTTGACAAGAGCGATAAAATGGCTGTTTCTGGTTTGATAAAAACGATTCTCTTGAACAAAAATGTCTGTAAAGATCCTTTCCATAATGTAAGACACTAAGAATAACAAATCTGAGCCTGTCAGTAGCAAACCAAGCACTTTTAATGGACGTTCTTTGACGTTTCGTAATTGCCTGTAGGGATTACACTACATCCCATTTTGTGGCTGACGGCCACTCAATACTGGACCAGTTTCAAAAGTTGTTGTTCCCATTAGTCACTTAAGACACAAAAACATGGGAAAACAGGGTCCAGGTTAAAAAAAATACTGAAGTTACCCTTTAAGTACATGTGAATCTGTGTTCAAAATGTCAGTTTCTATTAACTGCTGGCTGGCAAGCAGCATGGCATAACATGCACACACACACACACACACACACACACACACACTCACAAACACACATAGCACATGGCCAGCTAGTTGTCTCAGTGGGATGGGTTTCCTGCATGGGGTGTAGGCCTAGCTGTTGTCAGATCTGGCCCATCCCGAGGGAAAGGAGACATACCAGCCCGCACGTTTAGAGAGTGAGAGAGCCAGTGTGTGGGAGAGGGAGACACAAAAAACAAACACACACAGGCACAAACAAACACACTCATGTATTGACCTGTAAAAACGAAACTTTCCACATTGAAATTTCAAAACCAAACGTGATTAAACACATTTAGACAAATATCTACTCTGTTTTTTTCTTCCAGTTCTTATCCAGAACATTCACTGACTCACCTTTTTGGTAAAAGACCATTTTTTTTCTATCAGCATCTGGTTACTGTACATGTCCACTGAACAGACATAAAGTCTACTACATTAACAATCTAGGTTATTTTTCCACATTTAAAGCTAAAAAAAAAAGTGGCCTGAGTCATACATAGCAACCATGCCTCTATTGTTTATTTTACATTTAAATTGGCAGGTTGAAGGCTGAAGTTCCTGTTTTCCCGTTACTAATAAACAAATAAAACCCAAAGGACTCATGGGTAGAGAAGTTTCTAAGCTATTTTACATTGCTTGAATATTTCATTACTAAGTATCAAAGAAACAGAAGTATCCATGGAAATTTGTAAGTAACTGCAAACAACCATAAATAACAGCTAATAAGGACTTTGTATTTGTTTCCAGACTATTACACCACTATGCCTGTACCAATCAATACAATATTTTCTTATTAAAGTCCTCAATAATATGAGTCTGTCTCTATACAAGCCGTCCTGCTAGTGACTGCTAATGACTTCATTCCAGAAAAATGAATAAAAGGACAATAAACACAATGTCACACCATCTTGTAATATAGCTATCCCTATTCTTTTAGCAGCTATATCTTGTTAAAATTAGCTTTTTGGGAGTTAACAACACTTTATTAAGGCAACTAGAGATGGCCACTGTCTAAGTCTAGGTTCATTAAGCCAACCACAGATCCACTGATCCAGATTCCACAGTCTGATGTTTTAACGAATTACACAGAATATTTAGATTTTAAGATAATTTTAGCATGTAGTGTGGGATACATTAGTAAATTTACAAACAGATTGAAAAGGGTTACTAAAAAATAAATCTGCTTTATGTTTATCCTATTGCTTTACTTACTTGACCTACTTACCTTGTCAGTTTCTTCTCCTGTGATACCTTTTCTTTCGCAACATGAAAACATTTGATAAAATGATGCTCTACTCAGTCTGTGCAGGTTAAAAACAATGTATGTTCTACTGTAATGTCAGAATGAATTTGAAAGAGAAGTGACTAATGATGCAGAAAAAGCTGTGTGTGTGTGTGTGTGTGTGTATGAGTCTGACTTCAAAGGGCAGTGTAGGGAATGTGGAGTTGCTTTTGATGGACACAGAGCAGCTGTCTTTACACACAAACAAACAAATTTTCAAACTCCAGGCAAACACATGCACATCCAGACTATTCAAAATATTTAGTGCATTCAAGTAGTATGTGCATATCAAAAATATCTACACAACCTGAAGAGTGGAGGTGTTTCAGACTGTGTATGTAGGACAAAGATTGTCTCTGATCAAGGACAGAATGGAAATGTCCCGTTGTTGGGTAGAGAATAAAAAATTAAAGGCACAACAGAATGACAGAGTGGGGCTGTGAATGAACAAGCTATTAGTGGGTTTTTAACATCCATTAAAGGGAAATAATTAAATAAATCAACGGAATCCTCCATTTTCACCACCACGTTTTCAATCTCAGTATTAAAAACAGATAGCTGTAATGAAGGCAGAGGACAGAGAGTAGTCTTTTGTTTAATGTAGCCACAGTTTCATCAGGCTCTAATACCAATATATCTACTGTCTTCTCCTTCTTAGTAAATTACAGCATTACTGACCTTGCATTTAGCTAGTTAGCACAACTAGAGCTATAAAAGTCAACTGCCACTAATACAGCTCTACCATATATCTCATGTTACACAGTGTGAGTGCAGGAAATGCTAACAGCTTAAGCTCAGTGAAGGTAAACTATGACTGCCACAGGCAGCTGCACTGATTGAACCTCACTTACAGTAAAATAGAGTCACTTCAAAAAATACTACTCGTCCTTCACTATTGTACTAAATCATTTATAGTGGATAGTGAAAAGTCTGTTTTGCTAATCATGCAATAATAACATTATGTTACAGTGTCATGTATGAATTTACATTTGGAATGAAGAGCATCTGTTGTCCCTATTGCAAATACAGTACAGTGTATAAGTAAAAGGGAAATAATGTTTTTCCCTTTAGAGTGAGAATTTTATCTCACTCACTTTATTTATTCAGTTATAATATTTTGTAACATGACCTAGTGAAATATCAAAATCATATTTTTTGATGAAGGCAAAAATCAAATGTGTCACAACATACCATTATTTATTACATTTGTTTGTTTGACAGGGACAATGCACAGCTCCTTAGTTGTACCAGGATTAGCTATAAATTAATTTTCATCTGTGATCCCTGAGCAGGAAACAGAGAAAATCATCTCTGTTAAAAAAAAAACACTTAATACTGATAAAAACACAATTATAAGACAGAACATATTCACGTTACAGCACAACAACAACTACATATAAATGATGCATTACAGTGCTACAGAGATGCCCCAGCATATAAATCATTTTCTCCAGAAGTAAGAAAACACACTGGTACAGGCTCCAACATCATCATTTTTAAAAAATTAATTAAAAATGAAATGCAAAAATTAGCATTCCCAAAAACCCACCTGCTCAGCACTGAACAGCAGATGGACATAGTTACTAACTAGTTTATGAAAATAGCGGAGGATTTAGCAGCAAAAGGGCTGAAGAGACCATAAATGGAGCTAAAAGGAAGTGAATATTGGATTTACACTCATCAGAAAGCAAGAAATACAACTTCAAATAGATGGTAATATTACCCTATAACTCCTGGATGTGTAAATAAGCAGCTGTTTGCTTACAACTTTACCATATAGACTTAAAATGTCAGAATGTCAATAATATGTTCATAACTTAGTTCCACCGCGCCTAAGTAGCCAAAAATATCAAATAATACATGTGCTGCTCATATGCTGCATAGTGCATGCATACATTTGTTACATGAGGAAGTCTTGTGATGCTGGTGGTCTGGTGCCAATGTTTTCAACTGATTCAGACTTGGTGTTCAGTTCTTTTCCTATTAAAAATGTCACAGGGAGAAATATTCCTTGAAATCACCCATGCCCATGGGGGATAGAAGTTGCATCCAAGCATAAATATTTCATAACTTAGCAGGAGGTGCTGAGCTACTGAGAGCTTCTTTCATGACAGGTAATCTAAAAAAGGAGACTGTAACAAAACTCCAAACGACAGTAAGTCTCGAGCTTTTTCTCAATATTTATTATTCTACTTTTAATTACGATTCTAACAGACTGCCTCCTGTTGAGGCAGTTTGGCCATTGTAAAATGTAAAATGGCATTAGAAATCTCACTGTCCAGTGTGAGGCTTGCTGCCATTTGAAAATTTTAGTTTTCCTTTCTTAAGGTTGGAGATCAAACCTGTCACATTAGATCTGAAGCACATTCATGAAATAAAAGAGAATAAAATAATTAGCTATTAGCTAAAAAGCTATAATTTTCTTATTACTGGCAATCAGCTGACGTAACCTACAGTTATGAATGAGTTTGCTATTAAATCCCATTAGCCCCCCGTTGGGTAATTTCTCTGCCTGGCAACAGCCATTCTGGGAAAGGATTAGCACAGGGCACCACACAGATCTAGTGAACTTTGAGCAGGAATGCACACAGACAAAGACATGCATATACAGGAAAATCCAGACATGCAAGCACTCTGTGAGTCATGCCCGTGCCATTATGCATATCATACCAGACATACAGTATGCATGGGCCTGCAGGACACTGGAGAGGCTGAGGCCGTCTCCCAGAAATCCAACCACCCACATCTCGACCTCTCTACTTTGATGTCTGTGGCCTACCACACACGCTCACATACTCCAACACTGACACCCTCGCTGCATACGAGCACTCTCTGTCCCCCAGTCACATATGCACTCCTCTTCAATTACTCTCAATATTCTCCAGTACTCCAAGGCAGAGATCCCATGATACAACACAGCCCAGCTGTCTGTGAGATGCTGCACTGGTGCATGTGTGTGTCCATACAGTACATTCCACTATTGCCATTGTGCCACAGGCACACAAGGCCACAAAGTTTAATCTGGTTATGATATCATGCAATTAAACACACAAGTACTCACATGGGATTAGACAAATCACTGCAATAGTACCCTCCCACCCCCCACATACATACTCTCCCACGAAGCTGACATTCAAGGAATAGAAATACATCGTTTCGACTGAATTCTACTTTTAGAAGCATCATGGAGGGTCGGGGTTAGACGAGGTTACTGGGGGGTCAGTGTTAAAAGAACTCTGTTATTCTGGTCTGCAGACTCAGAGCTGAGGTCACACAGAGAGACGTCAGCTTTAACCCTTCCTTCACTATGCAAGTTGACTTTTGCCATACATCAGTTTGTTGGTTATTTCTAATGCTTGGGTGAATCTTCTTTGCAAGACTGATCAGGTTTCAAATGTTTTGGATTGAAAACAAAAATCCTTGTGGAACTCATGGCTCATTTCATGATACATGAAACTAAAATCACATTAAGTTGGATGCAAAAGGACACATGAAAAGGGCTCAGAACAGCATGAAAAAGCTGCAGGATGTGACATCCTCTTCATTTTCTCATCCCATGCCATGTATCTCTGACTTATACCTTTTTAAAAGCAAAGATTAGCAGTCAAGTTTAAAGAAGTTATTTTTCAGAGCAAGACCTCAGAGCAAGAGCAAGTATGCTTTTTCAAAGTAAAAGCAATTTCATCAATTCCTCTACAAAATAAGGCTGCGATTTAGGGCGAGTCCACACAAATTTTGTTTAGTCTGGTTGAACCGAACTCTGGAGCCAGGCTCGAACCCTGTTGTGGCCCAAACGACTGTTCTCTGGTTGGCCTCAAAGGGGTGCTGCTGTCTTGACTGCTGTCAAGTGAACTCTGGAGTGGTTCATTTAGGATTTGAACACTATTTGAACCAATCACAGAAGAGTACCACTGTATACGTCATTTCATTGATTAAAAATGTTTTTCTCTTCCTGTTTTGATGACTAGTGAACGAAAGTGTGTTTGCTATCAAAATGTGGATTGCCAGGGGACAAACATGGAGTCACAATGAAGTTGTTCTTTTGCACAGTCCTCTAAAGTCATCCAAAGTTTGCACTTGAAATCGACACCAACATGAACAGAATCTGACAATGCTCCATAATGTACGAAATCCAAGTAGAAATCCCATTAGCTATACGATCAGTAATCTAACAACACTGCCACCACACGACTTGTGTTTACGATTTCTGGACTGATTGGAGTTTTGCCTTTGTGAACGCCAATTAGGTCAGTTGGAAAATTAAAACAGTGTACAATCATTGCATTTGTTCAATTCAGGAACCAGACCTTTGGGTGCGAACCTGTCCTTGGTCTTATTCATCATATTTCTGTTTTGCTGAAACAGAGTTTAGAGACATGAAACATAAAGGAGAAAAGGTACATATAGAAAAAGTGAAAACATAAAAGAAGGTCTGCACACTGTAGCTCCTGTAAATGCAATTTATTGGCACATTCACAAGTGACGTCACTTGTGGATAAGTGAAATCACTTGTAGGTGCGCCAAAGATTTGTGCACGAAAGGGAGCTACAGTGTGCAGACCTTCTTTTATGTTTTCATTGCTGTCCTCTATTGGTCCAGCATCTTCCTTAAATGGTATTTGGATATGTGTGATTGCTATGCATTGCGCATATAGAAAAGCCTTTCCCTTTCGAGCTGCACATACCCGGGGCATTATGCTCTCAGAAGGAACATCACATCTCTTTTTCCAAAAAACTAGTTAATGTAATGTATTGTAATTATTTTACAATTTGTTTGTGCTCATGCAATTTAGTATGGGTTTTTTTTTTTTGTTTGTTTTGTTTGGTTTTTTTTTTAGTTTTTTACATGGCACCCACTTGTCAGGGACTGCAGATGTACATTAGATGATATGGCAAAATTTGGCACATTTACATATTTTAGATATAGTTTGGGACATTTACATATTTTTAGATATAGTTTAGATTAGATTAGATTAAGTTAAACAAAACAAACAAATACTTACATTTTAAAGAATTCAAATAAGTGCAATTTCAGTGTTGCAACCAAACAACTTAGTAAGCGATCATATAATCAACTCTCCTAGCACATTAGTTTTCAATGTTTCTGCCAGGCAAAAAAGGATTTTGGCAGAGCAAAATGAACTCAATAAAACTCAGCTGCACCTATCCACCACCCGGCTCATTCTTGAAGTGCTGCAAATTGCTGGAAGATTTAGGTCTGCAAGAGCCCCATATTCCTAAAATCCTTCATCCCACTTGGACTGTGTGTTTGCTTTAAGGCAGTGAAAATGGAGCCGACAAAGCTGTTCTGAGGGAAGTGAAGAAAGCGTGCACCCTGCCCACCCAACACGACAAGTGCGTTTAAATCGACTGCACCTAGTCTATTTGAAACCTCGGTCAGGAGCCAGGTATGTTCAGCAGCTCTGGTATCTCAGCACCCAGACACTCTTTACCCCACCCATCCTGGACAGAGGAAACCAAATCAAAAGACATAAAAGAAGCACATCCTAACATGAAAAGCAGACATCCCCACTTCTCGGGATGAACATGTGAAAAGGTGCTGCAAATGTGTTCAACGTCCAAGCATAAATATTTGACAGCTCACAGAAAGTGATGAGTTTTGCCACCATTGTTAGCTACTGGGAGCTAATGTCCCTTAATAGCAGTTAGTCTAAACTAAACTCCTGAGCGTTTACTTAGTATTTATAATTCTACCTCAAATTTATCGGTGTACCACACAGCACAGTCCTAATCCTGGTTTGCATCACTAAGAAACAGACAACCTCTCTGCATCGTCTTGTTCTGCTCTGACCTTTTCTGTTTCCACAAGGTAATGTTTGCTTTACCACAGCCGGAGCCTGGACTGTCTCATCGCTGACTGATGCTGTGCTCATTTGTGTCCTTAAGCTAAGAGGCCAAAAAGTTGTGACTAGTCATATGCATGTAGATGTAGATTTTATATGTATACAGGTATGTTTTATGTATGCAGACAGGTATTTACTGTATGTTCTGTGTATTTATGTTCTTTTAGACATGAAAAATTCTTTCTGTGAATATACTGTATGTGTGTGTTGGTGGTCCAAACACACACTCAGTCTTTTGAAGAGACAGTGTTGCTTAGACAAGAGACGCCCAATGTCTGAGTATCTGCTCTGAATAAGACAGAGGAGTGCGCGGACTGCGGGATAAAATACACACAGACGTACTTGAATAAAATTTCCCTTATTAAAACATCTTATGATGATCACAATCACAAGATATAAAAATGTCTTTAATATTATAAACATCTCACACAAACAATAAACAACTACAGCACATTTAAAGATGAACCCAAACTCTACACAAAGTTGCATACACAAAATACAATGATTAAATAATAAATACACATCTTTAGGCAAACCCTTTATTCATGCACAACCTAATTTTCTGAACGTAAGCAACAAAAATAGGACAGTTTCCCTCCTGATCTACTACTAATGTTTTATGGCTCATTTTCAATACACTGTTTTGGCCCCAAGGTTGCAAAACATGGTCTTTGTGGGAAATGCAGCACCGTAAACCACATTAAAAAGATGGAACTGAAGACAAGGTGGTTGTAGTACATCAACAAGCACAGTGAGAACTGGACCGCCAGCAAAATCCGTTCCAACAGACACGGAAGAAATGACTGAAGGCAATCAAAAAGAAATTATCTCTGCATACCGCAACAGAGGAGAAATGGACATAAAATTAATACTGAAAAACCTTTAATAACACAAAAAGCAGTGGAGTTTGTTGTTTTACAGATTAAGCCCTGAAAGAAAACCCCTCTTGTGTGACTCACGTCTTAGGTCAGGCCCTCTGGGGTGGATTATGACACTGCCATTTTGAGGGTTTAGACTCATGCAACACTGCACTATAAATGTCATGTGGGTGTTGTAAGTGTGTGGGTGTTTGGGAACCCCCTAAGTTTTTAGGGAAGACTTTTCCCTGGAATTCCCAACAGCTGTACAACTGAACTGAACAGAACTGAAAGTGGGCTAAAATAATACAAATATAATAGGAAAAAACATTGAAAATAATGATAATAATACATATATATTCTAGATTATTATCTCAAATGTTATACATGCTTATCTAACACAGATTTAAATCCTTAAGCTTTGATAACAGGGTAGAATTCATTTTAGCTCATAATGCCACTTATGACCTGCTGGCTACAAGCCCTAGTTATGTAATCAGGTTTAAGACTTCCATATAGCATTTGATTAACTGGTTAAAAATAGGGGTAAATGCACAGTTGTAACAATAACATGGATGCCTGTTTAGAACCTTGCATAGAGATGAGAGATAGATGAACAGAACAAGAGGGAATGAGGTGGAGGAGGAAGAGACTTAATGAGGATTAACAACAGAAGTAGAAAAAGTTGGAAAGATAGCAGGAAAAAAATTAGATCGACGAGGTTTGGGGAAGGTTTGTCTAAACAGGAAGAGAGTCTCAATAGAATGCAGGAGGAACATGAAGAAGAGAAAAAAGATGGAGTGGAGGAAGAGGTAAAAAGACGTGAAAAAGGACAGTGTTGCAGGAAAGACAAAAAAGTAGATAAAGAAGAGAGAAAAACACAGGGGAGCAAAACAGAGGAAATGGAGGGGGAGGCCAAGGGTGACTTGAATCATAATCCCACGTTGAATTTCACAAGGAGCCGTTTCACCAAAGATCCAAGAGCTGGGCCCACCTCCCAAGCACTGGCTCACACCTTTAACAAGCTTAGGGTATTATTGTGTGTACTCTACAGTGCATGTGTCACCCAGAAGCCGAGAGCAATGGGAAAACTCAGAGCAATGAACAAAAACAACACACTGCATGCCATTCATTAGAATCTCAAACAAACACAGAAGGTAAACTTCAATGTACTGCAGCTGAATAAACCACATTACACAGATCAAGAAAAGAAATTCACAGATTATTTGTTGGTCACTGACCTCTTTTAAAGCCAAAGTAGAAAAAACAGACACAAAGTGCAACAGAAAAGACACATTTACAGGAAAGGACTATTAATCTAATTTGCACAGAGAAAACAGAGAGAGGAAAGGAAATGACAAGTTGTGTTTGGTTACACTTGTGAGATGCAAGCTCACCAGTTCAGCAGATAATGGTCCTTTGTCGAACACTCTTGAGAAGATTAGATATTTACAGATAATAAGTCTAATTTTTACTATTTATTACAGTCTTTACAGTTGCAACAATTAGTCAATTAATCAATTAGTTGTCAACTATTAAATCAATGGGCAAAAAATTTGATAATTGATTAATTAATTAAGAATTTTTTAAAGAAAAAATGTCCAAATTCTCTGATTTCAGCTTCTCAAGTGTGAATATTTTCTAGTTTCTTAAGTCCTCCTTGACAATAAACTGAATATCTTTGAGTTGTGGACAAAACAAAACATTTGAGGACATCACCTTGGGCATTGTGAAATAGTGATCAATATTTTTCACAATTTTCTAACACTTTTCTGATATTATATGGATCAACAGCTAATTAATAATCGACAGATTAATCAGGAATGAAAATAATCATTAGTTGCTGCCCTTTCTAGGGGCGATTAATGAGCTTATCCTAAAATACAGAGAAGCTACAAGTGAGGGTATTGTGGGGAACATCTGTCTTTACTGAGCCTATAATCAGTTATGATAACATGTTGCTCACCAGTTGCACCACAACAATTTAGAAAATGAGAACAATAAATAGAGCTTGAATAAGTAAAGTAAAGTAATGTGAGTCTTGCATTGGTTTCTAAGGCCTTATTAGAAGGTCTTACAATCATGTTACAATCATCCACATCAGTCAGGTTCATGTAGGAAAATCTACCCATAATAATCATGGGTACAGTGTTTTTGTTAGCAGTTTTGTCAAAACCAAAGACCATCACAAAAGGTAAAGGCTGAAGTTGAAAGACAACATGCAAAGCATCCCAGAACACAGCTAGAAGACTGTTGGTATTCTTGTGTCGGTACCTATGCGGCCAACACTAGGAAGAAATCATACTGAATAAGAGACCATGTACACAGTCTTGCTGTGGCACTAATAACTTTATTTGTGGTTGAAAGAACAAAGTTAAGGCATGTACTGAATGGGAGAATCCCCGTCTCCAAAATCTCAGCAATGTAGCCGGTGAGTAATATCTTATCATAACTGAAAGGACAAAATATGATTTAGCTTTAAGCTCTAAGAGGGTAAAACAAGTTACAGAGGGAGAAAGAAACTGAACAGAGAAGCCAGTGGATAGCAGGGGAAGAATAACAGAAAATAAATATGACAGACAAGCTAGAGAGAAAGTCTGTAAGAGAAAAAATGGGGTCATCTTGAGGGCCAAAACAACCTGGAACCCATTACCCAGAGCACCCAGTGGGACCCCTCCACACCACCACACTCCCCCATTTACAGTTCTCATGATGTCATACTACAGCAAGCTGCTGCACTCTCCTACATAACAGCACACAGACCTGGTCAGACAGCCAAAGATAAGCCTGATGAATGTTTTTCAGCTCTTAAAGTTCTAGACATAAGAATAATCCTTGTGCTTCTTGCAGACAGATATGGTCGAAAAGGTGACATTAGTTACTACTATTTTTTATTTACTGTATAAAAGCTAGCTACTTAGCTACTACTAATGCTTTCCATTTACTGTACAAAAAACGGCATTAGTTAATACTACTGTACTACATTTTACAGTATTATATAACAAATGAATGCTACTAAAGCGTCAATACATGACAAGCTATGACTGGCTTTTGTTTTACATTTGGATTTGAAACATCTCAATACTCCACTTTTCCTCAATGTACTTTGATTAATGTGATGTCTGTCATAAACACAGAGGAAATTAAATTTGCATGATTTTGAAAGATGCGAGTCCAGATCAGGGTCTGAATGGCCCTTCTGCACAACCTAATTCACTTTGTTCATACTTTATACATTTTCTGAAGTTGACCTACAGGTGAACAGCAAACCGGTCCAAAAGTTATTTGACAGAAGTACTTTATCAAGTACATTCCCACAACACCTTTAGCTTAATGAACTTGAGCAAATTCCTTTGCTGTAACACTCAGACTAAAACGAAAGTGTAGTTCACTGGAGCCACAAAACACAATGAATGAAAAGATGCTTGAAGCTGAAAGTTTCTCTCTAAATACGGCAAAAACTCATAGTAAACAGTTTACTTACTGTAGCAGAGAAAAGGGCTGATATATTGAAGAGAAAGGAAGAAAAACCACCAAGCTCCAATCCCTCTTAGTCTGTGTACACTTACAAAAGTGAGAGAGGAGGCTTGAGCAAAAAAGAGCGTGAGAGAGAGGGAGCGAGAGAGACAGCTAAGAGAGGGAGTGAGAGAGAGATCTCTACATTAGTAGAGCAAGAAGGAGAAATAGACGGAGGGAGGAAGATGGGAAGGAAAGAGACAAGAGTGAGAGGAAAAGAGACAGACTCGGAGACCTCTTCCTAACGCGGAGGGTACCCCCATATTAGGTTATGAGGCAACTGGCCCATCACAACCCACCAGTAAGAAGGGAGATTTTATCAGCACACTCTAAACACACAAAGACAGAGGAGACACTGGTATACAAAATTTCAATCGATCCTCCTCGCAGCCTGTTCAGTGTGTAAACAATGTCTTGACAAAACTCAAATACGACCTCTGTGTTTTGATTAGGTGCTATTATACAGAGTGTGAAATTCGTCCACTGAAGCTCCATTTTCAAAGCTAACATCAGTCACGTCAGCCTAATCCAAAAGTGATCCAACTTTTTCCACCAAAGACAATCACTTCTAAGTGTGTTAAGTCAATCAAAGTTAGGAAGAGGTCATTTTGTTGAAAGACAAAGTGAGGTTTATATCAAGAGAGAGAGCTCTATTGAGTTTAGTCATATAATGACATAACATGTGCTTCCTGGCAAGTCAGGAAATAGCTCAAATCCTTTCCCCTGGTGGCCTAATTTAACTGTGAAGTAATCAACTACAAAGTATTTTAAGAGGAATATAAAACTATGCCAATACAAAGTGGTTTATGCAAAGTAAATACAAGAATCACTTGTGAAAGTTTAGTCTCCTACATTTCTATTCAACTGTGGTGTGTCTTTTTGCAGGAATAGGTGCTAAAATTTCAAGCACTGGCCCCACAGGTCACCAAGCCCCTAAATTATATTTTTGGTGATCCAGATGTAAACTGGTAAAAGTAAAGAGTAAAAACTACACAGACAAGTAAATTTAATGCAACTTAACACTCGGAATGATTAGTTAGTTAATAATTTAGTTGACGACAGAAAATCAATAGTAGCTATTTTGATAAACAATAAATTGTTTAAGACAAGCAAAGTACAAAAACATGTGACATCAAGTATCCCTATACTGGTGCCTGACACCTAAATGAAAAACTACAGTGGAAGGCTGTGTGATATGTTTGAAAGCTCAGGAAAAAAAAACATAAGTACAGATTTTCCAATACCATTTTTTCCTGCACTTTGCGTATTGGTGTATTATTTTTTAACAGCTGTGTACTACTAACCTACAGATGTGATATGATTGTTGTCATTGCTGTATGGCAGGGCAAAGGTTTAAAAAAACTGGCATACAGGAAGTAGCTGCCTGTAACATCTGATCAGTGCACTGACTCACATACTTGCCGATACTTGATGCAATATTCTAGGCTGTAGCGGAGGCATTTCTGATACTGGCATTGGTATCAGAACAATCCTAAACACAGGTTGCTATTGTTTGTCAAACTACTATTTCCAGCATCAAGAGTGACCTCTCATGCTCAACTCTGAAGTTGGATGAGTTAAATGAGACATCTTTAAAGGGCTCTAAATCAGATCATTACAGCTACTAGTGAACTCTCACCAATAAATCCATCTCTATGAGAACTGAGCAAACTTCATTCACTGATGTAAAACAAGTGACATGGTTGAAAGCTCTTGAAAAAGCAAATAAGTGGGCCTCAGTTTAGGACTGTTCTCTCAAATTGCAAGCTGTAAGTGCTTGTTACAGCTTGGAGCAACATTTAAGCCTATTAATAGTATTTTTATCCATCAATGTGATATTATATGTTTAACATGCTTCCCTGTATGTAAATTACCGACTACAATATCAAAACATGGTGTTTGTGAAGTAAGAAGGGATCCTCTGTATTGTCCCCTCCTGGGTAAAGCCTGATTAAGTCTAATTGAGCCCAAATCCCCTTAAAGGTGTCATAATGGCTAAATAATATCCACGTTCCAGCTTGGCTTTTCAAAGGGGCAGGTGATGCTGTGGAGCCATTAAACCAATAGAGACTGAGGTGCGGCCACTTGATCCTTGTTATTAGCTTTGCTCTGGTGAGCGTTTCTATGCCAACCTCTAATTAAAGAACAGTGTTGCAGCTTTTCTCAATGGTAGCCCCAAGCACTTGTGGCTATCTATTTTTTTACTATATGTATCAACACACTCTCTGTTGAAACATCAGAAACTTTTCACTATCAATATGGAGTAAAGTTAGATAAAATGACAGTGAACTATACAACATGAGCAGAAGCAGTCAGTTAGATGGTTCAGAAAGGGTTACAACAAAATATAGACAACTATAGATGGACAATTTTACAGAAAAGAACTGATCACAAGTAAGTGCAAATTCTGTTTTCTAAAGACCTCATCATGGAAAAAGCTCTTGTGAGAGTAAACATCTGTTCTGCTGAAGTGTCCTGAACAAGAGGCTGAAACCCTGCCAGCTTCCAACTCGCTGCTGTGTAGCAGACAGTCTAAGAGCGATTATGAATCATGTCAGTGGTATAAAATGGGTAATAGTTTAAAAAAAATCAAAAAATAAAATATTAAGATATCATGACACATCTTCACAGGGAGAAAGTTTGTCATTTTTCAGCAAAAGAGTCATATTTTATTGAAAACAAAGGCCTTGTTAATTGCAGTGTAACCTACCACAGACACACATAATTACAACAGTAACAGGTCTAAATGAATACAGTATGTCCTATTGAATCTCCCTAATCAAGTGGAAAAATTAATCTGTTTCATGCCCAGTTGACATCAAAGTGGTGCTCAGAACAAAGCAAACAGCTGGCCTGCCCTCTGTCTTTGCTTTGCATTTCTTTGATCAATATCCAGCTAATGAGGTCGGCCTCCTGAGCCACTAATGAGGGGTCAGATTCATACATTATACTACATTTATTAATACATATGCATTGCCTGTAGAAGGCACAAAGTCCATCTATCAATATCAAGGAAGACAATGATACAGAGTATAATGTGGTGTGGTCTTGTTCTATGACTGTGTACACTTTTCATTCACTGAACATACACTGGCCTGCTGTCTCTATCTTTCTTAAACACCTTGGAGTGGATAATTACAGAGCAGAGACTACATAACATTTGCAAGGATAATTCTAGTAAACAGCAGATGTCCTGTTTATTTGAAAAAGTCTGCTGCCCTCTGGTGGATATGCATATGCACACATGTATAAGCATCGAAAACTAAAACTAAAAAGCAGTTACGTCTTTAATTTGCTTATTTTGTGCGATCAACAGTCAATAATCCAAAAATATTCAATTTACAGTGACATAAAATTAAGAAAATGTGCAAATCCTTACATTTCACCAGTGCTGGAGAAAGTACTATAAAACTGTACCAAACTACTAGCTGCTTCTCAATGAAAATTGATAACTACATCTTAACTACTCTCAAAACTAATTTAGCTTGTCAAACTAATACTACTTGTAGTGTTGATGTGTTTGATTTAGGGACTGGCGTAGGCCAACCCTCACTTAAGCAGCCTGAGGATGGTTTTAAGGAGAAGGGAGCAATTTATGAAACGGGAAAAAGCTACATTTCTAGAGACAATATTTGATCACAGTATTTGATGGCGCACATCTTTTAGTGAGTAATTGTCATTATATGAGAACTGTAGCCAACAAGCTGTGGCACTGTGTCATACTGTATGGCAAAAAAAGTCACGATAATAATATGAATATGTAGTTTGTGATCAACTACATGACAAAAGTAGTTAAATACTAAAAAAGATACTGGGATTTGAATGCAATTAAACTACAAACTACTGCAAACCGTACTTAGACTGAACAACTACACTCCAACAATGCATTTGAGAAGCTGGAGCTGGTGACTCTTAATGATCAGTTATTACAACTGACAATTCAATTAAATTAAGCCAATCAACTAATTGGTTAGTTGACAAATTGTTTCAAAACTTTCTTGCAATAACAAAAGGATGACAGGGATAATGAGTCAGATACTAAGTATCACAAAAGTGTTAAGGTGAAACTTCTCTGGCACACATACACAAATATACCCACCAAAAGCATGCATACCAAAGAGCAACAGGAAGTACGGTTTGCATGCCAAGAATTTCTGATTTCTCAGGAAAGACAAACCATGACTCAGGCAGCAGCACTCATACTGTAAGAGTTCACATACCACAAACATTCCGCATTTCAAGTTCATCTAGAGGATAAAGTATTATCTTCTCCACTAGATGGCACCAGAGGCTGAGTTTTCACGTGTAACTGTAATACCAGCTCAATTAAGCTCTGTCACCTTATCATATCTATTACATTTTATATCACAAAATTAAAGACAGGGGAGTAGATAAAAAGTATCTTTAAAGTGATGCTAATCAATTCAGATAAAAGCTTGGGGAGTGCAGTATACACTTTGATTTAAGATTACAATAAAAGATATTCTTCTATATTCTTTTTCATAAGTTAGTGTCTGACACCCTGCTGTGATGTTGCCTTTGGTGATGCATTTTAATGCTGCGACACAAAAACAGAAAATGCAATTAAATTACCGTACAGCATCCTGTAAGCTTAAGGGTTTAATTTTGGCTAAGTCCCCTCCGGTTGACCTCTCAAATTATGAGTCAATGCGTTAGGAAGAGGATGTGGCAGGCTATTTTTTACATCAATTGTGTTATTCTTCGAGTGCAACAATAATAGCATGACCCAGAACTGCTTCATGCTGTCATTTAATCTATTTTTTGGGTGGGGATATTGCTGGTTCATTTCCATCCAAATGCAATCAAACCAGCAGGCGTTAATAGGTTATCTTTGATACTAAAATGTGATTACATGACCGAGGGAGCGCAGAAACAGTGTGACACCTGTTGCAGCCATGTAGTCAAACAGCTATGAGCAGAGATATGATCTCACATGAAAGTGATGAAACTGGGAGAAGCCAAAAGAATGAAAGTTAGTCACCACAACCGGAAGTTCAAATGTGTGTGATTGTTTACATTTTTAATCTGGGGTCCTAATAGGAAATAATTAAAGTTCATGTTTTGTATATTGATGAAATTCCAACAAAACAATGCATCTCTGAGGTCACAGTGTCAGCCAAGATGTGAGGGCTGTGTAATATTGATCAGGAGTGTGTGTGTCTCTTTATACTGAATTCACCTCTGGGGGTCAAATTTCTCCACTGTTTATTTTTATTTGTGGGTGTGTGTGTCCTGACCCACAGTTTAACAACCTCAGCTCTGGATCTCTGTAGGGACACTTTCACAGTCTCTGGAGCCGCACAACTTTCCCACAATATCACAGAGATGCGAGAGGCCTGAGCCAACACACACACACATGCACATTTTAACCCCACGAAGTGAAAACACACCCACATGCAGTTTTGACACCCTTCTGTCACCTCACGAAAACAAACAGATGGAATGTGTTTCAACAAAAACAAGTGCAGCAGCAGCAGCCACAAATGCTCCTATGCAGCCGATTCAAAGACTCATAAACAGATGGATGGAGCTGAGAGTCCCACGACCGTGTTTTAAGAGCAGAGGTCACTTTGTTCAAGATACTATCATTGTGAAAAACAGTACTCCTTACAAAGGCATGCTAGACATTTACTGTCCTCCTTTTCTGTGTAAGCAGACATCTGACTAAACAACACAGACACACACACACACACTAATCTCTGGCTAAGCCGCAACACCCAGCTGGGTGAGAGAGTGGCCTGCTCGGCACATTCCTTTTGTAGTGGCACAACACACAGTGAGAGAACACACAAGGTTAAATGAGTGTGACATACATGGTGGGTTAAGTGTGTGTGTGTGTAGGTTGGGGTTTAATAGCCACATATTCAAAACAGATAGCGTCTGCATTTGTTGATTATCTTAGGATCTGATGCTCTTTAAACCAAACCATACATCTTCAATTTCCAAAGCCTACACGTGTATTTCTGTTGTAGGTGATACAGAAATGATGGAGAAAAGTAGCAGACTTTGAAGAAGCCACCGGCTGCTGCATCTACATGGGCCACCATTGTCAGAACAACCAAAAACAAAGGGAAACTGAAACTGAAAACAAAGATAACAGAACTCCAGGTCAGAGACCTGTACTGGCAGTGCCTACATGTACCAGGATTCCTTGCGCACAAGCCTCTAACGCCCACATCTATGTTGGTGTGTATCACCACCCTTGTCTATAGCTATTACTTTGTTGGACAAAATACAATATTAAGTGACAAAAATACTAATGTAGTGTGCCTCCTGGCAACCCAGAAGCAGAGACTAGAAATCTGGACTGAAACAGCCAGTAGCTCTTCCTCACATACTGTGACATCACTGGAAGCAACTACAGATTTTGCAGGTTTCTCAGTCAATACAGCACACACTGACAAACTGATTGCTTTAACTGACCACATTTACCATCAACACTGATTAGATGTCCACATGAAAAGTGGTGAATTTTCCCTTTAACAAAGCCAGGTATTTGAGCATCTTCAAACCAAGGTTGTCAAAAAGTATCAATAATTTGACACTTTTTTGACACCATGAGTTCAAAACAATATAATTATTAATTATAGCATCAAAAATGATCAAAGTGCTTATTCAAGACTTCAGCTCAAAATAAATAAAAGAAAATGAAAACTATTTTGTGTGCTAGAACATTTTCTTCCTTTTTGTAATGCTATTGAAAGAGCTGTCGAGTATCATTTTTATACTAGTTTTGTACTGAAGTTCAAAATTCTGTTATTGTGACAACTCTACCTGGAACACAATTAAAGATGGAACCGGTTATCTCAACATATTACTTAATTAACCTTCTATTTACCTAAATGGAGGAGATTCATAGTCCCCATATAGAGAACTCTCAAATAACAAACCAACAAATAGGCCTACCCTGACTTGACTTATCGTGTGGGGCTTATGACTAATCTATCTTTGAACCAATTTAGCAGGAGCCTCACACAGTTAACAAATGAAATATGTTTGATATGATCAACATGCATTGTTGAGTCACCAAATAAATCTCAACAAACCTCTTCAGCAGCAAATGAAAGCTGTGCTCTACTCCGGTACATTCTGTACTACTACAATGATGCAATTTAAAGTTGCTTGATTGATTTATAATGTTGACACGAGAATAAGTGCAAAAAAATTCACTTGCTTCATTTGCATAGTTTGCTGATTACACCCATAAAAAAACAATAGCATTTGTCCTCCTACACTAGACTGGCAAGGTGCAGTGTTGCTCAACTGCACTTGACCATGCATAAATGTAGAAGCCGCGTTCAGCCAATTTTCACAGCCTGACTTCATTTAGATCTTTTTTTTTTTTTTGACCTTTCTCAGAAAAACTGTTTTTCCATCGTGCATCACAGTGTACACACATCAAGAGGCTGGTTGAAAGCAGTCAAACATGAGTCTGTGTGAAAGCCTGGGTTCTGAGTTTGGATAGTTTGTCAAAATGTGAAATGTGAAACCACATTATGTGTGGGGTAGCCTCACAAGTCAATGTCAGTCTAAGTGCTTCACTCTATAGAGACTGAGGACAGTTTCCCAGCTATGCTTGCTAAAACTGTGTGGAAACAATTAGAGCGAGATCAATTGAGATTCAATTGTTTGGTACTGCGCGAATGACAGTGTTGGCTCTCATAATCCAATATTTAACTTTCAGCTGTATAAAAACCATTTGTTAATTTCCAATAGCACAAATTGTGATTGTAATTTTATTCACTTCAACCTTTTCAGTAGCCCTATTTCAGCATTATTCAACACTGTGTGTGTGCCAGTGCACATTAATTACCAATTACCTTGGCCAGTGACTGGTTGTATAAAGAAGAAAAAGAAGTATTTGACTGCTCACTGTCTAGCAAATCAATACAGTGTAACAACTGAGAGGCTATCTTCAAACCGGATATTTCCTGGACATTTTATTTTAAAATGCTATCTTTGAAACAAGCACTAATTGGTAACCAAGATGTGGATGTGTTTGCAAAAGTTATTAACTTAACTCACAAATAACCGGTCTTTAAACATATTGACCCATTTTACAGGCCTGGATATTTAACTAGCAAACAGCTAGAGGTAAAATAGGGTTCATCAGCAAGTTTCACAGCTATTCCCTTATGTCACAGGCTGCACTTTAGTAATATTGTCTGGGCAAGCCCTGTTAACATTTGCTGAACAGAAATAACCTGGTGCCAAAGCCAGACACCATCAATGAGTACTGCAGTGTAGTGCTGCAAGTCATACTGACAGAAGACAGCCTCGTGGATGGTTATCTGAATTGCTCAAAAAAATAAACTGAAGATTTTTCAAGTCATGTTTTCAGTCATTCTCAGTTCATTCACATACACAGTAATCGCCACAGACTGGGTCTGGGAGAACATTCAATTTTGTCTTTGGCTACAGAGAAAAGCAGGAAATTTGCTTACTTTGAGATTTCAGCAGTCGGTATTCCCCTTAAATCAAGTGCAACCACTGACTGAGGAGGTTCTCTGAAATATAACTTTTACTCAAATGCTAATATTTGTACTTTGGAAATGAAAGAAAAATGAAAGAGGAATAGAAATATTCTGTGTGGTTGAGTATGACAATCATTTTCAGCAACAGCAAAGTTACCACATGAGAGATTGAGTTACAACAAAAGCAGAAAAGTCAAATGCATGTGTGTGTCTGTAAAAGAGAGACACAGTAGTACCGTGACAAGAACTGATAAACTCCCTTTGTCTTTCTCTATCAATCCACCCTTACAGGACATATGTGCACATAATGTGCTAAAAACTTGAAAACTGAAGGTTCAAAAAAGTGATTTGCTCTAATTAATACACTTTCAAAGTGTGAGGGGTGCAAAGCGTTTCAGGTGAGTGTCTGGACCGTAGCATATCTAAAACTCTAAGGATAGACGTGAAGTACAACTCCCAAGAAATATTTCAGTAAGTGACATTTTTTACTGACTTTCCCAGCAGAGATATTCCTGGGTTTGAGCTGGCAACATTTTGGTTTCAAGTTCAGTTATGACAAGACACACTGAAGGAAACAGGAAAGCACAGAGCCTCCCTAGAGGGAAGAATGTATTCCTATCCCTGTGGACTATTTGCATCCTTGGTTATGGGAAGACAGTGTATTTACAAGCATCCATCTCTCAGCCCCACTCCCACTCCCACTCCCACAAGTGCTTAAGTGTATGTGCACATGTGTGTGTCTGCTTGTGTTCAAGGGTGTGCATGGTCACTTACCACTTAGCCTGACACCACTCACTTAAATGAAAGGACTCGGCAGGGCTCTAATTGGTAGACTACACAAAGGCAAACAATAAAATGCTTCTGGCTTCAGAGACTGTTTGATCCCAACACCAGGTGTGTGTGTTTCACCGTTAAACCAGCACAAAGTAATGAAACACTTATTTTGTGTTAAAATGCCCTGACACTTAATGGAAAAAAAAATTTAAAAGGAAGACTGTGGGTACATTGATCAGTGCAAAGAGGGAATTAAATGACAAAGGGACAGGGAGGAAAATACAGTATTACAGATGAGAGAAAAACAAGAAAGAAGGGAAATAAAGACTGACTACTGCACTTTTGCATTACTCATCTGGCCTACCCTGAAACTTTGCTGAGAAATATTTTCACAACATTTTAAACATTTTATAGCATTTGTGGTTTTCTCTGGATAATTATTGTGCAATGTAATTAAATTATACTAAAGAGAGATTACCAAAACAGCATGATAAAGTGTCTTAATGAGGTAAAAAGTGGCAGATGTCTGAAACTCATTGCCTGAAGATTCAATAAGGTGGTTGTACCCCTATTCCTTCACTTTTTTTATGTAATGACGTTGATCAGCAAAGATAAAGTGTAATTGTTCACCTGGCCAGAGGATTTGGGCCTCTATTGGCTAAAAAGCAATATAGGTTTCCTATTTTATGCATTTAAATGTGCAAAGACCTCAGGCTTAGGTCGTTTTTACCCAGAAAGGGGTAGGGGTATGACACGAGAAGTACCCGGATGGGCTGCTCTCATCCATGGGTTTAGTTCGATTACAAATGACAACATTCTCACTTTCCCACATTCCCACACTTTTTTTGGAATCTAAGTTTAATACAGTGTGGTTCACGCCCCCAAACCCCACAAACATTATCAATTATTAACAATAACTGGGGACGCAAGTGATAGTTAGTTCAATTATTATTCAAGTTGAATTTTTGTGAAATAAAGATCAGCATGACAGCACCAGCAAACTCTTGTTTCTTTATTCCCCCCACATCAATCATATTCATTTAAATGTGTTCCACTCTGTATTTCTCCTCTGTTCATCAACACCCACCCTGTAGTGACTCTTCGCCCCCCCCAGGAGGGCCCGCCCCTCAGTTTGGGAACCACTGGTTTAATATAAAACACAAGTTCATTGCTTTGTCTTGGACTGAACTTTTTGTTTCCTCTCCTCACTCTCTCTATTCTCTCAAACAGTCCCCCCGAACTTGTTTCTCACTTTTCCTCCATGGTAGATTTTCTTCTTTTTCCACTGTTAAAATCTCATTTTCTCCCTCTTTCTCTCCTAGTGTGTTACCCCTCCCTCTGCCCCTCTCTCCCTCTCTGCTGCTGTTACCCTGCTCCAATCCCTCCTTCATATAATCCTGTGTTCTTTGGCTCGCTTCATTAGTTGTAGCAATAAACACACAGGGCCACAGGATACCTCCAGAAAACTCCTCAACATGATTACTGCAGAGTCAGGCTTACATGCCACATATAGAGGGGCTGTGTATTACAAAGTATGGCTGTGTGTGTACGTAAAAGACAAAGGGGAGAAGAGTAGGAGTTTTTTGTTTTGTTTTGATTTTGATGCATACGAAACACAACTTGAGTAATCATTTACAGTGTTTGTGGGCTGAATACTGAATACATATTATCCCAGTGACAACCTGCCTACATTAATCTGACCAGATGGTTAAGCACAAGAAGAAATATGCTGTATTTCTTTGGTTTAACCACTGTTTTAGACTTAAACATTGTATACTTTCTGATCTTCTATTGTTAAACAGAAGGAATGAGTTTCTTTGAGACTGCACGACCCCCATTTGTTTGCAATGGGATGTAGTCCTACTTTTTTTCATAGCCTTTTATGATCCTGATGACAACCCTGCTACAGCTCTACTTATTCACTGCTGCTCAGTGTTCTCAGAGTTTCTCCGGTGACCCCTTACAGGAGTAGCTCAGATGGTGTTTTGACAAGGGAAGTGCTGGCAACTCCCCCATTTTCAATAGGCTCATTATTAGAGCAGCTCTGCCTGGACTTAACTCAGCCCGTATTTCTACAACCACAAAGGACTCATAAAAACACTTTGGCAAAGTCAGAAACCACGCTGCAGCATGCACATATGAGTGAGTGTGAGTGTGTTTGTATGGCATGAGTGTACAAGCCCCCTTCCACATGAGAAACTTTAGACAGCACTTAGCTCTGTTGTGGCTATGCATGAACCAATAAAAAACTACAGATACATATCCATGCGTATTATGCGCACACATACACAGTAAAACAGGGTTGAAATCATGTCTTAGATCGTTTAAAAAGTCCAAGCTCTCACTGCTTTTCTCATGATAATTATTAAAGGGATAGTTTAGATTATCTGAAGTGGACAGACACTAATAAGAGGTTGTATGAGGCACTTAGCAATACTCAGTGCATTACGTACAGTAGATGGCAGTTGGCACACCTCCAGTTCAGAGAAGCAGCTGAAGTACCGGTGTAGGAAACTAAGCAATGTACTGTTGTAGACAAGGTCAGCAACAAAATGTATTTGAGCCACTAAAAGGCCCAATAAATGATAAATCATTACTGGTTTAAGTGTATGCTATATTCAGAATATGTTCATTGCATTATGTTGACACCAGTCAGCATTTTCTTTCTATATGAGCCAAATATCACTCTCTCCATTGACACCAGACTGCATTCACAAAGTAATTTTACCTTGCACAACACGTGAGTTGCTGGTCTACCGCTGCCTCGACTTGTTAGTTTGTTTGTGTTGTTTGAGTTTGATGAATCCAAACTCATTCAATCAGCAGCAGACAAGCAACTCCCGTGTTCTGTGAGATAAAATGACAGATTTCACCAAATGAGTTTGGTTGTTTTGAAGAGAGCGATATTAAGCAGTTTCCTGCCAGAAAAAGCAGGCAAGGTAAAGTGGTGAAAATATGCCAAATACTGTAAGTAACACACCGACTATAGATAAGTACCTCATGCAACTCCACTTCAAATAATCAAAACTGTACCTTTAAGATAAAATCCAAAATGGTAACCATTATTACAATGCAATTTAAAATTCTACAATTCCAAAACTCAACAGGTAGCTAATACTGACACAGTCAAGTGCAGTATTGGTGAACATGGTGAATCAAATATGATGCATTGTTGACCTGTAAAACATCTACTGCTAGATAGTAACTAATACCATCGATCAGCAACAGCTAAATGTAGCAGAAAAGCAAAATAGAAATGCAATACCCTATTTGGTGATGAAATATACTTGCTCTTGTGTAATGTCGTGATTATATGCGTCTTCAAGGAACCGGGTTTCGATCTCCATGTGTTTTGAATTCTTACGGAAAAAGGAGGGATACGATGACAAAAAACAACAGGACAGCATCCTGTGTGATGCTGCTGATTCCTCGTCTCCACAGATTCTCATTTTTACACCTCCTGCACTAAAATGCACAAGACTTTTGACAGATAAAATGCTTCTTACTGAAAGACTGAATTGTGGCTGCCAAGGTTGCTTGAGTTGAACAGCTCCTGCGAGAGGCTTTCGTGTTTGTAAAAACACTCTCTCCTGCTTGGAAACTGGATAATAACACAGTAATGTCCTGAGTCTCTCTCAGCCTCTTTTCCTTCAACCTCCATCTTTCTCTAACTTTCTCATTCTGTCTTGCTCATTTACCCTCTCTCCAATTTCCATGGCTGTAACTTTAATGCCAACTCTGCTCAGTCCATTTACACACACACACACACACACACACACACACACACACACACACACACACACACACACACAGAAGGCTCAGTCATTCAGTCTGTCAGTAATATGGGGAGCAGAACTAACAGAGAATAAATCATTTTTCCGCAGCAGGGGCCTACCCTGAACAAAGAGCCTGTGTGTATGTGATTTTTGAGATGTGTGCATGTGTGTGTTGGTCTATTAACGTATTCCTTGAACAAATTATGCAGAACAGGCATAACATTTCAACCCAAACACAGGAAAGCAAAAGCCAAGAACAATTCTCCTCCATCGAACCAAGAATCAATCAGGTCATAAATACTCCTGAGTCACTGCAGCTACTCAGTATCGCACTTTTCCTTGTGACAGAGAAAAGGGAGTTTGAAAAGAAAAACCACACGCAAAGCCAGTACCTTATCATCTGTGGAAATTCCACGTCATTTTAAAGCACTTAAAGAATAAGAAAACAGAAGCTTGAGGCAAAACGTCAGTGATGTAAGGCCATGAAGACTGTAAAGAATGAATTGTTCCCACTGCAGCATATTTCCTAAACTCGTAAAAAGGCAGCTTTAATACCCCTGGCTTAAGGATGATTATGGAAAACATGTTTAATTGTGCTGATTAACACTCCAGACTTACTTTAAATCCTTTAGAGATGTGCTGGTAAAGTTCTCCCTTAACAGGAGTGTGTTAACAGTAGCCTGGGTGTGAAAGATAAACTATGCAAGACCCAAGAAGAACTGCCATGCTGTCCTGATTCTACATTTTCAACAGCTTTTACAGAAGCTGAGCTGTACTGAGCTGTGTTCAAAGGACCAGTGTGTAGGATTTAGTTGTGTCTAACAGTGAGCTTGCAGATTGCGAACTCTCCGCCTCACCTCCCTCTTTCAAATGTCTTATGATAACCATGCACAGAGAGAGAGTCTGTATTTATTCTCTTACCTGCTGCAGCTCAAATCCAACAAGACGCAGCATTTCTCTGCGGATGTTGAATTCTTCTCCCACACCACGCATTAAGATAGGCCGTATATCCTTCTTGCCGGGTCGCCGTATCCTGCAATCAACAATCACCTCCCAGATCTCCTCCGAGATGCATCCTGACGGCAGTGTCCTCACAATCGCTCTGGTTCCAGTACATACTGACTTGGTCATCTTCCGGAAAGAGGGAAAGTATTTCAGCATGTCTCATTGTTTTGAAACAAACTATTAATGGTGAGCATTGTCAAGAGCGAAGAGAGAAACCAGATAAACATTAAAAGTAAAAAATGTGTTCCAAGATATCAACTGATACAATTGTTCAAGATACAAAAGGAAAAGGAATCTAGTATGCAAGTACCTTCTGATTATTCTTGTAGAAGCGCCTCACCAGGACAGTGGAACGCTCTTTACGGTTCCTAATAAACTCTGTGTTATCCAAGAGACCCTCTCCATCCTCCTCATCACTGCTGCTGCCCCCGCTGCAGGTCCTGGCCACTCCTGATGACCTCTCATCATTCCTCATCACGGTGTCTAGAGATGCCCGTCGTAAGAAGAGTTTCTCCAGGGAGTATTTGTTAACCCTGGGTTTTCGGTTGAGCCTCTCTAAACTCGAGTAGCCATCTTTGAGATGGTGTCGATGGATGTGTCCATTTTGGTGATGCTGGCGATGATTGGGAAGGGGAGAACCACAGGGAGATGACGCCAAAGAGTTCGGTTCGCTGGATGGACTGCACTGAGATGAAAGGCAGGGTGATGTCTAGAAGTAGAAAACATTGCAAATTAAAATAACAAGCATTTCTCCATTGCTCTACCTCTATTTATACAAAGAATGCCCCGCCCCCTTCAGTGGACAGTGTCTTTTCTACTTGTTAGTTAGGAATAAAAATTGTAAAATATGTAAATGTTAATGCAATTTTTGCATCTTTTAATTTTCATTTACTAAAGGGCACTATTTTTAGATATATCCAAGTTTGCAGGTACAGAGTCTGAAGACCTTGATTAATTGTTATCCTGGGAACTCTTGGTTTAGCAGCTCAATGTATACAGTTTGCTAGGAACTCCTTCCTTTATTACCTTGGTGAAAGCCAGCATAGACACCGGGAGGCTGCTGCGGCGGATGTGTCGCTGGTGGGGTCGAGACGGGCTGGAGCTGAGGCTCGGACTGTGAGCAGGGCTGGGGCTGGGGCTTGGACTGGTTCTAGGGCTGTGGCAACAGTAGATGTTTGGACTCGTGTAAGGGGTAGACATGGTGCAGGAGCAGCGGGTGCTGCCAGCTCTGTTTCTGCCTACATCCACACCCTCTCCTGAGGTGTCCAGCTGGCTCAGAGATCCCTCTGAACTTTTTCCAGGTACTGGAGTAACTGTGTTAGTTATTCCTTCAGTTCTTGCACCAGCAGACAGCTCTGGGTAAGGTTTTTCTTCGGTATTTGAGAGTTTTGAGCTACAATCCAAACAGTCATATTCCTCATGTAAAACTGTCCCTTTCCCACTGTCACTTGACAGCTTCCTATACAAGAGGAGGGACGGGCTGCTCCGCTGTTTTGAAAGCCACAATTGGTCAGAGTATCGTACTTCCTGGTTATTATTTGCATGTCTGGCTTCCCTGCTGCGTTTGCTCCCAGTGGATGGAGGTGAAGCACATTGAGCCAGAACTGCAGTCCTGACCTGTGACTGATTTTCTTCAGTAGCCATCCTGTCTGTCTGGAGAGTCCTGGTTTTGCCTTTGTTCTCCTGCAGCGTTGAAAACAATTGGTGCCAGTTAAGCAGGAGAAAACCCAACAGCAGAAAAAACATCTGAATTTACCAACATTTAATTTATTTAGATAATGTTGCATTATACCCAAAACATTTTCTCTAAGACTTTGAACATTTTAGAAGAGACGTCTTCCATCTCAATTAGTGGCACTGCAGAGCAGGAAGAGGAAATGAAATTTGCAGAGGAAATGAAATTTGCAGACCTCAAAACCCATATATTGTATAAGGTGACAGCATTCCCATGTTTACATCTCAGCTGGTGTAGATGACTACTGAGTCTAGTTTTCACTGAATAGAGCTTCACTCACTTCACTCAAAAAGTCTATTCTGTTTCAGCTAGGAGGGGTCGAAGTACATGTCTCTATTATTGCTACAACTCGTAATTAATTGGTGATAATACATACATATGTGCAGTCAGACAGTGTTCTCTTTGTCAACATCACTGTCAACATTCTTCTTGTCAATGTGACATCAGTATAACTCATCAGGATACACTGAATTTCCATACTAATTTTGCATTTTGATTTTGTCACCGCAACTTGTTACCAGCCTGTGTTGGTTAGCTGTGCAGTTTCAGTGGGAAAAAAACAGTAGAATTGAAGGTCAAAATGCTACCAGAGTTTGATTTTATTGTGATTGTGAACTTGAAATGAAATGTTTAAAAAAAAAAAAAGCAAAGTTATTGTGATTAGAGAGTGGGAAAAAAAACACAAGTTCTCTTCTCCATTGCTCAAACGCCAGTGTATACAATAACATAGACTAATTGTTTGAGGCAGCAGTGGACCAGCAACTCCCATGTTCTGTGAGATAAAATCACATAATTTCCCAAAGGAGTCTGGTAGCTAATATAATGGCAGTTTCCTATTGGAGAAGGCTGTCTGACAGCAAGGTTAAGTAGTGAAAATATGCTAAATATAGCATACACTTAAACTGATATAGATTTTTTTTATGTGGCTAAAATACATTTTGCTGAAGACCCTGTCCACAGTAGCACATTATTTATTATTACTCCTGCTGCTTCTTCAAACTGATGGTGTGCCGACTGCCATCTACTGTAGGTGATACACTGACTGATCGATAAATACCTCAAACATCTCCACTTCTAATAATCCAAACTATCCCTTTAATAATCTCATCCTAACTCATCATCAGTTAGTATCAAACCTTCTGTGTTTTAGTTGAGATGAAAATACTTACTTAAATGATGACAGAGGTCTTCAGGTCATGACAACAGACCCAAGCTTTTTTTTCAATTTCAGCGTGCCCTCATGGTCTGTGGCCTGTGCTGGGGGAAATAATAACTTCAGCTTCCAGTGACCTCTTAAGTAAGTAAGACAGCATGTCCATACAGAGTGTGCTCTGTGTGTGTTTGTGTGTGTGTGTGTGTGTTGTGGAAACAGAAGCTTGTGCAGCTGTACAAACCAGCAGATAGAGAACCCACGGTGGTGACCCTGGAGGACAGAGGAATTTCCTTGATAGTACAGTCACAGCTTACAGGGCCATGTGTGTGCCTGTGGGCGCTAGCTCTGATTGGTCCTGACATGTATCTGTGGCATAGTTATCCACTTGCAGGCCCTGAGAGAGACAAAGAGAGAGAACACAGACACACTAGTCATTATTTACCTGGTTTTTATGAGTCATTGCCATTGAATCTATAATTTACAACAACATAAATTTTTAACTCTCATGCGATTAAAACGTATTCAAACAGGATAGGGTGAGAATGAGGCAGCTAGAAAGTTCAAGACCAATACAAATACATAAAGAAACTGAAAGACACTTTTACTAACTTTAAAAGATTACAATTTTCCTCAGTTCCTTCCTTCCGTTCTCTCTTCTTTCATCACATCAGCTTTCTTATCTATAACTATTCAACTCAAATCACCAGACAGAGGGTGAGCCATTGTGACTGAAACAACTGAAACAACAAATACTGAATTTAAGTGGGAAGGAACAACACTCATTTTACACCCTTCCAAACTAGCAATTTTCTGGGGCAATAAGAATAAAACTATAAATAATACATTTATTCCCATTTCCTGAGATGACGTATGAGTTGTAGGATGTGGAATAGTTCAATAACTGAGCACATGTTTGGACTATCACCACTCAGAGGTTATATGTTGCGTCTTGGATTAACTCCATGGGAACACTTCAAGTCATATCATCACCACACTACCAAAGTACCAATAATTAACAGCTTACCATGTGGACTAAAAATTAGATTGTTAGGGTTGCATGATAAATGTTAGGGCTGATAAATTATCTACTGATAATGTTATTATAATAATGGCATTATAGCCAATAAATATCAGATATAATAATATCTGATTTGACAGATTATGTCAAAACATTTCATTTGAATTCTTCAGCTAAATGCTTTATAATCCAAATCCACATTTGTTAAGTGTTTTTATGTACCTTACTAGGAAAACTAAATGAACATTTGAAGAATCTGAGCTGTTCAGTCAGTTTGCTTCAGTTTGGTTCAGTCTGGGATATGAAATATTAAATCATCCATCTTTGATCACTACAACTGAGCCTTTCTTACCCTCAGGTGTGCATAAAGTACGTATATAAACTTCTTTTAAAAACACAAAAAAACAATCTTCTAAAGTATCTACTGTGAGAAACAGGTAATTATCGGTTAATGGTTTCAGATGCAAAAAAGAAAAAAAAACATATTGAGCATCCCTACTCCATATTCCATCGTTATTAATCACCATAAACTTACATTCTCTATAAGATAAGAAAAACTGTGTTGAATTGGTGCATTTCAACTGGTATCCTGAAAAGTTCAGTGCAAGCTCTCTATGATGGGGTGCCAATGTCAAAAAAAAGAAAACCTTTAGAATTAGGGCACCCTGGTGGCTTAGGGATTAAGCCAGTGACCATGAATTTGAGCATCCCCAATTCACTGACCAAGAGCTTTTGTTGCATATCATTCTTCATCTGTCTCTCCTCCTGAGTCCTGTCACCTCTTTACTAACTATTATAAATAGTACATATTTTATACATATGGTGGTGTGTTCTTTATACAATCACAATTTATGGGAACAAATCTTAATGATTCCAGGATGTGTGTGCAATCATGACTCATTTCACTGTTATCAGTGGGTAATGTAACAAAATGCTTTGAAGCTGCAATGCTGGTGAATACATACAGACTTCATACAAACAAAGGTTGCCATTTTTCCTATAACACAAGCCATCACTAATGTTATCTAAGTATTGTGATTACAATTAGGCCATCACAAACAGCTTCTCATTTTAATATTTTCCAGCCATCTTGAAGCAAACTTGCACTGTTAAAAAGGAGCCAATTATGCAGAGTTTAACTGAGTAGAACGCCAGTTGGAAAAGAGAAATGGCAATGATCTCTATGAATCTGAACAGTTAATTTTCAGTAGCTGGCTTTCATCACACACAGTTCTATGATCAATAGGAAATATAGTCTCTTATCCAATATCACAGAAAAAAAAAGAATTAATTCCATTTATTCTGTCTATATCAACCTTTGGTAGACGAATAAATCATAGCTCGGCAGAGACTAGTTATGCACCCTGCTTGCATGAAATACATCCATAACAGACACACTCACCCACAACATGCACGCATACTAATTGTGCGGTTCTGGTCTCGTCATGGTGGCCAGCGGTGAATAAATCCAAAAAACTAGTGCCCCAAACCTCATAATTAGAGTGTCTACAGCCCTTAATTCCCTGCCAAAATGCGTGGGCCACAGCTGGAATGTGGGACCGACCCGGAGAGGGAGGACCGGCTACACATCAAGTGTGTGCGTGTGTGTGTGTGTGTTTGGGAGAGAGAGACAGAGAGACAGAGAAAAACAAATAGGGAAGAAAAAGCACACACATATATCAAGGTGTCTGTGCTGGATGTCTGCAGCCTCTTTTCAAGGCTCTATGCTATATTCACACAGACAGAAATTCAGCTAAAGGGATGATAAAGACAAGTGCTCCATTCATAAGAAAACAGTGACATCTAACCGTCCCTCATACAACTTCCTCTGCTTTGCAGCTCAGCTGTAGCCTTTTGACTGATGACTTATAGCTCAAAACAGATAACCTTCGATGATGGGAGATTTAGAGACAGATCTGCTTGATTTATGCTCCATTTGTTCAATACCACAACACTGTTCCACATATCTACAATGGCAGCAGAGTCCAGCATTACACCACAGGCAATCATTATTGCTAAATAGATTTACTGAGACAGTTTTAAAACAATAAGCCAATCCTGTTGTTTAATAGGAGACTTGCCAAGATTCTGAATTTGCCAGAAACAAATTCACGTCTAGCAAAAATGTAATTTTTGGGTAGGCCAGTGAGGGTTGTTACGTTAAGTAATTTTATTCCACAGGGGCTTTAATAATCAATATAATGCTACTACTTAAGAATCATGCAAAAATACTTAATGGAAAACAGTTTTACCACATTTTCTGGAGCACATCAACACTGCAAAAAGAGGCTGATGGAAACTATGAAACAAAGGTTTGCCTTTGAAAAACCCAATGTGGGAAATCAGAGAAGACAGGTTTGGTGATCATGGGATGTGCATAACATTTATCTTTAATAAATCAATGCCCTCTCTTGAATAAAAACAAAATTTTTAAAGCATTTCATTTTCCCTACATGGTATCATAAAATTTATCTTTTCTTATTTAAAGAAATATAATTATAAGGTCCAGTGTAAAATTTACAGGGGTTTGTTTGCAGAATATTGCAGAAATGGAGTATAATAATCATGAGTAAGTTTTCATTAGTGTATAATCACCTGAAAATAAGAGTTGTGTTTTTGTTACCTTACAATGAGCTTTTTATAACTGTGGGTGTGCAGGTCCTCTTCCACAGATGCCGTCGTGTTTCTACAGTAGCCCAGAACAGACAAACCAAAGCACTGGCTCTAGATATGACCTTTCCTCATATATATTTCATTTATTTTATATTGTGAATTTTTAACGTTCACACTTTTATCTTCAGTGACCTTTATTTTGAAATTATGTATTTGTTTTGGGCCTGGGTGATAAAAATGATCAATATTTATCATCGACAGACACGTCATCAATAGCGATAAGAAAGAAGTTCGATAAAATGTTCAATAGTTTCACCTAAATTAATTAAAAGCAACCCACCATGAAAACACATTACGAATATCCCAGGCTCATACAGCATATCATATCACAGGGAGCCGATCATTTAACAGGAGTGTTGTTTGGTTGCCCCATTGACACATAAGAAACAGCAACAGAAACATGGCACAGCAACTGCAGATAAAACAGATCAACTTGCCTGTATGTTTTTTGTTTTTTTTTTAATAAGTCAGACAATAGCTATCAGAGGCTGAGTAACATTTGGAGGGAGCTTGGAGAAGAACCCGTCCTCCTTCATGTCAGAGTTGCCAGAGAGAAGGACTTCATGCTCAACCTGTTCCCACCACAACAACCCTGGATATGGATGGATGGACAACTATCAGAACAGTTTTGTGTGTAAACTGCAAGAAAACCTTCACGACATATACAGCGAACACGTTTTATCACTGTAGCCACTTCCACCCTTTGGAGCACACAGCATGTCATCAGTCATGAGCTACATCAAAAATGATCTTAATCAACCAATATGAAACTTCACTATTGTGAAAGACTTTTTAGCTTTATCACCCAGGCCGATCCCCGCCCTCGCCACAGGACACCCGCTCCCACCATAGGACCCCCACCCCCTCCAAAGCAGTCCCCCTAGCCTGAATACCAAAACAAAACCAAAATATTAAAACATGTTCTGTGTTAGCCAACAAATGTAAAAAGCTAACTACAAGTTCCAAGGTAAACAGTTTTCAATGCGTCAATTGCACAATACACCTCAGATGGAAACTGCAAAACACGGGAATAACTTGCCTGGAGCTACACAGCTGACACCTTAAGATATTTGACCTGACATGCTGAAGTTTGTTTTTCTTTTTGTAAAATGCCACAGATAAAAGACACATTTAAGGCACATTTATTTTCACCTCTATCATTTAGTGTCTGTGGGAAAACTCTCCACTGCAGCTGAGCAAATCAAAAATAAGAGCAGTTTTCAGGAGCCCGTGTCTTAATCAGCAAGTTTTCAGTAATCAGATTATAGTTTTTGAATGCTCCGTTCTTTACTATGGTGTAAGAGTCCACCTCCCAGTCCAAAACAGGAAGAATCTCACCTGCATGTGTCACTGTCATCTAACAGGTCAAACCAGATATACAGTATCAAAAGTACAAAACGTTAAGCAACTACATGTGACTGTACAATATCTCTCCCCAGTGGCTGCGTTATTGTTATCATTCCTGTATGAAACTCTAACCTTTTGGCATCAAATCATAAATGTACCATTCCTTTTATTATTTTTATATTGAAAGTAAGAATAAATAATATACACTATAATATAGCTTAATAACACTCCACCTTTCTGTCAACCTGTACATACATTCCTATATTCCTAATTAACTGAAATCACAAATCAAGTTTGGTATGTACAATTTGTTATGGGCACCAACATGACACTGAGCTTGGGCGTAGTTATAAAAGAGAGATTAGGTGTAGTACAGGCAAGTCACAGCAACCAACTGGAGGGAGCAAAAATGAAAGTGCAGTAAAACTAAATGCAGACGAGGCGCAATTAAAAACATGTAGAAACGTTGAATTTCTGTTTGGAAACCATCTGTTCATAAATTGCTGCTTCAGGTAATGTTGTGGCTGTGCAGATGTTAGCTGTCATATTACAGTTGATGTCATTTGAGGACACAAATTGACACATGAGACATGTTGTTGCATGAACTAGTCTAATTATGGGTCAGGAGGAGAGCACTAGCATAACACAGATTACCCCAGGCAAAAGGTTGCACACTGTAAATTTAAATCTTGAATCCATGCGCCTGTGGCCACGGTAGACAGCTGTGCTTGCCATCAAGCTAATTTAAAAACACTCTGAAATTAGCAGCAGGATACCATTTCCACACCATGGTTACTGAGAATACAAGCATGTGGACTTAAAGTAAGGTTTGATATAAATGTGCTACAGCTGTTCATTTAGTTTGAAACTGCATGACTGTATTTAGCAAATGAAAAGGCAATAAAAAAAACTTCTCAGCATTACAACAACATAGCAGCCCTGCTATATGATTACCTCAAAAGGTGAAATTAACAAATACAACACTTTTAATCAGAAAAGAAGGATTAAATCTCTGCATTAAATAAACCTAGAAAACAACCATGCACACACACTGAACACAGTTCAAAGTAGCTCTTGTTATCAGCTGAACTATGACCCCGGCCACAAAAGCAAACGGCTCTTCCAGGCTAAATCTCAGCCTTGGGCTACAAACACAGACAGACACACACACACACACACACACACACACACACAAAACCAGGTCACACAGAGTGAGAAGTGCACTGACCAAGAAAACCTCCAATCACTTCTACTTCACTTGTATTAAATGTAATATTCGCCAGCACATGGCACTCATTATACCAGCCCAAAAACACTACATATAAAATTATATATTTGACAACAATACTTACATAAATGTAAGCAACAAGTCTTGTAAAAAGTTTTATAAATCGAATCGACGTGATCCTGAATTCCTGCTCTCTATCTTGTTGTCAACGGAGTGAGAGACACAGCGAGGGAGAGAGTGAACAAGAGTGTGGGTGCAAGACAGACAATGACTGACATAAGGGATGGGCCTTCTACAGTCAGCCTGCAAGTTCAGCAGCCAATGAGAGTGTGCTTTGGATGTTTGTGCAAAATTTATTGACACAAATGTTTCCCTTGACAGCGATCTGACAGTTACAGCACAAAACAAAAGGCTGCAAGTACACATAGCTTTTTCATTTCATGAAATATTGTATTATGAATGGTTTATGTCCTAAATCAGTTTGAAAAGGTTTTTTTTTTTTATGCAGTGATGATTATTTCTCAATATTACACCAATAGCTCTGCATTTCAAGGTGACATGAAAGGCAAACACTTCAGTGGCCATAGCCCTAAAACATCTACCTTCCCCAGGAAAGTTTATCCCAGGGTTATATGAAGCTAGTTAGCTTAGCATAAAAAACAGCAACAGAGGCCATCAGCTGACAAGAGCCCCTAGTCTCTGAAACTGGCATGTTAAATCTTGTTTGTGTAATCTGTTTAAAAAAAAAAAAAAGAAAAAAGAAAAAAAAGGAGGGTGTAAAAATGTCAAGTTGCAGTTTTAGACTATTTCAGAGAAACTAGATTATCTGAATTTTAGAATAAGTTGTAAAAGTTTAAATACGTTTTTTGTACTGCTTTATATATAAATCTTGCATACATCAAAAGAAGACAACAAAAACTGTGATCTCAACTGCACCACTGAAAAACCTGATGACATAAGGACAAACAGTTGTCTGCTCATCGTGCTGTAAAAGAGAACTGTTGGGTAGTCTGTCCAACAAGAGCCAACATTACCCGTGCTGCAATAAAGTGTAACACATGCTGATGAAAGCCAACGGGGATGATCTCAGCACTTCAGACAGTCCTGAAGAAACGGGATATAATCGGAATCAGATGTCTAACAACAGGGCTGTGTATATTTTTTTGTATTTTGGACTATGTGTCAGTTGTTCCCTCATTTATCTCAAAGGGTTATTTCCAAACTGCCATACATCAATTCAGAGAATATTCAGGCTACAATATAATTTGTTGTGGAGCAAAATGTTTAAGTTGCGCCTTGTATTACTAATTTTGCTTTCTACACAGGGCATGTTACAGTATTTCAATGTGGTGCAGTATAGCAATTCAGCCTTCTGATGGAGCCAGGTCAACAACAGTGAAGTCTAAAGTTTTACTGAGTGTTAGTTCATTTTAAAGGCATCTCACAAACATGAAATGAATAAAATGATGAAATGATATCAAAGACTGTGAACAGTGAAAACAGTGGTATTGCAAGGAGACATGATATGATTTCAAATGGTGTTTTCAGTGTAAAACTTAATTAAATGATTTCTGTGTTCATATCATTACGTTCTTAACATTTTCAGCACATTTTAACAATACGATAAGACTGATAACTGTGATCATTTTAGTCACTTAAATCATCAGTTCATCTCTAGTTGCAGGTTTCCAGCAGCATAACCACATGAGTTGTATACAATTCTGATTGATTGGACAGTTTGGTACTGAACTGGAACTGGTTCCTGATTCTTCTAGTAGTCTCTAGTAGGGCTGCAACTAGACTTATTTTCATTATTGATTAATCTGATTATTTTCTCAATCAACTGATTAATTTTTTGCTTCATAATCTGATTGATTAATTTGAATCAACATCTGACACAGTTCCAAAATTGGTCACAGTTGTTGAGTCATTCAACCAGTTATTGAAATAATGGATTTGAACACTAAAGCTCCAGTGTACAATAAACTTTTGTCTCATGGGTGGTCAATCAAAATGAGTAACATTTTGTTTTAATGAGTTTGTGTCTCAGGACTGAAATAGTTTGTGAACCCCTGTCCTAAATCATTGTTTATCCCCTTAACAAGGGGCCTTGACGTTCACATAAAAGCCTTTTTCTAATGTTCATTCATGAGGGATTATTTCACAACTCATCCGAACGATGACTCACGGCCTGGTATGTGATTAGGTCCAACTTCACATGAAGCGCAAGGGGAGTAAAGCCCAATCAGCGAGATAGAAAGCAGCACCATGAATTTCTGGCAATAACCTTTGCATGAGGAAAGTAAGAGAGTAAATGAGATGGAAAATGTAAAAGTGTCAAATGGAAGCTGAATTCAAACTGAGTTGAAATGCCATTTCTCCTCCTGAGCCTCCAAAATACTTCACACTCAGATTCAGCACTGGATCTTTAGCATTCCAGCAGCATAATAAGCAGGTCAGGGAGAGAAGGAATCCCCTTTTCTGTTGTGTAGGGGCCACAGAGAAAGAAAGGCATGCCATGTGAGTACAATAGAGTGACGCTCCAACTAGTGTCACCCAACTGGAAAGAAAGACTCACGCAGTGTGGTTTCAATAAGATTATCCCCTCACACACAAATACTTTGGTGATGCCAAAAAGGTGACTGGTACTTCAACAGAAAGTACCAAAACATAGTTGGTACTGTACAGGACACAGATGTGACTTCCATTCATAATTTAATAAACTCCTTTTAATAGGCAAGTGAGTCAAGACTATAACAAGGTCTAACAAGGGAAAAACTAACTAGGGATGCACTGATAAAACACTGAGTATTGCTATCAGTCTTAATTAAGAGAAAAACACTGGATCGTAGGGGTGCAAATAACAAGTTCCATCATGATACAACATTATATCAATTCTTTGGAGAACAATATGATATTTGCTGATGTCACAAAATCTGCCAGGATACGATTAGGATTTGATTCAATTGTCAGTGTGTCCATTTAACACATTCAATTACATATATGTCAGCTCACAAAAAGCAACTACATTATAATTCGACAATATTATGCCATGGGGAATTTCAAAATAAAGGCCTTATCCTAAAGATTACAATAGAGACCGAAATTTTCACTTAACATTGAACATATTGGACTGAAAAAGGAATTGATGTATCGATCCAGGTCGATGTATTTTTACACTCCTACCGGATTGGCTATTGGTACAAAATAAACTTACAGTCAAATATTAACTATTGACAAGTATTCCCTGAAACATTATCAAAATATCACACAAAACTGTATAACATAGCTACAATGAGCTGGCATAAAGAGACGTAGCGACATGTCACATGAAAACAAGCTGGTTAAGAAGAATTTTTGACAATTCATGGGTATTTAAACCACAGTGCACAGTGGAGAGCTTGCACATACTAAATAATTATGTGAATCAAATTCTATAAGTTAAGATAAAGAAAAAGTAAAGAAAATCCTGCTGTTCTCTTTCAATCTTCAGTATGGTAGTGCATTCTTCATGCATTCCCCCCCTTAACACAGGGGGTCAGAGAAGAAAAGACACATCATATGACTACAATAGAATCACATTCCTTAAACTGGTGGCAGTTGAAAAGAAACTGATGAATTTTGCCATGCAGCGCAAATACCAAAATAAAGGGAGAGATCAGTGCAGCTGGGAAAAAAAAATCTTTGTGTTTCAGAATAAAATCCACTCATAAAAACAAAAGTCATCTGATAACAGATGTCAATTGAATACTAATTTGGATTGTTGCATTCTTTTCAAAATGACTGCACATAGCAGCAGAGAGAAGATGTTTTCTTCTTCAATGTGAAAAAGTGATGCCAATGTCAATCAACATCCTCTCTTTCATCCTCTTGGAAGATAAGTGAAAACTGATGGAATTTTTCTGACTTTTTTTAATAACTTCTTTATAAAGATGCCGGGCCAAGTGTCAGTTAAACATTTGGTGTTCTCCTCTCCCCATGTGCTCTGTTCCTGTCATTCATCTGAAAGTCCAAACTATGGAAAAAAAAAATGTTTTCAAACTAAAAACAAACCGAACTATGATTAAATTTTATCTGTACCAAGATCACCACCCAAGGTTCAGCTGTTTGGTCAAGACCATGATCCAGGTGTGAAAGTACTCCATAGGCTGGATTACAACTCCAAATGAACACATTCACAGACAGTTACAGACACCATGGATGCCTATTAGTTTTACTTTCTGTAGTCTGCTTGGAGGAGACGTTCCACATGTGCAGTAGTCTGTAGTGGCCGCATAGACAAGTCTGTGCGGTGACAACAAATTATGGGCATGCGGATGTCCACGTGTCTTTGCATACACCCTCTGATGACAAAATTTACATCACGCACACCCAAGCAGACCCTCATGCACTCATGGACACAAAAACTATACTGGCTTAAGTTAAACATGGACGTCAACCATCAGCAACAAACTTGAAATACTAAAAGGTTAGCTAAAGAAATTTAATTACATGCTGTATACAGTATACCTCTGTTAATTATTGATTTTTACAATGGGAGCATGTAGCCTAAATTGTGCCTTCAATCCCAACCTAACTCAAGTTTGAGCAAATTCAAAGAGCTTGAATTGGCCCAAACCCAGTGGGTTGAACCCAGCCAGCTTTGGGCAGAGAATCACAGCTCAAGTGGTGAAGAAGTGATGGAAAACCGCTTTCCATCGGCTGGCCTGTAAATTTCAGCTGAATGGAAACTGTACTTTATCCATAACCAGATAAACAGCACAGCATCCCCCCTTATTAGGAGAATTTAAAGTATGTACTTTATCTTTCATTTGAAGGGAGTATTAGCATATTAAAAGATTTTGGGTTGGGATCCAAAATGAGTCACATGCCAGTTTCTGGTGGGGCTCCCACATAACAAGAGTGGTTATATTTATATTAGTCATGGTCACATAATGGGGCCAAACTGGTGAGGTTTTTTAGATTAATAAGTTTGAGTAGCCTCATTTTGGCCTCCTGGACCACATGTTTTTATAAAGACTGACAGCTGATTCATCTGAAGAGACGATGTGAGCTACACACCCAGAAAATCTTTAACACTCTGATCTGTCAAGGGACGATCAAGGCTAGGAGGACTTTGATTCAAGAATCAAACCAGTCGCCAGGAGAGCTCATAAATACTTAAACAACTACTTGCAAAACAGGCAAATACAAAGGATTTAACTAACCCATTACCAAATTTTGTATCACCATGGAGATGATGCCTCAAACAGACCATGAAAGAAATTATTAAAAAAGAAAAGAATGTTAAAAGGAGGAAACATTAACCTGCAGACCATTGTAGGTTACCTTTCGTTTTGAACACGGTCTCCCTCTGCCAGTAATAAAGTGAGAGGCTGGTTACACTGGGAAAAAAGCTGCAAACAGAACAGACTTTTCATGCAAGGGACCTGGAGAACATATGGCTTTGATTAGAGGGCAGGGCAGACAGAGACTCCAGTGGAAACTGCAGAGAAACAGTGTGTGTGTGTGTGTGTGTGTGTGTGTGTGTGTGTGTGTGTGAGTGTGTGTGTATCTGTTTGTGTGTGCATTAGTGTAACAACAGAGGGAGAGAGCTGACTCAAGAGAGGGTGACTGTATTTTCACGGCAGATGAGTGTGTGAATGCTAGTGTATGTCGTTAACGAAGAGACAGAACGATGATTCACAAGGGGCAAACTGCTGAACTTGAAGAATAGAATTAGATGAGTGCCACAATCTGGGAATATGTGTGTCTATAACAACAAAAACAGTGTTAAGGTACAACAAAAGTGTAGAAATGATGATAAGCCATGTCCATATCACACTTTGCAAATGGTGCTAAACCTTCACTGTGATCCTGTGGCCAGAAGTTTAAGGTTTTTATACAACAAACCATATGATTGTTGCTGTAAAATCAAACAAGGTGGGATGTGAAGTTTGCTCTTTGCAATCACCCATTTTTTGTTTCAATAGCACATTGAATTTTTGGGGACAGACTCAAGATAATCAAACCACATGGCAATCACATATGCCTTCACCAAAATGCCATTAAAGTATGCATTAATTCCCAGGTGGTGCCCAGAGAAAGTCAAAATAAGTTCATATCAGAGAGTTTGAGCTGAGGGAAACCTGTTTTCAACACTGAAGCCAGAGCAGTCTGTTGCGTGGGATCTGGCTTATATATCTGAATTATTACACACAGCAATTGCTTTCTTCGGTGCTTTTTCCTTTCCCTAAACTCTGATCATGTTTACACATGTTGTCTGTATGCAAGACTGAATTAAATGCAGATGAATATATTATCGTTTATAAGGCTGCACAATTAGTTGCAAGTGCATCAAAATAACAATATGGCCAAGTACAAAATCCAAATCGCCAAACCAGAACCAGATCACAATTCTTTTTGAAAAAGGAACAATGTGTGAAACAATAGTGCTGCAGAGATGCCCTACCCTGAAAATCTTGTTCTTCAGATGAAAGAAAACATGTTTGTTTGTTGTGCATGCTGTGCAGCTGTAATTGTTAATACCTGAGGGGAAAACCACTTGAGTATCAGAACTGTTAATATTACCACAACTACAGGGGTCAACAATAAGGAGGTATATGTACATACAACTGTGGTATATGTACATGTAACATCATAAATATTTTTTAAAAACAAAATAAATTCGCATGTAGCGTGTGCATACATCATCCATGATTACCAGTCATTATCAAAATGAAGTGGACGACAGTGAAACTTAAGAAGCGCCAGTGAATTGTCCACAGCACCTGCTACAACCAAACAGTGCAAAACCGTGTGGTAGTATATTTTCTGAGGTGGTACCTGATGTAATAAGTTTGAGAAACACTGTCCTAAGTTATAACATTATAGCTACACAGCCAGGCTTAGCAGATTTTTTTCTTTGCCTATGCAAACCTAAATGAAACAACTGCTGTACAAATATTCTCTCATTTCATCCATTTTAGATGATGAGCTCTCAAACTACAGCCAGCTTGAAAACTGATTAGGAATCAATAAAAGAATCAATAAAGAATCAAAATGATAAGTGGAATTGATAATGGTATGGTACTGGTATCAATAAAAACTTATCTATTCCTAGACAAGGATGGGGATTCACATTCATGCACAACTAAACAGATAATACAGTACACATTACTGCCGCCAGTTTCATATCCCAAAAGAATGGTCTTCTTGTGATCTCTTACAGCTTTTATGAGCACACTCAGGTAATATAGCTGTGAGCACATACTGACACTAATGAGATCATAGAACATAGGTTGTTGAAATTATAGCAACAGCTGGTAGAAGTAAAATGCAAATAAGCAGAGATAGCAATGGGCCAGCAAAAGGCAGGGAAGGAGAGGAGTCCTAATAAACATGGATGTAAACAAGGCAAGATTAAAAATATTGGAAAACTTTGACATTGAAATGCACTTGACTCCCACCTGTGGCCCTTAGCCCACTCAACCTGTCCTGCCATTAAAGGCATAAAAAAAGCCCAAATATATATATATATATATATATATATATACATATATACACACATATATATATATACATATATATGTATATATACATATATATATATATATATATATATATATATATATATATATATATATATTTTTTTTTTTTTTTTTTTTTTTTTTTTTTTTTTTTTTTAAATGCACTCATCGCATTTGTTTGACTACAAGGACCAGTGCAAAGTGTGTTGGTGAGACTTATTGTAATCAAAAACTCTACGGGCACCTTTAATTTCTAAACAAAGGTGATCAAAGTGCAGCAGCCAGTTAACAAACGTGGCAAAAAGAATGACTCCCACAATTGCTACATGTTTAGATTAAAGGTCAAAGGTCAATTGTGGTCGCAATTAACACTCTTCTAAACCCAGACACATGATGTCATCAAGACAAAGTCTGGAGCTGTGCCACAGCTGAACAAATGGGAAGTGCCCACTGGGTTTACTGGAGGTGGGGATGCACCAGTTCAGAGAACAGAAAGTTAGAAAATAACAAGTCCAACCAGTCTCCCATCCCTTTCTGCTCCACATTTCTATCTCAAGACATCACCACACCTTCTCTCCAACTGCTGCCTCAATATGCCTTGGAGCACAGATCAGCTATTGACTGGAAGTTGAATAAATATGCACAATGCAAAAAAGGAAGGCTGTACATAGAAATAAACCACTCAGTAAAAGTACTGTAATTTTAGGATAATACACTTTAAAGAACATCTCAGCTGTCTTTTCTACTTGTTGACTCTCACTTTGCTCTGTAAATATGTCCTGTTATTTCAGTAGTGTGTGTCAGAATGTCATATGGACTGTATTTTATTCATAAGTTGCCCATGTGCCTTTTCCTGCCCTTCTGTTAGTGATTTTCTGATCTTGATCTGTTTCATCTGAGCTGTATTTCCCTTTTATTTCTATCTAGGACTGACAAACCTCTTTAGTTTGAAGCAACCGTCACTGCAACATCACGCACAAAAGAGTTAAAGTAACAAACCCCCGGGGATGCCTGAGGAAATCTGCCTAAGAAAACAATAACCTGACCTGTCAACCTAAAAAACAAACATGCGCCAATGCAGTTCAACGTGAATGAACGTATATCCCATTTATCTTGTTTGTTTGTTTTTTTACACTAATATTCAGTGTCAACAAACACACAACTTTGACAGCGATACAGCCGTCGTGCAGAGTCATGCACCTCGAAGCAAGCACAGAAACTACAATGGCAGACAATAGTTTCAATGCTAGCTTTCAAGATAACCCCGAAATGTAGCGGTTAACCCCATTCAGTCTGTTTGAGCTGGGAGGAGGTGATTTCAGTTGCCAGTGTCCCGGCTGAAACAGAGTCAAGCTAACCATCACATTTCACCTACATTCCTTTCTACTACCGGACAAACCCAAGTGAATGCAAAAAACATGAGCATTAGACTGATTTCAGGTGACTTTCTGGAGGAGTTTGGGAACTACTAAACACTGTCATCAACTTTACAACCAAACCGCTGTTCAGTCCCGACACTCGTGCAAGGCAGTCCCAGTGAAAAAGGTGTTTACGTGTGTTGACGTGACAGTATGCGGACGTGTTGACACAAACTCACCGACAAATGTTGTTAAATCCAGTTATCATCCACAGAAACTCCACACACTGAGTAGTTCAACACATGTTGTGCTCAGTTTGTCGCTCACTGACTCGCTCCTCCACACAGCTCTCGTCTCGAGCGGAGACAGTTGATGCGGCTGCTCATGCTCTCTGCAGCCCGCCGCTCTCTGCTCTGATGCATTCAGGTGCTCCTCGGAAAACTCAGTTCCACACTCGAAAGACTCATTAAAGACAAATTAAGTTTGGTGTTGTTGTAAGGACCAAAACTTGTAATAAAGAAACATACATAATTATATAATTAAATACCTAAATAAAGAATAAATATATAATTATTATAAAGCTTAAATAAATAAACAATTATGTAATCTGTGTGAAAACATGTAAATGTAAATAAATAAATTAATATATGAAGCATTTTATCATACAATTATATATATATATATATTCATTTATTTAAAGGCAAACTGTGCAGGGCTTTCCCAAAAAACAATGAAAAATACAAAAATAATTCCTCTCAATGGTCATCACTCACAACCTACCAGAAGTGTGTGGCAGCACCTGCACCTGCAAAGACCCCCACCTGCCACCAGTGCCTTCTTATTTTGTTATTATTTTTGCTGTGCTCAGGATTCTTTACCAACCCAAAATGTGGGTAAGTGATGTTCTAGGAATGAGACTGAACAATGAATAAATACATACATACATTTCACATTCATATATTTAATGTCTCATTTACTTTTTGAGGTTTATTGCTAATGGTAACAGTTATGCATTAAATAATCATTGTTTGTTAATTTATTTAAGCATTTAATTATATAATTATTTATATGTTTGCATATTTAGTTTTGACTCTTAAAGCCTAAAAATTAGGATTAGGGTTAGACAGTCATGCACATATATACGATTTTACAGACTGAAGGTTTGACTGCAGCCTCATGGGAAATCAGATGTAACAGACAAAAATTTTATTCTTATAAATTTGCATTGGAATTTTCATTTTCATTTGAATTCAAATAAATGTATATAGGCCTACGTAGGCTGGTAGATGGAACTGTCCCAGCCAGGTAAAATAGACGTGGACTGACATGCTGCTAGATTAGGGTGCCCGCATCCCAACAAATGTGGGACAAATGTAGGATAACTAGGGTGCAACAACTTGTTACCAGTGCTGAGAGGCAAATCTTGGTATAATGCCTATCTAACTTCAAAAATACATATTTTCATTGTGCCCCTTAGCTCGTAATATCTCTATGCTGCTGATTTACGAGAACACAGCAGACTATGTAGGTTAGAGGTGAGGTTAGCACAGCATGCTGACAAAAATGATTGGGTGTGCTGCAGAGTGTGATGGATTATTTTATCTGTTGTGACCTGTCTGGCAATCAGCCTATCTTTGGGTATCAGTAGGAATGCATCCAGACTGGCACTCCCTGTTATTAGTAGTTTCCAAGTGTTTGTTGTAGCTGTATTTCCTTTTCATATTTCTTGCAAAAAGCAGCACATCTGGTCATGGATTAAACTGTTGCAAATAGCATTTAGGCCACTGTACAGCTGTTATAAAGTAGTAAAACAATGAATGCCACAGGTATTTTGCAGGCTTGTAGCTTGTAGCTCAGAAACCATAAGAACCCAGTAGCTTATGTAATGTTAGGTAGGAGTCAATTACCAACTTAGGAAAATAAGCAACAGCTGTGAGCCCCCAATGCCTCAGGCTCACTGCATCTCAATTGTTTTCGTACCTTGATCAATTGCAAATGTGTTCAGGAATTTGGACCACTAAAATACAAGATCTAGTGAGGTGTGGGTCTTAGATAATTATGTAATCTTTTATCTCTCATGTAGAGAGACCCTGAGTAGTTTTAAGGTGGTAATTAATTTGTTTATATTGTGCATATTCCTAATATTCCTAATTTATGTTTTTTAATTAAACAACCACAAATAAAGTGACACTCAGAAAACTTTAGAAACAGATAGCATTATTTAAGCAGGAGAACTGGTTGTTTTCTGTGCATATGGTGCATCTTCACTTTGCACTGCACTGGATGGGTATTTGGAGGTGACGAGATAGATTATGCAATGTGTGTGCATGTGACGCTCCCCCCAAAGCCACTGTGTAATTCGAACCCTGGGCATAATATATCTTTGAACGTCAATTCAGTATTTTTGTTTTAAATGTGACAAGATATGTGCATTTAATCATGCTTCTCTCATGAGTATTTCATATAATGTTAAGTCTAACCCCAATATATCCAACAGCACCTGAATGCAGCATCCGTTTCACAGTAGCCAACTGAGCTGTGGACAGGAGGACAATAACTACGGCTCTGGGCTACTTTGTGGTACTGTGTGTGTGTGTGTGTGTGTGTGTGTGTGTGTGTGTGTGTGTGTGTGTGTGAGTGTGTGTCTGTGTGTCACCACATTGGAATGTCTGGCTAAAACACCACAGCCAGTGGTCCACTTTATGTAGCATACTCCATACATTGATTGCTATAGCTCAAAAAACTAATTGTTTTACAGCATTTCACTACAGACTTTAGAGTTCATGTGTCCAGTGTTATATTGACTTGTTATGTCCGCATATTTGTCTCAACTGAGGAGCCAGTTACAGAGACGATTCTGACTCCTTGACAAAATAAGTGCAGATTGGCCCCAGTGTGAGAGCCACCTTGTATCATCTTCAGTCAGCTGCCATGCGTGGTCCAGGCCTGGCCCATAATGTGCCAGAGCAGAGCCAGACATGCCTTACCTCATCTGAATCAGCCAGATTTCTGTCTGGAACAGGTTCAATCAGCAGATGAATAAAATTTAGGTCTTCAGTGAATTTACTTGGCAGTGGGAAGTTTCACAAGCAACATGCACATGATATGTGTCAATGTTCTCCTGATTGCAAAATGGCTTTTCTTTGGGTAGACTGGGGGCGGTTGAAACAGGGGATGGTTGCGGCAACTCTTATTCCTCCAATCAGCAAAGTGGTCACAGTCGTACTGCTGCATATATTGAAAAAAAACCCAACAACTTGTATTTGACATATGAAAGTTGTTTCTTTCATGAGCAATACTTTTGACAAACTGTCCTGACTTTATGTATGAATTAATCAAAACTTACTTAGTTATATGATGCTCTGTCATAGCTGATATAGGACGGGGACTAGGCAGCAATATCAAAACAAACTACAATAGAGTATTTCAATATAAAGTAGCTGTTACAATTTTGCATTATAAATGTGTTTAATTTGCAAACTATTCCAGTTTCTGTCTCACATTTAAATATAAAGAGATTGAATAACATCTGTAACATCTGCACATTAACTCAATTTAGATGTGTGTGTTCTATGCATAAACAAACAAAACTCAATAACTGTTATATAATAAATATGACTAAATAAATGAACCAGAATAAAACAGTAAGGGCAAGGCAAGGCAATTTTATTTATATAGCATCATTCATACGCAAGGCAATTCAAGGTGCTTTACAAGAACTTGAAAATACATTAAAATAAAAACATTAAAGGAACATTAAAATTAGGTTTGAGATCATTAAAAACAAAAGCTAAAAGCAAGACAAAAAAACAACAAAGCAGAGAAAATGCAAACTTTAAAGGCAACTTACTTCAGTAGCAGCTTTTCTTCTTTAGATAATCTTGAATCTTTGCATTTTAGAAACCTTCCACGTCTACCTTCTTCATATCAAGTATTATATTGTGAATGATATATCATATGTAATCAGTTTTAAATTGTATGGGTAATTAGTAGACAGATGTAAGTTTAATGTATAAAGATCTACTTGGTCTGGTCGAAATAGCCTCTGATTAACTGCGGTAAATGCAAAAAGTGTTGCAACCGTCCCCAGTCTCCCCTACGAGAGAAAGTGGGTTGCAGTTGTTCCGCCTGTGAACGCACCACTGCCCCGCCCCCGAGACAGCGAGCGCACGTGCTTGAAAGAGATGCCCTTTTCCACTTCACAGCCTATAACTTCATTTATTACAACTTGGAAAAAGAGGGATAATTTTCCAATTCCCTCCCGCTCCGCTGATGGGAAGTCTGATGCCATGTGTCAGGAATGTGCAACCCTTCCATTCCTCCAACTCTCCTCCACCCAGGAGCATGCAAACCTTTGGGAATCCCCAGCACGCTGATAAAAAAAGAGGAGGGCGTGAGGCCTTTCCAGCGTTATCGCGCGTTTTTACATACCGGCATGCACTCACAGTGACATACTTACCATTGTCACATCTCCTCCCTACGAACAAGCCCTGCACTATCATGATTGTCACATTTTATATGACGGTAGGGAATTGTTACTAAAATGTTAGCATGGCAATTTCCCAGCATATCTTTATTTTTTGCACAGGTGCACAGGCTGAGATATGTAGGCCTATCTGATTAATACAGACTGCATGTGTGCATGTGAGAGTATCAATACAGTATAAATTAGGTATAGTGATAATACACAGTCTATTTAGACTATGTACACACACCTCTGAGCTTATCTGCTTATCTCAGAGTACAAGTACAAACTTGTATTTCCTCATCCAAAGTGAGTCTCATAAAGGGATAGTTCAGATTATTTGAAGTGGACTTGTATGAGGTGCTTATCCATAGTCAGTGTATTACCTACACTGGATGGCAGTCGGCACGTCCCAGTTTGGAGAAACAGCAGAAGTACAAGTAAAGTAGATACGCAATGTACTGCTGTGGAGATAGTTACTTAAGTGTACACTAAATTTCACCTCTTTTCCTTCCTGTCAACCATCTATATCTGACAGGAATCCATCTGCAAATTTTAACTCTACAGGCTTTCATGTAGACAAAGATTTTGACTAGATGCTAGACATCATCAGGTCATTTTTGTCTTCCACTTGGGGGGCCAAGCATCAGCTAAGAATGGTAAATAGTGCTTAAAGCTGCAGTAGGTATTCATCTGAATTAGGTTTCCTTTTTTCTGTCCTCAGCTTCTGAGGACAATCGTGAGTGAGCAGACCGATAGACATCAGCTGTGTGTAATAAAGCAGATACCTGACAGTACAAACAGCAACAGAGGAGAGCTGAACAACAGACTTTTAAAATCGTCTTCTCTCTGCTCTTCTGCACACACATGAGCTTAGTACCACAACACTCGCTTGTTTGAGTGGGAGAAAAGGAGGCTCGTCACGGTTTGGCCGCAGTCTGCGAGACATGACCGCATCCTATTTGGAGGCAACTCGCTTTGGCCCCGCTTTAGAGTGGGTCCATCTCGGGTGTGGCTTGGCGCAATAAAAGCAGTAATAGGGATGCAAATCAGTGGCGATACGGTTTGACTCAGCATGGCCAAAAACACCAGTGGATTAGACCCATGTGTGTCAGTACTGTCAGTACTCACCAGAGAAGCTGATTCTTTCCTTGACATCCCTTCTATCTAGCTGCACTAGTAGAACAGCCAATAAGAACGCCCAGTCTGCGAAGACCTGTGATTGGTTTAAGTCTACTGTCACAGGCCAGATTCCCTAAAGGCTGAACACAGAGCCAAGAGGAGGTTCAGAATTCGAGTTCTGCCACTTGATTTACAATATGCTGAAAGGTTATTATGAAATTATTTCTCAACAATTCCAAAACAATTTTGATTCCCCTAGCTTTAATGTAGCTTGTTTTGCATACATTAATTTGTTATAATCCACAGCCATTTTAAAAAGCATAGCAGCACACATTTGCACATTTGCTACATCTCTTCCTATGGTTTGAAAGTTGCACTTTAAGCCAGACCTCATTCAAAAACCAGGTGCTTTTACTGACATGGAAAATTAAGGATCAGTAGTAAAGGAGACGCTCCTGCTTATCACAGCCTTTGTACATAACATCCATACTTCACCTGGCCTTACACTGTTATTGTGCTATTTGCTGATTGCACTGTTATGCCATTTGTTGTTTGTTTATCAAATAATTATTGATTCTGTATATGATAAGAGCTTTCTCTCTTGTCTGTGTAGCGCAGGTTCTGTTTCTATCTGCATATTCTCACTGCTTTTAACATCGATTGTATTCAGTGCATTTGTTCTTATCATCAGTGCTTTTAATTGCCTGTCAGGGGACTTCAAATGAACATTACACTCTTAGAAATAAATACGCTAATTAGAACTATAAAGGGTTCTTTTGCTTGTCTCCATAGGAGAAACCCTTGTGTAAGGTTTCTGGCAGAACCCTGCCTTTTTCACCAAATTAGATCTGGTTCTGTTCTAGATCCTTGGAACCTTGGTGCTATCTTGTGAAACAGCCCATGTTTCCACCAGTTTTGAGTGCAACCGTTGTAATCAAAGATGTCATCAAAAGAGGGAGCTGCACAGTGTACAACAACCAGTGGAACCACCCATTTTGGTTCCCAAGGAAAACCTTTTTCCGCTTTCCCCGTTCCAGCTGGGAGCCAACTTTTCAGATTAAAATTTCAAACCAATTTATTTTTGGTGGAAATGCTCAGAATGGTTCATAATTAAGTGCTTGAACTGGAACAGTTCCATGTTAGTGGAAAAAGGCCTGTATGATGGTTGTAACAAGAACCTTTTCAACTTACAAGGGTGGTAACAAGAACTCACCCAGGGAGTTCCACTGAGAACCCTTTTAATATTCTAAGGGTTTCATGTAGAACTCAAGCAAAGGGTTCTACAAAGAACCCTTAAGAACCCTTGATAAACCTTTGATGAAAGAGTTCTTTAAGGATTGTTTAGAACCTTGAAGAACCCTTCCTTCCAAAAAGGGTTTTCAGATTAGAAAAGTTATTTATTAAACCCTTTGTCTTACAAAGAACCTTTTACAAACCCTTTCTTCAAAAAAAGGGGTTCCCCTCTGAAACCCTTACTTCTAAGAGTGTAGCCTCTTTGGCTAACTCGTATGGCGTATTTCCAATCACATTACCTATATGCACTGTCCCTGTGGAATAAAGTAATAAAATAAAGTACAATTTTGTGACATCACTGTTTGAACTGTGAACATGAGCATTGTACATTGCAAATAATTCATTCAGTTTATGACTGTAAACCATCAATAAAACCCCAACTACTTGCAATACCTATGTTTCAGGTGAAGTTGCATTCAACAATTCAGTCCTTATTTGTGTGCATCCTGCCCTCTGCTGTCAGTTAAGGTTCATTACATGTGTAGGGAGCTACACTGTGCTCAGGGTTTCTGTAGGTTTCAGCAAGTTAAATTTAAGACTTTTAAAGATCTTTTGATGCAATTTAAGACCTATTTCATGTCCATACTGCTGAAAAAGTACATGCACAGATTGTATTAGTGGTTATTGACTCAATGCTGTTTTTTTCTTTGTAGTTTTTACAGCCTGATCAATACAAATTTTCCAGATATCTCATGTAAAAGCAAGACAAAAGTTAATGCAACTTTATAAAACCATTGTTAACTTCAGAATTCAGTCATTTTATAAGATATTTAAAAATATGTGATATTCTTAGACATTTTGAGGCCTAAAATTAAGATTACTGGAAACATCTGATTTTGAAAAGTTGTATAAAATACAGAAGAACAGATACATGAACAACCACTGCACAAAAAAAAACATCTTGCCAAAAATCTCTTAAAGAATCCCTTGCTGTTTGACAGAGTGAATTTAATTTTCTCTGTTGTGACTAATTTCTTGAGACACGCATCAAGTGTTGAGGGCATCTTAGATAGCCAGAGTCGTAGTAGCAGTTTTCTACCTTTACTTAAATGCTTTCTAGAAATTCAAGTCAAGCTTCTTAATAATGTTCTTAATAACACTGATCATAGCAGATGCAATATTACTACTGTGACTACCGACAGTACAGCGTGTTATTAGTACCCTTAGCAATATGAGTATATTGTATTGTTGTTTGCTTTATGAAACTGAATAAAGAAGACAAAAAGTAGCACTAAAACTGGAGGTGGAAGATTCAAAATATCAACAACAAAAAAGAAAAAAAAAAATCAGTGCAAAACATCTTTAGCCTCAAGTAAGTCCTCATTCTACCGGCTGCAACAAAGAGCTGCTGTGTTCTAGTTCAGCCTTTTCACACTTCACTTAACTCAGTGCTCAGCTGAAGAATTACCCTGCAACCACAGCCTAGATGCAGAGGAAGGTTTATAACACCATCTGCATGCAGTTAGCCGTCTATGGAGGCTACAAACCTTTGTTTTGCAAGATATGGCTTATATTGCAACACAATGAAACACTGCCATTCTGCATGAATACACAGTGCCTCACAACCGTGTGTTGTTTACAAACAAAGGGGGAAATAAACAAAGGTGTGATGCTCGCAGAGACAAATAACCTGCATGCATACACGCGTGCACACACAGACACACAATGACAGGTACTATTCTGAGCAACAGCTACCTGACTCAGTGGTTTGCAAAAAAAAAAAAGGCTCTATGCTCAGAGCCTGGTTTGTACAATTGTCAGCTATTGAGTCATGAGCAGAGCTCGGGTAACAGCATGGGCTTCTGGGACAATGATGTAAGTACAAACAATGCCTCTGCACAGCTTGGGTCTGTTCCACAAGTTTCAGTCATGTTAGAAAGACAAAATGTGATTTCTCAAGTGATTTATGAAAAACAAACCAGTGTGCAGAAGTTTGACAGCAGAAAAATAACTTTTTCTCACAAATACAGCCATTAAATAAGACCACAGACAATAACTTCATATAGAATTTATTATTAAATCATAATATACTAAATATAATCAATTCCTATCCAGAAATATTTACATCTCATAGAATATGTTGATGTAATACATTACAGAAATAGTAAAATAAATACTATTAAAGCATAGTTTAAAAACCCTAAAAAACAGCTTCAGTAGGTTTGTAAGGCTTATAGGTCTCGAAACAAATGTTCACCTGACCATTAGATGGAAATACAACACATTGTGCTTACACTACCAGCATCCAAGTCAACTAAACTAATATTCTGAGAAAATCAATGTCAAAGCAAATCAAACAAGAACATACAGTAAAATTAGCCTCAGAACATCTTAAGTGATCATGACATCCTATAAACAAAGATTAAAATAATGTCACAGTGTCTTTAAATAAACCTCTCTCACTAAAGTTTGACTGATGTAATTATTCGTCATTTACTTATATCCAAGGGCTTGTTTTATGAACCCAAATCAATCATTTTACTATAGTCTACTTTTTAAAACCAATTGATAGGATCAGAATTTTATGAACTGATAATAATAATAGTAATAATAATTGGTATTGTATACATGTATCAGTGCAATCCTATTAAGAATAACTTAAAAGAATAGTTTGGATTATTTGAAGTGGGTTGTAGGAGGTTATTAGCTATTATCTGTTACCTGCAGTAGATGGCGGTCAGAACGCCAGCAATTTGGAGAAACAGAGTGGAGTCCCAGCATTGGAGGTTAAGCAATGAGGTGCTGTGGACGGGGTCAGCAGCAAAATCTATTTCAATAGCACAATATTTGGCTTATATAATAGCAGCTTCCTGTCAGAAAAGGCTGTGTGAAGCGCTGAAAATATAGCATACACTTAAAGTGATATAGATTTTTTTTTAAGGTGGGCCTTTAATCTGTTTTGCTGCTGACTCTGTCCACAGTAGTACATTGCTTAGCTTCCTACACTGGTACTCCTGCTGCCTCTCCAAACTGGGGCCATGCAGACCGCCATCTACTGAAGGTGATACACTGAGCATGGATAAGTACTTTGTACAACCCCACTTCAAATAATCCTAACTACCCCTTTAGTCTCTTCTTACATGTTTGTGCACAGTTGAGATGAATATCAAACCACAGCAAATTGAATGTAAATAAAAATCAAATAAACTCTCATAGGAGAGTGCTTTATCCAGCATAGAAAGGGGAGCATTTCTGCATTTAAACATTTACATATCAGACTCTGCTGAGTCCTATAGGAACGTTGGAAATCTAAATATTCCCCCTAGAATCTATGTTTGTCTTCATACAGAAGAGAATTTAAGAAACACACACACATCACTGGCATATGGAGTATCTGATTCAACAAAACAATAAAACAATGTGAACTCAAGAGTTTGCTTATTAAAAAGTGATAAAGAGTTTACTTTACAAAAGGAAAAACTATAATTGGAGACAAGTCTTATGATGCAGAGGTGCTGACACAGTTCTCAACAGGTTGAACGAGAACAGAAAACAGCAGTGTGTGAAAAACAGCGAGGAAGGAACCGCAGGACGTTAAATGGCAGTCTAGCAGCACTAATTGCCTTCCTTTTCTAGCACCCAATTAAACATTTCTGCAACAGAGGGGTGCAGTTGCACTGAGACATCATCAGTCATGACAGTGGGAAACTCCTCACTAAATGCTAAGAATACTGGATGATTCGTGTAACAAACACAGAACACAAGGGCAGCTGTGCCAGAAACCTACACCCCTTAAAATGAGGGTATTTTGAGGGCTTCCTGTAAATAATAACATAAATTACCGTTGATTCAAGGCAACTTTTAGTGCCAAAGAACAAAACACAATTTTGCTTTTAGCACAAGATCTTTTTGCTTTGAAAGTATTTCAATACATTTTAAGACTATTTTTAAGTCTCATTTTTTTGTTGGGAGTTTAACTCATCTAGTTTTCCTAAAACTTGTGTTTTTTTGTTTTTTTTGCAACTTTGTCAAACATGGACCCATCCAGGTACAACTAACCCATTTATGGACAGCGTTGGGTGGAATTATTTGTTATCAATGTTATCAACAATAATCAGCCCAGATTACATTTGAAAAGAAAATGTTTTTAGGTTATAGTTACATTGTCAAGGATTAGTTGATTACATTTTTCATTACAAATATGATACATATGCCGATTATGTTCTACTGTACACATTTCAGGTTGCCAGTTTTGTTAAAGGCAATATTTTCTTGTTTTTGTGTCTCCACGCCGGTGACAGCCGGCTGAGAGGGATTATCTGTTTTTGGGTTGTCCATCAGTCTGTCCTTCCCATTCTCGCGAAAACGCCTTGGTGTTCATTCAAACTTGGTACAAACGCTCACTTAGCTTGATTAGATTTTGGTGGTCCAGGGTCACATGCTCTTTCGAGAATGCCTTTACAGATTTTCTTTCAAATTTGATTAGAACTTGAGGTCAAAGGTCAAAGGTCACTGTGACCTTACAAATTTTTTTTTGGCCCGAACTTAAGAATTCATATGCTAATTATGACAAAGATTCACACAAATGTCTAATGGGATAAAAATGATGAAGTGATGACATTTAATATCCAAAAGGTCAAAGGTCAACTTCACTGTGACATCAAAATGTTCAGCTCTCTCTCAGTCCTCTGTACTTCTGCATGCTGTACAGTCTTTAAGTGAAGACGACATGTTTCTCACCAGATCTTGTATTGCATTTGTTTTATTTAATTCCTTCAAAGTCATAACTAAAAATATTATACAAGTCTGGACAGACATGGCAACTTGACTTTAATGACGATTTATGGACAATGGAGTTTTTATTCCTTTTTTCTTATTTGCATTGAAAATGGAAGATAAACTTTTTTAATAAGTGCTCCTCTTATTGTTTTAATATAAGGTACAATATTTTCAACATTTGATTTTGAAGTAATCAAAAACTATTCAGAATAGATTAGTATTCAGTAAATGACTACATTTCAAAGGAATTTGACCCAACCCTGCTTAAAGGGATGATAGACATCCTCATCATTGCACAAGAAGCCAAGGCGATCACAAAAACAACAATTCTTCAGGGTAAAACCTGATATTTCTTCTCGGTTGTTGAATTAACCAAAGGAGTCACCATCTGTTTGGATGATCATCATTTGTTGAATTATAGTGGCAGGTCACTGACACTTTTTCTGCCCCCCTAGCAAAGACAAAGTGCAAACAACACCCCCCTCTGAGCATCATAGAAAATGTAATTTTAGACTGCTGAGAACACTAATTAGACGCTTCGGTTCTAAGTGCTAGCCAACATGAGAGAGCTGACTCCTCCTGAGGAAATCAGTGTGGCCTTTGTGGGTCAGGTCTTAGGTGCCTCATTAAAACTGCTGTTAGACTTTATCTTTGTCATACAAGCATGTTAAAAATGATTGAGTTTTTTTTTTCTTTTTTTTCAGAAGCACCCTTCTTTATATTCATATTAATATGCACAATCACACCTGAGAGCTGCAAATAAAAGCTGCTGGTTACTGAGCAGCTCCACTAAAGGAAACCAGAGGTGAAAGTTCCCTACAAAAGGCACTTCAAAGATATTGTTAATAAATGATAAGCCATGGTTTGGAAAATAATTGATATTAGCTTATCATCTTTTAATGTATTAGATAAGACAGGGGTGATGAAAGAAAAAATCAAAGCAAAAATCAATGTTTCAGAAAGGAATAAATTCTTCATGGATATGGATTGGATTTAGGTGACATTTGGGCATTATAAACAATTAACTAAGAGATCCCTGAGAATCCTACAGCATGGCCTCGTTTTCAAGTAAAAACTTGTAACCGGTTTTGGGATTTTATTTTCAGCGTTTCTTTTTTGTTGACTCAATTTTTAGCAATGTCTTTATAATAAATACTTTTTGTCAGCACCACAAATATACCAAATATTTTTTGCAGGAACTCATTTGATAATGCCTCGTCATACTACAATAAAATGAAATGTGTAGTGTGAGGTTTTTTTTTTTGTTTTTTGTTTTTTTAGTTTATCACGATTGCCCTGTTATGTGACACAGTGTGATTGGTCCCATACAGTAAATCTTTCTTTGGCTATTTCATTCAGTTTAAAGCAAAGAATCATGGGACTGAAGATATATGTCATCAAACTGCTTCGTTATGGTGAAATTCAACCCCATTTGATTACAAACATGTTTATAATACAGGGTAACTTTGGTATTTTTTTGTATTCGTGTTTTTGTGTTTAAGCGATTAAGAAGACCAGAATTTTTGAAATTGCTCCAGTATTGAGGGAGGCCGCCACAGCTGTCAGCTGGGAAACAGGCAGTTATCACAGTTTGTTTTAGCTTTAGCTGGCTGCAGTGGTCACACCCAGTACCAGACCAGTTTCACCGCTGTCCCTTAGACACAACAACATGAGAAAATTGGGTCCGGGGTGAAAAAATACTGAAGTTACCCTTTAAGGCAAAAATAGGAAATCTGTTAAATCGGCAGTTAGTTAGCTACAGAAGCTCCAGAGAGCGCGGTATGGTTTGGGGGCAGCAACAGTTTCTCCTCCATCTTTTTCATGTGTTCTCACAAAAATAAATGCATAACGATAAATTACACAGGTTGACTCTGAGGAATCAACATGTATAGATGTACAGAATTCAGTTTTGAATTAAAAACTATCAGAAGCTTATAACTGACCCCTACTGGATTATCCTCCTATATTTCTATTTTAACTCCTCAAACCTCCTCATAGGTTTGCATGTAAAAAACGAGTAAAATACAGAGTAAACCAAGAACATATAATATTGAAAAAAGAATTAATAGTAATACCAGAGTATTATGTTGCTTCTCCATCTCAGCTCTTGCGAGCACAGCTGAACCACTTCTTAAGTGCTACTCCACTGGTGCTCGCCACCACACACAGCGCCCCTCCGAGGCTCAACCAGGTCGGGGCACGGTTAAAGAAAATGAACTGGAAGATGAACGCCAGCAACACGTCGACAGTCCTCATCAGGGCCACGGGTCCGGCCTTCTCGATCTGCAGGGCCTTTGTGAGGAAGGTCTGGCCGGCGATACCCAGGACAGCAATCAACATCAGCATCCAGCGATCACGGCCACAAAATGGGATTTTCCATTCCCCAAGGACGGATACAGTGATGATGCACTCGATGAAACCGATGACAGCGTAGTACCAGACAGAGAGGTAGTAGTGGACGCTCTTCCCAATCTTGCGAAGGAGAACAAAGGTAATAGCTGCTGTGATAGCCGCTATGAATGGATACAGAAAGACGAGAATGAATGAATACAGCAATCAGAAGAATACTGATAATTAATAAATCAATTTTAAAGACATTTGAGCTTAAATCCTGTAGACCCCTGTAGAATTCTATAGTGTTGCTGCAATTCACAAAGAATCCACCCACACATGAACTAACACAGCTGTGCTATCAGAAAAAAACAGTAATGTGGTAGAAGGTCATGTTTTTGGCAACTTAAACGAGAAAACTCTATGAATTTTTGTGCAGAAAAGCAACCCAGTCAGTCCTCCCTGCAGACTCTGTCTCACATTTCTCAGAACACACCCTCAGCGAGAGCCTTGTGGGTCCCACTGTTCACTGATGGTGATGATGTGATGTGATTTCAAACAAAAAACTAACAAGGTCTTTGTTGTTTACCACAATAGAGCTGTAGACAGTGTTTTTGGCAACTTCTAACAGAAAAATTGCTTAATTTATATGTCGCTTGTGATTCCACCAGCAGCCCTTCGGCAAGTCTCAGAAGCAGCTCTCTGCTTTATTTTTGACGGATGCCACGTCAATTAGCACAGAGCAGACTGAGCGTAGCAGTGGTAGAAGCACAAAATGCAAGGTTGGAAAATTTAAGCTGCAAATCTACGCATCCAAAATTAGCTTTCTTAGCAGAGTGGCTTACGCAGCTTTTTGAGATTGCGTGAGATGCTTATACGAGTAAATCTGAAAGGACCTTAAACTAACACTCCTTCACACTGAGAGGAGCTACAGTTTTTCAGCATCACAACCTGGAAAGAGAGCCGCAGAGTAGAACTATGACTAATTGGAAAGGCTGTATCTCCCAGCTGACCCTGAAGGGCCAGAGAACATAGCTGCACTGCACTGAATTCCCCTGGTTGCCATGGTAATCCTCACCTGGTTAAAATGGTCTGTAATACAAATAAAGTATAAAATTCTCAATGTCCTATTCCCTCCTGAGTAATTTTACTGACTTATTATGGTTAAACAAACTTTACTGCTATATAAGAGCTGTATGAGTTTATTAGTCATATCACCTGCAAAGGCGGTGATCGTGCCCTTGATGTGGTTAGCGTAGTCCCCCTCAATGCCACGTAGATCCTGGCCAAAGATGAATGGCGGCCGGGCGATGAGGATGACTCCAGTGAGGGTAAAAATAGTGAAGGCACAGTCCCAGATCGTGCATCTCTCCTTCAGGAAGATCCAGGCCAGGAGGGCGGTAAAGACTGGATTACTGAAGGGTAGGGGACAATGAAAGAGTTAATAGTCAATAATAAATAGTAAAAGTAATACATGTATGGATCCAGACAAATGAACAAAATATAGAGGGAAGATCAGAGAAAAGTGTTGAGAAATGTCGATTAATGTCTCAACAGATCATCCATGACACAATATTTTAGTGTCAAGTCTGTCCAGATGTTCACGACTGTAAAAATGACATGAATGTTCACTTCACTCAAATACTCATTTCTTGTGATACTGACACATAAAATCAATATAGCCTTACTAGTGCAAGACCGATACATATATTGTGGACTAATTTTGGTACCTGAATGAATCTTAAAAATAGCTGTAAAAATACGTACTGTATAGTGTTTTACATTCATATGACATGTAGTCATTTTCTTGTTAAATAAAACCAATAATATGTGTTCACTTAACATAAAAACTAGAGCCACACCAATACTGGATTTTTGGGGCTGATGCCGCTACCAATATTAGAGTAAAAAAAAATCCAATATCAATATATATGCAATATGGTAGATGTTTTCAATATTATAAATGAGTATAAATTAAAAACACACAAAAAACAGCAACTTAAGCCAAGAAGAATGATTATGCGCATAAAATGCTGTTCATAAAGCTAAAATATAAAAACAATCTGTATTATGATCTGTAAAAAGAAAATGTTGACTCCAAAAATATATTTATCAGTGTGACTGAGCTCAGTTGTTCAACTTAACAACTCAACTTATGCTTTCTTAAGTTCAGTTAACTGTTTTTTACAAAACTCAATTAAGACTTTAAACTAATTATTCAATTTAACTCAGTCAACTTACTTTTTTCCCCAAGACTTCACAGTGTGTGAAATAAACAGCTCTATTCAAATCCACTCACACAGATCTTTAATAAATTACTGGCAGTAATTGGAGAGAGTTAATTTAGAGGAATAAGGACAATATTGGAAAGTGAGATAAAGAGATGAGGGAGAGGAAAGAATGAGAACGAGAGGGAGATTAAGGGAAAAGGTCACAGCCAAACAATTCAGGGAGGATAGAGCCTGTGTGTCATGTTAGTATAATCTCCAATGATTTCCTACCCACTCTCACCTGAACACGATGACGGTGGCATCTGCGAGGGGCATCTGCTGAACAGCATAGAAGAACAGGATCATGGAATTGGAACCAATGAAACCCCGAAGTACCAGATATATTCGTTTATCTCTGGGACCAAGGAAACCTGTCCTGGAGGAGCAGAGATATGAGGATGATGGATGAATGAGTGACTGGATGGACGGATGGATGATTAGACCGACTGACAGAATTTAGGAAGAGACGCATGGAGAAAATCTGAGCGGCAAAGTGAGCTGAGAGATGACAAACGATCGGATGGCCGGAGAGATGGAGGGGTAGATTTAGGTCATGTAGAGATGACGGTGACCGATGGAAAGATGAATGGGTGGGGCTGAAAACAGAGGTGGTTATGAATGAATGTAAAAACAATGCAGGAATGTAGAGGATGTATGGATGGATGGATGAATAGGTAAATGAATGAATAGCAGTACTGGTGGTACTTTATGGGAATTCAGTTTAAAGGGATAGTTCAGATTATTTAATGTGTGGTTGTATGAGGTACTTATCGATGTGATAGCTACCATCATTTTATAAGCCTATTGTGTGACTTTTTGTTATTGTGTGATTGAGGCAGCGGAAGACCAGCAGTTCTTGTGTTATGCAAGGTAAAATTACTGATTTCACCCATGGAGTTTGGTTGGTTTTGAGATACAAATACTTATATAACAGCAGTGTCCTGTCAGAAAAGGCTATATGTAAGGCAATTAAAATATGTTAAGTGTAGTGTACATTTAAACTGATGTTATTTTTTATAGGTGAATCTTTTTTTATGTGACTAAACTACCTTTTGTTGCTGACCCTGTCTAGCTTCCATACTGATGCTCCTCTCTGCTTCTCCAGCCAGAGGTGTGCCAACCATCGTCTACTATAGGTAACACACTGACTGCAGATAACAATTTAATTTACTGTAAATAAATTACAAGTGATTCTATGGTGAAAAGGTTTTCTATCCATTAACAGAAGGATGAGGGTGCATATATTTATTTTTTATTTCCCAATTATAAGTCAATCATATCAAGCTAGTGGAATAAATGGACAGAGAGTAAACTTGATGACTGTTAGAAGCTACATTTTTATTTCCCTTCATATACTTTCTCTTATGTTGTGTTTCAGTAAACCTGGAAATTTCCCTCCTCCCCCTAGAAAAAGTACAAACTCCAATTCCAAAAAGTTGTGACATGTAAAATGTAAATAGTATGCAAATGATTTGCAAAAACCTTTCAACCAATATCCAATTGAATACAGTACAAAGACAAGATATTTAATGATTAAACTGATTAACTTTATTATAAATATACAGTCGTTCTAATTTTGATGACTGCAACATGTTCCCAAAAAAATACATTTTAGACGCTCAACAATTCGGGGTCCCTGTTGTCACGTTTTGTACTTCATAATGTGTCAAGCATTGTCAGTGCGAGACAGATATATTACCCTTTTACCCAAACTCTTTTACTACGAAGCCACGCTGTTACGTGCAGAATGCGTCTCGGGAAAGCAGGGACGTCTATGAAAAAGTACCTTTCAGCATTAATAGTGCCTTTTTCTCCTTCCTCCAAATGTTGTAGCAAAATCGTAATATTCACACTTAATCAGCACTGCCTAGTTTGATAGTTTTATCTGAATTTGATGATCCTGGTGTGTGAACAGGAGGGTGACCCGACACATCTCCCACAGCAAATTAAACAACAGGTCACAGATTTGTCTGGTTTCCAGGGTAGTACAATATACTATTACTGATCAGTACACTTCATATGAGAATGCCTTATCTAAAACCTTCCCACCCCTAGATCTACAAAGAGTACAACATCAACAGGGCTGAGGGGAATAATACACAACACTCACAGTATTTTGACAACTTAAATTTTATGTTTGAGCAGTTATTGTATGTTAAGCCTAGGTATTTGCCTTTGAAGTGGGTAACAATGCATGAACACAAATGCAGGAATCCCCAGAGATTATGCACTTTTAATCACAACACATAAATTATTGGTTTTAAAGTGAACTGCTACTATAGTAGTAATTATGGCATATAAAATATGTAAATCTTAAATCTGTGATTAAAGTTTAACTGTTTGATTGCAGAGAATCTAAATGTGTGAGTTTCTTCATCATGCTTACTTGTTGTAGATGAGTAACGGCGCCATAAAGAGAATCTGGAAGAAGCAGCGTATGGCGCTGATTTCTATGGCATGGACTCCCTGGATGGTTTTCACCAAGAGGCTAATGAGGGAGAAGAAAACTGTGGACAGGAAAGCATAGAACAAACCAAGCCCTGGACATGTCTTTGTTTTCTCTGGGTCTGTGAAAGAGAGGAAAGGAGGAGAGTCAAAGAACAGGGAGCGAGAGTGGGGGAGCAGATGGGTAGAGAGAAGGGGACGCTAAGAGGGGTATCAATGTTCCACATTTCATTTAAAAATAACACCTCTTATGTGGATACAATAACTGGATGATGGAGCAGTCAAGCTGAGAGTGTGTTATTGAACTCCACGTGGCCTTCGTCAAAATTCAGTTGAGAAAAACACCAGTAAAAGATTTGGCAAAGGCAGTGGTTTAGTGATTGCATGCCCTACCTGTGGCGAAATAAACCGACAAGCTGGGGCAGATAGGATTTCAACCTAAGGTCACATGGCTGTCTTTCTTTGTATTTGTCCACAATGTGTGGTCTACTTACCATTCCATTTATCACACACGGTGTTGTTTTCTCAACCTTACGCCAAGCCGAAGACATGGATGTTCATCCGGCCTCCTTAACCTTTAAGTTGTCATATTACAGTAATGCTATCAGATCTGTGTACAGAGAATTTTTGCTATAATGCCTAGTGAACATAGGCAGGATGATTATGACAGTGTTACATTACTGCATTAGATTATAGTACATAAATATTTTATTGTATTTTGCTTGGAATCACTGACTTGGACTATATGTTTTTTAGAACTTGATATGATTATATCATCACTTTATTACATAACAATGCAGCAATATTGATGGATTACAAGTCAAGTGCAATTTTAATCTCATAACTGAAATTTAGACAATGTACTCTTTTACGCATCATTTTTCACCAGAAACAATAGGCACATAACAAGAAACTCTCACTTCTCACTTCCTTGTAAACTTCCCAAGTAAAGCCAAATCACCATTCTTCCTCATACCAGTTTACACCACTGAGAAACCCCCTATAGTTCCTATAGTTGATGGGCTTGCATTTATTGAACAAGACAGTCAAACTAAAGATATTCACATTATCACTGTAGCCATATGAATGGAAATGTTTGGGTTTTTTTTATAAGTGTAATATGCTGAAAGCCTGCAGGTGCTGTTGCCCCGGTACTGTAAAAGTGCACAGTCATCCATCCTCTTTAAGGATGATGCAAGTCATAAGCTGGTTTACAGCAGTTTATCTTCAACAGCTACACACTTATCAACCTACATGTTGACATACTTTAATCAGGCATAAAGATTTTGTAAGGCAAAGATGTGCATCATAGTTAAAAACCTCTTTCACAGAAGCCATTTTGTACAGAAAATACAGATGTTATCACTGATGATAATTAAGGTTATGCTCCATTCAGGTCAAACAGAGTCAAGGTGCTCCTATTGTGCATACTGACTCACCAGAAAGGCTTCTGCTACAGTAAAATGGAATGGGACCTTAATTAGTATAATTGATTAGTATAGCTGACAACACCTGTGCTCACCCTACTATTTGATATCAGTATAACTGCTGTGAAAAACATATTTTGAGGCATAAAATGTAAATTAAGACATATGCACTCAGGGTAAGACCAACCACCATCTACTGTTACTGTTTCACTGCACTCTGCCATAATAAACCACCATAAAAAAGATATTTCCATCAAACATGGTTTATTAAACCCCAAATCATTTGGGTAGTGGGCTATGACGTCCGCTTTAACTGCCACGTAAAAAAAATATTAGAAAATTGCATTTAAACTGCTTGAAATTATGTCATTTGTGACAGCCTCACAGACAGAAAAGTATGCCTAAACTTTATAAAAATGTGTAAAGTGACTTTACAAGTGTGATAAAAGGTTTTGCTGTCCCATGAAATAAAAAAAATTATCATTAAAAAAGACATTTGGACTGAAGATTACTTCTTAAGTATAGCCCACATAATTTAGGCATTAGGCTGGAGTGTCCCCTTTTACTGCTACATAAATCATATTATGAGATTACCTTTAAATTACGTAAAGTTACATTTGTGCTGGCCTTAAGGACAGAGAAAGTGGCCTAAACTTTATGAAACATTTCATTTGGAATAATGTCAGGATGTAATTTTATTACCTCATTTCACGTATGTGAACATTGAGACCACAGGTGTGGGACATGAACAAAAGTGGTGGTTGGACCCATAAAATGGTTCATAAATGTTATTAAATCACATTATTTTGTCTTTTGTTTTAATCAAGATGTTTATAATATACTGGGAATGAAAAGTGCCTGTAGCTGGGGAGAAAACCCATATAATCTAAGGAAAGTTCAGTTAAAGTCACTACACGTTCTTATAGAGTTTAGAAATTTAAATTACGTGAAATAACATTTGTGCCAGCCTTACACGTGGCAAAACTTAATTCTTCCATCTAATATTCCCGTTTTACGAGACTGACTTTCTATATGAAATCATTTCTTATAGCTCCCATCATTTGGGTATGATGTCCTCCTTTACTGTAATGTAAAACATTAAGAAATTACGTTTAAATTACGTGAAATCGCGTTATTTGTACCAGACTTATAGACAGAGAAAAGTATGTAAACTTAATAAATAATAATAAAATGTGTAAAGTGACTTTAACTGCGCTTTCCTTCGACTATAACCCTGCTTATAGGCTAATAGCCTACACGTGATATCAGCACCGATTATTACTGATACATGACGTTGTACAACGTGAGGCTGCGTCGGAAGTAGCACTGCTTTTGCTTTTCACGTTATTACCGCATCTTTTCCCATCACAAAGTTCACTAGCGGCCGGCACCAGTGTAAGGATGGGGACAGTTATCACTTCAGCAAAAAAAATAAAAATAAACCCGTGAAGTAGCGAAGTACGTGCGCTCTTCACTACCTTGACGTGCGCTTTCTTCCCGGGATGCCGCCGGCTCGCTTCTGACGCAAAACGCCGGCGGGCACAGCGCGTTCCTCTCGCTGCCTCCCCGTGAATTTTCGCTCCCTCTCGCTTCCTCCTTCTGCTCCCCAGCATCGTCATCGTATTCGCACGACACACGACAGTTTCTCTGCAAGTGAATCCTCTCTGCCGTCCGTTCGTCATCGCCACACTCGTCATCGTGGTCGTCGCAGCCGCTGTTTAAGCCATGGTGGCTGTCAACTTTGTGAAACACTACGGTAATGTCGTCCTCTCCGGATAAGACAGCCCGCTCATGTGTGCATTGGTTACAGTCGTCCATGGTAAGATGAGACGGCTGGGCGACAGCATGCCTCGGACAGAGTGGTGTCGGCCTTCTTTGGTGCCCTGAGTGACTGAGAAGAAGGCAAGGTTAATGACTAACCTTGGTGGCAGGACACAAACTCCCATGCGGTGGTTACTTTACCCACAGGGGGGCAGAACTGAACCCAAACTACCTCTGCTGGACAACTAAAACATTACCCAACGTTACGCCCATAGCAGAGAATTGAACCAACCAACACTCGGTGTGCACACTTTTGAGTTGTCTTTGTAGGGTACATAAAAGTAGTCCTCATGATTGTAAGATACGGACGCCCATTTCCTCTAACGTGATGAAAATACAGATTCTGCTAATGAGAAACTTTCACGAAATAACGAGTTAGTATCTTATCTCAAAATAATGAGAAACTTAAAAAAAAAACAACTAATGACTAAGATACTTTTTTAATGAAATTTCTTCTTTGTGAACTCATTGTTTTGAGAAAGTTTCTCATTCTGACATACTTACACATTATTGTACTGACTCATCATTTTGAGATATAAATAATTACTTTGAGAAAGCTTCTTGTTATTCTGATATACTAATTTTTTGAGATACTAAGTCATTATTTTGAAATAAGAAGTTATTATTTTTCTAGAGAGTCATAAATATTTTGAGGTACTAAGTCATTATTTCAATAGTTTCTTATTATAATGACTTACTATGTTTATGTATTTTTCATCACATTGCGGAAATGGGTTTTTAATTACTAATTAAAGTTGCATAGGTTTTTTTTTTAAGTCAAATTGACTTAATAAGTCCTCATAACCATGAAGCATCAAACTTGTGACTTAGTGTTACATCATTATGACTTAAAGTTATATTGATGAGGTTTTAGGATGTTGGACAAACTAAATATTAACTATAATGTTACATCATAATTATGATGTAACATTACATAAATATGAAATATATAAAATATAATATTATATAACATTTTTTCCTAATTTTTAGTTGGAGATGGTTCAGGGCAGGGTATTTGCTGAAAGTAACTGATGTTTTTGTTCATACAGCTGAATTTTGGACCCATAATAGACAAATTCATAGCTAAACCCTTTCTATGAAACACCACAGTGGGGTGCCCACAACACTTTGTCTCTGTGGAGAGAACTGTAATTATTAGCCACTTTCAGTATCAACTCAAGAGGAAAAGTCTACAAAGCCAAAACAGAAAATCCATCAACAATAAATGAACTCCATCATTGTTGCCACCAGTGGGAAAATAAAACCTAATTTAAGTGGCAAATCAACAGCAACAATAAAAGACGTACATCTCTGGTTTTGCGTTTTAGTATTTTATTCCTACTGTACAGAAAATACAATGAGCAACACGACAAAGGAATAGCTAACATCCTCTATCCTTACCTAAAGAGACTGACACAAGTAAGCCTACTGTTTTGCAGAAGTAGCATGTTACACAGCATTTAAGGAGGTGATCCTTGTTTTTGTTTTTTTTCTATATCTACACAAATTTCTCTATCTATGAAAATAAAACATTGAGTGTGGTCCCCTCTACATACAAAAGCAATATCATATAAATTACTTTACACAGTATTGTAAAAACGTAAACATTATATTTGGCAAATTGTTGTCAGTGAAGTTGTTAATTGTTATCAGAACTCTGCTTCCTTTGTGTCAGAATAAGAGGACCGTGTGAAAGCACAGGTACTAGGTGCTGCACAGTGGTTGGCTTTTTAGTTGCGGAGTAAAGACAACAATGGTTTTGTCAATGAGGGAGAAAAGGGGCAAGAGTGCAGTGAAAGAGGGAGGGCTAGGTGACACAGTGGGACGCTTCTAGCGAGTCATTCATCAGGACTCAACACTGTATCATGCACACAGTCTTGCTTAACTGATGGCCATAGAGTAGACAGGACAGAGAAGTCTTTTTTTTTCTCACAGTGTGTAGTGGATTCTCCATTTTATACACCAGGGTCACTCCTTTAAGTGTTCAGTAATTACAACAGACTGATGGAGCACAGCTTCGGTAGCTGCCACATTTTGCAAGAAGAATAGACTTAACTCTGAGCAAGTAGTCGAATTTGTAACCACATTTGGTTGCAAGCTGGTATTATTTTCAAGGTCTTTGTAGTGATCTTTGAGAGATTTAAACGCCTGGGACTCTCCATCAGTCAGCAAAACAGGGTGAAATGTTTTCAACTGCAGTACATAGACAATCCCAAACCATTCTGAATAATCTCTTTCAATGACATCTTAGTCTGATATCAATTTTTATGGAGTGCTTTGTTCACTTAAAGACATCTTAAAGGAAAAGAAAATTCTCTTGTGTCTGTAAAACTGCCCCCTTTTCCCTCTTTCCCTCAAGAATATTTCCCTATTATTGCCTGGTTATTAGCACTACCAAACTCCAAAATCTATGCTATCAGATTCCTAAAATAGCAATAAAAACATGGTGTTGCAGATATATTCTGTACACCTGCAGTTGAATAACAGACAAATAGCAGTGATTTTATAGCTTGTTTTTCCTGAAAGATAGTCAGCTCGCACTTTGAGTGGAATTTTTGAAATGGAGAATAAGGCATTCCCGACTGGTGAGAAATCAAGATGGAAATACATGGATATCATCAAAATGAAGTAGGTTGCCGAACACAGGCATCAAGGACTGTTTAATATTTTCAGTTTAATGGAAGTAGTGTCAGACCTCTTAATGATCATAACCAATATAAGACAAATTTAACCCCTTAATCTCAACCGAACCTAAGTGACCCTTCCCAAGTCCCACCCCTTTTTGCTCAATTAACCTCAGTCAACATTCTCATTTCCTTTTTTCCTGTACAAAAATATGTTATAGGCTTGTCTATGTTAAAAAAAAATAAAAATTTTGAAGATGGTTAAACCATTTTGCTAAGCGACCTGTAAAAGCGTCACATCTTAAATTAGCTAACGTTAGCACAACACTAGCTAACTAGCTATCTTACAAGTGATGTAGATTAGCTAGATAGTTAGCTAACATAATGTTAGTTAATATTAGCTAACTTGAGATGGGACTATATGTTGCTCTATAGGTGCCCCGCCATCTTTTAACCATCTTCAAAATTTGTTTTTCTTTTCAACATAAACAAGCCTGGAACATAGCATATCTAAGAAGCCTACAGGAAATAGTAAAGGAGAAAGCTGAGCAGAATTTAGGAAGGATCAATTATGTTTGAAATACCACTTTAGATAATTGAGCTTCTGCTTGAAACGTCCTTGGTGGGAATTGCTGGTGGATTCTAATGGGACTGACAGGTTCAACAGAATCACAGAAGAAAACATTTGAAAGGTAGTGTACATAATTTGTCCCAAAATGACAATGGGTTTAATTACTCAAATCGATCATGAGGTGCTCGTATATCTGAGTTTTTCCCTTGAAGCTGGATGCGAGCAGGAACACCCTGTCGTCAATGGAAACCAGAGAAAATGCACGAGGCGCCTGGATATTCAGCTCCTGAGATGGGATAAACTGGCCCCTCTTGGTGTCCCATTGGTAGACCTGCGTCAGTGAATAATCGCTGCCCAAGATGGCATACTGCCAGTTGCCGATGGAGACAGGCTGGAACACCATAGAGCCACGGGAAGGAAATGTCTGGACCTCCTTGAACATGGCGCCGTCCCAGCGCATCACCTTGGAGTCCCCGATGAATCTTGTCAAGCATATAAACAGCTCACCTTTGAAAAGGACAGAGTATTCACAGGACTGTTTAGTTTAAACATTCAGCTTCTAAATCTGGATCTGAAATAGAAAGGCTCACACAGCAGTTTATGTAAACCCAAAATAATTCATAGCTTATTAGAAAAGAGTCACTAATAGATGAGCTGTCCCTTCAGAAAGAAAAAATACAGAAAATATTATACAGTAATGATTTATGGGCAGATTTTATGGCAGCAGACAGTTATATTTCCCCCTACCGCCTTAAAAATTAATGTCTAAGACATGCTGTGCAATAAGGAATTGAAGTGTAATAAATTACAGCCAAGAGTGTGAGTCATTGTATGTATGTATATATAATTTCTCATCAAACTTGCACAATAACCACATCATCTGTCAGGCTCTTCTTAATTGTTTTAGTTCATTTTAGTCATAACTTTCTCAAAAGTGTATGCACAACCGTCACAACTGTTTCATGGAGGATCACAACCTTATTGCGTTATTGCAAAAGGCAGTAACTCCACCAAAATGAAACGTAGTTTTATCATTGTGTGAGTTGTACTACTCAAAATGTATTGTATTATGTGTTTTTTTCACAGTGGCAGTCAATCCTGCTAATATTTCTTCTGTTACAAATCTCTTTTTTGTTGACACTGATTGCTTACTATATTATGCAAGAATGTCCGCTGCTGTGCTGGGTGGCATTTTGCACTGAGCTTTAATCTCAGATTTCAACAGTTGGTAAAACTTTACTGGTAAAAGTTAATAATGTACAATAATGTAGTACAAAGAAAAAAAGATATGCACATTTGTATGTATGCAGTAAATTTATTTTTGTAGAAATGTGATACATATAGGGGTGTAGTGGTAAATGCAGAGGTGGGTAAACTGTACCCACCTCAGTCTGGTCGGGGGGCTATTTAACAGCTCTTTTATTTTTAAGGATCCATCCATCATCAACCTAAGCTGAACTAGTGCGTTTGCCACTCAATAAGAGAGCAATGACCAGTGGTGTCAAGGCTTGCGTCTAAGGACCGGCTAACTGCTAGTCTGCTAATCAGTAAGCTAACCCACCTTCCAGCTGTTTCTCTGTCCTTGAAAACCAGTTGAGTTTCCCTCTTCTATGTACTCCTGGTTAGGGCTAGTATCAGATACTTGTATGTAAAACCCCGAGTTGACTTGACTAGTCCCTAACACGAGTCAGCAAAGCCACTGAGACAAATTTGAGTGCAACACTTTCAGGCGTAGGATGGCATACAAGGAGCTGTTTCTAAATCTACTTTAAACTATCTAAATAAATCTAGCCTACATGTACTGTATATGCAGTATCCTCCACCAAGGCCAAACTAACTCCCACCAGCTGACACTGATACTATATGCTTACAAATTGCTTGCAGTGTTCAAAATGTCTTTTTAGTGAGCAAAAATAAACCCAGTGTATGTACATATGCCGCTATACAAGCTGCAGCGCTCACCTTTGACCTGAAAGTGTTTGACGGAGAAGACGTCCTCCATGTCTGGTATGTCAGTCCTGCGGTCAAACTGTTTCTGGCTCCTGTTCCACTGGTAGACGACAGGCCTTTGCGAGCTGCTGGACAAGATCAAGTGGGGTTTGTTGGAGATCTCCACATATTCAACATCTGTGTCGCGGTACCATGGATGAAGGGACTGGTGGGAGTAGAACCCATTGCCATTCCATTTGTACACTGTTGTGGAGCCGGCCTGTGAGAGGAAGATGTACAAAAGGTCACTGTAACAACCAAATTTGTGGCTAAGTGATTAATACTGATCTACAAAAACAGGCCTCATACTCTCATTTTTTGTCATAATAACACAACAAGAATTGAAAGTATGGGGCCAAAGATGAGTGTGTGTGTGTGTGTGTGTGTGTGTGTGTGTGTGTGTGTGTGTGTGTGTGTGTGTGTGTGTGTGTGTGTACACGCGCCTCAGTGTCCCCAAACATATGTGAGAGCATATGTGAACATTTGGCAACGCCAGTGTAATCAGCCAGAGCAGACGCAAACCAACATGCTGCAAAGAAGGACGCCAGGGGGACGGACTGGCTGACATGGTGTGAACTGGGAAGACTAATTTAGAGGAGCAGTATACATGCAGGGGCTGGACACAATAACAGAAACACCTGCACATTATAATGTGATCAGATACCATAGAGTGCGTCTTCATGCCCCGATTAATTCAGTTACGTTTGAGTACCGGACAAGCCAGAAAGATGCCAACCTTAGAGCTGTCAGCGATGACAAAGAAAGACTCTCCGTCGATCATGAATGTCTCAATGTCGTTAGGTTTGCGAATCTTCAGGATGTCAATGTCCTGGATCTTGATGAACTTGTTAGCGGAGGTGTCACGTTTGTAAATGTGCGAGCCCCCGAACAACTGGGCCACGATGACAAAGAGGTGGCTGTCGATCACCATAGGTTTGCAGACCACAGTGGAGGTGCCTGAACAAGGAAAGAGGAGTATTAACACTAGACAGATGATCATTACTGTAACATTAAAGTAATATATGCAGCCTACTGGCATTTGTTGGTAACACTTTATTTGCAGTGGTGTGCATAAGACAGTCATTACACTGTCATAACCATGTCATGACAAAGTCTTTATGAATGTTTATGATTCTAAGTGTCATTTGATCAATTGTGTCCTTTTTTTGCAAAGTTGACATTGTTTCAGATGTCTTTGTTATGATAACTTGACAATAACCAAGACAACATAACCTGTCAATGTCTTTATTATAACAACTTGACATCATCAGAAACGGTTTAGCTTTATGTTTTAACATTATATTAAATCATTATATCATTATTATCAATTATTAAATCAATCACTTTAGTACTGCACTCTGTAATTGTTTTCTAACATTTAATGGCATCTTCATGATGTCCAAATTGTCCAAATGATAACATCTTTGTTGATGTCCAGAACATTATTCATGATATTGTAATAAAAGCATTTGACAGTGTAATAAAACTTAATGACATCTTTATGATCAATGCTCTTTACTTGTTTATGAACTTACTTTCAATGGTGTCATATAATCTGAAGGTCATCTCTACATGGTCCCATTCAAGGAAGCTGCACGTCCCAGCAAATGGTTGGGCAAACACAACAAATTGATCTGTGCCAAAGCTGAACGCTTCCACTGAAATGGACTCAAACTTCAGTGACTGATAAGAGGCAAACTCTGACAGTGAATGAGACATAAGAAAGAAGACATGACAGTAAGAAAAGCAGCGTGAAAAGGGCACGGCAGATAACAGGTAATAGAGGAGCATTGTTAGAGTAAAATTTCAATGGCAGGCGGCCAGACACAGGAAGATGATACCTGCTGTGATGCAGTCAAAAGAATGTGGCAGCAGGTCATTGAGCAATTTCTCCTGGTGAATGGGCGGACCGCTGCAGTAGATCTGGTCCAGGGTGGCGTTAGTGTGGTGCATCCACTCCACCAACCACTTCAATTTACAGTCGCATATCAGGTTGTTGCCCCGTAGATCCCTGCATGCATGGATGGATCACATGGACATCAGTGAACAGATAAATGTATTTGTTGATATTCACCACTGAAACATAGGTCGCACTTTACTTTAGGTCCTTGTGATGAGCATTAATAAGTAATAAGGCCCTTACACGTCTTTATAAGGCATTAGGTGATAAGTAAAGAGGCCTTGACAAGGCCTTATAAGATGCTCATTGACATTATTGGGTGTGGATAATTTTATATAGATGTTAATAACTGCATCATAAACATGTTTATAAGCATATATTGAGAGCAGTATATATAAAGATGCTTGTGATAAGTTAATGAGTTAACTCCTTATAAGATGATTAACCTAATCATTTTGTGGTTGCTCTATTAAGATCAATACAAAATTAATTATGCTTTTATGAGCAGTTAACTATGCACTTATTAACACAGCTACTGGATCTAAAGTTAGTAAAATGACTTCTTAATGTAAATAAGTCTTCTATTTTGCAATTATTAAAAGTTAATAATACACATATTAGCAGTTATCTGTGCTTCTGTAGCTGTTGGATCTAACACAAAAACAATGCCATACTAAGGTTAATAAGTCCTTTATTATGCACTTATTAACAGTTATCCATGCTTTTCACAGCAATTAGATCTTAAGTGAGAACAATGTCTGATTAAGGTTAATAAGTATTGAGCACTAGGGCTTTACTACCTATTAACTAATGCTTATTACAAGGACCATAATATAAAGTGTTACCAAACCATGTATGTTGAACATATGTTTTTTATTTCCAAGTCCCTGTTTAGTCTGTGCTTACTGTTCTGCCGCCTGTCTCTCCACTCCTTGGCTGTACTTTGGCTTCCAGCCAAAGAAGCCAAACAAGTGTCCTATCTCCTAAGTAGTCTGTTCTCGTCGCCCACTCTCAGTCTGAATTGCTGTCGACCTTGGATGTGTGTATTGAATCCAAAGACACACACACACACACCCTGTAGTCTGCGTTATTCCATCTGATTGTGGCAGCGAGGATCCAATTCTTTTCTCTGTAATTGACTTGTTTACCATTTACCCTGACATTCTGGCATTCTAACCCAAGCTTTCCTTCGCTCTCCTTTACATCTTTATCTTCTTTTTCTTTTCTCTGTTGCAGCAGGGAATTGCTTCCTCCACAATCTTTTATTTTCTTACTATGTTTCCTCTTATTTCTTCCCAGGCTTCTTACTTTTACATCCTCCGGTGTGGGAATTCTTTTCCTTTCCTTCTCTGCACCATGGCCTCAAAACATTTCTGTGCTTAATCCCACAGTTTAAAAAAAGAGGAGGAAAACAAATGAAGATTATGCTCAACATTTGCCATAAATCCACTCCCACTCCTCCCCAGTGAAAACATTTGAGTACTACTGTTCCACTACTTGAGTATTATCAGAGTTACACACTAATTAATCCACAGAAATGGCTGTTATAGACTCTCTATATAAGGAAAATTATTATTTAAACCATTACTACACTGTAATATTTCTCATTAACTTAACATAAATATAACCATTTTACTTATTCAAGATAATTAAACTTAAAATTTCTAGTGTTTATGTTCAGAACATTTCAGTACTTAAAAATGCTAATTTTTCTAAATGAAAATCTTGACTTGAAATAATGAGTTGAATGATGTATTCTATAGAGTTAAATCAACTCACTGAATTAAGTTGAAAGGAGACATGATAAGCATATTAGCAGACTTTCAGCTTAATGAACATGTTTTCTCAAGTACAACTGCATTAATATCAAGTACATTTGACTAAAAAACTTATTTATTTTCAATAATTACAAAATTACCTCATCTTGTCTTTTTAGATTCAGTCAACTTCAAATTTTAGGGAAGGCTGCACACTAACTTTTTTTTTTAGGGTAAAACAAATGGTTTATTTTACAGTCCATGTCTCAACAAAACATCCGTCTAAGTGAAAGACAGCCTGAACTCACACTTTGGTCAAAGCGTCCATGCCCTTGAAGACATCTTTGGGCAGCGTCTCAAGGTTGTTGTAAGCCAGACTCCTAATCGACAAATAGAAAAAAAATAATACACACAGTGATTGAATTAGAGGTAGACTGTCTCTAGTCTCTGCACATAATTGACATTGAGTCATTACTCTGCATTAAAGGCTTGACTTGTGCAAAAAAATACAAGCAGCCAAATGTAAGTGAAGCACAAGTCAGAATCTCAATACCCTGACAATATTCATGGGACAAAAGGCTAAGTGGTGAAATAAAAAGGAAATTTAAATCATTAGTGATTCATTAATCAAGGGACAGCAATTATACTGAGTACAGGGAAAGAATATCATCTGTTAGAAAAGGGTGACATGCTGTTCCAAGCCTATCCATTACATGGGTATGTAGATGGTAATATTTCACTGCCTTAATATTACTTACACAGAAAGCAGTATTACTTTTTTATGTTTACAACCAGCTTAAACCGTGCTCTTCTCTTTTCCAAGGCCGTAATTTGGATAATATCTCTGCCAGCCTGTTAAAACCAACCAACCAAAACTGGCCCCATTTCATTTGTGAGCAAAGGACTGAACTTCAAACCAGAAGGAGATGTGAATGAAGTGAAATGTCATCGTAATTCATGAAGGCTGCATTATTTATCTGAGAGTCGGTTTTCCAGGGAGAGAGGCCATTTTGCTTTGGGTTTGTGCAAGAACGCACTCTCCAAACAGATGAGGATAGAGCAGCAGAGCGCTGCCTGTGCCCTTTAATAATGTATTTACTGTATGTGAGGCATTTAAAAGGCTTGAATGCATTTATTCACCATTTTTGTTTGTTTACTTTCCTCTGAAACCAGTGCAAGTATCCATGGAACAGGAAAAGAGCACTTTATCTCACCATGTGGTCGCAAGTCTGAGTCATGTCAGAATGGATCTTAGTAGTGAATCTTGACATTTGTAGCTGTCGTACATATGAGACTAGACTGAAGGTTGGATAAGACTTGTCCAAACAATCATTATGGGCTGATCTTTTACTGTAACAAGATTCCCATGGGAACTTTTCCCTCAGGTTTACAGTAAAATTGCAGCTTTGCTATGATTATGCATGACAACAATGAAACAGAACATGGACTCTGTGGAAACTCTTTGTTTAGCTACATATTTTATCAGTGACATGTTCTGTTGGTAAACAGCCTGGCTCTGGCCACAAGCAAACAACCAGCACCTCTATTTGTACAAAAACTGAAGACAAACAGAATGACAAGTTGTGGTTTTACATGGGGGTTATGTGCCGGACTATTCCTTGGCTGGAAGCGGTGACTTCCTTGCATGGTTACAGACCTTTGAATCCACCCATACCACTGAACTGACTGACATCATGACATGAAACAACAGCCTCTTGAAAAACTAATTGATCCGGTGAGTGTTGCAGGGCTGATTAACTATTAGCCAATCAGTGGTAGGGGTAAGGCTAACATCATTGTCAAGCTTTGTCAAGTGTTGTCAAGCTGTATGTTGGCCTCTAGTGACCGGTTGTGGAAAATCAAACCCCCCTCCCAAAGGGAAATCTGTTAGAGTGGGAGCACTGTCAGATTTTAGATGGAAACAGAGTGTAAACAGTCATGTGTCTGATACCAGGAAAGGGACTTCCTGGAGTCACAGCTGGCTGCCTAGCAACCTCACCTTAAGCTCAGTCCTCCAGGAAGTCATTGCTCCAGCACATAACCCACCATAAAACCACAACTTGTCATGTTTTTGTGCTGATTAAACAAATTGCATAATACGTCTGTAGCTATTGTACAGACAGATTGACAGTTGTATTGATATTGTCACGTAACTCTTGGCAAGAAAATGAATAAATGTATTTCTTAAAACTATGCCTTTAACAATACAAGATATCACAAGTATTAGTATAAAACACATTTAGCATCTTTTCTAGTTAAAAGTTCTAGTTAATTTTTTTTTTTTTTTTTATCATTTTAGAAAGATCAGATCAGAAAGTCCATTTCAAATTGTGCAGCACTTCTTGGCCTAAATGTACCGTATTACTATAATGTCTGCTGCAAGAGTCATCAGAGGAACAGTTCCTCATGCTCTCTGACAGCTTCACAGTGTCATTCGTATCTATCAGTGCTCAAGTTACAAATGAATGCAGACAGTTATGACACCCAGGGCTCTCTCACATTAATGCATTTAACCTATTATTTTGAGATATCCCATTATTTCTAACTAATCTGACTTCCTTCCTCCCCAGGTAGTCTGATACTAATGTGAGGTAGGTGCTGCAACTGGCACTAATATTTGCAGTTTTAATGATGCATCTTTGTCTTATCATCCTAGTTATATTGTACATGAAGAATTAATTTGCAAAAACAGATAAATGTCATTCTTAACTCAAACAAACCAACAACACGTTTCTGCACAATAAAAAAACATGACTTGGTGACTTGATATAAGGTTTTGTTAATGAACCCTTTACATTCTTTCACCTAAAGCATGCATGAATAAGTGCTGATAGAGCGTTAAAGCTTTCACATCTCTTGAGTTTGTTCCTCTACACGGTAAAAGTGAAAGAGTTAAAAGTTACCCATCCATTCATGCTTTAAATCACATATAATGCAAGTACATTTGGCTGCTTCACTGCAGAAACCCAAAATGTCTTCTGAACAGCCTGTCAGAGAGTAAAGGGCAGATTATAGGTCACTCGGTTTAGGGTTACGGTACAGTTATATTTAGTCATGACCTACAGGTCACTCACATTCTCACCTATCCTCAGTTTTGGCGAGCTTTGCAGTTCAGGCATATGAAACATTGTTCACAATAACACTATCTAAACTGTTGTTTGGCTGACTTCTGTATTAAGGTTTTATCATTTCTGTAAACAAGTAATGATATGTTAGGGCATATTTCCTAAAAACCATAAACACAAATACATTATGTTACTTATCACATTTACAATAGACCCCACATCATTATCAATAGCATTATTTTTCAAAATCAATACCAAAAGCGACATATTAAGAAAAAAGAATTTATATGACAGTTAAAGTTACAAAGTCTGTCATATTTTTTATGTAAAAAACAAAAACAACTGCTGCTTGCTGCCCTTCAGCAACCTGATCCAGCTGACACCTTCAGGCAGTAACCTTGGACATCACCACTGGCAGCAGAACTTCTGCCTACCTTTGCATTTCAGACACTGACAAAGTGATACAGAGAGAAAAAACAGGAATTTGATGCACTGTTTTATGCAAGAACATCTTAAATACTAAGATCACATTACCTCTCTCAGTGAGAAAGAAACTTAACCAGAGGATATGAAAATGGCTGCACGGATCGTTACTGATTAGCAAGTAAGGATACAGTAATATGTTTTAAAAAATAAAGAGGAAGGGAGGAAGAATGAACAGATACAGTGAATCAAGTTCCCACAAAGAAGGAAGAAAGTTTTAGCCATGACAGAATCAACATACTTACAGATGTATCAGTGCTTTCAGGCCCCGGAACGCAAATGGAGATATCGATGCAATTTTGTTATTTTCAATAAATCTGTGAATGAGACATATTTCATCAGCATTTCCACAGATCAAGACTGACAAACACCATGTAAGCAGTCACAGACAATATTAAATAATTTGTGACAATAAAAACTGAAATCCTATAACTTTCTGCATGTCTTCTTCCTTTGCAGCTGTGAGAGGTTGACAGCATTTACAGAGAGTTTTGCATCCAGTATATTCACACAGGAAAAAATGTCCAGATGAATTATGTATACTTTGAAGGCCCCGCACAACCAAACCGGTGTTCATTCTACCATAGCTAATTACACTTGTGCTCTGGTTGGTGTTGGGTGGAGTTAGGCTGGGGATTACTGTACATAAGGTCAGCAAAATATATGAACAAATAAGAATCTTAAAGATGTAAATTGTCTGCCCTGAATCAGGCTTCATAAGTGAAAACACCTCTGTGGGTGAAACATGGGTGTGTACAGTCTCTACAAAGCCAGCAGACATGCCAATATTGCTTGACTTTTATGTGGGGTTGCAGCTAAAATGAAAAATAAAATAGAATGTAATAAATCTCTCTATTTCACCATCTACGAGAATGTTCAATGATCCAAAACTTCTGGCAAGATATTAAGAAATGTTTGTCAGAGATGTAATACAAAAGCCCCTCGAAATGCCAAATTCTGTGTGCCTGGAATATATTCAAAAGATTTTAGATGAACATCCAAACAAATTAAACTTTTTGACTTTGGTAGTCTGATATCAAATGGAATCGTCAACTCGTTGCACTTCGATGAAACAGTCAGATCAGTCGAGTGGGTGGATTTGAACGTTTGGACCCAAGCCAGGACTTTGGACTTCTTCACGTCAGGAGGGCTACTGCACTGCGTTGGAAGAGTGTGAACACACCATCACTGAAAATGTGGATAAGTGACTTTCAGACTGTGTCAGTCTGGACTGAAACCGCAAGTGGTAAGATTTTGTTCAGCTCTGGGAACTGCTCATAAATAATATGAAAAATGGAATTGCAGGGTTTACTCTGAAAGAAATTGTGAACAATGTGGGGAAATATTGTTTTATTTATTTATTTTATCCAATATTAGTGCAGGTAGAGATACACTCTACTTGCACCAAGTGTGTGTGTGTGTGTGTGTGTGTGTGTGTGTGTGTGTGTGTGTGTATCCATGTAATGAAAAGAAGAAAAGAATCCAAACTATTCCCAAACTATTTTTTGTTTCTTAAAGGTATGTTATAAGAAAACAACAATAAGGACAGTGTGAAAAAAGGACTACTAAATCTTTAGAGAAAACGACTTTGCAGGTTACTACAGTAAAGGTGTGTTTGATTGATGTTCATTGTTGTGTGCCTTGCATCAGTTACCATTAGCACAGTTCTAATATTAGAGTATGCAACTGGTAAACGGTTTGCACATTTTATAACACTTCATTACACAGATGTATAATGTATATTTCAAAATTAATTATAAACACTTACAGATATTCAAGATGTGGTAAACCCAGGAATGCATCTTCATCAATTAGGTCAAATGAATTTGCTGTGAACAATCTGTGAAGAAAAAAACAAACAAACAAGAAGCCCAGCAGAATTAGTGTATAATTTAAAGATAGAGTACAGTTCTAGGTTTCATTATAGTTCCCACAGTGTTCCTAAATCCCAAACTTTATTGTTGTTCATGATTCAGAAGTCAGTGGTAAACTGGGTTGAACTTACACACCGTAAAAACAAGAAAAGCGGAATATTTCGAGGCAACTTACTGCAATAGATTTTTGAGTTTGGAGCCCAACCTAACTCTCAAGTTTTGAAAAGTTTTTCCAACTACTAATCTATTGTTCAGATAATTTACTTTCCTTGCTTAGATAAACTTGAATCTTTTAGATTTAGAAATCCAAAAAAAGTGTATCTTTAAACTCATTTACTGTGATCATATTGTGATAAACGTTCAGATTTATTGTTGTCTATTACCAGCACCAGCATCACTTCCTTTAAAGGACCAGTGTGTAGGATTTAGTGGCATCTAGCAGTGAGCTTTCAGATTGCAAACATATTGCAACATGGGCTACTGTAGAAACATGGCGATGCAACATGGTGCACTCTGTAGAAGAGGACCCGTGCCCTCCGTAAATATAAACAGCTCATTCTAAAATATTTTTTGGTAATTATACACTAATGAAAATATACTTTTGAATACTATATTAATTTTCTGTTGTGTTCTGCCGATAAATCCCTATACATTTTATACTGGACCAAGGCAGAGAAACATACAGGATGTGAGAGTTACTGTAACAGACAACAGACTCATTCAGCACCTCTACCCACAGTATGTGGTTAAAGAATGAAGTAAATGAATGATACAGAGAAATGGCAGCTCACTCCTACATGTTTTCATGGAATGAATGAAAGAGAGAAATGGATGCCTCCTCCCACATGTGTCTGAGTTGTCCTTTAAACCACTCATGCAAGAATAGTGTCCACCAGCAATATATTGTACACCTACACTGAATCTTATTATGAGAACTTGTAGGCCTTTCCTTTAAAACACTGTAAATCTGAATGTCCACTGTTGGTTGAATCCTTCCTCACAATAAGTTAAATCTTAATATTTCAAAACATTTAATATTTAAATTCCAAAGATGGCAAGACCTTTTTATTCCAAGATGTCAAAACATTGGAAATACTCCTCATGCCTATTGCTCACTGCATGCCCAGCAAACCAGCAGCCCTTTACACCCACAATGTTGGCCACAGGGAAGCCTAATTGATTAAGTACCACTTTAACAGAGGTTAAGATTCTCCAGGTCACCTTGGCAGTAAATAATGACAGAGGGGCCGATGCAACCCATTCTCTTTACAGTTAAATTTATCCTCCTTCTGGTCACGAACCCTCATACACATCCAGACTGATTTAGTGTCATCTGAGCATATGGAGGCACCGATGCCAGAAAAATGTTCTGCTGAGACAAAGTGATGCTTGGTGACAGCGTGCTGTTAAGTGTGATTAGCGCAGTTAAGCCTGACCTTGCTGTTTATTTGTGGATTGGCAAAAACAAATTACTCAATAGAATCTATTATACACCAAGATGCATAATAGAAACAGAATGTCTATTTGTACCAAAGTGACATTAGTCACACTGCAGCTTTTAAGCTATTTACCCCTTGCTGTTAAATAGCCACAATGGCTATTTACATTCTGAGTGCAAATAGCAATTTTGGCTACTGATACCTGGGTGCTTAACTCTGCCAGCCACTAGATGCAAATAGCCACACTTGCTATACACCCTTGGTGCAAGTAGCATTTTTGGCTATGGATGCTAGTCTCTGCCTTGGTAGGCTACATATACCTGGGTGTAAATGGCCACATTGGCTACACACCCTGGGTGCAAATAGCATTGTTGGCTATGGACACTATTGGTGCTTATCTCTGCCATGCTAGGCTATATACATGCGGGTGTAAATAACCACATTGGCTATATACACCCCAGGTGCAAATAGTTGGCTGGTGACAGCTGGGTGTTAATAGCATCAGCCTAAAAGAAATAATCATGTGCACAGCTATGATTTTGCTGTTATCCTCTTTTCTCTAAGTGCTATAGCTATTTGGAAATAAAAGAACATTTTCATTAAACACACACATGGCTGCTCTCTCCCCAACCCCTGCTGTTTAGTGGCTGTAGCCATGTGGTCTATTGCATAATCCTGACACCATTACAGAGAATCCCCCTTTAAATCTGCTTCAATACAAGTCCTCTGGGGAGCTCCTGACTCATTGTTTGAACACTGAACACAGATAGATAGATAGATAGATAGATAGATAGATAGATAGATAGATAGATAGATAAATACTCACAGCAATTGCAGGGCAGGAGTGTGAACAAAGCTTCCTCCTGTGATTTCATTAAATCCAGACTTGACAAAAGATCTATATGGTTGAAGAGAGACCATATATTAAAGTCAAAATCATCTGAAAGTATAATAAAGAGCAGACGTGTGTGTGATGAGAGGCAGAGACAGAATATTTCCATAAGCTTTCCTGACAATACACCATATTAAATGACACAATAAAATCAAGAGTCTATTCAGGTGCAGGGGCACTCACAGGGAAACGACGTCGGAGGGGAAAGTGTGAGGCACAGATCGGACATTCTCACACAGGGCATTGTCTTTCGTGCAGGTACATCCAACGGGGCATCTGGGCTGTCTCACTCTCCGTCCATCTGCTGAAGCCAAGCTGACAGCGGCGACCCAAACCAGGAGCGTCCATCCTTTCCAGCCTCTCCATCCTCTCACTGCTCTGCCCGGGTATCCCATTCCTTCTGTCCCGGTCGAGGACTATCACTCCTGCACATGCAACTTCTCTGCAAAATTCTCCACGATTTGTAACGCCGGGTTTAGAAAAGCAACATTAAGTGTTTTGGGATTTTTTAAAAAAATATATATATTCGTCTGTCTTGTTTGTTGGTGTTGTTGCGCCCTGATGCAGGCTTGTGTCTATGCTTCTTGCGTCTCAATAGGAAGGCACCAGTCCAGCGGATTCGTTCTGCAAGGCGCAGGATTACAAATGCGGGACAGACAGGACATGAGCAGTCTCAGATTTTTTTTGTAATAAAAAGGAATTATCTCCAAAATAAAACACGCTCCTCCAAATTAAGTCTATTTCTTATTAGGTTGCTGGGCACAAATAAGTTCTTCTTGTGTTGCAGTCATGAAAGGAAAAAAAAATAAAAAGCGTAAATTCCCCCGAGACAGAAAGAGAAGGGAAGAAAGAGAGAGAGATGGAGGAGGAGGAGGAGAGGGGGGAGAGGCCCCAAGGTGCGCTTTTTTATCAGCAGTGCCAGCTATTATTTATGCGCGCTTCAGAGCCGCGCATGGTTAATGGGAAGCGGCTATTCATGAGGCTCTGTGCAAATGCACCTGCCTCACTCATTCACAGGCTTTTCTTCCCGGCTTTGGCATAATAATGACATTAACTGTGAAAAGAAGATGTGTTTATAGCGTATAGTTTAAAATAAACATGTAATATTAATTCAGTGACATTGTGGTGTAAAAAATGGTTGATAAAGTATGACCTCGTGAAGGTTCCCATTATGCAAACACCCTTAAAAGGAATAGCAATAGCCTAATTAAAGTATTATTTTATCTTTTTTATTTTTTTTATTTTTATATTAAGGCCCAGTATGAATAATGAATTATTATGAAATATGATAATGCTCTGTGGAATAACATACATGATACATGGCATAACGCAGCGCTGAATTTCATAAATATCTTAAGACAACAAAGGATGAGAGTCATTCTTACACTTTATAGCGTTTGTCTCTCACTTCCGCTCCTTCTTCAGCCCCACATTGAGTCTTTTGTTGAGTTCAGTGGGTCGTGGAAAAGTCATGAAACACTGGGCTTCTGTTCCCAGACTGAGGCGAACTTTCACCTCTGCCACCTCAAATAACCCGGAGACTCAATTATACAGAAACATTCAAATAGCATAATACCCTCTTTATTTTCGACCTATACATCAAACGACAACGTGCATCCTCTCCGTACTCCCCCTCAGCGGAAATAACAGATATGATCCCGAACTGGCAATTAATCAGTGTAATTTGGGCCATTTGTTCCAAAATGAAAGTCGGTGTCTTTTTCTTTCAATAGATTATTCAGCGGACCGTGTTTTCTGATAATTGCCTTCCAGTAAATATTGAAAAAACAGTGTGATGGATGATTTAGGCAATCCATATAGGCAGGATGAAAAAAAATATTATAGGGGATATCATACTATGAGGAAAGCACAATAAACAAGTCACCGCCGACACAATGAAACCACACGAAAATAGAGGCAGTTCCTTTAGTCTCCATAGAGATTTAAGACATTCAGTTTTTAATATCACCAAAACAACGTCTTAATTTAAAATCACAAAGCGTCCCCGACGACTCCCGTAGCCCATTAATATTTATGTTAAACGATACCGAGACCTATTTTCGTCTTTTCTCAGCAGATTCTCTCAGAATTATTCATGAAGTTAGACTAAACGTCATCATACCGCGATTTGCTGTGCGCGTCATCAACGGGCGACGCACTTTTCATTTTGTAAACATTTGCCAGCAATAGCGAGGGAACTCATGGATAATCTTGTGAAGGTAACGTATACGTTTCGAAGTCAAAAATCACTTTTTCGGCAAAGGAATTCGGAAGCATGTTTATTGCTTCGTGTTTAGTTACGAGCCAGTTAGCATGAAACATTAGCTGAACGATAAGTTAGCGAGTTGCCCGCTGGGTTTTCCCTGTAAATTGTTTTACAACCATGTTTTAAGAACATTGAGAGGAGGGGGAGATATTGTTAGGATTTTATTGATACTAATACTACTTATCAATGTCATCGATATTTTTATTGGCACTACTTGCCATAATTTGCTGCAATAAATATGATATGACATGAAAAGATGTGAAAAGGATCAACATATATTTTGTTGTTTTTTTTACTGAAGTAATACGTTAAGTTGTTTCCTGGGTTATTGCATTTAGCTGAATTTCATTAAATTTAATGAAGTGAGCCCTCACTTTTGACCATTTTGCCTAATCAGCTGTTTTGCTAACGTTATATAAACATGTGTAGCAGTATTATTTGTCTAGGACCATATTAATAGTTTGGAACCAGCCAGTTAGGAGTTTGTATTGGTTTAGTACTGGTTCTTGCTACACATTTCTGATTGAGAGCAACTGAAAAGTTTAGTTCCTTGTATGTGTTTTGATATACATGTACTTGGCATGTGATACTTACTACTTACTACAGCTAATGCTTTTTCTGATTATGTATAATTCTGCTGGCAGATGTGTTCGTGCGTGTAAGTGCATCATGTGTAATGAGAACAGAAGTGATCGTCCTCTGTTTCCTTAGGTGCACGGAGGTGGCGGCTATGACTCCGACTTCAGTGATGATGAGCGGGGAGAGTCCTCAGAGAGCAGTCTTAAAAGGTAAAATTAAAGACAATAGAGTTACATCAGCTCAACAATACATTAAGCAATTTATTACAATTCTGCTCATCTAAATTCATGGGGTTGTGTATCTGTGCTGACTAAATGCTAAAATGGTTTTAAAATGTGTAGGCAGTCTTACAAAGGCAAACACCATCTGTCATCTTTACTTCTGTCTCCAGTGTAAATTCCTGATGCAGCTAGACAAGCACATCCACTAACACAAGCTTCTGTGTTTATTTGCACCTTTGTCAGGAAACGTGAGGAGGAAATCTTACAGAAGCCATTCCAGAAAGGTCGGCACTCAAAGGTGGCTCATCGGAGTTTACACTCAAATGAACTGGACAGGTACTGTATAGTTGCATTGAAATATACAAGTCATTTAGTTTTACATTTGATTTTATCTATAATCAATACAGAGCTTCCTGCTCACTTCTGTGCTCATATTTCAGTAGCTCATCTCAAAGTAATTGTTATTCCTTTTCGGTCAAATGCATTTTACCTATTCACATTGCAGTTAAAGTCAGCTCTGATAATATATAAGAATTACCAATAGTAAAATTAACTCATTCAATCAAGCTGCAATTTTATTTGCAAATCGAGAGAAATCCAATTTTAATTTTCATGTTTGAAAACTCATTATTACTGTCAAAATTAAACAAATTTCCTCCTTTGTCCTCACATTACCATCCAGAGAGGATGTGTGTTTATATTAATTTATGCTTCTAATAAAACCCAAATGGAACCGTATTTCCTTTGTGTTATAATAGTTTCCTGACAGTCCATTGTTCTCACTTTTGATCCATGTTTCCAAGAAAAAAATTAGGGGGACTTTTATGAGACGAAGACAATTCAGAAAATTTTTATGATCCCAAGTTGGAAACTTGACTTGCAGTCAGGGCACAAGATAAAAAAAACAGCATGAATAAAAACAGCACATACCAACAACAGAGAGACAAGAAAAACAGAAATGTCTGTAATATAAAGAATACTAAACACACAAAACTCAGTAAAATGGATAAATAAAAGTATTAATACCTGTTTGATTCAGTGACAAATCATTGAAAATGCACTCAGACACTGGGTGAAACTCAGCCAAACTGGCTGCTGGAATCGTTTGAGTGCTTTGTCTTTTTAGATATTTACACAGCTGAAGTGTACAGTGTCACATTTTTTTGTGTGAGACACTGTGTGCTTTGTTTATCATAGCTCTCTCTCTCATTCTGTTTTTCAGAGAGGAAGCCAGGAACAGAAGAGCCCACCTGATATCAATGAATGCTGTATCCTTATTTAATTGACCTTTCTCAGTGTTTTTCGTGATTTTAGTGCAAAATTTAAAAAAAAGCAGATTGATAAAACAACATATGTAACACCTTATACATGTGTTCAAAAAAATCACATAACAAGCCAACAGAGTATGTTCATTTCATGTTGGTCTAAGTTGCCTTCACTGAACTAAGGAATGTGGGAAATTTTAGCTGTGTTTGCAGTTCCCAGCATGCAAAAGTTAACATTCAATGTTAGACTGACCTTAAGCAGATGTCTCCAGTTTGAGCGACATAAGAAGTTTGTCGGTGACTACATACTTTATTATGGAGGACAGATGGCCGACTTAAAACGCTCTACGTAAGTATTCTGTCATCTGCTGTCACTATGGGCTAATGACAATATGGTAACCATAACAAATCATTGGTTATGCAGTATTATCACCCAATAAAATTTTTAATTATGAATTTTACTACTAGTAATTGTCTCCTTATTGGTGTATTTGTGATTGTAAGACTTATCTTTTAATCTTTCATTTCCCTCAGAGCCAAAGACAAAACAGATCTGGACGTGCTGCGTGAGAATCATCGCTTCCTCTGGAGGGACGAGGATGAGGATGATATGACATGGTGAGTGTCCATAGTCAACTATTTATTCAGGCTGTTTTAAAGGGATAGTTTGGACTTTTTGAAGTGGAGTAGTATGATGTACAGCCATAGTCAATGTAGTAGAGTCCTGGTATAAGAAGCTAAACAATGCACTGCTGTGGACAGGGTCAGCAGCAAAACAGGCCGCCAGTTTGGAGAAGCAGAGAGGAGGACAGATCATGGAAGCTTATCAGTGAACTGCAACAAAATGCATTTTAGTCACCTAAAAAAAATCAACATAAGTTTAAGTTTATGCTATATCTAGTATATTTTTACTGCTTCGCCTTGCTGTCAGGCAGCCTTTTCTGACAGGAAACCACTATTATATGAGCCAAATGTTGCTCTCTCCCGCAAGCCCTCAAGACTCACAAAAGCAGTAATTATACCTCTCGAAACCCAGAGTTGCTGGTCTACTGCTGCTTCGTTTGGTTAGTTTGCTTGAGTTATTGTGACTTTGTTGTTTTAAAGGATTAGTTCAGATTTACCAATTTACCTTATGCAACCCAAACTTAAAAATATCTGAACTTTCCCTTTAATATTCATTGTGCTTTGGTTATTATTATGTTCTTTTATGAAAATTCTTTCTTGAAATGGATTTCTAAGCATGTTGGGAACTATCTACATACTTCTGTACTTATTCTGTTCCAGGGAAAAAGAACTTGCCAAGAAGTATTACGACAAGCTGTTCAAAGAGTACTGCATCGCTGACCTCAGCAGATACAAGGAAAACAAGGTGGGATGAATGGACGAAATGATTTAAACAGAAATAACAGCAGCAGTGGGCGTTGAGTAAATGTCAAGAATGTGACAGCACATATGGTAACAGGTGACTCATGTCGCCTGATGATTATTGACTGTATTAAATATAGCAGCTCAATATTTTGAAGTTTTCTACCAGTTAAATGCTGAATTAAGAAGTCAGTTTAATACAAAAAAGTAAATGATGTTGTTATGAGGGTTAGTTAATGTAGGAATACTTGGACACACTAAAAACAGTGCGACAGAATCCAAATGATTACAGATGAATTTTATGTAGTTCATTTGGAGAAAACATCAAGAACAACATCCCGTAACTAGAGAATGTATGGAAAGAAAATAATGCAATGCATATAGACACCTCAGCCATCCCAGGCACCAGCGCCAGCACTTGGCAAGGTGATCCATTTTTGCACTGTGCTCCAAAACGACACTAATTGTCCCAGTGGTGGTGCCACGAGTAAAGGTTAATATTTCATAACTCAGACACTAATGTCCACCACCACCGGTCCATTTTAGATAAATGTTAGGGGTATGATGTGTTTTGGCACTGTGCTCTGTCTCTAGTGACCACTGTGCCCATTCTGGTTTGAAGCCAGGCTTTAAAACTGACAATATGTTAAGCCCAAGGGCAGCGTGCTTACGGCTGCAATGTTAGGTCTGATGATGCTGAACTCAAATATCCTCCAAAGCCATGTGATATTTCACTCCGTCGAGTTGTCAAATCTTTGACAGATGACATATTACATAATACATAACACCCAGACTGACCTATAATTATAAGAGGCGCTGAAGTGTTCTGACGCTATCAGTCCAGTTTACTCAAGCTGCTACAGAAATCCAAATTTCCTCACAAAATTATTCATATTTGTTAATGATTGCAAATGTAGGCGCGAGTTGCATCATTCCCACAAGTTTAGTCAAATTCTGATCAGTTGTGTTGGGTAAATGAGGTGTGACGGCATGCAGATGAATCCACAGACAGAGAGTGTGTATGAGGCACTGGCAGAAATACTAATGACTGCTTCATCTGTTCACTGATGCTTCAGTCTAACTACTGGACAGACTATATACATACAGTCCAAATTACATTTACAGTAAACAAAGCTTCCATATCTAAGAAAACATATGTAAGTATGTATAAACAATATTGACATTTAATATGCATGGTAGCTGTTTTACATCTTCTGAAGAGCTTTTACATCTGGTTTGTTTAATCCAGATCATGACACACTGAATTATTCCACTGAAACAAATGCTATTGAATGTAATGTAATGTAATGACTATTCAAAGACAGGGCAAATACTGAGCTGAAGTCAGATTTCTTAAATTAAAGTTGGGGTTGGCAATTTATTTTTGGTGTCACTGGGCAAAAGTTCCATAACAATCTGTAAGTATAATGTAATTCAAAAGGGGTTTGAGAGAAAATTAGATTTCTGCTCTCCCCTCTTAGCTCTGTTCTCAGGCTGTAGAGATCTAGACCGTGATGGAAGACTTTTGCCAATCACAGGTCAGTAAGATAGTTTATTGTTGAATCTCATTCCCAAAATGTAGGTATATAATGACCCGAATAATGAGACTAAATACCAACTATCTCCAAGCCACCAATCCAAAGTGCCAAATCCAATTTGACAGCTTGGGAATGAGACTCAGCAATCAACTGTGTTTCTCTAGAATTGCTTACTTCAAATTTAAGCTCACAAAGCTTAGGTTTATAGGATTAATTTAAGAGGAAAACTGTGATTAATCCTCTGACTTTATGTTTCATTGTAAATGAATTAACTGATTTACATTGGATCTTTTTAAACAGTTTGGATTTCGTTGGCGGACTGAGAATGAAGTTGTCTCTGGCAAAGGTATGGAATAGCCCAACATTATCCTAATTTCGAGTTTGTGCACTTTTGCATGTTTTGTTATATTTTTCTATGTACTGCTTTACCAAAACACAATACAGTGTAATATTAACATCTTAATTAGAGATAGACAAGTTAAGCAGCGTGTCCCAAGTCCATACCACTCATTTTAAGCAGGTTTTTAGTGACTAGTAAACTGTGTAGTAAACACTGTAGAGTGTGCTGTTGATGGTTACTGCAAAGAAAGTGGAGGAGCTGTTCACAGCTGAGAAAACATTAAACTAAACACACACACACACACACACACACACACACACACACACACACACACACACACACACACACACACACATATATAATTTATTTTTTATGTTTTTTTCCATAGCAGCCATATTGATATGAAGTATCAGTATAAGCACAGCAGGTCCTGTTGGATTTAGTGTATCAGAACCTTTTTAGTCAGCCAATATGCACAATAGCAGCATCCTTACTCTGTTATACCTGAACAGAACTTTAATTAGTGTCATTGGTAACACCTGTCTTTATACTACTTTTTTGTGCCAAAATGTCTGCTGTGAAAAGGTCTTTACATCAGACCAGCACATACAGGTTCTTCACCAAAACCTCAGGCTACACCTCGTTCTGGGGGATAAAATAGCATGAACACCAATGCAGTTTTATGTGGGTTTTAAACTACAAGTTCGAAAGTTTGTATGAATTCAAGCCGAGTTAAACAAAGCTTTGTTTTATCAACCTGTCACAGAATAATTATTCTGTGACCTTACCTGAACCCGAGTATTCGCAGTATCTTAATAAATGAATGTTAATGAGTCAGCTATCTTGCCCCCTCTGTCTTCTACCTTCCAAGTGGATCAGTCAGCCATGAGTGGCCACACACTGCTAATACTGAATTAACTGGTATCATTTGTTGTCTGTAAATAACAAAACCTGTCAATAGACAGCTGTTGATCTAGGCTAGGCTGAGATTTAGTCAGAAACAACAGTACCAAAACATTATGACTGAACTACAGCAGCCTCCCACTCAAGCTAAGGTTAGCTCTCCTTCAGTCGGAACAATTACTGTTCTCTGGGGGCGCATAAATTCTTACTGCTCTCCTTTTGGGATCCCTTTCCTTTCCAGAAAGGATGGGAAACCAGAGATCAGGATGGATTTGAATGTTTATTTCTTCTACAACCTGCTACCCAGCAGTTTTTCTGCATTGTGGGTGGTGGTGAAAATACTCCAGAGAAGATGACAGTCCAAAGTCAAACATATTGTGTCATTTCATGTTAGTAGAAAGCAGTTAAAGGGTTCTGATTTTTTTTAAGTGTAGTCATATGAAGTAATTATCCATACTCAGTGTATTACCAACAATAGATGGTGGTCAGCAGGCCCCCAGGTTGGAGAAACAGCAGGAGTACTGTTATAAGAGGCTAAACAATGCACTGCTGTGGACAGGGTCAGCAGAAAAACATATTTTAGCCACCTAAGGAAGGCTCACCTAAAAACACCAATATCAGTTCAAGAGTACAGTATATTTAGAATATTTTCACTGCTTTACTTTGCCATGAGACAGCCCTGTCAGATAGAAAAACGCTGTTATATAAGCCAAATATCTCTCTCTCTCTCTCTCTCTCTCTCTCACTCAACCAGATTCCTGTAAAATCAGTCATTTTACCTCACAGAACAGAGGAGTTGCTGGTCTACTGCTGCCTCGATCTGTTAATTTGTTTGTGTTATTGTGTGACTTTGGTGAATCCAAACAACTTTTTAAAGCACAAAAGACCAGCAACTCTTGTGTGCTGCACGTTAAAATAACAGATTTCACAAATGGAGTCTGGCTGAGAAAGAGAGGGTGATATTTGATTTACATAACGGCGGTTTCCCATCATAAAAAGCTCTCTGTTGGCAAGGTGAAGTGGCAAAATATTTTAACTTACTTTAACAATAACACTGTCTTTGATTTTTTAGATGACCTTTCTTTTGAATAATTAACATACAGTTTGCTGCTGACTTTGTCCACAACAAAACATTGCTTAGCTTCCTACACTGGGACTCCTGCTGCTTATCCAAACCAGGGACATGTCAACCACCATCACCTGTAGTTAATACACTGACTATGGATAACTACCTCATACAACCCTGTTTGAAATAATGTGAACTATTCCTTTAAGTATGTTGAGTTTTTTGTATACTAACTGCAAAACTGGTGTAACTGTATACTCTGATGATGATGTATGTAGTATGTCGTGCATTCTGTATAGACTTAGTATGTAGTATGGATTTGGGACATAGCTCAGCTGTCTCCTTGTAACATCCCCTCACAACAGTTCAAAACCTCTTCCACTAGATGGCGACAGAGATAAAGAGAACCCAAGCAGTAGACAACACACTGTGAACACTCCCTGACAAAAGTCACACTTCATGTAAGACTATAACAACAAAAAAAATGCCTTTTCCCCCTTGTTTTGATTTATTTACTTGTCAGAATGGCAGAAACCTTTCAGATATTTTACATTTCGCTTTAGTTGTCCCTGTGTTTTCTTGTTATTTGCGCCATTCAGTCGACTGATCTTTCGATCCACAAATTGTGAACATTTGGTTTCCTGTTTTCTCTCACACCCCAAGCAAAACCTCACTTTACCTCTGCTCTTGTGACGAAGCCTACCTTTGACAGTTTGGCTGCGCTCTGATGATTACTGCCTATTAATTGTTCGGGATTAGTACAACACCTCCACTCTGTCGCTCCCCTCCCTGGTGTGACAGTGGCAGATATTCATAGGTTTACCTGGAAGGACAATATCAGCTAACTCAGTGAGGGGAAACCTGCCTTGACAGCTAGCTCATTGATATGCTTTGAGCCCCACACACTCACACACAGGACTTTTGTTTACATGAATGCAGCCTCACAAACACACATGCATACACACAGATTATGTCTGAGAAAGCTGACTAAGCCAATATATTGTTCCAGATTAAGACGGAGTAATCCTGGTCTCTGACAGTTCAGCCCCTGTAGCAATACTCTACAGGAAGAGTGGGATTAGATCAGGTCAGAGACACTTCACTTCAGCTGTCTCTGATTTGCGTAGATTAAAGATTCACACAGAAATTCTTCTTAAGCACTACTCAGAGCATGGGACACTAAACTCGCCAGTGAAATCAATACTAATCTAATCCTGTAAAATGGACCCAATGTCCTCATTCAGAGGCGGGGAAAACGCTTAAAACAGTTTGTGTTGCGAGTTAAAGGTGGAGGAAGTGTTTAACTCAAAATGATTTCAGTTTGATTTGATTTGATGGCTGATGAAGAGTATCATTCAAACACTTGAGTGGAAAATTTGTACAAACTCTTGATGAGTCATCACCAAGAAAACTTGGTTTACTGTTCAGTTGCTGGATTAAATGTTGTACAGTTAAGGCGTCCAGGATAGACTTCTTCTAACAGATAAATTAGACAAGACTGAACTTTTGCCCACTTCCCCATGAGGGGCGCTGTGATTTCTACTCTGCCATGGACACCTTTTTGGAAATCATCGCCTTATCACCTTCTGCTATCTGTGCACTTTAGGTCATGTTGGTATTAGGTAATGCTGACTACTCTTCACCCAATCAGGAGGATTACCAAGAGCGCTGACCTTTCTTTTCATGGCCAAAGTGTGGTATGGGATGAAAGAATGTGCAGTGCTAAAAGGTTCCTTCCTTCTATCTTCTTTAGACATTGATATATTTTTTTGCTTTTAAAAGATGAAGGATGGAGAACAAGAAAGAAAAGCTTATGTCCTTGAATAAAGTACATAAGAGCAGGATCACTTGTTATCCTCCCGCAGGAGTCCTAAGTTTCCTTACATTTTATTGGATGATTTCTTGAAGAATGAGATTTACTTTTACTTCATGCTCATCCTCCTCCCTTATGCCTAGACCAGAAACAAACATACCTCTTAAGGGTTCACTTGAATTTTCCCAATTGAGTATGAGGGAAACAGGGACGTTAAATGTCCCATCAACATCAGTGTTTTTGAGGTCTAACAAATGCATTAAATGTATTTTCTCGTAGAAGATTTGCCATGCTGATTTTTTTTTTGCATATTGCAAATCACCCATCATTGTTCTGTCTATTTTTATGAGCTTTCACTTCTTCCTTACCTACACTGGCACCTTGCAATGCTTCTCTGTGCATTACTGCTGCCACTGTTCATTAGTGGATTTAGTGCATTGCCCATTTGGGGAGTGGCTGTTCAGAGCACATGCCCATTGGGAATCGACCGATTGCTTGGCTCCTGTTGTTGCTGCTTGCAGCTTTCCCAAGAACCGCTCATCTAGTCAGCGTTACACTTGTCACTGCACTCCCTTGGGTCGTCAACAATACACCCACTGGGTGTGAAGTCGATCAGATGAACGTTTCTCGAGATATGTGAGGGACAGTCAAACAAACACATACATAGAGAGAGAGGGACTCTTTCCTTTATAGTTAGAAGATGCTCTTACAGCGACATCTATCAGCCAAATGGCAACAATATCATTCATATATCACATCTACACGTCCACCAAATGTAATTGCAATAACACAAAGTGTTAAGAAGATGCATCTTTTTTTGGTAATATAAGCCCTGCTCATGACATTTGAACTTACTAGCAGGCCAGCTGTAGTCAAACTGCATGAAATATCAAAAACCAAAAAGTTACTTTTTATGTTTTTGTCCAGAGATGTTCTGCTCCAACAATTGTGGCAAAATTTGTCTGTACCCACCAAATCAAGGAAAGAAGAAAATTTTGCTTCTAAGACTTACGGTTCCAAAAAATTAAAGTCCACCATCTGGCCAAATTGCACAAAATTTGACACTACGCTCCCTTGGGTCCTCAGCAGTACACCCACCAAGTGTGAAGTTGAGCGGATGAACAATTGTCGAGAAAAGCAGAGGACATACACAGACACATTCCTTCTTTGATAGTTAGACAGCGTGGCAGTGGTTGCAGGAATATGTATCACGTTGCTCATTTGTGTACATATGCATCCCTCTGTGCTTGTATACTATACAAACAAATCGGGGACTTGCTCGTAACAACGTTGCTTCATGGTGATCAAAGTGGTCAAAATTCCAGATGGTACCTTTGAGTATGCACCAAAGTCTATGCAGTTTTTTCCTTGTGCACTGGTCTCATTAAACATCAACATGCAAAGCTGATGGTAGAAGAATTTAGCCAAATATCATCTTTGCTTCGATTAAAATGTGAAGCATGTTTTTGTAATAAGATAAATCCCTCAGTGAATGAACATATTGGATATTAAAATGTGTCTCATGAGTCTTTTTGCTGGAGTATGAGCATGTGGGCTGTAAGGCCTGCAGGCACTTCATTCCAAGTCATGTTTTTCTGTGGGTTTCTTTTCTGGTATAAATTGAGGTTTAGTCTTGCTGTCAGGAGGAGGTCAAAGACTAAAGGTAGCTGAGGCCAGAGTTGTATTTTTTTTTTTTTTTGGTGGGCCTCCTGTCAAAGTAAATGGTGTGTGGTCTTGGCTTATGTAACTTTCCTGTCTTTAAAAATGGTTTGGACATGTTCACTACTACACTTTTACTTATAGTGCAGAAATCCTGTTTGACCTACCTCTGCCAACTTTGTTTAAGTAACTCTGTTAGCTGGAGCGTGACTCCAATTTACTTTCCGGAAGTTACTGAATTCCTAACCTGAGATTTTCTTTCATTTTCAGTGTTATTGTTGTTTTTTTTAGATTTCAGTTTTGTGACATTTTTGCTTGCTCTCTTTAGTTTTCGCTCTGTTTACCTGCCTCCATCCTCCTGTCAGGTTCATATACAGCATGTAGTCTTTTAACAAATGATTTTCAACATGGTCACGTTCTATTACACACTTCCAATTTTCCTTAATTTTCAGTTTAAAGTAAAATAAAATAGCCTGATTAAAGGATGAGATCCTCTCAGTTGCTTTAGTCTGGCCTGGGTCCCAACATCGACGGGATTTGTGCTTTGTAAGGATATCCTGCTGGGCTCTGTTATGCCAGACAGAATAAATCAGCCTTGGAGAAGTAACTGAGTGTATATTCTAAGTGTTAGAAATGATAGCTCATTAGCCCACGGCCCATAAAGCTTTCAGAGGTGCCCAGTCCAACAATAGAGACTGCCAGTGTTTATGTTTATATTGTTTTAATGTGTTTATCTGTGTGTATAGGGTATTGCGCATTAAAATTAAGAAATATGAGTATTTCTGAATCGTTTACAGAAAGAGAGACAGCTGGAACGCATTTCTGTAGACAGATACGGTAGAGAACATAAACAAAGACTGGAATGTAATGCTCTTTGGTCTACTTAGTTAACAGGATGCTGTGGAGTGAATAAAAGTTGCAAAATAGTATTGAACTTAAGGTCAGCAGTCTGTTTTGCTTGTCAATGTGAAATTCAGACATAAAAAGGCCAAATCTGATGCAGAGTCAGAGGTGGGACTGTGTGGTTGGAAAAAAAGAATCAGTCTTTTGGATGCCAGTTACATTCCCAATATTTGAAAAATCTGCCTGGGGCCAGTGAGCGTGGATCGTTCAGGGTTTCCCACAGGCTGAGAATTTATTAAAGGTGGTCAACCCAAAGGAGGGGCAGTGGTAGGCGGTGGTGAGTATCAAGAGCTGGCTGGAAAACAGCTCTGAATTCACAAGCTCAATAGCTATTGCACATGAATGCAGCAATCTGATAGACCCTTAAGTCAAGTCTGCAACAGAATTGGTATTTTATTTTTCGCACTTATGCACCACTGTTGTAAATACACATGCAGCTGTTACGATTACATTACTTATAATCAAAAACTAGACAACAGCTTTGATAACACAGGCAAACATCGATCAAGTGCAAAAATACAAGACATAACAAGCCAGCTAATATTACTAGTTCATCAGCAAGAAAAGCCTTTAAAGCTCTTGTCAATGGAAAAAAAGAAACAAGAAACAGTCCAAGATTTACTCTTTACTCCTGCTGCTGCTCCCTGCTAGCATTCCCCGCTGGGCCCCCACTGCCCCAAGCCTTAAAACCTCCTCCCCCCAGCAGTCTAAAACTACCATGTAAACACAGACACTTGCTCTGTGTGCTGTCTTGCTGAGTGTTTGTGTCTACTGAGCTAACTAGCTAACAGGTGCTACAGTTACCAGCATTTAGCAGTTACTTTAGCAACGAGTAAAGCTATCTGTCCATCAGGAAACTGCGTAAGTGTAGACTCCAGGAAGTGGCAAAAGACAGTGCAAAGCCCAGGCCTTTTGTTAGATATTGTTACTTTTGAACTAGGCTAGCGGTTTCCTTCTGTTCCCAGTCTTTATGCTAAGCTAAGCTAAGCTAACCAGCTCATATTTACCAACTTGAGTGTTATCAATCTTCTCATTTAACATTTAACAAGAAAGTGAATAAATCCCAAGATGACAAGCTATTCTTAAAAGTAAGAGTCTATGGTCTCATAAGGTCTGACCTGTTTGGTCTCACAGTAATAGCATATTCCCTTGGTTAGCATCCCCTATGAATTTAGCATGTCAAATTAGAATATTTTCATAAAAACAGGTTTGGTTTTATAAGAATGTGTCCTCTGTGAACTTTTAATAGCTGTCCAAGAGTGAATAGAAAGTGAAAGATCACTGACTCGGGTCACTGCCCTGTAACTTCATCCAGTGAATGTTAATCATGCAGCCATCTGTCCTGTGGTGTATCCGTCTTGATCTCAGGCTGCTGGACGGTGGCATTAGTGACCATTGACGTAGGAGGACAGGAGTTTCCTCTCTTAACCTGTTTATTCAGCCGATCTGGTGCTAGCTCTCTTCAAGGAGCATGTGATGCTCACGTGATGTATGAGGATACCCACTACTTCCTTTGTTTAAAACAACTTTCACTAGAGAACCAGACATGAGCTTTTGTGTAAGGCTTATTTTGTAAAGCAGAGATGTTCTGTGTGGCACTGATGAAAGTCGTTCTTATTAGCTTTCAGGTGGGGAAATATGGAACCAAGGGGCTGAAAACGATCAGAAATAAGTGAAGAATTGTTTCCTGACCTTGATTATATTTTGTTTTTGACATTTATTTCAAAAGTGGTTGCCCACAAACAGATTTCTATTGACTCCACTCTGTCAGGGTTGTTCTTGTCAGTAGCTGGAGGGTCAGACACATTCACACTCTCCATGTTGCAACCTTCGAATATATCACATTCTTTTATATTCGACACTGAGCTGTTTCTCTGCAGCAGTGAGGGGATTCAGTACCTTGTTCAAGGGCACTCAGTTTTGTGGAGGCAAAGCACAGTCTTTCGCCTCTTTTCATTACTGATGAAAGCTGCTGAAAACTGCTGAACGTACAGTACAGCAGGTGTGTTTGATTGGCTTTTTTATGCACGCGATGGAGAAAGTCGGATGTCATGGGAGAATTCCAGTTCGGCTGTAATTGACGTCACTGGCGATGGTGAAGAAGATTCTCCAGGCACTGCTCATGGCATCATGTTGGCACAGAGATGAGAAGATGGCAGTGCACCAAGTCACACCCATATAGTGTCAAAAAAGACCAGTCATTAAGGCTTTAAAGGGATACGCCGCCATCTGCAGTTTCTCTTCACTCAGAACTTTTAACACATTTTAAATGGAAGTGGAAAAATGATAAATGCATCATTTTCTTTGAAACAACTTGAAACTGACTCATTTAATTGGCATCCACATTCCATATTTAATAGAAACCAGACTGCTTTGGATTTTTTTTTTTTTTTTAAATTTTATTCAATGTAACATTTCAGACAGTAAAACCAATGAAAAAGGCTTGGATAAAAATGATGAGACCTTAACCTAATATTTTGCTGCACAACCTTTAGAGGCAATCACTGCAATCAAACTGCTTTGTGTAGCTCTGAATGACTTCTGCACCTGTTAACAGATAGTTAACCCCTCTCTTCCTGAGCAAACTGCACTAGCTGTCTAAAGTTTGATGGGTGTCTTCTCAAGACTACAAGTTTGGTCCGCCTTTTGTGTTTCCGGTTGTTCTGTAAATAGCGCGTTAGTAGTTTGAGAAGACGTAGTAAACCCAGCTGTCAAGTACTGTTCGTTGTTTGGTAGCATGTTGAGCTAAAAAAGGAATATTTGGTGGCTACGAAGTAATCTTTAGTGGCCAAGGGCCATTGGGCTATGGTTGAACCCTGGAAGGGCACTTCAGAATAGTCTAGTGTTTTGTTCTTACCCATTCTTGGAGCTTTTAGCTGTGGGATTTGGGTCATTTTCCTCCTGGAGGACCTGTGACCTGCGGCTGAGACCGAACTCCCTGACACTGGTTTCTACATTTCGTGTAAGATTTCATTGTGCCCTGCAAAGATTCAGGGCATCCTAACCAAGACTTCTCCATGTTCCATTGTAGACATGGTGTTGTTTTCTTTGAAAGCGTCATTTTTTCGTCTGTGACCGTCTGTTGTCTGATGTGACTTGCCACTAAGCTCCAGTTTTGACTCATTTGTCCAAACGATTTTCTCCCAGAAGGACTGGGGCTTGTCAATACACATTGTAGCAAATTCCAGTCTGGCTTTATTATGTTTTTCTTTAAAAAGTGCAGTCCTCGTGGGTCTTCTTCCCTGTAGCCCACTTTCATTCAAAAAGCGATAGATGTTGCGATCAGAAATTGACATATTTTGACCTTGGAGTTCAGCTTGTATCTCGTTGGCAGTTATCCTTGGTTCTTTTTCTACCATTTGCACTATCCTTCTGTTCAATCTTGGGTCGATTTTCTTCTTGCAGACGCGGCCAGGGAGGTTGGCTACAGTTCCAACGACCTTAAACTTATTAATAATATTTGCAACTGCTCTCACAGGAACACCAAGCTGCTTGAAGAAGGTATTTCAGCCTCTTACCATTTCTCTCTGTTATTTTCTTTTTTATCTCCTCAGACATCTCTCTCCTTTGCTTTTCTGGTGTGTGTTCAGTGTGGTGCAGACAATAATACCAAACAGCAAAGTGACTTCTTTTCTCCTTTTGAATGGACTGAATGTCTGATTATAAGATTTGAGACGTGCTAATTAAAGAAACTAATTAGTTTGAAATATCACTGTAATCCAATTATTTATTATCTTTGTTGTAGGGTTACAAGAAATGTGTTCAGGCCATTTTAGAATGTCTGTTGTAGAATAAGAAATAATTCAACTTCTTTCACAGCTTCTTTGCTTTATTCTGTTACATACCAACAGCATGCAAGCACACATAACAGAGTAGCTTTTAATTTCCTCTCTTTTCAGGAGAAATTAAGACATTTTTCAAGGGTCTGTAAGGGTATCAACAGATTTGAGCGTGTCTGTACATATAGCTGCTCCTTGAAATGTGACTAGTGTTTACTGAAGAACAAAGAAACAAAGCTTTTACATTTTCAAGTCATCATTTCAAGCCATCAGATTTTATTTGTTGTTTAATATGTTAAGGAATTCGTTGACTAAAAAATGAGAGAACTGTTTAGACATACTAGCAGTGTGGGTCTAAGTGTGGCAGTTTTGGTCAGTCGATCAGCCTGTCAATTAGATCCAGGGTGGAGGACCACAAGGTTGAAATCTTGGGTAGTTTTTAGTGGAATATCTCCCAGAAATTTGGATGCAGTGTTGTGGACTATGGTTCAAGCATTCATGCCTCTCTTAGGATGAATTGGATAACTTTGATGATACCCTGACTTTTAATCTAGCACCACCATCTGGTCAATATCCAGCTCAATATTCTGCTTTAAAGCTACACTGGCACATTGACTGTTCCAACCTCATTTTAACTGGGACTGGAGCCAGAAGTGTCTTTTTTAGCTGACGTCACAGATCCTTAATCTAATACAGCACGTGAAGGGAAAGTCTGCCTTATAGCCCAGGTGGCCTAAAGCCCAGCGTCACTTCACTGCAATGTTTACAGAGTCTCAATCTCTGTCAGGTGAGGGCAGGCATCACTTTTCCACTGGCAGAGTGAGGAGCATATCTCTCGCCTTTGCCAAGAATGGACTGCTCTGACGCACTCGCTCCCTCTGCTACAATCTGGAGGAACCCCGGAGACCAGATCAATGCCACCTTAAGCTCCTCTAGGGATAATGGGCAGGCTGTGCAGCGGCTGGAGGGAGGCCTGAGGGGATGAGGCGAGGTGAAGAAAGAGAGATGAGAAGGCGCAGGGGGGATAAGGAGGACGGGGCATGGAGATAGATGGAGGGGAGCGAAGGAGAGCAGCAGGGCTTCGAAGCTGCCTGACTCTGAAACTGAAGCATTTGGAAATTTATAGTCTGTATTAACCCTGAAATAAAGCATTTGCGTTTTGTTCTGTCCTCTTCTACCTGCATCAATTCTGCTTTTAATTCTTCCATTTAATTGCATAAATAATAAATCTTCACACACAAGAAAATTGCTTGTTCACTGTCAGGGTTCTGTGGCATGTTTGATCTTTATCCCTTAACTTATTATCAAAAAATAAGAAATTTATTTGGTTATGTACATCCCAAATGGCTGTGGATAAGAGACAGATGACTAAACATCACAAGAATGTAAATGGAATTGAAATGCGTTTGTATTTATACAGTGCTTGTGCTCTCTTGTCTTCCAGGGCAGTTCCAGTGTGGAAATAAACATTGTGAGAAGCAGGAAGGCCTGAAAAGCTGGGAGGTGAATTTTGCTTACGTGGAACACGGCGAGAAGAGAAATGCATTGGTCAAACTCAGTAAATACTCAGTATTTTCTTTTTGTTAAAGTTGTTTATGTATGTGTGTGCATGTGTGTGTGTGCATGTGTGTATGTGTATGTGTATGTGTATGTGAGTGTGTGTGTGTGTTGCCTGGTGGGGGTTCCCGTCTAAGACCCTGCTCATAATAATCCTCCTTCAGGTATCATACTGCAGAAAATCCTGTTAGAATAATTACCATAATTGGAGGACCCACCAGTCATAGTGAACTCAGTCAAGCAAGAAATGACAGACTGTTTTAACAAGCAAGTGCAACAGGTCACATCCAGACAAGTTGGTCTTCCTCATCAACAAAAAAATGTAATCCAATTTGTAGTAATTCTAAATGCAGTTTTGACAGACAGTAATGAAACATGGTCTGGTGACCCTGGAGCATGAACTTTGTAAGCCACACGGAGAATTGTAATAGATAGGAATGATGTTGCTATGAATTAATGAATATGAATTAAAGAATACATTTCTCAAAACACCTAAGCATTTAAATTTTACAAAGTTTCAGATCTTAGTGTTTTATTATAAACAGTGAGAAATCCTCTTCGTGATGGAGAGAAATGGGAGTTCCTCAGGGTTCTGAGCTTGATCCTCTTTAGTTTTATATTATCTACTAGCATTACGTCAAGGAGGAGGTTTCCACATGTATGCACACAATATTGTTACATGTGTATCTATAGGATCATTTTCTCAGTTTTCACACATTTGTTACAGCATTTAGAGTTGGTAACAACATGAATCGCAAGTTAAAAAAAAGTTTAAAAAAAAAAGACAGTTCTCATGGAGTGAAAAATTAAAGAGTCATTCCTCACCAGAGGTTAAAGGGATAGTTCGGATTATTTGATGGAGGGGTTTTTTGAGGTACATACAGCATACCCCCAGTTTATAGAAACAGCAGAATACCAGCATGAAGGCCAAGCAGTGAACCATCGTGAAAAGTGTCAGGGTATTTTAATCACTTAAAAATCAGTTTAAATGTATGCTATATTTAGAATATTTTCATTGCCTCAATTCAAGATCAGACAGCCTTTTCTTTTCTTTTTTTTTAAGTTATGTTTTTGGGCTTTTCTTGCCTTTATAAGATAGGATAGCTGAAGAATAGACAGGAAAGGGAGGTGAAGAGAGAGAGGATGACATGCAGCAAAGGGCCACAGGTGGGAGTCAAACCAGCGGCCGCTGCAGAGGACCAGCAGCCTCAGTATATGTGGCGGACGCTCTACCAACTGAGCTTAACAGCTGCCCCCAGACAGCCTCTTCTGACAAGAAAGTTGTGTTACATAAGCAAGATTTTGCTCTCTCAAAACCAACCAAGCTCCATGGACAAAATCAGTAATTTTGCTTTGCAGGACATGAGAGTTGCTGGTCTACTGCTGCCTCCATCTTTAAATTTGTTTGTGCTATTGTATGACTGTAGTGTTTTAAAAGGATAGTTCGGATTCACACACAGTCACACAAACAAAGTAACACATAAAGGTAATAGTAGACCAGCAACTCTTATCTTCTGCAAGGTAAAATGACAGATTTTGCCCGTGGAGTTTGATTGGTTTGATAAGAGCAGTATTTGGCTTGCATAATGGTGGTTTCCTGCCAGAAAAATCAGTCTGACAGCAAGGTAAAGCAGTGAAAAAAGTATGCTGACAAAGTTCACAAATAAAATATAAAGGTTTGTGGAAATACTATTACTAATGTAATAGGAATACTGTCTATTTTTGAAGTACAAGTTCTTTTGACACACATTTATGTATAAGCCCTTATAGAAAGACACAAACATTTTGCTCAACTTTGACCTAATCCTGCTCTTGTTTTTCTTTCTAGGACTATGCCCTGAGTGCTCGTTCAAACTCAACTACCACCACAAGTAAGCTAATATTCTTTTCACCTTTGAGACATTAAAAATCCATAAAAAATGCAGACCATTTTCCCTGTGATGAATGATTTTTAAAGATGCACGTCTGCCAGAAGTAGGGCAAGTCACCATGGACAGTCAGCGTGCATTATTTTGTAGCATGCAGGGTTTTAGGATTCAAACCACCACATTTCTCCTGTCTGACCTTCCTCTTACCAGTCATGATTATATATCACATTTTGTTATTTTTACAAGTTGAATCTTGACACAGCTGAAGGTGATAATGTTGCTGGAGCTGGTTATGGATGGAAATCCAAATAAAGAGGACTGTAATCGGCAAATTCATGCATTAGATATGCGATGCCCAGGCTTTTTACAGTTGGTAAGGATTTTAAAAGTCCCTTTTAGTGTTCCAGCAGACTTTGTAGCAAAACACATAGAAAGCTTTTTTTTTCATTTAAAAGCTCTAGCCAAGATTCATTGCATCTCTTAAAGTGCCTTTGGTCCTGAAGGATTTCAGGTTGTCTCCCAAATGGTGCTTCAATTGGTTGCTTTATAATGTGAATATAGTTTGTTCACAGTGTGATTCTGTTCGCAGGAGGAAGGAGGTGAAAGCAAAGACGAAAACTAAAAGGTTATCGGAGGAGAACCGGGAGCCACCACAGAAGAAGAGTAAGAAGAAGAGGAAGAGATCATCCTCACACTCCAAGAAGCACAAACACAAAGACAAACACAGGAGGCACAAAAGTGAGACTCCTTTGCTCATCGCATTTATAGCTTGTTTTTGGAAATGATAAAATTCTAATTTTTCTCTTGTGTTTTTTGGGAAAACGTCCTTTTTATTAAAATATATTTTTCTCTACAGATCGCTCCTCCCCTTCCAGCAGCTCAGAGGAGTCACAGGACTCGGACAAAGGTAGCATTCATAACTCACTCCCTCTCTCACACAGAAGTACTTCCCCTGTTTTTAAAAAAAACACACACATTGAACAGTTTATGATCTACTCCCCCGGGCCTCGAAGCCAGGACACTCCTCCAAACTTCTGGAGTAAAAACACGCCGGCAGTCCTTTCTGGAAACACACCCATTAGCCCTGTAGTGAATAATAATAGGCCGACAGCAGGTCTGCTTTTTCTCAACTGTCTGTCCCCCGTTCCTCTGGACTTTTTTGCTCTTTTAGCTCATCTCTTTGCCCTTCACTGTGAGCACCGTGAAATGAAATATGTCTTTGCCCCCTGTGTCCCAGTTCTGTTTGTTCTGGGGTCTGTCTGGATGGATGGATGGGTTATAGGTAGACGGGTGGGTGAAGTAGTACACAAAAACAAACGTACTCTGTCCAAAGGTCATGTCAACAGGCATTGGAATGTGTACACAAACACTCACACTTTCTTGTTGTTGTCTCAGTCGCACATTGTTGAAGGCTGAACTTGAATTGTAGGAATCCTCGGAATATCATGTAATTTGCGAGTGATGCGTTCAGGTAAGATTAGGAAGGGACTGTGAGGTTATGAAAGCACTTTTTCTCTTGGAAAATGAGGGGAACTTTATATTACAGCCACTGGCAATATTAAATGGTTTCAGGGTTAAAGAAACAGGCCGCTAAGCCCCAGAAGGGGATACTTACCTTTCGGCAAAGGTCAGCAATTCCTTTAGTCCCCCAAACTACCAATAAACCAATACCCATAAAACACCTCATAAAGTTATGGTTAAGAATGTGTTTTGTAAAACTTTTGGTATGTCTTTCTAAAAATCCATACACTGGCATCAGATTGCTCCAATCATGAGTGTCTCAGGGTCTTTATTTTTTAAGTTTATTTTTATGACTTATTATTTATTCAAGGGCTGAAAAAGCAGACAAGGGATGTGGAGGCCCAATGTCTATGTTTGTCTTAGGCCCCAAAATAACTAAATGTCATTTTTGCCTGATTTACCCAAAAATATAGCCCCACATGATTAGGTAGTAATGAAGAACTTGCCCAGGAGGATACTAAAACACAAGACCTACTTCAGCCACAGCCTGGTTACCCTGGTGCCATCTGGAAAGAGGTACAGGAGTGTCCACTGCTGTACCACCATCTCAGAGCAGTGTCTTTCCTGAGGCTTTAAGACTCCTAAATTCATCCTTTGCTCTCCGCTATAAATAAAAGCTTAGTTTTATGACTTATTTCTTATTCAAGGACTGAAAAGAGGAGAACAAAGGCCATGGAGGGCCCCATGCCAGTCTTTGCTTTAAGCCACAAATGAACAAAAATCCACCCCTAGCAATGAAGCAATGAAGGACCTGCCAGAGTTGACAGTTTATTGTACTTAATGCAGATTTCAGTGAAGACCGTGACATTAAAACTGATGAACAAGCGTTATTGACCTAGTTTTTCATTCCTGGACCACTCTCTGAAACTCTTCTGCTAGACTCTGAAGCTGGTGAGGAGCCTGAGAGCCAATCAGAAGCTGACCACTGGCGAGGACCAGCCCCGGCAGTGGAGGAAAAGTCAAGGTGAGGTTAACGGCTAATGTTCATATTAAACCACACCCAGTAAGCTGTTGTAAGATAATCAGAGACAGTCTTTACCACTTAACCTATGTGGGCTATAGATCCCTATATAGCACATTAGGTAGACCACTAAGATACCTTTCACAAAGCTGTTCTGAACTGTCAGGAAAGTCACTAAACTTTTAACCTGCTCCTGTCAAGTTACTCGAGACATTTCTGCTCTCAGAAGATATATATGCACTGTTACAAATAACTTCAGCACAGTATTAGCTAGGTCTTATGGTTATATGACAAATATGTTGCCGTTGACTTTCATTATTTATTTAAATGATGAAGAAACGCCTTTCACAAGTATCACATTGATACCTGCTCCTTTGTTACATTCAGTTACGCCAACATTGGTGCCTTTCTGAGGAATTCTTGCCTTTGTTTATTCTTTTTTTGCAGCCCACCACTATTTATTTATTTGTATTCTCTACCATCATTTCATATTGTCTAGACTAGAGCTTCAATAAAATGTAAATAAAATCAAAAAGCTAACACTGCCAGAATTAGTCAGGGGCCACCCATACAAAGCATTTAACAGTCTGTGTGAGCCGTGTGCATGACAGGAACACCTCTGTGATTTTGGTTGTTTTATCTGTCTAGGGAGGAGGAGTTTGATGAGTACTTTGAAGACATGTTTCTTTGACTCGGCTGGTAATGGCGGCAACCCTGCTGTGACTACACTTCCTCCTGCGTGCTGCTGACATTAAGCGTGTTCTGTTTGAGTCTTGTGTGCGTGTAGGTCTCTTTGACTCTATGTCTCATTACTGCTACAGAAATAAACATAATGTTTATCCTGTACCTGTCAGAGTCTTTGATTTACATGTCTGTCCCCACACTTGTTCAGTCCCACCAATATCACTGCAGAAAGCAGTAGAATATAGTTTTTGCCGTGATAGCAGTGGGGCTTTAGGGATGACAATGTCTGTCTGTTGGTCCACAACTTTGGTACAGACATATATGTCTCTTTGGGATGAATTGTAATTACATAAGTGATGTCTTAACATTTCATCTAGATCCAAAAATTACAAGGTCAAAATTACAATTTGTCCAAATACTTTGGTTAGTAAACACATATTTGAAACACCGATGACATTCCCATTAGCCTCAGCTTAGGGTGATCAGACGACCGGTGACAGTCCCCGTTTTTGGTGGTGTGTTAAAGTGTGTTAAAGAAGACTGGATGAGAAGAGGACTGAAAGAGAAAAGAGGAAAAAATATGATTACAGAGCTATTATTCTTAACAATCTTTTCAAGATAAATGACAAATATGAGGCATGCTATGGGAGTCTGAGTCTTTTATTTAAAAGCGCACCATTTTTGAATAAAAATGTGAGAGGAAGGAGAAGACTGGAACTGTAAACTATGTGTTTTTTGAAATGGTTTACAAAATTACTTTTGTCTTCACCCTGCACCATAATTTAAAGTATAGCTGTGGTAAAAATATACTATAATAGTACCCCTTTTTTTAATTTCATAGATAATAACGTTATCATAGATCAATAGATAATAATCTTATCATAATAGCATCATATATTGGCTGCTGAACAGGAAATGTCATTTAGAAAATCTGGTCACTTTACCTTAGCCGTACTTTCTGTTTAGCGTCAACTAGCAAATGTAAGCATGTTAACATGCTGATAAGAACATGGTAATTATGAAATGCTGCCTTCAGGTTGAGTCGTTTTGCTGGCTTTGAGATGCAGATAGTTTTGGCATCCATGTTGCCTTTGCCTTGCAGTGGTGATCCCATGGCTTAACTACTTGAACATCAAGCATATGGTGTATGTGACTTCCTATGTCACAAAATACGGTAGGAGGTTTCGTTCGAACGCCACATTTTACCTGTATTATGTTAGCAAGCTGATGTTAGCATGTATCTCAAAGCACCACTGTGCCCAAGTACAGTGTTACAGAGCCATTAGCATAGCTGTAGACTCTAAGTTCTTGTTTGCAGTTGCAGTTCTTCTTTTAATTTGTTAGTATCACCTAAACTTTAACTTATCTCTTATTAATTGGAATTTGCACTGCAGATATGATACATTTTCCAGAGTAGTACTCTTTCCTGTGTGAAATAGAAGTACAGAGGAGCCAAGCGCCCTCCTTAAAAAAAAAGACAACAAGGATTAGCTCAGTGTCCTGCTGGTCAAGGACAGATTGAAGTGCTGCCTTCACTTCAGTGTCCAGAGAAGGTAACTGCGTGAGGTTGCTGGGAGATTATAGACCTTGGCTTAAATAAAGACAATTACTTTGCCTCTTACTGCTCCGTCTGTCTCATTATAACTTTCCTCTCAGCTTTCTCAGAAGAAGTAATTTACTTTTGTGATTCATGGTAATGTGAGCTAACAGGTGGTTAAGCATAGTGAATGGTACACTAAGTAATAACAGCCTGTCGATGTTTTTCATTCATGGCTCGCATTCATGTTTCGGCCCCTGGCTATACTTCTACACTTGGATGCATAGTTGATCAACTGTGTTGCCAACATTTCTTTGTGAAATTTTCTTGCCTCCACATATACAAACATCCTGGGAGTAATCTATGAATCTTAAATGGAAACAACTCTTGTGTGTGGTATGATATTTTAACAAAAATTAGAATTGGCTACTTTAAAACTAACTACTTGTTTACCCCACTGCTGTTAGCAGCAAACTGGATTGGCTCTGAAGCTACTTGTGAGCCAAGAAACACTTCCCCCCCTTGAGCAGATGAACAGGAAAATAGCCTTTAAATGTCAAATTCTGCAAAAATATCATTCTGCCTGGTTGAGTTTAAACATTCACAGGTCGGAACAGTAAGGAAAACGTATTTTCGAATGAAAGTGGACTTTAACATTTCGAGGACCTGTGAAGGAAGACGGGGGGGGCCCATGCTCTTCATCTCTGAGATCTAACAAAGTTTGTTGTCTTCCAAATGATGACGAATGCAAAACACCATGACAACTGCGGTTTTCTATATGCGGAGCTTGCAGACAGGACAAGCAGGACACAGGATGCTGAACAACATGGCCAGACAACATCGTATCGGTCAGGGATCAGAACCAATCCACTGATCCTCTTTCCCCGGCGGCTCATCCAGCTTTGGAGCCTCTAAGATCCCTGCACGATATATGACTTAGAACGAGCGCTGTCACTGCTAAGCCTAAGGTTTCATTCTAAGAGTTCATTCTGTGTCCGTCTAACTTTCATGTGCACGAATTAAGTGTGAATAAGAGATCACCTTTTTGAGTGTTTTATTATTTTCATACTCATTCTTACACTTCCATAAATTCCTTTTTATTTGCTTACACATATTACATCTCATGACACATACATACATACAGGTCATTTCATACATCAAATGATAGATTTCTAATGTCTCAATGACAGTTGATGGGAGACAGTATACAGAGTAGAGCTGCAACTATCAGTCAATTAATCAAAAGAAATTAGTCGCCAACTATTTTGATAATTGATTAATCGTTTCAGTCATTTTTCAAGCAAAAAGACTTGCTGGTTCCAGCTTCTTAAATGTGCTGATTTGTTGCTTATCTTTGTCATTTATGCGAGTAAATGCAGAGTCTTTGGGTTTTGGACTGTTGCTGAACAAAAGTGAAAATTGTGGATAGCATTTTTCAGAATTTTTTATAATTTAGACTACACGATTAATCGATTATGAAAATAATCATTAGTTGCAGCCCTATTACAGTGCATTTTTTTGGTATCTCACAAAGGATCCCTGAAGGAAAAGCAAGGAGCCATTTTTTAATCACTGGTGGCGTAACCGTCCATATAAAATATGTGCAGAAGGAACAAAGAGGTTAATGATTGAATCATTAAAATGTCATTGAGGGGTTGGTTCGGTAAATGTTTTTTTTGCACAGTTTTGGCTCCAGTAATCACAACAGCTCCCCGCTTCACCTCAAGCAGCACAAAAGGAGTTTCCAGGTAGTCCCAAAGCCATTCTGATAGGATTAAGTGCCTTTGACTGATGCCCACGTTGATTAGAGGAGATGACATTGTGTAACAGGAAGTCGAGAGCTTGCCTTTGCACCCACGAGGGACACTGCTAAAAGTGTTTCACAAAGTTCACTGGGAGGGGGGTGCTGTCAACTCAAATGCCTGACCAGATCAAGTTCAATTCAAGTTTACATGGAGAGGAGTTGAGGGGGGGAGATTCACACTGAGTTGACATCAAACAGTCAGTTATTGCGTGATTCGTCACGCTGTTGCATCAGTGAAGAGAGAAGCCTGTATCATACAATCAATGATGCTATAGCTGCATCTGCCACATTTAAACACAAGTCGCCTGCACACATAAGGCTTTGGTAGCCTGCTTTACCTCCTCTGTAAGAAGGGTATTTAAAGTCTAAAGCTGTGTGGATCTCAAACGCTGGCTGGCAATCAAATCAAATCCTATCAAATCTTCTTACAGGAGAGGTAGATCTACTGTGCCCTGTTTGACTATCTCCGACTCTTGCCTCCTCCTTAGAGGAGACAAAGGTTGCTTTCACTGTACATCCTTCAAATCAGTTTTATGCATCAGTTATTCTTTATGTTTATACAATTTACATTTTACATTCTCTATGTAATAAACTATATACATCATCATACAAATCATACACATTATCTTTTTGAATTAACATGGAATTGTAATTTTGCTCTAAACACTGGTGTAAATATTATATTATAGTAGATTTTTAGTTGTTTTCCAGGTCGTTGGACATAAACGTAACAGCTTACAGGTGATTTTCCAAGCTGACATCAAAGGTTTCACATTTCTAGATTCACAGCGCCCTCTCTTCTCAAACCCTCCATCCATGAAGCCAGTTCAAGTACAAAATTCTCAGACAAAGAATCCAAAAATATATATATATATATATATAGATAGATAGATTGCATATTAATATAAATACACCATTACGTGACTCATCGGCGCCTTTCGAGATAAGAGCCCTTGTCAATTGAGTATCTAGGCTTGAAGTTTTGTTGATTGCAGTTTCCTGCTTGCGTGTTCAAGGGATTAATTCCACAACTCGTCCTACTTTAACTGTTCACCAAAAAATTGTAACCCAGATATAAAGTTATGCGGTTATTGTGCCTCCATTCATGGCCTGCCACTGCCAAAACAGCAGCAGCTAAGTGCATTGTGCAAGCTACAGTACTGCTATACTGACTGCCAATAGGAACACTGCGTGAAAACTATTGCTTTGGCATGTTTACACCCCACATGCAGCACCCTATTTGAGCTATCTATACTTAAGAGTTTGTATCTGTACTTTAGCTTGAGTTGGAACATTTGCTTACAGCTTATGAGTGTCTCCAACAATGATTTCAAACCATAGATGTCAGAAATGTTTAGATTATTGCTATATTAAAGGGTGATATATGTTGTCCATGTTGCTTTTCAAATGTTCATGGCAGAGGAAGTTCAAATACATCATGTCTTCAGAGTCAAACGGCTTCTCTTGCAGTCAAGAGTCCCAACTTTACTTCTTGGTGATGTCTCTGATTCTGTCCTCCTCGGTGGATAGTTAGGCTGGACCGCAGACCGGGCCTGACTACACTAGACTAAAGTTAGGCTAGACTGAACCTGACCAGGCCAAACAGGGCTGGAACAGACTGCACCAGAGCAGACAGCACCTAACCAGAGATAACTACGCCGGTGTAGATCAGACCAGACCGAGCTAGCCTAGTCAAGCTCCAACTAGACTAGTTGTCAGGCTAGCATGGCCTAAGTTAGTCCTAATCAGGCTGCATCAGTCCAGATCCAGAAGCCCCGGAGGAACTTAGCAAATGGTGCAAGTCTTTGACTTCCCTCCGTCGCCTCCTGCTACATAAGCACACATAAACAAAACAAAGATGTATCAACACTTCTATCAGGTTATCACCTTGTAGTGTAGCGTCACATGTATGCATTTTATGAATTGCGTGTCTGTTTACTTCCTGTTAACTCTACAGTGACGCTGTGCCTCCAAAGTGATTACTTTACAGTACTTTTTCATCTTTAAGTTAGTTACTTAACTTGTCACCTTTAGCTTAACCATATTGTATTTACAGTTTGTTTTTCGTATGTTCATTTGATAATCACCCCAGTGTTTCAAAGAACCATTAGCGATGCTAGCTAGTCACTCAGTTTGCCATGGTGGAAGTTAGCCTTCAGGGCTTTTTGCCAGAAAGCCCTTTTGGAGAGAAACCTCGGAATTTTACCCTGATTTGTTCCCCTAAACTCAACTAAAAGGGCTTTCTGGCAGAAAGCCTTGAAGGTTAACGTAACACAACAGCTGTAGAACCACTGTTAGGCTAATTTTCACAGCTTAGCTAATGTTATGGCTGCTATATTATGTCTCTTTTTTTACACTTGGTGCTTCGAAGAGCGGCCAAAAATGTAAGTGACTGACATAGGCCTACACCATCTTATAAAAACAAGCTGTTAAGCTAACGTTAAAATAACATTCACCAACATTGTATCAGTAATGTTAGCTAGCATGGACAGAGTACATATGAACAATTAGTCTTAGTGGCTTTAAATTTGAATCTCTCATGTAACGTTATACTCATGTTATTTTTGTGTTGAACAAAGACAAGCTGTCATTGGAAGTAAACAGACGTGCAGTTCGTAAAATAGATATACATCTTTTTTTTACCTTTCCTGGCTTCCTCTTCTTCCAGTTTTTTCTTCTCGTCCTCAATGGCCTTTATCTTTGCGTTGTATACCTCGGCCAGCTCGTTCCAGTGTGACCGGTTGTTGTTCAGACCATCAAACATGGGTGTGATCTCTTTGTGGAACCTGGAGAACTCCTTGATAAATGAATGAAAATACAGTGGCTGTAAGAATATGTTACTCACATTGTGGGATACACACTGCAGAGAAAGAACTTGTTGCAATTACATGATATGCCTCTTAGACCCCAAATCCACAGGGAAGAGCAACACATGTTTTCAGTTATGGATGATGTGTGTTCTTGTCCAAATACCATCCTGTCAAACTGAAAAACAGCAAACTGACATTCCTGGTGGGGCAAACTGGGTTCAGTGGGTTCATCTTTACATCCTCTTGTCTAGCCCAAGGTGGTTGAAGCTACAACAGCACATCTGTAAAACTCAGTGGTCATTTTGTTGTCTGTAAGAACTTATAGTTTAGAAAAACTAGGTTTAAAATGAGTATATCCAGATTTAAAATTAAGCCGAGCTCTGTTGAAAAATTAAAACTAATCTCAGTTTAGTAAATCCATGTTTATTTACGTCTTGTTAAATTAAATTTAATCAGTATGGAGATGCTTGATTACCCAAATTCAGATAAGTAACTTTTTTAATGTAAAAGAGGAGGGGAAACTGTTACCTTTCAGTTATTATACATTCCTTAAAAAAAGTTACACTGTTGACTAGCTGGCTAAAAAGTTAACAAAACATTACATTGTTTGCTAGCTAGCTAACTAACTTCTACTCCTTTGAGAAAAACTTGTGTGCCAAATTAAGGGAGTAAAATGATCAAATAATAGAAGATAAAAAAAACTGACAATAGCACAATGAGGGAAAAAGAGACTGCCTGGCAACAACCGGAAAACTCTTTTAATGGACCAACTGGAGCAAATGAAAGATGAAACACATCATAAAATTCAATTGGGCTGAGTTTGTTCCTTAATCTTCTTCAGGGAGCTTGATTATTTTCCTGAATTCATCTCAAAAAGGCAGGCATTTTAAAAGTTAAACCTCCTTAAGTTCAACTAAACTGTGTTTTCAAGAGAGGTTAATAAATTCTTTCTTAATTTTTATGCAGATTTAAAAAGGAATCCTTACTGGTGCAACCCAGACATAGTTTTCATTATTCAGCTCTAGCTGAAGTTGAAGCTACACAATTCTGACAGTCTCATCCAAAAGTGAACACACACTAAGCTTTACAAATGAGGATTTGTTGCACAGTTGATGCTTGAAACTAAATGTTATTACCTTGAGAAGAGAAGTCACACTTTAAACTATGGAGTAAAGTTAATGACTCAGTTTAGTTACTTGCATTTGCAGAGCTCAAACTCTTTGAAAGTATCAAAATCGATTAAATTGAGCTGAGTCAGAACAACTTGCGGACAGAATAAAAGTGTTTATGGTGCTTTGCTTCGCTTTGCTGAAAATCAAAATCAAATAGAAGCTGGATTAAATCGTTACACCCCTCTTAGACTGTGGGTGTGTTGAAATTCCAGCAGTTACAGATGAATTGTTGCAACACAGAGCACAGGCCAGACTCTTCTGCCTCAAGATCCATCTTCAGACCATCACCTCCCCCTCATTGTTTATAATAATCACACTTTTTGTGAGGATAAATGCTGGAGCTGTGTGGCGGAAAAGCCGTTTGTTACCTTGTATACAAAGGAGCACACAAAGTCGATGAAACCACACTGCATCTTGGGTAGCTGCTCGGCACAGTTTCTGTCCATCATGGGCTGAGGGAGACAGGGGAGAGAGTTTCAGGTGAAAAACAATCCTGAGAAACCCCCCCTGCCAAAAAAAAAAATCATGTGAAGAGAAGGCACAAGAAGGGTATGACCCTTACAATTGGCTGTTGGTCCAAAACATTTCTCTCCAAATCTCCTTGCTCCCAGAATTCAGCAGCGACCATCAGAGCCACCTGGAGAGGAGCAGACAGACAAACAGAGAAACAAAGAATGATACGGGGAAATAAAAGACAAACATGGCGAGGAAAGGATTGTGAATGAGTAGCAAAAAATATAACAAACACCGTTGAGGACATTCCTTGATTTGATGAGTGTTATTTTCAATCCTTTCCCATCAACTGCATTTACACACACATGCAGTAGGTGATATGTTAGGGAGAGTCTGCCATCTTCCTTGTTAGCAAAATGAATAAACCCCCCTTGTTTACCTGCCACCCACACTGTAGCAGCAGAGAGAGTGCAGGGCCAAAGGGGCTGCTTAAACGAATATGTTACTGTAGTCGACTTGACTCATTGATCCTTTATCTGACTGAGGTTTGTAAAAGTTAGAATCTATGGCTCTGAAATATCAGCGGCCTAACTGTGCTGTGTATTGATAAATCCATGGCGCTATCACTGATGCTGAAGAAGGCAGATTTATAATTGCAACTTTTTCCTTCTGTCAGTTGCGACCTGGAAAAAGAGTCGTTCATGAGTTTGTTTGTTTGTCGTGGTGGATGAAACAAACCGTGTCCATCCTTCCTGTTAAAAATTAAGAAATCACCTACTGCGTACATGAGATGGAAAGGATCTCTTCTGGTAGCAATAAATATGAAACTTGTTTTCCTTCTCTAAAGATTTTACAACATAGCATTTGACCTCAAGATAACATTCTACCACAAGTGGACTGTTGAACCCAGTTTGTTTTTGTTGTCTTGACTTTAAACTTCCCTATTCTTTTAAAAATGTAAATAATTACAGTCCCTTAGATCGATTTTTTTAATCTTAAAAACCTTAAAACCAGTATGTAATGTCATCTGGCAGTGAGCTTGCAGATTGCAACCAACTTTCCTCACCCTCTCCTTTCCTTCCAAATGTGTAGGAGAGCCTACGGTAGCTGTGAAAAACATGAAAAGGCTGTATCTAGAGCCAGTGATTGGTTTGTCCATTCTGGGCTACTGTAGGAACATGGTGGTGCAACATGGCAGACTCCATGGTAGAGGAACAACACCCTGTGTAGATATATTCTTAGATAACAAAAACTCTTATTTACAGGTGATTATACAATAATGTAAACACACTTATAAATATACTCAATTTCTTTCACATTCTGCTAATAAATCCTCCTGAATCTTACATACTGGACCTTTAAATTACTGAGCCAAAACCAAACATATTTCAACCTGATAAACCTGATCAAAGCCCGAGGGCCAAGCAGGATAAAAATGCTGTGTAAAACTGTACCAGCTGGTCTAAACTACATGATAATTTGCTCCTGTGCTTTTTGTGTATCCTTTACTTCTTGCTAGCTTTACTATATATTCTTTAATCAGAACATGTGAAGGCTGTGAAGGCCGCCCACCTTGCTCTGTACCTCCCAGGGTTTGGTGATAGCCGACAAGTCACAACCTGTCATCATCATGGCCCTGGAGGTGAGAGACAGACAGAAAGTCAGGAGAGACAAGATGACACCCTGCTGTTACTGATGCGGATAATTTGCAAGGGTCTGCTGTGGCAGAATATATATTTTAAAGTAAACTGGACAGAGTTGAATCAACAGCTGTGTTAAACAGTTACATACATGACAATTTCCTTCCTGGTGGGGTTGTTTGAAACAAAGCCGATGGCCTCCTTCTCATCTGTCATTGGCTCCGTGGCGTTCACAATGTTTTGGAACATGGTTCTTTTTCTGCACGAGGACAAACAGAGGAGATAGCGGGCAGTCAGTGAAACCAACAGAACTAAGCAAATACACAAATTGATTTTGTAAAACATGTCCACCAAAACAAGGATATGGATGGACAGACAAGCATTGATCGGCTGCAGCTAAACTTTTGAGCCACGTCAGCTATGGCCAGTCTTTCGCCAGCATTATTTCACATAAGTCACAGACTGTGGCTGTTGTCATTAAGCCTACTTGAAATAAAGGGCCAGGTCAGTGGCAATGATGCAGACGTCAAACAAGTGCTGCACATGCTCAAACTGGCGCTTCTGGAGGTTGCAGAAGATGTTCAAGCTCTGTAAGAGAGAGTGAAAAGAAGTCACAATGTGAGTGCCTTTACTTAAGTACCATTTAAGTCTGATATATTTTTTATTTATTGTCCAATAACATGTCATACCTCTTCACCCATGAGCGTCTTGCTGTACTCCAGGTGGTGCCGCTCCATGATGGAGGAGCCATGAAGCTTAGCCAGAGGATGCGCACTCCTATGAAAATAAGAAAGGAGACAAAAATTGCAAAATGAGTTGACAAAATGTGAAACACACATGCATGTTAACTTCTTCCACATGCAAAATATCTTCACTTGCTTTGTCTGGTAGAGGTTGTTGGTCCCTCTGTGGTCGATATCGTGGCAGAAAGCAGCAGCCACCATGGCAAAGGCATCTAGATCAGAGTAATACTTCCTCAGCCTCCCTGTCTGTAAGCAGAAGAGACAAATTGTGGACTATTATGTGCAGGTATGTACAGGTATAGATTGTTACCGCCCATGACAAATCCATTTGTAGCCTGTTTCTTGACCATTTTAATTCTTTGTTATGCTCTTATGGAATACACCAACAGTTTAATTTAATTTAGGATAATTATTTTTTAGCAACACAAGGTTTGAAATGAGTAAATCCAGATTTAAAATTAAGCAGAGCTCTGTTGTTCAATTAAAAATTAATTTAAAAAATCTGTAAGTATAAATGAGGAAGGAAGACATTAAATTTCAGCTGCTGCATTGTTTGCTAGCTAACTAAAAAGTTAACAAAATGTTTAACTGTTTGCCAGATATTGATTTTGATAAAAGGTTAACAAAATATTATATTGTTTGTTAGGTAGCTAAAAAGTTAAGAAAAAGTTACATTGTGTGCTAGCTAGCTAAAAGGTTTGTAGCCTTATTAACCTAGTTATGATAGCTTGGCAGTGAAGCTGTAACTTCTCCTGTGGGAAAAACTTAGTCGGCCAAAAGAAGGTTAAAAAAATGATGACTGTAAAGTACAGAAAAAAGAGACTGCCTGGCAGCAACTGGCTGACTGTCTTAACAGATCATAAAACTCAACTGGGGTCAGTCTGTCCCTTAACCTTCGTCAACAAACTTTATTATTTTGCTTAATCCATCTCGAAAAGGCAGCCGTTTTAAAAGTTAAATTTCCTCAATCATAAGTTAAAGTTAATACTCGATCACATTTTAAACTTAATTGTAAAGTTTTGGTGCAACAGAATTAAATTCAGTCTAGGAGTAAAAGTGTAACTTGGGTTTGAGGAGATGTTTAAATCTAATCTTTCTTAAATATAGCTAGTTTTAAAGTTTGGCAAACATAATTTAAGGTTGAATGAACATTTAATCCTTATTGATGCAAATCAGCCTCAACATGGACTATATTTAACCTGCACTGGTGCAATTCTCAAGTAGCTTTATTAAGACATAAAACATGTAATGAGCCTATATAGGTGCATAGAGATGTAACGTGTTTTTCAACAGACTGAGCAGTCTGCAGCTGTGAAGTGGAGATGTTAATGACATAAAGAGAGGAGATGAAATGACAACAACTTAGAAGATGCTCATCTGTTCACTTGTCAGCTTTAGTGTTCATTACTGAGGCAGCAGATGCTGCGGGGGCGTTACCTGCAGCAGGCAGAACATGGTGTGGCCTACATTGAAACCGTGCCTCCAGTTGTGGTAGGTGATGGAACGGTAGCCCTTCCTCACCGTGTACATCCATCTGGTCAGTGTCTGGGATGGAGAGACGGAGAGAAGGGAGGTGGGATTCAGAGAACAAAAAAGAAGAGACAGAGGACATAGCATAGCACATAGCACATCTAAGTAGAGGAAACACAAAAGGAGAAAGGACTAACGATGGGTCAATTGATGATCACATCTATGTTTATCTTCTAAGAGAAACAGAAACAAAACTGGGATATTCTCCAGATACAAAGGACCCTTCACACCGCCAGCACCATTAGGAGCATCTCGTTAGATTCGGCTGACTCACCTCTGCGGGAACTTTAAACTTCTCCACAACTCCAAGCTCAAAGAACATGCGAATGCCGGCTTTGATGAGGTCGAACTCTGAAACAGGGAAGTCGCTGAAGGAGAACAGGTACAGATTCTCTCCGTTGATGTTGTCAGCTGGCGGACACGTTCCTTTCTGAATGAAAACAGTGCAGTTCACACAGAAGACATCCATGAGTCATTCAAGACTTAAGAAGGGTAGATGATTACAATGTAAGACTCCAGATACTTAGCAGTTATGATACATTATATGGTATGTCAGTGCTTTAGTGAGTGAGTATACTCTTAGAAAGGGTTCTGAGTGGAACCATTTCACTAGGGGGTTCTGAGGGAAAGGTGTATCCCTCTCTGTTGAGTTCTAGGTACAACTCTCTGAAAGAGTTCCAAGTGAAACCCAAATGAAAAAGGTTCAACCAGGAAACAAAAAGCGTTCACCAATGGATACGAGCCAAAGAACCCTTTATGGTTCACGTTAGCACCTTCATTTCTAAGAGTACAGTACAGTATTTTGTTTTGTAGTTTTAAACAGAACATACCAACATTTTGTACATCTCTTTCTGGTCGCAGTCTTCAGGCTCTGCATCAAACTTCTCTTTGGTGTTCTGGTCATAAAGGAGAGGACAATCATTCATAACATTTACATTCAACCCATGAACTTGCGAGATGTTTGCAAACACTTCAGATAAATGCTCCAAGACGTGACGCTGTAAACTGTTGTGTCATCGTCTCAAATGTGAGTTGCCGAATGGATCCATCAGACCTTTCATTAGTCCTCTAATAGCTGCTATTGGAGGACTGCTACTCAAAAAGCCATTTGCGGCGCATTAACCTTTGACTTGCTTTTAATTCCGTTGTGAGTGGCCTCTTGATCGAACGCCGAGACCGATCAAAGGCGAGAGAATACGTGCAGGAAAGTCAGGTTGATACTGACCAGAATGGACTGCAGCTCATCCTTAGTGCATCTGGTCTGGTACATGAGCATCTCCTGGGCGATGTCTTTCCTGTACTCCATGCGGTTCAGCTTGTCGTAGGTGTCGCAGTTCAGCACCGACCAACCCAAGAACTGGGTCAGGGCCTGGTACCAACAACGAGAGTGAGAAAGAATGAGAGGGAAAAAGACTCATCCAAGCAACAAGCAACTAAGCCACCCCAATGTATTCCTAATTACTGTTATTATCTCATTAAGTAAATAGATCATTTTCATCATGTAACACATGGGTGGTACTAAAGCACACCCCATATCTCAAAGAATTACGAAGTTACTGCTTTTTCTCATTAACATGCAAATTCATGCTGCAACAGGCTCCAAAATCAGAAGAAATCTTCCCCTTTGTGGGGGAAACCCTGTGGTGTAAAATATATCACGACATCCCACAATGAGACATGCTGTCTGATGGTGACGAGACATAAACAGAGCCTGTGTGGTGCTGACCTCAGTGATCTGCTCATCGTGTTCATCAAACGGTTTGCCGTCTTTCCTGTTGAAGAAAGTGGCGATTCCCACAATTTCTTCTTTCTTGTTGACAATGGGCAGGGACAAGACGTTCTTGATGACAAAACCTGTTTCATCCACAGCCTCTTTCTGAAATACATTGAAATAATACATTTAAACCCTGCAATCACATTTAAACTAAGGCTCCATCCTTCTTAAACATGAAAAGGAAATAGAAAAAAATTATAAGAATTTCCTGTAGTCTCTCAAGGTAAATGTTTGTATGACAGGACTTCTATCTCTCATACTATAATTTACTAAAAAAATTAAAAGTGTCCACTTTCACACTTTGCTCACACGGCGTAACTGAAGGATTGAATGTATGTTGTGGGGTTGCAAGTTTTGTGCATTTTCCTTAACTGATCATCAATTGATTAATCATGAATAATTTAATGAGATAATAAAATAATTAATGAGATAATAATTTTTTTTCTGTCATTGAAAGTTGAAGTTAATTAATCATCAATTAATACATTTTTAATCAGTTAAATTCTTAATAGCAATTAATATTTAATTATTAAACATCCCTAGTATGTATAAAGTGAATGGCAAATTATGTTTTCATTATATTATATGTATGCATGCATGCAATATTTATTTCAGTTATAAAGACATACGCTTTTTATATATAAATATATACCAAAATAGTGGTATATATTAAGTGTGTGTGTGTTTATATAAGACACTTATGAATGTAATTTAACCTATTTCACATCTATACTGGAAATTGAGAATGAAGTTCACAATGACCATTTGCATGAGTGTTTATTGGTCCAAAGTGGGTGTTTTGTTTTGTGGTTGTTACAGCACGATCAGCACAGTTTTTCCCAAAAATATACACAACAAAAGCAATACTGAAGTTAAATCTAACTTTATAAAATTTATATTTTTATTATTATATTTTATTTAAATTATAAAAAAAATATTTTTTATTGTCAGAATCGCATTTAAGACATTTTAAGACACTTAAAGAATTCAGAAAATTCAGATTACTGAAGTTTACAATTTTTAACATTTTGGTTTCACTAATGGTTACCCAACTCACAGAAGTTTGATATTACACATCTACTGAGGATATTGTATGTGGATTTATTGTCATATATATTGTAGTACTTGTATGTTCTCAAATTATATAAGCCTCATATAGATCTTCTACCTGGTTTTACTGACTAGTTTCTGTTAAAAGATGTAAACATTGAGTCAAATGTATCTATGTCTTTTCTGGACGAGCATCAAAACAGCATGATATAAAACCTGCACATTATACAGGAGGGACCTTCAAACTGATTCTGATGTGTAGTCCATTGTATCTACACATGTGAAATCAGCTGTATGGTAGACACCATGGTGGCCATACACAACTGTGTGTCCTACATGTGGATGGACTGTAAATGTGTGCTCACCTGGAAAGTGAAGTAATCATCTGCAGCCACGTTCATCATGTTGCAGATCTGCAGGCAGTCACATTAAAAACATTAACGTCTGGTACTCCAAGTACCCCAACCTACATACCATTAGCTTATTTGTACGCAAAATGTAAGTATTTATAAGTAAGTCATACTCTTATGCCTGTGTTATGTCAGTTATTATCACATTGCAATGAATGTGGTGCAGTGTCCTTTGTTTCACTACATTTTTATGCTGCTACATTAGATGTTGATATGTCACTGGGCCTGTTATACAACTTTTCCACTTGATTTTCATTCTTTTGTAATTCTAGTGATTCTGATAATGAGTTGCCCTGCAGCCACTGTGGGAGACTTACAAAGCCGTTCTCCGCCACGTAGGTCGGCAGTCCGCTAACCAGAGCCCAGTGATCTGCAGGCGGACCACTGAAAACAACATAAAACATACAGAGTGGAGTGAGTTGGAGTGAGCAAATTTCATGCATTATGTTGCCTCTGCAGAAAACATGCTCAAATAAGAACTCATCAGAAAACCCCCAGATTTGTAATGTATTATTTGTAGCTAATGCTGCTCACGGTATGACTTTGATTTCTTCTTTGCCTTCCAGGAGGTAGTCAATAATCTTGTAAAAGTTCACTTCCTGTATAAAAAGCAGAAGCTTTGTTAGAAATTATTGATCATCCTCAAACTATGTCAGACAATAAAAAAGATGAAGAGACTATGATTTAAAGTAGAAAAACGAGTTTATTACCCTGCCGTCTGGCGTTTTTGGTCCTTTATAGGGTTCCACATCTCCCAGTTTCACTGGCCATTCATCATAGAATTCCTGCAGGAGGAAAAAAGAAACACAGAGAATCATAGTTTTATTTATGCCTGTAGCTGTGAATGCTATCTATTCAATCCTGTCTGTTAAACTGAATCTATTCTGCGAGACTAACCTTCTCTTTGGTCATGTCCAACAGGCCCACTGAGTATCGCTCACATTGCAGATAGGTCCTTACAGTGTAGAGCGCTTTGTGGAACTGCCTCTCAATGTCTGTCAATTCTTCAAACACTTTACTGGCCGACCAGAGCAGCACCTAGTAGAAAAACAATCACGTTTAGTATACAGCGAGAGGCCTGTTCACTGCATCAGAAATACTGGCAAGTAAGTGAAGGGAAGTTCCCTCTGGATAATATCACAGTATTTTAAACAAGGATCCTTAAAGCACTTATTTACAGGGTTTCTGCAGGTTTCAACAGGTTAAATTAAGGCATTTTTAAGACCATTATGAATTCAATTTAAGACCTATTTCATATTGCAAAATGTAAGTTAATTAATCTCTAATGAATTCATTAGTACATATTAATCTCTCAGACTAATGGAATCTGCTAATCCAAGCCCATGTCTTGTCTTTTTTTCATACTTAAAGGTCATTAGTGGTTCCATCTTGGTTTCATTTTGTAGTTGTTTCAGTGTGATCAATACACTTTTTTACCTCCAAAACACTGAAATTAATGCAACTTTGTAAAATTAATGTTGAGTTCATAATCCAAACAATTTTTAAGACGTGTCAAAATCATGAGACAGATAAGGCCTAAAAGTCACATCCCTGGTTTTGAGATTTTTGAAAGAATCTGCGGAAATCCCATTATTTATATAATAGCCACAATTTTGTTTACCTGACTCCTTCTGGACTCTACATTGAACATGTAGACTGTGTGATGCTGCAGGGCGATGACTTGAGCAAAGTCCATGTACTTGTGGAAGAGCTGTAGACAGAACCAGATTAGAGGTTTCATTAATATGCAACAGCAGATTTAAGACATATGAAGAGCAAAGATGTGATTTATCATTTAAAGTGAGATGTGTATGAATAATATGTTGGGTGTATAGACCATGTAAACCATGCTTGGCTAAACACTACACACATTTTGCAGGTGGATTTATGTAGAAATACATTCCATAGGTCTTTTCAGGCTGATAAAATTCCTTTACAGTTGCAAATACCAAACCATTTGATGATATATCAGGTAAACACAAGTGTGTTTTACTTAATTACTGAGGATGTTTTACCCAGTAGTGATAACATAAAGAGAAACAGATGTAAACAATCTGTCCACATACCAAACACAGAGAATACACAGATGTCAGACATTATAATGAATGTTAGCGGTGAAAGCTTTTATCCTGGGCATCATCTTCATCAATCCCCTCCTTAGATCTCTTTACTCTTGGTTTTCAGCTTTGACACAACTGAGAATCAACCTCCACAGTCTGTAAAAACATCATTTTCATCTGACCCAGTTCAAGCTTAATGGAGCTGCGCCTCAGTGTGAGTTCATATCTTCTGAATAATCAAAGACAGTAGTGAATGTGCTCTGATATAGACTACACAGATAACATATTCTCAGTTAAATCATTATGGCTTTTTTTCCCCCCAAGTTGAATGCTCAAAAGCAACCATATCAAGTGCAGTCAGGTCTGATTGGCTCCCACTGACATAATGGGAGTGTTTTGCACCCCGCTGATGAGATGTAATTACAGCAATAATCTTTATTTAGCTGCACATTTCAAATGACAGAGCACACAGATAAGCAGCTATGAATATGATGAACACAGAATTCCTACAAAATATGGGGCATTTTAGCTGCTTAAGACAAAGAAGCCTTAATAAGGAAACTAAAATAGTTACATTTAGGTTTCCTACCTTCTCATCCTCTGCAGAGAATGCATCCGCCCCTATTTTGTTGAGTGCCATGACGACTCCAAGGCACTCTTTCTCAGCCATTAGAGGGAACGTGAGCATGCATTTAGTCTTGTATCCAGTCTGTTTGTCCACAAAGTCACTAAACTTTTTGTTCTGCATCGAGAGAGAGAGAGAAAAAAGCAAAGTTTAGCAAAGCAAAGATTTATTTGAATCCAGCGGTGAACATAAAACAATTCATTCTATACAGGTCATTGCTGTTTTCATGTGCTCATTAACTGCTTGTCAGATCAAACAATTCATATTCACAGTGTATCTAATATTATTATTTTTTTTCAAATAGAGGGCAGCATCCTGTCTGATCTTTTAAAATTAATAAACTATGATTTGTTATTGATTCAGTTATCAATATTCTATTATAGACTACACGTGCTGCATTCACAAGATGGGTTGTTATATCATCACACTTTCTTCATCTGACTATTTTGATAATTTAATTGATGCAATGTTTAATGGGGATGGCAGGCATGAATGCATGATAAAAATCTTAAGAAATCATTTTGATATCTGCTGAGTTTTCGTAAATCTTGCTGCACACTAAAACTGAATCCTATAATAAAAATACATCAAATCAGGTAATGCAAAATAAAACCCTTCCCACCTATTTGATTCTCACACTAATTCTGTATCACTATATCAGTATTTGAAGATATTTTCAAAGCAACAAAGGCGAGAACCTCATCATGAATGTTATGCATTAAATAAATCTAAGTGGGCCTTCATGAATCTTTATTCTACAATTTTAACCAGCATTTCTTTGTATTCATTTAGTTAGCTATGTACATACAAATTTATTTTGTAACTATAATCTTTTGTAAACCAACTTCATTGTCATGTCATCATCCTACTGTCACTGTAGTCTATCTTTCTGTTTTTTGAACAAACATAAAATAGACTTAAAAATGAATGAATAGAAACAAGTGTGGTGGTACTTTATTAACTGGTCTCTGTACTGTGTAGTGTGAACATTTATAAAGAAACTCTTCAGAAACAATGATCTGGGTGGCCTACAGTCCTGCAAATGACCTTCAGCTAACAAGTTCATGTATATCTGGGAAGTTAGATAAAGGAATACCAGTTTTTAAACCGTAACACCTGATAACCATCATTGATAAATGTTAAATTGATAGTTCATTAAACTTAAGTTAATACCTCAAAACAACAAAATTCTAATTAATAGTGTTTATTAGTGATGCTATAATTTATAATCAAATGTGTACTAATGTAATCAGAATGTGTATACACACATATACGTTATAAACTTTTTTATATTGCACAAACTAATGACAAAATACAGTGTTAGTAGAGATTATTAGCATTGTAATGTTTGTTAACAGTAAAATGACTATTAACTGAACCTGAAGTAACTATAAATTTACAATTTTTAATTATGGAGTTTATTATAAACTGTTGTCCATTAGTTTGTGTAATATAAAATCATCAGTTCAGAAAAGTATCAGTATCAGTGTATATGTTATCTGATATTTTGTACAGAAAATATTTAAGATTATTATTATCATTATCATTAAAAGTATAAACACAGATCTGCAAACAAATGATAATATTATATAACCTACTATATTTAACAGTGAAATAACTATCAACTACAGTTTAATTAACTCTTATTTTACCATTTATAAATTATGCTTATTATAAAGTGTTATCAACTTATGATAAAATATAACATTGTATACAATATTAGCATTTTAACGTTTGTTTTAGCAACTTTTAATTTGCCATTTATTGGGTGGTCATTATAAAGTTTTACCTTTTTAATACCCACCAAGGTTATGGTGGTAGTTTTGGCAAATAATAACTTTGCAAACCAATATCTCCATATAAGAGAATTTGCATTAATATTAAATTTGCAGAAACAATCAAATCCATTTAAGGTAATTTTCACTAATTTTCACTACAGAAACAAATGTCTCGATATAAGGGTTTTTTTTTTTTTCAAATAACAGATTTGCAGAAACAATCAAATCCATGTATGGTCATTTTCTCAGATTAAAATTTTGCAGAAACAAATATCTCCATGTAAGAGAATCTGCACTAATATTAAATTTGGTGTAACAATCAAATCCATATATAAGGTCATTTTCAGTGATGAAAACTGCGCAGAAACTAATATTTCCATATACAGTAATTGTCACTAATAATAACTTTGCAGAGACAAAAATCTCCAGATAAAGTGACAGCTTCAGGGTCACGCACACACAACTCTCTAGTTTCTCACCGCGGAGACGTCTGGGACATTTTGTGGCTTTTTGGAATTTGCGGTGTGGCCCACAATGCCCATATCGAGCGGGAAGACGATTTCCCCCTGCGGATGGACCAGGTTCGCTTCGTATTTGGAGCTCGGTGTCACGTCAAAGAGGCTGGTGGCGAGCTCAAGTATTCCGTTCCTGCCCCGGCAGTAGTAGTAACTGAGCCTGTCGGCCTGTATGATGAGGGCGACCCTCTGCAACACTTTGTGGAGGGACTGCTCCATGGGCCCCTGCTTCTGCATCTCCTGGACCAGCTCGAAGATGATGGCGGCCTCCTGGATGGCGTTAACATCCTTGAAGGAAGCGGTGTCTTTCACCTCGACGGGCGCGGAGAAGGCGGCGGACAGGGCTTCGGCGCGGATTTTCTTATCGAAGTACTCTTTGGCAAACTGCGGGTTGTTCTCCAAGTACTTCTCCACGCTATCCTTGTCTGCCATGTTGAACTCGTGTAGTTTGGTATTCCCGCTCTCTTTTTCACAAAAGCATCACCTGCCCGGAGGTTGAGAGCGTACAGGGGGGGAGCTGAGCTGTGGCCTACAGGGCTGTTTGGATCAGTAGCATCCTCCTCCGCGGTCCCCGAGGGAGTCTCTAACTGCGCATCCCGTGTCCACCGACGGGCAGAATAGGACAGAGTGCGGCTTAGAGGCTGAAAGGATCAAAGTGGCCGCTAATTAATGTGACGTCATGACATTAAAAGCCCTGCTTTAAGCGTCCTTAACCCGCAAATCCCAGCGCTGATCATTTTATATCGGGCAATCCTCCTCAAATGTGGGAGGAGGCAGGAGAGAGTGTTGTCGGGTTGAATGCCAGGTGGGATGCATGGGGTTACCTGAGGGAAGCGTGGGATGGGGGCAGGTGGTTTTCACAGGTCCCCTTATGAGGGGTGTCAGTATACAGTGCAGACAGATACAGGTGCACCGGGACCCTTGTGGTGAAGTGACCAGATTTCTGAAATGAAAACCAGGGTCGTTTCCTGTTCGGTGGTAAAATATCCAACTGAAATGAAAAGGATGATAATTCCAGTTTTATGTATTTGCGCTGTAATAAACAGATGTAGGCTGAATGATAAACTTACATTGTAAAATGTGTCAGAAAATGATAGTTTACGCACCAAGTGTTTCTCCTTCTTGTCCGATCTTAACTAGTACGCTATTAAGTAAAATACCTGTGTTTTAACAGATTCCAGTTGCCTCATTTTTGTATTTTATCTCAATAACATTGTTTGGATCAATAAAACGTCAGGCTCTATAATCATATCTTTAGGCTTACTCCTCTATCTCCTCTGCTTTTCTTCCTATCCACTTTTTCTTTGGAACACAGTCAAAACAGGGACATTTCAGTGGATAACCAAAGCTGGGGACAGGCCACCAAAAATGGAGATGTCTGGTCACCCTAAAAAAAACCAAGCCCTTCATAGTTTTTGTCAAACCTGTTTACTTATTAACAGACTGTTTTACAGCAGCAATTTTGACAGAAAATAGTAGAGAAAATACAGGTGTCACAAGTGGAAATTCGGGTCATATAGAGTCAGTGACCACCAATCGGGATTTCAACATTGATTTAGTTAAAAAAAAAACTGGATGATATTCTGTCTTAATATCTAAGACCTCTTTTTGTCCTCTTTTTCAGTTGGCTAAAATGCTCCAGGCTACAACATCAGTGTGTCACAAAGCACAACTTTGTTCAGTCAATATCTTAATTTGTTCACTTCTAAGTTGAAAGAACCATGATATTGATTAGCTTGAGGGCGTCTCTCCACGTCATATTTAATTGATAGGTGAAATCTGGACAACACAAACATGTAACTTCAATACATTTAACGTTTCATACAAAATGTCATCAATACAAACTAAACAGGCTGTGTGCTGCTAATAAGAAGCTTCCAGGACATCAAAATGAGAGAAGTTCTTAATGTAAAATACAGAAATTCAGCCTCTTGTTGTAGCCTAGCGTGCATGTGCAAGTATTGGCGTAATGGTTATAGCTTTGACTCCTCCAGGGTATTTGCAACGGGACGTAGTATAAAGAGCAACAGAGAAGTTTACGTGGACAGGAAGGTGTGGTGGGTGAAACTTTCACCCAAGTTATCAGGGTCTGAGTCTTAGGTGTGACTTTTTTTTTTCCAGCAACTGAGAAATCTGGATGTAGTTCTGTAGTTAGGGTCCAAAGTGACAATAGGCTATGATTTGCACACTGTAGGTACAAAAAGTCTAAATTTTGAATGTTCAATCAATGTCTTTTTGACTTGTGACCATAATCATTTTTTAAATGTCTTTTCAAGGAGTCAAGGGACTTGAGAAAGGCTCTGCTACACTAAATGGAATGGGACCTTAATTACTATCATTGTTAACATCTGTTTTTTATCCCACATCAATATGTCTGCTGTGAAAAAGGTCTACTAAGTGTATTAAGCTAAAGCAGGAGACACATCAGCTCTCTTTGCCTGAAGTATCCTCCAAGCGAGCCAACACTTCATTACTGCTGTTCTATCCTGGTTGTTGTTGCTGTACCTGGAAGTACCTAAATAGTGTCAGCTACTGGCAGTGATCGTGTTCAGAGCCATAATGCTCGTCTACTTAACTACCTGCTCCAAATGTGTGGGCCTACCTGTGTGCTCTAATTAAATCACCATCATGGAGGTATCAATTCTAGAACTGGAAATTGGCCAATTAGTGAGACTGGAACGTCTGAGAACAAGGGCCTAAACAAAGATGGCTGGCTATTATTAACTGAGTGTACTGTCTGGTTAGCTGCTGGCAGACAGGCAAGACAAGGAGTTTCCCACTATTTTTTGCTGTAGGGATTAAGGCAAGCTCATCAAGGGAGAACTACAAAAGGTGCGTGTGTGGGTTTATGGATGTGAGGCATTGCGGAGATAGCCTGTTGCACCGTGGGAGAAACTGGTTGGGTGAAGAAAGACAGGCAACCAGATGGACAGACAGACAGGCAGCCGAATGTAATGATGAAGGTGATAAATGATGAAATATTTCTGATAGTCATTTCCAGTGCTTTTCTAACAGAACTGAATCAGTTAGGTTTTTCAAATGTTTTCCAGATTGTGCTAATTTTTAACAAATAAAATAAATCAGGTTTTTATTTCTTTTTGTGTGTGCAGACATTTTTGACAGAATTTGGCTCTTTGTGTCAAAACTCTACACACAAGCCAAATGAGACTCAACACTGCAATCAAAACCTAACAATCCTTTTTTTAAACTGGCATTTTTGCAGCAAAATGATACACCATGCACCCCTAGAATTACTCTTTAAAAGCAACAACAACAACAGCAACAACACTGCTATCTTTAGTACTTTAGTAATTTTCTCATGCAGGCTCCTGTGAAAGATAGTTCAAGTACATCTACTCACATTTCAATGGTCACAAACAGAGAGACTTTAGGAAAAATACTGGGGTTTTTTTATAACAAAAAAACACAAAGAAAATTATATGATACTGTAAACTCATGGGAACAAAAATAAGTACAAGAAAAATACTTTGCAAGGGTATACAAAAAATTGTAAGGGATGGGGTGGGTGGTTTGGGTGGGTGCCGCCAATTTCAGGTATGTTTTGCATTTTGTGTTTTTTGATTGCGAGGGATTTCACTCATGAACAATGTGTCTAAAGTAAGAAACAGTTTGTAGGGTTTTGCAAGAAGTGTGTTGCAGAATTGCAAACAAGTTGCAAAGCAGAAAATGCGTCCTTTTGGTGCTTTTTGTGAAGTTTTGCTTACAAAAGTTAAAGGATTTGATGCTTTTATCTAAGCATTCACTTTCATTGGGTAAGCAATCAGCAAAAACAGTAACTTTTACTGAACAGTCACAACTGTGGCCACAATTAGCAATTACAGCATCACATCACACTGGATTTATCTACATTTCCCAAGATTCAGCTAAGTGAGCTGCTTTAAAAAACATTGCCATCAGGTGGCCTAACTGCAGAAAACAGTCAGCAAACTTTGTATGAGGGCACAACAGCCCGAGCCACATGTCATCTGTTTATTTTCCCGACTGTACATTAGCCAGGAGGAGCCTTAAAGGGACAGAGAGTTTAAATAAAGTAGCAAAATTTGAATGAGCTTCTGGCCACAGCATCTACAGGTGCAGCCGTTGCCATGAAAAGATTGTATATTTGTGGCAATGTGAGAGCATTATCATCAAAACACCTTAGTGCCTTAAACTCAGCACTTTCTTTTGTAACTTATAAATTCAACTTTTTTCATTTGTAACAGGAACAATGGGATATGTCCTCTTCCACTGCTGCATAGCCCTGATTTAGACAATGGATGAAAAGTTCCCAAACTTAACCTTGTTCACAGTTCTTCTTTTATTCAGAACTAATTAGATTGGAAAAACACCTTAAGTGCTGTAATTTACTTGGTGCAAGCGCCTAACTGTGTAATCTTAATCAAGTAATTACCAGTTTATGAACTTAACTGGTGCAATCTATTTCAATCCAATTCAGTCAGCTTGTTGAAAAGGTTTCAACAACCTGACTGGTACGTTAGGCTGGAGGTAGTAGTGGTGTTGCCTGATTGAATTGCATTATATTTATGTGGGTGGACAAAACACCCACATCGCCTCTTAGAAGCATAAGAGCCTATTTGGAAGCAGTGTATTTAGCCATGAGGTGTTTTGCTCAACCTCCTCTTGAGTTACTTAAGTTTCTCCCCCCATCAAAACAAGAAACTGCCTCCTGCTTTAAGTATGACTTTACTATTTACCGCTATACCACCCCGAAAAATCTTAAATGCATACACAGACATGGCAGTGTACATATTTTCTTGGCCAATCTTCACGATTATGAAATGTCGCACTGGCTCTGGCCACATTCCAGCTGCTATTATTTCTGCTGAAAGTGAGTGATTGCACTGTTTTTGACCGGCCAGGCCTTTGGTTATGCAAGCTGCAGATGTTTGGCACTGCTGTGCTCTTTCATTCAACCAGGCCCTCAGAGGAGCAGTTACATGAACTCAGCGCAAAACAACAGCAAACTACCTATAAAAGTCTGCCACAGTAGATTTAAGTCTGATGAAACACAGACCTGTGTTACAGAATAGTTTAGGTATTTCTTTTAACTTGTTAGCACAGTGAATGATGTGCATTTTAACTGTGCAACATGGAGCAGCAGAATAAAAGTAGTATTAGACCCTGGTCTTGAGAAAACAGCATTTTTTAAAAAAAGGAAATAAAGAGGGTCTTGTGTTTGAGATTATATCAGTATGGGACCCGTTTGCTTTGGCATAGTGTTCACAGGAATCACTTCTTAGCTTTTGCTAGTGCTATAAACATTTTCATAAAAACATTTTCACAAAAATACACCGCTGATCTCTGATTGATCCCTTAAATGACAACAATGCTTTGAAGGCAGCGATGCCGGGATGGTTATCATCGATGTGATCACATTATGTTTGAAACTCCAGACCTTGTGTTCGGACAAAATGGGATTATCTCTCTTTCACATTGATTATTTTCTCTTGTGAGTGGACTTGAGCACTCTGTCCACCATTTATACAAACAGTGCTGGGAGTCACTAAAGAGTCCCCTGACAGCGTGATTGAGCCAACAGCTGATGCAATAATACAGTTGCTGCTGGGAAACATGCTCACCAACTGTGACATTTTAGTGACATTTTATTAAAGCTAGTACAAGGACGTTTTAAACTAGTTATGAAACAGTCTCAGTTTAATACAGATGTTTCTATATATCTACACAACCATCCATGAGATGATTGACTCTTTTTATATAGTTGTTTTTAATGCCTGCCACTGGGTCTGATTGTCCTTGAAACCAGATGAAACCAAGCCTGTGTTTACATTTTCTCAAGCAAAGTTAAAGTGAGTAGTACTTTCACCAGTTAAAAATAAACAGGAGAATATTTTTCTTTAGATAATTTTATTTTTGATGTCATATTTTGGAGTTATTACAGCTGGAACACTCCCTTTACTGTCCTCAGTGGCCTCCAAAATCAACAAAATAAGGAAGGTCCTTGTAGTAGCTTTAAAAACGAAAGGGCTCAAGTCCAGTTTTTCCACACAAAAAGCATGTGCAGTCAGTCCAAGCACGCAAAACACTTCACTGAGATTTATGATGTGAAAATGTAGTTTTGTGCCTGTGCATGTGCAACACTCAGGCTGTAACTTCTTGCAAAAATCAGTCATCAGTGACCAAATGACAAAGGATAGAACTTAAGGTTGTGTGGAGTGTGACAAATTTGTGTTTGTGTCTACATTGTACAGCTTATTCAAGATGGTCCTTTGTCTTTCATAAGACCAAGAGTTCCTCAGCAATTCTGAAAGGAAAGCACATTTTTTTAGGGGGGATATGGAGGGGTGGTCGGCCAAATGTGCAGAACACACAAATCAATAGAACTGGGGGGCTGTGGTTATGTAAATGTTTGTCCAATGAAAGCCAAGCTAGCAATGGGAAGAGCAGGGGAGGGTCAGGTCTCCAGAAGTCATTATGCAATACAAGCCAACTGTATATAAGGCCAAAAACCTGACAGAAAACCAGAGGATCTCTCTGAACTGTCCACATTTTGCTAACCAGGTATGCGCTTGACAATGGATTTTTTTTTATCACACATTTTAATTCAAAGTGTTTGAATTTTTAACAAATTATTTGTAACATGTAGTTGTTGGATTTTGTTACTTTATTTGAGACTTGACTGGAAAGGATCTGGAAAAGGCTGACAATTGTATCGCTGTTCCCTGCTGTGTCTCAAAACCACTTTCCTCCTGACTTATGTCTTTTCTGTCTTTTTTTTTCCCCTTCCTCTGAAGTACAATGCTGTTTTACGTTGTGGCCCTCTGCCTCCTGGCTGTGTCCTGGGCACAGGACTGCCAAGTGGCCAACTTCCAGGTCGTGCAGAACTTTGACAGGACCAGGGTGAGTTGAAAGTATAATGAAATTTACTCATTTGTTGGATGAAATTCATATCAGCTGTGTCATATAATCCTCAGAGTGTTTTTGTTGAGTGTTGATTTAGAATGTGACTTCAGTTTAAATGACTCTTTTTGTATCCCTGCTTTCATTTCAAATATTTTATGCTATGAAAACACTGAGGTGTATTTCTTTCTCACAGTATGCAGGGAAATGGTATGCAGTAGGAAAGAAGGACCCAGAGGGTTTGTTCTTAATTGACAACATTGTGGCCAATTTTACCATCGAAGCAGATGGCAAAATGAGTGCCACTGCTAAGGGCAGAGTCATCATCCTCAAGTAAGGTTTCTTCTTTACTGTGAAGTGTTTCATTTGCTTAAATCAGTATGCTTCTTCCTCTGTTTAATGCTTCCATTTTGTCACATCTTTTGTAATGCCCTCCTCTCCCTTTGACCTTTAGCAATTGGGAAATGTGCGCTGACATGATAGCCACCTTTGAGGAAACCCCTGACCCTGCCAAGTTCAGGATGAATTACTGGGGAGTCGCATCCTACCTGCAGACTGGAAGTGAGTTGTGGAACATTAACACTGGGCTTGACAACAAATTCAAGGAAACTTCTTAGCATTAGCTTTTGGCGTTATTAGTCGATATTATGTTGACCTTCAGACAACTGTTGATTTAATTTAATCATCAACTGTTGCTCTTGGGTCTCTGTGACCCTGACCCAAACTGCTGTTTTTAACTGAAATAATTGCATCACTACATCCACTTTCAAAGTCTGTCATGGATGTGGTTGCTTGAGGACAGTAAAATCAAGTTTGATGAAAATCTGAACTCTCCCCTCCCCTCCTGCAGACGATGACCACTGGGTGATCGACACCGACTATGATAACTACGCCGTCCATTACTCCTGCCGACTACTAGATAGTGACGGAACTTGCCTGGACAGCTACTCCTTCATATTCTCTCGTCATGCGACCGGTCTCAGGCCAGAGGACCAGCCCATAGTCACTCAGAGGAAGAGTGAACTCTGCCTGCTGGGGAAATACAGACGTGTTGCACACACCGGTGAGTTGTTATGCAGTGATTTATTGATCCGTGCATTTTGGGAGTCCGTGTAATTGAATAAGGTGACATAACAAGTGAATGATTGACTGAATAAATTGTGTAAGTCCTTGTGATCACTGCCTGACATGAGCGACTGAAAACATGAAATCCCTTATCAGTAACGAAGCTTTAATATATTAAAATATAAGATTTTTACATGCATGACGCAATGACATGTTTTTATGCTCATGTGATATGTTATTCATAAGCAAAATGTTGTGTTTTCTCTCCACGACAGGCTTTTGCGCTGTGTAATAGTCTGTTGACACGTCTTTGTGAAGCACCACCCTCTGGGACTGCACGCCCTCTTCTGTTCCTGGACTCAATCCCACCAGAGTCCTCTCCTCTCTGCTGTTTTTTTTTTTTTTGCTTAACAAAGAAAGTAGCCCAAATAAACTAGAAAATGGTGAACTCTTTTATTTTTTTTTAACAATTTATCCTCAACCGGAAATCAGTGGAACTTGCTTTCTGTACATATCAGATCACTGAAAAACAACTTCTGGAACTTCTCAGGCCAATGCAGACAACTGGTCTAATTCAAGTGAAGCTGAACCGTCAGCATTACTGCAGCTCTGAACTAAAACCACCATGTTTACTTAAAAAAACAGGTCCACAAGCCACTGGCTTTGCTTTTACACTGAAAGACTTACAGTATCTTGTAGCACAAAAGCAGGCACTGTTTATAAACCTTGATACATACCTATTAAGTCATGTTCTATATATACGCATACTAGTTTGGTTGTTTCTTGATTGTATGATGTATACTTCTTGATCCAGTTTTTGAAATAAAACATTCATACCGTGTTGGCTCGCTCAATTTTTGATTGCCTTGAAATATTTATGTGTATTCCTGGATTGCAAATAACAAATTTATATTGTTTGGCTTTGGATTCAGTCAATCAAAATATATGAAACATATATACACAAGTCTGATTTCAAAACAGTTGGGATGCGGTGTTAAATAAATAAAAACACACTGCAATGACTTGCGAATCCTTTTAAACCCATCTTCAATTGAATACGGTACGAAGACAAGGTATTTGATGTTCAAACTGATAAACTTTATTGTTTTTGTAAATAAACACTCCAAACGTAGTGGAATGCTCAACAAACACCTGTTTGGTAAACAGGTGATAGGATCACGACTGGGTATTAAAGGGGCATCATTGAAAGGCTCAGTCTTCATGAGCGTGGATGGGGAACAGATTTTTTTCTTAAGTGGTGCGTATGAGTGATTTAGGAGAACTTGTCATCAATTTTCTCATATTCTGAATTGTAAATGTACATATAAAGCCTATAATCATTCATTCTATGATCTATTATTACCTGCTGTCAGGTGTACTGGCTGTATTCTGTCTTCAGTCTCCATGATGAAAACTTCCTCTTAAATTGATCGCCTCTTACTGTACCCGTTTTAATTCTTTTTTTTTTCTGAAATCATTATTATATCAAGACCTTTGCTCTTTATTTCAGTGACAGTCCGACTCTGATGCTGATGTTGTTAAAATGACAGATTTTCCTTTATAGATTCCTGAAAGCAGGACGTCAAACTCCAAACTCATCAAGTTCTTTTTCTTTTTGATGCTTATTATCATGAATGAACACCTCCTGACACATGGGGCAACCACTGCATTAAAAACCCACATAGAGTACTATATGAGCTCCAGAGCACTTCAGAAAACTGTTGTCCACTGATGATTTCCTCTGGAGTGAACAGATTACCTTGAAATCTAGTATAGCATTCATGTCCACCTTAAACTTTTTTTTTTAATATCATTTTCACATAACAATGTGAAGTTTCTCTTCTTATTCCTGCGCTGTATTGAATGACGTATGTGCAGTTTGACTCTACAAGAATGTTTTCACATTCATCTACTGAAAATGTTTCTATGTCATTTATTTTAATGTATTTCTATGCTCCTGTAAGGCCCTTTGAATTGCCTCATGTCTAAATGGTGCTATAGTATAAATAAACTCGCCTTGCCTCATTGAAAATTGAGTAGATGCCATTTAGAAGATTTTAATAAGATAATTGAACTCTGAAAAGAACACATCAGGTGCAATTTTTTCAAAGTATCATAAACTATATACATGTTAAAACATATCCAGTGTGGATCTTTAAATCAGCCTCAGATACATTTGAGTGTTTCAGGCTAAATAGCAAATATTAGTACACTAACAAACCAAGATGACAACATAGTAAACATTATACTTCCTAAACAGCAGCATGTTAGTATGCATACATGAGCCTTTAGCTCAAAGCACCAGTGTGCTCAGGCTCAGCATCACAGAGCCAAGTGTGCTTGTACACTCTTGTATTTTTCATATCTGAGCCTTTAGCATCACAGAATTTAATGGGTCACAGGGGATTATAAAGATTGACTTAATGTTTTTTTCCACGAATACCTTGTTACTTTGTAGATTAAGCTAAAAATTAATTATGGATGGAAACATCAGAATGTGTTGCATCAGCTCTCGGTGGTAAATTGAATACATTGATGTTGCCTCATCCTTTCAGTATCAAACTACAGCTAAGTGAACAATACAAAGCCAAGAAGCACCAAGCTGAACGTCAGTGTCTCAGCCATCTCTTCTCCACTGTGGATCACAAGTGTCATGAAAACTATAGTTTTAAATGATACTTTTGGCCTCAGTGTACTGTATAAACTTTATTTATGTCTATTTAGGAACAGACTGTTGCATTGGAGGGAAATTCACATCTTTATTGCACATTTTGTACAGTACAGTGCATGGCAGAACAACTTTGGAGCTCATGATTAGAACAGAACAAAAATATCTTTCAAAACAGCCAAAAAACAAAACAACTAAAAGCTGACAGTGTATCAGTGTCTGTCTGTCTGTCTTAAGTCTGTGGTCACATTGCCAAGGCTGCAGGAATAAAGGCACCTTAACCCCTTTTCCCCTACAGAGAGGACCTTTACTAATCCTCTGCCTTAAATAGTTTAGTACAAGGAATTAGCTCATGCAATCTCATTGCAGCCTCATAGGGCTGCAGGCTTGAAAAGTCAAGGTGGAAATGTAAGTGAGCTTCATTTGAACGGGGTAGAATACATGGACAACCTGGCACCATGAGAACTTTTAAGCCGCAGGAGGAAGTATGTTTAAAGTTGGTCAGGTTAGGTTTAGGCAAATCAAAGTATAGATCTTGGTCATGGTTATCGTCACACACTTTGTTTAAAACTAGACAGAGAAAAACTGCTACACGTAGATCTTTTTCCAAAACTGGTGAAAAAGCTGGAGTACAGAAATATTTTTCCCTATTATTTTGTCCTTCACTTCAATACTGTCAAAATAACAAATGACCATTGATGCATAGGGATAAGAACAATGCAAAATATGCCTTAATATTACGTATACTGAGGAAAATCTTACACAAAACCACCAAAGGTATTAATTATTGAGGTGGAGGGAGTGGAAGAACAGTGTAAACTTTATATGAAACAATAAACTGTACGTCCCATGACAATACAAGAAAGGCAATCATAAACGCATTTACAGAACTATATAATTATGATTGCTTACATTTACAGACAGTAGTTCACTTGCAAAAAACAACCCAAAAATAAATAATTAAATCAAATACACAAAAAAATTAAACTGTCAGAATACTCCAAGAGCTTCATAACAAAACTGAAAAATACAAACGCACGCAAAAATGAAGGTAGGAGACTGCAGAAATAAACATATGGAAGGAATATAAGAGTTCTTTTTCAGTGAATGATCAAATCAGTCTTTGGCCTAAATGTTCTGCAGTGGAAGAAGAACTGGAGTAAAACCATCACACTCATTTAGCATGAAATTGACTTTTAAATTTTGTTTTAAAGTGATATGGAGAGGAAATATGCAGCATTTTAAATTGTCCCTCAATTAATATAAACATCTTACTTGTGTCTTTACCAAGAACTAAAGCTGCTGTTTGGCCACACTAAGACAAAGACCCATTTGAATATCTGTTGGAGTGAAGACAAAATGACGATTCACCACAGCTTATTCCATAATAAATTCAACAATGTTTAAATCATTGTTATTAAACGTATCATATATTTGTATCCAGTGATATTTATGACAGCAGGAGTATTTCTTCAAACTAATCATCCTAAATGAAGTCTCAGTCACTTGCAGTTAAATCAGCTTTTGGAAGTTAAAACTTCTTCTACTCACCTTTGTTGCTCACAAGAGAGTGCTGTTTGTCAAATTTGTTTTCATATTTTTCTCATGCATTGAATAGTCCTAAACTGCCTGGTCATGGCTTTCAGATTTTCTGTCTGTGTGTAAAATACACCGCAAGGGGTAAAGGGATAGTCGGATGTGGATAGGGACTTATCCATAGTCAGTGTAGCCAGTTTGGAAAAAGCAAGGAAGAGCACCAGCACAGAAGTTAAACCATGTATAGCTGTCGACAGGGTCAGCAGTCTTACCCTCAGACAGCCAGACAGCTCCTTTCACAAAAAACGAATTTGCAGAATTTGGCAGTTGCTTGTCTTTCGCTGCCTTTGTTGGTTAGTTTGTTTGTGTCATTGTGTGACTTTGGTGAATCTGAGCTAACCTTTTAAAGTACTAAAGTCATGCAATAACACACACTAACCGGCAAGGCAGTGATAGTCCAGCATATGCTGTGTTTTGTGAGGTGAAATTACTGCTGCAGAAGGAGTTTTAGGGTGGCCTGTAATAAATTTTGCTGCTGACCTGTCCACAGCATTACCTAGCTTCTGTGCTGGAACTCCCCTCTGCTTGTCCCAACCTCTGTCTACTGTAAGTGATACACTGACTCTGGATAAGTACTTCACACAACCCCATCAAAGAATTCAAACCATCCCTTTAAGTTCAGTTTCCTGACTGGATCTTGTGATCTAATCCAATGACTCCCAACCTACTTGGGATGTGACCCATTAAAAGAGGACAACTTTTACTTGTTATCCACTGTCACACACAAACTGCATGTCAATATGACCAGGTTAACCAAATAATGTTTTTTTCCCTTTTCATTTGAAAACGATTTAAGGTGGGGAGGTACAGAAAGACTGGGGGGAAAAAAAGAATAGCTACTTGCATAAAGATATATTTTTTATTACTTTGCTATCTTGCAGCCTGTACAGGTGAGGAGGGGTCCCAACATCACAGGCTGGGAACCACTGATCTAGACTCTCTTCTAGCTCAGGCAAAGCAGTAGTCAATGTGAGCCAGGAGCTCCCGGTGACGGCTGGTGGGATAAGGGGCCCGACACTTTGGGCACTCCAGGAAACTCTCGTCCAGGAGGTTGGGGACTTTGGATGGAGATGTGGGACCATTAATCGTAAGATGCTCAAACTCCCGGCTGTTGTAGGAACTGGGCTCTGAGAAACGGGAGTTTGGCTGTTTCTGAAACACAGAATACCATTTGCAAATAAAACAACTGAAACGTTTTTAAAATGCACCAAAGTAAAGTTTCCACTGAAGGTGCTGGGGAGAAGAGCCATTGAAATAATGTGCAGTAACACTTACAGCAGACTCCAGTTTAGCAATCTGATCTCGGGCCTTGCGGAGCTCCTTCAGCATCTTATGTAACTGGTGCTGCATGCTCTGGCGATCAATCTTTTCATTCTCAAAGTCCTTGGCAGAGAGTTGGATCTGAGGCAGGGGAAAAATATATGAGAAGGAAGACAGCCAAGGACTCAATGTACTTAAAATGCACAGGGGAGATCAGTATGGATCATTACTTTTACAAAATAATAGTCCCTCAAAAATAGCTACAACTACATAACATGTCTGAGCTGATGGATTTTTCACTCATGCCTGGAGAGTAAACATTGAAACTGTGTTATCAGTAATGAATGATCTGCTTTGAATCCTCACTTCACACAATGTGCAAAGAATACATCAGTAGTTGGAATGAAGACTTTGCACCTTTTCATGCAGATGTTTGCTTGTTTGAACTGTAACCTTTGAACAGTTTTTCTAGAAAACAATTTATTTCACAGTTTTACCTGTTGCTCTAGTGCTGCGATTCTCCTCTGTTCTTCCTTTTGGCTCAGGAGAGACTTCTGCAGCATGTTAACCTGTGAAGGACAAACTATCAGCAAAACACAATTCTAAATTCAAATCCTTTTACAGTCAAATAAACCTGGGATGAGATTTTATTCAAAGTGGCTATGAGGAACTTTAATATTGATTTGGAGGCCCCTGTGGACAAAACAAAGTACAGTAGAGTTTTCTCCACCATAAATATAAAATATAACGTGAAAAAGAGGAAAACTATCCTCCTGCCTTTTTTTTCAACTGGCTGAGTACTACTCTCGGTGACTTTGACTGGGAAAAATATAAATTTGGGCTCTTCTGGCCTTTATGCTGTAAATTGTTTCATCTGATTTTGAAGAGAATCCGTCCCAGGGGCTTGCATTAAGAACAACGACAGAGAAATAGCCAGTCTTCTTGCTGATGGTCTTGTTTGCTGATGTAGGTCATATAGAGGCATCTATGTTAAATTAACCATGTTTACCCCAAAGTATCTGGAACTTTTAGTCCCAGGAACTACTTTTCAAGGAACCAAAAGGTTCCTTCAGGCTTATATCTCTGTTTCTACCACTGTTTAAGGACACACGAAGATTGAGAAAATTAGTCCAGTGACATGTAATTTTTGCGACTATACAACAATGGCGCCATGTAAAGAGATGGTGCAAGTACTCGACAATTCAGAAATGTTCAGCGATTCAAGCTGCACCCCAAAAGTGTCTATACTTTTAAAAAGTACGACCCCAATCAATGACTTTTTTTGAGGGTAAAATAATGTCCCCAGAACTTAATTTAGACTCTGGTCCCTGTAGTGGAAATGCACAGTTCCTCCAAAGCTTCCTAGTCCCTGGGAAGGTTCCTGTTGGGGAAACGGCCACTGACTCGTGAGTGCTTTGATATTATGAGGGATAACTTTTAGAAATGAACAAGTGAAGGGAGACTACAGGCACAGACAATGTATACAAGTGTTACCTGCAGTAGAAGTTCAGCTGATCTCTTCCTCTCCTCTTCCAATCTGATGTCCATACTCTCCAGCTCCACTCTCTTCCTGTCTGCCCGCTCAGATGACACCTTTCTCTCCTTACCTAACCTAAACAAACTGAAGATAAGCCATACACAGCAGTGTGCTTCTCCCTGGGGTGTCGGGTGATGCACGGTACACCACAGTAAACCAAAAAAATCCCAGGCAGCGCACGCCAGGATACTAGGATTGACACTTATGTGAATACATTAAACACAAGTGTTTTTTCATGACATTGCTGGAACTCGTTTTTTTTGTTTACTCTCAAGAATAAACTTAAAGAAGAAATCTCTGATAAATTTATGGTAAAAAATCATAAAATTACCATGATGTGTCATCAGAGATCAAAGGAACATATTAAGTTGAAATTCTTGCTTCTCTGACAGCGATACAGCCATGGTATCCTGCAGTGCTCCTGTAGCATCCCAGAGCTTTCCTAAGTCTGGATCGGACAACTCACTTCAACCATAATTATATTAAATAGCATTTCGACCTATTTTATATACAGTCTATGGCTCCATGTCACTATTTGGATTGCTGTACTTGTTTTTGCACACACAACTGCTACATATTGCTCCTTTTAACAGTGAAAACACACTAGTTTGAAATTGATTTACTGCAGCTATTGTTTGCACATTTATAAAGGTTTCATTAACCAAGGTCAGTGAAACATTTCACTGGTTTTTGGCAGGAGTTGTGTCCCAATAAATCTGCAGTCTGACCTTTTCCAATCATACGCCTGTGCAGCTTCTTTCCACCGTTCAGATTGAAAAGATAAACCGAGTTGATCTGAAAGCCTCTTCCATTTAATTTCTACTCAGAGAGCGGACTTGTTACCTGTTGCTGAGTTGCTCCGCCTGCAGCAGCATCTTGGCCTCCTCTAGCTCCTTGCTCTTCTCTTTGTACTTCCTCAGTAAAGAGGAGAGCTCGCTGCACTTGTCCTCATACCTCCTCTGCAGTGCCGACATCCCCTCCTGGAGCCTGGTGACCTGCTCCTTCTGAAACTGCAGCTCAGTCTCAGCTTTTATGGTCTGCAGAGCCACATGAAAATTTTTAGAACATTGTAGACTTTTTTGTCTAGATAGCATCCTGCTAATTAATTAGAAAGATGCCTGAATCTAAGGAATGGAGAAAATTAACAGAGTTGTCACAGTTGCATTCAGATTCAGTGCCAAACCAAATGTTTGAATGGAATGCATGTCAATTAATTTGCACATAATTTTTTATAAAAAAAAAAGACTGAAGAGTTTCTTAGGATATGAGCAGCACAAGCCACAAAAAGTAGAATATAAGAATTAATTAGGCAGTAAATATTCATTAGACATGAACATGAGTCCTTACACCTTCAAAGTCTAAACGAGTAAACAGTAATGAAATAAAATCCTATAGCTTTTACCTGTTCCCTCTGCACACTGAGTTCCTGTTGGCTTCTGGTGACCTGCTCCTTTTGGGTCTCCAGATCTTTCTGAACGCCCAGCAGCAACTGGTCATAGCGGCTCTTCAGCTGAGCATCCTTTTCTGGAGTGGCTGAGGTGGCAGAAGTGTTAGGAGGCAAATAAGCTAATCTAACATGTCAACTGCAATCTACGTGTTTAAACAACTTAAATTTAGGACTCTTTAAGACATTTTTAAAACCAATTTCACCTCCATACTGGCAAAAAAGGACATGCATAGTTGCATTAGTGTTTATTGGTTCAAGGTTGGTCTTGTTTTGTATTTGTTACAGCGCGAAATGCAATTCTTTTTCCAAAAAACACATTTAAAAGCAAAGCTGATGTTAAACCCTACTTTATAAATGTAACATTAACTTCATAATTCAATTTAGTAAGACCAGTCAAAATCATATTTTAGAGTTTTATGCATTCCCTGAATCTAAATGTCACATTTTGGTACTAATCACTGTCGACATAGAAGATTAGAGAAAATTTCACCATTTACTGTAATTGTCAAAGCCAAACAGTCCTTACTGCTGCTGTTAAGATTTTTAATTCCAGGATTAAAACTTTACTAATCTTCTCTCATCTCCTTTTCCAGCTCAAAGCCTGGTGTCTTTCAGTGTTTAATGTTGTGGCTAAAAAGCTAATATCTGAATCAAACTGCATAATTTTCCCTAATTTCCCATTTTCACATCTAATCCTGTCTGTATCAGAGCACGAAACTGTTTGGTAAGTTGTCCTCACCATCAGAAGAGGCCTTGTGTTTAGTTTGCTGCTGCTTGGTCTGGGCCAGCTGCTGCTCCACCTCCAGCGTGTGGGCGAGGATGGACTGGACGTAGGCCTCTCTCTGCTGGTCATACGTCAGCCACTGCTGGTTCTTCTCAAGAGCCTGGAGGTGGAGATGCACAAGACCTACACTGACTTACCATATTCTGTGTATTTGGACATTAAAGCTGTTCAAATCAAAGACAAGTAAGGAAAAGACTGTTTCCTCAGGGACAGGAGTTTGTAGTTGTGATGAAAAACCCTTGTCACAAAACCAAAGATTGCTTTTACTTTCAACATGTAATGAAATACCCGGTGTGTTCTTTGTTGGTAGTAACTATTGATATTAACATAGAAATAGATCCTGGACATTTTGGAAATATTGACTGATGAACTTCAGAGAATTATTTAATTCCCCTGGTGCTGAACAAAGTGTAATGGAATAAAAAAGCTTAAAATATTTAGCCGATGGAAAAGGTATTTCAATTACAAAGCAGCGGTACAAAAACATCTTCTAATATCAACAAAATTACAAACAGGCTTAAAGAAACACACACAACAAATCAGCGACAGGACTCACGTCTCTCAGTTGATCTTGTACCAAAGCCAAATCTCCAGGAGGTACCTGTCCGTTCTGGAGAGAGAAAAACGCACTTCTGAGATAAAGCCAAGTCAGACACTGATCTGTAACCAAACAAAACTTACAGACCTGGTGAGTAACAGATTACATGTAAAGGGACTAAGAAATTAGGATATAAAGAAGGGGAACTGTATTTCGCTGTCCTGTGGAAGACCTTCACTGTCATGTTGTTATTCGGGTCTGTCGTTTTCTGGGGAAAATCCCAGTAGACACTAAAAACAGTAGGTTTGCCACAGGCTTAAAATCACTCGAAGGCTTGCAGGTTTAAATTATTCATCTTTTTAAAACTTTAATAATGCAAGGAAAAACACTGTAGCAAATGATCAATCTGCGCACTACTTTTTCAGAGACTTGGCCATATGACCTACGGCACCATCCCTGGGGCCAATACCTCGACATCCATCCTTAGAAGTCAGTCATCTCATAATTCTGTCACCCTGACCCGGAGGTCACGTCTGATCCCATCCAACGTCTAAGCATTACAGTAGACATGTAAACGATCATCTCTGTACTAAAGCTCTGTGAGCTCTTCCACTACCAGACATGAGCTTGTCAACTTTTTCCAGATGGATTTAAGCGTATGTCCCATAAGCCAAGTCCACTAATAGCTTTTGTGTATCCAAGAATGAGGGAAAGAGTGGGTCAGGGTCTGTTGGTCAGCTTATTTCTAGTAATGCGAAAGGAGCTAAGCCAAGGGTTTGGTCAGTGGAGAGCATTCCTGGAAAATTACCACTGGGACTTAAAGATAAGGAAATCCAATGCAGTGGCAGCTGAGAGACACTGATTTAAACAGAGGACAATATGTCTACAAGGGGCAAATATTCTTTTGTATACATAGTCTGCATTTTAATACTTTCCATCTTAGAGTTTAAAAGTAGTGAAGTTAAAACCAAAGCAGGGTTTATGCAAACATTTAGAGAACATTTAGATTCAAAGACAGCATTTCCAGCTTTATGGTGACCTTTATAAGGAAAGGAAAAAACTTTGTATGTTTCTTGTAAAAATCTGCATTTTGCTCTCTCTAGGGGTGTCATGTTTTTCCAAATCCACATTCAATCTGACTATCAATTTTAAGGTCACACTTCCATTCAAACATTTTTTTACGCGAAAAAAGCCTTGAATCATGAGGATCAATAGATCAGTGTTTTCATGCCCTGAGAACAGTGCTGCAAACAGGGTCCAGCCCCGACAAAACATAGCAAAACATTTATTTAAACCAAAAAGGTGGTATGTTGAACAAGCGCACAGTACTGTGCTGCATCTTTATTATGTCGCTGCTGATTGGGTAACAACTGCAACACACCCACTAAATGGGAGAAAGTGTACCTGAAAAGCTGTTGCACATCGTTTTGAGGAAATACGTTGTCCAGCCTGGAAACCATAGCAAAACCGTGCACAGCGTTTTCAGACTGAACATGTCCCTGTGTGATGTAATGACCAGTAAGCTACAATTGTGTCGCCTTTGAAGTGTTTTTTTTGTTTGGACACATGCAGGACGGCACAGGTAGGTCGAGGTGGAGAGAAAAAAATTAACGTGAACTGAGCAAACAAAAACCCAAGATATGGGTTTCAGAGTATTTCAACTTACTCAGGTGCAGCATCTATCATTTCTACAGAAACAATACCTTCGTCAGAATAAACAAGACACGCTTTATATTCTATGTTGGCTGATGCACACAGATTCCTTCACCCTGACTGGTACTGGAGTTTGATTAAGACAGAAGAAAATCAGGAGGCATTATACTGAGGGAGAGCTCTGGGGAAAACTGGGTGAAAATCAGGAAAATTGGGCAGCTTTTCAGGATCTTCAGTCATCCGAATTCCTGAAGTCTTTACTTGTGATTTTGCCGCCTATGCCTCTCTAGATGCCAAGGAGAATCCTGATGACCGCTCTCTAAGGGTGTAGCGAGGGCCTGCTGTGCTCAAAGCATCAAAGGGTTGACCAGGGAATCAGAGCTGCCTTTTGATAAGGAATAAGAGCCTACAGTTATGAGGGAACTGAGTGGCAACCACAGATTTACCAAAGGATCTTTTTTTCTTTCTCTCTCCCTCTTTTTTTTCATTACCCTTTTGTTGATGGAATTAATATTACAATCCTGTAGACAAAGTGTCACTTGGACAAAGCTGTTATTTTATCCTTCACAGAACTACTATAAGTGATGTGTATGTTTGGATTTACAGTGTTTTAATTTTAGACATGTATGACTTAAGCCTTTCATTGCAGCAAATTAGTAGGGCTGCTCCAGGGAGAAGGTAATGTCAGAAGCAGGAAATCAATCACAAGTCACACAATGCCACCTAGTGGGCACATTAATAACTACATCTGCATTTCCAAACAAATGGAATAGAGTCACTGAAAAACAATTTTGACTGAAATGCAATTTCAGCTCATTTTAGGTCCAGGTGCCACAATGATGACAAAACTATGACCAGAGGCAAATATCATACCAGTCTGGATTAAGTTATACATTAGCTTCTATTTGGTTCCCAAATAGGGGTCCATGACACTCTACCAGGGGGTGCATGAAAAGTTTTCAGATTCATTTATTGATATTATCATGACATAAAAAATCTGCTGTCAAAATAGCTGTCAACTACTAATTATTATAATTTTTGTCACATATTTTTCTTCATCAAAAAATGGCAGCTTCTTGGATACTGTATTTGGCCATATTGCAATATTGATAATATTTTGATTAAATGTGCAGCCCTACTGTCAATTTGATTGAATTCATTTGGACAATCAATGATCAAACTGAAAGGAAAGTTCACCATAATAATCCCCTATGAAACATCCCAATTACGATTCAGAATGCTGGCATACAGACATGTTATTACTTAGAACTGCAACGATTAATCGAATAATCTAATATTGAATTGATCAGCAACTATTTTGATAATAGATTATTCGGTTTGAGTAATTTTTTAAGAAAAACGCCCCAAATTTTATAAGCTTCTTAAATATTTTCAAATTTTTTGCTCTTCAAGGACAGTAAATTGAAAGTCTTCAGGTTGTGGACAAAACAAGACATGGGAGGACACCATCTTGGGTTTTGAGAAAGATTTTTGACCATTTCCTGGCATTTTAGGGACCAAACAACTACTCAGTTAATCGAGAAAATAATCAAAACATTACTTGATGACAAAAATAATCATTAGTTGCAACCCTATTTTTGGTGAATATTATCTAAAATGATCAGAATCTGCATTTTATTTTATGTATGCATATGTATTATTGAATCATAACAATACATATTGTAATATGTATCACATCTCCAGAGTAAAAACACAGGCTACATCAAACTATTCCCAGGGACAGAAATGAGGAAGTCTCTGGTATATTTTCTATCTTGTATGGGGTCCTTGGCTGAGAAACAAAATCCTCTGCTCAGACTTGAAGCTCAAGTCAGTTAATCATTAAAATGGAATGTGATTTGTCAGAAATATTACAATCCAACAAAAATAGTTCCTACTGCATCAGCACTACAGATAAGCAAAATATTAGAAGGGGAGGCAGAGGACTCAAAGCTGTTGCAGGATTTAATCCAGGGCCAGGGGGAGAAAAACATGTTGTCAGAGAAAAGGATAAAACAACTCGACCAACTTTGCTCATCAGTGATTTCTGATAACATTGTTGTAACTTCTTCCTCAGATTTGTTTCTTAACAGCCACAAATAAATGTATTTAGAACATCCTAGGGCTAGTCATCAATAACTAAAGTTAGGTTACGGAATACACACTTTAATTATCAACATCATACCATTAACACTTGTCATGACCTACAACAGCAAAAGTACTTAGACACATTTTAAGGTCAACAACATAATTACAAGACATATTCCATTTAAGCTAATTGGCTGCGAGGAAGACATGAGCGGGTCCACGTTGAATCAGTGGCTGCAGTATTAAGATTTTAAACAAATAGAGATGCTGCTTGTAAAACTTTTATCAAGCACCTAACCAGTTCTTTATTCATTCATGCATTTGTTCGTGTGTGGAAGTGATAATTGTTGGGAGATGAATCATTAATAGGTGCACAAATTAATTTTTGCTCCATCTGCTTCACATGGAACAGTGCTGTGCATGGAACAGTGGCCATGTTTCCTACATTTTATGCTAGTTGACTTTTCCAAATGTTCACACTAGAGCTGCAACAATCAATCAATTATTAAATTAATCGTCAACTACTTTGATGATCAATTAATTGGTTTAAGCCCATATTCTCTGATTCTAGCCTCTTAAATGTGAATATTTTCTGGCTTCTTTACTCCTTTGTGACAGTAAACTGAATATCTTTGGATTGTGGGCTAAACAAGATATTTGAGAATGTCATCTTGAGCTTTAGGAAACACTGATCAACATTTTTCACCATTTTCGGACATTTTATAGAGCAAACTAATTGATTAACCAGGAAAATAATCAATGCAAATAGCCCTAGTTCAACCAAAAAATTCAGGAAAGGTTCAGCAAAAATTTACTAAATATTGCAGTCAGTCCTGTTTTGGGTAATTTTAGCTTATTTTAATGTATTATGCGCTTATTTTTACTCCAAAACAATCTTGTTTTTTGAAATCTATATTGTTTGTCACACTGAAATCACATAAAAAATAAATAAATAAAAACATTTAGCAGATTTTCACTCTGCATCACAGCTGAAAAGTGCAATAAATTTTAAGATTCTGTTCGGGCCTGTTAATGAGGGGCATCTAGTCAGGTATCAAGAGTATAAGTTGGTCCACCTACCACCACCTGTGTTTCCAGGGACTGGCACCGGGTAGAAACAGTGACCAGCTGGTTTTTCAGGTTCTCTGTCTCCTGTGACAAGTTCTGGAACAACACGTCTCTCTGCTCAGCCTCCTTCCTCCGCTGCTCCAGCTGGGCCTGCAGTGATTCTACCACCTGAAATACACCACAATATGAAATGAACCGACCCAGTCAACCTGTATTTCTTTTTTTTAAACCTTTGTGTATGCAGAGACAGTTTACAGAGGACATTTAATCTTCTCTGAGTGATTGTCTGCGTTGTACAAATGACATGACAAGGCTGGCAGTCTTTTGGCATTACCCACTGAGCAGCTCTGGTTTTAGCACTTTTGTTGATGAAAGTTAATGAGGAAGAGGCAAGTGTGATTAAATCACATTACACATTCACAATGTCAAATAGCTGTTGTTCCATTTACCAGCATGCCATTTTCAAGTTTTAGCCTGATGCCGTTGTGACTAGCTTAAATTAGAAAACGATTTCTCCAACAATAGAAAAAGATTTCTCAGGGATAAGAACCTCACAGCTGATAGCATCAGTTTCTCCAGCAGGGCGATACACAGCGAAAGGGCATGAATGCTAATATGTACACAGACCCATGACAGCGAAAGATGGTTGGTTTATAAATATCAAGTGAACAGCATACACACCATGTGTTAGTATGCAGTTTTTTGCTGGCTGTCTAAACGTCACTTAGCTGAGCTGCTGTCAAAATGGGATAGAAGCTATTTCCCCCCCAACTGTTCCTGTGACAGCTCAGAGAAACTCTAGTATCATTTTTCCCCTCTTCCTGACAGTTGTCTGCTGCCAGCAATACATATGCCACCAATACGATGCCAAAAGTGCAACAAATGTTCACAAGTTGAAGAGTACTCTTGAAAAAAAGACATAGCTGCAGGTATATCTCCACAACCCGGACAGAAAACTGCAGCCTTGGGGTGTCCAAATCTTGTTTTTGTGGGTCCATGTTTGTTTACAGAGAGCTTCTGGCTGGATGTATCTATAGCGATTGACTGTAAATGTAATTTGTAAACATATATTACTGCAGACATGTGTCAAGTGTACATACCTCTCCTCCTCTGGCTGTCAGCTGCTGTCTCAGTGTTTGTAGTTCCTGGTCTTTAACAAGAAGCTGCTGATTGTTCTTCTCTCGCAGCATCTCAAGGGAGAGAATCCTCTAAAATAATCAACACAAGACACCATAAACACATTAAAATACAAAAAGAGACAAAAGACAAGAAGACAGGCAGAAAATGAAACAAACAAACAGTTCCTTTACCTCCAGAAGTTTGCTTTTGTCTGAGTCGGGTGGTTTGATGTGTTGTTTGGCCAGTTCATCAATCTTTTTCCGGAGGTGAGCATTCTCCTTCCTGACTTTCTCCAGCTCCGCCTCAGCCTTGGAGGCAGAGCTGCTGGATTTGAAACCCAACCTGGTGGCGATGGTCTCTTTAGCACCTTTGGATGTCATGGCTGCTTTGTTGGTGCTGAGGAAGTAATGTGGACTTCTATGAGGAAATAAAACATTTTACAGACTCATGTTTTTTTAGTGTATAATTCATTAGATTATATAAAGTTTTAATTAAGGCTGCACAATATGGTAAAAAACATATTATGATTTTTTTGAAAGATATTCTGATTGAGATATGATTTATAATTAGTAGGAGTGATCATTTATGTGTTACAATTATTTTCATTGAAAATCAGGATGATGGCTATATTGCGATATTGACAGTATTTTGATTAAATGTGCAGCCCTACTTTCAATTTGACTGAATTCATTTGGACAATAAATAATCAAACTGAAAGACAAGTTCACCACACTAAACTCCTATGAAACATCCCAACTGAAATACCAAAATGCTGGCATACAGACATGCTATTGAATATAAACATTTAGAGCTGCAATGATTAATTGAATAATCAATTATTATATCTATCTGCAACTATTTTGATAATTGATTAATCTGTTTTTAAACTGCTCTATGACAATAATACTAAAAACCTTAGGTCATGGACAAAACAAGACATTTGAAGACCTCATCGTGAGTTTTGGGAAACACTGATCGACATTTTCATTTATTTTTTTTTTCCATCTTATAGACCAAACAACAAATTGACTAATCCAGAAGATATTCAACAAGTTAATTGACTATGAAAATAATCGTGAGTTGCAGCCCTATTACCATTAATATAATATTATGCAACATTATTTGCAGATTATCAGAGTACGTTGATGAAAAAAAAACATTTATTTGTCAACACATCACACTTTGGATCTTCCCAGGCATTGTGAATTAACTTCAACACTTTTAATTTTATTTCCTCGCACATTGCACCGTCATTTATCCTCATTTGTCGAGATAACTTAATGTTAACTGGAAGAAATTATATATTAGACAGATATCTCAATGACAAAACTGACAGTTATTGAACGTTACATCTACCTCCGCACCTGTCTTTAGCTGATAGCGTTCAATAAATTAACGTTACATCGTCTCAGCTGAAGTCTGTCTATTTCGATACTATATCCTATGAAAATAAAAGTTACTAACACATAAAGAAAAAATGTTTAACACTTACGGGTAAGGCGGAATGAAAATATCTCCTCTAACTAGTCTGTTTGTGACAACAAGACCGTTTTTTTACCAAACGCTGTCATTTCCTGAAGTTTGAATTGCAGCGCGTTTACGTCATGTCCGTAACGTGCAGCGGGGTGCGTATGTTTACTATTCCGGGGTGTCTCGAGGCGGTGCAGTGCATAAAGTATAGCGATTTTAAAGTTCCATGACGAGGTAATTTAATATTCTAGGATTCTATATTATTTTGCTTTGCTTAATATAGATTTTATAATCCCATGAGTAAGGAAATTATTTTTTTAACGCTTTTTTCAATCTTCAGAGACTGATGATCTCTTTACGCCGGACTGTGCGCTGTACAGGATGAAACGAACAGGTGGAGGGGAACTGCCCACCCAAACTGGTCTAACGTGTGTGTGCGTGTGTATCTCGGTAACAACAATATTGCACGATGTCTTTAAGCAAGGTTTAGACAGACATTGAATGGCCACTAATGGAAAATGCGCTGCCAGGAAACTACTTCAACGTATATTTCCTGTGTGGTATTTGATAATAGCAAGCACTGGGGCCTAATCTCAAAAGACATCATAAGCGATTGTAGATGGGGTTATACTGCAAAGACTACAACAGGAAATCGACCATTTAGAAAGTAGAATCAGGTTCAGTGCCTCACATTAGGACTGGGCGGTATGACAAAATCTTCATATCACAGTTTTTTTAAAAAATGATATCGGTTTCACGGTATTTTTTTCATGCAACAGTGTTCTTAGCCACATTTTCTTCTACTGAGAACAGAATTACTGCAGCTGATTGTCTTCAAATAGCCCATTTTACTGTCACAAGGACTGTATCGTGTTTTTTTTTTTAATGTCCATACAGGTAAAAGCATGACCCCTTCAAAGTATGGTTACCATCACATGGACGATTATACAATTAAACGTTCCCACCCACGCTAGTCGGCACCAGAAATACTAGTCATTTAAAATATTTAAAAATGAAATATTTGTCAATATTTCATTCATGCATGATGCCAGTTATCTGTTGCCGCACGCCACTAGTCGGGGCTGCGTCTCTGTCAGACGGAAGCCCCTCTCACCCTGATTGTGTGAACCGATCGCCCTGGCAACACCGGATGTTTACATCAGCGAGGTCGGACAGATGATTGTAGACTGTGACAGAATAAGCTGATATATATTCACTCGACTGGAGAAATGTGACCGCATTAAGTACAGACACAGACATAAACCTGCAGGCGGAGCTGCTGCCGCTGCTGCTACTACTAGCTGCTAACGTTAGCCACACTGTGTGTCAGGCTGGAAGCTAACATTAGCCACACTGTGTGTCAGGCTAGCTGCTAACATTAGCCACACTGTGTGTCAGGCTGGCAACTAATGTTAGCTCTGGGTCCTTTACCTGCAGACACTGTGACCCTCTTCGGTCTAAAAAGGTGAAGCATAAGCATGTAAGGTTTGTATTGCACAACGCGAAGTAGCGCGAATTTCAGCGGCATTTCTAGGACGATTTGGCGATTGTAGATTGTGATTAACGTCTTCAAATGGCTCTTAATACACACAGTATTTTTTTCGGACAGTGTTTAACATTATAAATTAATACATTTTGCCTTGTGTTTTCTTAGTGACTATTCTAAATTAAATTTGGCATCTAATCAACAGAGAAATTAGTTGTCAGGAACACGCTCAAGCAAGCATACCTGTGGCGTTGGTGTGCAGCAGTGAAATGGGTCCCCGCTGAAACACTTTGCCGCCGCGCACGTTCTGGACGTTGTTTGGGCTATTCACCGGTATGGCGGTATATGAAAAATTCATATCATAACGAAAATAAAGACCGGTTTTCGGTACGAACCGGTATACCGCTCAGCCCTACCTCACATATAACAATTTTGCCTCAATGTTTCATAACAATAAACATAGACCTATAAGTAGAACACTATAAAGACAAAAGGCAATTGCTTCAAAACAAGAAGTATTGAGAGAACATTTAAAAAATTACAATAAAACATGGAAAATATTATTTTAAAAATATATCTGTACAGTTTCGTGCCAAGTAGTCTATTCGTCAGGGAATGTTCAGAAGTTCACAGTATGAAATATAAGAATATTTGAGATGTGCAAGATAGTAATCCCCAAAACATAGGTGGATGGGTTTAATAGTGGTACAAAATGTAAAAGTGTACAATAAGCATGAACAGTAAAATTCCAGCAATGTGTTTACTGGCTGTCTTTGTGTGTAGCCTACATAAATCATAAGCTGTTTTGCAGGTGTGTACGGCCTAAAAACGCAGAAGTGAATAGATTCAGAAAGAGACTGAGGTGTGCTTTTTCTCCATTGTGGGGAAGGATAATAGAAGGACAATGCAGGCTAATTATGATGAATTTTAGGATGTAAATAGTTTGCATGAACTACACTGCTGGGCTTACTTTTGATAAGGCTGAATACAGAACTAGGATTCAGGCATCATTGCCATCTACATTTGAAAAAAACAGTGACCGTTCTCTTTCTAAATTAATCTGAAAACAGAATCAAATCTGATGTTGATGCCCACAGTAGTCCAAGTTTTATCACAACAGTTTAATAATTACATGTTGTGTACTTAGCAAGTCAAGTGCCAGAATTTGAAGAGTTCATTTACAAAAACAGATAAACACTCATTTACAAATGTGAAAAATTTAAAAAAGAAACTAGAGAAAAAAAAAAGAACGTATCTGCCAAAGCAAATAAAAACATTAGCTCAGCAGATTCATCTGGTTCCCAGGCTAAATAAACATCATTTTTTAAATGAATAAACCAACAACAATTTGACTGATATTCCCATGAGTGCACAATAAAAAAAAACATGTTTTATGAAAATTTTAAAAATGAGATATCAAAATAACACCTGTTTGGCTGATATTCTTTGGATTGCACTAATAATAGTGTGGTCTTTGTAGATTTCATGTAAGATCAGAGAGGGAGCCAAGAAAATATGTCCAATAAATCAGCGCTTCCTCTGAACTGTTTCTATTTTAATTGTTGTTGCTGATTTATGCACACTAATCACAGTCATTGTGTGAATGTGAAGAGAACTATTCTTTATCCAAAAATAGTTTTCTTTTCAAAAGCAGTAAATCTAGATTTCCTCTTCACTTTGGGGTATTTACTCTCTGCCAGGAAAAAGTGTGATTTTATTCTCTGAATGTTAAGTCGAACTTGTCTTGTTTAGGGCACTCGTCGTTCTAGGATCAAAATTTTTATTTGTCTCCTTCTTTTTCTCCCCATAGAGTAGATGCCGCCACAGGGGCATTTAAAGGGTGACTTAGGATATTTTCCAACCCGGACCCTATTTTCCCACTAATGGGGACAGCAGTGTTTGAAATTGGTCCAGTATTGAGTGAGAGCACTGCAGCGTCAGCAGGGGCTGCAATGTAAGCCTTATGGGCAATTGGTAACAGTCAATGTTGTTTGTTTTGCCACTGTCAGGCTCAGTGTATCTGACAACATTATGGAAAGGATCACTACAGAGACAGACCTTTTGTTGACGAATAAGATCCAGAAACAATTTATCATTATCGCCAAAGCCACCAGACTCCATTTACAAAAACAATCATTTTATCTTTGTCAAACACACTTTATTCAAACTGAACAGAAACGAGATATAAAACTCACCAAAATTGTCTTGGTTCATCTTTCCACTGGTCCAATAATCACCAGCTCTGGTTTGGTTGAAATAAACCTTATAAACCTCGGATATCAGAGAAGCAGCAGGGAAACAGAGTGTACAGCCAGAATATTTTCACATCTAAGGCTTAAGTTGCCCTTTAAGAATATAAATAATTCCACTAGTGGTGCAAGAAATGTATTTCCAATCAAAATGCCAGTCCTGAATACAGTACTGCAATTCCTTTGTAGTAAAAATATCCTTTCACTTTTTTTATGCCTTTATGGACTGCGGAGAATCTGTGTAAATCTGATCAATCTAAAAAGCCTTTTAAGGTTTTGTGGTTTGGAGTTGAAAATATTGTCCTCGCTTTCATTTGAGGGCAAACTATGCCAGAGTTTAATATTATGAATTTGATTTGATCTGACAAACCAAAGTAATTCATTGTTGAAAACTTGTTTGTAAGTTGATTTTGACCTTGCCTTGAAAGCTTTTACAGAGGAACAAATTCAATAAAACTGGCAAAGGACAGACTATATTTGTGTGTTAGATGAAAACTGCTTGCAGCCAATAGAGTGTTCCTGTCAACTGTGAACTGTGTGTACTCTAACATCCAAAACACTATTATACCCAGAATTGCAATTCATATCAAAAAGTGAAAGTTGGCTTCATGCTGCTGAAATACACTTTTGAATTTGAATTGTATACACCATACTTTTCAAATTGTAAAGACCATATTGGCAGTGGCAGACCAGTAACTACTGTGTTTTGTGAGCCAAAATTACCAGTGGAGTCTGGTTTCTTTGGAGAGAGCAATATTTAGTGTATATATATATATATAAAGTCCAATGGAAAAGACTGACAAAAGGCATGAAGTGGTGAAAATATTCTAAATGTAATGTACACTTAAAATGATACTGATATTTTTAGGTGGAGCTTTTTTAAATTGGCAACATTTTGCTGCTGAACTTGTCCACAGCAGTTCATTGCTTAGCCCATCTCTGCTTTTCCAAACTTAACCACCATCTACTGTAGGAAATATACTATCGACAAGTACGTCACACAACTCCACTGAAAATAATCCTCTACTACCTCTTTAAGATGCCTACCTCTGATTGTATGGCTGCAGTAAATCAAACTATTCACACAGGCACATTATAGCCTTTGTTTTTCATTTGGAAATGAGTCCAAAATGAGTAAATTCATAAAATTATGCAGAATTATTGTTTAATTTTAGTCATTATGGTTGGCTGTTCTTCACTGAATTGTCCAGCAGCCACAACTAGCTGAGGAAACAACAAAATGTGGAGGCTGTTTCATGTCTGAGTCAGTGATGACCTGCTTGTGCAAAGGGTTATCCTAAGATCGCAGTTTGTTCATGTACCTTCAAAGTAGGGCTGGGCGGTATGACAAAATTTTCATATCACGTTTTTTTTAAAAAATCATATCGGTTTCACGGTATTTGACGGTATTTTTTTTTTTTCATGCAACAGACATTTTCTTCTACTGAGAACAGAATTACTGCAGTTGATTGTCTTCAAATAGCCCATTTTACTGTCACAAGGACTGTATCATGTTTTTTTTTTTTTTTTATGTCCAGCCAGGTAAAAGCATGACCCCTTCAAAGTATGGTTACCATCACATGGATGACTATACAATTAAACGTCCCCATCCACGCTAGTCGGCACCAGAAATACTAGTCATTTAAAATATTTAAAAATTAAATATTCGTCAATATTTCATTCATGCATGATGCCAGTTATCTGTTGCCGCACGCCACTAGTCGGGGCTGCGTCTCTGTCAGACGGAAGCCCCTCTCACCCTGCTTGTATGAACCGATCGCCAGCGAGGTCGGACGGATGATTGTAGACTGTGACAGAATACGCATATATATATTAACTCGACTGGAGAAATGTGACCGCATTAAGCACAGACACAGACATAAACCTGCAGGCGGAGCTGCTGCTGCTACTACTAGCTGCTAACGTTAGCCACACTGTGTGTCAGGCTGGAAGCTAACGTTAGCCACCCTGTGTGTCAGGCTGGAAGCTAACGTTAGCCACACTGCGTGTCAGGCTGGCAGTTAATGTTAGCTCTGGGTCCTTTACCTGCAGACACTGTGACCCTCTTCGGTCTAAAAAGGTGAAGCATAAGCATGTAAGGTTTGTATTACACAGCGCGAAGTAGCGCGAATTTCAGCGGCATTTCAAGTACGATTTGGCGATTGTAGACTGTGATTAACGTCTTCAAATGGTTCTTAATACACACAGTATTTTTTTCGGACAGTGTTTAACATTATAAATTAATACATTTTGCCTTGTGTTTTCTTAGTGACTATTCTAAATTAAATTTGGCATCTAATCAACAGAGAAATTAGTTGTCAGGAACATCCCTAGTACACACGCTCAAGCAAGCATACCTGTGGTGTTGGTGTGCAGCAGTGAAATGGGTCCCCGCTGAAACACTTTCCCGCCGCGCACGTTCTGGACGTTGTTTGGGCTATTCACCAGTATGGCGGTATATGAAAAATTCATATCATAACGAAAATAAAGACCGGTTTTCGGTACGAACCGGTATACCGCCCAGCCCTACTTCAAAGCAAGGTATCTTTAACTCTGCTCCGTAGAGAGAAGCAGAAAGATGGAGACATGAGGAGCGTTTCTCGATGTGGAGCACCAAAGTTTCAGAGCCAGCTCTCACATGCTAAAGCTGAAAAACTATTCCCACCTGGCTTGTCCAGCCAGCTAATTAAAGACTGCAGGGAGACAACAGCACGACAAGTAACATGTCACTAATTGAGATTAGGTATGAAACCTGCAGGAAGACTGTAATTTATCTGGACAGCGCAGCATTAAAAATGCCTCTTGGTTGATTCACAGAGCTGCCAGACTCTCGGCCTGGCCCCCAGGGTTTTCTCACCAGGGCCGGGGAGGAGCTTGGCTGATGGATCAGTCTCCTGGTGAGCCATGTCGGAATCATCAGCGGAGCACAAGGAGCTCCACCACTTTACAGCAGACCTCATGCTGCCCCGCATCACTGCTGGGCTGTGCTCCTACTGCCTGGAGCTGGGTTGCTGACCTGTGAGAGGCACACTTCATGTGCCATGGCTTACATTAGCTTGTGCCAGCCGGGCACACAATCTATCAGTGCAAAAGATTTTGTGCCCTGCAGAGAGCCACAAAATGCATAAACCAGATCACGTAGATTAGATCAGATCAGATGGAACCGTAATGAAATTTAGCTGCAGTTGGTAAACAGTGGTAATTTGCACATTCTCCTGTGTTACTATATTTTCCTCCTACATTCAAAACACACAAACAAAGATTAATTCCAATCAGAGAAAAGCAAAACTAGGTTTAAAACGAAAAAACACAGATTTAAAATTAAGTAGAGCTGTACTGCACAATTAAAAACTAATCTCAGTTTAGCTAAGTTTAAGTTTAGTGTTTAAACTGAAATATTATATTAGGCATCAACATATATATCATTGTATTGTTTCTAGTTAGCTAAAAAGTCAGTCAGCCTAGTTAGCGTATTCCTCATGACTCAGCAGAGAACCTCTTGTTTCTGCTACCAGCAAATGAAAGAAGAGACACCACATAAAACTCAATTTGGGCTTGAGTTCCATCTCAAAAGGACAGCCATTTTAAAAGTTAAACCTTGCTCAAATGTAAGTTTAAAGGTAATGCTGGGTTACAGTTTAAAGTTATGGTGCACCAGAATTGAAGTTAATCTAGGATTAGAGTAAAAACTAAATAGAGATTTAAAATGAATCTTTCTTAATTTTAAGCTAGTTTAAATGTTTGGTGCAACCATGTTTTAATTGGGTTTAAAAATTAATCTTTGCCGGTGAAAATCAGCCAAAGAGGTCAGGAGGGGTGGAGATTCTAAATTATACATAGGTATTAATGTATCAGTCTAGACCCGTAGTCTGTGCAGGATGTCTTACAGTCTCACATGCTTGGGTAGGCTGATGCCCCCGTGACCCTGGAAAGGATTAAGTTAAGTAACAGAAAAATAAGCTTCCTTGGATTAAACAGAAAAAAATCAGCTAATTCAAACTTCAAAACAGAGATTTCAGCATGTGCAAACCTGTGCAAATGTCATAAAACAAAGTGAGATGCATAATCCATCACTCATCATGATTTCCAGGTGTTTACGAACACTTTGATGCAGCACATGAGCCAGTGCTCACCACAGATGCCCACAGACAGCACAACATGTTCGGGTATGTTTGAGCAAAAAACAACGACATGTTTTTTCACGCCTTAACAAATAAAAGAATGAGAAGGCACACACCAGCAGGGCTGGTGTTCTGGAAGTAAAAGCCTTCACTGACTCTATTGACTGTTTCAAGTTCATTTTGTCACTGAAATCCACCCACAGATCAGCAGTCTGCACTCTCAGACTGAAAATGAGTGAGCGTGTTAAGTTTTGCAGCTGCACAATTCTATTACAATCCTGCTGACGTTTCCTGTATGCATGACTGGGCATTCTTAACCTCTCTCTTTGTTTTTTAACATGTTTGTTTGTTTCCCAGCTTGACCAGGCAACTTCTTTATAGTTCTTGAAGACACCTGTATACTGGCTTATTATCACTGCATGTATGGGATGGATGGATTATGAGTCTGACACTGTTTTGTCTCGGTTGCAAACCTCAAAGGTCCTGAAAACCTATTTTCTCAAACAGCTTATTTTGAGGTCCTACATGAACACACAATTTTCTGCAAGAGTTACAACAGTTTTCGTTATTTCACACGAGAGATTTCTTGTTCGGGTTGTTGTGTCTGTGCTCTTCTCGCTGGTTTGCTGCTTTTTACAATATGTTTCATTAAACCTGAATGTAAAATTGAACAGTGTAAAGTGTAAGATCCCACACTATTTTGGTTTTAGCTGCACACTGACAGGCATGACTCCAACCATTACCACCACAACAAAACAATATCACAATATTCTGTTATCTACTTTTTGCGGCTGGTCTACTGCTGTCTCAATCTGTTAGTTTGTTTGTGTTATTGTGTGACTTTAGTGAATCCTTACTATCATTTTAAGACAATGAAGTCACACAGTAACCCAACCAAACCAACAGATCGAGGCAGCGGCAGGACTGCAGCTCCTGGGTTCTGCGAGGTAAAATGACTGATTTCGCTCATGGAATCTGGTTGGTGAGGAGAGGGCAATATTTGGCTTGTATAAGAGCGATTTCCCTTCAGAAAAGGCTGTCTGATGACAGTGTAAAGCAGAGAAAATATTCTAAATATAGTGTACACTTGCTGGTGCAATGGTGGTGATCCTCTCTGCTTCTACAAACTGGGGTTGTGTTGACCAGTATTTACTGTAGGTAATACACAAAGTATCAATTATCACAAACCCCATATGAAATAATCCGAATTTTCCCTTCAAAATTTCTATCGAGAAGATAAGACATTACCATGAACAATGTCAAAGCTGCCATTTCAGATTGGTTTGTGTTAGGGAATTTTCCAGTCTTAGGTATCATACATTCAGAGAGGCCTGCACTAATTCTTAACAGACATACTGCCTTTCTTCTAGACAGTACATGCCCCTGTCTTCTCCTTTCAGATAAACAAGGGAACAACATGTTAGTGTTGCTATGGCAGCTAAGGTCGGAGATATGCTTGTCTTGTCTCTCTGAATGGAGAAGGCGTTAACTGTAATCTGGTTTGGACATCACTGACCCCGAGCTAATGGGAGCAAAGGGTGCCGAGCTGCGTTCTCAGACCTTTTGTATTCATAATTCCCTTGTTTGGATTTGCAGACCAATAGGCTAATTCTATATGCTGTAGATGTGTTTTGTCTGACCTCATTTGGGCATAGGTTCATCATGACCTTATCAGTGGATGTTTAAAGACTATCCCGGAGGACGGACACTCCAAAATCGAAGGGAACATCAGGACAAAGCGTGTGCTGATTATTCTTTCATTCTCCTTGGTCAAGTATTATTGAACCAGTCTCAGCGTGAGACATATTGGACTCCTGTGTACTTTCTCCTTTCGATGTATGGGCAAAAAGATAAAATCTACGACAGTTTGACTTTGGATCATGGTGCGTTTAATTCATTATCTCTGCCAGGGATTTTCTTCACACTTGGCACAAATGTCCACTTGGACTCAATGATGCACTGATTAGATTCTGTTGGTCAAAGGTCAAAGGTCACTGTGACCTCACGAACACATTTTGGTCATAACTCAAGAATTGCAGTGCTGAGGAGTAATGTAACTAGTTACATGTACTTAATTTACAAAATAAATGTAATCCAAAAAATATGTAATTTAATTACAGTTACTAATCATAATGTTGATGAATAAAAAGGGGTTACATCCAAACATTCTTCTGGGTTGCCTGAGAGGATCTACACCACTGAAGTTTATTTAGCTTTTACATCATGCCATATGCTGATATCATTCTTATAGGGTTGCTAATAAGTATCACACAACTAGGCTCAAAGGACATCTGGCCTGGGGTTCACATTTATTTAACTTAATCAGTAATGGAAAATAATGTTTTCCATACGTGAAAAGGAAAATATTACCAAAAACCTACAAATCAGAGCACAGGAATAAACAAAGCATTAAACTAATCAAGCAAATCAGGTCATTGCTGCTCATTTACATCAATTAATGCAGCCTCAGGGCTTATTAAACATAGAATCCAATATAAATGCAATACAAAACAATTAAATACTCCAATATTAACTGAATATCAACAAAACAAAGCACTGTGGAAGCATATGTGTGGAGTTGGGTGCGGTGGAGACTTGTGACTAATATGATAAATAATAGTTTTCAGTTCTGATCACTTTTTTATTGCTTTCTCCTCGTTCATCTCTTATCTCATGCAGCTTTCTTTCCATTGTCATCTCACACTCTGTCCCTTTTCTTTCCCTTCCCTCCATCCCTTTCTCCCTTGATGCCTCAACGACTTTTCTACTAAAGATTGCAACTTGGACTGAAACAGTTTTCGCACCCTGGAGATATCCCGCAGCCTTTTTTCAGCCGCTGAAATGAATACACACACAATTTATGCCGCTGCTATTAAACATCTATTTTTTTTCTCTCTCTCTGCGATGACAGTGTGGCATTTGTTTATCCTCTGAGAAACATTTGCATCCACACCTCCTCGCTGTGCATGTGCCCTTGTGAACTCACGGCTCTTATTTCAAACCTTTTTGGTCTGATGATTAAATCATTGCTCTTCACCCTCCACAAAACCAGTCACAGCCATGCATGTTATGACCCACTGTACACGCCAACGAGCTGGAGTGGCGGAGAACAGAGAGAGGGAAAGCTGGAAAGATTGAGATGTGACTCAGACCGTGAGTTTGCAATCTATTAACAGCCTAATAGATATTCCCTGGGCCTCTATGTTTCAAGGAGAAAGAAAACTTATTTTCAAAGCCCTGAAAGCTTGATTAAATGACCCACCCAATGACATTAGGAAAGGACCGGGATGGATATTTTTGTGTTGCCATAAAATAAACAGCCATTATCCCACCAGTGTAATAATCATGTACAACAGAAATACTCATTACAAAATGTAATTAATGAACAACCAAATCCTGCCAAGCCCAACTCAGACGGATTCCAGGCTTGATTTCCCCATGCTGTTCCATGGTGGGCAAATTTAACAGAGATAAGGCTAATGAACTGCTCTGCTTTCTACCACAGAAAAACCAAGTGCACACTGTTTGAGAGTTTATTACACTTTCAGCAGCAGGGGAATGAATTAATGTAAGTTATATCGTGTCCCCATGTGTGCGTTTTTGTGCTGCGTGCACCCTGCTGCTACAGCGGGTATGAGTCAAGTCTGAATCACCGAGAAGTAAGTCTCAGATAAGACTCAAACATCCAAATCTAAGTCTCAGTGATTAGTGTTAAAAATCACCACCCGTATATCTCCTACATACAGTGGTCTTCTTATGTTTGGGATTTAAAAAATAGACAACTTTTTGCTTTAACTTACAATTATGAAGTCAGTGTTGCTTGCACAGTGTAATGGCAAATCTTCCCAGGAACATTATGTCTCCATTAGAGAATACATGATAGAACAAAGTCATGCATTTTCTACTAATGTTTTCTTTTAACATTATTCCCCCCACCACTCCGATGTCAGCATGTGTACACTGAAAAAAAGAGAATTGTTGAACCAACTTAAAAAAAAATTAAAACCAACTTCAAAATCATGTCATTACTGTCTTTATCTAATATATGTTTGTGTTTTGAAAAACACTAACAAACAAAAAAAAATCATTTGTGTCTTACCAGTTAAAGTTACTTTTTTAAAGTTCTTAACTTTGTTCAGCCTATCTGTAAACTGAAAAAGAAAATTGTTCACATTTTTTCAGATCAGTCAACAAGTTGGATGTGTGTTTATGTGTTATCCATTGAATTACATTTTCAGTGTAGTTATTATATCACTCAAACTATGTCATTCCTATGCAATGCACATCATTACCATAGCTTGCGTCTGTTCACAAATTTAATATAAAATTGTTTCACATTTCAATTTACCTCTTCAGTGAACATACGTCTTTCTTCCTTATTTCCAAAGTGGTATTCACTGAGCTAAGCTCTGAGTCTGAGGAAACAGAATGCAATCCAGTGTTGAGTCAAAGTTTTTTCAGATAGTGTTTCCTACGTGGTACCCTGGAGTATGTTATGTTCAGTCATATCAGAATAATCCTGCTTTCATGTGGTGTCAGAATAATACAAAAAATTAGATCCCTACTGGGAAAATTCATGTCGGCGCCCCCGCAAGTCAGAAAAACAACACAGAAAGTTGTCAAAAATGTTGTTACACAACTTTCCAAGTTGTTGTCTGTTGACATCATATAGCCAGGAACATGATGGATGGAAATAAATGTCTGATAATTGTTTATCTTTATGTATTGCATATATATTATTGGCTCACATTTAATTTGTACTATAGTGTTAGGTTGTAACTGTTAGTTGCTGTCCATGCAGAGTGACCTAGTTTAATAAGAAAAGTGATTTATTCACATCAACCCTAATAAAAAGCTACATTTTAGTGGTTTTAGGGAGTGTACTGGTGCAACAACAAGTCTGGGACAAAATCACTTTGTATATAAATCTTCAAACGGTTTCAGCATACTTGGACAACAACATGAATCTTTAATGGGACGACAGTCTCAGCCAAACTATCACCAAGTACAACAAGTCCAACAACCTTATCCTTTGTCACATTGACGTCATTTCCACATCACAACTTAAAACCTCACGAACACACTGAAGTTCCCAGCTCAGGAATTGGGACCATCTGAGGAGCATGTGACTGCAGCTGAAGGTAGGCGGAAATACTTATCGATGTGGAAACAGAATATGGCACAACACCTGTTGTCTCTGTTGCAGCAGCACAACAATCATACCACTTGGGCTGCTGTCTGAAAAAAATCTGTTTTCATGTGATTTCAATTTTCTGTATAAAAAACAGTTCACTTAATTATTATTTTGTTGTCGCTGTTTACCAACTAAATTATCACATTTTCATTATGATCATTCTGCAAACAAAATTTAAATACACTGTGCATGTGGAAGCTTCTCAGAAAAACATCTTATTCACTGATGATGAACTTTTTCCTTGCTTTTCTACAAAGACCATACCATTATGTTCGCATATTTTAAGCCCACAGAACACATTCTTAAAGTTAGAACATTTTTTCAAAGTATACTACACCACTTTAGATTATTGAGTGTGTCTTTCCCATTGAACAGGCAGCCATTTGTATTTATTTAGTTCCGTAGGCCACAGCATTGAAAATCATCTTGAACAGCCTTGAGACTTACTTCAGCTACTCTGGGTTATTCATCAGTGAATATATGTATTGCTTTGTTGGTATGTGGGGCTTCAGTGCAGTTCAAACTGCACTGAGCTGCTGGTTAGTGTGAAGGTTTAAGGGTCAACTGCCAAGCAGCATCGTATTCATGAGATATGAGACATGGTCCAGTGTGTAAGATTAACAAAGATTTGTCAGAAATGGAATATAACATTCATACATTTGTTTTTCATTAGTGTATAATCACCTGAAAATAAGAACTGGTGTGTTTTCATCAGAGGTCCTCTCTCTCTTCATCACACAGAGTCCGCCATGTTGCACCACCATGATTCTACATTAGCCCAGAATGGATAGACATGGATGGACTACATAGGTAGCTACTACACATTAAAGGGAGAATGACACAAAATGTTTGTTTTCTGCAAGCCTCACTGCAAGATACTGCAAAAACCGACACACTGGTTCTTTAAGTAAATGTCCAATAAACTGAATGTAATTCTATCACTAATTAAGATACATGGTCTTTGTTATGATTACAGATCTGGTGCGCATGGCCACAGAATTCAGCTGCAGCAACATCGTGATGAGCGCACCTGCAACTGCTATTTGTCAGAACCTTTGGCTATAATAACTATAATAGCTGGATAGCTGGTTCATAAGTACATGTTCAGCTGTTCTGTCTAAAGTTAGCTTGCTACTAACTTGATTAGACTGATGGTTGCTGAATATTTTATAAAGATGAGTGAGCGTTTGTTTGCTCCCCACACTGGCTGGCATAACTTAATCATCTATGTTCTGCTGCTGCCACCTGCTGGATAACATCAACATGAAAAAGACGACGTTAATTACCGGTAGTAACAGTTACAGTTTTATTGTTAACCAAATACCCTAACATTACAGGCTCATTAGGTTACCATTACACTGGGTTTGAGAAGCTAGAGGGATGTGTTAATTTATAGCAGATTAAAGGCTGTCATTAGTGTAACTGACCCTTCCTAAGTCCCACCCCTTTTTGCTTTGTGCTCCTATAACACTTGAGCAAACTTGGTGATTGGACTACTTTCTCCTTTTCCTGTAAAAGTGTATTGGGTCACATTATAAGTTAGCTTATTCTTTCTAGCTAATGACTGATGTAGATAAGCTAGTAAATTAGCAAGCGTTTAACTGACATTAGCTAACTTAAAATGTGACTACATGTTGCTTGTAAAGGCTTTTTACAAAGTTTTAACCATCTTCTTTCTTTTCAACATAAATAAGCCTAGCACATAGCACAAGGAAACGGGAAAGGAAAGTTGACCGAGGTACCAAGCTTGTTCAACTGTCATTGGAGCACAGAATAAAAAGAGGTGGGGTTTAGGAAGGGTCAGTTATGCAGATATGATTGCACACTAACTGTTATTGAAAAATAGGTTTCAGTTATTATTGCATGCCTAATAATTTTAGCAAGATTTTTCTATTAACCTGAGTAGAGTTAGTATATATCCCATTTTTAGCCACCTTCTCTATTTTCAGAAAAACAGACTGTTGTACACCACAACTGTTTGCCAATAGATAAAGACGTTATGGTAATACAGTACATGTTTTGACTTTCTTATGGTATTCTACGCAGACCGAGTGGCAAGAAGCAAATGGTAGAACGCTCATTACAACCATAAGAGACTTGAGACTTGACATAGACTTGTGATCAAAGACTTGAGACTAGATTTAGACTTGCAAAAAAAATGACTTTTGAGCATCTCTGCTGACAAAAAAGATGGGAAGCCATTAATTTGTGGAGCCTGCAGTGGTGAACTGCCTGATGTGACTCTTTGGTTTGTACAGCTGCTCCTTAACAGTTCTCCAGAATGTCTAATGAGCAGCAAACGTAAAGCAGAGAATCAAGTGAATGCCATCTGTGATCAACTGTCCTGTCAGCAGAGGGAAAAGGGGAGTTTACATTGGCACAATTGGCTGGCCCTTACCACTGTGAAATGTGCTCTTACTGAAGCCTCGCAGAGACAATCACGCTCTTGACTGACACAAATTGGAGTTAAATACCTTGAAATATGACAAAAGACCAAGATCAAAAATTAAAGAAAAGCATTTTGCTACAAAGATTATACTCATAAGTTTTCCCATCGCCATGAAATTTCATTTAATGCTTTTTTTCCCCCTCTCTTTGACTGAGGTGAGTCAACTTACATCATTTGAAAGGTGAACTAAAAACCCCTATGGCTTCTTCATTTCCTTTCTTCTTTCTTTTTAACATCTTGCCTGAAAATCTTTAGTTTTTTTTTCTCCTTTAGAAAGTTGTGGTGGATAATCTCACATCCTATGAATGGTGATCTATCTTATGAGCTCTCTGAGGCAAAGTTTTTCGTCTCTTAAGAGGATGAAAGATTACTGTAAGAATCTTGCCATAGTCAAGAGAGAGCTTAAGCAGTCGACATCATTAGTGTAAAGAATGAACATCATCTACATCAGACTGTGATGTCGGGTGAGTCTTTGCCTCTTTCCACAATCAGTGAGGTCTCCGAGCCCTCTCTTCTGCCAAACTGCTCCCACTCTGAACAGCGCTGCAAAAATGTTGGTCATCCATTTGGCCGAAATCCTAATGACAGAGACGAAACTGAACTCCTCGGCCCGCATGTACCGAGAAAGGCACAAATCACTATGCACATGCAACATTGTCGCCCAATTACCAAAACCTGTCATGCAAATGAGACTGTTGCAATTTTGATGCTCTCTGAGGCAGGACTGTGCTCAAAACACCTCATTAAACAGAAGAACAAAGAGGGATCATCATGAAAGGCACAAAAACACCCAAAGAAATGTTTAGCCCATCACGCCAACATCCACAACCTTAGATTATATTGGTGATATTTAGATTTTTTGCTGTCTCATATCTATTTTACCTTACAAGTGTATATATTTTTCATATATTTTCATCTTGTTTTTTCAGTCAGTTCAAATTATTGCTCCACTTACCTGCTTTGTAAATTTAGATTATTATTATTATATCAGCGTAGAAGTTATTCTCAGGTGTTTTGTTGTCATAAGAAAATAATTTAACTAAAATGAAACTTTCCCAGCCGTCTGCTCTGAAGCAAAAAAAACAACTTGCACCGTTTATATCAAATAAAGAAACTGGATTCACTGTTTTACTTCAAGACACTACATCTGATATGAACCTTAGTTACCTGGCAGGAAGTAAATTACCTGATGTCACACCAACACAATTATGGAAATCAGAAGTTAGTTACAAACTCATGTCTCTATATCTTCCACCAGGCATGACTGAATTTGTAATGGGAGTAAATCTTTCTGTCCTTGAATTGTGTGCTGACTTACCATTGCTAATTGGGCAGCTGCCAAGAATGTACACATGCAGAGTGCCTTGACATCATGAATATGTACTGGGTTTTCTTCAGGCTGGTGAAAACACTGAATCAAACATGGGTCATAAATAGAGATGAAGCGCAATGAAAATTTCATATCACTATCATGCTGTTGTTAAAATGTGCTGAAAATGTTCATGGAGCACTGATACATACACTGAAATCAATTCAAGTTTTATAATGAAAACCTCTGAACAATTTGAAATGGCATCATGTCTTCTGCAATGTCGGTGTTTTGACTTGACGCGAAACAATCCCATGTTGCTTGCTCTGCCTGCGTCTGGTAGACTGTTGCTAACTTTAGTCAATGAAAGTATTTACTGAGAGTAATACTGATCATTGGAAATTTTGTTGGGGTTTACTATGACAACAGCGATTGTTTCATCCTTAGTGATGAAGTCTATGATATCTGTGTACGTGCACCAGACCCGGTGGTGTTCTGGTGCCTAGAGAAGTGGGTTACACTCTTAATCAATCCCAGAATTCATCAGCTATCATCTGATGCTGATTTACACTCACTGGGCAATGTTTTGGTGCTTCCAGCATAGCCAGCGGATATCCAGATAATGGAAAACAGATATCTGGTCTAACACTTCCTCTTCAGTGTGCTCATCATTGTTTACACTCCAATTAGCAACTTGAAACGCAAGAATGGAGCTGGAGGCTAATCTCTATAAACAGCTATCTGCATATGAATGATTTTTTTTAAAGCTCTGACAATGATAAATCATCGTCAGACATTACGGATGGGTTCTGAGATTGCATTTTGACCAATGCGTTCTGCCTCTTTTGCTCTCCAAACAGACTGTTTATCCAGCCTTACCTGTCACCATAAAAATGAGCATCTACGTTGCGAGTACAAGCTGCTTATTCCAGATTATATTTACATGTAGTAGCCCTCTAGTGGGCATAGTAATTATGACAGGAAAAGTATAAAGACTGTGTCTGAATGAGTCTGCATCAAACACAGAACTTTAACCCAGGAGACCGAGGGTCAAGTCATGTGTGAAAGTTCTGTGTCCCTGCCGGTACTCTCCACTGTACATATATAAGTCCTACCTCTTTTCGGCGTGTGATCCAGTGATTGTTGAGCGAGCTTGGTATCTCGGTCAGCCTCCCTCTTTCCTGTTTCCTGTACTTAGATATGCTATATGCTAAGTTTGCCTGTGTTGAAAAGAAAACCACATTTTTAAAATGGTTATAAGATGTTGCTGAGGAACCTGTAAAAAGGACATGTGTTCAGATCTTAAGTAAGATAATGTTAGCAAAATGCTAGCTAATTAGCTAGCCAATGATCTATCTAAATTAACTACATATTTAATTTGCATTTAGCACTAGAATAGCTGGTTAGCTAGTTTTTTTCTAATATTAGCTAGTTAACTTGCATTTTGCTAATATTAGCTGATTTAACATATGACCTTACATGTTGCTATTCTCTCACTTTGCAAGTTATCTGTGGGCCAGTTTATTCTGCAAAGAGTGTCTTGGAACAGTTGATTTAGATCTTGCAACAGATACTGTGGGCCAGAATGTGCTGCCATTAATAATTAACATTATTTGTCATGGTTTGCAAACATTACTGGCCCAATGCATGAATGCAAGATACATTCAAGATTATGCAAACATTTCAGTTACAGGTAAGTTCATTTATCAGGCGAATTGTTTTTCCTTGGATAGCAAAGCAACTTGCCCTACTACTACACCTTACACTGGCCCTGATGTTCTTACTGTAACCCTAACCCTGTAACCCATCACTCCTCATGCCTAAACGTAATCAACCCAACCAATGACGGTAACAAGTACTAGCCAATCAGAGGCAGAGTGGGGTACGTCATGCCTTTGCAATCTTAGAAAAAAAATTGCTTGTGGGAAATAGAAGTGGGTATACGCCATGCCCACTAAAAAATAAGTGGGTCTACTCTGTCTGCCTGTGTGTACCCTGCTCTACACCACTGACCAGACCATATGTTTGAAGCTGCAACCTATTGCTCACTTATTGATGAAACTTGGGTGAACTGTGAGGGTAGAGGCTTAATGTTGCATTTGTAAAACTACCACATAGCTGGTAATAACACACCATAGATTGTCAGTCCTGCAGCCAGTCTAAAGTGCTTCAGTACAGGCAGACAGCCTCGCTGATTAGACATGAAAGGAATAACAAAACATATTTTACTCGATCCTTCTCTCCTCCATTCTCCTCCTCTGTCTTCTCTGGCCGAGGTAGTTTTCTCAGTGCACAGGACATGTTTAAAACATGATGCTGACAGATTTTGAAACTCAAATTTCACTGCACTTGGATTAAATGTTTATAGTGTGCATCCCCGCTGTCAACTTCATTAAGTTGCCTTTACAGAAACGGTTACATGAAAGTGTGTAGTAGCAAGAAATGTGAATGTAAAAGTGGTTAGCTGCCTGATAGTGGCACAGAAGAGAATAATTAGGTGTGGGTTAGAGTCCATTCAAGCTCATATGAGTGTGGTTTGTGAGTGAAGCTTTAAGCATAAAAAGTAAGCATGGGATGTGAGAGGAAAAACGATTCTTTGAATTCTGATTGTTCATTGCATTGTTCAGGTGTTCTTGGCTGGAACTTAAAATTGCTTGTTATAGTTCTTCCATCTGGATGTTTAATTTTTAGGAGGCAGAGCAGTGGATGTGAATTTAAACTCATCCATTAAATTTAGTGGCTTTGGGAAATATGGTCTCTAGGTGTCAGGGTTTTTTCTTTTTTCCCATTTTTTTTCTCCAGTCAAACAAAGAACGGATCCTAAAAAAGCCAAGTGTGTCGAACAGCTGGCCTAAGCACCTGTCTTCACTAACAGTCAGCAGCTATTATCAAAAAAGACATGAATAATCAGAAAATACCACAATTTAGGCCATTTTGTATTTAAATTCATCACAAATTCATCACTTTTGACAAACAAAACAAAAGTGAAAAACAGGGACTTCAAGGAAAACAAGTCAAAGAAATGTATTGTTTTATCACTGACAAAGACTGATGTTTTTAATAAATATATTACAGTGTAAACAAGCCATGCCAGACAGGTTTATTCCTTGAAAATGTGTTATGTAATCTGCATTAACCCATTTACTCCATCATTTACTCCTACCACATCGGCGCCAACGCAAAACCTAGGTGTGAAAGACAGCACAGTGGGCCTGTGGTGCCATTTTTCTTGGCGATTTCCACTTGGTTATACAGTAGACTTCCCAACCGAGGCTGCAACCAAGGATTATTTCAGAGAGGGCAGACAAAAAAAAAAAAACACAAAACAAGATAACGCTTTTGATTTTGTTTTGTTTGATCAAAATCCCAAATATCAATTTCAATTTACTGTGTGATGATATGAAATAGAGAAAAGCAGAAAATCCTCACATTTGAACAGTCGGAACTCACAAATGGTTGACACTTTTCTCATTTTCTTAAATAATTATCAGATGTACAGCTTGTTGATTTTTTTTTTTGGTCAGTGGACATACTGTTAGGTAGGGAAAATGTCAAATACATGTGTTGTTTCTGTTTTTTGTAGGGCTGTTATAATAACTGTAATTTTGAAATACAGCGCTATTGACAAACCAGCTGCAAGGGACGGCAACTGTTATATTTTCCCTTGCAGTTTTACACTTCAGTGTGTGTTAAATGAATGACAAAAAAAAAAAAAAAGGGCCAAAATCAGTTCGAGCTCAAGGATGGATCAACACTGGCTGTCTGTAAACCAGCTTCAAACTGGGAAGCAGTAAGTTTGACCATTTTGAACTCAGTGTTAGCATGTTAGTAATGTTGCTATTCCATAAGCTGGGGCGATTTTAGACTAATGTTAGACTAATACTGACTAATAGATTGCTAGACTAATACTGAGTGACAGTCAAGAGAAACTGTGCATTACAACTTCAAGCCTCTTTTGAACCTGGTTAAATAATGAGAAGTCGGATGCAGCTTAAGATGTGATATAAAAGCTGATATTTAAAAATTTATAGTAATTTATAGTTTTGGCCAGTTATACCATTTGAAACCTGGAAAACAGTAGCATGACACGATGCTTTTAACTATGACTACTACAAGCAGGTGGCTTGCTCAGAATATAAAGTTGCTTGGCAGACAGTAACGTGAGATCCACAAATAATGTTACACCAATTTACTTCATTTGTCACAAACAAAAGTATGGAGCTTATACCACATACTGTGCTGCAGAGCCAACCTAAATAACTGCAGGAGAAGTTCTGTCACTACAAGAGCCGTAATCTTTAAATGCAGACATTAATCTGTGTACTCAAAATCTAGAGATCAGTGCAGTTTTCTCTTCCCAAATCCAACATTTTCCACCAGCTTAATCTCGAACCACACATTTGGTGAGAAATTCATCGCTTACATACTTAATTGGCCATGATAAGTAGAAATGCGAGGTGTGGGGAGCATCAGAGCGCCAAAGTAGTAACATCTAATCTCTCCCTAAATCACTACAGTTTTGGTACTCTTCTGACGCCCTTTCATCTTGCTCTACGTCTTTGATTTGAACAGCACAATCCTCTTCCTGGGCCGCTCTAATCGGGTTATATGGAGAATGACTCGGGAAGCTTTGAAAGTCTCCTGTGGGTTAAATGTCTAATTATACTCTGCACAACACACAACCCCCTTTGTGAGAAATGCCTGACACATTTGACAGAAAAAGTGAGACACTTTGAAACACGGTGAGCAGACTAGGTACGCAGTCGGTACTCGGCAGAAGAGCAGAGGTGAGTTTTACATTCTCCCGCAGAACATGCTGTTATAGTGTGCCTTACTGCACAATGTTATCTCTGATCCAGTAAAAAGCAGTATTAAATCCTGAGCAAGGTATGGCATTTTCATCATTAACACCCTTCTGGCAGAGGCTACTTCTACCTCACAGCACCAGTGGCATATTCTTCATCAGCATGCCTTTTCCACTCCTCCTGCATCAATTTTAATTTCCAATTTATTGATGCTGAACCTTGTCGGGATGGAAAAGATCAGAGAGATTAACGCTGCTGAGTTTCTGAGAGCAATGCTGTTGTGGATACAAAAATCTGATATTTCTCGAGATTGATGGACTTGATTTCATTCAGCAATTTTGTAAAATATTTCTTGTCTTGTATTGAAAGCCCTTATTCCAGCCGGGGTGGCACCAGCAGAGAGAGAACAAGAGGACGTGACTGCCATCACAGATACTGAACTGAAGCAGTCAAAGATCACGAGGATCATATTACTTCTTTTAAAAACTGAAAATAGTCTGTAATGATTGCTGTTTTCATACTCAGTAATAAGATCCCCTGTGGTCTCTATTCTAGCCCTTTGATGCACAAGCTATCCAAACCCCTTCTAATGCACAACATGGGTCAAAAATCACCTGTATTCAATTCCTATCATATTTCATGCATCGCTGACTGTTTATTTGCTATGTCTTTTGCAAGTATTAATTAGATGTCTTGATTTTGATTACCACAAATGATTATTTTCATTTTCCTGTCTTACTTTATGAACAACTAGAATAACCACTTTGCAGTTGTATGCCTCCACAGACCTGACAAATTCCAGTGTGCATCTCTGTCTGTATAATATACGTAGTGAAGACTTTAAAGGAATTTGATGAAAGGTGTCAAGCCCTATACTGAGATGTGCCATTTCCGGTGAGAAACATGCTGTCTTCACTAACACAATAGTTTTACAGAGGAGTACAGAGGACTGATAGAGACCTGGACATTATGATGTCACAGTGAAGTTGACCTTTGACCTTTTGGATGTAAAACATATTCACTTCATTATTTTATCCTATTAGATATTTGTGTGAATTTTTCAAATAATTAACATATCATATCAATAATTAGTTTATCCTTGAGTCCAAGTGGACTTTTGTGTAAGATGTGATGAAATTCCTTCAGGCATTTCTGAGATGCGAGAACGAGAATGGGACGATGAACTTTAGGTCACAGTGACCTTGAACTCTGACCTTTGACCATCAAAATCTAACCAGTTCATTTGTAAGTGAAGTGAACATTTGTACTAAGTTTGAAGAAAATCTGTAAAAGCAACTGAACGGTAGTGTATCTGTGATGTAAGTGTTGCATGGCTGTTCTTAGTTGGTGGAACAATTTGTCTGGTTAATTCTGATAACACACAACAGTCTGCTATGCTAACTGGTTACCTGACCCCATGCAGTGGGTGTTCAACTTCTTAGAGGGACAAATGTCATTCAGTCACATGAGATTGAGCAATAACAAGTCTGTGATGCCCTTAAATGTCTGGGGCTGAGCACACACCACACTGAGTGGATTAGTGTGTGTCTACTTTTAACCATGAGGTGTGGGTAACCTGCTGAACCCCACTCCGGGGTCTGCAATTATTTCCCATGATCGAGGAATTATCAGTAAGTGTAGTCATAAGCTTGCACTGCCCTTTGTACACATCGTCCGTCGCAACTACCATTTGGATGATAACAGCCCTGGTGGAGGTCCTCTGCACATCCCTCTTCCTGGGTGATGCAGGGTGTTCAGTGTTTCCTAGGGTTAGATTTAGGCAACAAAACTACTTGGGTATGTTTAGGATGTAATGTAATGCTTCTAATATTAAATGATGAAATAAAGTTATTTCAAAGGTAGAGCAAAGAAACTGTAGTCATGCATGAAATAAGTCATTTTGACTCATGTTGTCCATTAGAGGGGTAGTGACACAAAAATGATTTCTATTGAAAAAGTAAGAAATGAAAAATGAATGACAATAAGCATTTGTGATGATCACAAACAAATTTATTGCAAAGATATAGAAAATAAAAACTCAACTTTTCTGACTCATGTTATACATCAAAGAGCTAGAGGCCATAAAGTTCCAACAGGAGCCAGCTATGAGTGCTGGGAATAAGAAATGTGACTTTGTAGCAGAGAGGAGGAAAAAATGCACAGAATAACCCTTTCTATCTGGACAGGAAAGGCAGGGGGAGGAGAAGATGAATCAGGCACACCTGAGCAGGGGAAAACTTAACAAAGGCAGCATGGAAGAGGACAGACAGAGCAAGGAGTAAGAGTGGCAAAAAGAGGAGAGAATAAGATGTTTTATCCAGGTCCTGGACATATTTGCTATAAAGGAAACCAGACTTATAAGAAAGTAAACAGGGTGGCAAGTTTCCAGGAACAAAATGGATTTATGGAACTTTTCTGGACAACTAAACACCATTCTGCTGGAAATGTTCTGATCCTTGGATTGGGTTTGGATTAATCCTCAACTACCTGCTCGGACGAAGCTACAGATCTCCTTTTCTCAACGAAAGCTAAGTCTCCTGTCCTATAACTTGTAAACTCTTGGTCCTCTCTCACCACTCTCATCAGCAGACAGCAACAAAACTCCAATAACCCAGTATACACTACCTGCTCAGCACCAAACAGCAGAAAGACAAAGTTAAAGACTAACTGGCGAACAGAGGAGAGCATTTAGCCACTAAAGAGCCAGATATTTCCCTCGGCACTTAGAGCAAGAGCAAAACAGGGACAACAAAAAGAGTGACTATTGCACTTAATTCACCAGGGACACAAACAAGACTCTTAAATTAATGCTAATGTTGCTCCTTATCTGCTCAAAGTGTGGAGTTCACAGTATCAACTTAAAATGTGTCAGCGTTAGGTCGCTCAGAGCTTGTTTTCTGCTGCCTGTATAGGCCAAAAACAGGTGTTAACAGAACAACTCAGATGTTGTAGGGCAAAACAGTGAAATGTTCATGATTGGTACGGGTGGATTATGAGACAATGGGCCTCTGGGCACAGACATGTAAAAGGTCCCGTCATCTCTCTCACAAAGAAGACTTTGTGGTTGTTTTTACATCTTTTTGAAGTCCTTTTGTGCCTTTGTGTTTTGCATCTCTTTGCACAGTCACAACAGTGTGTAGTTTTGTGTCCCTTTGCAGTGACACCTTATCTTTGCTGTGTCTCGTTTGTGGTCGTTTAGTGGTAATTTTATGTCTCTGTTGTTTTTTTAGTGTCTCTCTGCAGTAGTTTTGGTCTTTGTGTAGCTGCATTACATCTCTTTCTAATTGTTTTGTGCCTTTTTTTGTTTTCATTTTCCATCTTTTGTAGCTGTCATGCATCTTTGTGTAATTTTTTGTCCCTTTGGAGTTATTGTGTCTCTAGTTGTGTTGTGTTGTGGTCATTTTATGTCCCTTTGTAGTTGTTGTGTATCTCTTGGTGGGTTTTTATGGTCGTTTTACATCACTCGGTGGGCATTTTGTGTCTGTTTATAGTCATCTTGAATCTGCTTGTGGTTATTTCATGTCTCTGTGGTCATTTTGCATCTTTTGTGATCAATTTGTGTCTCTATGTGGTAATTTTACATCCCCTCGTGTTTGTTTTATGTCTCCCTGTGGTCATTTTGCATCTGTTTATTGTCATTTTGGTTCTTTTGCAGTAGTTTTGTGTTTCATTGTGGCGTTTTGCATCTGTTCAGAATATGTCTCTTTGTAGTCAGTGTCTCTTTGTATGACGTTTTGCAGGCTTCACTTGCACAGTCCTTTATCCATCTATGACCCACAATGACTGGCCAAATCACCTGACCTAGTTTTTTACTGATGAGGTGTTTTTCTTGGTGAAAAAGAGACCAAAGATATAAAAAAAAACCTGGAACAAAGTGAAGATGGCTGAATTCTGTAATCGCTATCAAACAGTCCTGAAGAATGTTAAAATGGGCAATCATTTCAACACTGCCCACCTAAGGTTCTATTTAGTTGTGCCAAATTAACAAGCAAAGCAGCGGCTCCACATGAATACTGACCATGTCACGTCATTTCCAATTTTTTCGACAACTTCATCCAAGAACTCTGTTCTCCCATTTTACCCTCAAGAGGCCCTATCTCAGCGCTGTCTTTAATCATTAGTACCCACATGTGGTCACTGGCGTGTGGGAAACGATAGCTCCACCTGCAGAGAGCTCCGAATAGAGGCAGACGTGTCAGCTCTTTTATATAGGAGATTCTCACCACCAGCTTTTCTCTCATCTTGTCATCCCTCCTGCCCAGATTTCTGCCCCACCTTGGCAGGCGTTTTCCAAGCTTGTAGAAAATTCTCTGTGAAAAATGACCAGCAAGAGAAAATTAAAGAGAAAAAGAAATGACAGAAAGAGGTGAGACAAGTGCCTGAGGGGAGCAGATTCATTTGAATTGAAGATTAAGCTGACCAGAGTTTAAGCAAGCAAAGCACACCTGAATTGTGAAGCAGGCACTACGTGCGAGCATCTTTGCACGCTGCCACACACACACACACACACACACACACACACACACACACACACACACACACACACACACATACACACACACACACACACACACGCTAGTCAACCCCAACCCTCTGTCTTTCCTGCCAATTTTCTAGTTAAGTACCTTCCTATCTGAACATTTTGTCCTTTTATATCGAAGATGAAAAGATTTTTATATTTCCCTTCGGACATTTTCATAAACCATTCAATCATGCGGTGGAATAATTCCTATGAGGCCAGTTAAAAGCAGTGAGCAAACGTTAGAGAAAACACACCACCGGAAAAAACGCACAGCCCTAAATTTTTATAGTTTTAGTGTCTGTGCAGTGCAGTGTGCTTCGGCCCTGATTCAGAAACACTCACACTGAAGACAGAACCCCGTAGAGCTCCTGCGCCGCCCTTCAAGACATTTTCTCTCCGCCGTCCTTCCACAGGTGACTTTCCTCGCATCAGCCCCCAGCTGACTTGACAGGAAGCAGACAATGTCATTAAAAACACTGCATCTGCCGAGGGGGTGGGGAGGAATGTTAAGTGTCCTGAGATCTGCCACTTAATGTGACAAGGGCATTTCAACACCTGACACAGAAAAGGGGACTTCAGCCTAAATAGAGACGATACACTGTGGGCCATGCTGTGAGCTTTACCTCTAAATGCTCTTCACTTGTCTTTTCAATTTTTTTTCTTGCACACTCTATTCAGGCAAATGAGTTCAAACCATCTTTTTTAGAGTCCCTGAGAGCCTTTCATTAAAGTCCAAGTTAAATCATGGCCTATATATATACATAAAGAATACAAAGCACTAGTTGTGTTTTGGGAAATCTATCAATTTTTTTCCAATTTTCCATAATCTTCAGTGACATCGTCCATTTCATAATGTAACTTGGTCTGTCAGACGGCTAGAAACTATGACACAAATGGGAATTATGACTAGCTTGCAGCACAACAACCTCTGCGTGGGGACTAGTAGTAAAACCACAAACTGTCATTGTCACTGCTGCTAGACCTCTGTGTCACTTCAAAATTCCTCCAGTGGTCTACCCAATTCTCTTGGGCCTCTGTCTGTCCGCGCGCCAGAAATACGGGTGTCAGTTCTGACTCTGTGTTCAAATTTGAGAAAGAAAGAAATTCAGTCATCAGCGGTAGTTTTTCCATATGAGGTTGATATAAATAATATTTTTTTCTTTCTGGCTGGAGTCTTACATGCTTTTATAACATCTTGTCTTGACTACTGTAACTGTTGTTATGTGGGAGTCAGTCAGTCTTCCCCAGCTCGCCTTCGCCTTCATGTAGGCTTAATTCAAAATGCAAAAGTGAGATTTCTCCTCCTACACTTCATGTATAAAACTCGAGGCCCATGGGTCTAATATGGCCCAGCAGCTCATTTTATGTGGCTCACAAAAGCTTGCAAAGAATATCTTTTGGGCGATACCATGCAGTGCTGCGTTATGTAAGTATGGTGTCCATAGCTGACATGTCCCAGAATGCATCATGATTTTGTTAACTGCACACTGAGCTGCTAGATGCCAGTATGCTAGTTAATGCCTTAATATCATATAGCTGTTTCCAGCAGTGTCACTCTAGCCAAGTGGTTGAAGCTAGCAAAATGCTGTCATTTCTTTATTTTTTGTTGGATAAAGTCAGGCAAACTATCCTCCCTACTTTATGCTACGCTAAGCTAATCAGATATCGGCTCCAGCTACTTGGTGGACAGATGTGTCAATCTTCTTGTCTAACTCTAAGCAAGAAAGTGAAAGCATCTTTCCCAGAGTGTGAAACTATTGCCCTACGTTGTTACTGTATGTACAGTACATACGGTATATTCTAAAGAATGACCACTAACAGGGTATTGACAAACTCAAGTGTAAGCAGTATTTCAATGTTGTTGCTGGCAAATGGGAGAAATAATGTGAACTCTTTAACATACAACTGAGTACTCTCACCTTAAGCAGCGCAATCACACTTATCGTTATGTACGTAAGTGCTGTTATGCAGGTAATTAGTAACGGCCTTCAGACACGGGAATAATGGGTCAAAAGTGCATATTTCCATCTGAAATGTGGTGTTTCACATAAAGGAAATATGCAAGTGGAATAGGAATACCTCAGAACTGTACTCAGGTGTGTTGATTGTGTAGGTGTTCTTTACACCTTTTGTCAGATGTTATATCTTCATACCATCTACTTGTTGCTATGGTGATCTGTCATCTAAAGCCATTGCAGTCAGACTGCTGATATGAACAGATTTATTGAGAATAAATGACAGCACGTACAGCACTGACATTTGGTGTTTAGGATCTGAACATATCACTCCTCAAACACACAGTTTAAAGCTTCACTTTAAAAGGAACACCAATGTTATTTTTCCCCACATGTGATCACATACATCTTTGAGTAGATCATCTGATGCTGAATACTGATCTGAGCATGAATTAGTCATGCTGCTGTCAGACGTGAGCAAAGAGTGAATGCCAGTTTTTACAGTTGCTCTGAACTTCACGCTCCCTGTGAGCATATAGCTCACCTTAAAGGTACTTTATATGTCAGTTCACTTGATGATGGACACACTCATTGATGGCCTGAAAATGAGTTAAATTTGAATTGTGCAGACTGTAATTTGCATACAAATTTGATGTGATTTTATCTTGTTTGGCTCAACAATCTGAGAGAATATTGATAACAAACTCGCTCCTAGAAGCTGCTCTATATTTTCTCTTTTCTCGGAGCGTCGACCATGTGGCTTTGCTGATATCCCAAATGCAAGCCATGCGTGGAGGGTAAAGCAAGGTCACCCTACCATCACATGGAATTATCTATGTGTGGGCCATCATGTGGCCAATCCCCTGTGCCCATTAAGTGCAACATACTATCAAGTAAGTGAAATCTATTTGTGGCCATTCCTCAGATAAGCAATGCCCAAATGGATACAATATATATATTTATGTTCCGCAGCAGTTCACCTGCATCAGCAGTAAAAAAAAGCGGATCATCTTTCAGAATGTGAGCATGAAGAGGCATTTAATTGATCAGAATCAATGCAATGAGATGTGATGGGTGTAGTGGGCTGGCTGGTGTCACCTGACATAGCTTAGCTTGATTTAGTGCTCTGCAACTCTCTCAGTATGTTCGGTTCTCCTGGCTTCTCCCTGAATCAGGATTAACCACGGTACCTAAGTGAAATATGGCGTTAGCAGTCATTTTGCATACCACACATGCTTTGATGCCCTTCTCATCTGTAGCACTGCAGGACAGGAATTGAGTTTCCTATGGAAAATAGGCCCATGCTGCTCGCTTTCATGTTTGTCAACAACCCCTAGGGATATTGTAATGGCAGGATGCAGCCAGTGTTGGGCAGAACTTACTTGGAAAAGAAAAAGAATGTTAAAGACTTCATCCTAAATGTGATCAGTAACTTATTCTATCACAAGACTTTAAAAAGTTACGTTTTCAGAATACATTTAGATCATCCACAACAGGAAAGGAATGATGCATTTGCAGCTCTAAAGGTCGAATGAAATTCAGCATGAATAAAAATTCAAATCTGTAAAAGCATTATGTTATCTTGGTCTTACCTGGCGTCCTTCTTTCACTGCAGGATCTAGCTTATACTAATACTGTGGGTACACCAGAATGGCTAACCACATGTTTGTCATGCAGACTGTTTTTGGTTGCTGTTATTTCAAATGTTGTGGTCTGCATATAATTCAGATACTGATAGTGGAATTATTTCATGTGTATATATAAGAGCTATTGCACTTTAAAACACACTCCACTGAAACTAAATACATGAAAGAAGGAAGGACAGTCATGCTATGGACAACATTGTAGATGTGTCAATGGAACTGTACGGTTCAGAACATTTTTTATAAATCTATGACTTTGCTGTATGGTAAGGTCTTCAACATCAAGCTTAGCCTTGAGGGGATCATATGATTATGTTTTTGCATCATCCAATTCAAGACTTTACACACTAATTATGACAAATTTCACACCAATGTCTGATGGATGCCTACTTATATGTTACTAGTTAAGTTACAAAATTAATGCAGTTGCAATCCATTACAGTTACTGACAAAATTTTTTGTTTGAATTACAGTTACTAACCAAAATGTTAGTGATTTTAAAGGGGTTACATTATTTCCGGGTTGCCCGGCAGAGATCTGCACTCTACTGAGTGCACTCTTCCAGTTTTCACTGGTTTTGTTTTTATTTCCCCTTGTGTTTGTTATAAATCTCAAACAGGGCATTTCAGGCATACATAAATGGATGATGCATGCATACAATATTTGAAACTCACTTTATAGAACTGTGTTTGCCGAATGTCAATAAAAAATTCATAGAAAAAAAAAAAGAAATGTTGCTGTCTGAGTGAGCTGCGGAGCGTTAGCTTGTCCAGCAAACTTCAGCTGTCTTTGCGACAGCAGTGAACAATTAAAAGCAGTGCGTGGAGAAGCCTGGTTCGTAATTGTATTCATTTTCTATGGGACAATTCTCTTCTCAAGACAGTGCAGCTGACAGCCTATGATGAACATCAAAACACCCACGTCTGTTGTTTTCTATGTAAAGTCCTACACACCGGCAGCATCTTGACGCACATTAATTCTCCAGAAAAACCCACAAGTTTTGGAGTTTAGAGTTATGATTGACAAGCCCCCAAATTATTACATTTACAGCCCACCCTAAAGAAAATGTACAGACAGTGTTTTCCCACTGACAAAAAAATGAAGACATTTAAACCTTAAATCCTAAAATCTTAGGGTTAGTTTCACAACATGTGGATTGTGTGCCTATATGCAGAGAATTAATTTTACTTCAGTTTCTACTAAAGGAATTTAATGTGCAGATTTCTTATGTTACACGTCTCCAAACTGGCTAAACGGGCTTTAAAGCTGCATTTCTGACTCTGTAAACCAAGAATTGATTCTAAGGGAATATCTATAACAGTTTTTTCCCTCCCTGTGCTATTCATTTATTTATTTCAAAGTCTAAGCCAGTAGCCAGACTACTTCAAAGACAGCAGAAGGTCTCTTGTGACTTTGCTTCATCCAGAACATAAAATGTGAGTCTTACTAGGATGCATTTACTGCTGCATCATCAGTTTAACTACAACAAAACACATGACCCTATTTCTAATTAGTGAATGCTATGAATAATCTTTATTTGGTACTGTGTTTCTGTTATCAGGCAAAGCTGGAGTACAAGTGATTATGTGAGCAAAAGGAGCTTTCTTTTGTATCTAATCTGATCTCATGTGTCATCTGTACATCTCAATATGAGTTCAGGTTGTAAGTAAGTATGATTCAGTTCAGGATTTGTCAAGAAAAATGGGAATCTTTGAGATCAAGGAGGCTTTGAGATCAAGGAGGCCATTCACATCTCGCAGCAGAGACCCTCTTTGAACAGAGACTAGGTTAAGCCTCCACACCACACACCTGTGTGACTGGAACTCCACACTCAAATCACGTGTTTAACTGAGCAACTCCATGTGCTGAGGAAGTCGTATGTTTTACCCCCTTTTATTCAAGCTTTATGCATTTACAGAAAAACAATAAAAAAACAGCTAAATTACTTGCTAAGATTCCTGTGACTATGGCTGAGCTTTTCAGAACAATGGACAGTGTCCCTGTAGTTTCAGTACCATGGACAGCACCATTTGCTGCATGTAGGTGACAGGGAGATGAAGACTGAAGCTGCGTTCCAATCCACAGAGTACTGTACTGTACTCACTACTGCCTGCTCAGTGACTGTCAGTTTCGGGAACTTTGCTTGACAAAATTCACCCTGCAGCATCACCATGTCAGTTAAACACTTTGTTACCTTCTGCTGCAACTATCAGATTTTAATTAGTTAAATTAATCATTTTAAATTCTCTTCCCTACACAGTACATAGTTCTTTTTGAGCTGAGCATTTTTTTTCTCCTTACATTTTGGAATCTCACTCATCATGACTCTCTGCAGTCTATTTCGCAGTGAAGTCCATAAATTCAAAACATATTTGACACTCTGCTAGTGATGCGTGTGTGTGCTATGATTTATAAATGTAGTCTTTGATGTTTAAACAGTAGCCATAGCCTTTTTGAGACTATTGCATGGTTAAATCACTGAATTTTATTTTAGACAATGACTATTCAGACTATGACAGTTATGGATAATAGCAGCTCTAACGTTTGATCAACATTTTTAAGACAAAGATGTCCTTATTTTATCTTTAAGATTATTTTAGGACATAAAGACTAAATCTTAAAGGTAAAGGTAAATCATACATCATACAAGGTAAATCATACATATTAAAATTTAACATTGAATGTACATTGACTAAGATAAATAGCCTACCTATATAAAATTCAGAAGATGATTGGTGTGACATTAATATGAATAATTATGCAAAAATTAAAAAGGCCTGGGAGCTGATGTATAAATAGATACAAGTGGTGAAGTAAACAGATATCTTACTTACTGTAAGTTAGAGTGCTAATAGTATAGTAAGTGTAGGAATAAAGATACACATTTCAAAATTTTACTGAAAGGACCAGTGTGTAGGTTTTAGTAGCATCTTGCAGTGAGCTTGCAATACCAAACACTGTGCCATGGTGGTGGCAAATACATATACAAAAATATACAATTTCTTATTTCAGGTGATACACTAATAAGTCAGATAAGATAAGAGTTAATGTTATTGATCCCCCTGCTGGAGAAATTTGATTTGACAAAGCACACAGAAAAGTAGCAGCAAAAGGGGAAATGTAGTGAGAAATAAAAGAAAATAGAATCCAAAGTAAATAAGATTAAAAAATATATATATGTGCAAAACATTTAAGTCATTCAGGCTGTTTATGCAACATGTCAGTGGAATGAAATATAGACTTATTCTACAAATGTGCAGTATGTCCATGACGTTTAGCTGCTGAAAACTACTCATAGATATATTCCATTTCTGCCATATTCTATATTTTGATGCAAATATATCAAAGTACCAAAAGTAAATATGCTCATCATTCAGAATGAGCCATTCTGGAATAATGTACTTTGGATAATCGCTATTAATGTATACATGACTTAAAAGATACAGCTGCTAAAGGTGGAGGTAATTTTAATTACTTTATAAAGTGCTGTGTAGCTTTTAAATTTCCCCTCTGGGTTCAACAACGTCTTATCATAGCCTGTAACAATAAATCATATCTGTTGATATCTTGTATTATTAATCTACATTCCCAAAGTAGCTTGTCAAATAAATGTAATGAATATGAAGTGTGATGTTTCAAATTGGCGATCGCTTTGACACTTTAGCTTGTTCTGCATTGAAATATGAAGGAAGTGAATTTCCTTGGAGTTCACTGAGGGGAACAGAGGCATCCACAGACCCATCAGGGTGTTGGTCAGCATATCCATCTATGAACATGTTCTGCAGCAGCTCTTACCAGGCTCAGATTGCACCGGTGGCAAAATTTACCAGGCTTCAGAAGAGAAACAGCATCCCATCTGGGGTGACTGTTGAGGATATGACAGACATGCTGGTGGAGCGGAGCAAAAATACTGAGAGTGCAGCTCTGGCAGTTTGAACTTGAAGACTTTGATGCTGCTGATGCCAAGCCTCTTCTGGTGTGGGAGGTGAACACCAGCATGAAGATGAGAGATACTGGATTCAAAGCCAGGAGGTTTCTGAACTCACCAGGGGCCAGCCCTCCCTGTATTCAACATCCAAAAATCATTAATGGGGCTCAGAAAGGTGCCAGGAGCCTGATAGAGAAGCAGCAGGAGGTGCCCAGCTACAAGATGCTTGGCCCTGGAGGGATGGCGATGAAGATGGTTCCCAAAGTCCTGTGGGACCTCTGGGTGTTCCTATTTAGACATGCCCTCCCAGCGGCTCAGTGGAATGGCTGCTGGGGCAACAAAGGCAGGTTTGGACTGCGTCTCCACTGCTCTGTCCACCACGCTCCAACAGTCGATCTCCCGTCTATTTGAGCACAGGTAAGACAAAGTTCTGCTGATGTCCGGGTGATGAAATTCTTCCTCTGTTGCAGCTGGGCAAATGTATGTACAGTTTCAGCCCTAATTTCGGCCTCACACGGGGGAACATATGTGGTAGATGATACCGAGGCTGTAGGCACCTTCTGAGAAAATTTAGTCGAGGATGAAGAGGACACAGAATCAAGCAGAGAACCTCTTGCCAACACTTCCATCCAATACAGCCTGATGTACAGCCTGAGTTAAGCAATGGAAATTCCAGAGTTTAGACAAAAAAACAAACTCTGCTGTGATTCCAGCTCCACCACCTCTTCACGTCCCACCTGATGAGCCTCCTGTCATCACTGCACTGCAGGATGATGTGACCATCAGCCAGGGTGACACAAACCAGCAAGAAGAGGTGGAAAAAACATTTAACAGCACAACAGAGGTCAAAAAGAGGAGTGGAATCTGCGCTTCTGTGACAGGCTTCAAAAAAACAAAAACACTCAAGCCTGTGTGTAGAAGACTCCAAACTTTTTCTTTGGTTCATTTCAATTCAATTTAATCAACTGTTGCATTGCAGAAGGTTTTAATATAATTTCTGAACAAACTTCATGAAAGTTCATATTAAAGTAGGACAGTAAACCCACCAACAAAATGTATTGAGTTTCCTTCTACAGGATATTTGACACATAATGTGTAAGAAAAACAGTACAGACCTCACATATTACTCACAATCTAAAGAAACCTACAGCTGAATAGATATTTGCTCTATACCAGGCACAGACTTTGGCAAGAGAATAACAAGGAAAAATCATGATGTAGTTATATCAAATAAGGTGTAATGACTCTTCTGTAGGTGGAGAATGAGTAGAAAATATTTAACCCATATGAAATTTCTTCAATACCTAAAGAACATACTGAGCACAAATATTGAAGCTTGTACCGATAAGCCCTCATGTGCATTGCATAGAAAGCATTTAAGGTGTATATGAGTGGAATAATGATACAAAAAAAACCCGATTCCAAAGATGACCCAGAGATATTACAAAAATTTAAATTATATAATGATGATCTGCTCTGAATAATAAAATGTTTGACTGTATAGTGTCGAGGCTTTACACTATTCAGGGTATGTTTGCTTTGTTTTGGCAGCTTCAGGAGAAATATGGGCTTTCAAACAAAGATTTCATTTGATACCTTCAGATTAGACACTTTTGAGAGTGCAACACCAAACTGGAGCAGTTTCTGAGAGGCTGTATAGTGGAAAAGCAATTTTATTTATATACCATATAGATATATTGCAGGACCAAGCAAGTCAGAACTGTACCAAAAAGGACTGGGATTGAGAACAGGGGAAAGAAAAAGGAGAGGACATCTGGGACACCAGTCTGAAATATGTTAATATCTATTCCTTCAATGCCTGTTTGGTAATTTGGTTACTAGTACTGTTTGACACGGTTTAAAAATGTTACTCAACAGTAAAGCAACAGAAAATCTTCCAGAAAATGTCACCACTTTGTGAAAAATGTAACCAAGTGGAGGCAGATTTCCTTCTACGCATTATGCCCTAAATCATTTTTGCAATATTTTCATCTTTTTCAAGGATTTTAAAGCCCAAAATAAGACCAGATCCACTTTCGGTTGTACTGGCTGCATCAAAAAACTCTAAAAAGCTACAGAGTGCACAGCATCATCTCCTGTCCTAAGGTCTTTTTTGTGCAAAGGAACTTTTCTCTTGCTGACTTTCAAATCCTGGATAACAACACTGACTGATACTCTCTACCTGGAGAGAATCCGACAGATCCTTAATGACAGACCGGAGGAATTTGAAAGGATTTGGAGCCAATGATCTCTTTTATGGAAGAGTTGGAGATGTACAGCACAAGTCGTTGTCTTTATCACCCCTGGTTGGTACTGCTCAGGGATGCGATTACTGCTGTACACATAATTAACAATAAAATTATTTGAAAGAAAATTAAAATGTTTTGTATAATACAGTTCAAATAAAATGCATCAGCAGAGAAGACATAAGCAATAAAGTTATTTAGTTAAAAGAGTAGTTAATGACCCAGCAGTTCTTAAGGACATGATTTCTAACACTCCCATAAGCAATAATAAAATGGCGTTAATTTGCATTATGGTTTAAAATCTATATACATTTGAGATTTTAACGAGAGAATTATGGCCAAGCGCAAAGTCACTGAGGTTCAAATGTTTATTTACCCAACAAAAAGAGGAGCTAAGTAAAGGAAACTACTGTATCAGACATGAAATGTGCAAAGGGTTTTTGCAGACTATCCTTGAAATTAGACATCACATTTAAATGTTCAGCTGGATAATACTTCTTGAAACTACTATCTGTTTGGCTGGGGTCGCAAGTTTTGTGCATGTCATACTATCAGCCATACAAAGTGGTGTGACTTGTGCTGCTGTGTCTCATCCCACAGTAAAGGAGGGGACTCCATGGGAGACAATGCTGCAGCCTGTATTTCATTGTGCCATCTGGGTTACACCTGATTGCCCTCAGTTCATGCACAGTGGCGTCCCCTGTTCCCTCTCCTGGACTGATTGATTTGCCGTGGCAGCGGCTTTCTTAGTCTGGGGAAAAAGAGAACAGCTCAGGTTGTTCACACTACAGGGTCTGGGTTTGGCTCTTGCTTTATTTATGAAGGCAACAGATCCAGCTGGTACATGAGTCTTATGGAGTCACACTCCATTTGCGTGTCACTTCTGTCCAAGTACTCTGAGGCTATTGGTAAAGTAAAGCACGGCTTTTGAGGACTTTGTCAGCAAGGCAAATTACATCCTGTGTCACAAACAGCAATTTGTTCTGTGTCATATGTACAGTAACGTCACTGTCAGCTATGCGGAGAACCATGAAGTTGTTCACCTAAGCCACTGGTTTATATAATTATGGTGAGATCTGGAGTCCAGCAGCAGGGCTTTAACATCCACCAATTAGTTGACTTATTTTGTTTATTATCTTTGCAGAATTTCTCTTTGTGTCTGTGGCAACAAGTCAGACAAATAACAACCACAACAGAAAATACATTACATTATTCATTACATTGTTCTGGAGGGCATAAAAGGCACAGTCTGCAAAGACAGTACCCTGCCTCCAACTCCGAGGTAATGACCAACTGTCTGCCTCCGTGGCTAAAAAATGAGCCCAATGCAGAAGTGCCAAAAACTGCAGCTCTACAAGTGGCCACTTTAGGTTGGTCAGTCCCTATAGACTCCCATATTAACAACCTGACTGAGAAAACTACATCACAGCATTTCATTCATTTCCGTGAAGAAAACTCAATGAAATTGTAAATTTAGATTATTATGTAAGATACAAACTTAAAAAGAACAACAAGCAGAACATAAGGACATGGTAAAGACCTGAACACAAGCTATATTCACATTCTCCCATAGAAAAATAGGCAGTTAAAACAGCCAGACAGCTAACAGACCAATTGCGTAGTGTCAGGGACGAGAAAACACTGAATTTCTCAAGAAAGAACCTTATTAAGTATGTATGATTGTTAAAAATGCATAAAACAGACAGAAGATTGTATTAAAAAGTCCTAAAAATATCAAGAAAACAAATCTTGTTCTTGCTTTCACTATTTGGGTTATTTGTACCGTTTATCATTTGTTCTGTACTATTAGTGTTTTACATTGAATATAATATGAAATATCCATAAAATATGTCACCCAGTCAGGATCAACTCATATTTACCATGGAGACAGTGTGATATATCACTGAGGATTCTCCACTCTTTCTCTGCAATCAATATCACCAATATGACCATTATGACCAGCCCTTGAGCATTTCTTCTGATTCTTTCCTGTGGAAGTCACCCTACCATTCATCTTCACTAATATTACCTGCTCTGAAAGAACAACTGTCATATTGATTTCTCATCAGGGCATTGAGTGAGAGACTCGTCTCATGGAATTATATTATGTCGACATGCTCTCTTAGAAGTCAAAGTGGCCTTCGAGCCTTCCCCCCCCTGCTGACCCACTGTAATAAGAATGGAGACCTTTCATTGCTTCTTGAGCTTTTTTTAACCAGCCGATCCTGCATGATTTTCCTTCTCGGTACTCTGGGGCCTGAACCTGAGTAACAGGGCCACTTGACTGGGCTGAAAGGTGGCAGAAACATGTTCTTGCACTTACTTCCACCTTTTCAAGTTCCACATAGCGGGAATGAGATGATCCCTCTTCAGACCTTTGCCTGACCTACATTAAGCATCATGAGTGTAATCGACCACACAGCCAACATAAAACCAATTTCCAGTCCACATTTTTCTAAAAGAGCTTGAGAATCTGGTCATCAGAGCTGAACTCAGAGCAGAATCTTTTTTTTTTCTCCAGTAAAGGCAAATCCTCATTTAAAAGTGCACTAATGTTATAATGGCCTAATGCAATAATAATATAAAATCACTGCCTTTAGAGAGACTACTTTTCATAATTGATTCCTTACTGCACCAAAACTATGAAATATAATACCCAAGAGATGTAGGCTCTGTCAACATATTTAAATAACAATTGAAAACCTATTTATTCAACATTGCTTTAACTAACTGCCGCCCTTATATTTTACATATTTTATTGTTTCCTTTGTTATGCATGGTCGTGATGAAAGGATCTGCAGCTTGTCTGCAGCTAATCTTTCATGCTGCTGGACTGATCAGCCAATTATTTCTTTGTGCACATTCATGACTGTGTGCTGAAGGGCCTCTGTGTCAGAATTCTTGAAACCCCTTTTTCTTATGCTTCCATGCAAGTGACAGCTGTGGCCAGGGGGATTTTTTTTTTATTTTTTATTTTTTTGGTTATCTCATTCTTGAGAACACGACATCTGAAGAACACCTTGAGGGAATTTCTTCGAAGTTGGCACAAATGAACAAGTCGTCTCACAGATGAACTGATTAGATTTTGGTGGTCAGAGGTCAAAGGTCAAATTCACTAAACACTATTTTGGACATGAGTCAAGAATTCATACAGTAATTATGACAAAATTACGTACAAATATCTAATAGGATAAAATGGTGGGGTGATGACATTTTATATCCAAAAAGGTCAAAGGTCAACTTCACTGTGACATCACAATGATCAGCTCAGTCAGTCCTTTGTACTCCTCTGTAAAAATAGTTTCAAAGTTAACACAGCATGTCTCTCACTGGAAATTATTCACTGGACATGTATAGTGATAACATCCATTTAGCCAAAATACACTTAATACCTTAAATTAAATTGCTTCAAAATGACAGCTCAATATAGTGGTAAATGACTGCTCTGTTTTATACAGCCATTGACAGCTGACTTTTCATTCTTCTTAACAAGCCACTAGGGGTTTGAAGTGATCAACAACTGCTTGAGTGCACTCTTCTAGTTTTAATTCTATTTTATGTTTTATTATTAGCATACTTGTTCTTGCCTTTTGCTGCCTCTTTCTGTTTGTTATTCATTTGACAGCTCAGTTTTATGGCGCAGTACATGCACTTGTTTTAATTTGCTCATTTTTATGTACTCTCTTGTCTCTTCACTTTATTGTAAGGTACTCTGAGTTACATCTGCATGAAAGATACTATGTAAATATGGCTGCAGTGTATTCCTTAGCTTGTTCATTTTCAGGGTGCCCTGGGTGAGATAAGATGGAGGAGTGTGCATGGTGCATTGCTGTCTACCACCATGCTTTTTGATACTACCAGTAAGAGTCGCTAAAGCAAGGAATGTTCCAAGTCCAACACATGCAGGCTTCACGGCAGATAAGCCCGCTGCAAATGGAAGATGGGCAGGCAGCAGCAGCGAGGGATGGACTGAAGAGATTGGAAGTGCTAGTGAAGTGCAGATGAGAACTGAGAAAACGGATGACCCTTGACTCGGGACCGGAGGAAGCTCGCTGCGGGCAGGAGCAAGAGTGGACAGTTGGTGGAAATTAGGTTGCAGGATGGTTATCAGAAACGGAGCAGGGGATTCTTGCTTAATGGCCCCCCTCCCCGTTTGGAACGACGTCAGGACTTGATAAACTGACAAGAGGTGTCGGGAGATTCTGCTTTCAATTGGCTGCAGCAGTTATCAGCAGCTGGTGAGTAATCAGGACAACGCAGGGCAGGTGAGGTTAAGATAATCCAGGTAGACTCAGGAGCTCTCATGAGGCCAGAGAACAAAGTCATGATATAATACTACCCTGAGCAAGACAGTTTCACCGCATATAGTTTGTAAAATAGACCTTTTTCACAGCAGCCATTTTGACATGAAATAGGAGGGTGCTGCATGTTGGCTCAATGGAAAGGCTCTGCTGCGGTAAATGGAATGGGACCTTAATTAGCATAATTGGTAACATCTGTGATGTTACCAAGATGTTATGGGAAAAGATGTTTTTCTGATATTCCAGAATTCCAATGAGCACTCAGAAAATCTTACAGAAAAGTAGAAATTTAAAAAATGTTTTCTACCCTTGTCTCTCAATTGTCCAATTGTGAACTTCTTCCACTTTGAACTCTGCAGAATACCAAAGTGAGCATCTTGACAGCCTGTGCATAGGGAGCATCCTGATTATAGCAGAGACCAAAACAGAATCTGAGGTCAGGACCGCAATCTGTCTTCCAGGCTGACTTGGGAGTCCCAGAGGATGAGGAGGGCCTTGGCCTGTGGATGCCCCAGCAATCATAACCACCCTGAGGGTTTATATGTGCTGTGGGGAATCCTTATGAAAACATGAAGCATGCCTGTCATTCCTGCTTGTCAGCAGTTTAGCGGAGTTTAGAGGATTTTTCTGTGAGGAGAGAAGGTTTTTGCGGGAATCTTGATGGATTTGAGTTTTTTTTGCTTGGCTATACAGAAAATCTGTTGTTTGTTTGTTCATAGAGTCTATGAGGAAAGCACATGTAGTCTAAACTCAATTGTTACTGAGTTGAAAAAGTTTGTGCCTCATATAACTACAACCATAAATACTTATAATTCCTTTCTCTAACCAATAACCAGTAGAAAGTAATAAAAACAAAATCTTGTGCTGCCACATTGTTCTTTCTAGAACATTTCAAAGTACTATACTGGTTCCATCTGTCTAACTCTGCTCATTAGGAAAAGATTTACTAAGTATAGAGCCACCCTGTGTTCAAAGGCAGTGCTTTAACATGCTGTCATCTGCCAAATCTCTACTGTCTCTCTTTTATTCTACTCTCTGCGTTGTCAAGGCAATTTGCGGCACTGTTGGAGGTAACATAGCTTCTGACCTTTCACTTATTTGCTCTACCAGCTTCACCAGACTGCACCAGTATTATTACTGTTTCCCAGACGGAGCCCTTTTGACTGCAATCCTTGTGAGGCATCTGGTCCTCATTATACTGTATGTCTTTGGCCTGTTGGGGCAAAGATGGCATGTAGCTGAATGCCATTAAACCCAGAAATGACACAACAAACTACTCGATAAAAGGGAACATTGTTATCCTTCTCTGTAGGTCAACACTTTTACATGTAAACATTCAAGGGCTGGCCAATGTCGACAAAATCATATATAACAATATATTTTACTAAAGATTTCATCAGGATTGGGACATTACTGTGGGGATGGCTACCGGTGCTTTCACAAAACATTTACGCAATGAGACTTTTGATCATCTTCAGTAATGTGAATATAATGACTATGTGGGTAAAGGCAACTAATAGAGCAGCTGGAACCGTCTGGTAAGTTCAGAAAATTAAATAATTACATACACTTATGCTATATCTTGATATAACAATATCTAAATCTGTTATAGCGTGTGGTTTCAGTTTAGTTATTTCTAGTGCTGGTCATTTGGTTGATATGCACTTGTTCAACCAATTTCTCACTGGTCAGACAATTTGGTCTTGACAAACATCTTCTCTTGTGTATCTTTGTTGAGTTCACTCCCTGTATTTGTCCTTTTACCACCTGTTTTCTGTGTCACCTGTGTTTCCTTAGTTAATTTTAATTCCTTAGTCCTTAACAACTGAACCCTTAGGAGTGCAGACTCCTTGCACAGAAATGGCACAGAGGAGGAAAAACTATGCATGAGGTAAGAAACGCCACTACACTTTTTGGTAATACTTTACAATAAGGTACACAAAATTATAATTTTAATTTTTTAAATTAATCATGAGGACCTCTATAAAATTGAATTAGGAGTTGCTCATTAACTAGCACATAGTTCTTCCTTCGTTCCTCATTTGTTCCCTAACAACTCAGCATTTTTTTTTTTTTTTTACATCAGTCTGTTATAAAAAACAAACTTTACTATATGATAGTATGTATTTGGCTTTCATGGCTGCTCTCATTGTTGTGTGACATCAGACAACTGCTTCTTCATGAAGTCAAGCAGATGGATTTGAGTTCACAAGTAGTAACTCAGACTTTGAATGGCATTCCATTGTACTTTTCCCAGTAGGAGGTTTGGAAGTTTTGAGTTCCTGGTTGTCTGGAATGCAGCATTAGTCTGTGTGCTTTCCCTCATTTGCCAGGTGGTCTGCGTCTGCTCCCCAGACCCTGCATTTTCTCCTGTGTTCTGTTGGCTCCTGGTTACATTCTTGATTATTCCTTCTTGTTTTGTTGGCTTTACCTTTGTTGGACCAAGCTTGTTTTTACCCGGATTCCAGAGTTGTCTTAATTTATTTTGTGTTGCCCTGCCTTTTTCTGTTACCACCTCCAGCATGTTTATTAAAGTTACTTCGTTCTGTGTTTACGTTTGGGTCCACTTTTCAACTAAACTCCAACAAAATCTTAGATGATATCGTGCACAGCAAGTCATTATGTATGGGGCAAGTTTATTCACGAGCCAAGCAGCTAAATAACTTAAGAAATGATTCAAATGTGAACTCCTTTCTATATCACTTAATGATGTGTATGTCAGTACATCCTAATGACTTAGAAACAGCCCAAACATATTGGACATTACTCTATCTGCAAGTTTTTGAGGAACCATGTTTTGCTACTTTGCGAGCAGGAAATTGAAACCGTCAACCTCAAGGAAGTATCCCTGTAAAACCAAATAATTTTAAAGGGTGTTTTTGAATGTATTAATTAGTTCTTCCCCGTCCATATGTCCATGCTGGCCATTAAGCCAGCATGATGTCAAAAGTTGTTGAGAAAATATGGAAATATGCTTCCTAATGCTGTGCTTAATGATCTGAGTATGCTTCAAGATGCATGGGGTTTTGCACTGTGGACTGAGAAACCTAAGGAGAAATTGGCATGCTGGTTCTTGACTGACAGACAGAGCTCATGTCAAGTTTGACTCATACTGGATGTGAATAGTACAAGTATGAGATACATAAAATCAGAAATGTCCAAGGCAGCCAGTGGCTGCAGTGTTGATAAAAAGTGGGAGTATTAACAAGAATGGTGTTTGATGTGAATAAGACTGTCATTAAACCGTCATAATCATGTCAACACACCTGTTACATGAAATAGTATTTATGAATCCTTATAATAAGGTCAGTTATGTCACAGTAACAAACTGTCTGTTCATCAGCTAACTCTGTAAGCTAAATCACTGTGGTACTGTCGTCAAACTGGCCTTATAACAGTTAATGACATCTTCATGACAGTCCAAATGGAACTACTTTAGTAGAAGTCCAGGGAATTATTCATGACACTGTTAGAAAAGCTTTTAACAGTGTAATAGCACTTTATGACGATTCCAAAATATACCACTTGAGGTTATGCAAAATATTCATGACACACTTATGATGGTCTTATGGCAGTCAATGTCAAAAAAATCACATATGACATTTTAATGTAATGTTAAAACATACAGCTAAACAGTCTCTTAAGTTTTCATAATAAAGACCTTTTTGCCATATTTAACGTCAAGACATTGACAGGTTATGTTGTCTTGGTTAATGTCAAAGACACCTCATACAATGTCAACTTTGCAATCATAAACATTGATTAATGACAGGTTTTTGACATAGTTATAACAGTTTAAGGACTGTCTTATGCACACCCCTTCAAATAAAGTGTTAACCTTTGTTCTGAGCAGGATCAAATGATCAGAAACATTTATGTGATATTTTTGTTGTGTCACACAGGAGACTGTGTTGCCAGTGATACCAGGACTGCGGGCAATTCATATTCTTTGTTGTTAGTAAACATTTGTTTATTGATTCCTGCCCACAGTGTCTGGGCAACATTGTAGCAAAGGCGGAGCAGATGGACTATTGTTGTTAGGTGCTGCTGCATTACTCCATTGATAAACTGACAACATGTTAACTACTGTACATTATTCTACTAATCCCTCTGAATCTGAATACACTATATGAGATGATGTACTGCAAGAGATTCCCAATAGGAAAAATGAGCTCTTGTCTTATCAGCAGAGACAAATGACTTTAAGTATGATGAGATGTCACAGTGAGATATTTCCCGGGCAGCTATATTAGAGTTTAACAGGGAAAAAGTGACCTGTCAAAATCGCAATTGTTCAGGAAGTCATACAGGGAGAAACCTCTTATGTTAAAAGCAGACAAAAGCCCAGACACCAGATTAGTTAAGTTTTGTGACCTTCTCTTGAACTGTGTGAGAGTTATTTCTACTGCCTACTCTCTCCACTAACATATGGAAAGGTAAAGATTTTTTTTTAAATTTTGTGTATATATGTTCAGTCGATGGTTTGTTAATTTTTAAGAAGGGGGAAATGAAGTGGATAAACCTTCATTGTTAAATAAGTTCTTCAAATTCAGACATACACCAAAGCATACACCTCTATCATCACCTCTGACAGACGTTACTATTATGACATTTATGGAAATTATGTGCCATAGGTTAATCTACAAAGTTACTTTTTATGTTACATTTATGAGTTACATTTGATAAAATGTTGATTCTTAACGTGTCCAGTTTGTCTTAAGATCTACAAATTCCTTCTGTTATATAATGTTGGAGGTTACAAGTGTTTTTTCATACACACTGAAAGCCCCATTAGGTCTCTTGAACCAGTGACCACCGCTCCTAGCTGGAAGATAAGTGTGTGTAAGACTGTCTTTCATGGCGTGGACTCCTTTTATAATAGAATATGTCTCTTCTCTCACTCTTCTGTAACTACAAGTTACCACTTGCCACTTTGATCATAAAGGTGACACTACTCTAGAGTATATAGGCTACAATAAAAAACGGAAAAGGGCAATATAAAACATCAATCTGCTACTTCAGCGCCATGGACAATGTCATGGATTTATCAATTAATAGCTCAGTCAGGTGGCTGATATTTCAGCACCATGGTCAGGGCCATAGATTCTAACATACAGACCTCAGTCAGGTGAAGGATCAATGAATCAGGCAGACTAGACTAACATATGAAACTAACCAACCCTTCAGCCCCCTGCACTCTCTGTGCTATTAGGGGATGGAGATGGGGGATTGCAGGTTAGGCGCTAGAGGAAAAATCAGATCGTCAGCAAAATCATTGGACTTTATCATTTCAGGATAATAAATCACTGTGCAAAACTTAATGGCAATGTTTTAAATTGTTATTGAGATAGTTCAGTCTGGACCAAAGTTGTGGCCCGGTCAACCGATTGACACATCGAGCACATCAAACAACTTTGCCATCCCAAGAGCCACATTGCTAGCACAGATGAAACATTAAAACCATTTCTCCTCTGCAGTTATTTTTAAATATTTAATAATATCAGAGGACTGAACAGCTTTATGAAAGCCACATATTTTGTATATGACCAGAAAATCCCACCTCTCCTCCCACTCTGGACAGTACAGCTGGTGTTGGTGCTTTCTAATTTGATTCAAGATGAGACATATAGTGGACAAGGCAAGAAAAACAAAATAAACTTTAGAACTTCTACCACATTAAAGGCGCAATATGTAAGAATTGGCCACCTGTTGAATTCATACTTCAAGATATAGGGGACAGCATAATACTGGAGTATTTCTGCTAACTGTAGCTGCCATCAGCTAGTTAGCTCAGTGAGTCGTGCAGCTAGTTGTCCTATTAGCTGGCTCGAGACTGTCTGGATTGGGAGCTTGAAGCACTGAGGGAGTATTGGGGTTTAGACTGCCAACACAGGAGCTTTGAACTGTCGGTCTTTTGGCCTGGGGTGGGTTACAGTGTTTTTAAACAAGGCGATTCATCTTAGTTTGATAAAAGAGAGAAACTTGAATTCAGACAGTGTAAAGTTGTATTTGAAATCTAAATGTAATAATATCTTTTTCTTGGCATTTTGTGAGTTTATTTTGTTTATTTATCAGACCATAGAAAGCTTGTAGAACACAGCAAATTCACCACTTGCACACATCTACTATCACCTCTTGAGGTATAAAGTGGTAATATGAGACTGGATGGTCCTGGGATTCCTGGTTAACATGCTACCTTCAGTAGATACGTAGATATCTGATATAACATCTTGTTAGTAATTTCTGTTCATTTTTAAATATTTGAACTAAAACTTTAACATGCAGTAGTGTTGCACAGGCAGAATAGTCAGCTATTTTAATGTTTTTGGTGTGTTTGTTGGCCCCACTATTTCATGTCAAAATTTCTACGGTGAAAAAGGTCTATACAATATAATATCCCACTTAAATTAATAAATGTTCTCTACTCACCTGTAAGCCGAGCGCAGCAGTTGCCACCTAAAAACAAACAAACCATATTTCATTGCAGGGAAGGAAATTGCCACTTGTATTAACACGGCCACTGGATATGTTAAATATCACCTGATATCCCACGTCGAGGGGAGCTGGTGAGAGATGTTAGCAGACATCCACACTGGTTGTGCTGCATTACACATGCTGGCCTGCTGTCCTCATAATCTCCATGCCATCTGGTAGGGAACCTCACTGTCCCCCTGCACCTCTGGCACATTAGTATTCCTCTCACACTGAGTGAGGGAGGCCAGTGTGTGTGTGCGCGACAGTCCTCAGAAACATAAAAGAGTCAACACCGGTGAGGATTAATCCAATGGCTACAAGGTCCCACCCCCGACAAACCTGGCTCATTTCAGGTAATGAGAACACTTACTTTTTAATCTTGTTCATTGTTGTCCTTGCTTGTGTGAGCTGCAGCCCCCTCACAGTGTCAGCATCCTCTGACCCACAGATGTAACTTCATGCATTTGTTAAGCTTTAGCGAAGATGTTCATCTGACTTTGACATGAAAGCACAAATCTTTTGGAAAATATCCGTTAAAATCTCTAATAAAGGCCTAAAAGTGTGAAACAATGTGATATCAGAGCCACATTTTTCATTGACTGAACCCTGGCTGTGGCTCATTCACTGTGTCCTCCTTTTCGGTGTCTTGATTACAGCGGCAGTTCACCAAGTCACTGTAGCTCCGGGCGGGTTTTGTCTTGGTTACTTGGCTCACTTTTTCAGTAGGAGAACCCACTCAGCAAACAGCGAGCTTGGGAATCTTTTGAGCGGTGCTTCAAACAGTGTTTCCAGCGTTTAGTGCGAGCTGTGATCAAAGACATATCCCTTCCCTTTCAAATCCACATGGCCTCTCATTAGTGCCACACTAGGAAGGAGACTTCTCTGATGGGAATCTATCATAGTGTCATTGTTTCCAACTTTGAAATCTGACTGCACTACAGAACTGTTAAGACTTTATTGTGTGCTTTTGCTTTGGTTGTTACATATTTAAAGACCAATTAAACCTACAATGATTGCTTTTTTGGCCACTTGAGGGCAGTGGCAGCCAGTGAACACAACAATGGCATATCATCTTTTTGTTTTTTCTTATTAAGTTTCTATTATGAACTTCTTAGCAAACAGTTAGGCAGCAACTTTGTCTCTCATTTAGAGTCATGTGTTGACCACCAGGTGAATACAAATCCAATATTCACTCTCTCTTAGCTCTGTTTTTCATCTCTTCAACTTCCTGAGGGAAATATCTGGCTCTTTAGCTGCCTCACTATGTTCACCAGCTAATCTCTAACTTTGTCTATCTGGCACTGAGCAAATAGAGTACAGTGGGTTTTTGGAGTTTCTCACAGAAAACAACTGCCTATTGCCCGAGGAAAATATGCTATAAGAGCAGTGAGCGGGAACCACAACATTTGGGCTGGGCAGCTCAATAATGAGCTGAAATTAGTTATAAGGTTCTGCAAAGCCGAAGGGAGCTGCGGATTCAGGTGATAATATACCTTTATCACAGCAGCCATTTTGATATGAAATAGTAGGGTAAACATAAGTGATGCTGACACTAATGGACTCTTCTAAAGTTGCACACCTTTTTGCTCTCCAATAACAATTGAGCGAGTTTGGGACCTTGGTCGACTTTCTCTTTTTTACGGTGGCCGACAAGTGCAAACGCGCTGCATATACAGACAGGCGCTACAAATACAGAAACGCGCTGCATATAAGAAAACAGATGCAAAAGGAAATCGCTGCAAATACAGAAACGCGCTGCATAAACAGAAACGTGCTGCAAATACAGAAACGCACTGCATATAGGAAAACAGATGCAAAACGAAATCGCTGCAAATACAGAAACGCGCTGCATAAACAGAAACGTGCTGCAAATACAGAAACGCACTGCATAAACAGAAACGTGCTGCAAATACAGAAACGTGCTGCATATAGGAAAACAGATGCAAAACGAAAACGCTGCAAATACAGAAACGCGCTGCAAATGAGAAAACAAATGCAAAAAGAAAACGCCGCATATACAGAAACGCACTGCAAATGAGAAAACAAATGCAAAACGAAAACGCCGCATATACAGTCACACAACGGAAGTGCTCCAGGCCTCTAGGGGCAGTGCTGAGCTTTCCCCCGAGAGACAGACAACGGACGAATCAACCTGCGGAGAGGCCTACGTGAGAAGTAGAAAGTTATTGGTGAGAGGAAAATTGGAGGCGGGAGAGGCAAAAAATCAGAAAATGTAAATCCGACAAACAAACAAAAATGTAAAAATGTAAAAATGTAAATCAGCTGCACTTTCATAATACAGTAAAAGATGAGGGCCACATGTGAAAAAAAGAAAGAAAGAAAGAAAAAGAAAAAAGAATACATACTTTTTCATGTAGCCTCTCCCACCTCCAATTTTCCTCTCACCAATAACTTTCTACTTCTCACATTTTTTTTTAGTTTAAAAAACAGTTACGGGATGTTTATTCTTCATAATTACGTTTCCCCTTTCGGGATTTTTTTTATTTATTTTTATTTTTTTTTAAACAAACTTTATTGTCATGTTGAAGACATACAAGGAAACATGACATTATATAAGCAACATGACAACACTCATACATAAAACAACAGTAAAGTACAGGGAGTGCATAATACATAACAGACAGTAAGGATTTTATCTAGTAATATGGGCCATAATATTTTCACGTAGGCCTATTCCTCTCCTCCGCAGGTTGATTCGTCCGTTGTCTGTCTCTCGGGGGAAAGCTCAGCACTGCCCCTAGAGGCCTGGAGCACTTCCGTTGTGTGACTGTATATGCGGCGTTTTCGTTTTGCATTTGTTTTCTCATTTGCAGCGCGTTTCTGTATATGCGGCGTTTTCTTTTTGCATTTGTTTTCTCATTTGCAGCGCGTTTCTGTATTTGCAGCGTTTTCGTTTTGCATCTGTTTTCCTATATGCAGCGCGTTTCTGTATTTGCAGCGATTTCCTTTTGCATCTGTTTTCCTATATGCAGCGCGTTTCTGTATTTGCAGCACGTTTCTGTTTATGCAGCGCGTTTCTGTATTTGCAGCGATTTCCTTTTGCATCTGTTTTCCTATATGCAGCGCGTTTCTGTATTTGCAGCACGTTTCTGTTTATGCAGTGCGTTTCTGTATTTGCAGCGATTTCCTTTTGCATCTGTTTTCTTATATGCAGCACGTTTCTGTATTTGTAGCGCCTGTCTGTATATGCAGCGCGTTTGCACTTGTCGGCCACCGTACTTTTTCCTGTAAAAGTGATATACAGTATTAGGTTGCATTTTAAGTTAGCTAATGTTAGGAAAACATTGGCTAGACCTGTGTTTACTGTACTTTTTCATACAAAAATGGCTGCCATCACTTTCTCATTAGATACACTGTTATTATATAGATATTGATTAAAAGCAATGATGTGTTGTCACAATTGAAAAAAGGGACTAGTGATGTTTGGAGCTGTGGTATCTAGAGTTATACATGACTGTCCGCTTGTAGCATACTATAATCACATATAACATACACACAGCATTGGTCTCCTTTGAAATAAGCCATATTTTATGCTATAATTTGAATTTGAACATATGCAAAATGATGAATCTAAAGAAAACACTCTACAGCAGAAAAGGCAGTGCACATGTAAGATTTGGATTTTTTGAATGAAATGAAGGAAATGTGCAACATTTTATATGCAAAAACTTTTACCACTCTTGTAGTGTTCGGTTGAGTAAAATGTTTTAGACAATTTGTTATGATATAATGTTAGACAAAGAAGTGCTTAAATATTAACTGCTGGACATGAGGGCATTTCATTTATATTACGAAGGATTATGCTGAGTGCTCTCAGTATTTCATCTCTTGTTAATGATGATGTTGCATATGTGGAAGTTACCATAAATGCTAAAGATGATTTCTCTGCACTTCTTGCACAGATTTCTTCACATATTGCTTACATTTATTTACATCAGGAACAGAAAATTATGCAAATATGTGCATCTGAATCATAAATATACTATGAATTTACAGTGATGCATAAACATAGTGTATTAGTAAGATGGGGGGCTGCATTGAGCCTCAAGGGGAGCTTTAGTGCTCCTAAGAATAGATTCAACACCTGGAATTCTACTGGAGGGTTGAATTCCTCCTAAAGATATTCAAATAGTCAAATCTCCCATAGGTGTTCAGTTGGGTCGAGATTCAGTAATCAAACCATTCAATGACCTCTTGTGACCCATATAGAAGAATTTGCATTCATTATATTTCTCTAATTATTGATTCATATTTTTTCTTAAATATGGCACTCAACTGTATTTGCACACCTTCCCTTTATGGTCTTGCACTGCAGGGTAAATATAGTATATGTAAATCCATTGAAAGGTGTGGTGAATTCAGTCTAGCCAACAGTCATGGTATGTATTTAGAACCCTAAATATTTTCTATTTATGGTAATTTTATCTTTCCTTTGCAGCCACCTTGGCTGAATTTCCCCTCGGGGATCAATGAAGTTCATTTTAATCTTCATAAAAACCTTCTTATAGACTCAAGATAGTTTTATTCTGCAGAGCAGTGATGAAGAAATCTCACTAATACCCATTTGTAAGTCCTGTACAACTTACCTTGCCAGCAGTCACTGCAAACCTGAAAGGGAGGGAACTCAGATATACAGAATTTGACGTAAATGAGGCATAAATAAAGAATTGTAGTCAGCTCGTATACTGCTCTGCTTCATTTCCATCTGCAAACCTCTCGGCCATTGTTATAAGTCAGAATAGTGAAGTTGATCTTCTTTCGTGTTTATAGCCTGTGGATACATCATAAAGTGCATCATGGGAAATAATGAGTTTAGTCTGAAATTTTTTTCTTGAGTGTTAATGCTCCGTCACAAACCCTTTAACCGTTATCCTTTGCTCATATTGTACCTTCACTGTGAGACAGAAACTTATTTTTTAAAACTTGAGAATGAAAGAGGAAAAGACCATGTCAGGGGCCTAGATTCTCCTTCCTGTTAGATCTTGTTTTCCCTCGATAATTCCAGTGGACATCCCGCCCACCCCTCCCCCACCAATACACATGCTCACCTGGAGACCAGCTACCTGTATCTGAAGCAAAAATAATGAGCTTTATAATTAGTGTGGCTGTTTATAGGGTTGGGCAAATGAGGATAGATAAAAAAGGTGAATGATTAATCCATCCTGACAGACTACAGGTGACTGTTACCATGGAGATGAAGGGAAATCTGGATTAAATTTGGCCTTTCCTTGACATATTTTATGTTAAATAGGATTTGAACACTGTTGGTGGTATTTATATGGATTATTCTGTATATTAAAGACAACAACTTACAAACACAAGCATTGGAATTCTTCAGATCATTCTTTAACTTACTGATAGTCAGTCGAGGCCGGTCGGCACGCCCCCAGTTTGGGGAAGCAGAGGATCGCCAGCACTCCTGCTGCTTCTCCAAACTGAGGGCTTTCTGACCGCCATCTACTGCAAGTAAAACACTTACTATGGTTAAGTATTTCTTACAACCCCACATCAAATGATCCGGACTATCCCTACAATGTCGTAAAAATGGACTGAGATGAACAAATTTCTTAATTAACACTGTTATCTTAGTCTTTATTTTGTCACAATTGTAGTCAAATATATATACGTCTATATGACATATATTATATGACATACAGTATATAATTTCATTTCTTTACAATAGAGAAACAACATAGAGATGACACACTATTTTGGTTTCTAAGTAGAAGCTCCTTTTAAATAGTGGCATTTTTTTCAATACACTGTTTAAGTCAAGCTTCCACTCAAGTCACGGTTTTTGTTTTTCCTTATTGAGTCACATTTATTCACAATGTGTGTTTGTTTGTCTCTTTTTCTTTATGATTTGATGTCTTTTGTTGTGTCAATATTTTTTTCCTCGGCAGTTCAATCTGTTTTGTGTTCCTTCAAAATTGGCCCGCCATCTGTCATTGGTCCGTGTGGCCACACAGATGGTCCCACCTGCTCCTACCATCCTGTGCCACCAGCAAAGGTATACAGTTATTGGAAACACTGTCTTTGAAGCTTTACAGAGTTAATCCAATCAGCTTGCAGAGGGCTTGGCGTAAGCGTTTCCAGTTCCTCTGCAGCTGGGTCCTTTGGTGGCCAAGGAGCAGTTTGCGCCTCCGTACACGAGGGATGCCTGACCTTGGCACTGTCCCCGGGCTTCTCTTTGGCCTGCTGCCTTCAAACCTCTGGTCCCACTGCCCGTGTGCAGAACTCTAGCTGGATATTGGACACTTTTCCCTTCTGACTCCTGCACAGTCCCAGCCTCCAGAGTGTTTGTGCCACCGCGGTGGATTTCGCTGTGAGACCCAGACATTTTCATGGGGCCGGAAAGGCTTTTCTGTTTTAATTCCTGCGCGAGTTCCACTGTGATTTCAATGGAGCAGGGTGTTTGTGCCAAGCTGAGATTCTTCTCCGACCCCAGCATAGCGGTGGCGGTGGCAGGAGGGCTAACACCGCCGGGCATAACAGCAGACGCCAGCACAACAGTCTCACAGGGGGGAGAGGGAGAATTGCTAATGGGCACTGCTGTCTTTCCAGCCAGCATGGGGTGCCACTTGAGGAGCCCCCCTTGGTTACGGTCACTCATGTCCACATTCCCTGCCTCGAGGTCACACGCTTGGAGCGAAGGGATGATGGGAACAGATTGGGTGCGCAGGGAGGGTGGCAGGAAGGTTGTTCCCTTATCCAGGCGGGTGCAGGGGACCTCGGTCCATCCCTTTCTGGCGGCGAAGTGTGAGAGTGAGGTCCTGCTGAGGAGGGCACCGACTCTTCCACCAGCAGAATCACACCTTTAGGCAGAGGAAAGAATAGAAATGGCAGGTTGAGAGTGAGACAGAGTCATTTTCATTGTGACCTTTTGCATCCTGGACACCCATTTCCTCAGAGGAATAAAAGAAAGCGAGTTATACAGAATATGGAGATAAGGTTACCATTCTTTTATGCTTTTTAACATTTAATTCCCCTCGTTGTTTCACAAAATAATTAATCTTGCACCAACAAATTTATAATTATTTAGGTATTGTTCTTTCATAATCTAGTGTAATTATTTTTAATCCACGGCATAAGTATTCCGTATTGTTGTTGCTGCAAGAATGCTAAAATGAAACATCCTTTCTCTCAGGACAGCCTGAAGATTTCAGGCTTTAAAAACAAAGCTGCTGGATTCCTGACCCTGACCCGTCTGAGTATATGGACAAATTATACATCGCCTCCTTGAACATGTGCATCTGAAAGGCTTATCTGACATTTAGGGTGAATCTAGGTGTGTTTCTGGGTGTGAGAGTCTCAGATAAGGCTGTCGCAATCATTACATAATAGTGTGATCGCAGTTGGCCCTTTGTGTTGAGCTACCTTGGTCCCTTTGCCGGCTCGTCAGGATTGAAAAGAAAAACACATTTTGAAGATGGTTAAAAGATGTTGCTGGGGGATTGGGGAAAAATGCTATTAAAATCTTAAGTTCAGTAATGTTAAGAAAAACGTTGGCTAACCAGCTAGCTAATCTACGGCTGTGTCCAAATCACTGACTACTCACTATACAGTGAGTTTGCCATTTTTTAGTGATGTCCAAATGTATAGTGAGAACTATCTTACCCTATATGGAGGACTGAGTATCCCACAATGCATCTTGAAAAGTATCGTACAACTGATGGTGACTAACCAAGCATTATATGCATTCAAGCATTACTCTAAAATGAAAAATAACTGCAATGACGTAATTAATGTCAGTAAGTAGGGAACAGATTTTATTTTGGACACAACCTTAATGGTTAGCTTGCTAGTTATGTAGCATTTTGCTGACACTAACTACCTCTAACTAGCTAGCTAATATACATCAATCTTTAGTTAGCTAATTCACTTTTTGCATTAATATTAGGAAAGGATGAAGTTGATCAAGGTACCAAAGCTTGCTCAACTGTTGTGGAGCACAGAGCTGACCACTATAATTTTGCATAACCATTAGTATTGTTCTCAGTCACCTGTATGAAAACAGCTGGATAAATATAAATGTCATATTTCCATCACTAATTCCACATTTTTTCACCATTTGATGTTTGGTTAGCACTCTTTCCTCAAGGTGTTTGACTTGGAAACTTCATTTACTGATTTTCTGTTCATTTGCTTGAAATTTGCACTACTTGTCTGAGGAAGAGAAGCATATGACCTGTTTTGGCCACAGTACACTGTTTATTTTGATTATTGGTACTTGTCATAGTCAGTAACTTATTTGTATATTTAAGTAAAGTTATCATTTATGTCACGTCTGGTGGAGGCAATATTTCTTTACAAAGCCTAAAAGGCAAACAGAAATGTATTAAACTTACAGTGGCATAAGATGAACAGATGCACAATAGCAGCAACCTGACTCTGACTGACCTGAATGGAATGGAACCTTAATATGTATCCTTGTGTCAACTATTATTTCATGTTGAAATGGCTGCTGTGAAAAAAAGTTCTTTAAGTTGGTATTCGCAATTATTCTTATGACAATCACCAGCTGAAATGTAATGATTGTGACAGCCTCAGTCCCAGCCTGTACGTTTGCGTGACGAAGCATCTCGCAGTCCAGCATCTCGAATGAGTGACGCATCACGAAATGGTGTCGACAAGCTGGAAACGCATCATGTTCAGTCAGTGTGAAAATAATACAGCAGAGCGAGGAAACTTATTCAAGTGTCAAGTGGGTAAGTTTGTATATGCTTTGAATTTGCACAGGAGTTAATGTTGTTAGTAAAGACTCAATTCACATTTAGAATCACCCCGGCACAGCCTTAGGAGACAGCCAGTGTTATTGTCAGCCTTCAGAGACTGTTTGTAGCATAACCAAGTTTAAATAATTGAATTACTTTCCCACTCCTCCCTCGGTATTAGGAGGGCGAATGCAAGCTGGAGGTAAATCCGGCAGATCAAAACATATCTAAAAATAACTCCCATAGCAAATTTGCCTTCAATTCCGTCCTTATCTGCGATGGGTAAATATATGTTTTGACACTGGATAATGGAACTGACAATACTCTGCAGGGATTTGTTGTCACAAAATGGAAAACATGGAAGAGTATTCTCATGTTTGTTTGCCGTTCTCGTCTCTTTTTTAACACTTCCTGCCATGCCGCACTCCTTCCTCCGCTGCACTCTCATCATCTCCGCACAATCTTTCCTCACTTTCCCCCTCTCTGTCGTTCTCTCACTCTCCTTTTTCCACCTCCCATTTCTCATTTCCAGAGATGAGAAGGTGTATCCATGGCAACAAGGGAGAGGTGGGGGCTGGAGGAGGAGGAGGAGGAGGAAGAGGAGGAGGAGGGGGGGGGGGGGCTGTAAGCTTGGTAGCTTGTTGTTGTACGGCTGTTAAGTCGAGAAAAATACGTCATTTCAACCTGCTGAAGGCCAGTGAAACACACTGCACTGATGGATCTGGAGGGGAATTATCAATGACTAATGAGAACTAAATTGTTTAACTGTACAAATAAAATGTTATCCCCAAGAAGATGAGAGGCTCTCTTATTTCAGCTCGTCTCTACTTGATTTAATAGCTCATAGCTTACAGATTCTGCCTTTAAAAGAAGAATTCTCATTAGTTTCTTTATTAATTTGTTTGTTATTCTCTGGGTGTGTGCGTTTGTGCACATTAATGTGTATGTGTGTTAAGAGGGAAACTGTTGTGCTCCTGGAGGATCTCTCTGCACAACCATTTTGAAAGAACTGCTGAGCTCCATGGAGCTTTGTTTAAAAATGTAAATTATGGAAATAGGTCACATAAAGAGTTTGGCAGCTTGCAGTGTATCTTACAAGTCACTGTAACGCTCAATCAGGTTGGCATGCTAATAGGAACATTGCTCGGCACTTTTAAGTATGTGGAATGCACAAGGGACACTACTGCTTTAATGACAGACGTTTCTGATAACAGTGCCATCGCTCAAGTTGCACACGCTGACAGCAAATTAGGCTGTTTCTGAGTCATATGCTAAATAGGACTGCCTTACTCAGGCTTAAAGATGCTCTGCTTTTGCATCTGTAAATAAAACCTAAAATAATTCAATGTTTTCAGTGTTACTGGTTTTAAGAGGAAATGCCAGTGGAGCTACTTGACATTATGCATTATTCTACTGAGGAAAACAAGCACCTCAATGAGCGGTGTAAGATAAATATTTTCCAGCTTTGGTAGATGTTATGTAACATAAATCTTATTAACAATCTGTAGAAAAAGTTTGAACTGATGTGGAATAATGTGCAACTTTGGGCCACACTTTATTTGACAGGACATTAATAAGACATAACAAGCTGTACTTTGTATTAAATTATTCAAAAACTAGAAATAATGTTGTTTATAAGTCAGTATTAGACCCTTTATTAAAATAAGATAAGATTAGACTTTATTAGAGAGTAATTAGGACCATGTTAAAGCTAAAGTGTTTTGGTTCACATTGTGAGACCCTTATTAAACTTTATTACAGGGTAATTAATGACACATTGCACAGACAGTACAGTTTACAGTACTGTTCTGCTGTAGTCACCTATAAACAAAATATCTCCTCTCTAATCTTTAACTAGGAAGGTGGCAGGTATGTGATTTCACTTTAGTTTTGTGGTAACGTGTCTCATATTACTTTCTAATGAAGTCTAACAATCAAACAGTGGGTAATAATACACTTACGCTGTAATGTGTCATTAATGACCCTCAATGAAAGTCTAACAAGGGTCCAATAAAGGGTCTAAAACTGTTATGTAAAGAGCATATTATTATTAGTTTTTGTCTAATTTGATACACTTTGTTACGTCTTATTTGCTCCTACACAGATCATCTCCTCCCTCCTCGAGGACAGCAGATCAACACGCCTCTTTGATAATAACTGTGCCAGAGAGGATTTCACATCAGGCTACCTATTTTGAGCCAGTGCCAGCGAGGATCATCAGACTGTACTTTTCAAAATGTGTAAGTTATTTTAAGCCCCCAGATAGCCAACTGGCGAGAGGTGGCTCTGCCAAAAAAGTCCTCCCTGCTTTTAATGCCTCCTGAAACAGCGCCAGTGGCTGTGCTTCACTCATGATAGCCATGAAAATGGGGCAACTGGCTGTCCTGACTTGACATCAGGACGAGCATGAGGAGCACTGAAGATGCGTAAATGCCTGAAATTAATCCTTTGCAATTTGTAGTCTTGTTCTAGAAGGCTGCAGTCACCCAATGTGGCTCCACATTTAGCTCGTAAATGATAGAAAATGTAATTATTTATTCGATATGTGAAGCTCCAACATAATGCTCGAGCATTAGCCAATATCAAACCATTCTGGACGTCTTGAAGTTCATGTGAACTCATCTGGTAATTAGCTTTGCGCTGTTGTTGTATTTTTAACCCTGATAAAACCATACATTTTCATTCACAGCAGCAGCCCAGTGGCAATGTATGAAGGATTACACACACACACTCATATCTTGGACTTCCCCAGCACCATGATACTGCGGTTGGGATCAAGTGTGTTTTCCAAATTAATTGTGACAGTCACAGTTGAAGGAGGGCACAGCAGATCTCATTTATTTCCCTGGATCAGATTTCATAAGCTGGTTCACGGATTTGAACTGAGAGCGTTTCAGTCATAAACTCATTTCTCCCAAAATTATCCTTCTGCCACTCCAACTTAACCTCAGTTAGTTCGGGGGTCTGTATCACTGAACCGGTTATTTGACCTCAGCTAGATGGTGGGTGATGAGAATTTCCTCTTTGAGGAAAACATGACAAAACTGACAAAAGGCGAGAAGAAGAGTTTCACCTTCTTATGGACTCCATGTCTGCTGACTCATCCTCCTGCAGGTGTTTGTAGACGTGGCCAGCAACTCTGGATCCATCGATGAGATTTGTCGTTATTTTGTGTTTTCCCCTGGAGATGGGTGGGGTCCTGAAGTAATTATTCTCCCTCCGTTGTTGGGCAGGACTGAGTGAAAGGGAACTACTCCTGTAACCAGAAGAAAAAAACAATAAGGGGGGGGGGGGGCAAATATCACTCAGTTAACTCACTGTGAAAAAGCTGCATACATTCAAACAGCGCTAACTCCACTCAATTAATTTATTGTATCTCATCTCCTGTGTTCATGGATGTAAAATGGACTAGAATGGATTGACCTTTCTGTTTAATGTTTGAGTGGAGAAAGCATCATATACCAGTCAGCTGACTTCCTGCATCAATAACCGTAGTATAAAAGCATCAGACTGGGCTAAGCAAGACAATTTACATACGCATTATATCATTCGCCATGGCTCAATCAAACAGAGGAGAGAATGAATTGTGGTAGAAAATGATTAAAAGTCTAGAGTCATAACAGCTCTGTGAGTCTGGGAGAAACTGATCTGACTCGCTGGATGCGGCTATCTGGTGCACCTTTCAGGAAGACCAACCCCTCCTCTGATTGGTTATAGCCTTCCAGGCATCTGCAAAACATCAGTGTTTGCCTGGCTATGATGCTAATCGGTGCTACAAACTATACAGGCTCAGAAGGAGAACAACTCAGCCACAGTAACTTATGTTTTAGCTCCTGGTGTTGTGCTGAAGTCTTTTTCCCATCTATGTGTTTCCCCTTCCCTTAACCTCACCCCAACCTTATCCCTAACCCTACCCAGAGGGGAGTTGCTGCAGCTACTTGATGTAAGTTAATGTGAAACGCTGAGTCATAATAGTCTCTTCCCCACAGCCCAGCGACTTGTCTTCATCGCTGGCAGCCCTAACCGGCATGCGAGTGCTCTGCTAGGCTTGGCTGTCCGCACCAAGTGCCGTTCCACAGAGTTGCCCGCATCAGCTCAGCTGTGTCCCTTTCAACACTTCGTAGTCCGTCTCCCCCGAATCCTCATCACACACAAGTGCAATATTTAGACAACAGATTCATTGCCGGGGAAATGAAAGCCTCTTGTCTACAAGGCTGGTGTATTAAGAGAGCAGCTTACAGAGTGGTCTGGTTGGCTGGTGACCCTCACAGGTGCTAGCTCGCTGTTGCGACAGTTTGTACAGTGCTATATGGTAACAGAAATGTGAGCTGCAATGGCTGAGTCGCTCTCATCCTACCAGGGGATTAGGCAGAGCAGTCTTTGGAAAGGTTCGTCTGTTAGCCTGCTAAAATTTGTCAATTAACACTACACACAACACACAGCTGAGGCTAATTGGACTGGCCCAAGTTCTGCAGATATTTGATCATGAACATGTCCACCTTGTGGTGGCTTGAGAGTAAAAATGACAGGATCTGCAAAAGCAGTATTATTCATCCTCTGAGGACCATCAATGACCATTACGGCTGACATTGCCATCTGCAGAGCCACAAAGCTTGCTTGGCTAAAAATGCAACATAACAAACACTGCTTGTGACTATATGCTGATATATACACAAGCATATTTCTTATACCCACATGAAAATGACCATTATATGTTTATATCTTGCTCCCGTTAAGAATGGAAGCAGCAGTCCTAAGAAACTGTGCTTCCTGCCTAGGCACTCTGTTTTTAAATTGTTCTGTGGGCAGTGGGTGGTCGACTTCAAAGCAGATCCCTGCGTGTCTGCGGCAATAAAGCAACGACATGAAATGTGAATCAAAGTTATACTGCACTATATTGCAAGCTGATGTGTGAGTATATCACCATAGAACAAACAACTCCCACAGCACATGCGGGACTCTGAAATACGGACCTAAATAATCTTCAGTTTATTTGAATACATTTCAGCTCTGCAGCTCCCTCTTTGATCACCTGCTACGGTTGCTTTTGTGAGCCATAGGTCAGTTGATTGTGTTTGATAAACTGAGCCACACAAACAACTTCTGACATATTATTACTGCTGTGTGGGAAAACTTGTTTGTATTGAAGCACTAAACACAAATCAGTGACAAACATTCTCCCAGCTTGATTTTTGCTCTTGAATAATTTGGCATTGCGGCAGCCCGACATTACAAAATGTAAGAAGTGGTGGACTGTGTTTAAATAGTAATCAAAATGCCCAAACTTTAAGAATTTCAAGCTTGTCCTTAATCTGAACTCCCTCATTCATTTTAATTCATGCAGTAGACTAAATAGTCTAGTCCATGTTGTTGTCATTAATTGATAGCTGACTGGAACACTGTGCAAAAAATATTAAGCTACAATAATTTCTAAATGTCCGTGGCTGTGGAACAATAAGCATGGCTAATGTTGGCTCTGGTCTTTGCCAGCATTTGCTTTTGCATCTACTGATGTTGTAAAAAGTTGATATGAATAAAGCTGAATTATGTCAGTTTTGTTGGCTATTAGCATGCTGATTTTTTAATTAGGATTAACTGAAAGCCGGAGAAATTAAAACATGTTTTTGTGCACAGAATCACCAGGCTGCTGTAATTATTGAATGTTAAATGTTAAAGGTCTAAAACTGAAAGGCAGCTGCTTATCTCTACAATTCACAAAAAAAAAGCACAGCCCCCTGATGTTAAATGGGTAAGCATGAGAGGCATTTAGAGAGGGGAGACAGAGGAGGACATCATGTGACAAAAAACCCAAGCCAAGTCTAAAACAGTACGTTACATGAACACCCTTCTCAGTTCACTTATAATGGATCTGCCTGTGTGGAAAAACTCCTGCTCACCGACTCGACTTGAGCATATTGATTAGCCTGCATGTCCTCATAACCCAATCATGACAATGGAATCTTAATGATTGATCAAATTCCACAATAGCGCAGATTGACTGCTGGCAGTGTGATGATTATACATTGACTTGGAGGGTGGTGATTCCATCAGATATTAAAACTGGAATGATTGCTTCAAAATGATTGCTTTCTTCATTTTCCTCACTGACATGTGTACAACTACTTTTCTACATAAAGACAAGGTGTTAGTCGGACTATTTAGAACATAAATTCTTAAATGGGATGCCTGTCTCTAGTCCAGACCATCACCATATATAAAGTTGGACAACATGACAGCAGCTCAAAAGTGAAACCACAACAAGATGGCTGGCTGCAGTATGGATGAGAGCAGCCCATCTAGGTACTTTGCTCCTTTGCAAGCCCCCAGCCCTTATTTTGAGTGAAAGCAACCACTCTCATTTGACAGGTGACCAGTAAATACAAATTCAGAGGTCTTTAAACCTCAGAATTTCAAAGACATAACATAAAATAATGTATTGCTTTTTAGCTTTTACGAGCCCGAACAGCCTCCTGATGTTAAATGGCTAAGCCTGGCTGTGAGAGTAATCTTGTGCATATTTTAATTGGCTGTCCTCTCATTATGCTTTTATTTGACATATAAGAGAGGAGAGACAGAGGGGGATGTCATGTGACAAAGAACCTGAGCCAAGTCTGTAAGTGGGCCACATGGAAATCCACCTCACTTCACTTCTAATAGATCCACTCTGAAAAACTCCTGCTCACTGACTTGACTTGAGCATATTGATTAGCCTACAACAATTTCCTCATAATCCAATCACGACAATGGAATTTTGGAGATTGATCAAATTCCACAATAGCTCAAATGAAAACAATGATTGACTACTGGCAGTGTGATGATTATACATTGACTTGGACTGTGTTATTTCCCCTCAGATTGTGCTGGCAAAGCAACTCAGAAATATGCTCGAGAAGAGGCGGACATGAGTGAGCTCAGCTGTGCTGGTCAGTTTATTCAGAATGTATCAGAATTTGAAATGATTGCTTCAAGATGATTGATTTGTTCATTTTTCCTCACTGACATGTGCAGAGCAAGTACTATACCACATACAGAGACGATGTTAGTCTGCACCAAAGACATACATCCCTAGAGCAATGTGGCATCAGACTATTGACATTTATAAAGATAGACAACATGACAGCTCCCCAAAAGTGAAGCCAAAACATCTCTGTTGCACCCTGGTGGACGGCTGCAGTACAGGTTGCAGATACCACCCCCTCCTTGTTAGCAGATGAGACATGGGCCAAACTAAAACATCAAATAAGTGTTCCCCAGTCATGGTTTCTGTTATTTTTAGGTAGTTTCTATCACATTGATGTATGTTCAAGTGTTCATTTTTTCTCATAAATTTGGTTTTAATGAGTTATTGGATGCTATGAAAAGGGGGGTTTCACACCATGATTGATGTTTGAGCCCTGCTTGCGACTGAGTTGGCTGGGTGTATGGGTCAACGTAGATACCGCAGCTCGTCCAACTCCAAATTATGTCACCAGGGCAGGATGGCAGCGCTTGTATTCAGGGCATTTTTGATTCATTTTTGTACCGCAGGAGGAAATGGAGATGTGTTGTCCGTCTTTATTTATATCAATGGTCCAGACTGAAATATCTCAGCAACCATGGATGGATTGCCAGGAGCTGGTGGTTGACTTTCAAAGAGATAGAAAGTCTCTCCTGCCACTAACCATCAATGGCCTGGAGGCGGACAGCCTCAAGTTTCTCAGAACAACAATCTACTCCCGTCTGAAATGGGATGATAACTCAACCTGTATCATCAAAAAAAAAGCCCACCAAAGACTCTTTTTCTTATGCCAGCTTGAAAAGTTTGGGGTGTCCAGAGAGGGGATGGTGCCGTTCTACAGAGCTGCGATAGAAAGTCTTCTCACTTCTTCTATATCTGCGAGGTATGGCAGCTCCTGAGCTCAACAGAGAAAGTTCAGAAACAATCTGCAAACTCACCACCATCTCTGACATCTACGAGACCCGCGCTCAGCACCGCAAAGGTCTACAAAATAGACAGGACCCCACACACCTCACCAACTGGATCTTAATAACTCTCCCCACAGGAAAAAGACTCAGGGCCATGAAAACTACAACACCACATTTCCCCCAACAGCTTCCTCCCCAATACTGCATCAGCACTTTACAAAAGCAAAGCCCTAACTGTGTTTTAAACTGTGAGTATTTATTCTTCATTATACTGTTCATATCTTAAATCCATTGACGTATTTAATGTTTTATGGTGTGGGGATTAAGTGTGCCTTTTCTTATTATGTGCCTTGACTGTTATGCTGTGATTGATTGTTGTTTTGTCATGGGCACACTGAGGAAACTCTACTAACAGCTAAGTTGTACAGCAATTAAGTATTAAATATTGAATCATGATATTTTGTACATTCATTGTGACATTCATCCTACTTATTTTAGTCATCCCCTGATTTTTGCTGTTGCAACGGCCATGAGGTTGAACATGTTATTTGTCATTTTTGTCCAAGTATCTGCAAAACAGCTGCTCTCATTGGACTTAAATGTACTTTAGTATGTGTGTGTTTACTGAGGTCATAAATCAGGTGAGAAGTAGGGTCATTTTCACAGACTTCCCTTCAACTGAACTTCTTTTTTGCAACCAGTGGAGTCGCCCCCTGATGGCCATTTAAAAGAATGCAGGTTGCATTAGCTTCACTTTTCAGACCCATAAGCTATGTCCACCTGTCTAATACAGACTATACTGTAGACTTTTAGAAAAATCTTTATCACATGTCTATATTTTCATTGATTTATGTGATGTCTACACTGTTTTAGTTCCCAGTTCAGTAGATATTCTCTAAAATCTAGCAGTTGAATCAATCTGCAAATACTCACACCCAGTGATAAAGCCAATGATGCACAGGTGACCTTTTACAGAAATATTGATGGGCCATATTGACATGCTTTTATGGGGCATTTCTCCTGATAGCTCACAATGTGGACCAGTTTCTCAGGTCAATAGCTGAAAGCATCTCAACACCATCCATCACAGTCTAGTTCTCCCCCTGCCTCCTCCCACTCTGAGAACAAGCTCAACAGATGATTGACTGTCAGCTGCCCTCCATGAAGCACCTGCATGACACTGTGGAGAATAAAAAGCCAGGACGAGTTGGCAACCATCCCTGCAGCCACACATGACAACCTTTTGGAAAAAAAAAAAAAACTTTCTTTCTGTGACACAGCACTGGCCCATTAAAACAGAGAGCGACTGCAGCCTCAGCGGGGTTTTCACTAAAGTTGTCATCACAGTCAAACAGACATCTGAAAACTCCCTCTGGCTGTATACGCACAACCTTTCCCCTTTATCTTCACAAACATAGCTGCCTCTAATCACTGTACATCCTGTACTGTATGTACAAACTACATACCATTGAAGCCTTGTCTAGTGCACATAGCTACATAATGAGACTTGAAATAAATGTGCCTTATGCACCGCCTGTTCTCTGTTGTATCCCATTATACAGTGCAGTTACAACACAATGCTGCTCAAGACAATCAGATGAAATGAAAAGTAGAGATTTACCAGCAATCAAACATTTTTAGTGATTTGCAAGACGATGAGTGTAATAGGTGCTAAGGGAAATAAACGTCTTCTTGTAGCTGGATGTCATTAATTGTCAAAGTGTGCCTACACTCACATCATCAAAGCAAATGAAGCCTTTCTGTACACATCCCAGATAGAGACATTGCGGGATGCTCTAAACCTGCATCCCTGTGCTCTGCTGAGGATTTGAAATGGCAGCATTTGATCCTGACTGCAGTGATCACAAAGCACAGCCGGCTTTCGACGTCTCTTGTAGCAAAATGTTGTTAATTTTGTTGAATCTTCTGTCATTTTAATGATGGCACGAAAAGGAAGTTTGTTGAATCAATGTTTAAACTCTGCACATTAAAATTCACTTCTCCTCAAGTCGTCGTTTCAGAATCTGCCTGAGTACACATTTAATCACTTTGCTCAATTTACTGGACATGGCATGTAAATAAAGACATCTTACTTTCCCCAACTATTTTGAGAGACTCCGATCTCAATTTTATTAAACCAGCTATACCAATAATCCTTCTATAAAACATCTGATTCTGACTACGCATATGCACTCAGGCAACGCTTATAGTGTTGGCAATGTATCCAAGATATATATTAACATACTTTCCTTCACTTATAATCACGATAAATCTTTCTAACAGTTATCTTGAGGTCTATATGTTCGACCATATTGCAGGATGATTACATTTCTCGCTTGGCTGCCTCTTGTATCTGGACACAGTGAAAGTGAAAGATATGAAACAGGGCTGGGAATAAGAGGATGTCACATTTTCACCTGAAGCGTTTCCCTTTCGACAGAGCTCTGCTGAGGATAGGTGGGGCTGCTGCTGATGAGCCCGGTGCCATGCTGCCGGCCTTAGCAGACGATCCGTGAGAACTGCAGCTCTGCAAAAATGAAGAAGAGCAGTGCATACGGTGAGCGCAAAAACAGAGTAAAAGACTTATTTCATAGCAGCCATTGCGATATTAAATAGTAGGGTATACACAGGTGTTACCATTAAGGTTCAGTTTCATCGGTCTAACAGAGTCAGGGTGCTGTTATTTTGCACGTTGTGTGGAAAGGGTCTGTGGTTCATTTTAGCAAACTAAGGCTTGTTGTGTCTTTTAAGTGTATTCTCAAATAAATGTGGATCTGCTGCATTAAATGTCATGGAGCATACCTGCCCTGAAGGCTTGGCTTCAGATTGTGTCCTAAAACCGTGCAAAACGTAATAGTTTAGCCTGGATTCATTTGTTATAACGATCAAGATCGACAACAAGATGTGAGCGATTATGTAAGTCAACACAGGGTGTAATACATAATGCCAGGGATACTGCTTGTGGCTTAGCATTAAGTCTCCACTCAGGTTGAAGTCCCCAGACAGGTTGAGGATGTTCTCTCACTGATGTATCCCCCCCTTAGCCAGCCAGAGTGTCTTTAATTACACTTTACATTTTAAACTGCAGATTAGGAGGGGACGCTTTGTGAATAAACTCCACCATGGCCCTCATAGCAGTCCCGCTGCACTAAAGAATTAATCCCACACAAGATTACATTAATGGTTTCCTAAAGAATTTCCCCCCTCAATTCTTTCCCTTTATTCTTATCAAAATGAATACCATTATCTTACAACAGGCCCCAGACAGAGTTCTGGCACCACGACCACGAATGCCCTCAAGAACCCCCTTGCGCAACGCTAAGTCACGAGATAATTCTGTTATTGCAGTTACAGTACGTCCCGCTCTGGCCTTTCCGTCTGTCTGATTGTACATCATTAAAGCTATTGTATGTGACTTCGAGCTGGTTCAGGGGTCTCACGCCCGATAAGCCTCTTTTCCTCCCTTACACTCCTGACTCCCAGAGGGGGCTGTTACTGCTGTTCACTAGTTGTGCAAGAAAATAGGATCATTTTGGCCACCCTCTCATATACCCTGCGGGTGCACAACGCCTCACTTTCTGGAACAATTGCAGTGGCAAACTTTCCTGCAGGATGATATCTATGTCAGGGGATAAAATAAATAGCTTGTGGCAGACAATGGCAGACCTGCATGGCGCAACCTATTTCACTTGTTCCCTCCTATCTCACTTTTGCCTTGTTTTATGCCTCTTGTGAAAGCCACGGATAAACACAACGCAATTGTGGATTTATTTCAAGGGGAGGCAAAGGGAAAATACAGGAGTCTGATGGAATAACAGAAAATCTACATAACAAGAAGAAGGGAGAACCTATGCATTCAGAGCAGCATTAATCCGCTGTGGATTACCATCAAATCACAGGTCCTGAACTGTGCATAATGGGATATTTGACCATTCTTCATGAAGGACAATCCTTGAACCAGCAGCAGCACAAGCCACCACCAGATGTAGCTTACTGCTCAAACCGTGTCGACTCTCTGAGCCAAGATGTGACCGCTGCTGATCGCAAGCACAATTTTGGCTCTACCTGATATCAAAATGTTAATCAGTTGTTTTTGAATTATGCACAGACATGCACATTAGCATAGAATTTGTAACTGTTGACAGCATTATTAATTTTTTAAGCTGCGCCGGCCTGTCCTTTTATTAATCATGGAGAGACCTACAGTAGCTCTCATATCATCCCCACTGCTGTCACAACAATTGCTGAACAAGTGGCTAATATCCTTCCTCCATTGCGGCTTCATACTGGCGCTCTGGTTAATTCTCTGATGGCACTGTGCTATGGAGCCATAGGAGTGCCAAAACATTAAAAAAAATAAAAGAAATGAATCCGTAGGGCTGGGTTGCACCAACAGGGATGAATTTAAACCTAATTAAATGGCTTAACATTGAATTATGTTGCACCAAATCAAACATGAAAAAAGACTGAATTTAAACTTTGGTTGAGTTGTCACTCTAAACGTAGATTACATTTAATTCTGTGCACCAAAACTTTAAACTGCCTTTTCAAGATGGATTGAGCATAATAATCAAGTTCCTTGAAGAAAATTATGCGACAGACTCACCTATTTAGTTTTATAATGTGTCTCTTTTCCTTAACTCCTTTTGATCTATTACAGCAGTCTGCCAGTTTTTGCCAGACAATCTTTTTTTCTTGTACTTGTTAAGCTGTTTTCAATTCTTAGATTTACTATCAGGCCATTTGGCCATATTACTCCATTAACTTGACCAACAAGCTTTTCTCAAGAGAAGAAAACTTAGAGCTTCTCTGTGGAGCCATCATGAGTAAGATAAAAACCTTTTCAGTTAGCAAGTGATTAGTGTAACATTTTACCTTTTCAGCTAGCTACCAAACAATGTATGGTTTTGTTAAAGTTTTAGCTAGCTAACAAACAATATAACATTTTGTTAAAGAATACAGAGCAGCCAGAAGCTAAAGTGAACACTCCCTCTTTTATACTTACTAGGTCCCGACAGCATCCTTTTTTATTTCTAAGCAAGCACCTCCATACTGATTTAACGCTAACTATTGATTACATAAATCAACTTGGATTTACTAAACTGAGATTAGTTTTCAATTGTGCAATTTAGCTGATCTTAATTTTAAATCTGGATTTATTCATTTTAAACTTAGTTTTGCTAAACATGGATTAGAACTAATCTTACATTAAATGAATCTCTGTTGGTTCAACACAGTCTAAAAGTAAGAAAATAAAAATAAGAAAATAATTGCTGAAATGTAATGAGCAAATAATGATTAATACATTTTAAAAGTAAGGAAATATATAAAGAGAAATACATAAAATAATGGCTTTGGACATCTCCTCCTTTCCAGGCTTCTAAGTCAGTTTCTGCACGAATCATGTTCATGTGCAAAAATAAAGACAGAAAAATAAATATATGACATGACACAGAACTAAAAAAAATGTTCAGAAAAAAAAAATTTATATCTAAAGGACAAATAAGAATATATATTTTTAAAATAAACAAATAAATGTGAAAGCAAATGAAAAGGCTTGAAAATGCTTCTATTCGTTATATCTCTTTATATTTCCACACTTATTTTCTTATTCTTTTACTCTTTTTTATGGCACTCTTATGACTTACTGTGACTTCTGTTTTTTCAAGCACAACTTTAAGAGAGAGACCTTGATTCACACGTGTTTCTTCTGCAGGTACTTTTTTGCACATCTGATAACATATTCAGAAATCATCTTTAAAAAGCCTATGGTATCCAGGATTTGGTGCTGTCTTTGTCTTGTCTTGTAAAAAGAAGACACTGTGTCTTTGAGAACATTATGACCTCCGGGTATTGTGAAATTGACTTTGGTGTAACACAACACGTCCTCTTGGCACACCTGAGCTTTTGATAAAATATTCTGAGGTCATATTTCTGTGGATTTTGGTACAGGAGGCTCTGTTCTGTGGCCTTTACCATCCTCTACCCACATGAAGTATTCATGCAGCTTTTCCCTCCTTCCTGAGGGTGACTCAGTCTCTTCTTAGTCTAAGACTAGACTAGTTATTTACCACCACACCAGCTTCCAGCTGGGGGAATTGAGTCTTTGTGTCTTGTCATCCCAGTCTGTGTGCCCTTATTCCTTCATGTTGGTGCATGTCTGTGTCTGTGCAGTGTGTCTCATGGGTGTGTACCCCATCTCTTTTTATTTCAGACACTATTCTATTGCCAGATAGGTGTTGATTCGACTCTCACAGGAGATGGGAGGTGTTTAACTATGCAATTACGTACCCTTTCCTTTTTCGGTTTCCTTTCCCTTGAAACGACTCTCACTGTCGTATACGACTGCTAATATTTACAGTTAAGTGCAGAAGCCTGTGCAATTCATATGGCCATTCAGACTCAAAATTACAGATGGAAGGAACATATGCACCAGAATGTTTCCAGATGTGCAAATATGCATAGATTTACAATAACAGATGGAAGAAACACAGAAATATGTATAAATGCTGCCTGTGCCAGGGGAGGTGCATAGAGAAGTCGGATTTAATAGTCCGGGGCTGTAAAGTACATATTATATAGAGGCAGTGCAGCTGCCAAGGTGCCTATTTTAGATGCCAGGCGGTAAGTAACGCATTAGTTGGCTCTTTGAAACTTGCAGTTCCTATCGTAACCATTTGGTAACGGTAATGGTATTTAGGATTAGAACCTGATTTAGGAAAAAAGGCCATTGAAGTTGAACAGTTCCTGTGTCAATGTTCCTATCCTAACTAAGATAGGAAAAATGTATTGCACAAGCATCTTCTCCCAAATAATCTCTCGCTTTAGGATAACTGTTAAAGGGATAGTACATATTGTTTGAAGTGGATCTGAATGAGGTAATTCTCGATAGTCCATATATTTGCTGATGCCATCGGCACGCCCCAAGTTAGGAGAAGCAGAGAAGACTTTCAATTTCACTTTTCCACCAGGTCATGTTAGCCAACTTGTTTAATCTGCATTGCTGCTCTTTTATTCCTTTTACACAATGAATTCTGTGGATGGCTCTTTCTTTTATCTCCTGAGTTAGCAAAAAGAAAATCTTTGGACTTTGGGCTATAAATGTTACCAACACATCTGCCATGAGGTCACTAAAAAAAAAAAACTAATAATAATAATAATGATAACACACTCATAATCTGTTATAAGTTAAAAATATATCAAAATAATGGTCTGTAATAATGTTGAATGCTATGATGATGTTAAAAAGACAAATGTAGGCTTAAGCAGCATTCATGAGAATTGATTAAAACCATAAAATTATTCAAAAAAGTTAAAATCTCACACGCTTAAAAAGGATTAACATGCTAAAAGGGTGTTTATTTTACATTGCTTACTTTTTCTTCATTGTTCAATTTAACCTGTAATAGTGTTGACCTGTGATCCACAGAATGATCTTAATTAATCTGATAAGTCTGAGATCGATTGCTTCTGTCTCCATCCACGTACCTGGGGAAATCGCGGTACCTTACTCATTAGAGTGAAGTTCTCACTGAGGAAACACCCTCATCACTCTTGTGATTATTTCTTCCCATTTTTCAGGGAAGTAACATTTCATTGAGAAAAAAAAACAACAGATACAAAGTTGTTTAACTCAATGAGATGAGAAGAGAAGTATTGGTAGCAAATATAAAAGTTCATAATCAAGGTTGGATTGAGAATTTAGGATTTCCTAAACTGAGATAAGATAGGATGAAGTAAGTTAAGATTGTATTTCTAAAGTTAGGATTTGCTTCTGTGCCAAATTAGGAAAAAAATCCTATCTTAGACTATTCCTATCTTAACTTAAGACTTAATTTTCTGTAATGCGGCTATGTGGCAGTAGAGCACACGTTGTATAGAGGCAATGTCCAGGTGCCTATCTTAAAAAGGGTTTAGTAACTTCTTAGTGGGCTCAGACTTGGAGCATTGCTGCAGAAATCATTATGTAACAATGATGTCAGCACATATACTGCATAAGTCTGTGCATTGCTGCTCAGCACACCTTGAGGCAAAATGTCTTGGGCCGAGTTCACCCGAGTTCAGGGAGTTGACATATTTTGGGGGGGAGGTTAAAGACACTGGAGCGGTGCATCAGTTTATCACACAGATGGTATGGAAGACACTGACCAGAATGGACTTCATTTCACCCTCCCTTCTGCACCTGCCTTGACTGAGCCAGCCTTTTGTTTCCAGCTCAGTGTGCTCATCCTCCACCTTACCGCCTCAAACACACACTGCCGTGTTCTGATGCTCTTATGCAGCACACACCAAATATTTTGAGCCTCTTTAAGAACACTCTACTCTGTTCCTCCTTGTAGAGTATTTTATTTTGTCAGTCTAAATCATCCTCTAAAGAAAACCCAGCGAATTTGCAGGACCGCGCCACCCACAGCACATGTCCTCTCCCTAGATGGTCGCAAGCTGAGGGAGTGGGCGGAGGGAAGCAGTGGTCTGGGGTCGCTGTGTCAAATCTGTGGAAAAATAGGTTTCACTTGTTAATCTTTCCTTGGTCTGTCCAGCTCATGCCCCCTCCTGAGTGCTCATAGTCACAGATCTTTCACAACCCACCTTAAGCTCCTTTCACACTGTTCTATTATAGCTCCTGTTTCTCTGTTGTGTTATTACTGTCTTTTATTTTTATCTTTGCCTTCCTCCTGACTTCCCTCCCCGTGTCCAGCTTGGAGAGCTTTTTTTCTGGCTGGGTACAGGGCTGCACTACATGCTGAGCCCTCATACGTTCCTGTCACCACATTCTCACAGTCATGGTGTTAATATAATGGCCTGCCATTGCGCTATGGGACAATAGGCCTGCATCTGAAGCAAATGTGTTAAAATGGACTCCGATGTGCTGAGACTGTATTTTCTTCAGTGGGAACTTCGTGGTCCGGTGAAATCATGTGCTGCCTTCTTGTTTATGTGAAATTATTTTGATTTAATAAAACACAGCTACTTAACAGCTACAACATTTATATCAAATGTTGTGCAACTTCTTTGCTGTCAGCCGCTCAAAGCCATAATTTCCAACGACACCCTCTAAAAGCTTTCAGATTGTGCCAACTGCAGTTCCGTGGGTGGGGTTAGCTTCGGGGGTGTTTGTTTCAGTGTGTGACACTCGACACTGTTGCATTATTAAAGAGCCTCAGTGCAAGCCACATTTGGCAAAGTACTAACACAGAAATTACAGAACAAGGCTGAACCTGAAGGAGGAATTTCAGGCAACAGCAAACACGACTGTGTCTGAAACAAACGGTATCAAACAGGCGCACCGCCCTCTTGTTTCTCATCAAAGTGAGCAACCTTTACTTACGCAAATTGCTCATTACGTGATGGTTTTATACGATTTCAGAATTTTCTAGGGTCAGTAATACCAAGACTGTGTTGCACCAACAAAGATTAATTCAGTCTAAGATCAGCTCTGATCAGAGTTTAGCAAAATTGGGCTTAAACTGAGAAAATTGAGTTTTAAAATTAAGCTGAGCTCTGTTGCACATTTAGTTTGAAAAAATCTAAAACTCTGTTTAGTAAAGCTGAGTTTATTAATGGTAATCAAAAGAGTTTAATCAGTGTTTGCTAGCTAGCTAAGAGGTTGATGAAATATTACACTGTCAACTAGCTAGCTGAAAAGTTACCAAAACATTATATTGTTTGCTAGTAAGCTAAAAAGTTAGCTAGCCTAGTTAGCCTAATCATGATGGATCAGCAGAGAAGCTCTATTATCTCCCTGTTCAAGAAAAACGTGTTGGCTGAATCAGTGGAACAATGTGACCAATTAATGGAAGATTAAAAATGGAAAACAGTTTTCATGACGGTTTTATTGATTGTCAATCCATCTTCAAAATGCAGCCATTTTGAAAGTTAAAAGTCAATACTGGATCACAGTTTAAAATTTTGCTGCAATAGAAAGCTCAGCTTAGAGTAAAGACTAAACCGTGATTTAAAGACGGGATTAAATTTATTCATTCATTGTCCGCAACCACTCAGCCTTGAAGGGTCGTGGGGGGTTGGAGCTGATGTTGAGCGATGGCAGACAAGTCGCCAGTTCAAACCCAGGGCTCGCACATAGAGACAAACAACCATTCATGCTCACATTCACACCTATGGACAATTTAGAGTCACCAATTAACCTGTTAACATGCATATCTTTGGACTGTGGAAGGAAGCCGGAGTAACTGGAGAGAACCCACAGGGACCCAAGGAGAACCTGCAAACTCTGCACGCCACAAACTCCCCAGCTGATTCGAACTCAGAACCTTCCTGCTGTAAGGGAACAGTGCCAACCACTGGCCCACCATGCCGTCCAGGATTAAATTGAATTTGTCTTAATTTTAAACTAGTTTTAAAGTCTTGGGCAACATAATTTAAAATTAAACCATGATTTAATCTGGTTTAAAAATGAATCCTTGTTGGTGCAGCCCAGCCCTATATATAAAGACCAGCTGCACATGAGCCCAAGTATATGATAGGAGAGTAGCGATGGGTATTCTCTCCTCAAACAATGGAAGAGAGCTGCACACTAAACAAATTAAAAAACAATAAAATAATATCTCATTAAGAGTGCTGGAGCAAATAACAAATGAACACAATTTTTTTCACATTTTTTCTAACACCAAACAAAAGGGATGCATTCAGGAAAGTGCTAATGCGTTTTGGCGATTGCACTCTTTTGATGAGACCTTCACAAGTGTGCATTAGGCTGCAATTACCTTAGAATTCAGTGGAGGCATCAGCCATATCAATGCCATCTCCATCTGAATGTCTCTCATGCAGTGTCCTGGTGGTTTGTTACCCATTTTAAGCTACTTTCTTTTTTCTGTCTTTTGTGTTTTTCTTTTCTTTTGTGTGATTTTTTCTTTATTGCAACAAATAGCTGCCCAAATTAAATTTCTTCTCCTCTGACTCCTGCCATTTCTCTCCAAAATGGTTTGGTGTTGTGTTTCTTCATTAATCAATAATTTAATCACTTTAAACACTTTGTTTTTCTTTGCCTTTCTTGAGAGTTACATTTTGCTTTTTTTCTCCATCCTGCTGAACAAATGTTAAGCTCTGCCACAAGAATGCAAAAATGAAAAAGAAAACAAAGTAGTAGAAGAAAGTCCCATTTGCTAAATCAAAAATGCCAATGCGGCAAGTGAATGCACCTCCATTCAATACAGTTTTGGTATTCTCAGGAGTCAAATACCACTAGCAAAGTGCCATTTAACATTATTTGTCTGCCATATAGTATTGCTGCTGTGCCTGCATGGTGAGTTCAGGGTCCGTGACATGTCACAGATTAGAGTTTCCAATCTGCAGTTTCTCACAGGAATCTGTCATGGTGAACATGGCAAGCAGATTTTTTCTCTATAACCCATGATGCATTTATTTTAAACTATAATTCCCCACTGTCTCTCAGCTCATGTCAGATACGAGTGTGAACAATAAGCTTCAACCAGTAGAGAGATTATTAAGATATACATCGTACATCATCCTGTCAAGCCCTCTGCTTTTAGAGAAGTACTATACATATCAAGATGAAACTGATCATAATGATGATGAAATTATGACTGTATATAAATCAATAATGGGTAGAGTCTTACCTTTTGGAACTGGAGGCTGTATTGCAGCCTGGGAGTGGATTTGGACATGAGGCCGGAGGCATTGACGCTGCAGTCCCTCAGGCTGCGGCTATCAGAGAAATGAGCCTGGAGTTTTTCCCTGTGTCTTCTGTCGGGGAAAGCAGGTGCAGAAAGAAAGAGACAGATTGCAATATTATGACTAAAATTGGGAGAATCTAGAATGAGAATTGGTTTGCTGACAATACAGACTGTAATTAAAAAAAAACAAAAATATTTCCATGAGACAGAAACAGGTTACAATTTGGCTCTTTTGGCTGTGGTCAGGGTATTCCCTGCCTGCTTGCTAATGATCTGACAACAGTTTTTAGTCCAGCCATTGATTTCTACCAGCCACCTAGCCAGCTCTTTATACACACATGTAACAACAAGGTAGGTGATCATATTTATTGACCTGTTATCCTTTATTCTTGACACACAATTTATCACATTTTGTCCACTGGAAGAGCACTCTAGAGGGAACTTAATCAGGTTTTTTTTTCCACTAGAAGGGCATTCTAAGGGGCACATTATTCGATTTATTCTGAACATGTTAAATGAAAATACAATAGAGTACAAAAAAAAAAAAAACTAACTAACACAAACATCATCATAGTACATAAGCCTTGAGATAAGTCCTGTCACAGACAACTATTCAGGGAAGGATTTCACTTTACAACTTTTCATTGTAGACAGGCGTCTGTATCGGAAATGTGACGATGAAAAAAAAAAAGATGGTTAAGGACTTCTGATTTGTCAAACACAGAAACCACGAGATCTGACAACATTTGTCAAATGTTGTAAATGTATGAGCGCCTCTGAAAGGTCAAAGTGACAAAAATGAGCACCAGTCAATTTGCAACTCAAATGTGAAAATTTTTTCCAGAGCTGTAGCTGAAGGTTTGACGGAGGTGAAAAAAGGCTGAAACTGGTTACAAAAATAGCATTAGAAGAGAGGATGTCTTGCACAAGTGAAAATTTAATCAAGGCAATGTACCGTGAAACGTCCATTACATGCCTTTGTGATAATATTCTGGGAAAAGAAAGAGAGATTTTCCAGAAATACCTCCTGAGACTTCAGACTTTGGATCCTTACTTTACACAGGCGGACTATGAGGACAATTTCTTGTTGGTAAAATGGTTTAAGTACAGGTAATGCCTATGCATGTAGTCAAATCAACTGTGAAGTGAACATGTCACATTGACACTGCAGTAGGTGTTGATTTATCCATGTGCAAGCAGACTTTCCTGCTTCATAAATAGCTTCAAATTTTTTGTCACCTACGCAGCATAATGGCTTCCAATCTGTTCCAATCTTTACCATAAAAAACTCTCATGAACAAACAGGAAAATGTGAGAAAGTAAAGTAAAATGGCATCTTTTAGCTATGCTAAATATAAAATATGAGCGTGTTCCTTCATTTTGGATTAAACTTTGATTGGATTAAAAATTAATTGATGCTTAAGACTTTTGGATTAAATGTTTAATTCACCATTAAATGTTCATTTTTAAATACTAGGTTGCTTAATTCTCTCTGCAGCCGAGGCCTGTTAAATGTTTCCTCAGTATAGGACAAAGTTGAAGGAAAGGACTGAAAAGGCTGGGAAAAAAAACTAAAAACAATAAAATAAAATAAACTGTGACTGACTGATGGTTTGACACTAACACCTGGTGTTGGGGCCCACTCTCAAAAATATAATTAACCAAATGACTAACCACCTAAAATAACAATATGTACCAGTGACAGCAGTGAAATGTATTAATTTGCTGAGTCTGCTTTAATGCAGGTGTGCTCAGCTGCATACTACATCATACTGTTCTACACAATATGGTACAGTATTATTTACTTAATAAAGTTAATTTTATATTATGATAATCAGTGACTGCTGGTAGATATAATTAAGCATCCATACCATGCTGGATTCAACACATCCTAAGACCTAAATGACTGAATAGGTCAATTGCCACTGACTCCCACAACAAAAACCATGATTAGCAACAGACATACCAGACCTTAAGTATGTTACGCAAGTCATGGTGTAAATCATGTGACATTAAGCATATGAAAAGGTTAGGCTTAGGAAAAGATAGTGGCATAGGTTAAATAAGTATGTTGCATTTGTCACATGATGAAAACATAAGGTAACATAACATAAGGTACGGTAGAGTCAGGTAAGGTATAGTAACATAACATAATGTAACACTTAACTTTAAATATGTCAGCATTAACTTTTGATTTCACATGAAATGCAAACCCCTGTTTCCTGGGTGAAAGTCCTGTGTTTATTCACCCCAACCACCTCCTTACACATACTTTCTCTGTCTTTTTGCGTCATCATCCTACTTCCTCCTTTGTTCCTGTCATAATTGCTATGGCCACTAGAGGGTGCATGTATCAATAAATGTACAGGTAAAAATAAGCTTGCTCAGGTGACCTATACACTTGTCTTTGTGGTGAGAATGGGCTGGACAATTTGACCTTTCCTAAATCGCACTTTTTTGGCGCCTTAGTTGACCCTTTCCTTTGGCTAGCTGGTTAGCTAAACAGTGTTTTGTTCTGTAGCAAGATGTTAGCTCACTAGCTACCTGATCTACATCAATTGATGCCTATCTAGTTTCATCTAATAGCTAATGTTAGCAAAACTATGCTAATTAGCCAGCTATACATCAATTACTAGCTGACTAGTTGGCTAGTTGGTTAGTGTTTGGCACACATTAGGTAACTTAAGATTTTGACTATATGTTGCCATAGCATATCTAAATACAGGAACTAAGAGAAGAGAAAGTTGACTGATTCCCCGCCGGGTACCATTTCTGTTATTGGAGCACAGAGCAAAAATGGATGGGACTTTGGAAGGGTCAATAACTAAATTTTATTACCACATATAATTAACTAGTCTTTGATTTTCATTTCTTTGGGCCTTTAAAAATGTTTGAGTTACTCTCTTGTCTTCATCTCCTCTGTATAGTCTTAAAACACTATCAAGAATGTAATTTTGGTACTGGTTAATCTTCTCTGTGAAGTACTGTTACAAATGAAATGTTAGGTCTTAACTAAAAAGCAGAATAAACCAACATATTAGCACTGCCAAACAACAATTGAAAAAAAAAGATTCCATTTAAGAAGAACTGGAATTGGATCATTTTCACTACATTAATTCTACCGTTGAGCTTGAGCTCTCTGGTCACGCTGACCGACAGGACTACTTAGTTTGCCGCCGTGCCGAAAATAAACCTATTTTTGTTTATCAGGACTGATTCAATCAACACAACCTACATTAACTCCCGCCTCTACACTTGCCATTACTTTTCTTTGTCTACACTCCTTTTCTTTCTTCTTCCCCGCAGCGAGTAATTGACTTTGGCAGGCTGCTTTCATGCTGCTTCTTATCCAGCTGTACACATGTACACACATTCTCAGGGTCTAATGTTTTTGAACTCTTGCCTTATCTGTGTATGTTGTTCTGTGTGAAGCATTTTGTGACACACCTGCTTGCTAAAACCACTAAATCTTACATGAGTATCTGTCCCAAATGCATCCTGCACAATTCAGATTTGATGCCCTGCTAAAACATCCTCTAGCTGACTCACACTTAGAATTTCATTGGGCTCCATGCCATGATAGTAAAGTGCTCTTTCTGCACAGCCAGGGGCATACTACTAATGTGGTGCTGGCTGGCATCACTCACTTGTTGCGGCGGTAGAGAGCCATACATGCCACTCCAAGAAGACAGATCCCTGAGGCAATGCTGAAGATGGACAGCACCTGCTTCTGGTAGGTGTCACCACTCTCTGCGGAGGAGAGAATACAGTTCAGGCCACTGAATTTCCACTGTGACACAAAGGATATGGGCTGTGGCTGTGATTTAGCAGGGAGAAAAAATGTATCATGAATTAACATATTGAACTTGCACAAACGGTGGGCGCACACACACACAAAGCCACACACAGACATCCACCCACAATCTGCATTAGCATAAAGCGACCAATGCTGCTGTCAGTAAATGTCAGTGTTTGAGCATGGGATAGGGACATGGCAGACTCAGGCAGGGCTCAGTGACATGTGCTAACTGAAGTGTGATAATCATTTCGTTCAGACAAACCCAGCAGGCAACACCGATGGACTCTCTGCACAGCGGGGGCCTCACCGTGTGTGTGTGTGCACGTACTGTATGTGTGTCAGTATTCAGAGACTGATGGCGACAGGGAATTAGCAGCAAATGAATGCTCCCGGAGCTTCTTGTCAGACCCCTGCACATCAGCAGTGGAGGCTTAAGGTCACAAGCAGCTGGGACAAGTAGCAGTTGATCCCAGCAGATATGTGTCTGGCTGAGCAGCTGGATTGTGGAGCCGCACTACTTACCACAGTGCATGGTGTGCGGGGGTGATGGCGGTGCATGTGCAGGCCTGCGTATCAACATCACGACAAATCGTCTTGTGGCCTGAATGAGCACAATCTTAAACCTGCAACTTGGTGTGTGTAACTTATCCACCGACAATGCTGCGGAGAGTCGTACATCCCAAGACCATTCCTGACCTTGAATGCAACCTCCTGCGACATTACTCAATCACTCAAAAACAATAAATCCTCCTGTGTCTGCTCTTGCCACCGTGACAACTGCAGAGTAAAGTGCAAAAAACATCACAGCAACCTGTTTGTGACCTTTGGGGGCTTGTCTGTGGCTTTTGATGCTGTCAACAGAGAACTGTCCTGGGAGGTCTTCTTCATCTGAGCTTGTCTACCCAGGTTTATCAACCTCCTTCAACTCCTGTTTTAAGGGCACAGTGTACTTACTACTACTTATACCTGCGTGCAGCCAAGCAATCCGTTTGCACCATCTTTTTTTTCTTCCATTTCTCTGCTTTTGTATGACATCAGTGATGCACTGACACATTTTAAGAGAGAGTGTGATGTAGTAGAGGACTGCATTAGGATTGGGATCCCACAAGTTCTGTGGCACTCAGTGCAAATCTCACTGGTTTTAACTTTATTCTTCTGCTTTTAAACATTATTGGAAACAGTTGAGATAAGATAAGGACCCAACTCAACACAATATAAAAAATGTTACATATTATAGCTTTAGCTGAATAACTGGAATTATTAAGTATGAATGTAATCAAGCAGTAGAGCATAATTTTGCTAAATCCTTGCCGACAGTTAAGCAATTCTTTATTAATACCACAGAAAAATGTATTTCCTCTTGGACATGGGAAGACACAAATTCAATGAAACTCTTTTAATGTGCAGGATTTTTAATATGTGGATGTATTAAGGAGAACTGATATAGCATCGAGAGCCGGCCTCTGTTCTTTCCTACGAAAGTGGCTTAGTGCTGCATGAAGGCTGCTTCCAGGTATAAAATTACCCGGATCTTCTGCACATGCTTCCATACTGTGTGGCTCATACAGCAAATGCACTACAGACTTCCACAAGCGGAGCCGGCTAACCTCTGGTTAAGCTCAGCTAACTTGGATGGGGATAAAATTATGTAATCTTCTCTTCTAGTTTTCCCAAGTGATTCCAAATGGATCAAATCCTGATAGTAATGCGAGTCATTTCGCAGGGGGGATTGGTGCTCACAGAAATGTGTCCTCTGTTTTACAGCTGCTTCTTTCACAATGTATGCTTATGGGAAAAGTCCCTTATGCGTCACACGTTACATGCTTTAGCCACTATGTCAAATTCGCTTCAAAGCCCAGAACACTACCCAGGAGTGGCTGGGAGTGGACACGCACTTTACGGAAGTGGGCAGGAAGTGTTGTAAATTCAGTGGGAGTGGGCTGGAGCGATGCTATACATACATACATATATATATATATGTGTGTGTGTGTGTGTGTGTGTATGTACGTATGTATGTATGTATGTGTGTGTGTGTGTGTGTGTACACATCAGAGGGTCCAAACTGCCCACTCAGCTCTGTGAAAAGGAAGGCTTTGAATTAAAATAGAGTCAGTCTACAGAAATGCTGCGGGGGTGGCCAGCTGTGACACACTATTGCAATATTTAATACTGGCAAACAGACAAATTGCTGTGTGGGTGATTTTGGTCATATTTTTGGTTTTGCATTAACAACAACAAATAATATGTGGAAATGATTACATCTTAAATTTTATGGTTTTTTTTTACTGTCATGTTATGTTAAAATTTGCTATTTGGTGTGTGACCAACTACCTTTATTACTACATTTATAACAAAATTGTGTTCGAGATCCACCAGATATGATTGTAAATGAGTTGTAATAAAGATTTTGGGTACATTTTACAGCAGAAGAAATAGGCTCTATTAGTAACAATAAAAGTAACTTTAAATGTAAGCCATGAGTCAAGTGTTAACATTCATGCTGATGCATGCAATTATAATGAGCCATACTGACAAGATCAGCCCTGAGCTATGTCTGTCAGGCTCTACTGTGCATATCTATCTATCTGAGACTAGTATTATAATACCTCTGAATGGAGGAGATGTCAGCAAGTTCTTGACAAGTGAATTCTTGACCCACCCTGTAATTTGTCACCAACACAGCGGTGGATATCTTCAAGCTGCACTTTACAAATGAACAACAGAAGTAATGTGTCACTTGTATATCTGTGCCCCCGCGAACCCTCCGGCCTTTATCATCAGTGAAATGACCTCTTTCTTTGAACTACATGGGAAATATCTTTCTTTGCTGCCACATCATCGGTGCTCATGCGGAGCACCCCCTGAGATGAGCCTCTGCCTCTTTTGGATAGATGAAACAGGCCTTTCCATCCAATCTGAACATAAAAACAGCTGTCTACAAAGCTCTGCTGAATGGCTGCAAGGAAAAACCAACATGCAGTCTTTACATAAAACCATTACAGGCCTTTCATGCCTGATGCCCACAAGGCATTCTTGAAATTAGATGCAAGAGCATTGTGGAAACGGGACAAAATGAACAGCCTCAGCTACACAGGCTAAGCCATGTCATATTGACACAAGGACAACACAATCCCAAATATGGCCATCTATGCCACAGCAACCACTCTACAGATGACTAGAAAGAAATGCAATAATGAAGACCATGCTAAAGTATCCATGACAAAATGGGGTATTCAGCCTGAAATACATCAGGGCAAACTAGTGAGACATACACAGCTCCAGCTGCCGGGCCAAAGAATGCAAGAATATCAAAAGACAAGATCATATTTGGAGCACTCAATCCCACTTCAAACAGAGCTTTGTTGCATCCTGACTGACTGTCTCAGACTCAGACTGTCACATATCAGACTTATATAACAACTATCAAAAGATTCATTGCTAAAGCAGAAGAGGAAGTCATAATGGAACACAATGAATAAGCAAGTGAGATGCACAGTGCTTACCTCAGAGCCCCCCCACCCCCCCACAAAAGAACTATCTGTGCTTCTGTCTGTCATCTGTCCGGCTATCAATCGATCAATCCTGTTCTCATTTTCTCTAATGCATCCGCCCACCTGCAGTAGCATTCTGAACTAATTTAGTCCCCAGATTAAAATCACTGAACTGAGGAACGCTTGTCTGTGTGTGCGTGCATGCAGGGCGGGCTTCTCTTTCACAGCTTCTTCTTCTTCTCCTTCCCTCTCTATTTCCTGGAGCAAGTTTTTGACGTGACGGCGGTGTATGAAGGCATGTTAATGGAAAACTTCACAGCATGCAGTGTGTGTGTTTTTTATGTATGCACAAAACGGAGCCATGAGAGCGAGGAAGAGACGGCACAGAGAAGATGAAAAACATTACGAGTGTGTTGGAGTGTTTGTGTGTGTGTCAGGGGGTAGGATTGTATATTCCCTCTAGACAAAGAACAGTGTGTCATTATTAAAGAGAGAGGGCGAGATAATTTGGTTTTTAAAGATTTGTAAACCACCTGGAAGGTGAATAGGTACCTAAAGTAATATCAATGGAATTCCAAAGAGGTTTATATTGTATTTTCATTGCCTCTAATTTCATTGATGGTCTTTTTGTAGGGGAGACCGGGGAGTGTTGTAACACTGGGTTAGTTATAACAGTGCGAGTTTGACAAATTAGAAAAGTGCTGTGGTTGTGTCATCAATATGGTACACCCCCATTTCCTTTTTGAGCTCACAGGAAAAGTGGCACGTCACTGCGAGCAACACTGTAGATTATTTTTTGCCAGTATTCACTGTATTGTAGATACTTACATAACCGTAAGTAGCATCTTCTCATATTTAATTTGGTGCTTTGCGTTATTGCTACTTTCAAGCCCATATGCTAAAGCTGTTACCTATGCAACTGCTGCTTGGGGTGGGGATCAATGTAAAAGTTTATTAAGCTCATGAGAATTTCTGATTTGTGTGCATGGAACTCTAGGTCACATGTGTACGTCATCAGATCTGGCCCCGCAAATCCTGCACCCCAGGGGCAGCCATCTACAAACCCCAATTACAAAAAAGTTGGGACGCTGTGTAAAACATAAATAAGAACATAATGAATTATTTACAAATGCTTCTTGACCTATATTCAACTGAACACAGATATTTAATGTTCAAACTGATTAACGTTATTGTTTTTTTGCAAATATAGACTCATTCTGAATTTGATGCCTGTAATATTTTCCAAAATAGTTGGAACAGTTCTCATTGTACTACATCACATTTTCTTTTACCGGCACTCAGTCAGCATTTGGGAACTGAGGACACCAACTGTTTTTTTTTTTAATTAGAATGGTGTAGAATTAAAATTATACATGTACAACTTGAGGTGCACAACAGTCCGGGGTCTCTGTTGTCATATTTTGGGCTTCATAACAGCAGTTACTGCATGTGTTCAAGACAAATTTCCTTCGGGACAAGAAAGTCTATCTCATCTGATAATGCACCACACATTTTCAGTGGGAGACAGGTCTGGACAGTGTAGTGTCTCACCTCTTTTACTGCAAAGCCACATTTTTGCAACAAATGTCGTTTGGCAGTGTTTCTCTAAAATAAGCAGGGACGTCCCTGAAAAATACGTCATCTGGATGGCAGCAAATGTTGCCCCAAAACCTGTATGTACTTTTCAGCATCATCGTGGCCTTCACAGATTTGCCAGTTACCATGATGCCATGGGCACTAACACAACCCAGTACCATCACAGGTGCTGGCTTTTTAACTTTGCACTGGTAGCAATCTCTTTCTGTGTAACAAAGGTCAAATGCATTTAAAGTTAGTTCTCAGTCTTGCCCCTTGTGTGCAAAGCCTTCAAGGATGTCCCTTTCATACCCAATCATGATACGATCACCTGTTACCAATTAACCTCTTTAAACAACTTGTAAACACTCTACAACTTCCCACATCTTTTGTGGCCCCTGTCCCAACCTTTTTGGAACTTTACATTTACAAAAAATGTAAAGTTTATGGGTTTGAATATCAAATATCTTAGCTTTGTTCCATATTCAGTTGAATACAAGTTGAAAAGAAGTACATTCTGTTTTTATTTATGTTTTATACAATGTCAGTACTTATTTGGAATTGGGGTTTGTACATTTTTCACAACTGTGTCAGTGGTTGAACCTTTATATGACACAGGTACATATAGTCCACACACACAATTTAATTGTTTTCTTTAGTCAGAGCTGTTTTCTTTATTCCTCAATAAAGGCCTTTCATAAATTGGATAGTGTAGATTTTAAATCATCAAATTACTTCTCACTGTTACATCTGTCCTCAGCTAGTATTGCAACTCACTCCAGTGGAGGGGTAGGTTGTAACAATGGAACTCTTTGTATTTGACATTAAGTTGCACGCAATTGTGTAGTAGACGTCCAGTTGAGTTTCATTTGTAGTAGACAAGTATGGGTAGCATATATCAAAGTTTAAGAGATCTAGTACAAGCAGCCACTGAGTTACTGAGGTTCAAACAAAGCGTTGCTACCATCCCCTGTCTCCCCTACAGGCTTTTCAGATGAATTGTTTAGCACATCCTGATGAGGTACATACAGTATATCTCAAAGCACAGTCAAACATTTTTCACACCTTTTATAATGTGACACTTTCAGAAATTGCTGCTAAACCGACTATACACACATGTGGCGGGGAAAGCACACATTCATACATGAACTGTCTGTCTTTATTGCTCTATCCTCATTACATCACTCCTCTCTAACAGTACCGTTCTTCATGCAGACGGAATACACCTAATTCACTACCACGGTGTTTCCATGGTGACTGGCCCGCATTAATTTTCCAAGGTGAGTGGCCTTGTTGTGCTGGATTGTGTGTTTCACAGACGTAAGGTACATGAAAGATTGAGGACTGTGCACACAGTCTATGAAAAGTTGTCTTACCCATGAACTCGATCCCAAGTTCATCTGCTGCTCCATTTGACACCGGGTAGCATGAGAGAAGGGAAGGAACGGGTAAACAGACACAGAGGAAGGGGAGAGAGAAAGAGAGGACACAACCGTTACAACATGATGTGCCTCTATCTTACTCAGAATTCAACTTAGGGACAGACACATGCTGCAACTAGACCATAAAGTTGGGTTTGACGGCTTTCTCTGACATGGCTCTCCCTTGTGCATCAGGTAATGAGCCAGTCAGCCCTCTGTGCTTGGTATGCTTTTCTGCACACTCTGAGTTCACACAGCCTTCAGTGGCTTTGAATGAGGGAAGAAAACAACAAAGATATGGGGGCTGAGAGGATTAGAGGAAGGATCATGAAAATAAAAGTTGAATATGACATATCATATAGCTTTATGTCACTGACGTTGCTTTGCACAGGCCTTTTATATTGATTTGAGCCTGAGGCATTGCAGTAATTGTTCTCCTCTGTCTCCAAGCATAGCTTTTCAATATTCACAAGCTGGTCGCTTTAAGATGTGCAACATGCATGCGCACCCATAGACATACAGTGAGTTACACTCGTGTCTGTATGTCTTTGTCTCTTGCACGCACACACACTTTGACATACACCCGCTCTCTCAGAAACACACACACGCAGCCTTTCTTCATGCAGTTAAGTCTTTTCCCCCCAATCCCAGTGCTGGGGAAACAGATAAAAAGGAGCACTCGTGTTCTTTCCATCCTGACAGTGCCCCTTTTTCATGTCACTGTAATGTAATCTCATTTAAATTAAAATGAAACCCTCGCTAGTAATTGCTTTTCTGACAGAGGTGGTCTGAGTTTTAAATAGAATGCGGCTTGCCAAGCTCCTGACAGATTATATGGTGGGCAGTCTTGAAAAAAAGTGGTTGAAAAAAAATTAAAAAATAAATAAAAAAAACATTTGTTCCAGGACACATTTTGATTGTACCATGGGAAAATCTGTCCGTGCTGGGGCTTTATGAGCTTTAGGAAAAATAAAATCACCCCAGAGAACTGGAGTGAGATAGGCAAAAGACAAATGAACACTTGGATGAATGGATTATAATAATTGCACCGGGTTATTTCACTCTATTATAAGGGGTGTGACTTGTATAATAATAATAATCTGTTTAATGTGAATCATCAAATTTGAAATACAGTTGACTTAAGGTGGAAAAGTTTCAGACAGTATTTTGGCCCACAAATGTTAGAATAACTTAGAAATATGTGATATATATGTAATAGATTCATTAATATACATTTAATTGAAATAATGGCTAACTCTGACAACAGTGCTACACCCAGCATGTCCTCCTTTGAAATTTCCAATCTGGTCCAGAACGGGACTCCATAAAAACTCGCCCGGATCAGTGTAATATTTTGCCCAAATGGGCGTACAAACATTGAATAAACTAATCTCATCTTGTGTGTGTGTATCATTCAGTCTAATTGGCCTGTTTTTAAAAGCTTTAGAAATAAAACTAGCCTAAACTTTGCCACTCAGTCCAACTTTTTTTGAGTACACAGGGAACAGGCTAAGATGATCAGGGAGCTTGCTGAAGTGTGCACTGCTACGTCCTGCAAAACCACACCTGTCCAGGTGAAATACCAAGTTTTAAGGGAGCGCCAGTAAAACTGAGTGTTCACCAAATGAGTGCCTGTTTCTGAGTCGTAAAAAAATCATTATCTAATAATATATATAATCTTTGAAAGAGTAGATATTTATAATTGTCATATTGAAAGATATGGAGTGTGGCAGGCAGTAAGGCAGTCACTGAACTCCAACATCAGAGTGTGTATTTTCAGAGCAGCGGGCTTTTGATTTCAAGATAACGGGCTTGAAAGAGTTATAAACTGTTGATCAACTTACAGTGATGCTCATCGTCACTTGTCATTGTCCAAGTACTGCCTGAACTTTGAGTCTAGAGAAGAGGCAGCAGGGGGAAACAACTTCAAATTACTAATATACTGTCTACCTTTAAATACAAAGCCTTCAATCTACAACTGCCTGGTAGATTCTGAATGAGGCAAAGGGATTTTCATGATTACAGTGATAGCAAGAGAGATACAAGCCTGAAAAGCAGGCCTGAAATCCCCAAATTAATCAATCAATTAACTAATTACTTTCTGTTTGTATCCAAACAGGAAGCAGGTGCTGTCATGTTTTTATCGAACACAATCTAAGTTCATCATTTCCAGATTTATCCCCTGCAGCCTTGAGGATTGTTTAACAAATGTCGGCATTTATCACGCACTCCTACTGATTCATCTTCAGCCTCATAGCTACTCACAAGCTAATGATTAAAACAGATAAGAGCCAATCAATTCTGGCCGGCAGACATGCTTCACGCCACAAGGAGTTTTGAGATATAGCTGCATGATTAAGATATGGGGATACTTTTTTTTTTTTTTTACTATGTGCTTACTGTCACGGAGGTGCAAACACTGGGCAAGGCCAAAAGAAGTGAATGCAGCATCACACTGATGTTGCCTGATCTGTATTATCCATTCAAGCCTTTCCCCGTGATTGCCCATGGCAACAGCCAACACTTTTCCACTCTGAATCGCCCTGACTGTCACAGCCTGTGCAGATGATGTCATTACAACGCTGATACACATCCCATCCTGCGGAATTGCAGTGTCTGGAGACATTCACCAATCATAATACGTGCAGGCGTCCCAATCCTTCGCACTGGCAACTCAGAGCACTCTGGGGAATCACTTACGGTGTCTTGTGGGGGCCTTGAGCAAGCTTGGAGAATACCTGTGCATCATGTCAGATGCTCTTGGCCCGATTAAGAGGCAGAAATCTGGCGAGTGGGAGAGACAATGGCAGGAGTGAATCAAATCCTTAATCCCCTCCTTCACTTGGGTGAGCAGGGAACTGGGGAGCCAATGCGCGTGTGTGTGTGTGTATATGTGTGTGTTATTGAACCGAATATCCTGTGTAGCCACTTACTCCAGGCCTAATATCTACTGGAGATAAATAGTTCAAATTAGAGGCTTGCCTTCTTCCTCTTTGTAAATCAGCTGGGTAAAACCAAAAGCTGGCTCACCCCTCCCTTTAATCGTCCGACAAACATCACCTCTGTGGTCTCAAAGGTGCAACTGGCTCAACTGAACACCATTAGAGGCTTGCCCTAAACTCTCTCGCTGTTAGGATGAAACTCATTCCGGTTCTTTACCAGGTGTAAACTAAATTGCAGCCTTCCTACACTCCCATGCCTCCAATTAACAACCCCACTACTTCCCCACTGTGTGCCAATATGTAAGACCCCAGCACCTACTCCCCACCTCATTTCCAAAACCAAGCTCACAGCAGTGGAGCTGGAGTACCTGGCAGGGAGCCTCTTTTTTCCTTTTGTCCCTGGGCTTTTTAGATGTGCACGACAGTCTCTGCTCCTCTTTCTATCTCTGTAAGGACGTGTGTATGACAGAGCGGCACTGTGCGCGAGCCAGCGTGGACTGCTCTTTTGAGTGGCTGCTTTGTGGCCAGTCAATATCAAGACAAAGGATGGGGGGGCAGTGGATGATTTAGTGACTGTAAGGTGTACAGCGATTGATTTCAGTAGAAGAAAAAACAGAGGAAAGTGTCAGTGGCAAACTTTTCCTCACCTGAGGATGTGATTTGTGTCTAAGTCAATGAACAAAGACATAGAATTAGACTCTGCATGCAAAAGCAAACAAACTCTCTGGTAGACACACAGACACGCACACACGCTATGAACTGAATTTCACTGGAGCTCGTCCCACTTGTAGTTGTTGTCAGTGTGTGCATGTACGTGTGTATGTTATTACATGATTTGGCTTTTGAAAGGATAATCCTCCAAACCCTTGGTAATCTGGGTAAATTTTAGATTACTCTGTATCAACAGAGATCAAAATAGGCTTCTTTCCTCTCAAATCTTCCAGTGTACACTTATCTCTTGTGGCGGTTGAACGATTGCGGCCGAAACACAGTTTCCTGTGGTGAACAGGCGTGGAATGGTGAAAACAATTTGTATAGAGTTTGATATTACAGCTGTCAATATTGAATTTTTTCCTGAGAAAGGAGGTTGGAGATGAGATCATGGCCCCAATGATTGAAGATTTCTTAAACATGTTTTGTCAAAGTTTTAAAGGAATGCTGTGCAGCATTTTAGTATGTAAACACAATCATCACTTATGACCCACAACAAGTGTAGTTTAGTCTTTACTGTCTTCTGTGTGTCTGTGTGTAGAATGGTCGTCATAATACCAGAATTTTACTGCAGTACTTCTTTGAATACCATGGCAAAAAGAAAAAAGAGTCCTGGGAATGCAAAATAGAAAAATGTTTTTCTTCAACCTGCACACAGTGCTGGTACATAGAAAGTCACTGAACAGTTTGGTTCTGCTGAAAGCCAGATTTCAGACACAACAATAACGAATAAACTGAATGAAGGTCTTGAATGAGGGCTTAGATCTTTTAGGTTTACAGCTTCAGGACTTCCGATACTATCAAATGTTAGTATACTGTTGTTTTTAATCCTGTGGTATTCAAAAAGTTCTGAAGTATCAAAACTTTTGACAACTTCGACACGCAGCCCACAGCCAATACAACATACAGGTTTTAAGGTTGGGACACAGAAATGTGGCATGATGTGATTACATCTAACGGTCACATCGCATTCTCTGTTTCTGTCCTCTGCTCTCAGTGTGTTAGAGCGCCACAAAGAAGTAGACACGCTTACACACAAACAGACAGAGCAGAGTATTCATTTCTCCAATTCATTGCTTGTTTTCACTAACTTTGCTTTATTAATTCACGCTCCATCGTTCGTTAAACTGGGGAGGATTCGTCAACTTTGAATGGTGTGTTTATAATCCTCCACATTCTACCTTCAATGACCATTTTATAGTCTTTTTATATCAGTATTTGATAGAAATTGTATAATTTGCTGCCATTTACTCATCCATTCAACAATGCTGAATAAAGAAAACATAACAACAGAGCTTTTAACACAAAAACAATGAAGTGAACATGTACGCAAGATTGGTGTTTGGCCTTCGAGCTCCCAGTTAGAGCAAAAGCTTATAGTATATAACGTTAATGAAAGATATTGGAAAGAGTGTCCCTGCTTTCCATGAGATTTTTATATTCATGACAGGTCTGGCAAGGCTGCATGTCATATCATATTGTTTATATGCACTCTGTTTATGTATGTATATGTGCAGTATACAACAGGGGTGGATAGAGATGATTCTGGGCCACAAAAGGTCACTATGGAGCCTAATTTAATGAAGCATCCATGATGGGAGATTTCTTGCATATATATGACACCCACATTCTTCTTGTAGCACCCAAGCGAGTTTTTCCACCTACAGCATGTTTTCAGTCTCTCAAAATAGTACTGAAATATTGTGTACATTCAGTAATAAGTTTGCGACATGTGGAAATGTCATCTCATATATTTATTTACAAGCATCTTTTTCCTCCCCAACTATTTTGGATTGAAAATACATCCATGTTTAGTATTTTAAGGTAAAGATGTTTTGAGAAGTTTTTCATAGTTTCTTTTGATATATGAGTTATAATATAATAATAATCCTTTGACAAAACATGTTTACTTCAGACTTTGTTTTAATGTTTGCTTTTTCGTGCAAATTATTGAGTAATTTTACCCCAACGGGCCTCTAGAAATTATTCAGATCAATCAATCTGTGAAGAATGACACAACAACATTGCAAATCTAGCTTTGTTGCTTCGGAGTTAATGCTGCTGTCTGGAAGGTTCTTACACTGAAGAACGTTGTTTTCACACATGTTGATCAAACTGTTTTATAGGATTACCTTCAGTGACTCTAAAAGAATACATGCCCCTAGTCATGTCAAAGGTATAATGTATGTTTAATCCACTGAAAAACAAAATCCATCCATCCATCCACTTGAATTCTCCACTCCAATCCTGCTGTATTTTGAAATTAGCTATTCATAGTCATCTTTTATCAAGGATGATTTTTTTTAAAGTGCGTTCAGTAAGCACGACAGGGAATATAGTTTTTACATTTGTAAATATTAAGAAATGTAATTAGAGTATATTTTACTGCAGTCTTAAAAGTAAAAGTACAGAGGCGCAAAAAATAACACATAAAAAAAGGCATATAAGACATTAAACAAATCCTCTTTTTACATTTTGCCTTCTGAGGTTTATTGTCTCATACATATTTAATGACTGAAAATGTACTATAAATGTGTTGTAATCTATTGTATTTGGCTCTATTTTTGTGCAAAACACAAAAGGATTCGGCTTATCTCAAGGAACAACGTAAAAATCTCTGGACAGACAGGAATACTGATGTCTGCCTATAGCAGATAAAATAAATCCTATTGTGAAAACTGGGTGCCACGAGGGAGCATGAAACATGCTTCGTGACACTGGCTTGTGACCCCATTAATGGACTCTCAGAGGGCCTGGTGGCATCAACCAGAAGGCAATAAGAGTTAAGTTTTCTCTCTGACTCTTGGTGCAGAGGAGCCAAGTCACTCCATAAAACAGTGTGAATTTGTAAAGCCGCAGTCTCATGGGAAAAGGCTTGGGGCCTCCAATTTCTCTTCCTTGTACCTCTGACTTTTACTTTATTTTTTAACTACACTACACAGCTGTCATGGGGATTCAAAGACTCCAGGGGGATTGTTTTTCATGAACAATACGAAACTGAAGACTTTCCTTCCTCTTAGCCAGACCAAAGCAATGCAAGATTAAAGACCATAATAAAAGATACAGCAGGTTTTATATTAATTCTAAAATCTGCATGGTAGCGGTGTGCCTGTGTAGGCCAATAAAGAAAAACAGTCTCATGACATGCATTTTGTGTCTTATAACTAGATAATGTTTTTTTTTTTATCACTCTAATAATTTCCACTTTTAGATTTAAAGCAAAGAAATCCATATTATGGTGCTATTAATCCATGTATATTCACCTGTTAGGAAACAAATGGGCATAAAATGGGAAAATTATACCTAAAGTAGATAATGCAATGGTGGATATTCAGAGGTGGGAAATAACAAGTACAAATAATTCTTTAGTTTAATTAAGTGGAGGTTTTTTTTTTCCAACAACCTTTTGCTTTTACTCCCCAACATTTTTACATAAATATCTGTACTTTCTACTTGTTATTTTTCTTTAGTTTTAATGCATTTTAGGGGAACTGTGGATTACTTTTATTTAGCATTACTGCATGCCCCTATCCCAACATCAAGACCAATTTCAGCTTAAATGGATGGGACACTAACACAAAGAAACGATCCTTCCTTCGTGCAAACCATCAGTGCCTAAGACAAAAATGACATAAAAGGCGAAACTGACAAGAGACAGAGACTCTGCAGCAGAGAAAAGGTGAGGTTAAGTTAGCTTTGCACAGAAATAGCCAGAAGAAGTGTTCTTCAGATGGCTGCTTTTTGCCTTTATACTTTGAGTACATTTCAGAGCCTTTACTTTTAAATTTACTTGAGTAAAGAAACTTTTTTACACAAGTTTTATGGCTCCACCTGGCCTCGTTCCCTGCCTAACCTGTGCTTGTAGGTTTTTTCTTGTGTGCCACTTAGACTCTGTGGTCCCAGATGCTCTATTGGCTCTAGCTGGGGAGGCGTGGCCCTGCCTCACCTTCTGCCTCTGGACTGGTGCAGCACCCAGTCAGCTCCACCAATCTCAGGGAAACAATCTGGAGGCTGTGGCTATAAAAACTCAGCCAGCCCATCAATTGGGGTGGCTGAGGTTCAGCTTGCAAGACGTGTCTCTTGTGTGTGTTTGGTTGAGGTTAATTGCTGTATAAACTCAATAAAACTAGCATTACTCAGGCATTTGTAAATCTACTTGGGACTGGGCCAGCAGGCACTAGATTTAAAAGTGATAAAGTCTTTGTTCTCATAGGAATTAATTGTGTCTAGACAAACTAAGAGAAGAGTTTTCGTTTGTTTTTGTTTTTAAGCAAGCAAAAGTGAGGTGAGGTTTTTAATTTCCATTTTTGATTTCCTTTAGAAAGTAATTATTAGCTCTACTTGTTGAGAGTCCTAATTTGGTAATATTTATTTCTTTGCACACCAGCCCTTTCCTGTGCAGTTTTACCTCAGAAACTCCTGTTTATAAAATTTTCCAAACTCTTTAATAAAATAACTTTACCATTTACTGCTAATTTATGTGGTAGAATGTGGTAGATAGAAAATATTTACTTTAATCAATTTGTTTTGTGTGTATTTTTGAGGGTATTTAATGCCTTCATTAATGAGTTGATTTTAGAGAACTGAGAGGAAATGAGGGGAGTCAGGGATGTAATACCACAGCCAAAAAAGGTCCCCAGTCACATTTGAGCCCACACTGTGGGATCGTTGTTATCATCACTGAAGCCTTAATGGTGCAGTAAGTGATTCTGGATAAAGATTCCCAGGTCATCAAATAGCGATGATTTGGGTTGGTGGCTTGTACTGAGATTCTGACCCAAAGCAACCTGAGAATGAGACTCAAAAATTAACTGTTTTTCTCCAGGATTCCTTAGAGTGATGAAGCAAAGTCTCCCGTCACGGGCTAGATTTTCTAAAGCCTAAAAATAGACCCAAGGGGAGGTGCAGAAATTATTTTTTCTCTCAGACCACTTGAATTACATTATGCTGAAAGGTTATTTTGGATATTTTGCACAGTGACACAAATAAACCCAGCTTTGGCCCATAGACCCCAGGAGTTAGTTTTAATACAGCCTTAGAGCTGAGAAGACTACAAGATCCTGTGCTGCAAGAGTTAACATAAGGCTGATCTTACTCGATTTATATTTATCTTCTTGACTGAAGTCAGAGATTTGCTCACGGGCATGTATCATGTTCTTGTTATGAATTTGTTTCCGTGTCACAGATCAATAACACTGTGGGATGAAAAATAGAAAAGAGAGCGTACTTGGATCTGACAAGATAGCATCTGTCTTGGGTACAAACTGGTCACAGCGCAGTCCATGGTAGCCCTCCTTACACCTGCGACAGAGAGAGAGAAAAAAAAAACAGACAATACTTGAGATTAGAAGTAAGACAAACCAAGCAAGAAGTACCAAAGTAAGGCATGATCTATCAGCTGAAGAGGCTTTCAGATAAGGGAAGTGGAGAAGAGGAAACCATGAGAGAAGACTGAATGGACGGTAAAAAGTGGAGCACTCACTGAGGACTGAGGTGGTGGAGGGAGATACGCAGAAGCCGATGAGAGGGGTGGGGTGAGAAGAAAGAGGGAGAAGATAGTTGGGCAGGCCTAAGCGGCGCCTGCAGCCTCACTGATAGCACATGACTGACAGGAATGCCAGGTCCCAGTGGAAGAAATGGGGAACTGGGATGGGAGAGGACTTGGCGTGATGCAGACGACGCAAGTGGAAGGGAAGCTGCCATAGTTGGAACACTCATATAAACAAAGTCCTGGCACAGTCCAGATATTTGCCTTCATCATCAAATAAATATCCCCGCACTGTTGATGCCTGCAGATCCCTCAGCAACTGTCATAAATATATCCACTCAAATTATGACATCTGAAGTCTGGCCGCGTGTTTCGCAGCATTTAAGACACCTTTAAATATGCAACAACGCTCCACACTCTGAGAAATAAAGATTTAAACTAGAACCATAAAGCCATTCAAGAATGCTTTTTGGTTCTTTTCATAAAAGGTCCACTTGGAACCCTATCAGAGAGTTCTATCTATATAACCCAATACGAAGGGTTATATCTAGAACCATCTGTGAGAGGTTTTGCCTAGAACCTGCTATATGAGGATCTAAATAGAACTCTTTAACCTTCTAAGGGTGCTAACAAAGACCTACTCAGGGGGTTCCACCAAGAACCCTTTTTATTCTAAGGGTTTTATCTAAAATAAACCAAGAGGGCTCTACTGGGACCCCTTTTTATTCCGAAGGTTTCATCTAGAACCCATCCATGGGGTCTTACTGAGAACCCTTTCACGCTGTGGTACAAAGAACCCTTGGCGAAAGAGTTCTCAAGGATTTCAACAATTCTTGAACTCTTTCTTCCAAAAGGGTTCGTTGTATGAAAAGTTTTCTCAGTGGAACCCTTAGTCTCACAAAGAACCCTTGGAAAACCCTTTTGTTAACATAAGCATTCTTCAGAGAGAAAACAGTTCTAGGTAGAACCTCAGCCCTTCAAGAAGAACCCTTTTGGAACTCTTTTTCTAAGAGTGTATGATCATTATATATTTTTGAAAAACACATTGAACAAATCTTTTACAAAAATCTATAAAATTACAGAAAAATTGAGGACATGTTAAATTTCTTTGCAGAACTCGGCTCTAGTTTGGCACAATCTTCAATAGTTTTTGTCTCAAAGAGGACTTAGGCATTTTTTATTCCTGTCTTCAATAGTGGCCGTACTGTGAGCACATTCAGTGGGCTGATCCATCCCTCTGCTCTTTCACGGCTTAGAGAGACAATTGGTGGATTTGCTTTGATGTGTCTGTTTCAACATAAACTTCATGAGTGAGTGAGATGTCAGAGTTGTCTATATTTTCTGTATTTCTTCAGTCGATGACATATCGGAGGTAAACCGAGGGGATTTACGCTCGCACGTTATCCATCAATATCTGTCTGCCACATTTCCACCAGTGTCACCCATCCCACACGTAGGATAATGTATTGGCTGAGTGACAGGCAGAAGTGGACCATTCAGTCTTTCTCTCAGCTTGGCTCGACCTGATAGCTTGAAGAAAAATGAAGAAACCAACAACAACTGAGCCATGTAAAACAAACTCAGCAGCAGTGGAGATCACAAGTTGTTGGTTAAGGCTGGCGTAAGAGTGAAAACTGTGGTAGATTGTCATCTTTCTTTGTTTTAACGTCTCAAGCTGCACTTTCAGCTCCGTTTGTTTGGTGTGTCTCGGCTCAATATGTGCGGTTTCTTTCTTATCTCTCCTGTTTTCTCCATAACGCGGCATGGAACTGCACAATTGATGAAAATGAAATACAGTACACGGTCCTCTAATTTCACACCGGCTCAAAGCTGATGGTAGTGCTGATGCAGCTGTGTCTGCATATTTGTTGGGTGCCCATTCTTTCAGTTTGCCTCTGTTTGGTGATTCTGCGCCTCCAAATGGAAATGCTCCCGCTATGGTAGGCTGAGTGGCACATGAGGCTGTGTTGTGCAGATTAGGTGGATCAGTGCAATTTTGGTACTCGTTTTGGCAAGATCAATCTTGCATTTCCACCAAAAGACACCACCTCTTAGCATATAATTCAAAAATTATTCAATAGGGAAGCTTTTAACCTGCACTGACTGAATTTTTTTGGCCACTTTAAGGCAGAGGAAACCATTAGTGGAACTCAAGACTGACTTATTATCATCTTTAAAGATGATCTGGCAAAGAGTAGCCTATTTACACATCCAGCAGAAACAGTGAAATATTATCATTCATTTAGAGTCATGCAAAATCCGATGTTCACTCTGCTGTTAGCTGTTTTGGCTCCCGAAGAACCAAAAATATCCAGCTTTTTAACAGCTAAATGTACCCCTATGTTCACCAGATAGTCTCTTCTATTGATGCTTTTTGATGCTGGAAAGATTTTTAAAGGTTTTTCAGAGCATTTTGCTGAAAACACTGCCAGAAATGAGAACAGGGAGATTAAACCAAGGCAGTGAAATTTAGGGCTAGAAAACAAAAAAAAAAAACCAAAAAAACCAAAAAAAAAACAATTCTCTGTGGGTTATTCGCTAAAAGTGATCTCTTTCACATCCCATCAACTAGGGCTGTGCCAAACACAAATCTTGAGGCTTCTTCAATAACACTGACATTTGAGTTCTAAATCAACATCCAAATGCTGCAGAGCTTGATTTAAAAAAAATCTATTTATCCTGTTTAAACCCAGCAGTTCTCCAAGGTTGCAGATGAAAATTAGGCTACACTATTATTATTTTACTATTTGTGGTATTAGATTACGGCTGCGTAGGATAGTTTCTGACTCACGTGATCCAAACATTTTCAATAACTCCAAAGCATTGTTGTAAACTGCAGAAGTTTTCAGATATTTACATATTTTTGTCTGATAAAACATCTCTGCTTCAATTCATATTTGTTTCGCTTCTCAAAAGCAACATTTTCACTGCAATGCTCTCCTGCTTGCAGCACAGAAAGAGAGGCACGCACTGGCACAACAGGCAGTCTAGCAGCAATTTACCAGCACCATAATTTACATTTATATTGACAAAACTGACAAGCTATATTCATTTAAGAAAGTTGATTCAACAAAAAAGACTAACTCATTTAATCCGATGAATCACTGTATTCAAATTGAGGCCTTTGTTTGTTTGTTTGTTTGTTTTTTTGGGGTGGGGGGGTGATGACATCAACAGACATTTAAAGAAAACTTCAATTGAAGCTTTGAATGTAAAAAAAAAAGAAAATCAGTACAAGTGTACCCATTACACACAGCCATTTGATCCACTGTAATTATAAAGATAATGATTAGGACCGCTGCAAAAAAAAAAAAAAAAATTGAAGGATGTACAAAAACATTTTTAACATTAGGCGTGTTATAAAGTGAGGATGGAAAGCTTTTCAGTGCCGTTGATCCGCAGCCCTCCTAGCTGCAGGGCGTGATCGTTGAATCGGCCATTTTGCGTTATGTGGCAGTAAAAACTCTCTAACTGCACCTTTAAATAGTGACTCATTATCATTCAACTGAGGTGTGAAAAATACTCTTGAATTAAACCCTCTAAATCTTAAACCTCAAAGTCTTTTTGTTACTTTATTTCTAAAGTAAAAAAACAAAACACACACAATCTCCACAGTTCTGGGCTCGGGCGACCACGGGAAGAAATAAAGGACTGGATTCTCTCCTGTCATTGTCTCTCCCACGGCCACACTTCCACCTCTTAATCAATCTGAAAAAATGGAAAATACAAACCCTGGTATTCTCCAAACTCTCTCTCAACTCTCTTTTTCATGCACATGTACTGTTCTGCGCTGTAGCAGTGTTGTGCTTCTCCTTGTTCTCTCCTGTGTCCAGGTGCTGCCCTCCACTCCTTGCAGCTGCAGTGAGTGATTGGCTGCAGGTGTTTCCTGTCAGTAATCAGGCCTGGAGCTTAAAGGCTCGGCGAGCGCTGCAGGATACTGCCAGTGGACCATTTAGCAGACATCACTCTGTGTGTCTGCAGTGTAGTCTGTGTATGGCAGTACAGACTGCTTGTTGCTAACGTGATGCTAGCATGTGCTAGGTTCACCTGATTTTACTCCCTTTTGGAGGGAGTGTGTTTATTGGTTAGTTTAGTTAGCACCTTTGGGCAAGTTAGTAGGTATGACAGGTGTCAAAATTTTATCTATCATTGTATCCATTATTTCTGAGAGTTATTAATAATCCTGACCACTAGAGGGCAGCAACAACGAGCATCTACCTGTGATCTAGACCGTAGGATTTAGGAGAAGACGACAAACAGGAAGTTGGACATGTTAACCAATCGCTGCTACAGTTGTCAATAAAAATGAAATATCTTTAGATCGGGTGTTGTTTGATCACTTACAGGTTGTCTGCTGTCCTCTGCAGTTGTCTGCTGTTTTCAGGCAAGACAAAGTAAAAAGTAATGAGTCTACTAAAATTTCAGCAATTGTAACTGTTATTTTGAGAAAAGTAATTAGTTACATGTCTAGTTACAACCAAAAGTAGTGGAATTACAGAATTGTAATGTGTACTCTGCTGTGCCAATTTTGTTTGTTTGTTGTTTTCTTGAACTTTACTTTTATTTGTTAATAAATTGCTTGTTTAAGCATTTTGGTTTCCTTCCTTCCCTTATCTTTTATTACTTCCGCAACCCCCTGCACAACACACACACACACACACACATACACACACATACACACACACACACACACAAGATTATGTTATACTGTCCTATAGAGAAGCACACACAGTTAATACACTCCGGCTGAACACTAACAAAATTATAGCATAGCATTATATAGCATTTTAAATTGAAAACCATGATATAAATAAAGAAGCAATCTCTCCACTCTGATGTTGGCTGCTTCCTGGAGATATTTTGGGGAAACACTCATTGCTAATACAGATGACGACCAAACAAAGGAAAGAACTGATTGTTTGCAATTTCACAAAATCTTAGGATGTTATTCAAATGCAAGTGATAGTTCCATATAAACCCACTGTATTCATACAGCATGTTGCCCAGTTCTTGACATTTGTTCATTTAAGAGCCAGGATTGGTTTAATTAATTATTTGCATTATACAGTATCTGGCATAAGAGCAATTTCTGTTCTGTATCAGATACTTATGGCCGTTGTTCATAATGCACTCAATATGCAGCTTTGGGGCCAAAAAACAAAACAAAACATGATTTCAGAGATCTGAAATAGAAGAACAGAAGAGGAAAAACTATGAAACCCCATATCCATTTAAAAAGTCCTCATTAATCACTGTGGAGATAGACCATTAAAACAGACCGAATATTTTACAGTGAAATGGAATATGCAAAAGAACATGTCATATGATGCGTAAAGCACCAGTCCAAATGATTAATGCAAAGATATCAGATTAATTACCAAATTAAAACTGCTTTTGTATGGGAGAAATCAAGTCAGGACCACAGTGGGAGAGATGTTAAATAAGAGAGAATCCCAGGAGAAGCTGGAGATTTTTGACACATTTTACAGCCAATGTTAAAATGACATGTCTGTGTTGACCTTTAGTTAGAAAATTTGGTGACGCTTAATTTGACGGGGTGTGCATAAGAGATTTTGACACCAGACACCTGTCACGAACACAAAAGAATTTTTATGAATGTTTTTGACTGTTGTCATTAAGCGTCATTTGGTCAATAATGTCATTTTTAATGCAAAGTTAACATGATGAAATGTCTTTGTTATGACAGCTTGATATTATCAAACTTAAAAAAACTCTTTAGCTGTATGTTTTAATATTACATTGAACTGTCATGTGGTTGGTTATGACATTGGCCATCATGAAACCATTATAAGTATGCATGAATAATTCTCTTGACCTTCAGTAAAATGGTACATTTTGGACTTGTTATAGAGATGTCATTAAATGTTTCAAGGCAATGACAAAGACAGTGAAAAGTTATAATGTTTTGGTTAATGTCAAGTTGTCATAACATAGACATTTTTGGCTTCATTAATGTCAGGTGTATAACAAAGATATCTCACACACTGTCAACTTCGCTGTTGATGTTTATGACTGTTCAGACTCCTTCATGTTCATGACAGGCGCCATGACATCTTATGACAGTGTAATAACAGTCTTATACACACCCCTTTTTACACTATCTGAGTGGCCATGTGTAAACTTAAGGCACCTCTGTGTTCTCAGTTGATTTTTTGATTTGCTACTGTATAAAACACAAGCACTGCCCCTTTTTTGTCAGCGAGCCAATCTGTATAAAACAGCCAATCGAGCACCTCCAAATTCAGGGAGGAACTCGAGGCAGCCAGTCAGAATTCAAGGGTAAACCATCCCTCCCCTCCCGTCACTTGGCTCTGGCCTACATCACACCTTCTGTCCCCGGGTGTGAGCTGAGACGCCTAGTTAGTATTCTGAAACACAAACCCAAAGGCAGAATGCCTGTCTGGCTATCTGTTTACGTCTGGCCCTGTTTTTCTGTTTGTCTACGTCTCCATCTCTCCCCTCCTTCCATCTTTGTAGCACTGTGAAACACGCTCAGCCATCCCTCAATGAGATGCAAACAATGTTTTGTAAATGTGTTTGTGTGAACATGGCGTCGGATGCCTGAATGGATGACAAACAATGTGAGATAATGACGCGCTTTGAGGATGTGTTTGGGTGTGGATCTCCAATGAGGGAAATGGGAGTACAAGAGCTTGTATTTTTTTATGTATTTGTGCGTCGGTGTCTTTCAAAAAGGTGAAAAATATCTCAAAAAGAACCCAGATGCATGTGTGTGTGAGAGAGACTATGTGGATTGGGGCATATATGACAGCTTTTTCAAATGTGTGTTCATATCCTGCAGCCACTGTGTGAATGAGCAGCAGCTATATAGACTCGGCGCATGTTTTTTTCCCCCCACTGCTCCAGAGCTGTCTGCGACTACCCAGCTGCTTTTAACACATGTTCCAGTCACAGAGAAAACACACCTCTGAGTCTGGAGGATGACGGAGGGGTGGGGAGCGCTGCCTCATGACTAATCACCATGCTGCTTGTTAATTAGCGTGAAGAAAAATGGAGGATAGTTTGAGTGCAAGGGGAGGGAAAAGAGGTTCAAGGAGGAGAGAGGGGATGGGGATGTGATCATGTCAACCAAACTTTTCATTTACCTTTTGACGCCCATGCATATTAGCTTCCACATGTCCTATAAAGTAACTGCATATGAGCTATTACTGATGAGACAGAGGGGAGGAACTGAAGCTTACTGTAAGGAAGAACTGCTCCCATGGGTGTTGAGCACTTACTGACTAGATTAACTCAGGCTTGTAGCTTACAGTACTTATGGATGCACAATATGTGGTGGTCACTGATACGACTAATTTAAAACGGGATTAATATCTCATTCTTACCAGCATCTGTTGACAAATAATAACAATGACACTGGCAGTTGTGTTGCACAGCGTACAGTCAATGTTTTACGAGAGACTTGAGTAATTTAAGCTAAAGTTCAAAATTCATTTGTGACCTTGAAAACAGCATTTCCACTTTCTTTTTTTTTATAATAATAGTAATAATAAAAGATTACTAAAAACATTAACATTTTGCGAAATGCACCTTTCTTGCAGAAACTTAGATCAGAAGATCAACTCCAGTGTTGTAAATACTGCATGAAACTAAATCTTAGCTTAGCATAAAGACTGGAAAACTGTGCCCAGCCAAGACATAGTTGAACACATACAACCTCAATAAAGCAACATGTAGTTTTTACACTTTTTTCTATGCATGTATGAAGCTACTATATGAACATAAATGTTAGCTTTGCCTAGAATAAAGATTGAACCAGGGGAAAACTATGCCAAACCAAACCAAATTGCATTTCTGATGGTGTTAAATTCTGAGCTACAATTGGCTGAAATAAATTCTACTGATTGAAGGTTTTGTTAGGAGACAGGTATAGAAAATTCCATTTTTGACTCCAACATTTGGCATCCTTGGTTAAAAGCCACTTGAAAAGGAAGGGTGAATCACACTAACGTGATTTGAAATATGCTGGCTACATACTGTATGTCTGACTAAAGCTGGCTAACCCTGAACTGCAGGGCATCATTATTGCTGGTTTTCACATGTTAACTCTGTTTGACAAAATGAAGTGAATTATTTTTATGCTTACTTAACACTAGGAAGAGGGGGAAAGCCTGCATGCGGCTTAAACTTGGCATTTAATCTGTGCATTGTGATTGGGAAGTGACCAGAAAGTATCTACAAACACTGATAATGTTGGACTGGCCACACTTTCCCTTAATTACCTGGCTTCTTTGAAAAAATGTCTTTCTTCAGTCTTGCTATCAAAGGCAATCATTATTTGGCAGCAGGGGTTCCAACCACACTCAATAGACACATTTATCGCACTGCACCAACTCTTTGACTCGCTGCCACATTTCATTTTGCACACCAACTGGTGCAGTTGATGTTGTTAAGTGTTACTGAATTGGGCGTTACCCCTAATTTCCATAACTTGACCTACAAGTCATGCATAATAAAATCAAGATTTGCATATGCATTGGAAGCACAGATGCAATATGGCGTTACGTTAATTGCTAAGTATCGAAATAAATTATTTAAAATTCATCCACTGTGTCGGGCTGGGTGAAGCTATTTTAATTTGCTCGTTTTTGAGATATAGTACCTGCTGCAATCCACGATACACTATTTTATCAAGTGTATAAATACAGACTAGGAGGAGGCTGAGGGAACACAGTTGATTTAAGCTGCATTTGCTTTCCACTGCAGCCTAATTTTCACCACTGGGAAGGTCGAGATGACTGACTAAAATCCATTTTTTATGAGGAGAAAAAAAAGTAGACCTCCAGTGATCTAATTTCTTTTATAATAAGAGGTACACACATAAACATATCACACACACACACACACACATGCATGCAGTCACACGCACACAGCCATCCCTGCTTCACTCTCAATATCAAAGCCTAATCAGTGGCTGACACTTCTCTCATTGTTATTGATGGGGTGCGAGGGAAGAATGGGCTATGAGTTGGCTGCAATCTGCCTGGATTGTTCTGTGGTGAAAAAACCCCACAATACACAAGGCCAAAATGCCTCCAATAAAGACAGTCCTCTGCCTTTATCGCATGAGCCATACATATTTCTATCTGGCTCCTGCAGCAGTGCAGCAGGGAAGCTAGAGTGAACATGATTTATACCTCGAGCGAGTTTGATGGATGTCTATTACTGCGTGTGAGCTGTTTACATACAGGAGTGATACGCAGCTGCCAGGATGTGTCTTTGCTCAAAACTTTAATGCTATATCGAGACGAGGCCAAAAAGAGGTAACACAACACTAGACAGACGGCTGTCACCCAGGAACTTTTCTTTCTATTGAAATAACTGAGAAGATGTAGATATAAACATAATGTGGGCATAGTAATAATTGCCACCATAAATTTATGTGGACTCATGCTGATGGAAAAACAGGGCATTAATAAGGCCGTTTCATTTGGAGGACATCAAAGCATGATGCACGATATAAAGCACAATAATATTGTGATTAAAAACCAGATTGTCAGTCAAACTACTGTAGTCTCAGCTACTGCGCATGCAAACACAGTTAATTAGAGCTTCATTAGGGTTCTGACTAATGAGCTTCCATACTGTTGCAGTAAATATTGTGAATAAAGTTAACAAGGTTCTTACACCTTTTTCAAAATCAAATTCAAGCTTTTTCAAGCTTTTTCAGCACCTTACAGCTGTGGCAAATTAGTCCTACATATTTATATACAAACCGTATATATACTCAAAGACTGGGTTGTATCAGCAAAGATTAACCTAATCTAAGATTGGCTCTAATCAGAGTTCAGCAAAACTAGGTTTAAAATGAGCATTACCAGATTTAAAATTAAGCAAAGCTCAGATGCACAATTAAGTACTAATCTGGGTTTAGTTAATCCAAGTTTATTTACGTAAAATGAAATTGAATAGTATTTAATCAATATGGAGATGCTTGCTTACCTAAAGGGGAGACTGTTAACTTTCGGCTGATCCGTATCCCTTAACAATACATTATTTTTTGCTAATAAGTTAACAAAAAAAATATCTTTGGGGTGTAAACGAAACAAGACATTTGATGACTTTATTTAAAAAGTGAACTATTCAGTCAACTAATGCATTTACAGTTTCAACAAGTTTCAAGCACTTTATCCAAAATCCAAGCACTCTTTAAATCTTGAAAAGGCCACATCAAAATTCAAGTGTTTTCAAGGATTTCCAGCTGCCAAACATACCCTCTATTAAAGCTATTGCAGAGTTTTTAACTGTTTATCACTGACGCCTACATAATCTGCATAAGTTAAAGAGACCACCAGCAAGAAGATCAGCTCTTTCTGTATAGTTCTTCTTATTATCTGCCACCAGGTCGGATTTTCCTTGAAATCAGATGAAATAAGTCTGTGTTTACATGTTCCAGACAGTTATAGTAAGTCATATGTAAGCCAGTTGAAAAGAAGCAGGAGGAGAATTTCCCTCAGGTGATTTTATTTTTGATGTTATATTTTGTGGTCATTATGGTGGAAATGCTACCACCTTTGTCCACAGGGCCTCCAAAATAAACACAATATGAAAATTCCTTGTAGTAGCTTTAAGTGATGTTATACCGTCCTCATTCCTTTTATTATTTTTGGATCTTATCCTAAAGACATTTTGCCTCTGTGGTAAATACTGTTAACACTATTTTGTCTTTTCTTGGTATAATTGCTGCTGTGATGTCCCCATTTTGCTGCAGGGATCATTGCATTTTCATCAGCTAAGACAGTAAACAAGGCTGCTGCAGCCGTTTCATTCATCAAGATAAACACAAACTTGCGCAATTTCACTGTCAAATGTCATCTGAACTAAGCAGCAAAATAAAATATTTCAATAGGCGCATCATGTCACAAAGAGCGACACGGCACAGAACGTTCTGGTTGGGTGTGCCCTATCTATACTGCTCCAAGAAGTCATTAAGCTCTTGGAGGATGAAGACGTCCCGGCTTGTTTGCCTTGCACATCAGCAGGGCTGAATGTGAGACTGGGAGCTGGCACTGTATCACGCAGGAGTGCACACTACATCATGACGGAGCTCCCAAGCCGCGAGTCTGTAACAGGTGCTGTTTCAAAGGACTAGAGATAACAGAGGGGGAAGAAAAGGGCGAGGGGAGACGGACACAGTGAGAGAGAGAGAGGGGGAATGGGATGCTGCTGAAGGGGATGTATTCCTCTTCATCTTCAGAGATTTCTTTTTCGCTTTCGGTCTCTGGGTGTGTGTATGTTGGTGCGTGTGTGCGCACAATTGCAAAAAAAAAAAATACTGTCAGACTGGGAAATTGTATTCTGTTTTGAAGAGAATAATACTTTAAGCTACGCTCTTGAAGAATAAGGATGAATTTTACCAGCAGTCCATACAGGTTAAATATTCATAGGATTCGCAGTTCCAACCCAGTATAATACTAGACATCTGCATTGTGTACTATTAACCCCTGCAAGTAACCTTCTGCTGCACATTTTATTATTTTGCCTTCCAGTGATTCATAATTTATAAGTTTACCACAAAAAACGCTCGAGTAGTTCCACACAGGACTTAAAGGAAACAAACAAAAACAGCAGATTGCCTTTGTTGTTTGGAACAAAATGCATTTTCTGATGTCTTTTAAGTCTTTTGTCTTCTTACACTCAACAAAACTACAGCTCAACAGCACTTTAGTTTTTCGCTTTTTCACGCGTTGAAGTAAAAAAATCTGAGACTTCTTCTGTGCACACAAATGGTTTATTTTTCTCAAATTTTATTCACAAATTTGTGAATCCATGTTAGCTGACACTTCTCCTTCTCCAAGATGTTCCATCCAAACAGCATGAAACAGCATACATAGGTGTGTCTTAGATGGCTCACAATAAAAGGCCACTCTAAAATGTGCAGTTTGATCTTCAAGAAAGGTATTTATTAGGAACTAAACTATGGCTATTTCACATAGGGTTACATATACTAATTTTATTTCCCAGGATGGCAAAGTCATGACCCACCCTACTCTGCATCTGATTGGCTTACCCTGATATTCTTACCCTTAACCCAAATCAATAATTCTTCATGCCTCAATCTAACCAACTGAACCAAAAAAGGGAATGAGTACTAGCCAATCAGAGGTAGAGTAGGGCCGTCATGACTTCATGCCCTCCCGTGGGGACTAAAATGACATCCCTATGTGAAATGGTCATAGTTCAAAATGTCTTTTTTGGTCTTATTTTAGAGTGGCCTTTTATTATAACCAGTCCAAGGCAAACCTATGCAATAATCATGCTGGAGGATAAATTCTCACTAACACAAATTTCAACAAATTTGTGAACAAAATTTGAGAGAAACAAACATTTTGTGTGCAAATAAGAGGTCTTAGATTTTTGACTTCAAAAACAAAAGTGTTGCATTTATACTTCTGTTGAGAGTATGAGCACAAGTGTGTATAAGTGCAAGTGTAACACAGCACATAGGGGGAGGTAACGGTATCATCCATCAGCTCTGCCTGGAATGATCCTCTGCTGTGTTTGCATAGGACCTGCAGAAGATCATCAATTAACGTGGTCTGTTTAGAGGCGCCACAGCTAAAGAATCAACAGCTCATCTTGTGTGGAGTGAAAACCATGTAAGCAGCTATCACTTCGTTTCACTCCAGCTGTGTTGCAATTTGCATTATGTTGCTGTTAACAACATTGTATGAGTCATGCCATGTGGCTATGAGTAATATCTTCAGGTGCTGATGTCTTTATTATAAGTCTTCAACGTTTTTACTGACTGCAATTGTTTTGGCCAGTGTTTGAAGAAAAAAACAAGCTGTTTTTGATTTAAGGATGTCATCCATTTACCCTGCAGAGGTTGAAGTTTTACATAAATCTTATATGCTTAATGGACATGTTAAAGAGACAAGAAGACAAGCTGGGATACCTGTGAATAAGAGTAACAAATTTCTCCATGAAGGTTTCATCAGGGAGCATTACCTCAAACTGAACGGTGATGGATCTGTCCTACTCGTTTATCATTTGGGACAGTCCGCTGCTTCTTACACTATTAGAAATAAGAGTTTCAAAAGGGTTCTTCCTGAAAGGTTGAGGCTCCACTGAGAACCATTTGTTTCTAAAGAACCGTTTATGAAGGAAGAGTTTGTTAAACTTTCTTATTAAGAATGAAACCCTTATCATCCAAAGGACCCTTTTTGGAAGAAAAAGCTCTTCTAGGAAGGGTTCTCTGTACATATAGGGTTCTTGGTTGAAGTCCCTGTGTGGGTTCTAGATAAAACCCTTGGAATTTAATATGGTTTTGGGTAGAACCCCCTATGTGGGTTCTAGATCAAACCCTTGGAATATAAAAGGGTTCTCTTTAGAAGCCCCTGGGTGGGTTCTTGTTAGCATCCTTAGAGGACACTGTAGAAAGCTTCTTTGTAGAACCTCTCACAGGGGGTTCTGGGTAAAACCTTTCACAGATGGTTCTATGTATAACCCTTTACGTTGGGTTCTATGTAGAACACTGAGAGTTTTCCAAGTGGAACCTTTAGAAACGAAACGATACGATCTTTCAACCTCAGTTTACTTTTAGATTTCCACATTTTAGCTGCAGTTCTTACAGTGCAGTGATTATATTATAGTCTATAGTTAGATGATCTGTCTGATATTAACTGTGCTTGTTCATACCATACAGTGGGATTTCTAAGATTATAAGAGAGTTAACAGAATATTTTGACAGAGATCATCCCAACCATTTTAAAGAGTTAGAAGAGCTCATGAGAGCCATCAAAACAACAGCTTCCTGAATCACCAGAGACAACTCTGTGACTTTTATTATTCATTAGACTTCTCTTTTTGTAAGCGACTGCCAGCCACAACACAAACTGTTGGCTGCCTCCATCATGGCGCAGTACATTACCAATTTAGCAGGGGTGTTTGAACTGTACCTTGAGACGACATAATGTGATTATTAAACAGTAATAAAGAAAGATGGCAAGAGACGGGAAAAATAACCCACTTGAGCCTTTTGCTTGTCAACAAGGTTTGTAAGAGCTTATCCTGTTTGATATTATCTACATGCTCCTTTAGGACTGGTAACAATGAAAAAGTAATTAAGTTCAAGTATGACACTTGGAACCCTGACTATTGATAAAAAAAAAAAATACAGTCCTGACATAACTCATTACTTGAAAGTGATTGACTTTTTATTGTATCTGCTGACAGGATGTTTAACTCAAGCTTAGTTAAGGTGCCACAACTTGAAGTAGGTACGGCAGATTACATCACCACAGCAGGAGTGAGAGTGACCTGAATAATTCACCTCCTTCTGGAGGGTAAGTGAAGATGCATGTAACATCACAGTCTTGTCTGGACACAATGTATAAAAGGGGGCTTTTGTCTTTGAGATGGTGATCCTCTCAGAGTAATGCAGATCACTTGCATGTTATATACAGGAAACATGACTTGAGTGGGCTTGAATCTTGAATGTGATGTCTTACAGAGCTGAAAGAGAGAGAGAGCTGTACATACATTTTACATGCTTTACATGATTTCAAATATGTACAAGGGACAAATCACTTTTTGAAAAAGTAACACTGCCCGACAACTATTCACATATGTTAAATCATTTCAGAGAGACATGTAGATAGTAAAAAAAAAAAAAAAAAAACACACTTCTTTTGTAGAAGCGTACTGGTGCTCATTATTTGCTTATGAAATCTTTGCCTTTTGTCTGTGGTAGACTCGCGTGGGTGATTGCCCCCTGGTGCCCTCATGTTCAAAAATGTATCAGAAGTGCCCTCTTGGATGCCGTTATGCTAAGTAAAACATGACAAGCGCCTTTACAGAGGACAGAAGATGAGAAAGTGCTCTCTAGGGTGCCATTCCAGTGGAGAAAACATGGCAAAGTGCCCTCTAGGGTGCCCTTCCAGAGGGAAAAACATGAATAAGTTCCTAAAATTTTCTTCCAACAGAGAAAATATGAAAAAGTGTCCTTTAGGGTGCCCTGCCAGTGGATAAAACACGACAAAATACATCACAACTTTCACCCCACCACAAAGAGCTTGTGCCATCGCCTATTATAATCTTTATTTCTCTGTGACTTCTTGTAATATAAACTGTAATGGTGTCATGGACATACATGTGAGAAGAACCTATTTTAACAAGTGCCTCACTTTGTAAATAAGTGAAGCATTTAATGCAGACTTCATCTGAATATCATAGAGTGAGAAAGGGATGTTGTTGCTGTAGACTAGCAATTTAGTATCAAAGAAGAAGAAGGCCTTGCCATTAAAACATGATTATACTGTGATTACAGCATGAGAGACTGTGGGGAAGCAGAGTGACTTTTTTTTTTCTTCTGCACACTTGACTAACACTTGACACACCGTAGCAACATTTCTTGAAACACTGTCATTATCTGTCTCCTCAGGAGCAAAAACATCAACCTCTGGCATCTCACCTTGTTTGAGAGTCTGCCTTTGCTTTGTATGAGATTCACAGATAGTAACCAAGTTATCTGTCTTTCCACAAATATAATGACTGCTGCCTCTCTCTCTGTCTGCCCGTGTAAATTATCTGTGGCTTTTGTGCTGTTGGTCAGACAAACAATTTGAGGACATCTACTTTGGCTCTGAGAAATTGTGGTGGACATTTTATCACTATTTTCTGACATTTTACAAACCAAATAACTAAACAATCAATCAAGGAAGTGAACAGCAGATTGATTGATAATGGAAATAATTAGTTGCAGCCCTAGCTGTAATCATCATTAAGACATAAAACAATAAAAAAATCACAATATCGGTAAATGGAAAATCACGTTTGTTTAGAACAAGGTTTTCCAAACTTTTCCATGCAAATCCCCCAGACAGCATTAGCTTTTTTTTAGTTTTTAAAGTAAAAAAAAATGCAGAAAAAACCTCAAAAAATGACAAAAAATCTATTTCTTTGTGTTTTTATATCAGAAATCATGTTTTCTTCCCGTAAAACAAGGCATGACATGACAGCTTGCCATCAAAAGGCATGATATGGGGGCTAATGACAGCAATTTTCAATATTCAAATCGAATTCTTTCCAGCATTATCTTGTTTCACTAAAAAATATGTCAGAATATGAACGCTAGACACTCAAAATGCTGTTTCTGCCGGACTTTGATTACAAGATTACAAGGAAACATGAGGAGGGAGAGAGAGGTTTGACATGCAACATGGGTCTTTGACTGGAACTGAAGTAGGAACGTTGTGGTTTTAATGCTGGTTTAACCCCTAGGTCTGCAGGATTCCCCCAAAATAAACCACTGCACAATCTGGACCTCTCCAACACGAATTACATAGCCTAATAATATTGATGTTTATTTATAAAGCACTTATCAAAATCGAGGATTACAGTGCAAATGCTTTATAAAAATCAATGTAGTGAACATGGAAACACACACATATATATGTATGAATATACTTTATGTCAGCAAGTTAATGAAACAGCATAATTACAGAACACCACATGTTAGTGGTTAACTACAGCACCACATGAATATTCACACTAACACTCACATTCTCAGTCAATAATATAAACACAATGATTGGCCAAAATAGTTCTGTGCTCAATGATTTTTACATCAGCAAACACTGACACTTTAAATGCCCCCAAGAGCGCCAAGTAAATACTACTATCATGTGTGCAGGATTAAGCTTTGATTTTCTCCACAAACCTCAATGATATTAGTTATGCCCATTTCCCCGCTTCTCGTCTTGCCCTACATAGTACAAATCTGGCTCAGTTTTTTTTTTTTTATGTATCTGGGGGATCATTCTGCTCTGTGATGCATGACAGAGAGCAGAAGCCACAGCGCCACGTGGCTCCAGGTGTTTCCACTGTTCTGCATTCGTATCAGGAGCTCATCAAAGAGGTCGCAGTGAGTTAACATTCTGTCCGCCAATAGCTTAGCCGTTGCTCTGTTTTTTCACATGCGGGCCCACCCACTGCCGAGTCGGGACACTGCAGGTTTTTTTTTTTGGCTCTTTAAAAATGATTTTCTGTAAAGAAAACACGCCTGCCTTTTGTGCCCAATGTTTTGGATGCTGCTGACATCTGCCTGTACAACCTTAATCCTGTGCACTACATTCAGCATGATTGAGTTCAAATCACTGCAAATCCTAATGGGCTCCGAAGGACCTATACATACACACTCACAAATGCAAACACAGACACGCTCAATTACATGTATCCAAACACACACGCTCACGGAAGTGTACGACACAGTCAAGGCAGAGCTTTGTCTGTAGATGAACTGTCTTGAAGCCAAACCCTGTGGCTCAGCTACAGTATCAGCTGTAAAAGATGGATTAGGCTCCTCTGTAACTACTCTCACACTGAGACACAATGTAATAAGGTGTGTGTGTGCGTGTTTGTGCGTGTGTACTAGAGAAGAGAGGGCACATCTTAAAGTGACTGGCTGCACACAGCTACTGTGCCTCCCGTGCGTCAAATGTGGTATGTTTACTTCTGCAAGCTGCCTACAAGTGCAAGAGATTTAGAGGAGTGTGCTCTGATAGAGACGACTGGAACAGCTTACACAGAACCCAAACAAGTGTCTGGGGGAAAAAAGAGATTGCTCCCATTGTGATCAATCTGACTGCCTTAGCCAACCGGCCCTGAATAGATGGTCACATTTCTTCACCCTGCAGGCAGACGCCACTATGCAACACACTGTCATACACAAGAAACGACATATTAAGCTCACGCTGTGCCTCGTGTCTTTATAATTACATCTGTGTAAAATCTCACAATATAATACCGGCTGAACGCTTCTGAAATGCTTCCAATCATGAGTGGGTATAAGTGAAGGACACACTGTTTAAAAAATCTGGATTTTAGTTTATTACTCCTGTGGTTCTGTTGCTGAAGTTCATACCGACAGGTGCAAATAGAAAACACTCGAACCCCCAAAGGATTGATTGCTGCAACTGTTTAGGGGGAGCTGTGGTTATTACAAACTCTCTCCTCTCACAGACGTTTCAACAGCCTCAGCAACGCCGACATTAATGAAACAGTCACAGAAATGTATCAGAGAAACAAGGAGAAGCTGGTAGCTTTGTCTGTTCTAACTCATTAATCATCCACAGTATAGTTTACAATATGCTATGGCATTCTGATTGTGTTCATTAGTTTCTTGTACTGGAGAGTATAACTGGATTTCTGCAGTTCTAAACGAATATCCACGTATTAAACTGCATTTATATCCAATAAAAATGGGTTTGTAGCCATGAGTGAATAACTTCCTTTACTTATGATGATTTCCCTAATCTGTAGGTATTGATTACTTTAAAGTAGCCAGAACCTGCAATTAAAAGACTGGTGAGTAGGACAGGTCAGTTAATTGGTGGACCGTGAGCCGAATCCAGGCCTTTACTTCAATCCGGCCCTTTGATCATTTATAAATATGAAAAAAAGTATATAATTGCGATTTTTTTTAATTAACCGGCTAACATTGTGAATTTATTTATATTATTATAAAAGTTTTATTCCTGAGCTAATTCATTGGATATGTCTGTTATAAAGAACAAAGATATTTACTTTATTAAAAATATTAAGGCTGTTTAATCAGAGGGAATTTAGCAGGGTCAAGAGTGAAAGGAGTGAAAAGGAAAGTTAAATGCAACATTGTGTTCATTCAAACAAGCTACTTCTAATCTAGGATTACAAAGGAACATTGCTTTTTCCTTTACTTTGATACATAATGTTTCTTTTCCAATTGTGAAGACTAATGAAGCGGGGGAAAAAGTGCATTGTTAGACATGCTCCTTGGCACTTTGCTTTTTTCAAATCTGTTCCTTTTAAAAGAAAAAAGTAACTGATTAGACCTGGTGCAGGATTTAGTGGTATTTAGAGGCTGTATATTACAAACATCTCAATACCTCTCGCCTCACCTTCCCTTTCCAGTTGTGTAATAGTAGATATAAACACTTCATTCCAAGGTAATGAAACCAGGATTCTTATTTTTCAGGTGATTATACACACTTTTAAATATTATATTCCATTTCTGCCATATTCTGTTCATAGATTCCCCTAAATCTTACACACTGGACCTTTGCTGTTTTGCTTTCATTTGAATATGCTAACCATGCTGTAGCTACAATCTGGCTCTAATTTAACAATTTGAATCAGTCGAGTCAGTACGTGAATGACTGTCGGTGTGTAATGTGTGGCTGTAATACTATTCTGCCACATTTAACGCACTAACTGAAGTCTGCTGTCAGATCCATTTACCTGCACTTTAAAAACTCTTAATTTGCTTGCAAGAAAATATGTTTGCTGTGAGCCCCTTCAGCATTTTATATCCCGTTTTGTGATATCAGGTTCCACTTAAATAGCTTATAAGCAGTAATATCAACAGCTATGTAGTCAAACAGTTAATATTAACCACATTATAAGCAGGTCAATGCTTTGACACAGCACAAATCTGAGCCCTGAGATCCAGCTGGAACACAAAACAAATATAGTCCTTCAGCAGTGAGAAAACAAAATCCACCCTAAAAGATTTAAGGAATGGATTTCACATTTAGAAATGAAAAATGAGGCTGCAGAGCAAAGTTATAGCCGCGATGCTAATTGGAAGAGAATTGAGCTGGAGAAATAACCTCACAGTCTCAGTGCAGATGTCAACCATATAGATTTTTCTGTGCGGACAGTGATCTATATTTACCATGCACCCTGTAAATACACCAATATTTTATGATTTACCTATCGGTGAGTTTTTCATGTGAGTACAGGCTATTTTTTAACTTCTGGACAGCTATGAATTGGTATTGATTAAATTCTAATTCAATTCCCCTCGTTTTGCTGTTATTGCCAGCAGAAGCTGAGATGTACTGCCTGTCTAGGCAAATGTACCTCGCACACAGAAATAGATGACCTCTGTTGCTTTAATTACCCTTGATCCCATGCAGCGCGGTCAGTGTGGGTTTTTTTGACTTGCTGGACTGTATTATTTACATTCATTAAAGTGCAGGATGGAGAAATAGTATTTTCAACTGCTAAACATTATGTGTTGTCTTGTGACTTAGCACCTGGTTTATGTTTCATAGCCACTTCAGCCGGTTTTCAGTAAAAATGACAGCGTTTTAAAGGGGTGAAAAATACTGCAAAAAGATCAAGATGGTTCTCTCCTCATTTGTTTCGCTGTCCAAAAGTGCAAACAAAATAAACCCAAATCATTCATCCGTCTGAAGCAAGCAGAGCTCCAACCATGCAGTTGTCTGCAGATGTGCTTCTGCATTTAACCGTCGGTTAAATTCAGTGTATCTACCCCGTCACAGTTCAGAATCACGCCTAAAAGGATGAACATGAAAGTGATGGGCAAAAGAAATGAAAATGAAGGGTGGGTGAGTCTGAGAATTATAACATGGGAACCGTCAACGTGGAGTGCATCAATGTCAGTCAAGCTCCATCCCCAATGATGGTGGCTAATTAGATTTTCCCATGCTCAACAAATCATGCTGATAGGGAGAAACATTTTGCAACTCAATAGCCAGCTGACATGTACTGATAGCATTGTCAACAGAGTCAGCTGTGCTGCCTGCGAACATGGTGAGAGTGGAGAATTATATTACAGATGCGTGTTCTGTTTACATTCACTGACAGGTACTGTGGCGGAGAGAATTGCCCATAATTAGATCTGAATGAATGACAGAATGAATGAATGACCTGAAAATAAATGCTACACAGAAATGCACAGAAATCCAGAAATACATAATGGTGAGCATATATTGAAACAAATATGCCAGAATGATCTACTGTAAAGAGACAGTTTTCACCCCATTTGCCTTTATTTTAAAACTTATGATCCTAAAGATTTTCATGAAATCAAACCCCATTTTTATAATACAAAATATGGTCTGCAATAGCCATTCAGTGTATCACATTGAGTAATTATACAGTATATAGTAGGTTTTACTGGTAGTGATGGAGTCTGCCATTCCTGTGCTAAATCCAGTGTGTGTGTTATCTCATTGATGATTGAGGTTTCACATTAAAAGCTCTCCACTGGTTAAACACAGGGTGGCTTTTATTGTGAAGTACCCAAAACAAAGGTAATGTATGTCTTTGTCACAGTGGTTAGTGCTAATCATGAAGTGTCCACAAAATTAGATACTGACATTTTTCACATTTTTCATTAATGTATCATTTAGAATTTAAGCAACTGAGTAACATAACAAAGGGGGGAAGCCACAGTGAGCTGTTGGTTGAAGAGGAGGCCAAAGTCCTGCATGGTTCAAGTTTTGCAAACATGCATCCGCCCTCACCTGCAAAGAACTGACCGCTTACCAGTAATTATCTCCAAGCCAAAACCAGACTTGCCTGGAACCATTAATATAAGCCCTGTGACTCAATCCGCTCCCGTGATTAAACACACATACGGCACACTTGTCACTCACTTGTGTTCTCAAATGGCGCCTGTCCTCCTGCAGCTGTCAATATATTTTCTCAGCAACGACATCGTGGTTATCAAAAGCTAATACTTTTTTTGCACTTTTTACAAGCTGGCAACACTGTTCTCACAGATCGCATTAAATCAGCAATAAATTGTCCACACTTCTTCTATTCTCTACTTGCCTCCATGTCAATTTAGCCAGCAGCCAGTCTGCAGTGACATGACGTCCCCTTGTTTGGCCAGATGTGAGGTCAAAGTCTGTGTCACAGCCTTTCACAGTAACTTCACTTGACCGTGTCAAGCTGTTGAGTGGAAAATTCAGTCAGGCTGTGGGTGCGACTATTTTTTTTGACTGATTTTTGTTTTAAAACGACCTGAATTTGTCTGACTTGTTTTCTGTAGAATTAAACCACACTTGCCGTTACCATGGTAACCATGGACGTCACCAAACCAACTAGGACAGAAATCTGAAGGATTGCAACTTTAAAGGCATACTATGCAGGATTTTCCAAGAAACATCACCCACCAGAAGTGCTTGTCTGCCTGTAAGTTCTTATTTTCTCATTATTTTTCTGTGTTCTGGACTCTTCTATCAACCCACAACATCGTTATTCAACATCCTGACACAAGACTCGACAACCAGCTGTCTCTCTGGAGCATTTACAGGCAGAAATCCTATTTATTCTACCTTTAATGACTGTAATTGCCATGCTCAAATAACAGGGCTTTCATATTGACATGTATGAGCTTTGTATGTGTCAGTGACATTCAGTAATGTGTTCCTCGATAGATTTGCTTTACTGGAACTGATGGGAAATCCAGCAGAATCACAGTGCAAAGGACAACAATGCTTCTCCTGATTACGAGCTTTTCAGTGTAGTCAGTGAACTCCTGGTCTGATTGCTGTGTCTGAATGTCAGTAACAACACCCACATAAAAAAATTATATAGCATCTTGCACATCAGCAGATACATATTCACATAACCAATTTAAGGAATATGGAAATGTTCTATCTATCTATCTATCTATCTATCTATCTATCTATCTATCTATCTATCTATCTATCTATCTATCTATCTATCTATCTATTCACTAACCACACCCTTGTTGCTTCAGACAGTGTTTTATAGGAATTTAGTTAAAAATGAGCTCTAAAGCCTTTAATAATTTGTCGTGCTGGACGCACTACATGCTGTTGCTCACAGCCTCTCTACTGTCTTCCAACCAATCACGAGCTCTGCGCTGCACTGTGGTAAAAATCTTCAATTGTAGTCCTCTTGGCATAGACTAAATTCTCATTTGGAATCCAAGATGTGGCGATTCGCAGCAGATACTTGGCTGGCTCTTTATAGTTACATTAATGAGGACAAATAAAAATAACAAAGACACTGAAACGCTCGAACTCAAACGAGCCAAATGAACAGAAAGATTGTGGAGGGAGGATATTTTCTTCATATATTTGTTTCATAGCTGGTGGTATTTAACAGTGATAGCGCTGTATTTTTAATTTTTTCACATGAAACGATCAATATTATGCACACATTTTCTCCTCCAACTGCTTCACCTCGCATGTGAGGTGCTGCTGTGTCTATTAATTACTCTCATATGCACTGCTGATTAGCTTTGCCTGGAAACCAAAGCTTCCTCTGTGTGTGTGTGTGTGTGTGTGTGTGTGTGTATGTACATATGCAAGGAACCTAATCACTTCTGCTGCCACTGAAATAACAACAAGTCTACAAAATCAATTTGATTGCACCCAGAAAATAGCCATTTTCCCCGAATAAAAATCAAGTTTTGTTTTCAGCTATTGAGCCAGCAATCCTTGATGCATGATCGCGTGTGAATCCAGCACAACTGATTACGCATCTGCTGAACTAGCAAGAGGTGGCTCAAGACCCTTTACTCTATGCTTTCACTTTGAAGTGGCGATGATGAAGAGATTACATCGTGGAGTGATCAAGGATAACCTTCAGTGTTTTATCTGTACGGATCGCCCCGTTTGTCCACATCTCTGGCACTGAGATACTGGAACAGAGCACTGCCAGATGTCTGATGTCTTATTAGCACCAAAACCATTTCAAAAGAGGCATCATTTCTGTTATTTGGTTTGCATTAGACATTTATTCTTCACATACAAGCACTTCCTCCACTCTATAACTGTGCATTTGCTACAGCAAGATTTAAATTTAAGAGTAGAGTGAAGCATGTTACGGTGTCCTTGCAGACTAACTTGCTTCCCTGGAGGATGGCCAAGTAATACTTCTGTCAAATCACTGACGTACTCGTTGTGAAATCAGAACTTGATCAAATCCCACAAATCCCATTTCAGATCTGTGGTGGTCTGGGGTGCCTGCTGCCACAGATCTGTCCGTTAAATTGGTCCAACATGGAGGGCCCAGTGTCTTTCCTTTTTGTTTTGTGTTTTCCCCTTTTTCTTTTATTTTTACCCCTACAGTGGGTGAAAACTATGCAATCGCTTTTAGAATAATTTAGATATATCAATAGTGTTTTGTTGAAATTGGCTTTACTTTCTCGTTGTGCGGCTCTGACAAGCTGTAATAAAATTCCAGTAACAGAAATCCAAGTAGACTTATTTGACATTTGCAAAGTGTAGTGATGCATGAACAGAACTGTCAACACCAGTCACAGATACAGAACATTTAAAAACCCATTGTATTTAAAGGAGCAGTAAGTGATTCTAGAGAAAGTTAGTTGCTTGTTCAGTAACTGACTGACTAAGATTTTTTTCATTTGAAACAGATTTGGCCGCTCATTACGAATATTCCACGATTTGTCCTTTTGTCAGTTGAGTGCATCACACTAAATTCCCATATCAGCCTACGTGATATATATGTTTTACCAGTATGACTCACATTTTAATGTCTTCCTTCACATCATCTGTGACGTGAAAACATCAGATTTTCACACCATCAGAAAAAGTAACAGTTTGCGTAAAATCAACGCACTGCTTAGCTTCTCTCCTCAGGCTTCAGCCCTGCAGCTGCTGTCCGGCATCACCTGCTCTGTACGTCTGCGCTCCTTCACGCTGTGAATTAAAGGTTTATTTCAACCAAACCAGAGCTGATGATTGTTGGAACATTGGGAAGACAAACTGAAACACCTTTGGTGAGTTTTGTTTTTGGGAGTCTGGTTAGTTTGCCGACTGCAATAAAACAGCTGTTCATGGTAAAAAAACAAAAACAAAACGGATCTTACTCTTTAAAAAAAGGCTAAGATATGTAGTAATATTTTACAGGCATTTATGATAATATTTTGAGCCTGTTGGCAGTAAAAAAACAAGCACTAGGAGCGGCCTCTGGTGGAATGGCTGACAGCACGTCATCTGCACTCTGTTTCTATCACTTTTCTCCGTTTCCATCACAGTTAGTTTGTGGTATGTGGTGATTTAGAGACTGAGTTTGTAAAGTTTACAGCCTGTCATGCTGTTGCATTGCTCCGTGACGCAGCTAAAAAACAAGAGAGCTGAAACCTGTTTCATCCTCTCTCTTCAGCTAACAATCAGCGCATGTTGTCAAGATGATTTTTTTTAGTGCAGCAGCTAATATAAAAGTAACATTTATTTAGTAATATTTATGATTCCCGCTTATAATTTGTCTGTGAAATGTTCGCCCTGGGCATTTTTGTATGCCTCCATCTGTTTTATTCTGTTGTTTTAATTTAAACCGACTGACACAGGAGCTCAACTGGAAGAATCTCAGTCGACTGAGAGGTTTCCAACTAATGATTTAAATCGCTGACTTTCAGCGGGCAGCCCTGTTATTGAGTCTCATTCCCGGTTTGTCAAATACTGATGTCTTACTGACCTGTGAATGACCAGAGTTCTCCATCACAGGCTAAATTTTCCTCTCACAACACTTTAATTACATGTTGGTTTAAAGGTTATTATGGACCTCTGGTCCAATTACACTAAACATAAAGTGTCTACCCAAGCTTCAACCATAGTAATGCATTATATTTACTCATGAAAAAAAAATCCATTACGTCAAAATAATGTGTATAAGCTTATCTCATGAAATTAGGAAAATTCATGAAGTATCAAACTGATGAAATAACATTAAGTATGTCTTTTAAGTTATTAGAGAGGATAACATCAAATTTATGACGGGAGTATTAAAAACAAAGCCATATTGGAGAAAAAAAGGCAACAAAACAAAGAAATCTCTATCACTGAAACGCATGATTATCTCTGAGAGCACCCAACCATGTTATTCCTTGCATGACAGCTTCAGTTAAACAGGTAAGCAAAATAACAAAGAATGAGTTTTATCAAGGCAATTATCTGAGCAGAACTGCGCCGGTGAATGTATTCCACTCTTGACTTCTCTTTGATGAAAGCAGCAGGAGCCTTCTCACTCCCTCCTTCTTATCGCACTGTCAAGCCAGCTTGCCTGCTCCCACACTGAGCTTGCCAGCAGAAAGGGCACTGCTCGTTAATGCCAGTGAGCTGGAAATGAGTCACAGCACCTTGTCACGTGGCGGATCTGTACCCCGACGGCGCCCTCTGCTCAGGAACTAAAGAACATGGTTTTCCCTGCTCGTTGACATTCAGCGCTGCTATCATGACTGCTGTTCTCATCAAATTGAGGGAAAAGAGCAAATGCGCACATTGAGGAAGACGTGGTGACTGGAACTGCAGGCCTCGCCTTGTGGAAGCCGGATCTTTTACTAGTTCTAGGGTTTGATGAATATTTTTTATATTATAGTCTCCCCTATGGAGATATTGAACTTTAAGCTGGAGGAAGATTTTAACTGTCTATAATTAACAACACGGTCATGAAAATAAAAGGACGATTCAGTAGTTTTAAATCAAGCTCAAACAAATGAGCTTCAGCAAGTGTGGTCTTCAAAGGTACACTCTTAGAAATAAGGGTTCTCAAAGGCTTCTTCCTGAAGGACTAAGGTTCTAGCCAGAACCATTTGCTTCTGAAGAACCCTTGTTTGAAGACAGGGTTCGCAGGTTCGCAGGTTCTTTTTAAGATTAAAGGTTACATTAAGAAACCTTGTAAATCACCTTTCTGGAAGAAAAAGTTGTTCAATGATTGTTGAAAACACTTAAAAACTCTTTCAGCTGAAGTTTGTCATAAGGTCTTTTTGGATAAAAACCCTTGGAATATAAAAGGGTTCTCTTTAGAACCCCCTGGGTAGGTTCTTGTTGGCACCCTTAGAAGCTGGAAAGGTTCTGCATAGCACCCTCAGAGAGGCTTCTGAGTGGTGCCATTACACGGTAGAAGGATTCTCTGTGGAACCTCTCATAGGGAGCTCTGGGTGAAATCTTTCACAAATTGTTCTATTTTAAACATTTTATCTTGGGTTCGAGGTAGACAAGTTGAGGAACCCTCTATGGTTCTAGTTAGCATGTTTATTTCTAAGAGTGTACAGCAGATTCCAGAAGAATCAACTGATGTCTCCTCTACTTCAAAACATGTCTACTATGTTGTATATTTCCATTATCTGAGCCACTGTGGCTTAAAATGTGTGATAATGATGTGCCGAAAGGTGAAAAAAGCACAAATTTTCTAGTATATTCAAGCTTGCGTGCACTATAAACACCGGGGAGTCGTGCAGCACAACTTTAGTTGTGCGTTGGTGTGCTGAGATTATATAAACATGCATTCTCTCACAGTTGATTTGCTTCAACTGGCTCTGTTTTCAAGTGGGGATTTGGGAAATATTTGATATAATGAGGTTATATTCCACAGTTTTCCCATGCTGTATTTGGAAGATTGAAATAGTTCTCTAAGTGACTTCAAACTGTCACATTTGCATTATTGAAAGGTCAGGCCCTGAGAAAAAAAAATGCTTGGATACTCTCACAAGCTAATTAGCAGGATAATAGATGCTAATTAATAAATTGGTACTTACACAATTATATATTGTATCGCAAATTTGTGATGTGTGTTCACTGCTTGCCAGAAGATAATTTAGTCTTTTGGTGTACCCACTTCCTCTCACTCTAACTCATTTCTTTCTACTTCATTTGGTTTGCATTCAGCATTGAGATAACCACTTAACTTCAGCTGAGTCAATGCACCAAAGCTGTTGTTAAGCACCACTCGAGCAGATATGTATACGGGTGGAGGAGATTACCCAAAAGGAGCTGACATCACTGAGGTTCAGACCTCAACAGAATTTCTGTTCTATTGTGCAGCGTTTGCTCTGAGGAATAGGTGGCCTAAATATGAAGTGACAGTGTCATAAGCAGCTGAGTGCAAAGTATGTTGTGATAAGCTGCATTATTATGCAATTGTTAAGAGAATGTGTGCCTAGTCAGAGTGATTCAGAAGCTGATGTGTGGTCACTTCATCTGCCGACAGGATCAGACATTTTTAAGACTATTACATTCATATTGAATGTATCTATTAATATTTATGCATTTTCTCCCCTAGAAATTTCCAAGATGCTCCTGAAATAAAATACATAAATATGCCACGTTTAAAAAAGGGTCGCAGGGCAGACAAGACCATGATTTGTGCTAAATGCTAATGTCAGCATGCTAATACACTCATAATGATGATGCTAACATGCTAAAGTAGAGGGAATGTTATGGGATCACCAAGATTACAATCATCATGGAGAGACGACATGGATGTGTAAATTCATGGCAGTCCATACTAATAGTTGTCAAAACTGCAAATATGAACCTCATGGTGGCGCTATACGGAAACTCAATCTTTCTTTAGAATTCATCCTCTGGGAGCCATGAATGTCTGAACAAAATCTTTTACTAATCAGTCAGATAGTTTACAGTATAAGTGAAAACTTTGACCTGCCACTGGAGAAAAAGTCAGGGTATCACCAACGCCATAAGAACCGATCCTTTGGGAACCATGAACAAGAAAGAGAAATTTTCTATCTTGTGAACAGAAGCACACTATCCTGGGAATCTGAGGAAATGCACTTGTTTTTAAAATATAATTTTGGATACCATCACAGCACAGTGGTCATATTTCAAGCAACACTAAAGTAAAAGGAGAAATGTGGATTCCAAACCTGGCTACTTTAATTAATAATTACTGAGGCATTTAAACATTATAATGAACATAATATAAACTGCAGATGCTGCATGTAGCTTGAACTTTGCTACAGCTGCAAGGATGATATGCTACTTGTGTATGATGTCACACTGTCTGCCTGAACAGCTCCAAGGAAGAGATATTTTACAATTCTTCATATTATGAACAAATGGAATTTGAAATGAAGCAGGAGGCGATTTTGATTTACATAATTTTACTTTTGACGCCATATTTTGTGGTCATGGTGGAGGAAACACTCCTGCTTTTGTCAGGAGGGGCGTCCAAAATCAACAAAACAGTGGACACCTGGCCAACAGACCAACATTGTCATCCCTACAACGCTCGCAGCGTCACTAAAAAGCCACAGTTTTACAGCAAAGACATCCAAAGCCAAGTCAAAATCATAACTTTCAAAGCTCCTTGGTGGTCCATCTTGCCTGGCTCCTCAGAAAAAGTACAATGAGCACCGACTGCGCTTTATCACAGCTCCTCTTTTTCAGGTTTGACTTCGTCTGTGATCTTTTCTTCTCCTTTCCCCTTTGAAATCACCTTACTACATGCAGCAGAAGAAATTGAATTGTGAAGAGGAATACTACTCTCCACAGGCCAAGAAATGTGATTCTTTAGATACAAGACACAGTATTGGCCTGAAAATTTAGTGTAATGCTATGGCCAGAAACGTTTTAAGAGACTAATGTAAAGAGTACTCATGTAAGAGTCTTTTCATGTATCTGTGTCATGTGGGTTCTGTCACTACTCCGTCCCTGTGTCTGTTCACTCCAATGGAAGACGTGAACACGAGCTCAGATAAGGGCCAATTCTTTCACGCCATAGTTACTTATGTAAATACTCAACTCATTTTTCACAAGCCAAATATCTTTCGAACATTCTGACACTAAGATGGCATTTTTACAACAGACAAATCAGGAGAAAATGAAACAAATGAACTTTGTTCGAGACCTGTCTCTGTCTCAGCAACACACTCTAGTGAAATCTGGCAAGGCAGATATCTCAGAATAAGGCGCAAATATAATTTTTTTCACTGCATATACCAGAGATGAGGTATAAATCTGAAGACGTTAGAGTCAAATTGACAAAATCCAAAGACTTGCACTTCAAGTTGGACTTTAATACCAGTGACTCGTGGCTTCACTTGGACTTGAGTCCTTTGACTTAAAAATACCTGATACCTTCTCCCCAAGCCCAAAGATTAAAAATTCAGTTATTTCCTAAATTCCCAACAAATCAATTAATTTCCCTTCACTTCCTGAATTAACTAACATTAATGCAATTCACTCTCAGCATGTCGACACTTAATTACCCAGATCCACTTTGTTTAAACCCATTCAACAGCATCCAATCAAGTTACAGGAGAGAACAATGAAGAACTAATGTTATGTTACTGAGCACCAGTTGGAGGGAAATGATACCAAAGACAATTTCTCTCACACACAAAACTATATGGTGGTCAACAAATTTGTGTGATTGAAAATTACAGACTGAGATGCAACAGCTTCCAACTTCATTCAGCATTTGAAAAGAATGGTCAGTGAAGGTAAGTCTGTTGTTAAAATTGCATTACATTTTATGAAAAGCATATTATGACTTAGGACTCTGGACTTGACTTAGGATTTGTTAGTCTTGACTTGGGACTTGAGACATATTTGTGACTTTGTCCCACCTCTGGTATCTGTTGTTAGTCCTTCAGTAATTAGTGTAAAGATAGTAAAGACTGTAATAAAAGGAACAACTTATCCGTCTTTATTTTCAAATGATGCAGACAGGTAGTTAATCAATTAAATATTAATATTAGCTACCCTCACATTTCATAACAGTTGCACAAACCTGACTAAGCCTGTGTGTGAACCCCGACCAATGCCCACTTTAGAGACAGGAAGTGTATAACATTTCATTACACTGACAAAGCTTGTAATGCATCATCTTTGATAACAGCGCATTTTTGTGTAAACATAAGCGTCTGCCAGTCAAAATGTAAAACAGCAGGCTAAGACATTACATAGTGGAGCGGAATCAAAATCATTCTGCAAGGACTGAGAAACCAATCAGAAATCTTTTATCTATTGTCTTTATGTCCAGTTCAGACAACACCAAGTGCTGCTTAAAGGATAAGCCAAAAAAAAAACAAAAAAAAAAAACAAACAAGGCCATTTGGCATGCCTTGTCTTCCAGATTGATTTTACATAGTGGCATTATTCAAAGCAGCAGCCCTAATGAAGTTGAGTGTCCTCAGCAAGGTCAACAGGAACGATTGAAGGATGAAGACTTTGAAATGTGAAAGGGTTGCTTGCTGGAAGCAGATTCAGTGTTCACGGTCAAAGTAAGCTACTTGGCTCAATACATCATTGTGTCGCTGTAAAAAAAAAACAAAAAACGGTGCTTTGGAAAAATACCATGTAACTGAAAAGCTGAAAAAGGTGATTGGTTGCATTGAAACTTATAGGCTGTGACAATACCATATTCAGTGCCACTACTTTGAGGACTGCTGTCAGGAATAATTAAAGCCGTCACATTTGGGGCAGCATCTGGTAGTCTGAGCCTTTTTGAGTGATTCATTCATTCTGCGTCAAGGCTCCTGAATGAGTCAACCTTTTCCTGTTTTTGAGTTATGCATTAGAATGAGCTTTCTAGTCCTCACACCAATCACTTCAACGTTCCGGAAAACAAATTTTAACCTCCGTTTTAACAGCAAGTGCTTGAGCTTTAGAAAGAAAATCTTAGTTCACTGAAATTCTATCTGCTCTTCAACCAAATGATTAACGCAACTCACATTGCAGTATAAACTTCTACAAGAAGCAACTTGAAAAAACAGTACTTTCATTATTTGGTTGGCTAAATGAGGCTTAATGTTCACTCAGTTTCTCATGACTGTCCCTCAGTATTACAACATTAGTTTAACATTGACCCTGCATGTGGGAGTACCAACATTAGCAACATGCCAATGCCAAATTTAAGGATAAGCTACAAAAGAAACACTAAAAAACTGTTTATGGCCTCCGACCTACCACTATCATTACTTAGTTGGCTTCAAAAGAGACTTAACGTTCATGCAGTTTCTCAAGACTGTCCCTTAATATTACAACACTAGTCCAACATTGCCCCACCCTGTACAAATAGCCACATTTGCAGCATTCATTCATCATTTCATTAAGTTTTTCATTCACAAATGCATTTGCAACATGCTAAAATAAAACTGAACAGGATGTCCTACAAAATACACACTAAAACAGCATAAAACATGGAAAAAAAAAAACTTGCAGCTTTACAGTTCGGAGTCAGATCACAGATAGCCAATATCGATCTATCATTGAGCTTGTTACCAGCCCTCATTAAGAAAGAAGTCCTGCAGAGTAAAATACACACACAAGTAGTCGACAAAAAAAAACTTTTTATCCACTCAGCTCTTCAGTCCTCTGAGGATGAGGACCGATGTAGCAATTTGTGCTGCTACTTTGACATGGTGTCAATTAGTTTGAAGCCAGCAAATGTTCAGTAAATAGCCTGTCACTCAGAAATAAAGCACAACATGTCTGTATATGCTCCGCCCCTGACAATAATGGATTATGAAATGCACCTCTCCTTATTAAAGCAATGCCAATGACTGTCTGAACAATGAAAATGTGATTGAACAAGAGCATATCAACCAATCGCCCAACTGACCAAATGGTTACAGACCCACAACAAGTCTTCCACTGACACCACTCCACAGCCTACAGTAACTGTGGCAGACTGAGATGTATGCTTCACTCACGCTGTTTTTTTCAGACACAAAAGAAACCACACAGTCTCTCTTCCCACCTACAGTACATTTTTCAACCTCTACAATTGGAGCCAGTCTCAAAGTGTGACTCTCTAATCATTGTGTTTCCAGCCAAGAGGTCAGCAAACTGAGAAAAGAGAGAAATAGCATTAACAGAAATACAGGCGCATGTAACCACACTGTTACTGCAAAACAAACATAGCAGAAACATCTATATATGCACTCCTCTCTTTCTCTCCATGCATTTACCAGCCAAATTCACTGAAATTATTCATGCTACGTTAAAAGAAATAACTTGGAAATGCCTCAACTCTGCTGATTTGGTGTGATGCAACAAAGTGACCAACAATACACAATACCACACACATGCTGCACACATCATTAGCTCTGCTGGGTGGCTAATAGATAGCCTGAAACACTGTTTACACAGATAATACGTAAATCCCTAAGGCACCTAAACCTGCCTTCACTGTCGGAGAGAAACTATTGCAAAGCCTAATTGGTCAGTGGGCAAAAATAGATCTGTGTTGAGTAATGAAAGTAGGTATCCTTCTCTTACTGTGCCACTGTAATAAATTTAGACCAGTTCATTAATGCACTTTTATCCTTTACTTCATAGAGAATACAAAAAATGATTAACTGCAATGACAATCTAAAAATGTAATAGCCCGACTAATAATAGACAGTAATTAAATGGGTCAATGATAATTACCTGATGATTACTGATGATTTAATTAATCAATAACTCAATTTCATTCTGTTTTCCATGACCTAATTATACAATGTATTCAACAATGTGATCAACTCGTTGTATTTAGTTGTATGTTGTTATTTGTTGTCAGCAGACAACATGATGCTCTTTCAAATGTACATGTACAGGCCTTCAGGACTGTGCTGGATATTAACAGCATCTTAGAAACACAACATGACACAAAATGTTTAATATTTGTGAGCCAATAGATTATTTTGCTACTGATACGTCATTAAAACATGATGTTGGACAACATTGGATGCAAAAGCAAATGGGACAACAGCTGTTTTTGGTGAGAAAGCTCTGATAAATACCAGTGTACGTTACCTGACACCAGACTGCAGACAGGCAAAGTCAGCAAGTAGGTGATGAGCATAGTGAAGCATTTAGAAAGCCAAAGAGTCAGGTATTTTTCTCAGTAGTTGGAGAAAAAGGTAGAGATCAAAACAAAGGTAAGACAGAGTGAACTTGCATGTCATAAGAATAGTGACATGACATGATGTTGTTCTGTCTGCCAGATGTGCTCATAAGGGTAGTTTAATGATAACAGTTTGCAAACATAGCCATTTAACAGGCGCGCTCTCTGAGAAATGTGTGCTTTTCAGCTTTTTGTAGACTAGTTCATTATTGCAATTTATCTTTTACTTCATAGAGAATGCAAAAAAATCATTAACTGCAATTACAATCTAAAAATGCAACAGCACAACTAATAATGAATTGTAATTAAATGAGTCATTGGTAATTGCCTGATGATTACTGATGATTAAATTAATCATAACACAATTTCATTCTGTTTTCCACGACTTAATTAGAAATTGAATTCAACAATTTGATGAACTGATTGTGAAAAGGAATTCAGTATCTTTAGTTGGTATTAAATCTCTTGTGTTTTAATACAATGATATTTCAAAACTGAATTTACAAGGCTGCGGGAGCATGTTTCATATAAATAATGTCTTAAAAACACAGCATGACACAACATATTTAATATTCTTTGAGCCAATATTTGTTTGGGATTATTTGCTATTGGCACATGTCAACAATACATATCCAGATGCTGAAAGTCAACTTGAACTGTACAGCAATTACAACAGATCCATATCAGAGAGACATCAGAGATTATGAGCAGGTTGGCCATGGGAAAAAGTTAAGTGTTTGATCAACATTGCATGTCAGGAAATGGAAATGAGCTTTGTGCAAATTAGCGATGTTAAGTTTTTCGAGCTGCTAATGATCAGATTAATAGATGGAAACTGGGGATTCCTCTGGCATGGCTCGAAACGCAGGGATTGGTGGCATGAAAGTAGATTAAACCTCATTTAAGCAGTGAGGCAATTATTCATGGGTTAACTTAGCTTAATGTAATGCAAGCAAATAATGCTCAATACTTTCAGCTAATTCATATGAACCAAAATACCCTCCTATACACAGGAGAATAATAGTTCAAATAAACCAGGCTAACACAGAACTGCCAAAAAGAAACTCAGAAACAAGATGTCACAACAGCAAAGCTTTTGTTGTGTGTGTCATGACAACTCAAAAACTTTAGCTCTTCAGGACTTGTTTAGGTGTGCATATTTATAACACACAAGTGAATCTGTCTGAGTCTCACTCTGGGAACCTAATCACAATTTCAATTATGAAAGAAAAGTTACAAACAGTATAAAATTTGACATCTTAACTCCTGATTGAGCTTCTTTAATTAAACAATTAAATGCCTATAGACTTAATTGTGGTTATATTGGATTGAGACTGAATGAGAAGTAGCCTGATTGATGACATTCGACCTGTGTTTAATGGACCTGTAAGGCAAACAGAGACATTGCAGAATCAGTTACTCCTGGTGTGTGTTAGGTGTGTGTTTACACTAAAAAATAATACGTTTTTGGTTTTTAGAACTCGCCCTCCTCAGTCCACTGAAATCTCCACACAACATTGCTTGTGGAATCAGCGAATCATTGACCATCAGCTACAGTTGTGTGGAGCTTGTGGGTAATTGCAGTAGTTTTGTTGAAGCTGCACTAGTCAATATTTTTTATATGAACAAAGAATCAAACATCTGATTGTACTGTGACTCACAGAAAGTTATCACCCACCTCTGCTGTTCCCCTCAGCTGTAAACAAAGTTTCAGCATCTTTCAGCTCATTGTTTCGTTTTATGGCTCACAATAGCTGATTTTAGTGAGAATGTTTCGACAAAAAAACAATGTAGAAGATCTTCCCAACACCAAACAGCAAAGACACAAGTAGCTGGTGAACATACTGAAGCATCTGGCAAGCTTAAGAGGTAGTTTATGAGAAATGAGTCCTGGAAGTGGAAAAATAAACTGATTAATGCAGCTTCCGGTACCTTTTTAAAAACTTCTTGAACACGCTGAACTACCATCTCCATCAAATACATCCTGTACCACTACAGACTGTGTTGCTGCAGTTGCATTCAATTGAGGAACTCTTGGGCTGATTGGCTGCAAGCAAAACCAGACAAGTAGTACATTTTTCTCGATCTGGGTACAAAAAGGATCAAATGCAGTTAGTGTTTGACTGGAGGAGTGTTGACACTACTTGGTACTTGCAGATATTTATGTGAGGAAAAAAAAATTAGATGGGCTAGTTCGACCAAGTGTTGAAGGTTCTGATTAGAATCCATAACTGGGAAGCTATAGAATAATAATAAAACCTAAAAAAAAATTACTCACCCTTTCAAACACACTATACCTCTGATGTTTCTTACACGAGTGAGTCAGTCCTTTACAGTTTTTCACGTTTAAAATGGAAAACTACAAAGGAGATTTTCTTCAGTAATCCATCTTGGAAAACATTTGACCAGTTAATTAAAGCTGATGCATGATGTTAACCACGCATGGCAACTCTGTGATCCACATCAGGTATCTATTCAGAGGTACAGCACAGGTGATAGGCAGTGAAATAATTATGTAAATTCAGCGTTGCATATTTAACACCCTCTGAACTGATTGCCTATGCACCTGACGAAGTCAAGCGGACTGCATTCTGGCCATGACAGACCAGTGGAGAAAAATAATCATCTCGCCTTGAAAGTAATTTGTGAGAACAGGTGCCTGGGAACTAATTGAAAACGACATGGAAAACGGAAATTGAGCATAACATGTTGTGGGGCTCCAATGCAAAAAAACCCCCACCTGAATACAGTTTGAGACACAAAAATAAGTAGATGAAGAGGATCCGTTTTGCACGACCACATGAAGAAAGCGGTGAAAATGAAAAACCTCCAACTACAATCAGGCCTCCCTCCACATATAGGCTGCAGGATGTGAAGGGAAATTAACGAGATAAGAGGAAACCTTATTAAGTACAACAGCAGTGGAGAGTGTCAAGGGACTGTGTGGTATCACTGCAAAATATTTGTTCCACGTCTTCAGGTCAGAGCTTGTGAATGTTTAGTTTCATCCCGACAGCATGACAGCATTGATGTTCTGTCCATATTTCGCAGCACAGATTCATTTGACTAATTTTGTGCTTCTGCTGTGAGAACACCACACAAGCCCCGAGATAACTCATCTTATCCTGCAGGCGACACAAATGCCCCCTCCATCAACTCAATGTGCAGAGGGTGTTCCAGGTAGCTCTTATCAGCACTCCAACACATCCCCCTGCCAGCCTCCACTACGGATACAAACCCCTCCGTCACCTCGCCACACATGGCACGCTGCCCGCGGTGTCAGTGAGCGACCTGAGGAGCATTCAACCCAGAAAGTAAATCAACAGTGGGAGGCCAAGAAACAATCATTTATCCAACTGACTGATTAATAAATAGAAACGGGTCAGATTAATGTTGGAAGTTTAACGATTTGGGAACAAACTATTAATCCTTTTCCTCATATGAACTCAACAATGGCACCACTGGCTGCTGCAGAAAAAGCTGTAAGAAAACGGAATATTGCTCAAACTAGAGTAAAAAATGCATTTTTCAGCCAGTGAGCAATTTTTTGCTGTTGAAAAATCTGGAAATTAGTAGAGCAGTGCAAAATAAACTCTTAAGTAATCAATGTAGTGTAAAAGTATTGTGTCTGCATCATAATATATCATCAGTAATTCCAAAAAACAGGTTGAATGTACAGTCATTTTGCCATTTCAGTAGTTTGAGAGTAACTAATGACATCAGCATCACTCATCACACCTTCATATCACCACACTGATCAAGCAGCTGATAAAGCACTGATGCAATGTGTAGATCTTAAGCTTTTGTATTGAGGGGTAAGAATGGGAGAAGTGACTGTATAATGGGCTGCGATCGACTCTGTGAAGTGATAAATAATTACCACCTCGTTCAGATGATGGAGCCTCCACGTAATATGGTGTAAATGGCATAGTTTCACCATCAAATGTAATATCCTGACCCCTTCCCAGGATGTTTCAGTGTATGAAAGCTTTATGAAAGTAAAAAATATGCTCATTTTAAATTCGCAGTGCAATATTGCTGTATTTTCCATCTGGGAACACTGTCCATATTGGAAAAACAGACTTTAGTCTACATCAAATGTTACATAAAATTCAATATTTGAAAAAAAGTATTGGGTTCTTTGGGAAGACCAAATGTTACACTGTGTGTATACAAGATAGTTAGAACTCTGCAATTCTTAGAACTCAACTACTGATCTATTTCTGTATGTGTATATTTGTGACTGTTGTGCAAGTTACTGAAAATTAGTAATTAGTTACAGTTTCTACTTCTCTTAAAAATAATTGCATCACTTAATAGATTACTGCATATAAAAGTAAGAAGGAAAATGACTTTAACATTACATATACTTAACATTTAAAACTTAGAAAATGTATCCCTAGTGATAGTAGTTATTATTACTCCAGACCACCAGAGGACAGCAATGACTAGTGTTCCTGTCTGTAAGCTACACTTGTATTGTCTTAATTTTTTACTGTAGGTTTTGGTAGAAGACCCTCATAATCACAGATATAGGCCTACATGTTTACTGAGCTTTGCAACGGTAGTTAATTAGGTTAATTAAGTTAGTTTGCATTATTTAATTTGAAAAAGTAATTATTTATATTTGTAGTTGCTGATAAATGTAGTCGGATTTCAATAACGTGTTACTCTCAACACATTTGTAGCCAGCAATTAGAGAAAGATATTGTTGGCATGCTGAAGTCTGGTGATATTCTATATTCTCTCATCGTCAACCAATGTTATAAAAAGTCTTGCTAACAAGTTTATTTTGATTTGAAACCTTATTATATGCTGATTCAATAAATACTCACTAGACCATGGAACGTGTATTAATCCACCACTGAAAATAGTCCCCAGGAAATGCACCATTTATTCCTATTTGAGCAATGTTTCCTGCAAACTACAGCATCGAGCTGTTTAAGGAAATGACTTACTATACTTTCAAAGTGAAACTATTTATTTTTGCCTTGTTTTAAAAGATTTATGTAAACAACAGGAGATTAGGTAGAAGACAGGACAAGGAGAGTATTGATAGGTCAACAAAATGTTGTTGGTTTTGATCTTCTCATGGGATTTATTGACAAAAGCAAAACTATAGAATAACAGTAGGCTTATCCTAGATATTATGGGATTGTAATGAATAAGTGATATTCACATAATAAGAATAATGACATTAAAATGCATAAAAGGAATTACTTATTAATGACAGACGCTGAAACAAAGCAATAATAACACAAACAATTGAGTGATTGATTTATAATTCATCCATCTCCACAGGTCAACAGCACCACATGAAAAACACACATCAGAAATGATCCAAACATTTCTGGCCAGGTGATTACACCATGTGATTGATGATACAACCCTGAATCTTTTGCTTTAATGTGGATCTGGTTCTGCTTGGCTTAAATCGCATGCATACGAGTTACTTTGTGCATGTTTATTACTATGTACTAATGTGCCCGTGCCCATCATGACTGATCTCTCCCTTTTTCACAACCTTTCTTTCACTGGCAGACAACCTGCTAATGAATAATTTACGCTGCTGCTAACGTCCTCAGATTAGACAGAGAAAATTGTTTCGGGAACACATGAATGTTTAAAGACGAGTCACTGAACCTCCGTGGCGTCTGGAGGGGCCTCACTGGTGTCATTAATTTGTGCCCAAACTGCTATCAGAGGGTTGAAGCGATAGCGTGAGGCTCCATGCAAATTCAGCAGAAAGGGAAGAAAAAACCTTTGACTTGGTGCAAGGAATCATTTGTTTCTGTGCTGATGCCTTTCCAGACTGATACAAATGAGTGAGAAGCTTTACATTTCAGTGCAAAACGCCAGGCTGCTGTCATCTTTCGAGGGGGAGGGGTGGGTGGGTAGGCGGGTGAATTTTAAGCCACCTCTTAGCATTGTTGGCAGTGTGTCTGCATGTTTTGGCGATATTCCCTGTAAGCTCGGCATACAAGGCTCCACTGTGCATGTCCGCAATGTGCGTGTGCACACAAACACAAACTCTTATCTCTGTCCCAGTCCTGTGCAGGGTATTTACATCAAAATTAAATGAAACGAAAAAATGAAATTAGAAAATAAAACGTCATTCGGCGTGTTTTTATCCCTCGTGTGCTGCTGACATACTGCACATGACTCCTTGATGATGATTCAGAGATTTTTTTTTTTTTACACATGATGCATTTTGTCTTTCATACAGTCTGAGAAATAAGGGTTCCAAAAGGCATCTTCTTGAATGGCTGAGGTTCTACCCAGAACCATTTATTTCTGATCTAAGGATTCTTTGTAAGACAAAGGGTTTCATTAAGAACCCTTTTCATCCAAAGAACAAAGACAGAGTTCTTCAATGATTGTTGAAATCCTGAAGAACTCTTTGTCAAGGGTTATTTGTACCATAATATAAAAGGGTTTTTGCTAGAACCCCTGGATGGGTTCTAGATAAAACCCTTGAGATATAAGAGCGTTGTCAATAGAACCACCTGGGTGGGCTTCAGATTAGAATATCAAAAACATTTCACTACTTGATAAAACCTTTGGAATACAAAAAAGGTTCTCAGCAGAACTCACAGGTGAGTTCTAGATGAAACCCCTGGAATGTAAAAAGCTACTTGGTAGGGTTCTACATGAGACTCTTGAAATATAAAAAATTTCTTGGTAGACACCCCTGGGTAGGTTCTAGATGAAACCCTTGGAATATGAAAAGGGTCTCGGTAGAACCCACTGACAAAGTTTTAGGTGGAACCCTTAGAAGGTGGAAAGATTCTGGATAGAACAAGCAGTAAAGGTTCTGCATGGAACCAATACACCTTATAACAAATCCCCTCATAGGGGGTTCTGGGTGAAACCTTTCACAGAGGTTCTAGGTATAAGTCATATTCCATGTTATACCCCACCTTTATAAAAGGTTCTAATAGGAACCAAAAAGTCCTCCATGGTTCCGGCGAGGACCTTTTTTTTCCTTCAGAGTGTATAATTCAGGTTTCATGTGAGAGGGGAAATGCAGTTCTTTTTCACTTTTGCATAAGTGAGTGGACAAGGAGCAGTGATCCGTGTGTGTTTCAGTTGTCCATTTCTCTGAGGAGAAAAGCTCATATTCAAGTGCCTCTACTATTGCTCTTACAGCTTCGTCAAACACCACCGCTGAATCATTTTACACTTACACTACGCCTTGTCTTTTTTTTTCTACCAACATGTGTAAACACACTATTTAAATTCCACGCACAGCTTTATCTCACTGAATAGCAGTATTGTGGTGTAGCCAGCAATTTCCTATTAACAACAGAGAGGACATTGGGTTTTAAGTAACATTTCTCAACTCACTGGAAAAGCTTTAGTCTCATCCTTCTTTGATTGTGGCCAAATATTTGAGCTTTATGGGATTGCCTTCTTAGAAAAGAGTTTTTTTTTTTTTTTGTGATTTTCTCTCCACAAAGTAGCCCAAACTCCTCAGAATGTAATTTTCTGAAACTTTAAACTAACTGACCACTGACAATGATGATGAGGCTGAAATGTAATACCTTCCTTTTAGCATTAATAAAGGTTACCACTTTACAATACGACTACCCTACGATACCAAAATCATTAATAAACAATTATAAACAAGTTTTCATACATCAATGTGGACAAGATCAGTTACTGCTTACTACAAATTAATATTCCTGAGTTTACTAACATTTATAACTGGCAAAAGGAAGCCTTATTGTAAATATACCACCTTAATGTCCACTGTGACTAACAGCCTGAGCGTATGTCATGTCAACACCTGTGATAATAATGAGGAAGGCTGCTGACAGCATTAGACTTGAAGCATAAATAATTGCTTCATGTTGTGGTAAGACTGGTGAGAGACAGCTAAGATGCAAGCCTGCGTGCAGCCAATGTGGACACAGTGTGGACAGGACTGACTGAAATGCCTTTGCACCATAAGTGTTGTAACATAGTGATATTTGCGGCGATACTACTATAAAACAACATTACCCTTTTCCATTTAATAATGCCTAGCCATACTTGGTTACTGTGGTTATTTTGGTGAGAGTTATGCAAAAGTAGTCCAAAATATTACTTTAGTAAACTATTACTTCCAAATAAAGTAATTAGTAATATGTAACATACTACCTTTTGAACACTGACCAGTGATACTAAGGATGCACCCGATCAATATATGTTATTCAGGACAGCACAAATAATGCAATGGAAACTGAAAAAAGTATGCTACGTAATTAGCTTAACATAAAAAACACTGCATCTACCTAAATCAATTAGTGATATAATACACCAACAGTATTCCCTTCAACTAAAGGATATCTTTATATACTTGTATTTATTGTATTTATTCCAATGCAAAACATTTTTTTCAGATCCAGAGGCAGATCATTTTTTGGTTGAACAGATATAGACAGAAATAATGACGCACCTCTAAACTCTTGTTGTTTATGGCCACATTCAATAAAATGTATCTCTCACAACAAAAAAAGTAAGTTCTACAGAGACAAAAACAGGGAGAAGAAAACCCACACACAGGGAAAAGATTTAGATTCTTTCTAAAAAATAAAAAAAAAATTAAAAAGAAAGAAAAAAGAATTATATCTCACAATTTCTCTCACCATCCTGCTCTTTCTCCTCTCCATCATGTAAGGGTGCTGAGCAGCAGCGACGTGCAGCAGACCCACAACAGTAATGACTTCACAGCACTTTGATGGAAAGAGGAATAAGATACCGGGTTTTTGGCAAAGTTATCTTTATGAGTGCAGAAAATATTAATCTCCTGAGTGAAATGCTGCTTTTCGTGAGTTTTTGTTTATGATTTCATATCTTCTTCATTTTATTCTAGCTTCTGTAAGTAGCTCTGTTATCTCAGTGACTGTAACCCTTCAGAGATTTGCTTGGAAAATCTTAGAAACGTTCTTGACGTCTAAACACTCTTAACCTCAAAGTTCAGCTATAATTGGTAGAATATAGAGAGAAACAGGGCGCTTAGGTGCGACTGTTCCTCCATCTTGTTCACAACGCACTGTTTTTCCTTTTAGACGAGCACAATTTAAACTCTGTGGAAATTGTTTTCATATATATGATTACTGGTGTACCTACTGAGTCACATTAATTCTACATTTTTTCCTCTCTGCCTCTATTTTCACACCAAGAATCCTCTGTTGAGAAAAACTGTGAAGTAATATGTGACTGTGGGGCTGAAGGATAAGAGACGAGACAAATCCAATTCATACAGGGTTATTTAATAATGATATTGCAAGGTGTAAGAGGAAATGTAAAGTGAGTGACTGAGTATGAGAACATTACAACAATCCATGTACTAAATTCAAAATGATTACAAAAATCTGTTTTCTACTGCTTTCGGCAGTGTGCCAGTATTTTATTTTTTATTTTTTGATGAAGCCTAATAATGACACCTCTATTTTAATCATATTTATTCTCATATTTTAGACGATGATTTGGGTGTGCTGTAATTATCCCAAGGATGGAGCATTGTACTAAAGCACTTTCCGTCTTTGTACAAAAGATTATTAAATCCTCTGTTGTAACACTGTGTGCTGTATTGTTGTCTCGTCCAGACAGTAATGGAAAGTAATTCCATCTGACCGCGGTCGCCTTCTAAAAACTCATTTCTTCTCTACATTTCATTCGGTTTTATGTTAAAATATTCATTATTAGCGAACATCCCAATAATGTTTTTCTGGCTTTGATTTTGCAGCAACAGTCAAATATAATAAATCACTGAAATAGAAACTTTCTCCAAAAAGTACATAATCAGTTGGTGGGCTATGCATGTATATGGAGGCACTGCTGTTGTTCAGTATGTTCTATAGCTTCAACTTCATGTTAGAAACACTTAAATATATTGAACACTGTAAAAGAAAAGAAAAAATACAGGAATTTAGTGAAATCAACTAATCTCATGAACTTGAAATAAAAAACAATCAACATCGGTTTTGTGTACACTATATTTAGTGTACTAGTGTCCAGTATTCATTTTCAGTTTTCATTTTGAGTTGAATGAATGTACTGTACAGAGTTCAATCAACTCATTAACTTTAGTTTCTACAGGAACTTAATGATCTGCCTATTAGCAGACTTCCCAGCATGCATTGCTTGAGAGTTAAAATTCTCATGGGACCTTCCTTTGTATAGTTTGAAGAAAACAATTAAGGGAAACTTTTTTTCAGTATATAAAGAACTGACTTTTCAAAGTGAGACAACATAAAACGAAATCACATTTTCTTGTAATGTTAATTGATGTGACTGAGCAGTTTCTGGTTCAACTTAATATCTTAAACTTATTGAATGTAATTTCTCAAATACAACTTAGTTTTTCATGTAAGAAATAGACGCATGGAAAGTTGTATGAAATGAAAACAAGCAACTCAAAATAGCATATAACAACAGAGATTCATCTGAGTGTGTCACAATGCAGAGTCTAAATGTTGTAAAATTGAGACAATCGGTACTTAACTCATTGACATGATGTTACACAATAAGAGCATTCATGTTTAAGCATAAATCCACCATTCAGACAAACTTAGTCGTTTAAAATTTAAAAGCCATTCAGAAAATAAATTGATGAGAGCCCAAAGCTTAATATGACACTTAAACTGCAATTACCATGTCAGGGCAATGTGTTACTCATCTGTCTCATCTGTCTGGAGAAATGGTGTAGTCGCAACTACTCACGTTTCTTTTGTTCTTAATATTGAGTCTATTCATTCTGGGCTTGACTGCGTTTAACTGCACCAGTGCAGATGGCTCTGAAGAAAGGCTAAATTAAAAAACAATATCAGCATCATTCTCTCTAAAACATCACTCATCTGGCAAGTACAAAGATGCTATGATTGCTTAGACAAGAAGCCACAGTTTGCAAGTCAAAATGTTGAAAGGCTTTCAATGATCAGTTCAAGGTTTGTTTATCGAGTGCAGATTTGATAATAGAAAATTGGTTCTCAAGCAGTAAGACAGATATTGTGCTGTTTCTCTGCTTCACTGTCTTTATCATGTATTGTCTGCAACCAGCCCACTGTTCCACACTTTGGTCTATTTGCTTGTTATCAACTCCAAGTTTTACCTCGTATCAACAAGGCTCTGTGAATTTTTGTGCAGCTGTAGAGCAAAGACAAGCGTGAATTTTGAGTGAGTGTATCCTCATATTGTTTGTATCTTGTGCTCAACCAACACAGTGCTAATGTGATACTCATCTCTGCTGCCTCTGCAGCATTTCAAAGGCATTGTGGGATGTACATGGCAAAAGAATGAATAGACCAGATTTATTAAATTATCAATTTGCATTCTGTGCTGAAGTTTGTCATGAATTTATTTTGCAATACCTGAAGAGAAAAAATATTCCTCTGTTGAGTGTATTATATCTTTACAGGCTGAACCTTAAATATTTATTCCATAAATAGTTATGCTAAAAAATGCAAATCAATCGCCTACTTTTAATCTTCTTACAAAATGCTTACTTTGGCTGGAAACGCCGCACCTCTAGCTATGCTTGCCTGCCAAATGAACTGATGTTTTAATTCATAAATTGTGATTTGCCTCAAAATAAGGCTATGTCTATGAGAGTGAAATGACTTTATGAAGTACTCTAGTTTCACACAACTCCACATATCAACAACTGGTGATGCTGACACTCAATAAATGGAAACAAAGTGCCAATATAGGAAGAGAGGGAGAAAAAGACCACTAGCTGATGTAAACAATGCAGGTTTCCAACTTTCAAAAGTATTTTCATTAGTGTATAATCACTAAAATCAGAACTGCTGTAACTACAGAGGACAGCGGTCCTCTTCCACAGAATCTGTCATATTGTACCAACATGTTTCTACAGTAGCCCATACAGGACAAACATACTGAATACTGGCTGTAGATTACAGCATTTGGCATTTTTGCAAGTTTGGAGTAGGGTCTCCTACAGGCTTGGTAGGGGAGAGCAATCTGTAATCTGAGGAGTGCAATCTGCAATCCCACTGCTAGATGACACAAAATCCTTCACACTAGTCATTTTAAAATGCCCTCAAGGCATGTACTTAGACAGGGATTCTCAAAGTTTTGATGGCTGAGTGCCATTTTAGGGAGCCACCATATGATTAAGGGCCACACTGGAGAACTTCTCACAGGATTTGTGATTGGTCTCATAATGGCATATAATGTAAAAAAAAAAAAAAACGAGCACCAAATTTGCCAGCTTGCTAATAAGAAAGATCCCTTAATCTGTCGCCAAATGTCCTACGAAGTAAGAATTGATTCATTTTTACTGAAACTTCTTTCTTTCCTCCAGCATACGGCATTTTTCCATGGTGGCTTTTCCATTTCACTTCCAAATTAAACTGCCAAGTTGTCCACTGAAATTGCTATCTTTATCTTTCTACAAGTTGTCAGGCTTAACCTGGCAAGTAGAACATAGGCTACTGAAAGTGAAAAGGAATGAAATGGACCATTCATGATTACAATGTAATGTTTGCATTTCATGCCAGGCTCCTGGGCTGAACAAAATGTTTCTGAAGGCCACCATTGGCCCACAGGCCTCACTTTGAAAACCCTTGTGTTAAAACAGCCTGTACAAACAAATTGTTGGCTTGGAACAACAATGTGACTAATATGTTATTCCCACTAATAAATATAATTTCCACATTAAAATCCCCAAAAAGGCAAAGTTCTTGTACCTCATTAAATTTCCAAAAAACTATGAATATGCAATTTTTTTGTAATTTTCTTAATTATGTTTTCTTGCTGGACTCAAGACATCTTTTTACTTCACTGTAAATCCATTCTCAGTGTATGTGCACTCACAACATCAAGTTTCTACATCACATTTGTACAACCCGCAAATTGGAACCTTCTACTATTTGTGATGTCACAAATCATACTTATAAGCCCCACCTCTTGAAATCAGATTTTCAGTGAGCACAGAGAAACTTTCCATTTTCAGCAGCTGAATGTGAAAATATATAATGTCAGGCTGCACAGTGAAGCTGAAAAATCCAACTCTAGGAACGAGAGGAAAAACATATTTGAGTGAAGGAAGACTTAAACACACAATGTGTTAGGCTGCATAAATAACAATAAATCTGGTTCACCTTTAAATCAAAATTAAGTGCAGATCAGCCTCTCATTGCCTGACAGTGAACATCTTGCCTCACGCATAAATACTTAGTTTGGAAAGTGCAGAGATGACCATCTGCTTCCCACTAGAGAGTCCAAAAACATGTTTTACTGGTCATAGTGAAGGCCAACAAGCTGTCGACTGAAGGGGGTAAATATAATTGGAAGAACTATTTCCTTGTCTCGTTTTGAAAATCTAGCAACTCTGGTTCCTACAGAAAGTGGGTCAGGGCAAAGTCATGGAGGGACGTTTTAAAAGATGGGACATTTCATAAAATCCAAACGGCCGTCAAGTGGAGGTGGCTTGTGGCTTATTGTTAGACAGCAAAAGGGAAAATGCACAGTATTGATCAAACACAGAGAGCACAATCAGATTTCATTGAATTATTGTGGAAGCTTATCATTTATTGTCATAATTAGCCTATTGTGTGACAACATTTTACGACAATCTCAAAAATGACAACAAAGCAATAGGATACCTGACTGAAACTCAACAAATCTTTTAGGTGACACAGACAGAGGACTCTTCTGCCTGAAAATAGCACTTCCAGCTGCAGTCTGCACTCCATGGTACATTAACAGCAGAGTGTCTTGTCAGTCCCATTCCCAGGCAGAGGCTCAGAGAGGCAGACTACAGGACAAGGATAAGTGGGTTCCAGGAGGTTGGCTCCTGCCAGATTACATAACAATGGAGGATGAACTCTGGCAAGGGCGTTATGAGAGGAGATATACCTCTGATGAATATTTCCCTCCTGCACGTTTGGAGGATTTCTCGTCTCGTAAGATCACCCTCAAGCACAACTTTGGTGTCTGCATCCCTGTGATCCATCTCGCATCATTACCAGTCATGGAAAATAAGCAGGGCATCATTGTTGCAGTGATGTGTCACCGAGTAATTCTGCTCAGTTGTACTACAAAGGGATCCTGTCACAAATGTGACTTTGGAGCTATAGATTATTGGGTCAATTTTCAATGCAGCCGGAAACTCTGCTCTACTTTAATACTTCCTTGGAGCAGATTAAGATAAGCATCTCCCTTCCTGTCCAAAATTCAATGAAATGACAACCCCTGCCGTGGCCCTGATTCTGACAAGAGAGAAAAGCCAGCCTGTGATATGTCTTGCTTAAGCAAACTGGCACTGAATTTTCAATAAGTTTGACCCAGGTCAGACTTAGCTGAGCCTAACCTCAATGCCAGACTTTCAAGCACAGAGAAGAAAACCCTGCAGAATAACCTCACAAAGGAAGAGGATAATTAGGATGACTGGAAGTGTTTTCACAAGGCCGCGGTTGCCTTGCGGTTCTTTTCAATATGACTTTTCTCTCATAGTCACGCTAGGACACACTCATTGACATATCTAGACACATAAATATCTGATTTTGCTTGCAGTTTTACTGCACTGTCAATATCAGAAATGAATGGCGCCAAGATGGCATTGTGATGAGAATTGTCTGCTTCAGTCCACAAACAATGCACATGCACATATGATATACATCAAGATATTGTGGAGGAAGGAGAGCAGGAAAAAGTAATAAAGGCACAGATATAAAGGCAGACAATACTATCTATCACAATAGCAGCCATTTTTATTTGTAGTCCAGTTGCGGACATATATTACATATACAATGTAAAATCATAATATCTTATCTTCAGAATCAGTTATCCAAAATCACAAATGAATGTCAGATCTAAATGTAGCCTGAATGGCATTCAATTAGAACAAAAATGTCCAATATGATCCAAATGATATCATCTCAGATTCCAAAGAAGCTGGGATGTTGTGTAAACTGTAAATAAAAACAGAATGCAATAATTTGTAAAACCTTTTTTTTTTAACCCTGTATTCAACTGAATAAATTGCAAAGATAAAAACTGATAAATTTTATTGTTTTTTGTAAATATACTTTCACTCTTAATTTAACGACTACAACATGTTTAAAAAAAAATTGAGACAGTGGTGATGAAAGATTGGGAAAGTTGTGGAACGCTCAAAAACATCTGTCTGGAACGTTCCACAGGTAAACAAGTTACCAGGTGATATTATCATGATTGGGTAGGAATGCGAAAGCATATATCAACATCATCCAGAAACATGGCAGACTTTTCTGGGCCTGAGCTCATCTGAGATGGACTGACGGAAAGTTAAATAGAGTTCTGTGGGCTGAGGAACCAACATTTCAAATAGACATGGACGCTGTGTCCTTCAGGCTAGAGAAGAAAAGGATCATCCAGATTGTCACCAGTGCAAAGTTCAAAAGGCAGCATCTGTGACGGTATGAGGACGTGATAGTTCCCATGGCATTGGTAACTTTCACATTTGTGAAGGCACCATTAATACTGAAAGGTACATACAGGTTTTGGCGCAATATATGCTGCCATGACAATACTAGGACACATTCTGCACATGTTACATGTAACACCGTGGCTTTGTAGTAAAATAGTTCAGGTACTAGACTGGTCTGCCTGCAGTCCAGACCTGCTTTCCATTGAAAATGTGTGGTGCATTATGAAGCACAAAATACAAAAATATAAACCCTGGAGCGCTGAACACCTGAGGTCATATATCAACCGAGAATTGGACAGAATTTCACTCTCAAAACTTCAACAATGAGTGTCCCCAGTTCCCTTCCTGACACTCACTACGTGTTGTTAAAGAAATGGTAAACATGCCCCCATCCCAACTTTTCTGGAACATGTTGCAGGCATCAAATTCAGAATGAGTATTTATATATTTAAATATTTTCTTTACACTGTACTCAATTGAATACAAGTCAAAAAGTATTTGCAAATCATTGCATTCTGTTTTTATTTATGTTTTGCACAGTGTTCCAACATTTTTGGAATTGAGGTTTATAACAAAGGCACAGCTCTAAAGGCACAATATCTTTTCTTCAGATTCAGTCCAAAATCACATATGGATGACAGGCCTACCCTGAATGGCATTCAATAGGGAAAAAAGAATTCCAGTGTAAGCTAAATGATATTTTGTGTTTATGGCATCTATTGTGAGCACAAAGTGTCAGCAGGTGGCCCATTGAGGTTACAGTTAAGTTGCTCATTTTGTGGTCTGAAATATTATTCAGTGGTTTTATTGGCCACAGTGAACAGTGTCAACCTCTCCACGTCACACAGATTTTATAGGAAGAATCAAGGAGCTCTCGGTGGCCAATTCAAACTCCCCTGCATCGTATTGATCTGTCACTGACATGGCTGTAATGCAGGACACTGGCGCTAATGGAGGGTGATAAAGTAACTATAAACCCCGCTGCAACTCACCAGTGCATCACTGTAAAGACTGATAGCGGCGAACATGAGCCGCAGAGGCAGGAAGACTAACAAATAGGATTTCTACATTTTTTTATACTCCCTCCATAAACACAAAGAGACCTTTTATGGATTCTTTGTGAGGATGACAATAAGAAAGCATCTTACCGCAGAGAGCAACAAATGTAAAGTGAACAATTTGGGGGTCTTTTATGGTCTTCTGAGACTGTGAGCTCAATGTAGTGTTTTGCTTTCCACCCAAGCCTTAAATATGCATGTGCTGAGAGCTTGCTGAGGAAAAATAGTTGGCCTTTTTGTTTGTTTACCATGTCTCAGGGGAATTTTTATAAAATGGCTGAAGAAAGCTAATTGCCTTTTTTGTTACTTCTAACCTTTCACATTTGGATGCATGTAACTTCCTGCAATTACACTGTGTGCCAAAGGATATGTGATTTTCCCATTAGATTTCAGTAATCTGTTCCCTGTGGAGTAAACCTACAGTTAAGTGCAGTACACAGGCCCAGCAGTATTAAACAACAAAGTAATCTGAAAAGTTTTTTTATATTTTTTTTTACCAGATCTTATTGCTGTGAGGGTCCGGTTACCACCACCCATCAAACACTGGTGAAATAGTAGTGTGATAATAATTGATTGCCGCAGAGGAAGTCGCTGCAGTGGTTGAGTCTTGCTCGAGGACACCTCAGTTCTGGTTTGTCCAGTTGAACAATCATCTCTCTAACCCTCTGGCCATCCTATATAAATGTCACCACAAATTTACTGCTTATATGATTATGGCAATAGGCAAGAGCCATGCAAGATGTAAAGTTCAGGATGTACTATGTACTCGGTTGAAGAACCCTGATTTGTTTTGGTTGAGTTGGCGCTTTAATTATGAGATTTTTTTTTCTTAGCAAGATAGAAAATGCAGGGCAAATAAGACAGAAAACACGGTATCCAACATAGTATGCCATTGCTGTCATGGAAATTGGAGGTATATGATGAATAGGGATGTTCCAAACATGAATTTTTGCAGCCAATCCCAACTGTGGTCAATCTGTGAGCCATTTTGGCTGTACCAGTTGTTTTTCTGTTTAGCTATGTAGCAGCTGTGTAGTACTGTAGTTTGACTTCCTGTGTATTCTGAGCTCCTCGCCAGTGAACGAGGTGAGAGGCGGGACTACACTACACACACGCACACGGCTGTAGCTCTCTGCTGCGTGTACTGGATTTTTTAATGATGCTTTTCTGCCAGAAATGATTACTTTCGTTTTGCTATGTTTTTTTTTTTTTAAACAGGAGTGCCAGGTTAGTGTGGTGGAAATAGCATGCAAGGGAAAAAAATATTATGGAATTCAGGGCAACATGGGGTGAGTAAATTAACATAAAACTCATCTTGCAACAATAGCACCGACTCAGCAGAGAATTAGTTGAAGTTTTTTGCGTTATGAAATGTTTTTTGCCACCTGCAACTAGAAAGCATCAAGCTCGATCTCAAGTAATTATTATTTGTCATTTGGCCATTCTAACTGTTTAGTGTCTTGTAAGCTCACATGGGCTGGGAACAATACAGTGCAGGACTCTCAAATAAACAAATCAACCAGTCAATCAATGTATGTCATGTCAATAAAGTTGGGGAACTCGCAAGAAACGGGTAAAAAGAATAGTCAACTGAAACAGCAGTGGCTGAAATATCTTGACATTTTCCTAGTATAAATTAAGCTCCCGAAATGCCGGATCCTAATTTCTCATAAAGCAATGCCTGCCTGTTCTAGTCTGGGAACCAGACAAATCTGCAGAGCTCGTGTTTTCATTTGCTCTGGCAGATGCAGTATGTTCATTAAGACAGAATTTCACCAGCCTTGGAGTTGGTCGGGCCAATCATAGTTGTTTACTTAATGTAGGGTGGGTTCTATATGATGACTGGCAGAGGCACGTCACCAGTCCAGATTTGAAAACGTCACGTCACACATTTCAATGTTCTTATTGGTTGTAGGTCTGTCAAACTGTGCCATGTCAGCAGGTCCAGCCAGCACAATGCCTCGGGCTCACAAAACCCAGATCAAACTGTCAAACTAGACAGTGTTGATCAAATATAAATCAAGATTCTGCTGCTGTATTCCCTATTTCTTGCCTAAAATGTTTTCACACATTTTAGTGTACTGCTCAGCTGCAACATGAGACAGATTGAAACCACATGGCTGCTATTTTATGTTTCCTGAAAGTGAGGCAAAACTTAAAAAGTAGGCAGTGTTGAACAAATATGGATCAACATTATGTTACTACATGGCCTACATTTTCTGTTTCATATTTTGGTGTACTAATTAGCTTTAATATAAGAAATGTTGTAATCAGGCAGCTGCCCTGCTCAAGCACCGCCAGGTCTCACGTTTCATCGCTCTGATTGGTTGTAGGACCATCCAATTGCATCCAGAGGCGTTTGGCCTCCACGTGCTGGTAACACCTTTTAGAAATCAAATATGAACTGAGAAGTTCCAGACGTCTGCTGATGTCAGGCAGGCTAACCTGTCTCTGAAATTCCCACTCCTTTCAAAGCCCATACCTCTGGTTTGTAACACAGGCTTTACTAAAAATGTTGCAGTCTCAAGCCCGAGCCTCTGAAAAGCTGCCCTCAGAGAAAACATTATCAAACTGTCTTAACAGGGAAGTAGTACTCCTCATGACTAATAAACTGAACTTAATGTGTAAAGTCAGTGGAGTGCCCTTTTGAACCCTGCAATATGTATGAAAACATAATCCTTACAGAGGAATACAACTGCTGCGTGAGAAGTGACACAAGGTTATTACTCAGAGATAATTATACCACATCAGCAGGTATATGTTATATATATGTGTCAGCAGACACATTAGCTAAAGAGAGAGGGAGTGATTTTTTGGGGGGATGCAAATACGTTTCTGTTCATTCAGTGAGCCTGACGGAACAAATGGATAACCGAGTAATGATTACAAACAGGAAGTAGTGAGATCACAGCGTAGGTTTTACATTATCTAACCAACGGAAGCAAAGAACTGAGGGAAAATTATCAAGGCCTTCACAAAATTCACAAGTTGCTTCGTAACCTTGTGGTGAGCAGAATTTCATTTTATAAGAGCTTGAATTTGTTTAAAGTTGCCACCAATTATTCAGAAGGTTATAGCCATTCATATAGTTTTCATTCAGCAAAGACCAATGGTGTCCTTGAAGAGCAGTTCTTAAGGGAAAAATTCTGTGTCACAAGCATTTCATCTTGTTGAGTGATGGTTGAATTAGAATTACTGCTGTCATAGGTTGGACAGTCAGTGGATGCTCGAGAGCTTATGTCTCATACATCTGCAATAGCTCACAGTGAAAAGACAACACCTGATTGAAACATTATTTGTTAATACATGTAGGTTATGATTAGATTCAGTGAGTCAGTCTCTCAAAAACAAAACAAACCCCATTAGCAAACTCAGTAATTTTACCTCATAGAGAACAGGAGTCCCTCAAACACTGCAGCCTTACTTGGTTATTTTGATTGAATTATCGTGTGACTTTGGTGTTTTAATAGATGAGTTCAGATTTCTTGAAGTTAGACAATAACACAAAGAAACTAACAGATCAAGGCATCAGTAGTCCAGCAACTCCTGTATACTATGGGGTAAAATGACTGTTTTGCAAATGGAGTCTGGTTGAGCAAGAGAAAACAATATTGCACTTATATAGCTGTGTTATTTTTATCAGAAAAAGGCTGTGCGATGGTCAAAATATTCTAAATATAGTGTACACTTAAACTGATAAAATATATTTTACTGCTGACCCTGTCCATAGCAGTACACTGCTGAGCTTCCATGCTGATGCTCCTTTCTGCTTCTCAAACCTGGAGGCACGTCGACAAGCATCTTCTTCTGATAACACTCTATCGATAAGTACTTCATACAACCCCACTTCAAATAATGCTAACTATCCCTGTGATTGCAGTCTTCGTTTAAAGATATCTCAGGGTTTTCTCTGAACATCAAGTTTCAGAACATGATAACACTGCAAATGACGCTGGCCGAAAAAGCTTTTGAAACTCAAACATTGATTGAGCTGTGCTCGAGCACAGAAATAACATATGAGTCCTTAAATTGGCTGCAATCTCCGCTTTTCAGCAGCGCTATCGATAGCTCTCATTTCTCATAGACTTTCTGCAGTGTTAAATGGATGGCTGATATAGATTTCTATTAAGATGGTGTGGCAAATTTTATTTTTCCTCTAAACTGTTCTGTCAGACTCTTTGACAGCATAGTAACATTCAATATAGTGTCTATTTTGTGCTCCATTTAACTCCAGAGATGCTCAGGTTCAATATACATCACGCTTCACACTATCAACACCTGGCAAAATAGCCAGTAGCATCTTTCCATCCTTCTCACTGCTTGTCCATCCGACTCTCTCTTCCTCCACTTGACACCCGTTCTCTGTGAACTGACTAGACTAAATCCATATATCTATCTGCCCCTCCACTGCCTTTGACCTTCTCTGTTCACTTTCTTCTAGACTTCCCTGTCAATCCGCCTGCCTCTTTGCTGTCTGAAGCCTTGCAAATTGAGTGAACATGAGTTCAGGTTGCTGGAAGAAAGTGGCTCAAATCTGGCTCTGGCTTATGACCTCTCTCACTTTCAGTCACTCCCCACCTTCTTATCGACGTTTATTTCAGCTTCTACCTTAACCTTCCTCGTCTAATTCCAACCCGGTGCTTCTCACCTCAGCAAATAATTCTCTGTGTATCTCCCATCACCCCAATCCTCTCACGCCTTCCTACTCCTCTCCCTCTGAGGGTTCTGTCACCCGCCTTAAAGAGAAGTTAGACAACATTCCAAGCACTTCCTCTTAACTACCCACTGGCCCTGTCCTCAATTCCCCCACTCCTTCTTCTGCTGACCTTACTGACTTTGGTTTAAATTATCTATCTCCTTTCTCCACAGATGAGGTCCTGAAACTGATCCACAGTCCTGCCACTTTTCCTGATTGCTATCATCAGCACCTCTCTGACGGCACACCGATTACAATCTGCCTTCAAGTCCGATGAAGTGCTACTGTGGGAACATTTCACAATAATGGAACTTTACCAGCTTTAAGACAGTTAATCAATATCAATAAAATGCTTATAATAATATCATATCATTAGTGTTGACAGTGTTGACACAAGAGAGAAAAAGCATTGATGGTCACTCTTACAATTAGAACTACATTACATACAACACAGAAAGTTTGAAATATTTTCTAAATATATTTCTAATTATTCAAATATTAATCATACAGAACATCTGGACTACCAGATGAAACACAGACACATACAGTGGTGATGATACTGTTTCAAGGTGCCATTTTCAGTCAACTGCATCCCTTTAATTTTTAAAATTTAGACTGGGTCTATTTGCAGAATACAGCAGAAATGGAATGCAATATTTGAGCAATATCACACAAGAGAGAGTGTTGTTGTACTGTGTATCAGCACAAAGATAGTCACAGCCATGCTTATATTTGGTACAACAGCATTCCCTCTCATGTGATATTGCTTTTATACAACAGTTCTATAAGCACCAAGCACTAGTCAGTAATAAGCAACAACAGAGTTGTTTTTTGACTCATTTACTTGGCCCAGCAAAATAGTTCGGCAGTCGACTAGGATTGGAAATTGCCAAGCAACACATGAAACTGCTTCAAGACTGTATTCATCTCAATCTTCATCTTTATTTATCTTTAATGGTCTGAATGTCCATGTTTATATTCTTAAGACAAACCAAGTCTGACAGCAGCTTGCAGAGGAATGCATCTTTTTACTGGCTACACCTACAGCACACAAATGGTGCATCTTGTTTTGAATCTTTGCCTTAGAAAGCAAGATGGTGAGCTTTCATTTTGGGATTGTGTCTGATTTTGTCTTAAGTTTTTGGACCTAACACAGCGCTGTCACACTTCAGCTTTTTTTTTTTTTTTTACTGGGTTTGTGACATATGGCTAAGTGAACATCTACTTACAGTCATGTAAGACATAAGTTAATACACTGCCAGCTGGTACTGGAAAAATAGGAACGAAAGGGTGATCACCAGAGAGTTAATGTTAGCTCAATGAGCTCTGATTGCTCTTTTTTCATGCTTACGTTTCCCTGTCATTTGGTCTGCTATTTCAATCTCTCTTATCAGCCATTATCAAAGGAATAGACTCAATAATAAATTCTCAAATCCAAACTGCCAGAAAGAGTCGTGTCTTGTATACTTGGGGTTTTAATAGTCTCTTTGTGACTGATTTCTGTTTGTATTGGTGTGTGTAGTGATATGTGTAGTTTAAAGTCCATCTGCTGATGTACTCTCATGGAATGCCTCTCATCCAATCAAATTTCTTGGTTGAAACTAACTGTTGCATAAGTATGTTTCCATTGGTGTATGATACCCTGAAAATAAGAAGAACAGCATTTTCATTACCTTAGAATCAGCTGTTTATATCCAATCTGCAAGCTTACTGCTGCCACTAAATCCTACGCATTGGTCCTTTAAGCAGCAGTAACATGCAGAAATAATGCATGCATTATTCTTAATAACACTTTGTTTATACACAAGTGTTGAAACAATGTAGGATATCATGCGCACACTATCATGCTGTTTGTGCAGACATATGCTTTTAAGTTCATGGAGTTCTTTTAAGTTCTGGTGGAATTTAAGACTGCACAAATTATCTACCAAGTGAGAAATAATTTACTTCCTGGAAACATACTACAGATGTTCTCAGACAGAGTGCATTGCAACTGGGGAGGATAATTAAATCTGAAAAAAAACATGTTCGCATTTGTGTATTTCAATTTGTGGGGTGATTTTGCGGAATGGTCTTGATGTAGAACTCAAAGAGAGTAAAAATATCAAACCGTTTAAGAAGATGTTCAAAAAAATAATAGCTTTTTGCAAGATGCAGGGGTGAGGAAGGGGATGTGTTTGTCCCAGTGTGATGCTCGCTAATGTTGGTGTGGGTTTTTTTTTTTCCTTATCTCTCTGTGAGTGTTGGGATATGATGGCTGAGCAGCTACATGTTGAGGATAAACAGATTATTTATGAATAAAGAGGATACACATAAAGGTGATTACATGTATTTATAAAAAAGGTTGAACACTGGGATTATGTATTCATAAGGAGGATCAACATAGAGGTAATTATATGTATGTAGTGTATTAAGATTTTGTACAGCTTATGTATGTATGCATATAGAGGATGAACATAAAATATTTAAGTTGATATTATTTGGTGGATAGCTGGACTATTCAAGATAAACCTTAAGTTCATTGATTAAGTATAGAAACATTGCAGGACCAGATAAATATTTTACTTCTTCCTATTTGATTTCCAACATGTAATATTTATTTGTGTTTTTTTTTTATTGAGAACTTGTTGGATATGTTTACTATTAAATGCACAACAAGCTGTTTTTAATCAATTTTATCTATTTTATTTCTCCTTGAAATTAGATTAAATGATTTACGACATGCAAACCAGACGAGCCCGTGTTTACATTTTCCAAGGCTGTGAGTAGTTAGTTAGCAAGTTCAAGAAAAAAGCAGGAGAAGATTTTTCTTTAATTTTATTTTTGATGTTATATTTTGTGGTTATGGAGTGGAAACACTCCCACTTTGGTTTTCTTATTTATTTATTGTTACATGTTTGAAATAAATCTTAATATGTCTAAGTGTTGCCCAGCTACAGTATCGTAAGCGACGTTGGCCATGCAAAAATGAACTACATTTTGACAGATGACACAAGACACTGACCTGCATATTAATGTACAGCATATATGCTAAATATAGATAAATAGATAATATAACTTCTTTGGGTTAGCTTGTAGCATAAATTAGCATCAGCTGCATGGATGTATGGCCATACACGTGTGGTGACCAGGTGAGTGCATGATGTAAAAATCAAGTCGATGTGAATTAATATTATACACAAGCACATTGTGCATATTAAAGTAGTTAAGTGTTTTAAATTTATAATATGACATTACAATATTTATATAAAACTAATGCCACAAACGACTGTATAATGTGAAAGGGGTCACTCATGGTGTTGAACCTACAGAGAATTATCAGCTGACTGTGCTGTTGCTCTCACCTCTACAGACCGTTTTAGCATCTTTCAGCTCATTGTTTTGATTTTTATTTATTTATATTTATATTTATTTATTTGGTTCACTCTCACAGCTCTCATCAACATCAGACAGGGTTTGAACAGAGTTTGAAGATAAAAAAAAAAAACATATTTGCCAAGTGGACACACAATTCCAAATGACTGATAATTCTGCTCTGTGCCTGCTTGATGTGTAAGTGGGAAACTGTCTGCACGAAGCATAATGTTCAATTTATTCTGTGTTTTGATGTGTTGCATTATAGCATGTGTCTAATGTTTGATAATGCTCTACAACCACATCATAAACCACAGCCTCAGAAGTCGACATACCTTTGAACATTTTGAAGCTTTATAAAGGTGGTATTTATTGCATGATTGTTGCATTAGATTGCATTATATGATTCAGTTGTTCGTGTTCTTTCGTCCACTCCCCTCTGTCATTCAATGTTAATGGCGTCTCTTTGTGAGAGACTGATAAAAGAAACCTGTTTGAATCAAGTACAACTGCAGATTTTAGAGTTTCAAAAGGCAAGGGTAGCAGTAACCATTTGTGCAACAATCTGTATCATTATAACAGAGGAGGAGGAGACTGGGGAGGAGAAGTTGACTTTAATTTTTAGACTTAGTTTAGACTTCCGACTTTCGTTTTAAGGGCCAGCTCAAAAATGATCAGAACACATACACACGGACCAGTGACAGATTGAAGAGGTATACTCCCATCAGTCTATCTCAAAGACGCTGTAAACAACTGATCTCAGCAATGAAACGCCTTCAAGAGAGAAAGAGAAAGAAAAACATGGCTTATATAAGACATGGTAAGTAAATCACACACCCGTCCAAGCAGAAGTCTATGAGGAATGTCAGTGGCCTACGGTAACCATGGACCAAACCATAACCAACCAACCCGAACAATGAACACCAGGAGCAACTGGTGCCAGTTTATACGGCTGCGGGGAGGGATTACACGGCTATACACATGCACAAAACACCACATTTTCCATTTTGAAGACAACAAATGTGCACACAAAAAACGGTGCAAACAGAAAGAATAACTATAACAAACAATTAGAAATTGTCCTTATTGTTACTTATTATTATATTTACTAGAAATTCAACAGAGGCCACTAAGCCTCATCCAACTGAAATGATTCTACTAATCATTTAAGAATGCTTGTTCATTCACACAATTGACCAAAGTCCCTCCTCTTTTCACCTCAAGCTCCAATGACAGTTTAGTACTTTGGCCAAATTTTGCCTTTCCTGTTTCATGAACGTAGACTTGTTATGTGCAGTGCATGTCCATGTTGAAAAGAAAACCAAATTTTGAAAGATGTTGCTAGGGAACCTGTAAAAGTGACATATATTTACATCTTAAGTTAACTTAAAGTTAGCAAAATGGTAGCTAACTAGCTAACTAAACTACATTAACCATTAGCTAGCTAGTTAGCCAGCATTTTGCTAACATCAAACTAACTTAAGACCCTATGTGACCATATATGTAGCTTTTACAGGAAGAGGAATAAGTTAACTGAGGTACCAAGTTTGCTCAGCTAAGCACAGAGCAAAACAGTTTGACAGACTTTGACCGTGTATATTTTACAGAATTGTTTTTATTAATGACTTTTTTTTTTATTAAGTTGTTAATTTGACATTGCTGCTCAGCATTTGTCATGCAAAAACTCATATTTTGTTTCTGTGAAAAAAGCTACATCCAAAATTAAACAAAAAACACCACTTTGTCAAGATTTCCAACAGTTTTCTAGTCTTCGAAAAGCACTGCACAGTCTAAAATGGACTGTAGAGTCACCTCACCTTGAGATAAACAGCATTAGTTGATTTTCCATTTTATTCTTGTTTCCCTCTTCTCTTTCCTTCCTGTCTCATCTCCTCCGAGAGACAAACTATGCTTTCATAACCGCTGTCAGTGTAATGTCTTGAGCGCCTTCTTTGTTGGTGATATTTGTTTCCTGTTCTGACAGTCACATCTTCCAAGTGTGTGATGAATTTGAAGATGTATTTTTTTTATTTTTATGCATTTTAACTATCATCACAATGTTTAACTTTTCTCCTACCTTGTATTCAGCAAAAATAACCACTGGCAAACAATGTAGTAAACTTGTAACAGAGGCTGCAGCCATTTACAGAGATGAAACATACCGCACATAGCCTAAACACATCTAGGGCACACAAACTCATGCGGATTACTCTTGTCACTTATATTGGCTTTATTCTCAATTGACACTGTTTTTGGAATACTTATTTTCTTCTTTTAAACGTTACACACATCCCTGTCATCTTATGTTCAATTAATGAACATGTTGTTTATCACATGCTGCTTTTAACCCCATGCTGCAATTTAGCTGTCATTGTAATTAGAGTGAGATGCTTTTGCAAGTCACAGAATGTTTCTTAACTCACCTGCAAAACTGTGAATTCAACCTGTCTTATCAAATAATGCTGATGGTATAGACACTCTACCGTGCATTTAAAAAAGTGACGCAGCAAATGTATAACAAGCTCCAACAAATTGGGCCAGACCAAGTGTCTGTGCATATAACCATGGAAACTGTATGTGTGCACTGCACTGTGCAATACTGGGACCATCTGTAGAGGGAAGTGGAAGATACACTGCATGGCAGTAGATAAAAGAGACTGGCTGACAAGGTGGGAGTTAAGGTGGGTTGTGTGCTGTGCTGAATAAATGGAGTCTGGACTTAAGTACTGAGACAGCGTCTGCTTCCTTAACATTGGTAGGAAACTGGTCCACATAGAGGGGTTCCTATTGTCAGGGGTTTTTTGTTCCCAAGCTGTTTTTTTTCTGTTGAATGCAGCCATGAGTAATCCTGCAAGTCCATAATCGATATGTGTATTTGGAGTGAAGAGAGACTAAGAGAGACTGGATTATGTTTGTGTGTCTGCTTTGTGTAGATATTAGGGCTGCCTATTTGTTGAGGAGGCCTTTGCATCGCAGTGGCTGGTTTCTGGGATTCTGTTTTTTTCCAATGCCAAAGAAAACACAGAATAAGTAATCCAGACATAATTTAAGATGTAAATAGACATTTTTTTGGATAATAGCTCGCTGTGGTTGGCAAACTATGCACATCTGGGGTAACGTAGTGAATGTAACTGTGAGGGGGAATATCTTGCATAAAACAAATACATCTCAGCTTTTGCACTGGCTTGCACCAACAAATATTAATTAAGATTAGTTCTAATACTACTAAACTACTACTAAACTAATCTCAGTTTAATAAATCCAAGTGTAGTGATGTAAGATTAAATTACATAGAGCTTAATCAATACAGAGATGCTTGCTGACCTAAATACATTACAAATAAATGTGCTGTTGGGACCTAGTAATTATAAAGGGTTAACATTAATACAGGATCACATTTTTAGATTAAAATTTAAACTGAGGTTAAAGGGAGGTTTAAATTGAACTTTTTCTTAATTTGAAGCTATTTGGGGGCAATATAATTCAAAGTTAAACCATGATTTAATCAGGTTTAAAAATGAATCCTTGTTGGTCCAACCCTGCCTTGGAGCTGTTAGAGAGAATTTTTAACTGAAGACCATGAATAAAAATGATTTATTAGTCGGGTGTCAGCAAAACCAGCTGAGGACAGGAGGGGAGACGCCAATAAGCCAAAGGATACAGAGACCCACACCATCAAAGGCTACACTTGAGTCAAAGAAAACAAGGACTAATGCAGAGCCCTGGTCAGAATAGCAGGTCATTTGTTACTTTCATTAGAGCTGTCTCGGTGCTACTGTACATTGCAGTCTGAGGCAGATTCATGGAGGTGATAGATATGGGAAAGTTAGTGGGCTCAAGATTGCCAGTTGCTCTGTCATTTTTCAGACTTCAGTGTTGCTGATTAGCTTTTTTAATAAGGGCTTGAAAACCGCTGCTTTATCATGAATAGAAAATAAAAAGAAAGGAGAACTATTCTAATTAAGAGTTTCTGTCCTGTGTGGGCAATAGTTCTTCAGCGAAGTTCCTGGCTATGGTGTCTCAAAAATAATAGTATCGTTTTCATACCACAATTTGAACAAGTATTGATTGAAATGGAATAAAATCAAATACACCCTCAGTTGGCTGGCTTGGAATGATTTGTCTGCTTTTTCAATCAATATACCACACACTAAGGAATTTATTGCTTCAATTGACTACATTAACCATCCATCAAAATCGATTGGACATCCACATGTGAAGTGCCAAATTTTCCCTTTAAAGCCGGGGTAGGCAGTTTTTTTTTGGTTTACTTCCATAATAACCTTGTAGGACGGTGAGTCTTATTCTCAAAATGTCAGTATTGAACAACCTTGAACAACCTCAAGGAATGAGACTCAGCAATGAACTATCTTTCTCAAGAATCACTTACCACACCTTTAACATATCTGTTAACATGGTTTGACAGTCGCAAAATCACACAAATATAGCATTTTGCATTGACACAGTATGTATTTTCAGGTATTTACTGTATGAAGGCCGCAAGAGTAAATTAAACATTCAATTATACTTATAGTACAATAGCAATGAAAACATTTTCAATTATATTGGCACACAAAGAGTATTGCATCAAATTACCAGATGCATGTTCAGTGCACTGTCTGGGAGCTGTCTGTTCACAGCAAAACACAAGCCAGAGACCGATAACATAATAACAGTATTATTCTTTTCCTACTGCTGTCAAACATTTGTTGTTTACTTGAATATGTATTTCCTGGCAGTTAGTGCATCAGAGCATGTGCTGTCCAGTGCATGAAGCAGCCAATCCTCTTTTAAAAAAATCTGTTCTACCATTAACCTTGTCAAAGGAGAGATGTGTGTGTTTTATTAAAACTTGTTTAAAGGTCTTAACAAGCACCAAAAATCTCTTAAATCAGACTCTCTGTTTCCATTCAGTCGCTGACCTTTGTGATGAACTGACAGCATCATTGAGCTTCTCAGTTCTAGTCCTTCTTGCAGAAAGGCAAGTTACAAAACGAGTTTATTGGTGTCTTTAACCACCATGTCAAGCTGAGAGCATGTTAGTTTCTTTTGCAAACCACTGCTTTCCAGAGGTGTTCAGGAGGCATTTTGTACAGTTGGATATTAAATTACCATCTGAAAGAGATGCCACAGTGTTCATCTCCGTTGTTGATTTTTCATTTCAGCGGAAAGTAAAGCACAAGGTTGTTGTGACATTTAGATAGATTTTTTGTTAGAAACAATAAAGGAAAAATAAGTTAATATTGCTGCAAGTGGGAGATAAACATTAGTAAGAATTACTCCTTGAGGATTTTGATGGACTTATAATTCAGAAAATATTTAAAATATTAAATATCAAAAATATATTGTCTATGAACGCTGTCATGGGCAAAATATTTAAGTTGTATTTATCTATTAAAGCCCTATAAAGCAACGTATTTGATATTAACACTCAGTCAAATGTATCAGATGTGAAAAGGTTGCTACAGTAGTGCTGCTCATCCCACTGATTCTGTAGCTTTTTGCGGTGCTGAAGATTCAGCTCATTGTTTTCACTGACTCCCAGCGGCTCTTATCAACACCCCCATATATTCTGCGTATAGCATGCCACAGAACAGCGTGGCCAACTTCTTCTAGTACGACCCGATGGTACAGTATGCCGCTTGGGCAGCTTGAAATGGCAGAGAGCCAAAATAAACAAGTGGTTGGTGAAGAGAGTCAAGGATCTAGGAAGTCAGAGGCAGATAACTTTTCAAGAATTTAATATCAGTGGCCACTTGACTTACAGTCATCAGATTGCAAGAAAAAGGACCCCAAGGTTCATGTCATGTGTTTCTAGATGACAGCAACATGTACTTAAAGGGAAATAGTGTATCAAGGCTATTTTGCTGCAAGTTTATTTCTGTGGGTTTTTTCATAGTAATCCGCTGAAGAAAAAAAGTGCTTGAACGGCAGTAAGAATTATAAAAACAATCCTCTTGCTTTCGGTAAATTAAATACAGAAAGCAATGTTGTCTAAATTAGTGCAAAACAGAAATGTTTTCTGAAGAGACTCACCAGTTTTGCCAATATGTATTGTGTGACTGTTGGAGTGAAGAAACACATTTTTGAATTTATTTCACAGTCTAGCTTGTTAGGTTGCAGAAGCTTCAAGGCAGCTCACTCTGTTCGTGGTTTAGTCCTTGCCACTGCCAAAGCACTCCACCCTGCGAGGGCTACTTTTGTCTTCCCAGTCCTTTTAATTACAATTACTTTTAAGTTGTAGAAGTAATGTTACACTGCCATTAACTACAGCCAGACACTCACCAAAGCTTTGAGGGGCTAGTAAACCCCATTAGAGGTGCTTGTCGGTTGGTCAAATAGCTTTGGAAAGCCCCATCGCCGAACACCTTTCCAACGCTAGATAATGACTTTCCAAAACCACAATCTGTCACTCTACATGTGAACAACCAGGTGCCACACTATGAATGACTTCCAGGAGAGACTGCACTGCAAAATATGCTGTTATATATTTAAAGGTACTGCTCACTTAAACATGTTTTTTTGAGCTGTAAATGAACCATGTTACTGTAATGTGATGAAACACAACACTGGTGTTACTATTGTTACTATTTCTTCATAAATTTATAAAAGAATCATGTAAAAATCATTTCATGGGTTGAAAATGGCTCAACATACCAGCAACTTTAATTTTTTCTTTAATCATCCTCAACTTTGCAAGGCCAAAGCTGAGATAGAGCTGACCATTTGGGACTAGTTTACAGCATGGACTCTATATATATATAAAAAGAATGCAAACGCCCTCTAATCAGAGATGGGCGCCTCACCTCTCACACATTCCCACCCTTGAGTAGGAGTGGGTGAAACTGCTCATTTTCAAATATATGCTGATCGAAACACATCGTTCACAGGGGTTAAATGCAAATTTTTGCTAACCCTCTACTTTTCTACTATATTTCAGTGGTTCAGACTTCTGCCTTTGATGGCTGTAGCAGCAGACAGGACTGCATTCTTTCCCTTAATGATGATCCCATGATAAACACAGCTACATAATGACGCCCCCCACTGACAAACACACACCAGGGAGCCTCTTACAGGGCTTTTCCACTGGCACTTTTGGCTGCGCCGAGTCAAACCGCGCCACACTAATTTGCATTTCTATTACTGCTTTTATCGTGCTGAGCCACGCCTGAGATTGGACCTACTCTGGAGTGGGGCCAAAGCGAGCCCGACCTGCCTCCAAGCAGGCTGCAATGACGTCTCATCGGCTGTGGCCAACTCTTGACGACCCTTCCTTTCTCCCCTTCGAACACGCGTGTGTTTTGCAATACTCAGCTCATGTGTGCAGGAGAGCAGAGAGAAAGATGCTTCTTAAAGTCTATTTATGTTCAACTCTCAATACTTTTGTAGCTTCTAACAGAATCTTTATGTTTTGAAATGTCGTTTCTCACCTGTGTCGCTGTTTGTTCTGTCAGGTATCTGCTTTATTTTACTGTTTCATATCCGCTTGCAGCTGTGTTGGACTCATGTTAAGTTGCCGCTGATGAAACCCTGAAGAAAATATTTCCTGTTTGTGCTGCTTCATAATAAAAGCATTTAAATAACAAAACAGCAAGGGACTTTTATTGTGAAGAATTTGAGGAAACAGTGTATTTGTCCCAGAGATGTGCACGAACAGTTTATCCATCGCTTTACAGCCTCTCAACTCGAGCTCAACATGAGCTTGTCTTCAATGCAAACCCATGCTGTGCTGGGCTGACGGGCCGAGTCAAACCGAGTCCAGCCAGGCCAGCTCTGTCTATAGAAAAGGTCCTCTCTGAGCAGCTAGTTCATCTAGCCAACAACACAGGTACCAAATAGAAACTCTTAAAAAGGTCCATGAATGTGCTTCTTTCAAAACTCCAGTGGACTCTGTGTTTCCAGCACAGACACAGTGAGTCTGACAGCAGCTGCTCAGGGCTGGTTAAGCTCTGTCTGTTAGCTCTATGTATGTTCCAGCTACACTGAGCGCCGGACTGGTCAGTCTGTCACACTGTAGCTCACTCTGGTCAGTGTCTCCTCTACAGTGGTTCTCCTGTGCACCTGTCCCATTTTAGCATATTTTAAAATTATGTAGTGGATAGACTTCAGATCAGGAGGTGGGGACACACTTTATTAATTTTGTGTCTCCCTCCTCTCTATACTGGCTGGCTTCTCAGTCCTTCTTTGATTGTGGATGTTTGGAACAGTAAACAGTTGATTGATTTCCAACATAGCTGGACAACACGCCGTACATGCTAGTTCTGATTGAGTATACCCTGGCCCTTATTGTGCCACTTCCACCAGATTTATCCATCCCAACAACAATCAAATCCCCATTAGAGGCTTGGTTGGGAGTGACGGTTAGGACAGATTATCTGGTAGTGTGAAGGCTTTACAGATTTATCCATCCATCTTAATCACCCTAATTGACTTGTAGACCATTCTGAACCATCCTGATAATATGAGAATGATTGGCTATCAGTGAGTGTGCAAGTCCTTTAAAGGAGATCAGTGTTTCTCACCTGCCATGGCAAATTCTGTTTTGTAGTGTGGTTTTCCTATTATCGCTGCATATTAATATGTGCTGCATCAACATGCATATTAATGTGGTCACACAGGACGCTGTGAGATTAGAGGTCTTGACATCAGTGTCATCAGGAGGATCATCTCAGTTACACTGCTGTGTGATACTGCTTCTCCTAATCGTGTAGCATGTAAAGCTGCAGCTGTGAAGTTTGTGATGAAAATCATTTTGAAAAGGTCTATGAACGTTCACTCATGGGGACCCGGCATTTGAAAAACAACCGCTGTTCTCAATCTACCATGATGCACTCTGTCTGTGCTTCTACTCTCCCTCTTTCTGTTTGAAATCATCGTTCATCGTATCTCTCATTTTGCCACACAGTCACTAATTGTTTTGTTTTACAAGAAAACCTTTATTAAAGTTATTAGCTTTGGTGAAATGGATTAGTATGCCATCTTTCTCCACACTGTCTATGGATTTGTGTGTCAGCTAAGGTAATTGGATCATTGATCTGATCCTTCATCCCTGTATTTGTCTTCTTCTCACATGTAGTAAAACTGTTCTCTCTCAAAAGTTGAGCTGCACCATATAACCATATAGTTTTGTGTAATTAAGTTCAGCCTCATCAAGTTCACCTCAACGCTCATATACAAACAGATTATAACTTAACTTTAATTAGTATGACTCAGAACAACTTTATATCAACTTTACACGTCTTGACATCTTACTATTAACTTCATAAATGTATTTAAACATCAGATTTTTCACTGCGACACACTGCTGACATGTTGATCACAAAAATATTTTGCTGATCTATCTTTAATCGAGAAAGTGAGACATTTGTTTACAAATGAGTAAAGATGAACAGCACTAAACATGCTCATGCAGAGTGCTCTATTGCAGTGGTTCTCAATCTGAGGGCTGGGAACCCCAAGGCGATCACAAGATAATTTCTGGGGGTCATTAGATGGTTGTGAAGGAAAAAAAAACCTAAATAAAACACTGTGGCAAGCAGCACAAAATGAGAGCATGAAGCAGCTCTCAGCAATCAGCCCCTTTCAGACTGGTAAGGTTCAAGCGGGTCACGACTCGAAACGGTTGAGAACCACTGCTCTCCTGTACAGTCCTGCCTGGTTCCCACTGATTTGGACTAATGCAAACAAAGTGAAAAAACACTCAAACTTCCCCAAACTTTCGCTATTAATAGACAAACACCAGCCCAGAATTTCACTCAGCTTCAAGTATTCGGCGATAGTTTTAAGGGGTGGGTGCGCACTCATTTGCACACATTTGCATGTCATTAGCACTTCAAACCTACAAACTTGAAAGGCCTTCCTTGTCAAGACACTCTAATCTTCCTCTCTCCCTCCGTCTCCTTCCCTTTCTCTCCGTCGTACTCTTTCCCAGGTCTGTGCTCTCTCACACAAGCAGTGATTAAGGAAGATCGAGACATCAATTAGAAAGTTTAACCTTCTGTTCAGTATTATGACAGCTTCCGGGATGCTGAAATCTATGACACGCTTGTGTTCGAGTTCTGCCACACAAACATTGCAAAAATTGCCTGTCAATATATTCAAACACACACAAAAAGAAGAGAGAACTTAAAATAAATAAATAAACATTTGAATCTTGAAACGGGCCAGAGCTTACTGGTGATTTGACCAATAGCAGACGTGTGGACTTGAGTCACATGACTTGGACCCTTTATTTTCCAAATCAAGTACACAACAACTGTTGTTAAAATGGCATTAAATTTTATAAGGAGTGCATTATGGCTTTTTTTAGGACTTGAAACTCAGAATTTAGGACTTGGGACTTGACTGAAGACTTGCCTGTCTTGACGTAGGACTTCACTAAGGACTGGAGTGCAAAGACTTGCAACACGCAAAACATTAATTGGTCCCGGCTCTAACGAATAAGTAGCTGAAAAGGTTGCTTACTAGAAGCAACGGGATTAAATTGACTGATTTGAGTATGATAACTAGAATTGAAATGAAAATTTCTTCATGATTAATGATACACTGCTACTGAGGATATTATTTAAAAAATGTATATATTGACATAATGATAATAATACACATTTAATTATATTGTGTAAATAATCCAGCTCCTCTTAAACATACTGTATGCTCTTCAATCATTTTGCAAAATATCATTATCATGAACTCCTTTGGCTCTAAGGATCATGTGGTGAAAACTTGATTTGGTGACAAGCCCTAGATTCAATGATTTTTTAAAGATACGGCTCTCAAATAATCCCTCTCTCTCCCTTGCTCTCTCACTGTAGTATTAGTTTACAATCAAGCATTCAAGGCTGCATAATTATTTTTAATTTGTTGTATCCAGCAGGCTCATGCCCTGATTAACTCCTTCAACAATGTTAATACAAATCCAATTAAGCCATTCAAAACAAATAGCAGCAACTCTGGACCCCATCAAACACTACATCAGGGCAGACATACTACTGTAGTTTTGATTAATTATACAACTTAGGGCAATATGACTGTACTGTGAGTGCTTGTAAGACTTATCCTGCTGGCTGTGAAGAAAAGTCTGCGTAAGTTGGGACATGTAAAAGCCCGGCTGCTCTGCAATGCCCTTTTTCCCAAATATCATAGCATTCTCCGAGCTTAGGTTTTCGACATAATGACAACATCTAATTAGAGATGGCAGGACCTTTCATACACTGAGCTCCACTAAGATTAATAGAAACAGCAGTGACAAGCAGTAGACTGGCAAAAATATCAACAAAGCTTCAATGCCATCAAGATCCAAAAAACCCCCGAAGGCATTTCAAAACATGTAATCACTGTCATGCTTTCCTGTAAAATGTTCATATCCACTGAACTGTTTGGAAATGCAGACTTTTGACAACATCACTCCATTTTCTAACACAAGTTTAGACAGCTTCCTTGGCTGAAAAGAACTTCTCAGTGCAGACAAAAGTGCCTGGTGACATCTATAAAGGACTGCCTCAAAAAGTAGATGGTGCCTTATATTGTGGTGCATTAATTGCAGATATAACTTGCAATCTGTAAACACTGCGCACTTTTAAGTATGTTTTTCATTCATCTTTATTAACGTCTTTTCCTGGACCCTTTTGATTATATTTTTGAGTAGGCGATCAAGATGATACTATTTAAATGTCAGTAAGTATTTAAATCCAGGTAAAATGATGTTAACATAAAAAGATATGATTAGCTCAAGTTATGTTACTGAAAGTGCAAACACAACTCACAAATTCTCTGAATAAGACTCGGTGTACTTTGTAGAGTTAAAAGAGCCTGAGACGTCTTTGTTTGGGTTGAGATGACATGACATGAGAGCCAGTGACAAGGACATCAGTGTCTCGTTGCATTCAGCTCAAGGAAATTTGGGAGACACTGAGTTGGACAGTGATAGATACAGCACTATCCCCCATGCAACGAAAGGAAGCCTGTGGCTCACCGCACATACTAAATTAAGCAGAAGTAAGACAATCACCAATAAAAAACAAAAACATACTGACAGATAACCAGTCCGAGGGAGTCCCACGGATGCCAAGCCAATTCCACAGTTCATTATTTACCATGGCAAAGATTGTGCAGAGGTCAAGCAGAGCATGGAGCATTAGCTCCACTGTCCATCTCAACTGAGATCATTTGTAACAGGTAACAGAGGGAGCGTTTGGAATTAAGTCTGAGTTTCTGTATATTAACAAGGTCAGGCTCATAATTTCCCACTCTTAACAAGTCAGATTAAAATAAAATAGCACTTTAAGTTCCTCTCAGGTGGTGTGTTTTCTCTATCTATCACTGATGTCATGTCAAGTATCCTTCTATGGCTGTCAGTCAGTGTTACTCATGTCAAGATACTTTAATAAGCCTGGAGGGTTTTTTTTTAAACCACTCCTAGGTTTATTTTCCAGCATGTTATGATTGTACTTCATTCATAATGTCAGTTCAACAAAGTTTGTCTATTTAAGTTACTACAAAAAGCAATTTGTATAGATTAATCGCTTGGTATTGCCAATGTGTGAACAGACTGTAACTTAACTGGATCATCCCAAACTTTATTGGTTGCGTTTTACAGCTTCTGATTTCTATGCAAAAGACAGGATGTCAATTTTATGTACATTCCTAGCTAACGTTACTTAGAGCTTAGAAACACAGCCTGCTAACATCAACACACCCACCACACAAGTCTAACTTCACTTACCTCGTCTATCGACATGATGCCAGTCAATCTGTTTAAGCAACAGGATGCTGGCAGCAGTTCACTTAATGACCACCGCTGTCATTAATAACAAGGATTTTTTGGAAATGCCACATCATACCCTAATATTTTGTCATGCTCATAAGCTGCCACAATTGACTGTTTATTAGCCTCTGTGAGACAGTGTTATGTTTGCAAAACACAATGCAAATTATTAACAAGTATGGCTTATTAGCTAAACAAGATTATGTGACATTTTTCAGTATCATACCTATAATATTAGGACAAACTAGTTCTACCCTACAATACAAAAACAATAGGCCTACTGGGTCTTTATCACTTGCAACATGTCTTCCACGGATCAACTGGTGAAGGTGACTTTTTGACTGGGACACAGCATTTATAGTCTCAGTCTTAATATCATGTATGTAGCCTTAAAGTGCACATTTAAGAGCCTTTTGACAAGATTCTCATTTTAAAATAACTCAGCTGGAGACGGTCCTCTGCATCCAACCGATGCACAAAGCTAATGGTGCCTTAAATAGCGAGTTAACTATAACTGATAACTGATAGCGACAGCTGTCATTTCAGACGGCAAAATTTACCGCCAAATGATAAATTTACTTTTTTTTTTTGGTCTCTGTCTGGAATCAATGACACATTTTTTTGTCATTGTCATAAATCCACCACAGTTGTCATGACAAACGGCTGCTATGCAAGAATGTAAAACATGACAGGGAACTGTAACTAAAGGGGGGCAGGGCTTAGCAAACATTCAATTAATTGCTGCTGTCTTTTTTTTTTTTTTAGCCCTGGCAGCTACAGCACGTGAATTTACAGCATGACCTGGTTTGTCCTTTTGTCTTCCCATATAATGGCACCAATGCAGCATAAAACATCACTCTTTAGATGAGACACTTTCTCGTTGAGTCTCTAGACACCACCATGTCTGTCAAGTATTCTGTCATGACACATACGAAGAACATACATACATTGTGCAGCTTTCTAAAAAGGTGCTCCCTGAACTGAGATTTGCATATAGATAAGATGGCTTAGCCTCCCAACTGTTTGCACGCATGACAGACTGATGTGCTTAATTCAGATTCACTGTGGTTACATCAGATGTGTGTCAATGAGTAATCCTGTCTGCTGGTTGTATGGTCCATGTGATCATTGTCATGTAACCGTTTGGTTTGCAAGAACAAGGAAAGATGAACTCTTAAAGTTAAAATAATCATTAAAAATAATCAATTTAAAAATATTAACAGCATTTAAAGAGGATGATACATCAAATGACACATCCAGCCCAGTACTACTGGTTAGTCATAAGTTATGTTTCTTTTAATAAATTTAATACCATTCCAATGTAGTAAAAATGATTAAGAGAGATAGTTTGGCTTATTTAAGGTGGAGTTGTGTGACATACTTAATAGTAATAGTCAGTGTATTACCTACAGTAGATGTAGGTCAGCACACCCCCACTTAAGATAGACAAGCAGATAGGGTCAGGAGCAAAATGTATTTTAGCCACATAAAAAAACGCCCACCCAAAATAATCAATATCATTTTAAGTGTTTGCTATATTGAGAATGTTTTAACTGCTTTACATCGCTATCGGACAGCCGTTTACAACTGATTTTTACAGCCCTTTATGAAAGCCAAATATCACTCTCTCCAAAGCAGCCAGACTCCAAAAGGAAAAACAATAATTTTACCTTGCAGAACATGGGAGTTGCTAGTCTACTGCTGTCTCGAACTTTTAGCTTGTGTTATTGTGTGACAAAAGCCACACAGCAACACGAACAAAACAACAGATCGAGGTAGTGGTAGACCAGCAACTCTGTGCTCCGCAAGGAAAAATGACCGGTTTCTGGTTGAACAAGATAGAGTGATATTTGGTTCACATAATGGTGGTTTCCCTTCTAAAAAGGCTGTCTGATGGCAAAGTGAACTGGTGAAAATATCCTCAATATAGCATACACTTAAAGTGATATTGATTTTTTTAAGATGGACCTTTTTAGGTGGCTAAAATACACTGTTGTTTACCCTGTCCACAGCAGTAGACTACTTAGCTTTCTACTCCAGTATTCCTGCTGCTCCTCCATGCTGGGGGTGTGCTGAAAAGCATCTACTGAAGGAACTACCCTGACTATTGATAAGTATGTCATACAACCGCACTGCAAATAATCCGAACCATCCCAGCAAGGGACAGATCCAGTGTATCAGCAGTTCTGATATCATTTAATTAGTTAAATTAGGCTTCATTAGGCTATCATTGTTTCTAAGAACTATTATTGCTGATTAAGTGAAAGCTTTTTGTCAATATTTCAGTTGTCTTTTTTACTTTTCAGGTAAAATTAGAAGAATCCAGACGGAAACAATCATTTCTTATTCAGAAGAATTCAAATTAGCTTTAAAGGTGATAACCACTCTTCCAGCAGTCAGCTCTTCCATCCTCGCTCCATTAGTCAACATCTATCTGTATTGACAAATAAATATTTATCCCCAGTTTGCTTGTTGTTTTCCTGAGAACATGGATTAAACTAGTCTGTCGCTTAGTAATTGATCTCAGCCTGAGACAGGTTGAGGTGGAACAATGGGATTTCTCTCTGCCTCTCTTTGTCTCCTTTCATTTGCTACTTTACTTAATTAAATTCTAATTCAATTCAAGCACCGCTCCATCAATAAACATGGACAGTTCTCCTGGTGCAATACCAAACGAAACCCTCCTGTGAAAACATGTCAAGTAGAACGAAGATATCAGGGAAAAATAAAGAATCGCGTCAGATCATTTGATGATGAAATATCACCTTGGTGAGCACCACCAACGGCACCCATTCTTTCTGTTTTTTTGTGTTTTCTATCTCTTGTTGAAGTGGTCTCCTCTTTCCTGATTTTGCTCTATCCACTAGCTTGTGTTTCCCAACTAACAGATCTGTTTATCTTATTTGACACCCTTCTGAGGATAAAATGTACAAGCTGCAGCTCAGATAAAGCTGGCAAAAATGCTGCAAAGAGGGCCAGAGTCTTACTGTACTTTACTTCTGACAGAGAGAAAAAAACGAGGCAGACAAAGGAGGATGTAGAGGAAAAAACAGAGGTGCAAAACTCAAAATCTTACCAAGTATATTAGTCTCATTTCTAGTCAATATTACCAAGGCTGGAGTTTCACAATGGTCATGATGGCCATTAGTTTGGCCTTTATGCCCCTTAAAAAATTCTACATCCTGCAGCCACTGTGGCCTCGATGCCCCGGAGGCACTGCTCCAGCTGATATTGCTGTTTTCTCCTCTCACTCTTTCTTGTCAATATGGCTCTTAGACACTCATATCTTTTTGTTCAGATTCTCACTGAGCAATGTCAAGTGAAACGCTGGGCACATAACAAGTGGTGGGTTAGATTTCAAGTCTGGTATGAACCACCGGTGACAGACAGACCGAGAGATAGAGAGCTCAGGACGAGTACGAGACAAGTGCCGTCGTACGTATCATAAACTGTCTTTCATCATGAAGCCTTGTGTTACTCCACAAGTCTGTGGTTTACGCTGCAGACTGGAAACTCTGTTTACAAGGACAGCTGGATCCATGTTATATAAGTCAATATAATGAGAGACTTCCTTCAAATAACAACTTATTTTTATCTCAAAATACTGAGTTAGTATCTCAGAATAATGACTTATAATATGAAAATAATGAGTCAGTATCTTGAAATAATGAATTATTACCTGGAAATAACGAGCGATTACCTCAACATAATAAGTTAATATCTAAAAATAATGACTTAGTAGCTCAAAATAATGAATTACCAATTTTCTCATTGTTATTCAATCACTATTTTGATAAGGTTTCTCATTATTTTTAATTACTAACACATTATATATCACACACTATTTAGTATGACATCTCACTGACTTCCAGTGTCCCTTTAGCAATTAACAAATCAGTGGGGAAAAAAGACTAAAAATAAAATTGATTTTAACGATTAAATTAAATTTGTTAAGTTATCTCTGTGGACTTAAAACCTCTGTTTTATTTGATGGCCTTGCTGCCCTGGTCTTTGGCCTCTGTGACCGCAAAAAAATGACAAGGCCAAATGCCCTTGCTCCTAAAACGTCCTGATTACACTTAATATAAGACACAGTACATAACAAGTAACATTTCAGTGACTTGTTTATAGACAGTACATCTCAAATATCTTATCTATAACAACAGCCCTTTCACTTGTGCCACTATATTTTTTTTTGTGTGGCAGTTTTTCTAGTGTGGAGTCTTCTGGAAGGAAAACAGAGGCTCATTATTTCCAGCTGTCAGATCAAGGCTAATTAGTTACCTTTAATTCCAAGCAAGCCCATGAAAAAACTTGCAACATTTACATGTAAACAGAAGCTGTTCTACATCATAAACTATAAGTATTAACACCTCAGTTTTATCACCCCTTTGTCAATGTGTTCCAACAGAGCAGCAACCAAAAAAACCTCTAAGCAAAATATGAAGGAGCTGAATGTAAAAAGGTCTCTCTTCTCATGAAGTTTCTACCTGTGATGATGAAATCAGCGGAGCTCCCTCTGGTGGAGTACAGAAGACAAGGTTTCAAGGTCTACACTGCACTTGAACTCCTGATCTGAGATATTTTACCATCTGATGCCTCTGAGATGAGAAGAAGCTACATCCTTATCCCCCATTGTCACTCTGTTAGCAAATAAAAATTACATTTAATTAACAGAACACACCCCAAATCTGTCTCTCTTGTGTCTGCTCTTCTCGTCCTATAATGACAGAGTAGCAGACACAGCAGGCAGTCCTTGAGAAAACCTCTACAGACCACATCTGCATGTGGTGGCTGCACAGATATCAAAGTGTGCCGTCTAAGTGTTCTGTGCTCAAACATAATGATGCAGCTATACAGTCTCTATTCTGTGTCCACTGCTGAAAATCATGTCGTCTAAACATCAGTAATGAGAAGCAGCTGTTATCCTTCACCAGCTGAGCTCACAATGCAATGACAAGCAAAGTGCTGCAGGCAACTAACTGAAGCCGTACCGCTGCAGTCTCTGCGTGGTGGTTACACACAAATGCTCAGTCATTACCTTATCGGAAGTCTTAGTGCACATTTGATGTGGGGAGGAGAATGTGGCGAGAGATGCTGTGTTTATGTATGCGTGGGTGTGTCTGTCATCTTGTTTGTAATCTTCTCCAGCTCTGCAAATTTGATTGTGCACAGTTCTCTTCAGAAATGTGACTTTGTAAATGTAGGAACATACGGCGGTAAAATGTTTTACACTCCATGGTGGATAATGACAAAGTGACAAAGGCATGTGCATTTGTGCATACTTTTGGTAAAATCTTCCAATCGGACTGAAATTTGAGTCCTCTCTTTTCGTGGCAGGAAATATTCCTATGACACTGCCACTATTGAGCATATTTTTATATTCAAAGCCAACTGAAACCATTTTTGGAAAAAACGTGAAACAGCGTCTAGCTTGAGGTCTCTGGGTGAGCTTTTCCCATGGCAGTGTTTGACTGACATCCAGCTTTGCTAGGAGACCACGGATGTATTAAGAGAGCTGGATACGCCGCCACCACTCAGCCTTGTTGCCAATTCGTCTCAGTGGCCACTCGCAGTGCTGCAGTGAAAACAATGCCACCATCAGAAAGACGTTTGGAACTGAAAGGTCAGTTCTTACTATCTATATTATGAGTGAATGACAAGTGAGAGAAACACTCATTTGCATGTGCAATAGGCAGCATAATGCAGAAACAAAATAAACCAGGAAGTGGGAAAATGGCTCATGCTAATTGGGCCATTTTCATTCAAGGAAATGATTGCCATTTTCACGTCCGGTATCTGTTCATATGATTCATCCATGTAGGATGTAGTAGTAGTACCATTTCACACAGACCTTGCAACCGTTAACTTTACTGGCCAGCTCCCTACAAAGTCCATGTAATATTCATTGGTGCTCACGTAAGATTAGAGCAGGTCATTGTTCAGAGAAGTCACACCAACGAATGGGCGTGTTTATGACGGTTCCATGAAGTTAGGTCTGAAATCTGAAGAATACAAGTAGCACAATTGCAACAAGATGCTGCTACTGTGCATGTTGGCTCACTGGAAAGGCTCTGCTACACTTAATGGAACAGGACCTTAATTAGTATCATTGGTAACATCTGCATTTACTCTACAATTTCATATCTATATGGCTGCTGTGAAAAGCTCTACTGCATGTGGCTGTTTGAAATAAAATGATAATAAAACATAAAGCCTATTTAGTGCCAGCCAACACAGAGCGGCACCTATCAAATCAGCACTGTCAGTAAGTTTTCATTCTTTTTAGCAAGTCAAAAATAAACAGTATTATTATTCATTATTATGATAAGTTACCTCTGTTCTTTACCACTGTAGCTTGTAATACTACATTAAACAAGAATGCATTGTTTGCCAATGAAATCAAAAGAGTGAATTAATGTACTTTTTTCTTAACTAAGTTGATATGTAAAACAGTAAATCATAGAGCAACACTGTGAGAAAGTGTTAATTGTCTGCATGCATGGTGGATGTTCTTGACAACATGTCTGTTCGACACTCATTAAGACTTGAAAAACAAAGCAGCCTTTGTTAACTGAACACAGACATGTGATTATTTTATCCACAGTGTTTTGTGACGGTTCTGCAGAATGCAGAATATAATGCTGAAAGAAACAGGATGGGAGCATGCATGGAGAAATTAACCATGCGTTTACAGTAGTATGCATGTAGTAGTAGTAGTAGTAGGTAAAATAGGAATAATGTTTTGAAGTGCAGATGCACTTTAGGCTCAAGTGTTTTTGAGGAAATAGCATTAAAAAGGAGGAGATGCACTTTAATTTGACACGTGGGGCACCTACATTTTCTTTCAATGAATTAACTTGAATTAGAAACTTAGCGTGCCAACTGTAGTCGGCTCCAAGGCAAGTTGATGGGTCTGTCATGGGATGCTGCCAACAGGTAAAGCCGGCTCCCACGTTTATAATTGTGTTGCTTTCAAACAGCAGCCGGGTGGGGTAGTGGGGGACATGGCCCATTGGCTTTAAGCCTGGTGAACGTCCTCCCTAGCAGGATGGATCAGCAGAGGAGCGACAGCATCGTGGATTAGTGCAGCCTGTCAAGGTCTGACGGTGCAGTGACAATTTAATCGCTGAACTGGCTCCCCATAGAAAAAGGAAGATGAGAGGAAGAAAAACAGGAAGGGGAAGTTAAGAGGTTGTGGTCTTCATTTATATGATTCATTTTGTCATATCAGATTCTGTTAATGCTGCTGTCAACGTCTCCTGGGTCCTGGGGAAAAAAAAAACATAAACAGGCTCACAGAGACACAGACAAACGCACACAGGCGCTCTCAGCCTATCCTTAAGCTTAACCCTACAGCAGACTACCATTCTCTCCTGAGTACCAGAGAATTGCAGAGGTTTTTTTTTTTTTAATTCCTTTTGTGAGATTTCATGTGCTTCTTCATCAGTGTAGATGAACATGTCCCCCTAAGGCATTGACAGACAGACACACACACACACACACACACACACACACACACACACACACACACACACACACACACACACACACACACAGCATAAGCACTTTGCTTATGAAATACTGCTTTTGCTAGTTATCCATCTGCACAGATGGGTTTTTGAAGGAACAGACATAAAACAAATCAATGTTCATTTAAATATGATCCTCTATCTTATGTCAGCATAGCTTTGGGTGAAGCAATCAAATGTGCAAATTCTGTTATGAATTATTCACAGCAGCAGTCATTGATATCATTAGGTGGCAATTATTTTAATGTCTGATCAATCAGAATCAATGCACAAAACACAATGCAAATGATAAGAGATGAGAGAGCATTTGAATATAACTACCATCACAGGCACACTATAAGTGAGTCAACAACTATTTTTTTCTGCTTCTGGCCTCACACTAATGAGGGAAGAAGTTACCATGGTAATAGTAGACACGAGCTACCTTGAGCTTTGCCAGGCTTTTAATGCGCACACAAGCACAAAGCCACACACACAGAGGATTGTGATTTCAGCCTCTATGGTGAAGAGAATAAGAGCTAAAGCACTGAAAATGTACAGATATTTAAAGGCGTGGTCAAACATGAAGAAACCACTGGGAAAGTCTGACTCATTCTTCTATAATCATCATCATTAAAAGCAGTAATAAATGTCTTTTTTGGTTTTTAAGAGATATATAACATATATTTTCCAAACTGGAATGGAAATTTCAAAGGATGACATTCTAGCTGCAGCCTTGTTGTCAGAGAAGCCGTTATTCATCTGTCTGATAACATATCATTGTCACTTTATGATTTAGAAAAGTAAATATATTACAGATCTCTCTTTTAGCAAAACCTGTAAATAATGCTAAATTTGCCCTGATAACACTTTTCATTTGATCAAAAGTAAACACCCTTTACCACAGGATCCAAACATCCCTATTTAAACGAGCAGTGTGTGTGATTTCATGGCTTCTAGCAGTGAGCTTGTACATTAGACATTGATGATAAAATGATAGCAATATCTACCTGTGATAGACACACCCAGTCATTTAGTCAGACAAACCCTGTGTGTGCTCATTATCAGCCTATCATATCCCCTGATGCTAAGATGTTACCAATTTCATGTACATGCCACTAAATCCTTAACTGATATGAGCAGCATCACCAAATTAGAACAAAGGCATTCAAATATCCTACCAGCGGAAACTAAGATGTTAAACTGTTCTTGTTAAAATCTCATTATTATCAATTTACATATCAATCAGAGAGAAGAATATTCAAAAAACATATTACTGGTTAGAAGAAAAACCACCAATACACACAACGAAGGATCCAATTCATGTTTTTCTTTATGTTTCTGCTCAGTAAGGTGGCATCATGCTGTTTTAACTATAAAGCCAACTTGCAGCAGCTTTGCATCATCTGCGCTACACAAGCGAGCCTCTGTGTTGTGTGTTGTTGATACAATGCCCATACAAGTTAGGAAACATTCTGTTGAAAGCAGCCGAGGATTTTCAGTGAAGGGAAACGGTTTTTCCTTCTGATTTTTGCAGGAGAATTTTTTTTTTCTATTTATGTCAAGAAAAAAAAGATTTTCCAGCACTGGTTTGGTAAAACTGTCGCATTGTAGGTAAGCAGGCGTTATTTGTGTACATGAAGAATGAAAAAGAGCACCCACACCATGCAGAATTCACACGTTTGCTATACTGCATGCCCTGACTAAAAGCATGCACACCTTCTCGACACCTGAATGCAACGACCATTTGTTGTGTGTCACCAGAAACACATCACAATGCTCCAGGTGGTGTCCAGAGCTGCGGTGCGCCCTCATTCCAACTAATATATTCTCCAACGCCCTCCAACCGTGGCTAACTGCATGCTTTTGGTTTGCTGAGCACATGTCAGACTGCTACTGCTGAGCCCTCACATCAAAGTCAAAACCTGCATCGCTGAACAGGTCCAATATTTTCACACTACAACCTGCTAGAGATAATTGTACTGAAAAAATGCAGAAAGAATAATACTCGAGCCGGGGTGTATCATCAATAAGGGCTGAGCTGAATGAAGGCCATCCACGCAGAATGATCAATTACAACACAGTTATTTCCATAAGATATTATCAGAGGCTGTAAGGTCCCGCTTTGTCTCTGGCTCTGGGAGGACTTTAAGTGGCTAGCTTTGCTTCACCTTCTGTAATTTAAAGACCTCACACACAGAGCTAACCACGTATTGCTCTATGCACTACCAATTAGCCTCTCAATAGCTCCGCATGGAACTGTTTTTTAACATTCAAAATGAAACACACAAAACATATTTGATATTTTTCTAAATTGCCATGAATGTGGGCTGAATTTAAGTGGAGGGAACAATGCAGTTTGTGTCACAGAATAGCAATGTGGCACGGACATCCCACTGTTAGGCTAATAATCAACATAATTTGCTCTTGTACCACCTATACAGACCTTACCAAAAAGTGCATGGTGCAAAAAAACACGAAATGCTAATCGAAATGAGTAGTGCAGTCCAAACAGTCAGCTGGAGCCAGAGATGGTATTATACATGGAGTGACAGTTGGGGAGGTAACTGCATCCTCCACGGTACTGTCAGGTGCTGGCAGGCCGTTTCTGTAGTCTGCAGCAGATTCTTTCTGTCTCTGTATGTACTGAATTCCTACACTGGGCAACAGTTAGCATAGGATCACAGGAACATGTGTTATCTCTTCCGGTGTTAATTTAATTTAAGGTGCCGTACATCCACCCATGGCGATTCTCTACCTCTGGCACAAGGACGTCCTCTCCCCTTGGGGAGAAGCTTAGTGGCTGTTTCATCCCAGACTCACCATCACAAAATTGTCTGAGTGCTTTGGCGCTGAACACAGGAACTGGAAAACAGGTGATGTGATTGGGTATGACGGCCAGCTCTGCTACACCTGCTGGTAATGTATTCCTCCACCTTTGGCTTTTTTATATTTTCATACAATATATGCATTCTACTTCTGTGGGCTCAGTGAGTCTGACATCTCAGAGCCAAAGAAAAGTGTGTCATCATCTTAGTCTCTCCTTCACTTTAAGAAATGCATGTCAAAATCAGGCAGATTTTATACCAGGCTGCATCCACACATGCAATATTGAGACTGAGAGGTTTTCATGATTTGCTGTGTGTGACAACTGATGCTTCATATTTCAAATACGGCCGGGTGATATGAACAAAATCAATCATTAATACTCTGGGAAAAGTTACTTCCAAAATGGAATGCAGTAACATTAAGAGTATTTTTTGCTTTTATCTTGGTACCCCAGTGCTTCATTTTAATATTTTAATATATTATAATAATATTATAGCATTGTGAACTGCAGTAAGATTAACACACCAAGAAACATGAATGCATCATCATTGAAATTTAAGATTATTCCCTTTGACTGAGTGAGAGTTTCTATTTCCAACACGAAACAGAGTAATCTTTCATAAAACTTTTTTTTTTCTTTTTCCAATTTCTTATAGTTCAACGTCCCCCAGTTAAAGGGGGGTTGGTGGTGTGGTTCAGTTCATAAAACTTAGTGTAGGTAAAAAGAGAGAGAGAGAGAGAGAGAGAGAGAGAGAGAGAGAGAGAGAGAGAGATGGAAAGTACTGTATGAGAGGGTGGAAATATATTCCAAAGCTAAATCAACTTGATGCTTTGAAGGCACAACAATTACACCGCCAATGAATTTTACGTCAGAAAATACAACATCTGCCTGATTTAATGTGGCTTCCTGTATTGACCACACCCACCTCGGGTCTGCTATGCATTTTGTTGCACCTCTTCTAAATAAAAAATTGACAGTAACTTGTGAAAAACAATATAATATGTACAATATGGCTGTTATTTAAAGGAAAGAGCTGTAAGGTTCTGTGCAGGAGTGTGCAAAACATTAACTAGGGAATGTGCAAAAGTTCACATCAGGATATATAAGGTAGTAACTTCACTCACTCTGTACCAACAATGGAGTCTTTGTGGACAGTGGAGGTAATGACTGTTCCGTAGCCAAATATTTATCTTGCTGAAGTACTTTCACTCATCTGAGGAGCTAGTGTATGTGACTGTGATCTCTGCCTTTACAGGAAATGTACATGTACTGTACATCCTTTTGAAATTTAAAAGTCATCTAAATCATATTTTATATTCTACATCTTCATATAATACAAATCACTGTAATATATTCGAGAATTGTCTAAAACCATTCTTGTATATTTAGAATTTGCCTGTGCCACTGTATAAGCTTTCCTATGGAGAAAATTGATTTTTGGTTTGATCTTTAACTGATTTTACTGTCATTTTCTACTAATCAAAGAAAGAAATGTTGGGGGATTTGGCACTGAAGTAATGGCTTAAAGTCCTTGATCAAGAATTTTGCTATTTCTTAAGCAATCTATATCTACACAGTGATAATTCTATATGTGATTGGGATTTCATGTGTTGAGCCCCAATTATTTTAAGACCTTTGAATCTTTGTACATTTATTGTACTTAGTGTATAAGAAGCCACAGCACTGATGTGGAAGTAGGTCTTAAACTCACATTTGCATGTTTATTTTGGGAGCCTTATTAGCATTGGCAAACATGAACATCCGGCAGAGGGGAGGGAGAAAGGAGGCGGAGAGCAAGGGAAATGTTTCATAACAAAATAAATTGATTCCCAAGTTCAAAACTGTGTTCTCATCCAATGATTCAAGTGTTTAAAGATTGTTCTGACATCTTCACTTGTCTAACGCTGGAGAACATCCAGCCATCTATTATGCTCTTTGCACTGTGGCCTGGAGGAGACGATGACGTCAAAGGAGGAAGCAATCGTTAAAACCTTTACTTTTCTGTACTTCAGAACAGACTGAAGAGATCAGCAGTTATTGTCATGAGGACGCTGATCTGGCGTTGCTTGGAGCGATGATTGATCAACGGCAGTATCTCCAGCACCCTAAACCTGGCCGCAATAATCTGCTTTATATTTCTTCAAGCAACAACTTTTCCCTTTTAGCTGTATCCAGAAATGTGGATGGACAGTATCTGGGTTTATCACTACGCACAGTATCTCTGACAGGGAGAGGAACAGAGGATAACACTGCGCACAGCATAGTAAGAATATATTAATGAAACAGCAGCGGCTCTGCTCGTATTCACAGCCTTCAGCTCATTGTTTTGGTTTGTCAGTCCATATGGTTGAATCCCCAAAAAATGAAACCGTGGGCAATCATTTTCAGCAAACAACAACCTCACACAAGCTGACTGTACGCTACCTGCTCAGCATGAAATGGCGAAGATCCGAAGTAAACAAATGGCTGGTGAGGAGAGTCAAACATTTATCAAGCCAAAAAGAGAAAAGGAGTTTTCACAGGAGTTGAGTGATCGAAAAAAAAGTAAGAAAATTACTGAATTCTGGACAGGTTAATGTGTTTAAGTATCATCATATACTAAGGTATGAAAATGTAGGGTTTTCACCGTGTACATTTGCTTGTCCATGGAATGAACTGGGAAAAAAAAAAAGTTGTGAAAACTCAATTTCAAGGTGACTGCTTTCACTAGATTTTTCAGTTTTTGAATCAAGGTCAAGCTTTGACTTCAATTTTGAAATAAAACTAAGCAAAGTTTTGCCAACCTATGATCCTTTTTTATAATCTTTTGTTGAAATAATTTACTTTTCTACTTCAGATAAACTTGTATAAATCCAAAAATTGTTCACATTAAGCTTTGAACCTGATGTGTCATTATTTGGGTGCTTGAAAATTCAATAGTTGATACTGAAAATATTGAATTATCAGTCACTATTGAAGAAGAGGAGTAAATCATGTCAATGAAACATTATTAAAAATCTATTGAAGTGAGCTGCCTTGAAATTTTGAGTTTTCTCAACTTTTTAACTTTTAGAGTGTAGTGTTATTTTTTAAATCATATTTAATTCAAGTTTCATGTCTGTCAGGACATATTATTTTGTGACATTATAAAAACATAAAGCTTTTTTTAAACAAAGAAAAGGAAACAACAGAAAAGAAAACTTCGCTGTAAAAAATTCACAGAAATTTTGTGGAATCAGCTAATCTTTTCTGATTAACGTAAAGTAAATATACAAGTTTTATTTATTCAACTTAAAATTTCTAGTATTTATTTTAAGACAACTTCAAAACTTAGAAATGTGGTTTCTTCTAACTTGAAGTCTTTTGATTTGAATTGAATGAATAAACTATACAGAGTTAGATGGACTAGAAATTACGATCCTTTAGAAACATGATCAGCATATTAGCAGACTTCCCAGCATGCATTGTTTGAGAGTTAAAACTACAGTGATGATATATAATGAAACTTGCTGTGTGTCTCAGGATGTTGGTTCAACTTTATATCTTAAGCTTATTGAACATGTTACTGCTGAATTCAAGTTTATTTGACCAGAAAAGTTTGTTCGTCTTGATTCATTACAAAGTTACCTCAATTTTGACAGTGTTCTGTTTTCAGTCCTTTAAGGGTCACTGTAACTGATAATAATGATGATACCGTGAAACCGTGATCGTGAAAATATCATTGCAACTTTAAAATAGAAGACGTAATTAAAACTAGATAACTAGTAGTTTATCAGTCCCCTCAATGTTTTTTTTTAATTACTTTTTTATTTCCATAAAATAATTTTGTGGGAGAAGCACAAATTTATATCATGGAGAGATTTGACGTTTAGTACAACTTCAACTGTTTTAGCTGCTGTGAGTTTGTTTTGGCGACTCTCTGCCTCCTGGTGGTTAAAAATCCTCCAATAAAGCTTTAATGAAGAGAGCAGGTTCAGTTTTGTTCTTGCAAGTTCTTTTTAAAATGATCCAATTTTGTGATTACTGTCCTGTAAAATAGCTTCCTCAAAATCACAGGCACACCTGGAGTTCCACCGAGAAGCAATGACATTAAACAACATCAAAACGGCAGTGGGGTTTTTTAGCAAAATTATAATATTTTTCTGACTTACTGGCTGGGCTCCTCACAAGCAGACGAAACAACCTTTCAATAAAACTATTCACAAACCTGTAATCATTCTTTCACACAACAGGCACTCAGCTCAAGAGAAATTGGCAGAGAGTGCCTCTAGGTTTGGCCCTCCAGTCTTTGCTGAGTTCTCCACGCAGTCATTCAACCGTCACTAATTATAGCCCAGAGGGTAGCTGCTACGAGTCTTCAGGGTTTCTTTGAAGCTGCTGTTGCACAGGTGGGAGTTCCAAATTGTTGTGTCGGCCACGTAATATGACATGAAACATACATTGTGTCTCCTTCCTATAATTGGATGATTCCCACAATGCTAGCTGTCTCCATTATAGGAAAATATATATCATATTACAACATTTTTAAGTGTGTAGAGTATTAATGCATGAGTCAGTATTATTTAGCATGCAAAACAATGCAATTTTTAATTTCAAATTTTTCAATTTTTATTGCTGGTATAGCTACTGATAAAATTCTTTAAAAAAAAGTAAGTTCCAATACTTTGCATATTTTTTTAACACATTTAAGTTTTCTGGTTACTTGTTTGTGATTGGTAATTAATAACGTGACTTCATCAGTCAGTTAATTACTGTAATTCACTGTTCTGCGACTGTTGTTCAAACTTTCTTTTGCCCAACATTTACTTTTCTAAGAAGCTTGACTCATTCATGCATCATTTATAATGCACCACATCTCTTTTTCTCTTTTTTTTTTTAGATGAAGATTTAGGGCCTTTAATTCCAGGTAGGTGTGCTAATGAGCTGTTTTTCAATTCAGCACCATTCAGCACAACTCTTCCCTCAGAGAAAATTTCTTATCATGTATTTTTAAAGTGATGTATTTTTAAAGTGATATATCAGAGTGATTTCAGAGGCTGACGTGCATTGGGCCACGAGAGGGAGCAGACATGCCGGAGCATAGAGTACAAAGAGGAGAGCTGAACGTCCAAGCGAGAACGTGCACCCAGCGGGTTACATATATACACATACATCTGCAGTACACATATGATCAGATGCGTATCAGTAATAAATGTGCTTTCCTACCATACTGTTTCATGTGTGTGGGTTCTGCAGTAATAATAACGCCTCTGTTGGCCAACACCACAGAAATAATAACAGATTACATGCTGTATTAGTGAATATGCTGCTATGCATATAAGCTTTATTTTATACCATTTGCTTTGCTTTCCTTTCTCTTTTTTCTGCTTTAAATCGCTTGTATATTCTGTTTTGAGTGTTATATAAATAAAGTTTGCTTACTGAAATTAGAAATATGAGGAAATATAGGTGGTCTGATGGAAAACTATTGGCTCGCTAATGCAGACAAACGAGCTGTCAAAGGCATCAGAGAGGAATGGAATTTTAGGCAGGTGCTATTTGCACCCAGGATGAAATAGCTAATGTGGCTATTTACACCTGCATAGAGACAAACTATGATCATTTCCTAAAACTAACCAAGCAGTTTGTCAAACCCATTAGAAAGGATTGGATTTGTTGCTTTGATACATTTATGGCAGATGCTATTTGCACGCAGGGTGGAACAGCAAATGTGGCTATTTACAGCCAGGTGTATATAGCCTAGCATGGCAGAGACAAGCTCCCGGGTGTCCGTAGCCAACAATTCTATTTGCACACACGTAGCAGAGACAAGCCATGAACATTTCCTAAACCTAACAAAGTGGTTTTGTTGCCTACACATAACCAACCTGTGATTAAAAACTGAACATAACAATTTAAAAAACTTTACATAATGAGTTTGATGTAAGATAAGATAAGAAAACATACAAGATTTTTACTATTTTATTCTTGGGTTTTTATATTATGTTATGTTTTTATGTGTTTGTTGCTAGCTACATGAAGCACTTTGCTTTGATAAATGAAATAAATAAAGATATTATCATTATATTTACAAGAGATACCTTTATTTATTCTGCTGGGCAGTCAGGGTGTGAGAGACTGATTGATAGGAACAAAGGGGAAAAAATAAAAGGAAAGAAAATGTAAAAAGTGCTTTTAAGTAAGATCAAAGAACGATCTTGCAATAGCCCCTTCTTTTACACCTGCCATTAAAATGCATCTCGTACCAAAAAGGTCAAATTAGACAACATTTATGCCAAGGTTAATATATGAGGAGAAGGGTGTTTTACTAAACTGCTATCACTATTAAAAGTTTTGTCAGAGCACATTAAAAACAAAGTTAGATCACGCTCTGGTTGGATCTGCATGAGGCAGGTTTTTTTTTTTTTTCATTTGTCTGTCTGTTAGTTTGATTGTGTGGATCAGAGAATCAGCTGCATCTAAAGCGGCCAAAGCACCTCTGATCCCTCGTTTTAGTGGTTCAGGTGATTATAGATCTTCAGTGCATTTTAGGTACAATGATTTGCCCGTGTTTTATCATTCAAAGAACACAGTCTCTCAGACCGGAGAGAAAAAAACAGCTTGAATGAAAATGACCTCAAGGTTAGTGATTGGAGGGGAAGGGCACAGAGAGGAAACGTCAATGCTGAGAAAGAAACCAAATGCCTCTCTCTCTCACACACACACATACAATTACATCCACACAGACCTCATTACACTCACCTGCAGTGTCTGTGAACCCCAGCCACAGTTTCAATGATGGAGCACTCTCCCTCATTTAGACAAAAGGCCAGGTCCTTGTCTTCCACACATGGCTTGAAGACCTCTGAACGTGGGTTAGGAAGTGTGGGGGCCATCGCTATAGACCAAAGAGACACAGAGACAGATTTAGTTACAACGGAGAAGAAAAGCTTCACAAAAGGTAGTTTCGCTCATGTTTTCAACTTTTGTATTTAAAGGAGAAATATGTTATACATTTATTGTACTTTTAAAAGGAGATAGTTACATGTTTATATTGACAGACAACTTAACATTCCTAGGTCCCGCCTCTTTTTGCTCTTTGCTCCAATAATAAATTTCAATATAATGACCCTACTACACAGCATATTTAAGTATAGGAAATAGGAAAGGAGAAAGTTGACTGAGGCACCAAGTCTGCTCAACTGTTGTTGAAGCGTAAAACAAAAAGTGTCAGGATTTAGGAAGGTTCAACAGACAGTTATAACAGCTGATCAACTTACAATTGTCACATGTCACTATCAGTATAATGTTTCGCTTGTCTTGCACTCATGTAGGGCGTGGGGGAAATAAGTAGCTTCAACTATAGATCATTATATTAAATAGGGATTCAACCTCTTTAATATTTCGTCTGTGGCTCCAGCTGGCTGTTTAGATTGCAGCACTCATTTTTGAATGCTAGGGTTTTTCATATTCCTCCGTTAAAATGCTATTCAAATAGGATTTTGCTTCTTTAAATCACAGCGTTTCTCATTTCTTTAATTTCTTTCATATGCTACTGCACATGGCCTGCTGCTAAGCTTCTAAAAGTACATTTTTTCTCCTACGGTGATTTTTTCTTTGCACTGAAATGACCTCAGTTCTCAGATTTGAAGTGAAGACTGTATTCCTTGTTGATTTCTGAAACTCAGGCTAGCCTTAGGAACCACTTTCTTCATTACAGAGTAATATTAGCATTTTCGGTTTGAAGGTTTCCGAACTGATGCAATAGAGAAAGCGAAGTGGTGTAACACATATTATTGACTGTAAAAATGTGCACTGGTATTATTTTTTATCAGTATTGTTTTGCATTTGTTATTTTTATTAAACATATGTATTGCATTCCTGGTGTCTGTTTTGCTGTAGTAGTTTAACCACAATTCCTTGGTGAATGTCTGCTCGTCTGCTGCTTTGGTAAACACAGTTGGAAAACAGAAATAAATTACAGAGGAAAGGAAGTTAGATGATAATATGTTACTCTACGCAGAGACAAAACAAAGAGAGATGGGCCCCGGTGATGTCGCTTTAATTCTCCTCTTTTAGTCTGACCCTGAGCCGCTCTCACATAAAGAGCACGGCTGCCATGTACAAGCACTGCAATGCAGGGTTCTCCACCCTGTGAAATATGCACAGCTGTCAGGCATGTGGTCGCAGCGACATATAAATATTGTGCGGTAGCATGTGCAGCCACATGCCAGTGTATGCAGATATTCTATCAAAATCATTCATGCAGAAGCACACACATGTTGATGTACACACAAACACACACAGGTATACAATAACACAGAGAAGCTCTTTCACTCCATCATGTAGTCAAGCATTGAAAATTGGATTGACTGGTATTACGCTCAATACCTTGCCAATACAATTGGATTACAAATCTGATTCTGCTTCCATCCATTTATATTATACACACACAGACACACCATTTAAATGTGCACACATGCATGCTCACACACCATATTCTTCTAATTGTCAGCCCGCGCCTATTTCTGTCATCCTCTTTGGCACGAGTCTGCCATGTCTTTGTTGTCCAATCTGCTTTGTGTGCCACACTTCTGCTGCTCCAATGGCCTTTTTTTTTTTTTTTTCAAACTGAAGCTCTAGTGACCAATCGTGTGCGGAGGAATAAAAATTCGGTAATCCGTTTGTTGTGCCCCAGCGTCCAGTTCAATCTATGTTTTGTTTATGGCCATTGATCGATAAATCCGGGGCTCTTGATGTAAGGCCCAAGAGATGATGAGAGATCAGAGGGAACACAAAAAGAGATATGTGGCGCTCCGGGGGCCGACCAAGACTCCAGTCTGTCAGAGTAAAAACTTTGGAAGATATCATTTAAACCACTTACTGTGGTGGTCCATACACTATCATCAGAGTTCTTTTTCTTTTAAATCAGTTCATGTGTATGCTACATGTAGAATATTTTCACCACTTTACTTTGCCTTCAAACTTTTCTGATGGGAAACTACCGTTACATAAGCTAAATATCACTCTCTCCAACCAACCAAACTCCACAGGTAAAATCAGTCACTTTACCTCGCAGGGTACAGGAGTTGCTAGACAAGCGCTGCCTCGATCTGTCGGTTGGTTTGTGGACAGAGCACTATTGGGCTTCTGTAACAGCAGTGTCCCATTGGAGAAAACTGTCAGACGGTAATGTAAAGTGGTGAAAATATTATAATTAGCATACACTTAAACTGATATTGAATTTGGTTTTAGTGGGACTTTTTTAAGTGGCTAAAATACCATGTCTGCAGCAGTATTTTGCTTAGATTGCATACTGGTGCCCCTCCATGCTTACAGAAATAATCCGAACTATCCCTTTAAAAGGCAATATATTGACTGTATCAGTTGCACGTCTTGCTTCTTGATTACTCGTTAGAATAATTTTTGGATCAGATCAGCATGGTGCATAAGGAAGTAAGTCTTGAACCCAAGCTGACCCTTCCATTCTCTGTAGGGTTTTTAAGACACAGGATTACATATTGTATTATTAATTCTGCAAATTCCCAGAGTGGATTGTTCAAAAGGTTATCTATTCCAAGATGCAACTTTAATAATAGAAAATAGAGCACAATGTCCCCCTTGTGGTCCTCATGTCCCTAACAATAATTGTCACAGTGTTTAAAGTCCCTTGTATCTTTTACTCAGACAGCAGCAGTGACCACATGTGAAGAACGGCACGTTTGATATACAAAGACAACTCCCGCTCTGTTAGGTCAGCGGTTCCGGTTTAAACACACGAGGCAGAGATTTTCTGACAAAAGAGGAAATTGATTTTGTGCTGCGAGCCGAACCATTGATATATTTACATTAGAAAAGCCAAGGTCATGCAGATACCAAACACCCTTTTAGTACCTGCATCACAAGTAATCTTATCTGTGCTGAAACATTTCAAAAACTTATTTTTTCATGTGTCTCCTTATCTTATTTCAAAGACCCAGTGAAGAAGGCCTTTCTTCTCATTTGTTATTACTCTACCCTTCTTGCTGTTAAAAAAAAAAAGAAAAAAGAAAAAAGTGGTTCAAGTGCAGCATCATTTCATTTGTCACATGTTGTTGACAGAGCGGAGGGGTAGGATGTGAGCTACACAAGGTCACCGTGGTACCAATGACACAGCACTTTGGGAATCGATGATGATGATGTATGACGCCTCCATATATTTTTTTCATGAGGGACAAAACTCCCAAAGCACATTATAGCAGCACCTTTTGTATATTGGCTGGGTGAATGTGCCAGTTTCACACCCAGAGAGAGGCAGGCTGACATCTTAAATTAAACATATTATGGCACGCTTTAAATGTGCACAGGATTTCTAGAATAGCTGATCTTTGAGATTTCCTGTGGTTTTTAATATCGCACCAATACCAGCAACCGATGAATCATTTGAACCTATAAAAGCTGTGAAAGTTAATGCACGCATTTCAGCATGCTCTCCGTTTCCTTAAAGTGGAATAAAACCCCTCTAAAGCTCCCACCTGTCATCCCTACAAAATAAAAGCTCTGCTATTCTTCGCCAGGTGCAACGTCTACAAACAAACAGCCTCTGCTGATTACTGCTCAAAAAAAATCTGCAAAAAAACCTCTTTAGTCTTAAAGGATTACCTCCAGTCTTACAGCCCTGTTGGCCACATCAAGGAACAAGTCATCTTCAGATATGTTTGGCCTTGAGCAATACAGGCTGTCAATTTCTTATGGGTTCCCTTTTCATCACTGTGACAGGCAAGAAACGGTAAAAAATCTGCGGCATAGCAAGCACAACTCGGGCACTTTTGAGCAAGCACCTGTCAAGCAGGATCCTGTCGAAATGCTACGTTCTTTAAATATCCCCCTGTCAGAAATAGTGCGAGTTAATAAAGCAATTAGTCAGTTTCTTGAATGAGCCTAAGCAAAATGATAATAATATGGGTCTGTGTGTTTTGATGTTATGCTTTCTGGGCTGTCATTTCTTGACTACCAAGGGACTGACCCTGAATAGAACAGAGTAAACCTTGCAACTGATCCAAGCAGTCAAACCAATTAAAAAGAAGACAGATTTTTTTTTTCACTTTTTGAAATCAAACCAGAACTGAAAGCATATCAGACTTTTATTTTTTAAATTAATCTTAATCTTCATTACTGAAGTAATCGCTGATAAATGATCTGTCCCTGGCTTTTAGTCATTATTAAGATGTAATGTCATGACTAATTATGACAAACATACAAGTTGCCATTAGGTTCATTTATCAACATTTTTAATGAAGCCCTTTTACAAGAATTAAACCTTCCCAATCCAAGCCTCTAGCAAACTCCATGAAACTCAGTCTGCTTGGTTGCTGTTAAAAAAAGAAAAAAAATGGTGGAAAATGTGCTAATAAATGGCAGCTGCAGTGGGAGCGTGATTCATCCTGGACTCTTTGAAATCATTTTCATGTCTCTCACTCTCCCCATTGCACAAAGGCAATCCAGATTGTCGATTCCCCTGGTAACTTTCAAGGAATCTACTGGCTGGGGATCACAGATTCAGTTGATGCTTGAGAGATCAGAGTTATCTGAGAGGAATACCGAGACTGGTACTGCTCCTCTCGGTCGCTACTATCAAATCGGTTTCAATCAATATCTTCAGAAAGACAGCTTAAAGCAAATATAGGATTTATTTTATTTTGAAACTTCATTTCTGATGGTGAAAAAATTATTACTTGCAGATCTTTTATTATAACAACCAAAGTTATAAAACAAAACTTAATGTAAAGCTGAATGGGTCACACTTTATTTAACAGCATTGATAAAATATAACAAGCTGTATAGTGAATTAAATTAAACCACAACTAGATATAATATGTTCTTTTTGAGACCGCATTAGACCCTTTACTAAACCCTTATTTGGCTTCATTAGATGGTAATTAGGGACACATTACAGCAGAACTGTAATGTCAACTACAGTGAAATCAGATTTTGTCTGTTGGTGACTGCACAGACCTGAGGCTAAACAAATATGTAAGCATCAGTCTTTGCTGCTCTGCAAACTGTATATGTGATTTCACTTCAGTTTACAGTACAGTTCTCTTATAATGTATCTCTAATTGCACTCTGAGAAAGTCTAAGGGTCTCATAAATGGTCTAATACTGTCTAATAAAGTACATATTATTTCAAGTTTGTGTTTAAATTAATACAAAGTACAGCTTGTTACTTCTTTTTAGAGCACTGTAAAATAAAATGAGATTGCTCAGTGTTTGCCAGCATTATTATCAAAAAGACAAAAGGGACTGAGACACATTATATTTTCATATAGTAAAAAGGAAGTCACAGTTCTACATGTATCCTCTCTGTGAATACATAAAGATACGGCCAATCAACGAGCACTAAAAGTGGGGCAGTGTCTGCAGCCAGATCTCATGTTACACTGAGGATCTGAGGAGTTTTTGCTCAATGTTTGCCTGCTGCAACAAACTTTGATCATCGGATAGCAGTATATAGCAAACCTCTCTCTAAAACATACAGCATTTATACCATTTTAATAAGACACACATCTGTAAAACAAGCACATATCTGTATCTATGGTTTTAAAACCAATTTTCAGGCAGGTAGGATTGTTATATCATCGCTTCTGTATGACCTGTGATTATCTTAAATGGGATAAATGGAGAATGCTCCATTTATAATTGCATGCTAATGTTATTGTCAGTGTCACATGTCACTTCGGCTTCATAGTTCCACTTTTACTTTTTAGCTCTGATGCTCGATTACTTTCAACTGGTAATTATAGTGCAGCAAGTGGAGGCTATATTGCAAATTTTTGCAGCCTTGATTCAAATCCAATTTTCAAATCTTTCACTGTGTTTTCATGAAGTTGGAAAAGAATTGGTTCAAATAGGCTTTTTGTCAGTGTCCTATGGAATATTTATATACTCTGCACACATGCACCCCAAATATACATGCAGTGGCATGCATACAGACACTCTCTGTTACTGTAGACGGAGCATCCTTGGCACAGACAACACAAGAGACAATTCCATTTACAACTGTAGCATTTTCCTTCTATGGCTTCCTTCTAATGTGCTCATTAGTGTTCTTGTGCTGAGCCTCATCCCCCAGGAGACTGTGGTCGGGAGAGAACTGCCTGTGTTTACTGCAGCGCACATCAAAGAGGGCCTTACTACGTAAAGGGAAAGTCCTAAGAGAGCCTGCTGATTGCTTACCCATCATGCACCACTGCCTTTTGGACAGAACCATATTCAGGGAAATATATAGTGCAGTGGGTATGGACAACACATTGGCCCCGACAATGCAATCTGTCACAATGGTTTGGAAATGACTTGAACTGTTTGCTTTTCTTTTTTCTCCAAAGCAGCAATTTAACTGCAGCTGCAGGAGGAACCGAGAAACTGTTTTAATTACTGGAATCCTTATTAAAAAGAGCAGAAATAATCAAAATTTCTGTGCAGCACAGCTGCACTGTACACCTTCCTTCACACACCAGATGAAAAGTGCCAAATATATGGTTTTCAGATGCCAATCCCAGCAAGGGATGAATTATTTGATCAAAACTATGTGAGATTTGAGAATCATGCATTATTTTCAAGCAAAAAAATGTTTGGAACTACGCTACATCAGGCTACTTGCCAACCGCCCCCACCGCCTATGCATGTCATCAATACTTAGTTGGGCGACAGACACTACAATTATAAACTGAATGTATCTCCTCCTGCTGCAGCAGCAGAGTCGCAGCAAAGAGTAGTAGGAGTCACATTTCAAACGTAAAGTTGTAGGCTGATCACAGCCTGACAGGCTGAGGTTGCCTGACAACTGGATATAGTTGTATAGAATGAAATCAGCTTGAAGGGCAATTATGCAGAGTCCCAGCATCACCAAACACTTGTGATGTGTGCAAAGTCATAAAAGTGAGTATACTGTTGCTCATCACATTACCATGAAGGTGTTAGCTGGTGCTACTTTGTAAGGTCAAGCTGACTAAACCAAGCTAGCCTTGACAAGGAGCAAACATTACAATACAGGCATGCACTTAACATTAAAGTATTAACAGTTGCTTTACAGCTTGTTTGTGGATGACAACAGTTGCTGGGGTAAGTGTAGGGGATGTTTGATAGACCTGGCAACTCAAAATTTAATAATTAACCATATTTATAAGCATTAATTTTGCTCAAAGTAAAAGGCAGATCTAAAGATATAGTGTTAAAGATCAAAGTTATAGATAGATAGAGATAGAGTTACAGATATTGCAAAATGTGCGGTTTAATCCATAACACCGGTGTTGTTACGAGTTTATCAACTGGTGGGAAAATTTCCTCACCATACCATCTGTATTTTAAACACCATTTTTGCCTCTTAAATATAAAGCCAGTAGCAACTAAACCAACAATAGTGCTTACCTTGATATGACTCATGTCCTATTGAGTTACTGATTACTAAAGGAAATTTTATTGTGACCCTCAAACAATATTTATTTACTACTGTACTTACTCTTGTACTTAAAGATTAACTTAAGGCTCATACATAATTAAGGGACCAAAGTATGTGAATCAGTTCTTGTAAATGTTCACAAATGAAGCTTTAGCGCACATTCAATCAGAGACAAAAAAAATTGTCATGTTTGGGCCTGTGGTTTATTTCTCTTACCATCCTTAGTCATAATTTTTCTTGCTGTCATTGTCTAGGTATTTTATCATCTGGTCATTTCTATAGCACGGCTCCACTGTTAGATCATCATCTTGCTGCTTTCTGTTTAAATATGTTTCTCTCTCGCCCTTTAGTTCTTCCTATTGCTGGGATGTTCGCCCCTTCATCATTTCATTAATTCATCAGCCTCATCAGCCTATCAGTCCCGGCAGAGTCATCAACTACCACCATCCCCAGCACCACCACCACCACCGGTGTCTGGACCCCCCGTATTAAAGTATTTCCCCACAGAGGCTAAGTATTAAAGACTTTCTGTCAAGATTAATTACCACATATCAGCTGTATTATAAACAGCTATCATGACTTCATTCTCTTGTCTCTCCTGACTGAAGTACTTGCAGTGGTCAAAGTTGCATCACAAAGGACAACACGGAGGTTGGTACATCAATTATGTACCATTTCCTGGTGTTTAAACTAATGGTGGGTAATAACAGAGGCACTAAGAAATGGGGGTGGGGGGACGGGTTGGGCGTAATGCCTTAAATCGAAAGGGGACAGCTGAAGATTTGACAGAAAAGGGGGAGACTGAGTGGGGTAATGACATGCAGCAAAGGGCCATAGGCGGGGCTCGAACCCACGGCCACTCTACCACCTGAGCTACCAGACCAGTGATGGTTGACTCTTGTTAAAATAATTTATTCCAACTATGGCACAACACACAGCAAAACACACTGCATGCTGTTCCTTTTATAAGATTCATAAAAGCCAATAGTGGCATGAACTGCATACATATGAACTGATAAAACTCCATTGAGCGACTGAGCATAATTAAAGGACCCTCAAAGGGCAAAATATATAACAGAGGAAGGAAGGATAAAAAATCTTTTAGCTTGGAATATTCAATACTTACAGACAGTCATGGTCGATACTGCTTGTATAAACAGTACACACAGACACAAAAACATGCACATACATACTGTATGCATGATCATCAAGACGACAAGCCTTGGGGGACCTTCTGTCCCTGACGTGACACAAACAAATAGCAGTTGACCTGTGGGACAGTTGGTTTAAGATGGCAGTCGCTGCCTGTAAGCGGGGTTAAAGAGCACATGGCCTTGGTTGCCATGACAGCCCGGTGATGGGCATTCGCTGGGACATTTGTCACAGGTGCTCTAGTTGTCTAGTTGTCTAGTTGTGTTGAGGCCTTAAAGGCCCAAGCTGTGGCATATATGGCACAATACTGGACATTACAGGTCTGACTGTATATTAAATAGTAGATAAAAAAAGTGAAACCAATGCTGAAATGTCTTAACACTGCATTTTTTCTAATGGCCGACAGGGGGCGACTCAGGGGGCAAAATGGCCCTGCTTCATTTGATTTATGACCACAATAAACAGTTTCATAATGAGCATATGGTCTCAATCGTTTGTTTCAAGTCTTATTCTATACCAGTGGTTCCCAAAGTGGGGGGCGCGCCCCCTGGGGGGGGCGCGGTGCCATTGCAGGGGGGGCGCGGTAAGGCTTACCCGGTATTGACACCAGGCGCGGCTGCGCTGCGGTTTTGCTCCGTCATGCACGCGACTTCAATTAAGATCAGCAGCGTTTCAGAAGCGGAGCGTGTTACCCGCTTCTACCATGGATAAGCAGGCTACATAGTTAAATTGTTTATTTTCTGTCTGTCTTTATGATCGCGAGTCTGCACGGGGTCTTTTATTTTGAAAATCAACCGGATTCTCCCCTGTTTTCCGTGCCTGACTTCCTGCCCGCTCGACTAGCTATGTGTCAATTGACGCGCCATCCGTCGGAAATAGACTCGCTGAGTATTCTCCGCGGAGCTGTAATTTATACCAGAAGCGGCTCGGCACTCTGCTCAGACCCAGATTTGAGAAGATCTGCAGCATGAAGCAGGCCCACACCAGTCACTGAAAAGATGTGAGGATTAAAGGTTTCATTTTTGCACAACAAACCTTTAGATTTTTGTTGTTGTTTTTTTTCCTTTCAGGGAGTTCATATTTGTGTTGTCATGTTTTAAAAAAACATTTTTGCACATAGATGCAATTTTTGAAAAATGCATTGATAGCAATGTTGAGTATTGTTACACAGTAAAAAAAAAAAAGAAACCTGTTACACTGAACATAATTACACTGTTAAGGTGGTTTGTTATTTCGTTATTTATTTCTTATTCCAAAAGAGGTTGTAGTTTATTGCAACCTGTAGTTTATGAGGGTTGTATTAGAGTTAATGAGGTTTGTATTAATTACAATGTGTGAAATAAACTGCAATGGAGTCTGAAAACAAAATATGTGTATGTGTGTCAGGTTTAGGGGGGCGCGAAAATTTTCTTATCAACCAAAGGGGGGCCCAGCAGAGAAAGTTTGGGAACCACTGTTCTATACAATGTGATGTTCATTTTGTAAATTATGCTCTCACTTAAGAGTAAAACAGACAATAAAGAAGGGTATGCTTTAGGGCGGGGCTACTGTTGTGATTGACAAGCCTGATTCTGTCCAGTGCAACACACCAAGCTCACGAAACTCTGATCAAACTGTCAAACTAGACAGTGTTGATCAAATATGGATCATATCCTGTCACTACTTTGCCTATTTCTTGCCTAAAAAGTTTTCAGAAACATGGTTTAGTGCACTGTTTAGCTGAAATACCCCAAAGATTGCGGCCATCCTGCTGAACCCATGAGCCAAAACCACACATCGCCCAAGCTGCAGCATGTCACTCTATAGCTCCAAGCTCCAGGCTTTAAAATGGTAGTCTGTGACATCATAGTCAGTTCACATTTGTTCTGTGCTGAGGTTTTTAAATGTTTGGCAAAGGAAGAAGAAGATATGTATCTTTCATTGCAGGGTGCATTCAAGAGTTCAAAGTACTGTTTTTCCTCTTAGTCGGAGAGACACCTTTGAGTCTAGTTATTATCTAATGGCATCGTTATTAGGTGAACTAAAAAGAGTTTGGAATGTGTTCACAGTGACAGGCCCAAAGCAGCAGGTTAATAAAGTAAACCCCCAGAAGACATCAAACATGCATTGAACCTTAAGGGAACAATCTACCCCCTAATGAAAAGTTTTAATTATCTACATTATCTCCTGACCCTATGTCAGCTGAATCTTGATTAAAGTTTGGATGACCACCGTACACACAACAAGCAAGCCCCTGCAGTCCAAACCCCCTCCTCCTCCCAAACAGATCATAAAGTGACCTTGAAATTTCTCTCCACAACCCACGCAACATAGTACAAGTGTTTTGCAGCCAAGAAACTGCACTGCGAGTCCAAAAACTGTCCGTGCTGCGCTCTACCAGAAGGCTCAGCTTGATTTTTGTCTGCACTACACCTCTGTTGGAGGTACAATGTGTTTGCTCTGTCAGAGACAACCTATATATATATATATATATATATACACAATAGAAAAGGGTAGACAGGGGACAGTTGCAACACGTCTTAATTCTCCAAACAGCAACATGCTGTTACTGAGTGATGATGCTCATGAATTTCATGCATCATACATTTTGTCATGATATTGGTATATATTTGTGTCAATGTCAGTGTGTCTATCTAGCACATGATGCATTGTCATGGCTGATGGGCAGTTACAAGAAAATGTTGCAACTGTCCCCAAACTAAGCAGCCATATCAAAACAAACCACACAGCAGTATTTTTCCATAAACACAAGCCATTATGAGGTGAATAAAATTGTAAAACAATAGTTCACTCACTTGAGTGCTTCAAAAATCAGTTTTTAAGACAATAAATACATGTTTAATTCAAGTGTCTTGCGCTGAAAGTTGTTCAGTTCTCCCTGTCTCACACTGAAATATAGAGAGTGAATAGCATCTGTAACATCTGCACACTGACTCAAGGTTGGCCCATGTTCAAAGCATAAACAAAACTCAATGACTGTTTTTAAATAAATATAAGTAAGTAAATAAAACTATAATATTATTATAAAACAATGCATATTTTCAGAATGTGATGGTTATGGATTAAAAAAAGCAAAAGTTAAATAGTAAAATTTAATTTATGTTGAATGTGTTGCAACCATCCCTCGATCGTGTTGCAGGGTTGGGGTCAGTCAATATCTGACCTCTTCAATTCAGATAATTATTGTGAATGATATGTCATATGTAACCATCTTGAAATGTTATGGGTAAATATCAGACAGATTTTGTCTCCCCTACAAACACCAGCAGGGCTGGGACTTTGGGTGGAACATTTTCCTTAAGAAAATCACAGGAATTCAGTGCATCAGTCTTCTACAGAGGGAAGAAAAGACCTTAAAGCTTTTATTTTCTCCTCACCAGAGCTTTAAGAAAATGAGATTGGAATTGAGCATCATTTATTCATGAACATGATTTACTTTATTACTCGTATTGTATAGATGAGAGTAATGCTATGCTGTTTGATAGACCTTTGGACCTAAAGTTGTTAAAGCTACCGATGAAGTATGACAAAAGTACTCTACAGACAATACAAGGAACACCAAGGGAAGGGTGAGATTGATTGAAGTTCTCCGAAATTAACATGACTCATATTGTCAGGTTATTATCAGTACAGAGAGCTGTGTTTTTCTGAAGGTGCCTCTGGAGCATTTGAAGATAATTTCCCTCCTCGGTTGCACATTTCTCTGACTCAGTGGCGGCAACGAAGCCACAACACCGAACGAGTGGATCATGACAGTGACACTGCGAAGTGGAGGCAGTGACTCGGCTAATTTTGACCCGCAGGTTATCCTGTGGAAGTTCCTTGGATATCAAGGGTAAAACCTAATCTGTCGAATGTTTCTTACATCAAGTTTAAAGGGACAGTTCACCCTGAAGTGAAAAATATATATTTTTCTCTTACTTGTTGTCCTTCTTATCCATCTAGGTTTTGGTGAGTTGCTGAGTTTTCCAGGAGCAGGTTACATGAGATAATCCTCAGACCTTGTTGTGAGCATTTGTTGCAACTGTTTTGTGAATACCGGATCTACTTTCTTTCTGCAGTAGAATCTATCAGAACTACTTTCTTTCTACTATCTTGATTATCCAGTTAATTATTTCTGAATAATAGAGACTCTGGAAGGAGAGCTGTTGATTTTTTTGTAATGTTTTTTTTGGGTTTTTGAAAACCATAGTGCCATCTAGCGCCACTATACTGGAGAGAAGGCAGACATCTCCACAGCTGGTAGCTCCAATACTCAGCAGCTCACACCAGAACTACCTGGATGGATAAACAGCACTACAGGGAAGAAAAAAAAATATATGCATTTTTGATATTGGGATGATCTCTCCCTTTATGACTGGAATCAGTAATGATGCTTGCAAGAAGAACAATATTATTAGAGGCAATTTCTCCTGTGCTAATTTGTCTTCACAACCCATATGCAGTAATATAGAAGTAGACAGATAATTTATCCTGATTCATTGATTGTAATTTGTGGTGTAATTATCATAATATACCACCAGGAGGGACAAAATGATGTTACCGCTTATGATCTCAGAAATGAAAACATGCAATTTGCTGTGTGTGGTGCCCATTATTCTAATCTTTTTTGCTATATTTCTTTTACTTTGAGACACACATATGTGTTTTGACTAACTTTTTTTTTTGGTGGAGTTGATCTATGTCACAGACATATGTGCTAAATATCACATTTGTTAAACCACCCTGATGTAGATGCCACTGTAGCTATGAACATACGTTGTACATTCAATGACTCCTAAGGGAAACTCATAAAAGCTGTTAAGAACGGGATGAGTGCCTCTACCTCATATTCAACAGTGGGCGATGTACTTTAATGCCATTATCTCCATTACTTACAGAGCAAATAACAGAGAATAACCATTGACTGGAGAAATAAATTTGAATCTATCAAATGTATATTTAATGAGCGAGGTCGCTTTAGTGCCTTTGCTACTGCAATGACATTAAATTTAGATTTGGATTCCAGGACAGGACATGCAAGAAATGAGACGCAAATTAAAGCTTGCTGGAGTTTTTGCTGAAATATACATACCTGTGGTGTTGCTTGAGGAAGGACGAAGTAATTAATAATTCATCAGTGTTTACAAATGGGACACCATGAAAGAGGGTGTGCAACTAATGAAAAACACAGAACGAATGCACACATGCAAGTGTGCAAAAAGGCATAAAACACCAACCAGACAAGTTTACATCCAAGTCCAGATGTTCAGACTCATACAATATATGTATGAAGACTGTGAAAGTGTTTTTGTTTTGTTTTTTTATCAATATATTGACAAGTTTGATTCCAGTGAGAAACATGCTCTCTTCACTTAAAGACTATTTTTTACAGACGAGTACAAAGGACTGACGAATATTGTGATGTCAAAGTGAAGCTGACCTTTTAGACATAAAATGTCATCACCTCATTATTTTATCCTGTTAAACATGGAATTTAAGATTAGCATATGAATGCTGGAGTTATGGGCAAAACATGTCTTGTATGTTCACAAAGACCTTCGACTGGCAGATCTACTCAGTTCATCCTTGACAGATCTAATGAAATTCCCTCCCATTCTTAAGATATAGTGTTCACAAGAACGGGACAGATGGATGGACGTGCAGATGGACGGATGGACAGCCTGAAAACATAGTGCCTCTGGCCATGGCTGTTGCCGGCACAGAGGCATAAAAAAATGCTCCGTTATAACCTGGTTGTGATTATTCATGAGACAAAATTTGGAAGATACAGCCCTAAAAAGGCAAATTACCCCAGATAAGAAATGACTGATATAAATTCATAATGAACTATTATAAGCAACACCAACATAATTAGTTTTATTTTCACAAAATAGTAATTTAGAGATCTGATTATATGTAATTGTAGTGTGTGTGTGTGTATATGCACAGTATGTGTCCATCAAAACATTGCATTTATTTCCATGAAAAGTCTTTTGTTCCTTCATTACAATTTATTAATAACGCTAACAAACCATTTATCAAACGTGGCATATTTGGCTTGCCGTTAATGTGCGTCTAACTGTTACCACACTGCTGATAGCACACTTGGTCCTGTCTTGGCAGCGCCTGTCTCCATCTGCCTTTTTTTCTTTTTTCTTTTTTTTTTTTTTAATTTAAGACTATATTTAAAAAGATGGCATAAAAATTTAATCCTGGGGGTTCTAGAGGATTATGCTTTGCCAGCAGAAACTGGCAGAGACGCTGAGGTGCAGTCGGACGAGCACCTAATTCTGTCTTCATTTACTTACTGTAACATCTTCATTGACATGATGGGTGAAGCTAAAAAAAAAAATAATTCATGCTGATGAGTCGAGATGCAGTGTTATCAGTGTTGTAATCACCACACGGTTGTGTTAAAATACTTCACTGGGAAAAAAAGCTGCTTTTTTATCTTCCTTCCATGGGTATTCAGCATGCTCCCTTCTTTATGCCTGACAAACATATTTGAATTGGAAATGACTCAAAATACTGTTTTATGCAGCGCTCATCTCAAGATGCAGCTTTGCACATGCAAGGAGATGAAATAGTAATCAAAAGAGGGAAAAGAAAAGCAGAAAAGTTAAATTTGGGAAGCCTGATTTGCCTAGACCATACGGTGAAAATCGATGAAGATTGAGAATAATTTTGATCACATTATTGATGCTGTTTTTCTCACTTTTCCTTGTTGGTTGATGCAGATGCAGCCAATTATTCACACCTGAAAGGACAAAGCGTGAGAACTTGACAAGAAAAACAAACGAGCACCATTTGAGATGTTCTTATTTTAAAGGTGCAGGCAGCAGTCTTTTTTTTTTTTCCACCCTCCTCTGCCTCACCGCCATATTCCGCTCCTTCCCTGCCTCTCTTTGCTCCTCGCGGGAACTCCACGACGTTGCAGAAATGCAACATCAACATGCATCCCCATCTCGGCCGCGCACGGGAACGGGGAGTAAAGAGGAGAGGAGCTGAATGATTCACCTACATGGACCAGAGAGTGGCTTCCTGTCAGCGCGGTTGATTAAAATTCCTGGGACCAAGAATGCAGGGTGTGATGTACGACGAGCAGGTGGTGTGGCTTTAATATGCATGAGCGGACGGCTCCTGCATCTGCAGATTGGCATTCACTGAGCTTGCCTGTCCGCTCCCTTGGCAGCTCTCTTGGCATATGGAGCTACTGAGGGCATACATGAGCATAGCAAGGGGGCTGGTCTTAGCGCCCACTGATACAATTCAGTCTTTTTGTGACTCCTGAGATCAGTAGCTAGTTCCATTTGGTGGCTGCTCAAAGTAGCCAGATTGAAGGTAGAGGAGGGCATTTTCCTGCTGTATATTTTATTGATTTTATACAAACAGCAGGAAACATCAAAAGGGAGGAGGATTAGAGGAGCCAGTGTAAAAATTGACTGAGATGGGGTTTAGGACTTAGGCTTACTGGAGGGAAGATGTGATTAGCCCCTACACCATCTCAACGGATGATTCTATTGATATGAAAAAGCAAGCACAGTCCTACTCCAGATTGTGAAGGAGGGGAATGTGAGCTTAGCCAGCGCTGCCTTGCACTGTATTTGACACATAAACTGTGACTTGGAAAGGTTTAGCTGTGTAAGTATTTCAGGCAGCTGTGTGGAGTTGGATTCACAGGGTTCTATGTTCGTGTGGGCGCATTGCAAAGTGGTATTTTTCAGTTTTTCTTTGCCCAAGCCTGTTTGTTATTTTGGTGATTTGATGTGTGCTGCAGTGGGAGGAGAGGCGCTGTAGGTGGTGTGTCACTGGCAATCCAGCAGCGCACTGTAATTTCGATGTCGAGTTTGCCCGCGCTCTGTGCCGTCTGCAGCCAAACTGCAAGGCAACAGGACACAAGTCATAACCATGTTGCCTTACATGCTCAGTACATCACCTGATGGGAGCACCCTCACCGACCTCTCCAAAACCACACAAAGTCCCGTTATTCATGTCTGCTTTTCTGTTACGCTTTTGTTATACATCCTTTAACCAGCAGGCACCTCCAATCCAGACACCTCAATATGGCAATAATGCCAGGAAAGGCAAAGAAGAAGGAGGTCAAACAGGCCCAGTAGCAATTTTCTAGGGCAGTGGTTCTCAAATATGACTCTGTGGCACAGAGGCCTAGCATATTAAAGTCCCAGGCTAGCCTTATTATTGTTCTTTTTATGGTTTTTATTAGGCCTATTTTGTTTTTTCTAATATTTATTTATTTATTTCAGTGACACACAGCTCAAGATATCACATATTGTTTGAATTTATCCCATTTACAGTTCTCAATTTCTTTTTAGCCGCTGAGCTAAAGTTAGCTTATTTTACAAGCTGACAGAACAAGCTGCGGTGACTCCAAAGGTCCTGATTTCAGTGATGTAGATGTTGATGTGCTCCTCTTAAAAGTACAACTGAGGGATTCAGATTATTGAGAAAGATGGAGGAAATGACAGCTGTCCAAAAGTGAAGCCAAAACATCTTGATCGCTCCTGGTGGCTGGTTGCTTTGTAGGTCATATCATAAACCCCCTCAAAGTACATAAAAAAAAAAAAACCCTCAAAGATGGATTCTGTCATTTTAAGTCTGTCGTTCTCAAACCTCTCCTGGCATGCTCTGCTTCGGCAGCTGGAAAAAAAATTCACGCCCCACAGTTTTTTAGCCATCATTAACAATGATAGAGGAATCGACTAACAAAAAAGGACTGGATTTAAATGGAGTAAATATCAGCATGACAGCATAAGCAAACCCTTGTTTGTTTATTCCCCCCACATAAATCATATTCATTCAACTTAGTTTCATTCCAAGCTTTTCCTGTGGTCATCCACACCACCCCTGCAGTGGCTCTGCACCACCATCACTGTGTTCGGCAGTTTTTATCATGCCGATGTATGTACAACTGTTCGTTTTTCAGATAAGTTTGATTTTTCAGACAGTATCTGACCACTGTCTGACTACAGCGTAGATGTACTGGTCCAGATTATGACGTGGACAGATGGGCACAAGGGAGGCCACAGTGACGGAGAACATCGTCACAATGGTGCACACTGATTCAAAAACTCAGCTTGCGAGCTATGTGAAGTCCTTCCCTTTGAGCCGATGGACTCTCTTTTCAGCCATCTGTTGGTACCAAGTGTTTTTCATCTGGACTCTCTGAATTGAGTGATGTAGATTGCCAGAGCACGATTATGGTCCACTGTCTTGTGCAGCCAAGGCTCAAGGCTTTTGCAAAATAACCACACAGGCCTCTGTGGTCCAACGCAGACAGTGAAGTGGTCATTAGTAAGTAAGTTGTTTACATGTTAGTTTATGAACTAAACTTCATCTATTCAAGTCTAATCACAGAAACATGTAAAATAATATTTTGCAAAAAAGACATATTAAAAAGAACTGGATACATGGAGATAAAAGACAAGACAAGAATTATTTTTACGCTTATCTGAGCCAGGCATATGGAATAAACTATATCAAATGAATCTATTCAGCTTGATAATTGAGTCTACATTAAGTGCACCTGCAATGAGTCATTCAGAGACAAATCTGTAAACACAATGAATCTACTAATTGGATTACATTAATGATAACTAGCTTGGAAAAACTCACCAGGGGACAACGGTTAATCCCAATTATAAATCCCACTGACTGTGCATCTCATGGACAAAGCAAAGCCCTCATGAGTTTTGCTTTCCCTTAAACAAGGCAGATTTCCCCCGTCACCCCGGTCCGTTCAATATAGCCATCCATATCTTGGAGGTGGCACAAGCACACATATACACACACACACACACACAAAAACACAGTCACAGCAAATTCACCCTGGCATTATCACCCCAAAGCTCGACCAAAATAAACATAGGTAGAAACACACAGCTACACGCACACACACACACACACACGCAAACGCCTGCTGCTCTCAATGGAGCGGTGGGAACAGGATTACATGCTTTTCAGACTGCTCACTCCCAGCAGAAAGACACAGCTCTGATCCAACCATGGTCACACATGCAGGAACAAGGGAAAGGTTGTGGCTTGGCCTCCCTCAGGAATGAGCATGTCATCGCTATTACTTGACGAGAAGGAGAGAACACTGACCTAACACTGATAATGGGACAATTTTAACGGATTTAGCCAATAACGATTAAGCGGGAGGGTGTCTATTAATTTAAAGTCACTGGTTGTATGAGCACATATGGACCTACGGGCTTTACCCTGAAGCGGTGCTGCCAAACACATACTGTGGGGTGTCTCCAAGTGCATAGAAATGCCCGGACTGGCACTGATAATGCACTGGGACTGGCAGCATTGGCTCCGTCACTGGATCAGTGAAATCCTGTTTAGCCACCCCCCGGCCTTCAGGGAGTGTCTGCCATCTAATTCTAGCCAAATCATGGCCTGTTTAACACCTCACCACCTGCTATGTTCCTCTGCACGTGTGTCTGTGGCAAAGAAAGACAGTCTCTGTGTGTTCAGTGCTGAACACAGAAAAGTGTGATGGCTGTAGCCAGATTCTGACCACAGGAGTGACCTCATTCTCTGAGACTCCCGCCCCCAACTTCAGAATAACACAGTTGCACCCCCCAGGAAATTAATTTGAAATACATTATGTAATTGACCCTTTGCTAAGCTAAGATAAGCTACTGTAGCTTAGCAACCGTAACTAGGCACTGCAGGCCTGTCAAGCTTTGCATTTGTCTACATGTCAAGGTGGTGTGCTCTGGTGTTTAATGAGTTTGGAGGGTGTAGTCCTTTTTGTAGTCTTTTAAAAAGCATAAAACACGAGAGCATGTGTGTGAGGAATTATTAAAGCTTGTCTTTGTCTGCTCAAACATGAGCATGTCTGGCTAAGTAGCTTGCTACCTGCAGTAATGTTTCCTCCAGGCAAACTTATGTTAGATACCAAACTCAGTGTCTGCTACACTGAAACTTAATCCCTGCGCTCCCTTTTCCAACATTGATGAGTGTATTTTTGTCATCTATTGTATACATATGTATTGTGTTTGTGTTGTATTTCACCCTCTGACCAATATTTGTTGGGATATAAGCTATTTCTAGCCTCAATCATTTATCATGATTGTTATATCATGTGCCCAGCCATTAAGTGACGTTAGTCTACATATTTTAGACCCTTTTACAGGGTTCTCATTTGAAAATGTGTCAGATGGAAACATTAAATACTCAGCTGGAGATGGACTTCTCAGCTGACTCAGAGTTTAAGCATTAGCATTAGCTTACACTAGCTAAATACCCTAAAAAAAAAAAATAAAAAAATCTGCTGGCAGGAGTCATCATTTTAGCCGACAAAATCCACGGGTGTCAGCTAGAAATGAGAACACTATTTTTGTTTACTTCTCTGTGAAATCGCACACCGTGCCTTTTAGAAAATTCCAGTTTTCACATCAAATCTGCCACTGTTATCACTGCATATGTGCCACACAAGAATGGAAAGCTTGACAGATGTGGCAGCAGTAAACAGGGAGGGCGGGGCTTAGCAAAGGGTCAATTGAAAATGTATATTTTATTAAAGCCGACTCCACTTTTAAAACAATTCACACATCAACTTTTGGAAGGTTTTTGCTTATGTCACCCTCATCTGTTCTGCATAGTTGTATGATCTGCGTAGGTTCATGTCATGGGGTGAAAACGAGCAGTGTAGTGACAGGCGTGACATGTGCTGATTGTTCCTGTAGTTTGAAGTGAATCAGAAAAGAGTCTTAGTGACAGTGTAACTAAAGTTTCTATTGCGAAAAAAAAAAGTCCTTATCATAAAATACTTGCTTTTAGAATGGAATGTGGTTTAACAGTCCATTCACTCAAAAGACCATAGGGAGTAGACAGTATTTTAACATTGATAATTCAAATTAATAATTCAAATAAAGCTGACCTACCTTCTAATAATGAACCTTGTAAACAGCATTACTAACTAATCCCCCCTCCCAATACACACAAGCTCAATCTAGTGTGCTTTTCCTACATTTATTACTTTTTCCATGATTTCACCACACAGTTCAAACACATCGAGCAGTGATAACAATGTATTCTGTTAATTGGATGGCTTCCGAATGGCCAACATAGGGATTTGACTTTAATGCAAGTCATCAGCGTGAAGTGCATGAAGTGATTAATGGTGATGATTTCACCTGTCACACAGGAGCTGTTAAAGACCCTGTAAAACATATTGCTCCCCCCCAAATATTCTTCTCCATTCTCCTCTATGGCCTCCATCAGAGGACATATGAAAACATTAAACCTGACGGACAGAAATGTTGGGCGTGAATGATGGTTGTGTTTTCAGAAAGTGGTTCTCTCCGGTGCATAGCATTCCCTAACAGACATATTAATCAAAGGAGTTTCGCTTAGAGCCATTTGGGGATGAATACAATATAGTCATTCCTACACACATCAACCTCTGTTTGAGGTGTCACACTCAATGAATGCCACGGGCAAAAATATTTTACCGACTGGATGTTTGTCTCCAAATTACTGCAAAATACTTTTACCCCGAAGAAACAAAAGTTGAGAATTCTGGCGTCATGGACATGTGAAATGCTGTGATTTCTCTCTGTGTTTATTTATTTTTTTTGTTTTTTTGTCGCTGTTGAATTTGGCACATTAGGAGCAGAAGATACCGCAGGTTTGCTCAAAGCTGAGAACAGAAAACTCCCAAGCTGAAGCACAAGATAAAGTGCTTTGAATACCAAACAAACAGGGCTCTACTGGAGAGTGGCAGGGGATGAATCAGTGCAGGGAATGACGGCGAATTTGCTGCGCCGATTGCTGCTGACATTCACAGTCACCTTAAACCATGACCACGGAGAAGAAAATCACTTTGTCATGACAAAAACAAATAGGCCGCCATAATTCATAATTTTTACGATGTGATTCAAGCATTTACTTTCACACAAAAGAGAATTATGAAGCCATTTATAAAAGCATTTTGACATCAGAATAGACTCTATTAATATGAATAATAATAGTATAAGCAAAGTGATTTAACTCCATATTATCTTTATTGTGCTGCAACAGCCATAGAAACAAATACATTATAATATAAGCAGTATTTTATGGACTAAATATTATAAATATAAATATATTACAATTTTTAAAGGAGCAATATGAAAGACCCTAGTGTTCAAAAATAAGAATTGCAGTCTAAATAGCGAGTTGGAGCCATAGACAGTATATTAAATAGGTTAGATCATTTCATATATGATCTATGGTTTGAAGCGAGTCGTCTCCCCAGAGTTGAAGCTTATGCAGGTTAAACCTACAAAAATTATACTTTCCTACATGACACTATAAGTTGATCAGCTGTTTATTACTCTGTCAGTTGTCTGTTGATGTAAAGCCATGCCCATTATCATGAAAATAAAACTCCACTGCTCCTAAAATACACTCAGGAGTTGGAGTTCAGTGACGGCCGGTCTTACTGCCCTGTCAGATTATTAAAGATTTCTTAAGACTCAACAGACATTTATGTATATAGAAATGGTTCTGCATTAATTTTACTCACCATATAAAGAAAATAAATGTGAAACAGCTAAAACTAAAACAGCTGTTCCAGCCCAGAATAGAAATTTCAATATAGCATGTTTCTTTAATCTCTGATGACATATCATGGTCATTTTCTGATTTAGTACAGTAAATTTATTTCATATTTCTCCTTTTAATATCTAACAAAGCCGACTGTACCTGTGGCATATACATTATACTGTTATAAAATAAATAAAACTAAAGTGATGTGGATTTTACGGGCATAAACTCTAATAAGCAAACCCGACTTTTTGTTCATCATTACAAAAGACCAGCCTGATCAGACCGAGGCATATTATGTCTGTATAGTCGTTACTATAACAATAATATGAACACCACATTGTTGAGGTTAATGCTCCGGCTGAGAATGGCAATCTCACATTGTCGCTATTGACAAATAGGACAGCAGGAGAGCTTAAGAAATGACAAATTGTGCAGCACACCTTAATCCAGTTATATCACAACAGCAGCTGACGTTACCACCCTCACTGCAGCACAAAGTGGCAGCTCACTGATCTTTCCTTTGTGCTTCCAGACCAAAAACAACCATTGTCATGTAAAAAAGACCCATTTGAAAAATAAAGCTCCCTTAAATAAGCTGTCAAAACTGATGTTGATTTTGGTTAATGGCTAATGTGGCCTTTTTGACATGACAAGGCGACTGCTCTGCTGTGACACCTCAAACCAGCCCGCAGTCTTTACGCTTGTCAGATGGGTGGGTGTTTTAGCCAAAATTGGGAACTTCTGTCAGAACCTCGACTTGTCATGTTTACTATTTTCATTCCAGTAGAAGGAAAGGTCAAGTACAACTGTGCCATGTTCAGATTATGGGTATGGCTGTACACCGGCTGGGACCAACAACAACAACCTGCAATCACTTTCAAAGATGCCACTGATGTTTTATTTACTGGTACACTCCCAGAGGACTTACCTCTACTTTCAGAAAGTATAGAAATTCATATCTAGACAGATCCATGCAACAAAAGAAGATTAAAGAGCCATTTTAGCAGGATGCCATTTCCAGGCTCAGCTAACAAGTGTTGATGGATGCCGATCCTCATACTTGAGTGGTCCAAATCTAGATTGGGTGGTTTTTTTTTTTTCTTTTTTTTCCAGTGGCATCAGACAACTTGACATTTGTAGCGTATAAAGCAGAGCAGACAGGGTTTACATTTAGTGAGCAGGCAGGGGATTAGTGTCTTGCTATGATCGGACAAATGTCTGCTGATGGACACGTTGGCTGTTACAGTGCCTGAGTCAGCAATCCCGTGGGACAGCCACTTTGACCGCCAGCAAATGATAAAAAAGATTGGTTTGGATAGTTTAAATGTCATATTCGCTTGGTTGCTTTTGCTCAGTGTGATCCTAAGGATTCAACAGAAATTAGATTTTGGAAAAAGGGTGTCAAAATACAGTACAAATTTTTTTTCTGATTTTTTGTAGTGCTAATATAATTGGTCCATTTAAGAATCTTCATTAGAAGCACATGGATGTCCTTCTAGGGTTGGGGCCATAGCGCTAATGAACTATATATGACAGCAAGTTTACAAAAATTCATTAGGAGTATTATGTGACCAGAAATTGCACTTCCTGTGCTGTAACCGTCCGTAGAGGACACAAGTATCTGATGAGCCAAGCTGGACGGGTTGCTGGTTCTTATGATTAAGAGACACAAAGAATGAATTACTGATTTAATTACTGAGGCGGTTATAAAAGCAGAACACTAATTCCTTTTCCCATTTGTGTGACAATATTATTTATATGTGTGGACCAGGATAGTGGGATATCAATGCCCAGAAGTTTAATTGTGTTTACTTGTTCAACATTTGTGTTACTTTTAGTTGAGGGTTGTTAACCAACATATGTTGGAATCCAAACGCAATAGACTTCACCTTGGAAATATTTAACACCAACTTGTTGCGCTCAGCACATTTATTTACATCTATTAGGGCATCGCTTAAAGCACAAGTTACAGCTTGCTCATATATGGTGGGACTACACAAAGCGGTGTCATCTGCAAACATAACTGCAATGACATTTTTTACAAACAACGTTCGACCATTAGTGACGATGCCGTATAACAAAGGCCCTAGACAGAAGCCTTGTGGAACCCCACAGTCTGTGAAACATCAGTTTGAGTAGCTGTCACTGAAAAAGACTGTTTTCTCCCTGAAAGATTATGTTTGAACCACGAGATTGCGCTGGGAGTGAAGCCATAACACTATAGCTTGCCAGTTATCACTAACTCAGTCCAACATTAGAGCTTCCACTAATTTCTTGTTATCCATGTCTGTCAGCCAGTAGTCTGTCATATGTGCAGGTGCCTTGCTTGTTGAATCATGTGTGCTGACAGTTAATGTTAGAAAAATTCATTATTTGCTTGAATACTATTTTCAATTATATTACTTAAACATGGTAAAATACTTATGGGATGACTGTTGGGACTGTTAAAAGTTTTTGTTTTTCAGAAGTTGGGTAAATTTGGGTGCTTTCAATGCAGTTAGAATTGAATGAATGAATTTCATTGGTCAGGTATTGGTTTAAAATATGATATACTGGAGTGATGACAGAGTTTGCTACAAGTTTAAGCACTTTACTGTAGGTTATATATGCCAGGAGAAACAGGGTCTGCTTGTGAAATGAGTAACTTCATAACTGTATCTCTATAAAGAAGGGACTCAAAGGAAAAAAAAGCATAAGCATCTGATGACTTTTCTGCTCAAAGCCATTGGTCAACTTTCATTCTACAGAACAAAAAGAATCAGTGCATTCTTCTGATGCTGTCAGTCTATAAGACATTCTCTTAGTGCCAGCCATGACAGCCATCCACAGTGAAGCATAAGTAAGACAGAGGAGCTAGTCGAGGGTTTCTAACAAAGCCACTGACACCTGTCACCACAAAGCATGAGAAAGGGCTGATGGTACACATAAATAACAAACTGGTCAGACTGACTGGTCTGATAACATGGAAGCATTATAAGACAGAGGGCAGAGAGGAATGTTCTGCTTGGGAGGCTCAGGCCTCTCAGTGAGTATACAATGCCAGAGTCTGTCAATCACTGCCAGATAGCGCCCCGTTCTTTAGCGGCTGCGTGCTCGGGATGTTGCGAGAAATCGCAGGCCATAGGAACGGTTGCCAAAGTGTGGAAAAGCTGGTTCGACATACTGTAGGTGGGATCACTAAAGCGTAACAAAAAAAAGGCTGGGCATAAGTGAGATTACTATTCTGAAAAAACAGTATAGCTGTGTTGGAGCACTGCAGAGTGTCTCCTTGCCTCACCATTCAAGATACAACACAGAGCATTTTAGGCGCTTATTTGTGTTGACAGCAATCAGACTGTGTAATGGTTCCAAGCCAAACAGCCCCAGACTCAGCCAATTAACAGGGTGCTGAGGCAGGATGCTTTCACTGCCCTTATGAACTATTCAGGATATTTTTTTCTAACTTCATATTTATTTGTTTGGCATCTGCTGGCACAAAACACGGGGCACATTGTGATCTCGTCCTTACTTTTCTTTTGTTTACCTCAGAGAAAATACTGTATTCAGCGTATATGGGGCTGAAACTATAATTCTGGACTACAGTATGTTTGCACACTGTTATGGCTACAGCCTTGATCTATGCTGTCTTACAGCTCACAGCGTGACAGCACCTTAAAAGCAACTGTGACAATGACATTTTATTTTATTATTCTTGATTTGGTTGAATTCTTAATAACCTTTGTGTCTGTACATCATTATTCTCACTATCATCTTCTCCACTATCATTAATAGCTTATTTTAAGACATAATTTAATAAATTTAGCTGAGAAAGTCTCGCTTGAAATGCAGGGTGTAAAAAAATACTGTTTGCAGTGACTGTCAGCGAATTGTTTATGTCCTACAGTATATTACCTCATTCCCAGCCTGTATGTGGTGCATGTAAGAGAGCTAATAAAAGATTGCGAGGGTGCCACATGATGAGCCCCGCGGCAGACACTTTAAATGACATATCATATTAGACTGATAAAGCACGTGGCTGACCAATCAGCGCAAGCAAAAATGCCACCATGCATGAATGCAAACACATCATCTTTGCAAAATAACTAAATAATTAAAGATGCTAAAGCCAGAACGTAAAGCATATGCCTGACAGCAAGAATTTCTGCACATGATGTGGCAGAAATGTCAATATGACTGACTGTGCACGAAGAAACCAAAGTTGAAAACAGTTGTCAGTCATCTGTCCACCTGCGCTCCCTGCCAGCTAACATCTTTCCTTGGTGTAAAGGAGGTTCAGTGATGAGGTGGTCTAGAGTTTTCTGCAATGTCAGGCATATGACACACACATTATCATCAGTGGTTTTCTTGGTGTTTATATTATGGCTGCAAATAATGATTATTTTCATTATGAATTAATCTGCAGATTATTTTCACAATTTATCATTTAGCATGTAAAACTTCATATAAATGTTCATCACAGTTTCCCAGAGCCCACAGAGACATCTTCAAATTACTTACAGTCCAAATTACTTACAGTCCAGAAACTAAAGACTCTTCCTTTACTTCCTTTCAAAGAAAAGCAGAAAATCCTTACATTAAGAAGCTGGAACTAATGTTGGACATTTTACATGAAAAATGACTGAAACAATTAATCAATTATAAAAAATGGCCAACTAATTTTCTTTCAATTGACTAATTGTTGCAGCTCTGGTTTATATGACAGATCCTGTTGCTGGATGCCTCCGGGATGAAAAATTCAACAAGATTCTTTGTTTTATCTTATCTAAACCCCATATTTTGCCATCAGTCCTTGTTTTTGTCTATGATCCAACACTCTCACTGTAAAACAATAAATCTGATGTTATTTCAGTTGTACTTGAGAAACCATGCTCATACAGTGAACCAACAACTCTTCAGTCACACTGACGAACATTACAAACAAATTTGATTTTCTTTTACATTTTCTCAGTTTGAACCGTCAGTTCTTTATTTCACACAAAGAACTTACAGCTGCAGCTGCTCCTGTTGTTTTGTTCCAGTATCTGCACAAATACAACATTTATTACATTTTAAGAATAAGGACGTTGGGACCGAATTCAATTCTAAACTTCTACATGGTTCAGAGTTTTTTCAGAATTGTGACAACAAGCAACCATGACTTATATTAGGTTTTCATCATATGTACATATATATATATATATTCTTCAAACTATGAAAATAGAAGGTCTCAGGAGAGTTTTAACATTAAAAACATACTGGCATGTCTGCTAATATGCTGATCAAGTTTTTTAAACACTTATTGAACTTTGTACAGCACATATCATTTCAAAGTAAAAGACTTTTATAACTTCTGACAAGTTCTGAAAATGGATACTAGAAATTTGAACTTGAATTAATAAAACTAATATATTTACATTAAGTCATGTTGACAGGTATACAATACATACATTGTCCTGTAACCCCAAATCTTGTCTTCAGTCCTCACTTTTGTCTGAATTTAGACTTTATGAGCCAATACTCCCTTGTCACTCATTGACTTTACTTCAAACTGCTATATCTGTCTAGTTACCTGCTATAAACACTAAACGCTACTTTAACAGTGTCATAGTCTGTGCATCATGGCTAGAAATTGTCGCTGTGAGGAAACATTTACAGCAAGCCTCCTCATTATATGCATTATTTTGACCACCAACTGGTTTGGAAATAAACAAAGCTAATGTGTTTTTCAGCTAGAAAAATCAGCCTATGCACACGGAAAGGTGCAGCACCGGCAGTGAATCAACGCAACATGGTTTACATCTTGCTTATGGCTGTTGTTGTAATTCAACACATATCTGTCAGAGCTGCACACAGTTTCTAAATCACAAAGAATACACCCTACAGTAAAGCTGTGTGTAGCTTTAAGTGAACCAGAACCTTGTGCATACACACACAGACGCGGAGCAGCCTAGCCCTCTGCAGCCATCAATTCACAGCAGTGAAGCCGACTGCAGCCTGCCCCTCTCTGTACCAGAATTAATTTCTCCCCAGAGCTGATAGGCTACGCTCTACTGCAGCCAATCCATATAATTAGGCCGTCAGCAATGTAAACCCCTGGCTCAGACTTCAAGTCCATTTCAATATTAGGTGCAGACATGACAATGGCTTCATCAAATGTGAGTTTTTCCTGCATTAATTTGATAAATTCTTCTTTGGTAGCCCCTCTATGTGGCTTATCACTACACACAACTGGCTAATGTTTCCATTCTGTTACACCAGTTCCTCTTTCTGGGACTAAAGGGAATTATTCTGTTCTTCTACGGCGCAGAATGCTTGATGTGTCCTGTCTTCCTTTGGGTTTTATGATGCATTTAGTTTCTCATTACTAATGAATCACTTGCAAGTGTTTTAATGGGTATTTAATATTGGTGGATGCGGAAACTAAGGTGTACGCCCCCCACCACTTCCTCCCTCCCCCTTTCTCAGCCATGTTACGTAAGTATTCTTTCCTCCTCGAGCCAATTATGTAGGCTTTTGACGGCTGATCTCACTCCATATGGCGACAGCTCTGTTAATCGCTACCTCCCAGAGAACTGCTGCGTGACAGCCTGCGTGTCAAAATCACCATCAAAACGGTGAGGCGTGGAGAGGGGGATGGCCGGGCGACGAATTGAAAGTGTGTCTGCGTGTGTGCATGTGAGCGCCTGGGTTTTTTGGGGGGCGGGAGGCGGGCGGCGAGGAGAAAGGAAAAATTAGCCAGAGAAAACAAAGTCAATGAGGCATGAAGGAGGCTTCCCTCTCCTGTGTTTGGGAGAGGTAGTCGTGCCTCCTCACTCACTGTTGCCGCCACTCCAAGGGAAGGACAGGAAAATGACAGCCTCGAGGGGGGTGGGATGTGGCGGGGTGCTGCTGGTGGAGGAGCAGTCAGGCTGTAACAGGATTCTACGTGTTTATTTGGTCTGGTGGTGGTTGTTGACTGAGGCAACACTTGACAGCACAGGCCTCCAATCCTCTGGCCGCGTGTTTGAGCAGACATTAACTTGTAGGCCGCATTTGCATTTCTCCCCAGTCGCACTGGATCTCCTTGGATTGAAAAAGACCTTTGGGATGAGATGTCAAGAGGCCGTGTTGTACACAAGACTACAATATCAAGGTGCGAAGCTATTATGATCACAATGACTTGCTTTGTGCATTGACTGATTACTACTGGGGGAGAGGGAAATAGCCTGCATCAGCCTGAATCCCCCTGTTACACATATTTACTTGTAGAAATTTATGATAATAGCTATGTGATCCTTAGCGGACAAAAGATACACAAACACATCCACACGCTGTAAAAAAAAAAAAAAAAAGATACCACTTTTACACAGTAAAAGCAAAGCAACACTTAATTAAAGATTAACATTTAAAAAAAAAAACTACAGATATACAGAAAATAATTCCCAATCAAACAATTAAAGGAGAAATATGTACCACATTAAATCATAAAATGATCATTATATGTCATCAGAGATTAAAGCTGCTGCAACAAACTTTTGCATTTTGTTGATTTTGGAAGCCCCTGTGGACAAAAGCTGTAGAGTTTCCTCCATAATAATATAATAATATAACATCAGAAATAAATATACCAAAATAAAAATCTACTCCAGTGTCTTTTTAACTGTATATTGTGCTACTCACTAAAAAAGTGTAAACACAGGCTCATTTCATCTGATTTCAAGGAGCATCTGTTCTGATGGCAGCCATTTAGAATAACTACGTAGAAATAACTTGTCTTGTTTTCTTATGTAGGTCATATAGAGGCATCATATGAAAATTATGAAAACTGAGGCTGTTTCATAACCAGTTAAAAACTCCTTGCACTAACTTTAAGGAAACATGCTAAGCTGAAATACTGGTTTTGCCGAGCCAGCATGTTTTCCTTTGAAATTTCGATTCCAGTCCCTAACATCTGTTTTCATTTACCCATTTCACATTTAATAGAGTTAAAATTAAAGCTGAATGTTTGCCAAATGAGTAAATGTCTGTTTATGAGTAGTAAGAAATCGTTAATAATCTTTTAGAAGGAGTAGATGCTTATAATGGTTAAATTGAGCAATATGTTAATGGAGTCTGGCAGGCAGTAAAGCAGGCTGTCACTGAATCCAACACCTCTGACGGGAAACAACTCGATTCAACCACAGATCCTATATTATAAAGGGGAGCCAACCTATTTAATAAATGGTGTATGGCTACAATGCATTATTTGGACTACAGTTCATATTTTTAAATGCTTGGGACTATATTTCTGCTTTAATACACTTATTCGTTATTGGCACAGCATGGTCATGTTAGACCTTAAAACAAACAAACTCTGACATGTTTTGGCATCAAACCTTTGTCAGGGTGTCAACCAGATGAAAAAATAATTATAAAGGCCAGAAGTGAGAGATTACTAATGATGAAACACCACTATAAATAGACTTTTTGTTCCATTTGATCTTTTTGACTCCCTGACAAAGACTTGATGTCAAAATGTGTCTGAGTTTGTTTGTTTCAGGGTCTAACATGACATGACAGTGACAGTTTTTTATTGGGGGAGTGGGGGACTTTTTCCTTGTTGGTTTTATTTTTAAATATTTTGTATATCTGAAGTAAGAACAGCTTTTTTGGTTACTCTCCTTTCCTAGAGAAGAGGCAAATCTAATAAATGCTGTATTTAAAGAGAATCAATACTTTCCTGCGGTTGCGTTCCTCCCTAGTCCCCAATAAATTTTCAAGATAACGACATTAGTATCGTTATCATTGAGGTATCGCCTTATTATCATTAAACAGGAATACACAAACGTATGCACAATTAGCTCAATAGGAAGCTGATTGGTGAGTTGATGCTTTCTTTACAAGCTACGTGTTGCAGACTCAGCTGCCTCACATATACAAAAGCATGGTGGTAATTTATCTTCCCTCCAATCATCATTACTCTTTTGATAAGTCTAACCTTTAGAGGCAGGTGGGAAAAAACAAGCTTAATTATATCACTGGCACAGCAGGGTTACATCGCTATTCCGCTTTTAAAAATTGCGAGTAATTTAGGGAAGAAATTATGTTAAAATACAATGATTTCTTTTTTCACCCTCCTCCTACTGTGTGTAAATATTGATGCACGTGTGCCAGTGTGGGATACAATGAATATGCATGTAAAGAACAAAGGTCTCACATGGAGCCGCATAATCAAGAAAAGGGCTACGTTTACTGGATCAGCATCAGGTTCATTTCAACAAGTTATTTGATGTAATCCACTGGGTCTTCTGAGATACGCTACTGTATATACGGTATAATATTTAAATATTTATTTAGAATGATTATTATTTATACATAATTATGTATTATTACAATTTAAATATTTATATTTATGTAGAAATATTTTTTTGAGTCTGTGACTACCTTTACTTCCTGCTTCACAAATGTGCTGTTTGTATCCATTTTAAACCATCTTAAAATCAATGGTTTTAAACTGTTGGTCAGACAAAAACAAGTAATTTGAAGACATCTACGGAGCCCAAACACTGACAAAGTATAATACAAGGTTATAAGACAAGTTAAAAAATAAAGTAACTAAATGCATTATAATTAATACTGTTACTTAATTTTTAGAAATAAAACTGTAGAAAGAAATATAAAGCTTTACACTTAAGCACCAATTTGTTCAGACAAATTAAAACTGAATTACTGAACTAAAACTGAAACTCCAAGTTTTATTTTTAACTCATTCACTCGCTGCAGTTACAGTCCCTCTGCTGACATTTAAAGCACCACAAATGTTTTGTTATTGCTGGGTTCTTGATTTTCCCTGTAAAGCCTGTGCTGATGCTCTGGAAAGTCACATCTGCTTTGTTGCTAATCACAAACAACTGCCCATGACATCTAATCTCTGGTCAAGTGGGACTCTTCATCATCATAGCATGTCTATGTTAGAGCAGGTTCGGATGGTTAAGAACTTTTAAAGCATCTGGAGTTGACTTTTCTTATTTTTTCTCTCAACAGAAAATTAAGAGAAAATACAAGAGAAAGTTGCTGCATGACGCCCAGCGTTGTCTATTAAAACACAATAAATCTTCTCCTAAAGCATTGCTGGGAAATGAGCTGTAAAGCAACATGAACAAGTAACTTTACTGCGCAGTTTCAGTATCCACAGCACGGGGTTGTGATTTTACAAGGAAGGAAGTCTGTGACTGCCCAAGAAATGGTCTGGCACTTAACCCTGTGTAAAACTGCAACTCATGTTTTTTTTAAGAGCTTGTTTCCCACTGTCTTTATGCTAAGCTAAGCTAACCTTCTCCTGGCTACCGCTTCATATGTAATAGATGTGAGTCGTCTGGGCTTGGGTGATATGGAAATATGCTCCTGTTGTCAACCACTGACCTTTGTACAGCACAGCAAATGTATTTGGCAGAACTTCTGTAGGGACACACTGAAACCTGAATATGTTATTCAGAAGAGCACAAATAATGCAATGAAAACAGATGTTCATTCTACCTGAACTGGCTTGTTGTTAGTCAGGAAATATTCCTTCCAAAATGTAACATAGTCACATTAAGAGCACTATTTTTTACTTTTATCTAACCAAGTACTTAATTTTAACATTATAATTTTATTCTAATATTAATTTCATGTGTATACTTTTTATAAAGAAACATGAACGCTGCGTCATTGTATTTTAAGATTATTCTTCTAATTAAGAAATACAAAAAAGAGATGAAAAGTACAGTACAAGGATGTGGAAATATATTACAATAATTATATGCCAATATTAAATCAACTCAATGCTTTTAAGGCACAACTATTGCATTTCAGAAATATAATATTTGCCCAGTTTAATGCGACTTCCTATATAAACCACACCCACTTATGGTCTTCTATCTAAATACAGATACAGAGACAGAAGATTTTGTTTGTTAAACAGATACAGATATGGACAATGATGTGCGATGTGCCTGTAATTCTTTCTTTAATGATTATAATATGTTAGCAATTATGATTACTATGATGAGTCCTTATTTTTGCTTACTTATAATATTCATTGCAAATGATAACATCTGTTTTTAGCTCTATTTAACGAAAGTGAATCATATTACATAATCCCTATTTTTATGTGCCTTGTTTACAGTAGCAGCTAAAAAGTACACTAGAAGCACTCTGAACACATCCTTACAGTGACTTCATATCTTGCCAATTGCTTGTGGCGCTTTCCATCTTTAGGCTGTTTCAACATGAATAATCATGAAATTCTCTGAACCATGTCCAACCTAACCTTTCTGAGTCCAAGAGTGAAGATTACCGGAGAAAAAAAAAAAAAAAAAAAAGCTGTTCACTGATGTGAACATTTTGAGTGCTAGGTAAGCAAAAAGTACATGACACAGTTTAGTCAGCCTGCACTGAGGGTTAAAGCCTGACTGAGTCACTATGGCTCATGTCAGAAGGCCTTAGACTTCGCCACCTCACACGACACACACGCCTAAGGTCAGTGTCACAGCCCTGCCAAGTGTTGACCTTTGATCAGTTAGAGGAGTGCTAAGAACAGCCCAGAGGTCTCTCTGGGTATATCTAAGAGCACGGGGGAAGAAAAAGACAACAGCCTTTAACCATCCCCACAAGACTCCCCTTGCCTGTAAAAACATTAACATGCTGTGTCAACATACAGTAGATCTCCAGAGCAGAGCGCAACACGAGCCTGATGCCAAATCTTTGAAGGCACTTAAGACATCTGATTGCAGAAACAGTGTTACAGTGAACTGTTCATTCAGTAACCTCTGTGACAAAAATACTGAAATTCACAGAGCTATAATTTTGGTCACAGTCTGCCATATCACATACTACATAGTGCAGAAACACTTCCTTTGATGCCTCTGAGCTACTATGAATTTTACAAAGGGAAAATGATGCATTGTGCCAAGATTATGGTGGCTATAGTGAAGATAACGTTTTTTCCCCTGGAATTGGATTTCCTTTAAAACAGATACGTTTTACTCCCTGGGCCCCTACACTGTTGTGCTTCAACCACTTTGTTAAAAAACACCGGCCCCTACACGGGGACTGCTGGCAGGAAACAGAGAGGTATCTATTTCACCTCAGATGCTGTTTGAATTCCCAGTGCACATAATCAGACCAGCTGATATCCTGTCTTCAGCAACATGCAGGAAGATACAACGTTGTTAAAAACGATATTCATCCACATACTAAAGTATTTTTACACTAATGTGTCTGCAGGACTTTGTATTAAATTTAGCCTTATGTGTTTCATTTTATCTTAAAGGCAAAAGATTGAGCATTTTTCAAAAAGAAAAAAAAGTCATTGTATAGACTCACATATCATAATTCCCTAAAATGTAATAATTGTTCCATTCTTAATGAGATAAAAGTCAATAACATTTCTGAAACGATAATGTAATAATTTGTGGCGTAATGTAATAAGTTATTGCATTATTGACTGGTTATTACATTATTAGCTGGGTTAAAGAAGGTAACAAAAATAACAGTTCTTCAATGAAGTCCAATAAAAAGTAATTACAACACCAATTCCAAAAAGTTTAGGATGTTTTGTAAAACGTAGATAAAAACAGAAGGCAATGATTTGCAGAAACTCAACCTATATTTAGTTCAATAAACAATGAAACAGTGACACTTAATAGCCAATAAATAAAAAAATTATATGAGTACATTATGACATTATTATTACATTTTGAATCCAGCTAATAATACATGTGACCAGTCCACAATGTTGAGGCTGGGATGAAAACGAATGCTCTCTGTCTGTGAGAGCTGCAGGAAGAGGTTTACACACACACACACACACACACACACACACACACACACACACACACACAGGCAGAGCAGACTGAAGATCGCTTCAGCTGTATTCACAAAAAACTCAGTGTTGTGCGCAGGTGTGGGCGTGTTTATTTGTGCTTCATTTGTGTTTTGTGCTTATTTGTGGGATGTAAAGGCAAAAAAAAACAAAACAAAAACAATACAAAAATAAAATAATGTTTATATTCTCTGATTCTCTGCTTTGTTTTTAAAAACTCTGCTTGTTCTCTTCATTAACTCTCTGTGTCTCTCTTGTTCAAGCCAGGGAGGATGGTCGAACTTGAATGGTGCATTTACAATGTTGCATATTCCACTTTTAAACATTTTCCTTTCTCGCGTCCCTACAAAAAGTAGCACATACATGCACCTCTGACTCTAATGAACAGTAGAGTATTTGGCAAAGGGTGTGTAATCTCATGAGCTGATTTATTTCACGGGGAAAAAAAAGGTCAACAACAATTATCAGGAATAAACCATCATCTAAATTAGATTTGAATTTGCCTGGCTTATATTAAGTATTACAGTTTAGCGTGCCAAGTAGTAAATACAATAACCAAATCTCCTCATCTCTCATGCTAATTACTGTTTGCGGCTTCAAAGTGTTCTCTATGTTGTGCTGTTTCTGTTTACTGCTGCTGACTAGACACCAATCAAGCTCAACTCTCCTGTGCTGCTATCAGAAGCCTGTCTTGACCAATCAAAATGTCTCGTTGTTTACACTAAAGTGGTGTGGGAAGCAGAAGTCAGCATTTCCTGATGTGAGAGTTATTTTTAGACTCCACCAGAGAACGAAAAAAAAAAAAGTCCAGAAAAATGCATGTGATATTACATTTCCGACTGGCACCAAGAGTGGGGAAGGGGGGGGTAGATGAAAAAGGGGAGGGGGAGGAGAGATATTGATGTGCGAGGGAGGCATGGGGGAGCAAAGGCAGGGAAAATGGAGAGAAAAAAAGAAGAGATGAGAGAGAAAGAAAGCGAGAGGGAGAGACAGTCACACTTGGTTTGCCTCATCTCTGGGCGTATCATCTGGCTTGCAGGGGGAAAATTACTGTACCAGTCCCCCAAGGGCCAGAGTGACTTCCTTAACCACTTTAATAAACTGGAAGAGTGTGATTGCCCAGACAGTGCTGCTGTCAGCGTGTTAATTAGACACAGTGCTTTATCAGAGCTGGCCACTCATGAACCAACCAAGCATATTACCATAAATGGTTTACTATCACCCAGCATGGGAAAGCAAACTTAAAGCATATAATCTAAATCTATTGTTATTTGGCTAAATTATATGTTAGTCGCCATATGGAAAAGTCATGCAAGATACAGTTCAATTTAGTTGTCAACTTATTAAACAATAAGCTGCATGTTCTTTGTAGAATGCATTTCAAATTTAATGTAGTCTTTGAAACATTTCATATTTTGCTATCCTCATTTCTAAACCAGCCCTCTTCCTCATTATCCAGCAGATCCCAATTACACATTCGCAAACTCGGTTTACTGTTTGCTCGTGCTTTTTCACCAACATTTTTTTGCCCCCACATCTGCTTATCAGCATATGTTCAATCCTCAAATTATCACCTTTCTAATTTAAGACTAATTCAGATTCGTGTAAGCTCTGCAAACCACGTGCAGGGTGTTTATTTTCCATTGATCAGCTGTGAATTATAATAAGTTCTATTTAGGGGCAGATCATGAAAGGCAACATAAAAAACAGACTTGCATGCATTTGTTCACAGAAGTGAAAGACAGCTGATTAAGTGGCTCCAATTTATGCTGAAACAATAGTCAAAACTTTAATGTATTTAGTGGAGTAGGTCGGAACAAATTAATTTAAGATACTCTACATTATGCCTACTTTAAGGTCTAAGCTGTAAAATGCTAATTTAATCCTTTAATTAATGTAGGCCTTGAGTTTTGCCATTGGGAAAAGAGAATAATGCTTGGGATAATATCAAATTAGATAAGATCAGGCAAATTATTCCATATAGTAAAGCAGCTCTACATGTTCAAGTTTGATAAATAATCCTAAATTTGGAATCAAGTAGAGAGGCCCAAAAGGAACCCAAAGCTGCATGGTCATTTCACCAGTTTTACACATTTGAAAATAACACCATACAGTATGTAAACACTGCTGGGAGCTACTTCATATTGTAGCTGATATATTCATCCTCTTCAAGCCCAAGAATATACAAAGGGGGGGAGGTGAGCAAAAGCAACAGTGTTTATTCACCCTGAAGACAGTAGATATAATAATCACCTCCAGCCCAAGTTTTTTGCTAAAATGAAACTAGGCTATTGAATAATTCATGAGCTCTGAGTGTGTGTCACCAACTCAGCATTTAGCTTGAGGAAATCGTGGGCAAACTCTGAGAGGGATACTATTGTTCCCCTTTCATCTCTTATGTGTAACTCTGTGCTTGGTATATTTAAAATTCACATTTTCATAATGAAAGGGAAAAAAAAAGCTACATTCATCCCAAAAGATATGTGTTTCACTTGAAATCTGCATGACACTGACATAACAACAAATGTCCCAAAAGAGTTTATGTATTTCTTTCAAATATATCTGAGAGGAATGAGAGCTCTGAGGAAACATGGGAACATTACATTATAATCCTGAAGACTTTCATAACATCAAGCCCCATTTATGATACTCTATTTACAGGCAGGATTTGTTCTGCAATAGCCATTCAGTGTACAGTATTTACATAATGACATGTGACATGTTCTATATAGTTTTCATTGCTAGTGGTGGGGTCCACCATAGGGTTGCAATGTTATGGGTCCTCAGTTTCATGGTATCACGGTATAAGGCAAGCAGAACATCCTACTGCTGCTTCACATTAAAAGCAACAGTGAAAACAGGGGGTGGCCAACAACAATTGTTAAACCAGCATGAAATCCAATTGCAATTATGACTGACCTTTCTATTAAAACTATATTAATTTGTTTAGCTGCACCATAAACTGATACACCAACTGATCTTTAGTTGTATTTATGACAGTGTTTGTTGACCCCAGAATTCTGGGATCTGTAGTTTTACACTGCAAATGATTTCACCGCGGCAACCACAAGGGATGTGCACGATTAGTTGACCAGTTGATTAAATGTTGATACCCTTGCTAGCTGGCACTGGAAATACTTGTCAGTTAAACTAATTATCATTAAGAGGCATGTGGACATTAACCTGCAAGGAGAGCAGGCAAACTAGTCAATGACCTGTTTCACTGGCAGGGAAAGTAGCCATTAGGAACATCCTCATTAACCACAGATATCACTAAGTCAACCAGTGCTGAAATCTGAAAAAGATTAGAACTTAACAACAGTGAATATTAATGTTAGGAATATTATTAATAGGTGACACTTCTGTTGCCTTTTTTTAACAGCCACTAAAGTTAACAGTTTTTCTTCATACATGCTAATGAATGTGTGCCTATTTGTAATTGCTTGACAAAATTAGATACTCTCGATTGCACCTTGAGGCCCTTAAGGGAAACAGCCTGGGAGTTGGGAGTTGCAGAATGAATGAAACAAAACACACAGAGGTTTGACGTGGTGAAGAAGTGGCCTGGGAAATGAAAGGGAAAATGAATCCCACTGAAGTGGGGAGTGTAGGTAGAGGGGGTTGGTGTGCAGGGCATGTCTTAATCTATTTCCAGAAGCTTTTGCCTGACTGCTTGCCCTTGAGCGCATTATTTTCCATGCTGTGGGTGAAAATGAAAGATAACAGGTCATGAGCAAGAGACCCGATTGTGTAGGAAGGGAATGAGCATCTACCCCATCCTCAACTGAAATATTCTACAATAAAACCGCTGTATGCAAAATGGGAATGTCTTAAAAGAACGGAAATGAATGTACTATAAATCTGATTTGGAAGTGAGCTTCATTTGAAATGGAGTTGCCAAAGAAAGTGGCTGTGATAGACACGGCAACTCAAAGCCTGCCATCCATCTCCCCTATATTTCCCTTGATATTTGTGTCATGACTTTTCAGCTTCTTCTTACCTGTACTCTCAGCTACAAAGTTTGAAACCTTGTATCCTAGTTGAGAGTCGACATAAATAATTTAAAACAAAAACACAGCCTAGTAGAATACTAAACTGAAACAATAAGACAAGAAATAATGAGCCTAAAAAGCAGATTATAACCGTGATTTAGGTTATATATCGCAGAATGAAAACCGCAAGAATTGCAGAAGTAGTAATTTTTTATGTACATGAGGAAAAGTGAAGACAGTCCATGTATTTGTAAGAGATATTCTGAATGCAGAATACATCTTCACAGTGAGAAGAACTACGTGCTTGAGGTTGTCAAGTCACTTAAAACACATGGCTCTTCATTTTCCAAGCAGATTCAATAGTCTTAAGTAGTGTTTGAATGCTATTCTCACAATAAAAAACCAGGGCTTCCCATTTGTTCACATCTGCCAAGTCACAGAAAATGGATTCTTGGATGTCTAGGAAACTTGGAGATCTTTATCCATCCTCCTTGCTTGCTATTCTTTTGCTCTGGAAGTGTATTTGCTATTAGATATTGTTTTAGAGGCCTCACAAACAACACAAGAATGCACACAATTGCCAAGTGTGTACCTTTCCGACAAGCACAGGTCAAGAGGCAGAGAGTCAGGAGAGGACTAGAGGGTCACAGTAGGTACACGCACTCAATTAACCCTTCTTTAAATATGGCCCTGCCTCAGTAGGTGCTGGCAAATGTGATACAAGGAGATACAAAGTGTGAACCAGCCAGAAAAGACTGGACAGAAAGTTTTTCTGTCACTCCAGAGTGCTGAGAGTACTTGAAGTTTCCTTTTTAGCTGTTTTATTTTATTGGTGCCAAACAAAAGATGAACAGATCTAGAAGCAAACCTCATGCGTCCTTGATTCTGTGACAAACCTCGTAGCTTTCACGATGCTGCTATTACTTTAAGAATCCACTTGTCTTTGCCCACATAAAGGTAAGACCTCTTTCTGTCTGTTTTGAAAGACTTACAGTTTTTTTGAGGCGAGGTGTATGGAGAGATGTGGAATGGTATTTTCAGTATAGAATTCTGACCATGGCAGCCATGAAGCTTTTATGTGTGTGTACGGTACAACTACACAAACCTACAAACAAACCCAATGACATGCCTTATAGAAGAGAAAGACATTGACAAAGTATGTCCATGACCTGAACTCATTCTGAAGTAAACTAAACACTGCCAACACTAACAACTGGTCTGCCAATGGACTACCAGTGTCCCACCCTCTCTACCTGCCTTTACTGTTGGGGGGAAAAACATCTGTCAGTAGTGCTATCTTTCAAATATATGGGGGCCATTCACTCTGAAGACAGTGGCATTGACAATGACATCCAGAGCAACATTTAACAGGCTTCAGCTGTTTTCGGGAGACTTCGGCACAGAATACAGGAACCTCAATCCCTCCACAAAAGTTGACGTATACCAAACAGTCTGTGTCACGGCCTGACACGACCCTGTGGCTGTGAAACTTGGGTAACCTACAGTTAACGCATCAAGTCCTTGGAGACCTTCCAAATAAGCTGCCTCAAGCGCATCCTGGGAATTACCTGGCATAATTGTGTGACTCACACTGAAATGCACTCTTAGAAATAAAGGCGCTAACTAGAACACTGTATATGTAGGAGCCTTCTGCGGTAAAGTGGTTCCACCTAGAAACCTCTCTGGGGTTTGTCTCCAGAACGTTTCCATTTTCTGAGGGTGCAAACAAGAACCAACCTAGGAAGTCTACCGAGATATGATATTACCATACAAAGAACCCTTGACAAAAACCCTTCAGAAACTCTTTCTTTCAAAAAGAGTTGTTGATGGAACCCTGAGTCTTACAAAGACCTCTTGATGAACACTTTCCTCATAAAAGGGTTTAACACAAGCAAATGGTTCTAGGTAGAACCTTAGCCCTTCAGGAAGAATTTTGTTGGAAAGCTAAGAGTGTATTTGCAAAGACCAACCGTAGAAGCACTGAAGCCATGATCACCCAACACCAGGTGCTATGGATGCCCCACATCTATGCGACCATTTACATCATGGTCGACCTTCAACCGGACAGCCAAATAAACACTATGAGGACCAGATGTCAAACATCTTGGAGTGACCTGGAGGCTGTTGCTGCTGACCGTACCACTTGGCAATAGCTGTGTAAGGAGGGGGTTCGTATGCTGGAGATGGAGAGGACAAACCTGCCCACTTAGGCTAACCCAAGATGCTCTTTTACATCAGTGATGGCGGCATTTCTTTTTCTTCAGACTGCTGTTGGTCTGGTTTTTTCAGTATAGGTAGCTGGCTTACTTTGCTTGAATCTTAAAAAGTAAGGGACACACAGTGCAGAGACAAAAACCCTTTTCTGGCAGGGATGTGCCAATTTAACACATGCCTCACCTACAATACAGCTTGTTCCAGGACAGGACTTCAGCCATCAAAGATCTCACTGTTAAAGAGGTGGATGTCATCATCAGATTTACGACCGATGTACGACCGAAGAAGAAGGGGAAAGTACTTCCGAAGAAGAAGGGGAAAGTACTTCTAGCACAGAATCCTCACAGTAGCACCTATGCTTTTTACTTGAACCTACAAACAAATCCATGACATGCCTTATAGAAGAGAAAGAGTTAAACAAAGTACAAACGGGTTAAACTGGGTTCAGTAAGTTTAAACACAAGTATGATTTAATTTGTTTGATAGAACCACATACTGTGTACAACATACAATAAATTTGTCTGCAAGACACTCATTCAAGCAAGACATTCATTTCAGTAAATCTCACTCTCCATTACAGCCTCTGAAAAGACAAAAGGCATTATCATCAGCGCGCAGACCTAAAATGTATTGAACGCGCCCGGGCTGTGATGAATCTCGCTAATTAATGAAGTGTGATGGCACCAACACTCACAAGTATGGTATCTTTAGAGTGAATATGACAGTTTGCTTTCATGGCTGGCCTTATACATTGTCAAGACACTCCAAATCCCAGTCAGATGGCAGACTCTTCTCTTTTTATTTCCCCAAATTGAGCCATGTGACTTCTCCTTAATCTATGCAAAAATGTCCTTCACAACATAATCAGACAATCAAGTGGTAATTAAAATGCATGACAATGGCAAGACAATGCTTTGTCTTTACAGCCCTTAAACAAACACTGAGCTCAATGCCCCATGAAGCAATAACCCCACACTTCAATACCTAATCAGTCATAAACATTAATTGTGGCATCTTTCATTTGACATAAACTGTAATTGAGCATAGAAATGAGTTTATGCTGAGGGGCTGGGGGAGAAGGTTATGAATCTTCGTATTTTCTGATGGGTTGTTTTCCGTTCGTGCTCTCACGACCATGAAGATGTAAGGATCAAGAAGAAATGGAGCCCCTTCTGGTTTTTACATCAGCATCACCGTCTCCTTTGATTCACTGACTGACAGAATCTGCGGCAGCTCGTCACTCGCCCCGCATGGAAGCCGCTGTCCCTGCCCTTTCAAATCTGAAAGTGTCTCTCCCCAGCACTCCCACACTCCCTCTCAAGTGAGATTGCCGCTCGCGGGGTGGGTGGATGAGACATGATCTCACTCTGGTAGGTGATGACATTGACAGGAGCAGCCAGTCACTCTGATTTGTTGAATCAGAGTTGAAGCGCGGGATATCTGTAGCTAGAGGTGGCGGGCTTGGGGCGATGGAGCGAGGGGGGTTGATGATCCCCTGGACTAGTCAGAACAAACATGTCCACTTATGGCCTCATGATGCGATGTGATGTCTCCCCTGGCCATGTGGACAGAACATGCAGAGTCACGACCTGGATTCATAACCCTCGGCGACAGCGAGCTCTGCAGTGTTTATCATGAAGTCCTGTTGTTTGCATAGTCATATTCATCGAAACTGTACTTGCTTATACTCTCCGCTGCCAACATTTAACATGATTTAAATTGACTTGTAGTTTGAACAGATTCCAATTTCAGATTTGTGCTGGAGGGCATTAAAAAAAATGAACAGCCGTTGATAACTCACTCCAAAAATGGGAATGGTACCTTTTCTCATCCAATTTCAATTAATTTTTCTATACGGGTAGAAGTAACAGATTTCAAATTTAATCTAGCTAATAAGGCTTAGAGAGAACAAAGTCTAGGTTGATGGCTGCAGGCACACTAGAAATATCCTTAAGATAAAACAAGTCAGCTCCAGTATTTGGGATATAATATGTAAAAGAATCTTCTTCAAATGATAAGATAAGTGCTTCGTTAACCTTCTACCTGTTAATATTCATTCAAAGCAGGGCTGAGCAGTGCAGTTTTATTCCCTCATGAGACACAAATAACGATCGTCTTAGATTCTGCTGTGGGTAGAGAAAATTCACAGGGCCTCACCTTTTAGAGATGCATCACTTTTGTTTTTTGTTTCACTGTGGCTAAAAAACCCACAGTTAAAAGAAAATGTTGTTCCTGTGAGAGCATTACTGAGCGACTGCACATGGAAATATGATTTCTGCGGGTGTTAGCAACTAACTGTGGAGAGGCTTGTTTCTGCCTTGAGGATCAGATGGAAAACCGTCGGGGCTGGGTTGGCACGATTTCGAAATTGGAGAGTAATCATAATCCTGAGGGCTAATAAAAGGGGGACAAATTTGAGGAGCACAGACTGAATATGAAATGCATTTGGACTCGACGATGAGAGTGTGTTCTTTCACAGAGGAGCTATTTTTAAACCATGACGTCTAATGGCGAGCAGGGGGTAGCTTTCTTTAATGACGGTGCTCGGGCTTTTTTCGACTGGAGTCAGCACCTCTGTTTCAGATCACATGGATTAGAGGCCAAGAATGAACAATGTGTGCCGGGCTCTGGCACAGACAAGCGTCAGTATTGCCAACACACTTCATCCATCCATGCTGGCAGCCCGTCTATCATTCACACTCTGCAGTAGGCCCACGCCTTCCAAGCACATCACCAAAAGCAGAGATTACTTTTGGAAACATGATAGTACAACCACTGCCATACAACATCCGACCACAAACACGCTGCTGTGGCTTCTCACTCCAGCACCACGGTCAGCTCTCTCTGCTTTTCCCGGTCACCGCCATCATTGTGTCAATGGGTCTATTGGCGCCATCATCCCCAGTCATGGAAAAATTTTGACAGCAGCTAGCCAATATGCTCTTAGCAATAGCCACTTCAGACCTCGCTGTTTGAGGGTGAAGAGTCACTTGACTGCTTTGAGCATCTACTGTTGATTTTTTTTTTCTCTTGTTCTCTCTCATTTGCTTTTGCTACGGTTTTTAATAGATTCAACACAAAGGCTGGCATACATGCAAGACAAATTAGTGCACTATCTCTGCAACCTTATTTGACCATTACCATCTCCTTCACAGTAACTATCAGTACTACATAATTTGGTGTCTACATTTCCTGTGTGTTCCCCTGTGTTCTCATTATCTGCCTTTTATAGGATGCAATTCTGCTGCTCAGCACCAAACAAATTCACTGAGCATGTAATAAATACAGGAGACTTCGCCTTTGATACAAAAACAGAAATGTGGTCTGTGATTTTTGCAGGCAGAAATTTCTATATTTCATGATGTGCAAGGTTTTTGCTACCAAACTGTCTGAGTTTGGGTTGTTTACCAATAGTGGAAAAGCACCGGCACTATAAATACATATAAGAATATTAGCAGATGAATATTTTCTGTCTAAAAACTTGGGTCTGTGGTGATTCTATGGAGGCACAAGGATAGTCCTGCTTATGGCATGTGTGTTCATGTTTGCACCGACCAGAGTTCGACATCAACCTAATGGCCTGTGGCTACCATAAAGTATCACAGTTACCAGCCCTACCAGTGGCCACAAAAACTTACTCTGCAGCCACAAAATATTCCATGTATGTGGCCCCCTGTGGCCACCAAGTTGTATCTCATCTCCCTACTATGAGCCTTCACCAACTCAGCATTACAGGTTCACAAATATCTCAGTTTTGACATTCAGTGGAAACAGGTAAAAGTACTTGTCATCTGCTACAGTAGCTACTGTCAGCGCTACTGAAGAATGTTTACTAAGCCTCCTCAAAGTGTTAATATGATCCTTACAGAAGAACCAGAAATACAAACGGCAGACTGTGGAAAAAACTAAATGGCAGTGGAAAAGTTAGTAGTGAATGCAAGCAAGTTTAAGTGGTTAGAGGATCTTAGGACACAATGTTCTGTCATGGTGTGTGCTGCCAGTTTCCTGAACCAGATGCAAAGTGGGAAAAGTGGACAACAGTTATGGAAGGCTGTGTATGTATTTAGGCCACCAAATTGAGGGGCTTGGTGGCTCGTGGGGTCAGGGCTCAAAAATATTTGTATCTATCCCTGTTGACATATTATCGTTCCTGTTTTTCTGTTTTCTCATATATTTTATGTCTTCCTGCACCTGGGGTTGTGCAGTCTCCTGCAAAAAGTTATGCTGATCACGGTATTTTACAGTAAATGAGAGCCTCTTGTCAACAGGATGGCTCAGAAAATCTTCAGGTATGGAAATCGGGAGAAAATGCAAATCAGTTACTGATTAGTCAGTGTATGCCTGTATCTTTGCTGTATTTTTACTTGTGTATTTATTTGTGAATGCCTGGCATATCTGAAAGAAGCAAGTGAGTAAATTCTGAGTGTTTCCTACTGTCACGTTCTACTTGACACTTTGTTCCCCGTCCAGAAACGGCACTCACGAAACATCCACATCCTTTTTTTTTTTTCTCATCACCACTGCCTGCCCACTGCTTGCGACACCTCGTTTCTTGCACCAGCTCATCTGCCCTCTTAGAGCGCTGACTCCTACATATCACACGAGATGAAAAGATCACAGGAGGAGCAGAACGCTCGTTCCAGTTGCACAGAAAAACAGATAAATCACCGGAATCTTAACCAAGGTGTTTATTTTCCAATACTCTCCTCTCAGGTTCTCCACTGTTCAGGAACTGATCCCTGATGATGGATGATTATTATTTACTCAACAAAAGCTGACATTTATCTTATGTGGCTTCATCTCACATTGTTCACTCGATGCACATTCATTTACATGGTGACAGTGTGAATTGAGTGTGTTATTGTTATGGGCTACACGCAAGAGTGAGCATATATGTGAATGTGGCTTTGATGTTTAGCAGCACCATTACGAATAGCCAATGGGACAGCCATTAAAAATGAAACCAGTGGGTTTCTTGATGTAAGACGACAGAAGTCTTATAAAATATGCATTCAAAGCCCACTATATCTATAGGGGATTTGAATTATATACATGGCAAGAAAAAGCCTTTAACCTCACTCTACAGTGTGTGTGACAATCCTTAATTCACACATAGAATAAATCAGTGGCTAACTAACCCAGATTTGTTGGTTAAATGCTGGAAATACATGGAGAATCTTTCGGGAAGCCGTTAACTCTGTTCTTGTTTTTGAGCTGAATTTCTTGCAGTAATCAATTTTTCAGACGCCTCATGAGCAACAGAATATTGGGTTATATTGGAGGTTTCAAATACAGATTTTTGCATGATAAAGAAGTTGTTTTTGAACATTCAGTAATGATTTTGTTCAGCCATCCTTTTATGAAATGCTGCTGTGCCTCAATCCAGACAGCGGTATTTCCTATCAAGCACTGGTGAATAATGCTGAGCAAAAATGGCTCTGTCAATAGCGCGGACATTCCTTTCATCTGTGAGAGCATGCAGGGATATGTCTAAGCACTCTCTGAAAACCCGCGCTGACGGCTGTGATTAATTGACAAGTTGATTGACAACTGAAATGCCAGAGACTGTCATTACATTCAGCATTCACCTACGAACAGAAAGACATCGCTGGGAACCTTTCAGTGGACAGAAATACACACCCACAGGGTGGCTTTACTCGACTATTTTAGACATATTATCACTCATTACTCCTCACAAGGGTTCAAATCCAATCAAATTTGCTGCAACAAATTAACACTAAAGTGAGAGTCAGATGAGAAGTTCGATACTTTGATATCTATACAGTAAATATGTTTCTATAGAGCTGGCAGCCATTTAGCTTAGTTTAACATGAAGACTGGATGCAGGAGGAAAACAGCTAGCTAGCTTGGCTCAGACCAAAGGAAAACAAAATCTGCCTACCAGGACCTCCAAACACACAAATTAAAACATTATATATCTTGTTTATTTAGTCCATAGAAAAAAAAAACTAGGTGCAAATGATTCCAGTATATACAAGCTTTAGCTAACACTTGTTCTCTGTAGCTTCATATTTAGAAAACAGACTTTACAGTGTTATTGTCTGACTATTTTAGGTATCATATTAGCACTTGTTACATCTCTCCAGGGTTCAAACCAAATACAATTCTCTGCAACAAATTAACACTCCTGTCAGAAACACATCACAAACATGTTGTGTCTGAGAAAAGTTAAATGAGCTGAAGGCGAAAGTCTTTTGAAACACATTTAAAACTCAATCTGCAATGTAAAAGAGTAAAAAGGCTTAATGGCTTTTCTTGCAGAGAGTTAGATGAGAGGATGGATATATGACTGTACAGTTTATAGACAGAGCCAGCAGTTAGCTTGGATTAGAATAAATATTGGCCGCAGACAGAAACAGCTAGCTAGCTTGGCTCAGACCAAAGGGAAAAGCACCATTAAAGCTCACAAATTTACTTGTTATATCTTATTTATTTAATGTATAAAAAGGTGTAAATATGAAATGTTGTGTGCATTCACAGATTGTTATGTGATGCCAGTGTTTAAGCTAGCTTTATCTAACCACCTGTTCCCTGTAGCTTCATATTTAACAAACTTGAAAGTGGTATCCATCTAACTCTTAGGAAAGCAAGTGATAGTTTTTACCAAAATGTCAAACTATTCCTTCTTTGATATATTGTATTTAAGTTTATAGTAGATGTGTATACAATTAAATACTAATATTCTTGCATATATTGTGGTTAGGGACAGTCTCCAAGGCTATCTGCTGTTGAGAAATGTTGACTGAGTTGGTCATGTCACATCTGTCTGGTTAACAATGTTGTCTTTAACACCTCAGTAAATAATAGCTTTACGTTTATGTTTCCTAGTCAGGCAATCATACTTTAACTGTATAATAAGTAACAAATACAACACAAGTTATCTTCACTGTAGTTTGAGCACAAAGCTCTGGTACTCCCAGACTGATGCAGCAAAAATGCAAAGCAGCCCAGCAGTAGCTGGCACCTGCAGTGAGGAACACTCAGGTGTGAATGCGTCATCATCGAGTTGCCCGATCTGGCTTCTTCGTGAAGATAAAATAAAAAATAAAAAAAACCAAGCAGACAAACAAATATAAAATCCATGTCATTTGCACGTGGTAACAGCACAAGACGAGCCATGGAGGCACACCGATGCCTGTCAGAAATATTATGAGAATCTACATTCTTATAGAGAAGTTGATACACACACAGACACACAATTTTAGACTTCCTGAAATAGACATGACAAGCTTTTTAAGATCACTTCCTGCTTGCTTTCTAGATGAGCATCAGTGGGGGGGCGAGGCTCAGTACTTTTACCCTACAGGCCAAATTTCAGATGTCATTTTCAAAAGCCATGATGGTCCGATTGATGTTTGTTTTGTTTCAACGCTGACATAAAAAAGTCTAAATAAATATACCAATCATTATGTGTCTGCAATGAAAGCAGACATATTGCTGGATGCTACACTTCTGAATATCACTTCAAAGTCCCCAAACATGCATTCTTACACTGGGTTACTGACATAAACTATAAAAGGCTTGATTCTCCAAAGCAGAGGAACACAAAGGCTCGTTTAAAACTGTACTGCGGGACCCTCAGTCGGTGACTGCCATCTAGACCTGGGAGTGCCCGTTCTGCTCAGGATTCTGATTGCAGCTGCATTTTTTTTTAAGATCCTCATCCAACTCCCTGTGACCCCAGTTTTGACCAGAACAGAAAGCTGGCATGATTGAAAGACTGAGTGAGAGCGATAGATGACAAAGAGCGGGACACAAAACAGACATCAGAGCAGCAGATTAAAATAGGAGAGAAAGGGAGCCAGGGGCTTACTCTTTTTTAATAAGCGGATTCAGGTTTAATTTTTGGAATTTCACATTGCTGTACCCCCTGCCAGCCTCCTCGATCACAATTTTGCTGCATAACGTTTGATTGTTTTTAAATTTGTCATGATTGTTCATGAATGGATTGCTCATGCTGAAGAAAACGTCCTTGCGCAAGTCATCAAACGGACAGTTTTGCTGGTTAAGAGCATTTGACTGATATCAACTTGTGCTACGACAGTGCGCTGCTGTCCCATTAGTCGAGGGCAGGTTGGCACAACATCCAACTACGGAGATGGCGTACAAATCCATCCGTGTTCTCCAGACAGTGATAATCCCCACTGATCTCCTCTCCGCCTCTCCCCCGTCCTCCCAAAACATCAGACAATGGGGAGGGAGGGAGTTAAGAGACAGAAAGGGACTGACAGGGGAAATACAGAGCAAGGAAAGACTGTTCCAGTGTAAGACAGAGGTTAGGAGAGACATGCATTAGCGAGGCAGAGACACAGAGAAATATGGACTAAGCAGCTCCACATCAGCCTCCCCCGTGATGTCACAAAGGCTCACTGTGCTGCCATGATGCACATGATATGCTGGAGAGGATTATGCAGTAATCACAGGGGTTTGGCTGTCCTCGCAAGGGAATATCTAAATCCCTCCTCCCCAACCAGCAGTTGAGCCCTCTGCTGGCTCCTCTGAGGGATGTACCTGGGCAAATAGTCAGTGGTATTGGAGAGGATTTAAAAACACTTCTAGGAAGAATTTGGAGGTCCCTTAATCGCAAAAACAACATAAGTGGTTTGTCCTCAAAAGAGAAAACAAAGGGAAATCACCCACATTTCATCTAAGAGTCAAAGCTAAAGAGAACGTGACAGGCAGTTGTTCTTTTTTCTTTTTTACGACCTGGGTCACATCAAGACAATTTTCTACCATATTACCTCTACTTATTTAGAAGGATGAAATGCACCTGAACTGTTAAAATGGTCACTTAATTTGAAATGATGTGAGCAAACACGTTTTTCAAGTACAGGAGGTTGAAGATAAACTGGGAAGTTGCTCTGCAAAAACTATTACACAGTTTAAACATTTCCCACATAATTTCAAGCCTTTCAAACACCATATTTTAACCACATTATCTAAGCCACTCAATTGGAAGTGGGAATAAAGGTGAAGGTTAAAAAGGCACTTATTTAAAGCCTGTCTGATCTGAGCTCTTATTGCTTGACATAATGAAGTCCATTGAAAAATAAAAATCCATGTCCTCATTTCTCTACAACTATGGAAAAAAATATTGGTGAGTCAGTCACCATAATCAGTAAGAACAATGGCCAATGTTAGAAGAATAACACCTTGCTTGCACAAAAAGGGGGGGGGGGGGGGGAGAAAATGTGCCAATGTTAAAAGGTGGTCTGAAAATCCCTTCCTTTTTATTTTTAACCCAAAATGAAATGTTTCAGCTGAGGAAGATTTAAAGGACCAGTGTGTTGGACTGAGTGGGATCAAGTGGTGAGCTGGCAGATGCAAAGGTATCGCCTCTCCCTCCCCTTCCAAGCATGTAGGAGAACCTACAGGGGCTGTAATGCTTGCAGAAATGTAAAAGGTCTTATGGTTTGTCTGTTCTGGGTGACAGCAGAAACATGGTGGTTGAACATGGGGAACTCGGTAGATATGAACAGCTCATTCCAAGATAACAAAACCACAATCTTTCTTTTTTTCCAGGTCCAGAAGGTACATGGATGATTTAATTCAAAATAGAGTAGTTCATTTGCAAAATAGTGATAAACACCATTCTTAAGATAAGATCAACCAGCACCAGTTTGATTTATATTCTCCTGAATGCACAATGAAAAATGATTTATGAAAATAGAGAAAAAAGAGAAACAGAGAGATATCAAAACAACACCTGTTTGACTGATATTCTTGAAGTGCACCAAAAAAACATGGTTTAGAAAAATAAATTAAAACAGAGATTTTTGCAAATGAACCTTTCAAGTGTGTCTTATAAATTCTGTGGATGCCCAGTCACATATGTCTACAGTGATAATTAGGGCTGAACAATATGGTATATGGTAACAATATGGATTTTGACAGATATTATGATTGCAATATGATTCGCTACGGGAATTATGTTTTTTGCATCTCAATTTAAAAACTTACATTTGGACAACAAGATTTATAGGTCACTGCATTTCTGCATCACTACAGTACTTCATTATACTGCTGTTTCCTTACACATATACCCTGCAGTTTCTGTGCTTTGGATATTACACTTGGTAATATTGAAATTTCAATAAAACAGCATTTTGATAAATTATGCAGCCCTATTTTTGACAGAGATTTGTGTCGTTTTCTCCTCTTAAGTAAAAAATATTGTTGTCTTTTGTAAAAGTTACCCATTATGATTAAATAACAATCTCCTCTAAACATTAATCAGGTAGTTTTTGTTGTCCAGGTTACTTTTATTATGCTGGACTGTAGCTGCCGTGCACATATTGTATGAATAATGAGTTTAAAGAAAAAAACAAAACAAAAAAAATGTTATCATTGGACATAATCCAGGCTTTTGTTCAAAATTACTGCTCTTTTTTTTGGCAAGTGGCTTTGCCACTGCAACGGCTGGCTGGTCATTATTACTACTGCCAATTGCATTTTCTTTGTTTTTGTGTTTGAACAGCATGAAATATCGCCAATAAGGGCTTGAAATTAACACCATTTATCCCGCCAACACAGGGCCCATTTTGACTGTTGAGAGCAACTATGTCTGTTCTATCTGTCACTTGGGTGAGTGGACTTTTCTTCACTCTGCTTCTCCGGCACAGGGAGTTTGATTAGTGTGACCTGTCCTCTCTCATTCCTTTCCCCTTTGTTTCTACCACCCAACCACATCCATATATATTTTTTTTTTTTATTCACTACAAGGATTGTTAAAACCTCCATTCCTCCCAGTTGTGCAGCATGACGCAATGTGGGATAGTGAAAACCCAGACAGCACAATCTGTTCATTTTTGTATGACATCCAGCCAGAGCACACAGCAGCACAGCAGAGTGCTGCAAGAGATCCAAAGAAGAGATGGCAAGTATAGCCACATTTTGATAAAAAAAAAAAAAAAAAGTCTTGTTTTTCCTATTTCTCGCTATGCTGCATTGAGCATATCAGCTATAAGGAAGCACCGATACTCTGGAGGACTAAAGCGAACACTTACTACTGAACAATGATTCCCCATGTCTCAGCCACCACATCACATCATTACCTCACAGTTATTCCTGCAAACAGTGTACAGACGTGTGTGCAGAACATTTTTTGACATTACTTTATAAAGCAGGGTATGAGCTACACAATAAATGGAAAAAATAAACAGAAAATTCATGATGTGTGTATTTATTGGTTTTCACAGCTGGTAAATCTAATTCCTATTTTATTTTTTCCAGCTTTTCTTGAAATTTGCTTGACATTTGGCTGACTTTTACGAGAGGAAGATGTCACCCATTCTAAGCCACTGAGTAAGCTGTCTGGGGCAGGACAGCTGGTGGACCCCACCCCAGCGACATTGGCTTAATCTCTGATCCCTGGTAGCTGACGTGCCCTTCTCACCTACCATCCCCCCCACATCCCTCACTTTCACTTCGCTGTCTGTCTCCTTTTCTCAAGCCCTCCTTCTGTTGACTTCTGCTATTTATGAGCTATGTCTTATTTTGTGTGCTTTTCCCGTGGAGTCACAGGAGTAAAGAGCAACCCGGTAAACCTTCCAGAAAGATATCACACTTTGCTGCTTAATTTCAATGTGTTGTCTGTATGCCGAACGGTGAAAAATATGTGCCAATTCAAAACTTACATTTAAAAAGAAGGCATGAAACGATCACAGCGGCACAGATAAGACAGGGGAAATGAAGGTAACAAAAAGATAAAGAAAATAATGAAGATATTGACGCAAGCAAAACTCAAAAGAGTAAAGATGTCAACTGGAAATTAACCACATTGGTTTCGCAAACTGCTGAAACAGAGGAAATCAGTACAAAAGTCAATGAGAGGAACTCTGTAAGAATATTCCTCCTTTGCATCTACAGCTGGGCTTTGAGAACCGGTTCCAAATTTACCATTCCAAAGGAATCATTAAAGCCACTACAAGGAGTTTTTAACTGGTTATGAAACATTTTCAATTTATTACTGATGCCTCTATATGACCTACATAAGCAAGTGAAACCGTCAGAGATAAAATTAGCTATTTCTGTGTGGACTGGTAGCATGGAGAGGTGCCAATTCACCCCCTAGCGACTGTCGAGGTGTCCTTGAGCAAGGCACTGAACCTCCAGCTGCTCGGGGCACCTGATTGTGTGCAGCATCCATCACCCTGCCACCTGTTTCACAAAACTGCATGTGCATGTGTGTATAAAGGCCTATGAATGCGTAAAATAATTAACAATGGAGAAAATTTTTTTAATTTAATAGGGGGATTAATAAAGTACATGCTTCCATTTCCTCAGAATAGCTCTTCTTAACCTGCAACCGGTGTTTCTTTGTCCACAGGGGCCTCTAAAAACAAAAAATCGGAGAGTTCCCTGTAGTAGCTCAAAGTATTTTTATTTTTGATTCTGCTTAGCGATTCCCACACAAATTTAGCTTGCACTAGTTTTTGCGTATCGATCCAATTGCTGACAATTTACATATCTAGAATGCATTTTAACAATTGTGACCCACACTGAATGTTATTGATTAATTTATCACATCTTTATATTTCTTTTAAACATTGGGGATACAAACTCATCATGGAAAAGTCCAGCAGGAGTGAAGAAATGTACGAGCCACCTCACTCACTCACCTTCAACTTTACAGTTTCTAAATCACCACAACCATGACAATCACCAACAGAAACCACCATGTTCGTGCTACAATAACTAATGAAAATAGTACAATCAAAGGCTCCGGAGCAATTCATATAATTATTAAGTATCAGTAAGTGTTGTGATAGACAGACAGGAGCAGTGGTGGAGGAGATACCCAGAGCCTTCATGCTAGAACTGCAATTATTGATTATTTTTATTATGGATTAATGAGCTGATTATTTTTAAATGCGGTCACAAATATCCAGAGTCCAAAGTGACACTTTCACTTTCACAGTGTTTGTTTGGTCCAACCGATAGTGCAAACCTCTAAATTAATAAAAGATAAATTAAAATTACTTGAGTAATAAAAAGGAAAAGCAGCATTTTGTGAAGTTGGAGTCATGAAATGTTTTAGCATGAAAACCGGTGATTATTGAAACAGCTTCCAATTAAAGTGAAGCAGGCAGTGACCCATTTTGACCCAGTACCTCAAAGAATGGGAGAAGCAGAAGCAGAGTTTTAATCAAAATTGTTAAAATTTGAACAAGGTCCAGCCTTATTTTGGTACACCGAGAATAACTGTAAGTGTAGATCTTCAGAGCACAGGTTAGTTCCCTTGATGATCTAAAGAATACGATGAGTTGAAAAGCACAATACAAAGTTACAGTTCAGACTTTAGTATTTGTTTTCATATCGATCCTATAAATATCAGCTCCATAGCAACATTTACTCAAACTACTTATCTTTAGTAACAACAGCCTTTCTTAGGCCTGGCCCAGCAGGTAAAGTAAAATATTCCTCATGAATCCTTGTCCACTTTCCTATTAAAATGACTCTGATTCAAAATGTATTTTTAATAACTAGTCCTTTTCACCACCTCAGTCCTGCCACTGCTCACATCTGAAACAGAAGTGAGTCAGAGTCCAAGCAGCATAATGAAATCAGGCAGATGACCGAGGTCCTTGGTTCGTGCTCCCTCCCATCACACTCGGCGCTACAGACACCTGAGAGTGCGCTTTGACAAGTTTGGGGATTGATGCTTTTCACCACAGCACTGTGCAATTTTCTAAATTACAGACAAATAACAGGACAAAAAAAGATCTGAGTGACTGTGAGAAGAACTGGATCCTTTGTGAAGGGAAAGTTTGCTTTTACACTTTTGAACTGTATTCTTCACTCTCCCTTGACATGGTGTTTGGAAAAGTGCCGGAAAGAATCGAACCAAATATCAAGAGTACAAAACAACACTGAAAAAATGCTTCACTGTGTGGAAAATTCAACATTTTCTGTCTTTAAATCAGAAAAGAGGAACAACAACAGTACAGTGAGCGTTCTTTAGCTGTGAAAATACTATCGTCATCATGCAAGAACTCAATATCCAATTTAAATAAGCATACACCAACATTAGTAACACAAATCAAATGCTAACATTGCATACACTGAACAACCACTAAGGTTAGCTACACAGACCACCTGTTACCATTAGATATATAGACCAACTGCTAACATTAGATACACAGACCACCTGCTGACAGTAGCTATACAGACCACCTGCTAACATTAGACACACAAATCAACTGTTAACATTAGATACACTGGACAACCACTAATGATGGCTATATAGGCCAACTGCAAATGTTAGATACACTGAACATTAGAGACACTGAAAAGCTGCTAACATTAGCTACACAGAAACCCAGTTAGCTAACTAACCTCTCAGCACTACTGTGTGTGAGAACAGGTCTATGTAGGTAATTAGTAACTGTATTGGCATACATTTTTAAAGTAAACCTCCCAACCCTGGTCTCCTTTTATCACTGTATTAGGCACAGGGCAGGCACGTACCGAGGAGTTAAGGTGGGAGCCAGAGAAAGAAGAATCAACTTTTATCTTGAATCTATCATTATGGGAGGAATAAGAGCACCGCTGAATTAGAAGGGAGAGCTGTCTGTCCCTTTTCATCAGCTCTCCAAGGGAATAATGAGTGAGACTAGAGAAGAACAGTGAGGCTTAATGTGCCTCACTAAGACATGGCTCTCCAGAAATACATCAGACTCTGCTGCAACAGCTCTGGAAGCCCTCCAGAAGTGTTGCAGAGTGCAGGCTGACAGAAAGAATGAGACTGGCGAGGGAAAAGCGATGTGGTCTTGCCTCCTTTTTTTTTTTTTTTTTTTTTTTGAGAACAACAGATGTTGTAATCCAGGCTGTATAACATTGAAGGCACATATCTGCGGTCGGGATGTTGAACCGCTGGCCAGGGGTTTAAACAAAACTACTTTCACAAGCCATTGCTCTCATTGTTACCATTCTGCAGTCAGCTCATGCAGATGCTCTGTGTAATGTCGCGCACTCGGTAATCACGGGATTACAACTACTGTATGCAGGCGCCATCGTGGTTTCAATCAAGCCTCCCACGCCTCCATTCTCACAACTTTCATAGATCCATTCCTGTGTATTATTTTAACTTGTACTGTAAATCTCCTCACAGCAGGAGGTCACAGACATTTGCACTTCTGCTCCACAAACAACATCCATAACTAGCAATGCACTTTTGTATATTCTCCACCGTAAACACTCTTTTCTTACCCTAAAACTAAAATCAGTAAATTATTATATTTATGACATCTGCCCTATTTTTCCCATCCTATTTTTCTGCTGCGATGACTAAATTTCCCTGCTGGAAACACTCAAATTCATCCTATTTTTAATTTAGCTAAATTCCCTACATTGTGTTTGACTACGAAGTAAAATAAGGAGCAGCCGACATGAAAAAGGAAAGAGAGGTACACCAAAAGCCAGCATGACAGAGGCACAGAGAGCAGGAGAAAACACAAAACATTATTTTTGGCAGCCTCTCCGAGCATCCCCGTCAGTCACTCTCATTACCATCCAATTGTGAGAGGAGGGCTACTCCATCCGGCATAGTGGAACACAACCTGGCAGCTGCAGCACTGTAGGACAAGCCAGGACTCCTCCGCTGAGCCAGGTCCATGCTTTTTTGGCCCTCTCTGTTGCTCTACCTATGCAACTGTGCTGCCTAAAAATGTCATTTCACGGTGATCAGTGTTCACAATTTTCATTATCGGCGACTTAATCTGCGTCGAATGACAGCTGCCCTTTCCCAGTTCCAGTTCAACTCTATTATGTTATCAATGTCTGCGACGTAGAACTCATTTAAAGTCTTTCCACACTCTGAAATTCAGTGTATTGTTGCTCAGCTGGGGGAAAACATTTGCCCAAGGCAATGCCTTGTTTTTTTGACCATTTTTTGACCTGGACTGAGCATGTCTGGGTTTTCTTATAGGGAGGGATGCGACAGTAATAAAAGTAAATTTAGTTGAGTACTGTGCTTAAAGGCATAATATAAAACATGACAAACAAAAAAACAATGAATAGACTCATATAAATATAATCCCTTTCAATCATCGCTTATGACCCGCAAGAAGTGTGTGCATTTACAGACAGCTCGGACAAATCTGATTCTACCTTTAAAAGAGTAATATGTAACAACTGCGTGTCCAAAAATTAGTGCAGCAGTCTAAATAGCAAGTCGGAGCCATTGACAGTATATTAGATAGAGGCTGAAATCCTATTTCATGTACAGTCTATGTTTGAAGCAAGTTCTTTCCCCCTGCCCTTCTTCCCCAGACATGGCGAGGATCAGGCAGGCTGCAGGAGGGCGAGATGAGTGCAACATTATAATTTAACAGTAATAAGCTACAAAAAATCTACACTGTAAGCTGATCAGCTGTTTATAACTGTAACTTGTCTGTCGATGTAAAGCTGTTATCCTGAAAACTGCTCCAAAAGTGCCTGTCTCACTACCTGCCAGACTCCATTAACATATTGCTCAATTTAACCGTTAAAAACATCCACTCCTTCTAAGAGATTATCAATGATCTCTTAAGACTTCGACACTTACTTCTCTGATGACATACCGTGGTCATTTTCTGATTTATGACAGTAAATATATTACAGATTTATCCTGTAAGTATTTCTAAAAGCAAGTACTCAAGTACTTTAACTCAGCTTTGGAACCAACTCATTATTACAAGGCTGCTTTTCCCAACAAAGCAGAGATGGTTAAAATGTTATTCTGTCCGTCTATCGTCTGATCATTTTGTGCATCTGAAAGTGCCCACCAGTGACCAACTGACCATGGCAAGTACAATAGTTTGCTCTTTTTTGAGTTCTCTGGTCATTCGATAACAAACCAAGCATTATAAAAATGATGTGATATGACTCTCAAATGCATTAAGGATATGAATTATAGCTTCAAACAAATCTATCATTCAGAATTCCACAATACTCAGCAAGGGAGAGTGAATAAATTATACTTGGTGAGCTATTTAACCTCCAGCTGCTTCACTGGAGCTGCTCAGTGGTCGGCTGTGGAAGACTGGGTTTGAACAAGGCCTCGCACTATGAATCTTGTGTTAAACTGTATGAATAAAAAGCAGGACAGTGCTTTTAAACTCTCACTGAGAGATTCAGAAGACTCCAATTCAAAGAAGATTTTATTTATAGTATTTAATGAGGGGGTTCACTTAATTTTTTTTTTTTCCACAGGAGGAGTGAAAAACTACTAGCAGAGGGTTCCCATGTTTTTCACAGCGTTGGATATTTTTATTCATGTCCAAAGTAAAATAAATCCTTTATCAGGCCGCATGTGATCACTTAAAAGACGTTCAGGATTACCAGCGTGGCTCTACAGCCGAAAGTCGAGTAAATAAAGCCAGAGACAGATATGAGTCACAAAAGGTAATGTGACCACAGCTCAGTGTGAGTCAAACGCTTACTTTCACTCTGTTATTTGGAGCATCATTACACACCGACTCTTAGCCTTGTGTTCGGAGCCTAAAAGACATTGTGCTGCTGCGGCTTTTCATCGTCCTGGCATTACTGATACCCAACACGACATCGGCTGTCTGTGCTTGTTATATCTTCACTGGTAATAGCGGTGAGAGGCAGAGGCAAACATGAATAGCCGAGGTGACATGTAGAGAGAGACCCATGAGTGTTTGCTTTGCATGGGAGTGCGAAGTGCTACAAATAACCGGAAACCCGTGCGAGCTCAATTGCCAATGATTATACCTGCTGTCAAGAGAATCGTCCAGGACATTAAGAAGATGATGAGAAAAAAAACACAAACCGCAAACATCTACACACTGTTCCGATACACTGACTTACGTGTAATAAGCTGCAACCGCACAGGCCATCTGATCTGAAAGTGGAGATGTGATAAAATATTCACTGGGAGGCATTAATTCACCAGCATGTTTTGTTTTTTTTTTAATTTTCAAAATGAGGGGGAAAAAAATCCTGCCATGTCTCCATACAAAATGATGCAATCAAATTTAAAATTTTAATCACATTCGGGAGCACTTTATTTAAAGGGGTTAGTCTTAGTCATTACAATGTCATGACCATATCATAATACTTGTCATGAACGAGGAGTCTTTATGAATGTTTGACTGTTGTCATAAGTTACATTCAGTCAACTTTGTCATTTTTAATGCAAAGTTTACATCATTTAAAATGTCTTTTTTTATGACTTGACATTTATCAAGCCAATAATGTCTTTGTTATGACAGCATGACATTTACCGAGACAAAAATGTCTGTTGTGACAACTTGACATTAACTAAGCTGTCTCTTGTTATCCGTAGCTGGCATTAGTTAGTTAACTTGGTCAGCTGTGGGGCTAACCGCCTAATTAGCTGACTGAGCCGTGGAGCGCCAGGAGCAAAACCCAGCAAGAAAATCACGTGGGTACTGTATTCCCTGTCGTCAAACTGGCCACAGTCGGTCTCAGAGGCTGTGTGCACCACTGAGGTATCCCAGTCCGGCCACATGCAGCTTGCTAACTACATGGCCAGACCTGGGTGAAAGTCTGACAACAAACTGCATCCTTTTTCATCTCAAACAATGTCAACTTTGCATTAAAAATGACAAAATTGACCAAACAACAGACATAAACATCCATAATTACAAGTGTAATGACATGGTTATGACAATGCAGTGACAGTCTCATGCACACCCCTTCAAATAACGTGTTACCGGACATGTGAATGGTTGTAGAAACTTGCTGCCATACAGTATGTGCAAGTGCAGCTGATAAAACTAGAATTTGAGTGTACATTTTCACAATGATCACATTATCCCATCTCACTCAGTAAAGTGAGAGGATAACGTGGACCCGTCTTTCCTTGCTATGATGTCCATGTTTTGCAGGGCTTATTTAAATTTCCACTACCTTTTGAAGTCTCTCCAAGACACATTATAGAATAAAAAATTATATGGACTGCTTTCTATCAAAGGTCTCTAATTGATGCTTTATGAAAGACCACATTTCTCTCTTTACATGAAAGGCGTCTGCTAACTAATTTGAGGATTACTGAAATATTAATAGTTTTTAACTATATACATTTTCAGTAAAATTACATCTCTCTTCTGTGTCTGGGTGATTTGGACCAGAGCTTCAAAAAGAAAACACTTGTTTTTTTTTTCTTCTTATTCTTCTCCACAACCCAAAGCAATCTCTTTGAGCTGTTCATTTATTCCTTACGCTAACAGGATTAGCGCCTCGCAACAGAACTACAGATACCAAGGCAAGGAAACGGCATCCAAGGATCTCTGACTAGGTCTGAACTGATTAAAGCTGAAGAAGCAGCCTGTTAATGAAGCAGCAGTCTGCTCCAGAGGCTTGTAACCTGATAAATAAAGAAATTGGTATGTGTGCCAGTTTCAACTCAGAGGAAGGTCATTGTGTGGGTGTGTACATTTTTTTTTATTTGCTTTGTTTTACACACACAAATCTCATATTTTCCCTGAATCCCTTCAGTGTATATGCGCATAAATCATCTGAATTATGTGTCTTACATCCATATATATCCATATATGTATGTATATATACACACATTAAGTCAAATGTTCATAATCCAAATCCCTAAATTTGAAAACAACTGGGTTTAAAAACACATATTATGCTGACACCAGAAATAAAGCAGATCTTCCACAGAACACTTACTGATAGTTTCCAAGAAATCACACAGCATTAAATCAACTCTAACTACCACATTGCCCCCTAGAAGCAAAACACTGAGTGAAACTGGGTACTTAAACCTACTGCAGCTGATTTCACAACACATTTTAGATCCTGATCTGTGCAACTAAACAAGTATTTGCAATTCATAGAAACTACCTTCCCTAAAATCAATCACTGTGATATTTTGTTTTTCTCAAGCACAGACTTGTTCCACACAATCTCCCATTGAGATTATGTTAAATGCATAAGGGGGAATTTGCAAATGCTGGAACTGAATCAAGTGAAATGCAATCATTGTCAGCAAATCCACGCTTATCTCCATTTTTGAAATGGTTTTCCGAAACATCAGTGTATCGTTGTAAGGCACGATTGGAAACCAAAGAGCAAGAAAGAAAAAAAAAAACAGGTTCAACACTTTTGGAATGCAGCATTGGTATACAAAGATGCAGAGAGCTTTATTTTACAATCCATTTCACAAACTATAGGAGAATCCTCCGGGCTACACGGTTTCTGCAATTGCTGGATGTATGAGGTGCCAAAACATCATATCACTCATCCTGCAACTGAGGATGACCTTGGTTAGAAAAAAATCAATTTGCACTTGCTACAGGGTAATGTCCAAAGCTGCTAATCTTCATTCTGAAACACTGTGAAACTGTCAGGCCATTCCTTTTGTGATCAGCTGAATATCATTTCTTGAACCCCCCTCAGCGTACACTGCATCTGATCAACGATGCCTCTCCTGCCCGTGACATCTGAAAGGATGGAGATTTCATCCTCGACAATCAAATTTGAAGAAGAAAACTGCTATTGACATCCTGCTGTGCACAGTAAAATAGTCACTATGACCTGTTTTGTGTCTAATCGCCACCAGTACTCTCCATAACAAAGCATAACTAACCCTGAATTAGCTATGCCGACCAGGTCAGTAACCTAGCATAACTAAAGACAGGTTATTATCCTATTCATCAGGTAATAGATGAAAAAGGTAATAACCTGTCTTTAAATCAATGACTGCTATAATTAAAGTGGACTGCTTTAATCAGATGAAGGGAGGAATGTATATGCCGCCAAGCATGCACAGTCATTACTCACGTAGTTAAACTGTACAGGGACACATGAATGTTCTCAGTCCAAGACAGTGTTTGACTTTAGCTTTGAAAAGGGACAGATTTTTATGCCCACAAGTTTCAAATACAGTGTAAAAATGTCTTTTATATACAGTATACTGCAATACAGCAAATAAACCCACCGTTATAGACCCTATTCAGTCCTCTTGGTTTCCAAAATACATGGTTCTCCAGCTGGATTCAACCGGATTTACTTTTCTGTTCTGCATGCCAAGTGTGTTAACAGTGTGGTAGAGCCTATGAGACAGGTAAAGAGATCTTGTAATGGTAATACTGTGCGTGCTCTGCATTTGAACGAGCTCTGGCAAGGCCCTCTCCAGCCTTATATTATCTTGCGTGGTGCATAATAATATTGCATTTACATCGACCCTTCTGACGGCCTTCAAAATTGCATAAAGGCCCAGAAAGAAACACAACCCACATTATGCACAGATGGCACGGACTCGACCATAAAAGTTTAAAGGTCCCTATTAAAGGGATTCACATGCTCCACTTTGTATATATACATAGATAATTAACACAAATGGAGGTTTAAATTTGATTTTGTAAACACTGGTAAACAGCCAAATCCAAACTCATCTTTTTTTTTTACAGTGAATTCTGGATCGACTCCAGTCATCACATCACACTTTAAGTGTTTCTGTGGGAGTTTTACCTGGTTCCCCAGTGTAAGGTTGGGATCTGTAATTTTCATTTATTTATTAATTTCATTCACAGTGTGGGCGAGGGGACGCTATTTGACACTGTAATGGTGACTAAGGGCTACACACAGAGAAAAAACACTTCACATCTGAATTTGGTATTGATTGGCCTTTCAGGAAGCAGTTAGTTCTTCTAGTCGGGCAAATTTGCAGCATCTGAGGTTACTAGTTATCCACTCAGTGGGCATATACAGGATATGTCTGCTGAAGTAGAAGAGCGTGGATTATATGTATGTGTTGTTCAGGATTCTGTCTTTTACTCACTGTTCTTCATAAGAGGTTTTGCTTTCCAAATACTCTTATTTTAGCCTGGGATCCAGACAAATCCGCAAGCTCATGTTTCATGTGTCTGGCCACCCTCCTGCTCAGAGAGATTTCCACCAGGCTGGATCTCATCAGGCAATCGCAACTGTTTCTCTAACGTGGGGTGAGTTTGATATGAGAGCTGACAGAGGAGCGCCACCGGTCCAGATTTGAAAAGCCATACGATTCAAGCGCCACATACCAGCCTAACAAAATTTTAAAAGAAAAAAAAAAAAAAAGGCAGTGCTGGTCGAACATGAATCGATATTCTGTCACTACATTGCAAATGTTTTCTCAAACGTTTCATTTTAGTCAACTGTTCAGCTGTAATTTGTGAACTTTTGTGACCAGACCGCAATTCTTTTTCCTACTTCAAGTGCCGCCCCAAATTGCACGTGTCACTCAGCATTATGACATATGTTTCATTGCTCTGGTTGTAGGTCTGTCCAATTGTGTCTCGACTGCATTAGACTCTACTGGTTGGTAACGCTCTGTAGCAGCAGCTAATGATGTAATAACCACCATTAATGGAATAACTGCCAGTCACTTAATCATTTTTCCATTCTTATAGGGGGCCTATAATCCCCTATAAAATGTCAGTGTCTCACCATCTCCTAGCAAGAAAACAGAGTATTTCTAAAAAAAAAAAGTCTTCTTATTGCTTTAAGATGTTTATCTTTTTTACTGAGATACTGTACTGTGCATTTATAAAGAAAATAATGATACCTGAGTGCCTTAAAAGGTTTGAAATGATCAAGACTGCAGAAGAAACGCACACAGGAGAGGATCATGTCCTAGAAAGATTTTATGAATGCAGTTGACTCAGTATCAGAAGCAAGACAGACAGCATGAAGGCAGCGAGGCACTCATAAGAGAGAGAAGTGAGAGAGAGCCGGGGCAGAGTACAGCAGCAGTACACTGCAGTGTTGTGGTAATGGTGTGTTTACGGCTCTTGCTCCAGGCTCTGTCTAGGCTACTCTACAAAGCAGGTAATGAGTCTGCTCCCTAATTTACTCACCTCTAGCCATCTTAACAATTTATGAGACGGCGTCGATGTTTGCCTACAGAGTGTGTACAAAAATTTCACCTTGCCTTTACAGGAGGTGTTACAGTACATGCAGCCGCGATTCGTGTTTTGTTTTATCACCTTGAGAGGCAAAGTGGGTTTTAGGTTTGTAGTTATTGTGAGCGTGCCGACGCGCAGAGTGCAGGCACACGAGAAAAACATTGAGGTAAGTGTGTTCCATCTGTGTGTGCTTTAAAATTTAAAAAGGGACTCCCAGATAGGTTACATGCAGGGAAGGAAAGACGCGTGAAGTCTTCTAGGACACATTAAGATGTTATGAGATTCAGGTATAAAGCTGAGGAAGGTGCCTCCACCCGAAAAGACATTATGATATACAAAAAACATGCAGTGTAACACGTAATTATGGACAGTGTCAACAATACATATTTCATTACTTTTGAGTATTATGTCATTCATATTTTGCTGGACAGAAAAAAACATGTAATTTATAACAAAATACTTTTAGAGTTTGCAATGCTCTTTGCACCGTCTTTGCAGAGACAAACCATGATTTTTCTCTAAACCTAACTGCAACTGAAAATAATTAAAAAACTACTATCACTACTATCAGATCAAGGTTCTCAGAGCAGGACTCCACTGAGCCCCACTGTCCCACAAGCGAGTCCCTGCACTTAACCCACTTAGCTCACCCACCCACAACCTCTTTTTAACTGTGAATTTATCACTCTTTACCGTATAACTTGAAAAAAGGGTGCTGGGTATGTGCTTATTCATACTAACAGACATTGTATTTTAGTACATTTGATGAGTACGTATTTGTAATTTATAACAATATACTTTTTAATGTATTTGTACCAATTGCTGGTAACACCTTAATACAATATTTAACTTCATTTCATGTTTATTTGATAGGGACATATATGATATGCACGGAGAACTGCACAGATGCACAATACAATGCATCAGAGCATTTTTAGCTACTGCTGGTTTCCAATGTCCAGCCTTAGAAGGGTCCTTAAAATAAAAAGAAAACAGAAATATATGTGAAACAATCGCAGAAACTGCTGTGGACAGAAGCTGAACTCATATACCACACCTTATGTTTTCTATTAAAGTATGTGTTAGAAATGAGCCTGCAGATATATTCATGTTTCCTTTCCTTTCTAGGAATAAGATTCCACTTTAAGCGAACTATTGTCTTGCAAAATTTAATCTGCACAAGCAACAGGGTGAACAGACAAGTTCCAAAATTCGACTTGGTCTTGCAACAAAAGACAAATGTCATTTCAATATATTCTTTATTATAAATCCATAATGTTCTTGTTTCTTCTCTATGAATCATTAATTCCTCATACACTGTGAAGATCATTAGCCTGTTGCCTTGTCTCCTCTGTTTCTATGGTTACAAGGAGTCTTGTGTTCGTACCTGTGCAGCATTTTCCAGACTACAGTTGCAAAGCCCAAAGTGCCAACATGGAGGAGATGCTTTTTGTAAACTGCTGCTGGACATTCCGGTAATAAGCTGTGGCTGTTTACCCGGGGGCAGAGTGGGACTCTCTTTCAGCCCTGGGGTAAAATAATGTAGAACGGCCCACTGATGTACAGTAGGGGGGTGTGGGAGGCCGGCCTGTGGCGTAGGCGGGGGTTATTTCTGAAGCTGAAGTAATTAACCAGCTCCATTATGCAAAGCACTGCTTTTATGGTGTGACTTGAGATCATTCATAAAAACGTATTCCACACACTTTGATTTGAGCTGTTTTCATCTCTTTTATCTCTTCGGAAACCTCCCTGCTCTCCAGCACATGGAATGAACCAGTTATGTTACTCAGTTTGCCTTTGTACCCTCCAGGCTTTGTTATTGTATATAAAGCTCACAACTCATCAAATAGAAGCTTGTACTGGATTTAAAAAAAAAAAAGAAGAAAAGAAAAAGCATCTGCAAACTCCACTCTGTGCAGTATTTATTTATTAGGTCGAGCGTTCAGTCAGATGCTGTCTCACAGCTATATTATATAACATTTGATCCTTTAAATGTCACAGAATGCTAGAAATATCTAATATATTTTGTTGAGTTGCGTACTTACATTATCCCAGATGTTTTAAACAATGTTCAAACATAGAGACATCTGTAATTTATTCAAGTAATGTTGTGTTTTCTTGCTAGTTCTTGCTAGCTAGCTCCTAATTGCTATAACTTTCTGTAAAACATGGGATACATCAAAGAATGACTAACGTAGCCAAACTTAATGTGAATAATTTTTTATTATTACCTCATCCATAAACATGATTTCTGCCTGAATAAAGTCTGATAAATTTTCATAAGGACTCCTATGATCCCACATGACGTCATCAGACTACATCTTTTGTTATTGTTTTAATGTGAGAGAGACCCCTGGCAGCAGAACTTAAATACTGTACACTTGACAGAGAAAAATGACCACAGTAATACATGTGGCCGTCACTTATAGAGTCCTGATCAAGTGTGAACCCTCCATGACAACACCTATTGGTTTGTGGACTATCGTTTTGAAGCCTCAAGTTTGGCATTATGCCATCTTGAGTGCACGTGCAATAACGACACCGCTCGTTTTTGGAAATCTGACTTCTTATTACATCCAGTAGAGTCGCCCCCTGCTGGGCAGTAGAAGGAATGTAGGATTATGGCACTTAATCACTGACTTCACATTTCAGACTTGGAAGCTCCATCCACTATTTAATTAATATACAGTCTATGGTCTTTATGTAATAAGACCATTTAACCATATCAACGATCTCTTCAAACTCTTGTCTGCAAAACAGTTCACAGCTACAAATAACAGTGCTAAAAACACATGCTAAGATGATAAAACCCTTATTGACAAGACAAAAACAGAATTATTTGTGCAAAATCCAAACTGAAAATTTAGCTAAAGAACCTCAAGAGATTATAACTACTACCCTAAAGCCATCAGATCCCTAATATTTGAGAGAGCCTGTGATTTTTCAAGTGAAATGGATCCTAAAATCCACGCCCCCTTGCCGTCTTACTCTGCCAACTGTACATGCACAGTAGCCATTACCTGCTAAGCCAGCAGTGTTCAGCGGAGCATGTCAGGACGGGCTGTGATGTAATTAAGACCTGCTGCATGGGGCTTTCACCTGCCTCCTCAATGACACTACTGTATGTTCATTATCACACTACAGAGATTTTACTCTGAGGACTCATCCAACATGTATGTACTATGCACTCACTCTGCATGCAATGTATGTGCACCTCTGCAACACCAACACAGCTACAGAACATACAACCAGAGACCAATGGGATGCACCCATACAAAGTAATATTCTGTAATATAACCAGACTTAACACAAATGTGCAAATACAACCACAAAGCCATCAACCTACACACATAGTGCTACAGCCGCAGGCTTCATACACCCAGGGACTCCAGCTGCGCTCAGAAGATTCCTCCCTCCCTCTCAATCACGCCACACTGATTTTAAGGACCTGCCGCTTGGCAGCTTTTCATTTCATGCAATTACGTCTGAAAGCGCTGCTTATTTCTGCTAAGCTCGAGTCACAACTGGGTAAACATTTTGTTCCTGCTGCGTGACAATCATCATATGCTCCATGAAGTCATATGACAGTTGTAGTGGCATGCCCTGTACATAAATCATGTACGATGTATACATAACAGGACCCATCATAATTTAGGTTCACTCCTGGTTTAATTAAGGTTTCCCAGATCTATGTGACTCCCGATGTAAAATTTAAGTAAGGGATAATGTACAGTAAGGGGGTCATTACTGTGAAATAAATCCTGACATGGTGATGCAGGCAGGGGATACTGATGCGCCCTGAAGGGGTTTATTTCATAATAATGACATGCTTACTGTACATTATCCCGCGTATTACATGGCTACATATTTAAAAAATCAATAATTTGCCACAAAATAGTCTGTGGCTCCATCCAAAATGCCATATAAACATACAGTTAAGTATGCTAAAACAGTACGCAAGATTTTTTAGTATGTCTGAATTAAACTGTAGCATGAAACCAGTAGTACATGAGATGAATACTTTCCATGCAAAAATTACAGTATGCAATCACTGGACACTACACTGTAATAAATATAGCACAATGCAATGTTATAGTGATAACAACACAACAACATAACAGACTAAGGCGGACCACGAACAAGCTCTGGCAACAACATCAATGACGCTTCGATTTAAATGAAAATAATGTTTCACTTGCTCGGTGTAATAGATTTTTAAATGAGTTCATTCTTGGTATGGGTTACCATGGTCACGTGTCTCCAACCGGCAGGAGGCTCTCAGAAAGTAATGTGATACACGCTTAGCAGTGTGTCTAAAAAGGCACACAATACTGTGTATTTACACAAAAATATGTCAAATGATAGTACACATTTTGTGTTTGTAGTGCATAATATGTGAGTTAGGATGCAGCATATGATCAACAGTCCGTAACAATGGTCTGTTATTCATAGCAATGGCTGAAATAAATGACATTAGAATGCCGTAACTGACCAATCAGAATCGAGTGTTTAACAAAGCTGTGTTATAACTAAAAGTATAAAAGTTACCCTGGTAATGGCACCATTTCTTCTGAAATTAAAGTAAGTTTTGTTGTACAAAAATTGATTCCATCTTTCCAATGACCTTTAACTAAGACCCACACAGAGCAGAAGGTCCAAGCCTTTAAAGCATATTTGCTTCCACAACATTAAAAGTTGGATGAAACGCAACTTTTTACAGTCGAATGAGAATATTATTTAGCCCTGCAGCCTCTGTCAGTGCCCAGAGCTTGGATCTGTTATCCACCGATGTCAGGCCACATGGCAAATACCTCGGGGTAATATTTGCGCTCTGAAGTTTGACAAACAGAGCAGCTCAGTTGTGAAATCTTGCTTTTTCCAATTAAGGATTATCTCCAAATCAGCCCCTGCCTGTCTTTTATTAATATCCTCTGGGCTACAACTATTTTCAGGTATTGATTATTGTTCAAATGTAAAAAAAAAAAACACCACATTACACCAATACTAGGCTCTTTACACTTGTTCCAAGCTCTAAAATTCTGTTGTTTGTCTTCAAACCTCTGCACGCTCTCTGAAAACTTCCCCCACAGCAAACTACAATCCCCCGCAGCATTGCTGGGCTCCTCAGATCCTCCCACTGTGGACTGCTGGCTATCTGGACTCAGCTGAAAAAGTCTGCTGATACGCCTTTCTCCACAGCAGCACTGAGAATGAAACAGTCTCCCTGAATACATAAGGTTGGTTCTCTGGTGTATTTAAATCATCTTTATACCTGGTTCGACTCCCTTGCAGTTTGTACTGTTTGACCTGATTGTTTCAGCACTTGCAGTCCTTTTTAGCCATGAAGAAGAAACAGACATGTCCTAATACGGAATGGCAACATATTTTATTCAGAAAAACAGGCAGAAGTTGCAAATAGGGCATAAAAATTCTGAATTCTTCTCTCCTGCTATTTATCCCTAACCTTTCTTTTTTATTTCTTGCAATCCCTCCGCTCTTCTTCCGTGTGTAACTTTAGAAAACAGGATGTTTGGATTTCCATGGCTCCTTCTTAACTGCTCTGATGTGTGTCCAACAGACAGAAAACCACATCGCCAGCCTGTCAACACACACAGTCCTCTCCCTCGGCCTGCGAGCTGTCTCAGAAAAACATAAAATTCTGCTTTTGCCTCGTTGTACTTTTTGGACAGCTAGAGGTGATGGCGGAGGAAAGCTGGTATCCTCCATGTAGGTACAGTGCAGTGGAGTACTTTCTGACTGGCTGCTGTGAGTACAGGCAGGTAGTTTTGAAAATGCAGTCAACTGGCTGAAAGTCACTGTCTGTGGAACCTCATTTGACATTTGGGCGAGTTTTACTATTTCTGGACTTGTCTGCTCTCAAACTTAACCCTGGGCAAGCCCGATTTCCTGCCTTTTAAGTTAACTTATGAAGCATCACAGGATTGAGACTTGGTGGGAGTAAAGGCCACATTTTCTCTGCACTCCCACTATCCTCAAATGTCCCCTTCTAGCAGTCAATGCAAAAATAAAATGTTGTAAAATGTTGCCCCAAACCATATCACATTTATCTTGGTATAGTAATTTATTCACACCAGGGAGATTACAGTGGAGGCTTTAAAGAGCACTCAAATGAAATTCTGAAATGTGATTTAAATGGGTAGCAAGAAAATTGGCGTACTTAAAAAAAACTTTCTCTTAAGACCAAATACTCCAATTTGGATGAGCGAAAAAAAAAAAGAAAAAGAATGAAGGATATTTTGAAAAATAACAGCACATACCAACCTCAACTTAATACACTGTAGCTTGGCTCATCTTAATCGGGGCTGTTTGTGTCAATAGCTCTGCAGGGCACAGAAGAATCTATTTTTGATTCACAGTATTAAAAAATCTGAAGCTGCTTCACTTCTGTCTCTCTTCGTACCACTGGGTAATATCCACTGGTTGAACTGTGTTGATTTCTTTTTATTACAACCAACAAATGATAAAAAAGTGAAAGAAGGTTCAAATCAGAATGAAAAGTACAACATTAACCTTCTCAGTCACAGACCAAAAATTCTGTTATATTTCAATTTTCTTGTTAAGAAGAGTGAGAGCTTTTTAAATTGAAGAATATTTTGATTTATGATGGATTATGTACATGTAGAATTTAGTTTTGATAAGAAAAAATGCATTTTATTTTAATTATTAAAGTCTCAAATTGTAATAGCTCCTTACCGAACAGTCACACAACCAGCAAGTGAAATCTGTGAGGTTTATTGTGTAACTGACAGCGACTAAGGCCTTACAACAGCCTCATAACCACTAATTAACACAATTAAAATAAGGAAAGTGCAACAACAAACAAACTGAAGTCACACCTAGAATAATCATCTCTCTGCTATTAAGAAAAATGGGAATCAACCAAACTTGTGCACTGTGTGTGGAGGTGTTGCTTGCCATTATAACACGCAAGGATGGGTTCCAACGAAGCAAGATAGCTCTTTTTTCTCATAATGGCCAGGGCTATTGACGTGCTGATTGCTGGAGAGATTGACCAATTGGATCCAACTGCAAACCCTGCTTAAACAGGGGACAGAACACCAGTTTCTGCTGGAATTGATATGTGGATGAGAACTCAAGATTACAGAGATACTGAGAAACGAACTGCTTGTAGTAATGAATGGTCTTTGATACCTTGGCACTTACAATGTGCTACAGTACGCATTCAGCAGCACAGGACGTTCATAGCGGAGCTGTTTTATCAGAGAACATCTGATGACTGATTTGTCCAGTAAGATTAGATCAGAGTGGCTCTTGAAATACAATTCAAAGAGCTTAGGTGGTAAAAAAAAAAAAGTCCCATTTCAAGGGGCTTACTATAGTGTTTTCACCTACATCACTGTTTTGTCAGTGGGTGTGTTGGAGGTACTGGAATGTAAACAACAGACACACTGAATATTCAATTTAGGCCGACTTTAGGCTGCGTAAGCTACGAAGAAGTTTAGGAAAATGTGGAAGCTGCTAAAACTTACAGAGAAGGACTAGGTCAGCAGGAAAGGGCGCAATATTTTGAGAAAGTAAGGTTAATAGGTGGCTGCCAGAGAATTAAGACAACTTTTAATAACTTTAATAAGTGCTGGATATATAATTATGCCTGACATGTGGTTGACCTCAGAGGCCTCAGAGCCCTTCAGATTAGAGTGTTCACATTTTGTCTTAGGAGAGGCAGCCTGTCTGGTCCACACATATCTTGAGCCTAGGATAAAGTCCTTAATGGCTTTTGTGTCACTGACATCGTCGCTTACATAATGTAGTGTCCTCTCATCTAGTGTCATTGTGATACGTGATTCTGTATGACGTGAGACATGCTGGATAAAAGTGAGTCTTTTATATCTTTAAGCTTTTGGTATGAACTGTGCCCATGCGAACACGTTGCACCAAGATCTTCTCTGTCGACACACTCATATATTCAAGTAAGTCTGTAAGTGAATCTTACCAGGAGTAAAAGTTTTTCTTCAGCGCCGGTGTAGATCTATATGAGCGGTTTCCTTTTTCTCTGAATGGCACCAAACAATTTTCCCTTCTATTTCCTATCAGGACATGAACTACCTCATTTTTCGTAAAGTCCATACTCAGCTGAAGACCTTGCGAATTCGGTTGTTTATGCTCAGTGCCTTCAACATGTGACCGACCGAACACTCTATGATGCCTAAAAGTTGTGACAAGTGTTAATTGTTAAAAAAAAATTCACGTAGCCTATTTCAACTTTGAGAAATTCCTTAAAGCAACAAGTTTTTGTCACTGAGACGCTGCCGTGATGATTCAGATGTCACAGTCCATTGCCACACAGGTACATTAGCAGAATAAGCTCTTTGATTACAAACCAGTCAATGACCCTTGAGAAGAGGCCCAGACATGCTGCCCCCTCAGTGCTTCAGTGACAAACGACGCAGCCACCAGCCAAGGCTAACCAGACTCAACATTCATTTAGGCTTGTCCACAGGCAAATGGAGGACATGACACTTTCTGATTACTTTATATTGACTCGTCTCTCTTAGCCTGGAGAAACGGAGTCCAAAGAGGCCACTTTAACAAAAAGCTACACTCCGGGGCTTACTGCTAGACACTACATCTAGAGCAGAAATTTGTTAAGTTAGCCCAACTGAGAGGTAACTGTCCCTTAGTGTTTTCAACCATCTCTGTCTACATGAGGTAGGTGATTAAGCCAAAATCTAGTGAGGTAGAGTAGTGGCATGACTGGAAGACACTCATCTCCATAAAGTTATGTCCAAAATGTGAATAATTCAGTATTAAAACACACCTGAGGCTGTAAGATGAATTGCAAATTAAGAGACAATTTTACACAATACGTGGAACAAGTTGAAAAAATAGTGCTGCATTTTGAAATAAAAAAAAAAATCCATCAACCATGGCGCATGTTCTATAGTGCAAGGTGCAAGTGCATGTCCAATTCCACTTTTACTGGCCAAATGGCGCATAATTTAAGTGCAATGTAAGGTGCAAGGCATTCACGGGTTACATTTAGTCTCTTCATTTCCGTGTTGTTGGCTTAATATGAATTAAACCAGTCAGAGCATCATCTCCCGTTCCCTTTAAAAGCAGTGTGCCGGCATCTGATGCATTGCTATTTAAGTGGCACATTCAGGAGTTGCTGGAAGGACCCACTTTCAATGCAAATGCAGGTTTATAGCAGTTTTGTCTGCACTAAGGGCCGTGTATGTGGTCCCTGACAAGCAGACCCTCTGCCTCCGCCACCTTCCAATCCTCCCATCAACAACTCCATTTGCCTGCATATGAGCAAATGCACCAATATGTGCTGCTGTGTGTCCATGTGTGTGTAACAACCAGTGTACACACATTGTGATCCTGTCTATCTAGGTGCATCTTACTATATGAATAATGCTGCACCATTAACTTTAGACAAGTTTTTGTTGGTCAATGGTACAATCACTTTCTGCTGCCTCTAGATAGCGATACATCAGTCAGTGTGCCAGACCACACCTCATTTTAAGACCAGCAAGTACATTTGCCATTGACACTGCGTCAATCTGAAACTAACAATGATAGTTGTGTTGTGCCGTATGCCACTTTGCACCAGGTGCAAAACAGGATGCTACAAATGTCTTTATAGTCAGCATTACTCACTTTCAGAGGGTTACATAAAAATGTACAGTAAAATTACACAAACAACTTGTGATCTAAAATAAATTAGTAGTCTTTCAGACGGGCATAATTTTCAAAACATAAAATAATGACATGCAAACAAAACTTCATCCTTGCTGACAAATTTGCAAAATTGCATGCAGCATCCTAAAATGCTAAAACATCTTGTAAAAGAATTTTTCTGTCTAAAATGAGTGCAGTCAGTACTAATTAAGATCTATAATATAAAAGCATTTCTTTGCTAAATGTTCTGTATTTAGCACAGCAAGTGCGTATGCACAGCTGCTAAGTACATCATAAGCTTGAAGGGTTTATTGCAAACAAGCACACACACACAAACACACACACACTCTTTGCTCTTCAGTTTTAAAGACGTGAAGTACACACTTGTAAGTTACTCTGAAAAAGTCTCATACTCCTGGGGATTTATTTTAAGTGGCAGCAGTTTGTTCTTGATACTTCCCCACATATTCTGTGCAATATTTTATTCTCAGGTCCCACACACCTCACAGTCCACACATGTGCCATAATAAAAAAAAATTTAAATCTATATCCACTCCACCAGTCTTGGTACACGTTAGCAGGCATGAACAAGTCTGTGGCTGTGAACGCTGAATACATAAGGGCCCACAGGGGCCGGTGGATGCCTTCTCCTCACACCACCTTTGATTACTGCATATCTAACCTTCTGACCCGCCGACACTTTGATCAGGCCGGGCTCTAAGATGCTGGATGTGTGCGCCCGCTCCTGCTGCCTATACACACTCTCTCCATCATGCTCTCTGACACTAAATTATAGATTATGGTGTGTGTGTATGTGTGTGTGTGTGTGTGTGTGTCGGAGAGAGGGGTTAGGAGTTCTTTCAGTGGTGGTTAAAGCTGTGAGGGGACATGCTCAAAGAGCATTTTTCTCTGCTCTGCATAGTAATTTCCCTGCACCTCAGAGCCTAGTGGAGCTCATGTGCACGCTGACAGCAGAGTTTCCATTAAACGATCGGCATATGCTTGCACATACTGTGAGCTTTACACTGCATGTGGATTTTATATATCTCGCCACTAAAAAAGCAGCAGCGCTATTTTGTTTATCTCTGCATACATTTCATTGCAGCTCCGCCAGCTCGTAAACTGTGGAGGACACATTATAGACGGATGTGCCAGCTGTAAGACGTGCCTCTCATCAGCTCTGTAAACTCTGCAAATGGCTGGCAAAGCCCCACCACGATTTCAAACAGAATTCACTAGATTTCACTGAGACTTTTATGGCTACTGCATACTGAAATAAACACAAATGAATAATCAAGAGGGCATGAAAAATACATCTATATAAGCTACATGCTCTGTATCCACAGATGGATATGGAAACTCTCTTGGCAGAAACGAGCCAGTGTACACAAACACACACAAACATGCACTCCTGCACTCTGTCACTTGTTAGATAATGTTAATGTCAGAGACACAGACAAAGACCAAACAGTAAAAAAAAAAAAAAAAAAAAAGAAACTAAAAAAATGCAACAAGCCTATGAAGATATTTCAGTACGGTTAACAGAAAAGGGACAACAGGGAGAGCAGCGAGAACATCTTCTAACATCTGGATTACATAACGCTGCAAGTTAATCTTACCTCAGGCAGCCCTTTGCCATACACTGTACAAATGGTAGCAGTAATCCTTGAGTGATTGCAGCATGGCTACATTTAAAACTTCACTTAAAGGGCTTTTCTCTCTTTTTTAGGCCTTTCTAATTAATCATGAGCTGGGATTCCCTTTGGTTCATGTTAAAAGCGCGTGTGTTAGGCTTTTAGCATGATAAGGAGGGGAAGATGTTAGGATTTGATGGCAATAGTAGTGGAAAACAGTCTGAGAAGGGTGTTTTTGAGAATCATCCAAGTGTTATATTCTACAGTTAAAAGGTCTGCAAACAAATCTGTCTCTCAGTATCCTGATACGCAAAAACATCGAGGCAGCTAGTCGTCTTCTTCATGACTGGAAATAATGACCTAATATACACTTATTAGGCAGAGGTCTGGGATCCAAAGACCTCTGTGCCTCGAGAGGATCCAGACTATAAAGTCAGACTACTGGCGGAAACCTCCACAGTTCCAGTGTTGGAGAGATTCATTATCTTATCAGATGCATATATTAAGTCACAATGCCTCTCTGAGTCATGTAGCCAGTGTGTGGGCAGTTAAACTGAAAAATAAAGATAAAACACGGTTTCTATATGAAGCAGCAGAGAATGTTAACGGCGGTCCACCCAGGAGCTCAGTTTCACTGGAGTGAAACAATAAAGCATTTTGAAAATGGATTTATTATACTGTTTACAGGGAGACACTTAAGGGGCACGAGATAAAAGCTTTGCCTGTACCACATGTGCAGGACCAGTCAGGCACTCACGAGAAAACGGTGGTGGGTTAAGACAAAGTTTATGAGCTAGAGCCAAATCCTTGAAAAAGCAGTTTAGTTGGGTTGCGTTAGAGGATGTGGGCAATATTCCAACTACGTATTGTGCAGTTTGTCATAATTTTGAGAACCTGTGGATAGAACGGAGCCGTTTTCAAAGGCAAGTCAAGTTTCCAAAAAAACGCCGCTGGAGTGCCATAACAAGAGCTAACAGCATCTTGTTTGCGTGACAGCTGAGAGGGCTGCCGACAGCTCCTCCTCCAGGCCTTGCCAGTGAACGAAACGTTAAACCCTGAGACAAGTCTGGTAAATTTGTGGCATTTTATGTGAATATAGGCTATAATTACATCTGATTTGCTCAGATTATGTCAAACGCGTAAGCCATGAGAGGCAGGTAATTATTGGCTATCATATTCGCTGAAACAAATCCATATGGTGCAATCTGGATATGCCAAAAAACAAATTTAGGTTGGCAGTCTGAACAAGGACAAAGACAACATTGTTAAAGGATATTAAAATTTCTGCAGCTTGTGTGTTTGATGAACATGCACCTTTTCAAGCTGTTTTCTAGAATGAAGTGAACACATTTGAGCTGAAATAATTAGACTCACAGAAAAATAATTACTATTGCTAATAACTAGAAAATATTTGGATGATTAATTAATGATTTCAGTCTTTTTTTTTTTTTTTACCGCAAAAATGTGAAATATTCCCCTCCAGCTTCTGAATTATTAAGTCTTAAGTCTTAAGTGTCAATTATGTGAATATCTTTGGACTTTTGGAGTCTTGGTCAGACAAAACAAGCAATCTGATGACTTAATCTTGGGCTTTAAGAGAAACGTAATGAATATTTTTCATTATCTTTACCAATTACTTGAGAAAATAATCAGAAGATTAATCAGTAATGAAAATTTCAACCATTTTCAGCTCTTGTTCCTGATAAAAATTTCATTATGATTTTTGGTGAAACAGAAAGTCCTGAAACTCCTCTTCTCTGCCTCACTGTATGTACTGTCATTTCATATTTTTTGCAAAATATTACTTCAGTATTTCATTGGCTCCGACTGTCTTTCAAGTGCTGTACATGCATTATGCAACATCCATGTTTGGCAGCGCTAACAGCTCACTGCTTTGTTCCAATATTGCTCCGCATGCAGCTTACATTACAGGACATAATATTATGGTATAATACACTTGTTTTTCAGCACGACACTTCTCCTCCTATTCTCCCAACAAATGCAGTTTTTATTAGATTTTATATGAATTGCAGCGTAAGTTGGGGGTAAATCTGACAAATAAAATGGAAATACAAACTGAATTAATTATAAAGGAGTTCCCATAAGAGGGTGTTTATACTGTTAGTTGGCTTTACAATAAGTCATTGTAGCCTCATTATTTGGAACAGTAAAAAACAATGTGATACAGACTACAGGCAGGAAGTATTGGGGCCAAATATGTCGCTTCCTGCCATAAGAAAAGAAACAACCAGCGGGACACAGATATGTAGGAATATTTAACATACATCATATTTGTTTGTTTGTTTGTTTTGCCATGTTGTTATTGTATTAGTGGTTGCCTTGTAGGGATAAGAAAACAATTATATAGTATAGTACTACATACTAAATGTCGTGCTGTGTGCTATATGTATACAACATAGTACTAACATTTCTTTTTTCATTCTCATTCCTATTGCTGTAATTACAATTGAATTTCTCAAATAATTTATTTAATTGAATAATAACTTGATTACTTACAAACCCATTTCCAAAAAAGTCGAGGTGTTGTATAAAACGTAAATAAAAACAGCATGCATTTATTTGCAAAAAGTATTTTACCTATATTCAATTGAATATTGTACAAGGACAAAACTCTGCAACATGTTCCAAAAAAGTGTGGACAGGAGCAGGTTTACCACTGCAATACATCGCCTTTTCTTTTGACAACACTCAGTAATTGTTTGGGAACTAATTGTTGAAGTTTTGAAAGTTAAGCTCTTTCCCAGTCTTGCTTGATATACTACTTCAAGTGCTGAACAGTCGGGGTTCTCCGTTGTCATATTTTTCAATGGGAGACAGGTCTGAACTGCGGGGAGGCCGGTCTAGTACCCAAACTCTTTTACTACAAAGCCACACTGTTGTAACACTTCAGAATGTGTCTCGGCATTGTTTCTCTGAAATGTGAACGGGCGTCTCTGAAAAAGACACCATCTGGAAGGCAGCACACATTGTTCAAAAACCTGCACCTTTTAGCATCAGTGCGGCCTTCACAGATGCTGGCTTTTCAAGTAAGCGCTGGTAACAATCTGGATGATCTTTTCTCTCTCAGAGGGACACATCGTCTGTCATTTCTGTAAAAAATCTGAAATGTGGCCACAACACGCTGCATCAGTCCATCTCAGATGAGCTGTGGTCCAGAGAAGGGTTGTATTTATTTATTTTTTCATTTGCATCTGTTTTATTTTATGAACTATTGCTTTTTACGTTATTAATAAAGCATGTGTGGCACTGTGTACTCGTTCATAATATGTGTATCTCTTTAAAAAAAAATTTTTTTCACATACTGTCTTTTTCCCATGAGGCATGAGAACTGGATTTTGCCAAAACATAAACTAAACTACAGTAAAGTGCAATGGAAATAATCCCAGACAAGAATTTTGCTGCAGTGCAGGTTAAGACACTCTTGTTTACCCAATATATTACAACACTGTAGTATCATCACCACACCTTAATATGTGTTAGGAATATAGAAACACATGCTAGCCTTTATCGTCGATTTTAACTGTGACAAAAGCGGAGGCAGATGTGCTACCCTTTTAGTGTCGAAAAAGACCTTATGAATAATTAATTCCGGATCATGCAGATGAGGGGCTGACTGCTTGATGAGCGCTTGCAAAGTGAACAGATTATTCTCTGAGTCACCCACCGTGAATTCAACAGTCTAAGCTCCCTCTCTCAGTCAAGGTCACTGTGAGCTCAACACAGCCGGCATCTAAAATTCTTCTGATGTCTTCAAAGAATTGACCCCGACCTCCATATACTGCGCACAGAATGCTTTTCCTAAACAGGTCAGACGAAGGAATTGTTGTATAATGCCTGATGAAAACGCATAAATAAAGCAGAAATATTGTGACCTTGCAAGCTTGAGGAAAACTAGAACAACATCAGCTCCTCTCTGGTAATAAGAAAGCCACGACCAACCTGCCTCAATAATAATGAATAAAATGCTCAAATGTTCACAATCTCTATTGACAGAACATCTTCTGGTCATACACTGTTGTTACGCTCATGAAATAAAGCTGTTTTTTTTTTTTTTTCAAAGCTAAATCAACACGAATCCTCAAACACATCAAAATTTAATGTGTTTTTGTTTGATCAGAGATTTTTTTTTCAGTCTGTGCACTGTGAAGTTGACTGAATTTGGAAGTGATAAGTGGATAAGTTGAGGTTACTTTGTAATGATTCAAATCAAATAAACTTTCCCTGCCAAATAAACAAAATCATATCTATTCAGCTGCACTTGACAATATCTCAAGCTCATGGAAAAGGGTTCAATATTAAGTTGAACCGGCAACTTTTTGAACAAAGATTTTCATTATATGTGTTTTCTCGAAATTATATGGGTCTCAGGGGAATTCTAACTCTCAGACAATGCATGCTGGGAAGGTTGCAAAGACTGAACTTTATACAGTGCATTAATTCAAATCATCATCTCAAGTTGAAAATACTGCGAGTTAGAAGAACTCAGGTTTGTTAGTTTTGAACTGTTCAGAAAATGAATACTCAAAATTAATGACACATGGATATTTACATTAAGTTAATGAAAAAGGATTACTTGAGTCCTCTAAATTCCTGTATGATTTTTTTACAGTATGTTTTAGAGAAAAGTGTCACCAGATCCTTGGAGAAAAATGAACACTGTTAATTATTAAAACCTTAGTGGCACATAAAAAGACTCACACGCATCTTTCCTGTGATCACTGGTTCTACTCCTGTACGTTTAACCTATTCAAGTCTAGAGCTGCAAAGAATTGTTAGTTTGATCTAATTAATCTTTTAAATTACTTTTCAAGCAAATATGCATTTGCTGGTTGCTGGTTCCTGCTTCTTAAATGTGAGAATTTGCTAACTTGTCATTTTTGAAGAGTCTCTGGGTTTTAAACTGTTAGCTGGGCAAAAAAAAGTAAAATAATGAATTTGGGTCATGGGAAATTGTGATGAACATTTTCCACAATTGTTCTGACACTGATCCAATAATTGTGAAAACAATCTGCGCATTAATCTATAATGAAAATAACTGTTAGTTGCAACCCAGTTCATGTTGTGTAAGACAGTAAGCCAAAAAAATACTTAAAACACGTAATTCATTACTCATCTGAACACTGCATTTTATTTCTAATCCCCTTCTTTATTAGTGCTCTGGGTAGCCCTGTAATCTAGTATCATTGTCAATCATTACTGTAACAGTGTTGTGGGTACATGGCAGCCATTTTGAGCGAAGGTCAGGCATCTGTTGCACAGAGATTAAGGAGGATCAGAAGATCACAAATGCTTTCAATCTAGGTTTCATGAGGGAATGAAATGACCTCCCTCTATGGGACTTTTAGCTCAATCACACATGAAGTCTTTATACGAGTGGCCCCATACGTCGCATCCCTCCCCGTCCCCGTCCCCTCTCCTCTCCATGTCTCTCTCCTCTCTGGAGCTCATTTGTTTTAGCGAGGGTAGAGCACTTAACAGTCTCTCCAAAAAGCCTCTCCAAACATAAAAATGTGAATACAGCAGGTTTAGCTCATGAGTGCTTACCTGTGAATTACCATTTTCCCCCCCTGAGACACTACAGATGTGCCAAAGGTGTTTGGTCCATTGAAAACTCTGACAAGCCACATTCTTAACACTGTTTTTATGTATTTTAACAAAGGCAGTACAGTCCATTTTATGAAAAGCTGAACACTTCCACTGGAGCAAACACGACTTATTGGATCCTGGCATTTGTTCTATGTGGTTTTTTTATCTGATATGGAAATAAAATTTAGTCGTTGGCATCCTCTAAAACAGACACAGACACAGTGGTGGAGGCCAACGCTTGGCACAAATTCTGTCATTACTTTTAATCAAGCGTTTTGGCTGCTAGTTTTACTCCAATAAATCCAAGCAAAAGTTTACCAATCTGCTGACTACAAAAAGAAATATAATAGTTAACGGCATTACCAGTTTTAATAATAGGTAATGATTGTAATGAAATTACAAAAGCAAATTCTCTTTGCTGCTTTTATATACACTCCAGAAGAAGGTCAACTCCAGAGCAGCCACCATAAAGCTGGCAGGGATCAGTGTCTTGCTCAAGGATGCTTAAGCAGGGTGAATGCTTACCAACACAGAGGCTTAAACCCCAGATCTTCCAGTTGAGGGATGGTGTCCCTTTCACGATGGCACCCTGCCATCTCTAAACACCATGCATCAGGCCTGGCTACAGTGGCTTCGGCCTTACAGATAATTCTGCTGGTGCATTTGAAGTCCGGTTATCTGCAGTAAGGCTGCAGCAAAGTTGCCTTGTGCAACGTACAAAAGGTCTTTAACTTAAGGTGTTTTAGCACAGAAAGAGAGCTCTGCAGCAAAAATGCTATTTTCTTTGTATCGTTCAAACAAGTGAAGGTGTTTTATAATACTAATCCAAATACAAATGAAAATCCTAACCTTTAAAAGTTACCTTTGCATTTAAATGAACTGAAGAAATGATTACTATAGCCATAATCCCTACTTTGACTTGGACTACTGCACAATCAAAACCGCTATAGTTGCAGTCGTTCCACATACGGTGTACAGTAGTGAGGTAGTGTAAGGTGAGCCGGATAGTAAGATGACCTACCTGCACTTTCACTGAAATTAAAACTCTGAATATGACACCATTTATAGATTTTATCAATCAAATGACTAAGCCAGCGTTAAAGTTGCTTTGTGTAGGACATTCGCCTCAGTATTTTCTGTTATCGCTGGAATTGTTTCATGGTCACAAAACACCAGACAATCTGTAATTTACTTAATTCTTTGTGTGTCTCTCTGTGCTTTAAGGATTTATTCATGCCTGGTCCTGATTTGTGCAGCTCAGCTAAGAACTTACAGTACTGTATCATGCTGCTGCATATTTTTAATGATTATGAAAGTTCATTTTGGGAGATTACTTGCGGGATGTTTTTTTTAGCATTATTTCTTTGACTTTCAAACTTGTCGGAACAGTCACTGACTTTTGATTTCTGCTGTACACAAACAATAAACAACTAATCAGGTAATTAATTGATCTGAGATTGGCAGATTTAATCCCAGTGCACTGCAGAAAAACATGCTGGAGCAGGGTAAATACAAGGAGAAATACTAATTAATTCAATTTCTGAAAGTAACAGTGTAAAGGAACTGCAGTGAACTAAGAAAGTGTGTGAAAAATTAAATACAGTTAAAGACATTTTTCACAGCAGCAATTTTGACATTTGACAACTTAATAATAATAATTAAGGTCCCCTTCATTTGAGTCAAACAGAGACAGGGTGCTGCTATTGTGCATATTGGCTCACTGGAGAGGCTCCGGACCTCAGAGGAGAAATCTGTAATATATTTACTGAATATTCATAAAAATGACCATGTCAGCAGAAAATTTAGGCGAGATTAAGGAAACATGATAAATTGAAATACTCGCTACTACGATGACACTTTGTCGCTTGCTATTGTCAAATGACATTGATGCTCTGGCTCATAAACAGCCTATCCTATTTCTTGATAATGGAGCAGCCAATCATTTAACAGGTGTATTGTACAGTTGCACCACTAACATGCAACACAAAAAGACAAACAAAGTGTGAAGTGAGAAAATGAGTGCAGATGGTGAGGAAACTGTTCACAAAAACAGACAGGTCAGCTCTCCAGTATTTAATGTTGTATCACGGTGAGAACACATATTTATCCTTATTTATTTGAGTGTAAATTTATCACCCAGTCCTGCTGCAGGGAAAAAACATCTGTTGTGTTGCAGGTCTTCTGGGTCGTTCTTTGGTTCTGAGGTGGTGCTGAATGGACAGCTCCTGCAAAGTGCACTCAAGATAGCCTACAGTACATCTTCAATATGCTGCAGTGTAATTATTGTTGAAGTGCTTTTTATTATCATATTATTATAGCTATTACTCGAATGTTGATTGTAAGAAGTGCCAAAGTTGGCTAATCTAATCTCCCTTTGTCTCTCTTGCTTGATAATAGCTCATCGCCTGCTCACTCTTCACTGTCGTCGAATGAAACTCAGTGTGTTATTTCTGCATCCTTAATGTGATGTTGTGCAGCACACGTGGCTGTTTTTCAACGTGACGGAGTATGCCTTGCGTGCGACTTGCATGACTTTTGATTATGTTTGACATTTCCTTTGATTTGTTGTGTCACATTGCGTGACCCACTATAAACAAAAAAGTCAACCAAACTGTAAACAAAACACTGCTACTTTTGCTTGAGGTGATACCGTTTTCTGGAAGGGGGGTGGAAGGACGTTCCACTTGACATATTTGTGTAAACCTGCACTGATGTGTTAACGCTGGCTGTTTTTCAATGACTCCTTTGTTACCCCAAAGCACTTTTATCACGTTTAGTCAGATTTCATCACTCTATTTCCTTGCTAGAACCGTGTTGTAGGTTATTTCTTTGCACTTATATGCAATGCATACATCTTACAATCCAGAAATACATGTTCTGATGATACAAATGCACTTTTTGCACTACAGGCCACAGCTTTAAGGACTGAATGTGCAGAATGTGTCTTGGTATTGTGTTGCCATCTCTGAAAAAGACATTGTCTGGATGGCAATATATGTGGATGTGCAATCTGGATGGTCCTTTCCTAGTCCTTTGTTGCGCCTATCCCAACTTTTTTTGAAACGTCTTGCAGGCATCAAATTTAGAAGTGTTTATTTACAAATAAACAAATATTTTAGGGTCAACTTTTTTTGGAATTGGGGTTGTATGTAAATGCACTTCCATTCTTTAAAACATACAGTATAAAATTGTGGTGGCATAATTTGGCTTCTGCTGTTCATATCAATGAGATGCAGGATGCCCTTGAGGTTAGCGGGGTCGTCCCCCGACATGGGGGTGAGCTCAATACCAGAGGAAGTGACTGAATTAGAAAGGAGGCCACACAGGGCAGTCTATCCAATTAGCTACTTCAGCCAGACGCATATCATGGCAAACACAATTGAAATAGGCATACTGGCTCGATATAAAGTAACATTCCTGCACAATCAGGAAGTCATTTCATATTACTGGGCGAGGCAAAAACAAGGCCCCCCCAGTGGAAACAGAGTGACCGAAATTATTCATCCTGCTGCCATTCACCCTCAAAGATGAATGGCAGTACAAGCAATGGAAGCTAGCAGCAGCAATAGCTGATACCAACAGCTCGTTTTAAGCAGCAGACGTGAAAGGATATTTAAGGAACTGCACCTCAACAGAGGTGTTGCCAGTTATTCTGGCTGATTAGGCCTCTGCTCAGGCTGAATGCGAGCGAAGCTATGTTGGGAATAGATATTTTTTCACGGCAGACTTTTTGACACATTTTGACGCGAGAAACACAGATGTGACTACTGCACAGCTGTAATAACATTAATTATTCAATTTCAGTGCCACTGTAAGTCAGAGTGAGTCAGCATGCAGAGTAGCAGTGGCCCTGGTACTTCTAAAACTAAGTGGAATGCATCCACTGATAATGATAATAACTTCACCTGTTGTGTCTTAAATGAGGTCACTTAAATATACGTACGTACAAGTATGAAGGAGAAATGTGATATATTTACTGTATTAAATATATCATCAGAGATCAAGGAAACATGCTAAGTTGAGGTATTTGCTTCTGCGACAACCAGGCTGCAGTCAGCGTGTTCTCCTTTGAGACTGTTTTTGTTAAGGCCACACTGCCCATTTGACATTTATTCACTTGACACCGATCAAATTAATAGCGCCATCAGTCATAAGAAATCAATACAAATCAATCTACAATCTTTTAGAAGGAGTAGAAGCTTATAAAGGTTAAATTGAGGAATATGTTAATAGAGTCTGGCAGGTAGTACAACAGGCAGTCACTGGATGCAAACTCCAGGGTGTGTATTTTCAGAGCAGTGGGCTTTTGTTTTTGGAATAAGAAGTCTGGGGAGGATAAAGTGGGAGAAACAACTCACTCTGTTTTAAATTTTGAAAGCAGTACCTATTTCTAAATGCGAGGATGTTACATAGTTCACCTTTAACTGAATGACTAGACAAATTAATAAATAAAAAGGCAGGGACACAATGAATATTCACAGAGACTGGTGAAGTGTGACCTTTACAGGAATAGTTCAGATTTTTTTAAGTGGGTTGTATGAGGTACATGTCCATAGTCAGTGACACATCCCCAGTTTCTAAAAGCAGCAGGTGTACTATGTAAGAAGCTAAGCAATGTATTGCTGTGGACAGGGTCAGCTGCAAAAAAAAAAAAAATAAGGCCTGGCTACTTATCTCAGTATCAATTGAGTGCATGACATATTTAGAATATTTTCACAGCTTTAACTGAACATCAAACAGCCTTTTCCAACAGGGAACTGTCATATAAGAGAAATATCACTCTTGGCTTGGTGACTTAAAGTAAATTCAAACTAACCAACCACAGTGAAATTACTATTTTTGCCAAAGGAGTCTAGTTGCTTTTATTTGGCTTTCAGTATATAATGGCGGTTTCCCAACAGAAAAGGCTGTCTGATGACAAGGTGAAGCAGTGAAAATATTCTAAATGTGGTGTTCACTTCAACTGATGTGTTTTTCTGTCAGGTGGGACATTTTTTCGGTGGCTAAAACGTGTTTTGCTGCTGGCCCTGTCCACAGCAGCACATTGCTTATTCCTACACCAGGACTCCTGCTGCTCCTCCAAACCGAAGGCGTGACGACCGCCATCTACTGTAGATAATATACCGACTTTTGATAAGTACCTCATACAACACTTTAAAAAAAACCTGTCTGGTTCTATGCTGCTTTTATGCACTTCTTGTAAACCTTTCCACGTGAGAAGCAGTCAGACTATCCTTTGACTGGATGCATAGGCACCAGCCAGTGAGTCATGTGAGATTATAGCCTCAGTGGCACAAAAAGGAGTAAAAAAAGAAAAAATAATAAGAGAGGTAGGGAGTTTTGTCGATTAGGCAGACACACACGCACACACACACACACCAAAATGAGCCAAACTGAGTGACAACACCTGTGTGGGTGAACCATCAGTGTGTGGGGCCTTTAAATAGATTACATAGGTAAATGTGTGTGTGGGCGTGAAGATGGCATTTGAGATCAGCCGACGCTCAGCTGATACGGATGGCGTCAATGACTGTGTTCCTACGCTATGAGCTCCATTTGCTTCCTCATCTGTTCAGTCCTCTTTCTCTCTCCACTCTGTGACCTGTGAATCGATCAAGGTCCACCATTACGGAGAACGTTCCAATCAGCTAAACGCGGCTCAGAGGAGACGAGGGAGGGAAGACAGAAGACGTTTCCACGGGATCTCAGAGGGAAGATGCACAGTTGCATCCTGTGCAGAAGTTGTTGGGGGTTTTTTTTCCCTTTACTGTTGTTAAGAGCAACGCCACTTCATTGAGAATGTCTTTATTGATTGGTCACTACAGCTCATCTGATTGGAGTGTAAAAGGAGTGTGAAAGGCTGGTGAAAGACTGTGACTGTATCAAAGCTACCCGTGGGGACAGGACAAACAACAGCACCAGGCGTGGGTGTTACATTAGTCCCACTTCTCCATTATGAAGTCAAAAGTAATAGTCGTGTGTTCATCTGAATCACAAATGAATCACAAAAACACTTTGTTCATCCGCTCTATATTTTCTTAATTAACCAGCCTTCAGTAGTCATATAATATCAGCACTTAAAAAGAAAACTTACTGCATCTGTAGTCTTCTGTAAACAAGCAATATACATTTAGAGGGTTCTAAACAGCTTCGTCCTGAGGGGCTGAGGTTCTACCCTGAACCAATTCTAATTAACCCTTTTTCGAAAAAAGGATTCTTCAATCAGGGGTTCAGTAAGAACCCTGTTCATCCAAAGAGCCCTCTGAAAGAAAGAGGGTTGTTCAAGGGTTTTTTGCACCATGATATAAAATGGTTCTCAGTAGAACCTCCTATGGGTTTTTGTTAGTGCCTTAAAAAGTGGAAGGTTGTGTATAGAACTCCTACAGAATCTTTACTCCAACACAGAACCAGCCTTGTTTTGGTTGAGCCGGATAGTAAGATGACCTACCTTGAACCGTTCTTGAGCATTTCTACCAAAATTAAATTGGTTCGGAACCTGAAAAGCTGGTTCCCAGCTACAACACAATGGTTCCACTCAAAAGTTATGGAAGTATGGGTTGGTTCACTAGACAGTTCCAACGTTCCAAGAATCTTGAATGGAGTGAAACAAAAGGTTCTAGGTATTATTCTTTCTCCTGAAGTTCAAGAGGGTTCTTTCATGAGGAGAAGCAAAAGAACCCTCCATGGTTCTAATTAGAGCGCACTATAAACTTAATTTACTTCTTTTTTGTTGCCTCATGTCGCTTGTTTTCTCTCAGTAATGAAAAGATTTTTCTGTTTCTGTTTGTGTTATTTTCAGTTCGTCACAGTCCGTGACGCCTGCAATCGATCTTTCATCAGTATTGGAGCAGAAAATATAATCAATCACTGTCAGGCTGAAGCACTCTTAAGTTTTGATATCATTTCCCTATCCAATATTTGTTTTTCTGTAAACTGTAAATCATTCCGTCGTTTGCGGAACATCCTCAGCATGCTAAGGATTAATCAAAATTAAAATGCGGGAAGAAAACTGTAGACACAAATTAACTGTCTCAAACTCTCCGGTAGGTTTATACATTTTATATGAGAATAAATTACTTTCTGATCTTATAATTTCACCTGCAGTATTACTGCAACTCGTGGCAGCTGATGTGATTGAAAATCGACAGCTTTAATGATGGTCACTGACATTTCTATCGTGCTTAAAGTTTAATTACGCAGCATGCCTGTTTGAAAGCATATTGATGGATGACCAGAAGATGTAATCCCTTATTACACAAGTTGGAAAACACTGGCTTGATAAGACTGGCTTCATTCACTCTCTCTTTATTGTGCATGTATGGAGCTACGGCACAATTTTCATGTAAAATAGAAACAATATTTCACATCCTGGTTTCATATCTGCCACAGAAATAACTAACAGAATAAGAGCGTAGTAATAATGTGACAGGGAAACACATCAGTCAGCGCAACAGCAGCCCTGTGTCACATTAGTTTAGCAAAAAGCAAACTCTGAGATAACCAAACAGGTGACAGGTGATACAAGCTGTGTGCCGTGAGTGATTGATGCTTCTCATAATGATGCTGGCGAGAGCAAGGATGTCCAAATTGGTCAACATTCGGCCTCTCTTCTTTGCATTTCTCCTTCAGACACTTCATAAGTATCTAGCGCTGCTTTAAAAGGTGAATTTTAATGATTTAAATGCAAGGACATGGCTAAGATTTGACGGTTCATGCGGTCAAGTGGAAAAATACAAGGTGTTGACAGCCTCTCGGGAGTAAAGGCCATGGGGCGATTAAGACCTTGCCGGTGGGAATGGCACGCCTGAATCTGATCACCTTCAGTCTCTCTCTCTGAGCGGGCCATTATGGATCGCTTTCTAAAAGGTCAAGCCATCACCAGTATAAGGACAAACATTCAGCACCAAATCATAGGTTTACACCAAGTTATTGTGCACTCAGATCCCCGTCTCTTTGACAAATTTCATTTACTTATTCGTTGTTATTCCCCAGTTCCAAATGACTGAAACAGAGAAGATTGCATAACAGCGAACACGCAACAAGCATTGTGATTGCCCTCTTCTCAACAGAATACTCAGCCACGAATGTTGCTAATATGGCTAATTAATGAAGGTGACATAAGAGCTTTATGGCTTCGAGCAATGTTATGGCTGAACTGGCAGTGCAGAGGGAGTGTTGCCCGTTTTTTTTTTATTTCCACATTAGTCAGGAGTTTGACATCGGTGATATATCTGGTTACCGTGTAGATGTTCTCCACAGGTGTGTGTGAAACGGCTCTTCATCTTAGTCCTGGAGTCCTGCTGCTTGGTATTCTCAAGATGCAATCAGGTGGAATTAGATTACACCTGGGACGGCAGGTGAATGCAATTAAAAAGCTCAAAGGATGGAAATATTAGAAAGTCTTTTTCAGTCTCGGTGATAAGTGAAACGTTCACTGGATGCAGTCCCATTGTGAGCGCTTTTTCACAATACCAGAATTTGAAACTATGATGTAATACTAGTATGAAAAGACAATACAACAGTACCATGGCAAAAGGAGAAAAAAAGTCGTAGGCACACAAAATAGCATAAGGTTTGTCTTTTTTTTTCTTAAATTAACAACCTGCACACAGTGCTGGTACAGAAAAAAGGTACTGAACTCTGTTCTGCTGCTCCAGACCAAATTTCAGGCAGAACAATAAAGACTGAACTGAAGTGAGTGAATGAGCACTTAGATCTTTTCCTTTTTTTTATAGCTTTGGTACTTTCACTCCTATCAGATGTTAGTATTATATTGTTTTTAATCATGTGGTGTTAAAAAAGTATTAAAGTATTGATACTTTAGACCTTTAAACCTTTGCTTGCAGCTAGTGGCTGGCACCATCATGAGTTTGACACTTTTTTTATTTGAATGAAATATTTCAACAAGCAGCCTCCTGGAGGGTTTTCTCCTAAATTTAATCCAGGTAAAGGTAAATAAATGTAGTAAAGGCCCTCAGAGGATGAATTGTAATAGCTTTGGTTAGCTGTAATGTTCTAGCTAAACCTTTTTTTCACAGCAGCCATTCTGACATGAAATAGTAGGTGAAACACAGGTGTTACCAGTGATACTGGTTAAGTGGGGTCAACATCTGGTAGAGAGGTACATCTCTCTATATTACTAAAACAACAATGACCAGGCCAAACAAAATTTGAATGTAATAAATGACAAACCTTCTTTTATCAGACACATAATTTTGAGTTTAGGCTTATAAAAATGCACTAACACAAATTGACTGCAGCGCTCAACAATTCCTGGAAGTAATCACACTGAAGTACCTGAAGTATTATGTTAAAACCAGGCCGAAAAAACACCATTTACATCGGCGCCGTTCACATGAAGCTCCCTCCTCATTATCATAATACAACTCTATGATGCATTAAAGCATATTTCCAGCAAATTTTAGCGATAAAATAGCTCCATTACAATGTCTTTAGCTTCAGGTGCAGTGTAAAAAAGGTAGTGGTGGAGTAGTTCCATCAACACCATCATCCCAGACAGTCATGCATTAAAAACAAAACCACTCTTTCAAAGCGGTGATAGATTAATCCTTCACATTTCTACCCAAAGCTTTGAAGTCAATAAGACAATCCAGCTCCTTAAGTCACCAAATATTATCCATAAAAAATGAAAGCGAGCACGCATTCACACTTCTCTCAGTAGCTGTGATTTGAAAAGAGCCCCCCCCTTTCAAAGATTAGATGTGCTGGTTTTATTTTCCCAGGAGCACACAATATCTTTTTGACAAATGTCTTGCAGGATGACTGTGCAGAGCATGATTCCCTTTCAATATAGCTGCACAATATCTTGAGTGTAAAATACTGCACTGTATTGTATTATACGGTCAGGAACTGTGATATATATGATCTAATATTCATTAAACTTGACTTGTACCCTTCCTCTTGTTTTCATTAAGGAAAATTGATATGAAAGTGCTTTGGAGCATTTAAAACATGGTCTTCATTTAGTGGCTCTGCCTATATTCTAATATTGAGAAATGGAGACAAATGAACAGTGGCAGAGGGACAATTACCATTGCTATGCCAAATGGCCATATTAAAATGATAACTAGTTATAATTGAGACATCAGGAAAACTGTGACTGCATGACAGAAAGGCATTGATCTTATTAACGCAGAGATGTGGGAAATAATCAAAGATATTGACACCGGCTCGAGAGCCTCAGAAATCCTCACCACCCAGAATCTGTCCACGGCGACAGCGGCAATTTGTCTTCGGGTTCACATCATGGCAACAGCGAGGAAATCCGGAGAGCTCAGAGATGATGTGTGCACTGTCCCCGGAGGTGTGGGAGGATAAATGACCATGTGTGCTCTCAAATTAAGATGTGCATGGGGCTACTTCACAATGAAAATGAGGTATAATTGATATGATTTGTAGGGCCACTCCCCATCTGCAGGGCAACTGAAGAGCACATCACACAGACACGGCAATCAAAGAGGAGCAGAAAGAATAATTCTAAAAAAAAAATCTCCATCACAGCCCCCCATCATAAGCCTCATGAGGAGGCTGTTAAGGTATTTGCAGTGGAGGTGAGAGCAAATCTAATCAGGGCTGCACTGTGTTTCTAGCTGTGCTAGATGAAAATTAATGATGTTAGACAAGGTGACAGCTGATGTAAAATGGCAGAGCTGACTGGCACCAAGTTACATAAAATGTCAGATAATGTTACAGTTTTGTCTTTCGGTGGGAAATTCCTAAAAGTGTGAAGACCGACTTTCTCAAGTTATTACTTGATGTGCTCATATGGTATAAAGTTTCTATTTTTTGTGTGGTTTTTATCATATTTGTGAGATAGCATTTCAATATAGACATCTGGAATGGTGATGTAACACTTTGGATTACACATAGGAACTCTAAAGATAGGTATAACATCATCACCATGGGTGCTCCCAAACATGCTCTTTGTAAAACCTATCTACTTTCAAGTACAATCAGAGAGAATCTAATGGCCCACAAGCACTCTTGACCCAGAACTGTAGGTCCTTTGTATCACGGCTGTGTCATCAGCTCACATGTAAACTGGCCCACTGTGGAATATTATCTATTCATCAGAGGCAAATGTTCTTATATTTTGCAAGTTTTATTACAGGGATTGCACACTGCACAGACTGCAAAGCTCCATGGTGCAAATTATGATTTGTGATACTGAGCTGTACAAATATAATTTAACTTGACTTGACTAGCTATGAATGACAAATGTGATTACGGGGTGGTTTTATTTCAAATATCAAAAGGTTTTTGGTTTACAGTAGGGATTGTGCAACCTTGAATATCTACCAATATCAGTCCAATACTGCACTGTTAAAACATTTGTATGGATGTACTTTCTTTAACCTAGCCATCTAAAAACATGATGCTCAAACAGTGAAACAAATATTCTACTCCCGTGAAGGAAGAAATCTAAAGTCCACAACATGACTCAGTTATTTAATACTACCACTTGTTTTTAATTAAACTTTTTCACACACAGAACTTTTACCAGCATTTTTGCTCGTCAGCACCTTTCGAACATTCATAATGAGGTTTATTAAAATTTTATAACTGCAAAAGTTGCACCCGGCTGTTTTGCTTTTTACTTCCTTGAGCCTAAAATAACTCCACACAGCTGTCATGATGACAGCACAGCTGACAGGTTTCACTCATGTTCTAGCTACTGTTCATCAGACACATGCTGCTCATCTGTGTTAGTTGTCACGCATCTCTCTTTACAGCATGTCGCTCAAAGTTTAGTTAAACATTGTGTGATACGTTAGGCTAATGGATTATATCTGATTGTACATGAGTGATTGTGTTAATGAAACACCAGTTTATATTGGAAATCAAGCCTTAATCAAGGACTATATTCATATTTAAGCATATCTATAACCTTTTAAACATAACTATTAACATTTATTTCAATTTCAATTCATGACTAAATTAATCCTGTTTAAAATAATAATAAAAGTTTTGTGGACCAATATTGTGCCAGGGACAATACTAACTGTATGCTGTATTTGTGTTTTTATCTTCATGCCATGTACTTTCAGTGTTTTATTTGTGTTATTATTGCCTATTTGCAATAAAAGGCAGCTTTATTACACTTCGTCTGTGTTCCTAATTTCCAAAAATCAGACATACACAGATGGTTGAAATGCACATTCATGACAGTTTGAAAACAACCTAACGCCCGCCGCTTTAAATGGAACCCAGCGTTAACTGAGCCCGTGTCCCCAGATGTGGAGATTTTTTTGAAAACTTTTGGTTATATATTTACTAAAGAGCCTGGGGAATCATCGAACATCGTTCTGGGCAGATATGAGCTCAGGCTCAGCTGTGTTCAGTGAGCGGGAGAGAGTTTCATGTTCAGTCAGCAAATATGAAAACATCATGGTTCTGGTTCTGTTTTTGTATTCATCGTATCATAACATTTGTAGCTCAACAGTGATTTTTCCTATATGAGTTTTATACTACAGGGACTATTTAAATTGCATGGCAGCACATTTGTTTCTGCAAACTCAGTCTGTGCTACCTGTCTATAGGATCTCCACAGCCAATGAAACAGTCAATCATGTTTACACCGGGGTGAAAACCTGATGACAGGGCATTGTTGCTGGCCTATTGCACGTACACTAAACACCTATACAATATGAGATTTTGAACATTATCGTAGCAGCACACGACTATTTTCGATGTAAAGATATAGTGGAATAATAGCACTGTGAGCACAAAATGAACACACTGAAATTCATTAACATGCCCTGTCCCGATGAGATAAAACAAATAAAGTAAGTAAATAACAAATAAGGTAAATAAAGTAAATTGGCTTTTTTCTCCTTGATGCGTAAGTAACTTTATGGGTACATAAAGTTACATGTCTATTTTTATTAGTGACTGGCTGGAGTAAGAATGACAGCTAAATAGCTGCTACTGATATTATGAATATTGGCTACAAATGTCGCAATCACTAAATGTAGCTGAATGTCGTATAAAGCACCTTTAAAGTGTATAGCTCAGTAGTTCTGTGCAAGAGGAGCTTTACTTTCTGTTACCTCATTTCATCAGCTCTACACACCATTTGACTTTAGAGGGGTGTAATGGGGTAATTTGGAAAGGTTTCGGCTAATGATGGATACAAACACATTTGCACCAATGTCCAGTCATTTCTGTAAGCCCATACATCTAAGAAAAAAAAAAAAAAACAGTCAAGCCATTAGGAGTCTCCGGCAGCTCTTCAAATGGACTGATGTAATGTCTTGGCTATAGGCCGCTTTATAGCTAATGTTATGTGTTGTCAGTCTGGGTTGTGTCTCGTGTTGTCTATTCCAAACCATCTTCTGTAATACGTCACTTGCTAAAATGCTGTCCAGGATGATGAGTCTGGTTGCCGAGGAGCATGGCTAATATTTTATCACCCACGTCCCTCTGGAATACTAATCCCATCCGAATGGGGCAGCTCACAGCACAGAAACACAATAGGATCCCAGTGATTGAAGACCCTCAGGAATGGGCAGGCACAAGCGATCAAAAGAACAAAACAGACGGAAATAAAAAAAAAAAAAAAGCCTATTTAAGACATTAACCATGCAAAACACAGCATCGCTTTTTCAAATACAGTGTTGGAGGTTTTAATTCCGTCGATCACAGAGAAAGGAAGAACATTAGGAAGGGGTTCGCTATTATTAACAGTGCACATCAACAACGGCCGAGGAATTAGAAGCAAACACTGCAGCTGACAACACATGAAGCATGCATGTGTTAAATTGCCTCACATTCAGATTTAAGTGAATCCTCTTTCAATTCTTAACTGCTCTGTAATGATGAGGCCTGAATGGGCTCATAACCCCTGTAAGCACCTGCTGCAATAGCTGGTCTATTACCATTACCACACCACAACCCTAATGGCTGCCACTCTACATCATTATGAAATTGCCCCCAAATGCACCAATGAATGCAGCTAATGTGGTCACAACTTCCTCATACAAAGCCAGCAGTCCAGTGTCATTGTGGAGAGCCAATGAGGAGTTTAGTGGACAGAGATAATTACAGTCCTGCCCATCATGTCTACTGCATTACTGAATCAACTGTGTATGCTGAAAAATGGCCTATAGCACCGCATGTGAGAGCCTTTTCGGTCTTCGTCTTGCCGTCCTGTTAGGGGAGTCATCACTGTATTCCCCAGATGCTCGGCCCGAGTATATCGGGTGGCATCCCGCTGACTGAAGAGCAATTTAACAGTTACCTCACTCTGCACAGGCCCAATTACAGGTGAATCTAATCCTGGATTAGACAATATGCAACTAGTCTTTGTTTACAAGGCGGAGGCAAAAAGTGACGGCCGATCTGGAAAGATTCAATTTAAAGGCCCCAGACAGGGCTGCCCTGACTCACCGCTCCGATCGACATCATTCGTTTTGCATTTACTTTGAGAAATTGGAATATTATCGACTCGCTGGAAAGTGGCAGAAAACAGAGAAATAAGGTGCGATGCATTTTTTCTCCCTCGCTGCACCCAGACTTGGCAATAAAGACATGTAACTGATGCATTAAAGCGGCTTGATTTGACTTGTGAAACCGAGTTGGTCCACTGCACTGATCTGTTTTGACAATTTTGCATTCGCTGCACCAAATGTCACATTATGACAGCGACAAAAGATGCTTATAGGTGTTAACAGTTTTCCTCACATCCGGACACATGAACTGACTGTCTGCTTGTCTGCTGTGTGCATGATAATAACAAAGCACTCCCAAACAACGCCAAAAAATAATGATGTCCAGCAGCAATAACAATGCTGTGCAATACAGTTCACTCATTATAATGAGAGAAACGATGTTTGATTTTCAAACGCTGATATTTGAAGCTGTCAACACTGTTAACATCACAGGAGCACAAAATTAGTCTTTGTGCAAGACAAGTGAGAAAAATGGACTAGACAGAAAGATTGCAATTAAAATGAAAAAGCAAGCAAAGCATGTGTCGCAATAAAATCGCTTAGAAAAACAGCATTTCATTACAATAGTGGGTTAGAAAAAGTTGAAAACAATATATTGGCCTACATTGTTTTTTTTATTTTTCTTCCTTCATGAACACAGCATGAACATAGACATTTTTAACCTGAATTTAACTTAATCTAACTATAGTTTTTTTATTACCCTTCTAGGAACTGCTGTTGTACACCCAACATATGGATTTCAAAACATTTATGTGTTAGTATGTGAGGTTGTAGTATTTTGCATGATGAAGCAACCTGAAGTCAAAAATGAATCTTGCAAATTTTCAAAATAAAGGTCTCTGAACATGAAGAATTTACAACATTATGTAAAAAATATTTTGTTTCTAATGGTGAAGGACGCACTGAATTTGTCTTTTAATAAAACCCCAGGGTTGTGTTAAGTTTCCCCCGTGGTGTTGAATATACGGTACTGAATATCAACATTTTTCCAGTTTAGTAACAAGGCTAATCCATAGTAATTTTAACATTTCATTGTCTATGGATTATTTATTAGTCTATGCTTTCAGGGTTAGCAAATATTAACTTTCAGATTATTAAAAATCTGAAACACTCCCTCCTCCCAGTTTCCAGCTGTCAGTAAATTGTACTCGGTATTTTATTTTTTTATAGGACGTGTGACTGACTTCTCGTGTTTCGGCTACAGTGTTGTCTGCTTCTGTATTCTCCCCAGTGTCGCTCTTGTCATTCCCGTGCACTAAAAAAAGTCTTGTCAACTTGTCAAATGAGTGAAAGGAATCAACATCAATATATTACAAACCACCCTGGTGCACTCGCAATCTGGTCCACACATGCACAAACATCCTTACATGCACATGTGTGTTTTCTCTGCGTACAAGGTCACACCAAGCACACACGGATAAGCCTGATCAATAAAAAAGCGGCACGATGGAAAAGGGATGCTCAGGAACGTGATGCATTACTGGAACAATATAATTTCGAATATTTGCAGAAGCCTGTATGTTTTGGGAGGAGTCCATTTGGCAGCCGTCACCTCTCTCAATCTTGGACTGGAAGCCGGCTCGCCCTATCTCTCCACATGCAAGGTATTTGTATCATTTTAAATCACAATCTTGGCAGATTGTTGGGCGTGAAAACAGCTTCTCCTCCACCTCCATCATACCACTCTGTACACTCCCCCTGTGAGTAAACATACACGCACGACACACGCTCACACACACAAACAGTGTACTAATGCAGCAGCGGTGTCATCTGGTCCTTTCAGCATGACTTCACTCAAGGATCTTTAGTCGAGGCCAGCAAAGGCCACAGGGGAAGGAATGGCTGCTGTCACGCACATCTAAAAATCTTTGATCCCATCCATATGTGTTTAAACATTCATACGCAACCATTAGCTTGTGGTAAGTTGGCTTTTAAAGGGAACCACAGAGGAGGAACCAGTCTGGGAGGTCAGGGAATTCTCTGTCTTGTGCTTTGAGCATGGCCTAGTTTATTTTCCAGAAACCATCAAATTAGATTAGATTTTGACAGTTTTGATGTCTGCTAGCCTTTTCAAGACACTCAAAAAGTAAGAAGCACATTTATTTATGTATGTATGCGGCACTGGTCTATTGTAATAAACATTACTGTTAAACATGACTAGTGTTTTATATATTTAATATTTTATAGATGACCAGCAGCTACTACAGGTTGGACTTTCAGTTCCAACCTTTGGGCTGTGCCGATCTGTCTACTTCTTTTGAATCCAAGTTGTAACAACTTGCACGACAGACTTTTAGACTGCTCACTTAGCTCCAGAGAGTAAATATCAGTTGAGTTCATTGCATTGCAATGCATTTTATACATCTGAATTCACTGTCACATTGTGCTTCATGCATGAATCGTTCCTTCATTTGTACACACAACTTTGATCTTAAATTTAATCTTTAAGAACTTTTCTGATATTCATCAACACTCGCATATCTAACGTTTGTAAGATTTAAGTTTAGGAGTGCTCCAGAGCACAGTAATATAAAAATTAAATAAATAATAAATAAGTATTTTAAGCAACTTTATGATGCACAACCTGGCTGCACCCTCGACAGAGAAGACTCTCCAACATCAACCTTTTTTACAGACAAGGAGGAGTATGCACCCAACCATGTCTGTTCAAAGAAAAAGTTGTTTTTGTAGTTGTTTTTTGCTGCCCTTTGGTGACATTTCCTTTTCTATTTCTCTCTTTTGTTCTTTTTTCTGAGTTTTACCTGTCAAAAGTCACTGGCTTGTTACTAACTAGTTTGCACACAGCACTTCAGCCTGTTGCCTTTATATGGATTTCCACAGACTAACTGCAAATTTCCTAGCACATTGCATTTAATTTACAATCAAACTTGATTCATCAACATACACAGGTGGGCAGAAACAGACATGGCTGTCAGTGCATGTTTCATGAATTTCATGCAATATTTTCATATTTTCCTCTTATTGTTTTGTGTAAGAACAAATATAAGAAAAAAAAAAAAAAGAGAACATTCATGCAGAAGGTACAGTGAGTGGTGATTCATCACAAACTGGGGTTTCTTTTACTGTTGCAGCCTGACAGATAAGTCAGTGAGGGTTTGTGTCAAATGTCAACCCTTTTATGAATGAACGGATGAATGAATGAATATAATATTATTATATATTTCTATAACTGAGTAATTCATGCCCCAAATTTATGTAGGCTAAGCTGGATCCAAAGTGCATGATCCTAATTTAAGATATATCGGTCGACCAACATTATCAGCCTGATCTTGGCCTATCACAGTTGCATTGGTTTATATCAGTATGTTGCCTATATGAAAACTCTTTTAAACAGAACCTAATGCAAATTATTTTAATTTGTTAGCTTTATATACAGCATTTTCTGTATATCTGATTTTTTTCTAAATTCAGGTTTAATCTATATATATATTCCTTTATTTGTGTACTTTTACAGTGCCCTGGTGTCATTTTGGACAAACATTCATTGTTAAACTGTAAAATATGGCCCCATTCCATATCTTTGCCACAAGTGTCACACTTTTGAGGGATGACTGCAAAAATGTGTTTATGTATATACTCTATATTCTGTGTATTATATTCTTTATAAAGAATAAATAAATAACTTTGAAAAATTCAATTTTCAAACAACTACTTTCTCAGTCAGATCAATTTATAAATCACTGAAAATAAACATTTAATACTAGAGAAATCAAAGTAAATACTAATAGTCTGTCTCATTTTATTTTCCAGGCTTTTGAGTGAAAGCAAATGTAAACATGTCAAAATTAAACAACCACTCCAATGTTTGATCATCTGCACACAAGCATATTTCAGGGTTTTGTCGAGCCAATTTCTTCTCCATTTCACAGAAAAAAAGGACTTTCTTAGATCATCGTCGTATGTACGGCACAGATGAAATCACATTCTCTAATTCTCCCAAAAATCACACAACCATTCATTAATATTGTCTATCAATAAATGCTGTTATTAAACCCAACCCCTCTATTAAGATTTTTTTTTTTTTTTTTGGCTACTCACAAAAACAATGTTTAATTCATATACAGTACAAAATGTATGCATCTACACATCTATCTACATCTATTAAAGCTAAAGAAATCGCACGTCAGACTGGTGAATACTCTATTTTGTGGTAATGTCACTAAGCCGCTGCCCTTTCCTGATTAATTTCTAATGATCCTGAAACCACACTGAGATGTGTGACAGCTAATTGGATTAGAGTATATTTCAACTGGTGATGCAATCCATAGTGCGGGCAGTGGACAGAACATTAGCTTACATATTACATGACTGTAATCTTTTCATTGTCAGGATGAGTTGTATAGCACCTACAATCCTCTCAGACGTGTCCATTTATACTTATACAGGCACACCTGCTGTTTTTTTTTTTTCCAAAGTGATGCGAGTGCAACACTGAAACAAGCTTAAATCCCTACATCGCTAAAATTACAAGCAGCTAATTAGTATGGAATACTGTCTCGTGTTAAGCCCACAGTGCCACCATGTTGGATAACAGAGACAGCAAGGAAAAGAAGAATGGGTTGGAAAAATAAATAAGAGGCACCGGGAGAAATAAAAGGGACTTTAGTGTGGGCAGAGGCAAGATTCAGCAGGGAATAGGTGACAATGAACCACCATTTATCATGACTGTCAATTAATGGCTACTAAGCCTTTTAAAATTGAATTCACTTTCAATTAAATCAGTTTAACACAGAAAGTAAACCTGAAACAAATACAGGAAAAGAATTCCAATTCGATTTGATTTGAAAGTGAATTCAGCCTCTGGTAGTGTGTCGCAGCTTTGCTGTATTGAACCGTTTCACAGAGGTACATATAATTTATCCCTGCTGAGGCTTGTCACACTCTTAGAAATAAGGGTTCTTCTTCCTGGAGGACTGAAGTTCTACCCAGAAACATTTGCTTCTGAAGAACCCTTCTGAAGAAAGGTTTGTCTTTTTTGTAAGACCGGGAGATCCTCTGAGAACCTTTTTCATAGTTTGGAAATGAAACAGACAGAGTTCTTCAAGGACTGTTGAAAGCATGGGTGTTAAAAGATGTTCCTTAATTTAAACTATGGCAACTGTGTTAGGTTATTAAAATGATGGATGACCATGATATAAAATCGATGGGATTCAATCAATTTTTTTCCCCTCATCAGTAGAATACAATATGGTTCTTCACAGAACCCTTGTTTTTAGCCTAGTTTGCAAAAATAAAACCATTTTATCTGTCAAATGTCATCTTTAAATGAAGAAATGGTTCTCAGTAGAATGCTGTGGGTGGAATGGTGTAAAGGTTTTGGATAGAACCCCCACACAGGGTTCTGTGTGGAACCGTTAGCATTGTAGAAAGGTTCTGTGTAGGCTGTGGATGGAACCTTTCACAAATGGTTCTAGGAATACCTGTTTCTGTTGGGTTCTAGGTAAAAATCTTTTATAAAGGTTTCAAGTGCAATCCTTATAAAAGGTTCTAGCAGGTACCAAAAAAGGGTGTTCCCATGGACACAAGCTGAAGAACCAAACACAGCTCCAGTTAGCACTTTCATTTCTCAAAGTGAAGCCCTTGTATTTGTCAAATACAAATAAAAGGAATGTAAAAGGGTTCTCGGTACACCGGGCGGGGTCTAGATGAAACCTTTGGAACATAATACGGTTCTCAGTTGGTACCCTTCGACAGTGAAAAGCTTCTGAACCCCAAGACAGTATTCTGGGTGGCACCATTACACCACAGAAGGGTTCTATGCAGAACATCTCATGGGGGATGGATTCTGAGTGGAACCTTTCATAAATGGGTGAAGGTGTAGAATAATCTGAAAGGGTTCCAAAAAGAAACTTTATAAAAGCTTCTCCCAGGAATAAAAGTGTGTTCTCTTATGGGGACAATCTGGAGAACCCTATATGGTTCTAATTCTTGTATTTCTAAGAGTGTACACACACACACAACATTTGTGTTCTATAGAAGGATTCTCACGGTGCTTGAAGGTCACATTCAATAATGAATTCAGTGGAACAGAGACAATTATACACACAAACTGCTCATGCACACCTACACAAAGCACACACACTCCCACAAATGTGTGTGTCCCTTGACTCCCTTCACTCCAGTGCTATGATGATTGGGTCTCTCCACTGGACTGACTCCACTCCTGCACTGCCATTCCACTCAGCACAGTGAGAAATCACCTAGTCAGTCTAGGACTATTACAGAGTAATTGGCCTTTTAAAGAGGGGCTCCACCATGTGAAACAGTGTAACTGAGAATGATACTCTCGTTGCTCCATTCCCCATTTTGTCCTCTGTCCCTCTACCCTTGCATTTCTCTCCGTTTCTGGCTTCACCTCTTGCTCCCCCCCGCACCTCCTCTCTCCCGGCCAGCTGCTCTCAGTGTGTCTCAGCCTCTCAACATCGTGTTCCTGTTGCACCCTGTCTTCTGCTGACTCTCGCCGACCTCTAAAAGCTCAGTGCTGTAGCTGCCCGTGTTACCACTTTCGGCGCTGGACAGCTCCTCGACTGGACACACCGAGTTTATTTTCGAGAGGGGGAGCGAGATAAGGCTGTGGAGCAGTCGCTGCTGTAAGTAATGCCGCCGCTTCAGAAGGAGCAGCCATGGCAGCGGCATTAAAGATGAAACTGTGCACAGCAAAAGACTACACCAGGAAACACAACAACAAGAGTAGAAAAAGCAAGAATAAGGAGACGTTATAGCAGCAGAAGAGGAATGGTGGCAAAAGCTGAAAGCCATTATGTTGACGATAACATCTGGCAAAAGGTGACATTGAAAAACCTCCCCCTGCAACGAGAACTCTGGCAACTCCTTTTTTTTATAATTATGGCGGTTGAGACACCATCAGTTTCTTAAAACGTATACCTTTCTGCCAGTGCTGTCCAGCATTAATCTTTATCATTTCTTAATATTTAATTTATGCGTCCATATATGATTGTTTTTCATTCATTTTGGAGACTGTCCTCCCAAGAAAAACGGCAGCATAAGTCATTCCAGACAGTGCCTCAGAACACCATATGTTTCATAAAACTGATTTATTTTTGGATTTCTTACCATTTTTGAAGGCGCTGAAAAATTAGATCATCCCGCTGATTAGGGCTGGGCAAAATGACAGCATACAGCGTGCAACTGTAGGAATGTGTCCTCCAGGAGACATAATTTCACCTGATGACACGCAGATCACGTTCTCTCTTGACATGAGCGCGAGAGTTGTTGGCGGTGATGCCTCTCCAATCTGGAGGCATCCCAACCAGGCTGGTATTATTTGCACCTGTTGACCTAAGTTATTTATAACACTTGAAATTATTTCAGTGTTCCTGAAATTTTTTTGTAGTTTGTTTTGTTTGTTTGTTTGTTTTATACAAACAAAAACAAAAACTGCCTCACATGAGACAAAACAAATTAGAAAAGTTTCAAATACAAGAAGAAAATATCCAAATCTTACATATGGTATAGTTATTTTAAATTTTCAGAGTCTAATTTACTACAGTATATTGTTTACCATGATGGAATATTTTGGCCATATCACTCACGCCACTCATGACATATTTTGTGGTTTAATTTGGGGGACTTTTTTTAAAAAAAATTCTTTTAAGATCTATTATGTATTTGTTACTAAGGTAATGTGTTTTTTTTACCATTTCCCATGCATATAACAATTTACTACTTTGTGATATACTATAAATAAATAAAGCCCCCTGAGGCAAATTTGTGATATTGGGCTAAACAGACCAAATTGACTTGACCTGACTATTGATCAGGGCTGCAGCTAATGATTTCTTTCGTCCAACAAATATACCCATCAAATGTCCCCAGACCCTAAGTTCACATTTTCAATTTGCTAATTTTGCTCCATCGATAGTCCAAAACCAAAAGCTATTAAATTTACATTTATATAAAATGAAGGGAAGTGGCGATCATGACGTTTGAGAAGCTGTAACCAGGTAATTACTAAGAATATACGGTAAATGATTAACTGATAGTTAAAATATATGGTGATTAACTGTGACAATTGATCAATTGTCGCTTTTTATTTTGAATTGGTCCTTTGGGAGTTGTATTCAGCGGGTATTGGGTATTTGTCCGGATGGATTCATAAAGCCATAAACCATAAAGCTACAAAGTACAGTAATATTTCTGCATTGTAGAAAACACTGGCAATTAAAAGGTTTACTACCATCACATTTAAAACACAGAGAACCAGCATCTCTGTAGCACCTCGTATCTGCTTACAAATCTGAGCTCACTTTACAGACACTCTAAATCTTGAATCCAATGAAACAACTGGTAATTCAGACTGAACCTTGCACTCAGGTTCCAGTTGCTGCTAAAAGTGTCTTCATTACTTTTTCATTACGTTCATTACCTCAGTTGTCGTGGCCAACATTTAATTATAGAAAATATCAGTACAAGAGCTCTGCTTTGGCATCGCAGATCACCACGTGTGCAATCGTGCGCGCGTGAGAGAGCGCCTGTGTGATTGTGGGTCTTTCAGGGAGGAAGCTGTGAAAAAGTGATAGGGGGGAAGGAGAAGGAGAGAAGAGAAGAAATAGGGGAAACAAGGAGGAGGGCGTATGTCAAACACATCAGCACATTAGCACTCTGTTTGGCTTGGAGAGAGGCAGGAGGCCTCTGGGGAGATGAATCGCAGAGGTGTGTGTGTATGTGTGTGTGTGCATGGGAGAGAGGGGGATATATTGAGGGCAGGGGAGAGAAAACCTGCATATTTTTTTTTATTTTTATGCATGTGTGAGGGAGAGTGTGTAATGAGAGTGTGAGCATGTGTCTTCCCGTGTGCTGAGGTGTGCACGTGTGTGCTTCTGTGCGTGTGACATGTGCGGCTCTGGAAGCGAGGAGGAAGAGAACTTCATTCCAACGAACAGCCTCAGGCCCCGAGAGCGGAGGTAGATGAGGAATGACATCTTAAATTGTATGCATCAAGCAAACACCATGAGAAGAAGAAAAAAGAAAAAAAAAGAAGCTCAGAATGAACCTGCCAGCCTGAGCTCCTGATTGAAAATGCACTGGAGTAGTACACTCGTAGAAATGAGGGTTCCAAGAAAAAGCTTCTTCCTCAAGAGCCGCGGTTCTATCCAGAAACATTTGCTTCTGAAGATTTTGCTGAAGAAGGGGTTCTTTTTTCCATTAAGAACCCTTTTCAACCAAAAACCCTTTTTGAAAGAAAAAGTTCTTAATTGCTGAAATCCTTGAAGCCCTACGTGGGTTCTAGAAAAGAAAAAGAAATATAAAAGGGTTCTCCGTAGAAGCCTCTGGGTGGGTCCTACATAAAACCTTTGGAATGTAAGTTCACAGTAGAACCCCCTGAGAGGGTTCTACATAAAATCTTTAGAATATAAAAGGGCTCTGATAGGACTCCTTGGAACCCTCTGGGTTTTTTTTGGCTAGTGCCCAGAAGGTGGAATGGTTCTTGATAGAACCCTTAGACAAAACAGCGTAGAAAGACTGTCTGTAGAGCCTCCCATTGGGGTTATTGTTCTAGGTATACCTCTTTGTGCTGAGTTCTACCTTTGGAAAGGGTTGTACCAAGAACCAAAAAAGGTTCTCCTATGAGCACAAGTCAAAGAACCCTTATGATTCTAGTTAGCACTTTACTTCTAAGAGTGTAGGGGTGGCTCGGGCACCTGTAAGATCTCCCTTTAGAGGTTTACTGGTTCAGGAGGAGACGGAACCTGGGAGGAAACCCAGGGTCTGACCCACGACACACTGCAGGGAATACATTTTCCAGCAGGACCAGGGGGCTACACACACACACACACACCTCCAGGTACTCGCTGGAGAATAGCATGTCCTGCTCTACCTTTCCATGTTGTCATGGTGACCCTGACCTGCACGTGTAGTAAGGTAATGGATGGCTGTTCAGTGGGATACAGTAGAGGTACACTGAGATTGTACTTCAAACAGAATGATCCAGGTTGAATGTCAGCTAGCATCAGCGCTGCTAATATGTTCTTTTGCAATAGCTCAACATGGATTACTCAAATACAACATCAAACCAAGCCTACAGGAACAGCGCTGGGATCTACAGAGCTACTGGTTGTTTAGAATTGCTCTACAAAAGTCATTATAAAAGATAAAATGTGCCGATTATTTGAATTATCACAATATGTAGCATTAAGTCCGGTATGAATTCAAGAGAGCCATTTCAGTGCAAAATTCTTGTGTCATCCATGTGTGCGGAGGAGTGTCAGTATCACATGGAATTAAATCCATATTGCACCAGTTTGCTACACATGATTAGCATTTTTCGTGTGGGAGGTGTGCCTCCAGTCAGACATGCAATTAATATTTGCATTCCATAGATTAATCGATAATGAAAATGATTGTTAGATGCAGCTCTATTTGCCATAGCCGCTATCTTTACCCAACCATATCTGTACTATAGATGACAGAGGCTGGGACCGAGTCATTGTTTTGCAAATCAGAAGTAGTTTTCAAGTTTCAATGCAAGTCCTAAGTCAAGGCTGACAAAGTACAAGTCCCAAGTCAAGTTATAACTGCTAAACTTTTAGTTTCAAGTCCTGAACAAGTCACCATACATTGTTCACCAAAAGTTATGCCATTTTAGCAAAATGGGATATACAGAATCTTCGAAAAAAGTTTGTTAAAACAAGTGCAACTGAATTAACCATAACAAAAGTAGTGCTGACATTGCACTTTCACAGTATATAGCACTATTTTTTGGCAGCGTGCACAGTAAACATTTGGCTTTTAAGAGGGGCTGAACAAGTCATCTACAAGTTATCAAAATCACAAGATGGCTTTTTGCCATTTTCAACATGCAGGAGGTGCAATATGAAATGTGTCTCAAAATACCATTTTAAAATAAATATATCATGTTGCAGAGATGTCTTGGCCTTTACATCATATTTTATAGACTTAATAGCAAAACATCTTTGTTTGGTACAGATTCACACTGCAATCATTTTAATGTTTTCCAATAAAAATAGAATAGAATAATGACTAAAAAATGATCAATACCTTTTGCAATATCAGTCAAACTAATCAATAAGGTATTTTTTCAAAGTCGTTCAACCCTGGTACTAAGGCAGCCTCTACAATTTAACACTATTAACGACTACCACAACAGAATTAACATGTTTCTGTCTTGTTGTATTTAGTTGAGACAGGAAATGAAGAGAAATTAACCGATTCTTGGCACACTTTAAACAACATACTTCTTAATCTTTGGGCTTTGGGGAGGGTATCAGGTACCTTCAAGTCAAAAGGCTCAAGTCCAAGTGAAGCCGTGGGTCAGTCGAGTTGCAAGTATTGTATCTCTATCATTTGTTTTTCATTCCAACACCAGCAAAGTCTAGTCAGTACAGCAGGTTGTTGATTATATTTTGAATACTTATCAAATCTACCTCTCAAAGCCCATCGCTCTCCCCTCCACCAACCAACAACATATTAAGACAAACAAAGCATTCTCAATTAAACAGAAGATCTCTCAAGATATCACATTAGTGCACATTATAATTGCGTTTGGTTGTGCTTCATTCACTCTTGCTGATTATAGCTCCAGGTATGAAACGTCCAAGTCTATGAATACAGTCGGGCCTGCCGGAGAAGTCTTTCTGATTTTGTCAAGTCTAAAGTCATCAAATTTGTGACTCCACCTCTGGTAGCTGCGATGCCCAGATAAATATAAAACCTCATTAGACAAACCCCAGGGTTACTTACTTACTTACTCACTCTAATGCATTTGCTTTGCACCCAAAAATGTCTGAGCCTGAAGACCCTTTACTTGGACAACATCCGGTTCTTTTAATACATCCATGCATCAGTCTGTCTTTTTGGTGTCTGTTTTGACAAAACTGTAATTAAGAACAACTTGAGCATTACATTAAGACTGCAGTACCTATAACCAGTCATTAAATAAGGCAGTAAGATGTTACAGATTACTCCCATCACTCTCTAAAAGCTTGGTGCATAGGCTGGTCCATGTGTCCCCTCGGGATGCCTTATGACATACCCTGCTCATCAAGCTCCTTTATGTGGCCTGATCACACACACACACATGTGGAGAGGGTTTGTCTGCTCTAATCTTCTTAGGCTGGATTTTCTTGCCGGCAGACATGCTGGAAACCTATGCATGCTGTTATACATGATATGCTGAATCTCTACCCTTAAGCCAGGGCAGAACAGAAGCCAGCGGATCAGATGAAAAAATGTGATCACAATGGATTTTTTTCTGATGCTTGAAGACTGGCTGTTTGACCCATGAAGCGTCACTGGGTGTGGCGTCTCTGAGGACTGAACCACCGTATATATCTCACCCAAGATGATATAGAGACAGAGCATGTTACCAAAGACGGACAGCGAGGGTTGGTTGCAAGGTCAAAAGCTTTCAGTGTACAGACAGACAGACATAGACAGATAAGCCCAACACACACAAAAACACACACTCCACCATTCATTTAGATTTGTCTCTTGCTGATCTACCACTTCCTGTCACAACGAGTAGACAGAGAAGCTTTGGACGGGGAAATCTACCCCTCAGCAAAACACATTCATGCTCCTAGCCAGAGAGGAAGACATAAGAGCAGAGCAGGAGAGAGCAAGCGAAAAAAAATTTCAGGCCCACTTCTCTGAGCCAGGGAGGAAGAGGGGGAGGAAGGGGGGGAGAAGAAAGAGCAAGAGAGCAGTAATACGTTTTCATCTGAAATATTAAAGCCTCTGCATTAATCTGTCTTCCCTCTCCCTGGGGTGCTGGTGAAGGCTCTCGCTGTCCTAGAGTTCCCTGGAAAAAGGACAGAGGCTGGCTACCTCACCTCCTCATTCTCCACAGGCCAGCACCAGCTCTCCACCTCTCCTCTCATAATGGCCATTTAAGTGTTTGTGTGGGAGTGGGCTGTGTGCTGAGGCTGTCTGAAATGGCTGCTACAGGCTGCAACCACTGTCAGGTCAAATTTTACATTCCCTAATTTCTATATATTTTTCCATATGTTCTCACCTACATAAACTAATGGTTAAGAAATTATTAATCAACTAATCAATTAGTTGACCAACAGAAAAGTAACAGATGAAAAGTTTTCAGATTTTTAGTAGGGCTGGACAATATATCAATATTATATCAATATCATGATATGAGACCAGATATGGTCTCAGATATCTTGGATATCATTATACCATAAGTGTCGTCTTTTCCTGGTTTTAAAGGCTGTATTACAGTAAAGTGATATCATTTTCTGAACTCACCACACTGCCTTTACCCATTTAGTCACTATATCATCATTAAAGGTTATAATTTATAATAGTCATTCTTACAATATTGTTGCAATATCAATATGAAGGTATTTGGTCAAATATATCATGGTATTTTATTCTGTCCAGCCCTATTTTATGGTCGCTGTCATTTAAGAAGCTGCAGAAATTGCTGAAACCTGGCTAACCAGCCAGGATTAAAATTATATTATTTAGACATGAAATGATTAGTAGATTATGGATTAGTTGACCAATAAAAACAGACAATAATATTGGTGACAGTGGTGTCAGCCTCTGAAATGTACGGATATGATGAATTGATCTATTTTACATTACCTAAAGCCTAAATAATAGAGTCAATTGCTGGAAAATAAATTGGTAACTTTTCTGATAATCCACTAATTTAAAAAGTGGTGCAAAAATGCTGAACATTGTCAGGTTTCAGTGTGAGGACCTGCTGTTTTTGTTTGTAATATTTCTTTTCCTTTTGGACTTTTGACTGTGGGCTTTAATGAATAATAAATGAAAAAAAATAATCTGAGGATTAAATATTGATTTAAAAAAAAAACTGAGTTAACTAATATTATATTTTGCATTATATATTTATATTATGTAAATAATACATGGACATTAGACACGATCTTGGAAAATGTAAAGGTCAGTTTCACCATTTTTTAGAACTGCAATGGTTGGCTGATCAATTAGTGGACTGAAAGGAAAACAGATGATAATGGATTAATCATTAAATGGCAATGATTTTCTGGTTCCAGCTTCTTAAATGTGAGTATTTGTTGCTTTTCTTTGTCATTCATGATTGTAACTGAAGGGTCTTTGGGTTTTGGACTGGGCTGTGGGAAATTTTGATGAGTATTTTTCAAAATTTTAACGGTTGTTTACACGTAGAACCAGCCCCACCCAACCCAGCTTGGATCCGCTTATTTGATTTGGCACCTAGGTTTTTTACGCCAGATGCCCTTCCCGACATAACCCAAATTATCCAGTCTTGTGACCGCCAATTTGGGAACGCGCTGGCCTGTGCGTCCCCAATGACTGGAGATCAAACCAGGATTCAGTGTCTTTCCCAAGGAGGTGGGGGTCGAACTGCTGACCGTGTGATCAGCAGAAAACCCACTCTGCCATCTGAGCCACAGCCATCTCAATTTTTGATTATTAGACTAAACAATTAATTAATCATAAAAATGTCACCAAATAATTGTGTTTCAGTCCATTAAGTATGTAAGTACAGTTGGTAATTTAAGCCTTTAATGGACACAGTGAGGTGATCGTTTTTTTAACATTCTTCACTATAGAAATTAAAAAAGCCGCACCTAATGAGCGTTCTCTGCACCGAATACTTTGGTCCATCAAAGCCTTCAAGCTATTAACACCTCCTCTAAATGTTCTGCTGGCACCTCATGAAGGTGGTGGCACCCATCTAGCCTTTATCTAGGCCACCAGATCCACAGCTGGACCCATCTGGCCTCGCTATCTCCCCTCTGTGTCTCCGGCTCATACACACATGCACGTGTGGACACGCATGATGTCCGCCATACGCACACACACACCAGCTGTTGTGGATTACCAAAGAACAAGTGCGGGGTCTATTTTCTGACTTATGCTCAGTGTTTGATGGCCCTGCCCTGGATGTGACCCAAACACAAAAGCAGCAGCTTGTTTATTACTACATACTATAATACTGCATGCTTCGCTTTGGATGTACACGAGTGAGTACAAATGGAAAGAAAATGCTCTCAGAGTGAATTGTGATGAATGACAAGTGAACTTTTATATACTTAATAAAACCCTCTGGCCTTGGCTACAAGTTAAGTACAAAGCATATCACGATTGTGTTTGTGGTCCAAAATCTGACAACTTGAAATTCTCCCAAACCCGCTGCCAAGAAGCAGGTCATGAATTATGCCTTGTGCTTTATTTTCTTATCTGATCACGCCTTGACGTGGCCACTCAGAGAAATGTGGCTTCTTTTAATCAAGACGGTTCCCACTTCTGAGAAACAGGAAATCTGTCTGCCCTCACCTTCATCTATCTTCACTTCCCTCCATACATTGATCTCACACACTGACCCTCCAATCTCCCCACCAGCCGATCTCAGCTTAATCTTCATTATTCTCTGTAATGCCACACGGACTCTTTCTGGCAGGAGCGTCAGCCTCCCAACCCCCGCCAGCCCAATGCCACTAACACCACACACACCCCCCGAAATCAGAGGGCTCTTTTGTAAAACCGACGGTTTAGGAGTGACAACATGCAAAATAGTCACTTGGGTACCCAGCTGAGGCTTTAAAGCTTAACTTAATATGAGGGGGAGAGGGTGAAAGCGACGGACTGAGGCAACCCCACCAATTGCCTTCCCACAACAGCAATAAAATATTCCATCATATCCCTGAAGCATCCCTGACTCCAGCTGGGATCAAAGAGTATACTTTATGACTTAGAGAGGAGTGCATATTAGTGCCTACAACGGCAGCGTCTCACTCGCTCCGAACCCTTCATTCCATTAATAGCCATCACGGAAAATACATAATAGGGTTTGGTGTTTCCATTTCCTCAGTAAGTATAGATTCATAACAGGAGAAGACACTGAAGGAGAATGTCACTCAAATGCCAGTGTTCTTCCATTAAATCATGACGATGAGAGTTTATACTGCTATAAATTTTGTTGGTCATTGGACAAAAAACAATTCCAGTCTAGTCCAGCTGAGCGATACATCAAATATATTCACTATATTTGATTATTACACTGATTTCTTTTAGTAAGCAGCTGTGTAATAAGCGGTATAATGTACAGTGAACAGGTCATTATGATGAAATAAACCATTTCAGAGTGGTTCAAAACCTGCATCACAAATTTGCAGTGGTAATAACTAACTAACTTTTCACAGTCTGGACCAACAAGAAAGCGCTGCAGTCTCTTTTTTTTTTTTTTCCCCCCCCGTTGCAGCAACACACAACACACAGCCTTTTATTACAGTGCAACCTGAGCTGACCTACACATTTTATGGCTGATTAAAATTACTCGACCACCCCTCACACGCCATGAAAGGCTTTCACAATAAACCTGCTAGACTTCGTCATACACACACAGATTACCCACAAGGATACCCCCTTTAAAGGGGAAGGCTCAGTTGGTAACAAATCAGATCGTGGACCCCCAATTTGGGACAGGTGTGTCTTAAGGAATCCCCTCTGATTATTTTTAGGTCTAAAGATAATAAGGACCTCATATTCAATCTTTGATCAACTATGATCAGTTTCAAAAGTCAAAACAGTCAACCCTATTTCTTCCCTTGTTGTTCTATCTTATAAAACATTACATACAAGTTGAAATATCTTTTTGCTACTTTTGCTGGGTCCCCAGACCCCACTTTAAAAGCCACTGGTTTACTCTGCAGTAATGCATTTTATTCTATATTCTTTAAGGTCATCATATGTTTGCAATATATAGATTTATATATATAGAGAGAGAGATATTATTTATAAGCCATAAAACCCAACCTTACTCCAGTGTGTTAGCAGCAGCTGAAAATATCTTTTTCAAAGTGTTGAATCAAGCACTGCAATAAACAGCTTAACCTTCCCGTTATTTGTACACAAGGTCCAATATGCATGATTTTGCCGCATACCATTCACACACCATTCAAAAGATCAAAACAGTTTCCACATCTCGCTCTGGTTGTGTTCCTTTCAGGCTCTCTGTGACAGGTGTTTTATAGGGAGGAGCGCTGTTGTTGTGGATGTCCTATCAATGATTCAATGCAGCGCATCAGATGGAAGGCAGAGACAGAGAGAAAGATGTCTCTGCCTGGATGTTCAGGGGGAACTTTCAATATATAATTCACCGAGTTGTCTGACGGGATTGAGTGTTAATGTGATGGATGCTCTTTTAGTCTGCTGAAGATTCAGTGTTCTTAAACCTCGGGTCTCTTAGGCCACTTTGAGCATGAGCTGCACTGCCAAATGTCCTTTTATGATCTTTTGATCCTTACATGGTGCTACTGAAGTACTGCAATACTCCATACTCACACACACACCAGGAAGTATAATGTCGCACTCGCACACATTTACGAAACGGTAATTGACAAGCGGCTCCTCTATTTAACTCAGCAGCACAGCAGGCCATGTACAGTAACTCTCCACTTACGCCTGCTCAATCAACTTGCCATGAGTAATCAAGCGTCCATGAGTGCCATGAGTAATAAAAACACCTGGCACACTTAAATCCGAGGCTAAAATAATATTTAACACTAGCAAGCATGACGGCTGGATAAATGTGTTTACTCCCCAATGATTCTGCTGCTGATATACTGTACACTAACAGCTGTAGCTCCACCAGCTACACACTGCCTCCACTGCAGCCTTTGTGCTTGGACCACTTATTTGCAATTGTGTTTACTCAAACAGAAAAGGGCGCCTGATGTAGTCGAAATGAAATAAATGTCATTTCTGTCCACCACCTTTTTTGATAGAAGGCAACTGTGCAAAGCCACGGTGTGTGTGTGTATGTTTGTGTTAATCGGCAAGCTCAGGCAACAAATCCATAGAACAGAGCCATGTAAGATGGCAGATTAGGGGAATATGAAACACACTCTGGAGTGAGCGCTAGGCAAGGGCTTTTGTCTTGTTATCTTCGGGAGTGAGTTGACATTATCCCCATGGATAAGGTTTTACCATGCATGGATTACCGCATGAGACAAGCTGTGCGAGCCCCCAGGAAAATAACATGAGAGGACCTCAGTCGATCCCTGTCTCCATCTCCCTCTCCACTCAGGCTCTTCCTCTCCCGTGATTCATCAATGCCATGATCAGCACACCTGGGGCTCCTGACACAAGTGTTTGAAAATAATGGCATCTGCTATAACTGCACAAGGGGTATTGGGCCATCCTTCAGCTCAAATTGAATAATCGGAGACACAAATATTTCAAAAACCCAAACAAGAGGTTGCTTAATATTTGAAGCCAGGTTAAATCTCTAGCAATATATTTACATAAAAAAAATAAGAATACTGTAACTTAAACACACAATATGTAAGTTCTCCTGCTAGGGGTCTCAACCCATAGATGCATTATAAAGAACTAGACAGTGTATGCCAAGATGGCGCCCATTCAGTCCAATGAGAGCCAAAAAAGTTTTCTAGCTTCTAGGTTTTTACTTTCTAGTAATACAACCCACTGTATATACACAGCAGTGTTTCCCCCCTCGCCCCTGGCTGCAAGTTCCCACTTGGCCCATAGACTGATGACATCACTGACTTTTAAATTGCTTGTTTCAGCTCTTGTAAAGTTTTACAAGTGTAACGCCTCAATGGATCCTGTCTACAGTTGTACAGATTTGGTGACTCAAGGGGTAAAATGCTTTTTGGGCCAATGAAGAATGTTTTTGCTGCAATAACTCAGAGCAGCCACTGAGAAAAATTGGTGCCGAGGCTGAGTGGCAATGCCCCGTCTGGTTCATATTTAATGTCTACGTCCCAATCACATTATAGCAATAACAAGAGACGTACTTTGATGATATCATGAAGTAGCATGAGATCATGGAAAACTTGTGCAAAACGCAAAAGTCCATATCTAGAGACAGTGCAGAAATATGGCAGTTCAACATGGCTCATTCTAGGGTAACAGAAACATATCCATTCATACTTTCAGGTGATTTTGTTCTAAAGTAAACACTTATGTTAACATCATATACCACTTCTGTCAATAGATCCTCCCAAATGTTGCACAGTTAACCTTTAAAGTACTTCATAATATGTGAAAAAACAAACAAAAAAGAAAACTGTTGAGCTAAAATGGGGGCACAAGCCACCATCAGCAAAACAACACTAAAATGAGGCGCGGTGACACATGTTAATATGCAAGTTAAAAGAATAGTTGAAAGATGACTGAACTAAATGTCTTTTTAAGCTGTCTCACTGAAGTTGCCTCCATAATATCCTTGGGAATGGTATTCCACAGTTTGGGAGCAGAATTTAAAAAAGAAAAAACAACAACTGCATCTTCAGTTTTCTTTTTATGCCTCTCAACATCTAACAAAATCCACAGCCGAGCATCAGACTGATCATGGACAAACATAAAACCTCGTGGGACCCACAGTACAATATAAGCTGGCCGTCACTCAGCCTCTTAAAGCTTTATGTACAATCAAAGGTGCTTTAAAGTTGGGTCTTAATGATACATGGAGCCAGTGTTCTTCAAAACACACTGTGCTGTGTTAAAATAGCTTATCAGCCTGCTTCAACTGGAATGATTGGCTCTGTCTTTGTAGCTGTGATCAGAAGGCTAGCAGCAGGATGTTGAATATTCTGCAGCCTCTTAATAGATTTTCAAGGCCAGCGGAGGAGCAAGTTACCAAGACTGCTTCTTTGACAGAAAATGTCCTCCATCAGACATATGTACAAACACAATTCTTAAAAAAAAAAAAATTCAGAAAGACTTCCAAAGGAACCACAACTGAAATGTTATTGGAGACTGTATTACAGTAAGGCTCAGATAAGGTGCTTTTTTTTCATGAAAGGAATGTTTGAAATGGCAAAGAATTATTCTGGACCTCGCTGTATAGGTGAGGCTTTCTTGGGAGTCTTAACAACAGGCAGTTTTGAAAGAGTCTCATTCTCAAGGGATGTGTTGTTAATTTTCAGGACATTATGTGAGACATTATTAAAGTCATGCTTACAACATCTAGAGGGAAGACGGCACATGGAGGATTTACTTTCGGTTACAGTTCTAAGGCAGGAAAATGAATTCATAAATATCTGTCTTTTGAAGTTGTGAATGCAGAGGTACAAAAACACCAGCTCGATTTTTTTTTAATTAGCAGAGGTTGCATTTAATTTTAATGTACCCTAATAAGACATAAGCCTAATAGAGGGTGACTAGTTTGGCATCACAGCAGAACTGAACTGTAAACTAAAGTGAAATCATACCACTGATACTTGAGACATACTTTCATTACCCCCCCACCACCAATAGATCTGGTTCCCAATTTATTTTTAAATAGAAGAAGTAGCAGATATGTGATTTCATTTTAGTTGACAGTACAGTTATGATGTAATGTGGCTCAAATTACCACCTAAGAAAGTCTAATAAGGGTCAAATACTGTCTAATAAAGAACATTTTGATTCTAGTTTTTGTCTAATTTGATGCAGAGTACAGCTCATGACATCTTATTAGTATACTGTGAAATCAAATGTGACCTTAGCTAATTCCTCCACATTTGAGGCATACCTTGTTATCGTTATGTAATGTTTTGCAAAATAAAGATAAATTGGATCATCTTTTTGCAATCCCATTTGACATCTACAGTAAGGTGCAAAACGATGTGACTGGAAATGATTGCGTAAGGCACTGATCCGTCATGGAAAGCAATGACTAAGCACCTATGCTGCTTTACAGTTCATAGTTTAAGCTATAAAATGGAGAACTGAAGAAATTCAGAGGCCTCTATGAAAAAGTATCACAATGGATAATAGTAATAAGGTAATAGTCTGGGCTCCTTGTCACAATTTCCTCGGGAATTCTTTGCAGGAAGCGGTGACAGTAGCTTATATGGAAAGATGAATGATACTCTTATCTCTTCCGGTACACTCCTAAGATAAGAGCTCTCATTGGCTGGTATTGTCGGTGCTGTGAGGTGAATGAAGGAAACCCACAAAGAAGAACCAAGAGCAAAGAGAGAAGCAAGAGGCTGACTTAAAATAGAGGACAGAAGGATATGTATAAAAAAGGAGAAACTAAGTATAGCGGCATGAATGATAGTGGGAGGGAGGCAAGAGAGAGGGAGGGAGGGAGAGAGAGAGAGAGAGAGAGAGGTGACCTCCATCTCCACCTCCACCTCCACACGCCACAACAAGCCTCTCCATCTCAACCAGGGCACCATGGCACATTTCCCGTCACTGGGGGTGGCAGCAGGCCACACATTGCAGTGAATCAATCCGACTGCTGCAACCTCCGCAATCCACACTTTCCTGCAGGCTCGTCATGTTCCCAGATGCTATGTGCGAAGCAGGGCTAGTGAGAAATCATGTTCCACATGCCGCGCATACCTCAGTCTGAAGTCGTGACTGTACAGACCGATGCAGTTTGGAGTTCGGAGGAAATGGATACAACTAGAGGTTTATTTTCATGCCAGGAGGATATGTGCATTTTGAAATAACCAATGTGACAGAAACTGAGACTGTTTCTATAAGATATGTTACTTGAGAATCTATTTAAAGGAATAGTTCAGATTGTTTGAGGCGGGGTCATATGAGGTATTTATCCATAGTCAGTGTATAACTTACAGTAGGGGCCAGCCAGCATGCTCCCAGTTTAGAGAAGCAAAGCAATACCAGCACTGAAGCTAAGCAATGTACTGTTGTGGACAGGATCAGCAGCAAATCATATTTTGACCACTTAAAAACAGCCTGCGTAAAAGAAAGTCTACATCTGCTCAAGTGTACACTATATTTTTGTCACTTTACCTTGCTGTCAGACAGCCTCGTCTGACAGGAAACTGCTGTTACATAAGCCAAATATCACTCTCTCTTGCTCAACCACACTCTTTTTACAAATTCAGGAATTTTACCTTGCAGAACACGGGTTGCTGGTCTACTACTGCCTTGATCTGTTAAGTTTGTTTGTGTGTAGTGTTTGACTTTGAGGAATCCAAGCAAATCTTTTAAAGAAGATGGAGCACAATAACACAAACAACCTAAAAGATCGAGGCAGTGGTAGTCCAGCAACTTCTGTATTCTGTGAGGTAAAATGACAATTTTTGCCAAAGAAGTGTGGTTGGTTTTAAGAGAGCTATATTTGGCTGGTATAACAGCTGTTTCTCATCAGAACAGATTGTCTGACGGCAAGGTATAGTGGTAAAAATATTCTAAATATTTAGGTAAATATGTAAACAAAGGCCCCGACCGCAGCTCTGAAAAACCAGCAGCCCAACTGTGCTGTGTGTTTCTGACTCTATGGAGCTGTCCATGGTGCTGAAGTAGCAGACAGATTTGAAGTTTCAACTTTTTCTCTGACTCCTGCCCTATCAGTTTTGCTGGCACACTCTCCAGAACCAAAAGGGTTGTTTATTTCATGAGTTGCTTTGCTAGTTGAAACTAGGTTCGTCCCACCCGTTGAAAATAAGCAAATCGCCTACTGCTGGGACCCCTGCTGCTTATCCAATCTGGAAGCATGCTGACTGCCATCTACTGTAGGTAATACACTGACTATCGATATGTACTTCATATAACCACACTTCAAATAATCTGAACTATCCCTTTAAAAAGAAAAAAACATCATATATCGTGTGTCTTAAAATCTTACACATGGTGCTCTCCTTTTACAACCCCTCATACAGCTTTTAAAATGTTGCTTTAAAGGATATGTGGGTCATAAATATGTTTTTATATTGGTTAATGAAGGCTTTATGCAGCCACTACAGCTGTAATCCCTCCAAAATGGGACCATATATCCAACTGAATAGGGCAGAACTCAAGCTCCATAATACCTAAATCACACATGGCACTGCGGTTGTGTTGCCACTTGCAGTCCCTTGAAAAAAAAAAAAAACTGCTGTTATTAGATTCATCGCATCCCACCAAAACCTGCCTCAAAGCCACTCACACGCCACCATCCCCCCCAGCCCCCCATCCCCTTCTTTTCCGCGTTATTCGTTTGCAAATTGATAACGGAACCAGAGACCCCGCAGGGTCCGTAATTCAATATTGGGATCTAACAGTCTCAGATCAGATATGATGGACTGTAATCCTCTCTGCGCTGCCACCGCCACATGCACTACTATATCTCAGTGCCCCTTGAGCTATCAGCAAGTCACTGTGTTCTCAGCTGCCCATGAATGAACGAGTGAGTGAATGAGCGAATGAATGACTGGGGTTTTGTTGATTGGGGGCAGACCCATACTAAGTACCAATTCCTAAGATGCACAAACAGCACTGTGGTGGCAGACTTGTGGGTAAGTAGGCATGACAGCGTGTGATTAAAATGAGTGAATTAGTGAGTACTCCCCTAGCACACACAGACACATCACCACCACCACTAAGCCCAGTCTTTAAAATTGTTCTCTCCTCTCCATTTATTCCAATTTGAAAAGATATAAAGCGAGGGAGTCATGTTCAGAGACAATAATGATCCCACTGTTTACTTTCAATTAGGATTATTTCTTTCCTTAGGCTAAGAACACCTTTATTTCTCTATGGAGACATTAGTAACCATTAACTCAGGCCCTCGTTTATGAAACGGGATGAGTCAAAAGAAGCCAAATGTGAATCCAAAGTTTTACCGATATTCTATCCGGGGACGTCTTGGTGCCTTTGTCTCTGAAAGACAGCCAACTACTGTACAGTAAAACCCCATACCATGTTTCTGCCATTAGACCACTGAGTATGGGACATCTCAAGCCCTTTATAAAAGGGAAGCTTCATCAATTATTCACACTTCCGGCAACACACATTCCACATGTTTCTCTTCCCATACATTAATATTTCAGCCCCCCCGCCCGTATGTCCTACCTCTCCTTCTCCCTGCCACCTCCCGGTGGACATTTTGTCTACATAAATCACACAGTGACATTAAGAAGCCCTAAGATGGCCTCAGTCAGTGCTTACAGATGGCAAGCTTCTCCGCCAGTCGAATCGAATGACACTCAAAAGCATCAAATAAACTTCACATGATATCAATTACAGCAGCAACACAAAGATTTACTGGCATGGCTGCACAAGCCCACAGTGAAAGAGATGAAATATTAGACAATAAACCATAGTAAATTTAAAGGATGGTAAGGTTCAAGGATGAATTGATTTTGGCAATTAAAGATTAAAGATCCCTGTGACCTCACATCTATCCCACTCTTGTGAACACATCGTCTCAGGAACAGCTGGAGGGAAATTCTTCCAATTTGGTACAAATGTCCACTTGGACTCAAAGATGAGCTCCTTAAATTTTAGTGGTCAAGAGTTGGATATAACTCAAGAATTCATGCCCTAAAATATGACATAATTTTACCGGAGAGTACCTATTTATATGTAATTAAATTACAAGTACAAATCAAAATGTCAGTGATTACAGAGGGGTTATATCAAAATATTCTTTTTGGTTTGCCCAGCAGAGATCTGCTCTCAACTGTGTGCAGTCTTCTAGTCATTAGAACTGTGTTTGATTACTGCACTTTGAGAAACGCAGGGTAAATACTTTCCAGCATCAACAAAAGTTAGCAACAGTCTTCCTGACTCAGGTGCAGCATTAATCTGGGTTGGTTCTGTATCAGTGAACACCATGACATTGCAAAGGACATGACGCCATTTCAAATCATTAAAAAGTTTGCAGCATAAAAGTTGGTGAAATGGTTGTGTGTATGAGTGTGTGTATCAGTACTTTGACCATTTCCAGCACACTGAACCATGATAATACTGATAAAACCGTTATAATTTTGGTTTCTATAATCATCATTTGAAATTTTCATTGTGTTTCTTTTCTAGACTGAATAATGAATAATTAAAGGTTACAGAAGAACTTACAGTAAAACAGATTTGTTGTTTGATCTTGTTCTTTTAGAGTTTTGGTGTGTTTCTTTTTCATATCTTGAAGTCCTTGCCTGTATGGAAGAGTAAACACTAAAAGGGAACAAGAAACACACATACACGCACAGAAGCTGGGGACTTTTTGTTTTGTCAAGCACAAGTCCCTCAGGAAGTCCTCGGTCCCACTCCTTTTAGCACCCCCAACAAGCTCTGTGTACTTTAGGTTATGAAAGGTTAAGGTGAGGGTCACGGCCATGTTTGTGGTTAGGGTCTGCCAATTTAACTTAGGTAGGCGGGATATGTACACAGGCTGAGAGGGAGCGTTGCCTAAGAGGCTCAGCTCGAGGATCAGATGTCCGTTTGTGTGAGGGAGGATGGCATGCAACAAAACTCCAAGGCTCCGATCTCGGAGGTTACACAGTACACAACTCTGCACTGGAAAGCTAAGCCAACATGACACATTTTGGTAGCGGTTTCACCTTTGTGTGTCCAACCCATTAGTTCACTGCTCACCTGTCAATGCTAGCTTGTTTCTCTCCCCCCATGCCCTCAACAGCGTTATGCACTAGGGTTGGGCGATTGGACGAATACATCGCCCGTCGACGATCGGCTGAATCCATCGCTGGTCGCTTTTTTTTTTTTTTATTTGGCTGATATTTGGGGCAATATTTCTCATTTTATTTTGGTAATGCAACGGTCTGCAGAGTGACAGCTGTTGCTCCACGCTGTGCTCTCATCCAGCGGCACAGTACACACCCACTCAGCCGGATCACGAGTGTGCTGAGCGGGGTGAGGAGTGAGAGGTAAACAGCCTGCACAGACTCTCTGCACTCTTTTCACATGGTGGATTAAGGATTTAACCAGTGTTGGTGATTGCTGGAATAGTGAACAGACTAACAAAGACGGTTTTGGTGAATTTAACATGTTTTTCTGTCAAGTTTGAATGAAGTGTGTTTTTCGGGAGTTAACGAGCCAATTAAGCTCATCTTAGTTTGGTAAAACTTGAATTCAGAAGGTGTACAGTTGTATTTCTCCATTTAAAAAGGACAATAAGCGTGAGAATGTTTAATTTATCGATACTTTGTGAGTTTATTTTGTTTATCAGATGTGGTGAATGCACGCAGTGTACATGATGTAGTGAATTCGCCACTTGTGCACATCTCCCAGCTGGGACTCGAGAGGACGGGAGGAGGTGAAACGGGGGACAAAGACATTGTCAGCTGCTGATTGATGGGCCAACGATGGTCATTTGGAAAATTTTAACATGTTGCCCAACCTTATTATGCACCGTGGTAAGCTATGGTTAAAACAAGTTAAACTTTTTAAGACCTTTTAAAGACCACTATGAAAACAATTTAAGCCCTATTTCATACCCATACTGGGAAAAAAAGCACTTGTACAGTTTAAATCAGTGGTGGCTTCATTTTGTGGTTGTTACAACGTGATCAATACCATTTTTTCCCACAAACACCTGAAAAAGCCGGTCTGAAGTTAATGGAACTGAGGAAAGTAATGTTAAATTGATTCAATTAATTTTTAAGACCTGTCGAAATTATATTTTTAGATATTCTGAGGCCTAAAATCTGCAGAAACCTTGCATGATAAAGGCTTGGCAAAGTAGAGAGTATGGCAGAGAATACTACAGCACTGGTTTTTTCTCGTTTCATGGTTTAAGACTGCAGCTAACAGTTGTTTTCATTCTAAATTAATTTGACCTCATTTGTTTTTTTTTATATATAAAATAAAAACATTTAAACTAAAAACTTAAAATCCTCACATCTGAGAGGGTGGAAGCAGAGGCTGATTGCCAATTTTGCTTGAAAAATTACATTAATGATAAATGCATTATGAAAATGGATTCATTTCCTGTGGCGCAATAGTTACACTTACTCTTCCCAAAAGTTAAGTTTGATGTGTTGCACTATATTCCACACACACATGCCTACGGTGCCACAGAATGTATGCATGATGTATGATATCATATAATACACTGATAACCTCCACTGATTTACACAGCCTTCTGATTCAGCTCTGTATAGGATACATCATGCAGACATTGTGGTGACAGGATTGAAGTGAAATACTTGAAAATTCAAATATGGATAACACCTTGAGGGCAATCTGCATGAAAATGAGAGAGATAACAATAGAACGGGTAGAATGGTGGTTTGAGATATGTAAAATGTCTGGCCCAGGCTCATTCACTCAACTGTGAGGAGAATATGGCTTTACCTTGCAGCTGGATCCTTACTTCTGGAGCATGCTCTTATGGTTTTTGACAGTCTACGCCCCAAATAAATTCTTTTTTTTTTTCCTTTTGTATCCAACACACCCTATTTCTGTCCGTCTGCTCTCTCTCCTCTCTCTTCCTCCTTACTAGGGGCTCTCTCCATCCCTCCTCCTTATTGATTCTGTGAGGTTCAGTGGGTAGAGCACGGCACTAGCAAAGGAAAGGGCATGGGATCAATTCCCACAAAATTTCAAGCATTCGCTGGCCTGTCACTCCAGGATAATTTGTCTGCAGGCTTACCCCACCGAATACACTGATGTATTCTGCTTTGTAATTGGTGCCCATCAGTGTCAAGTGTCTCTGCAAGCTAGATGTTCAGGGCAAACACTGCAGAATGCTGCTCAGTCTCATTCATTTTCATGCGCAAAATAGATGCACACATCTTTTACTGCCTGATGAATCTCAACTATGCCAATATTCTGAGGACAGTTCATGTTTTTTAAAGGAATCTGTCTGATTAATTTCCCAAAGCTCTTTGTTTTGAGCTTGTATATGTACATTTTTGGCATAATATAAACGCTAATGGAAGCCATATGGTTCACAGTGTCAGAAAAATTTCGTCTAATGTAGCGCATCTGAAGGCATAGTTTTGCTAATGCCTCCTCCAGGAATGCTGATATGAATAATTTCTATTTCTGGTATCGTAACGTTAATGCATGCACTCTATGGAAACTGAAGTAACTCCCCATTCTTTTTAAATTATTAAGCTTTTTTTAAAACCGCTTAAATGAGACTTTTATGTACAGAGGCCATCACAGACAGTGGACAGTTCTGTATTACAGCAATGTCAAACAGGTATTTAGATAACAGACAACCGTGCAGTAGAGCAGCCATCAGTCTCGCTTTTCAGACGGCACAACTGTGGTACCTCAGGGGTCGACTGGAGGCCCTCTGCTGAAGTACAGATACAAATGTACACAGACGATATGATTACATAAGTTCACGCTAAGTCAAAACAGAAAGTAGCTCTGCAAAGTATTTAGGTTAGTACAGCACATTTTTGGCTGAACAAAACACAGTTTAGTAAATCTCTAATTTATTCATAATTACTTAAAAACAGGTATAGCTGTGATGTAAATATATTCTATGATAATATCTCATCTGTCTTACTGTGACATCTCCTGGCCCTCCTTTGCACAGGAACAATGCAACCACTTTGTAATCTGTACAAACAAGCACGTAAAGGACTGGACAAAAAAAACCAAACTCATATCACCGTTGTAATATTACTGAAAAATATAACGTAGAGTTTTAATCTTTTGTTTATGACCAACGTTTATTTTATTAGATACTATACTATCCCTTAAACCATTAATTCTAGCAGCTCGTGATGGTGAAAAAAGGCAAACGAGAAGATTAACAAGGGGAGACTGATATATATAACACTGAGCAACAAAATCTGGTCAAACTGCCTCGTCAATGATGGCAACATTGGAAAGAGATTACTATTAAAAAATGGTTGAAGGACGAACAAGCACGCTGTCATTACGCTGTTATTATCATTGCATTGTTCTGTTCAAACGAAATAAATACGTACATTGTTTACCACCCAGGGACAACATATGAAAATTAGTGCTGCGCTATATCTGGTGCAATATCTGCCCCTGTTTTAGATAAACCAATAGATGAAATTAAATGAAATTTCTTAAGACCAAAATCATAGTCATTGTGACTGACAGCCCCTGGCAGCAGCTCAACTGCTAAAGAAAAAGCATCTTTGAAAGTATTACTCAGTTTGTTAACATCAGATTGCATCAAGACACTGTTGTGAGGCTTGCAACATCCGTGTAATCGTGCATCTGTGGCGAAATGCAGAGACCAAGAAACGATTTGGGTTAAAATGTTCCTTAAAAACACTGAGCCTGGAATGACAGAAGCTCAGGCATGTGAACTCGCTTTCCCAAACTAGGATGATATTTGTAAATCGGTGCAGCTGCACTCACACACTGTGCAGAGGCAGCCCTGCTTGGGCCAGCCTCAACGAACAAGCAGAGCGTGTCTCAGGAGAGACAGAGGGGCCTCAGAGGCAGCCTGGCAAATCTGAGCCTGACCTCCCTGGAGAGAGAGAGAGGGAGAGAGAGGCAAACTGGATTTATATCTTTGTTTTTAATCCCCCTTACACGCTCCACTGGTCCTACAGTAGTACTTTGTGCAGGCTTCATGTATAGTCAGGAAAAAACAAACAAAAAAACAGGGGCTTGCGTGTCAGGAAAAACATCCATTTTTGTTCTTTTTTTCTGTGACATCAGTGAAAACGGCCGTCTATGTCGCTCTCCTGTGTTTTTCTATCTGGAAAAATAAAAATCAGCTGCGGGACAATATCTGACTGGCTTTTGACTCCATAACTGTCTGATGCTAACCTCTTATTCAGGCTGAAATGCCATTTTGTGACCGCCCCAGCATTCAGTTTGACATTGGGCCCTTGTTAAATTGTTTTCTGTTTGGGGAAAGAGCTTATTTTGTCAAAAACAATCACTGTACTTTAAGTTTAATTCTGCTTGATGTTTCTTTAATGCGACATAGAAACAGAATTTGATGTTACGTCGTATGAGGTATTTATGGACAGTGATAATAGAGGGGCACCAGCAGAGAAGCTAGACAATAATAGGATAGGAATGACAGCAACAGGTCCACCTGAAAAAATCAAAATCAGTTTAAGTGTATGTTATATTTAGAATATTTTTACCACTTTATTTAGCTGCCAGAAAGCCTTTTCTGATGGGAAATCGCAGTCATATAAGCCAAGTATCTCTCAAAAAGCTCTTTACTAAACCAACCAAACTCCACAGACAAAATCAGTAATTTTACCTCGCAGACCACAGGAGTTGGAGGCCTACCACTGCCTTCATCTGTTGGTTTTATCTGACTGATTTTGTCTTAGTGTGTGATTGTTGTGTTAAAACTGCAAAAATATTCTAAATATAGTGCACACCTATACTGATATTGATTTTTAGGTGGACCTTGGCTATAAATACCTTCTGTTGCTGACTTTATCCATGACAGTTCATTGCTTAGCTTCTGAGCTGTACTCTTCTCCACGTGGGCGTGTGCCAACCGCCATTTACTGCAGCTAATACGCTGACAGTTGTTAAGTACCTCATACAATGCTACATCAAATATCCCTTTAAGATGTTGATCAAAGCCATTTACGCACAATTATTCTACAGGGTAAAAATATGATAACAGAGTGAAGAATTAATTAAAACATTTGTACATGTGTTTCCAAGATATAGGACTACCTATAAGCACTGAATCCTCCAGATGCATTTTCTTAAGTGCCAACGGAGCCAGCTGATAAATTAAGCCCATGGGAAGATCTGCAACAACACTTTTTTTCATCTTTTTTTTTTTAAATGCCTTCAGTGCACAGCTGTTCCGACTTAATGGTCGTTGTTTCAGTCAGTTGATTCACAGAATCCTTGATAGCTGCGTCTGGCTCTCACACAGATGACGTTCCCAAAATGAGAACCACCTATGAAAGGCTCTGACTGACTCAGTTGTTTCCCCAACTGGGGAAACAGCCATTGATTCAATTGAAGAGCAACACCAGACCTTTTGAATCGCTTGACAAAAAAATTCAATGTGGCTGGCAATTCACAAGTCTGGAATCGGGCTAGCGAGATGTGAACGGAATTACAACCACACTTCACTAAGGAAGATTTCTTACAACTAAGAAGAAGAGAGCGGAATGGGCCCTGAGCCAACGCCGCGTCCCATGGTTTCCCAACAGGCATTCATTGTGCATCACTTCATTCGCCTGTTTTTTCCCTACTTCTGAGCCAATGGGGCTCGTATATAGAGTGTGGAGTCAGATACATAATAGCCTCAGATACAAAAAACCAGATGATAGATTCATGAGTATGGGCACACACACGCTACATGCTTGTCTTTGTGTTCAGAAGTGTGCCAATTTTTCCTGCGTCGGCCCACATGCTCATGAATGCGAGCCGAGGAGCTAACGCACGAAGGAAGATAGAAAACACAAAAGCAAAGCAAAAATAGATTGGGGGGAATACAATGACACGGAGAGCGGACACAATAACCATGGGGAAAGAGGGACAGAGAGTGAGGAAGAGGGAAAAAAAGACAAAAGAAGAAGGTAAAATATGTCATTATCCCCATCGGACAGAGCTCGTCTTTCTTCCAGGACACCGAGATTCATTTAGATCTCCATCAAACAGCAGCAGCAATAGCAACAGAGAAGAGTGGAGGGGGAAAAAATCACGTTACTGCCTCGTATATATGCAGTCCAGATTATCTGAAACCCGAGACCGTACAGTATAACTGCATTAGCACACAACTTAAAATATGAAATCATCATCTTGGCTGTGGGTAAAGACGAATGCACCTGAAGCCATGTTTTACAGAGCGTTTCATCATCAGCCAAGACATTTTCTGTGTATGATTACACTTTAAATACGCTGCATTGCACAACTCTACATACTATCTCTCTAACCATGATACAGCTAAGCTTTAGAAGAAGTTGTGTTCTTGAAACTGTGCAGTTAGCTTCATAAAAGGATGTGGCTGCCTTTAAGAATACTGTGTTGAGTATATAATACAGCACAAACGCTGTACAAAAGGGTTATGTGAATAACAGTCATATCCAGCAAAGAAAATATCAATGTCAATACTTTAACCCATAGTAACAGTGTCAGTGCTAGACACAGGGTAGAATAACATAGCAACAATAAGCCATTTGACACAAAGCATAGCCTTCAATTAACAGAATAAGCACTGACAGTGGATCCACTGTGAACACGTTCAGTTCTCCCTGCCAAATGTCCAAATGTTTATTGTTGTTCAGTCATTCACAAATACTGGAAGTATCATGAAAGTGTGACCGTCTGTTTTTATGAACAATATATCAGTGGATTTACAGTTGTGGTTTTGCACAAGAGGAGCTACCCTGCACAAATCTGAAGCTACGCCGAAGCACAAACTTTCACATTTTGCTGATTTTGGAGGCGCCTGCACATGTAGTGTTTCCATAGTAATAACCAAAACATATGACGATTTTTGTGATTAAACACAATGTTTTTAGTTTGTTTTTTATTAGGGTTAGGGTTATCATTTTTCATAATTTTTCACATTTTAGTTGTATTCAAGTTTTTATTTCTATTATAAAACACCAACAAGGTTTACTGTTTCAGTGCCCTAATGTCATTTTTTGTGATATTTACATATCTTTGTCACAAGTGCTTGATAGCCTCGTTTGAGGGCTTATTGCATTATCAGCTGATGATTCAATATCAGACGTTCTTACTCTCTGATATCATTATTGGCATCGGCCCCAAAAATCCAATATCGGTCGAGCTCTAAATAACTTCTAACATGCAGCAAATGCAACTGGTGAATTCAATCAGGGATGACTTTTGTACAGATTCTGAAACCCATGCCTCTTCCACAGTATTGAATCTTTTTTCAAATGGCACATGCTCAAATTAAAGTCTGCAAGTTATTTATCAAGAAACCTGCTGACTATACAGGGATTTCTAATACTTCTTGATAAGCAAGAAGTAAGTAATTAAAGCTGATTTCAGCCACACACGTCTCAGCCTACAGTAACCAGTGACAGCAAATCATTCATGCACAGACCTTGGGCCATGAGAATAGAACGTATTTGAGTTAAGACCCTAAGCAATTTTACTACAAGCGGAGATGTCAATAAATCATATTAGTGAAATGTCAACTGAAAAGCCACACTCTGTGGGATCACTGTATCAGTACAGTATATCACAGATATTTAAAACATTATGATATCATATCATAAAACACGCAGTATATAAAGCTACATGAGTTATTCCCTACAAAAAAATGCTTCCACAAAATTTTCTCTTAAAAAAAAACCATAATAAAAAAGTCTTTCTCAAAAAGCAGCAGACACCCACAGGAGCTATTTCTAGAAACAACTCTGTTTTATTAAAGGCTTCTATCACCATCACTGACATAATCAATTATTACCAATGGTTACCAAAAATCTTTAATAATGCTTGCTGCCATGGTGATGTTTTTGGCAAAAATGGGGCTGTGAGCTTACAGGTTTCATTAGTTTTTATATATTCAGCATATTTTTAAAAAATAGTTACATAGGCATTACTAAAATGCTGGCAAAAATCTGCCCCCATTGACTTAATTTTCAGTGGGCATAGCAGAGGTGCGTTTTGATTCCTAAAAAGTGCCACCTATTGCCTGAAAGATAATTACTAAATACAGAGATAAAGAGTCCACAAGTGGGACAAAATATCAGTCCACTCCGTATGATGTCAATATGTTGGCTGGAGACTTATAAACATCAGCCTCCACTGAAAATGACTTGTATATGTGAAAGCTTTTATTAATTGAGGGCAGCTTTGCTAAGTATGCTTTAGCTTTGGAAGGCAGTGCCCTTTTATAGCATACAGTACAAACAGATGCGTCCTGATGTTCACACAGGGGGGCTGCCCGGTTTGGCAGCTTTCAGCTGTTTGGCAGCTCTTTGTCGAGTGACGTAATTGACTCTGGAGCAGTGGATTATGCTGCAGGAGGAGTCTGAGGGCCGTCCGTGGGCATTTCTATACTTTTGTCGCCACTGAAATCCATTGTAGCTGGGTGAATCTAAGCTGACCGAAGCCAATGTTCTCCTTCAATTGGGAAAAGTTATTTTCTGCAAAGCTGCAAACAGAATACAAATGGTTTAATATCCAATGTCCACCCTGCTATGCTGAAAATATTTTCGCCCCGAGGTAAAGAAGAAGAAAATTGTGTCACTTGATCACCGTTTGCCTGTGGAATCAATGCCATTGACGCTTCCAACTGATAAACGAGAGGATACGATGAAGTCAACCGGAACTGTGGTCCAAACATATGAGCTGTACCAGAAATGTGGAGAAATTAAGGTTTCAGGTTTCATATTAAATGGATAGTTTGGATTATTTGATGTACAGTTGTAAGAGGTTCTTATTGATAGTCAGTGTTTAACCTACAATAGATGTCAGTTGGCACGCCCCCAGTTTGGAGAAGAAGAGAGGAGTAGCAACTAGTAAGAAAAGAAATGAACAGCTATGGACAGGGTTTGCAAACAAATGCATTCAGCCACATAAAAAAGGTTCATGTAAAAAAAGACAACATCAGTTTAAGTGTACACTATATTTCGAATGTTTTCAGCACTTAATTGTGCGGTCTGACAACCTTTTCTGATGAGAAACCACCACTATATAAGGCAAACATCGCTCTCTCTAAACCAACCAAAGTCCATCAACAAAATCAGTCATTTTACCTCACAGTAACAGGAGGTGCTAGTCTACCAGTGCCTCTATCTGTTATTTAATTTGCATTACTGTGTCTTTACTGTTTTAAAAGGACAGTTCGGATTCATCAAAGTCATACAATAACACAAACAAACTAACAGATCGAGGCACCAGTAAACTAACAACTGCCATGTTCTGCAAGGTAAAATTACTGATTTTACCTATGGAGTTTGGTTTGGAAAGAGCAATATTTGGCTTATATAATGATGGTCTCCTGTCGAAAAAGTCTGTCCGACAGCAAAATAAAGCAGTGAAAATATTTTAAATAGAGCGTACACTTAAACAGATATTCATTTATTTATTTATTTTTTAGGTGGACCTTTTTCAAGTGGGTAAAATGCCTTTTGTTGCTTATTTTTTCCACAGCTGTTCATTGCTTAGCTTCCATGCTGGTGCCCCTCTCTGCGTCTTCTAACTGGGAGTGTGTCAGCCAGCATCTACTGTAGGAAATACACTGTCCACCAATAAGAGCTTCATACAAGCTAAAATCAAATATTCAGAACTATACCTTTAATGTTTTGTTATTGACCTCTAGAGCACTTTACTGAAAAAAAGAATGTGGAAATGACTATTTTACATTTCACTCCCATGGTAAAACCATTTTTTTTTTACCATGATATGTTGATGTTTGTCACTGGATCCTTTGCATCAGAGCAACAATATTATGCTAAGACTAATATGCAACTAAATACAGATGATCATGACCTAACAGGGAGGCTTAAATCTAAACTGACAACTAAATCCCATGTTCCAACAGAATTCATTGGAAAATAAGAGTGCAGAGTTTGAAAAAAAAATTTAAAAAAAATTCTACAGAGTCAGTACTCGTGATTACACTCGCATCCTGCCCCACCCACGCCGGGGAAAAAAATACCTTGTGATGTTAAAAACATGCCCCTTGTGGAATGAATAATCAGGAAGCCTTCCTTCTTTACACAATGCTAAATATGCAAAATTCACAGCTCCCCTGCTTTATACCCTGTATCTCCCTCAAGCCTTTCCCTCACTTAGCCCACTCCATCTGCCATTTCTTTCTACTCACAGCTCCCACTCTTCATTCTCCTGCTTTGTTGTGCTTCCTGCGTTCTTCTCTTCCTTCACCACCCTCCTCAAAATATTTTTCCTCTTTTTTCCCATTTCCTATCTCATCTATATCCACTTGTCCTCTGCAACCTTATTCTCATTCCCGTATCCATCTATTTTCCCCTCTGAGCCTCTTTCTCTCTCAGCATCATCCCCGCAGTGTGAAAGCGGTACCTGCGACACTCTGCTCCCAGTATCCTCTCATCTAAATGAGATGTGTGGCCTTGCTATATCTGATTCCTCTAGACAGGAGGTGAGAGCTAACCTTTCTCCCACTTCGACACCTCACCAGCTCTCTGTTATTTGTTTTCATAACACAAATATGCTGTCCTTAGTCACAGCACATATCACAAAGCTTTAACATCCCAACTCGAGCAGACAAAACAAAATAAATTCTGCTAGATGGAGCCCTGCCTTTAATGGTACTTAAACCAGCGTGTGGAGAGAGAAAAAAACTCCTCCGGAGGTAAGATTCATATCGGATTAATGCACAAGTGAAAGATAAAGACGGGAGGGGTGAAAATACTGAGAATATCCCCTGATATCTGTCTGTGCTAATGAATACGATTAATGTTAAGCTACTGGAGTATCCACTTTCCATGTGGATATGAAAGGAAATAATTTATATTCGCAGACCATGAGTCATATCAAAGCATATCAGACAATAGGGTTTTTTTTAACTCAGGGATACAGTTATATGTAATAACGGTCAGCTATACTATAGTGACATACCATTATTACTGCTGTAAAGGCCCAGAAAAGAGCACTTCTGAAACACTCATCTCAAGTTCCACAGATAACCTCACACAATCGTGCTCACTCACTCTCCTCCAAAAACCCAAAAAAGTGAACTTACGTGTTCGGAAGCGATGGTGTGGGCGTGTGGTCGGGCCCTTTCCTGGGCGCCCATGATTCCAGCGTGAGGTGGGCTTGACCGGAGCTGCAGGCTGGGAAGTGGTTGGCTGCACCTTGGTGGTGGTCTTCACGGTAGCTGTAGTCGTGGTGGACGCTGTGGTGGTGATGGTCGCAGAAGTCTGTCCTGGCTTTGAGTTGGCGGCTGCTCCGTTACGTCCATTACTGCTGCTTCCTTTCCTGACCGTGCTGCGTGGGGTGACCTCCTTACCACTGGGTGGCGGGGTGAGCCGGGTGGTGCGGGTAGTGGAAGTGGTAACCGCAGTCCCGCTAATGCGAGTGTTGACGCGGTTGTGAAGGTGTGGGGCACGGTTGCCGTCTCCGTTGGCCGTGCTGCCGTTGGCTGAGTGGTTTGCTGGTGGGCCCGATCGAGTTCTTGGCACCGGGGCGGTGCCATCCGCGGCTAGGGGCGTGGTAGTGGACACCATCGCTGTGGTGGAGGCAGCTGAAGTAGTGGTGGCGGTGGAAATGTCGGGCCCCTTGGGCATGGCACTGGGTTTGGAGAGAAATATAGGGTCCTGTCCAATGCTACCTTTAGGATCCACCAGATCGGTGGGGACATAGTCTTGGACGGACCCAACCACAATCCATTTCAGCAGCATGAGACTGAGTCCCAGTCCCACGAAGCCCATCACGAGGGGTACGGCGCACAGCCACGTCTGCTGGCGAGGCCACACGGCGCAGGGGCCGCAGCGGAGAGGGCCCGGGGCTCGTGGAGACGCCTGTTCAGCCCCTGGCTCCTCCAGCGTCATGGCCGCCAGGGTGCTTGCACCGGAGCGCTCACTCATCATGGAGCTTTTTCGTCTCTTGGGGTGTTCAGGAGGTCAAACAGGTGGCCGAACGGTACAAGGGCATGTATGAGGAAGGGGGTGTGGTGTGGAAGAAACGCTGGGCATCTTAAGTATGTACCCACAATGCCTTAGCCTATATATCTACATGCACAAACATAAAACACAAGCAGGACCAGACACAATCACTCACAGCCACGTACTACTAATTAAAAGCTGGCACAGCACTCAGATGCATACACAAGCAATATAAGCTACACTCCCTCTGGCGGACAACAAACCAAACACACACAAGCCAAACACTCTCTCTCTCTCACACACACACACACACACACACAAATACGCACAAGAGGAGAAACACACACTTCTTCCACACACTGAGCACACAGGTTATGGACAGGTGAGAGAGCGAAGCGAGGGGGCGCCTCACTGTAGTTCAGCGCTAACGAAGCGATGATAAATCCCAAGATGCTTCACTCCCTTGTTAAAAAAGCCGACGTTAGAAAAAAAAAAAAAAAAGAGAGAAGAAGAAGGAGACCGGAGAAGGATATCGATCCGCTTCAGACTGGAGCTGTAAATCCATGTGCGTGTGTGCGTGCGTAGATCAACAACCCAGGCTATGGCAGCTCCCTTCTCCACTCTCAATTGGCTGATTATCGGCCGCATAAGGTCCTTAAAACACAAACCACCGATTGTTCCTTTATTCCTTTGAATTTGAGTGAGAATTTGAGTACATTTTACCTTCTGTACATGCGCTTAAGAGCTTCCTTTCCTCTCTTGGAGGTGTCTACTTCAAGTTTTGCCAATAATACCCCCCAGTTCGCTCCAGCTGCCGGTAATCCACCGAAAGTGAGCCGACGCAGGTGCAGCGGTGCTCGGATGCGATGTGCCACCGAGACGAGGATGATGGGGTGGTGGTGTTGGTAGTGGTGCTGTCCGCTAAATCCAACTGGTCCAATCCTCACGCCAAGCGCCCCGGAGTGACAGCCGTGTGTCTCCACCACCGCGAGAGCCTGTCTGTCCGCCTTGCCTGTCTGTCCGTCTGTCTGCAGTCTGGGAGGATGGAAAACAGAAGCCTCCACGACTCGTTTACCTCCGCTGCATTCCCACAGTGGTGCAAGCAGCAGAAAAGGGAGATGGAGAGAGGATGGAGGAGGGAGGGAGGGGGCTGCTGCTCTGAAAAAATGATGCGGCGGCTGTTCTTAGAGGCTGCAGACTGGGGAGAGACAGAGAGGAGAGAGAAAGAGGATGGAGGAGGGAGGGAGGGGAGGGGGGGAGGCTTGCTCAATCCGCGGTGAGTGATGTGGGTTTCACGGCTCCTAACCCATCCGGCGCTCTCCTCCGGTTCACCGCCGTCCTCAATACTCCAAAGTGACGACTAGTGACTGCCCCATCTCTTCTCCCCCCACCTCCTCCTCCACCAGCAGGGTGTAGGTGTGCGCGGACTCCCTCATCAGCAGGAGGAGAGAAAAAAAAAAGAAGAGAAGAAAGAAAAGATTGTGGTGGGCAGGAATAGGTAGAGAGAGCGGAGATGCGTGTTGGCTAAGCTCTGCAGCAGATGCAGATAGGAGGCAGAGGGAGGAGGCGGCGGCAACACACACACACACACACACACATACACAGACGGTGTGGAGAGAGGAGAGGCGATGCCATAGACACACCCCAGGGAGCGGTGTGATGGAGGGAAGGAGGAGGAGGAGGAGGAGGGAGGCGCCACCCCGATGTCTTCCACCAGCGGCACACAAGAGCAAACAAACCAAACACCTGGCTCATAATTTATGGGCGAGTTAGAGCACTACTTCAACTTGATACTTCCATGGGCAGTAGATGAATCCTTTATTTTACTGTTCACAGGGGACAGCAGTGCTTTAGGAACACAGCCAGCCACGTTTTATGGGCAGTGCGACTTACTGATATCAGAATATGAGTGAAAAACACACCAAAGGTACAGTAAAATAGAGCCAAATTTGGTATTTTGGTTAGCAACTCGCCTTAAAAGGCGTTCAATGCAGGATTTCCCTAAAAAAAAACACATTTATAGACCCTGTAAAATAGTCTAGGACACTGAAAGTGTAGGGCTGCAGCTAATTAATTTTCATCATCAATTAATCTGTCGATTATTTTCTTTATTAATTGTTTAGTTGTTTGGAAAATTGGGAAAAATGTCGGCCAGTGTTTCCCAAAGCTAAAGATGATGTCCTAAATGTTTTACTTCTAGAAGCTGGAATCAGAAAATTTAGACTTTTTTTTCTTATAAAATTGTAGTTGGCGATTAATTTAATAATCAATGAATCGATGCAGCTGTCATGTGTTGGCATCTGTATCTTCTTATTTTCTCATTATTTTTGTTGTGTTCCGGATGTCTTTGGACATCAGCGTCAGTGTTTGACAACCTGGGAACGAGACTCAACAACCAACTTTCTGGTGCATCTACACAAGGTAACAGACAAATTCTACATATTCTACCTTTAAATAAAGATATAGGTCAACTGTCATGATATCAGATTTTAGGCAACGTGATTACCATAGACAAACCAAATAAACTAAATAATGATAACAAAAAGTTGGAAAAAATAATGCTATCATGCAAATTCATTTTTAACTTCATTTATTGTGCTTTGTGTCTCCTTATTAGCCAATGAATTACACTCACATATGAGTGTAACCATCACTGGACAAAAGCACACAAAAAGTGCTGCTACAATTAATAAACAGTGAAAAGGAAACCAGATGATAAACAAAAGATCCACAGCCACAAACAGTATGTTTAAGAGATGCTAGATTATATACACGATATTATCATATGTGTATTATCAACATTATATCAATATTTCATTTTTTTAAATGTCCCTGTTATCATCAGTACCGTTATGTCGCAACACATGCATGTATGCACATTAGAGAACACACATTAGAGAACACGCATTAGGGAACACAGGCAAGTGAATCACTTAAGAGATCATTTCAGGTTAAAACAAGGATATGATGTGATGCAATTTTACTTATCATTTACACCAAAGTTGCAAAATGAGAATATGATGTAGTTCCTTGTTTGATTGGTTGGCTTGAAGAAACATAAAAATATGGAACAAACTATTATAACAAACAAACCATTAACGTTTATTAGTTTGCCCTTTTAAATGCACTACAAATGAGTTGTTGCAATTATGTTCATCAAAAATGTAGCTAATTTTAAACAAGCTGTAGAGGTTAAAGGGCTTATCAGACATTTAGATTTTCCTAGATCAGACAGAGTAAAAATCGCACTCAAAGAACAATCAAGCCAGATTGATTAGTTTGTATAAAAAGCCTGCAACACAGACCTTTTAAAATAGTGGTGAAAACATGTGTTACCAGTGATACCAATGATAGGAGTCAGTGTGCTGCTAATGTGCATGTTGACTGATCGGAAAGACTCTGCTACACTGAATGGAACAGGACTTTAATTAGTATCATTGGTAATACCTGTGTTTAACCAGCTCCAGCTATTTCATATCAATAAGGCTCCCATGAAAAAGGGGCACAAAAATCACAATACGAGTTCATTTTAGATTAAAACTATTATTGCTTCTTAGTTCAACCCTGTAAAAAATGAGATTTGAAGTGTGAGATACAACTCAGTATCACCAAAAGGGCCTAATATTTTCTACAATCACGCAGTATTGATACACTTTTGAGCAAACAGCACAGAACGCAACAGTTGTGACCTGTAAAATTAATTTTCTACTTGCAGTTACTTTTTGCACACAGTCTCTCTGCACATTAGCAGAGAAAAAAATATAATCCAGTATCCATTCTTGAGATACCACATGAATGCTTAAATTTTGAGCGACATGTTGTAAAGAGACTTGTGTCACGACTAACACAGCCGAGCAGCATGTGTCATATAAACAGTAAAATGCGTGTAAAAAAGTTTGAATAAAAAAGGATCAGTGTTGCATAACAGAGTCATGTTGTGGGCTATGAATTTCTGCCTTCATGGGAGTAGAATATTTGTTACACAGCATGATGTTTTTAAGATGACTAAGTGAAGCTCAGTGCACCCATGCAAATGTATTATTAACAACTAGTTGTTTAAGGGGAAAAGATAGTCTTGGATTGGTTTTGATATTGACAGATACTCAAGGTTGTGGTGTGTATATCCATATCAGACATAAAAATAGTATGGAGTCATGCCAAAGTCTGACTTTCCAGTTTTCCTCGATTCTTTCCTGTTGTTCTAAATGTATTAATCAAAACCAGCAGCTCTTTCAATTAAGTTAAGGTTGTTAAAGGGCAAGTGTCTCTCAAAGTGGCACTGAATGCAGCCTCATTTTCTGCGTGTAGTAGAGGAAGACCCACAAACGTTGAGCTAATCTTCGGTTTCACATTCACTGTTGCTTTAAGTCAAGTGGGGTTATGGCATTACAGTATTTACAGCTGCTGTGAATGATTCTTTTTAAACAATGAAACTGGAGTAAATCGACAAGTTCAAAAAATCATTTATCATTGAACATGTGGGAGGATATATACTGTAATAATAATAACCCTTTAAAACTGTGTGTGTGATTTATGAGTGTATCTCTGTGCAAGGATGAAAGAAGGAAGGAGGTAAGAAAAAGGATAAAAAATAGATAAGAGAGAGTAAAATGAAGAAAATGTCGGCTGCGTTTTTCACGTGACTTATGTAAGCATCTGCAAAACACAGTTCAAGATCCAAGACCTTGCAATCACTCCTACGAAATCCCAAACATCATTCATTACTGTCTAAACTGCTTATGGCTCACGGCGAAAAATTAGATCCATTTTAAACCCTTCACATTCCCCGAATGACTCTGAAATTATGCCATTTTGAATGCAATGTTTTCACAATAACAATTTGCATTACCCTGAGGTTGGTTTCTCAATTGATTTTCATAAATAAAAGAAAATGACTGACAATTGCAGCACTGTGACATCTCCATGCTCTTATTCATATTTCTGGATAGATCACATCTTTCATTAGCAGCCTGGTAATGTGCATGATGAGTCTGACTGCATTGTTTACTGTTTCAGTAGTAGAGGTAATGTCCCGCCTTGAAGACGCCTTTGAACTTGACAGGCTGTCGACAATCGTTTCCTCCTAGGAATTCAGTGTGCTCTTTTTACCCCTCACAAGCATTTGAAGATTCACAGGAAAAAAGAATCTTGAGGACTTCCAGCAGAGGAATTTATTCAAATCATTGAAATATTGGTTTCAATTGGGTAACACTTTGTTTGAGTTAGAATGGAAAGTTTCTATGAGATTTGCTCCCGAATATAAATGCTTCCCAAATACACAGCTTGAAGGTAAATGGAAATTTTCTCATTCAGTATGTGGAAGCAGTTTAGCATATTGTTTAAAGTTATTGTTATAAGTTTCCCATCAAGTCAGTTTTTTTCTCAGTGCAAAGTGTGGACCGCAGCACGAAAACTTTATGAAATCAAATTAAAATTGTCATACAAGGCTTACTTCCTGTTGCCAGTGGGTGGTGCTATGTAATGTAATTGTCATCTAAATAACCTCGGGCCAGGACCCTTGTCACAATGTGAATTTGGGGCAGACTGAACAGTACACACAGAAGTTACAGAAACCAGAAACTTCTTGTTTAGTGGCAAGATATTAAAATTTGCACCAGTCGGTGCTTAGCCCCAACTATCAACCATCAAATTAAACTGACATATACATAAGTAATTCCTAAAGTACATATTAACAAGGGTTTTTCTTAGGGTTTTTTGAGTAATTATGGTGATGCAGGCAAGTTATTAATGGCAGGCACAGATGCTAAAAAGCACTAGCCTCACAAGCTACCATGCCCCTAAATTTGGTGGCTGAAGTACATTCTTGGAGCACCAAATGTAAACTTGAGTAGGTAAAAACAATGCAGAAAAGGCAATTTAATGTAACTTAACACAGCCTTCGTTAACTGGGACAAACTTTTCCAAGAAATTGTGATGTGGCGTGTCCTGAGCCTGCTAGTTGAGGAAACTACACACACACTGCAACACACTTTGTCCTTAGATGTGTCATGTTCTAGCACCTTTTGTGTTTCTTTATTTTTTGACCTTTTGTGTTTCTGTTTCTTCTACAAGGATCACATGAGTAGTCTGAGTAGGCTTGGTAGACCTGGACTTCGGTGGCCCCAATATATCAGTGGCCAACTAGTGACAAGTGATGAACTAAAATGCACAAAGGAGTCTAGATGTTTGTGGAACTGTTGTGTTGGTAAAGGCCAGCTTTCAGCAAAAACTGGTGGCTACAGAGTCACTTTTTATGGCCACAACCCATCGAGCAAGGGTTAATGTCAAACCCTGAATAATATACTCTATAAGGTCATGTTACCTAATAAGTTGTCGTGATTCAAATCACCTTAATACTATGACTGGATCAGGTGCCCATAATCCCCTGTATTCCTGAGTGGGGAAGTCACTTCTGCTGTCTGGAGGGAGCCATTAAGGTCACTGGCCTTGATAAATGTCTGTTGGCATCAGTGAAAGTTCATCTTGTTGCTATCTCACTTATCCTGGTCCAGGAGGGTTATCACCAGGAGGAGATATCATTTCATCTGGTCCATCCCCCGGGTGTCTCCTGGTCCAGGGATATTTATGGCTTTGATATTGTTGGGCAGCTGCGGGAGTGTTCATTGTGTTATGTCCAGGAGGCCTCTCATGGTCGACTTTCCACCCTAAGGCTGTTAGCTAAACCAGTGTGCCTTCAGCTCAAGAGGAAGTATGAAGATTTAGGTAAGTAATGGGTGGCTTCTTGACCTCTGCACGCTCCCTTTGACACCACTATCATCCTATTTATAGCCTAAAGAAATTAAAGAACATATCAAAAAAAGCTGCTGGTTATGTGGTTCCTTGGTGATGGCAATGTCCATCACTGTATTGATTATTACCTGGCCCCTGCATAATATTAAACATCAATGTCCTCTCCCTCTGCTGGTGTCTGCATTTGAGCATCTCTGGGGAGCCACTATTTACCAAGACTGATCAGCACAGCTCCCTGGATGTGTAACCTTGTGCACATCCAGGGAGAGACACATGACTCCTGTTTTCACTGTGAATACTCTGTCCTTTTCTCCAGCGTGGCAAATGCCAAGGTTTGTATTTGTGTTCTTGGACATCATCCGGGCATATTCCCAGAACAAACAAGAGCATGTTCAGCACCGGTCCAGTGCTCCAAAGACTTCAGGACAACAACTATTCCTCAAGCCAAAGTGGTTGAAAGTATTTTAGTTTAGTTTAGTTTTTTATACTGCTGTATCCTCTTCCTGTGATCCATCCTCATGGCTTCCTAAATGTGTGTGGAGCCAGAAAAGGTGAATGCAATCTTGGAATGGCCCCAGTCCAGCTCTGTAAAACAGGATTAATGTTTAACGGGGTTCACCAGTCTCCACCAGTCGTTCAGTGGGAACTATTGCTGCTTCCATTAATGTACTCACTGAGATCCCTGCCTGCTGCTGTTGAATTCTGCAGGAATACCAGGCCTTCACAAAGTGCACATGAAGCTTTCCTCTGGCTAAAGGAATGATCAGTTGGTCCCACATTGCTATGAACCTCCATTTCTGGGACCTCATTTATAAAAATGCTCTTAGATTTATACTTGAATTTAGTGTTAAGATAATTTCTGACAATGTGCTTACTAGGGATGAGCACAGAACTCAGTAGTTTCAAGGTACCAAGTACCTATTACCTATTACCAAGTACCAATTAACATTAAATCAATCAGTGCCAAATTTTAATGCCTGGGAGCACATCTGAGTGGGAGAGTTATAGAGAATATAGAGAAAGAGACCAATGTTAGAGCAAGCAGCAAACTGCTGAAGTCACAGACAGGATAATAACGTGCCAAAAGTGGTCTCAACTGTGGTTACACTTTGCAAAACTCAACACAGACAACACTCGCGGCAATAATGTGAAATGCAAAGCAAGCAAACTAGCAAGGGCAACATATCTAACCAAGTAGCAGCTAGAGCTAAACAGTGTAACTTAACTCTCCATGGATAGAAAAACTTTACGTGAGGTGCTGACAACTTAATCGGCATCTTCAGGTGATTAATTAACTTGTTAGATAAGATGTTGCTGGAGACTGGACTTGACTGGGCTTTTCTTGGCTGGCTTAGCACTTTGGCTAGTGTTAGCCAACATTCTGAAATTCCTTGATATTTATTATGTCGAAAACCAGTATGAAACCAATATTCATGAATTGCAGACAGGCACTACGGTAGTAAGAACAATGACAAGATAACAGGAATGAAAGCAACCAAATAACAGCACTAAATGCTTGGCTGCAGGTTGCAGGGATGGGTTTGGGAGGGGAGAGGGAGGTAAGGAGGGATTTGATTTGGTGGTGTAAAATTTTCAAAATAAACAACTAAAATAAACAATGTTGAAACTGAAATGTTTGGGCTTTTTATATATATATATATATATATAAATATATATACATACATATTTGCGATTACAGAGAGAGTAAAGTACAGAACACCAGAAAAATCATATACTTTCCTTAAAGAAAAGACAATTTCCTTCTAATGATACTAGAAATAATGACCTCCTTAATCTTATCACTTAAAAGTGGTTTTCTGTGAAAGTCATACTTAAGATCAAAATTAATCACAAGTTAATTTTATAAATGAGGCCCCTGGTCAGCTGGAAAAAGTCACGGTGGTCACTGCTGACTCTCCAAAGCTAGAAATTTTGTTATCAAGCTCTGCTAATGATGGAGCAGCCCTAATGAGGCCCTACTGGATGTGGCTTCACAGGATGTCATCTTTTGACTGGCCCTCAGTCCATCTCTAATTTCTGGGCTTTCTTTTCTCTTACAACCTGTCATGGCATTTTCTTCCCCTCGGCCCTCTACTCTCAGTTAAATGAGCACATGGAGAGGGGTAATCAGGAGAAACTATGTTGCCCTGCCTGGCTGCATCCAATCCATCCACTTCGAAATCCCAGCTCTTTGTGGGATCAATGCACTTGCAAATACCCTGCAGGTCTTGTTCACAGGGAAGTCTCCATTTGAATGTCAGATGGGTTAGCTGTCGGAGCAGAACCAAAAAGAGCGGGTACCTGCTGCTGAAGAGAGCAGAGGATCTTGTTAGGCAATATGTCTACTTCTGAAGAGGAGCTGGAGCCGCCCTGTTGAATACCAGGGCCACACATCCTTGACAGACTAACCTGCGAGGCAGACCAGGACTCTGTTATAATGTTCCTCATTTCTGTGTAAACAGCAACAGTGAACGAGATCTGACTTCTCTTTCTGAACGCTTTGTTCTTTGGAGACAAGTAATTGGAATTTAAGAATATCAGCAGCTGGGCAGTGGATGTTCCTGGGTAGAGTAACACAGATGGAATCAGTGTTACATCATAGCCAGAGGCACAGCCGCTGTCTAGGGACAATTTGCACCTTATCCTATAACTCAAAAGAAAAAGAAACAACGAAAATTAGACCTCAGGTTTTTCACCAAATGCCTAAACAAATCTGATTAAAGAGTAGTCAGTCTCAACAGAACTACATGCCTACCAAACATGTACTTTCAGTACTTTAATTTTTTCATATTTTACAAATCACAATGGAAAGGAAAAAACAAAACAAAAACAACAACAAAAAAAGAACAAGATATAAACCACCCACACACCATAATTAGTGCATATATGCAGGTTTTTAAAAACAGGTAAAGATTATTAAATAATTAAAAATAGACAATTGACTCTTTCCCTTTTGCCAGTACACGAGTTGCCTTCTGTTGTTTTCTGATGGGTGCTGGAAAGCTGAGACTGAACTCACGTCTGTGCAGGACAGCAGAGAGACAGACATTTTAAAAGTCTCTGTGTGTTTATCTCTTAGTACCTTTGTAACTTCTAACTGAATCTCTGCGGTTTGAAGTTCAGTTTCTCTCCTGCCTCTAAGTTTGTACTTTCAGGTATCTGCCTTATTATTTACTGTTTCATGCTTGCTTTCAGCTGATAGGAGTCATGTCATGTTACTGCCAAGGAAAACCCTGATTTTGCTGCTTCACGTTTATGCTTCAATATCACATATCCACCGTTCAGCTGCTCGACTAAAAACGAGTGCTTCACCAGTAAATACACACAATACACAATACACTGATGAGTCAGTCAAACTGAGTCAAGCCAAGCAGTACATGTGTATGAAAAAAAGGAGCAAAAGAGTCACAGAAGTTACCAGTGGAGGTGACAAGCCTTCACTGCCTCCACTGAAAGGGGGCAAAATTATCATGTTCACCTGGGTGCCATGTTTCTATCACTGCTGATCAGAGTGATAAAGGTGATAAACACACATAACCACTGCAGAGTCATTTGACTGGGACTGAATGCTGTACCCTTTCCCTCTGAAGACAAAAGCCAGATGTTTGTGCGTGTTAGTGTTTTGGTTTTTTTTACTATAAAACTACAGTATGATATAAATTAGACAGATAAGAGAGGGACAGAGGAAGAAGTAACTGAATACATTTGACCACATAGGTGAGTCTCATTCAGGAGGCAACACAGACAGGTTGTTAAAATATGAAATGAAAGGTTGCCATTTTTAATGAAATGATCATCACATCATCTAAGTGCATATTTAATCTTTTCAAGGCTCAAGAAAAACATCACATCCTTTAGCCAGGCACACTAAGATGGTGAGGGAGGAGATTTTCCAGGCAAAATGCATTCTATGATGTGCCAAAATTGTGATAAATGCAATAATCTTCTTTTCTTTAGTGCCATAAGGGATGTTTGGCTAGCAATCCAAAAACTGCCAGACTTTAGTTAGAATATCAAAAACACAGCAACATAAATTTCAAAGTTTGGGACACAAAACTTTTCTACCAGTACTTTTGTGAGTTTGACACATATTGAGTCTGAACTAGTGCACAGTGCCTCCAGGAAATAGCCATATGGTCACACCCTAGTCCAACATGGCACCTTCTCCTTTTAGCATCTCTTACTCTGCATTTATTAACTCAGCAGTAAATGCTAGCAGATACTACCTAAAATAGTGTTACAAACTCGCTCAGTGCTGTGTGACAAAGTTTAATTTGCTTTAAGCAGTACAGATGGTGACTGACTGACACGTTTTCCTCTTGGGACTCGTCGTAGCTGTATGCTGTTGTTGCTGAAACCATTCAGGACTACAAACTCGAATATTTGACTTGGCTGCTGCAATACCAGTTCTCATATACACTCGCTGGCTTCGACACTTCCCACACAGCCAAACTACAGCACATACGCCAATAAAAACTGAGAGACCACTTGGGTCAGAGCTTTGTTCATGTACCAGAGTCACAGTAGACTCAGTGCTCGCTAGTTAGCCTGTGAAAGCTATTCCTGCTGTATGAAGGAATTACCCAAGATTGGACACAACATACATACAAGAGGCAACATATGACTTGAACCTCCTGGCACAAACTTGCAAATAGTGTTTGTTTATTGTGTGTAAACAGCAACTATACAACTTTTCCATCGTGCTCTCAGTTTATCAGCGGTGACAGTAAATGTCCTTTATGAAATGGTCATGGCTAAAACATTTTCTGGGTGTTCGAAGTGGATTTCCATGTGAACATACGATCATGATGGTCGATGATTAACATACCTCAAACTTTAATAACGTCACTTTCAGCCTCTTCTTCTGCAACAGCTTAATGGCACCCAACACAAGAATTAGTGCAACAAAGGGTTTGTCTCGATGAGGCCAACTCCTATTTGCATAAAGGCCATTAGTTGGAAAAAGCACTTTAATTAGCAGTTTCTTTTGCCAATTTTCCAGAAAGTCTGTTAAAAATTTGCACTAAATTTGGATGGAAACTTGACTATTGCTATTTCCATTTAATTCAGAGACGGAGGGTAAATATGTAGTAGCATCTAGCAGAGAACAAAAAGCAACTAAATCTGAAATTGGTCAAGCCACTCAACAGGCTTTCCACCTACCGTAACTGGTAGGACACTATTCATTTCTAAAGCATTATGTTTTTAATCATCACTCCTGAATTGCAAAACATGCTAAATCAACTGTTGCTTGAATTCTGGTGTCCACCATATCTACTGATATACAGTAGGTTACTTGCTTGTGTTATTCAGACTAAAACTTTTAATTTCCTCCTTGACTCTAACCCTCCGCCAATCCTAATTGGAATTTTATAGATTTTTTATAGGTTTTTAAATATCCTGTGAGCAATCGCGTAAATGGATGAAAACATAATCTCTTAGGCAGACATAATGATACTAGAAATAATGACTAGTGTACTCTTGCCCAACAGAAAGAGAGTGTGGGGAGCCAAGTGCTGTAGTTGTTGCAGCAAAGGTGCTTCAATGCTCAAGACTCTTTCATTCAAAGCAAAACAGAGAAGTGAAAAAAATAAAAAATAAATAAGAAAAACACCACCCATCATAGAATTCACGCCATTTCTGAAATTGCAGTGAGCAGCAAATTAATTTTCAGTGAGTTGCAAATGACTAACAAAAGTCATTGCTAATGAATACCTCCATAAGATAATACACACCCTCAAGTACTATTTTTCTTAATTACGCTAATTATATTACATTTTAATGATGCATGAATGTTTTCATATAGTGATTAAAAACAACATCATCGTGCCGCCATAACAACAATAGTGTTGCTGAAGGCATCAAAGTTCTTTATAAATGCATTTTAGAAAGTTAGTCTGGAGCCATCTTCCCATTTGGATGCAGCAGGCAGACGATATTACAGATGTAGCGGTAATTAAATCATCAGTCCCCAACGAGAAACATCACAGAAATTAGCCATGTCTATTCCATATTGTTGAGGCAGCCAAGTCATAAGCTTACAAATGGGATCAGCTGTTCTCAGCTGTCGTTGCCAAAAGCAGTGGACCTCCAACATGGCCGCCAGAGGGCATATTGCATCATCCATTTATGAGGCTTCTTCTACACTCCTGAGCCGGGGAGGGGGATGGGGATCATTTGGTTAAACCCGCTGAAGACTGTGTTTCACACGCACTCCAACCTACACTTTCAATTTCCCTGTGTCAACTGTGATATGTTTTTAGCTATATTGAAATGAAACTCTTTCTACAGAGCAGCTCTTTGGCTCTTGCCAGTGACGATGGTCCTTTATTCGAGCCAGGCATGTCTATATTTCCAACACAATACTGAATAGACTGACAATGGGACTTAACAGTGATTCCCATTTGTGTTTGGTATTTTTCTGACCAGGCATCAATACTAACATTTTCACCAAGGTTAAAATACAACTTTGTCCTGCTCCGGTTTAGTTATTTCAGCATTGTTAATGTTGATTCTTGTTGTGTTTACCACATACCAGTGCTGTTAGACAGTTATGATTGGCCCCAGTGAACTCTGTTACAAGTTGTGAAGCACACTCACACATGTGCTGCATTTTACAGGTGAATGAGGCCCTTGTATTGTGAAAGGAGAGAAATCTATCAGAACCATGGATGGTGCTCTGATGGTCGAAGTCGACGCATGATCACACAGAGACTTGACGGTGGTGAGTCAAGCGCTTCACAGTACATGATGAACTCAAAGACAGCATGGTAACCCGTGTCAATCACATGCAAACCCGAGCAGGGGGATGCATAAATAGAAGATCCCCACAATCCAACACAGGTAAGACTGTGACGAGTCTAATTTTAACATAAAAGAAAATAAAAGTTTGTTTGTGTGGCTTTAATGTAAGACTCATCAAGATTTGCCCGGGTATGCGTAGGGAATTAACCTTCTCAATAAACTGCCTGTCAAGAGTAACCACTGAACAGATATTCTGCGGCCTGTTCTTGGCATTAGAAAATAACATTAGCTTGATCTTATTAGCGTTGAGAACAAGTTTCAACTGAGAGTATTCTGGACAAAATTACAAGCACTATGCAGGTTGTCAACGGTTTCATCAAGAGTTGACACACAGCAATAAATAACCATGTCCTCAACATACAAATGAAAATGAACAACTCTAAGTCCTTTATGTAAATGTAAAAAGAGGCGGGACAAGCACTGTCCAGTGATCATATGGTCAATAATGTCAAAGGCCTTGGCTAAATCAGTAAAAAGAGATGTGTAATGCTGCTTTTTATCGAGTGCTGTCATTTACCACGTTAAAAGTTGCCACAATGGTGTTTTTTCAAAACCCAGATTGAAATGTGGATAAGATAAAATTTGAATTCAAAAAAGCTGTTCAGCTGTTCACTAACCAATTCTTGGCCAAAATACACAGTTTTGAAATAGGCTTGTAGTTGTTTAAAATTGTTGGGTGTCCCCACTTTAACACAGGGGAAACAAAAGCCCTGGAATAAAATCAGCTGCTAATTTTGAAAAGTGCCATATGCCTTTCTTGTATCGAGAACTTTCAAAACTTTCTGTTTGTCCATCACAACAAAAAGTAAAAAAACGAATACAGGACCAACATTCCCCCCAAAATCAGAACAGAGCTCCCCAAGAGAGCCAGAAGATATGAAATGCTTATTGAAACTATTCAATATATCCACTTTTGTCATAAACAGCAAGATTCTGGCGATATTAATCAAAGAAAGAGATTTAATAACTTTCTTCTTTGGATCATTTAGACTGTCGGTATTAAGTGACAAATAAAACTCAGACTTTGGCTGGTTTTTAGACAATTTTGAAACAACCACTCGCAAGGGTCTGTTTTTCAGGCCTAACACATTATTTGGACTAGGACTGAAAAAGTATTTTGACAATTTTTCAACTGTGTGCACGTTAATACGTATCTTATTGTGCTGTGGTATCAAAAGAGGTATCAAATAAGGTTTTTTAATATTAGTACTGTATTGAAGTTTAAAATTCTGGTATCGTGATAACTCTAGTTTGAGGACCTACTCTATGGAGCCTCACACCCCACCGTCCCCAGAATCACCACACCGCTTGCTCTATTGAAACACACACCCACAAACCTAACAAAAAAACATGTCATTAATGTTTCATCACAAAAGACAGACCACTGATCACAAGTTCATATGAGTCTTGAGGAGAAAATTTTTAATGCCATATTTTCCTCAAAAAATCACCTGCTTTCATTATTTCTCTAATTCATGCTTGGCTTTGGCTCAATAAACAGTCAATGTCAAACAAAAAAGAATTCAATTACAGCGGCGTGAACAGCCTCCCATGAATTTTTAAAGCCGGTTAAGTACAGATACATGTGTTTGTCTCTCACATCTGTGATGTTCATCACTGTGTCCTTCACACATCATTCGTTTTACTTAATGCCTGAAACAGCCAATACTTTGACTCCCTTTACGTGATTAGCTACCAGTTTCTCACCACCAAACACTAAGCAGCTCTCCAATGACTTATTGATGAGAGCACAATCCAGCACCATTTTGTGCCTTACTCAAAGGGTGGGCCTGTCTCCGGGGAGCCCAATCATTGGACGGTAAATCTCTGTTAAACTGTGAAACAACTATATTTCCTAGAGGTAGTATTAGCCTCTGTCCTCTGCTGTTTTCTGGCTGCCTTTATCTTACCCCATGGTTAATGGAAAGTGCAATTTCCAACACAATATTTTACTTTGATAGCAAGGAGGGTTTAAATCAAATGTTTCCAAATCTCCTGAGTCACAGTTACAAAGAAATACCAATGTTAAAAACGTGCATTTTGCAGAGGTTTGAGGTTATCTTTCACATGTTTGGAACAGGAACCAGATATTGAATCTAATATGCTGCGTATCTGTAGCAGACCACTACTGAAAAACCTAGTTTACTGTTGAAAGCGCAACATTAAATCCTGGGTAGCATTAATTCAAGCTGCAGGACAGCGTCATACAAATATGTTCACAGTTTTTTTTTCCCCTGTTCCTGTGAGAATAATTTGGGAAACACTAACATTTATGTTTTATTCAAACCCCTGCTTAATAATTCATGATATATTGCATGATTACACAGAGTGTTTGGAGTGTGTGTGTGTTGATTTTTTTCTAATTGGCTGGAGGAAGTAGCCCCCTGACCAGTGCCACATCCTGGGGACATAATGAGAAAAACACTTGGGATGGAGGGTGAAACAGTGGGGGGCTGCAAATAACAAGTCGGAGTTTAAAATGTTAGGTTTGATCCAGTTTGGTCCAGCCATGGAAACGTTGTGCTACATGCCACCAGAGACACAAATTGCTGAACATTAACATAAAAAAAAATCTGCGGTCTACCTGCCTTGCCCATAAGAATTCAGTGCTGATTACTCCGCAGGTACTGGTCCCAAATATTCTGATGTTATCAATACAGTATATTTACAATGCTTGTAACCAGAAATTGTGTTAGACCAAAGATACTCAACTTGCTTTGCCCAGAGGCCACTTTTGCAAAATGACAGAAGGCGAGGCCAGGGGCCAGTTCATAAACAAACATTAGTGATTTAAATAATTTAAATAATTTAGTTATTTATCAGATAAAATGATAAGATTTTGCTTTGCAACCAGGTGGGAACACACTGAAGCTAACATGTTTTGACTTGTGATGGTGCCTGATAAAAGTAACCTTGCATATAAATTGTAATTTTGCAAATTACACACTGACAAATTTAGCTAACTTATTCAGACCATGAAGAAAAAGGCAAGAAATCTATTCAAATATATTATATTGTAATTCATTCTCATGCACGCTGCTCAAAGTAATGCAGTCCACAGCTCGTGTCAGGAGCACCTGGGTCTCTCCCTCTCCTCTTGCTCTATGGGGGAAGCAGGTGTGAGCTTCTCTCTCTCTCTCTCTCTCCCTCCAGATTTCTGGATTATGACGTTCTGTATGTACATAGTTTGTTTGATCTTCTTCCTCCCTTCATGGATTTTTAAATATTTTTATACCTGAAATATATGATGTCCCAGTGAGTTTGTGATTACAAAGAATTCTGTACCCGTCTTTGAAATGGCTTAAGGTGATCTCTCCATCGCTGCAACCGATACAACTCTTGACCACGAACACCCTCAGTGTTTTAATCTGTCAAAATGGATTAACGGCCTGCAACTTTTACCATCATTGTTACAAAATAATAATAATAATAATAATAATAATAATAATAATAATAATAATAATAATCATCATCATCAGTCAATGAAAATATTCAGTTAACACAGCTTGTAGTTTTAACAGAACACGTGTCCTTAAGCAGAACATTGATGTGGTGTTACTGTCTGAATGCAACAGGCAGCACCACCACGGCTTCACCTGTTTTGATCTGTGTTTTTTGCTCCCTGTGAGGCTCCACTTCTGTACAGCAGTGCCTTGAGCTAAAAGCTTATTTCAGCATAACAACAGGCTCTTAACATACTAATGTTCAACAGGTTTAATGTGTACCATCGTGGTTTAGTGTGTTAGCATGCTAACATTTGCTAATTCGTGCTAAACACAAAGTGCATTAGAGTCTGATGGGATGGTAATTGGTTTTGAGGGTAGTTCATAAACGAAAGAATCAGACAAGAGAAAGGACCAGTGTGTAGGATTTTGTAGTATCCAGGGGTGAACTGAATACTGCTTGCATCACCCTCCCCTTCCAAGCATGTAGGATGACCTACAGTGGCAAAAAGATGTATGAAAAACGTAGGATGAAAAGACTTTATCTAAAGCCAGTATTTGGTTGGTCTGTTTTGGGCTGCTTTAGAAACATGCGGTTCAACACAGGGGCCTCCATGGAGGAACCTGCTCCCTCTGCAGATGTAAAAGACCCGTTCTAAAGACGTTTACACAACAACAGAAATCCATATAAACAACACAAAACAAAATCAAAAGAGGGATTTCAAAAGACAATCATGTCATGGCAAAAATGATGGAATAAACATTAAGTGATGACAGCCGACACCAAGCTTGAAGACGCAGAGAAGTAATTTCAGCAAGCTGATTGACCCAGAGAAGCAGCTGCCACAGGTAAGATGTATTATATGATTAGTAAACAGTTCCAACTGTGCACAGTGTGCATTTGGTTCATCTATACACTTCCAAAGGAGAGAGGTTGCCTGGTTGGAAGTTGAACATTTTCTCTAGACTGATAAAGGCTGATATACACAAGTCTATCCTACTGAAGCTCATCTGGTTGTTTTTTGTTTTGTTTTGTTTATATTTATGAGCAAAAAAGCCACCATATTGCTTAGCAAACTTCAGTAATTGACGTGAAAGCTTGTGTTGGCTGCATACAGGCTCATATTAACATGTATATTAACTGCACAAAAACAAACACTTTTGTTGTAAAAGGCCTTAAGGCAGTATTTCTCAACCTTGGTCCTTGAAACCCACTGCCTGCCATGTTTTAGATATTCCCTCTGCTCAAACTTGATTTAATTGAACAGGTCATTATCAGGCCTCTGCAGAGGCTTGATGATGAGCTGATCATATAAAACATGCAGAGCAGTGTGCCCCCAGGTCCAGAGCTGGAAAACAATGTTTTAAAGGCAACAAAAACACAATAATTCTTATTTTCAGGTGATAATACACTAATGAAAACATACTTATAAATATTACATTCCTTACATACTCTGCCCACAGATCCCCCTGGATCTTTAGACTTTAACTGTAAAAAGTTGGTCCTACAGAAAAAGTCAGGGGATCACAAAAGTCTCTCGGGTTCATCCTGTGGGGACCGTGAATATCAGTACAAATTTCTCAGTAATACCTCTAATAGTTGTTGATATTCTTCAGTCTGGGCCACCGTGGTGGACCAAACACCCGACTGACCCACAGACTGTCCGTGCTGTAGATCAGTCACTCGCAGAGACGGGGTCGTGGCCCACGGGTGGGTCTCGGGAGATTTTATTTGGGTCACAAAATAAAAAGTTAAATTCTAGGAAGAAATTCCGCAACTTTAAGATTTCTATCTGTAGTACACTTTTGTATATTGTGTAGATTGTTTCCCTAAATACACTTATTTTGTATTGTTTCTGAAGTGGGCCAAAATGTGCTATACTGTTTAAGGGGTTAGTGGAAATAAAAACAATGACATGGCCTGTTAACGCCTGTTAACTAAATGCATTTATTTTTCATTTATAAAGCCTTGTTTATTTGTTTTCAATAACACGCATTTTTATTGAAATGCCAGTAAAAAATAGTCAAGAATGATTCATTTATGCATAAATAAACTCCTCTCAAGATTTATGGATAAGGCCTGTTGTGAATTGGGTCATGATGGTTTGTTGTTTAAAAAGTGGGTCCCCCGGAAAAAAAAGTTGTAGAGCCATGCCAGTATTTAGCTAAAAACTTTAATCAGTGTCAGATCAAAGTAATTGGATTATAAAATCCATTCTGCAAATTACAGGAAAAATGTAGGCAATGCTGTTTGATTTCTCAAAGACGTGTCTGAGGAAAATTTTGGATAAACTAATTTCCCACAATTTTAAATAATGTTCAGTGTCTCATGATCTCTTCTGAAACATCTCTTCTGAATTATTTCAAAATAACTCAAATGCAGCAGAACAAATTGCTCCTTACAAGTTAAATTAGTACAGTTATTAAAACAACAAACAATTTAAGTGAATGGTGACCAACTTTCAAACATTAAAAAACAAAAAACAAAACCAATGCCTCCATCTGGTGTAATCCAAGTCTCCTAAAGCCCACCGTCACGCCACACACATTCAGTTCAGACGGTGTGCACACACATGTGAATGTGGCTCCAAGCTAAGGATCTACAGTGAAGACTTAGGACAAAAACGTGTTGTAACGTGTTATAAGTTAACTTGGCAGTATGTATTTCCTAAATTTTAATTTTTGGGTGAACTATCCCGTTAAAAAAAGGTCAGACAAACAATCAGAACTGCACAAATTCATAGTTCTGGGATCTTTTTCCAGCATTACACCCAACTGTTTATTTTCATGCCTGAATAAAAGTCCCAATATAATACTTAAAAATTCCCTTTCCACAAGACTTGTAATGTAAGCAAAGAAGCTTTCATTTTTTAAATTAAAAGTCTTTCATATAAGTAGTATGGAAAACTGTATGTGAATACACTTTCAGCTCAGACATCTCTCACTCTGTGCACATACAAAGAATTTGTCCTTGCAATCCCACTTCATACTAGTTACTGCCACGCAGTGAAGCTACATAATGCTGCAACTGAAGGTCTGCTGATTTTTTTATGATAAATCTTTGTTCCTTCTTCCTTATCTGAATGGAGGGTCGTAGAAATAGAGGGTGTTGTAAGATCTGCAAGGCCCTTGAGACAAATTTGTGATTTGTGATACTGGGCTGCATAAACAAAATTGACTTGACTTGACTGATTCAAAGTGACATTTCACACATACAATCCGAAACCTGGTCCACAGTGTGTCACAATGACGCACACTGGGAGAGCAGCAGTGACGTGCAGTGGTAATAACCAGGAGAGATATGGACTGCAGCTTACGTATTTCTATATGTAAGAGCAAGGCCCTCTTTAGACATAACAGCTTTAACAAATGTTAAGTATAATAGATTGACACATGGAAATTCGACAGAAAAGTCTAAATATGTCACAGAATCAATGATAAAGTAGCAGTGACAATGACAATAATGAAAATTTTTAATGGAATAATGTTGGGGAAGATTAGATAGACTTTTATCTTTTTGTGCATCGACCATTTTTTTTATCTAAATGCATTTCTTAGCTGAACTTTTCATTTCACAATGTAGTAGAATATTCCAAAGTGTTGAATATATTTTTAATCCCCTTTCACTGCAATAAACCTCAGACAAAACTACAAACAAAAAAGTGTGCCTTGAGATCAGTAACAAAATATTAGTAACAAAATAAAAATAAAATACCTGAAAAATTAACACAGCTGCTGATTCACAATATTGCCCACAATGACCCAGTACAACCAGAATTATTACACGGATAGATAAATACCACACTATACACAGTACATAAGAATATTAATAAATGTGTTGCATACATTTGCTGCTTGATGAAAAACACAATTATATATGAATTGTTCAGACTGATGTAGAGCTGCAACGATCTGTAGCTATCTTGATAATTAAATAATAAATATTTACTGATTTCAACTTCTCAAATATATAGTTATATATAGTTATAAAAATATGTACAAAAAAGGTAAAGATGGCAAATAATATACAGTGCAAAAAACTCAGAAGGCTTATTTGAAGCCTCCACCTAAATAAAAATGACACAAAGTTATTAAGAACTCAGAAATGCAGAAAAATACAAAAAATAATACCAGTGATGGCAAACTAGTAGTAATGAAATATGTTTGACAGCAACAGCAAGAAACAGCAGTGATACTAATGTTCATTTAAAAGCAGAAAATGTGATTTGTAATGGAGTGTGTGAGTGTGGACTCAATGTGTTTGTGCATGTGAGGGGGATGTTCATTTATGCTGTACTGACCCCCGAGCAAATGTGAGCATCTGATGCTTTTCTTTGGCATATATGACAGTAAATTGAAAAACTTTATGTTTTGAATTGCTGGTTAAAATAAACCAAGCTATATGAATACATCACTTTAGGCTGTGAGGGATTTTAATAGGTATTTTTCAGAAGTTTCTGACCTTTAGGCAAAACAATTAACTGAGAAAACATTAGCTGCAGTGCTAGCAACAACTCATGAATGTTTCACATTTTTCATTTCAAAATTCATAAACCCCATTGTCTTCTTCTGATGTCTTCTTTTGTTTTGACCAACAGCCAAAACCCCAAAAACGAGTGTAAAATCAACAAATAATCACATTTAATGACTTGAAACCAGATAATCATTAGAATTTTTTATCTAAAAACTGACCGAAATCATCTAATTAATTATCAAAACAGTTTCTAAGATTAGAGGAGAATCTTATTCAGGCCTGGTGGTATGCACTGAAAAAAACCCTAAGCAAACAAAGGCTTGTAGGATGGCAGGCAGTATTCAATTTGCTTTAAAATGATGTGAGATCAACAAATTGGAATCTGCCATGGGTAGTTTCGTACAAACCTCTGGCTATGTTGGGGGTTCTTCAACTACTCTGGGTCCCGGCCAGATTGGCAGTGTTTGCCTTTATTTAGTTTTTGACCGTAAGAGCTTCCGTTGGACCGGTGACATTAAAAAGAAATGTTCTCTTGGCCTGGCGGGGGTTCCCATTCCCTGTACAATTATAGGGGAAACACTAATTTACACAATTGTTTCAGCTCAAAGTGATGTTTGGTGCAGTTTGCACAACATCAGACAAAACAGGCAATACAAAAACTTCATCAACCACTGATTTGGACAACAAACTTTTGTAAAATAACAAAACGGTATAATTATATCAGCAGGTACTCATGGCACTGACAGTTGATAAATGATCATCTTGAATTATTTCCACGTCCAAAATTACCTCGCACTACTTACTACTTACTCAGATGCAAAAATATTATGGTTGTTTGTGTGTGAACACTAACAGTGAGAGACTTGAACCACCTTTTCAATCAGTGTGACCCAGTTTTCACTACTGAAGCCCCAGTGGTCATCATTAGTTGATCGTCACATCTCAGTGTTATACCTACAGTACGCTGGCCGCACTAATACACAGCCTGTGGGGATTCAGTTGAACTGAGTGTAATAACATGTAATTAACCATGCTGTGACTCTTCTTGACAAGCATCACTCTGACAAAAAAAGCTCACATGCTGTGAAAGAAGTGAGATTTGAGTCATTCTTTTCTGCATTAAAAGTATATCTGAAAATGTTTGTCTTATCAATATTGCTCGCTGAGAGAACAGTGATATATTAAACAGGCACATTTGCACTGAATTAAAAACTATGGACATAATCCGGTGTGTAACTGTGTAAAGGCGTAACTGTAACATTAAACAGCATGACAGTTCAGACTTGACCATGGAACAGTAGTTGACAAATAAATCCCTTTTTCCCCCTCAGCGTTCAGTCGTATCTCATGGTATTCCTTAGTGGATGGAGTTTGCTCAGTTGTCATGGAGATAACTTGGTTGTTAAAACATCAAGGTATCAAGGTAATGTATTTATCATTATATAATACAGGGCTGCACACAAAATGAAAGCTGTAGTCCCTTCATGCACATAAAACAGATAATAAAATTTAGAATAGAACAGAATAAAGTATAAAATAAATTAAACAAAACAATATATAAGGATATATATATGTATATACCCATTAAATAATTCTATAGTGTATTTCTTGAATTTGCATCTGTGGGAATGTAAATAGTAGCAATAAGATAGTGATAATAAGGTCTGAAATCTTCACATAAAAGGTTTGACATCGGGAAACATCGTCCACCAACTTTGACTGCGTTTGAGCACCAGTCATCATCACAGTAAACGCAGAGTCCTCCTCCCCGCACTCGAAACACAATCGACCTGTAAAGCATTTGATCCTGGATGATGTGATGGAGCGGGTCTCTGCAAAACGTGAGCACAACACTCTCCGATTTACAGCTGCTTGGCCAGACTGAGTCCCATTTCCTCCGTTTCATATTTCTGGCAAGACATTAGCTGAGTTATGTCGCGCTGCTTAGTCCATCTCCATGCAGGGCATAGAATGGCATTTGCCTTGTCGCGATCTTTTTCTTTGATAGTTAAACAGTGCATTAAAATATGTCTCTGCGTATTTTAGGCGGGAAATAGGCCATGCAGTAACAGAATCTTTATTCATATTTGATCAGCACTACCTAGTTTAACTGTTTGATCTGAGTTTCGGTAGCCTGAGGCTTTGCGCTGAGGCCCAGTGGACCTGCTGACTGGATGTAAGGCCTACAACCAGTCAGAGCACTGAAATGTGTGACTTCTCAAATCTGGACCAGTGACCCTCTTCTGTCTGTCATAACAGTTGTGACTGGCCTGACCGGACCCAAGGCAGGTGGAACTCTGTCTGAATGGAGCAGTGGCCAAAAGTATCTGCCAGGACAAATGAAAACGTGTGTTCGGCAGATTTGTTTGGTTCGCAGGTTAACTTGTTTCAGCAATAAAAGAAGAAAAAAAAAAGAAAAATGTAGGAAAGTTTGAAGGAGCAGTGCTGTTGTTGCCATGGAGATGGCCTCAGTATGGAGCTTTGGTCACATGTGAAACCTTTTAAAAGTCTGATAGCTTTAGAAAAATCTTGTGTGGGAACCCTGAGTTAAGAATTTTTTGTCAAAGTAAGATTTTTAAGTAATTATGTACCTTGGCCAAACAAGTGCCGAAGACTAATTAACCTGAAACTGTAACTTTATTAACCGCTGGGCATGACAAGGAAATTTACCTCCACACAGAAAAGAGACATCCATTCTGCAGTCTCCATATTGCACCGAAGCAGAAACATAATCAATGCAAAGTACATGATGACTGCGGTAGGAAAAACGTTATCCAAAGAAGCTAGAGGATAACAGCACAGATGGAAGGAAAACTGGCACACTGGTAATAGCATTTTCGGCTGTCAAACTGTCACATACAACATCACTGACACAGGGGCCTACCTACCTCCTATCTTTCCCTGATAGGTGGGATGACAGGCAGCAAGCTAATTTGCTCAACACTCTGTATCTGAAAAGTCTGGAATCGCAGGGAAATGGCCAAGCGCAGAAAATTTCAAAAAGGCGCTTGTCATAAAGTGGGATTTTGAACATTTCAGTAGCTCCGTTCAAAGACCAGAAACCCTCAGATCAGTCAGCCATTGTGATGTGTGCGGGGAAACAAAAGATGCACCAAAAAGAAAAATAATGCTGTATTACTCATCCTTGTGATGCTCAAATCTCCAGACTCTCTGTCGTTGATAGCATCAAGGTAACTCCCACTGCTGACTTCTTCTTCTTCTTTTTTTTTTTTTTTTGCCCACACATCTACAATGATTTTTTCCAGTAATGATCAGACTACATCTAGCAGCATCTTCTCACAAAGATAGGAATTCAGACTTGTCATGTCAGGTAGACTTGCCACTGGTGAGGTGTAATAGCAATTCAACACGCTCTCGGGTTCCCCTTGATGTTTACTTTTGACCAGCATAAGAAGCTGTCCTCTTCACTGTAATCTTGTCAGTTTCACATCAGATCTTAAAGGAGAAATATGTATTTACTGTACTCAATCATAAAATGACCATGATATGTCATCAGAGATTAAGAAAACAGTCTACGTTGAAATACTGGCTTTTCTGAAAACAAAGCTACAGTCAGCATGCTGCCCTTTGCAATTTCCATTCCACTCCAAAACGTCTATTCATGTTTGCACATTTCACTTTTATTAGAGATAAAAAAAAAAAAAAAACAATAATGCTGAATATTCACTGAGTGAACACTTGCATGATTACAAGTGGCAAGAAATCATTAATAATCTATTAGAAGGAGTACAATGCTTAAAATAAGCGATAAGTTAATGGAGTCTGGCGGTCAGTAAGGCAGGCAGTCACTGAGCTCCAACTCCAGAGTGCATATTTTTGGGACAGTGAACTTCTGTTTTCGGGATAACAGGCTTAGTTTCACATCAGCAGACAATTAACCCTTCTTAAGTCCTGCCCCTTTTTGCTCTGTGCTCCAAAAACAGTTGAGTAAACTTGGCATCTCAGTTGATTTTCTCCTTTTCCTTTAAAAGCAGCATATGGGGTCATGTATCAAGTTAGCTAGTGTTAGCAAAACAAAATGTATTTTTCTTCTCAACATAGATGAGACTAGCGGGCAAAAACAGCAAAGGACAAAGTTAACTGAAGTACCCTGACGCACATGTAGGTCCAGTGTTTCTGTAGCCTGCAAGCAAACCTGCCTGACATTTGAGTCTGGAAAGAAGGGGGTGGGACAAACAAGTCACCTCAACCATAGATTATACACTAAATTGGATTTCCACCTGTTTAATGTGACATCTATGGCTCTAAGCCACTATTTGGACTGCAGCACTCATTTTTGAACATTAGGGTCTTAGGGTTAGGGCTTATCAGTGCATGATCTGTGACCCAGGACTCATTTCATCTGAAATCCTCATGATGACGTACTGCGGATGATAGCGTCCAATTTGAGAGACCAGATATCCATTTTTGTGCAGACAGATGCTGCACAGAGGTCCTTCAAGGTAACCCCTAGCATGACTGAGATTTAGCATAACTTAGCCTGACACTGGGGCTAAACAGAGACTGCCTGTGTTTGTATTCGCAACAGTTTGAGGTGGAATAACATTCCTTTTTCCACTTCAGGGAACACAGCGGCCTTTTGATAGATGGTGCATGTGTGTAGGCAGAAAGAAAAGGCGTGCATGCATGCGCACACACTCATTTGCACGCGCGTACACACACATACAGAGCAGTAGACAGAGACAGGAGCTTTTAGTGACTGAGGCACTCTGCTTTTCCAGGAATGTGCGGATGAAAACAGCACTTCAGTGTTAACCTTGAAGCATTGAGCAGTGCTGCCTTTAGAGTACATGAGAACCCAGAAGGACCACAAAACAAATTATTGGACCTGCAGGCTGCAAGTAAAATTACCTCCCTTTCTGCCTCTTTATTTCCATGAGTAACCCTTCATAGTTTATGTTGACAGAATATTAAAGAGGATGGTGAAAAAGGATAGAAAAAAGGGTACATTCATCACTCCATCTGGTAGTCAGAATGTATTTTCTTTTCTCTGTGGACCACTGCCTTTATGAATGACATCCAACTGAACAGTCCCACACTTATCTTTCCGCAGGAATTTCATCTTAGTGCTGTATACATGCAGAGCACAGCGTGCCTTGCCATCAAAACTATGATCTTTTACAGAACATGTTTTCCTCTATCATGACTATCAGCAGAAAAACACACTGGTGTCCTCCATTGTGTTACTGCAGTTGCTTCTCCATTTCATTTGATCTAATTTTCTGGATTACAGCGTTATGGTAAAATACAAGGACACTCACAGTTTATGCCGACAGATTAAAAAAATCTTACTAGCATGAGCTGTGATGCCCCAAACTATAAAATTCTAGCAAACATCAATATCGCTTTTAGCACAGAGATAAAAACATGAGGTGGTCTTGAGTTAAAATATTACCAGTACTGTAAGTTTGAAGTGGTGAAAAGACAGCTGGTGCACAAAACACTGGCAAGAAATTAGATCTGGATAATTTCACATACTGTGATCAAAATTAAGCAGCTGCTGATATTTTGTCATGAATCTACTAGATAGTTTGGATTTTTTGAAGTGAGGTTGTATGAGGTTGTTATTCATCATCAGCGTATTACAGCAGATGCCCAGTTGGCATAACAACATTTTAGTCTTTATACCAGGAACATTCGAAGTCGAGAAGTTAAGACTCACCATAGTTCCCTATGAGTGAGAGAGCTTGTCAATACATCCTTAATCTCTACAGGCCATGTACACAAATAAGACACCAAGACAAAACATAAAACATACAAAGCAGTCCTTGCAATAGCAACCTGAGTTACGATATATGAACGTGCAAATAAATCATCTTCAAAATGACAAAACAAGACAAGACAAAACAAAAAGAGCCAGTATGCCAGGGGACAATAAGTCAAAGACCCTGAAAGGTACCTGGTGAAAAGGATCATATTATGACCTCTTGAGTACCTTGACAGAAGCTGGGGACGCTCAGTGTGAGCTTGCCCTACTGATCTTTGACATTTTCTGGCAAGAAATAACAAGCCTCCAAAATGAACAACCATGGAGAGTGGAATTACAAGAGCTGCACAAGGTTGCAAAATTCAGCACGTAGCTGTGTTAGCTATTAACGTGTTTATATCTTATTCATGCTTGTTTCTTTGAGAATTCTGTAGTGACCAATGAAGTTGGATCCTGTGTTGGTTTACTGATTTTTGAGCTGCAGCCTTGGCTATTCTTTTCTTAATTATTTTTCTTAACGCCATAAGGTCATCGACCCTTAATTCTAAATTCATTTTAATTTTCAAATGTTTCTGCTGGTCTGCCACATCTTAGTAGGTTGCCAGGTTTGCAAGCACTTCATAAGAAAATAAGCCAATCATGTTTCAAAAACAACTATCTAGACCAATGCAAACATCTAATTTAAAAAGTCAAGCTCTAATGTGTCATCTGTCTGTTACGTCGTGTGACTCGAGTCCCCCCACCTCTGATGTTTTTGCCAAAGGAATCTGGTGGGTTTGGAGCGAGCAATATTTGGCTTATCTAACAACAGTTTCCCATAGTAAAAAGCTATCTGACAGCAAAGTAAAAATTTCAAAATAAAACGTATACTTAAACTGACTTTTTTAAGGTGGCTAAAATACATTTTGCTACAGTACATTGTTTAGCTTCCTACACTGATATTCCTGCCGTCTCTCCAAAGTGGGCGCATGCCGACTGCCATCTACAGGTAATAGACTGACTATGGTTAAGTACCTCATACAACCCCACTTCAAATAATCTGAACTATCCTTTCAATAAGAATACCTGAAATTAAACAATTCAGTGCCTTAATGTATTAAGCGAGGAAAGAGGCAAATATCCTACTGGTGAAAATAATCATAGCTCTGAAATGACTCCTTGCAAGCATTTCTACTCCAGTTTTTCTCTGATATTCTTGTGATTTATTCTCTCCTCATTCTTGGCTCGGATTTGTTATGGCACAGTTTAGGATTGGTTTCATTTTCCTTTTCAACCTGTAGCGTCAGATAGGGGCATAAAACCTTAAAATCCCAGTTTATCATATTCTCTCAAAACTCAACCTATCAAAAACCCAGACTTATCTTGTAAGTCTCCCACATCTCCTTGGCAGGAGTTGTCATTCTTGGGCAGGTAGTTGACCCCGGGTTGCCCCTCTCTGCTCCGCTCCTCAAGCCTCCCTGAGGAATCTCTTGTCTGTGATTCACGTTCTTATCTCTTCGCTGCATACAGTGAGGTAGACCGCACAGACACAGGTCGCAGGACCAATCGCATCCACACATCTGAGTGAATTATTCAAATTGCCAAGAGCAAGAGGTGCATACAACCTTCCCCCGTTACGTGAGAGGAATGGTTGGTCAGGCAGCAGTCATTGCAGATCAGACAGTCATTTAGATGGGACAAAAATGTAATTTGTTCTCATATCTGATTTTATTGTAATGGCTGTAATAGTGACTTGGTAATGACCTGGTGTCCATCTTGCGCCCGTGTGCAGCGTCAGTTAATGAAATCACAATGAGCGGCGGATCATGTGGCCTAAATGGATTACATAGATCATATTTATCCCCATGATTGTAATAAAGAGCATGTACGTGTGGAGGTGTTGACACAAGGCAGCAGAAAAAGACAGGCAACAGTAGCGCTGTCTGAACATCACAAATACCAGAGCTAAAGGTAACAGGGTGGAAATCAATTACATGGTTGACTCACCTAATTGATATCCACCTCAGCATGAAGATAAATAGCACCCTGAGTAATATTAAGGCGGAAGCTTTGCTATGAAAAAAGACTTTTTTTTTCATGGCACCCAAATAGTTTAAAATGAATACAGAAAATGCTACTCAGGGATATCTTAAATAGTTTTGTAAAGCTGTTTGTCCACAGAAAATATGCACAATCTTCAATTTATACCCTGAGTGGAGTGAACTATTAGCACTGCAAAATGACTTAAACTATCTGTGAAAAGGGAAATAAAATCCAATTTGAATATATTTTGAGCTAGAGGAGTGCACTCAGATCTCCGCAAGGCAACCTGAAAAGAACATTTGGATGTCACCCCTTTGCAATCACCAGCATTTTGATTGATTTTGTCATAATTAGCATATGGCCAAAAGCAAGCTTTATGAAATCACAGTGACCTTGAGCTTTGACAACCAAAATTTCACCAGTTAATTCTTGAGTACGAGTGGTCATTTGTAGCAAGAAACTGTGTGAAGAAATTTCCTCAACACACCGTGGAGATGTACGTTCACATATAAAGGATGAACCAAAGACATGCTGTCGACAGTGTGGAGGCACAGGAAAGGGTTTGTCCATTGGCTCATCAGTCCAGAAGTATGCAAGATTAGCTGCGGACATGCTCCAGGTCCACTGATCACACATGCAAGTACGGGTTGATCGTTGCAAGTCCAAAGTCCATATGGATCAACCCCATAGTTTGGCCCACATGTGTGAAACACAGTTTTACTGTCATTTTTCATTATTCAATACAGAGTTGTGGTGAAAAGACCGGACAGATGTGCACTGTTTTACTCCAAAGTGCATCTGACAAAACTCTAACAAAAAAGCAAAAGCGACTGATTTCAAAACCATCAGATCACGTCTGTCGCATGAAATCTCAACCATGACTTTGGGCATTTTCAGTAGTGTAACAGTAGGCCTGTCAGGCTACAGCATGGGCTTCACGGTTCGTTACATGGTACGTGCACAACAAATAAAACAAATACATCTGCTTTTCTGACTGACTCAGTCACACTAAACACATTCTGGCAAGTGAGGCATCACTCCAATCCAGCAGGTGGTGGTAAATCAACACTGTTTGCCAACTGTCATTAAAAAAAGAAGAACAGCAGAAGAAGACAATGCAGCAAAACAAGGACAACTATAATGACAATATGTGAATATGGCGAGTGCAAATGAGATTAAGGACTTAGAAGACCCGCCTGCTTCTTTCAAATGAGATGTGTGGGACTATTTTGGGTTCCATGTGGACTACAATGGTGACAGAGACTGAGTGGTGGATGAGACGAGGACAGTGTGTTTAAGTTTCTTAGCAGAAGTATAGTATGTGGCTTGCTGATGCACGTCAGATGACATCACCCTGATGTGGAGCTTAGTGGTGGTAGGAAAAAACAAAAGGGGAAGAAAAAACACTTATCACCTCTGCTCTAAAGGAGAAGCAGCCTCTCAGAGACGTCAGACGGGGCCAAAAGATAACTGAGGTAAATGGCACCTACATAACAGCATATATGTGCGCTTATAATGTAGTAGAGGAACTTGGCTTCAAGTATGTATTCCAAGTGCTTGAGCCTCATTACAAAGTCCCCTGCCGTTCGAACAGGAGCTCCTCTGTGGTCCCTGCCATCTACAGACGCATATGTAAAAAGATTGAGAACGAGTTGTCAGCTGCACCCACTGTTGCACCTACTACAGACAGGCCGTGCTACCCAAAGCTATCTGACGGTCACAGCCCACTACATCAACTCTGAATGAGAAATGAAAAGTTCAGTTCTACTGACAAAAGTTATATATCAACAGCACAGTAGCACTCACCTAGCAAAGCAGTGGCAGAGTGGAAAACTGACAAGTCCTGAACAATCCCTGTGACCACAGACAATGCCACAAACACTTTTAATGCCATCAATGAAGCAAGACTGGGTCCACAAAAAGGATGCTTTGCCCATACCTTGAATTTAGCATCACAGAAAGGAACGGCAGTCAAACAGTTATCTCGACTCCTGGGAAAAACCGAGGAGCTGTTGGTTTTTTCCACCGCAGCACAACAGCTGCCCATATCTTGAAGACTAAACAGGACATGTTTCACTTGAAAGAGCACAGCCTCATCATGGACGTGGCCATGCACTGGAACTCCAGCTATGAGATGGTTGAGCAGGGCCTTGAGCGGAAAACTGCTGTTTACTCCGCGCCGACAGGAAGGGTCGTCAAAAACAAGGACACATCCAGTCTGACTGACCCGGAGGTGCTCGTTGCAGAGAAGGTGGTTGAGATCATGAAGCCTTTGAGGACAATCGCTACAGTACTGAGCACTGAAAAAACATGCCATGAAAGAAAATGAGGATGACACTCGCACTGCCAGGGACATGCCAGTCAGCTGAGAGTCCATGAAGAACTCATCATCCCAGAAGAGCCGAGCAGAACAACAGGTAATGTGTTAATTTTATCCTTAAGTTAATATATTTTCACTGTCTTAACTAAGACATACTGCAGGCTGAGACCACAGAGACCAGTCCATTCACTTCATCACAGGCAGGAGCCACTCTGCTGCAAGTGGCAAAAGAATCAGATGACGAATCTCCTCCTCCTCCAAAGCGCCAGTCAGCCATGGCAGAACATTTTGGCCCACTCTTAAAAATGGGTAAGAAGAGCTAGCCTGATCTGAAGCAGCGGCTGAAGGATGAACTGTACGCGTACGTGGCCTTGGAGTGCACTGCAATCTGTGACAACAACGCTTGGCTGGTGGAACACTCATGAGTCTCTTTATCCTAATCTGGCCATGTTGGCAAGATGTTACCTAGCTATACCTGCCACCTCAGTCGCCAGTGCTCGCAGATCTGCACTAACCCAGGACATTCTGTGTTTTTTTTTTTTAAGGAGACCCTGAAAATAGAGCTTGATGAGTGAGGGTTGTAGTACCTTTGAAGGGGTGAGTGGGGCCAGGGGTTATTCAGTTCTGTATTACCTTTTATTTTGCATCGGCCCCAGTTTGTTTGACATCATCCAACATAAAAATATGGCCTGTGGGAGGGACAGTATATGTTTTGCAGTTTAGATTTAGGTTTAACTGCATAATGCAGTACAATAAGAAAAGTTGCCAGTTGCCAAATAAATACTACCTTGCTGTACCCGGCCTGCTACCTCAAATGAAAACTCTCTTCCTTATACAATTTATTTTTTAATATTATATTTTTGTACTTTTATAAAATAAAGAGATACTTTTCAGTTGATAGCTGTTTATGACCAATTGCCTTTTGTTTTGTTTCAGCACTACATAAAGCAAGTGTATATATATATATATATATATATGCTTTATGTTTGTACTATAGGCTGTACTATCTCAGGGGTATTGAATGGAAAAAAGTATGTTGCACTACACTCTGTTCAGAATAAATGAAAAGAAACTAAGCCTTATGCGTCCGTAACCGTGACCCAAAAGTGAGGTACTGTGATTTTTTGGATACCATGACACCCCTATGTAACAGTGCAGATTATTAATTACAGTGGAAGATATTTTTCAAAATATTTAATAGTGTCCTCTGGACCATTCATCCTCATTTGATGAACTGCACTGCTGCTGCTGCTGCAGTAGTCACCATAAAAGGTAAATGGAACAATGCAAATGCTGCACAGTCGCAGAAACCATAAATTTGCCTTAAATGAGGTAGATGTTACCTCAGATTGGACAAGGAGTCCCTCGATGCCAGCAGCATTTTTTTCCCCCGCTGCTGATAGACAAGCCTCGCATCAGACCACAGAATACACTCTTTTCTGTGGACCCAATTATCTAAGTTACAACTGCCCGGCGTGAATCCTTTCCTATCTGCTTGAGTGTTTCACTGATCTCTGCCTGCACTATGCAAAAATATCATTTTGCCATTATCGTGCTGCGAGTGTTCAAGTGCTATCAAGTTTTGAGTGTAATCCCTTTGTAACCTCCAACAGTTTGATTCGCTAATTCCCACGTTTCCATGTAGGTTAATAATACGTATAGCTGCATTTACTTCAAAGATAATTAAATGATTCCAGTGTAGTTACTTTCCATTTTCCTCATGGTGCCTCTATGAAAAGTGATATAATTGTTAAGCTTAAGCTGTAAAATGCACCCTGCACATCTCAGGCCACTCAGTTTGCTGTCAAATACATGACATTCACAGGATGAAATCAGAGGAGAGGTTTCTGAAATCATTCATCACTAACTGAAAACACTTTCATGGCTCATCTTACATACAGATACTCACACACCCACTAGTTTATCTAAAAGAGCATGGCCCATTACTGAGATTCAGCCATGAGCAAGGTATAATTTACTTATTTACCTCATGCAGGGAATTCAGAAGTGTAATCATCAAGGTGAGACTTTCAAGGAAAACACTCCTTCACCCTAAAATTATATCAGTGCTCAGACTTGACAAAAAAAAGAAGACAGTATCTGCAACGTTTCTCACACATAAGCACTTTTGTTTCTCTGCTGTGAAGCTAAGAGTTGTCTTAAAGCCTCCATTGACTGCAGTTGAGTGGGTGATAGTTTCTTTAGGTTTCCAATGACACTTTCTGACTGACAACAGAATGACACAATATAGAACAAGTGCAGGTAAAGAAAGAGTCTGAACCATCAGTTTGATTAACAGATGCTAATGTGGGTTTTTCAACAAGTATAGATAAGTGCTAAAGAAAAATCATTCTCCTCTTTATGTATGGACAAAATTGCCATCAATCAGTAAATTAATTATAGAACTTACAGAGATAACGGTAGGGGATTTATCACTTGAACTTCACAGCAATTTCTTAAATAATGGATCTTAGATTTCACTTAGAAGTACAGTACAAAAGGAGACTCTTCATTTTTTTCGCCACTGACCATGGACATGATCTGTAGCTAGCAGATTTTATCAGACGGTGCTAGCTGGCATGAGCTGATGATCACACTACCTTTTTTTTTTATTTCAAGCTGACTAGATTTAAAATGAGAACCCTGTAAAATATGATACTGCGTATTTCAGAGTACAGCTAGTCACAGTATTACAGTATTGTATCAAAAACAAAAAAGTTATTTGCTCTTCTAACACAGCTCTTGAGTGGTATGGATTCACTCTACAGAAGAAAATACTTGGGCAAGCACTTCGGTGGTTCAATTTATCCTTTATTGTTTGTTTTTCTAAATAGTATACTTATCTTTTACAAGAAAAATGGATTTGAAGAGGATGAGTTTATGTTTAGCAAACATAAAAGTGTCTAAAGGAGTTTGGCTGGAGTTGCTGATATGTAAACCTCCCCAAACCAAATAAAGAGCTGGACAGAGCTGCTACTGTTACTCTAATATAGTAGCATCTTGGCTCCCACACATTGGATGTGTCACTCCTGACCAGGCAGCACTTAATTAGAACTACACAGTTGCTGAGCTATGATTGGATGGATGCTGTTAAAGGTGGGGATTAGCAAACCTCGGTCAACTTTCTCCTTTCCTTTCTTTTCCTGTATGCTATGTGATAGGCTTGTCTATGTTGAAAACAAAACCAAATTTTGAAGCTGGTTTAAAGATGTGGTGGGGAACCACATCTACATAAATAGTTAGCTAGCTAAATATATCTGATAGCTAATGATAAAAAAAACACCAGCTAACTAGCTGGTTAATCCACAACATGCATTAGCTGCAAGTATCTAATCTCAGGAAATAGGAAAAGAAAAAGTTGACCAAGGTTCTGCTGGGTGCTAAATTTGCTTAATGGATATTGGAGCCTAGAGCAAAAGGGGCAGGACTCAGCAAGGGCCAGTTGGAAGACATACATGGCCAACCATCACTGTAACAACAGTTAGAGCTTCATAACAAGAGAATTTGACCTTTTAATTGGTGTTTGCATGTGACAAGCCAAGTACAGATTTTATTATTGACACACATTATGCACATCAAAGCATCTGTAATCTGTAGACTGCAGGAGCAATATTTTCAGCTGGCCCTTTGTCATTACATCCATCGATATTAGATGTTATCATAACTGACGGTGTAGCAGATCACTGTCCCCTGGTGTTTGAATGACTCAGCAAAGATCAATTCTCATTTCCTTCATCGTTCAAGTCAATGTTGAAATTGTTGGAACATCAAATTTGAGTCATCAAAATGTCCGTCTGGCCACTTTTCTGTGGTAGATTGACTCATTAGTCACCTGGGTCCATGCAGACTGATACTGGCACCTCTGGGCTGTTTCTATCCAGAGCTAATTGATGATACATAAAGATGACTTGAGGCATACCTTTCCTTCAGCACAGGTTTATTCAAAACTTTGGCTTCTGTGGCCTGTTAGCATGGTGGAAAAGTACACTGCGGACACCTTCCTGCTGATACAAGGCCTGAGAATTGTGGTTTCTAAGGGACATTGGGGCCCTGAAACTGAATGGCATCAGGCCTTTCAGTTAAAAATAGAACCTGAGTAAATGACAAGTGTTACTTTTTTTTAATATTCTACTCAACATGTATTTCTTATTTATTGTGTATTATGCATGGTGCAAAATACCTCAAATAACCTTCCTGTATGAGGTGTCAACTTCCCTTGGACATGTCACCAATCTATCTCAGGTTTAGATACTGAACACCAGCTCTAAGGATTGTAAAGAGCCCATATTTTGCTGCCTTATTCAAACCAAATAAACTGAGATAGGGTGTTCAGCCTGTAGAGATGGTTGTAAAAGTAGGTTAGACATTGCATAGTGTCTGGTGCCCTATATCTTCTAAAATGTCCTCAAACATCAGAAATACTCCAGGAAAGGTTCATCATGGAGACACCAAAGTTGAGGTGCCATGTAACCATGGTGTGCTGTACAACTTTCTAAGAGAGGAAAAGAGAAGGCCAAACCACAGTCTTTAATTAACCCACAGACACAATGTCTTAGTCAAACTTGATGCTTTAAATGATGAACACCCCAAGGATTTGTTCCTCTTACAGATGGCCTCTCAATATTTAACCTGGAAAGCCAGGAGCTAAAACACCCAAAAGACTAAAAGAATCATGTTGAAACATCTTTAAAGGTCATATCAAATCTTTCAAATACTGTGTCATTGCTCTCTAAGGGTGCCAGTATTTCAGTCAGTGTCCCCAATCTGTCAGAGTTCAACAAAGCAAAGCCAGGTTAAGATTTTCCAGTGAACTCAAGCTAACACTGGAGCTGGATGAGGTTTAAAAAATTATGATACCAATACCAGTACCCTTAATGTGACATATATATATACCAATGGAGAACCTCCTTTGATGCATTATTGATGCTCATTATGTGAACTGAAGAACTGCTAAAATAATCTTTCCACAATTTCCACATTTATTTTTTAATCAGACACCACAGGCATGTAGTAGAGCCATTCTTTCAAATGTTTTGGTCGTATCTCGGCACACTGAACTGCCAACTCAGTCAATCATACCGCCCTCGACTTCACCAGCACAGACTGTATGGGTTGTAGCTGCTGCAGTAGTGGGCCAGTCAGAGATTGCATTAATGCTTGTTATGTAATGTTTGCAATGATTGGCTTCAAGAAAAAACATACAAATAGTTTTTTTTTTTTTTATAGAACTGGGTACAGAAAGGATTGAATGCAGGTATTATTTGACTGAACAAGTTCTGATACTACTTGGCACTGGGTTATTTTGGTAGATACAGCACCTTAAAGCAGCGGAGTCAAAATCAATTTCTTCCCAGGCCACATCAGCATTATAACTGTCCTCAAAGGACTGATGGTAAATGTGAGAATATATAAATATATGCATTTAAAAAATGAAATATACAATGTAGTATGAGTAAAAAAGGCAAAACTAACAAGGGGTGCTTCAGTCAGTGTAGCTTTGAATGAAGGTTTCAAATGTGAAATGTAAAGCTGCTTAAAAATTAAATGACAGCATTTTGCACTATGAATGTGACTATCTACAGCAACTTGGCTTGAGTGCCAGCGCCAGAAAAAAGTTATCTGATATTGAGACACAAATTACATTGAGACGCTATCCAGCTTATACTGACATTGAACAGCTAAACGCCTGCAGTGTCCAAATAACAACAACAAGATGCATTCTGGGACGTACAGGAATGTACTTTATGGACATTGTACTTCTATAATGCAGCATAGAATTCTATTGCACAAATTATACTTTTTGCAAGTTTTTCGCAGGCCACATAAAATGAGTTAATCAGTTAGCATGGAAACCGGAGAAGAGACAAAATGGAAAGATTTCACTTGTTTTGTTTTACCTCGACCTTGTACTGGGGACTTTTATCTTCTCTGGGAAAATAATAGAAACTTGTTTTCACAGCTTCAGTATTTACGCACAATAGTATGACATTGCTTGAGATTACTCCTAACTTGAGATTCTGAAATAATGAGACACCAACAGTCATTAAAACACTCCAAAGGCACCAAGGAGGCATTCTGAACTGATGCCTGAACCACCTCAACTGGCAGAGTAGAGACACTGCTCTACTCCGAAGTCCCTCCGGATGTCTGCGCTCTTTGCCCTATCTCCAAGGCCAAGCTCAATTTACATAAATTATTTTGTGAGCTAAAAAACAAGCTTGTTATGCCAAGATTACTCAAAAACATAATTAAAAACATATCTTTAATTATGTCCTCTCAATCATTATATGCCAATACAAGAAAAATGAAAGATATCCTCTTTTGGAGTTGCAGTTTAGACCAGCGACTCATGTATGGGGATAACTGGGTCTTCTCAGCCAAGGGACACCCACACACAAGGCAGACCACAAATCTCAGAAGCACCATTGTCATCATACATAGTCTGCAGCAACCGTACTTTTAAGATTTAATTGGGAGCTCTGGATTTCCAGAAAAACCCTGGACCTCATGGACTGCAGGCTCATCATGGTGGCCTAGCAGCAGCGAGCGTCTAGAGGGATTTGTGGTTTGGGATTACAGCAGAACACAGACGTTCTTCTGAAGCAGCCAAGAAGAGCAGTCAGTGACTGAAAATAAAAGACACCAGCTGGAGTGTAAAATATGGAAATTTATCTCATGACTATTTCAGGAACCATATGATGGCATTGTGCAGGTTTATAGGCATATACCTTATAAACACTTGTGTAAATACTTTACCCACTTGATTTCTAGAGGGAACATTCCAGTCATTTTTCATTCTGGGTCTTATTTTTCTCTCAAGCTGACAACCTGAAATCAGCTTTAGTTCTTGTATAGCACAAATAAGGCAAACATTTTTCAGTCATTGTGTGAATATGTGAAGAAATCACAGTTGTGTAAATACATTTGTAACTCCTCTGTGAGTTGTTCTGTTTTCAATAGTCATGTTGGAATCGCTTTTTCAGTTCAAGGTAGATTACGTGGAGCTGCAGCGAAGTTGCCAGGCAATGTTTTGATCAGAACCAATCAGTATGATGCCAAACGCTTGGAAAATACTGCCTAGTATCCCCATGACTTATGTTCATGTTGGACCATTCCGCAAGTCACAATTTACGTCCTGTGCCAGTGCAGGAAATAGTGTGCCCTTTCCGTCCATGTTGTACCGTTCTGCAGGTCATGATGTACGTCCAGTGCCAATGCAGGAAATAATGTGCCCTTTATTGAACAAGGTGGAAAGAAAAGGTGTGTAGAGGTTGGGGTGGTGGTGTATGGTTCTGTCTGTCTTTCACATGGAAGGTCACAGTTTGTGTCCCATCACAGACCTGTGATTCGTTTGCACATCTTTTTAAACCAAAATTACAATCTTTCCGTAACCTTCACCAAGTGTTTCAGTTGCCTAACACACCTTAATCATAGTTCACTGGCTGCAAGCACGATCTATGCATAACCTTAATTACACTCTAATTGCCATTGGCAGATATTGTAGAAAGAATTAATTTTTAAAACATTGGCACTGAATGCTTAACAAGGCTTTGTTCAGACTGCAGGCAAATCAGATACCTTTCTCACTTGAGATCCTTAACACAGACTGTCCACGTGATTATTTGGAAGTGATCGGATCAGATTTGTGTGTCCAGACATCGCCATCTTGTGTAGATGGGTTGCTGAGGTAACAACGGTGTCAGTAACTATATACACTGGTGATGTTGTACACACAATCATGCTATCAACACGATGTACAGAAGTCTCCTCCCAAAGTGCCAGCAGATAATTTATTTCAGCATCTGTCCACAGACTGTTGTGCTCGGTGTTGTCTGCCATACTGCTCTGCTAGTAGCAGCATGGATTCTGCACAGCTGCTCTGATGCACATCAGTCACTCTGGATTTTGACGTCTTGACACTTGGACACCATTTGGAACAGCCTGAACATCCGGATGGAGACGTATCTGTTTGGAATCACATTTCAAATCACCTCCAAATGTTCTCAGATCAATCTAGATATGCTAAAAGTGGATGCTGACTTGTAGTTGTAGCTGTACTTAGCGGTGCTCAGCTGCCTATCATGCTCACAATAACAACGTGTTACAGTGCACTCGTGTTAATCAAGTATAATGTTTACCATGTAGCATGTTAGTAAGCTTGGGCAGTGTCTACTTTTTCATACTTTCAACTCAACTCTTGTCCACCAAACTCAAAACTACACTAAGGCTGATAGAAATATCGTTGGTTTTGCAGGTAGCATTTCTGCATAAAAGTAAGTCTTGGGCAAAAATAAATACTTGACTTGATGAAAAGTCAGGGGAGTGCCAGACTTATTATATGTCTTCCTGAGGGGAACCTTGGTGTTTTTACTACTACTCTTGTGGTGCTACAGGAAAAGTCAGGGGGTCACCAAGTAATAACAATAAATCATCTGGGAAACCATGGATATCTGCACCAGACTGAAAGGAAAATCATCTAATAGTGTTCGGGACAAAGAAGTCCACCTCACTGTGGCGTTGGAGGAAAAGTCATGGCTGTTCTTGCAGTTGTTCAGATATTTCAGTCGTATAGTGGTGGACCGACCAGTGTATGGACAGAGCTATCCTTGGAGCCATGTAGTTAGCATCGTTAAAATGACTGTCATTCAGTATTGTTTGTTTTGCAGAATTGGCCAAAATCATTGTTTTTGTCCAGTGATAGGGTTGAAAAATAAGACCTAGGTTGAAGTGTTTTACTGAAATAATGCTATACTTATTCAGGGATCAGGTCAAAGAGGAAACTCAGGTTAAGTATATTCTTAGAGCACCATTAAGGTTTGAAGAGCAATGAAAATGTTGAGAGAAATACAAAATCAAAAGGTACAAAATAAGATATGGGACAAATTCAGCTGCAGTAAAGACAGAGCTAATTTGCATGAGAGGGAGACAGAGGGAGAGTGTGTGCAATTGTGATTGCGCATGTGTACAGTATATCACTGCCTGTGTGTGCCCACACACACAACAGCACATCCACTAATCACATCCAGTCAGCCAACAATACCAGCAGTCTGCAAGAGAGGAGAAGTGAGGCACAGGCTGCAGGTTGCAAGCTGTGCTGAATTTCAGCTCTTGAGTGTGGATTTGAGAACCGACGAGTCTGAATCATTGACAAGGACAAGAAGCTTGTTCCAGAGGTAGGAGGCCCTACAGGAAAAGACTCTGCCCCCCCACCGGTTTTCTTTCTGATATATAGATTTCCTTGCAGTCCTGCAACCTGAGAGTGAACAGTGCAGTTGGGCTTACAGAGAGTGAGTCAATAAGTCATACAGTATACTGAAGAGCAGGGATGGGTAATATCTTGTAGGTCAGGAGCAGGGTTTTACAGGGAGCCTGTGAAAACACGCAGACACAGAAGGACAGAAAGACAGAAGGCGGACATTTTATTTTCTGGTTTGCATACATACTGTGGCTGAGATTTGATTAGGCTGGATATTTGTGTGTGTGTGTGTGTGTGTGTGTGTGTGTGTGTGTGTGTGTGTGTGCGTGTGTGTGTGTGTGTGTGTGTGTGTGTGTGGAGTTGGGATGGGTGTATGCATTACAGGAGCCAACTCTGAGGCAGACAGATCAATTTCTCTAGATTGATAAATTACACGGCATACTGTGGCTTCTCATTTAGATGACACTGTTGCATATTGCTTGCTTCAACATTTAAAGCCTCAGCCATGCTAGTAGCTATTGTGTTTTCTGTGTCCATTTTTTTTTTTTACTATAAAACGTCAAGAGTATCACAGCTGATTTGCATGGTGGTAAAGAAGTGGTAAAATACTATTTGGCCAGATTTGCAATGGTACTGATAAGGAAAATAAGTCTGTTTGTGTTTTCTACAATCATATTACTATGGTAGGCATTATTTTCTGATATTGTGATATTTAGATGTTGAATTGCCATTTGTTTATTTCACACTTAATTGTTCAATCTTCAAGTATTCACAGCTTGACCAATTAAATCAGGGGTCTTGCTGCAGGCACTAAGAAACTATTGCTCAGTAACACTGACTGATTTAAAATGACATCTATGGTAGAAAATTAACTTTTCTGTTAAGTTAAAATACCTCATTTAAAAGCAGTTATAATTTTGGATCCCAACATGTTCCTCCAGGTTTCAAATCTTTACCACTTACTTCTTCTCTTTCTAACTTTTTTCTGAATCTTGTAGAAATATGACCAAGAACGTCATCTCTTTCTTCTCTCAATGCACAAGATTGTTATGTTTCTAAAGCTTTTACCTCGCTTTATACAAAACTTCCATTTCTCTTCTGCAATCCCTTACAGCATTATTCTAGTGCACTGACAGTTTCAACGAGGACAAATTCCACTGTCATTGTGTGCTGTTGGAAGCCAAACCCATGCCACAATTCTACCTCATAATGAACACTTTTTGCCCTGAATGGCATCCTCATCACTACTAACACAGGAAGCAGGTCTAGACACTCAAATTGAAAATTAATTCCTGGTTTTTGTCAATAGTGATTCAGGGGCTGCGATTCAGGCCGGGCTTTGGCTAAAGTTTTTCTTTATTTGAGAAAGATTGGCATTCCAGGCGGAGCTGATGGATGACTACCGTGGCCCGAACAGCCTTTATCGTGTGCTCAGCAATGGCTTAAGTGTCTGTGTTTGACTCCAATTACCAACATCACCATTTCTGCTCAGATTATAAGTTGGGAACAAAATCACAGATATTTCAGAAAGGGATGCTTCTCAACATATTTTAAATCAGCACACCAGACAGTTAGGCAGCAAATAGAGTCAAAAAGGCCATATGAGCAGGAAATGCCTGGTCACAATCTTTCTCGTATTAGAACAAAACAGTGCACTAAAATAGGTTTCTGAAAAAAGTTGAGGTGAGAAATTGGCAATGTAGTAAAGGAATATTGATCCATATTTGATCAAAAGTGTCTACTTCACTGTACAGTTTGATCTGAGCTTTGGGAGACTGCGTTGGAAACCAAACTCACAAACACAACCGCCTGCTCACGTCTTGAAAGGAAAACCAGACCTGTGAAAGATGCGAGGGCGATCATTTTAGCTCAAACCAAGATCTTTCCCAAACCATAACCATTATTATTATTCATCCCTATAACTGTCTATATCTTAACCCCACCGTGTCACATTATATAACCTAATAGGTTTGTACAACATGTACAATGAAGGAACATTGTGTACAAATCCAGAGTTTTACAAATTTTGGGTTCCCTTCTGGACACGGCCTGGTCTCCTGGTCACTACATAATGTTTCTAAAAACATTTTAAGTGGTAAATTGTCAGTCTGGACAGTATTGATTAAATCTTAATCAAGATTCTGTTACTGCATTTCCTGAGTCTTCTACTCTTAATGGTTCCCTAATTTACTAAATTAACATCATGCTGTACAGAAGACTTCAAACTAGCAATTGAGACCATAAACTCATTAGGAAACTGTTTACTAAAAGCATAAATCAAGTGAAAAGTAGGCTCATTTTCTCTTTTGACTCCATTCAACCAGACTTCTTTTTGTAACCAGCCAAATCGCCCCCTGCTGGCCCATTAGAAAGAATACAGGCTTAGGGCACCTCCGCACTGGCTTCACTTTTCAGACCTAGAAGCTCTGTCCACTTCTTCTTCTACTGTCTACAGCAGTACCAGACGTGATTAAATAGAAGTGACGGGATGTTAGACTGAGATACAAATGGGAAGAGAAATACAGAAGGACAGTTTCTGAAGACAGCTAAGTTGTTAACATCAACACTCTTAGAGTGGACTAATTCTAAGGTGTGATGTAAACAATGACCCAGAGCAACTTTGTGTAACTTACTTTAGTCTGCTTGAAACACAAACACTCTCAGAAATAAAAGTGCTAACTAGAATCACATAGCATTCTTCAGCTTGTGCTTATATGAGAACCATATCTGGTTGCAGCTAGAACCTTTTATAATAGTTCCACTTGGAACCCAACATGACGGTCTCTATCTAGAAACCACCCAAAACCCTATATGAGTAATGTCTCCACCAAGAACCCTCTCTGGGGGTTCCATCCAGAACTTTTCCACCTTCTGAGAGTGCTAACAAGAACCCACCCAGGGTGTTCTACCAAGAACCCTCTTATATTCCAAGGGTTTCATCTTCAACCCACCAAGGCTGTGCTACGGAGAACCCTTTTACATTCCAAGAGTTTCATCTAGAACCCATCTAGGGGTCTCTACCAAGAACCCATTTACATTCCAAAGGTAGAACCCACCCTGGGGGATATATATAAATATATTTTCTAAGGATTTCACCCATAAACTTCTAGTCTTCCGAGGGTTCTACGAAAAATGCAATTATTGAATCCCAATGATCACATATTGTGGTCATGCATCATTTCAACAATCTGTTACAATTATTGTGTAAATTGAAAAAACAGCTTTGTTAAAAACCCGTGCTTTCAACAATCCTCTCAATACTCTTGCTTTCAAAAAGGGTTCTTCAGAAGCACATGGTTTTGAGAAAGAAGAACCCTCATTTCTAAGAGTGAATGCCGCCTGAAATGGGCTGTCACATTCACTGACATGTAATAACTCCCAAAGTAACAGTCTGCTATCAAAACTGGCCACCAAATAAGCCAGAAAGTAGCACATTCTTGACAAAAATAGATGTATGGGTGCAGTTAATATTTAATGAATGTCAACCCTCTCCTATTTAATGAGGCTTGAGCACAGTGTTTATGTCACAGGCCAAACAATTCATCTTGCTCTTCATTCCAATATTCTCGATTCATTTTATCTTCTGTGATGCATTAGCAAATGTCCACAGAACAGCAGTAAAGCAATCACTGTATCATTACACAAGCTGAGTCACAGACTCTGATCACAGTCTCAGTGTTTGGGATTGAAAACAATAATTACTGTGAAAGTGAATGTGCTTTGTGCTGTACATGTTACAGCTGAGCTGAGTGAAATTAGAACTTTTTTTTATATGAAGAAGTCAATAGAGTACATTTCCTTAGGCTATTCCACATAGCTGCGAACACACTGCCTGTAACCATAGCAATGTTAAAGTGCAGAGGGAAGACTTCAGAAGCTTCAGAGAGTATTTAAAGAATGGTGAATACATCCATCAGGCTGCGATAAACTGACACACAATGCAGCTTCAAATGCTTTTCCTCCTCCTCACATGCATACAGGCGTAAGAATATTAAATGCAGTGCTCCACGGTGAATGTAGGATTTGCCTTCAGACCAATTAACTGGACAACCTGGATAGATAGCCTATTAACAGGGTCGAAACTACAGCTGAAATCATGCATTGGTTGATTAAACAATTAATTAACTGACAGAAAATTAATCAGCAACAATTTAATGCCAAAACATTCACCTCACATTCTTTGGTTACAGCATTAAGTGTGTTTTTTGTCTGTGGATTGTGGACCGTTGGTCAGTCAAGACAAGCAATTAGAAGACACCACACTTTTGGAAAATTGTGACTGGCACTTTTAATAATAATACGAGACTGAATCTCGATCAAGTGTGTCTTCGGGCGTGTGGGTGGGGAACAGGGAGTGAGACCAGTGGAATGAAGGGGAGATGATATGTAGGTTACATTATCAAGGAGAAAGCAGAGTAGAGAGACAAAACTCTGACCCAATCATAATCAGAAACAGAAATATTCATATACTTTATTGATCCCTGGGGGGAATTTAAAAAATGATACACCCAGCAATGATGATACAATTTTGCAAGTAATAATTTTGTTTTGCTAATTAGATGTTAGTCGCAGCATGCACAACAGCAGCACCTTTGTTTACTATTTCATGTCAAAATGGCTGCTGTGAAAAAAGGTCTCCTAAGGTCTCTCTCTGGACCAACTATTCATTACCCATATCCACTTCTGGTCAGCGGTCACTAATCAGGCGCTTATCAAGATGTCATTCAGGTAGTCGTAACCAAATTTAGACAGTTACTTTGTTTTTAAAAGAGAGCCTTCTACAACTAAACTGTGTTTGAATTTGACATGATTTAGCACTCCCAGAGGTCTGTGTGTCTGCAGAGGAAAGCAGCCACAGTCCCACTGCTCGCTGTGTTTTTTTAATTGATAGCATTATCAGTGTGGGAGGCGGAAGGAGCCTTCAGGATGTGTGATGGGCCTAATTCACTAAAAACACCCGACTGAAAGTGCTTCCTTGATAAGAAAAAAAGGTGAGTCTTTTTAAAGAATAATGACTAAGAGTTCATTAATGTGATTAATTTAACTTACTGTATGTGATTGTTCACTGCTTAGTCTACTGCAGCCTACATACTATATCATTTGTCTATTTTCCAGACAGTCAGATTTTATTTTACAGTACACCGATAAAACATAACTATAATTTGTTTTAAATTAGACAAACAATATTTTCTTTATTAGCCAGTATTAGTCCCTTCATTAGACTTTCTTAGATGGTAGTTTGAAACACATTATATCAGAACTGTAGTGTACATAAAGTACAATGAAATCACATATTCTACACTGCTGTCTACTTCTGTGATCAAATTGTATTATCTGCCTATTACAGTGACTCTGTGCAGTTCCTGATATACAAAATATTCCACTACCACTATAATGTTGGCCTTTACATGGTAGTTCAGGTTCACATATCAATTTTAAATGGCGATCTTGCAGTTATGTGATTTCATTTTAGTTTATAGTACAGTTTTGTTGTACTGTGTCCCTATATCACACTCTAATGAAGTCTAATGTGGGTCTAACAGTGGGAAACAATACACTTTAGTTTACAGTACAGTTTTGTTGTACTGTGTCCCTAATAACACTCTATCAACGTCTAATAAAGGTCGACTACTCTCTAATAAAGAACATATTAGTTCTGGCTTTAAATTTGATACAAAGGATGTCTTTTTACGTCTTATTTGTGTACTGTCAAATAAACTGCAACCTTGCAAAATCATCCTGCTAGTCTTCCCTGAATTATCACACGCAGAGTCACAGATTTAAAACATGTTCACGTTATCCCATCACGATTCATCTTAACAGTATTTTGTCTCCTGTTTTAAAAGGCCTTTACAAAGTTAGTTTTATTTAGTGCCTTGGGGAGCTCAAGACCCCAGTGTAAACACAGCAAACATCCACCAATATTTATTGTTTATTTTTCCAGACAACAAAAAATGTTTTGTAAAGCAAAAGGAAGGCCTTTGAGGTGATTACATGCCTTTATTTCCTCCTTCCAGCTACAAATTGGAATGAAATGATCCCTCATGGTGATAGATGAGAAAATCATTGCTCGATGCCTGCTGGGTGATTTCCTTGTTTTATCTCTCATTTCAAACACCACACCTACTGACTGAGCCGGGTACAAAAGACAACATTCAATTTCACTCTAAATCCCACAGTAGTCTCCTGTCTTCACATTGCGGGAAACTCCAGGACAATGCCCCGCGGCTGCTGGAGATGAAGGCTTAACGGCATGCGGCCATATCGTTCACACCTGAATGGAACTGTAACCACAGTTAAAACTGAGAGCACCCTTCTCTTATCTTTGTGTCTTTGAAGAGCAAGGTGCCAAGCTTTCTGTGTCCCTATCTCTGTTTCCATCTATCCATCTAGCAAGAATCCCCTGCTTTACATAATTCAGGATACATGGTTTCCAGCTCACTGTCTTTGTTTATATGTTGTATCCTATATTTCTACATCTGTATAACAACTTATTATCGCTGCCCGGAATTAGCTGGGAGGGGATTATGTGTGTGTGCATGATCGGACCAGCATCTTGTCCACAGCTAATCTCGAATACTACTGGGCCAACAAAAAAAACACCAATAAAGAATCTTTTTTTGTACGTGTTCATGACTGTATGCTGAAACATGTCTGTGATTCACAATTTTGCAGAAACCTTAAAAGAACTTTTTATATGGCTCCACGCAATATCTCAGGAAAGCTTGTTGGGATTTTTTTTCAAATCTCGTACAAATGTCCACTTGAACTCAAGAATGAACTGATTAGAATTTGGTGGACAAAGACATCATAATGTCCAGCTCTCTATCGGTCCCCTATACTCCTCTCTACAAACAGTCTCAAAGTGAAGACAGCATGTTTCTCACTGGAATAAAACATGATAGTGATAACTTCCATTTTGCCAAAAAATACACTCAGTACCTTTTATTCAAGTCCCTCAAGGTTACGAGTCAATATAGTGATAAGTTCTGTAATAAATTCTGTCAAAAGCTTCATTACATACATTATATGAGTCTGGGCAGATATGGACATGGTGGAGACACAACTGCGAGGCAGTAATTCTACTCTACCATTGACAGCTGACTTCTCGTTCTTCTTACCCAGCTGCTACAGGCCACGTGATCAACAACTGCTTCAGTTTGCAATCTTGTTTTAGTCAGGGACAACATATGTGAAGGTCCTGTCATTGTTGGAAGAACTCAGCTGGTTGCATCTGGGAGTTGCAGTGGCATTGCAGTGGATGCTTCAATATCTGTTGCCTGCACTCCACTGAGTGCACTCTGCAAGTTTAGTTCCATCTCTATTCAGAAGCTCTCCTTATCATTCGTCATGTACAATGCCTCAGTAGACTCAGTATTTTCTGTTATTGTTCTTCAGCAGCCTTTGTGATTTTTGCCACAGAGACGTTTACGCCAGGGGGAAAGTGCACATTCTCTCTGGTCTGTTTATTCCTTTTAATTTTTCAGCATATTCAATTCATTTGTGTTGTCTACTGCAGTGCATTTCTCTTCATTAATTCCTGTTTTTAAAGGGAAAAAAGGTGCCCGAAATGGATGTGGGGCATTCAAGACACCCTGCTAAAGATGTTAATGTTTATTTCATAACTGTAACAGGGGATGTAGCTTCACAGATTTGTTTTGTAAAATGTTTTTTTAAGATAGAAACCAGTCATACAGAACGTGATCTCTCTTGACAAGCCCTAAAATTTGAAATTAAGATAATCCCCTGTGTACTTTCAGATGTATAACAATCAAAAGCTTTATCTAATCACTGGCAGTGATTCAACATGCACACTGGTTAGCTGTGACCTCATAAACATACTGCAGCTCATAGATAGACCAGTGGGAGTGCATTCAAAAACATCACTATAAATATCTTAAATGAATGCATCGGGTGAGTTTTAAACAGAAATCGGATGTGAATCCCAAAATTGCAGTAAAGTTTTTTCAAAGTTTATAAGTCAGTCATGTTTACCTCTCTGCACTTGTTACCTTTCAGCCTGTAGTTTCTTCTTCTGTGGGTAACACTTGAAATTACCAGTCTGTTAAAATATTAACAGGTATAAAAATCCTCCTTACACCCTAAAACTTCTGTCAACACAATTGGTAACTGTGTCAACCTAATAATGGTTGTCAATGTAAAAACGTGTATAAATAATGTGGGAAAACTATTTGGAACAACATCTTTTTTATGAGAAATCAACTTAAAAAACTGTGAAATGCTACCAATTATTAAGCAAATGGTAATTAAAAATACATTTTGCTCTTAAAGTCGAAACAGGCAACTTTTCAACTTTAGCACCCCCAGTGTTTAGATGTGGTATTATTGTTTGCACCGCTGTTGCAAAGACAATGGGATTGCTTTCCATTTCCCTCAGAGCCTGGCAGCGACCAGCAACATGAGACTCACTGCATTTGTTTCCAAATATCTGTGAAGAAATTATCAAAAACACTTTGGAAATAAGAGACAAGAAAGACGCATGTTCACTGAAGAGATTGAGTGAAACTCATATTTTAGGATGGAGGAATAACATAGTTTGAGTATTGCTTTGCGCAAACAGTGTACAGCAGGGGTTGGTGCCAGGATGACTGGAGGAGTAGCAGAAAACATTACAAGAAGAAGTCAGTTTATTCATTCATTTAGTCTATAATGACTGGAGACGTGAAGACGAAATTCTTCAGTATGTGATCAAACCTTCATTTTCACAGGAAAAATCGTACCCAGTGGCAGACACAGTTGCACAGTGAAAGCGGGGTTTATAGGGAACCAGTCTAAATGCAGATGGTGTCATTATTCTGTAGCCATTACACTGTGCAATCAACATTTACTTCATTATGATAAGTTAAAGCAAAAAACTTGTCTATTGCCAGTTTAATGAACCAGACTGTGATAATTAGTTTGTAGACATGTACGAATCTTTGTACTGAGTACTTACTCTATTAATCATTCCTGATCAACTCTGAATCACACTGACACAAAAAACATGAATTCCTTATTAAATACAAATTAGTTGTATAATGATGATAGTGAATAATGTTTATATATATATACACAACACATGCCTTACAGAGACAAAAGAAAGAGAAAGATGTAGTAGTAAACCATAAGAATTTAGATCAAAGCAAACATATATTTGAAAGTTTAATCTAAATTAAATAATAATCTTTTACACCCAGAAACGATCAAAGATAATAACAATCTTATTCAGACCCAATTTTACATCCTAAAAGCAATCATCATCCACACCAGCTCAAGACCAACATTCCCAAAGGGCAGCTGTCAGGTCCACAGTGGAAATGTTTCAACCTCAGTGAGTTTCAAAGTAAAGCAGGAAAGGTGCTCACTTCACCCACAGAAATAATATTGCCCTTTGGTATACAGAGAAAACCTCCTGGGATGAAGTATTCCCCAAATAGGAGAAAGGAAACTTCAAGCATTGCTCTGACAACGTCGACATATGCTCAAGTGCTTGAAGAAGTAGCAAAGTTCTCACAACTACTGTCTTGGAAATGTGCTCCAAAACATAAGAGGCACACACGAACGCTCTTATGAAAAGCCTGAGAGCCACAACCAGCAACTTCAGCGGGTCCAACAACAGCTGTAAATACTTCAAGCAATATTTTATACCTCCGCGCCGATGAATTCTGATTTTGATGGTCAAAGCTCAAAGTTCAAGGTCACTGTAGCCTCAAGTCAGTCCAAATCTTATGTAAGTTGTTCAGTCTTCACTCCATATATTGCACAGACATGGATTAAAACTGGAACTTGTCTGGTTGGTGGAGGCATACAACCCAAAGGCAGCAAATCTAGTTTCCCACAGGCTGCTTTTGTCAGTGTCATTTATCTGTTGACATGTCCTTGTTCAAAAATTCATGCTTGTCAAACTAAAAGAAAACTTAAGCTACGAATTTCGGAACAAAACCCTGTAGTTAGTACCAAAAAGAGAACATGCTATACCCAAACACCTACTAATGTCAAGAAGCGTACCTATTTGCTCTCACAGGCTCATGTATTAGCTACCTATCCACCTATAAATAAACACATGCAAATTTCCCAGATCAAATGAATGGATTATGAAAAAGCCTTTTGATTAGAGAAGCATTTTAAAATAGCATCCTGATTTGTCAGACAGGTTGTTCCTGGGTTGAGTTGCCCTTCCTGTTACAGTTCTTGTGTCCCCACCATTAAAGTGGCCAATTATACCAAGTAATTACTTGGGAAAAAAAAGCATCATTATTTCATGTTTCTTCTTACGACTGCTTTTAGACATTTTTTGTCTTCTCGAGGAAAGTAGAGCATCATCCTGCCAAACTGTCAAGTCGCTACATGAGAGTTTTTTAAACCGAGAATGCACCAGTGGTTCAGGAATGTCAAAAAACTTAGACAGCAGAATTCTTTAAAAGATTAAAATAATATTCAGAGCACATTTACAGTACATTAATATTCACACCCATATGTCATGTTATTCAAACCCACACCTCCGGTCCACAATCCCCGGAATCGCAGACAAAACAGGATGTGAGAATTAAAAATGGTGCTAAAAATATTAAATTGGGATAGGATATGTTATACAAGATAAGAGGTGGCTTTAGAGGGGCTAGATTGATTTTAACAAGAAAATTATCTCAGCTGGCAGTGTAAATGGAGGAATCAGCAGAGCGGATAAATAATGTCAAAGTTTGCCATGTAAACATGGACACATGCAGTCATGCAAGCAGACATACTGTCCTATTTGATAGAGTTCAAATTTCAGGGATATTTTATTAATATACAGTACAGTCAGAGAAAGTCACGAGCTGCTTGAATAAGGACCCAATGATTCATATTCCTCTGTCTGTCTCTCTTTCTTTGTTTCTATGCATCTATCTATGTATCTGTTAGGGCTGCACAATCAATCAAAATATTATAGAAATTGCCATATGTTCAAGTGCAATGTCCAAATTGCAGAAGCTACATCTTTTTTTTAATCAAAGAAAAGTGTGTGACAAAACAGCATTAAAATGAAGTACTGTGGTGCTGCAGAGATGTCCCGGCCTACAAATCTTGAAAATGAAAATTGTGATACAAAAAAAGATCATTTCTACTAATCGTGAATCCTATCACAGTCACAATACTTGTCTTAGTAATTGCAATAAGATACTTTCCATGCAGCCCTTGTTTCTATGTATGTGTTTACGTATTTATGTTAGTATTTTTGTATGTATGCATCTATGTATGTATTTATGTGTCTATGTATTATGAATCTATGCTGTAATTATGTATTATGTATCTATAACATATTTATGGGTGTGTATGTATTATTCTGTGTATTTATCTGTCTGTGATGAATATCTAGGTAGCTATATGACTATCTGTCTATTGATCTCTGGTTTAACACCACAAGTGTATTGACTAATGACTATTCAGAGTAAAAGGGAACAGAAATAGCACACTGACTCAGAGCATCTTAATTGCTCGTGGCAATTCTCTCTAGTCTTTTGGCCCTCGCCAGCAAGCCGACCATACTTTTACCTCAGCCTTTCACACACACAGTGAAGTGTGATACGTCCACGTGCCAAACTGAAGCGCAGACCTTTCGCTCGCCAATTTTTTTTTTTTTTTTTTTTTTTTTTCTGAGGCCCCTCAGGGGACCTGTTGGGCTCCAGTGGAGCTGGAACAGTCAGTGCTCCTCGCGAGGATCTGATCCGAGTTTTTTAAAAATGCGCGGCCTTGCATGAACCCGCGTGAATCCGCATGAATGAGGCACTGCATTGCAGAGCTGAGTTTACAACACAGAGCGTGTTTGTCATTCTGGTGCATGCTTGGCTTGAAAGACATGACATGATCAAGCTTCTGCAAAGCTAAAATGGACAATTGTTGCCTGCTATATACAGTGATTGGGTAAATAAATGTATAAATTCATTTTTATTTAACTCATCTTACTTTTATTGTGACAAAACCCAGTGCTTAATAGCATTAAGCACTGGGTTTTGTCATACAGATATTTTACATTTCATTTAGTATTTAATCTATTATTTTTATTTATGTTTCTGTATTTTTGGAGCAATATCTTATCTTACATATACAAACTGTAAATCCTGGTACGTTATAACTCTGACCATGGAATAGAATGGAAGAGGTTAAGGTTTATAGCAAAATTTTACCGTCTTGTAGGAATTGACTCTTCATCTTCAGCACTTCCTCTGCTTCTCTCAACAATTGGTAAAAACTGAAAAAGTCTGAAAGTTTGCAGGGTGCAGGATGCAGTGGGCTGATACGATGGGTTTCCTAACTCTAAAATAAAATAAAAATAACAGAGCAATGAGGGGAGATGAGGTGTGATTTGAATTTCATCTCAGTGCTAAGGCGGAGAGTTCTCTCTTCCTAAGTTCCTGACCTTAGACTTGTCCTCAGGCTTTGTGCTAGAAGTATTCTGGTGGAGGAGATCCAGCGGGGAGCTGAGCAATGCTTCAAACCCTGAGCATGAAAAGAGGCCAGGCTGAGGATGACTATGGGTGAGGTGGGCAGCTGCAGGGGACATCTAAAGCCCCATGGGAGGGGAGACGCTGGCTAGAAATGTGGCAAAGCCGATGATAGCGTCAGAACAAGAGCCATCTGCCCAAGGCAGCAGAGAGGTGGCTAGAGGCTCAACTGCTTTATTTCCATAATGTCATAACATTATGTAGGAGGATGCTGAGATATTGTGTTATTTAGATAATAAACAGAAACATCACATCAGAGCACAGTTTGGTTGGACTAGCAGCATAATTACATCCCAGTTGAGCAGCAGTTAATTTTATGTAATATGCTAATACCTGCCCTATAGAGCCAGAAAATACATTTTTGACTGGTTGCCAGATACTTACCAGAGTTAGTTCATTCTGTGTTGGAATATAGTATAGTCTACATTTTAAGAGCTTTTCACTGCACAACAATCTGGCGATAACTATGAAACGGCAAAGACTTTGATCCGGGTATTAGTCAGATTCCCCTGTGTTACCACGGAAACGCGAGGAGTTGACAACAGAGAGTTATAACCTTGAATACCAAAAGCCTAAAAATGTGAAGGAGTCTCTCTCAAGGAGGATAATGAATAAAGTCGTTAATTTCTGAAGAGACTTTGTGACACCAATTTGTTTAATTAACATTTGGGGGAAAATAAATAAACAATGCCGGTAATAAAGGTACATGATGAATATATATTTACACCGGTGGAGGAATTATTTAGATCCTTTACTTAAAGGAGAAATCTGTAACACATCTGCTGTAGTGAGTCATAAAATGAGTATGATAAGGACAAATTTCTATTCCAGCCTGTAAATACTGTTCCCCCATTTCATGTTAGAGTTCAAATTAAAGCCGACTGTTCACTGAATGAGTGTCTGTTTATCAGTCATGGTAAATCATTAATAATCTTTAAAAAGGAGTGGATATTTATTATGGTTAAATTGATCAATATGTCATTGGGGTCTGACAGACGGTGAGGCATGCAGTCACTGTTTCAGTTTCTCCATGAATCAATTTATTGTTTGGTTGTAAAATTCTGGAAAAAAAAAGGTGAAAAGTATATATAAATAAGTATATATAATATTTTTTTCTCAAGGTGGTATGACAAGAAAATATACAGTACTTGAATAAACAAACACGGATACATTTCACTATTATACATTTATATATAATAATCTTCAGGATCATTTTAAGCATCCCACAGAGGACTGGCTGACAGCTCTTTCACAGTTCTGAGCCAAATGCTTTTTGATTAGAAGTTGGTCTCATCTGGGCTTCATGTTAAAATTAAGTTTCAAAGACTCTTCCCCTAATTTGACAAGTTCTACATACCAATCAACGGAAGCAACTGAAGAATTGACATGCCATACTTGGATATCTAAACCCAAGATTTCATCTATTAAATTAGCAATGGAGACGTCTAAGTCAGCTGCCTGAGCTATAGTAGCTGTCAGGGACAGTCATACTCTTGCTTTAGTTCATTTGTCAAACTGTATAATGGCACAAACAGACTGTGAGATTTCAGCAGTCTTTTAAGTTTATTGCGAGCCACACCATGTGGCATGGATTTAATAAAGCGGGCACAATATCAAGTTTGAGGCATGTAGACGATGATCACACTGACTGAATCATAGACTATGATGCAAAGCAAGAAAACTTCAACAGGGTATGTCACCAATGTGCGTCATCCAAACAAAGCACTGGGCCTTGAGACAAACACCAATGGAGTCAAGATCAGCTGGATGCATCGCCACAGACCATGCCAGGAGGAGAGGAGGAGAGCAGAGAAGAGCCACGCTATGCTTAGACTTCAGGCTGCTCCTGGATAATGTCCGGTGAGGAAAAAGAAACAGGTAAGATGGACCAAGAAATGGGACATCAGCGACTGTTATGTAACATCCTACAGAGACCCACAACATCATAGATCAAGGTTTTGCACTTGATTGGTGGATCATACGCCAAGCTGACAGTTTGCAACATGCAAGACTCTGGCAGGACGAGGGGAGAGGACATCGGTGACACTCTGTGCTCAAAGTCAATGAGAGCTGATGGACAATGTTTTCCTCATGTCCATATTATCATCATTGTTGCTGCTGCTTTCATTCAACCTGACGCAATTTCAAAAATGCACTATAATATTATTTCCTGTATGTGTATACATAGACTGCTGTATATATCGTTTTATTTTATTTTGATTTATATATCATCCTATTCCATTCTGAATGTAATTATCTTTACATTGTATTTTGTGTGTAGCTACAGGAACTACAATTCTAATTTTGTTGCACTACTCTGTGTTGTGCATTGATAATAAATTCCTTGATAGATTCTTTGACTCCTTCATTCCCCGAAATAAATAAGCCAAGCAAGATCCAAGCAATTGAATAGTTCTATTTATGTTATTGGAAAATAATCCAAGAAAGAGGAGGAGGAGAATGGAAACCTGGTCCTGGCGAGGGAAAAGAGGCCATATTGGGATGTCAATTTTGAAAAGAAAGCCTGAGGTAACATGTATGCTAAGTACGCTAAAAAATAAAATAGCTAAAATAGCATTTATAAATGTATGATTTGCTATTGGTTGGTTAACACATGTAGGTCATAGCAGCACTCACATTGAGAGATGTCTCAAGATTCTCAGTCATCCACATCACGATATTTCAAAGGTAATGCCATGTTTTTTCATGCTGGTCATCTTTGTTATGGGACAGTCTAAAATCACTCGGTGTATACGTGGCTGATGAATATAAGGATTTTGTAAGACTGTGAGAGCGGGCAGTTTTCTTCCATCCACATTTTCTCCTGTTGAAGGGAGTTAGACTACCTTGGAAAAGTTTATTTCCACAGCTAACAGATGGGTGCTTTGAGCACTGACAGGTGGGTATATATTCTACTATGGCCAGATGCACTTTATTGTATTTTGCGCCAACTGTTGTGTTAAGACACAACAATCTGCATGAAATTGCATGAAGTGCGCATGAAGATAAAACTCTTCTTAAGATGCTCATATATCCATACATACCAACATCTTTGACCTTTGTTTATTTTTGGTACTTGACAGCACCAGGTACCCGAACAAAACTATTTTCCCAAGGGACAAAAACAACTATGAAACTTCCCAGAACATTTGAATCCGGTAAACACAGTGTGAGCCTCAGTAAAATTGGAAGCAACAGTGTTTCAGAAACAATGCCTTGACCTTGCTGTATTTTGGGCTGGAAATGACACATTTCTTACCCAAAAGAGCCAGTTTTGCACCTAGTATGTCAAAGCTATCACCACTTGCCATGAGGTATGGAGAAGTGTTGTCAGTTGCTGTTTGCAATATAACATGATCTCCTGAACCGAACTCCAATCTGCTCCATTCCTCCACTTTTTTAAAGTTTCCTCTCAATAAAAAATTCAACATCCTCTGGTTAATAAAAACTTTTTGGTTCTTCCCTCTCAATATCTCTTTCTGCCCTCTCTTTTTTTTTCCTGGGCTCCTTCTCTGTCACGAGCTTTTTATGAATTTAATCAGCTGTATATTTCTGCTCTGCAACTGAACCCGAGGCTGCTGTCTTGGCCGAGTCTCTTGAAGAAATCTTTCAATTTTTAATCTTAATTGGATTAACCTGGATAAGAGCAGGTGACCTAAAACAATTCAAAAAGAAATACTGTCTCCTACCTGTACTTTAAGTTGTCACCACTGAGGAGACAGCAAAGCTTTCTCCCTCATTATCTCATTGCAAAAGGTTCATCCGAGGTCCGCAAGTGGCGGTAATACTTTTCAAAAGCTAAAAGGATTTTAACATAAAGCATGTAATTTCTAAGCCATTCCACTCTTCTTATCAGTAGTCTCCACCTTTCCTTTGCTCTTGAAGGAAACGGAAAGCTTTGCTGGTTGACCGATGCACTGTTAACTTTGATACGCTTACTTATATCGAAATTAAAAGGGGTGCTGATGTCACAGGGCCTCATTTTGTTCATCATTAAATCCAAGGTTACTGTGTCTATATTTAACATTTCTCTCAGTAGACCCATTGTGGCAAAAACTATAGGCCTGCAAAGTTAAGTAATGTCCAGGTTTGCCTTAAAAACTGTTTTGTTTTTTTCAACAGTACTTGTCTGATGGCACAAAAATCAAGAATCACCTTGGAGTAGTCGGAATCAAAGTACACAGTTATGGTTAAACATGACAAGACAAAAGCTAAGAGATGCGTGAGAGCTGCAACAAAATAAACAAAATGAAGGCACAAAATATTAAGGCAGGAAATATTTTCATACCTATTTTCCTCAAATAGAAATAAATACTACAGATCAGCTTCAACTTTAAGTTTAAGTATCTCTTTAATCGCTTTGTTAACTGCATAAAATGCACTTCATTTAAACTCAACATACAGAAACAAAATAAAACTCATTAAAGTTATCTTGGTTTGTTTTTTCACTGTTATAACAATCACCAACTCTGCTTTGGTCTAAATAAATTCTTAATTCACCACATTAAGATGTAAGAAAGTTCTGCCTCTGGTTTCTTGTTACTTGTCCTCTGGCTCAGTGGGTGTGTCGTGTGCTGCTCAGTCCATTGTGGAGCAGCGCCTTTCACTCATGCGGACCATTAAATCGGTAAAATAAAATGACCAAAAATTGCCCCCGCAAAAAAAAAAAAACCAAAAACAAAGGATTCAGCAAATTGCCGACAGCCAATATAGAAGTCCAATCACCCAATCACCCTGTGGCAGTTGTAGATAATTGTCCATCCACTGAGTGAGTGCGTTCAGGTCCGGTCCAGTAATGGTGAGTAACACTCTCAGTCCTGAACAGTGAGTGACCGTCTTCAGCTGTTGTTAAGAAACAAACCAACAAAACTTGCGCGCTTGTATTAGTTAACATGTTTAGGGAATTGTTTTGCCGCCACCTAAGCCTCGCCCACAAAAATGTCATAATAACAGAAAAAGGGGTCTATAAGGAGAAGCAACAACTGTTTATTTCATGTACCTGTACTCAGGATGCAGGACAATAATCCCAGATCTCATAGGACACCAATGCTTGTTAAAATGTGTCTTAAGCTACTTTTTTTTATTGTTTGGCCCTGTGAACCAGCTTATTAAATGTGACATGAAACAATTACTTTCAGAGCAAAGTGTTAACTTTCAGCTTTAATTTGAAGATGTTTACATCAAATGAACCGTGTACGAAGAGTGGGCAGTTTGGCACAACCTTTTAGGAGGCAGGGAGAAACTGCAGCGAACAAATTTATCATACTGAAAATCTGGTTGCAAATCTAACAGTCTAAAGCCCACAGGCATCAGCACACCGCTGTCTTGTGTGGTGATCTTCTGCCAGGCCTGTACAGCCACCATCTTCACTTGTTTCTTGCTCCAGTGGCTTTCAGTCTGATCTTCAGCAAATGAAATGCATGATCAATTGGACTGAGGTCGGATGACTGATTTGTGCAGTCGAAACATTCAATTCTTTGGCCATTAAAACTCTTCTTTGGTTGTTGTAGCTGCATGTTTGGGGTCTCTGTCTGGCAGCTCTGCTCCCTAAACAAGCTCAAATATTCTTATTTCAAGCCTCATGTGTGGAGAGGAAAGCAACGAAAGACATGTCACTGTCTAGTATTTTCTTTTTGCGCATAGAATTAGGCAGTGTGTGTGTGGGGGGGTTCACTGGCATTTCCACAAACAGTGTGTGTGTTGCGTTAGTTATTGACCACAGGTGATTATGCAGAAATGTGAATTCCAGTCTGACATTTTCAAAATGCCTGATTGATGATTCTATTAATAAATTACCTAAATCATATGCTAAATGATGATCAAAGGCATTGAAATCTTGTCTGTCAGTTATTGCACAGCTCTGTCAGACTACATGCAATTTTAAAAACACAGCTTTAGGCTATCTGGTCAGCATTTGCAACTTTGAAAAACGTAACGAAATAGATTTTCTTTACACAAAACTGTCAGTGAAGCTTCCTGTTCCACCGCACAAACAAGCAAATCATGACACAGCAGCCGTCTATATACAGGAGTAGCAGGCCAGGGATTCAGTCATATTTAGGGCAAGACCACTTTGGCCTTTGATAAATACAAATATACTGGGGCATCTTGGCCAAAATATAGGGCACCAAGGCCAAAACCAGCGCTGTAGTCACAGTAACTGACATTGTAGAGGACAAAAGAGGAAGCTATAGAGTTACACTGTAGTACAGTCAGCTGATAACAAGCCTAATCAGCCACCATCAGTAATCAAAACAAACACAATTTACTAGACTGTAAAACATTAATCAAATCTATAAACAACCACAGTCAGTGTCAGACAACTTTATCATACTGTACTGTGTTTCTGTAGTGGTGACACAATGTTAAAAATATATATACAGTATCAGCACTTTGAATTAAATGGAAGCTCCCTGTGCTCTCCAGACAAAAATATTATGCTCAACTTTCTTTTAGAAACATTCCTTATGTGTCAGCAAGAACACATAATTTTTGAGACACAAGATAAAAGGCATCATACATCAACACTCTTCACTTCAGCATCAACATAATCCACAAGGATAAATGTTATTTCCATACAAATGTTGCATTTTGTTGCCTCAACCCATTAGTAGCCACTGTTGAATGGGAGACAAACTGTTCAAATATTCAAATTTCTCACCAAAAAACCTGGATCACGCTGAATTAAACACAGACAGAGTGTTTTTTTTTTTTTTTTGGATGCAAAAAGTGACATGACAGTTTTCCAGCACAGGGTTGTATTAGAGTTATATTTAAAACATAAAATGAGGAAGTGATTGTTAATTAACTTTCAAACAACTTAGCGTGAAGATACCTCTCGACTCCACCACCGCACACCTCCACACACACAGATGTCGCTCTCAGCCACATGCACGAGAGCGGATATTGTACAGGTGTAGTACTAGTTTGCCTCCAGGACTTTCTGCTAGAAAGGATTTCATTAACAAGGACTTTTGGAAGAGGCTAGATTAATGACACTTGAATTATACTGTGTGAGAGTTTTTTTAATAGATGTTTTGCTATTTTAAACACTGGAGCCCCATCAACTTCAACAAGTCTGGCTAGTGGCAGGTTATGTGAAATGTTTTATTTAGGAGAAGTTGAGAATAAATCACATTTTCTTCTGCATTGTTTTGTATTGCTGCTCCTTTAGGTTAATTAGCATGCATTAACAACACCAGCTCCAACACCAGCTGAGAACTGCCTTGAGTTTTCCACATCATCATCAGTTTTTGCGAGTGGCTGCTAGAAACAATTAATCCTCTTCTCCTGACTGCATTTTTTTTTAAATACTGAATATCGGCTGAACGGTTGGGATCTGATCAGTGTAGGCATCACTGAGCAAAATCCTGGTAAACTTTAAAACACTTAACGCTTATCACAATTGTTAGATAATGTTAGCTAGCAGGTTAACTGTTAATGTCTATGTTGCATACAATGTATATTTTTGCAGGAGTGACAGAAATGTTGTGCTGCTGCAAGTTTAAACGAAAAAAATTTTGCAACTTTATTTTAAGGGTGCAACGGCCAGTTCAAAACAGGACATGCCCAACTGGCTGTGTGAGTAAAAGGGGCATGAAGGCCACTTTCCGGGGCATCAACGGCACTGGTATGATTCCTGCCCTGAACTAGGAAGCCTTCACTCATGAGCATCTAGTAACCAATCAGTCAGATCACCAGGTGTAGAGACTGAGTGGACAGAAAATCTACAGATTTTGGGGCAATTATGCCACATAGTTGAGAACCATTTACAGAAGCATCCATCTCATCCACTGAGACCGATTCAAATCACGTCTCAACACACAAACAGCAATCTGATACATCTAGATACATAGCCAACAGATCAATACAACTTAATCTAGACAATACAATTTGATGCAATCACATGTGACATGATTCAACACAACATGGCACACATTCCCACTGTATTTCCAGAAATATTATACTTTTGTGACTCCTTCAATTAAATATAGCTACACATCTATTCACTGCAGTAATGAGACGAGGTGAGAATAATGTTGTTAGGATCCCATTTAGAATTGGACTCTAAAGTTTTGTAATTATACAGGATTTATGTATGTATCAAGGGACAGGTATTTTGGGAGAGACTGAACGGTTGCCAGGTTTAAATAGTCAGAGCTGAAACCAGTGGAAATATATTTATAATTATAACAGAAGCTGAAGCTAGCTTGAAATCTAGTTGCAATAATATCTAGGGGCAGGAGGACAGAATGATAGCCAAAAGGTCCTGTTAAATTGTTATCGTGGGGCTTAATAAGCTTAGCCTTTTGGCCTTGGGAGATTAGCACAAGAACAGAAAGTGTAATGACAGATCTGATACCATCAGGGTAAAAACTTACAATAAGTGGAACAGCAGAAGCAGCAGGGTTTCTGAGCTGATCAGTGATGCTAAGTAGAAACCTAGAATTACCAGCAGCAAGTTCAGAAAATGTTTACATCCTGCATATTTAAATCTTATGTGGGAGGTTTATAAGTCTTTCATATGCAGATGGCAGACTACAAGTCTGCTGGATGCCACCCACATTTGACACTTCATACAGACGTGATTCTGTCAGGGGGATAATCTGGCTCTGAATTTGAACATTGTTTTAAGAGGGGAAATGACATGCAATGGCGATGAGCAAACTGGCAAGAATATACTGCAATAATCAGGTCCAGGAAGTTTTGAACACCTGTTACATTGTTCAGTTGTCCTTGAAGAGGTAGTGCTTTTCAATTATGCTTTTGATGTTTTCGTGATAAGAGTCTTTGGACAAGAGTGTTATTATTTGTTGAGGCAAGTGGCATTTTATGTTGACGCTTCACTACATGATTGGTGTATGGCGTCCCATTAGCCACCTGTCACATCATGAGTCCACACAGTTCTCATTACAGTGTGGGTAATGGTGTTCGGTCTACAATGGAATTAACACTGGAATTAAAGTAAGGATGACCATTCATTGCAGGTACAGAGAATTGTTTTTTGAGCCACGTGGAATACCCTTTGACAATAATAAAAACTACTTTATGAATACTAGGCAGCAGGAAAGGAAACCATTACGGACACCGTGGAAACACAGACTCCCCAAGGTCAAAGAAACCCCCGGCAGGGCCACCAATACGAGACAGTGAGCAGCCATGCAAACAAACACAACAGATGTGGGTCTTCCGAGTCTGATCAATGGCTGTGGCTGTTTGCTCTGCCCACCGGCCGATAACACCAAGGAGCATTTGTTAGTCACTGCAACGTGCGATTAATGAAGTCTGAAAAATGGTCTCCACTCATTAGCATCCGTTGACCCCCTGCAGATTGCAATGATTGGTTATGCTTCCTATTTGTCACCCTTGGTCACAACGAGCTCCTCAACAAATCGAAGGACGTGATCTGCAAATTCTACGACCGGAACACACCCACTAAACCTGGTGTGCAGAAAATGTGTGTGGGGTGAGACATATGCACTTTTATATATCAATTTAATTAGCTCCTAATTAATTTGTTTTTAATGTATGATTAATTAGACTGCATCCTCATTTCTGCCTCTATTATTCAACTTTGACAAACTTAAAATAATGAATTTCTAATTTATGCAGAAACATAGATTAGACTAGAATTACTGTCTCATGGTTATATGCCTCCGCTAAATAGTCAAGTTGTCTTTAACATCTGTGTTTGTCCAGACTCATATGAATGTGAATACTTTGAAAGGATAATAAAAGGTTTTAAGTGTATTTTTCTTGCTATATTGTCATGTATGATTCCAGTAAATAATTTCCGGTGAGAAACTGTCTTCATTTAGAGATTATGTCTACAAAGGAGCACAGTGAACTGAGTGATGTCACAGTGAAGTGGACCATTGACCTTTTGAATATAAAATGCCATAACCTCATCGTTTTATCCTACTAAACATCAGTGTGAAATTTTTAACATGCATCTGAATTCTTTAGTTATGGCCGAAAATGTGTTTTGTGACAGTGACCTTGACCTTTCACAACCAGATTCTAATCAGTTCATTCTTGAGTCCAAGTGGACGTTTGCCCCAAATTTGAAGAAATTCCCTTGAAGCGTTCCTGAGATATCAGAGTCCAAGACCTCATCTGTGCCAAATTTTAAGAAAATCCTAAAGGCGCTCTTGAGATATCATGTTCACGAGAATGGGGTGGACATTAGGTCGCAGTGACCCTGACCTCTGACCTCTCACAGTCAAAATCTAATCATCATCCTCGAGTCCAAGTTGTCATTTGTCCCACGTTTGAAAAAAATCCATTGAGGCGCTCTTGAGATATCGCATTCACAAGAACAGGACACGCAGCCTGAAAAAAAAAACACAACGCCTCTGGCCACAGCTGTCGCTGGCATGAAGGCATAAGAACACTCATTATTTTTTCTGACTCTTGCCAACTCAGAAAAATACCCAGAATGCAACTTGTCTCTTAAAGTTCATCTCAGTTCAGGTTGTTTGAGCAAAACCCACATTACTGGTGGTAACAGCACATGCAGTATAACACTACAGGTCCCAGAATTCTAGGAGCAACAAACACTCATTAAGCAGCTAATACAACAGAAGGTGTGTGTATTTACAGGTCAGCCAAATAAACTCATGCCGTTTTAATAAAGGAGCCAGTTCATAATTGGCCTTTTTCCATAATGCCATGAGCAACGGCCATCTGGTTTCAAGCTGTGCGCGGTACAAGTGGTTTTACACAAACCAGCAGGGTACAGTGAAAGGAGTTGGTTATGTTGCTGAGAAGTTGCAGGTGTACATCCTGTCACCTGCAGCGATTCATTTTGTTTTGTTTTATGGACACATTTTCAATTAACAGCTGTCTGCGCCAACTTCCTTGACAAATACATTGATTTTCACAATAAAAGCCACCTCATGTTTCACACAGCTGAATGCTTTTAATGTGAAGGAAATGTTTGGTTTGTAATGGCACTAACTTACTGCAGCTCTGATACTTATACGCTTTGGGGGACTGAGCAGTAAACTTTGAGGCTGATGTAATCGAGATAACATTACCAATAGAATTGATTGATTGCATCCACACATCCCTGTATATCCCTTGTGCGTAAGTAGGCAATTTAAACTTCCAGCTTCCTGTCTTCTAGAAAATACATTTATATAAACCTAATTTGCTACAGCAAATACATTTTGGGAGAAACGTAATGGTGGTTGAATTACATTTTCTATTAACATAATGAGGAAATGCTGTTAATTAACGTACATGGCAAGTTACCAAAATGTTGATACTGAATTTACCAGTAAAATGTTCACTGACCACATATTCAATTTGTTTTCCATTAAAATGAGCAATCTTCAATTCTCTATCCAGTCACAGTGACTACAGCATTTAAAAAGTCAGAAGAGCCTTGAGACTTTTTATTCATTTTTAACCAAAATCACAGTTTTCCTCTTACCTTAACCAAAGTGTTTTTGTCGCAGGAGTGTGGACCCTGGTGTCACAGAATGTATTATGCATGCCATCCACCCATACATGTCTGTGAACACAGCCCACGCGGGAATTACACTGTCACCACAGTGTAATTATGAAAACAGTTTAGTAATGTACAAATATGTTTTCTAGGAGACAGGGTTGGAATATCACATGGAAGTACTGGACCCCACCTCCAAACTTTCATAAATGGAGGTAAAGACAAGATGTAAACAGAACACTGAAGCACTGAATAGCTAAAGCTGAAAAATGCAAACTGCACAGAGTTTCAAAACGTTAAGGATTAAAACTGCTTTGAAGGAGAAATGGAATATATTTACTGTAATAAATGACAAAATTACCATGATATCTCATTAGAGATAAAGGAAACATACTAAGCCAAATTACTGGCATTTCCATCAACAATGCTACAGCCAGCATTTTGTCCTTCAGGATTTTCATTCCAGCCTAAAAAAACTGTTTTTGTTTGCCCGTTTGAGGTTTATTAGAGCTAAAATTAATGCTGAATGTTCCCTAAATAGGTAAGTGTCTGTTTATGAGTCGTAAGAAGTCATCAACAATCTTTTAGAAGGAGTAGATATTTACAACAGTTAAATTGAGCAATATGTTAATGGTGTTTTTTTTCCCAGGATTGTGAAGGCATAACCTGCCCTACTCTGCCTGTAACTGGCTTACCCTGGTATTGTAACCCTAGTCCTAACCAGTCACCTTCCTCATGTCTAAATCTAGCCAGCCTAAACAACTAAAACCAATAAAGACAACAACAAGTACGAGCCAATCAGAGTGAGAGTACAGTAGTACAGTAGAGACAGTAGACTTGGCCATCCTAGGGGAAAAAATGTGTCCTGTCAGCGTCCTGGGACTTACAGATTTCTCCTTCAACATCTAGGCCATACGAGAGTTTAAACATTTTCCTTGCGGTTTATCAAAAAGGAATCCAGTCTAGAGACAGACATTTATTCATCACTCTCTAATTCCTCAGTGTGGCCCTCTTAGAGATGGAGCTTAACACCCCTGACCTACACTGTTTGACAGAAAGGGTGGAAAAACATACTTTTCAAATGACTTTGAGCCGGTTCAAACATTTATTTTAATGTCACCCAACTTTCTGTTCAAAGCTCATGTTCTAATAATCCCATATTGATCTAGATGAGAGCAGCGCCGCTACACCAACGGATCAAGCACACACACTACTTAAGAAGTTAACCTGTTGTATTAATTAGCAATTCTTCCAATTGGGTTACTGCCAAAAGGAAAGAGCTCCTCTGCAATCAGGCATGAGTAGTTAAATTGTCAGCAACTGAACAGAGCAGTTGAAAAGAAAGAGGTAATTCGGCAAGATTCCAAGTAATTACGACATAAAACTCTCTTACAGTTAAGTGATATTTTAATAAATCATAAATGACGCACAAACCAAACCCTTCACGAGCTGTTCTGCGACAATTTTCCATTAAGTCTCTTTTTCTTTACACCAGTGTATCTCTGCCGTCACACAACAGCATGCTAACCTCCACTTCTATTTTCTGTTTCCATTTATCATCTATTTGTCATACCATCTGTTTATATAGACTTCACAGTTTAACCCTCCTCTTGAATATGCAGAAAAACACCTAGCTGACAGCTCAACTCTCCCCGGCACTCTTCTCTCTGCTCAAACAGTACATAATGCTTCTGATATCATCAACATCCAAGTGAAACATGATGTGAAATGAGCTTTGTATTTTATTATCGTCACTGTGAATGACATGATTGCACCCTGGAGACCTGAGACCTCTACCTTAAGACCTCTACTGAGCCAGCAAAATGTCGAAAAACTTGTCCATGCCTTTGTTTTTAGTTGTCTTGATTACTGTAATGCTCTGTATACTGGCTTACCAAAAGCAGCCACTGCAAAACTACAAACTATTCAGAACGCTGCAGCCAGGGTTTTACCAAAAACTAAGACAAGAGATCATATAACTCCTATTTTACATAATCTACACTGGCTTCCTGTGTCTTTTAGAATTGATTTTAAAGTGGCTGTTATTTTTTAAATCACTAAATGGCCTCACCCCCTTTTATATCACAGACCCTGTATCATTTCATGGTCCTTCATGAACCCTTAGATCCTCCACAGCTGCTCTTTTAACTGTTCCCAGGGTCACCACTAAAACCTTTGGTGATGCTGCTTTTAGCCATTACGCCCCCAAAATCTGGGACACCGTGCCTTTAAACATTAGACTCGCTGACTCAGTAGACGGCAACTCAAAACATATCCTTTTAATATGGCGTATAATGAGTTAGAAACCTATTGACTCTTTTATACATGCTCTTCCTTGTGTTTCTTCTTTATTTTTTATTTTTTAATTTTGCTATGAGTTTTGTTGTGCTTTTATTTGCTGCAGAATTGTAAAGCACTTTGAGCTGTGCACTGTGCATGAAAGGTGCTTTATAAATAAAGTTCATTCATTCATTCAGTGTGATGAAGAACTAATCCACCAGTCTCATTCCCCGGACATGATTCACGCTTATTTTAAGCATTTGAACAGGAACATTTGGTAAAGAGGTGAAGGTTGTGTAGGTGAGTGGAAGGATGGCTGGGTGGTAGAGTGCATGGACTATCTTGCAGGCAAGAGGGAAGAAATGATGCGTGACAAAGACTTCTTAGACGTCCTATCACCTAATAATTCCATCTATTCCAGCCATGCCAGCCTCTGCGAGAGAACAGCTTTGACATACGGATGGAAAACACAGATCCCACTCGGTTTTTGTTGTTAAATTATGTAAAATCCCAACTTCAACAGATGTTTGAAGTGACTTGAAAGAAGTGAAAATTGCATCTGAACATTGCTAATGTGATTCCTTCATAATTCAAACTACAAAAGCATTTATCTTAGTTGATGTTCAATGACATTTTTTGAAACTGATAAATGAATATATCAGATGCACCATAAAAGTGTCCCACTGAAGCAAGGCCTCAATATTTCAGTCTAAATGTGTCTAACAGTGATCTGATTTCCATGCGCGCACACATACTCTTTCATATAAATGCATGAGGCAGTTCTGCATGCAGCCGATGGTGTTTATACATCATATTTATATTCAGCCTTATAGCACACATATCGCACAGCTCTATATGTCAGGGTGTTATTATATCTATATGATGCATAGCTGTAGTTAAGTAAGAACCATGTATGTGTTCAAAATCTGACATTTACAGGAACTAAAGAGAAGCCTTGACAAGGATGAAAACCCTGCAGTTTTTTTTAGCTTATTCAACTGGTTTAGAAAAGAAAAAAATATTAAAGGCACGGTTGTCTGTTAAAATCAAAATATATATATATATATATTTCCTTTGGCCTTCTTAAGTAACCAGGACATGATTTTTGGAAAGTGACATTGTTGATTTTTTCAAATGTATTTTTTTTTTTTTTTTTTTTTTTTTGGCGCTTTCAGCACCACAAGCTGAGTCTAGTCCCATTATAAAGACAGACATCTCTACAGAGAACAGAGAAGATAGACGTCTCTACAGTCGATATCTCCAAAACCAGACAACTCACAACCAAACAGTCTAGATGAATAAATAGTGCTACAGGGAGAAATAAAAAAGGAAATATATGTGTTTTTGATTTTGAGGTAAACTGTCGCTTTAAAATAACAAATCTTTGTAGTGGCTAAAAAAATTATTTTGCGATTAACAAAGTCTGGTGCTGTACCTTTATTTCAGAAGTGGCTGAGATCCTCCATTTGGAGATAATGTGTGGGGACCAGTGTTAGGACATTTAAAGGGTCTGAAGAAGGGAAAAGGTGTGGGATGAAAGATATCCCATTTTTACACCAAAATTAGTGCACACAGGCAGGTTTTTTTTAAATGCACTAAAAATAGGCAATTTACCGTTTTCCCATTGCCACCAGTCAAGTTTACACTTGACTACTGAGGAGTAATTTGGTCTGGGAGTGAATGCTGATTGCATCCTTTCCCACTGAAGACAAAACCCAGGTATTAGTGGGTGTTAGTGGGTTTTTTGTCTAGTGTAAAAGGAGCTATAGACATTGTTAATCCTGTAACAGCAGTAGCTGTGTATCTGTTTTCTTCCTTTCCTTGTTTTTCTCTCTTGGTTTGTGCTCTTGTTTTCTAACGCGAGTCTGTCTTTTTATCTAGTCTTGCTTTTTATCTACCTCAGCCATTGATGTGTATAAAATCCACCAAATAGTTATAATTGCATGTTCTTTTACGCCGCTATAATGTTGTTCTTGAAAGAAAAATGGAAAAAAAAGAATGCTTTTATGTACCAAGGACTGTATCCTAACCTGCAATAAAATATTCTAAAATTGAGAAGAAAATCACAACTTGTATTTAAAACACTTCAACAGAGGGAGGAGAATGTTTGGTACGACATGGGCACCATTGTTAAGACATTTAATGGGTCTGAGAGAGAGTGAAGGTGTGAGGTGAATGATGGACATTGTTAATTCTGTGTGGTAGCTGTGTTTACTTAGTTGCATTATTTTTATTTTTTCAAGCCTTAATTTTCCTCTTGTTTTCTCACGAGTCTTGTTTTTTTATCTACCTCATCCATTAATGTGTATAAAATCCACCAAATAATTATAATTGCATGTTCTTTTATGCTAAAGAAAAATGGAAAAAACACTGCTTTTATGTACTAAGGAGGGCTGTACCTAACATTAACCTTAAAAAAAAAAATCACAACCTGTATTTAGAATGTTTCAATTGACATTGATAAAACACCTAAATAATAAAACGCCTGTAATTTAAAAGAAATCTGCGAATTTCCCGTAGCCATTTTTATTCCCACAATATTAAATCCTCCTCCGACTTACACCATTTTCAGTGTCTGCCAGTTCTTATTTTTAAGTCGTGTGGGTCTGTAAGCTTGTCCCAGCATGCACCGAGTGAACAGCAGGAAAAAATTTAAAAATCAAAGGCAACACATTTGCACTTATGGACAATTTAGAGATTCATGTTGACCTGAGCTGCATGCGCTCGGATGGTGGGAGGAATCCGCAGCAGCCGGACGAAAACCCACACGAACAAGAGGCGAAGCTGCCTCCAAACAAGAAGGAGCAGGGCCACGATTCAAACCCACAAACATCTTGCTGTGAGGCCACAGTGCTAACTGCTGAGCCAGCATACCACCCTCGTCAAAACACTTATAGCCTAAGTGTGTCTCCAGTGTGCAAACAGGTAGGTGGTAGCACTGTGCAGGAGAAGCATGCCAGTGTATAAAATGACCGTAAATTGATCCATATTTACAGTAAATAAATTCGGATGAAAGCTGCATACATAGACTGACAAGCATCTCTATGTTTAAGCCTTGTGTGAACTCTGTGTGAGATAAGCAGAGTGCAAGGAAGAAAGGGCAAGTCTAGCCGATTGTTGAACTTCAAGCTGTGTGTTCAATGGCTATAATTCTGTAATTACTATGAAAATGCCCGACCCCCTTCTGCTGGCTAATTCTCAGTTCAGTAACAAGCCGTAACCAGCAGGTCTGTGACGTCTCCCCCAATTTGCCAAGTACTGACTCAGCCAGCTACACATGAGTTTTGATTAGATGACACACATGAATAGCAATGGCTTTCACCTGTCAGTCAGTTTGCTAAGCAGCCTCCATTACCTGATGCTAGCTAGTTACCAGGATACATTTCTGCATGGAGTTCCCTGATATTAACAGGGAAAATATCCCTATTTGCTTTCTTTGCCAAAATTAGACAGAGGGGGTTGATATCAGTCTCGTGAATGGATAAGTATGGATCAAGAGCCAGGATGCAATTAGCTAAGTTTAACATAAAAACTGCAAACTAGGGACGGGCCGATCCAACACTCTGCATCTCTATGTCTGATACTGGTCATAAGCACCGGATTGATAATCTGATACGGTCCATTATCCTTAAACTATCTCAACTAAACACCAGTCATCACATCAGCTGTGTGGAGTTATATTATACTCAAGGAAGAAAAAGGCAAAACATTCGAGTGCAGTTTATGCATTTATTTAAATTTTATTTTGAACATTTGAATGTTGCTGCCCAAATCAAAAGAAGCAGCAGTTTTGCATAACTGAGTCGTGCTGCAGGCTTTGTATTTCTTCCTTCACGAGAGTAGAATATTTGTTACACATTTTGAGGTTTTACAGATGGCTACGTTAAACAAAGGTCACCCGTACAAATGTATTATTGACAGCTTAGTTGTTTAAAGGGACAGTTCTCCCCCAAAATCAAAACCCTGTATTTTTCCACAGCTGTAGAGATGTCTGCCTTCTCTCAAATGTAATGGGACTAAAAGGCACTCAGCTTGTGGTGCTCAAAGCACCAGAAAAATATGTTTGAAAAATTCCACAGAAATATCTCTTTACTGGAATCATGGCCCGGTTACTCACAGTAATCCACAGACCTTGTTGTGAGCAGTGTCATGTAGGAACTACTGTCTCTCTCCACTAGAAAGAAAATAGTTCTGACATTAAGCTGTTCACAACAAGGAAACAGATAGCTTCACTCTCACCAAAGGTCAAAAGTAAAATATACCAATGAAGCTTAGTAATTAACATAGTGCATCAATCTTCAAGTCTAAATCTCAGACAGAGAGCAATTAGGTGCAGTGACAGACAGATGAAGATTATGAGATAATCGGCACAGACTGATAATTGCCGACAAACAAAAAATGTCTGCAAGTAAGTCTGTAAACGCTCCTCCTCGTTGGTTTTGGGAAGATGGTGAAAAAGTTGGTTTAGAGTCCCATATTTAAACTCTGTCATTCTGCTGTAAATGTTTGCCTAAATTTCCTCAAGCACCATTTCTAAATGTTTGTTCTTAACGTTTCTCATCCTAAATGATGAATAATTAATAATGAAAACACAAAGATTCTTATTCTCAGGTGATTATACACAAATGACATACTTATGAATATTTTATTTAATATATTATGTTCCTTCCTGCCACACTGGGCCAATAAATCCCTGTAAATCTTACTAACTGGACCTTTAATGTAGTCATAACAGGAATAGCAACACTCGTCCCATGCTGTTTAATGAAGTGACCGCCTACTGTATATTTGTTAGACACAAAATAAGGATATCCAATCAGTGTAGAGCCTCACCTTAAGATCTAAGGGCGCAGCCTCTCATTATCTGTGCTACTCACCAACAGGATGAAACTAGATTAAACAGGAATCCCCTTCTCTCCACCACCACCACTACTACCTGCTTATTTCCACATAAAACATCCTGCCTGACCTGCTTCCTCTCACACTGTAAGGGTGTTTGCAGCGCCTCATGAATCTCTTGTATCTTCTGACTGTTAATTCTTTTGGATAGGACTAGAAAGGAAACAAACAACACCTCGGTAGTAGAAGTGAAAAATTAACAATGTTGCTGTACAACTGTGCGCATAGGGTAGAGAGGAGAAAATACTTAACCAATCAGATCAAAGAGTGAAAACAGGTACCAGTTGCTATGGCAGCAACGTTGCCTCACACAAAAGAGCTATTATGCTGTGGCTTCTTTTATTCTCTCAGCAGATCTATATTACATCCAAAATGGTTATTAATGCACCTGGTTTATCACGGCGAGATGAACCACAATATCAGTCTTACAATTATATTAAAATAAGCATAAATGGCTCTGTGTCCCTTTTCATTGGGGGAACCCACCACGAAGTGAAGCTTACCACAGCTATTTATTTTAACGGAGAAGCTACCAATTTAAGCCATACAAAAAGTAACTCCTCCTGAGTGACTTAACTCTTTTCCTTTTTTCCTTTCTCCAAAACTCGGTACAGGGCAACACTTCCTCTTCTTCAGTGACAGTTTTCAATGAGAAAATAAATAATGGCTTGTGCTTTGGTTACATGTGGCAGTCAAGTGGGAAGTCACTTCTGAAACTTAAAAAAAAAACAAAACTGGATGATAAGCAAATTGAACCACTCAAGGCCCAAACAAACTGAAAACAGTAATTGGTGCACCTAACTTGACAGCCTCAAGTGATGCTCATGTGGTGCACTGCAGGCATCAGATTTGCAATGCAAGCACCACAGAACCAGTATATTTTGGGAGAAGATTGCAAATAATATTAGTCACTGAAAGGCCATGTATTGTGTTTGTTGTCACAGAAGAGAAATTAAGTCCAAGTTCATGCAACATTATTACGGCATCCTCTGGCATGCTCCACTTGCTAACCACAGAGAGCCTCAACGGAAACACTAAGCTAGCTGCTAGATAAACTTAGTGACGGTGGACAGTGAGGATCAGTGCAGCTGCAGGATACTGGTAAAATATGCTGCGCTAGGGATGTGTATTGTTTCAGTTTCAGATTGTATCAATATCAATATAGATACTGATAAGGCTTATTGATACAGATACTTACTGATACTCTTATCAATACTACTTTCCATGATTTGATGCAAAAAATAAAGACATGACGTGAAAAAGGCTTTTAGCTGGTACAACTAGTAACTGTGGTAACAGCTAACCCCCTCCAGCAAACGTCCAGACAGGGGAACCTGGCTTGTAGCATTTATTCAACGACAAACAGCATAAACTCTACAGACACTGCGCACTGTTGTTACGTTCACTCTCTCTCTCTCTCATCTCAACTGCATACCTTTATGGCGAAATGATGCCGAAAATAAAAGGCAGCGCCGTATTTTTTGTGCCAAGCTTTGATGTCTGCATCTGGCTGCAGTTTATGCTGCACAACAGCAACACAAGTAGCTTGCGTAAATGTGTTTAAGAGCAACTACTTCTCCTTTTTTTAGAATTTCTTTTAAATTTCTTTTTCTGTGGAGCAGAAAAAAAACATTTGGTCCTCATTTGATGCTCCAAAATTGAAACAAGGTTGAAGTCGGGGCAGTCTGACACACCTCTTAATGCTTTTGGTGCATGTTCAGCCACTTAAAGCAAAAACTGTACTTCACAATGCAGGTGCCAGATGCTTTCAGTGTGTTTGGGCTTTAACACTACTGGCGGGGGGAACTGCTGAGGTGAAATTTCCTGCAGCGGCACTAAAATACTGGTAATTGCAGGTATTTGTTATTATGGGAAACACAGGATGGATAAGTACCAAGGTGCAGAGGCTGACACATCTGTGTTAATTCCATGCTAATGTCTGTAGGCATTTGTGTTGTGCCAGAAAGATAAATGTTTGCACAGATATCGGTTCTGACCATTTTTTAATTTCAGACAGCTGCTCCTCTCCAGTGTCCTTCCATCCGTCCTTCCATCATCGCTATACCTCTGTCTGATGATGATGAAGAGACTGATGTTTACCCACCATCAGGCTGACTGTTCCAATATTTTGACATCCGTCATTGCAGTTTTGTCAGAGGAATCATGGGAGTAACTTTGAGTAAGTACCTTCACAAGCAATGCTGCTCACCACATACAAGCTGCTTGACCTACATACAGTGTGGTGTGTTTTAAAGTGACATTAGTGTAGCAATAAGATGCAGAGCTGCCAGATAAGCTTGACAGAATGTTTTTGGACTATATTTCAAAGATGTATCTGTCCTAGAAAATATGTATGTACATGAGTGTACAGGCCTAAACCTAAACTCCTACATACAGCTGTGTTTGTACAAAATGCCAATAAGACTGGATTTAATGCCACACTCTTTAAAAATCAGTTGCCTTGCGCACTTTAAATCAGCTGGGCATGATTAAACATGATTAAGCCCGGTGACTGGCTCTCCACTTGATATGTAATCGACGCGGAAATTCGCGATAACAATTTCTTAAAAAGACTCATCCTAGTTCTGCACATATCTCCTCCTTCTGTAATAAATTTTCCTCCCCTCATTAGAGCTATATTTCCTGGTAGGAGATGAGAGGTTGTGTGGGAGGAGAGAAACGGAGCCGTAGGAAAGACAAACAGACTGCAAGCTGAGTGCATGCATGCTCTTTGGTGGATGGTGGCACACAGAACACAGGCAGCCTCCCAGTGCAACCTTTTGCCACAGGTAGAATGAAGCCATCTCAAATAAAGCTCCTGTGACCTGCGCTCTGGGTTCACTAACCCAGAGAGTCAATAACTGGCTCCGAAACCCTTAAGCCTACAGTCTTTGGTTAGTTTTGAGACCTTTCAACCTCAACTCTCTTTCTTCCTGCCCCATAGATGTGGGTGTTTCAGTCAGAAATGTTCAAGAGGCAGAAATAATCTCATTTGTTGAAGTAAATCACAACGGATGAAGCTAAAGAACCATTGTTCTGGCTGATTTCTGTTGGGCATACAGCAGCCTTGGATGGGGATCATAAGGCTTTAATGCCATTATCTCTCTGCAAAAGGTAATGACATCCAAATGATTATTTTGCCGCCACATTGCACACACACAAGATGCAATCATTGAAAGGAGCCTCATGAAATCGTTCGAATCGTATTACAACAATTGCGCAGACAACTGGGTAGCGAAGGATTCTGTAAGAAGATGGCTCTATATGTCATTGCGTAGACATTTTGCTAAAATATATTCTGCTTCTGCAACCATGAACAGGAGAAAATTCACTAGTAGAGTCTTTATACCTGCTTAGCTAACAGATGGGCCTATTCCTGCCAATGACAAATATCTTTGAGGTCACTCATTGGTATTCCTTGTATTGCTCTCAGCCATGTTATCAAGCTTTATTATTTTTTCTCCAGACCCTGTATCATCTGATTCACCTTTCAGTAGGCCCGCAGCAATGTCTGTTCTTTCTTTTAAACTGCACATTTTGCAGCAGGTCTGCCTTGAATTAAGTTTGTTCAACACAAAAATACTGCTGTTGACCGTGTGATTTTAAGTATTCTCACTATTTAATTCATAGCTCAATCTGATACTTACTGATACTGGGTCATGAATTTGCAAAAACATATTTACCGATATTTAACCACGTAAATCCCACTGAGATCAACAATCTCTTTTTCAAGGGAGATCTGGCCAAGGGGGCAGCATAGAAACGAATACATAAAACAATAATCACAATAAATTAAATAAGATCTACATTAATGCATTGAAATAATAATTAAAATGCCAACACAGAGTGACAAGTAGCAGCCGATTCATTAACCATTGTACTTATAAGAGCTATAAAATCAGACATGGAGGCCAGTTCTCTTAATTTCAAGTGTTTTTGAAGACTACTTCAAACAAGGGAGCAGAATATATAAAAGCTTGCAGTTCCATTCCTAAACTTGAAACAAACAGTAAGACCAAATCTTGTTTCGTTTGATCTTCCACGTTTTTCTGAGCAGTTTAATATCTGGATAAGGAGCACATTCTTTTCAGAACTGGGCAGCTGTTTAAACTGGATGAAACTTTGGTGTCAATAGTACCCAGGTGGGTCGGATCCATCTAAAATCCTGATGGGATTGAATACACTTTCATTCGCTTTTACTGTTATTTATCATGCATCTTTTATTTAATTGCAATATATAACCAATATACAACATATTGGTTAGCCCCCCAAAAAAATCAAATGTGCAAAAGATTTCCCTGTTCATGCCAAATTGTATGGGTGAATTTTTATTTAACTCACCCATTTAAATGATCTAAATGCTCAAAGTTATGCATGATTAAGGGCGTGCCCTGCTTTGAGTGACACGTGGGTGCTGTCACAGGTGGCTAACCCCCCGGGAGCTTCATTTGGCCCGGCTCAGCTCATCCCATGCTCCATTCTTTGCCCATTTTTGGATTCACCAGGAATTAATTGGAGTTAGGCACTGCCAAGATGTCAACGGCCAGAGCTTCACAGTGGCTCTTTCAGAAACATATGGGTGACGTGACGCAGACTGAGTCCTTGTTTTATACAGTCTATGACTAACACACATGGATAGTTTAAGACTGACACGTTCTCATCTTCACGGACTATCATTCACATCACACAGATTACTCAGAAGCTACAATGGCACAGTGTGCCCATATGATCGTGTGTGTGTGTGTGTGTGTGTTGAAATAGCTGGAGACTTCCCTGTCACTTTGGTGAAGCAGGGAGAAGGGCGGCTAATTTCAGTGTAATTTCAGGGTAACTTTAGCTGCTGCTATCACAGGGGACAGGCAAGGTAGAGGCTACTGTCACAGACCACTTGCTGCCGTACTGTAATCACACTCGGGATGAGTAAAGCCCGTATGTGCATCCTGGAATGACGGATGCATTCAGAGCTTTTCAACATCTGGCCAGAATGCGTCTCAAACCACATCACAAGGCAGTTTTAGCAATTGTATTTCAATCAATCTCGAATCGCGGGTGAATTTAAACTCTGTCTATCCAATCTACCAAAGATGCATTAAGTGACCACATGTAATTGGGTCAGTTTCATAATGGGATCAATTTCAGAGTACAGTAACAATGTTATCGATGTTGACCAGAAAATTAGCACCTGTCATCTTCCTGACTAACAGCCTAATGGACATTATTACTATGTTGTCACCACCAGATGAAAGGGAAGACATAGGCTAAAATTACTACTCAAGTGTAAAGTTAAGGGAAGGAGGAGGTTGAAGCATAAACTCTGAAGCCTGCAGCACAAAACTAAAATTTAAAGCCAAAAACAACATTAGAACACAGAGTGGCTGCAGAGGAATGAGGTTTTTTTTTTCACTTACAGGTAGAGAGAAGCTGAAATGTGTTTTCCTTCACAAGAGGGCTCATGAAAATTGTGCAGACAATTGTTTATTCAAAAGGTTTCGCCATTACTTTGAGCCAAGGGCATGTTTCCTATCATCTGAGGCCAAAAAACCCCTCTTTGACTGGAAAAATGAAAAATGCTTTAATTCAAGGATTTGTTGTTGTTGTTGTTGTTGTTGTTATTTTTTGTTTTTAAAATAAAAAATCTGGCTTTTAATTTAAATTTCATTATCTGACATTCTAAAATCATACTGACAAGCCTCTTCTGAAATACTTTTACTGTAGATCAAATGTGAAAGCGCTTTAGGTTTCATTTAGTGGGTTTGTACAGGGAACTTATCCACAGTGAGTGTTTTACCTACAGCGGACGGTGGTCAGCATGCCTGCGTTTTGGAGAAAGACCAGCATGGAAGCTAAGCAACATACTGATGTATGACAGGTGCAGCAGCAAAACACATTGTAGCCACTTTAGCCAGCTTTAGTTAGCTAAATTGATATTATTGCAATCTCACTACAATGAGGTTTGTAACCTCCCTCACACAAGACATCCAAACAAATAACAGCAAAGATCCCATTTAACAACCGTGAACCCTGAGGGGGGAAATGACCAACCATACAAAACACAATAAATGTCTATGTCGATGCAGAGCAAAGAAGATCCACTGATATTTGAATTAGAGTCCAACTGATATATTGTTGGACAACTAATATCAATCCCAGATTTTTTCAAGGTTTGGGAGTTTCGAATTCCCAAAGCAGTCAGTCAGAACTGAAGAAGCTTCTTGGATGAGAGGTGAAACACCTTCAAGAACTCTATCAAGTCCAGTTGCCTACTACAAACCTTGATACGAACACCATGACCTGGATGACTGAGAATATTCACGTATGTATATGTATGTTATTTGCTGGGTTACTCAAAAGAGAGTGGTAAAATTTCAATAAATAAGATTAGATTAACATATTAATATGATATGATATAAATGTATGATTTTCTTTTCATGTGCAGCATTTCCCTCACATTAAGTGGCAATGGAGTTTCTTTAATTGGGGAAAAAAACTCACTCCTATTGTGTTTTATATGTCAGTTATTTGTTTGTCAGTTTTAGAGGACAGCACAAACATGTTGCCAGCGTAACAAGAGAGCTGCAGTCAACTGCTGCACACACAGCGATGAATTTTGAATGAAGAAGCGAAGGTCAATCACTGGCTAATTTATGGGCAAAAAGGAAAGAAAACAAACCAAAAAAAAGAAAATAGTAGGACAGTGTTAGAAATAGCTGCTGAGGAGCAGGAGGAATCTCCTCTGTGACACCCTCAAGGCCAGACTGCAGCTGACCACTCCTCTGAGAAAAATGAGGTGTTGAAGTGACTGCTGCAGTTTATATGTAGGCTGCTCGGCAAATAAGAAGACGGGAGGGTGGAGGAAACACAATCTGGCTCAACATTTATGGAAGGAAGTTGAGGTGTTTAGTATGCAGGGAAGTAAAGAGTCTGTTGCCTGCCGAATTGGGGGACTAGGAATAGTCCTGATGACAGGATTAATGGGGGGTGCCTGTGCGGTAGCCCACACGCAAGAAGAGCTGAAAAACACACACACATATACAGTCTTTTCAAATATTGAACCGTGGCGCATGTGTTAGTTTGTTGCCTGTGGGAGCTTTGGCAGCTCTGCAGTGAACCCTTTACACACTGCAGATGTCCTCGTCATTAAAATGCCAATTTTCACGTAAACAGCAGATTCATGCATGACAGTGTACACAAGGTCACAGAAATCAACAGCTAGAGTTATATAGATACATATTATACAGTGCACATGTATTGAGCTGGCAGTGTGAAAGTCTTTAAACAAGGACGTGCGCTAACCTTGGGTCACAAACATTGCTTAGTATGGAACACGTACAGGCTCGTTTGTGGAGATTTCTCTGCAGACTGAAGCTTTAAGTCAAATTAAGGCTCTGCGTTATGGACAAAATCAAGTATGTTATATATATTTAACATATAGTAAATATAAACACAGTAAGATTTTTGACATATAATCATCAGAAATGTGGACATTATGAGTAAGCGGTTACCCGAGGAGTTCTTTCTGAAATGTAATCTAAAATCTTTGGATTTCTTCTAAATCAAACATTGACAATATTGCAACTTAAAGAACGGCTTCAGTCAGCAAAAATACACAAATATTTATTTTTTCGAATAAAATGTATTGAGCAAATTTGGCATTAACACTTGGTCGAATCAAATAACCTTTACAAAAAACGGTACACTCACACACCACAGGTGCACTGCTTGTATTGTACAACATGTGGGATGATGTTTCTTTTGTGTACACTTTCAATTTTAAAACTGACTTATTTTAAAGACAACATTTTACATGTAATCAACTAATTACTTATATTTTGTCATCTGATCTGATCTGATAATAGAACAGCCAGAACAGCCTGGTAAGTTCAGAAAACTACATCACTTTACTGTAATACAATCTTTAAAACCAAAAAACTTTTATGCCATATCATGATATAACCATATCCAATATTTAGTCTTGTGTCATGTTATCAATACAACAGATGTATCGCCCAACTAATTTAATGACTAGTTAATCTTGTGACAAAACTGGTTCTTTCTGTCAATCATGATAGTAAATGAAGAGTCTTTGGATTTTGGACTGTTGGGGTTGAATAAAAAAAAATACATCACTTTGGACTCTGGGAAATAATGATGAGGATTTTTCACTCTTTTAAATTTTATAGACTAAATGATTAATCAACCATGAAAATAAACAGCAGATATTCCATAACGAAAAAATCATCAGGTGCAGCCCTAAATGTAATGGAGATTTTTAGTGGTGAAACAGTGAGGTAAAGGTTTTGCCTCAGTGAAAGTAACATATCTGGTGCAAAGACAGCGGTTTTACTTTGGGAGATTCAAGAGATTTGTCACATGCATAATCATTCGTGTACAACAGCAGTGAAATGAGATTGCAGCAACTCTGACAACTGTGAAAATAGCAAACGTAAAAGATAAATAATATAAAGCTACAAACAGGTCAAAGTAACAATATAAACAGAGACTGTTATGTACAAAAAGAGTACAATATGTAAGAAATAAATAACCAGTTAAATGCAGTGTGTATATTCACAGTGTTGAGGTGCTGAGCTGCAAAAAAAAATAAAAAATGCAGAGTTTAAATAGTGCAGAATGTGTGTTGCGTAGGTTTTTAAGAGTTTATGGTTCGTATGGCCTGAGGAAAGACACTCCTTCTTCTACTTCTTACAGTACATGTTTTTGCATGAGTCTCTGGAGTGTTACATCTTTGTTATTTTTCTTAAAAATGAGGGCATAAAATCAGAATTGAACATTAAGGCTTGCAATATGAATGTAGCCATTATTGCTATCTATTTTTCATCTACTTTTAAGACAGTATTTCATCAGGTTTGCTGCCTTAGTGTGCTTCTCATTAAGGAAATTGAATGTAGAAGCAAGCAGGCCAAAGAGGAGAGAGCAATATAAATATATGTATGATATTCTAGATTAGCAGGGAATAAAACCTCTGTCCTCCGTCTCTCTGAGATTCATGGCTGGACACTAATTTTACAGAAACGTGCAGGTGCACTGGCATGAAACCCACATTCATTTGTTACTCGTTCAGTAAACTCTGAGATTTTCCAGTGTCCATGTGCACGTAGTTAAAGAGCTAATCACTCTTCTCAACAGACATGTCATGACAGTATGGCTGCCAACCGCCACACCTGACGATGCACATGCCACCGAGGGGTTAGCACATCTCCGAGACACCATTACTGAGAGGAGAGGGAGGAGACGGGAGCACACAGCTCACACGCAGCGAGGTGCTGCAGGGTCCACACGTCTGTCACTGATCACATCTGCCCCTCGCCAGGAGAAACCCTGATGGTTGCACACTTGATGGCTTGTTTTTGTGCCTGCGCTCTGCCGTATTGTGCACACCAACCAGAACTGCTTTTCAAGAATCAACATCGGCTCCGACATCAATAGATAATAATAAGGCATGAAGGTTAGTCTGCCAGAGCTAAAAGAAAACCGATGAAAAATTCAGGGGAATATCCTTCATTTGGGTGTGACTATCTAGCTGTAAAATGTCCAGCAGCAGTGTCCAGGAGCCGTAATAATTATGAGGAATACACTCAATGTGAAATACAGGCATTAAAAAGCTCTGACCAATTAAAGGTGACTAGAGGTTAAGCAGACTGGTCGGGAAATTATGCTAATATCATGACTCAGATTAAATGTCACACAATAACAATAACCTTCGGCAAATGACTTGTTAGGTTTTGACAAGAGGGGCAGACACTCCGGTGAGGGGACATAGACTCTGGCCTCTTAATTTGATAGAGAGTGATGGTGGGGTACGGGAGCAGGCCAGAGCGCAGGTGATTATGTTTTTTTTTTTTTTCCCACCTGCCCTGGACTCCCCTGCCATGGTCACCCAAATTAATGTCAAGTTTATGTCCCAACAATTATCAGCTAGTGGCTCTCAACCCTCTTTCATTACAGACATAGGCTGACCAATGTAAAATTACGTTCTCATTTTTTCCAACCAAAAAAAATTCAGTAGGTGTGTTACGATCCATATGGATCAATTTATCTATTTAAAGGTCCAGTGTGTAAGATTTAGGGGGTGCTATTTGCAGTATAAGGCAAGAGTATAATATAATATTCATAAGTATGTTTTCATTTGTGTGCGTTTTTATTACCTTAGAATGAGCCGTTTCACCACTTCAGCCACCTCAGTGCACCGTAGAGCATATGCTGGGATTTTATACCTGAACTGTGAGCAAGAGAACTCTGGACTCTTTTACTTTCTCTGACTGTTTGGAAATTGGATGTTTGTGATGAAGAAGAACATGATACCGGTTGAAGACATCATTCACGTAAGCTGATATAGGACTTTTATTGCGGCGCTGAACTGGAAAAAAAAGGAACAAATTGTTGCCTATTTGTACTGAACAGTCAGATAAAGCCCTAAATAATACATGTAACATACTGAGGTATGAGTAGAGGGAAAGTCTGCTAGCAACTAGGCTAACTTATACAATATAAAATGCCATAGACTTAAGCTAATGCCTCGCAAAAATAATTGTTTTGTCTGACAGTTAATACTGACCTTGTTGTTAACCCATGTTCCGTGCAGTCATTTTAAAGGCAAGTTGACTGCACTTGCTGACAAAAACTACAGTTGGTTATAATTATTTTTGCAGTGTTTTTTTTTTTCTTTTGCAACCAAAAGCAGAAAATAAAGAGGTGGCAGCTTCTTATGTAGCTGATTGTATTAAATGGGCACATGATATCATCTCATATTGAGATAGACCTTTTTCACAACAGCCATATTTCAGCTTTGCCAGTGAGCCAACATGCACAACAGCAGATTAATTAGTATCACTGGTAACACCTGTGTTTACCCTACTATTTCATGTCAAAATGGCTGCTGTGAAAAAGACCCATTAAATCGAACAGAAATCGTGTTAACAGAAAATACTGTATTGTTGTCTGAAGAATCAATATAATATTGTGATGAAACTTTTTGATTTACACCTGCAGCGTCCTCACAGAAAGATGCTCGCTTCTCTACAATCTGTTATGTCCTTATATTTACAGTGTAGAGTTTATGAGAGCCGGATCATTTTCCAATAGCGTGATCAAACAGTACTTTCACAATCTTTACGTCTACCTCTACATCATTTCTCTTGCAGTCTCTGCTCTCCCTCTGTTAGATCGCACTGATACAAGATACATCTGTAAACTGCTCCCAGCCTGTCCCATATTTATGCGTACACATGTCTGGCAACAGCATCACCTAGCACTTGATGTCAGTGGTCACTTCAGCAGATGCTCAAAACAGTTTAATAATACAATAACATGGAGCCCAGCCAGTATTCCTCTGCATCAAAGCATAACCCAGTTTGGGTTTTTTCACTCCTGTCATGTAGGTCAGGCCTCATGCAAAAATGATTCTCTCTTATTTCTTGTCCATCTGAAATTGGGGCTAATACAAGAGGAATAAAGAAGCCATGCTGAAAATTAATGGGAGCTCATGAATAGGTAGCTCGCCTTGAACTGTTAATGAGAGGAAAGTCAGTTTTGCTAAGCAGATTGCAGTAACCCAAAATCCATGAGGGGTTTCTTTTGACAACTAACCAGCCTATTTTACATTATTCATCCCTTCAGAGGGTATGTTTACGCCCAATAACCTATTTTAACTCCCAGTGTTTGAGCCCTGGATGTCTTGTTTCTTGTTTTTCCACTCAGTATTCATATCAAAAACCCTTTAGCCTCCCGCTGGACGCTGCAGTGTAAGTAAAAAGCCATTCGTGCCTCATGTTTGACTTTCCTCAGACTGAGGACACAAATTCAAAAGCCCAGATGGAGTGGGATGTCTTTGCTTTCCTAAATAATATTCTGCTGCAGGTTAAACAATATGTCCTCCCTTATGCCACATGTGTAAGTCGTACAGTTCATCAAATCACCATATGTGTGTGTGCTTGTATACTTACAAGGGTGTTTAATTAACTTAATCAACTGCTCAGTTCATCTCTGGAAATATTGGATAAGGAATCAAAAAGCATAATAATGCATTGAAACATTTATGTTTTGCCTCCCTTGCAGGAAAATACGGTGTATTTTTAGGGAATTTAATCTTATTTAATGTACAATGCTGTCTTCTCTTTTCACCAGTCATGTTTACCATTTGCAAGAAGGGTGCGAGGAGTAATTTGTTTTCATTTGTTTTGCAGTGACTAAGGAACTCTCCGTAATTTGTACTTTAAAAATGTATTTCTGCAAAATTCAAACTAACATTTGTTGTGTATTATCTCATACATATTCCCACAGAGTAACCGATCTTCCACAATCGCGGGTTAAAGTTATTTAGAAGATTTGAAAACCCTGTATTAAAAGTGCAATTGGAGCCCAATGAGAACAGATGCTATGTGAGTTTTACATGCAGTTTGCATCCATAAAACACATTCAAACCGTCACAGGGACAGCAGCTGAACCCTGTGTTTTTCTTCTCTCTCCATTTCAGGCTCTTCTTCATGTGATCAATCTGTGCCGGGCACACAAAGCTCTCCTGTCACTCCCAAACCTTTCCACACCTGTACACCTGCTGTTTATCATTTGACCTTCTAATCCTGTATCACACCAAAGCGTGTAAGTTGGCAAAAATACGCAATTCCCACTGAGTCTTTCAAAATAAAGCTTGCTGGGAAACATTTCAGGTCACAGTCATACTTTGGTTATGTTTGGGCAACAAAACTACTTGTGGCCACTTTTGGCCATGGAAACCACTGCACAATCAAACCATGCTGCACTAATTTGCGATTCCATGGACAGTTTTATCGCACAAAGATGACCAAGATGGACGTTCTCTGGGACTGGCTGCAGTGACGTCTCTCCTTCTGCAGCCAGCCTATAAGAACCCTCTTTCTCCCAAAAACAAGTGTGTGTTGCAAGACTGAACTAAAGTCTGTGTAGGAGACCAGAAAGAAATACGTTTTTGAAAGACTGTGTGTTCACCTCTGAAAGTTTCTGTAGCTTCTAACTAAATCTCTGTGGTTTGAATTTTAGTTTCTCTCCAGCCTTGCTGTTTGTGCTTTCAGGTTTCGTTTTGCATTTTACTGCTTCATCATAAAAGCTTATAAATAACAAAACAATGGGGAACTTTTATTGTGAAGAATTAAACATATTTATCCAAGTTTTTACAGAAAAAAACACACCTTCAAGCAGGCAGCCCTGTGGTAATGGAGATGCAGCTCCCTGACGTGCTGTGCTGTCAAACCGAGTCAAGCCAAGCCAGCACATGTGTACAGAAAAGAGGATTTCGTTAGGTTAAGGAAAACATCACAGTTTGGGTTAATATAACTACTTCCTTGAAACAATGGTTGACTATTGCTCACACATAGAAATCAATCCCCAGTCTCCCATGTGAAGGCCCTGCATTTACCCACCCATCCATCCCATCTTCCTCCTTGTGGACTTTCTTGCTCTTTCTACTTCGTGTACCTTCATGCATACATGTACTTTTCATGCAGAGGTGAGAGAAAGCATGACAGTGACACAGTTTCCTCTGGATCGGCGGCCCTATTACAGGCTTCGGCATGAGACGGGGCTGAGCCCTCATAGTCAGCCTCAGTTTAAAGACGACAGCTATCTGTCACTTGTAAAGAATGGCATCTACTACTATCACTTTACTGAACATCCTTTTTATTCTGATCTGTCTGCCTCTTTCACTGCTGCCTGCCTGAGCCTTGTTTGTTTGTCTCCTCAGCCTACTTTTTTTGGTACAAGTCTTTGTCACAAAAATAAATCAAAACCAGTCTGAACTCATAAATCACGTTAACAACTGGTTTTAGTTTTATGTGCTTTAGGGTGTACAGAGTTTTCTAAAAGCAGTAATCAAAGCAAAGCGTAATAGCAAAACATGTAATGCATTAGTTATCAGGAAAATGAAGCCCCTAGGTTGCCTTTTGACAGTGTTTGCTAACCCACTGTATCATCAGCGGCAAAATACAGCCTCTCAGTGCCGCTTTCTTTTGTCTTGCAACTCTCTTGTTACATACATTAGTATTCCTGCACACTGATGGCCTATTGTGCTCAATTGCTGAGCAAATTGCTCAATCAGTTGGCTGCAGATTGAATTTGCTTGCGACAGTGTGTGGTGTAAATATCCTGCTGATACATTTCCCACAAAGTGATAAGACAAAAACATATAGTGCACATTTACTAAGATCAAACACTATGGTGACAACGTATGCATGGCAAGAAAATGAACAGTGTGGTGCTTTATGATGTTTAAAGGTCAGTCACTTGATTACAGTCTTCAGCCAAACTATAATTACACAGTACAGTATGATATCTTTGCATTTGAGAGTCTCTATTTTTAGATGCAACAGTTTTGCAGGTCCACAAATAGTGGTTTCAGTGTTAGAGCTCTCAACCAATCTGCTGTAAATCTGTCAACCATGGTTGTCCCGACAGTGAAACACTACGCTCCTCTGACTCCCTTTGCTACTGTGAACTGAACGCATCGGAAACACACAACCAGAGGCATCTCATCCGCTGACGGCACTCAGAAAATATAAAGGCTGCTGCTCTGGCATAAAGCACCAGAGACAATCATAGACGTGACATTTCTGAGCGGAGCGTCTTACTCCCCCACACCACCAAAACCCCCATCGACACCCAAGAAGGCCCCCTATGGCTCTTTGTTGTCTAACACTCAGCGGGTACAGATGCCTCTGCGCAGACAAAGATGGCCTCCTCTCTACTTGTTCGATGGTTATTTCATTTAAAGTGTCAATCCAAGTCTGGAAATACTGGCAGTTGGTCGGAGTCGGAGGGGGGCTTGTCACGGTGCTCTTTGAAGCATCAGAGGGTGTAATTTGCAGGACGGAGGTTGTCAGAGGCCATGAGCAGAAGGGAATACTGATGACAAAGTGACCTCACAAGCTGAGATTTCAAAAGATCTAAAGTGAATGTAAATATGGATGATCAAAAAGTCTTTTAATTGTGTCACGGTTATTAAGTAAGAGGCGGTAACGAGCTGTGAAATTTTTTTTTAGAAAAATTACATCTGGTATGACCCGACATTCATCAAAACATAACATAGCAAAGTCAGTGGGTTTTTTCAATGGGTTTTTGGAAAAGAGGCCTGAAATAAAGTCTGTGGTTAACACAAACTTAGGTTAAATGAGACTACAGAGTGTCGCAGGCATTAAACGTCATCACACTTAACACTAGTTAATACTGTTGCCTCACAGCAAGAAGGTCCTGAGTTCAAATGCCCCAGCCGGCTGAGGTGCTGGGGAGTTTCTGGCTGGGGCAGGGCCTTTCTGCGCAGAGTTCGCATGTTCTCCTCGTGTCCGCGTGGGTTCCCTCCGGGTACTCCAGCTTCCTCCCACAGTCCAAAGATATGCATTAATTAGATTAATTGGTGACTCTAAATTGCCCATAGGTGTGAATGTGAGCATGAATGGTTGTCTGTCTCTCTGTGCATGAATGAATAATTATAGCCAAATGTTAGCTATTCACTTCTGGCAAATGCATGTATCCTTCAAAAATCATAAAACTGGTGTTCATTTGTGAAGATTATCTAGCTTGAACAAAACGTGTCAGTATCATAAACATCTGTTCCACACATGTCTTATTTTCTGCACTAATCCGGTAGGAAAATCCCATTGAATTTTTGTGGAGGGAACAGGAATGATGATAATTTCTACCTTTCCCTACAAATTGAAGTCATCCCTGCAGCATGCTATTGTATATACTTGGGAGATATAACCAAAATATCATATCACAATATATAGGTCATTTTGCAAAGTGCAAAACTTCCATTCAGGCATACAGGTGTCGGGGCTCATCTGACTGACCGCTGACTGAATGAGCTACTTACTAAATCTATGTCTGATCTATAACAGTCTCCAGGATCCTCATACAATTAACAGCATTAGTTCTCTGAAAGACTCTGTCATAACCAGGCCAAATTGAAAAGCAAATTGTTGTTGTAGTTAAAATATCCCCAAAGAATCGATATGTAATTGAATCAAATCAAATCGAATCATGACCTTGTGAATCGGAATCAATTCAGGAAATCAGTGATAATCCCCATGCAAAGAAATCTCTTAACTATCTTTTAATTATGAGTGCAGGTTAATTAGGAATCTCAACACTTCTTTGAACTTGATAAAATTTCATATTGATTCATATTGAACATTTTAGAGTCATTGATTTGCTGGAATCTTTGTCGAGCAGGTGGAGATTGATTGCTGTTTGGAAAGCCGTTACTCCCTGTTAACCCACTCTCTTTGTAACTACAGTACATGTTTCAGTCCTTAGTCAGATGAGAAACTGTATTAAACCTGAGCAGGAATCACAACAACAACCAAACAATTGAGCGCCAGTGTGATAAAAGCGTTTATCAATTCATAGACTGCAGGACTTATCTCTCAAAGAGGGAACATTTGAGCATCTTTGGTCCACATTACATTCAAAGCTCTGTAGCATTAAAACTAAAGAGCCAGAGGCACATCTCCTACAGGATGTCCCTCCTGCTGTGCACAGATAGGTTAGATAACACACAATGAAAAATCATTTTTATCTTTTTTTTTTTCTTAATATATTGCCAGTAATCTGAATTACCTGCTTTTTATTGAGGGGCACGTACTGTGTCACACAATGAACTCCCACTGAGAAATGTTATTAACTGTTTTTGTTAAGAAGATGGATGGTGTGAGATGTAATATCTCTTCTCCTGTTTCTCTTTGCAGTGCACTTTGCTGTTCTCAAGACATTTAAACTCACTTTCTACCAGTTTCACAAGAGTACAATATGTACCGTTTATACTGTCATGCCTTGTCTTTGTATATATGGATGTAAAGAGGGCTTGATGGCACTTTTTCATGTTCAACAGCGTCATTTTCCCTCTCTTAAACAATGACGCTGTTAATAAAACATTTATGTGGGCGCATTTTGCTTAACGTAGCCATCTACAAAACATCATGCTCAAACTTTGAAACAAATATTCTACTCCATGAAGGAAGAAATACAAAAACCCACAACATAACAGTTATACAATACATCTGGTTCTTTTTATTTGCACTCTTTCACACAGAGAAATTTCAGCAACATTTTGATTTATCACCACCATTCAAACATTCAAAATGAAATTTCAATAAATTGCATAAATTGCACTCGGCTCTTTTACTAAATTCCTTGAGATTAAAATAACTCCATGCAACTGACATGCTGACAGCTCAGCTGACAGGTCTCACTCACACTGTTCACATGACACATGCTGCTCATCTGTGTTACTCCTGACATCTTTCTTGACAGCACGCCGCTTAAAGTTGATTTAAATGATATATGACATGATAGCTTGGGGTAATGCATAGTATCAGTTTAGGTTTTTTCTCCTCCAGATAAGCAAGTATTGGCTCTATACCGATACCGAGTACTAGATCAGTCCGTCCCTATACAGAAGTTGTAAACAATGGTTTAGATCTGGTTTAATTATATGATTTTACATGTAATATCACATTTAAAAAACATTTTACAAGAGACAAACTCACATACAGGCATGAGTAGATCTTATGAAATGTGTAAAATATGACAAATTTGTCATATGTGAAATATATTTTGCATAGGGTTGGGTTGATGGACAATACCATCATCCATCGCAATGGCTGACAGTCACCAACCACTAGGATCCGATGTCAGAACCCAATACTTTTAGAGTATTGATTGAAATAACCCATCACCAAATCAAATCAAATCAAATAGCTTTATTGGCATGAATAAAAATATGTTGCTACTAAAGCAGTTTTAAATTGAATATAATATACATATATACATATTAATTTCATAGGTGTCGTAATCATATATCTGAGTTCTACAGTTGCAGTATACTACAGTTTAACTCATACTGGTTGTGAGTCCCTCAGGCTGTGGCGGGCAGATACATATTTAGCTGCCTGAGGAGCTGCTGTCCCTTCACAGAGGAGAAAAGCCAGTTTCTCTTCTGGGGTTAATATTTCAAAGTCAGGTTTAATCTTGGTTATTTCTACCAAGTAATACCAAGGTGTACCAAGTAATATCAAAACTTCTCCAGTCAAACAATACCTGCATTCAATCATTTTTGTACCCTGACAAAAATGACCTGGAAAAAAAAATGACTACTTCCCACCAATATGTTGGAAACTATGGCTACATCACAGGCCTGTGGTGTCTGATAGAAATAAATTCATAAAATGTGAGGATTATTTCAGAGAAAATTGTGGGTGTGACAAACATAATGAAGCACCTAATAAAGCATAAAGAAAAGGAATTGTATATATTTTTTTAAATTATAAATTATAAATTATTAATTAGTATCAGTATCACTTTGAGGGTGCTGGTATCGTAATTTTATAAACAATAACCAGCTCTACCAACCTTCTATATTGGACGTAGTTTGTCCCCTCAAAGTCGCCATAGGGTTGTTGTTACATTTTTGACGTGGGAGCAAAAACTTCAAAAAGCTGTTGCTGCTGTTCTTTGCTTTAAGTCTTATTATTATCATATAATTATTTTCTTTTAAATCACAGATATGTTTTAGAACCTTGGTGCCAAAATGAGGATCCTCTTAGACCAAGCAACGATATCATCGTCCATCCTGCTGTTTCTCTGTGTCACATCATCACATGCAAATTCGGATGACATCACCTAACCCTAGTTTCACATGTGAGCTGTCGTCATTCACAGTCTCACACACTCAGCACCTACAGTTCATGTGCAGACTGCCATCAGCCAACAAACATGTTTTCTCACTACTTTGCTGCAATCGTCTCCTGTCCCGGCTGAAATTTAACAAATTTTATGTTCAGTCAGCAGATTATGAATGAAGGTTAGAAACGGCACTGATTCTTATTTCGGCTCTGACCTCATCACTTCCTACTAGGAGGCACCAAGCTGAGCGCAGCAGGGAGCGAGGAGTGATGGCGACAACTTTCTTCCAAGAGTGATGTACTTGAAAATACTATATGAACAGCAGGGAGTGTTTTTTTTTTTTTTGTGGAGTATGTCATATGAGTCCTAATTTGAAGTAGCACATGAGAAAAGTCTGAACCAGGTCATGATAGGAAAAACAACTTTTTATCATCTTTGAGAGAATGTTTTCACAGGACTAGAGTTTTTTTAGAAGGCACAAGGGACCCACAGTGTAACTGCTGACGCACCCGCCGGCATCATTAACACCTTTTTAAGATTTACTTCAGTAGCTGCTCGACAGATTGTCCTCCCTTTGTCTCCACTGGCTGTCCCGCTGTATCTGTGTGGGTCACTCTCAGTCTGTGTCTGTCTGCGTGGGCTGTTCTCAGTCTGTTCGTCGGCACACGTCAGCCTCGGTTTGTTTCTCGCTGTGAGCCTCTTTCTGTGCTCGCGCCTGTCTGTCTGTCTGTCTGTGCTCATTGTTATCTGTCTCTGTCTGTGTATACATGTGTCACTGCTAGCTGGAAGCTGTTGGGGGGTCTTTTTTTTTTTTGTTTGAAAATCAAAGTAACGCACAGCTTGTTAAAGGTCACAAGGCCAAAACTTTGCTTTGAATGAGCACGAGAAATACAAACTTGAATTATTTTTCTAGTGTTCTGCCCTTTTTTTTTTTTACATTTTTATTCAATTACATTATAAAGACATTTTTCATTCTGCAGTGCATATAAATTGTTTTGCAAATTCGAAATGATATATTGTGTTCATTTTAAGTTATGAGCTCCTAAAATCTTGCTCACTGCACCTTGGCAGGTTGCATTCAGTGAAAGAATGCTTAGCATTTCTTTAAACACTCCTTAGAATGAGTAGGAGAAGAGTGCAAAATTTTAACCTCTGATCGTTTGGAGGGCTCATCTCTTCCAACAAGATATGATTAAAGTGCATGTATCAGATGCCAGGATAAACATTAGTTGAATGCTAAGCAGTCTGCTCATTGTTGAGAATAGTGTTTGATGTGCAGCAGGCATAGCTGCAGGATTGTAGCAGTTGTCAGAAAATCTGAACATCTTGACAAACAGACTGGAGTTACAGAGGATGAAGATCAATTGGACGTCTCATCTTCAGGCTTTGAAAAATACCAACTTTTAACTTAAAATGCAGAGTTTTTCTTTTTAATTTGCTACATTTTGGGTCTCCATTTAATTGGAAGTCTGGTTCGAGTCTTACACAGGAGGTTTTCGGTGCCTGGTGATATTACTGAGACACACCTTCGAGCGCCAGATTTTAAAAGCAGGTATCGCTTTGTTGAGAGGTTAATCTTTTTGATTTAAAAGATGAGTGAGCTTCTGGCGTCATTTGTAACAATCCTTCACTGCTGAGTGAAAAGTATTGATATGCAAAATTAATACGGGCTGATTTGAATAATTGGGTAATTTTACAGGTTCCCTGCACAGATGTAAAGCAGGTTGTCCAGTCTGCAAGCATGTGCCTTGGTAGACAACCACTGTGTTCAAGAGAAAGTTGTAATTATTTGAAGTACGATTGTACGAGGTACTTAGTGTATTATGTATAATAAATGCCACCTGGCATGCCTAAAGTTTGGAGAAGGAGAGAATGTTTGTTAATATAATAACAGAGAAAAGTGGGAAACCTCCATATTTTAGAGGCTGAAAACAGCATCGAGAATGAAAAATTACTTTTACAATTACTTGATTATCAATATAGCAAAAGAGATTTTGACATGTCATGGGCTGGCGAGGTTGACATATATAGTTAAAGTTAAACAGAAAGAGTTTGTTTGTAATTGGAACTCATTTATGTCCTTGAAAAACAAAACGTGTTACTGACTAAAAAGAAGATGTTGTATGGATAGCCAGGCCAGAGCCGTGCCAGATGGAAGGGTGTCAATGATGACCTGTGCTCTGTTGGGACGAGGGGTCTAAGTAAGTAGTAATGTACCAGGGGGAGCACGATTTCACGAGATCTTGCAGGAAACAGGATTTAACATGATCTCCTGGAGGCAGATGTAAACAAAGCTGACACAGACATGGTGCAACGGGTGAAGTTAAACAAGTCTGGATGAGAACACGTTTGAGGAGACGCACAGGTTGTTTATTCTTCAGCCGGAGCTAGAGGTGAGATTTAAACTGCCAGTCTGTGAGCATTAGTATGCTGCCAGCTAACGTCAGCCTGAAGAGCTAGAAAGTTTACTGTTGTTCGGCAAACACTGTCAGCTGCTCAGCCGTTCCATCTCCTTGCAGACTGTCTGTCTTTTCTTCACCCTGTTCTTGGAATCACGCCGACTTCACGTGAGCATGTGTGGTTGTGAGCGTGCGTGGCTGCGACAAGCGCTGTTGTGGCTGTGATGTCACTGTCTGTGCTGCTGCATGCATGACATGACCACCGTTCGGAGTGTGTGTGTGGATTTGACCAGTACAGAATTGGGTAAGTAATCAGTGAGTGATGAGTCAAAACAAAAAACAAGATTCCTAAAAAAACAATCCTCCAAAGAAAGTAAAACCACAAATTAAAACAGCAGTATATTGTAAACAGGCCATCAGTTACTTGCAATTATTTACAGTTGTTGTCTTTCAGTCTCTGGTTTTTGCAACACCATAATTACATCACAAACCTAAATTGGAGGGGCAGCATGGTGGCTTGTGAGGATGAAGAGTCTGGATGAGTTTCTTTCCACATTCTGACAAGCAATTCACTGGAGACTCTAAACTGCCTGTCTGTGTTGGCTCTTTGATGGTTTGGCTTTGGGTTTCACTGCCTTCCACCCAGTAAATCATGGATACATTCCAGCCCACTAAAACCCTGAATGGGAACGTGCGGAAAAATATTATTTATTTAAGTGTTGGAAGACTCCTCCCTTGTATGAATGGAGCTGATTGGTTGTGGCACTGCATGAAATCTTAAATATAGCTGGCATTTCCTAAAGCTAAGCTACTGTAACTACTGCAGCACGACTGCTGCTGCAGAAAGGAATCCCACTGTTAAAGATGAAATGGATGATGACATATTCAACCACATTTTATCTGCGCCTTCACTTAAGGCATTCCTGTGTGAATATACTGCTGGGGAGATTCTGCAAAGAAGGCAAGAAGGATCTGCTGCTTGGAGTCGAGCAGCTTCCCTGGGGAAAGATATTGCCAGGGTGGATGGAGAGACAGTGATTGGTGAAGCATGTGCAGATACTGCATGCTCGCAGATATTGAAATTAGAGTATATATGCTGCAGGAAATCAGTCTATACTTGCTTGAATCTATGGTTGGTGTTGGGAAAGTGAGCAGGGCTCTTACCCTGGCTGAACTCCGGCTGTGTGATATAACACAAAGCACTACTCCACTATGACTTTGATCTGAGGGTGCGTCTCATGTTCAGTGTGCCGGAAAACAGAATATCTCACAGTTTCATTTCTCCGGTTTCTCCACGTCTTTCCAAGAAACACTGGCACGAACCCAGGATATTACAAGGTACACAGTATGGATGTGGTTATTTAAATGATAAAATAATAAATAATAAAGTATTTAAGTTATTCATTGTTTGTTTCTTTTTTTGTCATTTGTAATTTATTTCCAGTGCAGTGTTGTATGCAAGTTCCCACCTTCTAGCCCTGGCTCAGTAAACACTGGCGCCTAGCCCACGGTTATCATTAAAATGTAACAAATACAACTGCTGTGGACAGGGTCAGCAACAAAATGTATTTTAACCACTTAAAAAAGGGCCCTCCTGACAAAAAAATCAATATCTTTTTAAGTGTACACTATATTTAAAATATTTTCACTGCTTTAACCTGTCGTCAGACAGTGTTTTCCCACAGGAAACTGCCATTATGTAAGCAAAATATTGCTCCCTCCACACCAACCAAGCTCAATGGTTGAAATCAGTAATTTTACCTTAAAGATCACAGGAGTTGCTGATTTTCCTCTGCCCCGATCTGTTTGTGTTTGTGTGCTTGTTTATGTTGTTGTGTGACTTTGTTGTTTTGAAAGGCACAAACAAACTAACAGGTCAAGGCAGCGGAAGATCAGCAACTCCCGTGCTCTGCTTGGTAAAATTGCTGATTTCACCCATGGAGTTTCATTGGTTTGGAGGGAGTGATATTTGTCTTATATGATGGTTCTCCCATCAGAAAATGCTGTCTGACAGCAAGGTAATGGTTAAGCATGACAATTTGTGGCAAGGTAAAGGAGTGAAAATATTCTGAATATAGCATACGCTTAAAAGGACAGTTCAACCCCAAATCAAAAATACATATTTCTCCTCTGACCTGTAGTGCTATTTATCTAGATTGTTTGAATCGCATTGAGCTTTGGAGGTATTGGCTGTAGAGACGACTGCCCTCTCTCTAATATAATGAAATGAAATAGCACTCAACTCGTGGTGCTCGAAGGGGAAAAAATACATTTCAAAAATTCAACACCAGTGTCTCTTTCCAGAAATCATAACCTTATAATCCACAGACCTTGCCATGAGCAGTTTCATGTCGGAACTACTTTCTGTCTGGAAAGAGACACTGCTGTTGAGTTTTTAAAATGTATTTTCTGGCTCTTTGAACACCACAAGCAGGGTGCCATTTAGCTCCATTATATATGAGAGAAGGCAGACATTTCTATGTCCTTTATATCAAAATGCCAATGCCGAAACAATTTAGATGGATAAATAGCACTTCAGGCCAAAGGAAAAATATGTACTTTTGATTTTGGGGTGAACTTTCCCTTTAAACAGATTTTTTTTTAGTTGGATCTTTTTTTAAGTGGCTAAAATTCTTTTTGTTGCTGACCTTGTCCACAGCAGTACATCACTTAAATTCTGTACTGGGACTTCTCTCTTCTCCAAGCTGGGAGCGTGTTGACCACCATCTGCTGCAACCAATACATTTGGTGAGTATATCACACAACCCCACTTCAAATAATCTGAACTATCCCTTTAAGAGTCTGGTTTGGTTTCGCTTTTAACAAAAACGCAGAAAATTGACATACAGTGTTACGAAACAGCAGTTTATGCTTTGGAATACCGAAAAATGCCGTTTGCAGACAAGCCTGTGAAGCCAAATTGCCTCAAAATTAACTAAATGCTCCATCCAAACTGAACAGGTGTGTGGGAACCATTGAGCTTTGCTTGGCAATAGTCTTTGTTTAATTTAATTAGCATAATTTAAATATAAGGCCAATGCTTTGAAGCTGCTTTATATCCTCTGGGCATGAGAGCCAATTTTTTTAGTCCCACATTTTTTGGTCAGAGCCCAGTGAGCGTACGATTTAAGAGTGCATGCAAATATGCCACCTTTTAACAATACTGTATCTGGCGTAGTGCAGTCTAAACAAGTAGCAAGTGTCATCTGCTGAACTGGCAGTATCTCGTATCGTTTATCTGTCTTTTGATTTATGTACCCACTCCACTGCTGTACTGCGGTTCTTATCTTTTATCAAAAGCACATCACAGACATCCTACTGGCTGAACATCTGCGGCAGTTCAAACCGTCAGAGCTCCTCATCTGCATACTTTCCCTGAGATCGAAGTCTGTATGCAGCTCTGCTCTGTTGTGCATTTTACAGACTGCCTCACCTGACTTTCCCTCCAAAATGTCACTTTGCTTGATTCCATTAGTCAGTGTGGAAGTGTTGAAATGTTGTCCCTGTTGCCTTCAATGATGCCAAAACAAAAGAGATTGTTCTAATAGAATTAATCAGTGGTTGTGAATGCCTCGGGGATCACATAATGTCAGGGGGTGACATTTGTGCTGCCAGGCACATTAATTTGAATTTCATGCTGAGAAAAATTGAAAGATAGATTAATAAAAAAAAAACACAAATAAAGTACTTAAGGAATTGCTGATATATCTACTAACACACAATTCTACGGCCTTAAAATAATCTGTTAGATTATATCATAATCAACATGATTGTTCAGATGTTGGCACTGCATACAGATCAGATCACAGATGTCGTGTCAGACACAGCTATTAAAGCTGTGGTAAGCAGTTTATTTTGGCATCGTTGGTCACAAATTCCATAGTAGCTTTTCAGCATAATGTAATCAGAGTTGCAGATTTGACTCACATGACTTCAGACTCAAGTCACAAGTTTGATTATTTTAGACTCAACTTGACAAAATCAAAAAGACTTGCAAATTGACCTGGGATTTAGCACCAGCAACTCTTGTCTTGTCTTGTCTTGTGTGTGGCACGAATCAATTCATTTCCCTCCATTTACTGAATTAACTGACTCTTCATTCCCAGCAAGTCTACATTTGACTCCTCACAATCGCCAGATCCTCTTACTTTTGAACCAGTACGACAGCACCAAGTCGCAGGAGAGGACCGTAAAAAGCTAACATCACACTACTGAGCGCCAATTGCAAAAAATAAATACTATGAGGTGTTTAAGGGAAAACGAATTTATAGTATGCAAAATGTGCGGGTTGAAAATTACAGACAGAGATGCAACAACTTCCACCTACAATCGAGATTTGAAGATGCACAAAGAACAGTAAGCTGAGGCCAACATTAAGATAGGTAGGCCCTTTCAAAGAGAGGACATTCATACTGGCTGTTCGACAGATGCAGATGTGCATACAGGTCATTTCAGATGGTGAAAGCCTGACTGAATGGCAGAAAACCCCACAGCTTATGAAGCTCAGGGTGCTCTATCCGAGGGCTGCAAAAGGCTGAAGGAGCGTTTTTGAGAGGGCGAGACACATCGAGAGGGACCGGCACACGCCACCGAGTATGGAGGGAGGTTTCTCATGGATATCACCTTCCTCTGCTGCCATTCCAGATTGTGGGTTCAGTGGGAGGGGCTCAGCAGAGTGATACAAGCAGCGGGGGTCGGGGGAGTTGGTTGTGTTGTGTATGTTCAATTGTTGCCTCCTGCAGCTTTAAAACGCCGGGATGAACCATCAAGACACCAACTATTATTTTACACAGTAGAGCAGTTTTGTCATTGAAAATATAGACATCATATGCAGCTAAAAATGTAGCTGCCCCCAGGATCGCCCGAGGAACTTACAACTGACAATACCACAAGCTCTCAGTAATGGTAATTTAGAGGAAAAAATTAACTGCTTCAAAGAAAAACTTACATAAATGAAGAAGATAATTTGATGAAGCCCTTTCGGGATTCCATCTATTTTTCTGGGTTTCTGATAGCAAATAAAGCAAATCCTCTAACTTTTTGCCCTCATGGAGGAAGAGCATTATTAGTCCTGCCAACGATAACTAGATGAAGAAAAGGAAGGGAATGTACTGCACATGCTGTTATTACACCCTGTAGGAGTCCTTGTCTGGAAAAGCGGAAATGTGTAGAGGCAGGGAATCCCCCCTGCAATATCGTAGAATCAACAACTGTCTCTTTCTGCAAACAAAAGTGTGAAATACCATCAGTGACTCTGAGCCAAAACCGAAGCACACTAATCTATCCAGTGGTACCTCAGTGAAGACAGAAGAGGTATTGAAGTTGCTGCCTATATACGCCTGTCTGGTCTCAGCTTCTTCTTCTTCCTCCTCAGCAGGAGTTCTTCTCCAGCACTTGTCAATCATCTTGATGAGCCATCTGTCTTGAGATACTGTGCGTGTCGCCTAAGGCTGAACTAACTGCCATCTGTAAAGCCAACGTAGGCATGCTGTATTGTATGCATCGGCACAATGCAAGGCAAGCAAAAAGCAACGCTGGGATTCACCTACAGACTTTGCCGCCTGCTGAGCCTCGCTTTTCTTTTGCTTCTGACTTCATGCTGCTGCTGTTCATTAGCTAAAATGTCCCTGCAATTCACAGCTACAACTGAGATTTATGCTAACGCAGCAACAACAAAAAAAAATGCCCCAAAACAACAAAAATACCAGTGAAAAGCTGATTGTGTGCAGAAGAATGGTTTATGTATATTTAAGGCTATCAACAGATATGTATATATTCATTTGAGTTGGTTACCAAACTTTGCACTTTTACGGATACCAGCTGAATGTCAGTGCTACCAAATAATTAGTCACGTTACATCAACTGGTGCCAAAACAATGTGAGATTTCATCTGAAACCTTTGTATGAAGCCACTATTTGTAAAGTCCACGATTCGATTAGAATTTTGATTTTAAGGACGAGTTTTTTAGGGGGTGTTTTTAGCCTAGCACTGATGGCTGTGCCATCGTTAAACTATTGCTTGATTCTTAAACCGCATTTTCAGAGCAGTAACACACCCCGATTTAAGCATAATCACAAAGACTAGCCATTAACTAGAAGTAATGTTAATTTTCCCTCGTTAATTTTCTGCTTTGGCCTTAAATTCTTAAGCATGGGGCTGCCTGGATAAAGGCCCCGATTCAGCGCACTGGTAATTATTAGTCTGAAGATAATTATTGAAAGATTAAGACTAGCAGATTTAAAGCTATTCCTAATTAAGGGTGTTGGATTTTTATAATTTTATTTTCCTAATCACAAGCTGTGATAGCATCTGAAGTGTTATTTATTAACACCTGCCAGTGCAGAACCATGAAAAGTACCAAATATGGCAAACAGCGAGGTCTGCATCAATAATTAAAAACTGGCAAATGAACTATTTTTACATCATTACGTAAAATACAAATGACAAAAGGTGGAGGAAAGAAAAAAAAACATCTCATGTTGTGAAGCTGAACCCTTTTGACGGCAACTGTATGCAGATGCAAATAATGGGCATGACGATGTATGGCAAACATATTACTGGAGATACTTTAATTGATTTATAATTATAGAGGCGGACACATAAGCACTCAGTGTATACACAGCAAATATACAGTATGCAACAAAAGACTAATCTGTTTACCCAACACAGAAACAGATGCAGATTAAGACGAAAAGCATCAGATGTGGCATATTATCATACCATCTCTATACTGTATGGGGAATCTTTGGGGTATTCTAAGCAATTGAGGATTCATACAGAGGGGAGCTTTTAAGTGATGAGATTATAGTCAGAGAGATGGTATTTGAATGTTGAATAATGAATCTGTTAAGTTGCCCCGAGCATTTTCCCTGTGTAATCAGATATCACAAAAGGGGGTTCAGCTATTGTATTGCAGCAGCATGCCTGATGACGACAGTATTATTTGTGAAAAGATATCGGTTTAGTCAGACAGCGTCTCGTGTCTGTGTGGAAGTTGTTTGTGACTGACTGACACCTTGTCACAGCCTGGATATCTTTATTAAAATCAAGGCAGCACAAGTGCATTCAGCAAATGCCTTGTTGAAATCTACATATACTGCCCTATAAAGCTGAAACGCAGTAACCATTGTACATGACAGGTTAAAAAAAAAAAAACACAGAGGAAAGACCACATGCCTCCATTACAGAGGCAGTTCCTGTTTTTTGTGGCCTGTCTTTGCACCATATTTTACTACAGTGCAACAGTCATTATGGTCAAATGAAACTGGAAAAATACCATATTTTTACTTTACAGATTATGACATTGAATATAATAATTAAATACTGAACCGATGTTCAATAGGGAAATTCAATGGGAGACTACTATGATTTTAATTTCAGAAATCTGGTCACTTTAGACCAGATTTTAGGCCGTATGTATTATCATAAAAAACTTATACTATAACAATGTGCAATTTGGGGGTGAAAAACAGGTCAAACCAAATTGCAGTGACTGCACTCCTAGTCTAGTCAGATGAGATAGCCTAAGCTAAAGCTAATTTATCAATTTTTAACAGTTTCCTGTTATTTAAACATCTATTTGATGATGGTCCAACATCTTAGAAATTGAGTTTGTTATGCTACATTAATAAGGCAGTAGCTAAATCTATTCATAATAGGGGGAAAAACAACACCAGATAAGCTAGTCATGCTAAAAGATAACAAGTTAAACCAGCATAGGACAATAGCAGCAGCTGTGGTCTCTGCAGCCTCTGACTCCATAGGAATTCACATGTTTTGCAGTTAAATGACCTTAAAATAACACGTTAAATGTATTTATTTACATAGTATTTTATGAAAATATCTCATTATGTTAAATGGACAATAAAGCTAAATAATTAACAAGAATATATTTTGTTAATAGATACTTAAATAGAGTGTAGTATCTAAATGTTTATGTAAAGACTTTATGTATAGGCATCCTAAAGGCATGCACTTAATGTTTTATACCATGCATCTGGTACAGAGTTTGGCCTTCGAACGTCAAAGCCTTTTTTTCCCTCAACTTGCTTCTGTAGTTACTGCTCTCTGCCTCTGTAAAACAGCATAGATTATGGCAAAATGTATAAAAATGATTTTACAAGAAAATCAATCCAGCTTAAATCTGTGGTGCATCGGCTCAATCTGGTTTAAACCAAGTGTAGCGTGAAAGTAGGCAGGATGATGGTGTACTGTATAATATTGGCTGTTGCTACATGTTTTGATACATGTCCTTCAGTAGAGTTATCTTAAATTATGCACATGCCTGTAACCCTTATCCTAATACAAACAAGTCAAACACAGTCAGTGACACAACTGTTTAATAAAAGATAGTATTGTGTAAACTCATGACAGCTCAGAGAGTATATACTGTAAGTCAGCTGTAATGTATAATGTACACCATGCCTGAAGAAATGACCATGTGGACAAGTGTGATAAGACATGAGAATCTAACACCCAGGGCTGCAAACATCGAGCACAAACATCTGTCATATTCATAAGATACCGAGATGTGCTTTACAGCTGTACTACAGCGTAATATGCAAATAACCATCATGACAGGGAGTACAATTTCCGTTTAGCCTTCACTATATGGCGATGGAGCTTATCAGAGGGAATCAAAGTGCTTGGATAGGTGGGGAAAGGCTACAAGGAGCACTGTGCTTGACCCCCACTACTGCCATTTGTGGAGAGTATGAATAATTTAATAACTGTTCTATGGTGCATTACAGAATAAACTAAAAGATTACTTCAATATGTCTAAAATACAGAGTTAAGAAACTAAACTCCAGGATTACTAATAAGATCAACAACAAACCCAACAAGACAAGGTATTTTAAGAACACTGAAAAGGCCCAAATCTACATTTCAAGAGTTCAGAGCTAACAGTTAAAACACACTGACCACAAATACAGAAATAGAGCTGCTATGCGGTGTTCCCTCTGCTGCTGTTCACAACAGTCACTGCCATTAGAGGTTGTAGTTTACCACCAGCATCTTAGACCAAAACAAATATGTGCTTTGTTTGCTTTGTTTGCTTGATAAAGTTGTGGGACAAGTAGTATTACAAGTTTCACTGTGCATCCACGTCTGTCTAGACTCATATGATGTGTGTAGTGAAGACTTTGGAGGAATTTAAGTTATTAACATTAACCAGCACCAGCACTGTTGCTGCATCCTGGGCTGAGTGCCGTCCAAGAAGTCTGTGACTGGTTTAAAGAAATGCAAACAAGGCAGGATGTTTTTTTTTTTCCATTATAGTAGAATGAGTATGTGTGGAGCCAGACCTTTCTCCAGCACTAAGTGGTGCGGTGAGCCAGTGAGGTCCGGCTATGCGAGACTATAGAGAGATTAACATTATGATATCACAGTGCAGTTGAGGATATAAAACAAATGAATATGTAATTTGTGTGAATTTTTGTCAGAATTAGAATATGAGAAGCATTAGGGAAGAAAATGTGTTTTGTGAGATCACAGTGACCTTGACCTTCGATTGTCAAAATCTAAACAAGTCATCCTCAAATCCAAGAGACTCCAAGTCAATGTGACAATTTGTTCCAATTTTACAAAAATTCCATTGAAGAGTTCTTGAGACATCACGTTCACAATAATGGGCCTCTGGCTGTCGCCAGCCTGGAAACATAAAGACAAAGAAAGCAATTTGCAGACACACTCAAAACTCAGATTAAACTGTCAGACTAGGCAGTATTAATCAAATATGAATTTAGAATCAATTCTGCTACTACACTGCCTGTTTCTTGCCTACAGTATTTTCAGAGACATATTTTTGTGCACTGTTTAGCTGTAATATGAGACATGTTGTGACCAGACAGCTGCCATTTTGGCTTTTAAAACTGATCAATCTAAGAAGAGTTAATCAAAAAAACAATCAAAATTTAGTTAATGCATTGTCTATTTTTTGCTTAAAATGTTTTCAGGAACATATTTTAGTGCACTGTTTAGCTTAAACATGGAAAACCTTCTCACCAGGCCACCATGCTGAAAATAAATGGGTTGGAGGACAGAGAGGGTATCACATGCACGAACATTCCTGCACCCAGACCAGATAAACCATGAAGCTCAGATAACAACACACACAGAGGGAGTGTGACTTCAGTCTCTGCTCAGGACACCATTATTCCACTATATCTTTACATAGCAAACAGTTGTTTTCTAGTGAGGCTCAAGGCACTCTTTAACTTTAACTCATTATAATAAAGAACAGGGATTATGATATATTCACTTACACACAAAGAAATAAAGAAGGAAAGGAAAAAGAAAAAAGTCCTTCTAACACTATAATTATAATAATTAGTAGTTAATTTGGTCCAGAGGGGGCCTTCACCCATATGAAGCAAAAGGGCAGTGGCTTGAGCTGCATTAGCCACTAAACTCTGTATGTCCCTGGTTAAAGGCACTGCAGACAGAGAGGTTAAGCCTTCCAGGCAAGTCAGAGTTGTGGTACCTGTGATTTGCTCCGGTGCCTTGATTAATTCAGTGCTTGATAGTATGAGCTATCCACTGCATAGCAAAATGGTTAACTCCTAGGAAATGACTTGGAGTGCCGCATTTATTCTCTTTTAGCATGTCTTTGTGTGGGAGAGATTGGGGCCCACAAGCTGTGTCCCAATTTCATACTGTATGCTAATTCTAACTGGGTGTTCACATTGGAAAAGTGGCGAGATTCAGTATACCAAAAACATGCCAGTTTACATATTTAATTTGCTGGAATTTTGACTGTGCAGTTGATGAACACTATTATCAGAAAAGAAAATGAGGAAGCTATGCACAGATGGAAATAATTAACTAACTCGGGAAAAGTGTTCTCACTCAGAAGTTTAATTGGCAGTAGTGTTCAAAAGTTGTTCTTAGTTGTAATTGTTACTTGTCTAAAACAAAGCACACTCATCTACTTTCTTGAATGCTAAAAAACAGAAGATTGGAATTATAAAGATTAGAATAAAACATATATCCACCAGGGATCTGGGACACACTCAGCCTATCTAACTACATACACATACTACTTATAACTTTCTTTCTATGAACAACACCCGCAAACTGGTAATTATTTTCACTGTGTATTAAATTGTCGACCATTTTCTCGATTAAGTTCTTTGGTCCATTAAATGTCAAGATGATTTTGTTAAATGTTTTGTTTTGTCCACAACCCAAAGAGATTAACTTTACTGTCAGAGGACAAAAGAACCCAGAAAATATTTAGCGATTAATTAAATAGTTGACAACTAAATGATTAATCAACTAATCGTTGCAGCTCTACCACAAACTATCACCACAGGAGGAGGAGGAGGAGGAAGCAAGCATCTACTCATGGATGAGAGGCTCATGACTGCACTGGATGTAAAAATTAGGGTGAGCTTGATACCGCTTTTTCATGTCCGATACCGATCTGATGCGCTCTCTTTTCCCCTCTCTTAAAAACACATATGCCGCTCATCTGTGTTACTCCTGACACATTTGTGTTTACAGCAAGTCGCACAGCATCTCATTTTTTATGTGATAGTTTAGGCTACTGGATTCTACTGGATTATACTTCCTGATACCTGATCCAGTGATTTTCGGCCACTATTGGACCAATACTAATATTGAGTATAGGATCGGCCCGTCCTTAGTCCTCCTCGGCTGACCTGTAACTGTGATGTGGTTGGCAGGTGTAGTTCACTAGAACATTCTTACATGAAACAAGTGTGGTTCATTTTAGGTAACTGGGTCATGATTTCTGGAAAGAAACTTTACTGCTGAGTTTTTGAAATATATTTTTTGGCTTTTGATCACCACCAGCCAAGTGCCATCTAGTTCCACTGTAATTGTAAATAATCTAGATGGATTAACAGAACTACAGCTCAGAGGAAGAATATGTACTTTTAACTTTGGGGTGAACTGTCCCTTTAAAGATAATGCAAAAGACCAGACAGTAAAGGGATAGTATATTTCTGTAGAGCTTAAAAGAAGCACGTTAGCAGGGATGGCACAGGGCTGACAACAGGGAACCTTTATTGGTTCGGTAATTTCATTTTTACAAGGCGTTTGTAGAAATAACAAATAATGTGAATCAGTTGTTTATGAACACAGCGAGCAGTGATAAAGAAGTTGGAGAGACCCCGAGGACTGAAACAAGCAGATGAAAGAGGCCTTTTTGGACGTCTCCCTCCATGAATAAGTAGCAGAAGAGCTGAAGCAGCAACACAAGCGGCACAATAAAATCCACACACATTCAGAGAGTCACTGAAAAGAAGGAGAGAAATAAAGATTGTTCATGGTTTTACACCCGCATTCAGACCTATATTATAAGGTCAGTTCCAGTGGAAGATGACTTTTTGCTGATTTTTCACTTTCTCTTGCTAAAGTCAATTGTGACATAATTACATGCACACACCATGACGGAGAGCATTGTAAAAATCATTTTTTGTCATACTTCTTTGCCTCATTCAATTCCTGAAGCCAAAGAAAACAACTCCGAGAGACATCTAATTCAGGCGGTCCAAAGCAATCCATCAAAGCGAACCGGAGGCCACAAATCACACTTTTCAAAGTTGCATCGGAGCAGTAAAAGGACATAAACTTCGTCTCCGCTCAGAGTTTTTACATTAATTCACAGGAATACCCCTGTAAATGGAGGTGAGATCGGAGGGGAGTGCCTTAGTTGGAGTTCTCTGCTGCTGCCTCCTCTTTGTTAATTAATTGTTGATTTATAATCCCATAATCCTAGGTTTTTACTCTCTGAAATATGGTTATGCTAGGAGTCTCCTTGTGTCAATCACAACCAGGCCTGAAAATGAAATTGAAATAAAGAGCAAAACAGTATTTGTTTCAAAAATCTTCACACTCAAAATAAGCCAATATTGTGTCTCAGAAAGTGATAAAAAGCTGCACAGGGAAGAAGAATGCAAGCCAAAACTCTAATCACACTAGAACTTTTCTGTTAATGCACTTTGTAAAGGGCTTTACCTTGAGTAAAAACATGATGTACCGCAAGGTGGGAATAGAACAGACTCCTGCAAACACCTCCATGGAGGAACTAACAATACTTCTGCTAGACTCAAAGAATCGTGTTAGACTATGTTCTGTTTGTTTCACTGGATTTCTCCTTTTCTGTTGCTGATCCGGCCTCAGCCTGCAGTATAGTTGGTGATCAAAATTTTCTCCTGATTGGTGACATTTCCCCGGTGGACGTGATGACATTTTATTTGGTGGTGAAAGTGATGTGATGATGAAAATGCTGCATTTTACACGCTGTAAATCATCGGCCCAGCAGGTAGTGAAATGAAAAAAACACTTTCAAAGTGTGAGCTCGGAGTCACATATGAGCTGTTGTGCCCCATCGGGAGAAAATCTGTCTTTTTAATAGGTGTCTAATGTGTGATACAACTTTAAAACTTTGCCACATTGTTCTAATGTGCTGCAGTCAAAAACTATGATCAGCCCTCCCTCTCTGTTGGATATTAAGATTAATATATCAGACCAGTAAAATGTAAGGATCCTATTTAAGGAAGCGCTTATAGCTTACAGTATGTGCTGCTCTTTATACTTGCTGAAGCTGCACAGCTGAAAACACTACATAAGCATATAGTAGGGAGTCTGTGCAGCTCAGCTGGCAGGAGCGCAGCATTATCCCCATTAAGGTTCAGAGTTCACTGCCTACAATGTGTTAGTAAATTAAATACCCCATTAAAGTCCATTAAGAGATGCAAAACCTGAAAAACTGGATACAATATAAAATTGCCCCTTGCTAATGTTCATTGTTCTAAGGTTAGTGAAGAGTTCCTTGTGTAAACAGTCTTTAAACAAACAATTAAATAGCTCAGCTTGGCTCCTCTTAAAAGATGAGCTTAAAGGATTGGAGGGTGACAATACGCCATTTTTGCTATGGATTTCTTCATCTTCATCATCATGGATCATGTATAAAATTAGGCTATTATTGATGCATTCTTTATTCTTTAATCTTTTTGTTTTTATCCCAATTAGCTTCCACAAAGTGCTCACTAGTCTCCCCAGTTGTATGATTCATGCATGAGAGTAATTCATAATTTATTTACTTTAAAGATCCTGTAAAGCAACAATAAATTTGTGTTCTGAGTTTGTCGCACCACAGAAACATTTGGAATTAATCACCCAGCCAAATCTGAACGATTAAAATCGCTAAGTGTGTAAAAATTAGGTCTAACAGTCATGGTTTTTTAGCATGAGATTTCTCTGCTCTGAGATGCCGGGGGCCGCGTCCCCTCCGCTGTCTCGGTGTCAAACACCACCACGACCTGAAAACAACCTGAAACACGGACGCTCCGTCTAGCAGCTTTATTGGATGTGTCCAGACATGTTTGAAGCACCAGAGCCAGAGGACAGTGACAAGGTGGTTTTTTTTTTTCTTCTGTGTCGGTTTGAAGGAACTGAAGTGAGCTGAAGTGAACTGCTGGCCTGATTTGGCCTGAGAGAGTCACTGAAGGCATGTTCATAACTGACCGTTAGGGAGGGTGAGGACGGTATGTGTCGGTTCATGGGGCTTACATAGTGTTGGGGCTACAGCACGTCACTGAGCCATGTTTCAGGTCTGCCCAAAAAAAAAACTATGTTCTAACATGTATAATGTGCTTAGAAGAAAAACTCCCTTTTTACTTCACAAGCTCTTTAACAAAGATACCAGCATGCCATTCTTTCATTCAATCATTCAATCACCACTGAAGTGTGGCAGAGCAATACCACAGAGTTCGCTCACTTCAACTCAAAGATCAGGAAAAAAATAACTTTCCTAGTCCCGCTGAGTCTGCCCACTGAATCTCCATGATTATTTTCTCTGTTTTGTGGTCAGCATATGGATATGTCAAAAAGAAAGCAAAGAAGCTCACTCGATAATTTCGGATTTACCCAAAGCCTAACGACTGAAGATCAGCCAGAGCCAGAGGCGTCTGCGTTGTTATCCGCTGTTGATTTGATACGTGACCCTCGCATTTAACGTCTTAATTGTGCCAAGAAATGATTGCGTTCATCCATATGTGATGGGTAACTTTAACCACTGATGATGGAGCTTGAAGCCTGTAGGCAGCCTGGCGTGCTCTGTTTTTGATAATCTCCATCACTCTGAGTACACTGTGCCCTGCGTTATGTGACAATATTACACCGTGATGTTTGGTTTTGATGCTCGTGTGGAGGTTTGAGGTCATTTATCGATTATTATATGTGCTGACATAAAGCAAGGAGGTTTTCCTGCTTGCAGCTATGAATGTTTCTCTGGAACAAGAGTCACAGTCAGTTCTCTATTTGAGACGCCCCGTAAAAAAGGGAGCTCCCCTGAAGGCCATGGTATATTTCACACACTTGCTGAGAAGTAGCATGGTCCTGTTTCAGGGCTAATAGATTGTGTGATATTGCTAGTATTGGTATCAGAACAACCCTAAAATCAAAAAACACATCCTGCCTTTAAGCTTTTTGAAACAACTGCAGAAATCACAAAATGTCATATGAGAAGTTGCTTCACATAATCATCTATTAACATAACATCAATAATAAGATTTGACTACAATCAACTTTAACTTGCTTAATTTCTTTATTACTACTTCATTAGTCAAATTGAGATAATAAAAACACAAAAAAGAAAGGTTAAACTTAATCAGGAGCCCTACAGTCAGTTTCAGGGAAGGTCAATTTGCAGGATTTAAACTGACATTCCCACCAGGGCACCCTGTCTGGGCAGATTTACCTCATTTAAATTAGAGAAGCTGCTACAGCTGTCTAATCAAGGTCCAGCATTGTTACTGCTCTGACAACAAAGACCGAATGAAATTTAATTTTTAGCTCAACCAAATTATTTGATAAAAAACAGCTTTCATGGACTCACCGTGGAACTCAAAACGTTGCTCCTCAGATGGAAATGGTTCTTAAAACGCCTCCAACCGAGTCTGAGGCAGCAGAGGTACAGTAGAGCTGTTAAAGATCGAGTGTGTGCTGTGGAAATTGGATGCTGAAGTGGGTAGCAAAGCCAGCTTTAACTCTACCAGGTAAATCAATGTGTTTGTTCATTTGTGGACAGAGCTTAAAGCAAGCAGTAAAGGTTTGTCTAAGGTAGCAGTTAGAGCAGAGAGCAGATGCCAGCTGGCTGATTGCAGGTACACTATGTCACTGACACACTGGATGCTGTGATTAGTATATTAACTGGCTTGTTTATTGGAATATTAGTTATAGTTTTCAGTATATAGCTTGCATGCATGCAGTATTTTGTCATATACTGCTGGAGCAGTGAGTGTTTGCTTGGAACGATTTGCTAGTTTCTTAGGTTTAGTTTGTATGCAGGTGAAACGGTTCATCTCACCTATCTGCCTTTAAAAGGTGTCTCTGATAGGTTATTATCAGAACTGCAGAAGTAGCCAGTTTCCCCCTGTCTTGCAAAACTCTTAATGAATAGTATTTCAGGACAGTACTGTGCTGTCTGTAAATAGTGAAAATGCAAATACTGTAAGATCTTCTGGTTAATGACAATTCAGTGAGACTTTCCAGACACTTTCTTTACCAATATGCAGAGGGGACGAGTCGGTCCGGGGGAGATCTGTTTCTAGACAGAGTAGCCGTTTGCCCTTGTGTGTCACATTATAGTGTGTTATCACGTCAAGGATAATTGGAAGTGTGGGAGGGAATACCAAGCGGGGATACTGAGGACAAAATGACGGTGAAGGAAAACAGCGAAAGCCAAGAACAATATTCAAGCCGCCTGCACAGAAGTGACACAATATGTTACATGATCACAATACTAAGAGCACTTCTGTATAATCCCACCATACGATTAGATATATAGCCTCCATGGATGCTGAACAGTCTATTAAGATTAGATTAATCTTGTCAGGACAGAAGGCGAGTTAGGGGAAATAAAGGTTGGGCTTTGTTGTACAGTACACTGAAAAGACATGGCAAGCCAAACTTTGTGTCAAATTAAACAAAAACTAGAAATAATATGTTCTTTATTAGACAGTAGTTATACCCTAATTAGACCCCTCATTAGAGTTTATTAGAAGAAATTAGGGACACATTAAAAAATAACTGTACTGTAGACGTAAGTGCTCCAAATTATCATCTAATAAAGTCTAATAAGCTTCTAAATATAATACACTTTTGTAGGGCTGCAACTAATGATTATTTTTACAGTCAGTTAATCAGTCGATTGTTTTCCCCATTAATCGATCAACAGTTGTTTGTTTTAAAATGTCAAAAAATTATGAGAAATGTCAATCAGTGTTTCCCAAAGCCTAAGATGACGTCCTTAAATGTCCTGTTTTACTCACAACCCAAACATATTCAGTTAACTGTCACAGAGGAGTAAAGAAACATAAAAATATTTTCTTGAAAAAAATACTCAAACCAATTAACTAGTTATCAAAATAGTTGGCAATTAATTTAATAATTGATTAATAATTGCAGCTCTGTTGTGATGTAATAAGCAATATAACTACTCTCTAATAAAGAACATATTACTTTTTTTGTCTAATTTGATACAAAGTAGGGTTTGTTACATCTTATCTGTGTGCTGTAAAATCAAGTGCGACTGGAAAAAGTGTGTCCATATCACATTTGGGTGTTTGATAATCTAACAGTCAGTTTATTTTATTAGTTTTTTTTACTGATTATTGTTTAATGAGAGTTAAATTGAGTTCAAATGCATCATGCTTTTAGTCATTTTTAGATGCTGAGGCCAGACTGTGAGATACATAATGGATCAGTTATTTAGAGTCACATTATTCTTGGTATTTTCATATTTACTGCAGCAAGTTCACAAAGATCAAAAAACTGGTAAACAGCTTTGAATAAATTGAACAATTATGAATGTCGGCATAAAAGGACAATGTGTTTCTGCTCTCATATTATTGTCAGGATGAACTTACAAAGAGCTGACAGGAGGTTTAATATTTAAAAAACTTGCAACTGCTTCCCTACACTTGGCTGTGTGCTTAGTGCTTACTCAATATCCATGAATATAATTAGTGTATTCCTGCATGTAATTACTATAACCTATCTATGCTTTAGGTAGCCATACAGCATGGTTATACAGAGATGATCAATTCAATGGTGTGAACTGAATCTTTAAATATTGCACTATCCCTGTGAAATTGTATGCAATCCCCAGAAAATACCATCTTATATAACCACTTTGGAGGCATCCCTAATGGGAGCAACCTCTACCAGCTTGTTATAATTGCTCTACAAGCACAGAGCTAGTTTATAACAAGACTAAATATGTCTTGCTCACTTAAAACCTTCTGGAGGCCAAAACATCCAAGGCATCAGACAAGGAAGCAAAGCAACATTGGAGGGCTCCCTGTCCAAAGCCGTGCATTGTGAATACAGTGTCTCTCGCACACACACGCACACACACAGCAGGATATTTGTGGAGTGTTAAAACAATAGCAGCAATGCTATGGTGCAGGCAGGAGCCACCTGGAACTGGACCATCTAAAATTAACATACAGTATGACAAAACTGTCAAGTGCCAGTGAAGCCCTGTTTCTGTGATCGTGAAGCCTAGTAGTGGTGTTCCTCCAGGACTGGGACTCTGCCCACACACACACACACACACACACACACACACACACACACACACACACACACACACACACATCGTCTCTGTGCATATGTGCAGAGTTAAAAGGAAACCATAAATACCAGGCTTACGCTTTAAAAAAAAAAAAAAAAAAAGAATTACTGTTCCACATGACTGGCTCTGACACCTCACCTGTCAATTTAGTTCAATGCAACTGGCGAAGAGAAAATGCAGCTCACACACACAAAAATCAAGCTTGCGAGATCGTGTTGCATGATGGCTAAATTCTGCCAGAGCATCTGAGGTGATGAGACAATGGCAGTGCAACACTCAGCACTATTTTTAAGATTATCTCCTCGGCAGTGTTATGAAATGCAGTGCAGTCTTCAATTCAAGTCTTTGCATGGCTCCTACTGACGGACCAACACTGCCCCCTGCTGCTTTTATCATACAATATCCACACAGTGTGCATGCATGCATATGCATGCTGGTCTCAGGGAGGGTACGGTTTCTTTGCCATATGCATGCATTAAATGATAGAACGCTCTTCACTAACAGCTGACACAAGAGTAATTGCCAGATGAGCATAGCCGTGCCATAGAGCAATTTACTCATCATGTTTGCCTGTTTGCTTCCCTAAATGCCAGCTGGCTTCATGTGCACACTTTTGGGCGTGTCTGCATGTGTGTGTGTGCGTGCGCCCATATGTCAACTGGTGGTATGGTAATTTGCGGTAAATTATAGACAATACAGCAACAATTTTCAAATGTAAGTCAAAACAACAGCTGTCACATGGTTCGACAAGTTGTCTGATGTTAGATATTCGTTTTTGTTTTTTGTTTTATTTCATCTAATAATATGCTGCTGATACTGTGGGCTGCACATAAGTTAGAAATAAGAATTAGTTAATCAAATGGGACTGTTACCCGACCCATATTGTTCATTCGGCTTCCTCTTTTATCCATGCTGTACGGGAGTCACGGTGTCCAGGGTTTCTGGATTTTTTGGGGGAAGGTTATTAGCATCCTTGCAGGATTAATGGGGGTACAATTGGCAATGGACCCTGTCGTACATCTTCTAAACACCTTTCCCCTGTGGAAAAAACAAGCTGTGTCTGGCTGACAGGCCTAACTGCAGCCAAGAAGATTGTAGCTACAACGCTACAAGCCACCTCACAATGTTTCAAGAATTTACTGGCTACTGAGCTTTCCAGACATTTATTAACTGGAACTATCACCAGCCAGAGTCAATGATGTACAACCCAACAATTTTAATATGGACTCATTTGATAAATAATTGGAAAGATCTTCTGTTTAATTAGGTACACTTTGCTTGTGTGTGGAGAGGGATGGAGACGGATGAGGGTTGAGGGGTAGATGGGTTTAACACTCAAAGGCAAACTGTTGTGCTGTCTATAATTTGTGGGTGTTGTCATAAAAAAATAAGTGCTAAAAGATATGTCGATAAAATGATGAAAAGTGGCTTGCCCTGCATGGGGAAATAATACATTTTTATTACTGATTTTATAACAAGCAGATAAAAACTGTGCCACACAACCCCCAACTTGGTAATGAACAAACCCTTCCCATGAACCACCACCAGATCTCAACATCATCAAAGTGATACTGCAATTAATCCGACTCCTGACTCCTTTTCGAAAGTCAAATTCTGAGCCAATGTCCAGCTTATTTTATTACTTTATCTTACTTTATCAAACTAGTTAGGCAAGTAGCAATTTATTATGACAGATATGCAATCGCAATTTCAAGTAGTTTCAAGTACTTTATCCAAAATGAATCAATCCTTGAAAATACTACATCAAAATGAAAGCGTTCTGAATGATTTCCAGCACCACAAACCCTGTGTTAGCACATCTTGATGCACACTCTTCACATAAAAATACGTTCACATAGTATTATTTTACTCCTGCAAACTTTTATTTTTTCCACATTTCACCAGAAGTGGAACAATGAATTTAAATCTCTCGATTTAGGAGGAGAAGAAACCTCATCTTTGTTGCATCCCAAAGTTGTTGTTTTTTTTCACTACTCCTCTTTTGCCTCCGTTCTTAACAGCCACTCCTGTCTGACAAGAAAATGACCTAAAGTGGAGAAGTGCAGGTAAAGGTAGCAAGAGAAAGTGGAGGCTGTTTTGGGCAGGTTATTTACAACTTCATCAAAAATGGATGTCTGCTACTGAGTAGATGGACGTGTACTATCCCACAATATGCCTTATACATGTAGAAGATCTCAGTCTGGGAGAAGATCGGAATAAACACACATTAACCTGAAACTGCCGGCTGTAATTAGACATTTTCACTCACATTTACGAGCGGGCGGTTCTCCTGCTGTGTTTTTCATGCTTTATCACTGATGTCATATTATCTCTTTAGTCACAGATAAGTGAGACAGGTGCAACTTGTACTATCCTCTCCATTACCGGCGCAGCGAGAAACATGGCAGCACAAACATCCTTTTTCTGGGTCGCGGAGGAAACAAGAGATGAGTTTTAGAGCTGTAGGACACACGTCTCGTCCTGCTCTGTCCAGACAGATGCATTCACTGTTGCCAAAGCCCAACCCTACAGCAAGTCTGTTGTTCCTATTACTTTAGTCTAATCAAAGTAACCTTTCTTTCCCTGATGCTAATCACAACCAAACTGACCTTGTTCTTGCCTTAGGGAAGCTGTGAGTTAACCATGAGGCATTTGAGCTGCTTAATGGCCTGCCTTTTTTTCCACGAGCATCTCTGATATGCAAATTAATGCAGCAAGGTGCTCCCAAAATCTAATCAGAACATCAGTTCTCCAGGGGGAACCTGTGGTGAGAGTATGGAGTTTCTGTTCTGAATTGTTCTTGAGTTATTGTGTTCAGAAGAATGAGTCTACAGACAGACTCAGAAAACAGAGAGAGAAACGTAATAATGCCGAACATTCAATCAGTTTTATTCTCAGTGCTTCCTCCTCAAAATTTTCGATTTCTAGTTTACTGAAAACACTCCAGTTTTGTCTCACGTAATGTGACTTGTTCGTGTTGCAGGGGGAAGACGGGAGGGTTCGGAGGGTCGGTGCGTCCTGTGGGTTCAGTGCACAGCCAGTGACCCGGCACAGACAGGTGGTAGTGGGTAACAGAAATAATCAGTGACACAGACAATACAGAACAGAGAAGGAACAAGTAAAGAAAAGATGGTTTTGACAGCAAGTGAAAAGAGGCTGTTTCACACTGGTATGTTGCATACGAGCCAGCAAGGGGCAGGCAACAATCAGCAACAATATATCCTAGTGATGACAGAGCAATAAATTTAGAAAACAAATCTATTGTAGCATCATTATTTGATTTAACCCAACTTATATAGAGATGACTGTTGATTGTCTCTTTCTAGAAGTTGTGGTGTCTTTGTTTTGGGGCCAAAGAACACTTGATTCTATTAGTGATCCAAATATAAGATATCTGCTGATGCACAATTATTGTACTTAATCTAAAACTATAAACAAAACAAATAAAAGATTATGTTCTTGTCTGGGAGTGTGTCTTTCAAAAAAAAACCCAAAATAATAATAATAATAATAATAATAATAATAATAATAATAATAATGATGATGATGATAACAACAAAAAACAATATTCTGAGATCAGATTGAATTTCTAGAAGTCATGTGAAGCAGACCATGATTCAGCAGGTCAGAGATGCAGGCACAGGGTTATGTTTTCCACTAGATGGTACTGTAGTCCCTCTTTATTTAACAAGGGGGCTGTAAGATGCACCATCCCCCCCTATTTCTCCAATGTGATCAGGAATGCTTATGATGTAATGATTTCCTTCTTTAAGGAGATTGTGTTAGTTTTTATTTAACGACTCTTATAAGATAAATTAATTTGGGGGCAAAATAAATTAATAATAAATGTGTTATGGTGGTAGAAAAAAACTTTCAAGTTTAAAAAAAATGTAATTCGTGAATTAAAATATTACAAACACAATGACTGCACTGGCTTATAGAGTGGATCTATAATAGTGGTCCCCCACCTAGAGACGGGTGAGGTGAGGGATGGTGACAATCTACAACTTCACCACTATACACTGGTCCTTTAATCAGATGTTTTCTGATGTAGGGCAAAACTCAGGGAGGTTCTTCTAAGATATTAGCCGTCATAAAGAGATGTTTTACCAAGGTTTGGGATGCAAGGGGGAAAAAAATCAATCTGATGAATAGTAGTCAACAATATGTCAAGTCTAAGTTAAATAACACTCAACATCAAGAATCTATGCTGTGACATCTATATTTTTTTTATATTATGCTTCTTCATAGAGGACAGCAGTTAGTTGTGGTCACCTAAAATTCATGCTGAACAGATTCTGAAGTTGACCAGATTTCACAATCGGAGGAAAAATGAATGAATACACGTGAATACAAAGTTCTCACAACACTCCTGCACAGTTACCAACTCATCCATTCTCGATGTTTTTGTTTTTTTTTACTCACTCCTGATTTGCCATATTATTCTGGCAAAAATGACTGAACACATATTGTCCATCCATATGCTCAGTTTGTTCCCAACACACTGTTCTGGGGCTCTGGCGAAAATAGTGTTTGGACCGAACTGAGCCAAAACATGGCTAAACACACAGCCTCCACTCCTCTATTTTCATGGTCCTCATGCACATCCATGCCATTCACATTTTTTGGCAGGGATGAACACTGTACAGTATTCAGCCATATTTTGGCACAAGTGTTGGTGTTTGGAACATAGTGAGTATACAGATGGACGGTGGAGTGGATTAGGCTGCAGGAGAGGGTTGAGAAGTTTGTAATTGATGTTTTCATATTTCTCATAGCCCCTTTTTACACCACCTCTTCAAGGCAGGAATGTTCTGTTGTTGTTCCACACCGTCATTCTGTTTTAGAAGCTGACTTTTTTGGGGGATTCCCGTGGGATTCCTGCAGGATGGGAGTCAATTTTACTATTCATCACGGGACTAGGATAGATATTCCATCTGTTTCTTTGTTTTAATCCAGGTTGAGTAAAGTACTCAAAACAGTTTTGTCAGTTGCTCCCAGGTCTCTGAACAGATTCCTCCTTTAAAAGTGAATAATTCACGTAACGTAATTTTCTTTTTGTTCAAAGTATCCTTCAGGAATTGATATCGAAGACAAGGTATTTGCAGTAGCACTGGTACCAGTATCGAAACTTTTTGAACAATACACAGCCCTAGCTGGTAGAAAGCTGGAAAAATGTGCTTCTGATGTGAACAGCCAGGCTAGGATTTTAGCTTCTCAAATTAGAAAAATTTCTGGTTTCTTTACTCTTCTACTACAGTAAACTGAATATCTTTTGGTTTGGGATGAAACAAGATGTTTAATGACATCACTTTGGGCTTTGGGAAACAGTGATCAACATTTTTCACCATTTTCTGACATTGTACAGACCAAATAAATGATTTATTAATCAAGAAAATGATCAAAAGACTCATTGATAAACATACTGTACAGTACTAATAAGTAATTTTGTGTTGCTTGCTTCTAATAATGATGTTTGATGCTGTAAAGGAGTGAAACAAAATACTTTATTATCATCTACTGTATTTGTCTTTAATTACATATAAGAACATACCAGTAATTTATAGGATCAACAAAATGACTGACCGGGCCTTTAACAGGAAATTAATCCTTTTACCATGAAGTGAGTTATAGTATCCTGTCAGGGATGCAGAAACTGGCCTAGGGACCCAGTAATTGGTTAGTGTTGATCTTGTGATATACAATGATATTGATTAGCCCCTAATAAATTTCGCCCTGCAAGTGTTCCTGTGCAGCGAAGGCTTCAGTGTTCTTGGGGGACACATCAAATGAATGATCACCATAAAGGGCAGGAGATGGATAATGCTGAGAGAGAGCTTTCGCGAGGTAATAAAAGAATCCCGCTGTGAACGAGCGAGGGGGCCTCGGAGCCCGAGCCTCTTCCTGTTGCTGATATAGATTTCTCATTTGTTTAAGTAGGACGTATCATATGCAGGAAATAGAACATTAGCTACTGTCAATGGAGACTTAACAAGTGATGGCTTTCTCACCTCCTCTGGGCCTTTAATGAGCTGTAATCAATCATAGCTATAACACTATATCACTGTGGGGTTATTTAGACATGATATGTAATAAATACGCTTTCACTGAGTGATAGTAGCACGTATAGACACGTTATTTGTATAGTGTAATTATATTTGCTTTACCAAGTCAGTTAAATGTGAACAAAAAGATTTCATTGACTTCTGATATCCACTTTAACAAGTCAAGTATAGAGCAGATAAATATTTCATCATTAGCTCCGTCTAAGAGTTTGAGCACTTGCACAGGCTCTGCAGAGAGATATTGACTTATCGGTCTAATAGCCCAATGCATTAACAAGGGCCCATCCAATAATCCCTAAACACTTCATTGTCATGTGGTTAACAATAGAACTGAATATAAATTGCACAAGAAAAAAACTCTTCTGGGACAGGGTGAGAGCTGGTCGATGTTATGGCGTTAACGTTTCCGTGACATTAAGGCTACAAAAGCCATCTTCGCATCAGTCTCTACACAATAAACAGGCAAATCAATGTCTTCAAAACTGCCTCTCACTTAGGATAGGAAATGTGACATGAATTACATCTAGTCTGAAGAGGTTTTATTATGATACTAATGTAATCCACCAGGCACTCACAATTAATTAATCAGTCATGCGCCAATCAATTCAATTTGTTGGCAAACTCCGTCAGACTCTTCTCCCTCATGCAGGCTGTTCAAACACAATGTTAGAAAAACAATCAATAGGTCTATTTTAATAAAACGTTTTCCCAAATTTTTCACATTACAGCAAAAATTATATAACACCGTATGTGGACAATACAATCACTATCATGGCGTGGATTATTTCAGAGGTAATGTAACTAAACTGGTCCAATGGAATAACGGCCACGCACGTCTTTTGAAGATTTCTCTTTTGTCAGCAGACATTGTGAAAACTAAATAAAAGGCATAAAGGGAGGTTTCAAGTCTCTCATGCAAGTGTCCATTTATAAATGGGCCACAACATTAACATCTCTCAAGCTTGTATTAGTTGACAGACAGGTCCAAATACTTAAAAAAAAATGTATCACAATGTCCATGGAAAGGCACTACACTACACAACAAATATGAAACAAATGAAAGCGCAAAATCACAAATTTTCTATATTCTACACTTCTCATGCAGAATTTGGTTAGTTTAGAACCATATGTTTTCCATCTGCAGCCATATTGGTTCTGACCCATAATGCTACAGGTGTCCCCTTGACTAAACTCTGGTCGACATCAAAATAAATCTTACATAAAGTCCACTACTTAAACATCACTTTCAAGGTGGTATATTTTAGAATTTTTTAAATCAAAGTTACCTTTTTAACATCCTATTTATTACATTTTAATGACATATGAACACATACATTGATGACATTATAACATTAACTTTATAGGCTAATTTACAGGCCAATAACTATAGTTACAGGTAATGGGCTAATTAATTATTATCAACCACAAATATCAATTTGCTAAATGTGAAGTTTCTTCAGGCCAAATCAAACCAATCAGCCTTATAAAACTTATCTCAGCAAGACTGAGGGGAATCTCTCTGTGAGCTGACTCTTCAAGAATCAGGTTATCCTGAATTTTCCTCTTTCATATTCAGAGAGAGTTACAGCTCTCTCCCTGATACGACTGCTCATCCTTTTTCTATAGTATTAATAAATGAATGCGTGCTTCAACTTGATATAATGGCTCTTCTTACTCTCTGGTTAGTTTTTACATGCGAGAAAGTAAATGTTGGTGGTGGTCAGGGGCAGCAGAGTAGCCTGAGGCAAACTAAAGCAAATAAAAAGGATAATTAATTAATTAAAGGTGGCGTGGCACAGGAAGGACTTTGTTGTATAAATGTCAGCATGGCACGGCAGTGTTGTATCATTAGTTTACTAATGGATAAGCCACCCTGATCCATCTTGTACTTTGATCAGTGTAGTTAGTTTAGTTTGAAATGGAATATAATATCCATTCGTATGTTTTCACTCATGTAGAATAACTTGAAAATATAATTGTGTTTTTGTTACCCAGTACCCAGTTACCCATGGAGTCTGCCATGTTGCACCACCGTGTTTCTACAGTAGCTCTGAGAGGATGAACCAACACTGGCACTAGAGAGGGACAGTGTTTGGTTTGTCCCGAGTTTTGCAGCCAATGTAGGTTTTCCTGCACACTACGAGGTAAGGATGAGCCAAACAGATACTCAGTATCGGTATCAGTCTGATAATGATCAATTCAGTGAACCAGACATAGGAAAAAAGTATAATCTGATATTTATAATGTTTGAGTGGTGCTGAATAATCGAAAATGTTGCCGAAGTTCTGTGTGTGAAAAAATTGAAATAAAAAGAAGCAGCACTATCACATGGCTGAGTATGTATTTCTTCATTTAGGTGAGTAGAATGTTTGTGTCACAGTTTAAGAGCATCCAAACAAATGTATTAGCAGCTCAGTTGTTTGAGACCGTATCGACAGATGCTCAGGGTTGAAATATCTAGATCGGAATCACACGAGAAAAAGTGGTATTGTGCCATCCTTACGTGGAAGGGGAGGGTGACTGCTTGATTCCACTGGTCCAGAGCTGATCACAGTCACTCTACACAATGCTTGCGATTCCACTCTCCACCCTGGCCATGTCAAACACACTCCTCATCTATTTAAGATCAATCCAGCAGAGACAAAATTCAAAATACAGCACCCTGTGAAGACTCCTATTAATAAACGATTTAACTACGTAGCCAACTTACCCACAGTAGAAGCATAGTAATCAAGGGCAAATTACCAAATTAACAAAATCTGAGGAAGTTACCAAAATCAGGCTGGCAAAACACTCCACTTCTCAAATGCTCCTGGTGTGGCATATAACTGTCTAGAGGATGTGCCTGGCAGAATCAAGGCGATGTGCTCATAATCTGCATGATTACCGCTGGATGCCACCAAATCTTTCACACTGGTCCTATAAGCATGGTGCTTTATTTCAGGTGTCATGAATGCTGAGCAATGTGTGTCTGTGTGTGCAAATGGTCATGTGAAATCTGTAACAAGCTACAGTTGGTCCCATATAGAAAGAAATGAACAGAATCAAGTAAAGTAAAAAGGAAATTTGTTCATTAAAGGGGCTTCTGTAGTAGTGATGGGTTTTCATTGCTCTGAAGTGAAAATTGAGCTCTACGTTAACATTAAATATAAAATCAGAAGATCATGTAGCAGTCAAACACAATATATACTGTATATTTAATGGTCCAGTGTGTAAGACTTGGGGGAATTTATAGGCAGAATGTGGCAAAAATGGAATAATATATCCATAAATATGTTTTAATTAGTTTATAATCACCTGAAAAAAGAAGTGTTGGGTTTTCATTACCTTGCCATGAGCCATTTATATCTACAGAGGGCGCAGGTCCTCACTGCCATGTTAAACCGCCATGCTTCTGCAGTAGCCCAGAATGGACAAGCTGGCTCTGGAGAGGGCCTTTCACATTTTTCATGAGTTTCACGTCTGCTGCGGTATCTCCTATACGCTTGAAATGGGATTATGAGGTGAGCAGTATTCACTCGTTTACAATCTACAACCTCACAGCTAGGTGACACTAAATCCTCCAAACTGGTCCTTTAATACAAGTGTGAGGGGAGATTATTTAATATTGGGACCTAAATAATTTCTGTCGTGCACAGTCTCTGGAATGCAAAGCAAGCTGCAAGGTCCAAAGTGCTACACCAAGTTAAATTATTGAGTTCTGTCTCATTTTTTTGCTCATTCTTTAAACTTTATTTATTTATTTGCTTCAGTGCAGAAAAACAAACTTTGATGTGAAAAGTTCTGTCAACAGTTTTCACTTCAATTTCAGATAAAGAAGCAATAAGATTTTTTTCACCATTTGTGCTATTCAATTTGAGGGATTGAAGACACCTTGAAACTTGAAAACATCCAGCAAAAAAAAAAAAAAAAATCTAATTTAAGTGCTGCTGGCTATTAACAATTTCTACTGAAGAGCTGAGAAGATGAAGACTTAAACTGCCTTCAGTGAGACACTTAAAAATCGTTGCAATTTAGCTGATCGATTGGAGATATATTTTAAATCTGTTCGGTTCTCATGTTAATATGTAGGCCTGCAGGTTACATAAATATATAATGAGCTGCTTTTATAAATGTAGATTTTCCACAGCAGAGTTAATAAGTGAACCCTATCCAGCTGAAATGTTCTTACAGATGTAACCTGCTCTGCCGCTGGCCATCAATTTGTTTGGACCGTCTGAGCAGCCTGATGTAAATTGAGACTGTTAATAACGGCTCTGTTAAGGTTATTGTGCGCAAAGACGCGTGACGTCACGCCCTCGCGCTGCATCTCGAGCCTTTCTCATCAGAGTGGAGAACAGTCCGGATCAAACGGCGTGCTTGTTTTGTCTTTCCACCTGCGCAAACGGGATGTATTTTTCTCCAGGTTTTGGGAATTTAAACTTTCAGAGCGTTCAGGGATGCGATGCTTAATTAAAGTTAAAATAGTTCCTTTATTGAGTTAAACTGAGAGTTTTATTGTAAACTTTTGTCCTCAAACCCACCGGCAGCGCTGTCTGTGAGACAGAGCAGCGGACAAACGGAGGAGTTGGAGTGGAGTGGAAATGGTCCAGTATCGGCGCGTCTCTCTGCGTCTCACTTGTTTGTCCCAAACTCCGCCAGATTTGCGCGATGTGGTTTTAGCTGCCGGACTCAGGAGGTCGAGAGTTGGAATTCTCATTGTTGGATCTACAGGATGCATCATCACTTGAATTCACATCATGTACAACCTGAAGAAAAGCGGATCTGTGTAACAACTTCGCTTCACATTTTCTTTTAATCCCTCTTTAAAACTTTCAGACGAAATCTCCTGACGCGCAATGATTTTAACAACTTTTGTCATTATATTGTCCTTCCTGGGTAAGTAACGCCTTTATCTTTATGTTCAGACTATAATATATGCTGATATATATGTTAAAACTGCACCTGTTTCTTTACAGTTCAACAGCAGACAGTGGCAGTGAGGAATTACGCACAAGCCTCGCCAAACAGATGTTTAATTCGTTCTGATTTGTTCTGTCTGTTGAGGCACGACTGTGAACACTAAAGGTTCAGAAAGTTTTATGTATTATTTGCAGGAAAACCATGACGTATTCCCGACTTAAATTACGTTATGTGCCTGTTCCTTTACAGCTCAACTCTATAAACGCAGCACACAGTGGCAGCGAGAAATTACGCACATGCCTCTCCAAACATACGTTCATTTGTTCTGATTGTTGACGCACGATTTCGAACATTCAGGGTTTAGAAAGTTTGTCTCATGTTTAGAGCATGTCTGGGTATTATTTGGCAACAATACCTTCACATATTCCCCAATTAAGAAATGTTAATTGGTAAGCCTGCTGTGCGTAAAACAATGTCGACAGATTGGTAAGCGTAAATGGTTTGACATAAGATAAGATCAACTTTTATCGACCAGGAGATTCAGATGTTATAGCAGCAACAGCAATGGGAATGAAACACAGTTGAGGAACAAGTAAAAGAGTACCAAGATTAAAAAAGAAGCATAATACTATAAACAGAATATAATAATACTGGAAGTAAGGATAAAAATACACATAAGAATACAACTAAAACTGTCTTGGTGAACAGGAATATACTAGTTTATATTTACAATAAATGTATGTATCTGTGCAGTCACCGTGAACACAAATCTTTCTGACTTCCTTCCTCTGACCCCCAGACTCGGTGTTCACCTTGAGGGGTGACAGCAGCAGCTCAGCCAGCCGCTCCGTCCGTCTCGACTGCGTAAAGGCCAGTGAACAATGTCTGAAGGAGTACAGCTGCAGCACCAAGTACCGGACCATGAGGCAGTGCGTGGCGGGGAGGGAGAGCAACTTCAGCGCGGTGACCGGTCCCGAAGCGCAGGGCGAGTGCCGCAACGCGATAGAAGCCATGAAGCAGAGCCCCCTCTACAACTGCAGGTGTAGGAGAGGCATGAAGAAGGAGAAGAACTGTCTGCGGATCTTCTGGAGCATATTTCAGAGTTTACAGGGTATGCACTGACCCCCAGCAGACTGTTAATCATTATTTAATTATTAATAAGCTTAATATGAGATTGCATTTACGGTGGGACAAGTATTCAGATCATCTCACTTTTTATAAATATCCCATTATAAGTAAAAGTCCTGCATTTGTGAAGTAAACGTAAGGGCTGCAACCAACGATTCTTTTCACGATCGTTCAGCTTCTAAAATGTCAAAAACTTGTGAAGAATTCTCATCACAGTTTCCCAGAGGTCAAAGTGACGTCTTCAGATTGTTTCTTTTGTCCAACCAACAGACCAAAACCCAAAGACTCTTCGTTTTCTATCACAAATGACAACGAAAAAGCACCTACATTTAAGAAGCTGGTACCAGTAAAATTAAATTTTTGCTTGAAAAATGACTAAAACATTAATCTGATAATCAAAATAGTTGGCAACTAATTTTGTTTAGATCAACTAAGAAATTAATTGACTAGTTGCAGCTCTACTTTAAGTTTCAAAAGACATTATGTGGCCAGAATATGGCTCCTATCATTGTAATATAACATTTTATACTATTGGATATGTATCACTGAAGAAATATTAACCATTATTTCAATGTTTAGCTGGTCAAGGTGGAGCCATTCTATAACAGTAGCTACTTTAATCTGTAATACAACATCAATTCATAATGAGAAGTAAGGAAATATAACAATATTTGCAATTTGCAATAGTGTATAGACGAAACAGTAAACTTTCACTGGTATTTTTATAATTATAAAATTATAAATGAATAAATCTAACTATAAATGGCAACTTGAATCAAGAAAAAGGATAAAATATATATATATAAAATACTTCCTATAAAACTAAAGAATAATATGTTTTTTCTTAAAACAATCTCCAGTATGTTCTGTAAAAAAAAATATCAGGCAACATATATACAGATACCAATATTGATATACGATACAGCTGTGCTAGGCCAATATCAGGCCAGTAATAAAAAAAATACAAAGAGAACAACTTGTATTAATAAAAATTAATAAGATGCTGCCAATAAATCTAAATATTAAAAAAAAAAAAAAGCATTGTGTTCTGCAAAAATATATCGAACAACATACACCAATACCCATATAGACTGATATAGCTGTGCTCTGCCAATATTGGACCAAAAATATTGGCCAACCGAGATGTCTGTCTAGCTCTAATTTGAGCTGATAACAAATGCATGTTGTACACAATCCCATAGTCCCACACACTCAGACTCATTAGTGACACATGTAACGAAGTTAAACCCGATTTGTGAAAGAGATAATTGAACTCGTAACAAAGTTAACCTGAGGTCAACCTCCTTCAAAAGATCTATTGTGTGATCACATGACAACATATTAATATTTACAAAATAAGAATGAGTCATTAACAGGGATTACCAAATTACTCCTTCAGTTAATTGATATCATGATGTTAAAGAGTATCAGATAACATCCACCCACATCACACACGTATGTTTACACGTGCTATTTCAAGCACATATCAGTGACAATCATTTGTTTCCCCTGCAGGTAATGACTTGCTGGAATACTCTCCGTATGAACCAGTCAATAGCCGGCTCTCAGATATCTTCCGTCTGGCCCCCATCATAGCCGGTAAGATGCTGCTTTCACGCTGCTGACATTCCTCAGGTTTAAGTTTGGACACAGTTAAGTCACTGCATACATGGAGACATCATCTCTCAGTTGTGCTTTAAACCCAGTTTAAGTCACCACATCACTGCTACAAATCTGTCACTATTTGACAACCACTCTTTTCTATTGCTGTCTGGTTTCAGGCTGCAGCTTTCAACGCCCATTATCCATCACAAAAGCTTTTATCTGCCACTGTGACCCACCGTACACAAAGCCGAGTAATTTAGTATATTTCACTTTCAGCTCTCAAAGCAATGATGAGAGGTCTGCATGTTTTTCCCGCTATCACAGTACTAGTGCTGGAAGTAGCATTTATGTGCTAGTTCTGAATTAATCATCCTTTTAGAGGCGAAGCCTGTGTTGTTTGAGCTCCAGGAGCTTGCAGGGCTGAATGCCTGGACTGAAAAAAGAAAAAACAAACCCCAGCAGAAATGTTGCTTGCTGTTTGTTCACTGTTAGAAATTTTGATTTCAAAAGGGTTCTTCCTGAAGGGTTGAGGTTCTACACAAATCCATTTGCATTTAAGGAACCCTTTTCTGAAGAAAGGCTTCTTCAAGAGTTCTTTGGAACACTAAGAGTTTCATTAAGAACCCTTTTCATCCCAGGATCCATTTTTGAAAGAAAGAGTTCTTCAAGGATTGTTCAAAGTGCGGGTGTTTTCTCAATTTAAACTTCACTCTAACATGGTTCTTCGTAGAACCCTTAGAAGACAAAGGGGTTATAAGTGAATTTCTTATAAAACATATTTTCAGATCCCCTTGTGTGGGCTCTACATGAAACCTCTGAAATATAAGAGGGTTCTCAATAGAACATTTTGGGTTGGTTCTTGATTAAAACCTTGGCATATAAAACGGTTCTCCATAGAACAACCTCAGAGAGTTCTAGATGAATCTCTTGGTATATAAAATGACCCTGGGTAGAACGTCCTGAGTGGGTTTTAGCTGAAACCCTTGGAATATAAAAGGATTCTCGGTAGAACACCCTTGGTGTGTTCTAGAAAAAAGTCTTGGAATATAAAATGGTTCTTGGTGGAACCTTTTAGATGAAACCCTTTAAGTATAAAAGAGTTCTCACTAGAACACTTCAGGTGGGTTCTTGTTAGCAACCTTAGAGGGTGGAAAGGACCCCCTCCCAGAGAGGGTTCTGAGTGGAACTATTACACTATAGAGGGGTTCTCTGTCAAATTCCCTAGGTTCTCGGTAGAACCCCCTAGGTGGGTTCTTGATGAAACCCTTGGAAAATAAAAGGGTTCTAGGTAAAACACCCTGCATGTGTTCGAGATAAACCTCTTAGAATATAAAAGGATTCTCAGTAGAACACCCTGGGGGGATTCTTGCGTGCAACATTAGAAGGTGGAAAAGTTCTAGATGGAACCCCCCAGAGGCGGGGTTCTGAGTGGAACCATTACACCATCTCACAAGAGGTTCTATGTATAACCTTTTTATGTTTGGTTATAGGCAGAATCCTTGGAAAGGGTTTCAAGTGGAATCTATAAAAGGCTTTACCGGTAACCAAAAAAGTTTCTTCTAAGGGGACAAGCTTTAGAACCCTGTATGGTTCTATTTAGCACTTTTACTTCCAAGAGAGTTGTTGTCAATCTAAATGCCATTCATTTCCCCAAATGCCAGTGGAGTGCAGGTGGACTTGGGAGCATGCACCTATGCTTGCCCACATTTAGATCTGCTGAGATCACTCACACACACACTCACTCACACACACACACACACACACCCGCACACACACACAGTGGAGCAATTAACCATCTGTCTGTGTTCAATGGTACTGATAGAACAAGAGCTGTGTGTGTGACAAGTGCAGTACTCTCTGGCACTCTTCAGTGTTGGGCTTCCTGGCTGGAGGAGGGCATCTGCTGCACCGGCCAGCTACCATTTCACTGAAAAAATGGTCATTTGATTCCGTCTCTGGCTCTCCTTCCCTCCCTCTCTCTCTGGCTCTCGCTGTGATTGAATCCACTTAGCGTATCACAGTGGCTCCGCTCCACGTGCGATGACATAATGGTTAACTGTATTTCAAAAGAGAGAGTAAAGAAAAAAAATTTATTGCAATTCGGATTTTGCCGCCGTGCTGGAATGGCGCAAACGTAATGCAGAGATAGGTCTAGCAAGGCGAGACTAAGAAGAATTGGAAGAAAATTGAAATTGGAAAAGTGGTTAAGGATTCATGAGGCTTTCAGATAATGGGTCTACGAATAAAACAAAACAGGAATTATTAAGAGGCCAAGAAGAAAAAGCAGTTTGAAACGTACAGGTCATTATTTTAACTACAGAATCATTTGTTTGATGTAGAGACAGCAGATCCTCCTGAACAAACGTTTTAATCTTTATTAAAATATATTCAAAAATCGGATCTGCTGCTAATGTGCTCTTCTATCAAAGTCAGTGACTTACAATACAGTAGATATGGTAGTTTAACTTATCATTATTAGGTGCTGTTGTATTAAAAGAAATCACCAATGCGTATGTGAGCCACATAAATCAGGATGCAGAGATGGAGCTGGGGCTGACTAGCCAGTGTAATGTATAGCAGTGTGTAAACAGCCAAAGGGGCTCTAAGAAAAAAATAAATCACTTAATGGGTTAGATATCAGGACTCCATTTGCCATAAGTGACCTCATTCCTGTCTGCAACTAAGCCAAGCCTCGGGCAAACTGCAGGGTAAAATAATGCCCATGTGAGCCAGCACTGAATGATCTATACTATATCCCATGGGTCAACTGCTAAGACATGATGCTCACGACTCAGAATGGCTTAAAAATCAATGCTTGGGATTATATACATTTAATACAGTTTATTCCAAGCAAGTTTCAGCAACCTAACAATTGACTTCTGTTAACCTTTCATCCCATCCTGTTTTTTTTATTTATTTAATTGGATTTTATGTAATAGCTTTACATGTACACACATTTTGCTTAGTTCTGTCATTTCATATAAACGACAGGCCTAAGCATAAATATATTAGAAATCAATGAGAGTCTATAGCCATGCCTGTAGCTCTATGAGGCTGCACAGCAGAGTTTTGAACTATATGCTACTAAGGTCAGAGCTAACATGCTCATGATGACAATGCTAGCATGCTGATATTAAGCAAGATTGTTCACCATCTCAATTTAGCATGCTAACTAAGGCTGCAAACTAATGGTTAACTAAACTGTTAGCCGGTGAGAAGAGTCTTAGTTTGCCATGTTTCATTTATTGGTTAGTTGCAGAAAAAAGGGGGGAAAAAAGCCAAACACCTAAAATTCCTTTCTGGATCTGCACCTCAACGTTTGGACCAGGGGATTGTTGGAATATGCTCCTTTTTGTCTTGTAACACTGAACTCACTTTTGCACTGCTGTTAACTGTCCTGTAGCTGAAATTGGCCAATTATTAGACTGGGACACAGTCCCAGAGGCCAAAGAGGCTGGTTTATACTGTGCTGAAATAAATTAACCAAATGTTCAGTTTATTTACTGGTTGTTCTAACACATTGACGGTCATTATCGCTTTTGCCATTAGCGTTTAACAGGCAACTCGCTTTGCACCTCAAAAATATGTATTTAAATCTTTAAATTAGTGTGCTAAATGTGTGATGACTAGTCAACTAATAGCTTGAACTAATGACTAATAAAAACTTAAGTCGGGGGAAGTACTAACGCTAACACTTGCTAATAAGCACTAAACATAAAATACAGCTGAGGCTGATGAGAATGTCATTAGCTTTGCAAGCATCCTATCATAAACCAAAGCACCTGACAAAGTGAAATTTTTAATTTAAGATGGCAAAATAAAGTCAGGGGATGAGATGATTACAATCTGCCTGAGGGGGGCATGAATTTCTGTAGTAAATTAGAAGATAATCCATCCAACAGTTGTTGAAAACAACATGATGTTCAGAAGGTAATGATACACTGAAATAATTTTACTGAAAATGTTTCATATTGAAAGCCTCTCAACCATTTGAAATTGCTTTGCACCTCAGTATTTTCACAGATGCAAAATAAATCCATGTTTCATGCTGCACTTGTATTTCTGAGACTGTTGCTGACTTTGGTCGATGCTGGACAGTAATTACCGTGAGTTTATTCAAACCACTGGGAATTTCATTGTGGTGAAACCAGTAATCGTTTCATCCCTAGTGAAGTAGCTATGATTAATCGCTGTGAATCATGAATGTCTGTTCCAAATTCTGCGCCATTCCATCAAGTAGCTTGAATGATGAGATATTTTAACTTTGACCTGCACAGAGCACTGGAGGAAATGTTAGAATTTATCTTTCAGGGACCATGAATATGTGTACTAAATTTCATGGCAATCCATCCAAATATTGTCAAGATATTTCTCTCAAATTCAAAACTGTAAACCTGCTGGTGGCGCTAGAGGTAAAATCAAGAGGCTGACGAACAGTAGGACCGTGAATGTCTGTACAAAGTTTCAAGGCAATTAATACAGTATTTGATGATATTTCAGTCTGGAACAAAGCCGTAGACCGACCAACAGAATGACGTAGCAATCCATAGATCCATGTCACCATAATTAGTTTCTCACTCCTCATGCTGACTGTTAGCATGGCTGCTCTCTGTTTTGAGTACCTTCTTCATTAAGCCACTTTAATCATTTATGGCTTAGTCAGAAAGCTTCACTTATAACATATTTATAACATTATTAATTCAAGGTGAAAGGTGCGACATCCAAGCCAATAATTGCTAGAATTATGGTCTCCAGGAACAGCTGAAATTAAGCGCGCTGTCATTTATAAATCAATGAGCAAGTGCCTTTCAGAGATGTAACACAATGCTGGTGTGCAGACTCAGGGAATGATGAGATTATAGGACTACCTTTAGCAAGGGAAAATCTTCTGTAAAACACATTTTATTGGCGTAATTGAGGCCATCACGAGGAAAGTCTTGACTAAATGACACTGAGCTTAAGACAGCTTCAAATGTACCTGCACTCTTTGGTTATGCTTCTTTGCAATCTCGTAGCGGTAGTTAAGAAAAGCAAGGATTCCTGCAGGGCATATCTTGTAGGATCACATTTCCAACTCATTACAAGTAAGGTACTTTTTAGAGACAAGATGAACTGATTCTGCTGCAGTGGTATAAGATTACATCCAAAGACTAGCACATAGTGCACATAAGAATGAGCAAGAGAATAAATTCTGCCTTTCAGTTCTTAATGCTTCCCTTTGAAAATCAAAAAAAAAAAAAAAAAAAAATGTATCCAGCGATAATTAAAAGTTAGAAATATGTCAATGTAAATAAGTGTCTCACGTCTCTATCTAAACACACATCTTGTACTCGATTTCTATTAGGGGTGGCACAGTTCTCAAATGCACGATTCAATTTGATACTGCAACGGTGCTGCTGCAAAATAGTGTCAAGGGGGAACTTGTTTTAGTGGAACATTTCCATGTTGAGAGGCGAGCTCTGGCATCAAAATGAAAAGAAGGTAACATCTATTAGCTTGTTCATGTTTTTACGATTCACTAATTTGCCGTTTTCTGCGTGTAGTTTGCAGCCCTGAGGTTGTTGTTTCTCATGGATTTTGAAAACTTAGATACCAGATGCTGCGGTGCTGCTTGAAACAACTAGCCAGCGGCAGGCTTATACCTGCAGTGTGCATCCAGTGAGTCAGACTATCACTTTATTGACATTTATATTCACAGTGTCCTTGACCTTTGACCTCCAAATTCTAATAAGATCATCATCCAAATGGATGTTTGTACCAAATTTGAAGAAATTCCATCCAGGTGTTCATTCATGAGAATGGGACGGATGTGACGTCACAGTGACCTTTGACCACCAAAATCTATTCAGTTCACCTTTGAGTCCGTGTGGATGTTTGTGCCAAGTTTGAAGAAATTCTGTAAAGGTTTTGCTGAGGTATCACTTTGTCAAGAATGGGATGGACTGTCAGACGTATGTATGTACATATGGACAAACAGAACAACAGACAGACACCCCAACAACATAACGCCTCTAGCCACAGCTGTCGCCAGGGCAGAGACATCAAAAAATACAGTGAGAATCAATGATTCTTCCTTTGATTTCAACTGACAGTGAAAGCTAATATTAATCAATTCTCTATTTAATATTGAAACTGTGAAACTCTGATTTCTATCAATAAATTCCTGTCACTCATGTTCCCCTTGTGCAATAACCGCTATGAACTGGAGCACATCTTAACTGCATAAATGTTTTCATTTTCAAAGTAACAAACTTCACAAGTTTTCGAAAAAGCCCTCGAGCCAGTTCCTCAATTTACATGTAAGCAGCCACTCTCTCAGAGGAAATCTCACTATTACTGGCCCTACCACTGAGCCCAGTATATTTCTCCTCTCCTCCCAGTCTATCCTCACAGCTCATCAGTAGTCTTACAGAGAGTCGAGTCGCTGAACAAGAGATGAAGCTTGGCATGATGATTTTCCATTGCAAAGACCTCCAGAATAATTCATTGGGTCTCCAGTAGTCGCCTGAAGCAACAGATTAATCCTCTGTAGTCTTTGTCCTCTGCCACTGGCCCAGTCTGCCTGTGAACTGTGCATATATGAGCTGAACATCGCAGTAGCCATCAGTAGAAGAAACACTTTTAATCTGCTGAGCCTTTTTACACAAGACTGCTTTCAGCCATATCAGCGAATCATCTGACGGCATTTCCTTTCGCGCACTTCTCCTTTGTTTTCGCTCTGCCCCTCTGTAACCGCAGAATAACACAATTTACTCCAGCTGAGTTAACCAGAGACAGCTCAAAAGCCAATAATATACACAAGTTGTGGATTAGAAATTCACTTAGATGCTGCGTAATCAAATATGAAAACTGAAGCATTCAGTGGCATGAAGTGAAACAAAAAAAACGTTATCCTGTTTATCGGCAAACATACTGTATTTCAGAGTTTTGCCTTCTTCATAATAGAAACATAAAACACTGCATAAAGCACAGCAGATGTGTGAACAGAGGGGAGCCTGGGGGATGGAGACAACAGCATCAACATCTGTAAAATAACATGTAATCCAAGATATTTAATGAGTATCCAACATGACACACTGTACAGCTTTGCCAAGGTCTTGCATTATACTACATATGCATGCAGGTGTTATGTCCACCCCCTACAGAACACAACTTAAAAAGCCTTCAAATGACTACAGTAAAATCACACTCGAAAAAAGCCCTTCTCTCAATATCAGTATGAAGCTTGTTTAGACTTTGAAAATTGCATGTCAATAGTTCATGTCCATCATGCTGGACTGCAGTAAATTTAGAAGCCAAAGCTGTACCTTTCAGCAGGCATTCCCAAGTATCTAAAATTCAAAGCCAGAGAGATAGCATTTCTTAATTTGTTGTGTTGTACAAACAAATTGGGTGTCAAGGGGCGGCTGTGGCTCGGCAGGTAGAGCAGGTCAGCTCTTCTTGTCCACATGTGTCCTTGGGTAAGAGGAACACCTTGCATGGTGGCTACCCTGATAAATTTGTCTGTGAATGTGTGTTTGAATGAGAGGCAAATTGTAAAGTGATGTATGAAAGTAATATTCTATTTTCCTATCAATCTCCAGCAGTTTTGTGAGTAGATAATGAATGAATTTTCATTTTTAGTCAAACCATCCCTTTTAGAAAATTGTAAGGATTTGCTCATGTGTGATAGCAAATGAAGAGTCCTTGGGTTTTGGGCTGTTGGTTGGAAAAAAGAAGTAATTTGAAGACATCGCTATGGACTCTGGGACATTGTGATGAGCATTTTTCACAACATGATTAATAATGACAAGAATGAGCAGATTAATCAATAATGAAAATAATCGTTTGTTGCGTCCATGTGGTGTGTGATAAAAATAAATGCATAAAATGCAGAACTTTGATTTTTTTCAGGAATGCTTCAATTCACATGATGATTTCTGAACGAAGCAGAAAAAGGTAACAAATGAAATACTCTATTGGTATATGTATCACTTAAAGGATACTAGGGTAAATTACTGTGAAAAGATATAATGAGTATTTTTGTGTTGAGGGGACACATTGTTTGGCCACATCATGTAAATCAAACACTATCAGACACATTATCAGTCATTAACATACACACTCATTCACATGCTGACTAACCCACTCCCAGCATTCTCTGCAACTCTGACACAGATGACTGGAAGATGAAGGCTCAGTAAAGCAGCTTGGAAGCAGAAATTTCTCACCAAGATGAGTGTACCTGATGGCTTAGCCATGACAAGCTGTGTGCAGGGAGCCTCATGGATCTGCAGCCATGAGTGATGCGATGTGGTGGCTAATCATGTCTTCGCGATAAGAAAATAAAACGCTGTAGGCTGCAGGTGACATAGGAAAATATTTCCAGTCAGGCATGGAATTATTTGATGTGAGCAAACTACACCCCGGCCTGCACCCATATGCACAAACACATATATACACAAACACATAATCATTCATACTGTGTGCACTACTGTTGCATGGAGACTGTCATCTACATGCAAATCACCCTGCACACATTCCCATATAATGACAGTCACATGACAGTCACGTTTTCAAAATTTTAAAATATCTTAGTGCCTCAGGCTTTCCATACATCTCTCAGATTGATATACAGATGCAGAAATGTACAAGTTAATGGTTTTAGATACTAATGCTTAAAAGTAGGAAGCAAGAAGGAAAAAAAAAGAGTTGCTACTATCACTTAGAAACTGCTGATGGTGAGCCAGTACATAGGCTGTTACATTTCTAATATTAACACTTTAATATAAGCAGATAAGTGACTATGTCATTTACAGCCATATGTACATAATAGCAAGCATGTAAAACGCATTACAAATTAGTCATAATCCAAAGTAATCCAAGTTTTTGTGCACTTTCCTGATTCTGGATTTGAATGCTCAGACATTTATTACAAAAATTACACAATTATTCCACAAAACAATCATAAAAAATCCATGTCATTTGTCCCACTCAAACAGAAGTAACAAAACTTTTCTGCTCCCACTTAATCTGCCTCTCTTAGCACAAAATTTAGAAACATGTATCAAGGAATTATGGTCCCCGAGTCCCGCCGTCCAACATCAGCATCCTTGTGATCTTATGTCAGAATCACACCGAATACTGCAGACACCAGCAATGCTGAGGGTACTGCACTTCTGTTTAAATGCATACAGGATGAATGACTGACTGGAGGATTAAATGAAGTAAAGGAATAGCCGGTGCGAGTGGAACTAAGTGAGATTTTGCTAATTACATGGGTGCACTTAATAAATGGGTCTTGGGTCTGGTCATAAATAGAGACACAGACGTGGATTTAGTGACGCTGGCAAGAAGCCTGATAGAAGGCAGGGTGCCATGAAGGAGCAGGCTCTGACCACCGCTGTTTTCTTTCCATTATGGGGAATGACAAAGAGGGCACTAAGTGGAGGGATAGGTTTAGAAAGATTAAGTAAAGCAGTGATACATTGTGAAGGACCATTATCTAAACAGCATACAAAGACTATGCAATATAGTTATTTTGTGGTTTTCAGTACTTGGGAAAGTGAATTTCAGGGGAAATAAAAAATAGACGGTAAAATCAGAGCAGAAAAAAACATCATGTGCCAAATATGTATTTGTTGTTTCTTCCCCCAAGACTGTTCCACCAAATGATTGGCTACGACTACTGTGCTCTGATTGGCTGTAAGCATTAGTGTAGACTGGCAGGTGGGAGACGTTCTGCAAGTGGATGAGTGGATCAAATACAGAACTCTCATTCAGGAGACTGGGCTTTGTGGCCTGTGTGAAACTAAATGTCACTGTTAACTTTTTTTGAAGACTTAGTTGACTTATTTGGAGTTGACGGTCGCAGTTTGGCTCGCACAAAAACTGCTTGGGTAGCTTTAGGGAAGAAAACTAATTGGGTCTGTTTAGGAACAAAAAAAGTGGTAATCTTCAGTGACTGAGCTAACAGATTTAATTTGCTTGTTGACGTGGAAGCTGTGACTCAGGAAGGGGTAATCTACTAATCACAAGATCAATGGTTCAATCCCCGGCTCCTTAAGGCTGCATGCTGAAGTGTCCTTGGGCAAGATACTGAACTCCAAATTGCCCCTGATAGCCGCCATCAGCGTGTGAATGTGTGTGTGAATGGGTGAATGTGACATGTAGTTGTAAAGTGCTTTGAGTGGTCGATAGACTAGAAAAGCACTATATAATATACAGCTCAGTCCATTTACCATCTTCATGCACACAGCTGGCTCTTGAGCTTTTGTTTGAGGGTCACACACCAACACTCTGTATTACTATAATCTGTGTTCCATATATGGGAGGATTTTCATGTCAGACAGATGAAAAGGAAACGTCCATGACCACGATTTTATCTATATTCTTGAATCATATTAGGGGAAAAAAGAGGACGTAGACTTAAGCGTAGCTCGCTACACTGGAATTAAACCCTATAGCGAAACATATTTTTGGACCAGCTCTACTGCTTCTGACCTCACTGCCCTTATGTTTAATGGCGGCATCAGTTCAGGACATTCTGTTAGTGCTCTTTAGTCCATGTGTCCTGTGCAAAGAGACGATAATCCATCTAAGCCTGCATCCATATACATTAGCAAAAAGAAATAAAAGGATTGCACAGTCTGATGAATAAAGTGCATTTTCTCACATTCATTTAGCTTTGTGTCAGTACAACTGCAGCTACTGTAGTGTGATTTTAATTACAGCAAAGTCTTTTTTGCAATGTTTGACATTTTGCTGATCAAACAATGAATCAACTAACTGTGAATGAAAATAATCATTAGTCACAGTCCTAGTCTTTGTTTTCTTTTTCTTTTTTCCTGTTAAAAGAGTTGTTTGGGAGGATAAATTTTTCTTACTCAATCAAGGGTCTAAAGGACAAACGGTGTCACACACTGTACAAATTGTAAAGTCCTTGAGCCAAATCGTAATTGGTGATATTGGGGTATATAAATAAAATCTGACTTCAGCTGACTTATTTGTCCACCAACTTTATCTAGCATATACAATGCTGTAGATGGCAAATCTTTGACAAGAAACCTTTATTAAAATATTGTATTTACTCTGCTAAACCTTTATTGGCATTTCAGAAGTTATTGGACACTGGACGTAGCTGTGGAGAAATTTGTCTCTCATATTGTCACATTCACTGTATTAGTGAACACGGCCCCCCAGGACACCGTAATTAACCTCTTGTTTGAGATTCATAGTCAGCCCTACCTGGCTGGCGGTCTTTCAAAAGGTCTTTTGTATCAACCTATTAGAGGTCGAGGGGTCAGATTCCAGTGTTTGCTGAACTGTCTTGTTATTTGGTCTACATCAATGGCAACATGGTGGCCTTGCTCAGGGGTTGCAACTTAAGAAGGCTTAGTGAGATTTGTGTTTTGTTGAGCCTGTAGGTCTTTTAACAAGGCCGACATATAGGGTTGCAGTTCTTGTTATGCACTGCAAGGTCAGTAGACTAATTATACAGGAACTGTGGCATGAAATGATATGTCGGAAGAGTATTACAAGAAGTCTTTTTCACAAATCACCTTTTTTGTAGCTGCTGTTTTTTCTGTAAGATGAATTTTAAATTTCTGGTGTTTCTCTGCATTTAAAAAAGAAACATGACAATAGAGACGTAAGACAGTAAGAGGATTACAGAGACAAGTGAAGATTGTTTTCTAATTCGCATTACAACCATACTGCAAGGCACTGAATTAATAGTGCAAGCAGCACAGAACAAAGCACAGACAGCTAATAATAATATTCAACACATCCCCTTTTATATAACTCATTGTACTCGTGGAAGATATGAATGAATTGTTGAACTTTGCTATCGAAATTGTCATGATTCTCCCATGGACTTGAATGTGGTCTTAGAGACAGTGAAACAAGGTTTGTGCTTAAATTACTCCTGAAACAGAGAAAATATGACCCCAAAATTAGCTTATTAAATACAAGAGTGCTCCTGATAGAAAAGGTTTTCTCCTGCCGTGGGGTGTTGCGTCTATATGGAGTCACGCTGTGACCTACAGCTTCAACCTTCTTACTCACACACAGCTCGGGCCGTCTGCTACACACGCACACACACACACACACACAAGTATGCGACCATGTTTTAATCCAAGTCCTCAAAGCGAGAACTTTAATACAAGTGAAAAAAATAAATTAAAGAAAAGCATTTCTCTCTGGGTAACAGTAATTGAGGTAGAACTGTCACACCTATGGCCCAAGAGCTACAAACAGCCACTAAAGGATCACAGCCCACATCTCTAGGCACTTGTCAGATGTAAGTAATGGGTTTTGTAATATGTGATTAACCCAAGGTTCAAGAATGTATTCAGATTTAATCATGGCTCATTCTGCGGTGCATGAAAGAGAGCAGTGAGCTTCAATTCCACCTCAAAAGGCAGAATTACAGAATTCATTCTTCCATGCCGAGGCTGAGGATACAGTTTGTGTTACTGTGCAGGAGTCAGTCGAGCAGAAAGGACTTTCACTACAACAAATGAGAAAAATGAGATGTGAGAATCATTGTGTTAGTTGGCCACACAGTGCTTTCGCTGTGATGGAAGGAAAGGCATACTGAGATGGAAGCAAAGATGGGTGACTTGGCTTTCTTAACACAAAGCAGGGAAAATGCACCGTGTCTGGGCAGGTATTTGTATTTTCAAGGCCTTCAACTGTAATGTTTTCTGTAATAGCGAGGACCACAAAATCACCCCGAATTGCATGTATAAGATGTGATGAATCACACAAGCACACAATAGGATATACTATACAACTATGTGTTCTCACAGATGAGAGGTCAGTGTGATCTTACTGTGGAAATCTGCTGCACATACAGGCATTTTATCATAAATGTCAGACCTAATGAGGTCTGATAATGACCCAAAGTACACCATTTAGCCAGAAAATCAAACATGTAACAAAGCAATCACAACAAATGGAATAACTAGAGCAAAAAATTGGTGCAATAATTCATGATGAATCCCCTGTTAAAAAAAAAAAGTCTATATCCACACAATTTGTATAATGTGTTTGCAAATAAAAGCATGATTAAGTTCACCGAGGCTCACAGCTCTCACACGGTTGCTCTTTTTCAGTTTCAAACAGGCATAAAGTAAATTAATATGAGGACATGGTTTTAAATACATGAAAAGTGGCGGACAGTTTTTGGACATCATGTAAAGCTTTGTTGTGGCTCTGACTCTGGGATGAAAACTCACCTCCCTTCATGTTGATAATTCATGACAGTAGTAGGGGTGGGAAGCTCTTGGCACCGATCGATTCAATACAGATTCTGAGGGCTATGATGTGATTAGAAAACGATAATTAACGCATCAAAATTTTAAATTTCTATTTATTTTTTCTCATTATGTGACTACTTGCTACTTTTAAAACATAGTGTATCTGTAATGATCCATAATTACTATAGTTAGAGACAACATACATACAGTGGGGCTCTTCTCCTTCAAATTAACAGAACCCAAATACTTGCAAACGTTAACTTTTAAGTCAGGGGGTGCAGCAGATTGTTGTTCATACTCAGCTAGCCACACCACAACTCAGTAAGTTGGCGAGTTTAGATCATAAACAGGTTACACACCTTTACATCCCTGACATTTCACCATCCAATTAGTTCAGCTGTGAGGAACATACAGTCTGGTCTTACAAAAGAGAATTGGGTTTTAAATTTCCAATTACGGACTTTTCTTTATCGATTCACAATCTTTCAAGAGAGAGTCATGATGCATCTAACAATCAATTTTGTCCCCCACCGCTAATCAATAACTAGTCTTCCAATACAGACAATCAGAGATCTCGCCGCCTTCTGCAAGGTAGCTGCTAGAACGGCCACTAACAAACTTGCCAGAAAAGATTCTCTGTCCCAATTCTACTCGGTATCAAGCACACAATCTCACTGCTCCGATATGAAGGCCACCCTAAAGACTTTGGTTTGGTTTAACAATGGAGTTTTTTTTAAACTTTCTAATTGTTTACACAGTTTTAGCAATGAAAGTTGGGAGCGCTTTCAGTCTCTGTTGAGCAAAGCATCCAGAGACTGACTTGTAAGTCCATGTCAGCTGTGACACAATAGTTTTTATTTTATCTTATTCACATAAGATAGTATTTACTGTAATGTACCTCAGACATACTTTGAAATGTCCTTAGAACTATACATAGAAGTAGAGATGTAAAATTTGTTGTTCAATTGTTTTTCAAAGAGATGCTAAGAAAAAAAAAATCCTCTCTTCCTCATCACGTTCTTTGTTTTGAAGTACTGATCACGTTTGATGCGTAAACAACAATGCAACCTGTGCAAGAAAGCAATAATTCTTGCATAAGAAAACATGGAATTATATGAAATTATGTGTCTCTCCTTTCTCTCAGTTGAGCCGGCATCCACAAAGGAGAACAACTGTCTGAATGCTGCCAAGGCCTGTAACCTGAATGACACATGTAAGAAATACCGCTCAGCTTACATCAACCCCTGCACCAGCAGGGTGTCTGCCTCTGAGGTCTGCAACAAGCGCAAATGCCACAAGGCCCTGCGTCAGTTCTTTGACAAGGTAATTAAGCATGCTAATTTTCAGAGCTATTTGCAGCTTTTTGTGTGCAATTGATTTTGTAGTTGCTGTTCAAACCAATGTCGAACCCAGGTGCCAAATGTCAAAGGAAAAATGCTATTATAAGAGCGATATCACTGACTATGAATCCAACCACCTGGTAAAATTCCCCTGAAAGCTACTATTCATGATGGGAGGCCGTCATAGTGAATCTGAAGTCTCTATGATCACATTCTGTCATTATTTAAGTCCATTTATAACCTGGGTAAGGTAAGATTTTCAACTACTCTAGTGGAAGCTGAAAACGTTTTCTTTTGATGGCAAGTTTTGCAGATATCAATGCACACCTGGGAGGAAGTGCAAGTTTTTTCCCCTTCAGGCTGCAACACCACCTGCATAATCCCGTTCCTTTTTCCGTTTTTATTTCCAAAAATAAAGGTTCCAACTAAATACAGCTATGGGATGCTGTTTTGCTCCTGTCCAGCGGGGGATCAGACAGCATGTGCAGAGCGCCGACGACAAACAATTGTACCTGTCTGCTCCTATGAGGATAAAGACACACCAAACTGTCTGTCTCTTCAGAACACATGCAAGACCAACTACATCTGCAGGTAAGACTCCACAGAGAGGGATTCTTAGTATATTTCATCTTTTTTTTCCCCCAAAAAAATGTAGTCTGGCGAAAACAAAATTTCACATCTGTCTTCAGACGTTAAAATACATGTGTAACAATAACTTTGACTCCTCTTATGTCTATGCATTGAAAAAAATATTATGATTTCTAGGAGGCACCTGCAGAGAGAGCACTTCAGTGGAAATCCAGATGGTCTATTTTAAGAGAAGATAACCAGTGTTTTAAAGCTGGAAACTGGTGATTCATAATGTATATTGACAGAAATTGCCAGTCTCCTCTTTAAAAGGAGCTACTAACTGCAAAGTATAGTGCGCACAGGTTATGGTATATTGTATAGGTTGTAAAAAAAAAAAAAAAAAAAGAGAGAGAGAGAGAGAAACTGTTTTTCATTCACTTATGGAGTTTGGCGATGACACTTCTAAACTCGATTTCACATCTACTTTCTTTTCTGCAAAGCAGCAAAGGCGTTTTTTTTTTTTTTATGCCAGTTAGTCTGTTATTGAACCAGTGCTTATTAATGTGACAAAGGACTAAACCTACTATGAGCTCGATATCTAATAACAGCATCAGAAAATTAGCATCTGTAATTTGTGTTTCTATTGTTTTTAGGTCAAGGCTGGCAGACTTCATAAGCAACTGTCAGCCGGAAGCTCGCTCCATATCCGGCTGTCTGAGGGAGAACTATGCCGACTGTCTGCTGTCTTACTCGGGTCTCATTGGTAAGTAATTCTGAAGCATTTTAAAATTGGCTTCAGAAGTCGCCAGATTAATTAAGAAAATGTTCTAATAGAGGAAGCTCACAGGCAATGAATATAATCAAATTCATGGCAGCTTTCCAAATCATAGATATTATTTGACAGACAATCTTTGAGCCATCTAATTTGTTTGTATTGTTTTCTAATCTTGATATTCCTTTATTAGCAGTGTGAAGCTTTCTCAGCTTGATTAGAACTGATGTATAAAGCCTTAATCAGATTCAGTTTCTCCTAAACCAGAAGATAACGGAAACCCATTTAAAGTGTGGGAAGATGACCCTTCTAAAATAGCCAGCACAGAATAAAAGCCAGTTCTTTAAAGCTGACCACAATGTGGTCACCGTCCAGCCATGGCCTTCTTAGTTTACAAAGCTGGGAATGGATAATTCACTTGTCCATACTGCTAATCTTGTTAAATCTACTACAAAGAGTTTTTAACAGGTTATGAAACAGTCTCAGTTTAATACTGATGTCTCTATATAACCATAATCAGAAGATTGTCATACAGTTATTCTTCATGCCTGCCACCGAGTCAAATTCTCCTTTAAATCAGATGAAACTAGCCTCTTATACTGATCTAGATCTGTGTATCGTTACACCCCTAATGACAACGCTTTTTCATTTACAAATGTTAATTTGCAAGTAACTTGTTTGCAGTCTTAATGATTTCTCCAAAGAGATTAAGGGCCATGTCAACAAGACAGCCAGACAGCTGAGATCACAGTCCAATAAATGGAAAATCTGTGGGGCGTACATGACATCACAGGTCATACATCATAGCACTGTGCAGAAATAGTACTTTGTTTCCTTTTGTTCAGTCTTTCTTCCATCAGCAGGCTTCATTATGTAGAGAGGAAAAATGATGTCCCACTGAGTTTTAGTAATGAGATTTAAACGCAGGGCAACAGTGACCAATTGCAAACTCAACAGGCAGACATATTAATCTACACCATTCATATTCTACTTCGCACAGGTTACTCCCTCTAATGGGCCCCCCCTGGCTTAACCACTCATCTCTGTCTAAGCGCACAGAAATTTGCATGTACTTGCACAGTTAGTTAGTATGAGCCTACTCAACCCCATGGCTCCCTCTAAAAAGGGAACACTTTTATTCAGTTACATCAACATGGCAAAGGAGCCAAAAATGGCTTCCTTTTACAGTCTGCTGATGAAATTCAATGTGCCTGCCCCTGCTTGATCGCCACTTTTGACTCTCAATAGGTGGTAAGCAACTGCAGCCCTAGCAAACACTTTTAGCTTCGCTCTCCAGAGCTGCAGTTTTCCACCTCTGTTGACTTCAGCAGTTCTTTGAATAATGTGCACGTTGTTGAACCTGTAAGACACCAGCGGCCATGACACATAATCTCTCACAAGCCAGTAAGACTAATAATCGTGATGCAGCACGTCCTACTAAACGTCATTGTTTTTTTAAATTCAAAGCTTCTGTTGAGGTTTTTGAATGAAACTTTGACTGTCTGTTGTCATATTTTATGACATCATCACAAGGGCTTAGCAATATGGCTCGCCCACTTGCCCAGGGCAAGTAAAATGCCATTTCAGGCAAGTAAATCTGTCGACTCACTTGCCCAAATGGCAAGTGTTAAAGGGACAGTTCACACAAAAATGATAAATCAGTCATTATCTACTCAAGCTCATGCCAACTGAAGGTCGAATTTAGTTTTTTTTGTCCACAAAACACAGCTGGAGTTTCACAGGAGAACAGTGTCGCAGAATCTTCCAAACAATGTAAGTGGTGACCAGTTTTCAAACTTAAAAAAAACAACAGAATATAAATATAAAATGCCTCCATACTGCTCGTCTGGTGTAATCCTAGTCTCCTGAAGCCCTGAAATGGCAAGTTGCCTAAAAAAATGTTATTTACACCATGTTTTTAGCCTGAATCTTCGGATGCACACTGTCTGAACTGTGTGCTGTGATGGTGTGAAGGACTTTACACTGCAGCACCCAAGCACAAGTTATTAGCATTATCAACATGCTGAACATGTTTCCACTAGTAGTCACTTAAAATTAATTTTGTAAATGTTTCTTCATCACCACCCTGTTAAAAGTAATTTCTCCTCTTAATGAAACATTACACCCTGAGTCCTCTAACGTTATTATTTGTCCATTTTCTGTTAACTTTAATGACCGTGTATAAGTAAGGAAATGGCTTCAACTAACATTTCAGTATGTAAATCAGTTTAATTATTTTCCTTCACCCACACTGAAGCGAAAATACATTTGCCAGTGATTATCTCAACTGCATATTACTCAAATGATAAAATAAATCCATGTCATGGCCAGTTTAATTTTTAAGTTTTAGTGTTTTAGTAAAAAATACTGATTCCCTGGCTCAGGGAAAGGGTTGACACAGTGATTAAATTAATATGCGTTACAGCAATCCTTTTAAATATAAGGTCCAGTAATTTTCTGACCAGCCATCTGATAAATAGTGACCATCAAATAGGTTTGAAATAATATAAATTTTAAAATGTGCCACTATCATTCTTATTCATTTGTTTTTGAAAAGCTAAACATCAACAAATATGAACTGGAGCATAATATTTCATTGGATAAAAATACTGTGCACTTTGGAAATGATTACCTCTATCTTTTTTTAAATAAATGTTGCCTTTTTGACTTCACAGTGCTTTGTAATCATTGGAAATGTTTGGATCTCATAAGTCTGGCACAATACTTTGAACTACTCGACACAGCCCTATGGGTTATAACTGCAATGCAAGTCGACGCAAGTCTTGTCGAAGGCTTCCTTTATAATGTTGAAAAAGCTCATCCTCATTGGCTGACTTGAACATAGACAGTTCTGTCAGTGTAAAGAGCTTCAAAACTGAGTAACTGAACCAAAAGTGTCCAACTATGATGGTGGGACTACAGTTACAGTGACTAACAATACTTTTCTTCTCTGCTGCAGGTACGGTGATGACACCCAATTATGTGCGATCGCTTGGTATTAGCCTGTCACCGTGGTGCGACTGCAGCAGCAGCGGGAACAGCAAGCCAGACTGTGATAGATTTGCTGAGTTTTTCACCAACAATCGATGCCTGCGTGAGTTCACACACTTGGCCATCCTGCAGAAATACATTTCCTTTCCAGCCTTGCTCTGTTCTTCACTGCATGAGGTCAGATTGACGAGTTGTATTGTCTTCAGTGACTTGAAACAGTAATATGTGATGGTAGAGCATGTGTTCTCCCTTTCTTGTATAAGCAACAATCTCTTGAGCATTTATTTTTTCTTTTTTCATTCAACAGGGAGTATGAGTGGCATTTCCACATTCAAACTCCAAAATAGAGAAATTTAAATTGAAATACAATGTCCTAAATTGCCTTGACAAACAATTTTTCACTGATTGACTAGATAAATACAAAAAGCAGTTTTTGCCCACATTCTGTTCTGCTTGTGGAAAGCATCTTAGATTAAATGTCAAATTAATGATGAGAAAATTACATTCCATAAATTATTTTTGAAGTTTTCTTATTTTCGGCAGTTCTGAAGTTCATTTCTGTGCGGCTTTGTGAATCATAGCTATTACAGGCAGACGCTGCTTTTAAAAAGGCTCTTGAGAAAGGTCAAGTCATTTCTTCTCCTGCCCAATTATCTAAAGTATCCATTATGAGCAGCTTTTAGTTGGACATGAACAAAATGTTTTGGGCCATGCCACTTGCACTCATTTACAAGGCAAAGACAGAGGACATCTGCTAACTTGTTAGATGTTCAGACTATATTTTTTAAAGCGGGGCTCAGAGGGCAGAGGGTGGATAATGCATATTACATGTAATTATTCTACAGCTGAATTGAAGTCATGACACTGGATGCATATTTTCTCATATCTGTACAATATTTTCTTACTTCATCTACTTTTTCCTGTCATATTACATTTAAGTGGATATTGTCTAGTAAAACATAGACATTCTGCATATCAACTAAATCAAGAATGCCACTAACTAACTATATTCTTGCAGGCAATGCCATACAAGCATTTGGCAACGGCACCGATGTTGGAGTTTGGCAACCCCAACCCCCAATTCAGCCTACTATCCTGGAGCCAAGCATCACTCGGAGGGGTAAAGACCGAACCAATAACGCACTGGATGCACTGACGGACATGACCAAACTGGATCTGGATGGTGACTCAGTATATCAAATCTGCGGGACCTTGCAGGTGAGTTTCTTCACCTGGACACAGGCTGCATTCGGCGTGGATGATATGGCAGTAGCTAACATGCAAAGGTAGAACTTTGTCCACGTGTAGAGATTTATTCTCAGTTGATCTCACAAATCCAACAACCTCACAAAGTAACGTGATTTGGAGACTGCTTACCACAATCTCACATGATGAGAGAGACAGCTGGTGGCAGTAATGCACCTAAGCTGGTTTGCACACCACTTCAGAAGAAGAGAATGAGGAGAAAGCATGAAGGAGATATAAATAATTATATAATGATATGATATAAAATTAGACACACTGTGATTTTGGCCACATCACCCACCCCTGGGCTGCATCTTTTGCTCTGATGTATGACGGTGACGTTAAATTTCAGAACAAAGAAACTGCATGTCATAAAAAATTACAAAAGGAGAGCAAGAAGTGGAGATGAAGTCACTGCATATTTGATCATATTAAAAAGTCATCAGCTAAATGCCTCTGAAATCCAAGAGCAGGGTTGAAAAAACAAATTTATCTAGCTGCATTTATTATTACTATTTTGCTCCATTATGGCTTAAAATACCTTAAGAAAAACACAAACTAATCTAAAGAAACAATCAACATTCTGGTTCCACCACATAGTAAACATTCATATAAACTTCTCAGTGTTATAAATCTCCAAATAATGGAGCTAGCTAACTTAATTTCGACTTAAATGTTTGACTGTCAGCCAGCTTAAACCTTCACTGATCTCATTAAGGGAGAAACTTTATTGGTACTCTATTGGAATTCCTTGTTGAAGCAAAGGGCACTACTGCATTGCAAGGCAATTAGTTTCAATTTTCATTATAACTACTTATCTAGTGGCCGTGCCTGTTGTCTACACTCAAAAATACTTCTACCAAGCTATTTCTAAGGGAAAATAAAAGGACCAACATGAAATTCCTGCCACACAACAACAAATGTTTTGATAAATTTCTAAGCTTTTTGCCCTTTGAAGGCATCAGAACCCTCTCAAAACTTCTGAAAGACAGTTTCTGACTCCAAATTGAGACCCAAACATCAGGTTAGAGATCTATTCAGAGCTCCTGTCTGAGTGTCAGGCGGCTGGCTCTGTCACCTTGATGGATCAGGGATGGTTTTATGATGGCATGCTCAGAATCCCCCCTCCTGGGCAGAAAGATGAGACGTCAGTGTGGAGTCAGAGTTTCCAAAGCTGTCATGTCAAAGCTAATTGGTTGCCACAGTAACATCAGAAATGGCCTACAGGGGTAGTGTGTCTGCGGCTGAGTGTGTAGGTCTGTGTGTGTGCAGGGACACAGTATCATTGTAAGGATGTACCAAGTTTTTTGTCGACCAGATTGAAGTTTGATTACTTCAATTCCTCCTATCTTTATAACAACTATATCTGCTCATGGTTAAATGATAAAAATACAAATGCTGATAGAGAGCTGCTGAAATGAGTCATAAAACCCAGAAATGAGTTTTAGTCTTAACACAAGCTCAAGAGATTTTCATGTTTTATTCTACAACATAAAATAAAAAGTTATAAATGTCGAAGCTTTTGTGACTTAAAGTTTGGTTGCTAAGAAGCAGCTAAATGAGACTACATCACTGTGAACACTAGCCACTTCATGGCGGTGATGCTAGAGTCATGCAACCGTGATATAGTTTGTTCATAGCCTAACGTTAGCTTTTTACTTCTGGTGATTGCATTTATGCTTCAGAAATCATAAAAGCGTTTTTTGTTTGTGAGGATTGAGTATAAGTATGTATAAGTATGAACTTTTGTTTGCCACAGAGCTTTTTTTTTCTGCGCTAATCAAAAATCCAATGGAAAAATCACGTTTGCTTTTTGGTGAGGGAATCAGTGTGATGATAACTTCCAGGCCTTCAAAAATGCATCATCCCTGCAGCATTTTATTACCAGCATGGGACAAACTTTAATCGACATCCCTCCACCTCCTGCACTTTCACAGAACATTTCTGCTGATTCTCAATCACTACAAATAAGCTGCATTCAAGCATAGTTACAAGTAAACTAATTGCATAGTTGCTGTCAACAATTCAAGCTTTACAAAATAAAGTTGATTTTTGACCTTGGAAACCAGACTTTACCAAAATAATCTCATCACAAAGTCAATTTAGTCGCTGTACTGGATCTCCTGATCATATTACATGATCTAAGCAGATGAAGTTTGCATTGTTTGCATCAAAGTCCAATGTGTTGGTCAGTTTGCTCTCAACTGCTAAGAGAGAAACACATTTGAAGGGTTTCTGTGAAAAGTGATCCTCACCCAAAACCGTCCTGTTTTGCCAAGTTCATATACTTTTCATTATTGATATTTTCCTGCCTGACATCAGCGGATGGACTCACTTGAAGAGGTGGTGGGAGGTGACGGTACCACTTCCTGCTTCTGCTTTACAGTACTGATAGTCTATTGATCATTTTGGGATTGTGTAACCTCAGATCAGATGGGCTGTTCCAACATCAAGTGGGCGTCCACGGTTTTGTGCAAACTCCTGCACACCTACCTCCAATGTCTATACTTGGGTCAAGAATAATTATCTTCACAAAACTTGGATTTTAAGCCAACAACTGAAAAGTCCTTCAAATGCTCTGAAAAATTGAAATTTTAACACAGACTGTGTGATAAAATTGAAAGTTCCAAACTGATATTAAAATGACCTTATGGGCAGCACTGTTATATCAGTCTGTCACAGTTTTTGTTCGCAGATGTAACTCATTTAATTCAACATGTGTCTAATATGCATGAGCACACGCACAAAAAGACCTCATCTGCAAAAACATCCAGTGCGACTTCAAAATGTGCCACCAGAAACATTCATAGCAGACACTGATAATGACATGCAAATGGATAATATTTTTTGATCTCTCAAATGCATTTGTAGAAAATCAATTCAGTGTGGCCAGTTTTGACATTTAACATCATAAATTGAATTTTTGGCTTAAATCTGCTGAAATGTGGTTATGGATACTCCAGCTCCTCTGGAACTTTTTGGCTTAACCAACACACTTCTCTGCTATTGTCCTCAGATAAATACCATGAGGCTATATTTTTAAATGAGATGATATCAGATACTTTAAGCGAGACAATCTATCATATTGGCTTTTAATAGCGATAATATGATTTATCACCAGTGAAAACATCCTCCAAGAGGAAAGACCTCCTATAGAGCAATTAATCATTCTTCTCCAGAATCCGGGTTCATAGGAGTCTTCTACTTAAGAACCAACACATGGAGTGTTTATTATGTTCCCAAACCACTACAGAGTCACTTTATCATTTTCTGTGCTCCATCTCTGTATCTGTGAGTGTGTGTTTGTTTGTATGTGTGTGTGTGTGTGTGTGTGCAAATGTTTGTGGGTATTTTTATGTGTGGCTGAAAAGGTTTGCAGCAGTCAGAGAAAAGTTTTTATGTATTAAACTGTCATAACCTTGAGCTGCCACAAACAGGCACACACACACACACACACATCTTGCTTGAGGATGATGATTATACAAAGAGGTCCGTGTAGGTCTAAACTATGAGAACTGGTCAGCACTGAAAGCGTTATCATACATCTTATTGTTGTGTGTAATTTGCTGTACAACTGTGGCAGTGGGCGTTTGGTTTGATGCAGTTAATGATTTTGCTTGACCTTGTTTTACTGTAAAACTGTGCCCTCCCTTTAGCCATAATTGTGCTTCCAGGCCAAGACGGTTTCTTCATTTGACTATACAGAGGCTGTCTAATGAATAATAATATCCAAGAAGCAGTCTGCTGTATATTTCAAAGAATTTTTCCGGCACCATCAGCCAGTCTGTGATCTTGAAAGACGGGCAAACACATTCAAGAATGACAAAAAAGTTAATGCTTCTCTGCTTCTTCCTTCCAGGCCCAAAAACTGGTGTCAAATCAAACAGTGGATACTGCTCTGTGTGTGGTAAGAAAGGATTTATTTTGTGCATTAATCTATTCAACGTTCCTATTAGAGCCTGAACAATAGTGGATTTGGAGGCAGATAAAGATATGATATATTATAAAAATATCAACTATTTTAACAGATCTAGAAAAATTGATTGGCCCACTAGAACCCATACAGTCTATGGTGTGGGGAAGTCAAGCACGGTGGATTTAACGGAGTTGGCAGTTCACTTTGCAATGCAATCTAAACGTTTAAAAGTATGGCTAAACAGAAGTCAGCAGAAGGATTATTTCAGGAGCGCTTTCATTCAAATGATGGGTAGAGAATGACGTAGACTCTCCATCCACACGTATCTGATGTTTTCGTATGTTGCTGTTTTTAGTCTCTCTTCAGTGCAGTGCAAGCTTCAATGGACATCTAATGTACATGCTTCATGTGCATGATTCAGGACATTCATTTGTTGTCTATTGCCAAGTCTCTTTCAACTGGACTTTATTATATTTTGTTTTTAAATTGCTAAAACTTTTCGAGCTCAGCTGTGAGTCAAAGCTTTTTTCCTCCCCAGCATTTCAACTGAGGTTTTCAATGCACAATGTGAAAATGTGCATAAAAACAGGTGGATGTAAATGCACTTACAAATGCTGTATTAAGTGACATTATTGACCTTGCCATTGTAAAGGATCTTAATAAAATATGGCCGCAAAGTAATCACAGAGGAATATTTCAAAAAATGTTGTAGTGACACCAGATGAAACATATCAGGAAATTTCAGATTCACTGTGAACTTAATGTAACACTAACACTATGGTCTTTTCCCTCAAAACCAGCAACTGGATGAGTCCAGTGGCTCAAATGCCATTGCTAGAAGCTCAGCAGCTGAACCCGCCTGCTTACACCCCTGCAGTATGCTCCTCGTTCTCGCCTTCGCTTTAACACCAGTAGTATCACCACCTGAGGATTTCCGGCTCTTGTAGGTTCTGTGGACTATGGATGGACTCAAGTCATTTTAATTTAGACATTTACCAAAGTGTGACACCTGCATTTTTCTGGGAACGGCACAGGACGAGCGCTGAAATCAGACAACGGTGGAATAGATCCGATTTCATGTTGACTGCGTTGAAAAAGGACCCGCTGAAGCTTCCATGCCTCATGGGGACAATTTGGTGACTTCGAGAATCAGATTCACGTTTGGGAATGCTCATGCTTTGGATTTAAACCCTGCGATCTGATAACCATGTGAATCAATTCACTTCTTTGGAATGTGTGCGATCTGTGCACGTTTGACTGAACGGACTGCCGCTGTGCTGAAGAGCGCTTTGAGGATAAAGATCATTCTCTGTGTAACTGTGCTTTGATTTGTCCTGCCAATAAACGTGCTTTAGTTCAACAAAAGGAAAACTAAGTGTTGATCTACAATATGTCACAATGGACTAACTAACACATTTCATATACACACTGTATATGTACATTTTCATCATTTAAAAGCCTATAACGTTTTGTCAGAGTATCCTCAAAGGACAAAGACATATCAGACAGAAGAAAGCAACAATTTTCTCTCCTACATGTTCAATACTAGGTATAGATCGGTTTTGTAGAATTATTTGATTGTTATGGTGGTTTGTGGTTTTATCACATTGCCTCTAAAAGAACATTTTGTACATATGATACATAAAGTGTATTACAGTATGCTGCCGTTAGCTTGTAACATATTGTCTGTAATGTTTTTGAGAGTCTATGTTAGTATCTGAAGACTGAGGCCTCTCAGTGTTTTCCGGTGTAGTTATGATTTATTGCTCAAATGTGACAGGGTATGGTTCTTTACTCATGTGGTTACAGATATGACTTTACTGTGTGATTATATTTTGATGGCAAAGTGCATAATGTTATCTTAAACAGTATTTTTCTTGAGGAATATCAAACTATCTGTAACAGCAACAAGAACATAAAGGATTTACAAAAAGTGTCTTTAATGGCTAAAACAAAGTAATGTTATTCTTCTGTTCTACTGAAAGTAAATATGTTTTGATGGCTGCCCCTATTTGATTTGATTTTTTTCATATGATTTTAGCATTGGTAGAGAAGAAAAGCTTTGATAAATAAAGAATGTGTACATAACCACGAGCAGAGCAAATGCCAAAAGACAAAAAGCCAGTAGACATTAATTGCTAGCAAGTAGCAATTACTGCTGATGCAAATGGAGGAAAAGACAAAAACACTTACATTGTTATTATATAGTTAATGACACACTAATCATTAAAAGACATTAAAAGAATGTACAACATAATATTAATGAACGCTTTAAACTTGTTTTTACGCGTCCTTGCCCTTTTAAAAAATGTAAAATGTGTCTGTTAAAATCACTTCCTGTTGACATCTAAACTAAAGCCTGTAATGATGCACATCTCTATAGTGGGGATGCACAATATTTTTTCCACTTAATTGCAGAGAACATCAGGCCCCGAAGTAGAATTAAGATATTACTGTGTCTGCTCTTTCCATGATGGCCTGCTGGCAGACGCAGACATAAAATACAATGCCTTCTCAAAATGTACACATTCACTGGGGAAAATCCAATCATAGCTGTAGTATTAATAGCTTGCTGGTGGAGCTGGGATGAGGGCTCTTAAGACTGGCAATTAAATTTTTAGTGTTGAAAGAATGAATGCGGCTCCTACTCGCAGGACTGACTCTGAGCAAGCATCGCAAATCGTAACTTTGCTGTCTGTCTGAGACACTTAAACTCACGTAGCATGCGCATAATTAAAGCGTCATCTTAAAGGCTTGTAACAGCAGCAGAAATTCTTGTTTTTTTATCATAAAGCCTTCATAGGCTGATATGGACGCTGTGCTAATTAGGGTGGGGTCATTTGTAATGTAACATTCTGGTGAGTAACACAGGACGACAAGAGGCTCTCCGCATCTTCAATCATTCAATGACACACCTGTGTTTGAACACCAGTAGGAATCATGGGAAATGTGGACTGCACTGTTTGCTGTGTTTGCGAGGTAGCTAACATAGCTAGCTTTAGCTCATCAGTAATGCAGCAGATGTAAAGGTAAATGCGGAGTCTTGTTTTGATCTACTCCCATCTGCCCTCTTAAAGTTACTGCATTACGGTTTGAATATGAAGTCAACATGTCCTGTATTGATTTCAAATTAAAAGCCCTCTAGTGTTTCAACAGACAGAGGGTTGTAGTTTGTTCCACTCGGGAATGGCTTAGTCACACGAGACACCTGGGGGTAAAATTCAGTAATTACCAGTTCTGTCTGGGATTTGTCTCAATATCAAAACAGCTTGAAATGTTTATATCAGTCCAACCTCTAGTGTTGATATTATTGAGCATCCCTGCTATATAGGTTGTGTATCAGATTTGTTGATTTGAACAGGTCAGAAAGAGGTTTTGGTAAATCCCGTACAAGCAGACATGAAAAACGTTTTAAAGTTTTGGTTACCTGTTCAGTGTTTGCCAAGCAGCTGTAATAAAAATGATGAATAGGTGACTCACGCTGGTTTCTACAATCAGCAGCGAATTTTACATCCTGTTTTTGTCTCATATCCAATTCCTTTTCCTCCAGTGTTAGTTCGTCTGTCCTTTTAGCAGCTGGGAGGGACTTCTGTAAAGCAGGATTAAAGATAGCACCTGGCAGACAGACAGCCATTGTCAGTCAGATCACATCAGTCCCGGTGCGGAGTGACACAGGCGGACAAGGACGCAGCCTACAGAGGACAGACAGTGGACAGGAGGGGGACAAGTCTCGCCAAGAATATGGCCCACCTGTTTTTGGCACAGTGATGGAATACTTGACCTAGAGAGAGAGCCTGAGATTTATTGGACTTGTCACAGATCGGAAAAGAGCTAAAATATCCTCCTCATGTTATGCATGAGATGGAAATGACAACTGTCCATTCTAACTGATTAAGAGGGAATATAGTGATTGGACAGACACACATTTTACTTCTAACTAGGGCTGTTAGTTTTGGTTCGTTTTTTCTTTCACACTCATTAACATTAGTTCATTTTTAAGACAACAATGCAAAATGACGTGAAATAAAAGAGGCACCTATTGTCCCCATGTCTCCAACGCTTGAGGCAGCTCCTGGTTGTCAAACAAGCATGTCTGTTCTAGCTAGCTTGACTTTTAGCTCATCGTTCTGTTGTTCGCAGTCATTCGGCACATCAACCGGGTAACGGCTGGCACGCATCACACTTCCTCCATGTGGCTACCACAACGTGACCTTTAACTGCTTGCATTCTCGGTCATGGCATTTCGGTGTTTGTTTTTAATGTGGTACAGCACAGTGCTAAACCGAGGGGTAGCATCACACAATTTACATTCTAGTTTGTTGTCTGGAGAAAACGTTCCCACACCGAGGTTCATTTTTTACTCGGTGACTGCTAGCGAGCAAAGCCTGCATGTTTATATGCAAATTAGCCAAGAGAACAACATGCATAACCAGTCAAGAACATTCTGGTTGACATCCCTAATTTTAACAAATCCTTGTGATAATTTTGGACTATGAGAATTGATACCACCTTCATATTTGTTAAATATAGACTAGAAATATTCTGATTCCTTTTTTACCATCCTGATATGATCTTGAGTACCTGAACTTTGCGTATTGGTCGATACCAAGTACCAATAAATTATGTGGCATCGTAGACACAACACTCCAACAGCTGGCTCGCTTAGCTTGGCGGTTAGTTTAGTTTTCTGTGCTAGACTATTTCTTGGCTGGGTTCATCTGTCGGACAAACAGTGGAGACTGCAGGATGTTACTGGTCCCATTAGTGAGCTTCAGAATGATGTTTGTTACCAGAGTCAGGCTTGTGGTTTCCCTCTTTTCTTCTCTCTGCTTTAAATCAAAACATGATATGAGAGCAGAATCAGTCCTCTTATCTAACTCTTTGCATATTTCCCAAAATGTTGAATTATTCCTTCAACATTTCATCACTTATGTGAATGTGTGCACTGAAAGTAGTGTTTTAGTAAAACATTTCCCAATGGGTAACTACAGCGAGAACAACAGTAGATGCAAAACGTTGATATCACTCGTCTGAATGTCTGAGACAAACTAAGTCCTCGGGCAATAAGTCTGGGATTTTCTATCTTGTTGTCAACAAATCAAAATCAAAAAGACAAAAATCAACAATGAATTGATCCTAGTGATGCTGCCTGTGTAACCATAGCTTGATATGACTTAATTTCTCTGTGCCAGAAACCTTCATGGTTGCAAAAATGATGAAATACCTATAAATGACAATGTTGTCACATTGTCCTTCAGCTGCTACAAATGTTCACTTGAACTCCAAAAGTGTATTAATCCATGACTGACTTAACAATTCACCATATACTCCTGTATGAGTAATGTTAGATAAAACAAACTACAGTCTACATCTGTTTTATGAAATCATTCAGTCTGTTCAGTCTTTTTTAGAAATCAAAGTATATATTGTGACCCATTTTTAAATATGTACATCTTCAGTAGGAGGAGAGAGACAGACTAACACAATCTTAGATTTAAAATAATAAATACACTTTATAACATTGTTTCCCAAATGTTTTTCCTGGAGACCCAGTTTTTAAAAAACACAATCGGCCTCATCAATAAATTCTGGGACAAGTTCATCTGTGGATAAATGAACTTTCCTGACCTTTTTCACATCAATCTACATTATCTTGACACTTAAGTGAAAACATATCCATGTTTAATACAAAAATAAATAAATAAAAATGAATTCTTTTAGGCTGAATTAACAGGACGTCCTGTTTTTATTTCATCTTATAAGGAAAACAACATAGAAAATTCTAGCTTACTTCATGAATGAGACAAAATAAGTGCATTTTTCCCTCTCATCAGTAAAACAATATACACATTTTAAATGCTTTATAAAAGGTGTACTGCAGATATGACTCTTAAATTGGCAGAATTTCCTCCATAGTCTTTTATTTACTTGGCAACCCAAATAAAACCTCCTGTGACAGTCTTAGGGAAGGGCTGCTTTATAGTACTGAAGAACCTTTTTACCAATTTTACATGTGACACAGATCAAGTTAGTTTCTACAACTAGATATTAGACTCTTATGCTCTTGTAGGCTACCTATTCATGGCACCCAACTGTAATCCTATGACATTTCAATTTAACTGTGGAAGTTTTAAGAACGCGACGCACATAACAGTTCCCACGAGACGAGAACAGCTGTCATTAAACCTATGATAAACATTATTGCTCTCTGTTCCTTTGCCATAAAGCCCTGAGGAGTGGGAGATAGTGTCCAGAACTCCCCCACCCATGACTATAAATGCACTGCAGGTCTTCTCAATCCAAATGTTCACCCTTGGCATAGATTAAAGAGGATAGTGATAAAACAGTTCAATCAAAGCACCGCTGCCTGGCAGGAATCACATCTAATTACTGCAACTTTGACCTCGCCAGTCACATTGTTTCCACACCACGAGGCGACTCTGTGGATTTCACCTTTTCCATTAACCAGGAGAGCAGCAGCAATTTCACTTTATTACTTTCTTTTTTTGTTGTGTCCAAATGTCAAGGTGTGCCTGACTTTTCACAGTAAACACTCCGTGACATCAGTTATTGTGAGATGCTTCCTCTCACATCTTTTCCAGGGCAGTGAAGGGGCAAAGATAAGAGATAATAATGCTATTCCTTGATTGCACAGTGAAGCCAAAACCATAAGCTCTTCTGAAAGCTGAAAAGAAAAGATGGAAGGGAGTGAAAACTTTTCAAATTCCTGGATAGATTGAGAAAGTAGACAAGAGTAAATAAGACAGAGCTGGAGATGACCTTTTAATGTACAGGCTAGAGAGAGACGCATTAACCTGAGCTGACCTTGATCAGATTTGAGCACTTAAGTCAACATCTCATCTTAACAAACGTGAAATAAAATGGCCTGTAGACAACTGTAACATATTTTTTTTTTCTATTATTGATTAATCTGCCAGTTATTTTTACAAGATTGTGGTGCATGAAAAATGACAGAAAATACCAATTTAAGTTTCCCAGAGTCCAAAGTGACATCTTCAACAGTCCAAGACCCAAACATACTTTGGGTTCTTCCAGTACCGGTATTGGAAATGTCTACGATGCAGCTGAAAATGCCGGATCAGGTATCAACGAGAAAACAAGCATCTACCCCGATTCGATACCAGATAATTTATTATCCCCAAAACAGGAAAGATACAGGGTTAGAGGTACAACATTGTTTAAATAAATAAATACATAAATATATATATATATATATGTGGTATCTGATTGGTACTTGGTATCAGCTGATACACAAAGTTCAGGTATCGAAATCGGTTTTGGGAAGGAAGAAACCGTATTGATATAAAATAGATAAAAGGCAGCAAATCCTCATATTGGAGAAGTTAGAACCTGAAAATAATTGGTATTTCCCCTTAATAAATGACAAACACTTAACCAATTATCAGACTTTGATGCTTAATCGTTTCAGTGCTAAAACTTTGTTAACAACTAGAATGGTAAAGGAATTTCAGTTGAAAAAAAAAAGTAATTTATGAGGAATTATGGAAGATTGTTGAGACCACCTGGAACCATTTGTTCTGGTTATTTATTGTAATGGAAACAAAGTAAGCTCAATAATTTCTTCAGCTTACCTTATAGAGCCGGAAGGATTAGTCAATTAATTGATTACTTGATCAAAGGAAATCAGTTGCTATCTATTTTCTCAAACATTTGCTGGTTCCAGGTTCTTAAATGTAAGGATTTGCTGCTTTTCTTAAAGTAAATGAAGAGTCTTTGGGTTTCAGACTGTTGGTTGGACAAAAGAAGCAATTTGAAGGTGTTATTATGAGTTTAGGGAAATTGTGATGAAAATTTTCACTTTTTTTAACATTTTCCTGAATTCAACAATTAAGTGATCATGAAAATAATTGGCAGATTAATCAAAAGTGAAAATAATCGGTAGTTGCAACCCAATTACCCATTAGATGAGTGTTTAGTTAATGATGCTTAAAAATATCAATGATATACCCTAAAATCTTATATATATCTGTCGAGATCAGATGGACAGATCAGACTCTAGTTTGCTATCCTTCCATGGTTTATTGTACTATGTTTGTGATGAAAAAAGGAACTCTAATCTTTCAAAAACAGGAACCTGGGTCAGTCTCATCATGAGTAATACCAAGCAGAAAACTGTGGACTGTCCTGCCTCTTAGCCAGTATTTCAGCACCACGGAGAGCGACACTTCCACAAAGGGCAACCTGAGGTGAAACTGGAGAATATGCCACCAGCTGTTCTCAATCAAAGTAATGACTCCCCCACATGACAATCTGCTCCAGCTTTTCTAAAATTACTGATGGACATCCATTTTCCTCGACAGAGTGGGAGTCCGTGTGTTTACTAAGGCGGCGTCTTTCTGGTCGAGTCACAAAATTGGCTGCTTTTCAGCTTACACCCACTTCATTAGGAAACACTAATCAGCTCTTTTACTGCATAATGTCATATTAGGAATCTCCTCTGCTGCTGCTGCAAATGTGTTATGTCAAGCATAACAATACATTTTATTCTGAAGGCAGTATTGCTATATTATCTGAGACCTTGACACAGTGTCTATGTCCTTCACGGAAAGGGCTGCACACCCAGCTGGTAGCTAATCGTCGCACAAACATGATACCTTAAATGACTCGAGTTGAGCAAACCCCGTCTTCTCAGGCTATTTGATATCAGCAAGCAGACAAGTCACATAAAACAGATTTATTATGTCAAAACTAAATATGTACAGAGTTGATATTTGGCAACTCTGACCCTGTCGCTTCCCAGAGGCATACACTCAGCTCAGCACAACAGAAACTGGAGAGTGAAAACAGTAAAAGTCCTCCTCAAAGGCAAATTAAATGGAGAGCAAAAGTAATTCAGGCAACAAGCAGAATATAGGCTGCTGTTTAGTGAACTGAGATGGATTAATCTAAATCCAACGGCTGCATAAAAAAAGCCAGATATGCAGCAGATAATAGTTATTAACTTAAACATATTCAAAATTATTGTTTGTCCCGGTCTCTGAAATGTTACGTAGCATTGATAAAGCTTAAGATTGGCAATGAGCGCAGCTGAGTTTAGCAGCGGTGTAATCCACAGAACAGGAGCTCAGCACTTTAGATGCAATTATGATATGAAAAACAGTAAAGCAAGCTGTCACATAAACCAATTGATTTAAGTTGTTTTATTAATGCTTTGCAGATATGATGTGTGCAGAGGAATTGTGACGATAAGAACCTTACGTGACAATAGCCATGTTAAGTTTCCCATGACGCCAGTAGCCAATAGGGGATTGGGGGTAACTGCAATATTTTTTCACATTTTCATTCATAACTCACAGAGTCCTTGAATGATATAAGGAACAAATGTCTATGTACTGATTAATAATATATTTTCACTAATAATGACAAGACTATATTATTTTATTTAATGCAAGAAGAAATTCTCTTAGACATCAGGCGTTGTATCCATTCAAAGCATAAGTCTATTTCTATTTTTGCAGAAGACTCTGCAACTATTCCAGGGGTAATTTTAATTATTTGAATAGAGTTTACTAAATTTAAATTTAGTGACATAGAAAAGGATGTTAACACAGACAAACAAGCTGCTTACAGTGGACCAAATGGCGGAGTAAATAGATAAAATAAATGAATAAATGAATCAAGTTGTGGTTTATTTTCTAGGTTGTAACGCTGCTTTAAGTGGAAAATACAAAGGCGCTTAAACATAAAACAAAAGTGCTGAAACAAACAACTTAAGTTTAACCACTTTGTGGTAAAATAAGTTCATATTTTCATGTTATGAAACTGCTTTGAGTGTGTAAAAAGGAGCTGAAAAAGGAACGAAAGGAAAGAAAACATTGTTCAGGAACCAGTATCAAAATCAAGGTGTAACTATAATATTGAACATTTTTAAATGATACCCAGCCCTATGTTGCAGCCAAACTCTTGTGGTCTAGCTAGCAACACTTACATTACCATGGTTTGTTCATGTTAATTTTATAGCAATAAGCTAGAGATAAAATTGATGCAACTTTAAATTCACAATCATCTAAACTTCATACAGCAGAAGAAAAATACTGAACATCCAAACTTCCAGATCTCAAAATCATTTTTTTTGTTGAAATTATCTCCTGTTCCACAAGCAGAGAGCAAGTATCATCACTTTAGCTTGTTTCTGATTGGGGTGTGTTACAACTGACCCCTGTTTCAATTGCTCCCGGTCTCCCGTCCTAGTCCAGAGAACTAGTTGTGTGTGTGTGAGACAACAAACTGTCTTGCATCCCTGAATCCAGTTCTACCATCTGACAGCAAAAAAAACAACAGGAACAGCTGCAACTCAGCCCACAACATTTAAATATTAGCACTTATATTTCACTATAATGTAAATCAAAACACCATAACGCACCTGACAAACAATCACAGACGCGTTAGCCCACAGCCTTAACAACAATAAGCAAACACTGCACATACTGTATCCAGGCAGCAGGATTGAAGAGGAAATCAGCATCCAGCAGATGCCAAAGAGGCACCTCTGAGAAACATGAAGAGCAGCCACATGGCACAACCTGGTGCTCCCAGGCCCACAGACACAAACTGCACACAGACACGCATCAGCTCACTTACCTTGCCGAGGAGGAGAAGCGTCTATCCTCACAGTCTCAGCAGAGCACTCCAAAGGTTTTTCCACAGCTCCAGGAAAACAGCCGCTTCCAGCTTCAACAGCAAGTTTGTGTCCAAGAGCTGAAACGCGATTATTCCTCCACAAAGTCTTCCTGAAGCGACCGACGGCAGAGCACTGCTGACAGGCAAACTTCTCCTCATCACCTGCAGTGTTGTCAGCACTTAGGCACGTGTTTGTGTTATTGACAACCGCCACAGTGTCGTGCGTGAATAAAAGGACGTCAATATGACCAGCAAGTTGGTAGAAAATGTCCACTTTCCGGAGAAAACGTGCAGCTTTTCGCAGCTAAAATATCCCTCAGCTTGCAAAACATGTGGCACAGGTGTTCACCTGGCGCCAAGATGGCTGCCGCCATTGGGCGGAAGTTAAATTCAAATTCTGTCAAACTTACTAATTTATTTAAATTTGTTAAATTTATGCAGCTATTTAAAAGTAACCTGTATATTGTATAGTTTCTTTATGTTTAGGGGAGACCGGGGTTGACAGGTGACAGGGGTAAGGTGTCCCTCTTTATGTGGGACTGCACAGGATTTCTATCTTTTGTGCCATATGTCACATATTGAGACAATGTCCCACATTTTGGTTGGTTCTGGTTTTCAAAAGTCAAATAGAACAGAAATATAATGGTCACAGAAATGTGTGTTTTTCAACATCCAAATTTTAGCCTATACTCAGGTAGGGCCTGCAATTATTTTGACTGATACTGCAATTGTGATATTATTTGCAGTATGAAAGGAAATAATATATTTTTTTACATCATCGTTCTCCTTTTCTCATGATTTTTGTGGGGATCTGTACCAAATAATTATGCTTTCTTAAGTCTGTACAGTATAGTGTATTTAATGGTATTTTAACACATATGAAAGTTGCAGTAGGTCATATTGTAATTCTCTCAGCGTAGGTGTCCCACATTGTCCCACACAAACACTCTTTGTCCCACATTTGGTCACCCTAAACAGGGGTTGACTGGCACACAGCTATTTTCTGGTCCTTTGAACATCACAGAAACAAAAATACATCAAAATGTGCTTTTCTAGACCTGCATTCATCTGAATGTCTGAAAGTCACAACAGTTTTGGTGAGTGTAGCATTTCAGGTCTTTGACTAACAGGACCACATGATGGTGAAATAATCATATTGTGATTATTTTGGCAGATCTGAAATTACAGGCCTAACTCGAGTCAGGGCTGCTCGATATTTGCAAGTATTTTGACAGATACTGCGATTGTGATCTGATTCACAATTAGAAAAGATCATTTTTGCATCACAAGTTTCATTTTCACTGAAAAAAAAACTATTCAGATTAAAATGATGTGACATTTGTTGGTGTCTGCTTTAAACGAACATGTTTTCTTACACCTCAAGAACAAGATTTGTCGGCCGGGACATGTCTGCAGCACCACAGCTCTTCATTATAATGCTGGTTTGTTACACATCTTCTTCATTAAATAGCCTGAGCAGAATTGGTTGGCACACTGATTTTAGGGTTGGTTGGCACATGTGTCATGTAATATTATATACGACATAATGTGGGAGCATTTCAGCAAATATTCAAGGGACCTTTTCCAAAATGTGGGGTTGTTTTTAGCGTCTGCACACAGCATAAATTAAAAACGAGCTCTGTCTTCAACAGGGGTGTTATTAAGACAACATCATTTTAACAGTAGCCTAAGAAACAAACACAAAAACAAGCTGTGACTTTCTTTGTCTCATCTGAGATGGACTGACATAGAGTGGAAATGTATGTTGTGCCCATATTCCTGATTATTTTTAGAAATAATGGACGTTGTGTCCTCTGGGGGACAAAGAGGAAAAGGACCATCCAGATTGCTAGAAGCATTACCTCAAATCTGTGATGGTATGGAGCTGTTATACTGCCCATTGCATCATGGGGAACTGTCACATCCGTGAAGGCACCACTAGTGCTAAAAGGTACATGCAGGTTTTGAAACAACATACGTTGCCATCCTGACACATTCTTCATAGTAAAAGAGTTTGGGTTTAGTGTCCCCAAATGCTGCTGAGTGGTGTTAAAAGAAAAGATGAATGAGTTCAGAATGACTGTATATTTACAAAATACAATAAAGTTTATCAGTTTGAACATGAAATATCTTGTCTTGGTGCTGTATTCAACTGAATATAGGTAGAAAAGGATTTGCAAATCGCTGCACTCTTTTAATTCCCATTTTACACAATGTCCCAACTTTTTTGGAATTGAGGTTGTAGAAGCAAAAAGTGCGCAAAAAGCAAGGATAACCACATTATACTTGGAACATCACAGATATTTGTTAGCTCATTTCTTTTATCCTGCCTGTTATATGTAAAGCACGCTGACATTAATGTCTCCTGGAGTTAAATCCTGGACAGTTTGATTTACATTGTGCACTGGCAGGGGGGGAAAAAATCACAATTATATTGGGTGGTTTGGCACATTCGTTTTCTGACACACCCCCATGAATTATATTGCTGAAAGTGACAGATTAATCACCATCTCTCTGTAATACTGGAGACAAACCAAGACAAACAGGAATAAAAATCCATACTCTCCCATCATAAGTGAATCAGCGAACTCGAGAGACTTCATTCCTGCTCTGACCCATGACAGGCAGCCCGCCCATTCACATGCATTTATGAACTCTGATGCAGTCGGCGCGACCTGCCGAACCACAGACTTGCATCATGTATGACAATCAGACTGTTTGTGCAGATGCCATCTGGTGGTCGAGTTAAGTGCATAGTGACAACTTACACAAAAGACAAAGTCAAGGTCTCCCCTACTTTATCCAATTAATCCCAGGGACGTTTTTTAATGTTATCAGCGAGGGCAACGAAAAGAAAACTGAATTATAGGTCATATTTATAGAGGGGAGGGAACACGTTCTGGCACCGATACACAGAGATTTGACTTTGTCACCAGAAAGGAAAAACATGGTGTTTTAGTTAAGCAGCTGCTTTTCTAAAAATAAGCATGTAGTGGTGCAGTCTACATGTAATAATGCTCATGTTTAAAGATGTAACTGCGATTGTGTGTATGTGTATGTACAGTGGTGCTACAGCAACAAACAGAAGTCTCCTGACCCTGTTTTCTTTCATTTGCACAGCTTTTTAATTGGCCTGTGAAGAAACGTATGGTTTAACATATGGGTGATTACATATCAGTTAGAATGAGGTTAATTGGATACCTACTGTATGCCTCTGTGAACAGATGGGTTGATGCAATGCTTGCATTTACTGTGACCTGCGTATCAAGTTTATATTTTCACTTATATATGATTGCATATGGACATAGAGGTGCACAAAAAGTAATGCAGAGGGGTGAATTTAAATGTCAGAAATCAGAATTTAGATTAGTTTCGAATGAGTTCAAGTCAGGAGCTGTTGGCTATGACAGAGAATGCACTTTATTTTCAAATAATGAAACTATTCCTGCTCTAAAATGTTTCTGTAATTGCATGATTTTGTTTGGGACTGCAGCTAATTATCACTTTCATTACTGATCAATCTGTCCATCATTTCCTCAATTAATCAATTGATTGTTTGGTCCATAAAATGTCAGAAAGTGGTAAAAAAAAAAAAAAAAAAATGTTGGAAATGTCTTGTTTTGTCCATGACCCAAAGATATCCAGTTTACTGTCATAGAGGAGAAAAGAAACCAGAAATATTCACATTTGAGAAGCTAAAATCAGCTTTTCTTTTTTTAAAAGATTAATTCATCCATTAACACTAAATATAAGCTGACTTCAGGAAACACTGGTATGCCAAATTGTTGGTGCGACAAAGACAGTGGTTATGTAACTATAAGCAAAAGTTTTTCTTTTTTAAAAAACAAAAGTCTAAAGCAGCATTTAGTAGTTACATAATTTATACCTATTGTAGGTGTCCATTTCCATTATTTAGAGAGCATAATCATAATTTCCTCTTCCAGTCCTGCACTTGGTGCTTAACATCACAGTGGACGTCATGGCTTCCCACTCCAACGCACAAACAGCTGACACCAGGCGAGACACACTCATGCATCTCTGCATTATGATCAAAATATCCAAATATACAATGCGTGGCAACTTGTCCAAACCAGACTCTGAACGTCATCAAACAGCAGGCTCGGTGGAATAAAAATACACTTTCATATCTGTAAAAGCCCGACGATGTGACCAACAGGGTTGGACCAGACCAGACATCCATTTGCCAGCAGTGACTCAGGTTCAGCACAGCAGTCACTCTGAATATTTCCAGCACATCCCTCTACAGTACTTAGCGATGACCTCTGTTCACTTAACTGTCATTTTGAAAAATAACAGGCCGTCACACCTTGGAACAGCCATCGGCGTGTTTGGTCAAAAGCCCTCAGATTTTAGTCTCTCCTTGGATCTCGTTCAGACACATGGTTGATTAGCCACCCCTAGTGTTCGCCTGCAACTATTAGCGTGATCGTATTCACAAGAACCTGCTCAGTGTGTGTGTACATAAGAATTTAGAAGGTCAGCTAGAAAACATCCTTATGAATATTATATTAGTTTTCTGCCATATTCTGCCAATAGACGCACATAAATGTTACACTCTGGACCCCTGACACTAAGTCAGTGTCTACAACATTAGATATACATGGTGTGCTGTACTGGATATCTGTCAGTGGCTCTTTGTCAGTGCTGATACGAACAAACTGAAACTGTGGGGATGAACCTCTTTGTTTGAAACTGACTGTGGGGAAACGTCAGCTGATTCACACTTTGTGACACAATCTGAAATGGAATAACAGCATCTACTCCCCGCTGTAATTGAAAAGGGGCAGAAATAGCACATTTGTCATGTGGAAACTTCTCAACCTCTCCTTGCTGACATTCATGAATCAATAATGCGTGTTCACAAATTCTCTTTTACGCGTTCTCATTACCCTGCTTTCTGAGTTTCAGGTTGTCTACAATTCAACTTTTCCAAAAAAAAAAAAAAGGGCACCATTTTATTATATATGATTAAAAAAACATACAGGAATTTAGCCATTCAACTTAGCTTTTCTCAATAACTTAACATAAATATACAAGTTTATTTATTCAAGTTAATTAATCTTAAAATTTATTTTCAGGAGACTTCAGAACTTATAAACATGAGACTTAAAGTCTTTTGTCTTGAAATGATGAGTTGAATGAATGTGCAGTACAGACACCAATCAACTACCATCAGTTAAATGGTTTTAATAACCATCATTCAGTTTCAGTTTCTTTCTAAAACTAAAATATTCAAGTTTATGTAAAGATGAAAAGTAAATGATCTTAAGATTATTAGTTAGACTCAAAACTCACAAATCTATTACAGTAAGCTGCCTTGAAATGTTGAGTTTTTTCAACTTTATTGTTATCACAATATGAATTTTATTCGTTTTGAATCATTAGAAATTACCACAACTTGTCTTTTCAAAATCAGTCAACTTAAAATTGTAAGTCAGCCATGACAACCACTTTTTAAAGTTAAAACAAATTTCTACAGTGCATACTGTCTTTTCCAATAATCCAATTAATTATGTTTTTCTGGAAGAAGAATGAATACTGATGGTCATTAAATGAACAGATGAAGACAGCGTGGAAATTAAATCATACAGAAACACTTGCACAAACAGAAAATATATTCCCATAGACATCTTAAGCATAAACAAACCTCAGAAAAAATAGTATATCAGGGAATTTCCTTCATGTTCTGTCTTCGTAACAGAATGGACAGTGATTTATCCTCACACTTGATTAGAATTTAGTGAGAAGTAGTTTATATGGTATTAACATAATACTGCTAAAAAAAAAACAATATTGTTTTCATATTTAGTGGTAGTTTCTTCTTCCTTTCTGCTTTCTACTTCTTGAAAAGTATATCAGCCGGACATGAAGCCCCAGTCATCTTGTGAAGGTTTTGTATCCATCTAGATGAAATTATAACTTGGATTCATGTTTCAGTCCTGAATTTGTCAGTGCAATTTTGCCTCTACAATGTTTAATTTATTCATCATTCATTAGTCATTATGTGACTATACTGGCCGCTGCACAAATGGCAAAAATTGCACTAATGTACCTATTTTGAGGACATTTAATCGTGTCCATTGTCAACACATCTAAAACAGCAGGGGAGGCACAGCACTTCACAAATGTACGCCTGGCAGCCGCGAGCGCTACGAAATTGCAAAGCACAATGAAGCCTTAAGACCACCTGTCACCTCCAGAGCTGTCACCTCCCTGTAACAAGCTCGAAGTGCACACTGGGAATGTAGATTCTCTTTTAACGGACAGACTCAGAGCTCAGGTCAAAAAGCCTTCTGTTCAAACTGCATGTGTGCTACCTGAGAGAGTTCAGAGCAACATGTTTTCTTGACCGTGTTGTATGAAACTGATCTGAGAGGGGCATTATTTAAAATCGAATGAAGGACATTTACATTATATATGCGCCCTTCATAGACACAGTTGCGGTAAATAGGTTTCTTGCCATTTACAGCAAAAACCCACACGGCAAACACTCCTGCAGGGTTCTGGAGTGGCTTCTCTCCAAGAGCGCCTGCAGCTAATAAGTACACTGTTGAGTATAAATGAGGATTATCTGGAGTAGCACTTTGGCAGGCTGCATCGCTTTTCTTTACATCCTTGCTCAAATGCACACCACTGATGTTGAAGAGGGAGCATAAGCACTCTGAAAGGTGTCGCCACATCGAAGGACAAACCTCTTAATATCAGGCTGATCTTTGAGAGAGGATGATGCCGCTTATTTTTTTGTCACATGTTCAGCCTGAGGTGAACCTTGCAGGTGAAGTTGAATGTTATCAGCATTTGTATTGAAAGAAAAAAAAAAGTCCTGTGAGTGATTATAATTAGAAACTTTCTTGAAATAATGAGTATTTCAAAATAAGCACGCAACTGAAGCATTATGACGTGTGACAACTCGTTTTGATGCCTCTACTCCAACCTTGTTATGATTCTGGAGTGCCAAGCTGTGGGTTTTTTAAAAAGTTGTGATGCAGTACAGTGGCGGACTCAAGCTGTCTGAGGGGTAGGGGCAAAAAATAATTAAAAAAAAGGACGCCACCTGTACGTGGTGGGGCACCAGCGTAGCGAAAATGCATTTAAGGTGAAACATTTCGAAGTCCTTGTTTACATTAAAATTGTTTAATTGTACAACAGCTACTACAGTTTTCTAGCATGTAGGGCAGCCTATATGGCACTGCATTGCGTTTTGTCCACTAGAAGGTCACCCCAGAGGGCAATTATCAAGTTTTTTTTAACCATAAGGACATCTTAGAGGTCACTTCTGTGTCACTTGTTGGAACGTGGGACACTGGCAGTGCAGTGAGTCCACCAGCGATGCAGACTCAGAGCAGAGAGGGCAAGAGAGAGGGCATGTGCGAATGTGGACGGTGATACAAAACTGTATTGAATGCTAATATTACTTTATAGTTTTGTGTTGTTACCAGTGAAGTAAGATCTACACTGCAGACTGGAGTCACTGTTAACAGTGACACACAAGTCTCTTCACGTCCTTTGTGTATGTTGGTTTTCAAGTATGCTGTCTGCTGTAGTGTGAAATGTCCTCAAATTGTTGTAAGCTCTAGTTAAAATAATATAAGTTATTCGGGTCATTCAAATTAATACAAAAAACATGAATATCACACACCATTCAGTATAACATTTAATAGACTGGCCTGAAAAATATATTTTATTAAAAACTGTTAAAGGCTCCGTAAAGCATCAGTTCACACACATCAATTTAAGTGCATTACTTATGACTTTTAGTGTGTTTGGGCCTTCAGTCATTATGCTGAAATAGTAAGTCATTATTTTGAATAAATGTTTCTAATTAAAATGACTCACAGCCCCCCCCCCCCTTTTATATTGATGGAAATGGGCTTCCATAGTTTTGCCTGTTATATATACACACACATATATTTTAGTCTGACCTATTTTAAATAATTTTATAGGATAATTTTTTTTTGTAATGTACTTGTGTAATAAATGTACTGTCTTTTTTCATATTATCTTATACTGACCACATGCCTGCTGAATGTTAAAAGCCAAAAATAGCTGCCCTGTCTGAGTGTTGACATTTAGGTTTTGATTTCTTCTGTCTTTAATAACTGTTACAATACAGATTAGGTCAAAGACTTCTTAGAACTATGGTTGATTGATTGATTTGGAGTCAGTTATGTTAAAAAAAAAACTGGTGTATCCCTTCAAACAAAACCCACACAGATTTATACAAATTTAAAAAGATAAAAATACTATGTACAAAGTCCATTTTTTGCTTGTTCGCTGTATCTGTGTTTTAAAAAAACACTTGCACAGGCACAAACTACACCCAGATTCAGGTCTGGGTTTGGTTCCTCTCACTTTCAGAGGGAATAATTATCTACAGCTCAGGCAATCAAACCAGTCTTGAACAGTGAGCACCAGAATGCTGCAATCACAAACTGTAGATTTAAGCTTCTGAGATTAAAGCACCACAAAGGCAGACACAGAAGCAGGCAGTCAAGACATACACTGTAGAAATATGATGTGTAAAAAGACTCCAGGGCACAAAAGTTTTTTATTCAGGTCTGGTTTTTTATTTTCTGGCATGTTGTCCATCTTTAAAATACACTGAAGATTACTGATATGCAGTTTCTTTTTTTCACGGTACAGTGAGACCCTGATTCCTGTGTAATGACACTGTTATAGGATTACTCTACAAACACAAAATAAAAATACATTAGCTGGCATACTATCCTTATGAAATGTATCATAACGACCACTTTGCAACAAAAAGACAATGCCCATACAGTCCTTAAAAGATGCACAATTCAAAACAAGGCTGACATTAAATCAACTGATTTAAGTCCACAATAAAATCAAATTAAATGCGCTATTACACAGGAATCTGTTAAATATCAAAACAAAATATCAACAGAAATGCTCTTTTCACAAGTGTAGCAAAAGACATTTTATCATAGATATAATAGTAACAGGTGACAAGGCCTAAAATAAACGATAATCTCTTGCCTTTCTGTCATAAAAACCTGACAAACACATGAAATCTCAAGAGATAATAAGAGTGACAAAGACTCACATTTGTTCCAACAAGACACTGTACAGCTCGAGGGTGGAGTCGTGGGCTAAAAATGGTCGACAGCTTTTAAAATTCTGCAGATCAACATGCCCCCTCCTTAGGAGTTCGTGGAAAGCCAAGGCATTATAAAAAGGTAACGCAACTCCTTGTACTCAAAGATGGGAATAAAGTTATAGCTTTCAGAGGACTCTTTAAAAAAACATACAAAACAAAGTAGTAAACAGCCAGAGGAGCACGATGTCCCTGGTCGAATTTTATCAGGCAGACGTTTTTTTTTTTCTTCTACACGGCATCCACCCACCACACCAATCCAAGGGCGAGTCCAACTTGCACAGCAAAACGATAACAAACAACAGGAAAGATTTAACCAGAACTTCAGTGTTTCTCTGTCTTTTTATAACAAAGAAATCTCCCAGTTTTCTAATAAAATGCATCTAACTTTTTCATAACTTTGGGAGTTCTCCATGCTTTAGTGTGATGACTGATGATTTGTTCGTGCCTCCTCGCTCCTCGTTTGCAGTCTTCGTCCACATGCCGCTGGTAGTGATTGCAGTCTCATGTCTCTGCAGCATTTGTATATGTACTCCACAGAAAATACAGACTTTAGCTTCAGCTGGGTGGATGATACATATGTACAGTAAATGCTAAAACAGATCGATAATGCTAATTGGCAAAAGTGGTGTGAAGTAATACTCTAGTTGGTTACGGGGACGGGGTTAAAAAGAGTTGTAGCTTCCCCCACGAAAAAAGGCAGAATGAGTTCAGTCCGTACAGCGAAGGCTGAGTTAAGAGTCAGGCTTGTCGTAAAAGCAAATGCTTTAGCACCATAGAATACCACTTGTTGGCAAGCAAAAAGAAGACGAAAACTCCCGTAGGCAGCACGTACTGGATAACTACCAGTACATTTCCAACACTGTGTTAAACTTTCACATAACCCACAATGAACAGACACCTTTCCTTTCCCCTCATGTGGAGCAAATGGATGATGTGGTGTCAAAATATTTACGACTGAAGCTTCAATGGGTGCAGATCCTCCTGATTTATCTGTTTCCGACGATCAGGCAGGTTCCTTCTTGGCGCAAGTTTTGCCGTGATGACTACCCAAGCTGAAGGGAAGAGGTCTGGGCCCAGCAGGTGGGGGAGAAGTTGTTCCAGAGGTTGATTTATGCAGAGCAGAGCAAAAGGGGGCAGGAAAGGTCAGAGAAGGGTTGTGCTCTTGGGACTTGGCAAGTTTCAGTCAGAACTCGAGTGGTAGCAGCCGAATGAAATCTTCTACATGTAGCCGTGACTTGTCTCTGGAGAGGCCACCGGCAGGGACCTGCGGTGGAACAATGTGACCTCAGGTGGTATAAAAAGGGACCTGATGGATTGACGGGTTGACACTCAGACGCAGGTGCCTTGGTGTGCTGGAGGAAGGGCTTTTCGGTTCTTTAAAGCCTGGGACTTGTCCTTAAAATCTGTCGGCTTCTGCTGTGAAATGTCTATCAGCGCACTGGCGACAATGAGTCCTAAAGAAGAAAAAGAAAAAGTGAGAAACATGTGAGGGTGGTATAAAATAAAAAAACAGGCCAATTTCTACAAATTACTTTGCTAAACTAAGTAAAAACTGTAAAGCTATATTCTCTATAGCTGCTAATTTAATTATGTTGTTTTAAGCACGGACCGACCTGCTTCCTAAAAAACAAAGTAACTGAATTCAGCGGGTCTTATTGTGACAGACTTGTGGGCCACTGAATCAAACTAAACGTGAAGTTTGTAGCGTTGGAAGGTTGTGCTGATTGTAAGCAGCGAAATGTCATTGACTGACCATCATAATTATTTCTACTGAAGTAATTAATTTCGACGCCGTTGGCATCGTCAGCTGAACAGGTGCAACCCAAGCTTGAAAACAGAAATCACTTTAATTTTAATTATTCTGATCTGGCATATAAAGTTTTTTTTTCATACATGTGACCTTTTTTACTAAGTGAACTTATGGGTTTAATAAGGTAATTTAACCGACACATAAGTAACAAATTCTGATGTGCCGTCTGGCTGATAAATGTGGTCTATAAGACATTCACTGCATCCAGCAAAGATGATGCATTTTAGTCCAAATAATAATTGTGTGTGTGTGTGTGTTACCTGACTGTCCTGGTGGAGGTAAGCCTGAGGGTCCAGAGGGAAGACGCATGAGGACAGTCAACACAGCAGCTTTACCTCCTGAACAAGGCTCCATCGCGACAGGTTTAGGTGCCCCCTGAGAAGAAACACAGGACAAAAATATCTTTAATACAATTTCAGGATATTAAACTTTCCAGAAACGGAAAAATGTTTTCTGGTTTATTTGGCTTTGACAGTAAAAATGTTGGACTATAAGAGGTATTCTGTATCCAACACAGACAACACCAACAGCAGTAATTTGTGATAAGATGTAACAGACATAATGCATGATAAAAGTACTGGGATGTCTTGGTTGGCAAACTGCTGCTTCACCAACCAAGCTCAAATCAAAGTGATGTGACAGTCACACTTGGAAAGTCTTGATAGCTGTTTTCTTCAATGGAAAATGTGCTGTCGAGTCCTCTTTTTTTGGGACCAACGGTCACCGATATTAGCTGCTGGAGTTGCTGCATTTAAGATGAGACACCCTCCTCCTGAGACAAACGGTTCGATTGTTCACACAACAAAAACACTTGTGTGTGTCCCTGTCAGACGGTCCACGTGTCGAGGCAATGACCTACCCTCCGAGTTAATGGCCAAAACTGCTTGTCTCAAGCGTGAAAAACATGTCATCCTGATAATGAATGTCAAGGGTTTCACAGCATGTTTTGGATGAGGGGATAGAAATTGGGGAATAATAACACGTCTGAGCAGAATTGACTTTTTTCTATGTGTCTGGCTGAATTTTAAATGGAGATGACAGAGTCAGCAGAGGCAAAAAGCAAGGATGCACAAGCATTAAAACGTGAGAGAATCAGGAGTGGGATGCACTGATTTATGCAATCATGTTCCACTGGAATTTGTTGTGTTCTACAACCTGTGCAAACAACAAAAAACAAGACGCTGATGCTAATTTGTGTATTTTAAATGAGCATTGACTCTCAAAGTTTCAGTACACTGGACATAAACAGCATATGTTGAGTTTAAATGAAACGGCAAGTGTCAAAAGTTACATGTAGATTTTTTTATCCTCTTAAATCCTGGTATGCAAGCCATTTACTCATGCTGTAAAGCCACCCTTTGTTCAAATTACTTTAAATTCAGACTCAAAACTCCCAAAGATATCAAACACCAAACGTGTATAAAGTGATGGACAAGACAATCTGCACAGCTAACAGAGTATTTATGATACTGTCAAACAATTCAGAATAATATGATTTTAACAACTTTAAAGTTGCTCAAAAGAAAATAAAAAGGGAAAACTGGATTCTGCTCAAAGACAAAAAATTCTTAGCATAAAGCTGGTGATGTAAACGAATGGGAAAGTACTTTCACTCACTCTCTGTAATCTAAGTGTTAATCAAAAGTAAGTGCAATCTTGTTTCCTATGAAGCGTGCAGTGTAATTCCCCATGCAACTTCCAATTAACTTTTCCATTCCAAATGCCACAGTCACCAACAAGAGTTTGTTTCTTAGTTACTCATTGAATGCTTCATAATACTACTAATAATAATATTAATAACAATAATGATAGTGCACTCTGTACTGCAAAGTATTTATTCATAATTTTGTCCAGGAGCTAACTTAAGGTGAAGCTAATGAGTAGCTAGCTTAACAACTGACTGGCTCTGTAGCTTAAAAAAGAAGCAAATGTTTGATACACTGCAGATAAAAATAGACATCACGACAGTTCCCCAGACAGTTTGTGAAGTCTTTTGTGTGCAAGCATGGCAAATTTTCACAAACACGCTACTAAATATTGATTATGAGAGGTGCTGGATTTGTCCTTCATCACAAGAGAGCCCTCTTTGCAGAATTCAAATACTCTGCAGAGGTTATGATTGCCGTCAACACTGGCTTGGGTTGTTTTCCATTTGTCTGTACTATTAATCAGCTGGAACTAACACAGAGGGACAGAAAGATGAGGAGAATGGAGACCGGGACAAAGGTGAAGAAACAGGGGAAAAAAGAAGCGTACAAATATTATGTTCATTAAATGTGACAAACTCTAATTGTTAATCAATTGTTGAACTCTTCAAGGAAGACCAGCATTTATATTGCTTTTATTCGATCTACCCTTTCATTATATGTTCCATTTATATACATTATATATTTAGTTTTAAAGCTTTTACGCCTCGATCAACATTAAGCACAACTTAGGGATATACTTTAGTCCATGGCAGCTCAAGTATGTTCAAGACTTCACATCAAGTCTAGTTGCCTCTGACCTAAAATTATTCTAGATTTAATGCTTTGAATGACACGTGAAAGCAAACACGAGGAGGCTAAAATTCCATTTCAAACACGAGAGTCGCACTGTGCATAAGAGACGTGTTTCTGTGTTGCAGGCAGGCTGTTTATCTGCATTATTTCTCGAACACCGTTAGGCCACATGATCAGAACACAATATTTTCACGCTTCTTTTCAGGCACATTCACAACTGAGAGGCACATATTGGATCTACCGCTGACATGCAAGGGCTATTAAATTGACAGCCATTTTATGACCATTCAAGTGATTCTGCTACTGAATAGAAGCCACGTTCACACAAGCGGGTGACTTTAACCTATTTTTGATTAAAGCAGACTCCCCTGCAAGCTACATTTCTATGGACCACTGGGTGAAACATCATTAGAGCTGTTCCAAACAAATTACTAACACTGAGGGTAATTTCTACTTACTTACAATAAAAAAAAGTCGCAGCACTGCTGTACAGCACATGGAGAAATGCCGTCTAAACCTCCACATTAATTATTGCAAAGTTATCATGAAAAACAAACAACACAGTGGAGAATTTGTTAAGTTTTAAACAAATGTTTTGTCAGTGAGATAAAATTTTGTTTAGACATTTATGGTTCTCAGAAGATGACTGACTGATGCTTTTAGCATTGTACTGAAATACCTCAACAACTACAGGCTGGATTGTCTTGAAGTGATTGCCAGACATGCACGGTCCCCAGCGGACGTATCCTGAAGACGTTGGTGATCCCCTAACTTTTCTTCTAATGCTGCTGTGAGGTTGAGATTCATGGTTTTGAGTAAAACAAATATTAGATGGGTTGCTATGAACTTTTAGATATTCACAGTCCCGTAATGATGAACTGTTATGACTTTAGTGATCATGACTTCTCTTGCGCCATCATTGGGTCAAACTTTTAATTTTTCCAACATTAATTACATTCCACCAACCTTAGTTGCTGTAGTTTGTATTTAGTGCTAACTAGCAAATGTTTTAGGTTAGATCGTATTTGAATCAGACATTTGCTATTTGATATGACAATGACATTTTTAATCTCTTTGCTGCTGCGTCATTCAGCAGACAGCTCTTTGCTTTTATTCTACAGTCACCACACAAGCTATGGACTATAAGCTTCTCTGCTAGACTTATTACTCTGTACATACCGACTGACCAGTGCAATAAAGAGAAAGTGCTCTGCTCTCCACCAACTCATGAACTCTGTTTACATCCTGCATCCTGTCTGAACTGCCACTCCAAACAGACAGTATTGCCTCTATCACCTCAGTTTTGACTGTTCTGTTTACACTGCCTTACTGCACTATCAATCTGGACATATTTCTCAATTTAACCTTCATACATAAGTTGATAAAATCACAATTATTAGCATCAGTATAAATATTGGTGGTATTATTAGCACAGGTATTATTACTAATAACTTAGAGCGAAATAATGCTTTATTTTGATGCTATCTTTCAATTAAATTACCAAATCATGATTATTCTTTACGTATGTAGTTCCAAATTATATTGTTTGTTGAGTACCGAAATGCTGCTGTGATTTTTGCCTATAAAGCAAAAAGCAAAACACATTTTTGTTTGCGTAAAAGGCATCAATAATAGCAAGCTTAAGGTTCTTTTCTCTCTAATTTTCTCTGTGAAATTCTCTTATTAATCTGGGATAACGGACGTGTTCCTATGCTGCAGAGGAAAATAAAAACATTAATATATCGTTTCATTCCATTTCAATCGCAGGGTTGCATTTTCCATCGAGGCATTTAAAATTGCTGTGTCCATTTTTATATCTTCCAAAGACAGTTTACACAGCCTGCATTTCCACTCTGCATTAATCAGGTGCGAGGACTGTATTATGATCATTCATTCATTCAGAAACACGCATACACCCACATACAAACACACCCAATGTATCCTGCTTTCCTTCCCCCCTGCTGACAGCTGTCATCCATCATACTAGCTGTCCGTTAGGGCTTCCATATGTTGAATGCCGGCCATGGTGAATAGAGACATCTGTGACATCGAGGCCTGGGTCTGCGGTGTTTGGGGCCCGATTGGCTCTCTGTCCAACAGCTGCTGACATATTGGTCACTAAAAGCAATGTCCATCTCTTGGGGGTTGAAACTGACCAAAAAATGGAGAAAATGGGCACAAAGGCTGTTTTCATTTCCTCTCAGGCCAGCTGGAGGGTCTGCAAAGATTTAGCGACAGAGAGCTGGTACTAACTAATGCAGTGAGATCAGCGCTGACAGTGCAATCACAGAAAGAGGTCTTAAATGGTTTCATGTGTTGGAGTGGGTGCGAGGGGTCATTGTGGTGCTGCAGCCCTTCTGTGTCTTGTTTACTGTGTGGTTATGGTATTCAAAAATTTACTCAGACTTTACCTCAGACTTCCAAACTGACTTGTACTGCATGTTGTTATTGCATCACGTGCCTGTATATATGCTTCAGTATCTATACAGTCTCTCTTGCCTGCATTAAGTCAGCGAATGAGTGGGTCTGAGTTAGATGTACAAACAGAACTGGTGAAACAAACAGGAAAGCAGTCATGCGAGCACGGCATCGGTGTCCTCTTTGACATCAACAAATATTTCCAATAGCTAAGTGGTGCCAGATGCTGACCAATTAACCTCTATAAAAGAGAATTAGGCTCGTTTCATATGGTTCACCTTCAGCTGGTGCCCTGGCACGTGATGAAGCTGTATGTGGTCCAACACATGCATTTGAGACCATGTAGATTAGACTTTTCCCAAGAAAAGAGTCCAAAACACACTGACACACTCAAAAAAGCTGGCAAAGGCAATTTGGGTATGATCAAGTGCCTCCACATATACAAATATATCAGTTTTAGACACAGCTCCTTAATGCTAATTATTTTAACTAGTAGATTTTAGTCTATAAGAGGGCAAAACAGTCATAACCTTAGGTCACACAACTGCTGTTTAAAGTGCCTTTTATCATTACTGCCGCTGGCAAAAAAAAGCCTATTCCACCACGTTCTTTGGTCCTAGTACAGATGCTGCAGGCTATCACGGTTGCTACAGCTACAGCATGACCAGCCAGAAGAGCTCTGAAAAATATCTGCATGTCCGAAGTAGAAATGGTATGTTATATAGTATTAGCATAGTGATTCTTACTTTGTTTCCCTGCAGGGTACATTTCATGACCTTTCATCAAGTATATGAGATGTTAATTTTAGATGTGGCTACTGCACATCTGGAATTAAAGCCTCATCAGACACTGAGGCTATGCCGCTCTCACATATCAAAGTGATATGAGACCATTCATGTACTACAGGAAAATCAAAAAAATTTACATAACAGCATTTAATTACAGACCTGCAAACTCCAGAGCAGTAAAAAGGTGACATGATATGAAAATAACATCAGGGAGGGGGATCTGGGGCAATTAGGTAAAAAGGTGCTTGTTTCTCCTTTATATGTTACCATGTGCCATGTGTTTTGGTAGGTGCCACTGAAAAATCAAGCCAAAAATTTGTAATCCAAATTTCTGCTGAATAAATTCAGGACACAGGCTTGTAAAACAACAAAGTTCTCAGTTGTTTTCTGCAACAATACTTTTATAACAGCTTCCTTAAAAGCTGTATGGACATCTAAGTGAAATTGAAAGTCAAGTATTCACAGGTTCATTCTGCATCTTGAAAGGGTCGAGAAACAGAAGACTGAGGATGTGTGCACTTTGTTTTTTTTTTCCAGTTATCGTTTCCAAAACAGCTTGGGACATTGTTTACAGCAACACTCCCCAGTGGATGCGAAGTCTCTGCCTTAACAAGAGCACTGTCTTTGGTGTCTGTGCAGGGGAGGGAGGGCTGTAAGAAACGATTAAGTAACAGACGGACACAGGCGTCCCACTGACAAGTGTGTGATTAGCATTTTACTTAAATCAAGGTAAGGGAGCGGTTTCCAACACTATTCAGATTCAGATTGTATCTCAGTGCTTTAAAAGTACAACAATAAAGTGCACTCAGAGAGCTAAGAAGCATTGTTTTTCTCCTCTTTTGTTCTTTACATTGCCCTTCACAATACCATAATGCACGGTGAGCAGCACTCAGCGCTGCACTAATAGCTAATGTAGTGCCTCTTTGCTGGTTGCCACAGTGATTTTATTTCTCTCAGAGGCAGGTGACACAGCGATGGCCCTGGCTGAGGAAACACTGTTGGTCCTCGGATGTCAATTTGAGGATATAGCTCCCCCATATTGCTTTAAGCTACGCTTTTATCCCTTGTGGCATCGAGTCTGAAGCTGTGCTTAATGCCAGACTTCTTCTCTATTTGTATCAGAGGTATTCATATCATAGGAATAAAGAGCTGAAGTTGCATCTGGACGGTAAAGAAAATTTTAGATGTGCAAAAGCATGTGAGCATGCAGGGTATCAGAACAAAACAGTTAAATTTGACTGCAAAACGCATCTTTAGATGCACACTAATTTTCTACTATTATTCTGAATATGACAATAATCTGAATTTTATACGGGTTCTTGTTCCAAATTAGCATTTTCAGTTTAAGACATTTGGGACGTGCTGATATTATTCTGGATTTTGGAGCGTCCTCTGGACATGTATACAATTCAGTCAAAATATACATGTAAATTGGGTTTTTTACGCAGTTTGTGACACACTGCCTCCTGTCCGTTCATGGTCAGCTCTGTGCATTTTTAACAAACCAACTAGCCATCAGGCTGGAGATGGGGAAAGAAAAGCCAGCATTTTATGTTAGAAGGAGAAACACTCCTACTTCTACATCATGAATAGACTTTATATATTGATAATATATATAAGATTATTTAGAATATATTATAATATCATAGAAATAGAATATTATATATTCCCCTTATGGAGGAATACATAATTTTCCTCTGTAGGGGGTGGCTGTAGGCTCTATATCATGGCATTAATTGGAGTATGCATGGGTGCATGTAAATGGGAATATTTATTTTTTTCAGCCATGTATATAGCGAAGTAGGAATGCTGCCTTTTTCAACATTTTGTGCATGTAAAAGTTCCCACTGGAGGACAAAGAACAAGTATAAATGTCCTGATGTCACCACTTCTCCAATGCAGTAATGCTTCAAAGTCGTGACCACATTTTCTTTGCAAGAGGATTAAAAACAACTATAAAAAAAACTTGCGAAAAATCAATATATATCTTTAAAAGTCATCATGAAAGCATCAAGAATTGTGACATTACTTCACATAAAAGATTTAAAAAAAAAAACATCGATTGAAAAATGTCAGCAAGTCTGTGGCCATGATAGCAGAGAACAATGCATATAAAGACGAGGGACACGGGAAGAAAGGACCATCGCTCACTGATGTGGGGAGTGGATGAAAGGCTGACATACTGTGAGTAGCGGGCATGAGCCGGTTGTGTGCAGCACAATGAGTCCTAATTATATACTGCTAAAAAATGATGTGATCTTCTTCATGTCGATGATGCACTTTGAAGTTTGCTTGTATCAGATACAAAGTCCAACCAGGAATTCATTTAGTTTTAGACTCTCGTAAGAAGTGACAGGATTGCAGTTGTTGCTACCCTGCAACTCCCCTTTATTCCATACATTATATTGGCATGAATTTGATAATTAATTGCGTGTGTGTGTGTGTGTGTGTGTGTGTGTGTGTGTGTGTGTGTGTGTGTGTGTGTGTGTGTGTGTGTGTGTGTGTGTAAGCAAGCGAGCAGGACTCACATCAACCACAGACTGCAACAGTTCTGTTTGTTCTCCCCTGGCATCCAGTGCAACAGCAACTGAGGCAAATGGACGACTGGCCATCTGCTGACGCTCTCTCATCAGTTGCTGTAATGTCAAACACAGATGACAGATGAGCAAAACATAGAACAGAGCCCAAGAAAACATTAGATTTGAGATACAGAAAGCAGTGACAAATATGCTGAAATAATAACATATAAACATACATAATATATATCAAGTACAAGTGATGAAAAAAAACCCTCAAAACACATTGCATTTATAATGTTAAAGAGGCAAAAACATGTTTAAAATTTCAGCCGTTAGAAATTAAAAGCTCGAAAGATGTCACCATCATCCAAAGCTATCCCATTAATGTATAAAAAAACAACAAAATATTGACAGACAGTGGGTTATTAAATGTAATTTATCTAAAGTTAGTAATGTGATTTTCTCAACACACTGGAAGATAGCTGTAATCTAACAAATTCGACAGACGTTACAGTGTGTGATGTGTTCTGTGTTAATCAAAAATCTGCATGAATAAAACAAATTTTTCACCACTATGTGAATAACAAGCAATTATTTAGTCGCTGATCCAAAAATAATCAGTATTTTAATCATGATAATGTATTCAAAGGATGATGTATCTGATAAATCTTTATTTAAAAAAAAGTAATGCAATGCCATGAGACATTCTACAATATACACAAAAGGGTTTAAGAGTAAGAAAACTAAAAATCCGACAAGTAATGATAATAAGTAATAGAAAAAAGCAATAATTAAGTAATAACTTGTGGAGCCTTCAGGGCTATTACAGTATGAAGCTAAAAATCAATAGCAGATATCAGTAAGGAAACACTGAAAGACATACATGCCCTAAGCACATGGGGAATGATTTTGTGATCATTTGTATTATAATATAACAAAATTAAACAGAAAACAAAAATATTTATTATATTCTTTGTAATGTATTCACATTCACATTCACATTCACATTCCCATTCAAACACACAAGGTACCAAAATTTGCCAAACATTTTAAACATGACACAAACTGCAGTAAAACCACAACATTAGGAATAGGAATAGACGGATTAAATTTATATTAACATTCAAATTCAACATGGTATTTATTGTTCTTTTTCCCACATTAAGCATTCGACCACCGAGAAACAAGAATACAAACGATTCTCTCAGAGGTCCTGCACAGCAATGCTGCGTTCAGGTAACGGCCCACGACTGACACTATTTCTGTTCCTCAGACTGAACAGAAAATAGCTTCTCTTGTTCCCCTCTGATCGATATTGTAAAACAACTTGCGCCACACTTTCATCAGCGACGCAGTGTCTGATCAATATCGAAACAGGCCACCATTTTAGTGCCAAGGACATCACTGATTGGTATTGGATTTGTGATGAGCTTAAGTGCGCTGCATTAGGATCTAATTGTACTTCAGATTACTAAGCACATCAAGCACTTGTGATGATTGGCCTCATAACCTGCCCTTCCTTTGCACTTCTCTGAAGTTCAATAAATATGGCTTTACTATGTGCGCACAAACAAACAAACAAACTGATACAAAAAAAAAAAATTAACACTTCAGATAGACTTGAAATATTAATTTGCAGCCATTTTGTTGGGTGCGACAACACCTGATGTCTGTGAGGGACTTCGTAAAAATAATGGAAATAGAAATGGAAAACAGAAAAGTGTATTAATTGAATTTTTGCCAAAACCCTCACCGAAACAACTACCGTTCAACCATAGCTTAGTTTCTATAACTAGACACAAGTTTGAATTTCTCCTCATGCTTAAGTGGCGTGCATGCAGCTGTAGTTAAGACTGATGTACACATTTTTAAAGCGAATGGGGGGTGGTATGTTTTTAAAGCCTTTTCAATATCAAAAGTGTACAGAACAAATTAAGCTGTGTTTGTTTGCTCAGACATAAGCTGCAAACGTTAGCATGTCTGGCTAACTAGCTTACTAACAAGTGTTCCAGAGCCATGGAGTATTTTATGAGTTAACTACATTTTGTGGGGTTCCATAAAAAAACCCTGATTATGATAGCAGATCAGCTGTGTTGGCTAATATCGGTTAAATCTAACTTCTGTATGGTTTGTACAAGGATGTAAACAAAGCTGGGTTGTGTTTGAATGAAAGAATCATACATTTAATAATCATACCAGTAATATGAGGACTAACTAGCTTAATAATGCAGCATAAACAACACTGTTTCTTTATTTCCTTGTAGTATACATGGGATATCATGAGGATCTTTTAGTGCAATATCGTGTATACAGCTTTTAAGTGCATGTTTAAGACCCCATTTATAATGTTATTTATTATGTGATTTCTATGTAGAGGACGATACAGTGAAGAAAACACACTTTCAGACTCTTCTCACTGCACCGTTAGTTACATCATTGCTGTTGTTTTTCTTTCAGCGCAATGCATGATGGCATATAGTGCCTGGTTCACAGTTGTACACCACCTTTCCTGTGTGAGACCCTTTGAGCTCACAACAGTGTTTAATAATTCTCACTATACATTCGGAGTGCACTATAAAATGGCAAACTCTCTATGTAGAGGACTATATAGTGAGTAGTGTGTGATTCTGTTTTCAACTGATAGCGCTAATGTTAGCTGAAGAAGCTGACTAGCTACAGTTGACAGTTGTCAATCAAGTGATGGCCATCAGCAAGAAAAGAGAAGCCTGCTTTTGTCCACTGCGGTCTAGAATCAAGGACCCATTGTTTCAAAAATGACTGTGAATTTCGATGGTAAATCTGTCACCATTATGATAACGGCACGCCAGAGAGGAAAGCTTGAGTGGAGCGACAGCAACTAAGGGGTTGGAGCTAAGCCAAAAGTCAGTTGCCCAGAAAATAGAAGTGCAGCTTAACTAAAAATAAAATTAAATGTTACAATATAAAGTGAAGTTCACTTGGTCAAATAAGGTTTAAAAAAAAAATCTAATATTAATTTCACATAATGATACAACTCTCTCATGAAATCTATGATTTTTTTAAAGCACAATAGATTATTTAAGCTCTTTCCAATTATCTCTCATTATCCCTTCAATAAAACTGTTTGGGTCAACTGTATGAGAACATTGAGTTCTCTGGTGGTCTCATTTCTGAATAGAAATTTGTCCTTGCTGTAGTAATGAACCCTGAGATTGTTGTGTCCAGACCCCCCACCCCCACTCACTCTGAATATAATTAAGTATTCATTAGTCTGGCTATTAATTGGCAAAATTCAGATGAGGTCTGGAGAGGCTGATAGCATTGTACAAATGAATAAGAGGAAAAAATGTCTGTGGAACACGCTTTGAACCAACGTCTTGGGTTATCAAAGATTCCATCTATATGACAGGTTTACGAAAATCTACATTTTTATAGTTCTGTCGAGGCTGTGCGCAGGAAAACATTCAAGGTGGTGTTCAATTAATATGTCAAAAAGCTTGATTAGATATTTGGAAACTAACCGCGAGTCATTAGTAAGACTTGCAGAGGCAGTTCTTCAACCACAGCCTCAATCATCCGTGGCTTTTTGTAGAGATTAAATTAAAAAGACTTCAAAACATCATGTTCCCAAATGTAGCTGATATTTAATAAACCTTTTAAATAAGTGCACTCTAACCTGTCTGAAAACACCTGAAATGGCAAACAAGAAAGAATTTAATTCACTTTATTTATTTTAAAAGTTACAGATGACATTCAATTTGACGATTTCTTATGTGATGAAATTCAAATTGTAGATTCAACAGTGATAATTAACATTATGACAAAGTGTTGTAGCGGCTGTCTATTTTTTTTTATGTAAAGTTTAAAAATATCTAAGTGTTTATTGCCATGAGGGAAAATGGAAGTGTCATGTAGTCCTTCAGATCACATACTTAAAACTTTTTGCCTTTGTTTAATTAAATATAAGGCCAATTTTTGCAACATCAAATGTGAAGGTATAGATGAATTCCTCTGAGCAAATACAGATATTGTCGTGTCAAAGGACAATAACTGGTTGAGTTATAGAACATTTGTCCAACGTTACATTTGTCCTTCATGATAATTGTAGCCAGAATCTAAAATGAGGATATATCAAGGTATATCAAGTCATTTAGACGCATGAGTTATCATTGCAGTTCTGTTTTATAGTTTATTTGTGACTTTTAAACACAACTTTAATTTCAAAAATGTAACTAAAAACAGAATGCTATGATTTGCAAATCACTTTTGACCTTTATTTAATTTTATAAGTACAAAGAAAACATATTTTATGTTCAAACTGATTAACTTTATTGTTGCAGACGAACCGTCACTCTTGTACAGACCCACTGCTGAGAACTGAATGAGAGAAAAGTTCGGGTCAGTTCTGTGTGAGAACTGCTATGTCAAACCCCTCTGAAAACATTCCCTAAGGGTGGTAAAGTTGAGAAAAAACAACAGCCATATGAAATTGAGATTGATCACCTGATTGATTTTTCTTTTGGAGGGCCCATGTTAGATTGTTGTACATCTTTACTATTAAACATCAAACCAGCAACACCAAAAACTACAGATCTGAGCTGCTGGGCCACTGCAGGTCAGAATGAGAAATTTTGCCCTTTTCGAAAAGATAAAAGCAGGATGGAGGGCCCGCCGGGGTTGTTGCAAAACAAGAAAACAGCTCACAGCCTATTATGGTTCCCAACACAAATGCTTCAAATCCAACAACATTCATCCTAAATGTCAGATAGCAGTAATGTTATTTATCATGTTGCAGAATTTATTTAAAGCAACAAAGCAGAAGCAGTGAGCAGAAGCAAAGTCAGGGAATGCTAGCACTTTGCTCTGTGTGCTGGGAATACAATCATCACACTCCCAGCACAATACCAGAGAGATTCTAGTAATGAATACTAAGTTAATGACAAAAGGAAAGTCTGAACTCTGTAAAACAGAGTAACATTTGTGCAATGACGGACTGATTTTGTCAAGAACACAAGCTGGAGCCATTCACGGTTGTGATAAGGGTGGACATGCAGTGCATAGCTATGCAACTTGATTAACTTGGCAAGTGAGTGCATGAATTATCTGTCTTGTGAATGCAGCATTTTGTTCCCTTCAAAGGATTCTATAAAAGGGGAAGTGTCATCCTGCCTCTGAGCATATTCTGCACCTAAGGAGGTCACTTTGTCCTTTGCAAAGATCACCGGCTATACCCACAGGCGCTGTCCTGCACATTCAAAAATTTAAAATAAAATGAAGAATAAAATAAAACACAAGAAAATATTGAATCGTGTACTCATTTACTGTTTAGGAAAAGTGAAAAATGACTAAATAAATGTATTCTCTGATAGCAATTTCCCTGTTTTGACTGGCTAGCTGTATGTTGATGCATATTTTGACAATCTATACACAGACACTGTGATTAATGGACTGAAGATCACTAAATGTAGATATCAAGTCCACTGAATGCCACACTGATATGATGCTGGTGTAACGGAGTGGTTTTGTGTGGGTGGCAGTACCAAGAACTCGTTAGAAAATATGAATAATATGTATAATTGTGCTTTTCTAAAGTAATGAGGTTAAACGCTCACATTAGATGAGGGTAAGGTATAGCCTAAGTTGATCTCCTAATCATAATTATGCTCCCATCGTCTGCAACTTTAAAGGAAATTATTGGAGTGCAAACTTTGAACCGAATGAGGGACAATCAAGGTGACCAGGAGCTTAAGAGTAGGATAATCTTATTACAACAATCGATGACTGCTGATTGAGCTCTTTAAGAGAAGAGCAGAACATGAGACTATGCCGAGTCTGAAGAGGGACATGAGTTAAGTAATGTGTTCCTTCTAGTCTTGTTAATGCAGCATAACAGCAAATTAGACAATCGAGCTGTCAAAATTGGTTTGTTTATGATAATTTTAAGCGACTGACAATTGAGTTTTCCACAAAGGCTCCTGCTGCCAGCATATCAAAATGGTGCCAGGAAACAAGGCTGACTTTAGCTCTGCTTAAAAAAAAAAATCAGCCCTTTCATTCATCTGAATTAGGCCAGTCTGGCAATGCAGCAGGGGTGTCCAAAGAGACCCACGGGGTCGTCCAGCAAAAACAGTGACCCTGACTGAAATTCTGCTAGACCACAATGCAACTTCATCAAGCCAATCAATCAACCTGAGAAGGTAAAAATCTGTGTATATAACTAAATTGATGATCACAAAAAAAAAAACAAGAAAAAAGAAAATCATCTCTGTTTGAAGTTACAATCTGGCAGGTCTCTTGTATGTTTAATCTAGGGGTTAAGGCAAAAATTAGGTTAATAAACAACTTTTTTAGGTTATGGTTTTGCTTGCTAATCCAAAAAGTGACAGGATGACCCATTGTAACCCAACAAGAAGGCGCATCAAGCGAACAACACTCCTCTGTGATGCAGGATGTAAGGCACTGGTCTCGGATGAAATACCAAGTATTTAGGGAGCAAGAAACACAGGAAGAAACATCCCCAGGGCACCATAAAGGTTTGCACCAAATTCCATGACAATCAATCCAATAGCCTCTAATGATGCTGACTAAATTACAGATTCATTACATACATATTAGGGCTGACCCAAACATTTGAAGCATCAAATCGCTGTCCGTTGCTGTCAAAATTAACATCTAAATTGAGTTTGAATGTTTGTTGTTGTTGTATTTTTTATTCTTTCTTTTGAGTGGAGGAAGGTGACATTGTGCCGGCTGCACCAAAAAAGAGGCAAAGAGGCAAAAGCATGAAATGCACATAAAAACCAGGTTCACACCCATGATATGAGCACATGGAACAGTATCTGCAGTAGCAGAAAAGCATCCTCACGAGGCAGCATTTCTGCTCTGTGTGCACAAATGCAGTCCCACAGCACGAAACTGTGACAAGCACAAGAACGACCCTCCCTACACGCTCACAACTACTCAACACTAGTTATATTTAAGGAAAAAATAGTTGCTGATGTCTCTCTTTAGACTCATAATTACAGTAACAGCAACACTTCGAATGTTCACGGGTAATTCTCACTGAAGCTTCGAAGCCACAAAAACGGTATTGGGAACAGCCCAGGTACATATAGACGAAAATAGGAACTGAACTACAACGGTGACACGCCATTATAGACAACACAACATAGCACCTGGCTGTGAACATTTACATCTTTTCAGTATCTTGTCCTCGCTGACACAACAGGCAGGTTTAACCCATCAATTACAAACCTCAGCCATTACCAATGTCATGGCGAGAACTTATAAGAGGCTGATGATAGCTTTCAGTAAGCAGACGCTAATGACTGGTGGACTCAATAAATGGTGCTTTAACATACTCAAAAAAAAGAAAAAGAATGGTTCTCTTCATGGTAACCGGTGCTGAATAATAGTTTTTAGTGCTTTTAGAGAGCCAGTAAAAATCACCTCTGTACATGATGGTCAGTACATATGTTTCAAGCACTGCATGAGGTACATGTACTGTACATGTTTGAGTGTGTGTGAGAAACACAGCGAGAGGAGCTGCATTAGATACATCCACATGTTTGTGTGTGAAACACCTCCGTGTTTCAGTCTCGTGAAATGTCAGTGCCCCCTCCCATCTGTTCCCCCCACAGGTAGCTTCAAAGAGGTCAGCCCTCGTCCTCGTCCGTGGCATTTACAGCTGTTCTCTTCTCATTCCTCTTTGTCCCACCACTCAGGATACAAGTCTCGTCACCTATCCTAAAGTAAAATTATTCAAATACGACAGCTGCACCTTTGGTACCAAGTCCTTTCAACTTCTGACAAAAAAAGAGAGCCCTTATCCAATTAGTGCATTACTGTGGTGAAAGATGGGCTTTGCAGGATTAAGTCAATACCAGGAATTACACATTTTCCACCTTATGGCTTTAAGTTTCCTAGAGGATGTCAGTGGTTAGTATTCTATCCTCCATCCACAGCTAAATGAAGACAATGCCTACTTGGTTTTGTACAAATACTCTTGTCAAGCATGTTTCTAGTAACATCCTAAATCACCTATAAACACTTAACTTTATAGATCAGGCACAACCAAGAAGTACTAGCACAGATTTCACACCAGAAAGCCAATAAAAAACATTCAAAGTTCAATCAGCACCAGATATCCATATGCCAGTTGGCTGGATCAGTGTCTCATTATTGTCCCTGCTAGCTCAAGAAGCCTCATTAAGAATCGTTTATTCCGTGTCCTTATGTCAGATGGGTCTTGTGAGCATTAGATGGCTTTCAGTTCAAATCCTTCCATTCCATGTTTGGACAAGCCTCGTAAGTGTGTAGGCCGCCCACAAGCCCTTTCAAATTAACTGGACACAATGCTCCGTGAAGAGCCAATCAGCTCACCAATGGACAAGATTGGCGGAACTGAATGAGTTTGTCTAATATCATACAAGGCTCGGTGCTGTCTCAACACAAGTGAGCAATCACAAATTTCCCTGAAAGTCTTGTCATTATAACTTCACATTAATAGTGACAGATTGCCTCAAGCAGAGATGAGGAGCAGACTACAGACATCTGCTAGGCTCACTTCTCTCTCCACATCCCAAGATTTTCTTCATTTTCAAACTTTGGCCAGAAAGTCTTCATCCCCAACAGACGCTGAATCAAGAAACATGACTGGAGGCAATTTATCAGCCACGAATACTACATACATGTTTTCCCACATATGCAGTAGTAATTCCCAAGACATGTAAACAGATTTCAGTCCCTTTTCCATTCACATGTGCTGGTCTGACTTGACTTGGTTTGACTCCGCATGCCAGTCCAGCATGGCAGAGATTTGCATCTCCAGACAACAAGGCTATACCTGCTTCAAAGTGTGTTTTAACTGATGTGTGCTTGTCTTGAGTTAAGCAGCTCCAAAACAGTTGATAAATACAACCCTTCCAATAAAATTCTCACAATAAAAGTCCCCCATTATTTTATTATTTTAAAGCTTTCATTGAGAAGCAGCAAAATCAGGAAAGCTGGAACTTAATCTAATTTCTTTCCAGCTGATAACGAACATGAAACAGTAAAATAAAGCAAATAATATATAAGTACAAATCTCAAATACTTCAAACCACAGAGATTCAGTTAGAAGCTACAAAAGCAGTTAGGGCTGAACACACAGAAACTTTCAAAAATGTCTTTCTGTCTCATCTCTGGCACAGACATGACATGCGTCTCGCAACACTCGCTTGTTTTTAGGGGGAGAAAGGGGAGGTCATGAGACGTCACCACATCCTGCCTGAGGGTGCACTTCGAGCCTGCTCTGGAGATGGACCATCTTGAGCGCGTTATGAATGATAATGGAAATGTTAATCACCATGGCACAGTTTGACTCCTCATGCCCATTTGACATGTAAAATCAGTTCCCTGAAGTGAACATGATGGACACTGGTGATGACAACAATGTTATGGACCTACAGTAACAATCACAGTATCAGTTTAAAAATGATTAAATCCATGGTTGGCAGAACGCATAAATGCCAGCAATGAATGACATTTGACTCACAACTGACTGAAGAACACTGTTACAATCTCTCTTGAATCACTTTAGTTGTAAATGCATCATGATCAGAATGTAATTGGATCTGCCTGAACACCCACGCAGTCTGCCTCGCATTTTGTTTATATCTTATGTAGATTTAAATGCAATCCATACGTACACAACATAACACCGGTTTATCTAACATTAAATATCTGTTGTTGTCAAATTAGGAGACAGACCAAGAGAGAAGACTGAAAAAGACAGAATATAATTATTGATTATACATCTACTCCAAGCCATGAAAGGCCCAAAAGATGTTTAACTCGACAGAAAAATTGAAGTTGTACGGGTGGGATGATAAACAGCAAGAAATAACTGTGTCCGATGAGCAGCATCGCATTCATGTGTGTCCCTGATCTTCTGTTAACAAGGTATATAATTTATCTAGCCGTGCTGGTACTGCAAAACACTGGGACAAAAACAGATTTTTTTTTTTCAAAGAAAATAATAACTTAATGTATTACATTGCCAAATTTACAACAGGGGATAATAACTAAGAATTTGTCAAAGATAGCATGTCACAACATTTATAAAGTTTAACAAAATCAGTGTTTTTTTTAAAGGGCGTCTGATTTACTGCCACATCAAATTACTCAAGCAGAGGTTTTGCTGTGGAAGACAGAGAGCAGATCTCAATGAGGAAAACGAGTAGAACTGCAATGATTAAACAATTCAAGTCAAAATTCTCAATTCCAGCTTCTTTAAATGTGAATATTTTGAGGTTTATTTACTCCTTTATGACAGCAAACTGAATGTCTTTGGGTTATAGGCAAAACCAATTCTATTAATCAAGAAAATAATCAGATTGACAATGAAAATAATCATGACTTGCAGCTCTAATAACAAGATTGCTTTAAAACTACAAAGCGTAAACACAAAGGTAAGATCGGATTGTTTATCATCTGGATACAGATCCCAATTTAATACTGCGTATACATGGGGTGTTTACTGTGCTCACTTTAAAATGGAAACTAATATCTTTAATATTCAGCATCACTTGAGAACAAACAAAATATAACCACCAAAGCAAAGAAAATCCTCCTTTTGAGGGCGCACAGATGGATTCAGGTATAATTGTCCTCTGTGCAAGCACAGGAGATCTTGATTTCTAGGTAGTTTTTTTAAAAGAAAGATTGATTATGTCTGCACCTGTCAGACACTGATAATAAGGCTTATTAAACAAAAGCGAGAAAACAAAGGATTCAAGTTGGCAGTTGTTCACAGGATTCTTGGATCCCATTGATTGCAGTATAATGTGTGAAGGCATAAAAGCAGTTGTTAGCTATTTGACCTTAAAGCTAAAAAAAACATTTTCAGACTCAGATACTTACATAAGTGAAGCCCTTTTTCATACATAAAAAGTATTTACACGATGTAAAACAGACCTTCACTAGTTCAACAATAACCACTACAAAATTCTACTAATCTGGATATTATGTAATGGGGGCAAAGAGAACCACCACATGAGAGGCAGTTAAATCCTACTTGCAATGCTGAGGTGCCCATAACAGCACTGAAGAACACCCTCGAGGCTGTTGCAGCTCTCAACGAAAGGTGACCAACACGCAGCTTCCCTTTACAACTTCTCTTCAAATGTAGGGCAGCAGAAAATGCCACAACGGGGACCTTAAGGCATGACTTTTCTCAAGTTTATAAAGACGTGCCAGAAATCTACATGTTCCAAAAACTGTTTAGTACTAAGACTGTGCTACATTTTGGAATAAATCATGGATAGGATGTGCAAATCCCTTTATTGTGAGCAGGGTCTAACTGCATTAGAGAGAAATATTTGATCAAAATGTCACATCTTGTCAGATCTCATGTTGTAGCTACAGGTTTTCAGCATCAATTCCCATCACACCTCTAATAATTTCTGCTTTGCATCCAACAAAAGCTGGTGACAAATCCCAACAGAGTGGATTTTAGGGTTTAGGATAGATTCAGGTTCGGAAATATAAGCACAGTGAGTGATATAAGATTCATTTATAGATAGGATCATATTTCAAAAAGAAAAAATATAATTTTTCCCCTTTTCGGTGGAGACATTGAAGGTTTGTTGCACAGCACTGCAGTGTTTGCACCCCTTAAAGGTGCGTATATTTAATTAATATGCATCTTGAGTCAAAACTCTGTAAAACAGTGGATTAACATTTTATTTCCCATAAATTCTTCACTATAAAAGTCCCCTGTTAGTTTCTCATCTAAAAGCTTTTATGAAACAGCAAAATCAGGAAATGTTGGGTTTTCATCTGCAGCAACTCTACACGAATCCTACTACTCAGGCAAGAAACTAAAAACAAAACTACAGAGATTCGGTTAGAAGCTAGAAAAGATACTGAGAGCTGAACACAGAGACTTTTAAACCATCTTTCTCTCTGCTCTCTTGAGTCTTGGCTTTGAAGTGCACATCAGAAAAAAAAAAGAGAGGCAAACCCATCTACTGACAAAAGAAAATCAATGTCATCAATCTTCTATTTTTAGCTGGTTTAGCATTAAAAAAAAACTGCATATGTGTGGGAATACTGGTGTGAAAACAGTACAAATTACCTACAAACCATATGGTGACCACTTTGACTGAACTTTATACGGGAAAGGACCGACTCCAGAGAACATGCACTCAGACAACAACACAGAGCAATAAAAACATACAGTGGATGGATATATAAAGTAAGTAATTAATTCATACAACTGGTGTGTCATCTGCAAACAAATACTTCCATCTCAAAGAAAGAAAAACAGTATTTTGCTCTTCCAATGACAAACTTTTCAATCACCTGAAATTAAGAGATGGAGATTTTTTTAAACTATTTATCTGTTTTCATCTGGCAGCTGAAGGGCAGTGACAAACAGATGATAGTAATGCCAAGAGCAGACAGCAAAAGTGAGCAGAATTTCAATGACTTGAGCCCATCTGTCTGAATTAATTTTTATTGACTTTAATTCTTTGGATAGGCATGATTTGCTGTCACGGTAGCTATCATTCTTGTTTATTTTCATATATCAATTAGATGATATAAAATTCAGATCCTATGATTATCAATGTCATCCCCAAAGGGGAAATAAATTGTGGGAGCTTTATTAGCAGACTGCAGGTCATAAGGCTGGATGTGAACCAAATTAAACTTCCCACTATTGAGTATCAAACAGCATCCAGGAGAGTATAGGATTCACTCTGAAGAGATGGAAATGATGGTTGCTCTTACAGAAACCAGCAACCAGCCAATGCAGTTTGAGTTAAGGTCAGTGAGATGAATTTACATACATTTGCCCTCTTCTTCAATTTCCTGCAGAGTATCTTTCTCGGCCTCTTTTTTAATTCCTGCTGCCAATCATCTCATCTTTCACCCCTTTTAATCCCCATCTTTTCTCAACCCCATCTTTCATACTGACACTGAATATTAATGTTTCATTCTGTTCCCCTTTCCTTAACCCTCAGTATTTTTACTCGCTTCCTTCATACTTTGTCAACTATCCACTTCACTCAAATTCACAATTTCTAACAAAATAATTAAAATAAAAAGGGTTGTACTTCTTAATGAAGCATTTGCCATTACCAGAAACAGACAAATGGTGGTCTAAGGAAATTGAATTGTTAACATAATGCCGAGAGCAAAGATTGTTAATGTATTGGTGTTCTATCATCCAGTTTAGACCTGTGACATCATCAACCTAATTGATGCAACTGACCAATCAGCTGGCACACCTATTATTTATCGTCTGTTGTTTTTCAGCAACTCTACCTGCTCTGGAGGATGGTTTGAAAAAGGATGGATGACCTGCTTTTCCACTCTAGAGAGCGCAGTATTTACTGTCCTCAAATCTCTTACTTTCCAAACTTCACACTTTACTCTTCGTGATCAAACCAACTATAAACAAACTGCTTACAACTTCAAATTAAACTCAGGTTTTAATCACCATTTGGAAACCTGTGTAGTATCTTGAACGCAATATTGTGTTTTAACGGTGCAAATGGAGAAATTTAAAGGCTATTTCAAGTCTGGCTGTACTCTACACGGCACTTCAAAACTGAGAAAAGAGATCATAAATTCGATTGTGGATTGTGATTGTCTTTAATTAAGTTGTGATATTATCTTTTAGCCAGATCTTCCACCCCTGAACTGACTGAAACAGCAAATATTTCTGTCCTTTTTGGTGTAATCGACTCACTCTTTTTCAATTTATCCATATGAACTGTATATCAAGATTCTCTTCTTGTAATTATTATCGAAACCCATGCTATTAAAATGGGTTCTCTCTTTCTACTCTGTATAGACTTATCAATTATAATTATATTAAAATGTCTTTAAGTATCAAAACACTGTTTCAGAAGAACTGAGGCACCATCATGTTGAGCAATGACATTTGCAGATTTGTAAACTGTTTTATGGACTTACTTCTCTCCGTCGTGAAGCCCAGCAGGTCTGTTTGATCTTCCACACCACTGCTGCCACCAGAAGTAGTGATAGAAAGCAGCTGGAATGAAAGAGAGGAAACAGTATCAAGCAACATGACTTTAACCAACAACAGCTGTCAATGAAAAAGTGCCCACATAGCTTCTTTACCCAGGTGAGGTTCATGTTACTGTGTTACAGCAACTCTTATCTTAAGATTGTATCCTCCACATATTCAATAGTTGTTCAAAGGAATATTTTTCAAAAATATCATTTGGGCTTTTATGTGTTTAATTTACAGGACAGCTGAAGATATGACAGGAAAGAGGGAGAGAGAGAGTGGGGGATTGACATGTAAAAGGCCATATTTCCTTTATTTGACATGGGATAGGCTTTAACCAACTGATATTTCAGTTTTGTGTATTTTCACGACATTTTCTTCATATATTCGAACAATTCCATTTTTTGGGGGCTGAAACATGACAAACTTAAATATTCAAACTTTCCATCTAACTTTAAAAAATGACCAAACAGGAGATATGAGAGGATATAAGGAGGTGGCACATTCATTTCCTAGTAGACTGAGTAGCTTGGCTGATTACTTCAATTAATAACCCAACAGTAAAATCATTAGTCAAGGGAAATTCAGCGAGGTCCGAGCGCCACTGAGACAGAAAAATATGACTGATTGAGAGCTTCCACTTCATTATCCTAGTGACAGATGAGAATGTAAAGATTATTATGTGCTAAAGAGACAGACTTTTGAAAACGGCTAGTTTCATCTGTCTGTATGAGATATTTACTATCAAAGAGGGGATACAGTCATGATTTAGATATCTATAGTATACTAGCTTGCTTTGCATCTATAGGTTGTCCGTGTAAACAATTTCTTATGACCCATATAAATTATAGAGATTAATAATAGAAATGATAACAGGACCAAATGAGGAAGTCAGGTGACTGTATAACGAGCAAACAAAGTCTATGTAGGTAACAGGCCGGGGTGGATGAATTGGTCAAAAGTCTCACAATACCAGAAAATTGCAGTTTTGCCGCCCACTGATCTTCAGGGGATTTCTAAATGCAAAATAGCTGCTTGAATAGCTGTGATACTGGCCACTAAAAAAAACAACGCTCATTTAAATGTTTTCAAGGACCCATCTCATCAGACACAACGCTCTCACCCCATTTTCCTCAGTGGGAGGTAAACAGTTCTGTCCGTTTCTACCCTAATATGAATGGCTGCCCTAAAGACTTTGGATTGGCTTGGCAACGGAGAGTTTTTTTTAAAATTCTCTAATTTTTACTAATCAGCTCAAGCAATGAAAGCTGAAAGACTGCACTCAGCCTGTATTGAGCGAGTGTGAGACGGACCCATGAGTCCAGGTCAAACACACCAAGACTTTAACCCAGCAGACTGCTGTTTGAGTCCCACGTGAAACCAAAAGCCAACGCTGACTTGCCTGATGAAGACACAGCTGGAGTCGAAACATGAGTCTCTTAAAAAAACGCTGTCACTTTAGTCTGTGCGCTCCAGTGTTTTCCAAGTCTTTCCTGTAACTCAACCTGCCTCACCACACTGTGAGCATTTCACAGTGTTGACCACATGATGACGAAGGTCTGGTACTCTGGTACTCTCCAACACTCAGGTATGTCATTTTGGGAGCGGTGTATGTCATTTTAGATACGGTCATATGAGTTGTTTTGGAGAACGGAAATATATGTCATGTTGGGAACGGTCATATATGTCGTTTTGGGAACGTTGCTTTGGTAGTCACAGGAAAACAGCCTATTCTGTCATTTAGGTATGAGGATGTGTTGGTAAAAATATATGGCAGCATAATAAAACGTCAAGATGTAAATTTACTTTAAATTCAACAGATTGCCCAGTCATTAACAAGTACTTCAATTGTTCTCTCCTCACTAAATTAGAAGGGAATCCAACCCTGTTCCTGATATCCAGGGACAAAGCCAATCATATCTGGATTTGAAACACACACTGTAATATGACCAATGAGCCCTCATCTGTAGGGACATGCCACATTTCTAAAATGGGCAGTCTGGTCCAATAAGCACATTTCTGCATAGACACATGGCTCGCTTTGATTTCACGGTCCAATTTGTTAGATATTTAAACTTGAACAAGCTTTCAATTTTGCCTGCCACACCTGCTGGATCCACTGACCGGGATCTCTGAAAAAGTCGATAAGGAAGGTGATAACACCTAGAAAATACAGCTTCGAAAATACAGAGAAAGCAAAAGGGATGGCTAACAAGCAAAGAAAATGAAGGAAAGTGGGATTAAAGTGTTGAGTGACGGGAAACTCTGTGCTTCAAACATCTCGTCATCGCTCACAGAATTTTATTTGAGAGGTGCACAAGCTGGGAACCCTTTCATTCTTTTAGAAGTATTTGCACCATCTTAGACACCTTTGAAGATAACACTGAATGGGGGGGGCTGTTGTGTGGGCTTCAATGACATTTTCATGTGGCAGAAGTGACAAAAATCCCCTATCCCTACAAATGTCTGGCTTTCATCATCACTTTTTTTGACAGTAAAGGAGCTTAAATCTACTTTGCTGTTCCCTCTGCTGTTATTAGAAATAGTTCTGCAATCATTCATGTTCTAACTCCTTAAGGTGGTGAAGGACAAATGTAAATTTTTTCACATCTTAAGTTTATTTACAAATACTTATGGATATATGGGACAGGGTGATTTGTAGAACTTATAAGAGCAGTTCTGAACTTTCACTCACCCAAACATACACATGAGGAGAGCATGACAGGAAGCTGTCACACATTATATTTCATTTTCATGGGTTTACTTAAGTCAAACAAGTCCCGCTGTTCTTTTTACCACCATAATAATGTCATCACATAACGTGTAACGTGAGAAAACTGGCCTTTAACAGAGAGGAAACTGAACTCAGCACTGCCGTCTTTTAATTACATGCTCATTTCTGTGACCAAAAGGCTACAGTTACCACAAGGGAAAATAATCAATAATATCTATAGTTGCTGCTAAAAAGATGAAAACATGATCCAAGAAGCTTTGTAAAAAGCATCCTTAAAATGCTAAATGGGAAATTAGAGTGGTTCTATTGTTTGTTTTTAGCAGAATGTGGGGGCAGTGGATAATAATGCCACCCAAGACACAACAATGGAGTGGTCAGAATCTAAATTATTGTATTGTTGAAGTTGTTGAAGGATAAAAGATGGGGGTTCTCCATAAAGATGAATGGTATTTGTTGATGTGCAAAGAAAATATTGTTTATATACTGAGAAAGTAAACAAAATCTTGAGTAGACCTTCACAGGGCAGGAATTTCACAATGGCCATGGCTGCCATGCCCCCTCAGTTTGGTTTTATGCTTTTTCAGGCGTTCCAAACGGAAACTCCCACTCAGCTGTTAGCAAAAAGCTGTGACGTAGTATACAGCGCCTACCCTTTCCTCAACATAGGGGGTTTATATGAACCAACGTCATCATGCAGAATCATACGGGGACTTGAGAAAATAACATGTTTGCAAAAACATTTTACTTCCACCAAAATTTGAGTGTTTTAATTTGAATAAACAACACTAATAAGACATACTGAGACTAACGTGTATGTGTGCACACTTACATACTCTACAAACACACACGAACACATGCACACACACGCACACGCACACGCACACGCGTACAGACATGACCGGAATTAAGCTGATTTTGTTAATTAGTGTAAATCAGACCCTGGGGTTCCACTGCACTCCACCTATTAGAGAGTCTCTACAGAATCTAATCAGAAGGCATAAAACAATCAGACTCTTAATTAGATTACAACTTAGCCAGTACTGTGGAAGTAAATATTGTTTATGAGGTCACTAAAATGAAAAAAAACAACAGCTTGGAAATGAGGACAAAATACTTGGTGTATGATAAGCTTGTGGTGAAAAAGGTGAGGCGATATTTGAATAAACTCGGAGAAGAAAACAACAGTAGGAAAAAATAGAGCTTGATCTCAGTCATGCCGTCATCTTTTCACCCTCTATCTCTCATACAAGGAGGTCTGGAAACCCTGTGGGGTGATTTGACATTTTGTCATCAGGCTGATTATGTTTCCCGCAGGTTCATCCCCTTCAAACCTCCCACCCACCCACACACACACACACACACACACACAGACACACACACACAAAGGCTTGTGACTGCATCAGGGCCTTTCACTTCTTACTGAGTTTATGGGTCAGTGAGAACTGGACACCAAGGATGCAGAAAGGACTTGAGAGAATTAGTATAACCTACACGGCAATGGAAAAAAACAAAAGAACCAAAAAAATATGATGCATACTAATGGAAAAAGATGCACAGACTTGGGCTTTGTGTTATGTGAATGCTGGGGTTGATTTCCATTGGATTTAGAAAGCACTAAACACTATGACAATCACTAAAATTTGAGGAATCTTAATTACTAAAGGAAGTACTATTCAAACATCAGTTTCCAAGAGAAGTGAGTACAATGCTATGGACACACAGCATTGCTCATTTCTTATTTAAAAGAAAAAACAACATATTTTTCCTGTGCCTGTGCTGTGACCCTATTTAAAATGTTTTCCTCTGCAGATGATGCTGTAGCTGTGAGACGCATTTTAGATAAAATAAGCTCTGTCCTTCTCCCCTTTCCTTCCAAGAATTCCTGAATTTGGCTATTCAACTGTAATTTGATCGGATGGAGGCAGGAGATAACTGATTGTGTGACAGCTTTTCGGGAAAGTTATTGTGGACTGGGCAATGATGGGCAGGTGCCTCGGGCAGTGGCTGTCTTCCATTCCCACCTTGACAGCTACACAGATAATGTGTTAGTCCATCTGGGTGGCACACCTCGACACAAAATGAACACATACACACAGAAACTGCACCACTGCAGTTTATGTCAGTGAGTATCTGTGTTCAGGTGTGAAAATAATTATTGATTAAACCAACTTAACTTCTCCACTACTGATTCATGTGTCTCTTTTCCAAATCAAACAGTTCACTTCAGCTGTCCCTAACTGCAATGGTCAGATTATTAGACAATGGGACCCTGAATGCAGACATGTAAGAGGCTCCATCATCTCTGGGGCCTCTTTTGTAGTGGCTTTACATCTCTTTCTGGCCATTTCACACCTTTTTGTGGTCATATAGTGTCTCTTTGTAGTTGTTATGCATCTTTCTGTAGTTTTATATCTCTTTGTGGTAATTTTGTGTCTCTTTGTGGTTGGTTTTTTTTTACTTTGTGTTGGTTATTCTGTTACCCTTTAGGCTAAGTTTGTTTCTCTTTGTAGTTTTTTGGTCTCTTTGTGGTCACATATTGCATCTCTGTACTTTTTTTTTCATCTCTTTGTGCTTGTTTTGCCCCTTTCTATAGTTGTTTTGTGTCACTGTGTGTTCATTCTCTGTCTTTTTGCTGGCTTCTCTTTGGGCATTTTCTGTGTCTTTGTGGTTGTTTTGTATCTCTTTCTTATCGTTTTGCATCTTTTTGTTGTTCCTTTGCGTCTCTGTGGACCCTTTGTGTCTCTTTGTGATTGTTTTGCATCTCTCTGAGGTCATTTTGCATCTCATTGTGGTCGTTATGTGTCTCTTTGTATTCTGTTTGTATCTCTTTGAGTGACACTTTGAAGGTGAAGCCCACAGGGGCCCCCTGAGCCTGTGCCCGGTATGCCCATTCAGTAATGCATCCATGCTAACTGCAGGTATTGTAAATACTTTTTGCAGGGACAGCAATTCATGGTCATGGCACTTAAAAAGAAAATTACGATGCTAAAACCTTTAAAGCTAACTTGTAGCCAACTTTTATAACACAACTTCCATTTGTTATAGTTGTAAATAATAGACGTAGCCTCTTTAGCTCATCCATTGGTTAGCGGACTACTGTTCTGAAGCTTTGAATTCTGCTTTATGGTCATCATCATCTTGGTTATTTGTAGCCAGAAGTGACCAAAATTGGTGGATACATTCTGATTAGATGTGACTCAGAACTAGAGGACATGCCTTGGTAGCAACTTGTCAATCATAAGCTAGCCACATTCTAAACCATATTGGGCTTTAATGTTTATTTTACTCTAAATTGCATCATAACTTAAAAATGAACATCATGGTGTATTATAGAAAACTTGAAACTAGTGACTGAGACCATACACTCATTAGGAAACTGCTTACTGAGGTAATAAATTCACCCCCCTGGTGGCCATTAGAAAGAATGCAGGTTTGAGGCACGTTTCAGACCTCGAAGCTACGTCCACTATCTAAAATGTCTATGGCAAGACTACAATAAGCAAAGCTTTGTGGGGGAACACCTTTGAGAGGGCATCGATGCTCATCTTTCAAAGCTTTTTTTATAGATGCCAGTATCTAATTTAAAGCATAAATTTTCCAATTATACTCACATCCTCTTAATATATTCAGACTTTGCTGTGCTTTTCAAAGAACTCAATTGACTAATTTTAAGCATTTCAATGAGAGAAGATTTCCATCGGAGCTCTCAGGATGAAAAATCATTAAGAGCCCTCATATCTTGATCGCCCATGCCGTCTCTTTAGATGACACTTGCAGAGCAATATGCACCTATTCAAATGGTTGCTGGCAGTTCATTTGCCTCTTGAAAAAGGAAAATCACTGCCTTGAAGACACAAGTAGCATTTACATGTACTTGGTTAAAAGGGACTGGTCCAGCAGGATCAAGTAACTCAATAAGCCCCCAGAGGCAGGAGTGGAAAATGAAGAGGTGGTGGGTCAAACTCTGGATAATGTTTCTGAAGTGCTGAACACTTAGAGCAGCTAAAACAAATGACCAAGCGTATACTTGAGTCATATAAATATTTAACTTGCTTACCTGAAAAATGTCACAAAGAACTGGACCAGGTCCATGATACTGTTGTGTTGGGAGAAGGCAATCTAACAGAGAAAAAGAAGACAACAGAAATGACTAAAACACCAAGGCAGCTAGATGAAACCCAAACATGTAACAACATTTTACAGCCAACATGATATGAACATGAGTTCAAATCACCAAACTAAATGTAAATATTGTTTGTCAACCTGAATTTGGACATAAAATCTATTTTCTTAAAATAAGTAAAGTAAGTAAGTGAATTATTTTATTCCAATAAGGATTCATGCCAGTGAACTTTTATTTCATTCTGACTGAGCCCTTGATCTCCAATATCACGAAGGGGTGCAGACAGATCAAGTCTGCATTAAGAGCAAAATGGACCTCCTGAAAGGCCACAAACAAGATTGATTAAGAATTTTCTGCTTGAGGAAAAACTGAATACAGTGAGACAAAATAAAAACAGGGATGTATGCAGGCAAATCACAACTTATGATTTGACTCAGATATGTCTAACATAATGTATTCTGGGCCAACATTTTTGTTTTGACTTGAGGTCAGAGATGAAAAACTGACTTATTTAGATTTTTAAAGAATTTTGTATGGTAGTAGGAGTATTAGGGCCAGGCATAAGGGGAAAAAAATCAGGTAGAAGAGTTTTTTTAAATTTTTTTTCATTTTGAGTTTTGAGAATAAAGTGTTAAATAACCTCTGACCCTCTGATTTCTTATGTCTGATCCTAACACTGACAGCTTGACTTTAACATGCAAGTTATTAACAATGTTAACATGAAAGACAAAATTTAAAAAAGTCTTCCTCTCCTGAAATTTTGTATTACTAGCTGAAAAAAAACAAAAAAAACATCTCAATAAAACACAAAATATTACCATCCTTCAATTATGTCCATAACAAGCCATTTTCTTAAAGGTATAATGTGCAACATTTTCCTAAAAAACAACGTAAAGACTCATCTAAACACAAACCCTTTCAATCATTACTTATGATCCATTAGACTTGTGGCTGGTGCACTCTGCCTGTATTCCCTTATTTTCTCATTGTTTCGCTGTGCTCAGGATGCTTTACCAGCCCAAAAAAAGGCTGGTATTTGACGGCCTTGGAATGAGACTCGGCTATCATTCTGGTGCATTCACGAACAGCTTGGACAAATCCTACTGATTCTACCTTAAATGTGACTTACATATAGTGCATCTCTTCTATAGCTGATTAGCGTATTTATGTCAGCAGCACGGCCTGTGAATAATGGGTCAGGAACATATTTTATCTTCATTAAGAGAGGGATTACATGCTGTGCTAGCGGCTAAATCACATCTGATAGTGCACATCATAAAGACACGTCATTATCTACTGTAGATGCTTTGAAGGCATCTTGCCCTGAGAGTATTTAGAGACTCAAACACAACGTCATCTGCAGCTGTATCGAGCCCCTTCTGGTTGATAGCACGTAGAGTTGGGTAATAGGGCACAAATTGTGCTTTTAGAGGTGGATTATTTGCGTCATGTTCCATGCTTTGAATGCTGATGGGGCAGAAGTTCAAAAGATACTCATTTCGGTGATTCAATCTATCACTGTCAGATGATGTGTTCGTCCTATTGCCAGACCTAATGGCGAAGAGAAGATAGAGCAGAATTCAAACGTTTGTTAAAACAGGACAGAGGCACTGGTTTACCATTGCGGGTGAAAGAAGAAAAGTACAGCTCTTTCCTTTTCCGCAATTATCTGTAATTGAGATGCAGTGATCAGTATGTGCGTTTTAAAGGTTACATAGTAGGACAGAGTCTTCACAGGACCGACGGTCTTTATTGACAACTGTGTCATCCTTGCAAATGTGTCCCGCCTTTGACTTTTTCAACCTTTTTAAGTGGAAAATGAGAATCGGTGATCTGAGAGGAGATGCTCAGTGACATGGCTGACATGACTCAAAAGCACACATTACACAGATGTTTTGCTGGCTTTTTTTTTGTAAAGGGTGCAGTTCTATTTAGGGCTTACAACCTTGATTTTCACATAATATGAGGTCAAAGCAATATGTTTAGGGTTAATTTGATTTCAATTCATAAATCTCAGCCGATCAATGGGTTCATTTGAGAGTGTAGTTCCATTACAAGTGGACTTTTATTACTGGGTGACAATTATTCTGACACATATATGACATAACAGAAGAATCTTAGCTCAAGACCTCTCTGTTCCTATCATGATCATGAGTTCTCAAATTCAAATTTATCTCAACTATGTCTACATTCTGAACTCTGCCTCATGAAAGCAAGCAAGGAAAGAGCAACCTCATCCTGATACAGAAGCCATTTGCTGTTACAGCTCAGGCCAGTCCACAACAAATAAGTGACTGTTGGCCAGAAAATCTAATAGAAAACTATTACTGGGCCACCTCCGCAGATGGACTTACCCCCAAGATATTATTACCCCACTGTGGTTCACCCACCTACCTTGTGCAAGGGAGCTACAGAACAAATGTAAAAATCAATACTTGGAAATGGGCTAATTAGCAGAAAGGGAATCGTGTGCTATTGTTAGAAATGATAATTGCATCTATCACATTTCTTGGTGAATGTGTTCTTATTTTGCTTAAACAATTTTAGTGATACAGTTGTTACAGAGTGAATGTTTTTTATTCTTTTGTCAATAATAAAACAATGTAATGAACATGTAAAGGTCGATGCTACACTATGCCCTGCTGACAGACTGACAGGCTGGAGGTAACGGGTGGGTTTGTGAGGGGAGACGGAGGCAGGCAGATTTTATTTTGTGTAGTGTTTATGATGTTCTAAACAAATAACAGAATTGTTAATTGTCTAAATAGGCAGCGTGGTAGCTCAGTTGGTGAAGCTTTAGCCCCATGTGCTGAGGCTGTAAGTCCTCTGCAGCTGCCGTGGGTTTGACTGCTGCCCTACGGCCCTTGGCTGCATGCCACCTGATGAACGTGAGTTTTGTTTTGGTCTCCACCAGCTCCTGGAAGGTAATAACTGGCTCTTTAGATGCTAAAAGCTTCACTATGTTCACCAGCTAGTTTCTAACTTTGTCTGGTTGCTGTTTGGTAATAGGCAGGTATAATATATCAAACTAGACACAGGAAGTGCTTGTGTTAAATGTATTTTTGAACATTAGCAAAATATTCTTTTAAGCCAAAGTGCTACAATTTAAAGCTTAAAACAGTTTGTTAGACCATATTTGTTTGCCATAATCACAGGTCAAAAAGCACTGCCTATATTTGACAGAATAACAGCCTGGTGCACTCCCTTAATTTCACTGTTTTCTCTACTATGAAATCACTGGCCATCACTCTCAGTCTCTCATTTTCATTCGCATTAGTGCTACGTGGCCTTTGCCCATTTTAATTTTACTGCCTGTAAGACTAAACTATGAATATTTTTGACAAAAGCTTGATTGTTGTTTTCCTGCAAATCCCAAAATAACTGACAGCAAATGGTATTTATTTTTCACAGTGATGTATTTTCACCCCTTTCACTGCATCAAAGCCTCAATCTCTTCCATTCAGAACGAAGGCTAGGAAAGGTTAAATGGTGCTTTGCTTTTGCTCGCTCAAAAACAGCTGCGCACCTATGCACGCTAACCATCGCTCATTAAATCTGTAATTAGAATAAAGTGCACTTGAAATCACCCCGAACAACAATGCAGCTCTGCATCTGCAAAGATGGCTGCTCCTGTTCTTGTTATGTATGTAGGACTAGGACTGTTCATCAGTGAGATGTTTTTAGACGCTGTATATCTAGTGAGCAATATGAAAACAAGGATGACATAACACAGAACAAAGAAAGGATTATATCATAGGTGAGTTGGTCCAAGGTCATAAACAGACATCTTACCTGGATCTTGATTGGCCATGAGAAGTTACTGACGTAGACATAAAAGGTAATGTTGGGATTGCTTCTAAAGGTGAACTTCTCACAGGAGAAACTGTCTCTGTATTCCTTGATGTTGGTTTTGGACACGATGGGCACCTCCTCTCCAGAAATGGTTCCAGCTGTTGGGGCAAAGAGTTTGTGTTCAGCATGCTGCCATTTGGCACTCAGACAGCTCACCTACATGCGGAGATGGAGCTGGACTGGGTGCAACATATCATTATGAATCCATTAATAGGTTTATCAAGCCATTTGGAACAACAGGAAAGCTATCATCAGCAGTTATTATTATGTCTTAAGTGCACTAAACTTCTTTTTGGGTGATCTAACACAGCGTAGAGCTTTATTGCGTAATTAAACATGCATTTCATATTTTACTGTTAATTGGACGTAGGAGAAAAGCACAGCTTGAAAGAGGGACAGAAATGCTGCTGCCCATAGGTCACAACTGAATCACGTTCTGAATTCATATCACCATCATCAGTTAATGCATTTAGTGTATCTGAGATGTCAAATTCAGCATTTGAAGCCCTGGGGAGGGCGGTTACAGTGTATATGAGGGCAACAAAAATCTGCACAGATCAACTATTATCTATTATAAATACTTGTTTGTGTCCACTTACGTTCAGAATTACTGAGCAGAGTGTCATTTAATTTCTGGGAGTCAAAACTGAAGTGTAAACTTTAGAGTGTGCCTCATCAAGAAATAAAAACTAATGCATTTCCAACAATAACACTTGAAAAAATATGACTATTTTCCAGCTATCTAAATGTTTCAAATGCAAACACTGTTACGTCTTAAAGGCATTAAACTTCTTTTAACACAGCATAGAGCTTTGCTGTGTAATTACACACACAGTTCAAATTTTATTGTGAAATGGATGTGGGAGAAAAGCACAGCTTGAAAGAGGGATAGAAATGCTGCTGCCCATAGGTCATGACTGAGTCATTTTAGCACATATTCATCATCTGAATCCATATCACCAGCATCAGTTAATGCATTTAGTACATCTGAGACCTAGAATTTGGCATTTTATGCCCTCGAGGAGGATGCAGTATATATTAGGGCAACAAAAATCTGCACAGATCACCTATTATCTATTAGAAATACTTGTTTGTGTCCATTATGTTCTGGATTAATGAGCGGAGAGTTATTTAAATTCCGGGGGTCAAAACTGAAGTGTATGTTTCATCATGAAATAAAAATTAATGCACTTCCAAGCATAACTTTTGAAAAAATAACATCTATCTAAATGTTTCAAGTCATTTCTTATTCTTCCTCATGTCAGTGGGTCCTCAACATTGACATTCCAACCCACAGCTCTGAAACAAAAGAACTGAAAATGACAGCTTGAGTGTGGCTACGTGAGCATGTTTATCTTAATTGAAATCACCCTCCTCCTCCCACCCAAAGGCGCTTCATGCTCTTGTCGATTGTGAAGAGACTCCCGTTCCTTCTGAGACGCAGTATCTTTGCTGGGGAAGGGGGACCCAACTTCAAATATTAATGACAGTGCGCTGAAAAGGTTAAGGTGGCGCGTGGGAGCACAGGAGGTTAACGTGTTTTAGTGGTTGGAAAATGTCAGTGTTGTGTGGAGAGAGAAAGTGGCAGATGACTTGAGAGGAGGAGGAGGGCAGGAGATAAACGGTGCCACTGGACGACTGCAGTGTCCTTGGGTGTCTTTCCTCAGGGGACCTATAATATCCACTCAACGGTGACACAGTACACACTGACAAGAGAGGGGACATTATTGTTCCTGTTGTAACAACTGACTCAATGATTATTAAGCTACAGCCGCAGACAGCAAAAGAAGCAATTAAAGGAACAGTTCACCCTAAGATCACAACTACATATTTTCCATAATTAGTGCTATTTATCCATCTAGATTATTCTGGTGTGAGTTGCCCATTCTGGAGATATCAGCTGTAGAGATAACTGTGTTTTCTCAAATATGATGTGGCTAGATGGCATTCAGAGCGTCAAAAAATAGACCTGAGAAACTTGAACAGCAATCAGCAAACAAAAATCATGACCCGATTACCTGAGATAATCCGCAGATCTTGTTGTAAGCAGAAATCTGCTTGCCCAAAGTTAATTTTTACTTGCCCCCGTGCAAATTGCTTTATTTATTAGTGATTATGAAATAACAACAAAGACTAAAGTTAATTGTCATGTTTAATTTAGGGCTGCAACGTCTATAAAATGTCAGAAAACATCCAAGGTGATGTCTATAAATGTCTCATTTTGTCAGTTTGAAAACCAAAGATATTCAGTTTAATGTAACAGCAAATGGTGTTTTTCTGCGTCTCACATATTGATTTTCCCGCCTTTCTCCATTTATTGTCATTTTTGTATGAATCAATAAGTAAAAGAAGATATTTCCATCAGTACAGACTGTAAAGCCCCCTCAGGCAACTTGCGATTTGTGATATTGGGCTACATAAATAAAATTTGACATGACTTGCATTTAAGTAAATGCGATAGCAACCAAACTGTATATTAACGGCAGCAGCAGTGAAAAATTGGTTTTGTCATTTTAAACAGTAAAAATTAGTGGAAATAATTAAACAAAGGTTTTTGGCTGAAATATGTATGTGATGATGTAATATTTTGGTCTATCTGAATGGTGTGAATATCATGGGAATAGGTGATTAAATTTGCAACAGGCACCTCTTTTGGCATTAAAAAGGCAAAATGCTAAGACAGTATATCTTATCAGCCTGAGTCTGAAATCCCTGTGTGGATGAAAATGGCTTCTTACTGACGCCTGGGACAAACTGAATGAGTGTCATTTTGTTTGGTCATGGCAAATTATGCAGAGAGAGGGTGGGTATGGTAATATTCTGAGATTCTGATCTGTTTTGCTGACCTTCCAATGCTAAAAACAATAATAAATATTTCTGTATAAAAGTTAATAAAATTCAAATATGACTATGACTTGAGACGATATCCTCAATTTTACAGTTCCCATTCCTTTTAACCCGAATCTCTAATAGCATTTGTGACCTCAGCCATTCGTTAACTGTGCAATAAAATTGTTTTTACTGCAAAATTAGTTTGCTCTTTTCCACTTATTAATACAGAAGACATTGTTTGAATGAATGAATGAATGAATGAATGAATGAATGAATGAGAAAAGGAAAAGAGAAAAAAATAATAATTCAAAACTAAACTTTCTAGAAACAGACTGATGATTCAATCCACTCTGATGAGACTGGAATCGATTTAGAAATAACACGAGCCCATGGACTACATATACAGTATGTCCTGAGTCAAGGTCAAACAGGAAGACAAAAATAGAAAAAGCAAACAATAAATAAACTGCAAAATTGCGCAGAAGTACCTGTTGATCCCACCGACCACGTGATGTTGAGGTTGAAATTGTTGGATGCATTAATGGACATGTCCAAGTTCTTGTTAGCCTTCAGATGAAGATAAAAATAGCACAATATTAATGTAGTTAAATATAAGACAAACTGATAATATCACACAAAAAGACACAAGAGTCTCATTATAGTAAATCACATTATAATAACAGAGATGTTATGAAACTTAACAAGGATTCGGAAAGGCTTGAACTGAGTACTAGAGCAACTTTTTAGAGTCTTCACAGAAAACAAATCACCAATCAGTGATAATGAACGTTAATTGTGGCAGTGTGTGACTTGACATTTGACAGAAAAGAAAAAAAAACAATCTTCTGGTGTCATTGTCCCTGTTGCCTGACTGAGACCTTTTCCTCAAATAGTTACCTGTTCAGGTGAGGCCATGAAGTTGATGGCAGTGTAGTGATTATCATCCTCTTGGATGAGGCTGAAGGTGAACTGGTAATCGATCAGGAGATTGTCTGTTTAGAAAATCAGATGGGAGAGAAGGATCTCATATCGTTTCCTATGTTTCAACATACACTGTACATAACAATGAGTGGCAATTTTCTGTTGAATACACACAATCTAAGCTGCCAGCTGTGGCTTACACTACTACAGACTACTATGACAGCATAAATATACAGAGGTGTGTGCTATGTGTTATGATCAAAAGAAACTTCCAAGCAACAAACTGACTGATGGAGACAAGTGAAATCAAAATGTCTGTAATCAATTCCAATGACTGCAATCAGGCTGCACAATTTTCTCATCAAGCAGAGAGAGAGTAGGGATGCCTGACCCTGACAGCAAGCTCGAAGAAAAAGTCCCCTGCAGCGATTAATAAAGGAGCAAATTATTAATTAATAGCGGTCACATATGAATTCACTACACACAACTGTAAGTACATGCCTGAGTCAAATGTCGATCAAGTATTAAGTATGAATATATACAGATAATGGAGAAAAGAATTTGGACTTGTATCATGGATATTTCATTTTTTGTTTGTGAGCACTCAAGGAGCGGATGATTAAATTTCCAGCGGACACATTTTTGGGCAGAGAAATTACAGTAAACGAAGACGGTATAATTTATCAGCCTGAGACTGACTCATTTTTATGATTCAACTGTGTGAATTAAAATGATTTTTTTATCCACAGATACATAACACAATGCATCATACTCGGAAAACCACACCCACTGGAGGGGAAACCAATCAGAACCACAACAAGCGAAAACAGGTGTAAAAGCCTCTAACTGGCTAAAAACATTCAATTTCAGCATTTCAGAGGATTATTTAGCACCCAGTGACTCCCAAAGAGGAAAATAGTACACCGACAAACTCAAATAATATTTCCATGTCCCTACTTCTTACCTTGCTTTTATTGGAGAAATTATCCCACTGAATGCAATAAGTTAAATACATTGATCTTTACAAATACTTGATCAAATCACCAGGTAATAACATCATTTAACCAGGAGTTTTTATAACTTAGTTGGAAACAAATTTCATAGTTTGTCATATTAGCAACTGCAGCCAAACATTCTGAGAATACTCTCACTGATTTCCTAACTTAGCCTAAAGAATTATAGCAAGGAGTCCTAGCTTAGGAGTGATATAAACACAAAACTTTATCTTAGTGAGGTCGACCCTGTTGCTAGGTTTGATACATAGATCAAGGCAACCCTCTTGCATCACGAGTCCACCCTTTTTGGGTGAAAACAAACATTTATTTGACCAGCGGTCAATACAAATTCCAAGGTCTTTGCTGGTTGAAACTCATAAAATAAGGAAACTGCACCACTGTTCAGCTATTAGGAACCCGAATCCTCTGACCAGTCAGGTGAAGAATCAGGCTATGTCTTTGCCAGTTGGCATCATTACATAGAAAAAAACCCACAGAAATAGGGATGGATGAGTATCTGTCTCTGTTAAAGTGGAAGAACAACTCCACCTAGTATCCAGGGTGTTATATCCTGTACATTATTGAATCTCCATGTAACACATCTCTGCCATCTGTCACTAGTAGTCTGTCCATTGTGGTGTTATGGTAAACTAATTACACTACCAACATTAGCATAAAACATGAATGACACTAGTCTTCTCTAGTTGACGCTGGCTCTTGTTTTCACCCAAAATGCGTTGTGGTCGAGGGGAGTGACATGTGGCTGCTCCGATCCAAGGAGGACGAGGAAGAACCTCCACAAAACACAAAGTCAACAGAGAGCGATGAATTGTTTTCCTCTCCAGTGTGGGTGGGACTTAATTATGTTTCGTCTTTTTACTCCGGTCAAACTGGGTGTATATCATTTTGTGTGGGTGTGGCAGACTGTGCAGTAGAGGGATGTGCTGTCCCTGTTCCAAACTTAAAATATTACAGATCTAGAAGGTCAGCATTGTTGACCTTTAAATGCTAGATATCACAGTGAATATTTGTATGTAAATGACAGATTTTTTGGTATCAAAGTCAATCCCTTGAGGGGCTTCTGTTTGATTGCCTGAGTAGTAATGTGTGCATGTTGTAGTCAAAGAGTTTTAATCTTTGAGGAAAAAAGAGGAGTGAGCTCCAAATTACCAGGTACACTGAGAAATCAGCTAATAAACACAGTGAAGTAGCTGGGTAACAATGAGTGTGACATGTTAATCCGTGCTCAACTGCTTTTTTCGTCAGGAGTGTCATGTTTACAATACTGAGCTCAAGAAAAAGTCCCATTGGTGTGCGGAGGTTAAAACAGGCTGCAAGCTTTTAGTTCCTCTTCCCCTCATTGAGCCTGCTGTCAGGCTATGGCATTTCAAAAAGGGACAAAACCTTGGCAAAGGCTGTGTTGTCAGTAGCAGAGTGTTGAAAGAGAGACATACTGCCACACCGTGAAGGACACCGCATCATGCAAATAAACACGCAAAGCACAAACACCAACATGTGCGGTACACACAGGAATACACAGGCACCAGTAGGTGTCAACTTCATAGGTTTTTTTTGCATCACTCACCTTGATTTATTTTCCTTGTACTTCAAGTCAAACTAACATTTATTCAACTTTCTAAATGAATGAATGAGTAGGTGGGTGAGTGAGCGAGTGAGTAGACAAGTGGGGAATTTTTACTCCTCCGTCTCCTTGATTAGCTCAATCACTCACTCCTTCTGATGCACTTGACATTTTCACGACAAGTCATTCTGTCACCGAACAAGCGCCCCTGGTGCCAAAGTGCTAAAATGCTCCATCTGCCCTGAGCGGAAGAGTGGAAGTGGAGAAGTGGAGAGAAAGAAAGCAGAGAGAGAATAGCCAAGAATAATCAAGGAGGAGTGTGTGTGTGTGTGTGTGTGTGTGTCTTTGTGAGTGCAGATGAGCTGTCTCTCCAGCAAGTAGCCGTCCAGTGGAGAATTACTCACAGTAACAGGTTCCTCTGAGTGGATTGCCAAGGTAACGGTTTTCTGAGTCACATCTGCAGTGAAGAAAACAGAGAGGAGACAACAAGATGAAGAAGAGTGCTAACAGATTGAGAGCAAGAATGCCTCTTATCGGGTGCAGTGTACGCCAAGTGCCAGCGCATTAGCTCCTGCTGTTGGCGCCTCATCAAGTCTCTTACTTCTGACGACGAGGAAATCATCTGATAGTTTGCAAAAGTTAATTAGATTTTTTCAAACTTTTGTTTATCAAAGCAACACAGTGACATGCCACAAACTTTATGTACCACCTGATCACAGAGAGTGTGGCATCTAAAAGTAACGTACAAAGTTTAATCCCCTAACATCCTTGAAGCAAAATACAAAACTTATGTAAATTTTTGCTTGATTATTTTAGATACATAATCCTAAATTTGGATGTGAAAGCCAAAGAATAACCACATATCAAGGTGAATCCTTTTTAGCGAACGGTTTAGATAAGGCCGTGCTCATTCAGAGCTGGTGAGTGGGGATTGCCAAGTTCAAAAGAGGCTAGACAAAGCCCGGGGCGAGTTTATCTTTGTTTCACACTCATGTTTATTAACTCAGAGCTTGATAATCAGAGCTCAGGGTGAACACCCTCACAACGCTTACAGCACATGACTTGTTTACCTTTGATTGCAAAATGATCGCCTCGTTACTTCTGATTCTCTCAATGCAGTGTTAAAGCTATGTTTTTCAAGATAACCCAGAAAGATCAGGGATAACCCCCATCTGGAGTGCAGAAGGTTTCTTAACCTGTGTTCAAATTGTTAACAGCAATTATCATCAAAACACAACCTACGTCAAATCGAAATAAAAAATGCCATGTTGCCAAATAACAAAGACTAAACTGAAACAAGATGTTGAACTGCTTTAAAACTAGAGCTGCAATGATAGAAAAAAATAGTTGGAAACTATTTTAATAATCAATTAATCATAATTTTTCAAGCAAAAATGTCAGACACTTAAATGGAAAGATTTGCTGCTTTTCTTTGTCGTTTATGATAGTAAATAAAGAAATGTTTTGACATTGTAAAGATGAAACAATGTATTGGTTAATTGTGAAAACAAGGGACAGATTAATAGATCACAAAAATAATTGTTAGCGGGAGCTAGGGTTACAAATTTTGTGCATTTTCCTTAACAACATTGCTACTTCTTGGCAGACCAAACAAAACCCTGAGAAAACCTGTGTGCTCTGGCGAAATGGTAAACAAAACACAAATTATTGGTTAATTCATTTTTAATTGGTTAAGTTCTTAATGGCAATTAACTAATTAATGATTAATCATTAACATCCTAAGCTGAAACCCCATTTGAAACCTAAAAACCAAAGCAGAGCAACAGAGACCATGTAGAGCAGCTACATCAGCCTGTCAGTCCATTCTGTAGTACTTTGAGTACAATTATATGCCATGCCTTCCTGTCATGAAAAAAGCACACCGAATATATGGAACCTTGCAATTTTTAATAATGCTATACAGTCAAGTATAACACAGTTGTAAAGGGCACACCCCATCTTCATGAGGAAAGAAACATACAGTTTGATTTTCCCTTTAAAGACCCAGTGAAGCAAAAAATACCAATTCTTATGACAACAGAAATGAGTAGCAAACAAAAAGTAGCCATTTCCAGAAAACTAAACCTCTAACTGTACTTTAGCAAACCATAAATAGTTTTAAAGATCCACAAAAATACGTATATATAAACAATAATTACCCTGTGCTCAACCCATGCTTTTGTGTTTGTTGCAAGTGTGAAATGACTGTATGCCCGGGGCCAATGAATCCATAACTCCAGCTAATGAGGGTTCTGACCCTCAGCTAAACGTGGTGTGAAAATTGGACAATTACTTGGTTCCATTTACCTCCAATCCATTGTCATTAGTGGACTACCGCTCTAATTTTAAAGCCTCAGACTTTGCCACTGTCTTCTCAAACTGCAAATACAAACACTAACAGATTCTTGTCAGTGAAATGATGCACAGCTCCAAATCTGCTGTGGTTTCCTACCGCACAGATCAAGTGAACCTGATTCTACCCAGATATTTAAAGTGAATCTGTATTTTAATAGAAGGACGTGAATGTGTTTCTTAGGTCCTCTAAGGTCATGCAGTTTGCTCGAAGCACTGCGGCTGAACACTATACACTATTTTCACACAACAACAGAGATATCGTGGCATCAGCCAAAGTGGCCTGAATTTTAAATGAAGTGCCGCCGAGCAAAATAATTTGTTAACGTCCACAGAGTGCCATCGACTGTTGTCAGGATACGCATGTGCATGAGTGTGTTTTATCAGGCTCATGGCTTTCCAAAGGCCTGTAATGAGGAGGAACATATGGCGGCGTTCACTGGATTAGTGTTCTTTATCCCCTTTTTAATGTGTCTCTCCGCTCTGTCTCTCAATCTTTAACTATCTACAATTCACTCTGTACTGCCACGTCATCCCTCCACACGCGAGCACTAGAATTGCACTAATAAAATTAAAATGACATGGCAATTTGAACAAGATATCTATTATCACACCGATTTTGTTCCACGGTTGTTTTATCTTACGGACAACCAATTAAACTTGTTGAACTGTGGATATTAAAGGCAGTCAGATAGGACAGCGAGCGGAGAAAGAGGGAGCAGACCCACTGACAGACACCAATGCTACTGAGGGGGAGGTGGCTGTTAGTGATGTTACAGTGAATGATGATGACTCTGCCTCTAAAAATAATGCAGACATCGGTTGTTTTGTAGCATTTTGGATTCACGAGACAGACGGCATCACCACTGAAGGCGCTATACAAAAAAAATGTCAGTTCAAACACATCTGACGTGTTCTAACACCTTAAAGGGTAGCTGATATTTTTCAAGCTGGACCCTATTTTTCCACGTCTATATGACTAATGGGAACAACTATTTTTTAAACCGGTCCAGTACTGAGCAAGACTGCTGCAGCTGTTAGCCACAAAACAGGCTGAAATGTAATCCTTTAGGGCAACTGCAAATCATCAAAGTACGCCGACTAAAAGTGCCTGTTTTTCAGATTGTTACTATACGTGTCTGACAACTTTAAGGAAAGGACCTGTACAGAAGTTGACCTATTTGTCACACAGTAAGGCCCTTATTGTTTTGGCAGAAACAGCTTAAACAGGTTGTTTATTGCTCTTGCCAAAGCTACCGGACTCCATTTACGAGTCCATAACCATAAACTGTTCATATTGATGATGCATAACTATTTTTATACTGTCATGTCCCAGACACATGCATGCTTTAACAATATTACCTGACCTGATCAAGATGGATTCTGACACTACATCTAACCAGCAAGTCCTGAAGGACAAGCATCAGTGTTTCTGACTGATCTAATGGGGGCAGGACACTGAGCTGGGGAGGAGCCAGCGACACCAAGGACAGGGTGGAGTGCTCTTTTACCACGGTACAAAGGACGGAGGACAAATGCCGCCACTGGGTTTTTGAACCTTACAGAACATCACTCCTGGGGCGCTTGAGCTGCATGGCATTTGCAGATGGCAAAACACACACGCACACCACTCATCGTGAAGTGTATAATGCAGCTCCTCTGTGCTGTATCTTAATTTAATCTACACCTGCATGCATGCGTGCACACATCTGAACTTGAGGCGATCCCCCTCTGCTGTATCTTAATTTGATCTACACATGGACCTTTGTCTGTGCTCGTGCACACACTGCGATTCAACAGTAACACATACACTCTTAGAAATGAAGGTGCTCGCCATTTATAAAGGTCCGACCTGAAAACTAGAGCAGCAACAATTAATCGATTATTAATCAATGATTAAATTCATTGCCATCTAATCTGATAGTTGATTAATCGTTTTGAGTCCATTTTTAAAAATAAAAAGTCCCAATTCTCTAGTTTCAGCTTCTCAATTGTGAATATTTTCAGTATTTTACTCCTCTGTGACATTAACTGAATATGTTTGGGTTGTGGACAAAACAAGAAATTTGAGGACGTCCCCTCAGGCCCCGGAAAACAGCGATCAACATTTTTCGCAGTTTTCTGACATTTTATGGATCAAACAACTAATCAAGAAAATAATCAAAAGATTAATCGACAATGAAAATAATCATTAGTTGCAGGCCTACTGGACACTTTTTAAGGGTTCTACCAAGAGCTCAACATGAAGTGTTTTACTGAGAACCAAGAACCCTCTATGAGAGAGATCTGATTTGATTCAGCAGGAAAACATTCACTCTGAAGATGACAACCCATATAAGGTTCTTTGGCTTCTTCCAATAAGAGAACACTCTAACCTCTTTAAATAGTCCAGAGGGTTCTACCTATAACTCAACATCAAGGGTTATACCTGGAACCACATGCTAAGTGTTCCACCCAGAACCCACTCTGGGGTTCCTCAGGGGGTTCTATCGAGAACTCTTCCACATCCCAAGGAGGAAATGTGTTCATCCAAAATCCACCCAGAGGATCTAAAAATATCTTTTTTCTAAGAGTTTCACCTTTAACCTTCTTCTGAAAGTTCTACTAAGAACCATATTGTGTTCAACATGAGGCAAAAGATGACCAACTGGCAGAATGCCAGTAAAATAAGTTGATTAAGGGGACTTTCAATAAATTTGCATTTCAATAAACCATTTGACAGACGGGTTAACATTTGAATATTTGAGGGTGAGGATCATGTTACACCCACACTTTCATCAATCCATGAATATCTCTTTCTTCCAAAAAGGTTTCTTTGCATGAAAAGGGTTCTGAATGGAGCCCTTGGTCTTTCAAAGAACCCTTGATCACAATTTTCTCCAAAATAGGCTCTTCAGAATCAAACGGCTCTTGGCAGAACCTGAGCTCCTCAGGAAGAACCCTTTTAAAACCCTTATTTCTAAGAGTGTGCACACACACAGACCATCACCAACAGAGGACATGTGCTCTGAACCCACACAGTGCCCTTCACACACACGCGGGCCAGAGTGAGCACACACATGTCCACACTCTCAGACCCATTTACCCCCAGAACATGGAGAATCCTGAATAATGTATGCATTCAAATGAGCACTATAATAAGAAATATTTCCCCTAACCGCTCTTGTTTGACTCATCACTGTAACGCAGCGCAGACCTCATCAATTGTTTTCAAAAACAATTCCATTCTGCACCGGTGCACCCTTCACTTCATTACTGCAACTATTATTCGGAGCTCCTAATGGCATCGGTGGCTGCGGTGCACGCATGTGTGAAAGCGTGCATGTGTGTACTTGTGTACATCGCTGAAAAGACATGAGTGCCCTTGTGTAGAGGTCTTTGTTTAAGGGTTACTGCCGGGGATGGTGCAAGTGAGAGTGGGGTTGGGGGAGACACTGATTACACGTAATGAGATACCAGAAATTACATTACAAAAAGGCAACAGCAAACACCCCACCCCAACTGCTAGTCAATACATACACACTAATTAGATTACACATGAAACAAAGTGATTACTTGATTACTCTAACATGTTTGAATGTGAAAATGTATCTTGATTTTGAGATTAAAGTCACCGCTGAAATAGCGATTGTTGATAATGACAAGGTTGATCTAATTACAGTGCCTAAATGGGGCTGAATTAACAACAGATTCTGGTGGTTTATGTTGCTGGCTAAATTTTAAGCCGATAATCAGTAATGGGCTGCAGGAACCTTCCTCGTAGCTGGCTCCTGAGCTGTATGGGCACATCCTCCCTCTAAATGGCTGATGATGATTGGCCTGCTGGTGCCTGGCTTGTTCTGATACCTCACTCTGATTTTGTGGGGTAGAAACGGAGTCGTTTGTATCAACTGTTAGCCACCTGCTATCCGAGTGCTGCTCTGCATTGTACTGCATTGCTCTCCATCTGGAGGCACAAATTAATGTGACATTCTGACATTTATGCAAAGTGTCATTTATTTACTGTCAAAGTCAACAGAAAGCATGGAGGGTTCTGGAGAGGTCTCACTCTCCTCCAGCCTTGCTTCTGTCTGATCACTTCCCTTTGTTTTCTCTCTGTTTCCTCACTCTCTTTCTCTTCTTCTCTCATCACTTTCATGCGTTCTCTCACACAAAGATTTTTCTTGCATGTTGTGAATATGTCGCCAAGGCTTTGACATCATCCCTTGTACGATCCAAAAGATGAACTTGATGATTTTCTTTTTCTGTTCCAATATGGTGGTTGTCAGAGCTCAGGATAATTACTGCGATTTTGTTCTATTGGCGGCTTTGAAACCACTGCTTCTAACACAAAAGGTACAACTACAAGTTGGCTTATTATGGTTTACGTCAACCATCACTCATAGTTACATGTACGTTTCTGTACTCTAAGAAAATGGCACAGCTTACAAATGTACTTAAAGCAAAATGTATATTTACTGATATTTATCTGATCATAGTTTTTTTTTGATTAACCAGCTGATGCAAACAAATGATTAACATGCAGAGCATGATGCCTCTAACACGTTTGTTCACATGTGATGACGTGTAAATTATGTGGATCTGTGTGTTTTCTATGTGTGCGCATGAGCAGCCTGTGAAAACAAACCTCCCCCTGGGACAATAAACGTTATTTATCTTGTTAGACTAACAATTTGTAAAGTGTTGACAAAGCATGTTATTATTTTTCATGTTTACTAGCAGGGTTGGGCGACATGGCTTATAGGTAATATCCTAATAGTTTTGGGCTATGGTGCGATATACGATATATGTAGACATTTTTTCTAAAATAAAATACTGTAATTTCTCAAATAGCATTGATCTTATAGAATATGATGTACTGTGGTAGATTAAACTACCCAAAAGTATATATATATAGACAAAATCAAATAATAGAATATTTTTGACAACACACCTCTACATTAATATTGCAGCAATATTTTAGGGAATCGTCAATGATGTGAATATAATGATTAAGTGAGTAAAGGTTAATAATAAAACAGCTTGAACAACCTGGTAAAAAATTACATCACTTTACTGTAATGCAGGATTTAACACCAGGAAAAAGACGATATTTGCGCAATATCACAATATACTGCCACCCAAATTAATCATGATATCGATATACTGCACAGCCCTGTTTACTAGTTACTATATGTCTGTATCTCCTCTATGTGGTATCTAGATATTTGAAGTTGGTTACTCCTTTTTAAGGGACTTTCTAGTTGGTTATTTACAGAATATTATTTAAAGTCATTATGAAAATAGGACATAGAGAACTACAACTGTGTTTGAGATTTAAACCCAAAAGGTTAACAGCTTGATTCCACCAGGCACGGCTGTGTCGTGTTACGGCTGTGCCACGTCTCTGATCGCTGCCATTCTACATAACATGCTTGAGATTCCACCAACAGCGCCATAGCGTTTCCCAGAGGCAGCTCTCCACTTCAAATACACGCCAAGTCTATTTTTGACGGATGCCGTGTCAAGCCGCACAGAGTAGATCAAGTGGGCAGGAAGCCAGACACAGAAACAGCAGAGAGAATCCTGTCAGTTTTCAAAATAAGACCCTGTGCAGACTCGCAATCATAAAAGCAGACAAAAAACAAACTATTTAACTATGTAGCCTACCGACCCATGGAAGAAGCACAAAAGGCAAGGAAAAAGGACCAAATCAATAAAATCTGAGCAAGTCAACATAATCAGACGGGCAAAACGCTCCACTGCTGAAACACTTCTGAAACGCTGCTGGTGGGGCATGCAGCCATGTGCAGGACGGATCAAAACTATGGCAGCTCCCAATGGAAACAACAGGCAACGACACACAAGCACGACTCATGCAAGGGAGTATGAGGGTGACACAACAAAGTGAAGGAAAGAGACACACAGCAAGTAAAATTAGATGTAAAAAAAACCTCCATGATTTCAAATGTTAAAAAAAGAAAAAAAAAAGAAATCAGCTTGACAAAGGCATTCAGCATGTTTGTTAAGACGAGAGGGAACTTTTGTTTGTTTGTAAGAAAACTCCACAGGGAACCTTTAAGAGTGTCATGACAACTGTATGTGACTTTTGCTGACTAAAGTCTTGTCATTGTATTCAGCGAGAAGATGTGTCAACTGTCTCTGTGTGATAAATATGGTGTGAACTGTGTGACTGCGAAATGTGTAACGGAACAAGTGGGGATGACAAAACCTGAACGCAGCAGGAGAAAGTGAATCTGTGATTTTGATTCAAGCACAGAGTGTCAGGGATATTTTGAGGATTTGTGATTTTAGAAAGGCAGGAAAACACGCGTGTGGGGGCGTACGGTATGTGCACTCATGATTGCCAGTGATCCCACCATAACTCATACTGCATTAGAGGTATTAAAAAACATCAGTGTCCATTCTGCTTACAGCTGGGAAATCAGACAGCTAAGTGGAGATGGTCCTCCTACACAGAGGGAATCCACCACGTCAGCAGAAATCGTGCTGGAAGTGGAGTTTCTGGCCAATATAATACCGACTGATGATTCTCTGTATCTACACCATCGAATCATTCCAAACCTCCACATGAGAAGTACAAGGGCGGCACTTTGACCGCTCTATTTTCCATAAGAACAGCACCCTGAGTCTATGATTCCCATAATATAATTAAAACAAAAGGGTCACTGAAAGTCAGACTATGCCATGACTCAAAATCAAATCAAGTTAATTTCCATTTACTGTACATAGACATATATTCTAGTGTTTTTTGGGTTTTTTTTTTGGCTTATCCATGATACCACTCCATAAAACATGGCAGAACTGATCCACTTGGAGGAAACAATCCTAATCTAATATTTGTCTGATATTAAGGATTCTTTGGTAAAAAAGTTATCATATGATTAAAAAAAAGAACTCGTCTGGCTCTTCAGCCATCCAATATGATGTATTTTCATTTGTTTCATTGCCATGTCATCAATCATGTTGTCTGATTATATTAAATCACAAGCAAGGGGCTGACTTGTTCCACTCTGACTGTCATGAATCTGTATTTAGTCAGAGGCTGTATCTCCTGTATTTAACAGAAGCTCTGTTTTTGTGTCCGTGATCAAAGATCATAAATATCTTGGAATCACAGAACCAAAATTCTGTTTTTTTTTCTCTCCAAGCAAAATATCATCAACAGCATATAACACCATCCTGTATGTATCTGTCTCACTTGTCAAAATGGGTTTCCCTTAAAATAGCCCAGAGCGTTCCATCAGGGCTCCATCCCAAGTGATTACTGGCCCAGTGACAGGCGGCCCACAGACTCACTTTTGATTGACATCACCTTAAGTCAGTGAGTTTCAGTTGGTACATTGAGGGCGTTTCTCTCATTTGACCCCAGTGTTGCACACGTGAACTTTCTGAAATAAAATCTAGAGATGCTGAACTGACTTTGATGGGATTGGGCATTTGGAGGACTACATCAGCTATCGGCAACTGGAGTCCGGTGGCTTTTGTTTTTTTTGGCAGATTTTGTGGGGAACTTTTTGTCATTTTATTATGCTAATTTAATGGTCTGCAGAGTGTCAGCCACTACTCAGCAATGCTCAGTACACACCCATTGTGCTGCAGTACGAGTGGGCTGAAAACTGCCTGCAGAACCAGAATATTTTGATACCTAACGCAGAGAATTAAGAATTTATTTAGAGTCAACCTGTGTTGATGATTGTTGGAACAGTGGAAAGTCTAACAAAGACAGTTTTGGTGAGTTTAATTTGTTTTTCTGTTTAGGAGTTTGAATGAAGAGCGAATTATATTACATTCACAACAATTACATTGCAAGCAAATTATAAGGGTTTCTTCATTTGGTGAAAGAGAAAAACTTAAACTTAGAAAGTACATGGTTGTATCTTTCTGTTCAATAAGGGAAATATGTACAAGAACGTTTCTTTTCTTGACACTCTGAGTTTATTTTGCTTATCCAAGGTAGAGAATGTACTGAACTTGCCGCTTGCACACTTCCACATCTCCTAGCTGAAAGTTAGACTCGTACGAATATACTGAGAATTGCCAGTTCATGGGCTGACAGTGGCCGATTGGAAAATTTAAATAATTTAAATATATCGCCCTAACCTAGGCTATAGTCTAATGTGGTACTAATAAAAATCTCTAACAGAAAAAGCTACAAAATGCAACACTACAACCCTGCAATTAGATCATTTTTTTTATGGTTGTATTTATGTGTGTGTCTGTGAGAGAGCATGTGGTCGGAGTACTTACAGCTGGCACTGGTCTCCTTTGATCCCCTTGGTGGTGCAGAAGCACTTGCCAGTTAACACCTGGCACACACTTGCATGACCATTACACTTACAGGCTGGAAGAGGCAACAAAACACAGATGGAGAAGAAGGGTGAGAGGGGGGAGAGGGGGAAAAAAGATGGAACAGAAACATTATTGATTAGACAAAGCTGGAAATGTGGATAAAGTGAACATTCTGGTGTGTATGTGCTTGTACTTGTGTAGTTAGAGAATGTCAGTTTAAACCTTTAAGTTCAGGATCTCCTGAGGGCACAATAAAGCCTACAGCTCCCACAATCTGTGCCATAACAGTTGTTTTCCCTCATTTTTTTCCCCCGCTCTATGCTAGCAGCTCCCCATTGCTTGCAGTGTTTGTGCTAAGCTAGGCTACCAACATCCCCTCCGCTGTACTAAACACGCAGAGATGAAATTGATATTGATCTGGGTAAGAAGGTAAACAAGTGTATTTCCCAAAAGACTGGCTGAACTTCTTAGATCTGATACATGATGGAGAAAAATATGCTCCCTCCCCCAGATAGGACATCACGATACTCGCTAGGCATGTGCACATGGAATACAAACAGTGCAGCAATAGATGTGTGAAAAATGAGTGAATTGGCTCCTGGAGTGCTTCTAGTGCGGCAGCCTTTCAGGTTTGCATTTGCAGGACAAAAAAAAACGACCCATTCCTTTCACTTGGCTGAGCTTCATAACACTGAGAAGGGGTATTACAGAAGGGTCAGTGGGCGCAGCCTCCACTCCCAATGTTAAATCTGTTCTTAGCACATTTCCCAAGATGGCACATATGAATATTTCAGGTGACAGGACCGCTTTTAGCACTTTCTCCTACACTTGTTATTGACAGCTGGTAGTACGGGGATTTAATTGTACTGTGAACCCACTGCAAGTAAAACAAACATCAAATATGCAGCGGCTCCCTTGTCAATTTAAAGGGATAGCTCAAATTATTTGAAGTGAGGTTGTATGAGGTACTTATTCATAGCCAGTGTATTACCTACAGTAGATGGCAGTTGCCACACTCCCTAGTATTGAGAAGCAGAGAGGAGTACCAACATGGAAGCTAAGCCATGTTTTTGTAAGTGGCTAAAACATGTTTTGCTGCTGACCTTGTCCACAACAGTACATTACTTAGCTTCCTACATGTATACTCCTGCTCCAAACTGGGGGCTCTCAAGTGCCATCTTCTGTAGGCAATACACAGACTACAGATGACTACCTCATACAACCCCACTACAAATAATCCAAACTATTCCTTTAAACTTAAACAACAGCTGTATCTCTAGATCTCGACATAACAGCAGCACATAATGTTTTTGACTCATTTGGTCCTCAGGCTCTGAAAGAATAAGCGGACTATTTCCCTCACAGATGCTCACCTGTGTAGTTTCACTTTACAGGTTACAGCTACAGCCTATACATTAGCAGATGGCATCTGAGACCAAAAAGCTCCCAGGTGTGTGCGTGTGTGTGTGCATGTGTGTTTGAGAGTGTATTTGGCTCCCAACTCAAACAATAGCTTCCATGTAATTTCTCAGGAATGCTATTCATGTGGGACGAGTGCTGTAATTCTCCCCCTGACAAGGAAGCTGCACTACCTCCCTCAGTCAGTCTCCACTGTATGTAATAAAAAAGACTCTGACACAGTTATCAAACACACATATAGTCATTTTATCTTCAGTTAAATGCCTGTTCTTTGCCACCAACCTAATGTTTAAACCCATTTTCCACATTAAATTCAGCAAGCATTATGAGCGTTTGCTTTGAAAACAAGAATGCTGCATAAATAAATTATGGGTTGTAGTCACTCAAGAAAATTTATTCTGCATTGAGCAGGAGACAGATAATAAATCTGCCATCATGTGGTGTTAAAAAGAACCCAATCAAAACTGTTTTATATCCAGGGAGGAAAACCTGGATAGCACAGCCGGAAAATTAGTAAAATCATTGCAGATTTTTATAATGTCAGTGTTTTACAAGGCTAATCAGCCCTGAATGCAGGAGTCTATGTGTACATCACTTCACCCAAAATCAAGATATACGACGTATACGCATTTCTGTTTTCAACAAAGCAGGGTTTTATGGCGTGAAAAACCACAGTAATACAAGAAGCCAGTATGTGACCTTCAGCTTCACCTGCAATTCCCACAGTGCACCACAGCTGCTCTACACTCACTCCCAATGTCAGGAAAACACAGTTAATCTTGATGTTTCACTGTTTTTACTGGGAGTGGTATTTCAACTGAGAAAAAAATAAACCAGCAGAGACCAGACGTCCATTTTGTCTTTAGTTGTTTTTCTCTCACCACTTTATGAGACCAACATATGGAGCAATATTTCCATTAATCAACCCGGGCAGACAAATTGTCACCAATTCTAATCAATACACAAGAGTGCCATCTGTTGGTTATGACGCTGTATTGCTGTATGTTTATCATGAAACACACTAATTAGCATTCAGTAAGCAGATTAATAATTCCTCTAAAATTTTAATTATCATTTACACGCAGCAGGTCTAATTTAAATAAACAGAGAATGTCAGTTTTTGTGTCGTATTTGCTCATCTGTTGTTAACTGAAATGAAATATATACAGATGATTGAGAGAAGATAAAAGGGGGTTTTAAGTTAAACTACATCAGTTGTGTGCTTCAATAAAATGATAACAAGTAAATCCATCAAGTCTCGTGTGTGCAGAATAACTGATTTCTGTGGCGGTGCCGCACTCACCCTGGCATTTGCCGCCATTGGTTGGATCTCCATGGTAACCAGGCATGCAGGTCTGGCAGTGGGGACCGGTGGTGAGGTTACGGCACTGTTCGCACACGCTGCCGTTCACACACGTGCTGTGGCCATTACACTGACACGCTGCAAGAGAAACAGAGAGAGGTTATGGATACATGCAACCACAGGGGCAGAGTCAATTTCTCTGCTTTCTTTTTATACCTTTGAGCTGGAAATTTAGAAAATAAGTGAATATGAACTCTCAGATCTGGACACACTGTGCAACTCACAGCTACCAGAGGCACTGTGTCATTCGATGTGTGTTATACAAGGAGGTAAAGCACATGGCAACACAATTTCTTCTATTACGCTCGTCTGGAAGTCACATAGGAGTCTGTTTTACAGTCATTTATGAAAAGTTTGTGTCACACAATTATTTTAATCATCTTCCATGTTGCTAATAAAAAACAAAGATTTGACACTAGCCCAACAAAACTTACACCTATGGTTGTTGTTATTACTTCCTAGAAAAGCAACAAGCCCATTAGAGCTGTCAGTAGCTTGTGTCTGCCATGTCAAATTAATTATTATTTAATCACACTTGCTTTTTAAAACACATTTAACGGCTGCTAATTTTAATGAACCTACAGTACATCTAAGTGTCTTATTGGAAATACAAATTAGATGTTTGATGGAAACAAAAATAAAAATAACTTGTTTATTTCACAGCACATACGTTGACCTTGCTTGTGTTAATTTTAAATTTTGGATTGTTAGAATTAATTACACCTTTACATCAGAAATTTGCATGATGGCAGGACAGTAACTATAAATTAGTGCTTTGAAAATGAAGTTTAAAAATGCATTCCTACCCTCGTCATTGCTTTTTGTATCTTTTACAGTTTATTCTCAACAGTTTACAGGATCCTGTGCCTGTGTGTGTGTGTGCATGACATTAAAGAGTTTATAATGTAAAATATCCACAAGATCAGTAACAGTATTACTGATCATCAGACTCACATGTTTAAATCCAATATCAGGCAAAATATCATCAATTTCTTTACACCAAAGTTTCTTATAGTTATACTAAAACTGGACTAAAAACTAAAACTAGGTGTGAAAAGCATTTTAGTTACCAAATTAATGAAAAAAATGGTTTTCAGAAAAAAGCAATACTAACTGAAACAATAGTGTACTAATGAAAAACACAGAACTGTAATAACTCTGCTTTAGACATCTCAAGCTTTTTAAACATTATTGATACAGCTGAGCCACTGAGCACACCCTACACTCTCAAATTACAACTACTGTAGGGTCCAGTCTATTATCATCTTACATGACGTGGTTGTATGGGCTGAGGCTTGGTGAAAGCATTAAATGGCACAGCAGCATAAGGTTGCATAGAGTCAGCAGGGAGGGATTAGTTGCATAGGGAAGCTGTAACAGGAGTCCTTGATAAGAGCATCTTTTTAAACATAAGACAATGTGATAGTCGATAGGTAATAACAAGAAGATCTCTTGAAAAGATACACTTATGACGGACAATCTGTAATTTCAGTAAGCTGGACAGGAAGTGGATCTCTTACCGGGGCAGTGGATGAAGGCCCACTCGTAGCCTTTGTCTTTGGGGCAGCTGCCCGGCTCCAGGCTCATGTCCTGCGACTGGCCCTGCTGGCCCTGCTTCGCCGGTCTCTTCATTGGCCCTCGGTAAGAGCCCTCCATGCACAGGCCCTTCCCCGTGCTGCTGGGGTCTCCACACCAGCCGCACTCAGGCTGCTCCAGGCATTGGGAACACGTCCGCAGGCCTGAACAGTTCTGGGCTAAAAAGGGGAGAAGAATATTGGAAAGTTTCCATTGCTGTTGCACTACTTTGCTGCAGCTCAAAGTGATTTAAACTCAAACTCCAACTTAACTACTTTGTTTACATTCCTTCGTTAGCCACATTTGTCCATGTCTTTTCATTTTAACACTTATTTGCCAGGGCTGTCACCTTGAAACAAACAGCAGCATGCAAAATGTAAGCAACTGCAAAGTACTAAAACATCAAGGCCCAAAGCTGTAGAAAACACTCCTGAAGGATCAATGATCTGAATAGTCTGTTGATTATTTTCGTGACTAACTTATAAGTTGTTTGGTCCACAAAATGTCAGAGAAATATGACAAGTGTCCATGTTTCAAGGTAACATCCTCAAATGTCTTGTTTTGTCCATAACCCAGAAATATACAGTTTACTGTCAAAGTCAGTCATCAAAATAGTTGGTGATAAATTTCATAGTTATATAACTAAACAATTAATCGGTACAGCTCTACTTTGCTACAAACAATCATTTTCATTGTGGATTAATCAGTTGATTACATTATTGATTCACTGATTAGTTGTTGTGGTCTATAAAATCTCAGAAAAAGGACAAAAATGTTGATCAGTGCCTCAAGATGACATCCTCAAATGTCTTGTTTTGTCCATAACCCTAAGACATTCAGTTTGCTGTCATAGAGGAGCAAAGAAACCAGAAAAAAAATCACATTACATAAGCTGGAATCAGAGGATTGTAAATTTACTGTCATGATCAATCATTTATAAAAATAGTTGGCAATTAATTTAACAGCTGACAGCTAAACAATTAATTGTCATTGCATTTGAAAATGCAAATGATTTTTAACACAAACTAACTTAATTACTTTGTTTATATTCCTTTGTTAGCCACGTGTCCATGTCTTTTCATTTTAATATTTATTTACCAGAACTGTCACCTTGAAACAAACAGCAGCATGCAAAATGTAGGCAACCACACAGCACTAAGATAACAAGGCCCAGTGCTTCAGCAAACAAAAATCCTGAAGGGTGAAGGTATTTCTTAGCCTTTAGACCCGAAGATTAAGGAACATTAATGTGCTTTGCGCTGGGGCAACAGATTTGAGAGCAGATAAGAAGAAGTGTTGAGCATTAAACAGGTGATTGAGAGGCTAAAAACCTGTAGAATGAATCAGAAAATGAAGCAAAAAGTTTGTGATTTGAGCAAAGTCCAATGAAAGAGCTTAAATGTGATGTGTGAAGTGACACCTTGTTCTAAACTCAGAAACCCATGGGAGCGATGCCGTTTTGTCAGCTGGGGGACGAACTTTCAGGCCACTAAATTGCTTGACAAGTTTCAGTGTTGCCACTTGCCTGGCAGGCAGACACTTGTGAGGGGGGGAGAAATGCCACTACTATTTTAAGGAGACAAACATTGAGTGCTTTTACCTCAGTTTATGTCAAACAAATCTCCAGCTATTCTGCTAATGGATGTGAAACCATGACAACGCAAGGGCAATCAGTACAAAGTAAGGCCATTTAAGTTTGTTTTGACGACAGGACGCAAGTGGCAGATTTCTCAGGAACATCACATTCTGAGAAAAGAAGCAGCTGGATGAGGACTTTTGTCTTGCCGCAACACAAAAGCATGTCGAAATACAAAAATCAGCCATAAAGACAAAATTCACACGTTTTGTGTTGGATTTTGACAGATAAATCGATATGTGTGACTGCATCTGCACAGAAAACAAGTCTCGCCTCATCCAGCCGAGCGAATATAACCTCTATTGCACTAATCAGATTTTATACTATCAGTTTATTGTACATCCACTTTACCGTTCAAAGTCTCCTGTGCCTACATTTACTTAAATCTGTGTCTGCAGGGTGAGTCGCTACTTACAAAGTGTTCTTGCTGGATTTCAGAGGCTACAAAGATGATTGATCAAAATGACAACCTCACCGCTTCAGTATCTGAGAGCAATGTGAGCAAAATCAGATTTTCTGTGTCTTGACATGTCTTTTAGTGCTCCCTGCAATCAGTAGATGACAGATGTTGCTTTAAAGCAACAAGGATGGGGTGTGCGGACTTGTAGATGCATATACAAACATAACATCACTTCAAATGCAGTTTTACTGCTTTTACTCTCTCTCTTCATTCTCCTGTCAACTTAAAAGGTGCAGCAAGTGATTCTGGAGAAAGACAGCTGACTGTTGAGTTTCATTCCCAGATCACCAAATTACCAACGCTTTGGACTGGTGACTCAATGATGGTTGACAAACCTCAACAATCAACTATCTTACGAACTGACTAGACGGGTCCAAAAGTCTAGTTTTCTCTCAGATCACTTGAATTGTATTATATTTAAAGATCACTATGAAACTTTTGTCCAATGACAGCAGAAATAAGCAGCCTATCCCTGCTTTAAAGGGTAATTCCACTATTTTTAAACCTAGCCTAGACCCTTTACTTTGCATATTTTGGGGTCTAAATGAATATAAGGTAGAAAATGTTTTGGAAAAGGTTGAGTAGATCACCTCAGACTGTCACACTGCATTCACTGAAAGTGTTTTTGCTGCTTAAAGGCTTAGATTGTAAACAGAAACTGTTTTCATACAGAGACAGCAAATATATCTGCAGCTGTCGGTTGATGGGCTGACAGAGACCGGCTGGAAGTTTTTTTTAACATATCATCCAAACCTAGTTTGTTCGTTCATGTTATTGTGTGACTTTGCTGTCTTAAACACATTTGTTCAGATCCAGAGGCACATAATTGTCTTTTGTTTGTCAATTAGGCCTTCACATATTTAAAAAGAAAATAGGGCCAAAGTTTAAAAAGAATTACCCTTTAAGAAATGGTGTATCTAGTTAATGAAGTATACTTGTGAATAATGTGTTGGCAGAGATATTGAATGATTATTTTTCAGTACTTGCTAATGGCTTCATTTGCCATAAAAATACCATAAAAACAACAACTTATTGACTAATAACAAGCAGCTACCCTCATTTCACAGCCATCTCTTGTCTAGGGGTTGGAACTAATGATCATAATCAGTTCATCTGCAGATTATTCTCTCAATTTCTTTTTTTAATAAAATGACAGAAAATTATACATCCCCAGAGCGTACATATACATGTAGCTTATTCTGTTTTTTTTAAATAATATTTAATTTTGGCTTGAAGAATGACAAAATTGACTAACTAACTCTACACCTGATCACCTACAGCACAACAGCAAGAAGTAAGACAGTGACACAGGGAGCATACAGGCCGGTCCTAATATGAAAACTCAAATTAAGGACCAAGGAAAATGCTAAGAGGAAAAAAGGAAAGACAGCTCGACCTTGCATGTTTAAATTCTGTCTGAATTAAATGTAGCTTCAGTCTGACCCATCTTGACGAAACAGACAGAAAATCAAAATCAGATTTATCTGCATCTTGACACGTCTTTTTATGCACCCTGCAATCATCAGATGACACACGTTCCTTTAAATCCTGTCAAAACATGACGAGTACAAATCGCTAGAACTGCTGTCAAAGGCCATAAATAAGGAGTTCGTCCCCATAACGAAGCAACAAACAACCAACTATTAACAACTCGCAGTAATAACTACTTGTCCAACCTCAGATCTGCAAAATGAGATAATTCTCTACTGAGAGCAACAAATACAACACAATCTGCCCTTTCAAAGTCCCCCTGCAGGCAATGATACTCCTGAATATTTTATCCTAGTGGGTCCATGGTTTTAAGAGCATTTATGCAGTGTACTCAGCATAAAGCACGCTCCTCTCTGCACTGAAAATGAGAAGGAAAGAAGTAAAGTAGGTGAGATAATTCAATACTTAAGTGGTGATTGGAACTTTGAGAGTGAATGTGAAGGAGCAGAACAAACAGACAGAGAAGAACACACAGAGAGAATTTATAGGACACCCTTCTCTGTCCTTCACGCCGAAAGGGACAAACTTCTCAAGACAAATACCCACGGTGTACTGAAACGTCTCTGGTGTCAGCTGACACAAATGAATTTGAGACTGTACCCTTCACCTCCCTAAATTTGTTACTCACTAAACTGATCTGAGATGTTTTTTATGATCTGACACAACTATGAGTATAATTCATAAATCAAGCAGCACAACAGCAGCGACCCTGAACGACTTCACAGACCTTCAGGTGAGGCAGCTCTCTGATGCGGATACAGTTTTACCACTGTACGTGTCCAGCAATTCTCTAATTTACCTTTGGACATGATAATAAACAACAATAACAAAAGCAGCAGATGTGTTCCAAGATGTTTTTCCATGCATGAATTTGAGCCTATAACCCCATTTATTCAACCCTGATGGGTAATGCCCCTTTTTGCCACCGTTTTCTTCTTAATACGGAGGGTAAAGCACCTTGTTAACTTATGTAGGTCAAATAGAGGCAACAGTAATAAATTGAGACTGTTTCATTACCAGTTGAACACTCCCTGCAGTAGCTTTAAATACTGTTCTGCTCTTCATGTTTTAATGCCAGTTTCATTCTCCAGGGTAGTACAAAAAGATGACATGAACATACACAACATTGTGAAGTATGTTTTTTACATTTTATACAATCTCTGGCATTTCTAGTATAACAAGTATCAACATTAGGGAGAAGTGATTATGCAATGGAAGCCAGGTTCACCTAACTCTGAGATACTAGGCAGAATAACCACAAGGTGGCACATTTCACAGGAAGCTGGTCATTTAAGATGTATTTAAAGGACCAGTGTGCAGGATTTAGTGGCATCTATTGAGGCAAATATCTCCACTTCCAAGCGTGTAAACTATTGTGACCTTTATTATTATATAGTTTTACATACTTTCATTCTGTTCATTTCTGATGCACCTTAGTAGTTCCAAGTTGCCTGATCTAAAATTCAAGTTATTCTGTTTCTAAACCTACATCAAAACCTACAACAACGTTCACGTTACTATACTATGTGCAGCCATTCCCACTGTGCTCTCGTCTCATTCCCAAAGTTATTTGTAGACGTGTCTGAAACCGTTCCTCAATATGCGACTATCTTTAAACCACTTAAAGCCAGCTAATGGTAGAGTCCATCTGCAGCACGGTCAGCAGGGAAATCTAGCAGTTGGGGTGAGTATATGCAAGAGTAATTGGCCATTACAGCCCAAAAACCGCTTCTAAAGCCAATCACAGGAAACTAATACCGTTTTCCCACTGACACAAACACCTTCCACTTTAAACTGTTTTCTTCCCTTAACCTCCTTTTTCTCAGTGATGAATATTGACTGCTTACAGAAGTCAATCTGGTGAAGCTTATTGTCCGCTGCCTTAATGCCAGACTATACAAAGAAGCCTCATCTAGATTAAATTCAGTAAAAGACACTTACCCACACAATCTCCAGTCTGCCACTCCAGACACTGGCCATACGGGAAAGAGATGACATAGGCACTGGAGTCCACACAGCGCTGTGCACTGCCACACCACATACACTCCATTGCCTGGCTGGTGCAGTTGGCACAGTTGGTGTGCAACGAGCAAGGCTTCTTACAGGATGGACGGGTACTCTGATTGGGGTTTCCTGGAGAGAAAGAGTCTTTTTCAAATCAGATTGCAATTCCTGTGTAATATTAAGACTTTTCCAAGCAGATAACATTTCATGTAATATATAGCATGCATGCTCTCTGCATCTCTCACCAGGAGCTTTTTCACAGATGAGGCCGTGGGCAGTTGCAGTGCATGGATTGGCTTTAAGTCCTGACACCAGAGGCTCCTCCAGGTAGGCACAGAAACCAGAGTCACTGGGCTCTCCGGGCAGCCAGCGCAGGCTACTGTTGGTGAAGGGGGACATGTCCTCCCAGCCCCAGTACGACACGTTGATTTTCCTCAGGCCCACCCAGGGAGACAGCCGCTGTGGAGACACGGCAAACGGCTTACAAACGCCCGAAAAGCCACTGGGTATTCGAATTTAAGATAAAACTGTTCCTCCCTTTCTGCTCCATCATGCTATTTAAGAAATGAACAGCTACTGCATTTACACCTGGGAACCACGAATGCCATTAAAAGTCGACTGAAAATAATTTCACAGATATGATTACTTATTTGCCTTCAGGATTAAACTTTTAATGTAATGGGGAAAATGATGAGAAATGGCATGTCAAGGTTGTGTTTGGAACAAACAGGCGAGTTTCAAGCCAGCAGACTGACAACTAATGATATCCTCATGAATATAGCAGGCATGACCAAACTAAAATCATCAGTCGGCTTCACAATTTTCTGTCAGCGCGAGCGGGATATGTGGCTGTGGCGAGATGAGAAGGTGAGTGTTTATCCAAAAAGGCATTTCATCATTTCCATTAAAGATGAAGAGGCTTGAATTATGATGCGGTTAGGACTATGAACTAATCAGAATTTATGAGTTACATTTTATGAGCTGTTCTCAGCTGTATTACTGGTAGACTGGACTGAATTTGGAGCCTAGTAGGTCCGAAAATATGAACTTGCGGCCAGTTGGATGCCACAAACTGACACATGCATTTTGATTTCCCTTCAAGGGATAGTTTGGATTATTTGAAGTGGGTGTGTATGACATACTTATTGATAGTCAAGTATATTATCTGCAGTAGATTGTGGCCACCACGCCTCCAGTTAGGAGAAGCTCACCAGGAGGTGCACCAGCATGGAAGCTAAGCAATGTACTGTTGTGGACAGGGTCAGCAAAATTTATTTTAACCAATTAAAAAAGTCCACCTTGGAAAAAAAAAGAAAAAAACAATATTATTTTAAATATACACTATATTTAGAATATTTCCACTGCTTTTCCTTTGCCCTCAGACAGCCTTGTCTGATGAAAACCGCTGTTGTTTAAGCCAAATACTGCTCTCTCCAAACCAACCAAACTTCATAGGTGAAATCAGTAATTTTACTTTGTAGAACACAGCAATTTCACACCAACCATTTCCTCGATCTGTTCATTTGTTTGTGCTTTTGTGTGACTTTGGTGAATCCAAACAATCCTTTTAAAACACTGAAGTCACACAATAACACAAACTAACTAACAGTTTGAGGCAGTGGTAAACCAGCAACTCCTGTTTTCTCTGAAGTAAAATTACTGCTTTGTGGACTTTGGTTGGTTTGGAGAGAGTGATAATTATATAACAGCGGTGTCCTGTCAAAACAACCCCTGTCTGATGGCAAAGTAAAGTGGTGGAAATATTCTAAACATAGCATACACTTAAGCTGATAGATTTCTTTTTGGTGGAGGTTTTTTAGTGGCCTAAAGTAGGTATTGTTACCAACCCTGTCCACAGCGGTACACTGTTTAGCTTCTGTGCTGGTACTCCTCTCTGACTTTCCTAACTGGGGGCATCTGACTGGCATCTATTTTAGGTAACAGACTGACTATGGATAAGTACCTCATATAACACCACATCAAATAATCTGAACTATCCCTTAAATGTGTTCATAGATTTTTGCCTTTTAAGTGCGGATTAAACTATGTACTATAGAAAAGCAAAGGAATTTGAAAGTTATACTCTGACCAAAGTGAGGCTACAAGCAAACAAGGCTCAGCAGTCAGTATCTTGGATACTGTAAGTGCTTCTTCTTGTTCCTACAGACAGTGAGTCATGTGGCCCTGATTTGTTATATAAAGCAGAAAGAAGAAACTGTTACTGTGCTTCAAAGGATAAAACAATTCAAATAAGGCAAAACAAAAGTAAATGAATGGTGATTATCACAGTCTGATTCATCAGGTGCGGTATCTGCACAAACTAAAGCCTGGCAGTGTTGTCTACTTGAAATTGCGACATAATCGAAAAAAAACAAAACAACTGTACAGTTTGTGTCTCTGCCAAGTGGAAAACAATTTGATGAAAAATGGTTGAAAGACACAAATTCCACAAGCTAAAAGGAGGGCCGCAATCAGGCAGAAGACAGAGCAGTACACAAGTGCAAAAATGATCAGGAGAAAAATAAGCTTGACTAACAGGAAACCACTCCCTGCTCTCTTCTGTCAGTGGTATATTCTAATTAATCACCCGGCTTCTGAGGGCACCTATAAATATTTGGTATACAGATCCACAATAATTAATGACCAAAACAATACATAATCTAAACTAAAATGTCACAATTCCAGCAGTTTTGTTTCAGTTACTGATTTTACACTAAAATAAGCACATATATGCAGGTCTTTTAAATGTCAAACTAAATATGTGTGTTTGACTCTATTCTCTCTGCCAGAGGACAAGTTTGACGCTCTGTTTTTTTTTTGTTTTTTTTGATGCACTGGAAAGCCAAGACTCAACTCATGTCTGTGCAGGAGACAAGGGAGAACGAGGTTTTTAAATGTCTTTGTGTATTCAGCTCTCTTTGTGGCTTGAAATGAAATGAAACATGCCGACGTTTTACAGCCGCTTGACTCAAGACAAGCACTTTATCAGTTAAATAAACAGCACTGAGGACATGAGGCAGATATTAAGAGAGTGTTTTGTCCAATGTAAAAGGGGTTATTTATATACTTATGTGTGTTTACCTTGTCTTGTTGTTGTAGCTTCTTCAGCTCCTCAAGCACAAAGTCCACTTGTTTGGAGGTGGTGAGTGAGGCGATGTTTCCATTGAGGTTTTTGCAGTAGTGTTGGGCGTTGTCGTAACTCTCGCGGCTGGAGTTGATCCTCAGGCAGGCCTCCCCCACCTGGCTCCATCCCTCACTGCACTGCTGGGCTGGAGGAGGACGAGAAGATGTGCCAAGACATGTTAGATGTAAGTAAAAAATTATAGATATATTCTCCTCTAGTCTTTATATGTGAAACTAAATTCACTCAACTTATTCTAACTTAGTCCATCAAATTTGTCAGAAAAAGACTAACATTATCACTCATTTGGAGTTGTTTTTCTGGTCATGTGACAGATGTAAGTCCAATATTCACTATATTTTAGCACTGTCTTTGGTCTCCACCAACTCCTGAAGGAAATATGTGGCTCTTTAGCTGCTAAATGCTCCATTATGTTCACCAGCTGGTGTCTCACTGTAACTGTCTGGTGTTCGGCAGGGAGTATACACTGGGTTTCTAGAGCTTTTTTGCTGACAACTGCTACCCGCTGTGGGTGAAAACTAATGCTGCGAGAGTGGTTTGAGAGAATCAAAATAGTAACGTTTAGGCCAGGCTTAATGAGCTGAAACATGCCATAAAGCTCTGTAAAGATGAGAGGAGCAGTATATTCAGGTGATAATTCTCTGTAGGTTAATCACAACAAGCAACCCCTTTCACAATGTCATTTGAAACATAGTTATAAAAATAATTATAGCCACTTTAAATCAGAACATTAAATACTGCTCAACAAGGGGTACCATATTCAAAGAAAAAAGACTGCAAGTAGAGAATATAGTCATGAAAGCAGATTGCAAGAAAGTCTGTTTTCTTCTAAACCACAGGGGAGTAAAGATTTAGGACTTAGCGTGTGTGTGGATGTCACAGATTTAGCGGGAGTGTTATCAGCACTTATTTGCCTTAGAGAGATGCAGTGTTTTTTGGATTGCAAACTGCCTGTTAACAACTGGCACCATATAAAAATATGGTGGGTGCTCATTTAGATGTATGTGAGCAAGTGCATGAGGACACTTTTGTGCGCATTTTGTGCCTGCAAAAATACACACACAAACACAGAGACATATGATTTGCAGCTCACACTGCTGCACCGAGCCCTCGGGCAGCAAGACTCCATGAACTGAAAATTATGGATGAAGTGACAGTACCAATTCTTCAGAATCAGCCACAGTCAACATGTGGGAATAAAGGGGGGGGGGGGGGGGGGTGAAGGTGAGACGCAAAGTAAATATACCACCAGATGTGATAAACAACATTATGATGGCATCTTTAAAGTACATTAAAGTACAGACACTGTGTTTATATCACATGTGCAGTTGCAGTGTACAATATACAAATTCTGATTTTAAAAAACTTGTCAGTATGTGTTTCAGTTCATAAGTCTGCTACACTTACAGCAACCAAGAAAAAACTGTACATTTATCCTTTGTTGTCCTGCAATCTCCACATCCTTGACTGCAACACAGTGAAACTCTGACCCTGTTCTCATGCATGAGTGAGGACTGCAGCCTTCAATAAATTAGCATGTGTACGGTGTGTTTATGTGTAACGAAACGCTTCAGGGTCCAACGTCTATCTCACCGGGCAAAGCGTGGCACTCTGACTGATTCTGGTCCCACTGACAATTGAGATTGAGCGAGCAGCTCTTGCAGTTGGCAAGCTTGCTGCACACCTGCTCGTTCCGCACCGGACACTCAGTGAAGTTCTTCACATTCTGCAGGGAGAGAGGAGAGAACAGAAAAAGACAGGTGGGCAGTTAACACAAGTTTTAACTGTAAAATAGATCCAGCTGAGAAAACTCCTATGACAAAATATCTTCCACCTCTAAAACTCAGACCTGTTTTAACTACAAAGATGGAACTAAAACAGTATTTCACCAGTGTCAAAGCCTCAAAATCCCCTGCACATGAAATCTCATGGATAAAGTGTATGTGTTTCTGTTTGAGCTGAATGAGAGACCAGAAGCGCTCTGACACCCCCTGTTGGACGACTCACAGAGGTGCAGTTGCTGGAGGCAGAGATACACTTCTTGTCATCACACCACTGGCACCCGTTGGTGTTGGCCGTGCAGCTGGCACAGTCGGAGAACCGGTAGCACCGCTCGTCAACTGTGACTGAAAAGATACAGGGAGATGGACAACAGAGGGCAGGAATTAGTGCATGTGTCTGTATAGGGAAATACGACGGTACAAATAGACAGAAAAAAATGTCAGGGAATAGGACAGAAACCAGTTATTTTGAAAAAGTCTGGAAGAGAAAATAGCCTATGAAATATTAATCCTGCATACAAAAGTGAACCACTAGTTACTCTTTGGTATATTAGAAAAGCAAGAATAAACCAGAAATTAAAGCTCTGATAAGCAAAAAGGCTTCAACAACTTTCTCACCAGGTTTAGGGGGGCAGAATGGGGCAGGGTTGAGGCTTCCATTAGCCATGCTGGGTTCCCAGGGGAGGCAGCGGCCTCTGCTCCAGATGCAGCGGACCCCTGGCCCAGCCCTCACACAGCCCTCCTCTGCCAAGAAGGCCTGGCAGCTCGGGGGTCGGTAAACAAGCACATCGTTGAGCAGCACACCGGAGAAGCCCCCAAAGACGTACATGGACCTGGCAAACATAAGGTGAGACAGCAGAGTGTGAACAGTACTGGACAAAATAAAAGTAAATGTTTATAACTTAATTAAAATTTAAAAAAAAAAATCAGTGCAACAAAGTAATAATTACAACACAGTAAAATGTAAAGAGATGTTGGAGCTTCATTTGATAAACAGCCACAAGATAAATGTACTGAAACTTTTACAATTTTAAATCATAGTTGACTAGAATGGTACTTGGAGAGCACAGACCCTTGCCAAAACCAATAGTCCGCTCTGCTAGGATGTGCAAATCTGCAAGAGCAACCACCACATATGTCAGGATATGTTTTCAAAACTAGTAGAAATCTGTCAAAATATGGCTGTGCCCAGCTGAAGCTTCATCATGGCAGCTGACCTATCTCACATTGCTAAAGAAAGCCAAAATCAATTTGCACATCTGCCCCATGATTCGATCTGTTCAACTTAATGGGTTCTTCCTTGGCCCATGCTGACCCCTTTCACAAAGTTTCGTGAAAATCAGGCCAGTAGTTTTTCCTGCAATTCCACTGACAAACACATAAACAGACAAACAAGCCAAACTGAAAACACAACCTCCTTGCCGGAGGTAAATATTGCCTTGGAAACTAATACATCTGGACAAATTACACTCCACTGCTGATACTTCTGCCAGTTATTGGGTTAACTCTGTGCAAGAGCACTGTAATTAAAGTATAAAAATTAAATATTCTGAGGCATGTAAAATGTAAAAAAGGCAAAAAATGGCTTGAGGGTTTTTTTTTAAGCCAGAAAATTATAGTGGATTGTCCTTTTGAGCATCAGGAACACAAACATATCCCTTTGTAGAAAAACTACAATATAGCCATACAAAAGATTGGGGCTTCAAAGCTGATTTCACTGTATCAGTTATCTGTTCAGTGTGTTTTAGTCTTTCAGAGAGACTCACCCATTGCTGACCATTGCAGAGTGACCGAAGCGGTTGACATCCCTGTGCAGGTCTGGTTTAGGAAGGAGCCTCCACTCATCACAAGCTGAGGAAAACATGAGAACATATGTGACAGATGTGAATGTATTTGGTTTGTGTGTACTTAAATATTAATTGAGTTAACTAAGCAGAACATCTAATTTACTTTTTCCCTGTGCACAGTAACATGCACAGTGTTGCTTTTACCAGTATGATACAGCATATTCCTTTTATTTTTGGTTGTGTTGAGAATGAAATGATGATAATTAAAGAGGTAGGAAAGAACCAAAACATGATGTCAAATACTCTTGAAATCTGATTATTTAATTATAGCCCTCAAAAATTTCATTAGGCGCTATTAAAAATCCACACAAGGACAAAAGCACTTGAACATTTTGACAATATGAAACTTTTGACTTCAACTTTTGACTAACAGAACTGTGATGACATAGAGATGGATTGAAAAAGAAAAAAATCAACGAAAACCACAAAAGACGTCACTATTCAACCTGTGGCATGATGTCAAGAATGATACTAATCTTACCGATGTCATAGGCGAGGAAGTCAGCAGAGAAACACTTGGCCCCATTGCTGAGTGATGTATCATTGTGTGTGTTGCCGCCAAAGATGAGCAGGGTGCCGCTGAGGAGCACAGCTGAGTGCAGGTACCGCGGAAAGCCGCTCTCTCTCAGAATGAACCTGCACAGATGGATAACGAGGACAAGTGTGAGAAGAAAACAACACAGACTGTAATATATACAGATATGAAGAAATGAGTATACGTGTGCATGTGTATGTGTTGATTTACCATGTCCTGGTGTTAACGTCATAGCGGTAGAGGTCATCAACAAGGCCGTATTTGTTGGCCGGCAGCGCCTTATAGCCTCCATGAACATACACACTACCACTGGCTGCGTCGTACGTGCTGCTGTGGCCGTAACCTCCCTGAGGAACGGCACCTTTGGTCTCAGGCACCAACCATGTGTTGGACCCTGACAATGGACACATTACATAAAGCATTTAATACAGGAGAAGAGAGGTCCTTCTAAACAAACAAGCTAATTTTTCATTAACAAATGGTGGGAATCAAATCATAGAAACATATTCATCTTTAATCATTTGTAGACAGGTGGCTTCTTTCACCCCGAAAATCTTGAGAATTTTGGCAGAAACCAAAAGCAGATTGGCATGAATGGTTGGCATTGCTTTGTTTGGTGTACTTAATATGATTTCCTGGGATTTGAGATACAATTTTTCAATTGTTAAGTCTCACTGACAGCAGAAAAATAGGTTGCAATGCTTTTTAGACTAGTATTAAAAGAAATGTGAAATTTAATGTTTTTCTGTGACATTTTCAATAAAAACTGTGTCCCAGACACTCTAAAAATTCATTTAATTACATTTAAAAATCACAATAATACTCAGTTTGACTGCTGTGACATTGAATTGAAATTGAGCTCAATGTCCTTCAGATCAAGATAAGCTGATTTTTCTTAACAAATGCTGACAGAAACCAAAAATAGGCTGGCATAAATGACTGGCATTGTTTTGTTTTGTGCGCTTTACATGATTTTCTATGTGTTGATTTAAATTTTTTCTAACTGTTAAGTCTCACTGGCAAAAGAAAAATAGGCCGCAATGCTAGTTTTTCTGGCAGCATTTCAATAAAAAATGGATTCCAAAGCGATCTAGAATATAATCATTGCATTTAAAACCACAACACTCAGTTTGACTACTGTGGCTTTGAATTATTCAAAAATTATCTCAAAAAAACAATTGTGTCAACCTTTTTTTTCTCTCATTAGGTCTGTTTGGTACCTTCAAACAGAGAAAATCATGCTTGCTGATCAAAATGTTGCTCTCCATGAACAAACAGTATAAAATCTAAAATGTCAAGATGTCGGCTGACAAAGCAGTGACTCACTAAGGTTGTACTCCTGAATGTTGCTGACGTAGCTGTAGATGGGAGAGTAGCCAAAGATGACCAGCATAATGGCCTCGCCCCCGTCTAGCAGGACGCAGTGGGCCGAGTGACCTTCTACAGCATAAATCTGAGCCTGGGCCGGCGGGCCAACCACAGGGTTTCTCCTCTGCCACGTCCGACTGGGCACGTTGAACACCCACAGCTCGTCTGTCACATTCCCCCAGCCGGCCTCCAGTTTGCCACCAAACATGTAGATATCATCCTGAAGCAAAGAGGAGATTTGCTTTAGTATGTATAAACAAGCTTGTGGTGAAGCTTATGTATGCTGTAATAAAAAAATTAAGTGTGTCAACACATAAAGATGTAGAATGTGTCTTTTCAAACAAACTTGTGGGTGAAAATCCTTCAGCAACTTGCCACTCAGTTAATAGAGTTTTATTACTTTTATCCAGTAATAATGGATATATGGTTATGAGAAAGAAAACTCATCTCTCAGCTTTGTGTTTGAGGATATATTACAACATGCAGTTATTCAAAAGATGACATTTGTTAATACTAAAAATAAGCAGTTTCCCTTTGAAGGTGCCAGTTGTGGTTTCCTTCTTGTGTGAGCAAACTTTTATTGCTCTTTCACCCCATCTAATTCTTTTAATTCTCCCTCCAGCTAACAGTTGTGGTTTTCTAAATCCCCTCTGCACCGTGAGAGGTTGAGGCGTATCTGTGTGTGTTTACCTGGTAGGCAGCGAGTGAGTGGCCGTATCTTGGCACAGGGCCACTGTTGATGGGAACTGTGTTCCAGATGCCACTCTCCAGGTTGTAGCTGCAGAGCAAAGCAACAGAAAATTACACTTAAAAGGCATAAACTGCAACTTTTTCCTAAAAATAACAATGTATAGACTCATATAAACATAATCCCTCTAAGTCTTGACTTATGACCCAGTAGAAGTGTGTGGTGGTTGCTGTATCTGCAGAGACCCTGCCCCCTGCCTGCATTTCCTTATTTCCTCATAATTTGCTGTGCTCTGGACATTTCTGAGCTCCAGCCTGTTTGTCAGTGGTGTGTAGCCCCCCAGCTGATACAGCATGCAGGTCTTGAAGTTGGGACTCTATAAAACGTAGCAAACAATGGTTACACTGGTTGCTCTGTCTCTTTCCTCTACTGAGAGCTGTAGAAAGAGTGTTACATACATACACGCACAGGCAGAGCAGAATGAAGATTGCGTTACCCCCACCTCTCCCAAAGTCCCTGCTCAGGGTGTAAAACTTGCTTGCGTACCAGCAGCATTTTACGTCAACCAAAATCTGAATCAGATATGACTTTATTGGCCAAATATGTGTACAGATAAAAGAAATGTGACTCTGGTTTTTCGTTGCACTCCATGTACTTGCCCAGTAAGAACAAGGACAATGAAACTGAACAAACAAAGACAAGGAATGATAAAGAATAAAGAATGGTCAGGCCTGTAAAGTACACAAGCATTAAGTTTTAAATAGTAATAAGTTATAAACACCATGGACATCTACATGGACTGACAGAAGCCAGCATGAGACAGATGGACTGGCTTTAGTGTTGTTTTATACTCACACATAAAAGCAATAGATAAAAACAGCTGGTGCTTTTTCATACATCAGCAGACTAATGTACCTAATCTTCGTGGGTCTTTAGACATGGTGGAAACTCAGAAAACAACAGGCTGAAGGAACCTTTTAATTTTTTAAACATAGTTCCTGGGGCTAAAATTTTCAAGTACCAGTACAAGTGGAACCGCAGCTTTATATAATCGAAGCTCTCAAAACATAGCAGTGTCCTTCATCGAGTCACAAAACATTCTTTTGTTAAGCTGGACACGTTAGGAGAAATTGTTTGCAGGCATTCACAATACCACCACCTGGTCATGTCATCACACATCAGCCGTTTAGTCAAAATACTTCTGGAGACAAGCATCAAATTTCCACCTGATGATGAACAAACACTGAGCAGATGGAGAGAACCCGCCCTGGCAACGAGGACGAAGACCGCCAGTTGACTCTTAGCCAGGAAATGAATCAGCACACAAGTCAGTTCTGCATTTTATCTGCAAAATACCTTAAATGCTTAACTGTCAATTTACCTACGTGTATAGAACACCTACACATTCACAGAGCACACCGGTGAATCCTTAACTCACTTGTCAGTTTTGACAGAGAAAGGGTCTCGGTGGGCTGAGTTTTCTCAAGGCACTGGTGTGACAGATATTATTCTGAGGAGTCATGAGTTTTCCCACACTTCCTTCTTTAGTAATCATGAGGCAGGCAGAAATCACGGTCATGGATGAGGTCATGTATTCAAGTTTTACTTAAGTTACATTCAGTCACGTTTACAGACTTCCTCACTCTCTGACGTATCCAACATATCCTGTTTTCTGCTAACAAGGAAATGCAAGGAAATTACTTTAAATAAATAATGGATCTCTCTGGGTCTGACTATGGTTGGAAATATTTGGAATAATGTAAATACACAACTCAAGTTTTTCCAGCACCTTACAGCTGTGGTAAATTACATATTTATATACATGTACTCAAAATGATTATTTTACTTCTTCATTGCACTGAATATGGTGTTCCTCTGCTATAAACAACCATAATGATGTTTTGTGATAGAATTCTACAGAGCAGTGACAAATTAAAGGAAATGAGTCACCTGTCCGTAAGTGAACTTGGCATCCTGTGACCAGACTGAGGCCATATCCAGCATAGTGATTTATTACGGAAAGTAAAGTGATTCCAACATCAAGAAGTTTAAAGCACAGGGTGCCCCTATAGCTCTGTTGGTGGAGCGTGCGACCCATGTACTGATGCTGTTGGTCCTCTGCAGCGACCACCGGTTCGACTCCTGCCTGTGGCCCATTTGCTGCGTGTCATCCCCTCTCTCTCACTCCCCCCTTTTCCTGTCATATCTTCAGCTGTCACTATCACAATAAAGGTCTAGGTCTAGCATTTTTAAATGTTTTAACATTGAAATGTTACATACTATAGCTAAGGGCTTTAAATGGAGTTAATAAAAATCAACTCAGGCTATGAATAAATAATTGACAATATAGATAAGGCATTTAGCGGGCAGGGCATGCTTTGGTATTTGTTGTTATCTCCACTGAACTCTGGACTGAACATGCTTAACAAAATAGCTCTTATTGTGAGGGGCCGTGTCCACCAAAATATTTTTTCCTGAGGCCAGTGTATTTTTTCAGTTGCAGCAGAGCGACAAGCCACTGAGCATCTATTCTGCGCAGAGTGTTTGCATGTTTGGTGTTTAATGTGTTCCCCAAGAGCTGAGATATGTTCCACTTTGGGTCAACAGCAAGACAAATACCACAAACTATGTCCTGCTCATGCAAAAGTACTTGCTGAACCGGGCTCTGTTCAAATTCAACTCTTGAACCAAATAATGGTACTTTCCAAGATGTTTCCTAACCCACAAAATCTCATGAACCCACACAGACCTGCGGGTTCATCCTCTCTCCCTTCGTGCTTCAGCCATCCCTTCCCTTTTGACATTATTACATTAAGTATTTGTTGATTACACAAACAGTTTGTCAAATTAGCGACTTGCAACACATAAATTAACCTTTACCTCTGCAGATATTCTGTATCACAGCAATCAAAGTATTTTAGCTTAAAAAAAAACGCTGTGCCTCTGATGCACCAGTGCTCCCAGCTAGGGACAAAGGCCCATTTTGACATAGTTCTTATTGTATATATTTTTAATATTGTTATATTATCTTCTTTATATACTGTAGTAGAATGTATATATTATTTTGACATATTTCTTATATTCTATTTCTAACAAATTCTCTATGCTTATATATTTTTCTATCTATGGGAGCACCCCGGGATCAATAAAGTATTTCTGATTCTGATAAATGATAACAGATACTTTGCTTGTGAAAAAAAAAACCAAACTTTAAGACACTCCATGCTATGACTTACTTGAGAATCATCTGGAAGGAGCTGTAGTTGAAGGTGTATCCGCCCACCACCCACATGACCTTCTCCTGCACCACGGCCTTATGGGAAGCTCTGGCGAGTGACGTGCCGAAGGGCTTCACACTCGGGAGGACCCAGAAGGACTCAGTTGAAGGTACAGTCAGAGAGCAGTCTGGGCCTGCGAGACAGGATGAAAAAGAAATGTCAGCTGAGGGCTCATGTTGAAAGGAAACCACAACTTAACCTCAAGACCTTTTCTCAGTGTTTACAAAATGAAGATTGTTGAAATTCTCTTCATAGCTGTGCTATTTTAATACACAGCACCCCATTCATCTGATGCTGAACCTAATTTAGGAATTTTTCAGCAGCATCCGACACATATTTTCATACCTACTCCGTGAAGCTTTGAGGAGCAAACACGCTGCTCTCAAACCTAAACATAAACATGACCACTCCTTAAGCGAACATGACAGGCAGGGAGGTGTGAATGTGTGAGTGAGGGCTGTGCTGAAAGAGTGCATGCCTCTGCTAATGATTCTGTCAACTTTCATCACGTGAAAGAGTTTGGCTCCCTCCAGCTGGAGGCACACTATAATGACACTGTCATGGGGCTTATTGGTGTGTTACTGATCGGCAGCATTATGACAACACAACACAGCTGTTCACACTTGTCTGCTAACACGTTCTTCATTACATCTTCCTACATAATCACCATAGCACCAGACATGGGAGGGGCAGCGGCATTTTACATCTTGTGATTGCAAAAGTGTGTTATGTTTCATCGGTCAGCATTTTGAATGTGGTGAGGTGACACTGTCTTAATTATTAGGTGCAATATTTCTACTTGTTTACATACTTTAAAGGAATAGTTCAGATTTTTTGAAGAGGGGTTGTATGAAGAGCTTCTTCATAATCTACTAACAGTAGCTGGTGGTCTGTAAGCCCCCAGTTTGGAGAAGCAGCAGGAGTACTGGTATAGGAAGCTAAGTAATATACTTGACCATACCGTAAGGTTGCATTATCCCACTGGAAACTACCATTAGACATGCCACATATCGATCTCTGCAAATACTCCTCTCTGTGTCTCCAAACTGGGGGCGTGTTGACCGCCATCTACTGTAATACACTGACTATGCATACGTACCTTTACAATCCCGCTTCAAAAAAACAATCAGAGCTATTCCTTTAAGCAGTTCTTTTGTATCTGAAAGTTTGCCAACACCCGTCAGGTTTGGACCAAGCGTACTCTTACCTTGCCAGCTGTCATTGCAGACGCACAGCTTCTCCCCGGTGAGGTCGCAGTAGCCGTGGTCGGGGCTGCCGCAGTTGTTCCTGCAGTAAGGGATGTCACACGCCTCGCCTTTCCAGTACTTGTCACATTCACAGTACACTCTGCTAGCAGCCGAGTTACCGGGTGTGCACTTCCCATGGCCAGAGCAGTTGTTGGGACAAGAGTTGATCCTGGAGAGAAAGGTGTTTTCATTTATTCAACACTGTATTATACACTATTTAGGACCTTTAGCTGGAGACTGAGTAGGATTAATGAGTATCATCTAGTATTTAGTATGAGGGCAATAAAAAGATTGATAATAGATGAAAAGCTATTGAGCAGGTCACTGGTCATTAACAGTGATTGCTGCTGTGGGTTTTAGTCCTGCAGAAAAACGCTTTTTGTTCATAAAATATATGATGCAGAAACTTGTTACCATCCATCAGCAACTAGTAGAATTAAATTAACCTGGAAATCATCTAGCTGTAGTTTATAATAAATTAGGCAAATGTCTTTACATGATGCTGTTAAACAGACCCTCAATGGAACTGGCTACTACTCAGAAGCAACAATGCAAGGTCTTATATTATGCTTCAAAATGTTCAAAGGGATACTTACGAGTAAAATATTTCAAATCCTGTCAAGTTATAGGCAGCATCGCTGAAAAAGTGTAGTAGTGCGTAGCCTGACGTTGTCTCGACCTCAGGAACCGTCTCATTTCCTCGTATCTCTGGCACGATGAGACCGCTGCAGAGAAATGAGAAATGCTTAAGTTATAGTAACAAATCCATAACTCTCTGCTAATGATGAGATGCATGCTACATTCAATGAAGAGCAAATTAAACAAAAAGAATAACCAACAATTATTTGCTATTCTGTTCAGAAAACACTTCTTGTAAGAATAAATACTGGAGTACACACTGATGATGTAATGCAGTGTAAGAATATAGTCATGTGTCGACTCGACCTCACTGTGATAAAACCCTCTCTCTCACTTTGCAGCTTCTCACCTGAAAACAGCGACCAGAGGAGCGTATATCGAGTCTCCATCATAGATGTACATGTGGTCCCAACTACATTCTGTGGCAAAGTGGGTAAATCTTAACCGGAGAACCGCATTTGGACTGCAGGGGAAAGAATTAAAAAAAACAGTTTAAGTTTCATAGATGAACAAACACATTTGTTTTCAAGTCAGTCCAGGATTCAGACACACATCATCATGTCGACTTGTAGTAGTATTCACAAGTAATAAATAACACTGACAAAATATTTGGATTTCAGTGTAATTGTACTCTAGGTGCCCAATCAATACATCATGATGTGTTTGGAGTATAACTGAACAAAAAACAACTCATGCATAAACATACATGGGCTCCATAAATTAATTTTGTGTTAACATAGCAATAAAGAGATAGTTCAGATTATTTGAAGTGGGGTTGTATGTGATACTTTTTTATAATGCATTTACAACAGCAGATAACAGTTGGCATGGACTCAGTTTGGAGAAGCAGAGAGGAGCACCAGCACGGAAGCTAAGCAATGTACCGCAACTTCAAAAAACCCAAACCATCCCATTTACCGCAGGGGATATAGACTAACCAAAATATACAGAGACAAAAAGAAATTGGTTTACTCTGAAGTATAGTGCTCAGTATCTTGTAAAAGGGACAGATAAACACCGCTTTCACAGCCCTGCCTTTCCATTCTGGTAATAAAGTTTCCAAACAGCTCTGGCCTCGCCGTAGCCATGGTTGCCATGGTAATTAAAAGCATCAACAGGTACAGGGCTGCTTGCTCTCTCTAAATGATTGCTGATTAAAATGCAGCCGTGAAACCCCGGCTCAACGGTGTCTGAAGCCCTTCAAATGCTACACCCGGCTTTACATTACACCGTGTAGGCAGCAAACATATACTTCCTTCAACAGATATGCTGATCAGCTTGATTTGATTGCATTTATCAGTTTACGCTGCATAATTAAATTTGGCCTGTGCGTGCTCAGCTCCAGTAGGACATACAGATCCATAAAAGTACTTACTAGCCCTCAATGAGCCAGGTGCACTTTGTTTTGTACTTGTAGTTGATTGGACCATCAGTGAGGTATCCTGAGGGCTCTGTCAACCTGAAACAAAGAAAGAAACCATTAAAAGGTCATCGTATCCAAGTTAAAGCGGCAAAAAAAAGGAAACACAAGCATCTCTGACCACACACATAATCATCTAATTTGTTCCGTTGCCTCAAAGACAGAGGACCTTCTCTGAGACATCAAAGTGTCACACACTGCTTTCACTTCCCAAGATTCAAGATAAGATGCCAAAGGAACTGGCAGACAGCCCAAGGTGAGTCCCTGCAAGCCTAAAGCTTCAATCAGCTGTCTCCTAAAAAGGTTCCTCTGCTCCTTTCTGTCTCAAGTCTGATACTGGAAACAATTTTCAAAGTATTCTTCATAGGAAAAGACCACGGTAGTGAGTCAAAAAGATAGATGGCTTTTAAATGCACATCCGTCACTGTCCCGTATCACAAGACATTACGAGTTGTTTGTATCTGTGTGATCACACTTAGAGTGAATCAAAAATGATGAGGAGACAGATTACTGAAAAACATTTTGTTGACACAGTGATGTATTTTCTGGTTTGCAACAGATTGTGCTTTGATAAGACTCATTTGGATGTCAAAGTTGAGACAAATACTTCATGAATCTACAAAATGAGTATCTGGTTCTTTGGTTTCTGACTTTGAACGCTTCAGAAACACAAACTCAAGCTCTCAAGGGTGGTCTGAGACACACAGGGACTGAACTGTATTGTTGTTTTGGATGCATAACATGATACAGGATACAGGACTTTCAATTCAAAGGTTTTGACAGGATAATGGAGCAAAGATGGGTTGTAATCTCATAAAGATGAGTTATGCATATGATTTGATTCAATCTTCACATGTGCATTAAAACATTTGCCCAAACATTGTTGTCTTCTTTAGTTATATCTACTACAGTTAAATTCATGTTTTGCTGATGGATCAAGGTGTACACTTGTGATATAAACACCAAGCAGCTTGCAACCAGCAATGAGTTAGAGCTGTGTAGACAATGATGAATTTTTCATGCTGCACTTTGGTCTTCCCAAGGAAATACTATCCCATGCAAGAGTCTGTCCCTAGACATGTCACCGCTCTGTGTGCTCCTGCTGTCCCCACCACGGTGATGTTCAGTCCTTCAAGATATAAAATCAAACACTACAACACATTATAAACAAATAATTAATCTGTAATGCTAATTTAAATTTTCAAGATAAGAGTTTCACACATGTTATGATGGAAGCCACAGCTTGTTTATGGATAATTGATCATGTATTAACCAGGGTGTATGACTCTGTGAGTTAAATTCTCACATTTCAGTGGTTTGTCTCTTGGTAATGGGAGGTTATTCAGTGACAACACGCCTGTTGACAACCCGTACAAAACCTCAGACACATCAGGAGCAATAGTAATTACTGTGATCAAAGCACTTCTGTACCACAGAGTGCACCTCAGGTGTCCTGAAAAGCCATGAGATACTTATGTCAAGATGAACATTATTATAATTATATAGCAGTATGAGGTTTATTCTTTGGTAACTTGCCTTTGTTTCCTAAAGACTACCTGTTTACACACAATCCATAACTCATTGCATCCATTGGAGGGGTTGTCAGGGAATCTACCTGTGCTTGTAAAGAAGGCATTTTCTTTCAAATCAGGGATAAAACACATTTATTGTCCCACCAAATACGGTAGGCTCTGAGCCATAAGCAAAATCAATTAGTTGCAAATGCTTCCTTAAAGCCACTGTAGGCATAATCAAAACGACTTAATTTGTTCAAGGATTTTATTTGGAAACAATGCAAACACATCAGCCTGTAATTCAATATAACAGTTCATGTTAGGTGTCTGGTTCAGTTGCACAGACAGGATTGTGAATGATGTTGCTTACTTTATGTTTGCTTTTTAATCCTGTGGTTGCTTATTGGCTTACTTTTGTGGATTACACGACTTCTGTATTTGCTTATAATGCTTACTGAGGTGAGATTAATTCAACAAGTCTCTGGGGGTTTCTTAAATCTCACCTCCACAAATTGCTTCTTGTCTTCTGTTGTTGTCTCTCTGCTGCTTTGTTTTACTGTGCGATAAAATTAATAAAATAATAATAATGGCTTTATCATTAATTAACTCATCTCACTGAAACCCACATGTAATAACCAATTACAGCACTCCTGTGAACACAGATAAAGTACAAACAATGAACTTAGTGATAATCAATCTGTCCGAGGACCAACTTTCAATGTGCAGGTTTTTTTATTTATTTTTTTTATTAATTGTTTAAGTGAATTTTCAGAAACAAATTATCATACATTACTTGTATATACTTATTTATGATGAAAATAATTTTCACACCTCAAAATATAAAATTTGGGTGTTCCTTGCGCTGGTTTTTGCATTTTCAAGCAAAATGTTAAGCAGTAGGCAATTATTTTTCATTGCTTTTTCAAGCAACAATGTCAACCATTTGTTGGTTCCTCTTAAGTGTGAGGATTTGCTGCTTTTATTTTGTTATTTGTTTATTTATTCATTTATTTAAGTTCATATGACTGGCAGTTTCTGCAAACCTGACGTTAGAAAAGCAGTAAAGAAGTAGTGAGCAAAGACGGATGATTTAATATTCTACAGCTCTTACCAAACCAAATCTAACTGACATCACTATTGCAACAAGAGCAAAGAACAGCTATGACTCTTAAAATGTTCATTTATTTATTTATTTTTCTTTAAGCAAAATTTATCAAAAACTTTGCAAATACACTTTGGCTTTCATTGAGTATTTTGCCTAAGAACTTACTGTTTGACCATCTGCCAAATCAAACACTATTATATCCTATATTTATCTGCTTATATACACTGATACTTATACAGCTGTGATCAATACCAACCGATAATTCATCTGCCTCCAATATTTATCATGCTTCCCCATAAATGGTTAATCAATCAATCATGAAAATGATGGGCAGATATATTGATAAAATTATCATTAGTTGCAGCCCTAAAGAAATAGAAGATCTGGGTTCCCTATAACTTGTTTATGCTTTTTCATGCAGAATGTTGGTCACATATTTTAAATCCTCTTATTCAAAAATGCAGTTAAGTTTTGAGCATAAATCAGTGTGGTTTTGTCTCTGTCATGCAAGCTTGATTTTTTTTTTTTTCATTTAAACTGCAACCCATTTCTCAAAAGCTGGATGGACACAGGTCTGTTTGTTGAGTACAAAGGATCTCGACTGACACTTGGGGATGCACGGGGCCTTTACATTATTGGACGACGATGGAAAATTTCTATTATTAATAGGGATGCACAATATAGATGTTTTTCAGCAGATACCAAAAACTAATAGTTACCTGCTTCTCATTGCCGACACCAATAAGATTACTGATAATGTCACATCTTTGTATTTTAAAAAGAAGTTCATGTAACCAGTAGTTTCTATAAACCTGAGGGTAAGGAAGGCTCAGATGGATGATTTAATATTTCACGGCTCTGACTGAAATAAATCTGACATCACTATGACAACAAAAACAAAGAACAGCTCTGACTCTTTTAATGTTCATTCATTTTATCAAGTAATCAGTCATATCTGATATTACTATATTTTTTGTTTATATGCGCCAATAATGATATAAGCAGTCATTAGTCCTGATATTTACAATGCACTCCTAATTATTATTTATTGATCCAAAAATAATGTTATAGATGATAAATATCAGCTATAATATCTGATTTGGCAGATTGTGTCAAAGTGTTTAATTTGAATTCTTTGACAAAATTCTCTATAAAAGCTTAAGGTATACGTGAAGTTTTTTGATATACAGTAGAATAAATTAAATAAAGTGAAAAAATAAATGAACACTTGAAGAGTCAGCACTATTATTTGTTTTTGTTGTCATAGTGATGTCAGTTAGATTTGGTTTGGTCAGAACTGTGGAATATTAAATTATACATCTTTGCTCGCTAAATCTGAGCCTCTCTTACCTTCAGGTGTGCATAAACAACAGGTCACATGACAGATAAAAATGTGAAATTATTAGTTATCTTATCGATATCAGCCTTTGGAAGCAGGTAATTAGGCCTTTTTGTTATTTGGTAACGACTTGAAAAATATCCATATTGGGCATCTCTACATTCTTTATAATTTTTTTGACAAAATCTATGAACCAAACGATTAATCAAGTGAAAATAATTAGCAGATTAATCACTAATCAAAGCTATAAATATTTCAAAATTGCACATTCAAAGATCTAGTTTTGAGCAACAGTCAGATTTCTTACTGAGCATAAAGCCACTGTTTTCATTACAACGGAAACTCATCTCCCACAAAGCTGAGTGCCAATGATTTGTGGGAAAAATAGCAACAGCTGGATCAGCCAACTCTGAGTCATTTTAAAACTGGATTTCAAGAGACTTCTGAAAAACCATGACTCTACAAGTAACCTGATGCTGGTCAGTGATTAAATATAGAGACAAAAGATGGACACTTTACTTACTTGAACCTCCCCTGGCAGTGCTGGCACTGGTCTCCAACCCATCCTCGGTCACAGATGCAGGATCCATTGATACATTTTCCAAAGACACAGTTTTTGTCACACGGTTTGGCCGAGGAGGCGTGAGTGAACAGCACAAAGTAAAACAAAACATAGACCACCAAGTATCTGTTGATACCCCGCAGCTCGCTGCGTGTGGCTAGTTTGGGTCCAAAGAGAAAGAGTTTGGTCTTACATTTCCCCCCAGGATCCATGTTTTTTTTTTTTTTTTTCCAGGTCGAGCAAGCCGAGCAAAAGACCGGGGCCTTTAGGTCTGCTCTGGAAGAAAGCCTCAGCTACTCAGGCTGTTTCTATTATAACAAAGAAGTCCTGCATATTCGTTGAGTGTTGTGCATACTTAAATTGAGGCTTAGCTAAGCCTGCAGAAAGGAAAGAGCAATAGTAGCTAGCTGAGTGTTTTTGTCAAACCGCATGCATAGAATTTGGAGTGGGAGGAATTCCCTTCACCCTACCTCTTGTTGGAAGAACCTACAAAAAACCATCGATTAAAGCTATTCAAACGGCGAAATCGTTGAATACTGTATCCAGCTAGTACATATGTTGTTAGCCCGTGTAGCTTATTTACAGTTTGGCCTCTCTGCTAGGTAATACAACCTTACTGCATTGATTCAAGACCACTCTCTTCCAAATGCCATTTCAGCAGCCATTTTAACGCGTAAACAATCCTTCAGACTCAAACAGAGATGTATATTTTCACATACAGTGGTCCTTCCGCAAGCCGAGACAGTTTAGCCGGATCTTGTCCACAGAAGAACAAAGGGGATGTGGTGTTGTGTAGCCCCGGACCCAGTGCGAAGGCTGCCGCAGTCAACATGGATGTGGTGGGGTGATGTGGGAACTGGAAGAGCTATTCTTGCCGACTGGGGGGCATTTGAGCGATTACTTTGAACTATTGTTGATCCTATTTGGTCTATTTCCGCGGTAATTTAAGCACCTTCAAGCGTAGACTTCGTTGACAGTTCTGTGTGGTGGTATCGCCTTTTATTCCAGTGGAAAAACGCACCGCTGTTGCTCTGAAAACATGACAAGAACTGGCAACGATGATTTGCTAGCGCAACGACACTAGACAGTTCCTCAGGTTGGAGAAAACTAAACACAAGCTGCGCATGCGCACTGGAGAAGGGCTCCATTTAAAGGGACAGTGTCATAAAACCCTGCAAACGATCCTATGCGGCATTTAAAAGCCAGATGTGTCTCAGGCTTATTAGGTCAAACATTTACACATTTACACTCAAAAAACTACAGATTCACATTTGACAACATTTAATTCCTGTTGACCCTGTCCTCTATGATAGGAGACCGATTTTCAATAAGAGACATGGGTATAACTAGAGTAGTGCTGTATTTTCATTAGTTTTTATTTAGTTTTTATTTTTTGTCAGTTCAGTTTAGATTTAGTTCTTTGTAGTTTCAGTTAGAGCACTAACGAGATATGTATTTACCGATATTAGCAGCACAATATTGGCCTATCACAGCTATATTGGTCTATATTGGCATGTTTGTTGTCCAATGTGCATCTACATGAAAACTTTTTTTAACTTAACAGGAGGCAGATTTGCTTATTAATTTGCTTATAGGCAGCATTCTGTGTATAGTTGATCCATTCTTAATTCAATTTTTATTACCTATGATTGACATTGGCATCATCCCCAAAATTCAAGTACTGGTGGGACCCTAGTTTTAGTATTAGTTTTAGTCTAGTTTTTTTTTTTATTGCACTATTGGGGGTATTTGTCATGGTCAAGATTTAAGATGTCCAGAATAGGTATTGAAATGGAAATAAATATATGCACAAACGCCTCCTCACACTTGTTTCATTGAGAAGTTTGGCCAAATTGACAAAGATTAAAACTAAACACATTTCTTATTTATTTATTTATTTTTAATTTTATCTTAGTTTTGTGAGTACACAATATTGTTTCAGTTGGTTTTTATTTTTCTCTTAAATCTAGTTTTTTATTTAGTTTTTATTATTTCAGTTAACTAAAATGTTCATTCACACATAGTTTTAGTTTTTGGTCTAGATGTAGTTTACTGAGCTTATGAAACACTTTTTCTTTTTTGGTTATCATTACGTCTTCAATAAAGTCGTGTGGTGAATATTTTAGAAAGATTATTATTTAATGGTACTCTAATATCTTTTTAGTTGTTTTTTTCTTTTTCACAACATACAGTACATACAGTATTTTTAACAGTATGAATTAAGTTTCACTTATCTATCCAGGCTGCAAGTAATCAATAAGACCCTTCCAGAATTTAGTTCTCCTGGCACAGTAATTTCCCTTGTTAAATTTAGGCCATTTTTATTATTATTATTTTAACCTGTGCAAACAAAGAGAGCGAATCAAAAATCTTGTATACTCTATTGTTAAAATGTACAAGGAAGGTCATATATATTTTCCAAAACATGCCATTTTATTCTCCTCATCTTTAGCCTTTTCAAAAGTAAGTTATGATACATAATGACTGTGGTATGAATGTGGATTACATATTTTCTTACGCCACCATATTGCAAATATTTAAATATAAATATTGCAAATAGCCTAGACGTCTATGTAAATATTAGATCTTGCTGCATTGCAAATCTGCAGTATTTATGTTGCCTATGGGTTCTGTTGTTTACAACACTGAGTGTCCCCTCTGTGCAGTCAGGTTTCAAAGTCAGGCAGGTGCTCAATTCAGCCAAACATACATTTAATATTTGTTGCTCTTAATGGCACATAATTGAAATCTGGAACCAGACAGTTGACAGGAGGGACGGTCAAAGCTGTCAACAAAATGGTCGGGAAATAGTTAGTAATGCTCCTTGCAGAGTAGCTCATGCTTGAGATGTGAAGCGGTAATTATACCGCAGCTGATAACTACAGTATAACAAGAATGCCATAAAAATTTTCAGCTTTTCTCAATCGCTTTGTCTCATTTTTTGAAACAGTCTTAACATTCTTTAAACCACTCGACTTGTTTAGCCTGAGGGCCACTTTTGCAAAAATGACAAGAGGCTGGGGGTCAGTTAATAAACAAGAATTAATAATAACATCATTTATCAGATAACATGAATAAACATTAAACTGTTTTAATTCCTAGTGACTTGCACAGTTTTATTACAGTCATATTTACCCTGTTCTGGATTGATGGAGGATTAGAGCTGCTCTGGGACTTCAAAGAGGCAGGTTTAACTTGTGTTCACTGCTGTTTGTGTGGGGAACATATCTAAATCAGGGGTGGACACAACAACTGGAAAAAAACGAACAAACAAAAAACTAAACATAAAATGCCTCCATACTGCTTGTCTGGCATAATCCAAGTCTCCAAAAGTCCCAACATGCTGTTTGCATGCCGTCACAGCACACACACACACACAGTTCAAACAGTGTGCATGTGCACATGAACGTGGCTCCAACCTAAGGATCTACAGTGAAGATTCAGGCTATAAACATGGCATAATTAATTTTTTTTGGTCAACTTGGCATGTTGGGGCTTTAGCAGACTTAGATTACACCAGACAAGCAGTATGGAGGCATTTTATTTTAATTTATTAAACTGGTCACTGTTCACTTACATTGTTTGGGAGATTCTGCAAAGCTGTTTTCCTGTGAAACTCCAGCAGTGTTTTGTGGACTAAGAACCTAATCTTCAGTCAGAATGAGGGTGAGAAGATAATGACTGAATTTTGAGTTTTGGGTGAACTACCCCTTTAACCAAAGCAGAACTTATGCATCCGCATTTGAAGTACATTTGCTGCTGAGTCACTGTGAAAATTATGACACATCTCAGGAAATTTCAGATAACTGACAATAAACAGTTGGGGGAAAAAAACCTGTGATGGGGTCAAAGAGTGACACGTGCTTTTTAATACAGTCTCTTATCACTCATGTGTTTATGCTGACTCTGCTCTAACATCAGATGCAGCACATCTGTCTGAGAGAGCACTTATCTTTGTTTTAGATCTTGTCAGTGCGGTGTCAGCTGCCAGACTGAGGAGTCTGACAGGCCGAGGCTTTGGTGAAGTATGCACTTACATGATGCAACAGGGATGAGAGGAATCTGAGATGTGCTTCTGTTTCTGTTTGTCATACAGATGGCGATTCAATGGCAGATGGAGCCTGGTATCTTCAGCTGGAGATAGCTTGTAATAAAGTTTTGAAACAATTCCCAGCACACTGCGTAAAACACTTGGCTAAAATCACCTCCAGAAAGTGACAATGTGATGTGCATGTCGCCATGGTGCAAACTGGGATGACAAATATTACATTTTTGTCGTTTTGTCGTTACAAAATCACATAGTGCTGGGCATAAAAATGCTTATTTTTTCTGCATTTTACACAAGATATTATTTTTTCTTATTATAAAAGGACAGCCATCATTAAAATCCTACGATGAAATACTTCTACAACCTCCTTAGTTGTCATTTTAGGCGCTGTATGTTTAAAGAAGCCATTTATCTGGAGTTGTCTACTCTTCCACATCTACACCTACAGGTGGCAATGTTGCACAGTGACTTAAAGGCATGGATCCAGGTCCAGACTTCAACACAGACGAACAAAAACTACAGCCCTCTACAGGAATAGAGTTGGAGTAACTGACCCGAGGTTTCTGTTCTGACGGTGGAGGTTTCATTTTCAGTGTCAGTATGAAACTTTGTGAACATAACATTACTGCATTTTATATGTTTGATGTTAGTAACTGAAAAGTAATTACAAATGTCAGATTAAAGATACTAAGATAACTGTACATACTCAAGACATTCTCAAATAATAGGCCTTTTTCACAGCAGACACTTTGACTTGTCATAGCAGGAAAAGCTCATCCAGTTTAATTACAAATACTGAGTTCACCTAAGGTTTTATCAACTTGTTACTAACACTCATTTTAAATAAGTTACTTGTACTTTGAGGTCGAAAAAGCTGCCAAACTCAGTGTGCTTGAGTTGGGTTCACTTAAACAAACCAATTACTCAGATGTTATGCTTTTTTCAGTGGTGAAATGTAACTAAGGACATTACTCTTGTCCTTAAGTAACATATCACACAAATTAGAAGCACTTTACATAAGTAAGAATGAAAAATGCCTCTAAAACAAATTGTCTCAGGGCTGCCATGCATCCATGTGGAGGAATGACCTTTTAAAATTTGAACTCTGGCAGGCACCTTAAAAACAATGATGAAATATTTTGCTGACAATCAGTGCATCATAGTGATTTTTGCAAAATGTTGAGCAAGGGGAAGTAATGAATGACAACTACTCAAACTACCATAATCTAAACCTCTTTTCATAGATTATGCTTCATTCAGCAGAGTTTTTTCTCATACAGGTTATGAGACATTTCTGAAAATAATATTATTGTGGTCGGCATTATTTTCAAACCCTTATGTGCATTCTGTGTATAGTTGTTGTATTAGTTACATGTTTAGCTCTGTTCACTTTTTTAATGCATAGTTAATAAAAACTGGTTACACTTTATGGTTTCATCACCTTTTCATTTGGGACAATATAGTAAAATATAATGCCTCCATTACTTGTCACAAATGTTAACCACTTTTGAGGGATTATTGCAAAAATGTGTGTGTACGTGCACACAGTACTGTGCAAAAGTTTTAGGCAGGTGTGAAGAAATGCTGTAAAGTAAGAATGCTGTCAAAAGTATGCATGTATGTATGAAAATCAAATTAATATTTGGTGTGATCACCCTTTTCCTTCAAAACGGCATCAATTGTTCTAGGTACACTTGCACACACTTGCAAACATCTTGGAGAACCACAGATCTTCTGTGGATGTAGGTTGCCTCAGATCCTTCTGTCTCTTCATGTAATCCAAGACAGACTGGATGATGTTGAGATCAGGGCTCTGCGGGTGTCATACCATCACCTCCAGGACTCTTTGTTCTTCTTTTCACTGAAGATGGTTCCTCATAAAAATTGGCTGTATGTTTGGGGTCATTGTCCTGCTGCAGAATAAATTCAGGGGCCAATCAGATGCCTCCTTGATGGTACTGCATGATGACTAGCGTCTGATGGTTGCCCGACCTCGCTGCGACAGTCAAGGCTCAGCCAGCGCCTCCTGTTTCCGGCTAGCATCTGACAGGCACCCGAGCTCGCCGCGACATGTTTTAGAGGATGTGGCCTGCCGTGTAATTTTGATGTCTTGCCATGAAAATGAAATTGTTACAGCTTTCGTATAAATGATCCAATCTGCACCAAACTTCACATGTTTGATGACATGCTGTCATGTCACTCATGGTGATTCTTCCAGGATATAGACGCCATTTCTTTTTCATAGCTGGAAGCCTTCATCAGGATATAATCCATACCTCAGTGTATTGTAAGATCACTAATTCAGTGCTAATGGATCAGCTCCAAAAAGTGCCGTCTGAAGACTTTATACATTCAAGTCTTGATGCTGTGATTTTACACATGAGAGGGTCAAAGAACTGAAAGAATAAGTGTATTTTGGCTTTATATTGTAAATTTTTAATGGGTGTTTTCTCCCATGTAATCCTTTCCACATATTTTGTTTAAGTGTATTTTGTGAATCATTTAAATACCTGTGAGGAGCTCAGACTGCTAAAATCACTCACAGCATTCCCCAAACAAAACCTACCTGGCAGAAAATGATTTAAGCTGTCACAAAAAGCGTCGCGTCAACATTTTCACAGGCTTCCCATGAGTCATGCGCGCACACTCTGAAATCTGAATCCTCACTGTTTATTTTCCAGAGAAGTTACTGTGAACCTGATCACACACCAGCTAAAAACAATATTATCGCGCTATGACTTAACACTCTTTCACTTAAGCCGCGGGGAGCCTGTTGGCGTTTAGTCAGGTGCACATGCACACACCTCTGTGGTGCAGGGAAACAAGCACCATCTCCATGAGGTGTAGTGTGTCTGAAGCCAGTGCTCTCTGCATTCTTGGTCTAAATGTTCTTAAAACAACAGGGAGGTACAGCAGAGTCAGTGGACTCAACTTTCTGTGGAAATTCCCAGACATAAGAGTAAGAGGAGGCACACGGTTTAGACTAGATTAGATGAAAAATACCTACATAAATGGGGGGTCTCATCAGGGGGATTGGTGGTGAATTATATATGTGTGCAAACATGGGAGAGTCCCCTGAATCAAAGAGGGTCCAGTGAGTTGAGTCAATGACCTTTGTCCTCTGATTCACAGCTGAGGAATGCTCTTTGTGCTCCAATCAGCAGCAGAAAAGAAGAGAGAAGCCCGAACCACAGACGCACCTTTGACTCAAAAATGTAGTCTTGTGAAGTTCAAGTGTTTGACCTACTTATGGCTGGGTTGCACCAACAAGGATTAGTTTTTAAATCCCATTAAATCATAGGTTAACTTTAAATTATGTTGCACCAAACATTTAAAATAGCTTAATTTTTATTAATTATTTTACACCAAAACTTAAAATCCCAATTTAATAACTTGCACTTGAGGAGGTCTAACTTTTAAAATGAAAATTTTAAATTGAAGTTAATTGAGAAAAATAATCAAGTTAAGGGGCACTCAACCTTTAGCTAACTAGTAAACAATATAATATTTAAAAAAAACTTTTTAGCAAGTTAACAGTATTACATTTTGTTAACTTTTTAGCTAGGATGCAATGCAGTGTAGCATTTTGTTGACTTTTTGCCAGCTGAAAAACGATGTAAAGTTTTTTGGTTTTTTGTTTAACTTTTTGGCTAGCCAGCAGATAATATAACATTTTATACCATTTAACTGGCTAGCAAACAATAGCACTCAAAATCATTTAATTTATTATTTATTTATTTTATCTTCAGGAAGCACTCATCTCTATATTAATTCAGCTCCATTTCATTTCAGTTTGACTCACTAAATTTGAATGAACTAAACTAAGATTCGTTTTTTACCTGTGCAACCGACCTGTGCTTAATTTAAAATCTGCATTTAATTGTTTTAAACCTATTTGTGCTAACCTCTGACCAGAGCAAACTGTAGATTAAAGTCATCTCTTTTGGCGCAGCCCAGTCATAGAAACTGTTAGGACTTTTGTTCCACACCTACACGCAAATACCTCACACACATGGACAAGCATGATGATCCTAAATCATCCAAATGTGACCTGAAACCACCCGTACAGCCAGGGGCCTCCAAAGGTCTGCTGCACAATAGGAATTCCCCTGCTGGATTAAGAAGACAGTTCTTTGCTGTGGACACACTGCAGACAAAGGAAGAGTGGAGGAGAGAAAGGCCAGACCACCCTTGTTTTCAATTCATGCTGAGCCATCATGCCTGACTCACATTCACAGTTTCACCATTGACTCCAGGCTATATGATGAAGTGTAAAAAAAAAAAACAATGACATCACCTGTTGACTTTTAACTGACCTGTTTGAAGTGTAGTGAAGTCTGTGCAGAGATTCAGACTAACAGATGACAGTTCAGCAGTTCAGTACAGGACAGTACAGAACACTGTAGTTGCTCCAAAAGAAAATGAAAAGATGTGTTCAAGTGCAAATTTTCTTTTTTGTTTTCACATCAACTTTTTTGATAGCACATACAATAATAGTTATCTAATGTTATGGTTAACCAACCGCACTAACTGTTAAATTACACGTGGAGGATGAATACTTACCAGTATTTTACAATTATTATTAAATATTATAAGATGCTGTTGAAAATCCACTGTCAATTAACAGTAATTCATTACAGTGATATTTTATTTATTAACATTTTTCATTTTTTCACCACTCAGAGAACAAAAATGAGCAAATGAACATGATGAAGCAGAACAAAATAAAACAAATAGACTGTCAGCTCAAAGAAAAGGTGCACATATGCATGCCATTCTACACAATGACTGAAATGTCAATGAAAGTGCATTGAGGGTCAGAAATAGAGTCAGTGGGACCAAGACTGAGTGAGGTTGAGGAAAGCCCAGGATGAAGGCCAGACAGATCAGAGCACAGAACAATACGGAACAGCACATTACATTACAGTCTGACATAATTAGTTCAAACTGATCAGATCATAACAGACCAGAACAATTTTTAAAGCAAGGAGGAAAAACTGATTTCCACATTCTCAGGATATGACCATACCAAGCATGCGGCCTCGTTGTAATGCTGAGACTGAGCTAAAGTTAAAGAATAGTTGGAGCAAGCCAGCGTGACAAAAAGACCACCAGGGATTAGTCTGCTGTTTATGTCCTTGTACACATAAAAAATGTCATGCCAGAAAGTCATGAGCTTGGGGCAAGCAGGAAAAGATGGCCCCGGGTCCTGGCACCTGACTTGCACTCATCACAGGTAGCAGAGACGGAAGGAAAGATTCTGTTCACTTTTATTATAATTGCATTCACCCTTCTTTCCCAAAACCACAAGGAAGACAAAGTGTTTATGACATTTACATTAACGACTATGCAGATGTTTCACTGTGTTAAATAATTATCCTATCAGTCGCTGTCACAGTAAATGAAGACACAAAAGCAGAAAGTTTCTCCAGGATGAAAACGAGCTCTGCCAACATTTTGAGTCAGATTACCATCCTGAACACAGACCCTGAGGAGATTAACTTGTTTGTGCACATCACCTATTGTTCGAGGAACTGTGAACAGCTGATGAAAACAACCGATGCATTGTTTATCGTGGCAATGCAGAATTATTCCATTTTCATATGGCACCTTTCACTGTTCGAGCATTAAATTACTGTACCGGCGAGTAAACTCACACACACGCACATGTACTTATGAAGTTTGAGCACTTGGAACAAAATCCCTGCTGAATGGTGGCCTATTACCAGCTTATCCTGCAGTATTTTGACTGTAAATTAATCCTAACTGACAAGTGCATTGATTTAAATTATGTAAGCTGAAACTTAATGCAATGTCAGTCCACCAAAACACAAAAGAGCTAATAAGGACTTTGCAGAGAATTTAAAACACTTTAAGACCTTCACAAATGTTCAGATTACTCATAAAGCTTGTAAATTGGTGAATTGTTGATCCCCGTAAATCCACAGGGTTGCATAAAAATGTCTTCTGTTTGTTCTCCAGCCTCTGATCTCTTTTGTTTCAGTTCTGAATTACAGTCCTGTTGCTTAATTTTGAGGCACTTACAGTATTACAGTATTAGGTGTACACGTAAAGCACAAAGGTAATGAATGCTGTGTCTCATTGCTCATTATATCAAGTATAAACAGAGTTATGTTACATTATAATGTTTTGGCAGATTTTTAAGTGGACAGTTGAGTTAATAATGTTATTATTGGAACATACAGTCTGCAGAGATGGATATAAATCTGGTCTTATACACAGAGGTTTACACTTTTAAGACTTCCCATTATAAACACTTTCTTCAGGGACTCGTAACTACTCTTCAATCGAGTTAAAGCCACTATGTAGTGAGAAATCATGCCACCACACACAGTGATTTGAATTTGAACATTGTATTTACACATGAGACAGTGTCCAGTGGATACTGCTGCTTATCTAACTTACATTCACACACACACAGCCTCAACTTTTCACACACACAAGCACACATGCACAGAAAAAGTACTGGTCAACTGGTCACAGAAGATGGCCGCCCACCATAGAACCAGGTTAGAAGGAAGTCTCTTATAAAGAGGTTTTTCCTCGCCACTGTCATCTTAGTGCTTGGTGGAAACTGTTGGCTGTTGTCTCTGTAAATTGAGAGTATGGTCCAGATCTGCTCGATACGAAAAGTGCCCTGAGATAACTTCTGCTACGATTCGGCTCTGTATAAATAAAATCGGATTGAATAAGTTTCTATCACAGATACAAGAATTTACGAAAGCTCCTAAAAAGAACTTCTATTTGTTGCCTATGATCAAGGGCAAGTTCTGTCACAATGCAGTACAGTACTATACATCAGGAAAGTCCTCGGTTCTGTTCTCAGCAGCTGCTGTGTTGAGTTCAGATGCTATTCCAGTGTTTATGCTGTGTCCTCCGCTTCCCTCAAATTCAAAGATACAGAAATCAGGTGGACAGGGTTACCCTGATTGTGAGTATGACTGCTAAGCTTGACCTCGTCTGACCCTGATGACTGGTGCCTTCTTGCAGGTGCCTCCTGACCTCCTGACCTGCAGCACCCTGTATCAACGACCGCAGAAAAACAGAGTGAGTGAAGATGTTGAATGTGTGTTCATGACTAGACCCCAAAACTGAAAAATACATTTTTTCCCTTTTACGTGTAGTGCTATTTATCAGTTTAGATTGCTCTGGTGTGAGTTGCCAAGTTTTTGGAGATATCAGCCTTAGAGATGTCTGCCTTCTTTCCAGTATAATGGAATTAGATGGAACTCTTCTTGTGGTGCTTAAAGCAACACACAAAAAAACTCGACTATTTCCAGAAATCATTAGTCAAGATAAACCACAGACTTTGTTGTGAGCAGTTTAATGCAGGAACTATCTAGTCGTGGTTGAGAGACACATGCTCGTGACAATGAGGGATGTAAACATTAATGGCATCCTCCTTGGCTGAGCTGTAACCTCTCGTCCATGAGTAGATGCACACTTCCATCTGAACAGCGATAAGTTTCGCAGGGGTGGAAAGAAAAGACTGCTCACAACAAGGTCTGTGGATTATCTAGAGTAACTGGGACATACCACATACTGGAATTTTGGGTCAATGATGATATTGATATTTTGGTCGTTATTCTTAATACAGAAAATGGAATATATACATAAACACATTTTTTTGCATTGATCCCTTTACAGTGCTTAAAATTGTGACAAAGTAATGTAACGGAGGAGGAATATTTTACAGTTTAATATGACATCAGGGCACTGACACAGCAAACTTTTGCAGGTATTTTTAATAATTATAAGCAACTGCCAAGCAAACTGCCAAAATATTTACTACTTTTACTATATGAGTCTGGACAGACATGGATGCATATACTGTATATTGTAATTGTGTCCACTGTACAACCCTGTGTTGTGTAATGATAAATGAATCCCTTTTTCTTCATGGTGCGCACATCTAAATACAATCAGGCATTGTGTAATCAGCTGTGTCCCATTGTTTTAGTCACATCATGAGGACCCCACCTGATAAAGCAACTTCTGTACCAACCCTTCACCCAATCTCACTGTCTGCTGCAGTCAGCCTGTCCAGAGTGTATCATTAACCAGCATCAGATGACCTCACAAGACCACCACCTGCCAATTCCTGTAGCTCATAGGTCATCATGGGCGTCACCGCTGCAGTTGAAACAACTGTCATCAAGTGGTTTGCTGGTCTTGCTCTTTTCTGCTCAACCACAAAACCACCTGGATTGTCTGAAGCATTGCATTGCATTGGTATTGGGCCCTATGGGTCTCTTTATAAAATCTTCAGCCAAACGGAGGCTTGATACAAAACACTCGGATGGACGTCATGCGTTTTAATCATCTTCAGGAGTCTGTGTCTCTCTGCGTGACATTCCTCTCATACCTCCACCCGGTCACGGCTCTCCCACGGACAGAGGTGCGCGTGCGTTCAGGGTAGAAAACTTAACTTTTGTGTAAAAGTACAGCAGAGTACAGGCTCGGCGTTTTTAAGAAAGCCATAATCTGCATGTGCGTAATGATACTGATTGTCAGGGTTTCGTCCTCAAGACAGTTTCGTTGGTGTCTGATCAGTGTTTTTGGAGACTTTTACGCACATTTTTGACAATCTGATTGCAACGCCCTTCGAAGATCTTTTTAATGCGCTTCTGAACCAAATTTTGTAGTTTAATGGCAGGAAACAAGCTTGAGAACTGAAGTTTTGCACGTGATACTGCACTTTCCTGTGCTTTTTCTGATGTCATACGCGCAATTTAGCGCGGTTCAGTCGATAAGAAAAGTGGAAAGAAGCCCATAACGCATCAAAGAGACGAAAACTCCTCCTCATTCTGTAATGGGACCCACGGGAGCCTCTGAATGACACCTAGAGGTCCCTTCACTTTTCAGGAGCCACCGAGCTGCAGTCTGGATGCTGCGTACTGCAGGGAGGAGGAGGTGCGCCAAAACCAAGCAGCAGATTTGGAAGAAGAGGAGAGCGCTGTTGTTCCGTCAAACAACACTCAGCGCAGTCACTCACTCACTCACTCACTCACTCACTGAGTGTGTTGTTGAAAACGGGAGCGCCGGGCTGCTGCATTCCGCAGAAGAAGAAGTTGTCGGCTGTCCGTCCCCATCACTCTTAAAAGTTGCCGGCAAACTTTTTGGGATTGTTTGATTTTATGAGAGAAGAAAAGCGAGAGGCAAGAAGGTGAAACTGCGAGGGAATGGAGAAGCACAAAGGTAAGAGTCTGAGGATTTTTGTGTCAAAAACATGAGGCAGAGCCGCTGACTTCTCGAGTGTCTGCATGTCACTGCTGACAATGCATGCTTTACAGATTTTTTTTTTGGAGAGAAATATTTAAACTAATACACCAAAACCGACTGTTTATTAGTATATTCAGATAACATATGAATCATCTTGTGACATGTATTGATTCTGAATATATTAGAACATTTGCAAGACAAGGAAGCTGCTGTTCTGACTTTTCCCTTCAACATTTGGGACGTTGTTTCTATTGTCTGGGATACTGGTCACCTGCCACTAAAACCCATAAGTGAAACTTAAAACTCTGGGGGTTGTTTATGTTACCTACCATGGTTATGAGTCCACTGAATGCACCCTGTATCACCAAGAATATGAAGATGTGAGGGCTTATCCCCAAATGCCTCCCCTCCTAGAGTGGGCTCTATAAAATAGTTTACGCTGTGGCCACTGATGAATTCCAATAGCAGCAACATTGTTCTCACAGCATTCCTCAGATTCCTGTGGTTATTTGTCCATGAGGGATGAGCAAGGCCATCTAATACTTCCTGATGGATGTAAACAAAGAGTTTGACTTAGTACTAGTGGAGTGACTGGCCACGAAGTGCACCTCGCCATGCCGTCAGGACATCTGAAGGAAACAAGCACAGGGAGGCTGTCTTTGGATCTGAAGGGAGAAACACAAGCGTGGACCATCAGCAGCACTTGCTGGATTGAAAACAAAGACGACTAGTCTAACTGGCATGGGATCACCACAACAGTCTTGCTGCAACATTCCTGTTCTCCAGCTGACTAGACTGCCCAGTCTGTTTAGACTCCCACACTCTCTCAGAGCAGATATCCAGTGTTGCATGCAGCCAAACGCAGAGGTGTTTTCCTTGTGAAGGGATTTCATTAGCAGTGGAGGCACTGGACTGGTCCGCATTCAGTCCATTCAGTTGTTGATTCATCCGTCCATCACATGCAGAGCTAAAACAATAAGTTCATTAATTGCTGAGATGCCTGACAAAAAAATCTCATGCATGACTGAGTTATTTTCAAGTGAATATATCAGTAATTATAATATTATTCTCTGCCAGCTGGCATTTGTCACTATTTTCTGACATAAAAAAAAGCTCTGCATATAGAGATGTTTTTCCTACTTATCAGACAGGACATTTAAAGGGAAAACTCAGCACTTTTCATGCGGATGTCAAGTCAGTGTTTATGTTAAATGTAGTCATTGGCCAAGAAAACGGAGTTTTCCTGCTGCAAAATCTGTTGTTCTTCCTTCATTCAGTGATGTTTCTGGATATAAGGAAGAACTTACAGGCAATTTCAGCTTGGATTTCTAGTCTCTGCCTGTGAATAGCCAAGGGGCATTCTAGATGACTATTTCTGTCATGTAATGCTGTGTTCTGACCAACAAAATAATACTTGTAGAGTGTAGTAGTGATAACACAGCAAAATGGGCGTGGGAATCACTAGCACGCCCACAATGCATCCTGGTATGTATAAGCATGGCTGCACAACCAGTTTGTTTTGGTCAGTATAGCACACACAGTGGGATTTGTTGCTGACTACATCTTTCATCAACACCGACTGAACATCCACATGACGCTGGAAAACAAGACAAAAGCATCCAAAACAGACGGATCACAAAAAAACATGGAGGGGTTATATCCTTCCATTTAATTAAAACTTAAGGTCCAGCAAACTACAAATACTCTACAAATAGAGAGGAAGAGGCGATGACCTATTTTCTGACATTTTATAGATTAAAAGCCATTAGTCAGTTGAGGAAATGGGATGAATCGATAATGAAAGGTTGCATCTTGCTGTCATGTTCAAGCATTTTTGACATTACACTGGTCGTCCACCAGGGGAGCTGCATTGCTCACTTGGCTGTATCCCAGATGGGCTGAGTGGAATGGACTGCCTGTAAAGTATGTGTCAGTGTTTAAAAACCCTCAAGTGGTTTTCAAAGGTGAGCATTAATGCGTTTCTGATCAACTGATTAGGCACTGAAAGCTTAGAGAATGGTAACACTTTCTAAATGAATCACCTCTGTTGGTTTAAGACGAGAGCTGAGGACATTTTGCAGGGCATGTGGGAAGGAAGACCTGAGTAACGAGGATGTTATTCATGAGAGAAATGGAGAGCTGGGGGCACGTTGAGTGATGATCGTACACCTGAGTGCAGAGAATGAGCTGCTGTGTTTGGGGCTTAAATAAGGACAGGAGTGTGCTCTTTTGGCAGCTGCATGCAGCCGAGCCAGGACACTGAATTAGATACTAACAGCCACAGGCAGCCAGCGGAGGAGGTACAGTGGAGGGGAAACATGGGAAAATCCAGGGAGACCAATGACAAGGAAGGGCATTGTTTAGTATTCTGGATTCGCTGCGAGTTTCTCAAACCTGACTCATGCAGGTTTCATTCCAGAGGAGCACTTCGGCAGCTCATGTCACCGAATCTCACACCTTCTGCCAAAGAGGAGGATCAAATTAGTGGAACCACCTGGAGCTGAGTTTGGGTTAAATGACTGAGGGCTGTGATGGGACATGTTTGAGAACTGTTGTTACATTAGAGGATGTGCTCACAGTTACAGTTGCAGCCAAGCAAATCTGAAAACAATCATATCGCCACGAAGTCTCACATGGCTTTATGTGCAACAACTGTCCTGATGACTATCTTGATCAGCCCACAAATTAATCAGAGCACTACATATATGTATATTTTCACAAGGATGGCCTAGAAAAGCAACATTACACATATAAGTACATGTATAGAAATAATTAAAACTGTAATTTATCTAAATATTCCCATGAAGGGTTTGTTTTATTTTGAGGATCCTCTCCAGAATTTATTATCTTTCTTCCACTGTCAGTCAGTGCCTTCCACCTTGTGCCCCTGCTTGTTTTGCTTTCCATGTTGTGATGGATCCCACCAGTTTCAGGGTAAAGCGTGCCTTGTTGAATTCATGCTCTTTGCAGCTGGGTTGCACCCAGAAAAGCGATGGGATCTGAGATGATGGCTCTTTTTTTTTTTTTTTTGCCTCCAGCGTCAGCCGTCTCCTCCAACAATAATCTGATTCTGTGATCTCTGCCAAAATGAAATGTAAGACAAATGGAGGCAGACTGACAGATGTATTGATGGACATTTTTGAATCAGTGAATTATTCACTTGGCACACAAGCAACTGCAATTTAAAAACTGGATGACTTTGTCTGGCTTTGAGCAATGACAGATGAGATATATATTTATAATATGATAAAAAAAAAAAAGTCTTGTACACAGCATTTTTGATGTAGTTAACAAGACCAGGGGTTACAGCCATGCTAGCGGCTATGTGAGGTTGTATAACAGCTTTCAACCATCAGCAGCTTCATTTTTTATCGTTTTTAACTTTATATTTGATGTAGTGCAGTCAAAAACAGGGCAGCAACTAGCATTTATTTTCATTGTTGATTAATCTGGTGGTCATTTTCTCTATTAATCAGTCAGTTGTGTGGTCCATAAAGTCTCAGAAAATGGAAAAATGTTTCACCAAATTTTTGTATGATTTTTTCCAGTGTTGACAACTAATCAATTAATTGACTCTGGCAAAAAAACACTTGTTGCTCTCAAGTTTTCATTTTTATTGCTCTGTGAATCTCAGTATTGCATGTGTTTTCAGAGCTGGTGTTTTAATAGCCTACAGTCTGTTAACTGCAGTGAACATGTCAATCAAATTTACTCTCAGGCAAATTAAAGTCTTCAGTTGAAAATTTGAGTTTCTGAGGTGTGTTTCAGTGTGACAGAGTCAGTGGATTTAGTGGGTTTGACCTCCCATAAGCTCAGAGTGCAGAGTGGAGCCAAAGATGTAGGCCATCAGGGCCGGCATGGGGTCTGCCGGTTCACTTGTGTCATGGGCTGTTCTTGCCAACGGGGGAGTGAGTTGAGTGCATGTAATTCAGGAAGCTGGACTGGGCTATAAAAATGATGAAAAGAAAGACGGTCTTCCTGATCTGCGGCAGCGCAGAGCTCCATGTGAGTTTGGCCCTTTTCGCCCTCTGGGTCTCGCTCTTGTTCATTTACAACACATCAAACGTGGCTTTGTTTATTGGATACAGGAGCTCTGGATCAGACCTGCATTGTGTTTTTTTTTCTCACCAGGTACTCTTGTGAAGGAAATGGTACTTAGAACAGGAGGTTACCTCGCTTGTAATCACGCACATGTGCACACACACACACACACACTACTTCTCACTCTTCCTGCAGCCCTCCTGGCCACTTATCTGTGGGATAATAACTAAGCAGAGGAGCTTTTATGTGGGTGACTCTGAGGCGGCATTGCTAGTTAGTTTTTATTTGTCAGCAGCTGCTTCGACTCTGTCGCTTTCTTTCTCATCAAGCCAAGACTGTGGATCCTTATAAAGCTCCAAAAACATGGCCTCTAAAACACTGTTTATCACTACACAGTGTATGTTAATTGAAAATTGACTGACGGTTGATGCCCACACAGAGTGGTATATACATGCATATGCACCCCACACACTTCAGAAATCTAGAGGACGATGCCTGTGAGTGTTGGTGGGGTCCCGTGGAGCGAGGTAATGTAAGTAGACAGGAGGATTGAAGGAGGGATGTAGGCAGGGTGCTGCATTAAGAGGAGGAGGTGGAACCACACTGAGCCTCTTCTGGCCCAGGGCTGAGACATTTTTCATCTCTGTGTGTGTTGGTGAGAAAAACCAGTGAGCAAGAGAGAGTTATGGAGTCGTATGTGACTATCGCTTCCTGGCAAAAAACATAATTAGCAGCTAACTTTTATTGGGGTTTCTTGCACGTTTCACTGCTCTGCAAGGATCAGTTAATGAGTACGAGTTCTGCACATGGCCAGTTTTTACGTATCACACTTTTTAAACCTGCATTAATTGATTTCTTTGCCGCTTGAGTTGTGGTGGGTATGCTTCACATAGTGCTTTCAAGAGGTGGTATTTAAACTTTCACTTTCCATTTATGTCATCAGTTTGACCATCATTGAAAACAGGTCATTGGATTTTGTCCGACAGCTCTTAAAATGTTGTTTTTTCCATCATTATTAACATTCCAGTAGATGAAAACTGCAACACAAACTGTCATGTTTCATTTGTCTCAATTATAACTTGTTAACATCGATCATTTGTCATGAAACTGGGTCAGCAACAAGCAACAGATTTTCTTCCTTAGCTTCTATAAACTTGTTAAAGAATGTTAAAGAAAAAAAGAAGACATGCTAGAATTGACTATAAAGATCTGTATAATTGGCTGATTTATTTTTCAAGGACAAAGATACCGGCAATATCCTTCAAACTTTTTTATTTTCAGTCTGCTCTTTTTCTCACTTGCCACATCTTTGACTTTGCTTCACACACACTTTCTCTCACACACAAATTTCATGTCATCATCAGCAGCCGAAATGTTGAAGCTTCAGCTCAAGCTTTTATCTGCAGGGACTACGGTAACATGCACTGCATCCTAATCAAGACAAAGTTGCTCAAGTACACCAGGGCCCCTTCCTATTAAAAAAAAAAAAAAAGATTTACTTGGATTCTTAGAGCCCATTAGCATGTTTCAGCTATAAAAACTGACTGATTTCTCCAAGGGCTGAGGTGTAAGCCTCGATATCACTGAGACAGGACAGATCTAAAGACTGGGAAAAAAAAAAGAAAAGGGTGTTGGGAAAGATAAAGCGTGAGATGCATAAAGACTCGATAGTCAGGGCAGAGGGAAGATGAAAGAGGAAAAACTTGAAAAAGAAAGTGGAACTAAACTCTGTAAGTGACTCCTTTACAGCTTCTGTCTTCAGTATTTGTACCTTTGTAAAAGTTAACACCTAAGTCTGTGGCTCAGCATCTTAGGATGAATCATCGGGTGCCTTGTGTGAACATTTTAACATTTGCTCTTTCCTGCACACTCTCAGTCTTTCTCATAGTTTCTTATGCCTCTGCCTTCACCGCTCCCTTTTATCTTTTTCCTCAAACGTCATCGGAGCGTCTGTTTCTTTTCATGTTCTAATCACATTGATCAAACCTGGTTAATATTTAATCCTGCCATAGCTGCATGCCTCAAGCATATTTTAAAGGGAAATCTAACACAAATGAAAAAGAACTTTATTTAAAAAAAAACGGTACACATATGCTATACTATAGTAGTTCATTATGAGTCGTCATGACAAGACTGCAGGTTTTCATTTCAGCCAAAAATACAGCTCCTGATTCCACTGACTTCCTCTTCTCTGGTCAGTATTAAATAGTGCAGCTAGCTGCTATAGTGTCAAAACCAGTGGATACTGTTAACTCTTTGGTCAACCACTATACAACCCCAAGCTCCTCCTATATCAATTTTTCCCACAGTGTACAAAACACTTTTTGTGACTGGTATATGATCTCAGCCATGATCTCCTTTCTGACCTAATGACTTTAACATTTCATCTTTTCCATAATGTTTAGATTGCAGTAAAAATGGACATTATTGATTAATATATTGCAGCTTTTGAGGCTGTTTTGTCTGTGTTTAGTCATTAAGTGTCAGGGTGCCTCTGGTTTTTATAGCTGGAACCAAAACCTATATGTAGTCCAGTTGAGAATCTATGGCCCTGTACTTTACTCATGAGGCAAAACAACTTCTGATAGTAAGACCAACTCTTCAGATTAAGGGTGGGTTCACATCTAAAGATCTGGTTTCGTAATGTGAGGATGATACTTTGCTTCAATTTTTCCAGCTGGTCTGATTTGCATTCACAAAGGTGAAACTCAAATGGTCCAGAAATTGTAAAATAAGAGTCAAATGCACTACTTGTTCACCAGTCACCAAAGCAGGAAGAGAAGACAGCTTTAACCAATGAAATGACTCATACAATGGTAGGTTTCGTTTTGAATGGTGTTCACACCAGAAATGAACTGCTCCAGAGTTCACTTGACAGCAGTCTGGACCACCCCTTTGTTCGGTCCGCACCAGAGTTTGAGCTGCACCAAAGGGGTAGATGCTCCAGGGTTGGGTTCAAGCGGACTAAACGAGGGTAGTGTGACTAGCTGGAAGTCTTATATAAAGCCCGTAAAAATGCACATATATTGATAGAAAGGCCAGATGTGTTGAAATAGTGGTTGATGAGACAAAGCAACATATTCCCACGGAGTACTGGTTTACAGTCACTGCAAGGAATTAGTTAGCGTGCAAGTATGTGCAACATGCAAGTGAAGGACAGCAAGTGGCAGACTGCTGATGTTACTCATAGCGGAGCAGAAACTTAAACTTAGCAATAAGTTGTCACTCTGGCAGTAAATGTATGGTTTATGTTGCTGTCTATGAGAAAAGAAAGGAAAAGTCTTGTCTGTTATTGCTGGAAAAGTGGATTGGTTAGCCCTGAAGTACGCTGAGCAGGAATGGCCAAGGTAAAGCTGATGCCTTTACAACATTGGCTCTGATGAAATCATATCCCTTTCAGAAGTTTTGTAATCTTGCCTTCAATTGCAGCGTCTTGTTGGAGACTGAAATGCCTTGGGTTGAACCTGTTAACCAATCAGATTCTGTATTCCTGACTTGTGTGTTACAGCACTGATCCTTAGGTGTGTTAATAGATCCAATGTCTGTTCAAAATAAAATTTGCGGCAATGACAGTGATGAGCTCAACGATGCAGTAGGTGTCACTTGACCATGGTACTGTGGTAATGCGTTTATCGTCAAAGCCCCAGTTTTGTCAAACTCCAACAACCTTTCCTTAACAGAGGAGGCGGCCTGTCACATCAAGTACTTCCGATGCCATCCTGACATCCTTCTCTAGGCAGTTCCACACCAACCAAAAGCAAATCCAGACTTAATTCTCTAACAGAAGATAAAGCATTTCTGACATATGAATACAAATCTTTATTAAAACAAAGAATGAAAAGGAAAAGTGACAGACAGGCTAAAACAGAGGCTTGTATTTGATCAGATGAACACTGCAGAGTTGAGGGACTGACAAGTAGAGTTCATCACAGTGTGGAATCAAAAATGACTCATTGTTTGCTGTGAATGTGTCTTATAACCAGAATTTAAACTGACAGCGTTACATGATATTTGACACTTTTTAAGACACTTTCAGACAAGAGATAGGTGTTCAGAATACTCTTAACTATATGTCAGCTACGAACACACTGGCATCCATTCATCCACGATCCTCCTCTTTCTTATTTAAATTAAAATATCATAAGGAAGTTGATGTTGCAGAAACTAAACCCAGTCTGAGTATGTGATGTTAATAGCTTACATGCTGTTTGTTCCAGATAAATGTGTGATAACAATATTTGCCAGCTCTCAATATAGGCAAGGTTTTTCATTTGCATTCACAGACATATCCAGAACATAATTTGTTTATGTACTCGGGGGGGGGGGGGGGGGGGAATGGGACTTTTCCCTGTAATATTTAATGTACCATCTTATCTCTACCTTCAATATATGCTTTCATATTTCACTTCTTTTATGTGTCACTTCTTTCCAAAGTTCCTTCAGCGCTGCTATCAGACTCAGGCGGCCCCTCTTCTGAAGTCATCGAGTTGACACCCGTTTTTTTTATTCAGGTTTCTACGGCAATAACACCAAAACACAGCTTGTATTAATCCAGCCATGTCCACGCAGTCCCTGCCCCACAGCTGAACCCAGCATGCTGCAGGCAGACAGACCCATGTCTGCCAATAGCTATCAAACCCCGATCAAACTGGCGTGTGTGAACCTTGATTTAGGCCCCTGCAATCAGCCAGTTATCTGCCACTCCTACCAGAGAAAGGTCAGGCTGGAAGAAACCGATCATATGTGGCAACTTTCCTTCAGTTGTGTGTCCTGAAAATGACCCAGAGGTCAGTGTTGTTCATGTGTTTTTCCCCGGACGTTTGGGTGGGTAAGAACTCTGCTTCTGTCAGTTTCATTTTTGCCGTCTACTAAAGCAGAAGCACTTTGAATCTGTGACAGTATATAAACCTGTATATAAACGTCCAAAGGTTTTACTGTCATGTTTGGGCCGAGGTTCCAATTCTCCTTCTTTCCACCACTTCCCTTTGAGGTGGGGTTGTAGCTCTGTCATGAGATGACACTAGATAGGCTCAGTGTTGTGTTTTGTTTGATGAAACCTTGGTCAACTGCATCCACTAGTCACTGATTTCTTCTAAAATGGAACTATGTAAGTGTATTTTCTTATTTATCAAGAATTGCTCTCTATTGTGTATCCTTCAGAGTACATATTTTAAAGAGGAATTAGTTTAATTCAACCTTTATATTTAATATATTTATACAACTTGGCCACAGACAAGTACAGCTTATCAACTCAACACACATGAAATTGACCTAGTTTAGGTCAACTTAGCTCCAATACCATACAGGACTGGGTTAACTTTACCTGGTTCCAATGGGTAGGTAGTTTGGTAATACATGAAGTAAAACATGGTATGGTCATGAACTCTTTTTAAATTTACATGGCTCTGTTTGTAACTGATTGTTAATAATATGTTTATCCGTTACATTTTTGATGCACATTGTTTGTAGAACTAACAGAACAGTTCGTATCACCTTGCTTAAATGTCAAGCAGACAGAGAGCAACATTAGCGTTCATTTGGAAAATGTAACAATAACAATATTCACTCTCCTTTTAGCTCTGTTTTTGGTCTCCACCAACTCCTGAGGGAAATATCCACTCACACTTTTTGCTGTTTTGCTGAAATAGCCCTGCTGCAGGGAGCAATAATGTATAGTATAATTTGTTTAGTTCAGATGCTCGGAGGAATTGAAATTGAAAGAAATTGGAATTGAAAGAAAAGCCAAAAAACTAACCCCCCCCCCCCCCCAAGTACATTTGTAAGACGAATGACAATCAAAGTACAGTAGTCTAAAACTGCTGTCTTGTTTCCTCTGCAGAGGATGCAGAGGCAGCTGCTCGACCATGGTGCCAAACAGATGAAATCACATTCAAATGAACTGCCAGTTAATCTGTGTCACGAGTAACGGTGACAGCTGTGTTGTAAACAAGTTTCATGGTTTACGAAGTGCTCACTCAAGAAAGAGAAAGATGTTTTTGCAGTTAGATAAGCCAGCTAATTCTGATTTAATATCCCTTCATTACTTAATCATGTTGATCAAGTAAACGCTGTGGTGGTGGGTTGGCAGTGCCACGTAAGCATTTTTAAAAATTCTCATGTTAATTAAGTTTATGCTCACTAATAACATGTTATATAACAACTTGATCATTCACTGCATTAGGCTATAAGAAAGACATAAGATGGAGTTTTTGACTTTCTCACCACTGATCAAAGACATCAACATGCTTGCAAGTAACACAAATATTGCATCAGTGAAAAAATGGATATTTCCTGGAGCGTGAATTAATATGCTGGGATTTGTGGAGTTGTTTTCAAAGTGGGATAGATGAAGGAAGATGATGAAACATGAAAATGGGGCCAGCTTTGGTTTGAGAAACAAGTAAAAAAGAAAACACAAGTTCACACCAGTCACACATTAAAGGTACACTCTGTAACAATAAACAACATTCAAAAAATGAGGATGTGAAGAAATAACAATTTTGACATTATGTCAGAGATGTCTATGTATTGTGTTGCAGAGATATCTACTTAAGTTGGTAAAGTGATAGTGAGACACTTTAGCATCGAGTCCAACATCACAAGGGGATGTTTTTGCTGGATTTGGCTCCTGGCACCCCTATGTAGCCTTTGATCAGGCCTTCAGAAGACTAATTTCATCTTTTTTGTCCCTGCAAACAGGATCCTGGTCAGAGCAAATCACTTTGGTACAGTAGTCCCTGTCCTCAAAGTAGTTGCTGTCTGTGTCAGAGGCTGTGTTTCGTCCCGATCTAGCCACGTTCACCGGCAGGCTGCTTAGCCTGCTCCTCGGCTCCAAATGTGGTGCACTGTCCTGGCCAGGTCTCACCCACCCATGGCCTGAGCGCCTTCTCCTTTTGGTGGTCCAAATCTCCTGTGCTGGCAGAATTAACACCAACTCTTGCCCAGTGCTGCAGGCCACTAGCTGCATGGCTAATTAAGCTAACTAGCTAAGTGGAGCGACAGCTGTAGTTAGCAGTTACTCTGGTGATATGCTTCCCCCATTTTTTGTTTGGAGTTTCAATCCTTCCATATTGTTTATTTATGAAAAGTAAGAAATGATAAGAAATAAATCAATAAATAACTGAGTTTGGTTTTGCTATTTAGAGGAATTAGCGTAAGGGTTTGGTGAACATTTTTTTTGCTGTACAGTTCTCACTGTGATGTCCAAAGTCACCAGTTCAAAGCTCAACTGAACACAACAGAAATGCTTGCCTTTTTTGTGTCATTCCAAGCACTCAGTATTGTTCAGTATAGGTTGCTGTTGAAGGAGAGACTGCACTTGGAGGGAAAGCTAATTAGATTCTTGTCCGATTATTTTTGCCCAGCATGTTTTCAAGACTGTTCCCACCACGTAGTAGATGTATATCAAGAACCCCATTTAACCTGGAAGCAAGTCTGATTGAAATGAGAGGCCATGCCTGCCTCGTTAATTTGATTAAATGAAATGCTTGCGCTTGTCTTGTCTGCTAAGATGTGGCCTGTCTATGTTGATGCGGGACCTCAAGCATCTCAGTATACGAAATGCTGCCAGGATCCTGACAAGACCTCCTTGTTCAGCAGAAGATTTGGTCAAATTCAACAAGGAGAATGGTGGTACAGACCCAAGTCTCATTCCTTCTCTTCTTTTAGTGAAAAGCTCTTATTCAGACATTATTTTGACATGGACTTTTTCAATGCAGTCCTATTTTTTTCCCATTTCGTTCCTTAGGTGACCTGTTATAGGACTTCTTTGGTTTTGGATAGCCCCCAGAAGTACTCTACCCTTCTGTGCAATTCAATAAAGATTTGAGATCATATTAATTTTGCACTGTTTTAAGATGCAGGAACCTACTGTTTTTCATGCACAGTTGACATTAAAACATTTCAGGAGGTTAGCAGCTGTGCTCGATGGCTGCTTAAGATTAAAATGATCATGTGTAGTCCAGCTACACAGACGGATGCATTGATAGACATGCATGCAAAGACTTTCATAGATTCTGTTGGTTATTTTTGGAATGAAATAATAGGAAAAAAATCAGCCAAACTGAAAGAATTTGCCTTTTTTTCTCTCAACCACAGCCAGGGTCAGACAAGGTAAACAGATGGAGATGGAGACGAGCACTGAAAATAGACTTCAGGAAACATTTGTTATGTATAATCTGGTCTGATCTTTTTGCCTATATCTGTTGTAATTTCATGGTGGATTCCACAAAAATCTCAGCCATCATGTCAGTGTTTTATACTAAAAGTAACTGCAGCAGACCAACTCAAGTGGTCAGAAACCAGACAGGTTTTGGAAAAATTCCCAGTTTAAGGGTCAGTTTCATTCTTCCTAATCAGGCTTTGCAAATACACCTAACTGATCTGCCAGCTTATCAGAGCACTATATCAAACACAATATGAGAGAATATCTCAAGGGTGGAAGGAATCAGACAAAAACTACGGTGTTTTTCTTGCTAATGAAGCAAACGAGGAAGTACAACCTCAGGCATGAGGAAGAGAAATTCCCCTTATGCATGATTAAAACCTCAGATTCAGCTGATTATTTACATAATCTTTATTCCATAATCTTACCTGCCCTTTTTAGTGTGCTTTAATTGCATCATAAAAGTACATTTCCTTAGTTGAAAACACAGTAGCACTCTGGCTGGCTGATGGTCTCTCAGATTCCTTTTGGCCATTCTACAGAAGTGAATTGTTTATGCTGTGGAGGCTGCGGTCACTCACTGGATGTGCAGTGGGCGTCTGGCCAACCCGTAGCCCACAGAGACGGCCTGCTACAGACCTCCCTGTCCTGTCAGCTGACTCCGTTTCCCAGGGTCCCCCAATCCAAAAGGCCATCAGAGTCAATCTCTGCAAACACACAAGGAGGAGAAGCTGGAAAAATGTTTAGATTCATACTGAGCAGCCAAACATTAGCAGCTAAACAACAACTGGAAATTTAATCAAAGCAAATGCGTGTGGTTTTAATCATTATAGTAACATTTCAAGGCAGAGACTGGGTTTTGCCAGCAAAGATTAATACTAAATGGAATTTAGCTAAACTAGATTTCAAATTAGGCAGAGTTTTGTTGCACAATTAAAAAAATATTTTCGTTTAGTAAATCCAAGTTTATTGATGTAAACTGCGATGAAACAGAAAGAGGGAACTGTTAAGTATTGGCTGCAAAATGTCACATTGTGTGCTAGGTGGCTGAAATTTAATTTTGCCTAGTTAGCCTGTATTAATGGAGCAATATGTCCAAATAATAGAAGACTGGAAACAGAAACAGCACAGTAAGGGAGAAAGATACTGTCTGGAATTTGCTCATTCTGTTAAAAAAAAGGGGCAGCCATTTTAAAAGTTAAACCTGCTCAAGTGTAAGTTTAAAGTTAAAACTGGATCACACTCAAGTTTTGGTGCAACAGAAATAAATTAAATATAGGTTTAGAGTAAAGAGAGGTTAAATTTAAACTTTCTGAATTTTAAGCTATTTTAAAAGTTGCGTGGTAGAGGAGGTTGAACCATTTTTTTGTGTGTCTTCATTGTTTAAGCTGATTTTAATTTGGCTACTTGGCTACTTTACATCCCCTACAGTGTTGTGTGTGTGTGTGTGTGTGCATGTGTCTATATATGTCTCAACCAGTGATGTTTTCCATGGTGCAGGTCCTCCTACCACGGGCCTCTCAGCAGAAGTTGACTCAGCTTGAGCAGGAGTCATTAAAAACAACCCAGCTTGCTGTAGCTCTGGGAAAGCCTCTCGTCATCTCCAACAGGCAAAGCTTGCAGGGGTCTGACACCTTATTTTGCAGAAATTTACCCCCTTTGATGTGTGGGAGTGTAGGAGGAAGGGGAGAGGGCACGAATGTACTCCCCCACAAGGCTCAGTTAGTGATCAGTTTGAGCCGGAAGGAGCCACTAAAACAGACCAGCTGACAGTTTTAAAAGAGTTCAAGCAGAGAGGAGCAGTTTGCTCTTCTTTAATAGTTGTGTGATTTCTGATTTATTTAATGAGGATTAGAGTTCAATTTTTGAGTAGAGTTGGTTCATTTTTCACATATGAACAGTAATTTTTTTTTTCTAGAAAGTTTTTTACTTTTAACTTTGTTTATTTTCAGTTTTAATCATGTCAGTTCTTTAGCATTCAAAAATATGCAATGAATATATCCATATATCTATGAAATACAGTGAACACGTATGTTGTTTGTTTGGTCTGTACACAAACAGAAATAAGGCAGAAATTTAACCTTTGGAGAGAGCTAGGCTAGTTGTTTCCACCCATTCCCAGTCTTTATGCTAAGCTAAGCTATTTTCCTCCTCATGTAAACTTGACGTACAGTCATATGTTTGGTATCAATCTTCTTATTAAACTCTCAGCAAGTGAATAGATGTAGTTTAGTTTACACTCGATTTTAGGTTTCTTTTTTAAAAAAAGAAAATTTGGTAGGTTAAGAGGTTTATAAATTGTGAACCAAATTACTCAGTATACTAAAAGACACTGCTGATTAAAAGGAACATTTTGGTGCTAATTGAAGATAGTAATGTGCATTTGCTTACATTATTAATTACATCTTACTTTCGCTGTGTGTACTCATGAGTCTTCTGGGGTTAAGTGTGTGTCTATTTCCAAAACTGTTTCTGATTATGAACAGAGACGAATCTAAAAATACATCAAAAGCTATTGGCGTTCGTTCTGTGGGGGATTTCATACATTCCAGTATCTAAGAAGAGTATGACCCCCCCTCTGATATTAGCCCCACCTTTTCCTTTAATAAAGTCCCTCTTCTTTATCCCTCTTCTGTCTCGTCTTTTGCTGAAGTGCTCACACACTGAGGCCCAGTGTAGCAAGGGGCCTATTCATGAGGCCAAGAGACAGTGAAGGGAAACACAAAGAGCTCCCCACACAGTGGAGAGGGCTGTGAGCTCAGCGCTGACCCCTGAAGGATGTGTGTGGGCTGCACCCAGACACTGTGGACCCACCGACTCGGGGCCCGGGCTCCTCCCTCCTCTGGACTCGACCTTTCACTAAACTCTTACAACTCCCAAAACAACCTCAAACAGACTTGTCAATAGCAACTGGATGAGAGTACCGACTGAATGACACAAAGTCTGAATGGTTATCGACTGCTGCCAGCTGAAAACCTCTGAAGAGTCTCTCCCATGTTAAATGTTGGCTTACAGCGCACAGCTTGAAGCACAAAATCCAAACAATGAAAATGAGACAGCTAACAAACGAGCAGCTGAATTCAGTGTTAAAAGACGAGTCGTTGAGTTCAACTCCCTGTAGCCATAAATTAAAGCATAATTTTCTGAATATTTCTGTCTGGAAACTTCACAGGATTTATATTGCTCGTCTTTTTCCTACTGATGGGAACTGTAACAGTTTTGGTGTCGAGCCATTGTTTTAATACTCCTAAATATCTTCCACTTCAAGACGTGTGTAATCCCATTTAGCATAAAGGAATTTTTATTTTGTTATACATCTGAAAGACTCTTGTCTGTCTGTGTTTCCAGTGCTGGACCAGCTCCTGATGGAGCTCCACCGCTTCCTGCTCATCCTGGACAAGGAGACCCTGAGCGGGAATGCCACCGTTCAGAAGGGCTTGCTCTCCGATCTCCTCCAGTCCTACAGAACCTCCAATGGTATGAAGGAATATATGAATATGTATGCACATACGGTAGAACATGGGTCTACTGCAAGGGGTCCACAACAATTTCAATTAGTCTGAAAGTACATATGCATTAGAAAAACAAAATTTATTTATACATCATTGACACCTATGGCACCTATCTATAACAGTGGCCTAGTTAGCTCCATAGTACTGAAACATACTGGCCAAATAGCTTTATTATTATCCACAGACACTCTTGGGAGCTACAGTGGATAATTTTGTAACTTCACTAGCAAGAGACTCTGACATACTCTCCGCCTCACACATAATATTAGCAATGTTACAGCAGCTATTGGTAACCATGGCCTGAACACAATGAAGCCGCCTACAGTGAGGGACGTATTTGCATCACAAAAAGTAGATTAGAAGGCTCACAAATATTTCAGTGAATCAGCCTGAGCTCAGGTGATAGTACGCACCAGACCAGTCAGTAAACTATGAAGTGTGCGTACTTGTAGATGACAACATTACTCCCTAACTTTCAAAACCTCTTAACTCCATTAACAAATATTACATCTTGGCAGGCTTGAGGGTGCAGGTCTTCTTCATTAGAGGTTACTGTTCTCTCATATGTATTCTGTGTATATTCTTCTTTATAATGGTCACCTGTGCAATACAATACAATAACAGTACAGTACATTAGCCCAGAACAGACAAACCAAACACTGGTTCTGGTTCTAGATGCAACCTTTTACGTTTTGCATGACTTTTGCGGTCGTCATAGATTCTCATACCTGCGTGGAAGAAGAGAGTGAGAGTGAGTGAAATAAGTCACTTTTTGCTAATTACTCCTTGTAAAACATTAAAAGAAACACTCATACACTCTCTTCACGTGCTCAATAAAAAGTTCTTTATTGAGCAAGTGGAGACAGTATGCTGGTGTTTCATTTTTCTTTTTTTTTTTTTATAAACCATACCTGCTTCACCTACTCATCTGTCACAAATACTATTCAGGTGTACAAGAGACTTTTCTGACTTGCTCAAAACTCCTTACCTTACCTTGTTGGTGGCCGTGTTGCGCTACAAAGTTAAACTGCTGATCCAGCGAACTGTTAACACGCAGAAAGCTTTTGTTTTTAGCAGTACAGATGTCGGATGCGGCGGTAACAAAAGTCCACCTTGGACCGCTGACACAGTTTTTAATTTTGCTGCTTAAATATCTCACATATTTGCAGCTGTGACATTACTGCACACATGAAAACAGAACTGAAAGCAGCTTCTCTAATCATTAAAGTAAAATATTAAAGAAAACACTCATAAATCAGTACAATACACAACAAAGAAATCATCTGAAAGCTTGTGCTGTTGGACATCATTTAAAAGGTAACACAGCCTGCATGGCCTAGCTGAAGTCTGGGTGTGGGTGTCAAAGTTCAGGTAGGTGGCAGCTGGCTGATGCACTGTAATATAATTACAATTTTGAAAATTGTAATCCCTTACATTGCTGTTACTGGGTAAAGTAATACTTTTACAGTAAGCCGTATGACCGTCGTCACAGGTTAAATTAATTCAGGAACTGAATTTGGTGGATATTTCAGGGGAAGTTTTACATATTTTTAGACATGTGCAACTAAAAAAAAAGTAGGAAGTGAAAAATTGGAATCAAGTCTGAGATGTTGAAACGTGTCATAACATCATAGTTGTGTTAACATGGTTTTGTAACAAGTGGTTAGACATTTTGGGAAGTCTGATAGAGAGTAAAATGACACCTCAACCAAAGGCACCTTTTATTTTTAGCATTTTAGCATCTGAAGCAATGTACTGTATTCCCAAAATGAGAAATTATAAGCGAACTGAGCAAAGGTCTGAGAGTTTTCCCAGAATGCTGTTTGACTGTGTAACCACAGCACTCGGAGAGTCTAGATTTCTTGTTTCTTTGGCCATTTCGCTGTAAGACAATCTCTCATTCTTCAGAGTGATAAAATCTCGTCCGCTCTGTGTTATGAGTTGACGTTTACCTCCCATGAAGGCTGCTGAAGACTTAGTCCCAGCTCCATGAAATGGACGTAAATATTTGTGTTTGTGAATACATGTATTGGCGAGCTCTCAGATCCTAATGGCACTTTTAATTGACTATGTTATCTGTTAAAGCTGCTGTGTTTTGGGTTTCCAACTGGTGATCTTGGTCCTTTCTAATAAGAATAAGTAGTCTCAAACATTTCCCCAGTGAGCGTTATTTCTATTTCCTAATGTTGTGGTATTTGTGATTACATGACAGTTAAATTGGTTGCGGTTTAACCACAAATTATAATAATTTTAACATTGAAAAGCTTTTGACTGGCAGTTGATGCAAAAAAGCACCTTATGTAACATGTGGTCATGCCCCGCTTTTCCCACAATTCAATGAGCCTTCATTGTCAGCTGTTTGGCCTAAGAGAATCTATCAAGCAGCCCACTCTGGTATTATTTAGCTCTTTTAAACTCTCAGTAACCGCCATGTAATAATTATACTCTTGCAGGCTTCTATTAACAAATACATTTGGGGCCTTTTATCCCATTTTGGTGGCTGAAAACCACATAGTGGCGGCTGAATTAAATATTTTTGCTTGAATTTCTACTTCCCTTGCAAAATTATCAGATTGGCGTTCTTTATTTTGTGGATGTTTGTGGTTATTAGTTTTACGCTTACAAGCAAGCTGCACTCAAACAAAGTGCCTGTTGCTTCATCCTGAAGTGATGCATGGCCTGTTATCCTGTCCTGTCAAACAGCTAAAGACGAGTTTGTTTTTCTTGCTCACTGACTCTGACAGCTCAACATGAAAATGTGGAAACTGCTGGTGGGCTGATTTATGGGACCTGGAAGTCAGTTAGTTACAATGTGAACCGGTGCTATGCTGAACCTCATCCAAGCCTCAGCCTCTAGGTGTGTCATTAATTGGGAGAGATGCCACTTTTGTTTCAGACACCCAATTCTTTACATTCACTGTCACCTTTGATTGAATAACACTGTTTGTAGGGCTGCTGGAAATCCTGGAAGTCTTCTAGTTACTTATAAAATCATTTACTTCTGATTGGGTTTACAATTTCAATTATTATCCAAAACTTCCATCTGCATTTTTGTTGCCAGTAAGGCTATCCAAATGCAAACAGGCCAATGAAAACTGTAATATACGGATAAGAAAAAAAACCCCCAACAAAATGCTGCAGCATGTACAGGTTTGGAGAGGTGACAGTGACCACTGACCAGAACAGAGCAGGAGTTAATACCAGTACTTTTACTTTTAGTAATGGTAGTAAAATGGTACATGTACTTGAGTAAAGATTTTCAAGACTATTGGTTTTGCTACTCCCTCTCTGTTTTTCTCTGTCTCTCACACACTGACACACACACACACACACAGCAGCAGTCATGCTTTTCCATGTTCAGGTCCTGGACTCGTCTCTCCATACTTCCTCTCCTGGCTCCAAGCTGTATCATTTTTCCGAAGCTGCATTTATCCTCTGGGGACGCTCACTTCCTCTGAGCAGCGGTTTATAAATAGCATTTCAAACCCTGTTCCCCGAAAAATCTGTTTTCACTGTACAGGCAAAACATCGTTTCATTCTGCTGTTGTTTGGTTTCACCTCATGGTATCTATTTCAAAGGAGAAAGCTTCTCCAGAGTATCGCTCAATGTGAGAGTTTTGTTTGATTTCCTCTCGGGGTATAATCTTTAGTCAGCTAAAATGCTTAATTCAATGAAACAACCTTCCTCAAAACTGCAGCTCCGGAACAAATTCCCATAACAGGTTAAAGTAAGCAGCTGGAGCTCGCTATACCAAAACCACAGAGTTTATTGTTCAAGAAAAGACATTCATTCAAACTGTTTATGTGGCGATGTTACGGCGATGTCTTCGCCAGCTTGTAATTACTCCACCACGCTAAGACCGACATTAAACCAAACGCAGGCCTTTTCTCACTAAGCTGACTTCAGCGTCAGTGTATGACATGAGGTTTCATCATCTCCGCTTATTTCCTAAATGATACTGTTGCTCACGTTGACCCATAAATATTTACATTGGAGTGCAAAGAGAAGTCAAGTTCAGTCTCTAATGTCGGCACTGAAACGCCAAATCACTGGAAACCACAACTATAACTATTATTAAAATATTTTCTTATTTTCAGTTTGTTTGAAAACTACTCTTTAGGACTATTAAAAAAAATAATCAAGTATAAATATTTTGTTGCTGTACTTTGTTACTGAGTTTTCAGGTATCAGAACTTTACTTGAGGAGTTGTTTTTCTGACAACTTTTTACTTTTACTGCTGACATTTTAAAAGAAATATCTGTATTTTCTAACAGGCTTGTTACTTTAGTTTTCATGCACTTGAGGGGAAACATTGATTATTTTCATTCTGAATCATTGCACACCACCTTTACAAAATCAAGACCGGTTTCAAACTAAATGGTTGGGACAATAACACATAGAAAAAATTGTGTATCCATAAGTGCATATCACACATGATCATGACATAAAAAGACAAAAACAACATGAAATACGTAACTTGGTGAAAACAAGACGAAAACAATGTATAAGATGTAACAAGTGAAAAAGAAGTAAAAGCAAAATGAAAATGGCGGGACAAAGACGTAACAAACGGAAAATGACGTAAAATATTTAACAAGATGAAAACGATGTAAAAGATGTAACACAAAGAACACGACTAAAAAGATGAAAACATCATGATAGATGAAGCCAGAAGAAAACAATGTAACAAGATTAAAATGACGTTAAAGACATAACAAGGCATAACGAGATGAAACAGACAGAGGGAGACTCGACTGTGGAGAAAATGTGAGGTTTAGTTTGCTTTGCACAGAAACAGCAGTACTTTTATACTCTTGAGTTCATTTCAGAGCCTCTACTTTTTTTTCAACTTTAACTCAAATGAGGAAGTGTTTCTGAAGTATCTGTACTTTTACTTGAGTAAAGAATGTATGTACTTTTAGTACCTCTGCTCTGCTATTCATGATTCTACGCAGCAGAGAGGTGCTAAAAATATTTTCGTCCTGTCACGTTATGTGTGCCGTTTTAATTTTTTTTTTATGTCATTAACATTGTGTATACTTTCAGCACCTGTGCTATTTATGCCTGTCAAACAAAAAAAATGTTCTGATGACAAGTTTAGTTGTATGATCTTCAAAACATCAAAGATAGAAGTGACACAGTGCTCTATCTGTGTTCACTGTCTAATGTCCGATGAATGCCTGCCACGGTGAAAGTGGGTGTCAGTAATGGGCCCATCTGTCTGCACAATAGACCACTTGTTTGGGTCAAGATCCCCTTTTAATCCTGGACTTTTGACAAACATGATGAAAGCTTCTTTGGCACTGAGGTGGAGTCAGATTTTCCAATCGGTGCTACAAATTAATTCGAAAGCAAAATATGCATGCTCTTCTTGCGATTGTATACAGTTACTTTACTTTGTGTATGAGCACATATGAGCTTTGTATGTGAGCTCTTATAGTACAGTTCTTTTAGACTATTAAAATAAAACTGAATTTGACAACTGATCATTCTAAGGCAACAGATTTGTCTTGCAGGTTACACAATAGCTTGAATTGCAGTTCAGATGGGCAACTTTTCACAATGAAATCCAGAGTACACTTGAAGTCAAAGAAATGAAACTGGGGAGCCCTCGATGTTTCAGCAGCTGGATCCTCACCTGTCCCACCCAGAGGTTTACTGAGATGGCAGTTTTTTCTTCTGTTGACAGACACGAATCTCTGTTTGTTCAGTTTCATTAAGCTATTAGGATTCTGAGAAAGGGGAACGAGCATGGAGCTGTGTCCTGTAGAATACCTGTGCATGGGCCAAAGAGCTGCAGCAATTTGGACAGCTTTTCTTCTTATCAAATGTTACGACTGTAGCAAATTATTTTTTAAGAATATTGTAACCAGGACCTGCACAAATGTATTGACAGGCTGATACTCTCACCTGAAACCTTAACATTGCGGTCATATTATGATATGATGCAAATATGTGGCATTAATTTGGTGTAACTTTAGTATATGGGCTGCTTGTTTTTATGCAGCCATGACAGCAAAAATAAAACAATTATATATATATATATATATATATTTTTTTTTTTTTTTCTTTTTTTTTTTTTTTTTTTTTTTTTTTTCCCTCAGCCAAAAGGGCAAACGGCCTGCTTCTCAGGCAGCTTACTGTAAGCCTGGCCTTGTGCACGTCCCTAAATATAACTGTTATACTGCAGAACGTACATGACTCGCTTATGATATATATTTGTCTAGTGGTATTTGAATATCTTCTTCTCATGTCATCACTTTAACATGTTAGTGCTTGTGGTAACTACCCACACAAGTAGAAGTGTGTCTGCCGAATTACGCTCACGTCAGCTGCTAACCACCTTTTTTTTGTCTCCATGCAGGTGCTGATGAGGAGTATATCTACATGAACAAAGTCATTGTTAGTGGAAAAGACAAAGACAACAAAGGTGTGAGTTTCAAAAGATTCCTCTCTGAAGTGTGATACTGATACTGCAATGTGATATGATCTATAAAGAAAATTGTTTTTTTCTTACCATTGAAAATGAATGATAATGACACAAAATAGCATATTCAGTCATGCTAAGGGCTCTATGGATGGCAGTGTCATTTTGGCCCAGGTTGAAATAATTCAACAACTGTCAGATGGATTGCCGTGAAATTGTATACAACGCACTTAAATGTTCCCCAGAGGAGATGAACGTGTGACTTTGGTGATCCTCTGACTTTTTAGGTCGTGCTAACACGAGGTTCACACTTTTCGTTTTTGTCTTCACAGCTGCTGGATGGATTGCCATGAAATCTAGTACAGATATTCACGGTGCAGACACAGTGAATATGAATGACTTTGGTGATGCTTTAATTTCACCAGCAGGTCAAAAGTTGAATTTGTCCCATACTTTGGTTTATGTCCAAATACCCTCAAAACTAATGGCATTCCATCAGCCTCAGATACACTTTGTGTTTGGTGCTAATTATCAAATGTTAGCATGATGCTAACACACTGTCACATTGTCAGCATGCCACAGTAGCATGCTGATATTAGCATTTATCTCAATGTACAGCCTCACAGAGCTGCTAGTATAGCTATAGACTCCTTTAAGAAGACATTAATCTATTAACTTTGTAACTATCACTTTAGTAATCAGTCATCATAGTACACATTAAACACATCTATAATGTAAGATAGGGAGTACAGGGAGCAATTATTGAGGTTGCATTAGGAAATAGCTAAATTTCTCTGGAAATTCATAGTATTTGATCTCACATCTTGTTCACAAAGCAGGGGTGATTTTAATCAAATTGCAGGTGACTGTCATTTAAAAAAAAAGTATGATAAGAATACTATGAATACCTAGTTTATAATTAACTACCTAAACTACATGATCCAAAGTAGTTGTAGATCTGAAGAGGCTACTGAGATTTGGATGTAGTTAAACTACCACCCAACTACAGCAAATTGTAGTTAAACTAGAAAAGAACTACATGTCTGTTTTACTACTAAGAAAATCTACCTACTGCATTAATCCAGTTATGAGAAATGTAGTCTGGAACCTGGAGCTAAACTTTTAAAAAAGGCTCCTTGAGGTTGTCCAAGTCGGTCAAACATAAGCGCATACTTGTAGCATTATTGAATCTCGTAGTCAGAGTGACATGATTCAAATGAATAGCAGATAGAATAAGTTACCACAAGCAGCGCCCCCCCCATCAGCACCCCACCTCTCACCCCCATTTCCTGTCTGTTTCTTCGGAGCTCCTCACCATCTGAGACTGACCTGTTTTGTTTGGATAGTGTTGAAGAATGTGGTTTCACTGAGCACCAGACTTAACACACATATTTTCAGCAGCGACGCTAGCAAAGCCACAAGTTTTCTCTCACAGAGACTGAAGGAAAGTGGAGGCAGAGTTGTGAGAGTTGAGGTTTTATAACTATTGATCATGTGGAAAACCTGGGCTTTCTCTTTCAGATAATGTGCAACAGAGAAGTAAAAGTATAATATTGTTTTTGCTGTAATTCCATTTAAAAAAAAAAGAGCTTTGCATTCATTTCATTTTTTTGACAGAGAAACTTTTAAAGAGTTTTTTTCTTTGTTTGTTTTAAGTGGCAAAGCTCTGTATTTTATGGCAATCCGCATATTAGTGTTCAAGTAGAAACTCGGTGAAAGGTTTGATAGAGGAAGTAGAACACAATGGCCTAGTCAATAGATTTGGCTGTGTTATCCTCATTATTCCACCCAGGAGGTCTGAGCCCTTCACCCAAGATTCTGAGGTTAACAGGATAAGAAAGCAGAAAAAAAAACCCAACACAAAATGTGTTTATTTCCGCCGACTTTCTTCTAATATATTTTTACAGCTACTAGATGATTTTACCCATAGGGTAGGGTTAATGCACTGGTATGATGCTCTGCCACTTTTATTGCTCCAAGTCAGGAAATAGATATATTTGCAATTTGCATAATCTGTTTTGTAAGCACTTCGAGATCGACTCATCGCTCAAATTTATGGCCCTGATCAGGCAGCGTGCAGTTTTTGCAGTGAGACAAGTCTTTTCCAGTTGTTTTCTATAGGCAGTATGTGTTTTCCATGCTGCTAGTGCAGCCTGGGCATGTTGCGTTGTAGATAAGAGACAAGAGAATGATTGAATGTTCAAAGTTGTCATATTGACATTTAATTGGTGAGAACAGTGTGACACAAACTCACAGCCACAGAGAGAGAGAGAGTATGGAGTGACTGCTGCATAATATTCTCAACATGATGAAACTATTCAGAAAGGCAGGCTAAAGTTATTATTATTGTTTTTTATGCCTTTAATTTTTATAGGACAGCTGAAGATATGATCAGTCAGGGGGAGAGAGAGTTGGAGGATGACATGCAGCAAAGGGCCTTGGTGGGAGTTGAACTCATGGCTGCTGCAAAGGATTCAGAGCCTCAGTAACGGAGCAAATGCTCCACCAACTGAGCTACGAGGCCACCCTGCGCTCAGTTATTTTTGACTGATGTATTTAAATGCGCCTCTGCAGTAACAGTGACTACATGACCTCAAATGAGTCACAATTTAAGAGTGCATCTACATGCATTTATGTGCCATAGTTGCACTGCTGTGCTAAAAGAAATAGCACTTCACCTGTAATTTCACCTTTTTCAAAGAAATAGTTACACTTATTTGCATATCTTGTCACTTAATATGAAGATACTGACAGCAGAACCTTAGCCTAGCTTAGCTTAGCAAAAAAGACTGGCTGAAGGGGCAAACCGCTCGCCTGGCTTTGTCCAAAGGTAACAAAATGTGCTTACCAGCACCTCTCAATGATTAACACATTATCACACCAACATGGTCTGAAAAAAGATTAGCTGTTTCCCCTCGTTTCTTCTCCTCACACTAAACTGAGCTAACTGTCTCCGAGCTGTAGCATCATAACAGATAAATGTGAGAGTGGCATCAATCTTCTCATCTAATTCTTGGCAAGAGAACAAATTACTTTTTATGAGTATTTTCCCTCAATGCCAAACAACTTGGGATGGTTGGGAACAACTAATGCACATTAGGCACTGGTCCTTGTTCATGAAAGAGCAAATCCACTGAAAACCATAATTCTTTATTCAGTTATGCAAAGTCTTTTTCAATTTTCTTGATCCTGCACTGTGGTGTGTGTTTTGGGTAATATGGTTGTTGCTACCAGACAAATTCTTCCCCTTGATTTGGGTTATGTGGTCACTGTAATCTAACAATGAAGGGTCTGTGTTCACAGTGAGGGTTAGGGATACCAGGAAACACTGATATGTATAGAACACATCTGGAAATAGCGCTGAGTGAAAAATCACATGTTGAACTAGTTCTTTTATTTATCCTTAATTCTCCTACATTCATTTCATAAAAGTCAATATATATGTATGATGTTATTCACTGACCTCACACTCTACATTTTCATGACATAGATGACAGATCAAATGCCTTGGTCAACGGAAAAGCAGCAAAATATATCCCCGCCCCACTGAAGAGCCTTCCCGACCTGCCGCCTCCCCGAACAGTAAGTGATTCCCAGCTCGATTTCGTCACAGTGGATTATCATGTAAAATGATTTGTCTTAACGCACTCAGCTTTTTGAGCCTCAGCTGCTATGGTGGGAATGGTAAAAGCATAATTGACCCCAGTAGGGCTGCTGAACTCAATGAAGTACATGGGAAAGTTTAGTGGAAATCATGATATTCAACAACATGCAGAAAGAGCCCAAAGACACATTCCAACTTTAAATGTTATTGACAGTATTTGGTCTTTTGTTACAGTAAGATTATTATCACTACGCACTGTTAAGTATTAAAAATGAAGTACTATGGATTTCACATGTTGCCCAAGAATTGCATAGTTTTTTTAATAAACTAGAACAAATGCGGTTTGTGGTCATACAAGCCAAAAAACATTTCCCACATCCTTCAGAGTCACAAGCCTGAGGATATGTGAAACGAATTCTCCCACAGAAGCAGGTTTTTAATCACTCATGGGGCATCAAACCTGGAGAAGTCGGTATCCGAGAGTGTGTGTGTGAAAGTGCTGTGGTGTGTTTTATGTTGACTGGGAGGCCAGTGGCTCCTGAATTGGCCCAGTGTGATTTCAGGAAAAACGTAGAGAATGAGAGGTTTAGAACATCCCGTTAGAGCCTTTGAACTTTACACACATACACACACACACACACACACACACACACACACACACACACACACACACACATACACACACACACCCACATGGACATGCACAGTGGCCTCCCCTAATATAAACTACAGTAGCAGCTGTTGCTAATCAGAACAAATGCTTAGTGTCAGCACGTGTGCATGTGTTTGTGTGTGTATCTGTGTGTGTGTATGTAAGTGTGAGCACATGTGAAAGTGAAGGTACTGAAACATTTGTGTCACCATGTAATCTCCAGAATCATGTCTCTGATGTCTCTGAACAATGATTAATTTAATCTTACTAGTTATAATACTAGTTAATCAGAGTTTAACAAAACTGTTTAAAATGAGTAAATCCAGATTACAAGTTAGGGGTAGGGTTGAAGTTAAACATGTCTTCTGTGCACAATTAAACACTAATTTATTGGTGTAAATCCATATTAAATAAAGTTTAATCAGAATGAAGATGCTTGCCTGCCCAAATCAAAACAAAAACATTACAAAGCTGTCGAACCTAGTAAGTTAAAAGGTGGGTGTACTGTTAACTTTCAGCTGCTCTGTATTGTTTGCTGAAAAAAGTTAACAAAACATTACATTGTTTACTAACAAGCTAAAAGCTTATATTATATTGCTTCATAGCAAGTTAAATAATGTATTCTTTGCTAGCTAGCTAGCTAAAATGTTAACAAAACATATTTCTTGCGAGCAAGCTCAAAAAAAGTAACATTATATTGTTTGCTAACTAGCTAAAAGAGGAAAAGAATGTTATATTGTTTGCTAAAGTTGGTTAGCATAATTAGCCTACTGATGGCTCAGTCACGAAATATTTTGCTCAGTCCATCTCAAAAAGCTAGTCATGTCAAAAGTTAAACAGTGTAAATTTAAATTTAATACGGATCCCAGTTTTAAGTAGATTTTAACTGGTGCAACACAAATAAATTTAATCAGTGTTCATAGTAAAAAAAACCAAAGAGAAGTGATTCTTTCTTCATTTTAAGTTAATTTAGAAGTTTGGTGCAATATTATTTAGAGTTAAACCATGATGTAATCAGAGTTAAAAATTCATTCTTGTTGGTGCAACCCAGCCTTAGAATTACATTCAAGCGTAGAAACCATAACAACATGGCATTGTTTTTCAGTTTTGCAGCGATTTCACGGTTGAAGTATAGCTTCCATGAGTCCCTCAGATGTGTCTGGCAAAGCTATTTCTTTCTCCTCTCCCTCTGCATCCAGCTGTGGTATAACTGGTCCCGTCTTGGGAAGCCTGAGTAAACACGTCCACAGTGAACCACTCTTTGGAAAGCCCTTCATCTGCCTGCGGGGTTTCCATCCATTTCCAGTGATGGTGTATTCGAGAGTTAGCATGTGTTTAACTGTGAACGCAGAGTCCCCTCTTATCATTGCACAGAACAGCGCCCCCTTACTGTTGATGTAGTGTCCGGGCATGGCTGTCCACTGGCCTGTCGTAATGTTGTAGCAGTCCATCAGACAGCGCAGGAAGTCATCACAAGGTCCGTTGCGCATCACATATAAATTGTCCCTGTGAGCCACCATACAGTGGCCATAGCTCTGAGGTTTGATCATAGTGGTTTCAAGTTTCCACTCGTCTTTGACTGGTATGTACTCGTAGATATCTGTCGTGTCTGGAGGTTTCCAGAAACAAACAAACATCCTCCGTCTTGCAACAGCACAAGCTGCGGATGCTACAGGCCTCGGTGCATGTTTTACAAACCTCCATTCTCCTTTCTCAACGTTGTAACTCTCTGCCGTGGAAATGATCCGTTTTTGGAATTCGCCTCCAATGGCATAGAGTCGTCCGTCGTGCCCCAGCAGGGTGAAGTCGTATCTTGGTTGCTGGGGACCTGGAAGAGCAGTCCAAACCCCTGACTCAGGGTTGTAGCAGAAGCTGCCGTCCACTGTGTCCTTTCCGTAGCCGTAAACTCCCCCCACGATGTACAAGCGATTGTCGAGCACTGCCACTCCAGCCATGGAGGTGCTACAGAGCGTTGGGAGGTTTGTCAGATGTTTCCACTCCCCTTCTTTTTCGTCAAGGTAGCAAACAACCCTGAAGGAGTCGTGTAGCAGCTCCATCGAAGGAGTGTGTGTGCCTATAGCAATGTAAGTAGCTGGAGATAATGATTGAGAGTATTGAAGAAGGTCCTTAGGAATGGAGCTCTCTGCTGCTTCCTTCAAATAATCAAAAGCATCACACAGAAAAAGAGCAGCGGTGTGAAAGAGTGCATGCACCCCAAAGATGGAGGCTGCGTGATAAAGCAAGAGACAGTTATCTGAGTCAATAATGTCACAAAGATGCTGCACCAAACATGCAACCTGCAGGAAAGCAGCACACTCCACGGCTTCTACAAGCTCATCCGGGTCGCTGAGAGTGGGAATTTCTCCCCTGCACACAGCAAGGGCGATGAGAAAACCCCTCGCATGCACACCTCCCTTCAGGTGGAGCTCGTCCTGCTCACTTTCTATCATCCCAGAGTGAAACAGAGCGCTGAAGTAATTGCTGTTCTTCGCCAGCAAAGCCCGCTCCACAGTGAACCAGCTCTCCTCCACCCTGACTCTCAACCAGCCCCCCTGGTGCTCCAAATCGAGGGTCGCGTTCCCTGCATGAATGTCCCGGTTGAGTCCAAGGCCTTCAGGCACTTCCATGATCTCTTAAACCCGGGTCTTTTCTCTTCCTAAAACGGGCTCTAAAGTGACAATTCAGTGTGTGACTCAAGTGCAAATTAGCCATTTTTTCCCCAGAGCTGGATGGTAAATAAAGGTTTGTGAGAGTTCCATTGCGTCCAGTCTGCATGGTCTGAAAATAGAGTTGGTCTATAGATAGCAGCTGTGCCACTCGCAAGCGTCAGGCAGGGAAAGGAAAACTGTTGACATGCACAGTAAGCGGTAATGTGGCTGCAGGCAACTGGTCATTATCATAACCACAGTATAACTGGCTAGCTTAAGTATTTGCTGAATTATTCATGATGACCTTACTATATCTGCCAGAATGACCTATTTAAATCCAGTTTTATTTTACATGACTATTTTAGTTTTACACATGTATATTTTATGTATTTATGCTTGCAAATTTAAAGGGACAGTTCACCCCAAAATTAAAAATAGACTGGAAATCATTTTAAGCTGGTTCAACTTAAAATGTAAGTTGAACAGTCTTTCTGGGACATACACTGCACTTTCATAAGACATCATAAAATTGTATTGCACAAATTATATTGTATGCAAGCTCTCGTGGGCCACATATAATGAGGTGCATGGCTTGAGGACCTGGTGTGTGACATCTAGAGGGATAAACAGTACTACAGGTAGTTTTTGAATTCAGGGTGAAATGCTCCTTTAAGTTGGTTACTCATAAGAAGGTTACCTGTAAACTTGTATGCACATAAATCAAACTGGGAACCAAAAATATAAAAGGTTTATATTGTTTTTCGAGGTTAAATTGTTCCCAAGAAGACAAGATAATGTAAAAACAAATACAGTATGTGCACAATCATGTGCATTTTTTCTGCCTCCCATCATGCAATGCAGCTGTTTGTTTTTTTTAAATTTTCATTCATGCTTCCACTGAATTTAGAATAGTTTTCATTTTACATAAGTGTTTCTAACCAGAAAGATAATATGTTACAAGTGGTTGAGAGATAGCAAAGGCCTGGAGAGTCTTCCCAAATCTGTCTTTCCAAAGCTGAGCCACACTGATTATTTTTATCACTACCTTCTCCTCTGCTCCGAGCTCCCAGCAGGCCCTCTGATACACTCTGTGTGTATGTGTGTGTGTGCGTTCACTGTGCCAGATTCTTGGCATGGGAACCAGGGATTTTCCATGTTCCTCTGACTGTTCGTTTTTTGGGCTCTTTTTCCCACTCTTTACTCAAAGCCCCTCCACTCCACCACACCCCGGTTCCTCCTCCTCCGCCACCCCTCTCCTTGCTTTGTTATTTATGCTCTGACTCCTCGATCCATTCCTTCTGCCCCATGTTTCTGTGGTGAGGATGTGTGTGTGTGTGTGTGTATATGAGAAGTGAAAGAAAGGGGGCTAAAGTGACTGGAGTGATCACAAAGTCTTCTTGGGGGGGGGAAAGTACACGTAAGAGACACACCTGGCATGTTTTCTGTTTAATATCAGTCCAGCTGTTCTGTGGAACAACTCACTGCACTCCTCTTTAGCCTTCATGGCCCAAACAACAGGCAGAGTTAGCTTCTTCTTTTTTTTTTTGTAGATGGAGGGAGAAAAAGAAAGAAGATAGAGATAAGGGTGGGTGGATAATTGGGCGTTCTGGGGGGCTGCTGCTGCTCTGGAATTCCTGGCTCTTTCTTTTAATTAATAACAGATGCCTGAACTGCTGTTTTTTTTTTCACTGTGGAGCAGTTTACACACTGTTAGTGCTACACTTTACAGCCTGTTTCTCAGAAGAGTCACTTTTTCTTGTGATGTTCCTGTCAGCTGTTGAGCTTTTGTAGCTGTCTGTCTGACTTCTGGGGTCATATACTTTCCAAAGAATCTCTTTAATGGTCAAATAGATGAAGGGCAGTTTGTGGTCATATCGAAACCACAAAATGACTTAATATACTGTATTACTGCTTGCAATTACTATTGTTTATCAAATGAATACTAATTTAATTATTATTTATTGTAATTTAGTTTCTATGTTTTTGAGATTTTATCATTTAAATGAACTCATTAATCATCCAAAAAGAGCTTGATAAATTATTAAAAGATTAATCTTTAAGTACTACATTTAAGTCAGTGACTCTATTGGGTCCTTTGATCTAAATGCTTGTTTGTTTCCATTATTGTGAAACTGGCTTAATTCCACGTTGTTCCTCTGTGATTCATGCCCTCGTCCATCTTGTTCCGTATTAAGGCTCAGACTCGGCCTGTCTCTGAAAAAAAGACAATTAAGTACCCCCATAACTTATTTAAACTATTTATGGGGCTCAGTCGTGTAGACTTCTTTGTTTTGCTGGGCTAAAAGGGTTTGATAACCTTTATTGTCCTTGTAGGGAAATTTGTCTGCTCTACACCTTTATAGTAATAGCATGAGAAAATAAACCAAACCAACAGAAACAAACGCAACATAGGCAACAAGCAGAGTGGCAAAATGTGTTGTAACCACCTAGTATAAGACCCACATAATTATTTCATTATTTCAGAAAAAAATATTGCTCTCTCCTAACCACCCAAACTCCTTTGGCAAAAACAGTAATTTTACTTTGCAGAACATGGGAGTTGCTGGTCTACCTCTGCCATGACCAGTTAGTTAGTTTGTGTTATTGTGTGACATCTGTGGATCCGACCACTGTTAAGTACCTCATACAACTACACCTCAAAAACTCAAAAAACTGTCCATTTAACTGTTGGTGAATCAGTGGAAAACTGAGGCGTTCACACACCTAAATGGAATGCAGCCCTGTTATCAGTTACACCTGAGTCTAACTTGTCAGTTTTTACCCAGTTAAATAAATCTTGCCTCCTCAGTTTACATTTAGTTGCTTGGCTTTTTGAAAGAATTTCACACCATTGCATCATTTTGAGGAGAGAAAATTAAACCTCATATCACACTCTGACATTTGTATTTGCTGATTTGTGCATTATGAAAAATCCTCAGCAGTTCCATAATGTATAACTGATGTTAACCTCCTCAAACCACAGTGATAACATCTCCCACACACTTCTTCCTCGTGGATCCTTTCCTCTGCTTTCTGGCATGCGAGCTAATCACACAAACAAGTCCTCGTCACCATGACTGTGTGCTGGTCCTCGACATGACGCCAGTTATTATGACAGCTCGCGGCATCTGCTATGGATTACTGGAGACGTGTTAGGTCACTGATGCGATATGGTGGGAAAGAGAGCTCACAGGCAGGGGATTCCCTGTTTACTGGGTTCTGTCTGTCTTTAACAACCCACACCAGAAATTATAAAAATCTGCAGAGCCACGCATAAAGGTTCTGTCTGGAACCATAAACAGTTCATCAGTTTGTCCCTGTAGGAGAACTCTTTTTTTTAAATTCCTGGTAGAACTTTAGAGTTTTACCTAGAACCAAACATAAAGGGTTATATCAAGAACCATCTATGATGCACAACTCCCCACTGTGGGAGGTTCTACAGAGAACCCTTCTATAATGTAATGGTTCCACCCAGGACCCTCTCTGGGGGTTCTAGGCAGAAACTTTCCACCTTCTAAGGGTGTTACCAGTTCACAAAGGGGGTTCTTCTTCCTTTTTCTTTTTCACAGGGAGTTATCAAGAGCCCACACAGCTACTTCTACCAAGAACCCTTCTATATTCTAAGGGTTTGATCTAGAACCCACCACAGTGGTTCTACCGAGAACCTTTTTAGACTACAAGGATTTTATCCAGAACACACTCAGGGGGTTCTACAGAGAACCTTTTTATATTTCAAGGTTTTATCTAGCACGTACCCAGGGGGGGTTCTACTGAGAATCCTTTTATACTCCAAAGGTTTTATCTAGCACACACTCAGGGGTTTTTCAGAGAACCTTTCCCTATTCCAAGGGTTTATATCTAGAACCCACCCAAGAGGATCTACTGAGAACCCTTTTATATTATGGTACAAAGAACATTTGATGAAGCCTTGATGAAAGAGTTCAATCAAGAGAACAATCCTTGAATAACTCATCTTCTACAACCCATTGGGGGTTCTTAACAGAACCTTTATTATTATAAAGAACCCTCTGATGAACTCTTTCCTCAAAAAGCGTTCTTCAGAAACAAATGTTCTAGGCAGCCCTTCGGGAAAAAACCCTTTTGGAACCCTTATTAATGCACCACAGGCTGGTAATCCAGCAAACACAACATATCACCGCTTCTTTTCTCTTTAACTTTACAGAGCATTAAAATTGCTGCACATCAACACATTATCAAACTAACAAAGTTGATTTCAGTTTTACGGCACGGAGGGAATAGCTTTTGCTGTATCAAAGAGGAAACTAAGCAGTTTTGACCAACTGATTTCCACCCTTAATTAAACAAACTCTGATCTTCGAAGATGCTTTAAGATGTTCGAGTTTGTGAACACTCATACTTTTCCACAGTGCCGGCCTCCCTCAGGCACCGTTTGCATGATGTATGTGGCTCCTCCGCTTAGAGGTTATATTTCATATTTCTGTGATCTCGCAGAGAATGTGACAGCCTTGGGGGAAATACAGCGAACATGAAGGAATACAGACAGCACGCTCAGATCGGCGGTGGGAGTTAAACGCTAGTCACAGTTAAGAAATCTCTTTTTGTCATTCAACTTGGAGGGTTTCACAGAGTTCACTTGAGAAAAGTTTTTAAAATATATCCAGCAACATCGGACTTCTGCAACATGAATATATGAGCCTTATGTCCTTAGGTGACTTTGTGCCACATTAACAGAATATTTGAAATCATTTTCCATAACATAACATACTGGAAAGAAAACAGATTTCATCTTAACTGGCAGCTACTGATTTTTTTAGAGCTGGTATGTCATCTTAGTTTGAACATGCATATCTGCCATCTTTTGCCTGCCACCTTAGATGTCAGATAGCTTAAGACTTGTGGTCACAGGTAGAGAATGTGTCACTGAGGAAATTCCTACTGGTGGGAGGTTTCTGTTTCGACACAGAAAGTGAGCTTTCAATGCCTGAAATATGAACAACAGATGATGAGGAAAAGGGCGAGGACAGGAGGGACATAAAGCAGTTTGTAATTGAGCATAATTTCACAACTCCAAAGAAAAGAAAACTTGTTTGCGTGCCAGATAACTGTGACTATGCCCCTGAAACATTTTTATACTGGATCTGACATAGTTTACTCAGAAAGTTCTCTAGAAATTTCAATGATCACCAACATGTATGTCACTCAACAAGATAATGATCGTTTTGCAGTTTGAGAAATGATGACACACAAACCTCCCAGTTACACTTTAGTTTAATAGTAAATGTTTCAATTATTTTTTGGCATGTGGCATTTGCACCCAGGGTGCCATGTATGGCAGAGACAAGCACCTATGTGTGAACAATGCTATTTGCATCCAAGTTGTAAATAGCCAATGCCACCATTTACACCTACATGGCAGTGACAAACTTTTCCTAAAAATATCCTGAACTATTCTAAGCCTAACCAGACTGTAAAGCTGAAAACGGTCATTTTAAAAACTGTAAATAATAACAGTGAATTTGTTCCAATTTATGACCAGACAAATGGCATCACATGTGAATAGCCCTGTGCCTATTCTTACCCGTGAGCAAATAGAAACTCTGTATTATGTAATATACAGACAATATACTGTTGCATCAGCGCTCATTTTCACTTAATGTTTCAGGATTGGGACAGAATAAAAAATAAGTAAATCAAAAAGAGAAAGAATACATTTTAAATAAGGTACATAAATAAATCAACACTGACAAAGATAAAAAAAAAATGTGTATATACATAATATGTGTAATATGTATTAAAAGAGACAAAATAAATCTTAATCCATGAATAGGAACATAACTCAGATAAGGCCGTCACTTCCTACCCTTATCTTACCCCTTAGTCTTCCTCATCTTCATAAATCCCTCCTGTTTTAGTTTGATAGTCAACAACCCATTGCGAGCAAAGACGCTCACAATATTTTTTTCATAATAAAGAAAATAACATATTGTATTGCATTGTTATTCTATATAAGCTAAAATGTATCCTGATTGCCAGCTGGCCTTTTGCATTTCAACATTTGAAAGGGTGTATTCAAATTCTTCAAGATTCACGACCTGCCAATCTTAAGAAAAGCAACATAAGAAAGAAAGAAAGAAAAAAAAAAACAGTGATGACAGACGTCTTTGGATCGTGTGGCTGATTAACTGACTTTAGCTGAGTATAAAAGTAATGGAGATATTCTAAATGAATTAAGATTTATTCAAGCAGCCAAGCAGCAGAGGGTCTGGTGGTTTCCAGCAGGATGGGAAGGGGCAGACAGACAGTCTTTACCACACAGGAGATGAGAAGAAAGACAGAAGTGAAGCCAGACTGCTGATTGATTTCAGGAAAGCCACAGGGCCCCCCCCCCCACACACACACACACACACACACACACACACACACACACACACACACACACATTAAAATACATGCTCTCTCTCTTGTTTCCATTCACACACATACATGCTGCCCTGAAGGCAGGCGTGTAACTCTCTAGTGCACCAGGTCAGACGAGGATTGGTTACATGAGGAATTCCCTACTTGCTCCCGACGACGTGACAGCTGGATTAGCCACATGTTCAGCCTGGGGGGGGGGGGATTCATGTTGATAATGTGTGTGTGTGTTTGTGTTGCTGATAACCTGGACATTTTCCTCCTTCACTGGACATGCTTGTTTGGAGGTTATATGTGCTTGTAGGACATATCAAGTAGATAAAAAAAAATAAATTCCCTCACCCCCTATCTATTTTTCTAACTTTCTACTCTTTTTTTCCCACCCTTCCCTCTTCTGTCAGGGCGTGGTGGGCCGCGAGCCGTTTCCCTTACCTGCAGTTCCTGCTCCAGCCTGTATAGACACTTCAGACAGTTACTATGAGGAGGCTCAACCGTACGAGGAAACTTTTAATGGTAAGGACTCTGGTTAAATGTTATATTTCTTTCCTTGTTTCACACAGACACAGCTTAGAGCAGGGCTTCCCAAACTTTTTATTTACTTTTTATTAACAAAAATTCATATATACAAACAGTGAGTTTATATTAACATTGTAATGCAGTAACTTTTAACAGGGAAAACAAGAGTGGATTAAAACAAAGCTTTATACTAAAAAATTGTGTTTCCCATCACATCTAATGCTGGACTGAGCAGTTTGTTAAGTTTGCTGTTTTATTGTCCCTGTGTGTTTAAAATGTGACTTTTTGTTGTGTTTGTTATTTCTGTTGTTAGCGTAATTGTCATTTTTGTGCTGACTGATGGTTTTGATGGATTGATCTATCTTTGCTCCAGCTGAATTTTGAAACTTTAGGTTTTTATCATATGTGACAAATGTCATCAAAGAGTCGATGTCACAGACAGCTGCTTTTCACCTCTAATCGGTATCGTACCGTGGGGTTTCAGTCGGGGCCTTCAGTAACGAAGTGCACGGCCCACCCCCAGACCCCTTGCATGCCCACACGTGCACACGCTGCACCAAGTTGTCATGTGGGTGCTGATGCAGCCAAATCAGCCACTTCTGCATAAATGCCACCAAGACAGTCGATCTTTAAAAACCACAGCGCTGACCCACACCACAGTGCTCTGCAGCAGCTGTCGCAGCATCACAATCAGATTTCATATATGTCACTAAGCAAACAGGGCGCAAAGACATGTTTGGCACGGTTTAGCAGCTGCCCACGTAACTTCAACTGACGAAGTATAGCCACAATATTATCAGTGCACCACCCTCAGTTCAACTGCCCAAACTCCAGCAACACCAATCAGATACAACCAGAACAATAAACAATGTTGTGGAGACTAAAACACCACGATAACTATCTCTTAAACAGAATAAAAAATAACACTCACCCATCACTTGTACCGTATTGGCCCGAATATAAGACGACCCCCACTTTTTCAGTCTTATTTCAATGCAAAAAACACCGTCTTATATTCGGGCCAATACGGTAAATGGTAGGATGTATAAACATCAGCACGTAGCTTAGTTTACTCCCAGTCCATCAAAGGTGCAAACTCCATGGATGACAACAGCGGGGGCTCGTGCCCTCTGTCACTATACATCAAAATTTGATTGGCTGATGAGACAGTCAGTCAAAGTTGTAATCAAATGGCAGCTTCAGCTAGTGATTCAACTAGTGCTGGTCCACAGAGCTGTTAACATGGCATTCAGATATATAGGAAATCCCAGCTGTACCTCACAAGAAAATGACTATATTAGTTCTGGATATATTATTGTAACTTACTGAAAAACTTAGACATTAATGTAATTAGGAAAAAATATATGATTTTGATTGTGAAGGCCAGCAGAGAAGGCCCTGATGGCCCTGACAGCTCTCCACTGCCTCTAATTCTGCTTTATGTGCCACAGTATAACAAATGACACTTGTCAAATAGGGAATTTGAAAGAAATGTCTTCCTGTAATACAAACCTGCTTCAGATGAAGGCCTGTTTCCTTCTGCAGCTGAGGTACATAAAGGCCCTGGACACAAGTCTAGAAAATACAGTGTACATTTTACTGTGCCAGTTGGCCTCGGACTTATTTTGGGCCGAGACCCTAAGCTTGGGAAACGCTAGATTTAATACCCTCCGCGCTGCAATGCTACTGCAAAGGATATCTGCAGTGGAGTTGTGAAAGAGGCATTCCTGTGAAGACAAATGACTCATATTTGACACACGTCACCTGCGGCTGGTTCATTCCAGATAAACCTTGGAATCATCAGTGATTCTTTGCTCGTCATGTGTGTTTATGTGTTTTAGAAGTTTTTTTTTCCAGGGAAACTGATGAGTTGTGTAAGTAACAAAAGTTTCATGACAGTCTTTGTGGTGTTTGTTCTTTGCAAAACCAGCACCTTTAAGCTGTTAACCATAATGGAAACAGACTGACACCATAGTGACACTTGCCTGCATCCTCTCAAAAGGAAAAAACGTCTGGTTTCTCAGAAAGCGGTTCATGCACTGCAAAACACATGCCAGTATAAAAATAAAAGATGTTACCATGCAAGACCATGACCACATTCTATATGAGACATTCTCATGTGAGAATGGTGCGGTAGGTTTGTGTACATGTTGGGTTGTGGTAAATAATTGCTCTTATGTTACACAGTGAGACACATTACAATTTTCTGTGCAATGCTGTCAGCTGGAGTGCTTAAAGGGATAGTTCATATTTTGTCAAGTTGGGTCAGTATTAGCAACAGTAGAACATGCCCCCAACACACAGGACTTGCTGGTCTACCAGTCCCTCGATCGGTTAGGCTTTTTTTTTTTGTGTTATTGTGTGACTTAAGTGTTTTAAAGGGTTAGTTTGGATTCACCACAGTCACACAATAACATCAACAAATGAACAGACCAGAAGCAATGTTCTAAGAGGTAGAACTGCCAATCTACTGCAGGTATTTCACTTTAGTGCATTACAAAAATCTAATCTTTTGGATTACTACAAAATCATACATTGAAGCCACAAAACATTTTAAGTGAAAATGAAATGCATTTTTGCAGAGGGTTCTTTTTTCTCCTGCCAGGTCTGCCACAAAAGGGAACACTTCCTCATATGAAAGATGCACTTTTCATAGTATAGTACAGTGTATATAGAGTACTGGTTATCATGAAAAAAGTTTCATGATTTTAAAGTTGTCATATTTTAATAAAGTAATCAGAAATTGCATACTTTTCAGATGTAATCTGGACTGATTACAGTTCAGTATCTCATCACCTAATCTCTGTCATTCAAGACAGTGGATTAATTTGATGTTTTACTTTGTTTTCCTGTTGCTCAGACTGTTATGTGTGTAGGTTGATGCTGAAACGCTAAAAAAAAAAGGTTCTAGTTAAACAATGAGCCTCTATAGATATAGAATCCCAACATTTTTTTTTACATCTGTCTTTTCTATAAACATAAAAATAGGGCATTTCCCCTCACAATTTTCCAATCTTGCTACTTTCTTCTTCTCTTTCTTCTATATCTTCTTCCTGTTTCCTTCGACGTTGTGTAGATCTGGATTGTTTTCGCCTCCTCTCAGGGCCCTGGATGCGAGTGCAGAGCTCTGACAGTGTGGTGTATGCTGTTATCAACAGGGGTAGCTACCTCTCTATCTCTGGATGTGTGTGTTTCTGTATGGCATGTCTCGGTCTTGCAGTCGTTTGAAGCATGAGCCCCAATGTGCGCGGGCCAGTCGGCATGTCCCCAGTCCACATTGTCCAGCATGTCCAGTGTTTTGCATGCAGACAATAAGTTCATGTCCAGACATGTGACGAGAGTCATCCTATCAACCTTTTTGTATGCCTTTTCATCATATCTTGGTATCTTTTGTCTGTCACCATCTTTCACCAACGCTTTAACAGCATATTTACAGGCTGACTGTTGCAAGGAAATTCCCCTCCATTGAAGAATGTCATCAAGATCGAAATCAGGCATTGACATCATTTGGTCATGTAACAATGTAATCTGTATCGCTGCTACTCACACATTTTAATCCCCCCTCCCCTTGTGATTTTGCCTCTTTGTTTTAGTTTCTTGAGTTGCAGCATTACAATTCTGATTTTTGTTTCTTAGATGATGGGGAGGCGGTTAGCAGTTCATACGAGTCCTACGATGAGGAGGAGGTGACCACCAGAGGAAAGTCGCCGTCAGCGCAGCACCAGTGGCCGTCGGCGGAGGCGTCCATCGAGCTGATGAAGGACGCTCGGATCTGTGCCTTCCTGTGGAGGAAGAAGTGGCTCGGCCAGTGGGCCAAACAGCTGTGTGTCATCAAAGACCATCGCCTGCTGGTGGGTACAAGACTGCGACACAATCTGAATTTAAGTTTTGTGTGTAAGTGTTATCTTCACGAGCACAGAGGGTTTTAGAAGGTTAGAATTTGTTTATATTCTTTTTGTAATGTAAAACCTTTCTATGTAACTCAACATGGAAAAAAGTTAAAGTAAGCAAACCCTCATAAAATATTTAAAACTCCATGTTTAGTTGTTCTTGCTTTGCCACCTATTTTTAGAATGGAAAATATGAATGTAATAAATCAACGTGTAAACAAATGTAGTAGTAGGACAGTCTATTATGAGAAATCCCCCAAAATGAATAATACCAGGGCTAGAACTGTGACTCTTTGTCACGTATCTGAGGTAGAACCCAAATTCAGACATGAAACAGGCAGGTTAGTGAAAAGACTGAAAAGTCTTTAACTTTGAAGATTTGCAAGGAGAGCATATTTGCCAACCCTCCAGATTTTACCAAGAGATTCACTTTTTTTTCTTGCCCTCTCCAGGGATCACAGTCCTCCCGTATTTCTCATGATTTGTGACTGAGTTTTCCACCTTTTCCTTCTGTCATTATCACAACCTGTTTCAGACACTGTACACCATATAAACCCAGGAAGAATCCCTGTTTCTTAAGGAAGGTTTTGAAGGAAAGGAGCATGCATTCTGTTAAATCTGATGCATTGATTTTCTTTTCATCGAGCACGAGGTTCTGTATGAATGAATAAATGAAAACTGATTATGCCAGAGATTCACGCATATTCACACCAGAGGGGCCAATTATTTTATATGCTTTCCCGAGTAAGAACTTAAAAGTATTTAAAATAAAATGCTGTTGCAGTGTACATATTATTTAGTTAGCCTATTTTCATTCTTTACATGACACCAGAATGCAGAAAACAAAGACTCTGATCATGGGCTCAGTTTTTCTAGGTGGCCCTCCCTCCCTCCGATTTAGTTTTAAAATCCTCCTTATTTTGAGGTCTAAAGGTTGGCAAGTATGAAGGAGAGTGAAATGGAGAGTGAAAAGGAGCTTGGGTTGAGTTGAGGGGGATCCAGGGGTGAAGACTTGGCAGAGGGTAATTCGGGAAAAAGAGCTGGTTGGCGGACTCGGCAAACTGGCGAGGTGCTCTGGCACGCAGGTGATCTTGGAGACAGAAAGAACAGGTGTAAGTATCTCAGGGAGACAGGGAGGCAAACAAACTAACAAGCAGAAAGACAGTCTGGGACATTAAACTGAGCTGGAAGTGTGGCACAAAGACAAACTTTGTATGGCACTGTGGTTCAGCAGGGACTGGCTGCTGGTGCAGAGTATTTTTAGTGAAGAGCTGATGATTGCGTTATCGGTTTTTGCATTGCATGCCTTGATCTCTGCTTTGGTATGATTTTGTTGTCTGCTCCGCTGACCTGTTTTCTTCTGCCTTTGTTTTTAAAGCCCTTTTGTCAGCTCATTTTGTTTTAACTGTGCTGCAGAAATAAATTTAACTTGACTTTTATGTGAGTGTCTACACCCTCTTTAGGCCACAACTCCATGTCCAAGTGGAAGATTCCTATTAGTGGAATACCACTATAAAAGGACCGTTTGCTCCATGTGATCTGTTTGACTTCCTGCTGAAACGTTTAGGAGTTTGTTTGTTTTAAGGTCTAACATGACCGTGTCATGACAATAAAGACACTTTAATTGTTTTAAAAGAGTCTGCCATGCACATCATCTGTGCATTAAAGCTAACTTTAATCATTACTTTATATTAACAATGAAGCAAATGAAAACATTGGGGCATTTCTGTTGCTGCTCTCACCAGCCTCGTGTTTAAAAATTCAGTTGATGCAGGTTGAAGTACAGAACTCTGAGACAATTAGTAGTGATTGAAGCAGGGTAAGACAGCTAGCCTGGCTCTCTTTAAAGTTCAAATGTTCAAAAATACATTTTCCTGCACCACTAAAGCTCATTATTTAACCAAATGTTTCTCATTTGTTTGATATGTACACAAACTGCAATGTAAAAATGATCATTTGTGGTGATATGCAACTATTTCTTGGCAAACATTAGCCAATCATAGTAACATACAGGAGTCTTGTCATGAGGTTGCCAAGCAACTGGATGGCTAAATAAACTATTATTCTTGAAGAAATTACAATACACCTCAAAATGCACAAATTTAGTTGCATTACTAGCTGTTTTTCCCTGTTTCCAGTCTTAATGCTAGCTCAGCACGAGAGCAATATTCATATTCTCATCTAACTCTTAGAAATAAAGCTGTGTGATTCTTGTAACCATGTCAATTGTGACTCATGTGATAAATGATGTGTAAATATTTTTAGACTTGCATGAAAATTCCCCAGAATGCATCGTAGTAGAAAACCTCATGAGGGTCAGATTGCAATCATTTGACCCCTGTGATCAACATGTCTAGCGTCTGTCTCTTTCGCCAAACCATTACGGGATTATGAGCTCTTTTTAAAAATAGTTTACGACTGATATTTGTTAAATGGCAAATAATTCCAAATATACTGTGACCACCCCGCACATACTGCATGTGTTAAACTGTTAAGCTGGCTGTAAAATCACAAAGTTTAAGCCAGTGTTATCTCTGCCTCTCTCAGTGCTATAAGAGCTCCAAGGAGCAGACCCCTCTGCTGGATGTGAGTCTGCTGGGCTGCAGTGTAGTCTACAAAGAGAAGCAGCTGAAGAGGAAAGAGCACAAACTGAAGATCATTCCAGTGGGAGGGGAGGCCATCGTGCTGGCGCTACAGAGCAAGGAGCAGACAGAGCAGTGGCTGAGGGTAAGCCAGTCAAAAATGCCTCGGGAAGCAGTATTATTAATACTCAACTTGTTTGCTGAAGGAACAACTGTACGATATATGACCTGGCTCATTATTTCAAATTAATTCTGGAATTTTGATTGTATTAATTAGCCTCCTCTTTGTTCATTAGGTGATTCAGGAGATCAGTCCCAAGCCAACTGAAAACTGTGACTCCCAGCACTCTGCGTCCGACTCACCAAGGCTCATTTGTACAAAGGTACACTTACTTTGACCTGTCGTTCTATGATCACACAACCTGTGGAAGAGGTCTGAGGAGTTTAGTCATTTGTAATTCTGATGGACATGCCTATTAAAGTATTAAAATGTTGACATGAACCTTCAGGGAGAGCTGAGTGAGAGACACTCGGTGGCTTCGGAGAGCGGCAGCAGCACCGACAGCCATGCTGAGATTCCTGAAAGCAAAGATGGTGAGTCGAGCTTTGGCTTATTTTTCAGAGTCGGTCCAAAAAATGGGTTCAGGCACAAACAAAAAAGAAAAACATTCATCTCCTTCTCCTCTTCTCCTCCACAGTGAAGAAGAAATGTTCTCCAGGTTTGAAGTTCAGCAACCTGATGAACATTGGCAAAAAGAAACCGTCCTCGTTAGAGAACCCAGAGAAATCAGTGGACACCTCAGGTGAGCAGAGGTCCACTGTACATGTCATCCTAAAGCCTGCTGTAATAAAGGTCTGACTTCAAGATTCCACTTTTAACTTATAAAATATTGACTTTGACGTTACATATTGTATTGAGTTGTTTACTTACATTATTTCAAATGTTTCTAACATAATTCATATACAGTAGGAAGAGCAACAGGTAACTCCTCTTTCTTCTGTCAGGCTACCTCAACGTGTTGGTGAACAGCCAATGGCGGACCTGCTGGTGTCTAATCAAGAATGGGCAGCTGTGGTTTTACCAGGACAAGGGCAAGAACAAAGTGAGCCAGCCGGCTGTTACCCTCGGGGGCTGCAGCATTTTGCCCGACCCCAGCCCTGAGCACCTGTACTCCTTCAGGATCGACATGGACGGCACACAGCTAGCAACTCTAGAGGTAGATAACTACTGTGTTTTCAGCTGCTTAGCGGCAACCCTGCTAATGTTTGGAGCTGTAACTGTAAAATCTGGGTTACAAGCTAGACAAACTATCTGTGATGCGCCTCCTGTCTGCCTCAGATGAGAGCTTACTACAGTGTTACTCTGCAGAAGAAATTACCAGAGGTCTAACATGTCTGGAATGGCAAAAACAAACATCAGCATTTCTCAAAAAGAGAAATACTGAGAATGCAGCTACTTGTAGGAATCCTAAACACTAACCTCATTTGGAAATCACTTTCTGCTGACATCAAACTGAGCCTATGTAATATATGTATGTGCGCACAAGGGTGGTCTGCATGTTTGTGTTCATATGTGTGTGTAAGTGTGTGAAGGGTGTGGATGAACTGGGATTCTGGGGACTCATGCTACGCCCTTTTTCATTAGGCTTCCAGTACCACCCTGCTACAGAACATATTTGGTCATAGGGAATGGAATTTAATGTTTAGTCTTGAGGGCTCTATCTGACACATTTATGGTTTTCTTGTTATGAGTTTTTTTTTTTTATTTCACAAATATACAAATTCCCAGATCTGCTATCAACCAAAACAAATAACCTATTTTAATTCAGAGAAATGTGTCAAACCATCATGTGTTTGTAACAACTGCAGTTCTATTAGATGAGCTGTTTGAATGTCCCAAAATAATAATAGGCTGTTCTGTCTCTTCATGAAAGTGTCTTATTACGGGTGTCATTTCGGCTGGTTATTGCTGTTTTATGAGACATACTGAATACTTGTCTGTTCTCAAATTGTTACCACTTAGTTGTTTATTATATTAAAGGTCCACTGCGTAAGATTCTATTGGCAGAATATGGCAGAAATGTAATATAATATTCATAAGTATTTTTTCATTGGTGTATAATCACCTGAAAATAAGAATTGTTGTGTAGGTGAGTGATATTCAGTTGGTTGCAATCTAGAACCTCACTGCTAGATGCCACTAAATCCTACGCACTGGTCCTGTAACAGTTATATTCGTAATTGTCCTTTTGTGTACAGAAGCGTGACTGCTGTGAGATTACTGCTCACATGGAGACATTACTATATTAATCACCGAAAGCAGCTTCTCATCATTAATCATTAAAGAAAACACTCAGACATTAGTACAGCACTACAAAGAAATCAGCTAGACAGCTTGCCCTGCTTGACATAATTAAAAAAATGACTAAATGATCAGAGAGGCTGATTTGACATGTTTCTATGTCTGCAACAATGTCAGTGCAGAAAGTATCGATAATAATTAAGCATCAAAACTACAAACTGTAGTTTTAAACAGACATGACAGAGGATACTCTCCAGAGGACATATTTTGTAGATACCCTTTTGAAGTTACAGTTTATACAGCCGTTTTATCCCAAGCAATTTCACTGTATGACTGTGTCAGACCTTTTGAATGAACACAGAACACAGAATATTAATTAACATTGTCCTGACTGATCCTGTTGGATTTAAATAATTAGCAAAATTACAGCTATTGTGCCTGATATGTAAATGTGAACAGTGTCTCTCTTAATGCTTCACCCACCTACAACCATCTGCAATTAATCAGAGTGTTCATTTTTAAGACTAACCAAGTAACTAAAAAAAAGTCCTTTAAATAGCAAGAAAGTATTGCACAATTGACTTAAGACAACACAACTTACACCAACTACACAAGGTGAGCGCTGGGCATGAAAGTGTCATCTGCTTTGGTCAGAAGATAGTACTGACAGCTACGCTGCACTGTGCAAAAGATAGAGCTCCAACTTTTTAGAAGTAGGTTTACATCCTTTCTAGCTACTGCTCAGCTGGGGAGAGACATTTCACATCTTTAAAGGGTTTGTGTCTTGAAATACTGCTGGGAATCCATGCTGTAGCAATCAATTCATTAATACAAAGTGACAGATGGCATGCAGCATAAACCACGGGCTGTCTTTAATCTTATGATGTTGCAAGTGCGTGGTATGTACTGAATGCACTTTGTTCCACTCTGTCCTCCGTCTCTCAGGCTAAGACGTCCGCCGACATGGGCCACTGGCTGGGCCTCTTGCTGTCACAGACGGGGAACAAGACGGACCCCGAGGAGCTGACGTACGACTATGTCAACGCTGAGAGGATCTCCAACATCGTCACTGCTGCCAAGACTTCCTTCTAGTGAGACCCCTCGCTTCTGTCCACTTTAAGGGGCACATTTCCCACCAGTGTGTGCGTACTTGGGACTAATGTTTAAATGAGATGTCTGTATGTGTTTGTGTGTCTCTCTAGCTTGATGCAGAGGAGGTATTCAGAGCCAAACACCTACATCGACACCCCACCCTCCATTTCTCACAACTCTGATGAACTGTACGATGATGTGGCTTCTATAGCTGATCCAGAGGTATGTTCAAAATTTAAAATAAACTAAAAAGTTTAGTTATAAAGAACCAGAAACAACTCAGACACTCCAATATCAGTACAGTATTCCAGTACATCTGTGTAGTTTACAGAAAATCAGCTGTTAAAATAAAGCAAAATGATCAGCTGTAGTGTTTTTTTAGGAATGAAAACATGCAGCCTATCTACCATCTCTACCGTTTTTTTTTTTATAAGTTTTCGATTTCAGTTTCACTTTTACACTTTATACTCACTTCATCTGGCCACTTTTCAATCTCATAACATCCTGCGTCCGTGTGATACAGGATGCTGAAGAGAGCGGCCTGCCAGACAGTGAGGACAACAATCTGCAGGAACATAATGAAACGTGCACACAGCAGGACAGCAAGGACTCGGTGGGAACAGAACAGGACACGGACAACAGGATTTATCTGGACCTCGTCCCCGTACGCTCCTTCCTCCATACGTCCTGTGGGGGTAAAACCGTCCCTGCCAAAGAAACTTCTAGACATTCTCCAGTCACAGTAGAGGACCAGAAGGACCCCTCATCTCAAACAAAAGAGGTAGATAATAGGGATTAATTCAGATTTGCTGTGTTACATTTACATGTCATATTTTATGGTTTATTTCTATGTTTAATGTGTTCATTCCAGGTCAGTTCAACTAACCGTACTGAGCCAGACTCCACACCCGTGTTAAATGGAACTAGTTTGACCTCCGCCGCCAGCAAACCAGAACAAGAGTGCCCCCAGACTCCCACTCCACCGCAGCCACAAACTCAACCAGTCAAGATCTCATCCCAAAGCCAGGACACCCCCAAGAGAAGCAGCCTGGGAATCCCACAGGCCTTCAGCAGCTCCTCTGGGGTACAGATCCATAAAGGCCCGACTGCTACCGGGTTCCCTCATAGTCCTCAGCCCATGCGGCCCAAGGCACATACCATAGGTGAGGATAAAAGAAACGGGGAGACTGGGTTGGTGGGTACTGTGTTAAAAGTCAGAGCACCACTTCTACACACAAAAGATTTTTGGAAAGACCATTTCCAGCATTAAGCAATAATGTATCGTTGTTTTCCTCCACACTGAGTGTACTGTACTCTTCCATTACAACGGCTCCCTCTAGTGATACGCTGCACCCTCTACAGTAAAGACACAGCTTCACAGTGGTGTGCAGATTTACAGTATATCACAGTAGAAACATGGTCAACACTTTCTTTCTATGATGTCCATGTCTAACCCTTAAAGAATGGTTAAATGAAAAGATTAATAGTAGTAGTACATTTTGGAAAGCAATGTTAATTGATTATATGCTATATCTAAATGTATAGCCTATTTGATTTATCAATGCCTTTTCCCTTCAGTGAGAAACACCAGAAGCAGGCTGGTTATTTCATTCATTCATTCATCAGCAGATTTCATTACCTCGCTTAGAGCACCCAATGACCACTTAGAGTAAATTATAATCACAATATAATGCATTTTTAAATGATTATAATGTACTAGAACTATTAAATATAATACAGTATGTGCTTGAAAAAAAAGTAATTAAATATTATGATATTGTTATTGCAGCATGGAGCAAAAAGGGGCAGAACTTAAGAGAGGTCAATTAATGAATCTCTTTGTTTCTTCTTGCACCCTTGACCAAATGTCATGGTAAACAACGAATATGGTTTTACTTGTGTATAAGCAAAAAATCTACAAAATTTCTACAATCCATTCTCAGGGTCTCCCGGTGCAGTCGAAGGGAAACTGGGTAAGAACCGCACAGAGGCAGACATGCGCCGCTACATCGACGAGCGTGACCGCCTGGAGAAAGAGAGGGAGGAGGTGAGAGGCAGTCTGGCAACCCTGAAGAAGGAGAGGAGGGAAATCAAAGAGGAGCTCAGCGCCTGCCAAGGTACATCATCCTCATTTCCCTGTAGCACATTACTGCACTGATTACACACTTACTGCATTCCAAATCACATTATTTTCTTTTTACATTCAGTACACACTGCAGCTGCCTTTACAAAGTACGTACTATTGCATCAAGTATGCATACAAATGGGACATAAAGATTGTAACATGAACTTTGACCCTCTTGCTCATAAATCCATCACAGTGCACACAACAAAATTTTGACTAAAAGTAAAAAGTATGCGATTTGGAATGCATCATAAATCTTTCTATTGAATGCAGCCATCGATCTGTGTGACTGACAGCTGTCTGTTGTCCTCAGATCCAAAGCAGCAGGCCTCATTAGAAGCCCATCTGAAGCAGAAGGAGGAGGCTTGTCGGGAGGCAGAGCGCCGCAGGGTAGAGGTGGAGCTACGACTGGTAGAAGTCAAGGAGAGTCTGAAGAAGGTGGAGTCGGGGCCTTTCACACTGGGAACCACGCTGGACAGCAGCCTCCAGGACACGCCCACAGTTAGTATACCGGTTCTGATGGCATCAACTTGCAACATCTAAGTCTTTACAATCTTTAGTCAGAGCTGTGGTTTGCTAACTGCCACACTAACATTTTACCCTCAGCCTAAAGCATCAACCGTGCCTGGTTCCCAGACATCATCATCATCGTCGTCATCATCGCTCCAGCCCTCCAACAGCAGCGTCAGTGCAGACCCGGCCTCTCCAGTCAACTCTGCATCTGCGCTAAAGAGCAGACCTGCCTCCATCATGGGCACCAAAGGCAACGTCATGCAGAAAGCTAAGGTGAGACTGTAGATGTTACCTACCACAAGATTATTTTATAACACTTTACATTACAGCTCAGTAAGAACATGGTAATATTGTCCTATGCTCCTATTCATGGTTATTAATCAGAATCTACTACAAGCGTTTCCAGATTCAACAGCATTAAACATATAATTTGCGCAGTATTACCTTGAAACAGGAATGTTTGGAATATAAGGGAGGATTAATTTCAGATTTTATGATTTCTTTAACATGATAGATATAATACTGTGAAAACATCACCTATATTATCTCATTATTAACATATCATTACTATCTTTAAATGTCTTTCCTCATTATTACCCCTCTTCAAGGCCCCTTATTACCCTGTTACATTAATTTCAGTCTAATATTACACAGCTATACCCATTGTTAATATCTAGCTATTACCTGGTTACTCAAATCATTTTCTTTTTTTTATTAACAAGCCATTAAATATGTGGAACAATATGCAGTGGGTAGTTCATTATTGCGAAATAAACCCCTTCAGGGTGATTCAGCACTTCTCCACTTCACCTCGGGGTCTTGCACCACCCTGTTGTGGTTTATTTTGTAATAAACTGTCAATTATCCCTTACGCAATGTACAAGTGTTACCAAATGTACCGTTATGATTGTGTAGATGTGTGTGCGTGTATATATACTGTGAAAATACCTCAGTTTCATCCTTTTTTGTATTAACAGGAGTGGGAGAAGAAATCTACCACCTAGAGGGAACCCTGAATGCCCTTTGACTTTCTTCAACCTCTGAAATCCACAAGTTTCTCAGACCAGACAATTTAAAACAACATCCACCCTTCTCTCTCTGGATCCGTCATCCTCATCATTTCCTTGTCAAGACTATAAAGAGCCAATCAGAGAGATGCACGAGCCGTCTTCTCAAATACCACTGGATAATCTTTGTTTCAATGACTCTTCAAGTTGTTTTTTTCTCCATTCGCTAAATGAGGACACTGATGCAGTAGCATTTTGGCCAACTTAACAAACAGCCAAACATTTGAAAACCACTGAAGTTTGAAACAGAAAGGCACCCATCTACAAAATTGGCCATTTTGTACACTCTTAGATTGTAGCTTGGTTCATATATGCTGGTAGCCAAGATGTAAATATATTTACACCATTATTCAGCCTTCTGGCTTGTATTGCTAGCTAAAAATGCACTTTTTATTCAAATAAAAATGTACTGACAACAACCACTGGCTTGAAATGTGTTTATAAAAACTTTTACCTTTAACATTACATCTGTCAGTCCAGCTTGTCTGTTGAAAATAGACTTGAGGTTCACTGTAGTAACAATGCAAAGGACAGTGGCAGCCTGCAGCATTAAAATTTAACAGGGTAATTAGATTCAACTCGGTCACTTCCCACTAATGAAGTAATAAAGCATTCATGAAGGGGAGCAATTTGATAATATGATGTTCATCTGGCAAATGCTTATGAGGGTTTAATGTTACTTTTGGATATTCAGCAAATAGTTTGGATTATTTTAAGTGAGGTTTTATGAGGTACTTATTCATAGTCAGTGTATTACTTATAGTAAATGGTGAAGAAGCAGAGAGGAGTACCTGTGTGGGAAGCTGAGCAATGTACTGCTGTGGACAGGATCAGCAGCAAAACATATTTTAGCAACCTAAAAAAAAAATTATATCAGTTTAAGTGTACACAATATTTTCACTGCTTTACTTTGCCATCAGTGGTAGACCAGCAACTCCCATGTTTTGCGGGGTAAAATGAGTTGGTTGAACAAGAGAAAGCAACATTTTTAACTATTTAACGGCAGTTTCCTATCCTTAAAGGCTGTTTGGTGGCAAAGTAAAGCTGTGAAAATATTCTAAATATAGCATACATACTGGTATTGATTTTTTTTTTAGATGGGCCTTATTATTGCCCTGTCCACAGCAGTACTTTGCTCAGCTTCTGTTCTGGTACTCCTGCTACTTCTTCAAACTAGAAGTGTATCGACCACTATCTACTGTAGGTAATACACTGACTATAGGTCAGTACCACATACAACCCCACTTCAAAAAATCCAAACTATCCCTTTAAGTTAAATTCAAGGTTTTTATTATCTATGTAACCCCAAAAGTGACAGTTAAAAGTACAAAACCTGACAGTTATACAGCACAAATATAACTAATAATGAAATACATATATACATATATTTATAAAATAATTTGGTTCATTAATGAAAACAGTCAACTTCTTTAACACCTAAAATTCCTAAATCAGTTGAGTGATTTAGGAAGGGTCTATTGTAAAAATAATATTAGAATATTATACAGTTGTATATTGAAACATCAAAATAAAGCAGTTGGTATAAAGCATTTTTGGCACAAATTTGATGTTTTTGTCTTTGCTGGAAGGAGGAAAGAAGGTTGTGGTGATTAGCCATTAAAAAAATAAAATGAAACAGATATACACTAAAATACAATAATATAATATAAATGTTTACATGTTTGAATAGACAAGAACCATAATGAGACAACTGCACAAGAGTGAGCACAGTGATAAAATTCAACAAAAAGAAACTAATTGACACTGCAGCAGAAATAATACACACAGTTTGAAGGCACTTGTGAGTTGAGTTCAAGTTTGAATATTGAAACAGTAACAGTAGTTTTCCCTTTACTCCAGTGTGTACCCGCAAACATCCTTGGCTCTCTAGTGGCCGTAGGTGAGATATCTCAGTGTATACAGTAGTATGTGTGTTTTACACGTGTGTATGGTTTTATCAGGCAGCATGTCTCCTGCGGTGCAGTTTGTAGTGATGCAGGAGCTCCTGGTGGCTCTTCTTCTGCCTGCTCCTGCTCCTCAGACCAGCAGGCCTCGGACGATCTCCTCTGGATGAAGGTCTGCTGCTTCCTACAGACCCAACCACAGGAAACGTCACAACTTTGTTCACAAATTCATCCAGAAACAAAAGAATGAAGGACATATGGAAAGAAGACTCATGAATGACACTGACTTGTTTCACAGTGCGGTCCTTCATAGCCTTGACACTGACATCGGAAGCTCCCTCCGGACAGGATGCAGACCCCGTCATTCATACAGGGGTTGGGCTTGCACAGGTTTACTGGCATTTTAGCCTCTAGTAAAAAGAAATATATCAGAAAACACCTGGTTAGCATGACAGAGTTAACAAATTCATATTTCGTATTGTATTTAAAGCTGAAAAGAAAATATCTGGCTGTGAAATATGTGTTGATCAATTTTAGAGCTGCATCTTCTGGACCAATTCTGTCTGGAAGAATCATGTTATCTACTGTGTCAGATGCAGCAGTTCAGTCAAAAAGTATTAAGGAAGGAAATACAAAAATGAAATCACTAATGATATATTGCAGATCACATTTTTTCTCAATTAATTAGCCCTAACTCTACCCTTAGGGCAGGATAGAACAAGCACTCCTGGAAAGATTTGGTAGCAGAGGTGCTTCCCTGCATGCTCACCTGAACACAACATCTGCACCAGAACATCCTCAAAGTATTTGAGATCCTCATAAGATGGGACAGAGATCATGTGCTCCTCTGAACCAGCGATCTGCAGCAGCCTGTCTCTCTGCACGTCTCCAATCCCGATCACAAACACTGAGACTCCGTTATCTCTGATCTTCTGAGCTGGAACAGCCGCGTCGTCTCCGCCTGAACCGTCTGTCACCACCACCACAGCCTTGTTGACCCCAGGCCGTGCGCCTTTGGCCACCGTCAAGACGTTGGAGTGGATGTGAAGTAAAGCTGCGCCCGTTGAGGCAACTCCACCCATGTAGTTGGCGTCACCTACAGCCTTGAGGATGGCAGAGCCGGTCTCGTGGGTGTCCAGGTTGAAGACGGTGGTGGCTCTCCGACCATAGGACACAAGAGCCACTTGAGCCACATCGCGGTTGATGTCGAACTGGACGGTGAGGCTGCGCACAAAGTCGCGCAGGGTGCCAAAGTTATCACGGCCGACACCACCTGAGGCATCCAGGGCGAACACCAGGTCCACTGCCTGGCCCAGACAACCTGGAAAACAAAAAAGACAAAGAATGGTCAGGGTGTGTGTCACATGTGACACCCAAAGTCAATTTTAACTTAGTATTGTTAGACCTACATGACTTTTTTTTTTTTCTTTTCTTATTTTCACTTTTTGGTCAGTTTGTAGCTAATACACTGACTCATCTGTACACCTTCTAACTTTTAACTAGTACTTATTCTTTGATTAGTTCAGGCCTCACACCTGTTAACATTAACCTTTCAGTGGGTCAGTCTCAGTCTCAACGAATCTGTTAGTCTAGTAAATATAATCCATATTTGTCCTTCCAGCGAGAATGAAACTGTAACTTTGCACCTCTCTAACCCTCGGTTTTGTTCCTGTTTCCACATGCCTCAAAGTTGTTTCTCTTTGCCTCTTTCTGTAACCCCTTTATGCATCAAAAAGTTTGTTAGCAAATTTTTCTAGTTAATGTGATTTTGTGACCTGTTGAATTCCAGGTCTCAGGCTTAAGTTATTTAATGTCTTTCAGACCCACACTTTTCACATACATATATATTATAATTCAGTGTGTTAGAATGTGTCAAAACAGTTTGGGTTTAAATAGCTCTTTTTACAACATTAACCACCTGTTAAAAAGTCTTTGGTAGAAAGGCTTTCTGGCAGAAAGCTCTGAAGGCTAACTTCTCCCAAAGGCTGTGAGGAAGGCGACTGCTTGCTAATAAACATGAATGCAAACAACGCTGATTTCAAACTTAAAAAAAAATCATCTTTGCAAATTTTTTATGAAGAAAGAAATGTATTAAATAGGATACACACGTAAAATATTAGTAATATTGAATGTAAACATTTGTTAAGTGCTCAGTTGGTCAGTCAGTACCTTGTGTATCCACACTGCAGATCTTGGCCTTGAGCTCAGGGATCTTGGCAGTGAACTCAGGTGATGTGTAGGTGATCGTCCTCTGGGGATTTCCTGTGATATTATTCAGCTGTCCCTTTAAGCGATCCGGTCCCATCCCTATCAGGAAGATCTCTCTGTCTCGTGCGTATTTAGAGGGCTCCACCACCTCGTCCACTGCAGGAGTGGCAGTGAGCAGCACCACCACACGGGGCAGATCGTCCGTGACGTCCGCAAAGACCGGTGCACTCACAAAGCCGTGGCGTGTGACATAGCGAAGCGACTGGCCTGTCAGGGTTTCACCGCCCATTGGTTGAAGTGCCTCCACGGCCTTAAGCAGACCCCTCAGGTCCCCTTTGAACTTGCCCACCGGGGCCTCGACTTTGGTCTCTCCACCAAACACCGCCAGGCCAACTTTACTGGGGCTGTCAGACCCGATCACAGTCTGCAGGAAACGCTTCAAGAAGGACTTGAGGCGGAGGAAGCCTTCCAAGGTGATCGTGGCAGATCCCTCCACCAAGAACAGCAAGTCCACAGAGCAGTCCAATGATAATGCAGGTGCTGAGGAGGGACAGAGAGTCAAGTTAGATCATTCTCTGCATTAAAGGGATAGTTCGGATTATTTGAAATGAAGTTATATGAGGCACTTATTGATAGTCAGTGTATTACCTACAGTAGATGGCAGTTGATAGGCCCTTGGTGTGGAGGTGCAGAGTGGAGTACCTGTACACTATATTAAGAAAATTTTCACTGCTTTACCTTGCCATCAGATGGCCTTTTCCAACAGGAAACTGCTGTTATATAAGCGTATTATCACTCTCTCTAAACCAGCCAGAATCCAATGGGGAGAACTGCAGAACACAGGAGCTGCTGTTCTACTGCTGCCTCAATCGGTTAGTTTGTTTGTGCTATTATGTGACTCCAGTGAATCCAAAGTAACCTTTTGAAAACACTAAAGTCACACAATAACCCGTGTTCTGTGAGGTAAAATTACTGATTTGCTTTGAAAACAGCAATATTTGGCTTATATAACAGTTGTTTTCCTATCAGAGGCCGTCTAACATCAAGGTAAAGCAGTCAAAACATTCTAAATATACCATACACTAAAAAATATGTGTATGCCACTATCCACAGCAGTACATTGCTTTGCTTTTGTGCTGGTGCTCCTGCTGCTTCTCAAAACTGAGGGCCTGTCAGCCACCATAAACTGTAGATAATACACTGAGTATCGATAAGTGCCTTATACAACTCTACTTCAAATAATCCAAACTATCAACAAGTCTGCCAATATCTCAGTAAGGATAAAGACAGTGTACAGACCACAGTGTGGGTCTCCTCCATAGCCAGGTGGACATACACAGCGGTATCCCTCTGGACCCTCGGACACACACGTTCCTCCGTTCAGACAGGGCTGAGAGTCACAGGGATCTGCAGTACAGTGGAGAGGGAGAAGATGAAGGGGGCACATACACAAATACATGAAACTGGAGAGACAAAGAACAGTGTCGTTACCTGGACAGATGGTCCGATGGCAGACTGTCTGGTGTCTCCTGTACATCTTGTTGTACCTGCAACACACACACATTTAGACTAACACAACATTCACTTGTTTTGTAACTTAGATAATGAATCAAAAAATGTCTGTTTGTTTGTGTATGGAAGCCCTGAGAGACAAGTGGAAAAAATAATATGATGATCCATTTTAAGTTTGAGATAAATTGTTTTCTCTCCTGTGTTTATGACTTAAGAACAAGTGAAAAGAGGCTTTTGTTAGGGTATTTCTAACTTCACACACAGTACATGTATTATGTTTTAGCAAGTTATGTAAAATTACTGTCATGCAATTCTTTTGGAAAGAAATATATTTTAATTGGTGCAAAAAAAATCATCAAAAGAAAGACAGTAATGTTACATAACAGAAGAAAACATGATGTTTTCAGTCATATTTAGAACATGGGTCAGTGGTACATGTTAGCCTCTTGTGGCCAACATGAGTATTACAACAACAAACACATAAAATTAATGCTGACACCAAAAAAAAATCACTTACCAAAACATGTTTCCACCTGCTTCACAGATTCAATTTTAATGAATTTAGAAAGATTATAATGGCAAACCCAAGTTACTCTTAAGTCATAAACACGGGAGCGAAAACCACTTCAGGTCTTCCATATATAGGATTATTTTGACCAATTTTAAAGTGATGTACAAGCAGCAGTTCTACTTTGTGTTGTACCTTAAGCTTAAACTTAAAAGATGATCAAATGAAAAGTTGTGACGGTTCTGGGGATTGAGAGCTCTACTTGCTTTCAGCCTTTTCACCGTGGTAAAGTTGCAAGGTGCTGTAAAATTAATTATGTCAAAGGCCACTTTAATTTGCCCGGGGAGGGTCTGAAAGAATTACACTTGCTTGTTTTTATTAACAATCCTCATACTGACGCAGCACATTAATGCATGGGAGTTGCCTTGTTAAACCACAGGTTCATTGAGCAACGAAAGATTAAAGTTACATATTTTTCTCCAGCCTGACACCACCCTCCTTCTTTATCATAAACCTGTTTCTGTGGATCTCTCAGTACCTGCCAGACACTGTGATGGGTCCATCATTCCTGAGAAACCAAACCAAACAGAGCCTAACCGAAAACCAAACCAAACCAAAGTTACCAAATATCTGATGCTGATTTACAAGAAATGTTGTATTGTCCAGTTAGAAATGTGAAGTCTGGTTTCAGTGAGGGATGGTGATGGGTTTTCAGAAAGTAATCCTCTTATTAACTTCAAGGTGAGTAAAAATACAACAATATTTGCATCATTCATGCATTCATGTGCACTTGCCTGTAGTATGGACAGAGAGACGTATATGGGGAATACCCCTTGGCGCCTTTCCAACACATGAAATTCCCCTGCAGCTCTTTCACTGTCTCCAGTGTCTTCCTCTCACAGGGAAATGACTCCACCTGACAGCCTGGAGAACAGGACAGGTGGATTTGGTGGACGGAGTTAGAGATAGTAACACAAAAGAAGGAAGGAAAATATATCTGTGGATACAAGCAGGTAATTAGCACGTGTAGCGGTCATCATCTCCTCCAGTGAAAACGTGTCGTTGAGGACTCCCACCTGCGGGTGTGGCGTTGCAGACAGAGAAGGTGCTCAGTGTGGTGTACAGGCCGTTGACAGCGTCGTAGAAATGCTCAGCAAAGAAGACGTGGCTCTCCATCGGCTCGCTGGCCAAAGCGTGTAGCTCCTCCCACCTGGAAAACAAAAAGACTTTTTTAGAGACTGCACTGAAGAAGAAAAAGAAGTAATTTTAAGGGATAGTTCAGATTTCTGAAGTGGGATTATATGAGCCTTTTCAAATGAGGAACTGCCATTATTTAAGCCAAATATCCTTCTCACCAGACACCAGACTCCTTCGGCAAAAACAGTAATTTGTAACACTTTATAGTTTTTTCAGATGCCTGTAGTAACTGTCAGTTAATAGGTAATACAGCCCTTATAAGATGCTCATTAACATTAATACATGTTAAGAAGATATCTAAGGGGAAATGATAGCATAATGAACACATTTAGTATTAGATTAGATAGATATTTATAAGCACTTATAAGAATTTTGCTAAGACTTTATAGACTGCTTAAGAATGTGGATAAAGCCTTATGAGTTTGTAGTTGTTCATAATATATTATGCGTTTATTAAATAATTATTCATTATATCATTATTTGACAGTTAACTATGCATTTTGTGGAAACCAGAAAATGCTTATTAAGGTAAATAAATCCTTCATTTAGCCACAAATTGAATAGTTAACAATTATTAAGTGCATAGTAAAGGATTTACTAATGTTAATAAGCATTAAAGGTTTAATAATTATATCATTGTTAGCTGAGCTCAATAAATGTCTTTATAATGCTATTATAAACAGTTATACGAAACTCATTAGGCTTTTATTTACATTCTTAAGCAGTCTATACTTTTAACAAGTCTCTTATAATGTGTATATTTTGTTATTATTAACAATTATATAGTCTTCTTAACACATATTAATGTTAATAATCATCTATGAGGGCGTTACTATGCATTAAATGATGCTTATTACAGGCACCTTAATATGAAGTGTTATCCACTAATTTTACCACTGCCTTGATCTGAAAGGCAGGCAAGTACCTCAGACGACCTCCCTTCAGAAAATCCAAACTATCCCTTTAATTTATCATTATAGGCAATGATGATAAGTATTTTCCAACCCTCAAACATACCTGGGGTAGCGAAGACCCACGGCAAACAGTACCACGCCTGTCTCTTTGAGCTGCGCAGCCGCCTGCACCGCGTTGCCCTGAGACTTCCCGTCTGATAAGAGGATGGCGATCTGGGCCGCAGTGGAGGAGTTACGGCCGCCTGGGAAACCTTTCCTCAGCACGTACTTTAGAGCCAGGCCTGTCTGGGTGCTGCCTCCCCTGGGGAGTTTTTATTTTATGTTATTGTCAAAACAAAACCGAAACAGAACAATTAAAGAATACGTACCGCAGAAGCCAACAGAGTCAATATTGTGCTGCATGTTACTGCCAAAGAAAACGAAAGATCAGTTTTGCCTGGCTTCCTCTTTAAGTTCTTGGACCAAAAATGCACATGAAATTGTCTGACTGTTGGCTAAGTTTCATCACCTCAGGGCTCAAGAAACCCATTTAGACTCCATTATATTTTTTCAAGAAGACATAAATGTCAGTCAGAGCAGACATACAAAGAAACAAAGTGCCTCATAAGTGTTAGGAGAAAGAACTGCTGAAACAAAATCAATCACATGAAAGTAGTAATGGGTCCCATCATATTATCTTTCCCTTTTTTTTCTACCATGAAAACAATGCTCTGTCTGCTTGGAGCACTGAAACTACAAGACAACAGAGCAAAAACCTCAAAGGCCTTCAGGCATGATTTTCTCTGTCTTAGCTCCCTTTTACAGATTTATATCAATAACTGAACGCATTGGCTTTTTAACATACAGATTTCCTATTTCATGTCGTCTTACACAACTCACACTGTACTCACATTTCAGACACGTAAATACTTGCTTTAAATGCACAATATGCAAATTATGCTGCTTGAGTCTCTCATATCAGAACAATAACAAAAGACGAAGTTTGATGGCGACGTGAAGCAGCGAGATGAAAATCTATTTGACAGAAATCTTATTCATGGATGGGCAATATTTGAGTTTTATTTAAGTTACTTTTAAACGTGTGCCAACTTCATTTCTCACTCTTTGGCGTATGTATCATGATGGATAGCCTCCTGCAGCTGTTGTTAACAGTTTTTATCCCATTTAAAAGTTGTGTCCTCACAGTACTGAGTTTGTGTAACCATCTTTTTCAAAAAGCCTTACTAAATACTAGAAAAAGCAACAGATGGATTCAACCCCTCAACTATAAATCAAATGCAGTTCTTTTTCAGTCTTTGTCAAATTCTCTCTCTTGCACATGTTATTGTGTTTATGTCCTTGTCATGAAAAGAAAATCAATAAAGAGATCTTTCAAAATACATGCATAAACACACATGAATAAACACACACCTGCACCTATAGCATATGGCAACACTTGAAGCTACTAATTTGATTTAAGGATATGTGACAGCTAATAAATTCAAAATATGAGTAGCCATTTCAAACCAGATGGCAAGCCAAAACGTTACTTCCAAACTGTGAACAACACACACACACACACACACACACACACGGCCAAATTACCTTCCTCTCTCAGCTTACACACTTATCCAATATCCAGTGACCACCTGTGGTGAACCCCTCTAATCTGAAATTAATTTGTTTTTCCCTTCAGACAGCATTTGTATTACTCAACCTCCAAATGTGTATCTATGTCTGGGTGTTTTTGCTTTCAAAATAAGTCTAGACCAGATCATTTAACTTGACAAATATATAAAATCTTCTTCAGTTTTATTAAAACGAGTAGGTAATGTATATCAGATGTTTTTTTTTATATTTGTTGACATTTTCTTTACCTTTAAACAACAATCAATAAATCAAATGCTCTGACAAAACAAACACACAAACAAAATCTGGACCAGTAATTAACCCATCCAATCATTTCATTTGGTCTGAATTAAATGACTGGATGGGCAGACTGGTAATAAGTGCCACGCGCTCCAAATCATCATTTGTCATCATTTGTCTGAGGGTGAGATGAGAGAAACGAACCTGTAAGAAACCTTCTTCATGTGCTTCTTCAGCTCTTGTTTGGTGGCGTGTGAGTCCAGGGCAAATTCCAGCCGAGGAGTGGAACCAAACTGAATCAAGCCGACTCGCACCTGGGAAGAGAGCGGAGTTAGACAGATAATGACTGATATGAGAGAAAGAGGGAGGGAGAGACAGAAAAGAGCAGATAGAAAACCAACCTTGTCTGGTCCGATGTCTAGAGCTTGGCTGAGTTTGATGGCGTAGTGTTTGGACCTCTCAAAGCTGCCCTTCCCCACGCTGTAAGAACCATCCATGAGGAAGAGGATATCCATGGCTGCTGAGCACTGCATCACTTCCCATGGAAACACACACACACACAGAGCCTGTTTACACCTGCTATTAGCATGTGTCCTGGATGTTTAATTTCTGTATTTGATGCTTTATGGCTCATTCTATATATTGTTTATTGATGGTGCCAATGCTCTCAATCTCAACACTCAATATAGGCTACTTCTTTGTTGCCCGTGGAGAAAGTCCCCAAACTTCCTTAAAAAATAGCCTAATTTTTTGAGTTGTTCAATTGGGAGAAACTGTGCATGATGGTTTGCATGTAGGGTAGGGAAGTGTGATCCCATCACAAGGTGTAAACAGTGGATATCAAGACGTGTGTAAACTTATTGTCTTCATCGCACTTCTGGCAAAGAGCTTCTGTTCTATTGTTGTATATATGCATTATCAGATTATCCTGGTTAGCGATCAAATGGGCTGTTGCAGATGAAAATAATGCCTTGACATAATAGAGAAAAACAGCTTAACATACCAAAGCTCAATTATCTTTTTTTTCCCAGGAGCACACTCACAAAACCATTACCGAGCAAAAACTCTTTCTCCCGAGCATGTTTGTACTCGCCAGTGACATAAATAATCAGCTGTGTGGCCGTCACGTTAGAATGTGCAGCCGATCATGAAGCGGACCATTAGAGACGGGGAGAGTGTGTCATCTGTCTGTCTGTCTGTCAGTCAGTCTGTCCGCTCATGGGAAAGTCACCTCCAAACACTTTGTTCTGTGACACAGACAACCGGATAGTAAGACCACCCACCACCTCAAGGGATTTACTAGAAAACGTTTGTACTACTCTGTCTACATCAGACGCTGCACGTTCTGTGACTTAAGCCTCACCGACACATTAATCAGCTGTTTGACTCTCAGCTGACTGCTTGCATGCTTACATGCATAACCTGACACTTCTCCCTGTTACACTGCTTGCATGTCATGGCTCCTTCCTTCCTTCTGTGGAGCTCAGATGTTGTAGTTCCCTGCTGAATGTTGCTTCACTTTGGACAGATCTCCATGGACATCTTTTCTGTCATTCTAAGTGACGTTCTCTTCCATGAATTCTGATTAACTGCTATACTCTTTGTTTCAATATGTCTTGTGAAACTCTTTTGGTTTTATTATTTCTCATGAGCATGAGAAAATGTAGTGTATGCATTGGAGTAGGGTGAGAATGAAAATAAGGGCCAAATAGCATCCTGTATTAGTTCAGTAAGGGACAGTGCATTTTATTTTTCAGTACATGAAGATCCTGTTTTATACAGGACAGGTGGCAACTCTGGCTACATAAATGGTAAATAGCTTTATTTAGGTTCACTCACTTTCTCCTGCCGAGTTGATCTTCATGATGTTCTCATGGCTGGTTTGGATCTCCTGCACTGAGGTACCCTGCTGGACTAGGAGAGACAAACAAAGAACGCAGAGGTCAGTCTAATAGACTACACAATGTATGTACACATTATTACACACACACACACACACACACACACACACACACACACACACACACACACACACACACACACTCATGCCAATTTTTTGCACTTCCTTATGTCATGACCAGCTACTTTTATGTTCTTCAAGAAGTAGAGCAGAAGGACTTTAAGTTAAAAGAGAAAAAGAATTTTATACAAATAAAAATCCCGTACATGGCAGATTTATTATTTAATAAAGGACGTATTTTTAAGTAGTCACTTTTCTGTTTTTTTGCATTGCAGACTTTTTGTCGTGGCATTATCGTACCTTGAGTTTTTATTACGTCATTTAGAAACCATCATTAGAGCCTTCAGAATAGTAAAATAAAATAATAAATGGGATTCTGTCACAAAGCCAATACAGTTCACAGGCTTCTACTTGACCCCTTCTGCGAGGGATAATTAAGTATTCAAAGCTAATGTGAGTGGACAAGTGAAGAAAACCATTCTTTCTCTCCATTCATTGTGAGGACGTTGCTTTATTCAGGCACACGTAGGCCTACAGGCCACAGCGGAGAGAGGGAGCGACATGTGATTTCCTGTTTAGAAACCCATGTGAACATGCCTTGTTGTCAATGGTAACCTGACAGATCACAGAAGCATTTGTCCTGCATGGAGACGCAGCGGTTGAGTGATTTTACAAACATTAAACAGATTCCTCTGTCAGAACAGCACAGCCCCTCTCTTCAATTAGAGTACAGGAGAAAATTGTCAGTTTGTTCCTGTCAGCTTCGCTGTAATGCTTCAGACTGTCCGCCTCATGATGATTTAGCGCCTGCTAATTAGCTGAAATAGGTGATAAGTCTTGTGGTGGCTTCTTCACGTGTCAAATGATCCAGACAACAAGGACAGAAAGTCAAGAAAAACACCCATGTGCAAAAATCCAATTAGAAATAAGAGCATGTCTGCATCAGAGAATTTAGTGCCTTTGTCCTCGTCCTCTGCTCATCTCTGTTACTGAGGCACTGCAAACAATTGGGGAGAAAAAAAAGGCAGAGGAGAGTTTTTAAGAGGAAAAATGTCTACAAGTTGGGAAGTTGTGTACAATGGAAATGAAACAGAAAGCAATGATCTGCAAAACCATTTCGGCCTATTCAACTGAATACACTAAAGCTAGTGCAGCCCTAGTTACCATATTCATCCACATGAAAAGATGAGATAAGAAGCCCCAAGAAATCATACAATATGGTGATGTAATTTCTATTAAAAGATATTTTATTTCAGAGAAAATAGAGCCACTGACTTCACATCCCTCCTTAAGTGTCCATAAAGTTTTGACAGCGAGTCTTCTATTATCAATTCACTGGAGGAAAGGAGAAAACTGCATGAGGTCAGGAAACATTAAAGAAAACTACCACCTGCGCCTTTTCACAATCCTGACCCTTTCATCTGCCCCTAATTCCACCCTCAGTCCAGCCCCAAAGTCCTACTGACAGTGAAAGTTTCGGCTTTTGGCAAGCGGCTCTCTGATGGTCAGCGGGGCCCCACCGCTCTGAACAAAAAGTCTGTCTGTTCAGCCAAGTGCCTCGAGCAAAGTGACTGACTTAATGTCTGTGAATGAAAATGTACAAGTCCATGTCTAATTAATCCGACCATGGTCTGGGAGGTATAAAGACTATCCCCTTGAAATCAGAGATTAAAAGTCGTTTCAGCTTCTGTCAATGTGGGAAATTTAATTTGACAGACTGGATTACATGGACATCTCTGGCGAAGCACTGCAACATGTTATCTGTGTTGTCAGCACAGGAGGAAAAGTGGGCGTCCTCACAAGGTGACACAGTCTGGTTTGCTGAAGTTCAAAGTCTTAAAACGGCCACTAATAAATACTTCAGATGGTGCTAAAGCTGTCATTTTTGAAAACAACTCAAAGATTATATTGCCCAACAACTCCTGCCTATCCCCTCGGGCAAATACCGATACTCTCAGGTCCGGCAGAACAACTGACGATAAGCTATAAAGGCGATGCAAAATTTGACTTGCCTGGAAACAGGCAGTATTTTAAGAAATGGGGGCAGGAAATCACTTTGAGGAGAAGATAATGGGAATTCTTCAGAACTGGAGACGTGACAGGTTCAAGCAGTAAAATATCTCATAAAGAATCTCAGGTTGACCAGAGGAGCATCAGTCATCATATATTTTCCTATAAGCAGCACGCAAACTTACATCTCATATCTGCTCATAAATGCCACATACTGAACATAGTCATCCCTGTATTTGTGTTGACATTACACTGACTTTGTTCTGTCTTTCCATAAACATCTATACTCATCAATATACACGTAATTTTAACATTCATCTCAAACACTAACCCTGACACAGCCAAAGGCCACTTTTAGGTGGATTTTGTTTCCTTACAACAGAGTCATGCTAGCTGTTTTCAGTCTTTATGCTAAGCTAAGCTAACTGGCTGCTGGCTGTACAATCATATTTACCACACAGATATGAACGCCATGTCAATCACATGGCTCATGACTGTCCAGTTGCCCAGGCCAAAGCCATGTTGGGCTGGTAAACCTGGCAACTCACTTGCCCATTAGGGAGAGTGGTAAAGGGCGGATTAAAGTACTAAACTATTTATATAATCAGTTCATGGTTCAAGTAATTTTTCAAGCAAAAATTGCAGAAAATGCTGTTTTAAGCTTTGCACACATAGATACACAGAGGAAAAACTGACAATTGTTTTGTTACAAAGAAAAGAATAACTTATTGTGTTACACATGCTGAATTTACAAAAGGGGACAAATAATAAGTCATCAACAGCATTTCACAAAATTTCCCATCAAATGATTTGTAAGTGACCAAACCTTAGTAATGATAAAGGTACATTAAAAACACGACTTAGCTTAAAGCAGTCCCTGACTACCAGAAAGGTACAGAACAGCACTCCTCAACTGAAAGTGAATGCAAAACAGTAATAAAATCAATCCACCGACCTTGAAGAAGCAGCAGCGTTAATAGGAGGGAGGGGTGGATAAGAGGGTGCATGTCGGGACACCTGGAATGATAAACAAAAGACACACACTCAGCAAAAAAAAAAAAGGAATACAACACACCAAAGATTAGAGGAAAGGTGGGAGCGACTGTGTTTGCACCGGTTCCTAACACTATGTGCCCTTAAAGCCTTTTTACTGTCTTTAACAGGTGAAAGCATCCAGTTATTTACAAGAGAAAAGCTGAAATGATAAAGAAGTTGAAATAAATACACAGTATTTTGTGTAGTAGAATTATTTTCCCCCTTGTTTATTATTTTAATCATCTTGTGACCCCTCAAATGAGGAACTCTAACCCCCACGTTTGGAACCACAAGTGTGCTTGATCAAAAAGGATCAAGGATCCAGGACATTTGAAGTAATATTTCTGTTTTTATTTTGCATACTTGTTTTAGCATTATTTTTATTGGAAGAAGTGTTAACTACAGACTTAACTGACAGGTAATGATGGATGATGATGCCACATTTACTTCTAGAAGTAAAGTTGTAACCTGGGTGTACTCTTACCATGTTTTCACAGGTAAGCGTTGGTCAAGATCTTCCAAAGAGAACTCAGTGAAGAGATACTTGATGACTGACAGCTACCATGGAGGAACACCAGGTTGTTAGCGAAAATAAAACTGCACCTTGGCTTGGTTTATTATTCCCGACGGACAAATCAAATTGAGCAGGAAAAAAACATATGTTGTTAGTTCCTTCTCGACCATCTCAGCCCAGCGGTGTGAACCAAAACATGCTTCTCGGTACAAAGGTGTCCACACACAGATGCACATTTCACTGACGTGGCACCAGCATGTGGACCATTCTGTATTTTGTCTGGGTCAGAAAGATAAGCAATATCAAGATCTTCTGTTGATGTGTGTGTGTGTGTGGTCAGGAGGCTTATAAGAAAGCATATTTTTTGAATGTGTCAAACCACTTATATGCAATGAGGGCTGTGAAAGTGTGTCATCTATGTCCACAGAATGATCATCATTATTATTAAAGTCCCACTCCACTCAAAAACATGTTTTTCTTCTCGTTCCTGCAGTTGGATGTTTGAGTCGGATGTTGCTTCACTTTGCAGAGTGATTTATGTGTACAGTTTGACACTAGAAGGATGTTTTCACGTTCATCTGCTGAAAGTGGAACGTTTCTCTGTGCTCATTGAAAATCTGATTTTAAGGGGCGGCCCCACCTGCAGGATTTGTGATATTACACCTAGTTCAGAAGTCAGTTCAGGTCTAATGTGCAACTTATACAATACAAAATGCTGGATAACTGGCTAGCTAATATACATCAGACTTTAGTTAGCTCATTAGTTAGTGTGGATTATTCTGTGGCGAAACCATAGACACATAATATGAAATACACAGGGCACTGCTGCTCAGCCAGGTTTTTCCCAGCAGCAACTCATGTAAAACCTTTGACAGGACACCTCGAACAGCAAACAAGTCGAATTATTACGCTTTCTATGATGAATTTTTGATCCATGGAGGTTTTGTACTTGTAAAACTTAACAATGTGAAGCATATCAGCTGAGCAGTCTTGCAAGCAGGTGCAACACTACTGGGGGAAAAATAACCAGACAGTAAATTTGGAAGCAAGAAAACTTTACTGGCTTTTGCACCAGGTGAGCAACCCTCATTATTAAATTATTCTACAATTATTTTTTCTCTTTCTTTCTTTACTCCTTTATGACACTAAACACTAAACTGAATATCTTTGGGTTGTGGACAAAACAAGACATTTCAAGTCATCATCTTTGGCTTTGGGAAACACTGATTGACTTTTCTTTTTTTTTTTTAACCATTGTCTGACATTATATAGACCAAACTTCTAATTGTAGCCCACTGGATTTCAGTTACGTATAATGACACGTTTCAATATGTGTAGGGCTTCCAAAATGACACTGACAGTGGCAACAAAAACTGTTCAAATTAAAATGTAAGTAAAGCAGTTGTATGTTAAATTAAATTCTATTCAATTGAGCCTGATTAATTGTTAATTCTTATCGAAGTCAACCTCACCTGCCTTATACAGTTCATGCTGGATACACATAAGAAGTTGAGGGGTTGCAGATAAGGTTTGATTAACTCTGGCTGCTGATAAGCTTGGCCATAATATCCTCTGTGTGTGTGTGTGTGTGTGTGTGTGTTGGGGTGGGCTAAAGAGGACGGACGTGCCAGAGAAAGCCTCCCTACAGGTAAAGCTGTGTGTACACCTGAGACAGAGATAGAATTGTGTGCAGGCCTGAGCCTCTGTTTAAGAGGAGTCTGTGCGTCTGCGATACAGATCTGCAGAGCTGACATGCAGCGGCTGTGTGAGAGGCCGCAGGGCTGATAAACATCACCAGGGGCTATTGATGCTCTATTTGTGCACTCGCCGGTACGTTGCGAGGACAAGAGATTTCATTACTGCCAGGGGGGGCACAGCACACACACACACGCTTGTAAGAAAAAGCAGTCATGCATGCCTACATATAAAACACACATGTGCTGCACACACCTGTCTCAAAATTGGCTCCCTCTTCACAAGCATTCTTCTGGCTCCTTCCAGCCCTCATCTTTTGGCTCTCTTCACTTTCTGCCCGTCAGCGAACAACTTACTGCTCTGTCTGGCTGGAAGTTTGGTCAAGGCTACAGAGAACTCACTGAACAAAGTGCTATATGTTCTAGAGCTGCATCAGTTAGTGGATTAATCGATTAGTCTGTCAAAAGAAAAATAGTTGGCAACTATTTTAATAATCAATTAGGAGCATCAGTCGGTCAGTTTTCAAGCAAAATGTCAAACAGTTGCTGGTTGCAGCTGCTTAAATGTGAGGATTTGCTGCTTTTCTTCATCATGTATGTATGACGGTAAATGAAAAGCCTTTGGGTTTTGGACTGTTCATTGGACAAAAGACGACGTCGCTTTAGGCTCTGAAAAATTCTGATGAGCGTTCTTCTCACCTTGAGATTTTATATACTAAAAAAATTATAACACTAAAAATAAAACTGCAAACTGAAAATGTAACCACCTTCTAAAAAAAGCATAACCTAAGCTGTGAACATGCTGTCTGTTTTGAATTGGTTGGCAGGCTGGAAAAGTGCCTACACTCTGTAATCTATAATTACAAAGGAGTGCAACTTTTTGGACCTGCTTCATACAAAATCCCCAGCTCTCCTAACCTGTACTTGGAGGTGTGTCACTTTGAGAAACATTCAAAACAGTTTAAAATATTATTTCAGGGTGAGTCAACTGAAACAGCTGCATTTAAAACAGCTGTAGAACAAATGTGGAAACTTTTTTTTTTTCCACAATGGGACGACTGTCTCATTAAAAGCCACGACTAACTATAAGTCAAAATGCCTTGGTATGCAATAAAGCATGGGAGTGTGTTGCACGAGCAAGCTGACAACCACACACAGAGGACGTAAAGCCCCAGCCAACATTAATTACATTCCTCAGATGACTAAGAAACTGAGTTAAAAACTAATCTAACCAAAAGTGTCTACTGGTGCACGGTTTCACACCTGACTACTGTATTTTACGTATAAAGAAATCATGGTTTGTCTCTGCCATGTGGGTGTAAATAACCACATTAGCTATTTACATACACCTGAGTGCAAATAGCATCTGCCTATGCAGAATAGGAATGTTAATAATTAAGAATTTAACTGACCTATGTATTAATCAAAAGTTGACAGTCATTTTTAACTATGGATCATGGAAATTGGACAAAATTTGCAATGTTGGCAGATATTGAAGATGCTCTTACAAAAGGTAAACTTGAACCATTTAAAGTTGAAAACGCCCAGAAATCAATTGAATTTTAGCCAATTTTTTTTCCTTGTGGCAAAACTTCCAGCCTGTTATCTTCCAACATCTGGTCACTCCTAAATGTGCCAAGGGTCACGGCAGCTTTAAGATGGGGCCAGAGGTTATGACCCTGACATGCAACAGTAGACGAGGTTTACTCAAGAAGCCGAACAAATGGATGCGTCTCAGCCTCCTTAAGTACTAAGTAGGTAGATGGATTTGAACAAATTCTTTTAGACCTGCTGGTGTTCGTCCACTTACCTGAAGTTTTCCCAGAGTTGTGATTTAGATAAGATCACACAAATTTACAAAACTGTACTGTATGTTTTCGGTTTTAATCCGATTTTAACACACATCATGGAAGATCATAAGTAGATAACTAAAGAAAAATAGAGCCAGTCCATTCAAAGCTAAATGACATGTTCCGCCTTGCAGTAAAACACACATTGCAGCGTTTCCTCTATGACAGACTTTGTACTTACCATGCGCTGTTCAGTTTTCCCAATCCTTGACTTTATTCTTCCAGAAAGCGCTCCTCTCCTCTCCTCTCCGGATCCAAACACCTCGTTGTTTCCGCACTGGAGCTGATCTGCGGCAGCTTTCCGCTCCGGACAGGAGGAGAGCAGCGACCCCACCTACTCGCCATGCCCACCTCTGATGTACCTGCGCCGGCAGGGTCTAATTTGTCCTCGTCTCATCCCGCGCAGGGCGAGCGTGGAGACGGGGAGTGACTCAGACGCACTGTAGGTGGTTCCTGCTGGTCTAAATGTTATTTTCATTACGTCAGAAGGAAATATATTCACTCTGTATAAAGTGCATCATCTTATTGTAAAAATACAGACACAGAGGTTCCTTTCTGCACTTTGTCTGTTGCCTGTAGCCTCATTGAACACGTTGGACCATTCAGGTCCACCGAAATAGCTTTAAGCACACAAGTTTATCTAATACACAACTCATGATTTAATGCATGAATAATGTGTATGTAGACATCACAAATTCTTGTTAAACGCATTAACAAATGATCAAGTGATTAACTTTGCAATTAATTCACACTAATAATCGAGTAAGAATGTGAATTCAGGTACTAATCACATTAACTGATATGGGATGAAGTTGGATTTCAGTTAGATAAATGTTTATTTATGTAGCTAAGTTAATTATCAGTATGTAAATGTTTCTGACGACCAGTTTGATTTCTGACGTCAAATTTCTATGAGAACAGAGCAAATACATGTGTCTGAAATAACATTTAGCACAGCATTGCTATAATCAGATTATATCTGGCGTTAATGTCAATCAACACTCATAAACTGATGATCTATCTTTGAATAAAGAACAAGTGTTAAGTCAACACATCAGGTTATAGAAACAGGAACATATTTTTTGGTTTGCTCAAGTCTTAATGAATAATCAAACAAGGATCACTTTAAATTACAGACCACCAACCCCATCTCTTCTCCTGTTGTTTCTTCCAAGTTTTTATGTTTTTATTTTAATATTTTAACTTCCAAGTTAAAATATTCTACATCTTTTTCTGCTGGGGACCCCCTACAGCCCACTCAAAGGTCCCTGTTGGTCCCCAAACTCAGTTTGAATACCACTGCCTTGAATCATCATGGGTCATGTGTTAAAGTATATCTTAGGTATATAAGATTTGTATCCTTCTTAAGTGTTACCTGACAATAACAGTCAAAAGTTTGGACCCACTTCTCATTCACTTCATTATTGTTTATAAGAAGTGGTTCAGATTAAGCAAAGCTGTCATCAAAACAAAAGATGGCTACTCTGAAGAATGTAAAATTTCAAAGACTAAAACTTTTTCACTTGTAGGTCAACAGGTGCACAGAAGACCATGGTTAGACAATACAAAACAAAAAGAATTTTGCAGTCTTCTGCACTTGTAATCGAAGATTAAATAACCATTGTTCTTAAATCTCTGATTACAAGGGCAGAAGGCAGTTTTCAAAAGTCGGATGTCTCAGTATTAATGTACAATGTTTAAAAATAATGGAAAAACAAACATTGAATGAGAAGATGCATCCAAACTTTTGACTGGTACTGTATATTTCCTATTATTTAAATTTACTATAGTATTTCTATTGTAGATGTTTTTATTTAGTAAGAATATTCAGCATTCAAGTGTCCCTCAGTGTTAAAGGTCCATCTGAACTGGAGTAATGTCTCATGAAGTAATAAAACTATTTTTGCACAAAGCAAAAGTGCCTAAATTTAGGGCTTCAAAACACCAGTTTAAAAAATCACTTCACTGCAGTCATTTTATATTTTTTTTGTGACAGAACATTCATGAAAAAAATGAAACATGTCAAACACAAATCAATCAGGCTGGACATCCAACCTTAACATCTTATGAGGACTGAACAAAAGAACAGATGGTAGCACAGCGGGCGTTACTGCACACTTACAGGAAATAAACACACTTGGATAATTGAGGCTGAACATCTTGTGTTGCTGATTTTTCTGCCAGCTTTTAACAAATCTATTAAGTGCTTAATGCATTTTTTGAAAACATACAGAAATATAAAAAGTGTGTGGAATTTAGCAACAAGTTAAAAAACATAAAAGCCCTAAACAGAAGGGATGAAATTAAAACAATAACAAGCTGGGTGGCTAATTCTGGAGGCCACATTAACAGCTAACTTGTTTTAAACAAAGATGGTCCGGAGAAAACACAACATCCTGAACTTCAACAAGTTGGCAAACAAGACTAACAAGGTATGTACTTGCTAAATCTTATTTCATCTGTCCCATTAACTTCTCCATGATAGAAAGCTGCAGCTTCATCAATTGTTCCAGGTGGTCAATCTGTGAAAGTTAACAAAAACAAAACATGTTATGAATTTGCACATTTTTGCCAAGTGCTGTTAACATCGTAAAACAAACAAAAATTCACAAAGGCCAAAATCGCCTCTCAAGAGTGTCAAAACTCTTCCAATGTGATCTTCTAATGTGATATCTCAAAATTACCATAAAAATATCCTGAGGGAAACAACAATAATGTATGCACAAGATGGCCTTTACATCCTGACAATACAAACTTAAAAATGTTCTATCAAAAAAGTAACACTGGTTCAAAAGATGCTTTCCAAAGACAAGTGAAACAGCTCTGACCTTAGTCTTCAGGCTCAGACAACAGCAGTCAGAGGTCTGAGAATCTGGGATTTAAATAGAAAGTGAAGAGAACAGTCACAAATTAATTGTAGCAGCAGAGGACTGAAGTGTGCTAAAGTTAAAATATTACATTAGGCTGTCACAGATCATGTTCTTGTTTAAAAGCATACATACCATGAGGTTTTGTCTCAATTTCACATGGAGGCTCCATGTGCTCAACTGTCGTCTGAACTAGATCTTCTGAAAAACAAAATATCATTACAGTTGCTGCTTTATTTCCGCATTTACTGTACTTCACATAGGCCATCTGGGTAATTTATTTATTTTAGATTAACCGATTAATCAGTAAAAAAATGAATAAAATATATCAGTTATATTAATTATCAGTACAGTAAGTTGAATCTTATTAAGCACTTAAACAAAATAGAGTGATGTGCACCATATAGTATGACAGTATCAAAAAAAGTCTGGGTGTTCTAGGATATTTAGTTGAATGAATGATGTAATAGTAAAGAAGAGCAACTGAATTCAGAAATCACACTGAAACTGCGATCTGACCAACCATTGACAAAAGTGGTTTTCTTCAGGTGCAGGGTCCAGTGAGCCAGCTCTGGGGTCATGGTTTGGTCACTGGTAGCTGGTGTATTTTGCAGCCTCATCTGGGTTTCAGGTACCAGCTTGGGCTGGGGGCAGTCAGGTACAGTTGCAGTGCTGGTAGTACATGTGTTGCTGTTAGTTTGCTCAGACCCCTGGATGCAGAATGGGTGAGGACTGCTCTTGGCCAGGGCGTGCAGTGTATCCAAGATCATAGTGGAGATGTGCCCCCCGCCGCTCTCGGTGGGCAGAGTGAGAGAGAGGACATTAGCAAAGCCATCGAAAGACTGGACTGTGGCAAGGACGCCATTTAACAGCAGGCTTTGAAACATCTGCTCTATGTCCCCTGGCAATTCTGCAGGGAAATGTTCCTCCCCTAGAAACAGAGGAGAGGGGGCACAGGGGTGTATGAAGCAAGGAGATTACAGCCAACTATAACTAAACTTAAACTAGGTGTAAAAAAAAATCTTAGGTAACAAAAATTAAACCAAGACTTTAGAAGAAAAACAAAAGCGATATTGTGAACTTAAAAAACTAAATTAAAACTATAAAGTTGTCATTTTGGTCAAATTGATCAAGACAAGCATGAGGAGGTATTGGTTTATGGCATATGTTTATCAAAACTGGGATGTCTACATGACTGAGAGTCAATCACCATCACAAAATGTTTGCACTGTAATACCTTTTCTGAACTTCTTATATTGCGCCCCTGATAAATACCCCCCATATTATAAATACAGTAACTACTACTAACTGAAACCAATAAAAACTAAATTTTTTAAACAAAAATGAACACAAAACAAGGAATTTCACTCTGTGAACTAAAACTAAACTGAAATAAAAACTCAACCTTATAAAAAATACAACACAATAAGTATAATTTCAGAGAAAAAGAACGACGGCCCTTTGAACTTACCAGTGAGGGTGCAGCGAATGATCCGAAAGGGAAGCTGCAGCAGGTGGGCTGGGATGGGCAAGATGCGGGAGAGTGGCACCTTCTCAGTGTTACCAAAATCTGCATAGATGACACTAATCTCATTCTCACCGCTGTCCAGGACCACCGCACGGTACCAGTTTTTGTCAGCTGAAAACAAAAACTTAGGTTGTTTAATTCCATGTAAAAGTAGTGATGAGGGTGCTTTCTGTTTTTAAGCCCCTAAACTGTGAGACACACTGCATCTACATATTAGGATGGCAAGCTCTCCTGGTATGTTAATTCTATTGTATTCCACTGACTTATGTTTATTGATTTTTAATACTTAATTGTTGTAACTGTTTGTCTTGCAAAATTGTATTTACATTATTTCTTTTACTTATTTTCCCTTTTACTTGTAGCGGTATTTATTATTATATATCATTATAAATTTAGATTGTTTTGGTTGAGTTTTGCAAATATTGGCTGTAGAGATGTCGAAACTGAACAGCAATGTCTCTTTCCAGAAATCATGACCCAGTTACTCAAGATAATCCAGACTTTGATGTAAGCAGTTGCATGTTGGAACTTTCTTTCTAGTAGAATCAACTGGAACAATTTTCTACAAGAAAGAAAGTAGTTCCTACATAAATCTGCTCACATCAGGGATCTGTGGATTATCTTGAGTAAATGGGTCATAATTTCTAGCTGATATCTCCAATCATACAAAAACAATCAAGATGCATAATTTGGCCAGAGGAAAAATGTGTATTTTTGATTTTGGGGGGAACTTTCCCATTTAAGGCTCCCAAAAAAAGCCTTGAATCCAGCCTTCAAGAGATGGCAAAGGCTACTCTACCTATGCAGCTGCTCTTTAAAATTGATGAGTCTTTACCAGCTAAGAACATACAGACAGCACTGAAAGATCCATTAAAACAGACCCTGTTGTTAAGCTGCGGAATGTATGCCAGGCTATAGTCTCCTACTTGCATACTGTGTTTAAAGAAGAGCCGCTCCTGCGCTCGGCTGCACACATGCTGTGTAATTATATCTACTAGCAGACACCAAATTACCAGCTTAGGTCTGCAGGGGCAACAACTGCAGGTGGGGTCTCGAGCATAGTCAGCGAGCAAACATGAAGTGGAGTGGAGAATGAAAGAAGGGAATTCATAGCAACAGATTGTGTGTGTGTGTGTGTGTGTGTGTGTGTGTGTGTGTGTGTGTGTGTGTGTGTGTGTGTGTGTGTGTGTGTGTGTGTGTGTGTAATAGCTCAGTGATGGATCAGCTGGTCTGTCCTCACAGGGTCTCTTGCCTGTAATCATTAAACAATGAGAAGGAATGATACTGCTTGTGTAATGGGGTTTTCCCCTGCTGCCAGTATCTATTAAACTCTCAAGATTACATTGTTTTAGCATAAAACAGAGACCAATGTTTACAATGGTCTGGATATATCCATAAAATGTGTCAGAAGTAATATTGTCAGCTATAATGTATGGTGCTCACAGTCATTTGCTTATAATTTACCTGTCTGACACCTAGTGGCTTTTTGAGGTCATGGCAATGCTTAGAAATACATTGAACTTGGCTCACTCATTCACTCAGTTCATGCCAACAGTCGTGTAGAGAGCTTTTCATCTACTGTCACTGTATCCTTGTCACTGGCTGTGTTCACTACGTACTTCTTCCAGCAGCTGAAGAGGCAGGTAGTGGCAGTGATGGTTTGACAGTTGCCAGTTACTTTCTAGATATGGCAGACAACAAGGTGTTTGCAGGTTTCAACAAATTAAGCTCTTATTAATTGATCCCTTAATGAAATATGCCAATTCAAATTGTGTAAAACATCTTGTCCTTTTCACACTGTCCTGTTAGGCCACAACTAGCATTTTTCTTTTTCGAGATGAGCTGCAAATTATAACAGCATGCGTTACAGTTCAGGTCAGTACAGGCCAGTGTTCCCAACCCTGGTCCTCAGGGACCCCTGTCCTGCATGTTTTAGATGTTTCCCTGCTCCAACACACCTGATTCAAATGATCAGCTCATCATCAAGCCTCTGCAGAAGCCTGACAACAACCTGGGCCCCGTTTCCCAGAGCCTTCGTAGCGCTACATGCATCGTAAGTTGTATTTTAAGGTCTCCCTTAACGTTGTCCCAATTCTGGGACACATCCCGTAACCTTAAGGGAGACCTTAAAATACAACTTACGACGCACGTAGCGCTACGAAGGCTCTGGGAAACGGGGCCCTGATCATTTGAATCAGGTGTGTTGGACCACAGATTCAAGAACTTACCCTTTTATGATATACATCAGGCCTATTCAATTGTCAGCCTGTGCACTGAATCTGGCCTTTAAATGACCTCAGTCTGGCCGTTGTATTTACTAGATTTATTAGAAATTCATCATTTTATTAGTAGGCTAATGACCCCATCAACTTAATATGTCTGTTGTTCAGCACATAGACATTTTTAACTCTTTAAGCAGACAATTTAGGAAAGCCAAACTGAATTTAAAAAGTTGAATACAAAATGGTGTGTATTAAAACAAGTTACCTCTACTATAGGATTGCAAAGGTGCTTTATTTTTTCCTGAAATTTTGAACGTTTTTCCCAACTGTGAAAACTAATAAAATGTAGAAAAAAAAATGTATTTATGGAAATAAAAAACAGTTCCTCACCGGAGAACTGGACACTGCAGGCAGCCCCAGGAGCTGGTCTGCTCAGGATGGTGGAGGATAAAGACGCCTGGATGTTGCTGCAGTAGGTAGCCAGCTCCGTCATCACACCCTGAAGCTTCTGCTGGTCCACTGCAAAACAACAACACAGCAATTACAACAGGACAAAGAGTAAGATTTTCACCATTTGTACATCTTGTCATAGCAGATGGGGTGCAAAAATGAGAGGTCTGACCCTGGCTGGGACAGAGCACGTAGAAGAGGGAAGGACTGATGACAGCTGCGATGTACGGCTGAAAGGTCTCATTGAGAGGCAGCTCCAACGTCTTCCAGTCCCCTGGGAAAAATGGGGCTGAAACAAGATTACACACAATATCAAATCAAGCTTCTGAAATCATCAAACCCTTGCATTTCATCTTCAGAACAGCTCTGCTCCAGCTGACCTTCTGATAGAATTGAGGTCCCTTCTGTTGGTTTCTTTTTGGGACTGACTCCAGTCTGGTTGGAGGCCTGTGCATGTACTTGGCTCTGTTCGCTGTCCTTTATTTTCTCTTGGTGTTTGGCTTCAGAGCCTGTGGTTGCATGTGTCTCTTTGGGAATCGCTCCAGGAGCTTTGGCGAGTTGCTCGGAAATTAGAGCAGCTGCCACATCCTGCCCTCTGCTCTCCAGCTTCACATCGAAGCCTTGTTCAGAGACTGAGAGGACATGTGCAGAGAGCTCCTCGCCATCCACCAGACCCTGGAACCACAGCAGTGCTTCACTGCTCCACTCTGATCCCAGGGGCTCCACACCTGAATCCAAAAACACACACACAAACAAACATAATAATTTTGAGAACATTTCAAATAACAAATCTGATTCAAATTTCTAGAAAATTTCAGTTATGCTTTCAAGAGTGACAACAATAATCACTTGGCTGAATATGCCTTAATCACATGTAGCCTTCAAAGCTATAATATGTAACATTTCTGCATTAAAATGTCTAAAAACACTGGGCATATGTTCAGTGTTTTGTTGAACTGTGTCCTAATGTGACCCAACACAGAGAAATCCATAATTTACTCAAGGTAATGGTGTGTTTCCTGCTAGCCATTGCAAGTAACTAGTTGATATAACTTCCAGGAAAACTTTAAAACATGGGATCCATTGAATAAAGTGGTGAAAATACAGTGTATGCTTCAACTGCTATTGATTTTTTTTAGGTGGCTAAAATACATTTGGCTGCTGAACCTGTCCACAGCAGTACATTGCTTACTTTCCCACACCGGTGCTCCAAAATGGGGGTGTACTGACTGTACTGTAAGTAATACAATGACTATTGTAAATACTTCATACAACCAACTTCAAAAAATCCAGACTACTCCTTTAATAGAGAGCCATATTTGGAGATGATGGCAAAATTCCCAATAAAGTAACAGAATTCTGACACTCCCTTGACTGCATTTAATTTGCAACATACTTAAATGTAATATTTACTTGAGGAAAAAGGTGTTCACTCAACACAGTTTCTTATTTATATTAACAATTTTTCCCACAAGCTCTCTGTCATGCACACACACTACCTGCAAGCCTGCAGCGAACTGCCTGGAAGGGCAGAGTCAGGAGTCTGGGTGTAATGGATCGAAGGTGCTTCTTTTCCACTTTCATGCTATAACCATAGTCCACAAATTGTACAGACACTTCATCTTCAGACAGGCTGTTTACCATAGCTCGATACCACACTCCATCATCTGGGGAGCAAAAGACACGTTATGTACAACCAAATACCCCCAAACAAAGAAAAAAATAAGAGATCATTTTGAATGTCAATATCTGAGATGAGTGTGTATCACAACTGGTGGTGCAGTAGATAGTCTCACCAGTAAACATCACACAACAAGGTTCTCCCACTTTGGGTGCAAAAGGTGAGGTCTGCTCCTTTGCCTCACAGTGTTGTTTCAGCTCAGTCCCCAGCTCTATCAGCCGCTGATGTTCTAACAGCCACACACAATACATGAAATAAACTGTTAAAGTGGCATGAAAAAATGTCACATCATAGAATCGCAATATAAAAATCATGAAGTCTTATGTGGTCATCTGAAATTGTTATAGTCTTGGAATAATCTCAAACACACTGCAGTGTTTCCCATAGCTTTTCAAGTTACTTGCATCATTCTCAGAGATTAGAGAAGAATTACATTCTGGAAATATTTTACAGCAACAGTAAAGACCACAAAACTGTGAACATAAAAAAAAGACAAAGTGAACCACACTGATAATGAGCTATAATGTATAGATGATTAGCTCCTCTAAAATCTAAAGGTACAATATAAAAGAGGACGGCACCGTTTTCAGACAAGTTCTCGTAATGGCACTCCGTACCAGCCAATACTGAGCTTAATTTGCTCTCAAAAGACAATTATTGTGGCTGGAGGCTGAAGACATGACAATACCTGTAGGATTGTTTATGCGGCAGTAAAACTCTTGAGGGTTCACCACGACGCTGGCCAGCAGTGCCACTGCCTGGCCATCACAGGGAAGCTCAGTACAAGTCCAAACAAGAGGTTCAGAGGATGGGGTAGGCACTGAAAAGCACATTTCAATACAAAACAAATTACATAAAATATTGTCAAAATGATAAAGTTAATCATAAAATTCTCAGTTGAAAGCCCTGGCTCAAACAGCTGCATGAATATGCTTAAGTCAATGAATGACAGATACTGCATTTGTGACTACAGTATGTACATTTGATTGACATTCATGACATTTCAGTTTAATGTTCCTCTAATATTCAATATCCTGTATTCTATTTGATGATTATTTCTATGTTTTAGACAGAATTTGATATAATTTTCATATGTAAGTAATTGAGCTTTTCATTTCCCACCCTGTGGTTCCACAGTAGCAGTCTTTGCTGTCTGGTCTGCCTGCTGGTCACTACTGGCGGTAACAAGGGCAGGTGCAGCAAAACGAGCAGAGGTCAGCAGTTCAGCTATGTTGTCCTGAGGATCACTGGCCTTATCAATCATAGCCACCAAGGCTTTGCCCTCTTGCGCTCCCAGGATCTTAACGCACAGTATTCTGTTTGATGTCCTTTGCCGCAGGGACAGCAGACAGTCCTCTGACCACTTCTCACCAACAGGCTGCAACCCTGGAAACGAGCCCAAAGACAGATGTTTGAGAGGGTGTGAGAGAATTTGTGAATGCATATTTTCAATTTTCAGTAAATTTACCAAATTTACCAACAGATACAACACCTGCTAGAACACAAGGAATACTCTGCATGGGCAGGCTCAGTAGTGAGGTGGTGATAGGCCGCAGGTGGCCTAAATCCACCTCTTCAGAGTTGCCAAAATCAACGTAGCTAACACAGACGCGTTTCTCTGATGAATAAGCCAGAACTTTAGCCCTGTACCACTGCTTGTCCTCTGGAAGAAAAACAATGACCTTGGATTTTAGATTCACAATTCAGGTCAACCAAAGAAAAACACTAATTTGATATTAGTGCATGAAACTATGTTTTAGAAATGTTTTATAAGAACTCATGTTTCATCTGTGAAAGGTCGGTTTGAGCACCTTTCAGGCCCGAAACAGTTCATAAAAACAAATCTATAAAATGCAAACATAAATTGTGGTTTCACTGAAACTTGGCTGAAATGTCATTAATTTTGAATTTTGTGTTTCATGTATCAACTTGTTAGATACAATACTAACTTTTCTGCTGATTTAGTAGATTAAATAATCAATCTAGCATTCACACTAATCAAACTGTCTCATTTTACGGGTCATCTTTTATTTTAAGGGTCATATATTGTCAATATATACATATATGTGTATTGTACCTGAGAACTGGGCACAGCAGACCGTGCCAGGGGCTGGTCTGAAGTTCTGGGCAGCTGGAACTTGAGAGCAGTGTTCTCTCAGCTGCAACTGCAACTCCCGAATCACTCCTGTAAACCAAAAGCCCTCATGTTATGATAAGAATTCATATTGATATTATTTTGACAGCGGTTTTGAGATTGTGGTATGATTCAGCATTAGTGGGAATGATGATCAAAAATGTAATTCTCACTTTAAAAAAAAAAATGTTTTCTAACATCTGGAGAACAAAATGTGTGGGCCAGGGCATCTCTGCAAAGCACTACATTACTTCATTATAATGCTGTTTTGTCACACATTTTTCCTTTATCAAAAATATTACAGCTTCTGCAATTTGGACACTACACTGGCTACACTGCAATTTTAATAATATTTTGATTCATTGTGTTGCCCTAATCCATTTGCAGGGTGTTACGTTCTATGTTCCAGACCCAATGCTACTTACCAGTGTTCTCTAACTTCTGTACGATAATTTCACTTGGTGACTGCAGGTGGGTGACCACAACAAGGAAGGAGTCACCCACAGCTTGTGTCAGTGGCTCAGGTGGCTGAGTCGAGCTGTTGCCATCCTTCCCATCAGATTGAGACCTGAAATTGTCCGAAGATGCACTCACCATGGTGTCTGAGGAAAATCAAGATTTTCATTACATTTACAACTAAACTTTTTTCACAGGAGCCGCTTTGACATGATACAGTAGGGTAAACAGTCAGGGTGCAACTAAAACATGGAGCACTAACTTAAAGTACAAATTCAAAACAGAGATAAGTTGCATTGCTTGAAATATTCTAAAGTGATAAAAATTCATAACAAATTCAGATGCTTAACATCACATTACGTGTTGTCAGCTAATTCTAGTAAGGTCAACCTGTATTTTTTTTAATTTACATATATGACCTTCATGACTTTTAATACTTAAGCAAAACTTGAGAACACTGTGTGGTGAGACATGGATTTCTAGTGATTCTTTCCAGTTTTGCCTCATATGTCACAAATCCATATGCCGATTTGAGATGGGATGGTTACAGCTACTATTTTAGAGGCCCCTTCTGTGAAAAGTTCTTGCTTTTCAACTGCCATAATCACAAAATGTGACATCAGAAATAATTACTAATAATTGATAATAATAATTATTATTATTGAAATAAAACTCTCCTCCAGCTTTTTTAACTGGCTAACATACTACTCACTGTAACTTTGTCTAGAAAAACAGAATGCAGGCTTGTCTCATCTAATTTCAAGGAGAATCCGACCCAGTGGCAGGCATTAAGAATAACTATATAAAAATAGCTAAATTGAAACCATTTCATGACGGGTTAAAACTCCTTGTATTTGCTTTATGTACATATGAAGTTGACTTACTTATCTCTTGTTCAGTTGGTGTTACATTAATGTTTTCCTCTTCTGCATAGCCATGCTCAATGAGGAATGTGCTCAGCTGTTTTCCTTAAAGAAATACACAGGGGAGAGTTTTCTTAATCAGTTTAACTTTTACAAATCCTTTTTCCTGTGTATCCCTTTCACAAGTTCAACTTCACCCATCATCTCTCTTTTCAGCCTTCTCAACTCCATTTAACCTACCGGTGGAAAGCCGGATATCCACAGCATGGACGCGACCATGCTCTTGTGTTTCCACCATCTTCACAGTCACAGCCTGGCGACCCAATATCTGTGTCACTGCAATACAACACTCGCCTGACCATTTTCCAAACACTGGCACCACCCTGGCAATACGGCACTCCATTGCCTGGAAGTAAAAGAGGTAAATGTTTGTGTCATCACACCAACTGTGAGGCATTACAAGCTGTCAGGGTGATTGTTATGTAGTGGGTGTCTCTGAGTTATGCAAAGTTATCTTGGACAGTTATCTGTGCATTATTGATACTCATGTAGCAAACATTTTGACACTCATCATTGGCACATAATAATAATACAGTTTATTTGAGTGGTGTGCATATGCACTTACACATGGACAAAATGGAGGGATATTAGCAGCCAGGGGCTTGATCCTCTCCACAGGAACAACCTCTTCATTGCCAAAGTCAATGTAAAGGACATTAACTGACTTCTGGTCAGCAGCCATTTTCTGGATCAGGCCTCGGTACCAGTTCTAGACAGAATATTAGTATAAAAACAACACTTTCAATATCACTGCAAAAGGAGGAAAAAGTCACACACTAAATAGGATTATTTATTTTCTTGTCATCTGAATTTAACTGAGGTCTTGAATGAGCACTTCGATTTTTTCTTAAGCTTTTGTACTTTCAATACTATATTTGACTAATATTCAGGCCCAAATCTGCAGATTTTTTTTTTTTTTTTTACTGTTTTCAGAAGTGGTCAAGAATGAAAATGTTTTTAGCTTACATTATGAAAGACAATCTTCATTCAACAAAGATTGTTTTTGAGCAAAAATAAGCACACAATACATTAAAGCAAACCAAAATTATCTCAAGCAGGACTGAAAGAAATATTTTGTGGAATTTAGTAGAGCCTTTCAATTTGAGATTTCATTTTTCCATCATCAACAGGAAGTGTGAACATTTGTTGGAAACTAGCAGAAATGTAAGACATGTGACTACTAAAATGCACGGTTTAACGTGAAGAACGTAAAAATTAATTAATTCATCTCCAACTATTACCACTTCAACACATGAGCACATACATTAATGAATATAATGTGCTTGATATCATTCAGTTTTACAAGCAGCATCTCCATTCATTTAAAATATACGGAAATGTTGTCCATGGAAATAATTGTGGCACACATCTCAAGTGGGGCTGCAGATATTGTATTGTTTGAACACACCACATTGAAAAAAAAAAAAATACTTTTGGCAACCTTAGTGCACACAAAGACATGCATCTCTTGTCAAATTGCTTGAGAAGACCTCTGGCTCACCATGTCACGGGAGAACTGAACTGCGCAAACCTCTCCAACACAGGGTACATGTGTCGTCGCTGGGGGATGGATGTATGTTTTCAGAAGCTCTGTACTGATGTTTTGCAGAGCACCCAGCACCTCTGGGCTTTGGGCAAGAAGGAAAAACCTGCTAGGGCTGTAGAACTCCACAACAGATGCCTAAAACCACACACAATAAAACACAGAGACATGCATGTATTTTGACATTTAATAACATGCTGGCTAGATCAGTCATTACAATTGAGGCAAACCAGATATATTGTACCTGGATGTCTGCTCCCTTAACAACTTTAGTCATGGGCAAGTTGTGCAAATAGACTCTCTGGAGGCTGGATGCATCACCAGTCTTCAATACATATAGATAACAAAACATAGTTCACAAACCCATTACATAGTTTTATTTCAAATCACGAAAAATGTAAAGATCTCACGTAGAAGTTTGCAAAATCATTGCAATTACCTCAAGCAGGCCAGCTCTGTCCCCCATCACTGGCGAAGCTGTGATTTCCTTTGGTTTCTGTCTTTTGGTTAAGAGAAACAAGAGAATTTACATTATTTATTGGACATTATATCATGTTTTCAACCCATTGCTCCTGAATCACAAACTGTGTGGCTTTTGTTAGCATTAAAAAATCATCACAGCATACAGTAAGTGGTACTCAGGGTTGACCCAGCTTACTTTGCAGGTTCTGGATCGATGGAATTGCACATGTGTCTGTGTGCCTTCCAGTCTTCTGTCTGACACTCCACTGAGCAGTAAGGTGTCTTCTTGCAGCGCTTGCATCGAAAATTTCCTAACAAGTGAATACTAGTCAATCAGAAACACGTAACTACACTGAATTTAAATACAAAGCAACAAGAGGCACCTGAGCTTTGCCAGACAATCACATGATAACCAGGAGAAAATGTGTCGCATAGCATGCACTGCTGTGTCAGGATATACTTAAAATCATAAAGGCATGTCACACTACAGCACTTCTTACTTTATACACTCACTTTTCTAAATGCTGGGAAGAAAGGATGTTTAAGAGACATCAATATTCTAATAATTTGCCTCTAGCTACATCTTGTCAATGCTGAGATGAGAAAACATGGCTTGAAGAAAATCCTCACATGTATAACCAAATTTCAATAGCCACCCAGTGATATATTACCTTGTTGACCACAGTAGTTGCAGATGTGTAGTGTCAGTGCTGGTTGCACAGATCCCAACCCCTATGGAGGCAGAAATAAAAAAAAAACTTAAAATGGCACCTAGTTATGACTTTTGTTTCAACGGAACACATTGAGTTTGTTACATACTGCATGTGTATCCTTGCTGAGTGGTGTAATCATAGGACCTGCAAAAAAAAGAAAAGAGGAATGAACCTGGTGTGGTCTGAGCTTAGGTCATACAACACTAATGGCAAATAATATCTCCATGTTTACGGTTTAACATTGTGTTGGGTACAACAGACAGGCGTGGCAGATATTTAGTGCCTGTCCAGATAACTTATCTGGTGATGATGATAATAATGGCGTTGATTTACCATCTCCGGTGCCGCCTGAGGCCATGCGCACAGGTGTAACAGCGGGCGTGGTGAGTGATGGAGGCCTTGCACAAAGAGCCACGGGGCTCGAAGATGGCTTCCGCAACGGCAGGTTAGGGCGAACCAGGTTTGGAGGAAATGACTGATACATGGCGGCAGCTGTCAACGTAATTTTTTTTTATTATTTTAAATCAAGTAGTTTATTAAAATATGACGTGAGCAAGACGAGGGCACAAAGCACGGTATTCTTGTCTAGTTAGCTAACCACCAATCAACGGACCAACAGAGGTAGCTAATTGTCACGGTGATTGACTAGTTAGCTCGCTACTTAAGTTAGCTATTAGCAAGCTAACACAAACTCATAATTGAGCAAAACCTTCGGCACCAAACTTAAACACTCTAATTCTACGAGCCATGACTAAAAATACAGACAAAAAATTATTTGTATCTGCACTTTATGGCTTAATATTTCACGGCCATTATCTTACCCGAATGACAGCACGTTCTTGTAACGAGGTGAAGTACTGCACATGCGCAGTAGCCTATGTTGCGGATAGGTCAGCAGGTCAGGATGAAGTCAAAGATTAAGTACTTCTATTGCAAGAATAAAGACAGCGTTTTAACGTCTGCGGCGTTAAAAATAAACAAGAGACACAATCGAAAAAAAAATAATAATAAAGACAAAGTCTTTAAGTTCTTCTCTAACTAAGACTAACTCTAACATTTTTTTGTTTTTAGTTAAAAAGTTACTGAAATTTTTTTAATTATATACAATTTCTTATTCTGCTTTCTTTTCTTGTCATTTCTTCATAATGCTTCAGAAAAGTTGGTCCGCCTAGTTGGTCCGCCTGGTGTCTGATGGGCATCTGGCACCACAACATATTACTCGGGGGCTTGGCCATGGTGTGGCATTGAAGTTTGATGTTTCACCATGAAATATGAAATTGCTATAACAGCTGTTTTCAAACTTCACATGTTTGATCACAGTCTCGCCCTGAACACATCTACGTGACAATATTCCACAATAGTCATAGCACCACCTACTGGCAACAGGAAATGACACGTTTTAGACTTTGATGTGCTCCCTAAAGCAGATTGACCATATCCAACTCAAATCTGGTCAGATGTGCCATAAGACCTTGATAATGCTCTATTGAGACGACCTTGACCTATTGTGAAACGGCATTGCCATGACGGCACAGTGAAAGTCAGTGTTTCGCCAAATCACAGGAAGTAGCATTATCTTCTGTTTACTTGGTCAAATCTGCCTGAAACTTCACATGTTCAATCGTAGTCCAGGCCTGAATATGTGATATGAGTTTTGTCAGTGGGCGTGGCCAAATGGCTTGGTCATGCCCTTTAAAGTGTAGCCCCAGTGGCATGTTTCACGGACATGAACAACGATCATTATGCACATGTATGATTACCAGATGCATTAAAAAAAAAGTCTCTTAGACCCATCGACTAGCCCCAACAGGAAGTCAGCCGTTTTGAATATCGTGGTCAATTTTGGTGTTTTACATGCATTATATTTTAAGGAACTCCTCCTACAGAAATAATCAGAGTGACTTCAAAATCAGTTTGTGCCATCTAGCCTACTGTTGTGATCAAAATTTGTTAAAAGATTTGGTAAGCGTTAAGCAGTGTGGCCGTGGCATGGTGTCAAGTTTTGATGTCTCGCCATCAAACGCCTCTGGATTACATGATGCAGTGTGTACAAAGCATCACGTGATTGATAAAAGTCCCACCCTGAATACATCTGCATTACAATCAAGACATCATAATGGCACCAGGCAGTGACATTAAATTCCTTCCTGGGGAGTCCAAAGTGCATGAAAATTCAGCACCTCGTAGGCCAGTTGGTTGCCATTGCAGCAGACCCCAGTGGGGGTTGCTGGCCATAGTGGGAGCTTCCTAACTTGGTTGGGCCTGCCTATCTCAGTGGGGGCTGCTTATCTTGGGGGCAGGGTTGGGTGATGAACTTGGTGGGGTTGCAATAAGTTTGACAGAAAAGTTATTTTTTTCCTGTAATAAATTGCAGAATACAGTAAGCTGTATTTTACAACACTGTCTGTGTTTGGAAAATCTCTGTTTAGCCTTAGATATCCTATCCTATCCTATATATGAATCATACACTATATATTTGATGTATGTATGTATTTATGTATTTATAGTACCTTACCAGCTATTTGCTGCCAGGAAAATACTATACATTTTACAGCATTCTTGTTTCAGTGTCCTTCAGCTCAGTGATATTTAATATCTTGCTGTAATTTGCACTGCAATTTTTACTTCAACATTTTCTTTTTTTGCTCAGTGTTTGATGAAACATCCCCAAAATATTTCTCAAAACATTTTTTTTCCAGAATTGTATTGCCAAGATTTTGACTTTTTTAAACTTTTTGAGTTCAAACAGATTATAATGCCTCAGTTTTGGAGATCTGATGTGATTCCTTCAGCTTGTAAGAAGGTGTGTAGAAACCATATCTCTCCAGTGATGCAGTCTGTAGTTCTGGGGATCCATCCATCTATTGATCAAACAATTATGTGAACATTCAGTCAGACGTTCACAGTTAATAAGTAATTTGTAATGTCATCTCAATGGAATAAGACATGTTTGGTATTTAATAATTTATTGTTGTACGTACACTTGTTATTTGTTAGATTATTTAATTTTCTGGAAAGAATCAGCTGGAGGTGTACCTGTCACGTGTTGACGTCAGACCAACGTCAATTCTCACTGGGTTCTCATTGGTTAATATCACCTCATCGTTTCTCCCGCAGTGGCCATATTTGTTGATGTGTCATATCAAAGTGACTTGTTGGGTCTCTCAGCTGGTAAGGCAGAAACCCTCAAACTTCACGCTTATCTTGACTGTCTCCGCATTGAACTACGCCATGGGGATTTCTCGTTCGGTGGGTGAAAATATAACCATCTTTATTTGACTTATTTATGCAAGATGCTAGCGTTCGCTACGCTAGCTGAAGTGGCAGCAGACTGTACTTGTGGCTAACGCCTCCTTCTTATCAACGTTAGCTTAGCATGCTATGTAACCAGTGTCTCCATAAATTCTGTCAAGCTGCAGTTTAGCGTTAAATCCGTTTCAACCGCCTTTTGTTAGTCTCCTGTGTTTGAGCGTGTGTCGGTAACGTGTTTTCTTTATACCTTGTGGTGGCTAACTCATCAGCTAGCGAGCTAAAGCCAGCATTGGTAGGCTAACACTAAATGAAAGTGTTAACGGTAATAAAACGGTAGTAAATACTATTGGCAAATCGGCCTGCTGCTTGTTAACAACACAGTAAACATCCCGATGCATGGACACCTAATGGGTGTGTTTCAGCAAGGCTAGATGCTTGACATAATGTCAGTTACTTTTGACAGTGTTATCGCATGGCACCTGTCACAACAGCATTATTACATGTGCATTAGCTGCTGTGCTTTCACTGCTCAACAAGAGACGCTTGATTCTGTTGCTCTGTGTAAATATATTCTATTCATCACAGTAGGAGGATGATAAGCAGGTAAGCACACGGCTGTCAGATTTTATTGTCAGATTCAGCGGTCGTAGAGGGATTCAGATCCATTACTTAAGTAAAAATTGCATTATCACATTGCGAAAATACTCTCCTGCTAGAAATGGGTATAGCCTAGTTAGGATTTGGCTGATGTCGATAATGGTACTGATACTCTTATTGGTACTACCTATCATGATTTGATGCAAAAAATAAGCATGACATAAAAAGAGTAATTTATTAAGCTTATTTAGCTTTTATTGCAAATAATGTATCATTTTTTTTGGAGGGCTATGAAAAATGTAAAGAGTAAAGCTGCATTTTAAGTTGCAAAATACTACAAGGAAGATGGTATTGAAAGAGGTTTGACAAATGTTGCTGAAGGGGATTTTGCATCAGGAAACATGAGGTGTAACAGAGGAAAGAGACTGCCATAACATATCGTCTTTCAAAGACAATAGCTCAGGGAGCTATATTAAAGTTTACATGGCTTCCAGCTATTCTTAGTCATCTCTCAGCGATTATTAACACAGTAAATGCTGACAAAGCCAGGTTCCATCCAAGGGAATAATGTGTAACTGCTGAATGTTTGATTTAAGAAGTTCAAGCCTTGACTGAATGTTTCAGACTGAGACAGGTCTACATTGTTTATGAACCCTTTTCACTCTTAGTGAGGACTAGTGGCAGGTTGATTTTATTCATATCCCTGAGATAAATTGAGCAAGAAAGTGTTAATCAGGTTAATCCATAAAGGTTTTATTACTATTCTACTGTGTACCAGTGCTTAGGAGGTGCTTTTTGGTTTTTCGCTTGCTTTCATATTAGACAGGGTTTCAAAGTCGCATACTCAAACACTGAAGTCAAACATTACCTATATATCATAAAGTCCCCTGTCTTTTAGACTGTCATAATTGTCAGATCCTCCCAAGTGTGTTTTACAATGAACTCTGAATGGATTGATGATTCATTTTGAAGATAGATGCAGTGAGGCTGTCTAATAATCATGAATACCTATCTTCATTGTATGACGTTCTGTGCCACATGCCTACAAGTGTAAATACGTCACATGTTGACAGGACCACACCTCTTAGTGTGTGTCAAAGTAAGAAGTGAGCGTGTGTTGTGTGTTTCTTTTGGCAGCAGATGAACTTGCAAATCACCAGAGAACTAACATGAGGAAATGTGAAGCTTATCATTGGGATTGTCAGTGTTTTTCCTGGCTTAGCACAAGAACTAGATTGCACCTAATATCAAGGTGCAACGTGCAAAAAACACAGGGCTCATGTATTGGTGACATTCAAGGATCCAAGAACTTAAGGCTTTTCATAGCTTTTGTCATGCAATGTCTATTGATGTTTGCTCCCACTCAGTCTCTGTCTCTCTCCTTTATGTCTCCTTCCTGTTCTGTCCCTGCCAGATTTAGACCAGAGAGGGACCTTAGAACAGCCTGATCCTGCTTCAGATACACATGATGGAAGGATCAGAGGTTGAATCTGTGTCGGAGGCATCGCACCCGGTGATTCGGCTTCACGACAGCACATCTAACATAGAAAAGGAGGAACAAATCTCTCACAACAGTACAAATGAGGCAGAAACGTGCTGTCTGGCAAAAGATGAAGCACAGCTTGACAGTGAATTAATCAAGACTGCCACAGATGTCCAGACAGACACAGAGACAATTTTGGAAGCTCAGACATGCAGTCAGGAACATGTAGAGGGGAGTGAGATGGATGCTGATAGCGGCTGTGATAGCATTACAGTTTCTATGGAATGTGGGATACCTTCACTTTCAAATGAGGTTGGCGCAGCTTTGGTAGCTGCAGTCACCACCTTGGATGATGTTGTAGAAAGCTCTCCTTCTGTTCTTGAAGGGACAATAGAAACCTTATTGACTTCTGATGAAGTGAAGGATTCTCATGCCACCACTCCAAACAGCAATGAGCAGCCATCAGTCTTGGTTACAAATTGTTCCACAGAGCCATCGCCTGCTGATGATAGTGGTTCAGCTGAGAGCCCATCATCCTCTTCCGTCCAAAGCACTTCTAAAAACTCCCCCACCGACTCGACAACCACCTCTGGGATCTCTAATGGCCCTTCTACCCCCAGTTCCGATACTGTCAGCTCCTCACTGGCTTCCAGCCCACAAACCAGCGCTAACATCTCAGCCCCCTCACATTCCTTGTCAAGCCCGTATGACACTGATTGCAGCAGAAAGCTGTTCTCCCAAATCCAGCGCTCGCTGTCACAGGAGTCACTGCTGGATGAGCTGGAGTCTGAGCTGTTGGCCTGTCAGCTGCCTGAGGGTGAAAGTAGAGGCGAGAGGAAAGGGAGCCCACCTGTTAACGGACTCCCTACAGACCAAGAGGGCTGCATGGTGGTCTTTGAGAAGTGTGTGCAATACAAGTATACACAACAGGAGAAGGCTATTCAGAGGTAAACTGCTACTCTTTACAGTTATGTTAATTTTGTTGTCTTTGTTCTTAGCTGTAGACGGCTGCAACTCACTATTATTATTTTCACTATCGATCATTCTGTTGATCATTTTCTTGATAAATTAAATAGTTGTGTTGTACATGAAATGTAAAAAAAAAAATCAGGGCTCAACAATGAGGATTGCCTGCTTGCCCAAGGTAAGTAAAATGCTATGTCAAGCTAGCAAATCTAGCAGCTCACTTGCCCAGTTGAGCAAGTGATTAAAAAAAAAATCAACTATTAAACTATTTTAGTAATTGATTGATCATTTAAGTAATTTCTCATGCCAAAGTAGCAGAAAATGCTTTTGTTGGCCTCTCAAATATGTAGATTTCCCACTCTTCTCTATTTATTATTTAAACTGATTTGGTTTTGGACTGACAAAATAAGATGTTTAAAGAGATCACCTTGGACTTGGGTTGGACATTTTGGACTTTTTTTGGACAATGTAGCTGTCGATTAAACATGACAATTAAACTGTAATCTTTGTTGTTATTTGATAACTGCTGAGAAATAAAACAGTTTGTATGAGGGCTAATAAAAATTGATGTCAGGCAAGTAGACTTCAAATCTGGTTGCCTGACTGGACATATTCAATTTACTGTTACAGCAAACTAAAGATACCAGAAAATGTTAATATTTGAATCATAATTTGGACGTCTTTCTTAAAAAATGACTCAAAACGATTAATCAATTGTCCAAACATTCTGTGATTAACTTAAAAGCTGGCAACTAATAATCAACTTATGCTCTACTGTGAAATAGAGATTAATAAAACCATAGACAGACCTACTTGGCAAAAAAACATTTGATTTTGATTCTTCTGCTTTTTGTCAGTAACAATTGATTCTCTGTGGTGTCAGTTGTTAGATTAACCCTTGTCTCAGGTTTATCTGCTACATAGTGTAGCTGATGATGCACTACATTACCTTCATCACATCACTGCTATTTGTACAATACTTCCATTGTTATAGGTCTGTTTAGGAAAGGATTAACCTACTTGCTAATTGCTCTTGTTTTTCTCTTTTCCACCTTAATTGTATTTGATCTGTTTTAATTAAGCTGACAAATTGTTTTAAAGTTCAAGCAGTGTTCCTTGCAGTAATGAAACTGGACCTTTTGGCTAAATGACAAAGAAAAATCCACTTATTTTCCTGTCCTGCTCGGCCCTCTGGCTACAACAGCAACAGTCTGAATTCTTCAGTATGGACTTGACCTAAATTGTTATTGTATTCTTGTGTGTGTGTGTGGTGCGTCTGTGTGTATAGGTTGCTCGAGGAGAACAAGAGGCATCAGGAGCTGATCCTGGGCATCTGTTCAGAGAAGGACAACATGAGGGACGAGCTCAAAAAGAGGGCAGAGACAGAAAAGCAGCACATGGCCACCATTAAAAAGGTTAGTTTCATTCTCTATTGTCTGCTCGCATTGTTCATGGTCATGTATTGGCACTGACTAACTGTTCTGGAGCATAAACACAAGTGATGCTGTGTGTATCTGCGTCTTGGTCCACAGCAAGCGTGTTCTCAAATAATGGGCTGTGTTTACCATGCATGAAAACAATGGAAGCCTATTTACCATATGTTTTTCATCAACAAGGAAGTGCTCCACTGAGATGTTTTGTCTGACTTCCTGACTGTGCAGGACACTGACCTCTCAACTCAGTTTGATTTATACAGTACCTTTCATACACACATGCAGCCCAAACTGCTTCACATGGCAAAATTAAAACAACACAGACAACAATAAAAACAAACAACAATAAATAAAGATTTTGCGAGATAAAATACAACAATAAAACAATACAAAATTTAAAATCAATAAGTACAGGTCAATAGAATATAGTTAATGAAACACCAGTGATAAAAAATAATGTTAAAACCACTGATTAAAACTTAAGTTTTTATCAGTACTCCAAATTAAAAGCCAGAATAAAAATATAGGTCTTTCATTTAATTTTTTTCTGTTCTGCTAATTGTGACCATGTAACACCTGTATTTTTTGCAATTATTTTAATTTTTTGCTGTAAAATGTTTACTGCTGGAGACAAAAGCGTTGCTCCACAGCAGCCTTAAAAATTGATAGAAACACGTTTGGCTTGCCAGAGACTTGCTCTTGACCATCACTCGATCAGCACTGAGTTAGTCTGGTAAGTAATGGCATTTAAAAATGTGTATGTAAATATTATTTACATTGCACTAATTTGTAAGACCAATAAACACAACAAAAATAACGAAAGAAGGAAAATGGTAAGAAGACTAGAATCATGCTTTAAATGTATGGAAAATTCAGGGGCCAGTTATTAATGCAATACAGGGTACAGTTAGAGGACAAACCAGAGGACAAATGGTGTCTAGCAGCACTGGTCACATTGACACACTCAATTCAATTAAATCTGGTGGCTAGGCCTGTGTAGCTGGTAATTAAGGAAGTCAAACAAAGCAGCCTGGTGAGGAGAGGAAAAGGACACAGTTCTGATTACTAGCATTCAACATGCCACATGTGCATGAAAGGTTGTATTCATTTGTGTGAATTCTGTATGTTTTCTAATTGTCTTGTGTTTTTTTTGTATGTGTGTATCTTGCCTTTTGATTTTCAAAGCTACATAGCACTCCAAAACACAAGTACTTCTCCATTCATTGGATCTATTCTATTCATTGTACGCCAGCATCGCTGTTGCCATAGAAGGAGCAATTATTGATTCATGCTTTCGAGGTAGCGTCTGTTTAAGCATTGTGCAAGCAAAAGGGTGTAGGAAGGATTTTTATGACACACACTCAGTGTCTGCTTGGATCCCTTTTTTCTAACCAGATTTAGGCCTGATAGATTTAATTACTTTTACTGACTGACTGACAACACCAAACCGATGTCCTGTTCTGTGCTGTCGAGATTTATTTTGCCTCCAGCATCTTGTGTCAGGTGTCATCCTGTGTAGCAGGTTATCCCAGGTGTGGTCCAGGCTTAAATGTTGCCCAACAAGTTGTTAATCTGTATACTCCCTTTTTCTGCAGTTGGAGGGCAGGGTGGAGGAGCTGCTGAAAGAACTGAAGGAGTCGCGGGATAAACTAATTCATCAGGACCAGGCAGCCAAAACTGCCCTACAGCAGATGCAGAAGGAAATGGCCTACCGGCTAGAACAGGTATAACTGAGACCAAAATACTGTGAGAGTGTATTGTATATTTGAGAAGCTGGTTACACAACTTCATTTTGCCCCAGTCTAATCCTTATTTGCATGTCTGGCCTTGTGCCATTTTAGGTTGCTACAGTACCTTTATTGCTGAATAAAGGCTCAGTTCAGTTGCAGTGTTTTAAAAATGATCAACATACCCATAGTTTTTTGGATCATGGTAGAAAATAACTATTTAGTGATTCAAAAAATGGAAATTATAGCTCTGCACTCTTGCATTAATCCTGTCCTGACTAGTTTTTGAAAAAAGACAATAGTGAAAATACTGAAGCTGGAGTGAAGATCATAAAGATCCGCTGTGCCTAACAAGATATAGAAACAGTTTAAAAATTCTACTTGATATACTTTTGACATATGATGATATGGGATACTTATGCATCAGCATGCTCTCAGACTACAGCTCCTGTGGTCAGGGATATCCCATAGCTTTTCAGAGGTAAATGAACAGCAGCAAGCTCAGAATCAGTTAATGAAGACATTTCCAACCACAACACAGCACTTGGCACTCTTTATCATCCACAACACATACAACATCAACCGAGTGTATTTGTTTACGTACATATATATGTACGTATACAAGGAAATGGATTTTCAATGTTTAATTAGTTCTGAGACTAGAATCACTGCTCTGACAAATATGAGATGTTGCATTCACTTGCATATGCTTTTGTGTGCTGTCTTGTGGTATAAATGCTTTTGTTAATAAAGCTTTTTCACAGCAGCCATTTTGACATGAAATTATAGGGTAAACACAGGTGTTACCAATGACACTAATTAAGGTTTAGTTCCATTCACTAACAGGAAAGGCTCCGCTATACTAAATAGAATGGGATCTTAATTACCATCATTGGAAACACCTGTGTTTACCCTACTATTTTATAGCAATATGGCTGCCATGAAAAAGATCTTTTGGCTCCATTTGCTGCAGCACTACTAGACTAACTGCAGGCTCCTACAGTATCTGTAGTATCTATAAACTGCATTATGGATCAGTATTACTGCCAGAAAGTTAGAACTGATACTACCTTACAAAAAAAATCTTGTATTCCTATTTTAGATTAAGATTATTGATAAAGCTGAAATAGCTAAATTAAACTCACAACAGCCCAGAAATAAATTAGTTTGTGCTACACACCATGTCCCACTTACCTTGAAGATGTTTGCACAAACTTGCAGCTGTGCAGTCAAGGTCTGTGCACACCAAACTCTTATTATTGCAGATTTAATCACTTGTTAAGCGAATAGTGCAGGAGAGCACATTTTTCATCCAATAGTTTGCACACCTGGTTGACACCACGTACAGTAGGGTGCCTTTCTCTTGACAGTTTTGTCACGCTTCACAATTTTTAATTTCACCGTTCAGTGAACAATACGAGTTAGATTTTGCACCCAGTCGTCAGTTTTAAACTCATCCCTTGTGTCAGTCCTCTCTTGTATTTAGATGGTGACCCAGCCCTAATCAACTGTTGCCCCCGAGGTCTGAAACATTTGGCCATGTCATTTTATAGACTTGAAGCCGCCTAAGTGATAATTTCTTTCTTTCTTTCTTCCTTTCTTTCTTTTTTTTTTAACACTGTGAGGCCTGATGCACAAAATGCACTGCATCTGTATCTACAGCAACTCGTATACAGTTTCTCCATTCTTCTTTTGCTGTAATGAAAGTCCAACGTGTTACAATATGAAGGATCATAAAACTGTTAACTGACAAAGTAAAAAATGGCACATGAGTGTTTTGTTGGCATGAGGAATGAACACGAAAGTGTGAGACGGGTAAAAAAGCTGTGAGTGAACCACCAGGTTGAGAGTGAGGTGTCAGTATTGTAGGTGTACCATAATGTACTCTGATTTTAAAAAGTGCTCGGCTGATCAAGGGCTTCAGGTGTAGAAAGATAGGCACTTATGAAAAATAAAAAATATGAACTTCCTAAATAGTTTTTTTTTACTTATAGAAATATGCAGTTTACAGATAACTTATGTGTTTAATTGGGTCAGTGGCAAAACCTGCTCTGCCACGGGCTTAGAAGCACTCTAAAACTTCTCAATTGAAACAGTCATTTACCTAAGTTCTCAGTAGATTGACAAAAAATAATGGCTACTATTTTGATTTTAGATGAATTATTTGAGTCACTTTTTACAGGAAAATGCTAGTTGGCTGGTTCCATCTTTTCAAGTATGAGAATTTTCAGTTTAAATAACATTTGTTTAAATTATTACTTTTATCAAACTAGGTCCACAAATAAACAGTTGGGTTAATTGACTCATCAAATAAATAATCAGCAGATTAATTGATGATGAAAAGAAATGTTAGTTTCATCTGTAATTAATATAAAAAAAGCAAAATATGGGATTAAGAAAGTTTGAATGCATTGCTTTGTGTGTACTAAATAATAAAGTAATAATATGCCATATTATTGTACTAACAGAGAAATAAAGCAACAGCAAAGTGGCGTTGCAGTATTGCTGCCAAGTGGAAGCATGTGAACTCTATTTGGAAAAGGTTGAGAAGCTGACATGATACTTTGGTCAGCAGTTTTGTCTTCCATCCAGACTGCAGTGCAAGATTGTCCATGCATCTGTCCAACTGTCCATTTTTCTTGATGTGTGCCAGTCCAGATTGAAGTTACTGCAGGCTCAATATTGTGAACCAGCCATCTTCCCATGGATTCCTTAAGGAAATAACACTTTCTTCTGATCCTCTGGGATTTAAGAGTAAAAGCAGCTCAGTGACTGAAGTGTCTGAAATGATATAAACATATCTCATGATATAAACGCCCATTTCAGGTGAACAAGAAGTGTGACGAGGCCCGCCAGGAGAAGGAGGCCATGGTGATGAAATATGTGCGGGGGGAGAAAGAGGCGCTTGACTTGCGGCGGGATAAGGAAGGTTTGGAGAAGAGGCTGAGAGAAGCCACCAAGGAAGTGGACCGCCAGGCCCTCCGTGGAAACCAACTGGCCCAGGAGAAAGGCCGGCTTCAGCAGCTGTATGATGCTAAGGTAAATATTGTGCCAGTTTTAAGTGCCATGTGAAAGCATTGTTATTTTGAAAACCCTTTATATCAGGTCATAAATACTCAATAATAGTTCTGCTTAGTATCTGCCAGGTTATATTTTCATTTAGCTCAAGAGTTAACATCTGACAAAAGTAAAGCAATTTCTATAGGGTACATAGACATCACACAGTTGTTTTGATGTATCCATGAAGTTATTGCAGTATTGCTTATGTTGTAAATTGTTTGAACTTAGTATGATTCTCTACCACAGACACTGAAACAAAGCAGTTTTTCAAAGCTGTAGTGAACATTGTTTGGTGCACACAGAATTTACCCCACTCGTTTTTGAGTCTTTTCTCAGCTGTATGTTGTATGTCCCACTTGGAAATTGTGCACTTTCTGTAAATATTGGGGAATTAGCAGGGGGAAAGCATCAAGATGTCTTATTTAGTAAGTATTGAAGTGACAAAGATCCTGCCTCTGATGTTCACCATCCCTCTGTCCCCTCAGGAAGGCGAGGTTGGCAGGTTCAGTCGAGAGGTGGAAAAGTTAAAGGAGGAGATCAACTCACATCTTATTAAGGTCAAATGGGCCCAGAACAAACTAAAGAGTGAAGCGGATGCACACAAGGTAATCTAACTGTGCTATTTTTGTTTGTTTTTTTTTGTGTTAAACATATTGGTTTTCAAGCAGAATTGCAGTCAGTTAACATGTAACAATTCACAACCCTAATGTAATAATACCCCAAATGATCTTAACTCAAAAAACCCAGAGAGGAGAGCACAATAGTTAGCTAAGTTGTTAATAATAATCTTGTGCTTTGGATGCTGTTGATAGGCTGCAGTCAAATTTTAATCAAATGATATACTCAATATAAATAGCTAAATATGCAAATATACACAGCTAATATGGTTGACTACATTAAGTTTTTGCAACTCCAGTACAGTGTATATATTGCCCATATAAATTTAAAAGAACATCCTCAAATTTCGGAAGAGTGTTGGTTTACTCCATTCTGTCTAGACGCCGTGCTTGTTCATCAAAGATGTGCGCCTGCTAAGTTTTTCCAGGACACAAATGACATCCCCCACAGTCATTTTATCAGCAACCGCTCCATAAAAGACCTGATCTGATTCAGGGGCTAAATAAAATGGGATGGAAATGGTACAGTAATGAACCAGCAAGAAAATCGTCATTAGCATTGCTGCTATTTTTGAAAATGTCTGTTACAAAATACTGCTTTTATTTTTAACTGCCTCCAAGCAAATACACAACTATAAACAGAGGAAAAAGCAAAAACTCTGCAGTTGCTCAAGGCCACAGGAGCTGAGCCACTAATGTTTGTCTTTGTTGTGGTTTGTATGGCTGATGTGTGTGTCAGTCAATCAATCTGTACATGTTTAAATGTACTGTTGGGAAAAAGAAGTCACAAAACAGGAAACCTTTACAAATCATTGTCATGGCTGTATACAAATGCCCTCAATTCTGATGCATGTTTATGTTAATCTGTGCAGGAAACTAAAGACAAACTGAGAGAGACCACGTCCAAGTTGGTCCAGGCCAAAGAGGAGACTGAACAGATCCGCAAGAACTGCCAGGACATGATCCGAACATACCAGGTGTGTGATACTTATCACATACATGTATTAGTTTGCTCATGACCAAGAATGTGACGTGGTGTATGTCTGGATTTGGGTGCTTGGAATAGATGTATATAGAGGTTACATGTGTGTTGGCAGTAACAAAGTGTGTTCTTATCAAAATCTGGGACTGCAGTCAGTTTGCCTTATCCCTGAATGAACTAACCAATTGGTTAAAAAAATGAACTCATCAAATCTTAACAGTCAGTGAAACACACATACATGGCCGGATGACACTGTTTCATGTTGTTATTTTTTTAGTAGGAACAAGTTAGGCTTACCTGCATTAGCACACAATACCAAGGACAGAATTGCAGAATTTGCTGGGGCTGGTAATATCCGTCTCTATAGTCTAACTATCTGTGTATTTACTATTTGGTTTTGGTACACTTTGGGTTTCTCAAAAGTGCAATAGAAATGTATTCTTAATGAAATATCTCTAAATGTCTCTGATGTTATGCAATGTGAGACAATAGTCAGACACTCTCATTCAGTTGGAACATAGTGTTAGAACATGATTGATTCTGCTTCAGGTGAACGGCAGTTTTCATTGAAACCTTATGGAGGTGGTAAAGAGCTGCTTTAGTTTTCTCTCTGTGGTGGAAAGATTCATTTGAGCCACTGTGCTCGTTCACCAGTAGTGTGTTATCAGAGCATACACAGGCAGCAGGGCCAGCATGTAACAGAACAAGATTTCAGAATAAAATGACATGATATTATGTTTTAGCATATTTTAAAAAGAAGCTCTACTGTAGGGCTCCTTAATTGATTGCAATGTTATTGAAATCACAATAGCCAAATTGCAGAACCTAAATCTTAGCCTAAAAATCTTATTCTTCAGATGAAACAAAACATGAATGTTTGGTACAGAACCCAACAAATATCACATTGTCATTGTTTTCATAGTTTTTTTCAGTCAAAATAAAAATGTTGTTGCAAAAATGGTCATTCACAATAATCATATTGCAATCACAGTTTCAGTCACACTATAAAAATGGTGCAGCCCTAGTACACTGTACGTTACACCATATACTGAATAAGACCAGAAAAGAAGAGTTGACTTGAGATAAAACCAAAATTATCTTTGTTTAAAACATGGAACTCATGTTATGGTGTCAGATGCCTCCTTTTCCCATGACTTATACTTCATGAATCTCTTTCTTCTAGGCTAGCTTTCATTTTATGTCTGCCCTTTTTTTTTTTTTACTGTTGTTTCAGCTGTTTCATTGTCTTTGTCGCTCTGCCTATTGACTTGTTCTAGAATCTTTTACCTTTTGTATTGCTCTGTCTTATTGCTTAACTAACTTGTATTTTAATTAACTCTCTTTTTCTGAGCTTCCCAGCCTAAGTTTTTCACACAACTGTATAACTATACTTATATCCGGTGTGATAACAAACATCTGGAATCTTGAATCTCTCCAGGAATCAGAGGAACTCAAATCCAACGCGCTGGATGCAAAGCTGAGGGAGACCAAAGGAGAGCTGGAGAAGCACAAGCAGGAGCAAACCGACCAATTAGAGGTGCACACATACAAACATCTCCTGACACACATGTACATAAGAGCTCATTGATGTGTACACATGAGCTTAAGGTGGCCAGTGAGTGGGCTCTCAAAAGTCCTTGACAAAATCTTAAGTCAAGCAGCGTTAACATAAACATCAGCCGTTTAATGCCTTCTGCATGTCTGTTAATTTTGCTTCTACTTTTGGGACAATCTACTGAAAATACAAAGTAAACACTAATGCAGGTTTGCTGTTAATTCAAAATTGTATATACATTCTGTTCTGCCAGGCCATTATTTCAGGCTTTTATTGATGGTTTCAATGCCAGGTCTTCTAGTAAATGTGTTTATTTTCAGCTGTTTTCATCAGTTTAAGAGGTGTAATTGCCTTAAGTAGGAATGAATAATGAACTGGCACATAGAGTCTACAGGCTGACACGCATGCACACAGGCACGGACATGGACCCGGTCCAAAAACAATGGCCTGTTTTTCTCTGTGCCCCATTCTGAGGGGGATCACACTTTAAAAATAAATGGCCTAGAAATAATCAATATGAGGCGGTGTGTTTCAACAACAACCAGAGAAAATCACACATTTCTTGCTATGATCCCACAGTCTGGTTCATTTACCCAGGGTGTTAAAACGTCTGAATTCAGTTTTACAAACACCAGGCCTTTGAAGTCATTAAGTTTTAGCTAAAAGTTTTATTTAATCCTACTTATTTTTTTATTTTTGTCAGAAATTTGGTCACACAAAGAAAAACAAATAACTGTTCTCCAAAGATTTTTCCTATGGTGATATACAGTATGTATATTGTTTTTACGACAGGTTTGACCACAAAAAACCTCGATTTTGGCAGATATCACTGCCCTGCTAATGAATAAATTGGTCCAAGGCTGTGCTTAATTTAGTATGTGTGTTATGTTGCAGCTCAGCCATAAATAATGCAAACAAAACAGTTGAGTTTCCATTACTGTGTGGATTTTAACATTAAATGAGATGGGAAAGGATGACTGGAGAACACTCACAGTAAATCTGACGGTTTCTCCATTACTGTCCTGTTGCTGTGGATACCACAGGCTCCTAATTGCTTCTTGGAAAAGTTGAGTAGCATTTGTACCATTAATGGCGTTCTTAAAAAGATGAGCCGAAACATATTAAGCGTTGTGTTCACGTGTAGCGAGCGCATAAATAAAATAACTTTAATGAATGCCACACTTGGATTGCCAGCAATTTTGTCTGCAATAAAATGTAAGATTTTTCATTTATTTTGTTTTTCAGAGAGAAATGCATTTCATTTAGTGTGACTGAGAGTTAAATTGATGGGTAATACCATTGGAATGAACTGGTAATGTGTATTAAATCTTAATAATCACAATCTGAATTGGCAGAGAAAAATATTTTAGAATTAGTTATCATTTTACAAAAAGATTCAGAGGTTTAGACACAAGCGTTTCAGCAGATAAATATCTAATATAAAATTTTAATACAACTGGCAGGTGCACCGAGTGAAGGCCAAAGAGCTGGAGGACCTGAAAAGAAGTTACAAAGAAGGCATGGATGAGCTCAATACTCTACGCACCAAGGTTAGTCCTTCATATAAGTGCTTGAACATCTGTGTGTGCACATGATATCAGAAGGTCGTCTTCGGCTCAATAAGTGTGTGCATGTTGTTCTGCAGTTAAAGTGTCTAGAGGATGAGCGTCCACGCTGGGAGGACGAGTTGAGCAAGTACAGGGAGATCATCAACCGACAGAAAGCTGAGATCGGCCGCCAGAGAGAGAAGCTGGAAGAGATCACCGCACTGCAGGAGCAGCATCAATGGTACAAACACACCCTCTCATGCTGATGTGCAGGAACAGTACTGAAAGTGCAAGCATGGACACACTGCAGCAGTGAATGTAGTGGTACACACTAACGCACACTGAAGAGCAAAATCAATTACACACCCTATGGGATCAGTACTGCACGTCCAGCATCTAAAGCAGAGGTGTCAAAGTCATTTTAGGTCATGGGCCACATGCAGCCCATTTCGATCTAAAGTGGGACAGACCAGCAAAATCATTGCATAATAACCTAAAAATAACACAATCTCTAAATTTCCCCCGTTTTTAGTGTAAAGGAGAAAAAGTACATTCTGAAAACATTGTAGAATCAGTGAACCATCTATTTACCAAACAGATGATGAACAGCTTGAGATGTCTTAAGAAACAGTGTCTCAGTTTTTCCACATTCGGTCAGTCTCCTGTACAGATCACAGATCACAGTGGATCTACAAATGCACAAGAAATTTATGTGTTTTGGAAATGAACAGCAATTCTTTATGATTCCAACAACTTTCCATTTTGCATATATTTCCACTCCTCTGTAGTAATGCTGGTATCACCACACAACTTGGTGGAGCTAATTAGGAAGACAGTTAAGTTATCCCCTGACTTACAAACCATATGCGAATCAAAAGATTGGGAGTGTTTTAGCAATCAGGTGCCACCAATGTTGTTTTAAGAAGTCTTATATAGACGATTTTGTACTGAAGCTGTTGATTGGCAATATTTTGCATGATGTTCAATATCTTTAAATATGACCACTAGTATGTGGTCATTTGTTTTGTCAGGAGACTGTACAGTATCCTGGTCTGCAAGTAATGACTGCTCCATAATGTTTTATAATTTGCAAAGTCATCCCATCGGCCTGATTGGACCCTTTGGCAGGCCGGTTCTGGCCCATGGACCATATGCTGGACACCCCTGATCTAAAGGAAATGACTAAAGGGCGATAAATTTGCAATTTGGTTGTTCCTACATTCACAGAAGCCACAGATACCGTGACTTGTTTTGCTGTTCCACTAATACATTTAAGCATTCAGAGTCCTTGGGTCTCAGCTGCCAATCAAGGGAGTAAAAATCCAGATAAACGACAAGCAAGGCCAATTATCTAAGCTACAGTAGCTGCTGTGACATCTTTTATGTTGTTGTGCTTAATGTAAACTTTGTAAAAGAGAGGTTTCATGTTGTTGATGCAAGGCTTAAAGTGAAAGCAAATATTAATATGTTATGTAGATGACAGTGAATTATGATGGCCTCTTTCAATAACCTCCGTCCATTTCATGAAAGGCCATAGGATTTGGAAGCAGTCCTATTAAATGTTAAAATTAGCTGCCTGGGTAAGCAGAAATGCATGTATATTTTAAAATGATGGACTGAATTTCCATCATGTTAAAATAGCCTACACATTTTTTTTTGTTAGAGTTTGTATGTTTTCCCTGTTTCTGTGTTTCTTCGGGTGCTCCAGGTTCCTCCCACAGGCCAAACGTTAGGTTGGCTAAGGTTAGGTTAGTTGATGACTCCAAATTGCCTGTAGGAATGAATGGTTGTTTTTCCTCTATGCGTCAACCTTGTGAACTGGTGACCTGTCCAGGATTGTTCCGCCACTCGCCCAATGTCAGCTCGGATAGGCTCCAGCCCCCCATGACACTGCAACGGATAGGAGGTTATAGATGATGGATGATGGATTGCATTTCACAGTGCAAGGATACATCTCAGAGAGTTGTTTTAAATGGATTCTTAAAAACAGTCGGATCCTGTGACTGAACTGTTAGTAGTGATACATTGAGGGCTATTGTCTTTGCTGGGAAAATATAAAAGATAAATCATTACTATCATTTAAGTGCTGAATGGGATTATCACAGAACATGGCCGCACTTTTGGAAGCATTCAGGTTTTGACAAGCTAATTTCTCATCACAGTATAATATGTGTCATATGCTTGAACAAATCTAGCCATGCATGGTATAGGTTAACTTGCAGGCCAGTTTCATCTTTTGACTTGTGCACCAGTATCACCATTCAGACATAATTGCTTTTCATAGAACTGCGCAGGTTGTAATACAGTTCTTGTCCCTTTTTATTTTTTCCCAAAGTACCTTTTCAAAGGGTTTAAAGATAGGCCAGAGACGGATATAGCACACAGAGCAGGGAGGGACTCTGGTCCCTCTGTGGATGTGTGGCTCTACAGGCCATGTGCAGATGACTTGATAGAGAAACTTTTCCACTTATTGAAATACCGCTTTCTGAGTGTGCCAGAGTACAAGAAGTTGGTGGTGCCAACCTAAATTGATTAATGCAAAAGCTGCTCTACTTTTTTTTCTTTTTCTGGCTGTTTATTTGAGCAGCAGGAAGTTGTTTTTTTTGGGGGGGGGGGGGGGTTTCACGACTCGCACCAACATTTTTAGTTGTTGGCAAGAGAAAAATTATTTGATGCCACCAGTTCTTCCTCTGTAGACGGCTTCACTACCAGTGAAGATTGTGGCCTTCATCCTGACACATGATGTATTTCTCAGTTTTGCCAATTATTTAAATCAGAATCAAACATTTCAGCTAGTCTAGTTTTAGTTGTCCATATGAATCCTGATGTAAAAGAACTGGCTTAATGAATTAATGAATTACAGAATTAAAAAAGAGAGTGAACAGTTAAATCTAACATGTATTCATGTTTCAAGCATTTCAATAGTCAATAGTTTGTATCTTAATTTTGTAATTTATACATTATCTCTGTGTCAACAGTATGTCTTACGCCATTTTCTGTGTTTTACTAAAGGAGCAATGTGTAACAATTACATGCCCAAAAATGAGTGCTACAGTCTACATAGCAAGTTAGAGCCATAGACTGCATGTTAAATAGGACGAAATCCTAATTAATATACAGTCTATGGTTGAAGAAAGTCACTTTCCTAGCCCCTCCTCCCCAGACCAGGGAAGCTCAGGCAGGCTGCAGCAACACTGTGGGAGCGCAAGATGAGCACAACATTGTACATGACATATCATGGTCATTTTATGATTTATTACTGTAAATATATTACATATTTCCTCTTTAAATATAATATCCTGTTTTTCAAACAATTCTTATGTATAATTGCATTCCTAATAGTACACATTTCATATACACACACACACAAGAATGGAAGGTCATAGTGAATGCCAATTTAATACGAGTCTTTATTAACACCTTGGCAATTATTTTTTGTCCCGCAGTGATAAACAGGAGATCACGTCTTTGCGAGAGGAAGTGGACGGTCTGAGCAGCCAGATGGCTGACCTCCAGCGTGATGTACAAGGCAGCAGGGAGCGAGAGGCCGAGCTTCTGGGCTTCACTGAGAAACTGAGCAGCAAGAACGCTCAGCTCCAGTCAGAGAGCAACGCACTACAGACTCAGCTGGATCAGCTCAGCAGCAGCTTCTCAGAGCTCCAGGGGAGGCTGGAGGAGACCAACAGGCTGCTAGATGACAAGGTACTGCAGAGTGAATGATTTGTGCTTCTGACATACTCGTAACTGCTGAGTTGTCTGACCTAGAACATACTGATATATAGTGATATTTTGTGGTTTGACATTCAGGAGGGCATTTAGTTGCCAGATTTTTTTTTTTTCTTCAGTTCAATCACCGGCTGCTAGTCTGTGAATTTTATTTTTGGAACAAGCAGCCAGTCACAGTGCCTTACTACTCTGTCATGGCTGTTATTGCATTATTACTCAAATTTATTCCACGTCTCTCTTAATCCTGCAGTCACGGCAGCTGAAGCAGGAAGAGGTGCTGAGGCAGCAGGAGGTGCAGGGCCTACAGGAGGAGCGGACAGCACTGCAAACAGAGGTGGCCCAACTGAAAACTAGAGTTGAGGAGCTGAGGGATGAACTGGTGACTCAGAAAAGGAAACAAGCTGCCAACATCAAGGACCTGACAAAACAACTAACACAAGGTTAGTGACTTGAAGAACAAATATTACTGGGACCATTACAGAAAATTGCAAATGAACATTTAATATCCAGGAATTCCCTACCAATGACTGTTAGTCTAACATATTGACATATTGAAAAATAACTTTTTTTGTTGAAAGATGGCTGTTTAGATTGTGGAGCAGTAAAATGAAATTCACTCTAGGAATTACTGTAAATGGTACTTAAATTGCAAGGTTAAAAGCCTTGTATCGTTTCCAGTCCCACCATTGTGTCCATCATCTAATTTCACTTTACTGTGATATGTTATCTTTATTATGGAATGACTCGACTGAGACTGTCCGTACTCAGGATTTAATGTCAGGTCACACACTCAGATTAAGAGGAGAAAGTGCAGGCTAATTTGGAACAATGGAGATGTGAGTGTACAGATAGGAAATGCGGTGTATACAGTCCAGAGCTTATATTCTTCTCATGCTAGGATTATACTTAATTGAGTGAGCCAGCTTCCCCCACTTGGTTCTCTGAGCACACACAATAACCTGAAGGCATGGAGTTCAGCACATTATCATCTTTGCTGAAGCTTTTCGCTTTCATTGGCATGTGAAACAGAGTGGACATTTTTATTAAGCATGCCTGTGATCGCTCAGCCGTGCTGCAGTTACACTTTCTGACTACAGTACAGTAATTTTAAGCCTTTGTTTATGCATGGAAGGTTTGCTGAGCATGCATTCTCCTTCAAAAGCATGCCACATCACATTTATTCAGTTAGACACCTTCACAGAAGAAAACTAATTTCAGTCGAGCAATGATGCTAGGCTTTGACTTTCCTAGCACCTTTTTGTGGGCTTCCACCTCTAATTATTTTGTAACATACCTGTTTTTTTTAATGTCATGAACCCAGTCAGTATTGTTTGGTCGCACAAGGCTGGGGTTGAAAAGATTAGTTGAGGAATCAATGAATTCATCTGATTCTGACAGCTTTCATCATCAATTCATTGTTTAAAGCTATAATATATAACATAGGTCTAGCGATATTTTTCATGCAGAAATGTTACATATTTTGTTGAGTTGTATACTTACATCATCACAAATGTTTCCAACAATGGTCAAACCCAGAAAAATCTTTATTTATCTGTTTATCTATTTATTTAAAGTAACTGTGCATTAGTTGCTTTAACTTTGGGGAAAACACAGAATACGTTGGATAGATCTTACAAGGTGCCGTTTCAAGCACACAGCAAAATGTTTGTGAAGAATTTAGGGTGCAAAACATGGCAAGTAAATGTTCAAATTTTACCTGCCACTCAATAATCTACAATTGTTTTTTCGCCTGATGAGTGAAGCACATCTAACAGCCACTTGCATATTTTCCCAGCATTTGGCTGGTGGCTTTTTTGTGCCTTAATAACAATAATTATGTCAAAGCATGTATCATAACTTTCATGTTCATCTCTCTGCTTGACAGTTCTTTATTTCTCTTCTTCTACAGCCCGTAAGAAACTGGAGCAGGTTGAGAATGGAGGCTGCGATCGGGATGCCAGCAGTATGGGCAGTCGCTCAAGTTCCTCAGGTACTACTCCTGGATTTGGTTAGTATTTAACATGCACAAAAGTAATACTCTTCCTGTAAAATTTTCTTTCCCATTGTTGCATAACTGTCCCTCCAAAAAAGGTAGCTTTTATTCACAAAACTTGATGCAGTCATAGTGAGAAAGTAATATAAAGAGTATTTGTTATTTTGTTTATGACCCTAGGGACTCCATGAGACTAGCTTGTTGATACATGACCAAAGTCGCATCAATAAACTCTTTTCTAACTTTGCCTCCACTCCCCAGGCTCCTTGAATGCACGCCATGGTGGGAGCAGTGGTGTTGAAGAGCGCTCCCCAGAAAGCCAGTCGGGTCCTTCAGTGGTGGTCGTGGACAGCTTCCCAGAGGTCGATAAGGCTGTGCTCGTGGATCGAATTGTCCGTCTGCAAAAGGCTCTGGCTCGCAAGCAGGAAAAGATTGAGTTCATGGAGGATCACATCAAGCAGCTGGTGGAGGAGATCCGGAAAAAGACCAAGTGAGTGGCATGGACCAAAGTACAGGGAGCAGAGAAAGAGAGAAATTGACATCACTCCCAAAAGGCAAAAAAGCATTTATGTAACAATACCAAAAATACAATGATAAATATTCCATGATACAGTATTTATAGTGATATTATGAAACAAAGGAAACTGACAACTTGAACATTTTTCTTTATTAAATAATAAATCTAATGTATACAGTATTTTTCATTTATTTTCCCTTAAACTTAACATGCTTCTGCTTTCCTTCTTTGATAAAATAAAACAAAAGTAGCCAGCCATGACCCAAACACAAGCAAAAATTTGCCATGAATTGTCTTCGGCAGTAAATGTTGCAAAACAGAAGCAATTGCAGCAGTCATTAGCAGTCCTTTCATACAATAAAATAATGTTTATGCTAGATAATGCTTATGGTAGATATCATCGAAATACAGTATGGTATTGAAACATTCTCTTAGAAAGAAAATGCTTTTAAGCAGATTCAGGATGCTCAGCAACAAAGTTCAAGTGCCAAATACTCTGTATACTGATACCTGGCATTTGGTTTTAGTAATGCAGGTAGATGTACTGAATTGATAATAAATAATAATTTATTAGATTATAATGTAATGTTTTTGTTTGACTCAAATTTTCTTCATATTTTCCTCACATTTAAACTAAATATTTATACAATACCTCACTCCCTGGTTTCCTGGTGCTTCACCTGACCTTGACAAACAGTAAATGCTTACACACACAGTTTATGGCCTCCTACCTTCTGAGTCTCTGTCATATTTAGATTCTAACTTATGCACCGCACTTCTTATTCTTGACAAACTTCACTCAGAAGCTATTTATAGTCGAGCTGATCGTAGAAAGAACACATCAGTATGGATCCTTAATGACTTTCCATCCATATTCATGATCATCACGTAAACTAAAGAGACAGCGTGAAGGACTTTGTAGCTATCTTAATCACATCACCACTTTATGTATAGGTTAGGCCTTGAGGTGGACTCTGGGCCGGTGCCAGGCTAAAACGGGATGTGAATATGAAATATGGAAAGATTTTTTTTAGATGTCTCCAAACACTTCATTAAAGTTCTTGTTGCCAGTTGATAGGTTGGATGATTCCACTTGGATCATCCCACTTCTCATTTGTGCCACGGCTATACACTTGAATTGAATGCATTAGCCTCAACCTACATTCAAGAGTTAAAATTGAGGACGAATCCCACGGTTGCCGGACTAAATTTAGCTCTTGTCAAATCTCAGCTAAGCAGGGGGTGTTGCACTACCCAGAATGAGGATGTGAATTTGTCCTTCTTGCCTTTCTGTTCCTATCCCTTCAGGACAGCCTGGTGAACACTGATGAGCTAACTGTAAGCCTGGAGCAAGTGATGAATTAAGAGATGTGGATGCAGAAGCTTAGTGTGTCTCTGACAAAGGATAGTTAGTGGAAGAAAGTCAGTGGGCTAATGTTTAATTTCTGTTATCACATTCATGCCTTTCTGTTGTATGATCAAAGCAGCTCATTTACTGTAGGAGTATACCAACTATTTTCCAAAGAATATAGAGTCATGAAGTAGAATGAGATATTTCAGGTACCCCTGTACAGGAAGGTGCATTTCACTTAAAAACATCCAATCACAGTGCTTAAAATTCTGTCTCTAATCGCAAGGCGAAAGCTTAAGATGTGCAGTTGAGAAAACTGATAAGTGCTATGCTATTGTTTTTTTGTAAATATACACTAATTCCAAATTTGATGCCTACAGCACTTTCCAAAAAAGTTGGGACAGGAGCATATGTACTACTGTGTAACATCACATTTTCTTTAAGCAACCCTCAGTAAGGGTAACTGAGAACACTCTGTTGAAGTTTTGAAAGTAAAATTCTTTCCCATTCTTGCTTGATATGCTCCATTTTTACATTTTTCGCCTCATAATGCAACACACATTTTCAATGGGAGACAGGTCTGGACTGCGGACAGGCCAGTCTGAACTCTTTTCCTACAGTGTCACGCTGTTGAAACACATGCAGAATGTCTCTTGGCATTTTCTTGCTGAAATAAGCTGGGACGTCCGGGAAAACAATGTCATCTGTATGGCAGCATATGTTGCTCCAAAACCTGTATGTATCTTTCAGCATTAATGGGGGCTTCACAGATTTGACAGTTAGCCATGATGCCATGGGCATTAACACACTCCCATACCATCACGGGTGCTGGCTTTTGAACTTAGTATCCTTTTCCATCCTGTGAATGACTGAGACTTCCACAACTTTCACAGTCTTTTGTTGCTCCTGTCCCAACTTTTTTGGAATGTGTTGCAGGCATCAATTTCAGAATGACAGTGTGTTTGCAAAAATCAAAGTAAAGCGGTTTGATCATTAGCTATCTTGTCGAGGCTGAAAAGGATTTGCAAATCATTTCTGTTTTTATTTACGTATTAGAAAGTGTCCCAACTTTTTTTTTTAATCAGGGCTGTAAATATATGCAGCTTAATCCAGTTAACGTTTAGATTCTGGGTCAAGCAGGACATTCATGTGAATTCAAAGTCGGTTCATTGGCTGCGGTTTTCATACAGTATACATGATGTGTATTAAATGAGCTAAAACATGCAGAAATGGCAGCGTCCTTCAAGGGCAATGATGTCCGTCCTTCATAGCCCACACCTGGTTATTATGACTATTAAGTCTAAATGGTCCATTTGTGTGACTTGAATTCAAATGATGCTGATACAAAGCAGGAGGAGGTCTTCTGCTCAGGAGGTGTAGATGGCAGTTTATTTTGAGAACATCCCTTTTTCTCTGTTGGGTTTGTAATCAGTGGAAACTGCAAATCACAGGAATACGAGCTTTGTTGTAGGCTATTATGGCTCCACACCTGCTAAATGTGTTAAGACAATTATCTTCTCAAGGTTATCTGGGATTCCTGTCCCGCCATCAGTCTGGCTTTGGGTTTCTTGATGCTTTTGATATGCAAGTCAGTGCCTGTGATGTTGGATGAGGATATATTTAGATTTCTTAAGATTTGATCGCAAGTAACAAAATTTATCAAGCAACAAAAAGCCTTTAACATAAAACTGAGAGACGACTGTAAATTTATGGTTTCAGCCTGTGTAGCTCTTATTATGATTAAGATAAAACATAGCTTTGATAACTGAAAGTTTTTCAGACAGCAGGCATTTCTTTCTTTCTTTGCATCTTCTCTTTCTTTCTTGCCACTTTTTGCGCACACAGTTAAGCCTTAAGAAGTATACTTCCAGTGTGGTCCGACACATTTCCGAGAGCTGCACCGCCACCTTCCTTCATGCATGCTTGACTTGCAGCCCTCATTGCTTACACTCTCTCAGCTGGTGAGAAAAAAGGGCACATCACTCATAAATTCAAAAATAAGTCATCATCTTGCTTACTCACGATCTGCTGCTCGCATCCCTGCCCTCCACTGACTCCTGCATGCCATTCAGCGCAGCCATGTGGCCACATCCTTAATTTCTGTCACTTTTTTGTTTTTACTAAACACTGTCGTGACGGAACTGGGGTCCAAATATGGACCCTTGCAAGTCTAGTCAGAGGTAAGTCTCATTTTATGTCTGTGCAAGCCCAGGTGTTGTGTGTCTATGTGTATGGCTGGGGACAATTTATGATGGTGGCTTCTTTGTAGTGCTTGCATAGTTCATGTATCATTTTAATTTTTTGCACCATAGACTTTTTTACTCTGTTAGTGCATACACTGCAACACCCAGATTTTATCCTCCCTCCTTCAGCGTACACTTGTGTACAGTTGGCAGATGTAAATGGTTAGTTTGGATTTTTTGAAGTGGTTTTGTATGTGATACTTATCTATAGTCAGTGTATTACCTACATTAGATGGAGGTTTGAACAGCTGCAGTTTGAAGAAACAGAGGGAGCACCTAAAAAAGGTGTACACTATATTTAAAATATGTTCACAGTTTTACCTGACCGTCAGACATTCTTTTACAACAGGAAACTACTGATATAAATGCAAGATGTTGCTCTCTCTTTCCCTCAACCAGACTCCATTGGCCAAATTACTAATTTTATCATGCAGAACACAGGAGTCACTCATCCATTGCCTTGATTGGTTAATTTGTTTGTGCTTTTGTGAGACTTCTGGGAATCCAAACTAACCTTTTGAAAACACTGAAGTCACAAAACAGCAAACAACCTAACAGATTGAGTTAGCAGAAGACAAGCAACTCGTGTTCTTTGAGGTAAAATTACTGACTTTGGTTATTTGATGGCAAGGTTAAGTGGTGAAGATATTCAAAATATAGCATACACCTAAGCATGCCCTGTTCCTACATCAGTACTTCTAGTGTAATACACTGGCTATAGATAAGTTCCTCATACAACCTCACTTCAGAAAAATACAATCTGTGCCTTTGATAGCTTCCTTCAAGGTAAAATACTGATAAATGTTTTTGCATTTTAAGGAGGTGTGAGACTCATGTGTCCCAGACTGCTGCATGCTCAGTAGCATGTGCAACATATTTCTGCTATTTTATCCTGGTAATGAGTATTCTATTAATGCATGATATATTCTGCAACCCAGTCACTGGCATGTTTTCAGCCCCTCAAGATCTCCTTCACAACAGTAAAAAAAAAGCCTTCCTAAACAAGAATATTTAAAAGCAGCAGGATCTTTTTTTAGTCACTTATCCCCAGTGGATCTTGGCGCTTAACATTTAAAGAGGCCACTTGAAATCTGTAATGGTTAAGATCCATAAAATTGACTTGTTATACATTGTGTATCTGCACAGAGCAGTTCTATAGAAGGCCATTACCTCGCAGTAAAGGGATATACTGAAGGATGTAGTACACAAACTGTTTGTTTTCATTTTTGGTAATTCTGGACTTGTTTTTATTCTTGTTTTTAATTTGTTCTAGCTGGATCATGATCAGTAGTAGTAGTAGTAGTTGTAATAGTTGTAGTCGTAGAAATTGCAACATTAGGTATTTTCCTCTAGTGTCTCTGCACTTGTCCTCTTGAGAATCTGTCAGCTATACAAGTTAAACTTTTGTAGAAAGTACATTTTTTTTATTGAGTTTAAATCTTACTGCTGCATCTCACTAAACAGTCATGAATGTCCTTTTGAGCAGAGCTTGTCTTGTAGCTATCTTCCTTTAAAAGTCACTCTCAGACATACCCTGAATTTGAACTAAACAATGCCAGTATAGGGCTGAATGCTTCAGGTTATTTCTTAAGCTATAAAATATTGATTGCCCACCCATCTCAGCAGATGTTTAGGAGGTTGTTGACCTTTTCTGCAGGATCTTACACAACCCTCTTCACCTGCCCACAAATTCCAACCCTCTACACATTTCGCTTTATCTTTGTTGCCTGGAGTTTGGGCCAAGCGTCCTCATTCTTATCGCAGTAGACATGCACAGAAAAAAAAAAAGTTTCACACACTAATTTCCTTAACCGTCTCCTTCAGCTTTAATAGTGCTCTGTATCATTTCTCCTTCTCTTTGGCCACATATTAAAAAAGATAATAATGTAGGAGTCAGTAAGGCATTTGAATCACAGTGTTGTCTCTCTACTTTAAATAGAGACTTGCATGTCAGTGTTCTCTCGTCCGCACTGGGAAAGTTGGAGTTTAGAGTTGTTAAGCTAATGAATTCTCTTCTCTCCTTCTCTCTGACACAAACACAGCTTAACCTTGACACTATTGTTATTGAGACGGAAATGGATTATGATCCTAAAGATTTATTTTACTTTCACACTCACATAGTTGATTAATTGAGTCCAGGCAGCCCATTCTAATGTCGCCGTTCTCATTACCTTTCTTTCTCTGCTTGGCACAATGATCTGTCTAACTATGACTGAATGTATCCAGTGCACATGAGTTCAATAAGCTATCCCACTGGAATTACTATTCTAGAAACGTCCTCCGCTTTTGCTGCTGGAAACCGTTTTATTGCTCTGTAGGAGCTCTCCGTGCTCCTACCTATAAATCCCACTTTCTCAATTTTCTTTGCTCAACAGACTCCAGCCGCGGCCATGCATTCATTTCGTTTCCCTCCTCCTTGTTGAAGCGCACTGTTTGACTCATCTCCTCCCCCTTTCCTCCCCACAGAATTATCCAGAGCTATGTGCTAAGAGAGGAGTCAGGGGCCCTCTCATCAGAGGCATCAGACATTAACAAGGCCCACCTGAGCCGACGGGGGGGCATCATGGCTTCGCTGTACACCTCCCACCCGGCAGACAGCGGACTGACCCTGGACCTGTCACTGGAGATCAACAGGAAACTGCAGGCTGTGTTGGAGGACACACTGCTAAAGAACATCACCCTGAAGGTGAGTTCTGCCCGAGCAAGCATCATACCCCATAAGAAATGAGCTCCAAATGTAGAAAAAGCTGCTTTACATGTGTTGGTCATATTGATGATGTGTGCAGTTTTCTTCAAAGCCTCTTAATTTGCACTGAGTGTATAATTAGTTGACCTGAGTAGATAATTAATTGGCTGTGTCAGTGTCAGTGCTCCACCTTCAGAGCCACACAGCGTGATGGGACTGCCAATGTGTGCATGTGTTGCCCTCAGTCAAATCCAAATACATAAAGCTCTCTTGTGAGTTATTTAAGGCTGAACTAGTTTGAAAAATTAATTGCAATTATTTTTACTGATTTTACAATTGCAATATGAGTTAGGGCAGTGTTGTGCATTAACACACCAACTTGAACTTGAACTTGAACATTGAACGTGCTCATGTTTTCAGTTCATCAGTTTGAAACTAATGAACATGAATGTGCTGTAAGGTGCGTTTCATTTGAACTGGAGAGCTGGAAAAAAAGTTTTTTGTTGGTATTTAAACACTATGTTTGTATTCAAGTCTGTTGTCAGTAATAGTCTAAAATGTTTTCATTGGAAAACACTGTGGTGTGATATTGTGGGGATCTGTACCAAACAAAGATATATGTTTCTTTTTGTTTTTTTTGTTTTTTTCTTAAGTCTGTAGAATATGATGTGCAGGCCAGGGCATCTCTGCAGCACAACAATAATTAATTTAAAATGGTATTTGGATACATGTCTTGTGCCTCCTGTCATTTGAAAATGACAGTAGACCATATTGCAGTGTTGATCAGATTTTGGTTAATTGTTCAGCTGTAGAGTTGATGTCAGGTGGCTTCACAGTTTAGTATGTTACAATACACATAAATTATAAATACTGTGCACAACAGTATTTATAATCCATGTGGCCCTCATCATAGCATTGAGCTCTTAATGACTAATCAGTTGATCAATATCGATTAATCAAAAATGATACATCAGAGAGTGAGGAAGGCAGTTGACAAATTAGCTAGTTACCCACTCTATTGTTTACTATTTACATCACTTGTGAAGGAGCACAGTTTTTCATTGCGGTTTGCTACAAGTTCTGTTAGACAATGAAGACAACAACTCTCATGATCCCACACTACACATCATCAGACGCTGCCTTTTGTTATTGTTTTGTTTGAGAGACTCCTATAAGCAGAAATTCAAGAACTTGAATCAATCTTTTTTTGATGTTAAAAAAAAAAATAGAAATATTCTTTAGTATGAGACATTTTCACTCATGTATCTAAAATGAACTGAGAATTTAATACATAGTGCAATCAGGAATTTAATGACCGATAAGTGCCCAGTCTTAAAAATGCATGATAATAAGGATTTTGATTTTTCCTCTCTCTGAAAACTACACACCTACACCAGCCCAGAAGACTGCAGGATCCCTGGGTACCTCTACTGTAGCACTTTCTGCACAATGTTTGAACTACTCATGCAGAATACTGATGGGGAGCCTCATTTAGTTCTTTTGCCCTGCAAAGTGATGGTGATCCAGTATCACAGCCACCCTGTGATACCTGAGATACCGATCTTTAACTAACGATTTTTGCTAATCTCCCCTAAACCCATTTCTATGAGAAAGCAAAGCTTTGTACTCAGTGCAGACTACCATTCTGGGATATCCACGATCTGACCTTCACCTGAACATGTGTTGTTGATCAGACATCTGAGAGGTTTCTTTGTGATTCAGATTTTGATTTCTGCTGAAACATTTTAGGTGCCTTTACTTCGTATAAATCAAATAATTTCGAAATGAAATCAACAATTGTACGTTGTTGTGTCTGCTCTATATTTGTCTCATAGTCGACACCGTTGCTTGAATGCTTGTCTGAGGAACTTGAATTTGCTTTAAATATGTTATCTTGATTAATGGTGAATATTGTTTGTTGATTTAAATCAAAACGGGTGTAGAACACAAAATAAACCATTAAGTTTATGTAAGCAAAACAAGTCATTTTTTTAATAAAGTAGTCCCATAACAACTGCACAGGAAAAAATGTAAATAAATCTAAAAGTTAAAAAGTCAATTAATATTGTCTAAACAAATTTTCTTCAACAACAACAGTACAGGGAAGGTAATAAAATACTGTACTGACAATAGGAATGGGGACTGTGAAGCCAGCTGCTACAATTTTTTTGTCCAGTGAGGTTATCTGACATTTGGGTCATATCTCCCAAACCTTTAAAGTCAGCCACAACATTTACCACAGTATCTGTACGTGACTTTTTGTTTTATGTGTGTCAGGACAGTTTCCTTGTTGGATTGTCTATCAGCTACTTAAGTTCTTAGAGAGGTAAGATGTTAGAAATCAAGGTCTAATTCAGAACCTGCATTATTGATGCTATTGCTAAGTAAGGAAACTGTGTCCCGCTGTAACTGAGACGTGTTTTTCCTGCTTACTAGTTCATCATCTGAAATAGTTGATTTAAGCTCTCATTCACGCGGTTCATCCTCCTTCAGCCCTTGTGTGTATGTGAGCTTAGTTCAGCTTCTGCACCTGAGGGTCTTTTGATCATTCAGTTAAATGAAGATTACACCTGAAACTATTTTCTCATGTGTTAGTAGTAAATGATTGAATCCGTTCCACTTCTCAGCTCTCAGTTAACAGCAGTAGCCTGTCTCAAGAGGTGATGTGGCCAGATGATGCACTGTGCTCTTAAGAAAATGAAGCACCAGGATGGCTGCAGCCTGCTGTGACTAGTTTATTTCTACCCAATGAAAAATGCTCAGTTCCCAGATTCACCTTGTTAAAGGTTTAACCACACAGCTGGAGTGTGTATACAATTATTTGTCCCATATTGTCCTCAGTATTTATGTAGGTAGTTTTGGATTTGATTTACTTACCTCTATATGCATTTCATCTAGGTTTACAACAAACAGTTATTTTCATTATTGTTTAGGATATAAAATGTCAAAATGCTCATCACAAAGAGCTCAGAGTGACATCTTGAAATTGCTTCTTTTGTCCAATAGCAGTCCAAAATCAAATTCTCACATTTAAGAAGCTGAAACCATTAAATGTTTGACATTTTTGCATTAAGATGATTGAAACGATAATCGATTGTCAGAATTGTTGGTGACCAGCCAAATTTAATATCGATTGGCTAATCCATTAATCAACTAATTGTTACAGCTTTAATTTAATCACTGCTTGAGAGTTTAACATAAAACACTGTTTCTGTTGATTGTTCCATTGTTCATAAAAAATTGATTAGTACAACTTTAAGTTTGTCCATTGATAAAAGGAAAATCATCTTGTTATATTTTTAGATTACTTGCTGATCCATTAGAACCAGAGAAATCTGCCAGCTCATATTTTCCTTTGCTCTGGCAGATACAGATAATTCACAGTTATGAATGAGTCCAGCGATGCCAGGCTATCAGATTTCATGTGGATTAGTCTCGATGTATATCAGTTGGTGTGTTTACTTGAGGAAGAATTAATAATATTGGTGAGTCACAGCACATTTACCTCTGTCTGCTTCCAAAGTCAGTGTGCAATACATGCTTTATGTGCTGCAATACAACTAACTTATTTTTCAGCATTTCTACATACTGAGAAGTGTCAAATGCATCTTGAATCCACATCAAATACAGTGGACAGCAGGCTGATGCAACATAAAGATAATAGAAAGATAAAACATTTAAATATTTATTAAAGCTTCCCAAGCGCCCACATGAACGTGGCCAAGTGTCAAATCGTGTTTCCATCTTGTCTGCATGTATTGTTACAGCCTCTTTGATGTTTGCTCTATTAGCCTTTTTGTTTAGGGTGGCACATTAGATGGTTTAATAAATACAGTCATATTTTGCCAACAAGCAGCTTTCTGTTGTCTTTATATTGTGTCAAATCTGTCCTAAAGACACCTTACATAAAACCTAGATGAGACAATAAATAATAAGGAACGTGGGAGTATTTTCTGGCAGTGACTTTTCTTTCTGTGTATGAAAGATGATTGGCAGTGAACATAAAGTAATGATCTAAAAACGCACAACATGTGCACAGTGAATTGACAATAGAACAAAACTCTGGGACGAAGCCAAATTAAGGCTTCATATTTACTGTGACTGAAAATTTACCCTTTTTATTCCTCCTGTTATTGTCACTGAATGGTCCAGTGTGTCAAATGTGAAGGGATCTATTGGCAGAAAGGGAATATAATATTCATTAATATGTGCTCATTAGTGTATAATCACCTGAAAATAATTCTGGTGTTTTTGTTACCTAAAAATGAGCCGTTATATCTACAGAGGGCATAGGTCCTCTTCCATGGAGATAGCCAGGTTGAATCGCCATGTTTTTACAGTAGCCCATAATGGACAAACTGAACACTGGCTATAGATACAGCCTTGCATGAGTTTGGCTGCCACCTTAGGTTGGAAGGGAAGGGTGAGGCAAGTTGGTTGCAATGTTATCCAGCCCTCCACTAGATGGTACTAATTGGGCTTTTCCATTGTCACTTTTGGCCATGCTGAGTTAACCAACCAACCTGCCTCCACGCGGGTTGTAATGTTGTCTCGCCCATGGCGTTCAACCCATAATGACCCCCACACACCTCCCTCTCAAACAAGCGTTTCTTATGAGGCTCAACTCCTGTCCAGGAAAGCAGAGCACTACTTTTGTAGCTTCTAACTGAATCTCTGTGGTTTCTCTCCTGCATTGCTGTTTGAACTTTCATGCATCTGTTTTATTTTGCTGTTTCATGTTCACTTTCAGCTGTACTGGAGTCATGTTAAGCTAGCGGTGAACCCCCAACATTTCCTGATTTTGATGTTTCATAGTAAAAGCTTTTAGATAACAAAATAACAGGACTTTTATTGTGACGAATTTACAGGATATGAAACTTATTTATCCACAGCCACGTGAAGTGGGTATTAATGATAAGACACACCTTCAAGCCAGAGCATGTATATGGAAAAGGTACTTAAATCCTTCACACTGGTCCTTTAAATGTTTTATTTGAGTCTAAAAGTCTTCACTCTCTTACAGGAGAATCTTCAGACGCTGGGATCTGAGATCGAGAGGCTTATCAAACAGCAGAGAGATCCTGAGGACGGCACAAGGAGGAAGTGACACAACCATGTCACAGGACAGAGAAAATGAAGGACCAAGAAGTACTTGAGGAATCTTCAACCCGCCATTTCTGAAGGAACAGCAAAAGAAGCGCATTCATTCTCCAAACATATTAAGTAGCAAATTGAATGTTGTAAAGTGCCAGTAGCACCCCAGGCTGCTTTTTGGAGGACCTCCTGAACTTTCTGTCCATTTGGTGTCTGAACTTACTTGAACTGTCATTATTCCATACATATTTTAACATCTCTGTTTCGTCCTCGAACACAACCAATCTTCCTCTGGCAAACATCCGTCTCCTCTGAGCCTTCTAAGATAAAAACTCTTCGGGCCAGTTGCTTCGAGCTCGAAAGTCTGACTGCCTTGGAAACCAATTGACTGAAGATGCCATAATTGTGAATGTATAGCAAAATCTACCTGAAAAATAGTCAAAACACAACATATTTGCCAATTAATTCATCCTATAAAAAAATAGACTGGTGTATGTGTCTCATCACAGTAACTCACAGCTCTTATCATCTTCCAGTAAGTAAACTGAGATGATCATCGCCCAGCATGCTCTCTCTACTTGTCTCCTCTCATCCGCCAATAAGCCAAATGTATTTTTGAAAGACTCCTCCTTCAGCTCGACTACATGGCACTACATATGCGAAGCAAGAAGTAGAAATCAGCCCCGGCTTGCGGGGGACCTTGCGTGCCACCTGCACATTCTTCATCATATTTTGCTCTGCACAGCCAGCACTTACAGACCGAGCTGGTGGAGCAAGGTGCCTCGCATCAGCAGACCCACCCATCTGTGTGACACCGGTGCTAGATTTAAAGGAAGTAAACTGTGTCTTTGCAGCCATCTCTGTGGAAGTATCCTTGTGTTAAGCTGTGTAAAACTGAAGAAAATCTATGACAAATATAATATCATGATAAGGCTGAAATGTAGAGCTGGTCTTTAGCCATTTTGAATGTGATTTTTAATTTATTTTCATTTTTGTTGGCTTAAAAATTAATTTCTATTTTAGTAAGTCTGGTCATCCATCTTTGTTTTTTATGTTCATGTTATTCTAAAGCTTTCTTTTAGAATTTTGCTCTTTGTTCTTAATTTAAAAGAATGAATACCTTGAATATTTTTGCTTTTGCATCACTGTAATATAGTCAGTGTCTTGGCTACAGGAGATGTTAGTCCACTTGCCCCCAGATTGAGAATCAAAGAGGGGTACTAGCACAGAAGCTAAGAAATGTACTGCTGAGGACAGGGTCAGCCGTAAAACATATTTTAGCCACTTAAAAAAAGGTCAACCTAAAAAAAAGTCTGTCAATTCAAGTGCTCGCTATATTTCCACAATCTTACCTTGCCGTCAGCCTTTTTGACAGGAAACCACCGTTATATAAACCAAGTGCTGCTCTCTCTTTAACTCAAGCTAACTCCTTTTGCAAAAACATTCATTTTACCTTGCAGAACATAGGAGTCACTGGTCTACCACTGCCTCGGTTGGTTGGTTTCTTTTTTTGTTAGTGTGATTTCAGTGAATCCAAAAACACTGAACAATGATACAAACAAGCTAACTAATCAAGGCAGCAGTCGACCGGCAACTCCCATGTCTGGTTGATTTGGTGAGACTGATATTTGGGTTATATAACGAGGGTTTTCTGTCAGAAAAGACTGTGATAGCAAGGTAAAGCGGTGAAAATATCTCTAATATAGTGTACGCCTAAGCTGATGTTGATGTTTTTGGTGGCTAAAATACATTTTGCTGCTGGCCCTGTCCACAGCAATGGACTTTTCCGAAGCGGGAATGTTTTGACCGCCATCTACTGTAGCTAATACACTGACCCCATACAACCCCACTTCAAATGATCCACTATCCCTTTAAATGCTCCTGTTACAGGAACTTCATTATTACCAACTGTCAACAATTTCTCTTAATCAGACATGAGCATCTGAAAATGTTTATGTTTCAGCTTCCCTGACAGTGGTTTGTTAGCATCATCGTCATTCCTCATTTCAAACAGCAGGCACAGACATGCTAACAGCTCATAGAAAGTTTCTTTGCACTGTGTGCACAATAACATCTGGTGGAGGGGGAAAAAAGACAAAATGTTCAAGTATTCCTATCACACTCCTCTTTTTATTTTTCGTTATAGTGTCACTGAGTCCGTTGAAGTAAATCAAGTGGAGAGGAATCGGAGGGAGGACAGGAGATCTGTAGCTGTAGCTCAGGAAAGCCAATGGAACCTACAGACATATATCCAGGGACAAAGTGCAATGCTGTTCCTATAAGTGATTTTTTTTTTCTTTTGTTCTGAATGTGTTGCCAGCATACTGTTTTATATGAGTGTTTTTTGCTTGTGTATGTGCAACATGCGACTGTGCTGGTGTTCGAGTATTTAAAAGTGTCCAAATTGTGTGTGCGGCGCGTGCATGGCTGCATGTGTGCCTTTTTTTCCCTCCTCTCAAGCTTTTGTGTTTACACCTCGTGTACATGCTTCAGCTGTCAGGGCCAGCACTGTAGGCTTTTACCAGATTAACCATGAAGTTTGTTCCATAGGGGTACAAACAGGATTTGCATTTAGACCTGAGTCTGTCAGCCACATGAACGCACACACACACGCAGCTCAGTACCTCTCAGCCATACGCTATAATGCTTCTGGTTCTTATTTGCAGCTGTTTAGTCTGCACACACACTCACAAACACACAGCATGAAGGGTATAGAGCAGGCAACTAGTTTGATTCAACCATACTTAAGTTTTCCTTGGTCTTTATTTGATCTGGTTGCAGAAACTGTCACAAAAGATAAGCCTCCATTTCTCTTTTTCTTTTCCCCCCAATCAGAAACAGGCTTTTATGGGTCATGAATGGTTACAAGCCGATCCCCTTTGCGAACACCCTGAGGCTATGTTGAAATGGCCCACTACATGAATAGAGATGAAAGTTTCCAGGATTGAGGTCACGGAGTCCTTAAAGCCTCCCTGTTGCTCCAGTTGTTTGATGTACCTCTACAAAACTGATTTCTCTGCATCTTGGGATCAGTGTGTAAACGTGCAAACAGCAGATAACATCTTCATTCTCCTTGATAGTGAAACTTAGTGACCTTTTAAACTCCAAAAAGTTAATTAATGTTTAAATTTAGGCTCTTTTACCATCACACCAGTTGTTTATTTCAAACTTAATTCATCTGGATGTGTTTATGCATCTTAAAGGAGCAATATGTAGCAATTGTGCTGTATTAAGTGGGTTGAAATCCTATTTAATAACAGTCTATGGTTGAAGTGTTGTTTCTTCACACCCCCCACCTCTCCAGACTCAAGGAAGCTCAGGCAGGCTGCAGGAACACTGCAGGAGCACAAGACAAGCTCAACATTGTAAACTGGTTATAACAAATGACTATGAGTCCTAAACTAAGTTGATCTTCTGTTTATAGCTATTGTTTGTCAATGTGAAACTAAGCCCATTATCCTGAAAACAGCATTATAAATATCTACTCCTTCTAAAAGATTATTACTGATTTCATGTGACTCATAAATAGACACTTGCTCATTCAGCAAACATTCTGCATTCACGTTATCTCTAATTAATGTGAAACAGAAAATAATAACACAATAATAATAATAACACTTTTGAGCTGGAGTAGAAAGTTTAATGGTGGACAATGCAGCCAAAGCGCCGTTTTTTTAGAGAAGCGAGTATTTCAACTTGCCAATTTTCCTTAATCACTGATGACATATCATGGTCATTTTATGATTTATCACAGTAAATATATTACAGATTTCTCCTTTAAATGGTATGAAAATGAAGTGGTTGCTGCTGATTAGGTGAAAATTGTAGCACTTTTTCTTGTTTTGCAGACCGTTTCTGTTGCAGAAGTAAAATACAACCTATGCAGCACGCATGGGATTTCCTAATTAATTCTTCATAATTCTCAGAGGCACACTAATACTCTTCCTCTTAGTGTGTCACCTGATAGAATCACGCTGATCTGAGATTTGACACATTTCCGCAGCCTTGAAATGAAGCCATGTTGCAGCATTGTGTGAAAGAATGAATCAGACCTCTGGATATGAAGAAATGGTGTTCAGTATGTGTGAGAATTTTGTCATTTTTCTGTTTTTCTTTTCTTCCTGCTGTGCAATGATTCCTTCCTGCTCTGTTTTGTGGAATATTCAAACTGTGATTATAATATACATTTGTAAATATGTCATTCTGTAAAATTATGATGAGATGTTTTTAAAAAAAATACTGATTCTGGATGATGTTTGTATATATGGTGTTTCCAGGGAATAAAAGGAGATGAGTCTTAACTTTCTCTTGAATGTTCCACAGTCGTCTTATCTCGTGTTTTTTTGCCGTAAAGGTTGACACGAACATCTGTTGTCCAAGATTCATTTAGGTGATTGAGAATTTCGCACATAGCTAACCTCTCACACAGTGAGTCTTTGTGGGATGCAGCCTTAGGTCCCTCTTCAAAAGCAGCTGTGTCAGCACAGTGCTGGAGGTCATGGGCATCACTGCACCACTGTCAGTCAAAGCAGGCAGCCTTTCATATGATGTATAACCCAACACTATGGGAATACTTCCACAAAAACCAAAACAAGTCAGGGGTGAACTTCAGTTTCACTGTTATTTTGGTGTAACTGAAAGCATCAGTCTTCTTTAAGTGACCAAGTTCATTAAGTGCACTGGAGTTACGTGAACTAAACGTACTTAATATATTCAAAAGTGCAAACCCCAATCCAAAAAAGTTGGGACAGGAGCATGTTTACCACTGTGTTACATCACCTTTTCTTTTAACAGCGCTCAGTGAGTGTTTGGGAACTGAGGACACTAATTTGGAAGTTTTGAAAGTGAAATTCTTTCCCAGTCTTGCTTGATATAGATCTTCAGTGGTTTAACAGTTCGGGGTCTCTGTTGTCGTGTTTTGCACTTAATAATGCGCCATGCATTTTCAGTGGAAGACAGGTCAAAATTACAGATGGCCAATCTAGTACCTGAACTTTTTTATTACACCAGGCCGTTCAAATACGTGCAGAATGTGTCTTGGAATTGCTGATCTGACTGAGAACCCAAGGACTTGCTGTGGTTGTGTCTTTTCCACGGGTCAGTAGCCTTTGCCCCTCTCTAGTGGCTCCCTTAGTTTTTTTTTTAACATTTTAATTTTCATTTATCATTATTGTAGGCCTAAAGTGATTCTTACATTCTCCAGCTGTAAGAATGTGTAGCCTACACACTGAAGAAACAAAAAGTTTAAATATTTTGTCAGCTAAAATGTGCATAATTTCCTCTAAATGGGGATGTCAAATAAAAGAAGTTAGTTAGGTTTGGTGTGAGGTGAGCTTAACAGACCTGTGTAGTCCACTCCTCATCTCTCCGTGAAGCCACATTACCCACCGTTTGCATAACACACCTTTTTTTCCAGCCGAAAATGTTGGTGGTTGAGTTGCATTGTGGGTGTGGGTGCAATGTAGGTTTCAGGTTTTGATTGTGTAGAATAAAAAAGATAATACTTCTGGTTCTTCTGCATCAATTAAGATCATTTTATATAAACTGTCCATTGTGACCTGACAGTGTTGTAGGAGTATGATGCTAAATCAGTAGAATACCCTTTTAATAATTTTCCTTTAATGCCTGAAAAATGACTCAAACACTGAATCAATGATCAGTCAATCAGCTGATAAATTAGCTGATCGACTAATCATTGCAGTTCTGGTCCCACTGTCTGTCCTTTTGGAACGAAATCATAGTTCTAAAATCAGTTTTGTTGAACAATATACTTAGTCACCCTGTCAGTCTGCGCAATTAACATCATGCATGAGCTTTCTTTGTTATTCTTTCCCACGCGTGCACATGTGCAGACATTATAAAAAAACTCCTACAGACCAACTGATAGCACCTGTCACCAGAACAATACAGCATTTTACAGGAAAAATAAGACATTCACTTCCTCGGGCATTCCTGTCATGCATGGGTGAAATTTCCCATTTTATCTGCAGACACAGTGGCAGGTTCAAATATCCAATTCAGGCCAATGATTACTGACAGGCTATTTTTAGCTTGCTGATAATGGATTCTCCTATCAGCCTAGATGACCACCCTTGAATTCATAAAGCATTGCCCGGGTCCTTTAGATACGAGCGGCAACCATGACAGTAGCTCTCAAGGTGCAGAGATAACAAGCCGGTCTTGTCCTTGTCAGTCTATTTTTGTTGACTGTATTCCATCCTGACACTGGCACAGTTACAGCTGCAACATTAAGATAAAAATATTTGAATATGAATGAGACTATAATGAGCATTATTAAAGTCAATTTATTGTCTTTTAACTAAAGTGTTATGTGTCTGTGTACAAAAATAGACCTTTTTAATTGGAAATATGCACGCATCCATCCAGTCTCTCCCATTAGAAGAACCATCCCTCTGATGTGTGGAAGCTCGCAGTAATGCTTTGATTGTATGCCACTCTCCTGCTCTGCCTCTTCAGACGCTTCAATGGAAACCGAGAGGATTAATTTTCTCCAACAGTGCTGAAATAGGTACATTAACAAACTGTGTTCATTCAGGTTTGTGATTCATAAAAATGTGCAGGGTTCCAGCGCTTCGTGAACGGACTCATGAATGAAATTTATTTTGTTTCATGCCTAAACCAGAACTCCCCTGAACTTTGCGTGTTGCATAACGTGCAACCCACGACATTTGTCTGGCGATGGTTTTCTGTATCCTTATGCTGGAGGCAAATCAGTCGAAGCCTTGAGTCAGCGCTGAACACAAAGAAATGGCCTCGAGGGCGATGAAGGCGTTTGAACAGACGGGTGTCCGGCTTAATTGCTCAGCAGTGGTGGAAAGATGAGAGAAATGCCCAGAAAATGAATAAAGATTTGCGTAACAGAAGTTTTGGTTTGCTTCTTTCTCCTCCCATTAAAGGGGAAATTTGCAACATTTCAGTCAGTGTTGATGCTAAATGTCAGTTGAAGCAATAAATTCCTCAGTGTATGCTATACTGACAGAGAAAGCTGAGTTCTTCTGATGCAACATCTGTTGTTCCTCCTGCACCCAGTGATGTCACAGTGATGTCACTTATTATGCAACCTACATAATAATGTTTTGGCCCATGAAATATATACATAGATGCCACATTGACCACTTCAGCAACATTTCAACTTTTTTTTTTTTAATCCACATAGATAATTAACCCTTGAATGTAACATGACTCATTGAAATCTGTTGTGAAATAAATATTTTAGTGCTTTTTATTTAGTAAAAAGGCTGAACACGTGTTTGATAACAACATTGATAACAAAATAATTGCTATAAGCAAGGGAGGTGATACACAACAGTGTGGGGGTGGGAGTCAGAAACCTGCACACAATGCATCCTGGTACATGTAGGCACTGCCAGCACTGCTCCGGTTGCAAATTTGCCCTTTAATTTCAGATTTACTTGTGACCCCTTGAACGGGGCCTCACCCCTAAGCTGGAAATGTATTGATGCATCATTAAAAATCTGTCTAGTCACAGGAGCATTTTTCTGCAGAATGATTTATTTTAAATAGAGTAATTTTACCCATAAAGGAGTATTTTTACATTTGTGTGTTGTTACTTTTACTTTAAGCTACTACAAGTATTTTCCATATTAGGTTGATTTTGGAGGCTCCAGTGGGCAAAAGTGGTAGTGTTTCGACGATTATAACCACAAAATATAACTTCAAAAATAAATTTATCTACAGAAAAACTCACGATTGTTTTTAACTGGCTAACATATGACAGTCTGTAACTTTGAAATGTAAAATGTAAACACAGTCTGCATATGATCTAATAAATGATAGAGAATCTGACCCAGTGACAGACATTGAAAATGATTATACAGAAATAGCCAGTCTTCTCACTGATGTTCTTGTTTGATTATGTAGGTCATATAGAAGCATCACTGTTAAATTGAGGCACATGAGCAGTTAAAAACTCCTACTCCCTCTTGATAATCAAATCTAAAAGTGCAGGAACTAGAGGTGGTCACTCAGCAGAAGTTCTCATGAAAAATTTAGGAGCCGGAGAAGTCTTAACACACCACTGTGATGGTTTACTGGTGTGACACAGTGGTCTAACTGGCCTTTGTTGTGGGGGGGTAAAAACCCCAGTGTCAGTTGGCGGTCTTGCAAAAGGGCACTTTTCCCCTTTTAGACTCAGACTGGCCTCTTGGAGGGCTTTGAACACTCTGTGAAGCCAGTCATCATGGCTGTGCAGGTCCACCTCTTGAACCCATTGTTATTGTGAAAGACTGTTAAACCAGCCCGGCCTGTTAACACGATTCTTTAAAAGAGCAAGGCTTTCAAAAGGATCAAGTTCTGCAGAAAGACTAAACAGCAAACATCTGGGTCTAAAAATGCTTGCATGTGTGATGATGGTGGTCAGATCTCAGCAAGAAAAGAAGATAACCCTCGATCAGAAACTGTGAGCTGAGGATGGTATCTTACTGTGCTCACCATCTGGTGGAAAAGCACGTGCCTTACTCTTCTCTCAGTGGGTTAGAGACCCGGGGGTTAGAAGTGGACTATATCATAATGTTTGCTTTCATCAGTGCACTTCTCACTTCTTGACACACAACATCACTGGTGACTTAAAGCTGCAGTAAGCAATATTATTTCATTATAATTTTACTTTTTTTTTTTCGCTAAATAACCAATTTTGACCATTGCATGCCACTAGTGATATTTGAGCACCCATCCCTTTGTAATTTACTTTTTTCTTAGAAAAGTGGACCTGGTCTGAATAAAACACGTAACCAGTCAATCACAGCAATTCTGTTTGCAAGTTAGTTTGCAAGTTACAATGGTTGACAACTTCGATACTCTGCAGATGTTTTTGCACTGTGTATGTTCAAATTCCTACTGCAGCTTTAAAAGAATAGTTTGACATTTTGCAAAGTGTTAGATGAGAAGATCAGTACCTTCATGTGTTCAACATGAAGCTGCAGTCCATTAGCTTAGCTGGAAACAGGACAAACAGCGAGCCTGGCTCTGTCCAAATGTCCACAAAAACCCCAGGAAGCTACTGCACCCAGCCAAGAGATAGTCTGACACATAACGCTTTCTCTTTTTCCATGAATTAATAAAACATTAAGAGTAAAATTTAAGCACTTCACCAAAATAAAAAATTCCAGACTGCCAAGGCCTTTATTACATCTAAATTATTACTATACATTTAACTGCAAAAACAAATCCTTTGTACCCACAGCAATCAATGTAGAATATATTGTCACTTTGTTTATTTTATCAGCTGTTTTATTAACTTTGATTGTATATTTCAATCATAATTCATATTTGCTCATTTCCAGAGTAAGGAATCAACAGAATATTTATCTAGCTATGAATGACAAATATGATGATGGTAATGTTTCATTTCAAATATTAAAATATGTTCTTAATTAAGCATTTAGCATATTCAGATTCAAACTACTGACCTTCAAAACATAATGGTTAATATTAAGCACTTTCCATACTTTCAAGACTTTGTATGAACCCTGATTTGTGAGTTTTACAGGTGCATTGTAGGTGAATTCTCTTACCTTTGGACTGATGTTTTTGGATATCTTCTCATTTGCCTCTCAGAAAGAAATACAGAGCTGCTCCTTTAATGACCATCTCTGTTGGCACACAGTGTCATCCTGTACACAAATCCCAAGACGTCAAGTTGGACCCCTGCACCATCAGATACTGAATCATCAGCTTATTGGATTCAAGTACAAGATTTAATGAAAGGTCAAGACTCGGGAGGTTGGCACCCTGACGTACAATTTGGAAAGAAAGCCAGAGTAGGTTTTTGGCGCCAACGTGCCAAAAGTTTCTAATTTGGAGTGAGGAAACAAGTGAGAAAATATGGATGAATACTGGCGCTGCAGATTCAGCCGCGCCTGGCTGGTTTGTTCATCAGCTCTGCATTTCCAAGCTGATGCTGATGCTCATGTATCAGCAGATCACAGCACTGAAAGGCTGCTTTCCCTGGCGAAATCAACAATATACATAAAAATAGTTTCCCCTCAAGATGCCAGGCTACAATCTGTCTTTTTGTAACTCAGTTATCCAAATATGATTCCCACTAATGCAAAGATTTTTTTACTATGTTGAGACATACATATAAAAATGGAAAAATGGACCTCGGTTACATCTGCTGTTGCCCACTTTGCTGCATCCTGTTTGCGAACGTTTCTAAAAGGATCCATGCCGTCATCAGTGTGTTTTGCTTACTCGCTCTTTTTCTGTAAGTGCAGCATCAGTTTACATTATAAAACCCAAACACAAATGCTGAACATGACTGACCAAATTTGCCCAATCTTTGCGTGAGCCACATGATCAAAGCACGCCAAAGCACAGCAGATGGAGGCCGCTAAGCGCCAAGTTCACATGGGAATCCAAACAGATGGACACATGAAGTGTTGCACCTGCTTTTGGCACCGCACCTCAACACTCCCAGCATGATTTAGAGTGGAAAAAATCACAGGGGAATTATATCTTACAGGGTCACCGGGTATTTATTAGCCAACGGAAGTCAGGTTTTATCAATGTTTTGCATCACAGGCGTGTGCCAACTTCAGGGTCTCCACAAGTTCAGGCTTGTCATTTAGCTACATTATGCATTCATAAACAGTTTCTCTCAAAACGTCCACAAAACCCACCACATGGTCTTGAATTAGTGGATTTAAAAGGCTAGCAAAATACATTCTTTTTACATTTAGGCAATATAGTTTATTGATGTCAAGACTTAATTTACATATGATGCCAACAAACAAAAGATACAAATGATTTTAAAGTAGGAAATGGGTGCAAAAGGTGCACTTTTATGCTCCCACTGCATGGTTTTAGCATATCTGTTGGGATCTAACAAGGTTGTAATCATTCGCAATCAGCAATAATTATATCCAGGTGCTGACATTTATGTTTTTCAAAAGAATACTGTTTTGTTTTTCTTACCCTCTGACTTGGAACAGCCTCCCCTCCAATCCACCTCCTGAAGAAAACGACAGTATTTGCATAGTGTTTTACAGCTTCCTGTTTCATAATCATGTTTCTGTTGGATTCCTGCTTTAATTAGCTGAATTAGTCATATCTTTTGTCAAAATCCAACTGTCTTTGATTGTTTGGCATTTTTGTATGGAACATTTGTGCATATTCAAATCCTTACTTATAGGCTCGTCCTCTAAAAATATGTCAAATGTGTCTTAGCATCAATATCACAGCGGCATTTGGGAAATGAGAAGATTATTAAAGACGTCTCATAGTCTGAATGTTTTTTTAATCCTCTTTGATGGTTATGATGTTTGTGTTGGTCTTTAATCAAGCACAGATGGCAGTAGGAGGTGGTTGGTTGGCAGAGACAATATTCATGATCTGGACGTGAGGAGGTTCAGTCCATGTAAGAACTGAATTAAATCTCACACCTGTTGCATGAGAGGGTCACTCCTTTAGTGTCAGTGCAGTGTGGATGTGGTGATTTTAAATATCATGAAAATGTAATTCTGCTGTGAAGTCATGTCTGAATTAGTTATTGGGTGCATTAACATCTGGGAATATGATAATTTAATGGGGAATGGTTGCACCTTGAGTTACACCTGTCTTTGTAAAATGTCTCCATATTCTATGGACAATAAACATGTTTGACTGCAAACATTGTTCCGGCAGCCCATTATTCCAAAACCTCAATATTCTGAAAAGTGTCCCATTGAATCGAAAAGCACATTTTTCTGACAGCCCTTTATCCTGAAAACGAACGCCCATTGTTCCAAAAGTACACTGGCAGTTCTGTTCATAGTGCTGAACCAGTGTAGTTTTTGCCCTTAATAGATTATCTCTCTGGCTTTACACCAAACGACATTTCAGGTGATTTCACTGCCACAGACAAAGTTGTAATGTCACAATAAAATCATGAGATCTTTACCTCAAACTTCCTTTAAAGACAGTCTTTTAAGGGCAACCCCCCACCGATTCAGCACCATGGACAGGGCTGGCAGTCACTGAACTAACAACTGCAGGGAGAGTGTGTATTTTTGGAGCAATGGGCCTATTTAGGGTTTCATTATAATGGGCTGTCGAAAGACTGGCGTGGCACTGGAAGCAGCTAGCCTGGCTCTGCTCAAAGGTAATAAAGTCCGCTGTCTTTTTCTTGGCCGAAAGGCGTAACTTCCCTGAATCTCTGCTGGTTGTCTGGCAAGTGCTTCCAGCCAAGAAACAGTCCGTCACAAAATCCCTTTGAAAAGCAGTGAATGGTTATATTTTACACCTCAGTTTTTGTATTGGACATATACCATCTGAAGTTACAATACAACAGCAATAAAGTTAATGTAGCTAATAGGTTGACAGTTTGAGAAATATGTGTATTTGCTTTTTTGCAACTGCCAGCAGCAGATTAGTTTATCTTAGCGTAAGGAGTGCAGACTTTCCTGAAGTCTTCTCTGGTTGCAACAGCTCCAGGCAAAGAAGTAGCTGGGGCACATAACCCCAATAAAAATGGTTTTTTTTGATGCATCAAACAACATGTAACATGTAGGCAATTAGGAGTTTTAAATTACAGAGCCAAGCAAGTTACTTCCCCCTGATTCTAGTCTTTGTGCTAAGCTAAGCTAACGAGCTGACAAACTCTTCCTGTAACATTTGGGAACAGAGGACATTTATGGGGAAAACGATTGCACCTTGGGTTGCATGTAGTCCTGTGAAATGTCATCACATCCGCAAGAGGAGAAATAAACATTGGCAAGTTTGAAAAGCATCAACTATAATACAACTAATGAAGTATAAGAATGTTTTACACAGTCAGCGCATCATTTAACATGTTTCTTGGCCTGAAACAAGTTGTTTAGGGAACTTGATTGACAAATCCTCTTGAGAAACACTTCACCATAATGGACCATGGGTAAATCATTTATGAAACAATAACCTGTGTTACTGCAGAGGTCAGGCTGTTATCAATTATCTACTTTGAGTTGGAGCAGCCAAAATGTGACTAGTACACAGGCAATTTGAAACAATTACTCTTAAAGCCACTGATTAGCTTCTCCATCTGTGAGCCCACTGCTAATCTGCCCAAACACAAACTTGCTGCCAAACAAACACTGTTTAATAATGAAGTGGGTCTTTGCCAGGAGCCCATCAATGATACCGGCTGCACTGCTGTTGTTATTCTTTTTTTTTTTTTTTTTTTCTAAACGCTGGGTCTCATTCACACACATTAGTACAGCCAATCACATCCAAACAGTGAAAACAGCTGAGCTCAGTTCCATTCAGTTTTTCTGGTCTAATTGAAATGTGCGGCTCGGCCCCCTCTGGGAGAGCTTCATTAGCAGAACACATCATGCTAATGCATTTTAAAGACGTCCAGCTTACGGGCTAATTAATATTCCCCAGAAAGAACGGGAAATCTCTCCTATAAGAAACACTTAATAACACCATCTGTCATCATATTTACTACAGCATTTTCTGACTGTATGCAGATAAAAGTAAAGCAAACAAACAAACAAACAAACAACATTTGGGCCTATTAGGATTTTACACAATTTCAACTGCTTTGACAAGCTAAAGGTAAATAATATAAAGAAGCAGATTCACATCTTAATTACACAATATGTAAATTATGCTGTTATGCGGTCTCTCTCACATTAACAAGAACAAAAGAAATAGCCTGATGATGTTGTGAAGAAGCACGGGATCATCAAACGTAGAGAATTTTGTTATTAATTCAAGGTAATGGTGTGTTTCCTGCTAGCCGTGGCTAGCTAGGTGCTAGGTGCTGTGATGTCTGTTAAAGATACAGCAGAGGGTGACGATGGTCGCTGTCACACGTAACTTTAAGTAACGTTAATAAAACTTTAATATTATCTTGTCCATAAACATGATTTCTGCCTGAGTCACGTCAGATAGATTTTCATCAGCTACAGTGGATGTTTAAGAATGAAGAAAACACCTCCCATGATCCCACGCTACTTCATGATGTCATCAGACTACATCTTTTGTTTTTGTTTTAATATAAGAGAGACTCCTAGTGGCTGAACTTATATATAAACATATTGTGCATTTAAATGTGAATACTTTTGATAAATGTTACAGTGAAATCTACTGCACTGTTTAACTTTAGTCTGCACCATAAAAAGACTTATTGAATCATTCCACCAATGTTTTTGTAGTTTCTGAAGGAACTTTCCTAAATGGAAAATCTGAAAAACAAAAAAACAAAAACAAACCCTGATGAAATCATAGTGATGTCATTGGGGTTATTTTGTCTGAGACTTAAATTTGAAGTGTGCTGTGAATTACAACATATGTTTTCATATGTTTTTCAGTTGAAACAATAATTTTTTGCAGTATAAGACTGCAAAAACATGTAATTGACATTTTTCAGTGCAGCTATTTTGACATGAAATAGCAGGGCAAACACAAATGTTATGGATAATACTAATTAAGGTTTATTGAACAGCTATTGTGCGTGTTGGCTCACTGAAAAGGCTCTGCTACACTACATGAAATGGGGCCTTAATTGGTATCATTGGTAACACTTGTGTTCGCCTCACCATTTCAAATCAATATGGCTGTTGTAAAAAAAAAAGATCTATAAGACAGACTGAACACCAAACACAGCAAATGTTAGCCTCTGAAGATACAAAGCCTGCCTGGTTCATACTGGGATGAAGCCACATGAGCAGCATGTTTTGGTTGTTCTTTTGTTTCTGATAAAAGAACCAGGAATTGCTAGATAAAACACGTCAGGTAAGATCATGTTAAAAGTGACCGTCATGTTGGTGATGTATGTTGTGCAGGACGAGAAATGTAGTTCACTGAGCACTTTCACTTAAAATGGTACTATGACAAACCTATGACAAACTGGGACTTTCTTGTCTTGCAAGGTTGTTATTTAAAGAGTGTTTTTTTTTTTCTTCTTTTTTTGAGGTCCTTAAATGATTCTGTAGCTTTCAAGTCAAATCCAAACTAACCAATTTTGATTGAAGAACAATGTTTTAGCATCAAAATCCTATTTTCCCCAAGCCATTCCAAAAACATTTTCCCATTTGACCTGACGTAGGTTTCTGCATGATGATGTTGCAACGAATAAACGCAAATGCAACTCTTTGCACTCTATAACCACGTCATAACACATTTAAGGACGAGTGTGTACATGTAGGATTTAGTGGGATCTAGTGGTGAGCTTGTAGATTGCAACCAACTGAATAACACTCGCCTCATCCTCCCCTTCCAAGCAAACTGGAGAGACTACGGTGGCTGAGAGGCCATATTTAGAGCCAGTGTTTGGTTTGTTCCTTCTGGGCTACTGTAGAAACATGTACAACCAACCCACTGTCAATATAAAAGGCTCATTCTAAGGTAAAGAAAATGCAACCATAATTATTTTCAGGTGATTATACATGGATGAAAACATACTTACTTATTATAATCCATTTGTGCCAATACGTCATTGTAAATCTTACACACTGGACCTTTTAAATGTATTTAATATGTTAAATTGCAACAAATTCATTCCTCTGATTGTCCAGTTTAATTTTAATCTGAAATAGCAACAATGCTTTAACATTTAAATTCATAGAAATGGTGATTTGATTTTTCTGAAACCAATTAATTATTAACTTCATCCAACCATATTTAACTGTACAACCTGTGCAGTGTGCTTAAAATAACACAGATGTGCTGTATGAATGAACTTTCACCAGAGCAGAGCTGAGAGTAAAGTAGGCTAAACATGTAAACACTTATACAACAATATAAGACTATATTAATTCACTGTGCATGAGTGTGCATAAAATCAATTATTCAAAAATCAGATTGTTATGGCTCATCTCTCCACAGAGGCCAATCAGATACCAGCTGCTCTCAGCAGACCCAGCCACCACAGAGGCATTTAATATCACGTCAGTTGGCACACATCCTGCCAAAACAGTTTACTTTGTGATTTCATGTTGTTTAAACTCAAATTTGCTCAAAGTTTGATTTTCATCATAACATTATTTGTGAATTTGTTATTTGTGAATGGCAGTAGGAAAGAAATTGTTGCTTTTTCTCCTCAAGAATTTTTTTTTGTAGCTTGGTGTGTGAAGGCTATGTCGGGTATTGCAAATAAAGCTCAAAAAGTAATTAACAATAAAACTTTCCTTTTATTTCACAGGGGTCAACACGCCACCTCACAACAGCATGTAAAGCTTGAAGAAGAGAGACAAGGAGAGAGGCTCAAATTCCTCAGTTCAGTACTAAACACCACTTAATATAATATGTACAAAGAGCGTGGGAATCAGACCCACGTTTAACTTTCATTCTTAATTGTAAAAGACAGCGCAGAATAAATATACATGTATATTACATAAATGTTTAATATAAACAAATACCTGTGGTACAAATTGCACTTGTCGATGTGGCTGTGAGGTAAAACACATGGTGAGCACTACATGACTACAGTACTACAGTCACTCTGACAAATGCCTCGCTCATGTCCAACACTTTTAAATAACAACCAGTTTTTTTTACAGTACTGCGCCTGGGCGGTCATTAAGAACAAATTGTGACCCTGGGGTTAACTTCCCCTTAATACATTATCCTCCTTAATATATCACTGATTCAATAAAATAATAAATTATATAAAACACAGGAGCATATGTGCACTCTTTGGTGAGAGTATATTAAGTGCATGCACCCATTATGATTTATCAGATCCTCCTAATTACATTTTTTGGGTCGATATCAGGGGAGACCGGGGGCAACTGTAACATTTGTTACATTTTACCTCATAACTCATAGCCTACTTGAAATGCTGAAGTCATCTTTTCATATAAGAAACACATATATGTGCACTATTTCATAATAACAACTTCAGTAATTTTAATAATAACTTGGTGGGGGAAATTGTAAAACAAGAAAAGAAAAAGTCCTATTGGCCCAATGTCTCTCAATTAAAAGCACACCTCAAAGAGTCACATATCTAATTATGTTACTTAAAGTTTTTTGTATATGGTTGAAATAGTTTTAGATGTCAAGCATTTTATGCATTAGCAGTAAAAATCTATTTTAGAGCTGCAATTATTAATCAATTATTAAATTAATTGCTAACTAACCTTAGTTTCAGCCCCAGTCTGTTCCTATTTTTGCAGAAAACTAGCCAATTATTCTTGTGGTAACTAGATTTGAATTATTTGACTTGAGTTAAAAGTATGTTTACATTTACATTTGTGAAATTAAATTAATGCTGATTTTATTTAAAAAAAAAAAAAAAAAGTTTTCAGCACAGACAAATAAAGTGCTGACACTGGGCCATGTGGCTCTGGGTTGCAGCCCTGATAAAAAAAAATTGTATGCTAGCTAGCAACACATATATTATCATATTTTTTTCATGTTTTATTTTTTAACCAATAACTTAGCGGTCAAATCAATGTAATAATAATTAAAGCTCAAAATTGCAGTCATTTAAACTTTAGACAGCAGAAGAAAAGTTCTGTACATCTCAAAAAATAACTGTTATACCTCAAAATGTTTCTGTTGAAAACTTCTGCTAACGTGAAATGATCCTGTTGCTGTTCCACAGGCAGAAAGACAATCCTATTGAGCATGTGCAATGAGGCTGCACCTAACAATAATTTTCTTTGTCAATTTATCTGTTGATTATTTTCTAAATTAATCAATTAGTTATTTGCTCTATAAAACATCTTGTTTTGCCCTCAACCAAAAGATATTCAGTTTACAGATTTAAAAAGTTGGAACCAGAAAATTTGGACTTTTTTTCTTAACAAAATTACTCAAACTGATTATTCGATTATTGAAACAGTTGGCAGTTGGAATCTGTGTCAGTACTCTAGATTGTTTCTGGTTAGAGGAACTGACTCTGTTACAATTGCTCCTTGTTACAATTGCCCCTGGTCTCCCCTATTTGGCAAATTGATAAAATCTTCTGCACTAAACTGTGATTTGCGCATCTTTGCAGAAACATTGGTCCTGATGCCTCTTTTAAAAATATGGCTTTCATTTACATTTCTGTTGATTTCGCCCCTGCAAATATAAAATGGACCCACTTGTTAGACTAAAAGGTATACGGCTCTTGCGCATACCTTTTCCAAACAGAATAAACCCATGTTCCAGGACTCAACGTCCGTTAATGTCACCATCTTTGTAATCCACCTCATCACAAGTTTATTGTTTTCCGTCACAGCTGTGATTCAGAGTGAGACAGCTTCGCGGTCCCCACCAGGCTGCTGTCACTGTTGTCCAAGCCTGCGCAATCTGACCACAGCCCCAGCGTGCCGGGCTCCAGCGCGGAGACGAACCCGCCGGAGCAGCGGGACAGGTCGCAGGAGCTGATGTGCAGCCTGCGGTCGGCTTGCCTCGGGCAGCACAGCAGCCTCTTGAAAGCTTTCCTGAAGTCCGGGCTCCGGCAGTAAATAATGGGGTTAAACGCCGAGTTCACGTACCCGAGCCAGTTTAGGAACACGAACAGGTCCTTGTCCACCACCTCTGCGCAAAACACCCGCACCACGTTGACAATAAAGAAAGGCAGCCAGCACAGGGTGAACGTCCCCATGATGATGCCCAGCGTCTTGAGCGCCTTCTGTTCCCTGAGCGCCAGGATCTTAGACGGCCTCTTCTTGCACTTGGAGGTCAGTCCGGTTAAGGTGTTGTGAAACCTGCCCTCGCACTTGTCGATCTTCCTCAGCTGCTTCTTCGCCTCTCTATAAACGCGTGCGTAAACAAAAATCATGACCAGGAGAGGAATGTAGAAAGATATGATGGATGAGGAGATGGCGTATGCCCTGTTGGTGACAAAGTCGCAACATTCAGGGTCGTCGTAGCATGCTGTGTCCACACTATCCCGGGACCAGTGCATGAGGATGGGCAGGAAGGAGACAAGCGCAGAGATGGCCCACACCACGCACACCACCGCCTTGGCCCGAGCTTTGGTCAACAAGCTTTGGTAGCGGAAAGGTGAGGTGATGGCCACATACCTGTCTATGGCGATTACGCACAGGGTCTCGATGCTGGCGGTGACGCACAGGACGTCCACGGAGATCCAAAATTCACAGAAGAAGGAGCCATACTGCCAGGAGCCGCGCACCTCCAGTGCGGCACCAAACGGCACCACCAGCAGCCCCATGATGAGGTCCGCGCTCGCCAGGGACACGATGAAGACATTTGTGAGCGTCTGCAGCCGCTGCGTCTTGGCGATGGCCACGATGACCAGGATGTTCCCGAACACGATGCACAGGACGATCAGACCCATCACCAGGCTCATCCCCGCCATCCACTGCTCGGTGGTGGCTGCGGCGCGGCTCCCCGACCCATTCTGGAAGTTCACCGGCGGCGAGGACGCGCCGCCACCACCGTCCCCCATGACGGGCTGCTGCGCTGTGCACGGGACCAGCGCGAGTTCATCAAGGCAGCGCGAGACAACAACCTCTCCGGTCTGCAGCACGAGCCACAGCTCCGCTACCGTCGCGCGCCAACTCCATCTGGAGCTCCTCTCTCGCGCTCAGCCTGCACGATCTGCTGCACCGGCCGGGCCATGAAAGCAGGCGGTGACATCACTACTGTCGAGAACCAATCACCGCTGCTCAGCGGACACATTGTCCCGAGAAAGAAGTTGAGTAAGAAAACAACACCTGAATCTCAACAATAATACATTCAGACTCAGTGTCGTGTCCTGTTTTTTTTTTTTTTTCTTGTCAGCAACATCCAAGAAGAAGGACATTTTCAGTAGTGGAGTGCAATCAATGCTGTTTAAAAAACAAACAAACAAACAAATAAAGATTTAACTAAAAAAAAAGTTAGCGTCCAGGCTGCCTTAAAATGTAACTTGACTTGAGCACCAACCAGGATTCCAACATAGATTTAGTTGAAAACTGAAATTCGGTCGGAACTTCCAACACTTTAAAATGCAGTTACAACATCAACGTATTGTACACTGAAAAAAGAAAATTGTTGGACCAACCTATTGTTGCTGCCATCAAAAAGCTTCCTGGATACTGGGAGAAACTTTATAGAGAAAAGGATGAAAAGTCCCCCAAATCTCGGTGAAATATGTTCTAAATGTGAGGGTCCACTGTCTTCAAACAGTCTGTGAAAAAAAATCACTTTTGAAACTGTTCTGAAAGTCTTTTTATTGGAAAAAATGCTCACTGGGAATTTGAAAAACCAAGCTAAGGTAATTTTGTAATGATTCAAATCAAATAAACATTTCTTGTCAAATAAACTTGATATTCATTCGAGCTTCAGTTAATGTGTTCAATAAGCTTAAGATATTAAGTCGAACCCTTCAGTCACAGGGATGAACATCTCAAATAAATTTGATTTCCTTTCACATTTTCTCACTTTAAAGAGTCATTTCCTCATTTCACACAAAGAACTTCCACTTGCAGCTGCTCCTGCTGGAACCTTTGTTGCAGCGACAGCACAAAGAAAATATGTGAAACTGCTCTCAGTAAGTAATGCATGTTGGGAAGTACTGTAATATGCTGATCATGTTTCTTTAGACACTCAATTTAATGAGTTGATTGAACTCGGAGTACAATCATTCAACTCATCATTTCAAGTTAAAAGACTTTAAGTTAGAAGAACTCATGTTTATAAGTTCTGAAGTGTTCTGAAAATAAATACTAGAAGTTTTAAGTTTAATTAACTTGAAATACAACTTGTATATTTATGTTACGTTGATGAGAAAATATTGGTTGATTCCACTAAAGTATAAGAACATTCACTCAAGTACTGTAGTGCAAATGTGTGAAAGTGTACTTTTGTACTTCCACTTCATTACATTTCAGATGGAAATATTGTACTTTTTATTTAACAGAAATTTTTCTGACAGCTTTAATTACTTTGCAGACTAATTTTACACACAGAACATATGATAAACATGTAAAACATAGCATGTTTCATATGTTCATCATATGTTTTTGATTTAAAATATATTTAACTTCCAAACTGTAAATAAAATAATTGAAATCAGCTCCTCTTTGACAAACTACAACATAAAAATTGTTAGTTCCACATGAATGCATCAGTAAAAATAATAAAACAAAACTGAAAAAAAAGTTGACTTAACTAAAAAGTTAGAGTCTGGGTTGTGTTTAAATTGACAGAAATTAAAGACAAGTTGAGGTAATTTTGTAATAATTCAAAACAAATAAACTTTTGTATTCAAATAAATGTGATATTAATTCAGCTGAACTCATTTAACAAGTCAACAGATTTCAAGTTAGAATAACTTCTGTTTATAAATTCTTGAGTGTTCTGAAAATAAATACTAGAAATTTTAAGTTTAATTAACTTCAACAAATAAAACTTATTTATCTATATTAAATTAATGAGAAAGATTAGTTGACTCCACTTAATTCCTGTAGGATTTTTTTTTTACAGTGAATATACACTTACATGGGTATTTTCTCTGCATTAGAATTTTACTTTTGATACTTTGAGTATATTTTACTTGTGATGGAGTATTTTCACAGTGTTATTGCTACTTTTTCTTGAGTGAATTATCCAAATACTTCTTTCACCCTTTGACATTTTTGACTATCACCTCTCAAACCACATCCTACCTGAAACCGACTGTTATCTGTCAAACATCTGCCGGAGAACATGAGAAGCCAAATATGGAAATCCAAAACCCACCACGGCATTATGAACTTGAGGGATTTCCCTGGTTTCATCACTTGCCATCACAAACAAGATTTGTTTTTCCACTTGTCCATTAAATATATTTATCACAGAGAATACATTCCACGGCCATGAGGTCAGTCCCAACCGCAGTTCTACTCTATGCTTCACAGCAGCTGTATTGCATGAAACTTCTTATCTTAAGTCAGAAGTTAAGATAACTATAAAACAGGATCTGAGCAGCAGCCAGGTTATTACAGAAACATAGCATTCAGGTCAGTTCAGGTCATGAAAGCCCATGTAAAACATGAATTCAGGTGATTTATCTGCTGGATAAAACAGGATTTGAGAGTTAGAGGTTTCTGTGCTTTGAACCAACAACATCAGAACGTCAACTTTTTATACTTTTTATGTAAATATGGAAGCTCATTTCTGCCTATGTGATTAAAAAACAAAGATCCGTAAGGCATTGTCTCAAAAAAATGAGAAACTTTCTCAAAATTATAAGAAACTTTTTTGAGATATTTTGAGATACTAACTCATTATTTCTATAATGTTTCTCTTTTGGTGAATTTGGCTTCCATAGTTGCGTTTTTTGTTCTCAGTTTATTTGTACATTTTCTGTCCTCATGCTGCTGTAGTGACTGAGTCGCCCCTGTGGGGATCAATAAGGAATTATCATGTCTTATCTTTAACTGGACAAAGTAGCCACTGAGACTGAGGAACATCACATGTGAACGGGCTGACAGACAAGTATATACACAGTCTAGTTTAACCAAACAAGAGGTTACACAAGAAAAGAAGACTTGAAAGACAAATACACAACAGTGGAGACTGATTCTACCAAACTCAACTCCTCAGAAAACAACACAAAATTTAAATGATTACCTTTACTTTCATTTATTTAAACATTAATGTTCACGTAGTGAGGAAAATTATGTTGAAATGGCAGCAGTTTACACTTGCACGTTCTTTGTCAAAACCTGTCTGAGTGTCCTGAGAATTGAAAGGCAAGACTTTAAAAAAATGAACACAAGGACAGACATCTTGATGATCAGTTAAGTGAAAGCATTTGCACCAGCCTTGCGACACACACACACACACACGCAGACTGCGCAACCAAAGATGGATGATGACGGCACCCACGCTCTTTGTTTTTCTGTGTGCTGATTAGCATGCCTGGTCATGAACCCGATGACCTAGTACCAGAGCTTGTGACCCAACACAACAAAGCTCGCCTCAGTGTCAACATCACTGCATGGATCTATATGTCAGGAACTCACAGCTATTTACATGTTGAGAGGGGAAACACACTAATCAGAATAATGTCTTCTCACTAAGAGTGAAGAATGCAGATCTCACTTGAAGTAACCTAATCTAGTTTGGTTAAATAAAGCCACTAAAACTATGTAAAAAAAAAAAAAAATCAACTGAAATTGAAATTACTGTGGGTCAGACCTAAGCCAAAGATATAAAATAGCTCCACTGCATGAATGAATAAATAAACTAGAAGAAGGTACTTAGAGTAGAGTGCATATCCCCGCCACACAACAGATGGCGAAGCAACAGCAGTCACTCTCATTACTGTCATGAATATGCACACACAAAAAAATTAGGCTGATCGGTCCAGTAGTATACAAGATGATCTTCGGACAAAATGCAGGTCCATTGATCATGTACACTCACTCATGCATGCAAACACACACACACACACACACACACACACACACACACACACACACACACACACGTACAGTATGTGTGTATGAAATGTCCCTCATCAGTTGGTAGAGAAGCAAATCAAATTCATTGCACACATAGTTGATTCAACTTAATATCTTGAGCTATTGAATTTGAATGTTTTCTCAAGTTTACAGAACTTGGTTTTATATTTTCAAAACTCATAAGTTGACTTTGTACCGATTATTAAACCCATGTTCAGTTAACTCACATTTTTAAGACAGCGGGGTAACTTAAAACCGCTTAAAATTATTTACAATGAACCGCAAAACTGCTAGTGTAATTTCATTTAGTTCACTGCACCCCAACGCTGACTATTTGTTACAGCTTCATGAACCCTTAATAAAAGGTGGCTTATTATAAAATGGGTACAGAATTAGTTCACCTAAAGTACCTATACAAATCAAAATATGAACATAGCAATATGGACAACACTGAAGTAATGTTTTTTTGTCTGGGAATTTGTGGTTTTAGCAACCTGACAGGAGTTACAGTGTTCAATTTAAACAACTCATACATGGTGGGTGTAATAGGTTGATTATATAAGGCTGCATATTCGGAAGTTCGACACATTATATATTTAAATATGACTAGTTTGAGGCCAACAAAACACTCATGAAGTGAGTGGAAATTCAACAGTTTTTTAAGATGTGATGTTATTTGCCTACACGTCTACCAGGTGTGTTTTACTCTAGACAACACAGATTTAGTTTTATCCAACAAAAACAGAACAAAAAAAAAAAAAAAAAACATGTCTCCACCAGAATTTATTCCTGACAGTGTGGGAAATACAGTTTATAGACTTTATGTTTTTTGTGTCTGGTCAAAACAAAAATAAAAAATCTGGGTTTGGAAGGTTGCCCTGAGAGGATTAGGTCATGTGACCTAAAATCTTGGCGACTGCCCTATGCCCTACTTCTAGTGATGTCTAGCCACACTTTCACAAGGATTTTTTTGATCAAAACTAGTTCCAACAACAACTGTTCAGGGGGTCAGACAGGGACAGATGTGTTGCTATTCGATATTAAAAAAGTCATTTTCAGTAGTGTGATTAAATTCCATTCACCTTCATTCTTCGGCAGTGGTTGAATGAAAGCTCCATCGTCTCCAGGGGAACTTGCTTTGCACAAAGAGCCTAAAAGAATATCAAAAGAACATCAACAACCATACGTCAAGGCACGTTATGTAACATTAAATGTCATAAAAATATAATTTTGGGGAAAAGGGAAAAGGATGTCAAATGCAAGTTCAGGTTTCAAATTCAGATCAAGTGATCACAGCTCGTTGAGCAGCCGACTGCTGAGTGGGACAAACAATGTAATCAATGTCTCTCTCAGTCTGCATCTTGAGCATACTATACTTAAATCCTGAAGATTAAAGCAAAGAGGGTGCAGTGAAGGTTGCAGTGGTGGCAGGAATTGGCCCGTCCATCCATTTATCCATCCATCCATCCAAGCACTACATTCCACACTTACGTCAACCATGAACAATCACAGGGCTGAACTTCGATATGCATCTTACTTTTAGCCAAAATGTTCTTGAAATTAATCTGGTAGAAAGCATCTTTCCCTTTGACATGGTTGCATGATACAAACACTTAAATGTGAAGTATATAGGAAAACTGTCGAGAGTGGTTAATCCAGCCAGTAAAATCATATGGAGGAATTGCTTACGATTGAATCTCTCCTAATTTACCATAAACTAAGATAAACTAAGTTAAGCTCAACTAAGCGAAATTAAGCTATACTAAGCTAAGTTAAGCTAACCTAACCTAATGTAACCAAACCCAACCCAACCTAACTGTAACTAACCTAACCTAACTTAACCTAACTTAACCCACAGGCTGTTATCTCGGAAACATTGTTTGAAACAGTTCCTCAGTCCTGTTGTACTGATGTCTCTTAGAAGCTACATTTACAGCATTTGCACCTCTTTGCTGTAATTCAACTGTCAATGTTTTTGGTACAATTGTTCTCTCACTTTTCATGAAAATAAGCTGAGCAAAGTGCTCTCGACCACTGAACAGCAGCTGCCTCCCACACATCTTCATGTGAGTTCAAGGGAGGTAGAGCGGGTTTAACTTGACTTCGCAGCTTGACCTCTTGCGTCAACGCCGGCATCGAGTCGAAGGTCAGAGTTGATTTCAACGATCGGAGTGATGCCTTCCTGTCTGTGGATCAGGCTCGTCTTCCTGTGAAGAATGTGAGAATGGAGCAGCAGAAGCAAACAAACTGGCGTGACGTGTTTAGGTGAAGTGGGAGAACATTTTCAGCAGCTCTATTCACCATAAAACCTCAGTTTCCTGCTTTTTATAATTTAACATTCTTCCTGCACAGACTAGAAATATTGCAATGATATTTTATCTCTCACACAGATATGATCTTAATGGAGCTCACTCAGCCTGCATGAAGAGTGAATAAATGTTTCTGCAATTAAAAGTGAGTAAAAGCCGTGATTTTCTCCTTCACTAAACCTCCTTGTGGTTTCAACTTCTAACCAAACATTATTTCATAACTCACTTTTTAACTTTTTATAAGTAGGTGATTTAAAGAGGTCAGCAACAATTACCCTATGTCAGCTTCAGGCATCATATGAGTGTCATAAGAGGAGTTAAAGGCCCTTGAGAAAAGCTCTTTTCTGTGCTGTTGAAAGGAGCTGTGTGCCCATGGAGGCTCTTATCTGATCACTCAGATGCAGACTCTTCACGGCTTTACTTGAGAGGCTTGCTTACTTTTAGATGAACATTAATATTAATCTGTTATATCACCACAGGAGGAGGAGGAAGTGACACTGCACAGCGCCTGATGACATCCGTAACCTGTGAAAGTGATGTTTCTCATGCGGCACATGTGTTTTGCGACTGTGTTTATGCGAGTGTGTGCGTGTGGCCTCTGGCAGCGAAGACAGCAGCCAGAATCACACAGGGGTTAATGACGCTGTCAGAACGACGGCGAGGAGAGCAGCTGAGCGGGAACAGAGGGATGAAAGATCCAAGAAGATGAGGGAGGAGGTGGTGGAGGGATGGAGGCCATTTCTAGGATTCATAAACTGGACTTCTTTACAATCTTAATGATGCGTTTGATATATTATATGCTCTAATTTATGCATGCACTAATTGGAAATGTAAGTCTATTCTATAGTAACTTCACTGGTTAACAGTGACTGATGTTGTTGTTTACAATCATTTGGTCTCAACGTTCGTCATTCTGCCGTGTCTCATGGCATTCATGTAATCTAATTTGTTCTGCTTTGTATTATATTATGGATACATTTGTGTTATGCAACTCCTACAGTATCTAGTGGTATGTATATGTAAAATGTTACAAAACTTTTAATATCAAGCACATATTCACATGTTCACATACTTGGTAACACTTTTTTATGACACCTACGTCTAAAATGCATTATAAACATACTTAAAATGTGATCTAATGTGTTTACGGTACTACATAATTAGAGTCATAAGCACTTGCACATGTTCATAATGAGTGATCATAACATTACAAAGCATACTATAATGACCTTTACGGTCAAGTGTCATAATACCTTACAAATGGTGGTGACTTACATGTTTTTTAATGAATGAATCAATAAATTAAAAACATGAATTGATACAGGCACAGTGGTTTACTTTTAGGTTTGTCTTTTAGTTAAAAAACACTACAGTGCCCAGTAAGTCTGTGAAATTATTTAGCTTAATTTTTTTTTTTTTTTTAATAAATGAAACCATTTATTTGTGACCTAACATGCAGGCTCTTTGTTCTGTGTGTTTTGGTATGCTTCATGTGCTGACAAAGGTTTGCTTTACTATGTGGAAAATCATAATAGCCGAGACATGTCTGATCCTGTGTTTTATGATCTATGAATGACTTACGTGGAACAATTTTAATGTTCTAAGTAATTGTAACTTGTTACCACTGTATTTTTGCTTTGTGGGGGTGGGAGGGTTGAAGGATATGCTATTGGATATTATATTTGTTATACTGTGAATGTGGCAAATCAGGATACCTCATAACATGAAAGTGCGATTTAAAAAAAAAACATGGTATTGTGCTTAAGTAAAAATTCAAGGAACTTGTTATTCCACTATCTCTGGTTACAAGTTACTCTTTACAGTACAATTTTTCTTACCCTTCCTGTCTGGTGAAAACCATGTAGAAGTGTTACTTTATGGGTTGAGAAAATTGTGCTATTTCTGCAGCTAAATAAAAGATTTAATACCCTTCTTTGATTAGCTGGAAAATGCTTTCTAGAGATATAGTTCTCTCAGGACAGCGACGACATCTTGAAGCAAAAAGCTGTCACACAATCACTTTTCGTGATGTAAATATTACTATAAGCAGACTGAACCACCCATGTGAGTACAATTTGTGTCACATGACACAAGACTACCTTCTGTTAAGGTACTGTCTATGACCTCGTAAATGACCAAAAAACAGCCGAAGTGGTCATTATTACTTCAGTACTAATCTGCAAAAACAACGACAATGTCCTGCTTCTGGTAGAAGGAAAGAGAAATGAGAAGTATTCACCGTCCTCTGAGGTCAGCTCATATATAACCTTGCACTGTGACAAACTGATGAGGGAGCTCGTTAGTGGAGCTTTTGATAATCTCACATAGCAGATCTGCTGACTTTCAACATATTAATGTAGTACTTTTTCTTGGTATGCTAACATGATTCTCAAAGGCTGGAAATATGCAGAAAGGAAAATGGGAAGAATATGTTTGGAATCACAACAATGCTCTTCAGAGGAAACCAAACCAGACTTGACAAAAAAAATGTTTTATTAGCTTCATCTCGCTCAGTTGCTTGTTTAAGTGCAGCATTGAGAAGCAGACATATTAACAAGGTCCCCCTGAAGAGCAAATCATGCCAAAATGTGACTGAAAAGGCGGTACAGTGAGAGGAAACTGAGTGGGAGCTGGAAAACGATATGAGGAACTTAATGCCCACCAGCAGCCACTCAAGCTCATTACTGTTCATTAAAAAATGCCAGAGGGATATCAAAACAAAAATGTTCTCAGTTCATTTGAAATAAATAACATGTGGGAATAAAACATTCCTCCCGTTGCATGAATATATTGTTATTGCTTTTGATACAGTTTAAGTGTCGTCGGTTTCACACCATCCATACAGTCACACCTCTTTGCAAGGCACTTGGGCCGAGTGATCCAAACCAAGCTAAAAAAAAAATCTTGACAAGCACAATTACGCTGTGAGGCATGATGACAGCGGTGATAATCAAAACACTCTCAGGCCCATTTCTGACAACAGCTCATAACTCTGAAAACCAATCAGGGAAAATGACAATAACATCGTCCACATTATCATATTATGTTACACAACGTATTACAGGAAAGCATTATTAGAGCATCTCTTTGAGAGATGGAGTGTATAAAAGCTCGATAGAGAGGTTTTAATAAGACTTTCTTAATACAATATCCCTCATAGTGCACAAGTAGTAGTCGGCCCGTGTCATCAGTACACGGGAGGCTACTTCCCCCTCACTGAAAACAGGCACTTTATTCATTACTTAGATAAGAGCAGTATTTCATGGTCTAAATCAAAAGGGTTCCTTTGTGTCATGAATAATAATCAAAAATATAATCAGACACACAGGGAGTGGAGACAGAGAACAAAGCTTTAAGCGATTAGCGTGACCTCTTAGACACCATGAACTCTGTAAACAACTTAAGACTCCTTGATCTGTGGTGAAACATATGTAGACAAATATTTATGAAAGCTTGGTTTGTGCGCCTGCTGCCTGAAGGCACCATCCAAACAGACTGACTGTAAACTAAAGCAACCACACATATACATGAGGATATATTATTCAAAACAACACGCAGCAAAGATGTGAAGCTACCATTCTATGTAGGTCGTGTCTATATAATAAGCGTGTTGATTATAACATTATAATGCATTTATAAAGCTTCATAAAAATCTTTCTACATGTTTATAACAATGTATGACAATTTATAACAAGATTTACCAAGTATTATTAGAGGTGGAGATAATATATTACATGTTCGGCATTCATAATGCTTTATACCTCAATTGTACTTTCATAAGACATTATAATACATTTATATGACTTGTAAACTCTATATGTTCAACATAATGTAGGACAACTTATAACAAGGTTTATAATGTATTACAAGTTCAGCATTCAGTGCTTTATATCTCCATGTCACTTTTAGAAGATATTATAATGCACTGATAAGACTTTATGAAACTCTTTCTACATGTTTGCCAAAGTGACAACAGTGTTTGAAAGAATAATCTGAGGCTTGGGTTACATAACACATTATAACTATCATGACTTTAGCCAGTTATAAAGACACATGGAGAACTGCTTTAACATTTAATAACAGATTATAAATTATTTATTATTTCCTTAAATTTCCTGAAATGGATTAATGTCTTATAAACATTAATAATACACTATACCATGATTTTGAGAGCTTGAAGTGAAGTGACAGGTATGAGGTTATTAGCAACTGAAAAAAGTTATTAGACATTTCTAAAGAGTTTTATTCATTATTTTATAATTCATTACGAATGCATTATAATGCCTTATGTGAATGGCACAAAGGTATAAAGCATTATGAATGCTGAATTTAGAATACAATATATCCACCACTTATAATACTATAGAAATTTGTTTAATCATGCATGAAAATTATAAATTCTTATAAACAGTTTTATGAACCTTATGAATTCATTATGTCTTATGAAAGTGACATAGAAGTATAAAGCAATATAAATGCTGAACATTTGTTTTATAAAGCCTCATGAATGTGCTTATAATGCATTATAGACATTACCTTCATAGCAAATGTTACCTAAAAATCAAATATGTTAATAACAAAAAATGTGAGATAACTTCTCAACAACCTCTCAAGAGTAAAGAAAAGTTTCTAGTTTCTTTTCCTAACAATTTCTGTTAAACCCTCTTGGGATTTTAATCTTATATATTTGAGAAACTGGCTGTAACTTGATATTAGCATTCAAAAGCAATGCTTGTGTGACCAATGCCAGAATAAAACTGTTCTCCTAATAACAGCTCCATTAAACATCCCTTTAAAAAAAATCCAACTATGTAATTACTTGTGGGACCGAAAGAAAAAAAACTCCATTAATTTTCATGAGAAATGATTTCAAACACAGACAGAAGGCGTCCGCTATTTTTTCAAAAGCAGCAGAAATTGTTGAATAATTACTTCTTGGAAGTTGTGGGGGAAAAATACTTTGTTCACAACATCTAAATGAAAGTAGTCATGTCTTTGAAATTCATATCCGGCTGATGGTTCAGGTGAAGATATGAAGCTGATCAAAGCTTTTACTTTGTTTTCAATATTTGAAAGAACATCATTAATGGATTTGTCTGAAACCATCGTCACTGCCTGCCAATTAGGTAGATGGTAACTTTTTCACCTATAAAACACAGTTTTCTTACAGTTACTTGGTACAGCTTTTCCTTAAAGCAGCTGTTGCATAAATATATAATCTATTATATATATTTTTTGGTTGCAGTTTTGCTGTACAGTCTTCATATGATGCCTGGGGGTAGAACTATTTGTATTCCTACCAATAACTGTCACACCTTCAAGGACATTACACCACTGATGCATTGAAATGAAATTCACCCTGAAAGTCAGGTTTGTATGAATTACATTTTTGTCAGAAGTGACAATCAGAGTCTTCCAGAACAATGAAAATAACAAGAGCTGGAGTTAGCTGGGCTGAAAAGTAAAACTGACATTTCAACACCGCACAAACTGTTGATTCTGCGGCTGCTGTGACTAAGACAGGTAGGAGGTTTTAAAGGGCATGAGCCAACGCCACAGTGACCTCCTCCTCTCCAGGACTGGCACTTATTTGAAGAGGCTGGGTGAAGCAGGCTGCTTTCATCATACAGGCTTTACCTGCTTCCATACAGTAGTACACCCATACACCCAAAGTGAGGCTTGGATTGCTGTTCGAGTCCTTTATAACAGCTGGAAGTTTGGTTGAGATGGAGAGGGGCTTCGATAGATCCACAATGTCACCAGTAACCACTGGACTTTCTAGAAGCCACTCGTTACCTGTGAAAAACATAAAATAGAATTTTGTGGTCAAATGCAATGCAAAGTCCAATAACTGTAATATCTGTCAAAAATAATTACATTATGATTTTTTACCATATTATGTGGCCCGAAGTTGGACCACGATCAGGGCAGTCTGGCATCTAAATTTATGGTTGATCGTGATAAGCTGCACCTCGGGTACTGGCTCAAGTCAGAGCATTACGCAGCACTGCTAAATGCTGTCCTCTTCAATATCAGCCAAAATAGCCCCACCGGGATTATTTTTAGAAACAAACACACATCTAAAGACACATGAGCACTGAAAGATGAATGAAAGTCGAAAAACAAAAGGCTAGAATTTGAACTGTGAGAAAATATTATGCCGGAGAGACCGTCAAATCCATGCCAGCGGTGATTAATGAAGCTGATGCCTAACATGAGGTCCCAAGGAAGCCATTTCTAAAAAGCCACTAAAAAACAATTTAGATCTGCCGTGCACTTCTAACTTGATCCATTAAAATTCCTGCCTCTGCTCTGATTCGATCAGCGTGGGTCTAGACTGGGTATAATCGGACAGCGGAGGATCACGTAACATAGCCTGGTAGCTAATTATGTGAACCAAGGCATGTCGTCTTATCAAAATGTTCTAAAAATAGCCTGCTGATACGGCTGACTGCATGCTGCATCACTCACAATGATGGAAACACTTTTGTTCCAAACCTAATGAACGGACCATCAACCACATATCTCAGATCACTTCACACTTGAACCTAGGGTCAGACTACTGTTGATTACTATTTTTGAACACTGAACAAAGCCTTTTTAACAGAAATAAGCAGTAAAAATCATATATTAAGTTGTCTATACCATGAACAACCTTCACAAAAGAGTCCCTGATGGATTTAAGTATTCTTCCATCCCTCAGTGGAGAACCGAAAGTCCCAGACGTGGGCCGGCAGAGTGAGAATCTGCTTGTTGTACAGTGAAAATGAAGGTGAAGCATCATTCACTTCCATTATTTTTTGACAGACTCATGGATCACGGACCAAAATAAAGCTCAGTAGGAGAGGTTGAGTGCCTCACATCCAGAACAGGGTCATAATAAATGTAGAGAACAAGTTTGGGTTGCAACTCTACCCTGACAAAAGGGTAAAAAATAACTTCAGAAAAGCATGCAATTAAAGGTTTTTACACCTCTGAGAACTCTCGAGGACAATAGCAGGGCCTATCCTGCTCATGAATTAATCATGAGTTTGGACAAATGCACTTTCACAAAAGCAGTCAGTGTGGAAACGGGATTTGTTTGTTTTCACTCTAACTTCCTGACTGTCCTCTTGCTTAAATCCTCCACTTCTCCTCAATAAACCCTTTTCAGCAGATATTTGTCAAGTCCTTATCAAATACTGCTGTCTTTTCAAAACTGACTGTTCAGTAAACCCCTCCCCCAAGCAGAGATTGGGTTGCGACCAATTATATCTTAACAAGTGTATCTGGGTACAGCGGGTCTGTAAAGCTTTGGGCTTCTCCATATGTTGAAGTTCGTGTTCATGTTTCTCGCCTTTGCAAAACCAAAAGCTAAAGAGCAAAAGTGTAGAGAATTCTCTAACAACAGCTGCAAAATTTATCATGTCCTTTCAAAGTCTCGGTCACATAGCAGTCTGTCAAAGTCGACAGGAAACTGTCTGCTTTGTAACGATGACTCTTGAAGGAAACTACAAGACTTATCAGTGACAGGGGTCACATACTACAAGATCTTTCACCTGAGGAATCAACTACGAGTCTCGCTGCTCTCTGAACTACAGTTTGTCTTGAAAATACACAGTAGAAGTAGAGGTTACTTTAAAAATTCATTCAGATACAGTTACTAATTACCTGTTTAAAAATGTAGTCAGTTACATATCACAATATTGAAGTCATGTAACTCATGTTACCTCAGTATAGAATATGGTGATATTTTTTAGCCTAATGTAATGTTTTTAGGGCTTAACGATCAACATAACAATTATTTTATCATTGACGAATCAATCCATTATTTTCTCAATTCATAAATTAGTTGGTTGCTCCGTAAAATGTAGAAAATTTTTTATCAAAGCCTAAGATGACGTCCTCAAATGTCTCGTTTTGTCCACAAATCAAAATTATTCAGTTTACTGTCAGAGAGGAGTACAGAAAACAGAAAAAAAAATCACATTTAAGAATCTGAAATCAGAGAGTTTTGATGTTTCCTGCCAGCAATAGTAATGCTAACGTAGTTTAAACTGTCTGACCTTTAATTCCCCCTTATCACACTGCTCTGTCTGTAATAGCAGTGCGTGTCAACACAAACACAGGGCCACTCCTTCACTGGTAGCTAAATTAGCTTGCTATGATAAAATATGCTAAAACTGAGAAGCCTGCTATTGTCAACCTTTGTATGAAATCAAAAACCCATTGTTTGAAGTACAATAACAATGACTAAGAATTGTGTTACGGGTGTTATATCTGCTGTTATCACAGTGTTTCCCACACACTGGCTTTACTTGGGCCTGCTGCCCAGATATATTAATAACTGACCAAATATATTTGACAATCCATTTAGCATTTTTTTAAATCAGTTTGAGACCACCATCACCAATCAATGCACTAGTGGACACTCTCCCCTTGCTCTACCCCTCCTGTCCCTTGTTTTGCTGCTGTGACGAGGGTCTACTGTCCATCTCACATTGTGTTTTTTCTGACTTTATAAAGCTGTAGTAGGCAACATATTTTTTGTGTTGTACACTGTATATTGTAAATCAAGTGGTCTAAGAGAAAGCTAGACTTCTGTAAAGCTTCTTGGTGCTGTTTTTAGGCTTTAGGAGATCTGGCCTGTGACGGGAGACTCTGACAGGCTGACTCTGACTGACAGCTGCTGAGAGCTGGGGGGGCTTTGAGGGAGAGATCCAGGGACAGACTGGAGCTTCTCGGGGAAGAAAGACCAGAGTCTTACTGCTTCTTGACCTGTCTGCAGCAGCGACCCAGAGAGAAGCCGACCTTGCTCGACTGTTTACTGTGGGCTAATTAGTCTCTCTGTCAATGTTGACTGCTGTATGATTTATTTAGAATATTTTCAGGGTTGGAAAACCACCATTATACAAGACAAATATCACTCTATCCAACAAAATCTGTCATTTTAGCCTGCAGCACATTGTGGTGGTGTACTGACTGGCATCTACTTCATAATGTGAGCTATCCCTTTAAGGTATTTTGAACACTAAAATAAGAGAATTGATCAAAATTAAAATGGCAAAATAAGGAATAATTGAATAGAATCAGGGTAATGTATTCATTTAAATATTTTCAAAATAAAATCCCCTCCCCTACTGCATCACAGGTATGCTGTCAATCTGATGGAAACACTGCACTGCAAACTACATATGTGCCAAAAGACTGGACAGGTGAAGCAACAGTAACAAGGTGAAACCTAGCAAACAGTCAAAACGACTTTCACGGGTATGAGGTCAATTTTACTTATATGATAAATCTACATGACATGTGTATCAATGATTGAACTTTGTCTCACCCTCAGCTGAGAGAGCCCAGCAGCTGGGGGCCTCTTCAGTCAGTTTGGTTCCTTCAGGAAGCGACAGGGTGAGAGACATGATGAGAGTCTGGCCTGCAGATACTGCCACTGGTGGCATTTCTTTCCTGGCAGCTGACTTTGGCAACGTGGGGGCTTTGGCAGGACCCGAAGGCTTTGAAGGTACAGAGTCTGTGCAGTCCACGGAGATGGGGAACTGGAACGGGAGAGAAATTTGGGTGTTTGGATTAAAGAGGAGCGAGGAGAAAGTTATTGACACCTACGATGTCCTTTCTTTGTAACCTTTCATCCAAACTCTTCGAGCACAAAAGCTTTTAGGAGAGATTAATGACACATGCGTGGACAAAATGCAAAGTGCTTTCTCAAGGTTAGAGGTGAACTTTTCTCTCTCTCACACACACACACACACACACACACAGATCTCACCAGTGAGACCGTTTTGGAGGCCAGGTCCAACACTTTGACTTGGTGGTTGTTGGTATCTGCCACGTAGAGAAGCTTGCCGCCGTCGCCAACGCAGATTCCTCCGGGTTCACTGAAGCAGGATTTGTTAAATTCAGGGCCCAGAGTATCTCCAGCCTCTCCAGTCCCTGCTAATGTGCTACATTGCTTTGTCTTTGGATCCACCACCTTAATCTGAACATAATCACACAGGCACAATCAAACTAAAAGAAAAACTGTTCCTGATATGATAAAATGTTCCCTATATGTTTTTAGATGAAATGACAGTACAAGCTTTGTGTGTCCACTCAAAAACAACCTAAAGTAGCCCATTATGAGGAACAGAAACATTAAATCTGAACATACTATGGCTTTGAACTGCAGTCTTGTGACACGCAACAGTTACCTTGTGGTTGTAGGAGTCAGCCACATAGAGCAGGCTTTGTTCAGGAGCCCAGGCAACGCCGAGAGGATGCTGCAGCTTGGCGTCAACCCCTTTTCCATCTACATCCCCAAAAGCGAAAAGGTTCTGGCATAAAGACGGCAAAAAAAAGTTCAGTAGAGATCAAACGAAGATAGAAAAACGTACAAATGCTCAAATGGCAACTTGTGACACCGATGTCTAACCTCAACCTCAAAGAACAGAATATTAAATCTAATTTTGTGAACGGCAGACAGTGAGGCTTTTGTGACCACTGAGACAAAAGACTTTCCTCAAAAAACGCCAAACTGTAAATGATTTCATTTTCAATAGTTTTCATTTGAAGAATAAAACATGAAAGCAATACTGGCTCCATTATCTTACAGAGTTTCTGAATAATTCATACAGGAACAGTAAGACAAGAATTAATGCGCTGCATTTGTGAGAAACAGCAGAAATATGACAACATCTTTAAATCGCATTAGTTACTGTGCTAAAAATAGGTAGATGAGTCATTCTCCAGAAGTTTTGGAGAAGTTTTGAAAAAAATTGTGATAACATTAGTGATAAATGTCATTAAAATATTGCAAAGGGGAGCATTCTCTAATTATGTGGATGAAATTGGTTTAAAAAGACTATTCTTCATGGTTTTTCTGAAAGGGACAAAAACCTCATTACGTGAATAACAGTTCTTTGTGCTGCAGATTGTTTCAGGCCAAAAGCCAATCAACAATCAATTTGTGAGAAAAAGAAGTGAAATAAATAGCTTTTCACTCTGCATCACTTCACCCAATAAACAAAAAAATGAGATTAGAATCTCATGAAAGTCTTATGATTCTCTGTAGCTTACTGACTCTCCACAGCTACAGAGAGCTCCCAACGAAGTCAGCTGAAAAAGAAACCCAAATCTCTGGGAAAAATCTGTTCCACACACACAGTGGGTTCACTTGTGCTCAAAATGATCATCTTCACTGCAGGAGCGGGACCTCCATTTCAGATTGAGATGCAGCTGTTAAAAGAAATGTGAAAACGTTCTGCAGTGTGAAGGAAGTGCTCAATCGGGACAAAAAGCGTACGGCAAAAGTACTGAAACACAGCACAAAGATACTCCCTGACTTACCAATTTTGAGTTTTTAATTTGAAAAATAGAGGCATTTTAAAAACTAAGTCTTTAACAAAAAAAAACAAAACAAAACAAAAAAAAGAAATCAAATAGGTTAAAGGAACGGTTAGAAATTTTGGCATAAAAACTGGAAACAGGGGAAACAGCTAGCCTGGCTCTCTCTCAAGGTTAACAGTGTTAACAACATGCCTTCGAGCACCTCTAAAGTTCACTAACTAACAAGTTAGATCTCGTTTCAATCAGTACAAATAGCCAATGTGTGAAAAAAAACTATTTTTGGAGTCTCTGCTGGTTGCCTGGCAACTCCAGGAAGTCAGTGCACCCTGCCAAGAAATAATCTAGCACTTAATACCCAGCAAAACCACAACTAGTTGTAAATATGCTTCTTGTGCATGCATGATAACAACAGATACTTTGCGCGCAACTGATTTAATGAGACACAAAAGACAGAGGACAAAATAAACAGTATGTTAGCACAGCTTTCACTACCGCTGAGCAGCCATCTTGGTTTCTGAAGCTGGGGATGGTGAGGTTCCAGCACCTTCCCAAAATCCCATTTCAGGGATTGCATCAGTTGAAATTTCCAGCTCGGAAACTCTGACCTCCCAGTTCAATTGGAACGCACCATTAGACTTAACCGTTTCCTCGGTTTCCAATCTTAATGCTAAGCTAAGCTAATGAGCTGTTAGCTGTGGTTTCACTTTTAGCATGAGAGTGGTTTCTGTGTTCTCATCTAACTCTTGGAGAGAAACTTAGCGAGCATATTTCCCTAAATGTCCAAATATTTCTTTAATACTTAAAATACTGTATTGCACAGTGAGTAGAGCCCAACTGACGCTATAACTGTGAATGATTCCTGCGTTTATTCAGAAACACTCACAGCAAATTATAAACCATTTCAGAAAAGTGAAAATCAACATGAAGAGACTGCCAGGAGGTTTTGATGTTATGATGCCAAAAAGATGCACAATCACTTTAACAGTTTTAATCCCGCTTCAGGTGTTATGTTTCATTGTCTCACTTAAATAGCTCAAGCGTCTATGGGCAGCAGACTATACATTAATGGTTTTTGCTGAATCATGGCCACGCTGAATAAACTGTACATGACTCTCCGATTAATTACTCCCCATTCTCATGTGTGACTACAAGCTTTATAGCTCTTGGGACCTTCCAAAAATATACCAGTGTGGCAGGAAAAAAAGATGCAGCAGAACGGCTGTGAGGACATGAAAGTACAACCAAAAATGTTTTCAGGCTTCAGCAATAAACAAGAGAGGCTGTGTTTATTTATGGATATTTTTAAGTCAATACTTCCTATCTATGGAGAAATGGCCCTGGAACCATGTGATTGCCCAGGAGATATCTAAAGCGTTATGCAACATTTTTCTTAATAATTGTTTAAGTGTTTTCTATTGCTGGAAGCAGGGCAGATTAATGTGCAGGTTTAACGGCGTGTGTTTGCAGTTAATGGATGGTGTCAGAGCCACAGGTACAGGGCATATTATCATTGAAAGCACTGAGAGGTTATTCAGTTCTTGCAGTCTTGCAGCTTTGGGAATGGAATTTAAATTTCCTCTACCTTCTGTTCACTGCAGTGTCTTTTATACTATTCAATAAGAAATTCTCCTATTAGAGAAACACTAAAACGGACAAGAAATAGAAATAGAATTAATGGACTTTAAATTAACCAAGAGTGAAACTACATTAAAGCCACTTCGCACTTACTTAATGCTTGTTCTTTGTGGTGGGTTAATTGTTATAAACCACCTGACTGTCAAAATGTAGAAAAATAAAGGTATAAAATTTATCTAGCAGGGGATAGTTTTGATTTTTGAAATAATGCACTGCAGCAGACAGGGTCAGCAGCAAAATGTATTTCAGCATGATATATTTAGAATATTTTCACTGCTTAACCTTATTGTCAAACAGCCATTTCCAAGGGGAAACAGCTTTATATGAGCCAAACATTTCTCTCTCTAAAGTAACCAGACTCCTCTCACAAAAACAGTCATTTTACCTCAGAGAACAACAGTGTTGCTAGTCTCCTGCTGCTTTGATTAGTTAGTTTATTTGAATTTTTGTGTGACACTGGTGTTATTAAGGGTCAGATTGGACTTACTGAAGTCCTAAAATAGCATAAACAAACTAACCGACTGAGGCAGCGATAGTCCAGCAACTCCCACGTTCTGTAAGGTAAAATGACTGTTGTTGCCCAAGAAGTTTGGTTGCTTTGGAAAAAGTCATGTTTGGCTTATATAATGATGGTTTCCTGTCAGACAAAAAGTGGTCTAACCAGTAAAAAACTGGTACTGGCATGCTGGCTGCCATTTACTGTAGGTAATATTTTGTCTATGGATAATGGATCCACAACCCCACTTCAAAAAACTATCCCTTTAATGCACACCCACCATTGGGTCTCTCTCTCCTCCAACTAGCAACTTGACTGCTCCGTCCTTCAGCGCCAGTGTACGGATGGTGCTGCTTTCACTATCGGCCACGTACAGACAGCTCCAGGGCTCCTCCGGCGCTAAAGCCAGGCCCGAAGGCTGAGCAAAGCCGGCCTTGTGGGGATAGGAGTTGTTTCGGTTCTCCTCGTTGCCGCTGCCCGCCCATCGCATGCACGTCCCAGCTTTGGACTCACTGTTTGTATTGTAAAAGGAAGACAAACACAAAAAAACTTCAATAAATTGGCTGGAGATGTGGAGTTCAAATAAAGATGGGAATGTGACATTTTATTTAATATAGACATGGCTAGTCTGATGATGCTAAAATTAGATTACTGCTTAACAGGGAAAACCCCCTTTGGAGATATTTCTTTGGGATTAATACTGACATATTACATAACTTTTTATCAATTACTTCCTGTGAAACTGGAGCCACACATGTATAAAACAAGTCGTGGGGGAGTTTTTGTCTGAGTTTTAATTTTAGAGTTATTAGTGGTTTTCAACGGTGTCTGCTGCCAAGTGGCCATGGTGGTCATGGACCAAGTCTCTCACCTTCCTTTGGGCAGTTTCCCATCTGCTAGGAACAAAGCCCAGATCTGGTGGGTCCCTGCCATGGCTATCCACAGCACGTTATCTTCAGCACCGCCTACACACACGCGAATGAAACGCACACACAAAACACACAAACACACTCTTTGAGTTGTGAAATAGGAAACTTGTGTCACTGCTTTTGGCTGTCTGCCACTCACAGAGGTAAAGGGTCCTGTCAGGTGTGTTTGGGAGGTTTACTTTGAGCTAGGGAAAAACATTTTCTTATACATAAAAGAAACTACAAAATAAAGACACGTATCCATTATTTTCACACTATTACTATAAAATGTCTCTGATCTGATCTCTTTTAAAAAGCTGTAATTGTTTGTTGAATGTCAGAAATTAGTCAGCAATGCAGCCATGCAGGTTTCAGTGACGACAGCCAGTCTGACAACCGCCATATGCCACCTCAGATGCACTCTGCAGAGACAATGCTGTCTGTCATCATGATGGATACACATACACAATCTCAGTTGTATTTTTAATGCAGCACAGGGCTCAGCCCTTCTTGATCGCATCTGGTGGATCGTCAGGAGCATTTGACAATCGCGGCGCCTGACTCACAGCATCAGTGTCACTGTAGTGCTTAAAGTAGTTCAAAAGGTGTGAGGTCTTCTTGATTTGATCAATTTAATTATTCATGCATTCATGCATGTGAATACATCATGAATATGCAATGAGTGTTTGGATGTACTCTCAGAGGACAATGTTAGTGGAGTTAGAGGTCTGACACCACATCCTCAGACCATGTGGTGATGTGCAAACCAGCAGGCTGTGTCATCCATCAACCCGTCCAGAAAACGTGACAGAGACTGATTACCTCTTGCATACAGGTTGAGTGCGATGGCAAAATAACGGTGCAATTGGGCTTAAAATTTCTGTAATTCATACTTTAAATTATAGGACTCACACTTTACAGAGTTAAGAAATTAAAAGATCTTTTGCTGTTGTGTTTTTTTTCTTTCCCTCTTTTTTCCCCTGCCTGGTCTCCCATACAATTTTTGTTTTAAAACTTACTCGACTGTCTCCCCACATGTTGATGCACATATTTGTTACAATACATCCTTCTTTTTAGATTGTAAAATAGTTGTTGGATAGGGCATAGGATGCACATTGTTTAAATAAATTCACATGACTATAATCAATCACTCAATCACCGTATCTCTAAAATGTAAAGTGACTGTTGATGAGTACAGAACTTGCCACAGGCAGAATAAACAGCTCAGCCCAGGCGCATTCTTTCATATTTTGTTTGATTTAAGTTAAGTACACAAGGTCACTACAACTGTCAGCTCTTACAACACCTCAGGCATGAAGAAGCACTTTGACGCCTGGTAGTAAACAATGTTACCCCAAGGCAAGAAAGTTAAGAGAAAAACAAAATCATTTGAAGGAAATGTTTGACATCCCTGAACAGAGTCGTAAGCAAATAAATAACTCACTAATAAAGGTTTGTATTATGCTTCTGAAGTGAGGAATGTAAAGGAATGAACACAACACAAGACACACACCAACATTTAGAGACAAAGGGTGTGAGAGATTCAAAAGCTGAGTTAAAAAGCTTTCTGCTTCAATTTAAAAAAGCACAATGTGGCAAATATTAAAAAAGATAATAATAAAGGAACTCTGAATGCCCGAGGCAAAACAATATAAGCAGAACATTTAGAAAGATAGAGCTTTGATTTTTGAAGTGGAGGTCTCGGATTACTTTGTGAGAATATGAAAGACCTTGTCAGGTAGTTATGGCTTGCATACTTGCAGACTTAGTATTGATTTTTGTCCCGAAAATGTTTCAGCAGAACTAAAATGAGAATTTTGGCAAAGGAACATGATTTACCGAGCGTCCCTCAGAAATCGGATCCTGAAGATTATAGATTTAGCCTCGTCCAAAAACTTGATCAGTCCATTCAATTGTCCATTCTACCTCCTAGGGTCCCAGAAGAGTACTGCATGTGAGATTTATGCACTGACACCAGTCCTGTTCACCGTCAGGAGCTGGGACTGACCTTGCATCTGAGTTGACCGCGTTCCAGTACAACAGGTCAGAAAACGAAGATGGACGTCTCCAGGAAAACCTTTCTTGTGACTTGCTGTTTCGATCAAATTTCCAACTGGGGGAAATTCTGACTTCCCAGTTCAAATGGAACACACCGTTCAGATGTAAATGATTACTTGCTCCCAGTTCGGATATTTTGTGTAACACTGTAATTTTGTTATATTAAAAAAATAAATAATAACGTGCTTTTGGTGCATTGTAATTGCACTAAGACGCAAACAACCCAAAATGCAAATAAAGGTGTAATCACACCAGAACTCACACATTGGTCTCTTCAGCAGAGGTGAGATGAAATCACTTCCTTTTCTTCCTTCACCTTCACCCAAAGTGAACCCTAACCCTAACTGAGCTGTGACCCGCATAATGTTGAGACCCAACAACGTCCAGGCCCTCTGAGACAGCCAGAGGGCGGGACCGGCCTCCCTCTCAGGATTTATTGATTGTATAGGTCGGAGTGTGCACAAAGGAAAACAAACAGCAGAATGGGGAAGATCGAATGTGGCAGGCGATGAGAGCGAGGGCAGGCACAGATGGGAATGACAGCATCACAACACTCACCGGCAGTGCCAAGAGTCACATCCCAAGGAGAGCTGATAGGCTGCTGAGGTCCCGTCGCCCCACCATCTTTGTCTGTGCCTTGAGCGCCAACTCCAGCTAGAGTGCTGACGCTTCCTGCTAGCAGGTCAATCTGATAGACAGGAAAACACACAGAGAAATGCATAAATGTACAGATAAACATAAAGGGAGATAAAATTGAATTTAAAAACTGCAGTTCAGGGTACTACCTTTCGGATCAAGTGGTTTTCTGTGTCAGCTACATACACGACGTCCCCTTTCATAGCTACACCCTGTGGGGAGTTAAAGGAAGCTTCAGACAGGTCGCCATCCCGTCTCCCACTTTCAGACCCTGCAACAGAAGTGATAAATCAGTGAAAATTATGGTTCAGTGTTTGCTGCAATGCCTCATTTATATGTCATATTTAGCCATAGACAGTAGAATAATTAGTGGATGGAACCACTGTGATGTCAACAAGTAGTTTGTTTTGAAGCCAAGAGGGTTTGTCATCTTGATTTTATGCAACCAGAGCATGTGCAGTACTGACAAGAGTGTGGGCCTGGTGAGGGACGTATTAAGAGTCGGGTGATGTTTAAAATGACCTGTCAACCACACGGTAGGCCCACCCCAAAACATACCTTGCTTTATCATCAATTTAGCTCTAAATGGGACCATAATTTACAAAATGAACATCAAGCTGTACTGAAGATGACTTGAAACGAGACCATAAACTCAAGAGCAAATTGTTTATGAGGCAATAAATAGGCCATTTTCTCAAAAGACTCCATACAATCAGACTTCTTTTTTGCAACTTGTGGAGTCGCCCCCAGATGACCTTTAGAGAGAATGGAGGTTTATGGCACTTCTGTTTTGGCTCCGCCTTTCAGACCCAAAAGCCCTGTCCAATTTTTTTCCCCATACTAAAAGCACCAAAGGTCAACATGGACAAATATCTGAAGACATCAGTTCGTGTTTCTAGTGGATTCTTCCCATCATAACTGCCATAATAGACCATTGCAGGGAAATTTGTGCATCTTCAGGCTCTGCATTATCAGATATTTCACTTTTATTTGATATGAAACTAAGCATCTGTGGTACTCTGTGCCACATAAAGTTTCTGACATTGAAACTTTACTAAGGAAGAGCTTTGATTGTTTAAATGAACAGTTTTAATTATTCCTTCTCACATACTCCACTTCAAAGTTGAGTTGGATTTAGACGTTTTTATCTTCCCTGCCTGAACAATGACAGATAATTTTATGGTATTTAATATGAAGGATATGTACCGGGTATATGTGCCCATTTATAGCTGGAGCACAGGTGGCTTTTCATTTCTGTAAGTGGATTCATTTGTGACTGTGGCCTATTTAATCTAATGTGCTTATACTGCATGTAACAAATTTTCTCAGGAAGATGTCCTCTGGTTGAGTTAACTCAAGGACAAAACCTTCTGAACCACAGCTCATCGTCAGTCCAGACAGACAGAACAAAAACAAAAACATTTTTAAGAATCTGTCCCACATAATAAGTTTTGCATGACACTTTGAACTTCTTGTGCAAATACAAATGTTATTATTTCTCATACTGTGTGAGAAGAGGGATGGGTGAGGTCAACCTACGAAAAAATAATTTTTTTCCCTCATCGTTTTGTCCACACTTAGCTCAGAGCCAGTTCCCAGCATGCACTAGGCCCTGTTGTTGCCAACCACTCTGTTGGTCTAGGGACAACACAGTCTACCATGTGGCTCCTCTGAGGATTGCTGAGGCATGGGAGTACCCTAAAAATATGAGTAATGCTCGAATGTTGCTGTTTATTTGTACAGATTCAAATTATTACAGAAGAAAACCAAACTTTTTTATACACAACTCATTTAAATTAACATATTATTTTTATAATTTATGGCCTTTCTTTCAAAATGCCATAGAATGAAAGTATGAGGATTTCTATACAATTTCAACCCTAATATGCTGCATCCACCTGTTTCCTACTTCTTACCTCCAATGACATGTAAGAGCTGTCCTGTCGAGGACACCACCAGAATTCGGTGATGCCCGGTGTCTGCAATAGCCAGCCTTTTCTTGCTGTTGTCTATGGCCACCTTCCCAGGAAAAGACAGTATGCTGGGTGGCAGGGAGTCTCGGTACAGCTTGATCCCCACTGCGTGTGTCTTCAGCAGACCCTGTTCACCATAGTAACGGAGGGCGGCATCCGTAAAAAGTGTCAGCTTGTCGCGGTGGCCTTCGCCCACCAGGGAAAAGAGCAGGTTGCCACGTGGGCCCAGTAAGACCAGCGTGGGCCAGCAGGACACCTCCAGTTCATGCCAGAGGTGCGCCTCACTGTCATTCACCACCGGGTGACAGATGTTATAGCGGAGCACAGCACTGCGGACGTTGTCCACAACCTGTGGAGGGGTTGTGACAAACATAGACAAATTAATCTCCTCTCAGATCACATTCATAATGAATTATCATCAATAGGCCTATTTTTATATAATCTGATGCAAAGTCCAAAACTGAATGATATGCACAATCATATGAAAAAAACACCAAATCCTCACAATTTAAATGCTGGAACAAGCAGACGTTTCATATGTTTACTTCGTATATAATGAATACTGAATTGTTATAATAATTGCCAATACATTTGGTGTTGATCGACTCTTTGATTGTTTAACTAATTATATCATCTCTTAACTAGAATGACTGCTTTGCAGTTGTATGCCTCCACCAGTCAGTAAAGTAGCAGTTTACATCTGTCCAGACTTATAAAATAAATGTTGTAAAAGTGTGTTTTTTGACATAATGAAATTCCTGCTTCCTGCTTTGAACTTTGACCACGAAAATCTTATCAGTTCATCTGTTGACATTTGTGCCAAGTTTTAACAAATCCCCTTAAGGCGTGAAGATATTGTGACCAAGAGTGAACGGACAACCTGAAAACATAACACCACGCAGCTGTAGCCTAAAAATGAGGCCAAGTATAACTCTTAATATTCCATGAAAGAATTTGGAAATTGTTTAATAAAATGACAGGATTCACATTGGTCTCTCTTGAGTGCAAAAATATTTCGGGAAGAAAGAACCAATCAGAATCAAGAATATAATCTGTTATAATTTTATCCCAACATATAAGAAAAAAAAAAACTATCCAAATGACTGTTAATTTAAAAAAAGAAAATCTGACCTTATAGTCTCCCTTTTTCTATTTTAAAACAACTTTTGTTTTTGACAAACAAGCATGGAAAGTACTGAGTGTATCAAGCACAATTTTTACCCAAGGCGGGGGGGGGGGGGCATACAAATTATTCTGCCATCATGTGTTCCTGTGTGCTACAGATTCATCAAGAATAAAAGATAAAGATTGAAAATATCCGGAGGACATTCTAAAGATCTGAGCATGTTTTCCAGTCTTAAACTGATAACACAAATAATTTTAGCCATGACAATTCTGATAAATATCGTCTGAGCCGCCAAAATCAGACTATTATTCTGGTACACTGGTGTAACATTACAGATTAAGACTTTGGTGCTTTGGTTTCCTGCTTGAGGAAAGAGTGGCACATGTTGACAAACAGCTGGCTTGTATCACTCTCAAATATAACATGCATAAATCCCCATTTATAAATTTAAATTATGAAAATGCAGAAAGAAAGCACAACCAGATGAGCCTACCCAAAGTTATAAATGATGAACAATGCTAACACTTACCTTTTCATTGGGGAATTTAGCTGAGTGCACACCAACAATAACCAATCCATCTGAAAGAGATTAAACACATACAGACAAGATTAAAAAAAATATAACAGAATTTGATGTCTGTAACATGTTCCAAAAAAGTGAGGGCAGGTGCATATTTACCACCGCGATACATCACCTTTTCTTTTAACAACACTCAGTAAACGTTCGGGAAGTGAGGACAGTTGCTAACGTCAGTTGCTCAACAGTTTGGTATTTTGCACTTCATAATGCGCCAAATAGTTTCGATAAGAGGCGGGAGTGGACTACAGGCAGGTCAGTCTTTGTCTATCAAGCCACGCTGTTGTAACACGTGCAGAATGTGTCTTGGCATTGTCTTGCTGAAATGAGCTGAGACGTCTCTGAAAAAAGGTGTTGATGGCTGCATATGCTGCTCCAAAACCTGTATGGTATCTTCACAGATGTGCAAGTTAGCCATGAAGCAATAAGCACTAACACAACCTCATACCATCACAGATGCTGGCTTTTGAACTTTGGGACAGGTCATAATCTCAATGGTCCTTTTCCTCTTTAGCCCAAAAGACACAGCGTCCATAAGTTCCAAGAACAATTTGAGATGCGGACTCGTCAACTGACTCATTCAAATTTCCATCTCTGATAAGTTGGCAGTGTTTCTGGATGTTGTTGATAATATGGACTTCACTTTGCATTTGTAACTTCCATTTGTAGATGCAGTGACAAACTGTGTTTACGGCAACGTTTTTCAGAAGTGGTCCTGAGTCCATGTAGTAACATCCTTTATAGACATGTCAGCTTAAAATTCAGTGCCTCCTGAGGGATCGAAGGTCGAGGGCATTCAATGTTGGTTTTTGGCTTTCCTCCTTACGTGCAGATATTTCTCTGGACTTGAAATATTTTAATTTCTAGCAAATGTCCATTAAGACACATTGTTCTCAAACCGGCATGGACAATTTGCCCATGCATTAATCGAATATAAGTTGAAATGTTTTAAATAGTGGTTCCAACTTCAAGGTTAATAGATAGTTCTCAGCTCGCTTCCTGGAAATGTTTTTGCACATAGTAGCTCTCAAGCTTCATCTCAGTTATTTCTCAGTATTCATCAAAGACCACCAACACGATGCTTTTTATTCAGACAATGTGAGCCATTGGTTACAATTTGTGACAAGACCAACTGATGTTAAAACGTTATGTAACCAAATGGCCTAAAACTGTGGAAAACACATGTTTGCGATAATTTTTTTTGAACAGACTCTTGTTGAAATAAAATGTGTTCTAAAGTGGCATTGCACATCAGATATCTTGAAAAGTTTCCTTCCTGTTTCCCAGTCAGCGTGGCACTCTCTATTTAAAACGCTTTCATTCAAAAAAAACAACACTGTATGTAAACAAGAGCCAACAGAAATGTGAACGCTACCTTGTCATCCTGAATTTACTTTATTCACATGGACTCAAGCATGATCACTGATATATGAATAGGCCTATTATGAATATTTCTAACCACAGTTTAGAGTTAAATTAAGTGCCGTTAACACCATGTGTCTAAATGAAAACAAATGAACTATTTTGACTGAAGGAGACACTTATTTTTTTAAGACTTCAGTAGTATACTCTGCCGTTGCACACTGATTAGATTTATGAGTAGAGTTTTAGAGAGAATTTAAATTGGGCTAATCTGCACTGTGGTTCTCAATAAACTACATAATTTACTTCACTTTATAATGAGATGCATGTAATTAAGATGCATACATTGACTAAGTTAGTTAGTCACACAAATCAGGCAAAGTTTTTATATTTTAATTTAGGTTTCATATCCCTTCGTCCTCCATATTTGGCCCCAAATGGACATTTCTTCTACATTACCTCACATCACTGAGCTGCCCTCAACAGAAGTAAAAACACACAATCCCAAACCTTCAAACTCACACTATCAGCAGAGGATTTCGTCACCCTTGGCCTCTGCCAAGCAGTACAGTACCAGCACAGATTGCAGTGACGATGGGTGGGTGGGGGGGGGTTGGACTGTGGGAGTGACTGGACTGGGTGGCTCCCACACCTCACTGACCAGAGCAGCAAACAGAATGTACCCATAGCAGTGCCAAAGATAAGGCAAGTGCGATAATGAACGGTGGCACTGCACTGCGGCGGTGTGTGTGTGTGTGTGTGTGTGTGTGTGTGTGTGTTCTGCATCCTGCTGGGCTCGCAACTGAATTTCAAGCTGCACAACTTCCTCGGATGATCTCGTCAAGGGTCAGCAGGATGCCAGAGTCGGTCGGATGTGATTATGCTCAACACAGAGTGGCTATAAAAAGAGTCATACAGTGAACTACAGCAGGGTACAATTATGGGCCCCGTACTCACTGACAATGCAGCATGGAAATATTTTTGGTTACTGTCTCTTCACAACTGAGATAAGGGCCCTCATGCACTTAGAAAAGAAAGGAGAGAAGTCATGTTGATGCACTACAGCTTCTCTGCCCCAGTGAACTTACACATGTTCCCGTGACGTAGCATGATGGCACATAATGAGGCACCACTGGACTTGCGTTCCCTCAGTAAAGCCTGTCGGGCTGCTGCCTTCTGTGAGAGCTCCACTGTACCTGTAGTCTGCCTTCAATGTATACATTAAAAATGCAGACTGGCAGACCAATGCTGCCTTTTGAAGTATTTAATCTTTAATAATCTGAATTAACTGAAACTCATTTGCACACTTCAACCCCTTCAACATATGGAGCAAATTAATGGTGTCTTACAACAGGTAGGTACTTTTTAAATTGGCCCACTATGGAAATGATCTAACAAGCGCTGGACAGGAACCAATCATTGCTTTGTTTATAGACGCTGGGCAAGCTTTACCGCAAGTAGTGAAAGCTGTTTTAACTTAAAAAATATGGCTAAGGATATTCTATATTTCTCTTATAGTTAACAAATCCCATGAAAAGACCAAACCAACTTATCAAAGTGATATCACTTGAGGCAATTTAGCAGATTTTCCCGCAGCTCCCTCTAGAGCCACAAAAGGTTTTCACTTTTTTCACATATACAGTTATACTCTCTAAGACCTGTAAACGCACTTTAATCTGCAAAATCCCCTTTAAAACAAATTAATAAGACACAATTTTGCACGAATTGACATGGTCCTGCATTACGATGAACACTACTTTGAGGTATTTGAGGTCCCACCCTACACTCGGCACAGCTGGTGAAAACTGATTGGTGTATACTTAGATTTTCTTTTAGCTTGTCCTATGTCCCATCTGCTAACATGGAGGAGGTGGGGTTTATGGCCTATCCTGCAGCCACCTGGGGAGCAGTCATGCAGTCCATCTTTGTATATGTCACTGGTGTAAATAGTCACTACAGCACCAAATGTGTATTAATGCATGGCTGTAAATAGCTCCCAACAAACACACTATTCACTCCTGTTTGACTAACATTTGCTAAAAAGTACAGCGCCCAAACTTTTTTATGAAATTACTGAACCTTTTTAAAAAGTGAAACTACTGCATGTCCTTTCTGGTTAACAGTTTTGTTGGTTTTGGTCTTTTTATTGGATTTCTTGAGAATTAAAAAAAAAAAAAAAAAAAAAAAGAATAACATCAGCCTTATCTTTGCAATTTCAATCTGCCAATACATGTCATAGATACGAGCCAATCCACTGACAGGCAGGGTGTGCCTGATAAGATGGCACTCTTGACAATTTAATTTTTACCTTAATGGATTTTTATAGAGCTAGTAAAACTGCTTTTAAAAAATAAGCTTAGACCAAACTGACTGGCTGTGCTTTCCAAGGTGCATCATCAGACTTCACATGAATATCAAATCATCTCTCGTAATTATCATAATTTACCTCACTAATTCATCCACACATCATTCATTATCGGCTTTGCTTCTGCTTAATTTTAATACTGAGAGCGTGATTAGAGGTCTACCTGGGGGGAGGGGGGAGAGGGGGCCCTTTAGGTAGATTGACCTATTTTCCCACATTATATATATTTAATCATGTGAAAAATAGAATATTTTTCCATTGTAAATTACAATAAACAGTGCAAATCCATACCCTTGACAGAGTGCTTCTTCTCTAGCTGGTGCAGGTCTGGCAGGATGTGCATGCAGTTTATGCAGCAGTAGGTAAAGAAGTCCAGCAGCACCACTTTTCCAGCCAGCTCCGTGTTTAAAGACAGAGGCCCCTCCGTGTTCAGCCATTCCAATCCTGGAGCAAATCAAAGAGTGGAAAATGATGCTGTCATATAATTAATTATGTTTAGTCACAGTGCGGTCAAGTGCTTTGCAGTGCCCATCAAAGTGTGGGTATATCTGTCAGGTCTGATACAGCAATTACGTTATTAGGGAAAAAAATGTTGATGGATCAAAGCAGTGACGTAGAAGCGCTCACAGATTCCAAAGTGTTTTGAAGCTATTAAATGCCATAAATTAATTTCTACAGATCTAGATCAGGTCTGAGGAGTAAGTTTGTTTTTTTATACACTTGAACTCACATGCACCCTAGAGTGTTTGTCACTCTTAACTCAGTTAAGTAGTATACAGTATACTTAGCACCAAAATCCAGCACAAAATGCTGAAATACTCTGAATATTCCACTGTCTGTTTGAAGAGTCTCAATCTCAGAAGTACTTGACTTGGTTAAATAAAGGCTGAATAATAAAAAAGGGGTCATTCCTCTTTTTTCAGCTTTAAGAATGATGCAAGCACAGACTAAGTAAGAAAAAGAAGATATGGCTCTCTTGATTTCAATGTCCCTGATTACAGCTCTTATCAGGTACCCAAAATACTCCATATACCATGTGCAAGTGATTTATTATACTGTGTAAATAGGGTAAGGTGGCCTACCCTTCCTTATTTGCGTGGTCTCAAATCGGGCTGGTATTCATTTCAAGTCTGTGTGAAGAGGAGATTATGGCGCAATATTTTGTAGGCCTATATCTTAAATCAATCTTTGACTATGCAAAGTAATTGGCGACAAGGAAGGAAAATCCTGAAATAAATGGGTCAAGTGCACACAAGTACATTAACAGCCATAAGTGTATGAGTCATTATTGCTGCTCTGGAGGATTTAATACAATGTCTATAATCAAGATAAGCAGCACCTTTTTACTCTTGTGCCTCCCTGTCACCCAACAGTATATACACTAAATCAGCAAATTATACACAGAGACAAACATTTTTTGTCTGTTGTGCAGTTTAAAAAATGCCATGGGTGGTTATTAAAGCCATGTTTATTCAGCTGTTTGATGTTCTACTGTAGATCCCCATCTACTGGTATGATGAAATATTGCCAACATGCTGTATGCCCCAACAGACCAACCATGGGACAACACTATTTATTTTATGTGGTGCAGTTACAGCAGCTAAAAAGACAGTTGTTTTTGTTATTCTTCTGCTGATGTTAAAGGAACAACAAAAAGAGCACAACTGTTATATCAGTCAGGTAATATGGAACTAATATGGGCTGATCATAAATATATTGGTATACGTTTTCTGGTACATATACACTACTACACTACATATATACACTACATATATATATATATATATATTACAGAACATATAAAGCAGAATAAAGCTTGGGGTGATTTGATTTAGTACAGTGGGGAACATTTATGAGAAGAGGAGCTCCCCTCAGCATTTGATTGATACTGAACAGCACTCATGTTTAGTCAGCTACTTAAATTACTTTTATCGATTCCTTGCTTTCTCTGTGTTCATTTCTAGAATGAATGGAAGAATATTTTACTTGACTTATTTTACTTTTACTTAACTTAATATATTTAATAAAGTTGTTTGCTTAACAAAGAAGCCTTCTGAGTACTTTTCCATTGCCATATCAGTGCACAATCCACATTTAAAATGACTATTTTCATTCCAGAGCTAAAATTCAGTAAGATGGCCACCATATCTGTAATCAGTGACTTTTTTTTCCCTCTAAAAGGCTCTAAAATAAAAAAAACGCAAATTCCAAGATGACTGACGACCACTGAGGAAGCAGGGGTGTGTCCAGTAGTCCTGGATATGAAAATGCTATAAAAGAAAAGGCTATGACCACAGCATACACATATTTGTGTATTAAATGTTACATTTTAAACTACTTAAGCATGTAACACCACATACTGGAAGTAGTATGAAGGTTCTACAGAGGTGCATGTTGACAAAGACTTGACTGGTGGCTTCCTGATTGTGCCATACTCGTTGCTGTCAAAGAAAAACTTGATCACTGAAACCAGTTGATGAACTGTTGCAGCAAGAGGAAGCATTACAATTTTAACAAATTGAACTTACACAAAGCAGCTTTGTTGCTACTTATCTATCTAACTGTATCACCAACTACTTTGGTACTACATAAGATGGCTAGCTAACTTACAAAAAACATTTGTGCTTAACAGGCAGCTGATGCAGTGAGACACATATCAATAATTTAATATTAATGAGTAATTAAAAAGTATTTGAATGGGAGAACGAAAAGGGAGTAATCCCGAGCTGTCAGCATTCATACTCTGTGAACATGCCCAGTCCTGTGAAGACATGCAGTGTTGGCAAACTCAAGTCAAACTGTAGAACAACTGCTATGGAGAGGGACTAGAGCTGTAACATGGTCTAACCTGTCTGGAAATCGGGTATCTTCAGATCATCTCTCTCGTCTAGTTTTTTCAAATACTGGTAGACAAGATTTTCCTTCTCTTGTTGTGTCGTAGCTTCATCTAGGTCGCAATCCAGCTGACTCTGAGTAGGAAATAAGGTGGAGAGGCTGCACTGAGACGCCATGTTTACAACATTAAACAGGGTAGTGTCTAGATGGGAACACTAGAACCGCGAAAGATCTCGCGAGAGTAATGTTTTAATCCAAACCATGGTTACTACCCAGCACAAACTAATTGTTTTTGTCTCTGAATCTAACCATATCATAACTACAATAAATTTAAAATCATAAAACATAATTACTTTGCACAGAGTGCACAATGAATAAACATCGGGTAGAAATTTCGCGAGTTTTGCACATCTAGGGTTCTCTTCTACGGCCGTCAACCAGCTAGCTAGGTACATTCAAAAGTACGAATAATAATGATGATTCGACAAAATAATAAAATGATATAATTTAACCAGAAGGCAATTCCTATGAATTTTCGATTAACTCTAACTAAACTACTTGCCATTGAAAGTTTCTGCAATTTTCCCCAATTTTTCTACCGAGCTATTAAGTAATTTAGTTTCGAGAAAATTGTGGAATGTGCTGGTCTATTCATTTACGTGTCTTTACTAACCTAGATTCATTGTTGCACTGTGGCGGTAAGCGCTAACATGTCTTTACACAACACTCAGTAATGTTGTTAAGCTACAGAAGAAATCATGCTAGCTTGATATCGTAATCATTAATTATGAGAAATTATTTTCGCAGCAGTCATTAATCTACTGTACCGGGTATTATTTTCGGCAAACGCGGGATGTTATTAACCGCTGATGCTTGTGTTATAACGAGGGTTTTTAGGTCGTTGGGTAACGAAAGAGACGTTGAGTCTGCGCTTTCTTGTGCTCCAGATGTCACAGAAGGACAACTCTGAAAATGACATTTGGGATTATAAACCTCTTGAGAAGAAAAAGAAGAAGCACGGCCAGTCTGCACCTGTGACTAAAAGAAGATGTACCTCAAGAAGAAACACCAAGAGAGACACCTCTTTCTCAGTGAAGTCACCTGACAAGAAAGTCAAGACAGCTGAAAGTGGGGGTTGTAGTAACGTTAGTACTGTTGTCAACATAGACGGACAGAGCAGTTTAGAGGCACACAGTCAACCTTCAAAGTCATCTCCTGCTGATGACACAGTGCAAACAGACAATGGTGCTGAGGAACCACTCACCTCTGGAGACTTTTGCCCCATGTGCCAGATGCCCTTTTCCATTTTGGTGGTCCAGACCCAAAGATGGCATGTTGCTGAATGTATTGACACCCCTAGGGACACATGCAAAGGTACAGACATCCAAACTTCTTCATATACTTCATCTAAAGATGACTGATACACAGTAATCAAATAAATGAAAGTTACCCCTAGTCTAAGTTTAAGATAGACATAACATAAGCATCCACACCATCAAAGTATCTATATGTAGGCCTGATCTGTTTATACACAGAGATATGTAAGAAGATAATAAATAAGGAACAGCTAGGCAATGCAATACAAAAATATAAAGATATTAACAATAAAAGTATGTGAGAAGCACTATGCAGCAATAAAATATAAGATGTAAAATGAATAAAGCAGTGTGGTGTCCGCATGTATAGGTATAAAAGTTATAAAATAATAATCTAAAACAATACAATTCATGATGATCTTAGTCCCCAAGATGGTTTCAGTGATTCTGTATTTCCCATGATGCATCCTTCGTTATACTGCATTCATGTCATATGGGATGGATGGTTGAGATTGGAATGACCCTGATTAATCACTTAGGAGTGTTTGCATTATTTCGCAACACCAGATGCTTGTATAATTGCAGAGCTGGTCGCAGTGAGAAATAGAGAGGAAACAGTATGAAAAGTTCGTATCATGGTTATAGTGAACAAAATTATCATGTTATCAGTATTATAGTGGTATTGTTCAAATGTGCTTAAAAAGTACTGATATACACCCACTGAAATCATTTCACTCATTTCACTTTTTGCATTTCAAGTTTTACATTGAAATCCTTTCAATGATTTGCAATGACATCATGTCCTTTGTGATGTCAGTGTTTTAATTGATGCAAAACAAACCCACGTAGCTGCTGCGCCTGTGTCAGGGACTTTTGTTAACTTTGGTTGATGCTCCTGATAATGAAAAATTTGAAATGCTAATGCTTATCATAGGAAGTGTTATCACAGTCGTTCTTCAACTAGGAACAAAACAGTACACCTGATCTCACACGACTTCAAATGTCATCAAATTGCATATTCTCTTATCTTCTGTTTTGATGTGAGAAACCGCACAGCAGCAAAACTTGTGCAGCTAACCACTAGCAAGAACTCATGTAATCTGAAAACTCAAGAAATTATGTACAGATTGACAATATAGCCATATATTCACTAAACTTGGGTTTAATTAAAGATAATTGATCAGTTGGCATTGGCTGAAGTGAAACATCCACATTTGTATACCTTTGGGACACTTCCGTATTATCAACCTTCTTGTCAGATTCATTGGTACTTTTTGATAAATCTGAGTTTTCCAGTCATGATTACAAGTTGGACATTATTTACAAGTCAGGAACTGGTAATTATGGTAATTTCCTTGTGGCATCCGACCCTCCCTGACTGGTAAATGCCCATGTCTTTCAAAGTCCACACCCCCTGTTTGTAAGACAGGCTTTTTGTTCAAAATTTGAAGTCTCAAGCCCTGATTAAAAATCCCTTGACAACATAATCAGTGTTATTATTTTTGGAACGCTCCCTCGAGAGCAGACGCCGGACTTCATTTACAATTTGCAGAATGTTACTTTTTGTGATGAGTAAACTGATGAGCTCATTTAAAAAAGGCCCCTCAAAGCATTTTAATATCTGTGTTGTCAAACCGCTTTCACAGGTTTTTTATTTAGCTGCTTTTGAATCATGATGATTTTGTGCTGTATTGAGCTGAATTTCTTGGTGTTCACACAGAGTGTCCAGATGGCCTTCAGTGCTCCTCCACCATTCCCAACCATTATAAGAAATTCAACCACACACTTCTCGCCCACAGTCGAGCCAACAGTGACGCAGCCCTTCTCAGTCTGTCCCAGCAGGCAGAGACGAGCCTCAGTTGTCTTCCAGGACTGACAAACAACGAGTCGGATGGCTCTGTTTTAGAGACCTCACAGGGCAGTCTTTCTGCCTTATCCAATCGTAGTGCCTCCCCTCACAATAATCATACTGGAACACCTCCACCAAAACATACAAATGGACTTCTGTTTCTGCGCTCACCTGGCCCAGAGGATTTCAAGAAAAAGAAAGGCTGGTCATCCTCGACTAAAAAGTCTATCAGTGCTTCCCAAGAAAGTAAAACAGAGCTTTCATCCACTCCTGTTAAAACAGAGAACAAAACACAAGCTTGTGAAGGTTTATCCAAAACTGAACCTTCCCCCAAGCCTGACGAGGAAGAGATATCCTATTCTCCTCTTTCTGAGTTCCCTGCAGAGACTGAAGACGAAATTAGTGAATGTAGAAAAGCCCTTTTTAATAATGATGCATCTGAAAAAGAGTCTGACGACTCAGTGTTACTTTTTAGTGACGGTTTCTCAAGTGAAGATGAGGTCCTGACTGAATTCATAGATAATTTGGAAACCAATAATGTGCAGGTAAAAGAGAACGCCTCCTTTAATGCCCAGCTGGAGTCACTTACCTCCGTACCCCCCACCAATCAGCAAGCTGCTTCAACAATTGCTCGTTCCCCAGGTGGAAAAGAAGAAGCTCCTGGTAGATCTAACTGCATTCAGTCTCCACAAAGTATTGTTTTAGAGCGTCTGAGAGAAACTCTTCAAAGCTCAGATTTAAAAAACTTGTATGACAGCAGTATTCGACCTCACACAGCTTCTCCTCAAGTGTCTCTATCACAAACGTCCACTGGCCAAACATCTCAAACCATGCCGCCCCAGAAGGGCCAGAGCAAGGCAGGTCAGGCCTCCTGTCTGAAGCAGACGGACATTGGGGTGTTTTTTGGCCTCAAACCTCTCCAGCAGAAGAAGAAAGAGGCTGAGAGTGAATCAACTGAACTCAGTACCACCTCTGTTCCAACGCCTGGTGAAAACTCAGGACGGAGACGACCAAGAGGAGAGAGGCAGAGAAAGAGTAAGGCTGATACAGCTGCAGATACCTCACAGGCCACAGCAGATAATGATAATGAAGTGAATGCTCAGGGTGAAGCAGGAAAAGGAAGGAAGGGAGGATGGAGAAGAAGTAGGTGGAACAGAGTGAATGCAGATGGGGAAGTAGAGTTACCACGTTGTCCTTTCTACAAGAAGATTCCAGGTCAGTGAGTTACCATATATCATAACATTGCTGCATATATTTGAAATATTGTTTTGTAATCTAAAAATATTATTATAATTTTGCTCAGGCACAAAGTTTGCCATAGATGCTTTTCGGTATGGAGAGATTGAAGGCATCACCGCCTACTTCCTCACACATTTTCACTCAGACCACTACGGAGGGTTGACCAAGAATTCCACATTTCCAATCTACTGTAACAGAGTAAGTCAAGTTGTTGCTAATGTAAAATATGAATTAATTTTTGGTATTAGTCAATGCCTTCAGTACAGGTGGGCTTCCTCAGGAGGGTTTCAGTTTCATTGAAGGCTCAGTGAATGGAAGTGAAAAAAAAAATCTGACATAAGTTATCAAAAGGAGATCGAAGAGTAGTCAAAATGTGTGTGGTTTGGTGAAAGAGACAGTTTAGAGTTGCAGTACTACTTTTCTGTTTTTCCCACTTTACCAGACTAAGAAACTAATAAATGCTGTTGGACAGAGCTTTTTTTATGTACTTGTGTTGTCTTGAGTTATGTGAAACAGCAAAATTGGATTATCTTAACTCAATTGTTGACTGTCTGCGGGATCAAATAACATAATCGTGATCTCATTTGCATCCAGGAAATGACCAAAACTAAGCAAATAAATGAAGTCTTTTTCCAAGCTTTGTGAGAGGGGAGGCCCTCAGACTTTGAAAACTCTTCCTTTAGTTGATGCACATGCTGTGGATTTTATGTGGTGGCTCAGGCTACATCATACTGCAGTTTGTTATTGAAGACCACGTAAACAGCACAAATCATATGGGATCTGATCTTTTCAATTCTGATTTTGGGCACTTTCATATGTGATCCTAAATCCAGTGTGGACGTAGCATAAGTGTCTGATTTGGTGGTCATACTGGTTTCGTTGTGCACCTGTCAGCCATGGTGTTAAGCTATGCCATTGTATTTTCAAATGTGAGTGAAATTGCTAGATTATTATTTTATTACTTGATTTGCTTGAGACAAGCGTTCGTGGGCCTTTTTTCCTATTCCAGAAGTTTGGTTTGGTCTATTATATTGCAACCAAGAACTGTTAATTCAGCAGCAAACCAGATGAATTGAGGTATATAGCCAATCAATTATATATTTTTAATTCAGAATCAAATTAGACTTGTATGTAAGAGGTAGAATATTATTATACTGTAAGTTCTCTTGTCAAATGGGTCATGATTTATCACAGTGGAGTGAGCGTTCCCTTAGGTATACAACTAAAAACAGACTGACAAGGACTGATTAGGAATCCGTTGGGGTTTTGTTTATTTGGTAGGGCAGTGAAATTCAACTTCAATGCTAGGTGGGTCATAGCCCAGAAAAGTTTGATCAGAATCACTGAGTACATTAGATAAGATTTCAAAGGTATTATGGGTGATTACCCAGAGAACTGGTCATTATTTAAAACATTATTTATCTTATTATTTTAGCGCAGACATTTAGCAGAGAGCCAGTCCTACTTGTAATTTTTTGTTTCATGTGATTTTCTTAATTTTAAATATGGTTTATGTATAGTTTTCATTGTAGACATGTTTCATTGTACATGTATGCCTGACAGCTGCTTCTTGCGATCAGATTACAGGGAACCTGGTGAAGAGCAAACTGAAGGTAGCAGAGCAGTACGTCCACATCCTCCCCATGAACGCTCAGGTCACTGTGGAGGGAGTCAGGGTCATCCTCCTGGACGCCAACCAGTGAGTCAACCACCTGATGTCAATATCAGCGATCACCAAAAAAATGTTTTAAGTTTTAAAGATTTAACAGGCATTTTAAGATGATTTTTGCCAATGGTATTTGGCTTATATAAAAGCAGTTTTCAGTCATAAAAGGCTGCCTGACAATAAGTTAAAGTGGTGAAAATATAATAAATATAGCGTACACTTACTGTAAAATGATGTTGATATTTTTTAGTCACTACTCTATAATCCAAATTAGTATGTATAGCTACATTATTGACCTCACTTCCTGTGAAAGTCAAAGCTTCTAAGAAGATGTAATTAATCACATGGTAAGTACATCCGTCATATATCCACCTTCACCTCATGTCTGTTTCTTTTTCTTCAGTTGTCCAGGAGCTGCCATGCTGCTGTTCGTCCTGCCCGATGGACAGACAGTCCTCCACACTGGAGACTTCAGAGCTGATCCCTCAATGGAGACGTACCCTGAGTTGCTCAGCTGCAGGGTGCAGACGCTCTACCTGGACACCACGTTAGTACTCGCAGACTCTCAGTGACCTTTTACAGTGGCTACCATAAATAAGGCTGTACTCAGCCACTGTGGATCAATATTGGCTAAAGTGTGTCCAGATTTTTAATGTAAGCTCTCTTATCTTTCCAGCTACTGCAGCCCTGAGTACACCTTTCCCCGACAGCAAGCGGCCATCAATTTTGCAGCCAGCACCGCCTTTGAGTTGGTGACGCTCAACCCACGTACACTTGTGGTGTGTGGATCCTATTCTGTTGGGAAAGAGAAGGTCTTTCTGGGTGAGTATTGAGTCAAAATAAAACTTTCTTCATCTGCCTGGCTGCCAGAGTCAATGTGACATAAATTTTGTCGTGACAATGATTTACAACAACGATCTATTACATAGAGTGATTTGGTGAGGTCTATGCTCAGTCAAAATTAAAATCTGATAAGGCCGCCTGCATTGCCCTAATATCATTATCAGAATTTACCCGTGGAACTTGTGCATAGACTGTCAGATATATGACATTCCTGGAATTTATGTCATATAAGATTTTTATGTCTTGTAAGATTTTTCAGCATATTCGTGTTTTCTTACCTTGCCAGGCAGATGGATTTGCAAGATCACATGAGAATCCATCTTGTCTGACTTCAAATTATGTGTTTACGTCTGCAAGATAGATAAGTCTCCAGGAAATTAAAGTAGGTCGATGCAATGTTCCCAAAAGTGACCTAAGCACATAGAAATACTAACAATGTCAAATATCCTGAACATCCTTTTGCTTACAGAAAGCAAAATCATGGGAATAAAAGGCAAACCTCTTCATTGTTTCTTCACCAACCTAGAATTTAAAATGTGTGGGGTTGATATCGTCTGATCATTACAGTTCAATAAATTAAATGTTTTTTGATGGCTACTGCAAAATCCATAGTGATTTATGCATTCAGTTCTGAAAATTGTGATACTGCCATCAGGTATTGCCACCAACACAAACTAAATGTTTCTAAATCTACCAATAAGGTGAGTGTGTTTTTTTGTAATGTTTCTGTAGTCTTCTATCACTGCCTGACCTTTCCTCTCCTTGAAAGGCCATGTGGGATTACGTGTTGAATTGAAGTGGGAGCGGTGTGGAGAATGGTGGATCAGTCTGTTTTTAGAAGAGAGCCGCTCAATCTGTGTTGTTGTCGTGTGGAGACAAACAGGGGTTCATGGTGGTGACGCATGAATAATAGTCTGTTCCACTTCGGTGCAGTGAAGCAATCAGACAACATGCTTTATTCTGTAATCACCTTTGCTTTGATAATCTCTGCATGAAATTGGAAAAGTGGAAAAAAAAACCTGCAGCTGATTCAATTGACTGTACTCAGCCAATTTGTTCTCCAGTTATTCCGCAGGAGTACCTGTCCTCCATAGCACATTGGATGAAATTTATCCAGTCTTTTTTTTTGCTCTTAAAATGGTCATTCAGCAGCTTACAGTTTGTCAAACCCAATTCCAAAAAGTTGGGACATTGTGTAAAACACAGATAAAAACAGAATGCAAAGATTTGCAAAAACCTCTTGACGTATAATCAATTAAATACATAAAAAGTGGACAGGTACATATTCACCACTGATAAATTACCTTTTCTCTCTTTTCCAATGACACAGTGAGGACAGTAATTGCTGAAGTATTGAAAGTGAAAATCTTCTTACGTCTTGCTTGAAATATGAGGTACTTAACAGTCTGGGGTCTGTCATATTTTTTGCTTAATAATGCACCACGCATTTTCAACTAGAGACGGGTCTGGACTACAGACAGGCCATTCTTTTACAGTCACTTTTAATATGACGCCACCTTGTTGTAACACATGCAGAATGCCTTGCACAAATGAGCAGGGACGTCTCTGAAAAAGACGTTGTGTGGATGGCAGCGTATGCTGCTCCAAAACCTGTATGTAACTTTCAGAATCAATGGTGCCATTTGACATTTAGCCATGATGCATTTGGCACTAACACACCCCCACACCACCACAGATACTGGTTTTTGAAGTTAGCACTGGTAACAATCTGGACGGTCCCTCTCCTCTTTAGAACGACATGACATCCATGATTTGTGAAAACAATTTGAAATGTGGACTCGTCAGACCACAGCATGCTCTACCGCTCTGTCAGTCTGTTGAACAATAAATATCTTGTCCTTTTACTGTATTTTTGTTGTCTTGTCTTTTACTGTTTTTTATTTATGCATTACACAGCAGTCTAACTCTTTTGGAATTAAGGTTGTACATTGTGTTCTGTGAAGTTGGTGTAAAGTAAATTACTGGGCTTGGAGCAAGTAAATTTAATCCTGATATAAAAATTGTTAGAGGGGGTAACAGCAGGAGGCTCTTAACAGCAACTACCAACTGCCTGAATTGCCCACATTCCTGCCTCTTATAAAGACCCTCTTCTGCTTCATTCACAGCTCTGGCAGAGGTTCTGGGATCTAAAGTGTGCCTCTCCAGAGACAAATACAACACCATGTGCTGCCTGGAGTCGGAGCAAGTCCGACAACGTATGACCACTGACTGGAAGGCAGCCCAAGTTCACGTGCTGCCCATGATGCAGCTCACCTTCAAAGTAGGTGCAGTGGTCTCATTTTCCACCGAAACTTTCGTTTTAACTAATCCGAAAAACAGCAGTGGGAGTCTGGGCCTCAGGAGAATAAAAATGTTCTACTTTAGAGGCCCGTTTAAGAAACAAAGTACATTATGAGATCAGAGTAAAACAACTAGCCAAAAAAATCACATCAGTCTTGTGTCCTTCAGGCAGTTCTTTCATTTATTCACATAGAAGTCCATGTATTTGGATACGCTGGACAATCTTGTTTAATAATACACTACTTAGTAAGATAAAGGGGAAAATACGTATTTCTTAAATGTTCTGCAGACCGTTTGTCTTGTTTTTACCCATTTCAGTTTATTTCCAGACAGTTTATTTTGATGTGCAAACACATCTCTTATTCTGCGTACAGTCTATTCATATTCAAGTACCTAGGACAGGAGTTAAAATAATTAGGGAATGCTAATTATGATGACCAAGCACACCATCTCTCTAAAGGGGCTAAAGCATTTAAATTTGCCATCTGTATAACCGCAGATAAGTCCCGGACTTGGTATAATTCAGGCATCACTAAGCAAAGAAAGGCTGACTGGGGGGAAATAGATGCAGTTTAGGTTTGCAATGAGACCTTTTTGAGTAATGAGTCTCTCAGCATTTTTTATCAAGGAGAGCTACTGCAACTAGAACAGGGTCACCTTGAAATAAATAGATAAACTGTATAAAATCACATTTTATGTGAATGTTTGCATTTACTTTTTAGTAGATTTGAAATAACGTCATTACAGGTTTTTGTCAGCCAGCAAACAACAGATTGATTGAAAATTATGTGTTTTTCATGTGTGAAGGATGGCTATTTATTCAAAAACACAAAGGAACAATGAGACCTGAGTTTAGTTTGGAGTAAAAAGCACTGCATCTTGATGAGTATGAATAAACTGTTTGATTTTATTAGAGCAAAAGCAGCACAAACATGTCTAATCTATGTAGATTTTGGAAGAGTTGTGTATACATACTTTTCATAGCTATTCTTGATAGCAGCAGTGTAAAGTGCATTTCCTTCCACACTATTACAGACTGCACTTTGAAGAACAACATGGCTCTGCTTGAATATGGATTTCTCACTTCCATTTTTCTTCATCACTCTCGTCTTGTCTCCAGAAACTGCAGGATCACCTGGCACGCTTTTCGAGGCAGTATGATCAGCTGGTGGCCTTCAAGCCCACAGGCTGGACCTTCAGCCAGCAGGTGGAATCAGTGGAAGATATTCAGCCTCAGATCAGTGGCAACATCTCCATCTATGGTACACACTAATCTTTTTTCTTTGTTTATATATCTCATCAGTTATTTGTAGTGCTGACTGATAAATTGTTTTCATTGTCATCACGATGTGAAAATGTGTGATAAACACATTGCAAGACTGCCTAAAACAATTGACAGTTTCATTTAGCAGATGCTTTTATCCAAAGCAGTGTACAACTGAGAGCTAATATAACACAAGCAAGGATCTGGTCAGGGAAGGACAACATGAGTAAGTGCCATAAAGCAAAAACTGAATGCATGTCAGTGCATGGGGCAATGCTGAGCTGTTTTGGTTGCTGGTTAGTAGGCTAGTTTCAGGGGTTTTGAGCTGAATGACATTAAAAAGCAATCAGTAAGAAAATCTTGGAACAACAGACACACCTTGAATTTCATTAATCTATACTTAAAAAAAATATAAACTCTCCTGTTTTAAAACCATGTATTATTTTCCTTTGTGGAAGTACATAGGCCTATATCATTACTTGTTCTTTCACTACAGCATTTTTAATAAAAATATAGCAATATTATCAACAAAATCAGCCATATTCTTGTACAGTAAGCCCCAAAGTACCTCTGATAATTTTCAGGTTGTGTCACTGCAACATTTTTTCTATTACATTAAATGTTAAGTCATACACAATATGCTATAGTTGCACTCAAATATTTTTGTTTATTGCAAGTCATATTGTCAAGGTCCTAGGAGGAATGTTTTTCATTAGTAAATCCTGTTTTCAGTATGAATTAGGGCTGTAAGTGTTCCCATTGTTTCTCAGTAAGTTCTTTTTTTTTACAAGGTTGCAGGTATTGGAGCTGGTAATGCCCTTCTTTCTCTTTTACCTACCAAAAGCAGAACTCTATAATAGTAAATAATCTTGTTGTCTTGCAAAACGTTGCTTGAGAGCAGCATTTTTCTCCTGCCAAAAACGTGATTGTGCATCACATTGCTGTATTTAGCCTACAGCTCCCTCTTTTGGCAGAGGAGCAGGAGTGTGAGAATAAACAATAGATCATGGCTCATTTACTTCAGCTTGGTGAAAAGAGGGAATATAATCAAGAGAATGCTGGGTGGGTCTCGTATCGTCAGTCATGGACAGCAGTGTTGGACAGTAGCCCAACATTAAACCCCAGTACTGAAATGGGTCCTGACTTGACTGAGACAGTTTTTTCCTCCTGTCCTCTGTTCCATGTTCTTAATAGATCTATCAACAGCATCAGCCATCTGGCCTGTAACCTACAATCACCAGCTAGAGGCTCTTGCGATGCACACTCGCACATAATTTCTACTCCTCAGCAGTTTGTGTGTCAGCCAGGCGGAAGCCAATTTGCGCTCTCTGTGTCTCTGCCTTGTGTAGATCTCCTCCTCCCCGCTCTTCCCAGCCATATGCTGCTACTGCTCCTAATATTGTTCTCTGCATGTGGTGGATTGACTGTATACTTGAGCAGGCTTAGTGTGAGCTAGATCTGTGAGAAGCAGTGGAGCACATCAGACCTGTGGAGGGGCGAAGGGAGGACAAACAAGAGACAGCAGCTTTCTGCAGAAGTCCCACGATGTCTTCTTCTCTTCTCGAAAACAAAAGGAATGAGTCATTCAATAGTTTGAGCATCTAAAAATCTGCCTTGTCCCCTCAGAGTAAAAAAGTCTGAGCCTGTGGCTCACTTTGTTGAGCATCTGGTCCCTCTTGTAAGACTTTGCCCTGTTGCTTGTCTGAGTGACTCCTCCATACTTTCAGACATCTGGCTCGATGACAAGTTTTACCTCAAACCAAATCTCCTCTGCATTCACTGCATACATTTCTTAATGGAGAAATTGGGAAGAAATATCAAAACAAACAAGCCAATAGAGAGACACGATCCTGTCTCAAAAGTCCCTCTGGTTCAGATCTAAACCCCTACAGGGCTTCTCTCCTTAATAAATGGAAAACTGTGACAATTACAACCCACACTTGAAGTAATCCTGCAAGGAAAAACAAAGCCTGGGTTATCTGCAGGCCTATAAGACTTTCTCAGTGTGGTCACATTTGAATTTTTCTTTTTCTTTCTTTTTTTGACAAATGCAACTTTTTTTAAAAACTTTTATTTATGAACATTTCTCACTTTATAAGGGCAGTAAGCAAGAAAACAGATAAAGAACAGAAAGAACAGAAAAAGCAAATAAACATGGGGTCATGGGATGATGAGTCAATCAAGGGAGATTTTCCAAATTTAAAACAAAATGTCACATGATATACAATAATTATGAAAGACTTCTCTCATTGGATACAAAAAATACACAATTTTCTTCACTGTTTTTCTCCCAATTCTTTTCACATTTTTTTGAAGCTAGTCTTTTGTAATAACTTTTTGACAAGTGCAACTTCTAAAACAAAATGCAAACATTTGGGTACATGATGCTGATCATTCCTCTGTTTTCTCTCCAGGAATCCCATACAGTGAACACAGCAGTTTTCTGGAGATGAAGCGTTTTGTTCAGTGGCTCCAACCCCTCAAGATCATTCCTACAGTCAACGTTGGCAGCTGGGCTAGCAGGAGAGCTATGGAGAAATGCTTTAGTGAGTGGCTCATGGAAGCTAAAGCTAAACGATAACTTATTTAAAGGTAAACTGTTTGCAGCTGGCCTATCAGCAGCTCTTTGGTATTAAGAGCAAAACCAGTTAATTCTCAATGCCTCAGATGATGTATGACAACAGGGAACAAATATTTGAACACTACACGTTTTATTTTATTGAAGTTGCTTGCCTCAGGCTACTGACCTCATAACTAACGTTTCAATGCAGAGCGAGGGGTTGTGATGAAGGAGAACATGAAATGCATCCATAATTAAAAAAAAGGTCAAGTAAATGCTCTTGAACCAATTTATTATAACTGTTCTGCCTTTATTCACAATAGGCTGACCTAAAAAACATACTTGACGACTGGAAGCTGTTCTGTTTTAACACGATCTGAGGTTGTACACGCATCATGTTCACAATTAGACCTGTGTCATCCAGAAGTATTATACATTGGAAATGAATTAATTGGATGTGTTTACTGCCTGCTGCGGGTGGCCACTTCTACTGTGAATCTTGTTTAACAATATACTGTAATTGCTGCTCTGAAATTGTGCAATTTCTTGATTGTGTTTTTTTCTCTATGTGATCAAAATTTTTATGCTGAAAAAAATAAATTTTTAACATTCTTTTAACACTTTTTGGCATCTTTAGTCTTTAATTACTTGTCATGTCAACACAAATCAGTGTACACAAGAACCAAATGGAGTTTTGTTTTTCTCTTAAAATTTGCATACTAAATAGAGCTGAACTGAATAATCGATTAGTTGATCGACAAAAAACTAGTGGTAAACTATTTTGATACTTAAATTTTAATTAAATTCTTTACATTTTTCAAGCAAAAATGTCAAACGTTTGCTTTTCCATCACCTTAAAGGTCCAGTGTGTAAGATTAACCATGATTTATTGGCAGAATATGGCAGAAATGTAATATAATATTTGTATATGTGTTTATATGTTAATTTATATGTACAGATGGCGCAGGGCCCAACAAGCCCGCCACAATGTTTCTACAGTAACTCAAAACAGACAAACTAAACACTGGCTCTAAATACAGCCTTTCATGTTTTTTTTGTCTTATTTTGCGTTTCTCCTACACACTTGGAAGGGTTGGATGAAGCAAGCGTTATTTAATTGCTTGCAGTCTGAAACCTCAACACTAGATGACACTAAATCTTACACACTGGTCCTTTAAAAGGGTGGATTTGCTGCTTTTCTTTGTCATTTATGACTGTAAATGAAGAGGTGTTTTGGACTGTTGGTTGGACAACAGAAGCAATTTGAAGAGGTCACTTTGGGCATCCATCTGGGAAATCAGCATTTTTCACAATTTCTTGACATTTCAGAGGCTAAACAATTAATCAATTTCTTGCGAAAATAATCTGCAGATTATTCAGCCCTACTTACATCTGAATTTCACTGCTGCTGTACATTGAATGACACCTCCGCCATTTAAATCATTCATACAGATATATTTGTGCACCCCATCAGTGCCTCTTCAGTAAATATAGTGTTAATGCCACTGTTGCACAGTGGTTTTGAAAATGCAAACTTGTCTTGAAGAGTGTGCTCATCTTTCAGTAGTTTATCTCTGAGGCAGCAGAGACGTGCAGGACAGAGATAAAGCTTTCTGAATCTCAGTGACTGTAAAACCGGCTTTTCACTGTGTGATTTCTGCTTTCATGTAGGACAACTTGAGCTTATCCCGTCTGCCTGAGCTGTGTGTGTTCAATCTCAGAGGCCAGAGTGAGTACAATCATAAAAATCTAGGTTCTAAACATTGAAAAGATATGGATCACTCATATTGCAGGATGTGCAGTGAGTGACGTATACAGTACACTTAAAGGTACTAAGAATATTCTCACTGCTTTACCTTGCAAACAGCCTTTTTCACATACAACCAATGAGCTGTTGGTCTTGACTCAGTAGTCTAACAATAGCATAACCATCAGTGCTAAATAAAATGTTATCAAAAAATTTAATTGAAACACCTAAAATCGAAAGTTTTATCAAATTGTGGATTGGAAGAATCTTGAACCGCCAACGCTGAACCCATCCACAGCAGTATGTTGCTAAGTTTCTGTGCCGACCACCACCTGTAGGTTATACACTGACTATCGATACTTGTACTTCATACAACCACACTTCAAAAAATCCTAACTATCCCTTTATGACTTGCATAACAGGACCGTAAGAGATTCTTTTCATATGCATGAACATCGAATCCTCTTGAGTTTTGTAACGAGTTCATCATTCTTACTGCAGCATGTTGATGATAAAAAAAAAAATTGCTAGAAATTGCTGTTTTAAACTCATCTCCAGGCATTTCATTATACCTCTCGCCTCTCCTCCTATTTAAAATCATCATGCTCGTCACCCACTTTACTAGGTGAGTGATGTAATAACCACCGTATTACTATTTGTGCCCAGAGCAAGCCATTTCCAGCGCGCCATTTCTAATAAGAATGGCGTATCATATTCTTCCCTTAGGCATCAATTATCTGTATAACATGCTGCCGAACTGAAATTGGATTGACTGGGGCACTTGTTGAAATGTCTCTTTTTCAGTCTGTAGGTATGTCTTCTGGCTGTCTGATTTTGGAAGATAATTATGTCCACATGTAACAAGGAGTCTGTTATATGAATAACAAAGGTTGTTAAAGTAGCAGAAAATTCTCACATATTACAATCCTGTGTTTCCTTCAGAGATGATGATGATGATATGATTGCTCCATAACTTCTGGTCTGCAGGCGAAAACTTGAAGTTCAGGTTCTTGCACCTGTAAGTATTCACCCTGCTGAGCACAATACTGCCAGACCCATTGGCTCTTATTTTATGTTTTAGTAAAGACAACAATCATCTGATAATCCCTGAAAAACAAAAGTGATTTCAAAAGGTTGTTAGGAAGCTGGTAAAAAATATACTGTGTAACAACGTCTTCAGGTGTCATATTTAACAGGACTCTTGAAAAGCCAACTTTGAGCTTGAGTGTGGCTCAGATAAGAAGCTTAAACTTCTGTTTAAGGCTTTTGGAAATGAAGCAAGTGGAAATAATCTTGCTTATGTTTAGTGGCAGTTCAAATGAATGATGTAATTTTACTGCATAAGCTTTACAGCCTGCTCTGTTTATGTGCTGTGTATTTTCAAAGCAGGAAAGTGTGCCACAGTCTGATGAGTCCAGTTTTCAGTTTTCAGAAGAGACCATCCAGATTGTTACCAGCACTAACTTCAAAAGACGGCATCGTGGCTAACTCACATCTGTGAAGGCACCGTTAATGCTGAAAGGTACATACAGGTTTTAGAGCAACATATGCTGCCATCCAGATTTCATTAGTTCATTAATGTGAACATTAAATATCTTTCTGTTCAATTGAATGCAAGTTGAAAGGATTTATAAAGCATTCTTCAGTGCAGGAAAGGGGCTGTTGAAGAAATACAAATAATCAGTGTTTTAACAATCAGATAAAATTTATTCAGAATCATTTTACAAACAGCACAGATTCAGTGTCCCAGTACAACCTGCCTTTACTGCACCCTCACAAAGGATGCATTCATTCATAACACAGTGTATTTGTAATACAGCACAGGTTAAGCATCACAGTTGAAGAGTGGCCTAAAAAATAATATCCCTGAATTAGTTCTTTGTCAGATCTCATACGTGTTTAATAGCTCCGTTACAACTTTAACCTTGGAAAGGCTGATACAGTGTGAAGGGAAAAGACGTTGTCTGAATATTAACAATGTCAGATAATATTACTGGATGTTAAGAGTTTAGAGGCAAATTTTGTCCTTGGCATTTGGTTTGCAGCGCGTCAAGTAAACAGGCCCGGCAGATGATTTCCATTTCATGTTGTCTTTGTCCGGTGTGACATTGGTCACCAGGCATAATTTAAAATGGATTAAAAGTTATATTAAATATGCTTTTTAGCAATATAGTGTCCGAGTCACCATTTCTGTTTCAAATCAGAGAGAAACAGCCGAAGGTATATGCCATTCTGACGGCATTTTAATTCACCAGACTCTCCCTCGGGTGTGGACGGCATGACATGCTGGTCTCTTCCTGAATCTTTTTGTTATTCATTCACTTCTTATCACTGTCAAAGCATTCCAGCGTTAAACAAGAAAAGGAAGTCTAAATTTAGATACATATTGGGGGTTTTGTAACCCAATATTTACATGTATGTAACAAAGACAACGTATAACCCTTTTGTGCCCTGAAGAAGGCGTCATTAGATGGGCACGGCTTGCTGCATGCCGAGCCAACAAATCAGCATTGCAGGGTGATGACATTCACACTAGTCATGCAGCTTAGGTTACATTCAAGTTGCAGTAATAAGAAACAAATGTAGTGTGAACTGATGGAAACCTGCATATTCTTTTCTTAGGATCATAAACGTTGACTCTAAGCGTTGTCGTAAGCCCAACGTCATCTTTGTAGTTTTTAAACCATGTATGAATGTTGCTGTTGCTTGTCATCTTGGATTAGAACAGAGTTTCTGCAGGTTTCAACAAGATAAATAGACTTTTTAAGACCGTGGTGAATGAAATTTAAGGCCTTTTTCATGTCAAGACTGGCAAGTACATGCCCAGTTGGCATCAGTGGTTCAGTGTTGGTTTTGTTTTGTAGTTGTTACAGCATAATCGGTACATTTTTTTTTCCCCAAAATACATTTAAAAGTGAGACTGAAGTTAAATTCAGCTTCATAATTCAGTTTTTAAGACCTGACAAAATTGTATTTCAGACATTGTAAATCATTTGAAGGCCTAAAATTCAGATTATTGGATTTTAAAGTTGATTATTAATTAAAGAACATCAGCGAGTCAGTCAAAAGAAAAGGACCGACTCCACCAGAAATCTTTGTTTGTTCTCCTGCATTTTATGTGCATATAAATTGTAAAAACATTTTTCTTAGTAGTGCAGTTTAGCAGTAAGTTTAATCATAAGTCTATGTACAGTAACTGTCCACGTATTGCACCATTTTTGTGCTTGTGCTTCATTATACAGGCGGTATGAGGAAATATGTCAGTAAAACATTTGCCTCATTTTGTTTCCTTCTACAGACAAGTTTTAAGAAGAAACATCTTATCTACAGTAGATTCATCACACAATGAACTTAAAATATCATGAATCATGCTCTGTTAAAACTGCAAGTCATTGATTACACAAAGTGTAACTAACTCAGATACAGTTTTCATAAAATGTGAGTCATTGTATGATTAATTTAAATATCCTTCATTTTCTCATCTTTTAGCGCTTTAAGCTCTTCTGGACCTTTAAATCAAGTTAACTAGTAGAGAGACAGATCAAAAGAACTGCCCAAAGCCCAAGGAAATTACTATCGGACATTTAAAGTGGTCGATACATGGTGCAAACCCACTATCCACAGAGAGGAAGTGTCTCAAAGAGTCATTTGAACACAGCCAGATATACAGTGGAAGTAACCGTCTTGTCTCTTAATGGTCAGTCACTGCAGAGACAGTTTGGCAAATGCAGAGGCTGGCATCCGTGTAGACGCAGGATGGTCACCTTCACCTAAACAGAGAGATAATTGACCCCTCAGATGAACTAGTCACATGTGCACCGATGCACGCAAACAGCACTGACAATATGAGCGTACCTCATTCTTGAGAGACTTGCTGAGATACATGTTGAACTCGTCCAGGCTGCCGGTGTGCAGGTCATTAATCGCCAGGATCTGGTCTCCTTTGTGGAACAGGCACACTGACTGCGGCTGTCCTGTCCAGCCAGACACACTGTGACAAACACAAACACATTAGACTCTTTCTGCTGCTCTCATTTACACAGCATTTGACATTTGTGCTTTCTATTATTTGTATATCCATATCATGGCACAGGTTTTGGCTCTAGTACGGATTAAATTTAACATCTATAAAGCTTCTCAGTCGTCCAGGTGATAAGATGTAGTACGTCAGACACTGTTTTTCACCACTGACCCAGGACACTTTATTAGTTTTGCAAGTGAAGGATGAGCTATTCAAGACCAAACAGCAAGTTTCTTTTGACCATGAAAGGAGCAGTGTGTGGAATTTAGCGCCATCAAGCAGTGAAGTTACAGACAGAAACCGACTGAATACTCCTCGCCTCGCCCTCTCCCTCCAAACATGTAGGAAAACCTATGGCGGGAGTGAAATTGGAACTGAAAATTAAAAAGGCCTTAGCTAGAGACACTTTGTCTGTTCTGGGCCACTGTAGCAGTTTAACAGGGCTGCCTCTGCAGAAAAGGATCCACAGTCTCTGTAGATGTTAAGAACTGCTCCTTGTTTTCTATACACTAATTAAAACATGCTTATGAATATTTTACTCCATTCTATTCCATATTGCATTGTGCATGTTCAAATTACCTATTGCAGGTGTAAAGCTTAGAAGGTGTATGTTCTGTAACATGGCAGCTCAGATGTAAACCAGTACATCTTAAATGAGGTTTGGAATTTGGATTTTGTGCCAGTTAATGCAAAGAGCATTTACTAAATCTCGCTATGAATAGGCGCTCAAATTTCCACACAACACAGCTGAATGCTCTGAATCATCCACCACAAATGAGCAGGCAGCTCCTGCAGCGCAGCATGAAGTCTGACATTTCTCAACTGCAGCAAGAGCAAATAAGGACGAGCAGCATCGCCGCCAACGTTTCCTGATGCAGCCTGTGTTTCTAAACAAGAATCTGTCATTAATGAGATGAAAACAAACCTGCAGTAAATCAGGCGGTAGAGAATGTGGCAGACATATGTGTGATTTTAGTGTTTTCATTAGTATTAACAGATCCAAAGAAAATACAGCTTTGTACAGGAATATGCATTGGTTACCCGTTTCTACGTGTAACGATCAAAGCAGTCCAAGATCCGGAATTTAAAATTATTATTGATACTGCAAACAATGATTCTGCGATGAGGTAAATGGTCCTATTTAATAGACAAACTTACGTTGGTCTCCCTTCCACTTCTGTTAGTGTCAGGTGCTTTTTCAAATCTGCCTGCTTGACCTCCAGATCTCTCTCCTCGGGGGTGATGGTGTCCAGGCTTGACAGAAAAACAAGACAACAAAAGCTCCATTTAATGATGGTGTTCTCTCTTCTAAATAGAACCATAAAGGGTTCTTCAGTTTGTCCCCATAGGAGAACTATTTTTTGTTCCTAGTAACTTATAAAGGTTCTGCTTAGAACCCTTTTAGAGGGTTTTACCTAGAACCCAACATAAAGGGAGAACCATCTGTGAAAGGTTTCACCCAGAACTCCTTTTACGTCTTCCAAGGCTGCTAAAAAGAACCTACCGAGAACCTTTTTATATTATATAGAATCCGCACAGGGTGTTCAAATGAGAACCCTTTTATATTCCAAAAGTTTTATTTGGTACTCACTCAGGAGGTTCTACAGAGAACAGATAATCCTTTTATATTCCAAGAGTTATATCTAGAACCCACTCAGGAGACATATCGAGAACCCTTTTATATTCTAAGAGTTTTATCCAGAACCCACTGAGGGAGATCTTCTGAGAACCCTTTAATATTCCAACTGTTTTATCTGGGACCCACCCAGGTATCGCGAACCCTTTTATTTTATGGTACAAAGAACAATTGATGAGAAGAGATCCTAACAATCCTGAAAGAACTCCGTCTTTCAAAAAGCGTTCTCCAGATTACAAAGAACCTTTGACAAACCCTTTCCCCACAAAAGAGTTCTTCACAAGTAAACCAGTAAGTAAACTAGAAATTGATGTTTGTGTCACATATTAATTTTAGTAAGACTTTGGTAAAATAATTAGCATGAGTTAGTAAACCAGGTCTATGATTCAAGGGTGCAAAACTAATAAGGAATGTGATGAACAAGCACATAAAAGCATAAATTTATGGTTATTCTTGCCTCCTTCCTACATGGTAGCATGAGTGTCTGCACAGATAAGCACGTCTAATTTTCTTTGAACAGCTCATTTAAATTCTGGTAGCAAAAGCACCTGAGTTACTGCTGTTTAATGCGGAGTATAGCTCATTATTATTCAGCTACATGTATTATGGAACCTTCAGAAACCATTCTAACCAGTTCAGCAACATGTCAGCGCTGGCCCCAGTGTTTTTCTCTGGTTATTTATTTTACTGAGTCACCCTGCGTGTCTGTTTTATTTGTTCTCTGTAACCATTACAAAGCTGTTTCTAACATTTTGATTGGCAGTAGCACAGACGGTGCCACAGTGGGGGGTTTCAAATGTCTCCTTGTACTGTTTACAAGCAGAGCAACTGCTGAATGATGCTCATCACATCCCCCATAAAATGCCCTTAATTATAACGTATATTTAGTTTGTTTTATGTAAAAAAAAAAAAAAAAGAGGCCCAAATTCAAACAACACTGTAAAAACTCATTCAGGAATTTTGTGGAATCAAGTAATATTTTCTCTTTAACTTACTGTATTTATTAGTTTTATTTATTCAAGTTAATTAAACTTAAAATTTCAAACTCAGACTCTTAAGTTTTCACATAAACTAAGCAAGAGATGAACCATTATTCACTTTCACTTCAATTTGTTCAGTTGCTCAGTATCAAGTTTATTTGTTCTGAATCTTTACAAAATTACCTCAACTTGTCTTTTCAAATTCAGTCTACTTAAAGTTTTATGACATTTTTAAGACAGATTTTGTTTTTACAGTGAATAGTACCCACTTATTAGTTAGTTTTTTTTCTATTCATCGGCCATTTACTTTGGAATCTCACCTCTCAGTAGAACTTTGTTTTTCCAGTGTGAGCACATTTGGGCTCTCCGGCATCTCTACAGGAGAGATGGCACCGTTGTCACTGGAGCTGCTGCTGAAGTCTGAAGTCAGACGTGTTTCCTCTCTGCAAAAGCGAGCGACAGCACGACAGATTAAAACATCAGATCTCTGCATATGTGTCAGTCACATTCGGCTGCCAGGCGCTGATTCTTAGCTGACAAAGACAGTGGGAGTCTCTCACGCAGCAGGTGCCAAGGCCAACACTTAAATGTTGGGCACAAAATGATACACCATCTAAAACGACATGCACTGTGGAGGGAATGACCCACAGGCAGATAACATAACAACAGATTTTGGCGCTCTATCAGAAGCCTTGAATAGACAGAAGTCATGTTTGACCTTGTGGCAGAAAAAAACAATATAAAGGAAGAAGAAATGGCTGATCGTGGGTGAAAGAGCATTGTACACTCCAGTGATACAGAAAGGGGACCAGATGTCTTGAGATTTTTTAAAAATAGCTCATAAAAGCAGCGTGGGAGAAGCAAATAATTCCCCAAATCACCGCAGAGGCACAAGAGGAATCCTAATTAAGAGACACTTTAGAGACGAGTCTTTTGACCCACATGCCAAATGTAGTGGAGACGATGTTCTTCAGCGTGGCAGCACAGCAGTCAGCCACTTAGAAAGAAATCAGACATCAGTGTTGGAGGTGGAGTCATCACGCAGTTTTGTGTTATAGCAAATTTAGGAAGGCAAAAGGCAGAAGAGTATTTTTAAACACGAGATGATGACTTTAAACAGCTGGAGGAGGCATGAACAGTGTGGATGTTTGTAATTGACCGCCCGCTGTTTTGGAGATTAACACAGTGGTCTTGGTAAATAAGTGTATTAGTCCTACCCTCCTTGAGATGCTCAAGTAAACAGAAGATCTGACATGCTACATTAACTGAAAGTTGGATTCACACACTTAAAGGACCAGTGTGTAGGATTTAGTGGCATCTAGCAGTGAGCTTGCAGATTGCAAACACCGTGAAGGTCATTCTAAGGTAACGAAAACACAACAGTTCTTATTTTCATATGACTGTGAACTAATGAAAACAGATTCATGAATATTATTTTACATTCTGACATATTCTGCCAATGAATTTACCTAAATCTTACACACTGTGCCTTTAACATTGTTTGCAATTATGCTAATTCTGCTACTTCAAAAGATAACCTGAGCAACCGTAACAAACAGATTTTTTAAATGTAATAATAAATTAATTATTTGCATATATAAGATTATCAAAATGTATGCATGGTATACAGTTTATTTTAGAGGGGGGTGTTTCTTTATTCTACTGTCATTAGCATTCAAGCTTGTAACTGCATAACAAAAAGCTGCAGATGTGTGCGGCGTGTCGTTTGAAATTCCACAGCCTGAAAACAAGACAATGTCAGTTTTGAAAGAGGAAATAGAACATTATTCTTGTTCCAATGAACCCTTTCTCAACTCACAACACGCAGGGATTTTCCATCTGCCTGATTTGATCTGGTATGACCAGTAGCTTATGATGTCCCTTTAATGTCCCTGTAAAGGAATAAGGGAGTTTTTCCTCTAAACACATTACACATGTTAGAACATGTTTGCTGAAAACATTTTAAGACACTGATAACTATGCAGTAATTAATCTTGGAGTTAGATTGTTTGGGTTGACCTGATCATGGCTTGGTGGCGTGCCAGGCCCTGCCAGTTCACTAGGAGCAGTTTCGGTGTTGATTCAACTTATTTTCTGAAACTTGTTGAACACGTTTTCTCAAGCACAACTCAATTACTATCAAGTTGATATCAAGTCACACTGAGACAGCAGAATGGACACGCCACCAGCATTTCATGATTTTGATACCTAATTTTATATACTTGGCGATTTTTTTAATCATGAAAATTTGTCTGGGTGATTAATAACACGTCTCTGTCATGTGACAAACTCTGTTACTTTGCAGTATCATGATGGTGCTGGACCTGTATTAAGTTAGCTCATGTTAGCAAAACATGAGCTAACTAGTTTGCTAATCTAAATTAATCGTTAACTAGTTAGTTGCATCTAATAAACAGTATGTTAGCAAAATGCTAGCTACCTAGATAATCTATATATATGGTTAGCTTTCTAGTTAGTTAATATTTTGCTAACATTAGCTAACTTAAGATGTGGTTCCCACCAACATCTTTTAACCATCTGCTAAATTTGGTTTTCTTTTCAACATAGACGAGCCTAGCAAATAGCATGTCTTAATACAGGTAACAGATCAACTGTTAATGTAGCGGACTTACGAAGGGTCGATTATCAAAATGGCTTCTGTTTGAGCATAAGGTACATAATTTCACTTTAGATAATTAATATAGCACACGACCTACAGAGCAGTTATGTATGACTGCCACAGGACAGCTAACATGTATTAGATGTTAATCCCTTACATCTGACCTGTAGGTTTAGTTTATACAAGGTCTGTAGGTCTCAGTTTTAGCATATATAAATCTGTAAAGATAATCAGAGCCATCTCATTCAAGTACCGCCTCTTTCACAATATGAAAAAGATACGTCTCATCTGATCAACCTCACAAGTTGCTTAACAGGCTCTGAGGTGCTGCCTGTCTGAGATACCTGCCTGGTCCTGGAGTGTCAACAGATGTGTGCTGTAAAAATAACACCCTCATTGTTGTCAGTCTTAGTGTTTCAGCCAATGAGGCCATGGTTACCTCTGATGAGTGAGCTATTTTGGTATCTAGGGCACTGGCAAAACATGTTACACAAAGAGCATAGGGCACTGACACTGAAGACAAAGTGAAAAGTCAGAAATACACACATGGCCCACAAAAAAAACAAAGAAAGAAAACAAAACCTGCAGTTAATCTGAGAGCTACCTGTCGTCAGAGGTTGTCTCCTCATTGAACGGAGCGGGTGGGGAAATCTGTATCTTCATCCTGTCATAGACCTGAGTGACAGACCTCATCAGGGTGCCGTTGGTACCTTCCTTGACTTCATGGTCCCTAGAAGAATATGGCACAACAGCCTTCTTTAAGTTTCAACAATTAGCAGCAATTATTTACCATTATTAAGAGAAAACATGATTTTTTTCAGTCATCTGTCAATGTATAAATGAAACTTACTCTGCCTCAGCCAGTTTGTCATAACTTTTAATTTCCACCATTGTTTCATATCTAAAAGAAACAGATATATTTAAAAAAAACAAACAAACAGATAATATTAGATAATGGTTAGATTTTAGTACTCACAATTACAGCACATGCTACTTGTTTTTGTCCAAATTATAACTGAAAATTACAGATCAACAATATTTAACACTTACATCAAATCCATGCTTCTCGGACGGGTTGCACCATTTTCTCCAACCTTTTTAAGGTTATTTATGAAGAAAAAGAGGCAAAAAAAAGCACATTTATTATTAGTTACATTGCATTATAATTTAGGAGCTAAGTTTTAACAAATATTTATTACATTTATCTCTATATCCTGACATTTTATAGACACAACTATTGATAGACAATCAAGAAAATTAGAGACAAATTTGATACTGAAAATAAAAGTTTCAGCATTACTTGTGTGAGTCTTAGGGGTCTCGGGATGTCATAGATTGGATCTACAGGCACTGATGCACGTCTTTTGGAATGATCTTCAACCTGCTGACCAATCAAAAAGTAATATGATACATTAAATACAACCAAAAGAGAAAGCCAACCAATTAGCCAAACTACAATCTTGTAGTCACGATGTTGTACCTTTTTAGTGTCATTATCCAGAGAGTTTGAGGACGGATCAGACATGGACCGTAATTTCAACTCTGTCTGAAAAAGGAAACAAACACAAACATTACATTATTCTGGCAGCAGAAAGAGAAATTAGACAATCCCAGTGAGAATGTTGATTTCAGCCCATTCAGCTCAGTGTCCCTGGTCAGATTCACTGGTTATACATTTGGGTATATGACCTAATACTTTTAACTATAGTTGTGTGTATGGGTATAATAAGATATACCTAACGGTGCCATGTAACAGTGAGTAAATAGAGAGAAAAGTATTTGTGATCTTGTGGGGACATTTCACTAAAATTGATCTGAATTTCACCTTGCTGCAGTAAATAAACCTGGAATGATTCAGTCAGATTTAACCATTCTTAATTCCTGGTACTGAACTGCAAAATACAGCCAGATTAAAGTCATGAAAACAGAAAAAAAAACAGTCTGATCATAAAAGATCAAGAGTCTATTGGGCACAGGCCCAGCAGCCAAAGGGTCAGGGGCCCCTCTGGGCTTCACCTGCAAAACAACTACAAAGAGACACAAACTGAGGACACACACACATAACAGCCATGAGGAGACATAAACTTACCACAATGAGACACATAACATCTACAAAGAGTTACAACATCACCACAAAGAGAGACAAAACTGCAAAAAGATGCAGAGCAACTATAGAGAGATGCAAAATTAAAAAACACAACCCACCTACAAAGGGGCATAAAACGACCACAAGGAAATGTCAAAATTACCACAAAGAGCCAAAAAACATAAATACAGAGACACAAAATAATTACAGAGAGAGACAAAACTCAAGACAGATGCATAACAACTACAAAGAGACAGAAAACAACCACAAAGAGACACAAATAACTATAAAGAGAAGCAAAACAACCACACAAGAGCTTATAATTACATTTCACTAACATGCTGGAGTTTGATTTGTACATTAATACTAGAATATAAGAACTCAGGCTACATGTCGACGTGTTAAATATGGATAATAGTGAGGTGTGTCTCTACACATGAAAGCTGCACATCAAATAGACTGACAAAAAACAAAGGTTAATGGACCAACCTTTTCGAGTGCAGCAGCGGAACTCTGTTGTCGTGAAAGGGGTTTTGAGATGACCTGGTAAGAGGAAGAGAAGTCTGTTTTAAAAGGTCAAATAGAGAGCTGATTGAATGGTGCAGTTAATAGATGACTTATGTAACTGTAAGGTGGTGGTTGGACTCTGCAGGGAATGTAGACTGAGCATCGTGTCGTGAGAATGGAGGCAGAGGCCGAAAGCAGGAAATAAAGTCATATTAATGTAAATATTCTGGAGTGTAAGAAGAAAAAAAGATATTTATTGGAGGATAAACCTTCTTAGCAAAACCTGAACATGATGAAGAATTAAAGACATACCCCAATATTTAAAGTATGTTGATTTGCTTTTCTTTTTAAAGAACGAGAAGAAGACGAGACGAGACGAGACGAGACGAGAAGATTGATACCAGTCTCACGTCTGTACGGTAAACATGTAGCTACAGCCGGCAGTCTGTTAGCTTAGCTCAGCACAAAGACTGGAAACAGAGGGAATCAACTGGTCTGGATCAATTCAAAAATAACAAAATCTAGTTAATTAGCAACCACCAGCCATGAAATAGTTTACTGCATACTCCTCAGTAAGCCTATAATTTGTTGTTTTTGCATTTTTTTGCATGAATTAAAGAAACAAAATATAAAGTGTTGAGAGTTGGGTGGATTCTGGCTGGCTGTTTCCCAGTGTTTCCAGCCTTTCTGCTAATCTAAGCTAGCTAGCATCATTTCCAAAATGTTGAACGATTCCTTTAATGTGATTTGTGGTCAACAGATGACAAACAGACTCCATTTACCTCAGCTGTTGTCTGCCCATTGGTCATTTCCTTTAGCAAAAAAAAAAGAAAGAAAAAAGCTGGTAATCAAATATTACAGATACAAAAAAGTGCAGTGCAAGAGATGCCTGTTCTCAACAAGCTGTTACAAAACATGAAGAACTGAACTGTAAATGTACCTCAGGACTGATGAATTTATGTGGCCGGTTTTTCAGGGCGTCAAACAGGTCAGAGAACCAGCCGTCCACTTCCTCGCTGAAAGCAAGAAGGGCATGTGAAACACTCATGAACCTAATCTTCCACAAATTATGGCTATGACATTTACTTTGAAATTCAATTCCAAAATCCAAATATAAAGTGGACAAAATAATGAAAGGACAATTTGGTGTGAGCAGAGCGGAAGGAAGAGCCATCCTCAGCTGATTGAGTGCTACTAAACAGGAAAGCAACATCATAATTTTCTTTTTGATTGTTAGAACTCCCAAAATAGTAGATGGTGTGAAGGGCAGCAGGAAGTGTTTTATGAGGCACCGTGAAAGTGTCAGTGGCGGCCTTGAGGGGAGGACTGGCCAACTCAGCTGTGGCCTGAATCTTGGTCACTCCATCACTGACTGTCAAATGAATTCAATGCACGAATGTGGGACTCTTTATCTGCACATTATCATTTAATAATCCCAAACCAAATTCTCTCTGAAAAGATATATTGATTTTTGCATCCAATCCAAATAAATTAGATTTGGTTGGAGCAAAATGGTAAGTTATTGAACTTTATTTTGATAAATACATTGACAAACTGAGATTAAATATCTCAGAGAACTGAGAATTGAAACAGGCTGTTCAGCAAAATTTAAGACGAAGGTTTGGCAACAAACTTTATGCTGCCCATGTTTATAATGCATCATATTGTATTGTAAACATACTTATAATACATAATACTGTGCTTATAGCAATGTCTGGTTATATTAATGTGGGGCACCCCACTGGCTCAGTTTGTGAGTATGTTTATAATGCATTATAGACAGTGTTAACAAGGTTTCTGCCATTCTTCATCTCCACACATCCCTAAGATCACAACAAAAGCACAACTCTACATTTATATAACTTTTTTCTATCATTTATTCAAGTGTTTTTTTAAGTAGAAGTAAAGACACATTATTGTGTGTCTGTGGAATTTTTATAGTACAGTGCATTAAAGAGGTTAGAAGCTATAAATTCCATGTCAGCACTTTATATCACCTGTAAAACACCAGCTGACTGACCTGTTCTCCCCGACGAGGAAGTAGTCGCGGTCTGCAGCCCTGACATAGAGCACACAGGACGGTGAGCACTTGAAGCTCTTCTGGACCCATCCCCACCTCTGGTGGTTTTGAGGGCTCACATACAACAGTGAGATGCTGACAGAGGGACACAAGAGACATAGGTGTTGAAAAGGCAGCTGATGTTAGAAAAATATGTTGGTTTAGCTCTTTTTTTTTGGTTCTTTATCATGTACGGTGACCTAGAAAAACCTGCCGTTGACTGTGCTCAGTGGGAACATACTGTGATAAGTCTATCCCTCCGAGCGGTCTGTCCTTTTCCTCTGCATTCCTGAAGTATTTCAGAAGATGTTCTTGCTCACTGACTCTGAACAGTACAAAATATCGCCTCTTCCATGATTTCTGCAGGAGAAACATGATGAATTAAAAAAAAAAAAAAAAACATAAAAGGCTGGAAATATATTGCATCCATAGAGCCAACTCTGTCACCTCTGTTTTCCACCGATTCGGGGGAGGAGACTTGAACAGGTATCCAGCTCTTATTTCTGTTGTAAATCCAACTGGTCTGTAGAAAACGGCACTTCCGCCTGAGGGCAAAAGAAAAGTCTATTGTTCTGTGATGATTTGCTTGAATCTCATCTTTGTTTACAGAACTCTACTTATAGAACTATTTGGGAAAAAAAAAACAACAAATGGTTTTTAGTGACAGAATTAACAAACTATGAACTGAAAATTACTTTGTTACAAAAAGTCTGAACAAAGGACTGAAACCAATAATGATTGTGGTAACATGCATCACACTGGTACCCACCTGATCTTTTCTGGCTCTTATGCATCGTCACTCCACACCTGAACAAAAATAACACAGGAATCTATCAGTCTGTGTCTCTTAAAACAGCATAAAAATATCCACAAGGAAATAGTTAACGTTTTAAACAAACAATGTCTGTTTTAAAAATAGACCGATCCCTCTGTGAAAAGCAGAGTGTAAAAGGGACAAACAGAAGCCATGTGAAGGTTCAGGTGTAAGAAAAAGAAATAAGGTTTTATATACTTATGGATTTTAAGTTCTGCAAATGCATAAGTACAGTAATAAAATTATATAAAATGAAATAAATTCATCGTTCTCCTTACTGAATGCTATTCTTGACACAATTTAACACTCACTTTTCAAAGACAGAACCAACATGTGTTGGCAAGTGGACGCACGTTAAATTTTCCATCAATGTGTGGTTCCATCGTCACAATGAAATACAAGAGAAAAATCTATTTATTCTAACACATGATTCACTAAGTACGCTGGACAGGTAGAAAAACCCATAATATTCTTACCTGTGCAACACCTGTTGCTCACCTCGGTCTGTCTGACAGCAAGTGAGGCTGCATGAGGAAACTGGATGTTTCCCTGGCACACAGTAACAAGATATTCATACTGGGAACTGGAGTTTCTGGTTCCTCATTTCAATTGCTTTTAAGGTCTGCCTGCTGTGTTGTTCAGCTGCAGAATTCCATGCAGGGTTCCTTAAGGACATTGTTCCCCTTGGATAATAACTGGAGAATATTCACTCTTTTTTTTTTTTTTTTTTTGACATTTTAGAAAGTAAGATGGCACAACAAGTCTGATTACAGACACCACGAAGCAACGAACCCCATTACACAAGCAATGATATCGCTGCAACATGGCGGCCCCCTAGCTGGATAAATGATAAAAATAAATATGCCATATCTTAGTTAACAAATTTTAAGATCTGATTTTAGAAAGGGGGGTTCTTCTAATACATGTGGCCGCCATCAGTGCCAAAACAAGCATGTTTCATGTCCTCATTAAAGAAAATATTGCACTATAACAAGGAAACGTTTCATCTTTCAACAAGATAAATGGTTACAAGAAGTATATTACAAGTATTTATCAGCAATAAACATTTAATAAAGACATTTAAAGTGTTTTAACTGCTTCTACAAGCTGGGAATGTGCCGAACACCATCTACTGCAGGTAATACACTGACTATTGATAAGTACCTCATAAAGCCCCACTTCAAAAAGTCAAAACTATTCCTTTAATGTAGACTACTGACTAAAATTTCTACCCCCTCTTATGAAGACATATTTGATATTATGACACCTGTGTTTAACTATTGTTTGTTGTCATTATATGTGTTTATACCCCAGATTCTACACATGCTTTGTTAGAAGTACTGTACTACAAGGATTAGTAGGTTTGATATAGATTTGTAAATTATTTTTTGACTTAAGTTTGATTTATCAGCAGAACCACAGACGTATACATCACATAATCTAAGGTGACATGCAAATCCCTCTCTAAAGTGGCTCTTTCAGCCATCTTTCATTCTGATATTATCTTGGAAATGGGCATGTCGGTCCGAGCCATCACAGTCAATGTAGCGCTCAGATGGAGGTGTGTGACCCTGCTGTCCTCTGCCACTTTTTCTGTGTCCTCTGCTAAGAAATATTTGGGGATAACATGCAGGGAGGAGGAAACAGGTCGGCCAGGCCCTGAGAGGCAGAACTGAGGCACATTCTGTGTGTGTGCCGTGACGTGAGCCAGACTGAACTGTGACGTCATTTGACTGAGGGGAGTCAGTTGTGTTTGGTGAACTTGATGTCTCCCTGTTTGCAGATATGCAGGAGGCCGTTTGTGTCATGCATGTAAAAGGTCACATGGGTCATGGAAAGCATTTTAAACAGGCACTGACTGAGACTAATTTAACTGTCTCAGCAAGGTGAAGATTCAACAAACACTTCCATCCAGAACCTTTCTAAGTGCTCTATGGAGAACCTTTTTATATTCCAGGGGTTTCATATGGAACTCACACAAGGGGTTCTACCGAGAACCAATTTATATTCCAAGGGATCTATGTAGAACCCACTCAGGGGGATCTAAAATATATATTTTAGGGTTTCACCAACTCTTTTGTCTAACATTAAGAACAATTTGTGTTCCACAGATGAGTCAAAATAAATATTAAATCCCATATATTGTAAATTGTAATCATCCATCATTTTAACAATCTATGTTATAGTTACCATGGTTTAAAATGAGAAAACATATTTTAAGAACCATGCTTTTCAACAATCCTTGAAGAACTCTTTCTTTCCTCAGCCCTTCGGGAAGAACCCTTTTGGAACCCTTATTTTTAAGAATGTACTTGATCAGTTTGTGAAGAAAGTAGTGAGTGAACTGTCCATGTGCTACAAAGGCACCATTAATGCCTCTCAACTTCTTCAAATGTGCATGTAGGTCACAAGTACACACACACACACACACACACACACACACACACACACACACACACACACACACACACACACACACACACACACACACTCCTACGCACATGCATCAAGGTCGGTGTCATGTCAGGCTATAAATAGAGCTCTTATGGGCTTCTTGTTTAGTAGAATGTGGTATAACTCTTCCTAAAGTCTGACAATTCGACCATGCATTTGCCCTTCTCTGCCTGAAGCCTTGCTCTTGTCTTCAAAGTTTAGATTCATGTTCTCACCTTTATAAAACAAGGCATGTGCTTGCAAGAGCATCGGAAGGCCACCCTGTTCTCCCTCCCTCCCAACAATAAAGCCATCACATCTGTGACAGGCCTATAAAAGCCCGCGTGGTCGAGCTGTGACTGGTTAGTGGGCTTTAATCTGCACTGATATACAGACAATGAATAGTAAGGTAGGAGGGAAGGCCACTAATGAAGTAAGCACCTTTGGTTTATTTTTTAGGCAAAGAGTTCATGACACCGTTGACTCTCCACCTTTATCTTTTGTTCTCTTTTGTGATCTAATTATTTTGATTTTCTGTGTGTTTTTCCAAGGAAATGCTCCTGAAACATCAGCAGCACCTGCAGAGACAAAGAGACACCCTCGCTTACAGGATGAAGAAGTTGGCAACTAAGCAGGTGGAAATAACAGTAAGTGGAAATACTACACAGTACAAATTGTTTGCTGACATCTGTCATTAGTTGTAATTTCTCACCTTTTTGCCAAAATATATATGGTGGGACCATGTGGTGCAGGTTTTGTGATCAGGAGTCTCTAAACCTCTTCAAATTCAGAGATGAGATAAATTTAATAAAGGTTGGCGGTAACAGTCTGAATTTCAGTGTATTAAGTAAAGAAAGAGGGTTCTTGGTCCGTGGTGCTCCATCAGTGTCACTGTCTGTGAACATTATGTTCCAAAATACCCCGAGGGTCATATTCCTGAAATCACAATGTTGTGCTGTGTGACTGGAATTCATAGATACCTAGATTTCGTTTCATTTGAGTGCCTCTTAAGAGCCTCTTCTTGATTTTAGCCAACAGTGGTGGAGCACAGAGTACGTCTTTGTGCCGCTGTAGCACAGTCACCTCAAGGTTAAATGGGTTATGAAAGTTTCTAAAAGCACTTTTGAACAGCTCTGTTATTCTGGCTGTCTCTGTTATTATTGTGCTCCCACTATTTTCCTATGCTCTTCCATCAACAAAGCTTTTTTCTAATAAAACTGACTTGTTTTTTTGTTTTTTTTGTCATTGTACTCTTCAGAGTCTGCGTGCTCACAACTTGTTTTGAAGATATGTCAGTCGTTACATATAAGTCTAACTGGCATACTATGTTATACAGCTGAAATGATAAAAATCTAATCAAATAGTCAATTACTTGATTAGTCTTTTGACACAAAATTAAACTGCAACTATTGTCAAAAATGATTGTTTAAGTTATCTTTATTATTTATTAAATGTCCTAGTTCCAGCTTTTTAAATGTGAGGATCTGCTGTTTATGATAAATTTAAGTCAGACCATACATTAACAGCTATTCAGGAATGTAATGTAATTACAGCTACGTTCACAGTGCAGGCAAAAGTGGTGCAAATGTGACTCAGATCTGACTTGTTCATGACAGTGTGAACGGCACAAATCACACAGAACCTGATCTTTTTTAATTCTGACTTGGGCCACTGTCGTATGTAATCCTAAATTAGATACATGTCAAGATTTTTTGCAATGCAACGTCAACCTGAACAGCCTGAATTGAGTTTTTTTTTTTTACAGTGTGTAATACTTTTACTGAAATAAATCTGAAAACTTCCCCCACCACTGCAGCCATCAGAATTACAACAGTGTATCACAGGTTCAATCAGTCCCTCCAGGATTTTGCAGGCTTTTTTGGGATTGTTGCAGCATAAAATGTCTGATTTCATGGCAGCTTTTCTAAAAAATGTGATGCCTTGGCCATTAAATTGGGTGGGGGGTACTGCTATGATTGGTGGAAGTCATATGATGATTGGTCAAACAAAACAAACATAACAAAATTTGCTGCGATTGGACAAAATTGCAAGGTTGTGCAAAATTCTTGGAGAATGGTTGAATTTGCATGAACTGTTGCATTCACAACATTGCACCTTCCTGGAGGGACTCTTACTCAAATGTAATTCAGCACCAAAATCCATGCATCCATGAAAAAGTGTGAACAGTTGCTTATTTTCTAATTGTTTGTTGCCCACAACATTGTAACTACACCTGTTCTTTAATTTTTCTGCCCATATGCCGTAGTATGTTATCATTTTTAACTCCCATGACCCTTTTCACCTCAGAAAAAGACTGACGCAGTGAAGGAGAAAATCAGAAAAAAGTATGAGGACATGAAGCGGGTTCTGGATGAGGATCTTCGGATCACGCTGACCCAGCTGGACACAGAGCACGAAGCCACAGAAAAGTTAGTGGAGGAGAGGATAGAGGATTGCTACCACCTCACTCAGGAACTGGACCGGGAGCTGTCCAACATTAGTGCCCAGATGAAAACACAAGAAAATGGCACTCAGGTAATTCGAAAGTTCTGTTTTCATGCGATGCATGGGGCATATAATCAATTTTACAGTTTGTCTCAAGCTGTTTTCACAGTGGTACCCAGATTTGTAATTCTGTATTTTTGTTGTATCATCCACAGAATGCTGACACAGAAAAAAGGTACGTTCACATTTCAGGAAATAACAGCTTGGTCCTGCTGTGTGAGGTACTGTAATTATACTCTAGCTTTACAAGCACAGGGAAATCATAACAGATCAGAGGGTGTGAGTAGCTACCAAACATACCAATCATTTCCTTTGACAAATGGGAAATAAAGTAGGGGGGAATTCCATAAAAATCAACCTGCGGAATTTACCGGACACCTCGAACACCTTATTTACGGCTCATAGTCGGTTTCACAGTTACTGAAATGCGCTGATGTTATTTTGATAAGGAACACTTCCTTCTCATACTCAAACCACAAACTGCACTTACATTCAGTGCTGATAAAATTTGATAAAATTCCCTGACACTCCCATACATGTTTTTCTTACTATTATTTGTTCATAGAACTAATGGTGGATTTCACTGTTCACAGACATGGGGGCCTCCACGTCCCTTGTTCTCCCATTTTTTCAATTCTTGCATTAATAAACCATCATAAAGATAAACTTTCATTTATGGTGGAGTGCAGTGAATGAACTGAGGACTCTCACAACCTCTGAAAAGAAGCTGTTCTGATAGGGCAGCGGATACTTACGTGTCTCTTGCCAAACGGCAGCAGGGTGAACAGGCTGCCTGGGGTGGGTATTGTCTGTTAGTATCCTCCCACTTCCATCTTTTTTCAGCGCTGATTGGGGAATTTCGCTTTATTTTCATCAGTCCATACACTGTGCAAGTTTGCAACTGACCTCCTGAATCATTTCGTGCAGTAATGTGCAGTAAGATCAGTGAATATTCCAAGAAGAGCCTGAGACACTATAAATTTAGCATTCTGATGCAATTTCAGTGGATGGATTTTTAGAGAAATATAATTAATTAGTGAAAAGAAAAAAAGAAAAAGGGGGCCCTTGGTAACATGGGGCCTAAGACAATTGCAGACCTCTGCCTAATCATAAATCACCCCTGCATAGAATATTTACATAATATAATTTTATCATACTATTATCATAACCAGTAGTTCTTAATGTCAATTTTAAATGTTTTATTTTTTATTTCTGTTAGTTCTTCCACATTTTAATTGCATTTGAATACAGTATATTTGTGTGACTTCTGTTGCATTACGGGTTATTGTTTCTTCAAAAAGTGGCTGAATTCTTTCTTTCAAGTATCAACTCTTTATTTTGTCTGAAATTAGAATATCTGAGACCCTGAAGTTGACCGACCCTGACCTGATTCAGATGGATGAGTTTAAGAACGAACAACTACTGAGTCTTACCATCAACTTGCTGCTGTTCATCAGATCCCAGGTCCCTGTCACCAAGAAACTGTTTCAGAGCTGTGAGTTCACCCAAAAAGACAGGTAGATTGACATGTGAAGAGGTCTTGATCCTCCCAGCTATGTCAAGGGTTACAATTACTGTCAATTAGGACATGCCATTTGTGTCTCGCTCGTGAATTTATGGGCCGAACATGACAACTCATCTGCAGAAACTTTCACACAAGACAGTGAATGTTTCTGATGTCTCACACACAGATGCTGCAGATGTTGTCCTTGACGCTGACACTGCCCACCCCAAGTTGATCATCTCTCCTAAAGGTGACTCAGCCACCTACACAGACACCTGGCAGGATGTCCCAGAGACCGCCTCCCGCTTTGACACCACCCTGAACGTAGTCAGCCGACAAGGCTTCAGTGAAGGCCGTCAGTACTGGGAGGTGGAGGTGGGTGGGAAGACCTACTGGGAGCTGGGGCTCACCTACCCGAGCATCCCGCGCAAAGGCCGCGATGAGGACTCCTGGCTGGGCCGAGGCAAAGAGTCTTGGTGCGTGGAATACTTTAACGGAGACTACACCGCCTGGCATGGTGGTGTCCAGCATGAGCTGTCTCTGCTGGCAGGAAAGCAGTTCACTCGCATCGGGGTGTACTGCAGCTTCCCCGGGGGGTTGGTGTGCTTTCTAGGAGCTGACACCATGACCCCGCTCCACTGCTTCTGCGCTGGGACCTTCACTGACACCCTGCACCAAGCATTATGTCCTGGTCATGACAACGAAGGCACAAACTGGAAGTCCCTTCAGATCTGTGATGCGTCCAGATCAGCTCCTGTTCTCTAAGGTGGGGCAGGAATACCTCAGGGGCAGGGAGGATGGGGCAGGAATGTGTTGCACTGCGGGGCATGCGCGATCTGACATTCTTAACTTGTGACAGACATCAGCTCTGGATGCTGTGCATGTCGGGCTAAATTTGCCGAAAGGAATTTTTGAAGTGTATGTCTATTTTAGATTCACAGGTCATGTCACACATCAAAGCTAACGTGACAGTCTATATACTGTAGCAAAGTGTTTATTTTTAAAGGTTTATTTTTTAAGGCTATGATGAATTAGAATACACTGATGAGGAATTGCAAATTACAGAAACTGAGTTGGCAGAGAAAGTCAGGAGCCTTTAATTGAGAGAGAAATAACCTTCAGTGTGGTTTATTTTAATTAAGGCATGTTCACACCAATCTGATTAAGTCCTGTCTCTCTGGAGCAGTTTACCCTCTTGGTAACAAATGCATGATTTGTATGGGTTAGTGTATGAGTTTACAATTTCTGGAGTGTTTGGAAACTGCATTGATCCTTGCATTGATTAGATTGGGGAAATGGACCTTTAGATGTGAACCCACCCTTATTGTCAACAAATCCATGGAAAATACCAAAACCACAATGCATTAATCCAAATTTCAGTGCTATTTACCTTATTGGCTCTTCTTCATCTTTAAAAATGGGCCCAAAATGTATTTTTTCACTTTTATAAAGGCTAGGAAATGTCCTGTAACAGCAGGACACTAGTTCTCATCAGATGTTACTCAGACAGTTGTTAACAGTGCATTTGCTGGTAACTATTTTCAGCTGTGTTCTAGTTTTATAACAGTAATATATGTGCAATTGACTCAAATTTAACAGCAATGCCCATATTTATCATAAAGAAGCAATATGTCAGTGCAGCAGTGTGGTTCACTTATGTGTTTTCCATCACAGTGGAAAAGGTCATATCAGGATTTGACTCCACAGACATACTTGACATACAGCTGGATCAGTTGATGTTGTTTTTGTCTTTTCATGCTACTTGTTGGCAATAACATAAGTATAAAATATCTTCAACCTTATCCTTTTAAGTGTTAAAGGAAAGCTGAAAATGTTTATCCACCAAATATAATGATTGTTTGGAAATTAACAAATGTTAAAAAATGATACAATTTTGTCTTTAATATTTTATTGACTATGATACATCTTTGTTGTCTTAAAAAACCCAGCAGCCTTTCAATATGGTCGTGTTTACAGATGTGCAAGAAAAATGACACACAACTCATTACACAATAAATTCTTTATGTTTAATACAATAAAATGTTTACATAAGCATTCCTCTGTTTTGAAGTTATTTAAACAAGGTATTGCCCCAAATAAAAAATAAAAAATTGGGCCAGATTATACTTTCAATGTAATTCATTCATTCATTCATTTTTCTAAATCTTTTCAAATATATTCCTGAGGACAACAGCATTTAACACCGGAAAGCATTTAAAATTTTACTCTTAAAAATAAAATTTTCCCTCCTTCAGTTCCATTCCAAAACAAGTGGAGCAAACACTCCTTTCAGCACAGGTTGGGCACCACATCACTGATCAGAGATCCATGTGTCGAGAGGATTCAAGAGTTGTGGCTGTATTGGACAAGTGCACTGGGTGTAGAAGTGTTGTCAAAATAAAATAAACAACTGATAAAAAAATACAAGGGGAAAATATAATGACAAATTAAAGCTACTGCTGAACTTTTCCCCTAAGTTAATGACACATGCAATCATGTGAATAATGTAAAAACATTGCAGCAACAATGAGAGTGTGTATTGCAGACATGTGGATTGTGTATGTTCAGACTTGTCACCACCAGTAATAGCTGCCTCTGTGATTGACAGACTTTGGGACGATAACACAGCAAATCTGCAGAAACAAACATTGTGTAAGTTGTAATGACCATCAGCAAATGTCTATTATATTCAAAATATATAGTTTAGATTTCTCCATACAGTATAATCAAATGAGAATAATCCATTTACTAAATTATTACTGCAGTATTGTTTTAAATAACTTGGCATGGTGCACTGAGTGCTTAAAAATAACGTATAAAAGCAATTTATATTTGGGCTTTTAAATCTTTCTAAATCACTGTTAAAAATAAAAATAAGAAGACCTTGCTGGGTATTTCTTACAGTGTCAGTGTATGAAATGACAAAGTACAACACTAATATACAGTGAAATGATGTGGCATTTGTGCTTTGGGCCCTAGTCCAGCTTTACACAATGATATTTCCCAAATCTTTTGACAGTTTTTGAATTCTTAAGTCCTCTTTCTGTAAAAATCATACAGCATATATCCCATTATCTATTAAAGAGGAATGTCTTAACTTTAAAAACTAAAAAATGGAAATTCATAAACTGATTTGATGGACCCTGACTGATAAGACAAGTGTGTAAGTTGGATCATGTGCAAATACATGAACTTCACTTGCTCTGGATTGAACAACAAGTGAGCGTAGTCTTCAACATCACGCTGAGAAAACTGGCAAATTGCAACTAATCCTTTCCTTTATGTGAGCGGACTGCACACTTGACCCAAAATCTCGTAGAACTTATCACTACACAGCAAAAGATCACACCTTCCTAGTCATACGTAAATGACATTCTTTAACAGTACATTTACCCACTTCATGGGACATTAAAGAACCTGAGGATGCCAGCGTGCTGCTACCAACTTAAACTCGCTAGGAAGGCTGAGACACTGAGCCTTTGGCAAAAAGCACCGTCACATGTTTCTGCTCAGAGGAGTGTGGTCTTTTTCTTTTGTCGCTTTGTTTGGACAATTGACAGCTGAAAACACTGAAACACAAATAGCTGAAAATTATCTGATCCATTTTCCAGATGCTTTTTTTTTGGCCTTCAACAATGCATTGGGGCAGGATTTATAATTAAGGCAGCTTCCTCATCTCTCCTATGGCAGCCAAAGCATTCGTAATCACTTTATTCAGTCTCCTCATGGGGATTTCTAATAGACTGACTAGTGCATCTTAGAAGAGTCCTCCCTTAAGACTATTTCTGCAAAATCATATTAAATAAATCAAATGGAATAGACTGATTCATGAGGGCTTTTAAAACATTAAACTCTTAAATGGTTTCCATTGATTGTACTATTTAAGGGTGACAGTACTGTACACTGTACAAATGCAGTGGACTGCATAAGACAAGTTTCTCAAAATGTTTCTGAAGAGATTTCTCTCAGGGCACCAAATGTCAATTATTTCAGTCAATCAGAAAATGGAAAATGGAGAGACACATGTTCAGATATGATTCCCCAAACCCACAAAAACTGGCAGCAAATTTTCCGGGCTGGTAGAATAACATGGATATTTCACAATGCCTGTCAAAAAAATAAGATCAGATCAAATGTGACGCCATTATTCTGAAGAATAACCTGAAGAAGAAGAAGTTTCACCATCAACACATGAACGAGGAGTGCCACTGTAAATATTTTTTTTCTCACGGAGTGCTTGTTTTTCGGGCCCAACTACACATGCAAAATGTCATATGTGCTCCAAACGTGCAGTGTCCTGCTGGGCCTGAATCATCCCTGAATGCTTTGACCGCGTCGTTGGTTCCTGAAACAGTCTAGTCGGTCAGTCACTCAGTCAGTCAGTCAGTCAGTCAGTCAGTCACGTAGACTTCAGTCAGTCAGGCTGGCGGTCAGTTGAAATACAGTTCTTTCGTCAGCATAGAGACCACGCAGGGGATCTGCTTCTTCTCACTGAAGCGTGGGTCTTCAGACCAGGACTCAAAGCTGGTGGCCACCATGTAGTTGACCCGTGTCAGGATCTGCATTATCTCCAGCTGCTTGCCAAACTCGTTCAGGACGTTGCAGAGCGCCTGGACAAACCAGGAGCCACGCCCAGGGTTTCTCCATGAGTAATACCCTGGAAAATCAGCATGAGTCAGCACTGAAACTAAGCTCCAAAGTGTCTGATCACGGATACATCCGACACAGCTACGTTACAGAGAGTTACACAAAATGCTTTCACTTCATGTACAAACCCCAGTTCCAAAGAAGCTGGGATACTCTGTAAAATGTGGATAAAAAGAGAATGCAATGATTTGCAAATACGTTTGAACCTATACTCAATTAAATATAGACACAAAGACAAGATGTTTATGGTTCAAACTGATTAACTTCATTGTAAATATGATGTAAATATACTGTCATTCTGAGTTTGATGCCTTCAACACATTCCAAACAAGTTGGGACAGGGTCATGTTTACCACTGTGATGCACCACCTTTTCTTTTAAAAACACTCAGTAAACATTTGGAAATTGATGACACCAATTTTTGATGATTTGAGAATGAAATTCTTTGCCATTCTTGCTTCATACACAACTTAAGATGCTCAACAGTCCAAGATCTGTAGTCATATTTTGCCCTTCATAATGTGCCCCACATGCTCAATGCGGGACGGGTCTGGACTGCAAGCAGGACAGTTTAGTACCTGAACTCTTTTACTTCAAAGATATGTTGTTGTAACATATGCAGAAAATGTCTTGGTACTGTGTTGCTAAAATAAGCAGATGTCTCTAAAAAAAGACATTGTCTGGAATGCAGCATATGTTGCTCCAAAACCTGTATGTACTTTTCAGCATTAATGGGGCATTCACAGATGTGACACTTAGCCACGCCATGGGTGCTAACACCCCCCACCCCATTCGATCATAGATATAGGCTTTTGAGCTTTGCACTGGTAACAATTTGTATGGTCTACTGGTTCTCCTCTTCAGCCCAGAGGACACAATGTCCACGATTTGCAAAAAAAATATAAAATGTGTAATAGTCAGGCCACAGCACACTTTCCACTTTGCGTCAGTCCATCTCAGATGGGCTCAGGCCCAGAGAAGTCGGCCACATTTTAAGATGTTGTTGATATATGGATTTCACTTTGTACCGTAGAGTCTTAATTTGGACTGTTTACCAACAACAGTTTTTCAAAGTGTCCCAGAGCTCATGCAGTAATATCTTTTATACAGTCACATGGGTTGTTGCAATACTATCACCTGCTATCAATTAACTTGTTTACCTATGGAATATCCTACACACATTTTTTGAGCATTCCACAACTTTTCCAGTCTTTTTTTGCTATTGTTCCAACTTTTTTTAAAATGTGTTGCAGGCATCAAATTCAGAATGAGTGTATATTTACAAAAATAAAGTTTATCAGTTTAAACATTAAATATCTTGTCTTTGTACTGTATTCAATTGAATACAAGTCAAAAAACTTGCAAGTCATTGAATCCTGGTTTTATTTATGTTTTACAGAATGTCCCAACTTTTTTGGAATTGGGGTTTGTATTTGGCAATAAAAATATATACTCTAAAATGAGACTTCAGTTCAAAAGTATGGATTACCTGGCACAGTGGAGTAGGCAAACAGGAAATCTGCCTCTACAGGGATCTTATGTCTTGGATTAGCATCTGTCTCCAGGGTATCGTTTGGCGGACCTGAATCTGTCTGTATACCATCATCAAATTCGGAACCCCGACAAGCCTGGTGAAGTAAATGAAATGACATTTCATTGTGATCCTGAGTAGCATTCTCAACGATGACCTGGTGAAGCAATTAAAAATTAACTGTTTTTAAAAGCTGAGCTGGGCAAATTTTTACACAATAACTATCATCTGTCCATGGGGAGCAACTGAAAGCCATGTTAATTGTTAAAGTTACATTTTTGCTCTCCATCAAAAGTGATGACTTGACAAAAATCTACACGTTATTTAGCAATCACAAATGTTGTTACATGATCACACCATCATTTGCAAATAAAACTCTTGAGAACTTCGTACCTGGATGAAGAAGAGTTTTGGCTTCCCAACTAAGCTTTTGCACATGTCCCCCCTGAACAATGAGGTCATGGTCTTGATGGGCATGGCTCCGTCTGTTCCGTAGATCATGCCCTCCTCACCATGGCTTAGCAGGATACAGGCGAAACACGAGCTGTCACTATGGTCTTCCTCCGAGGCTGACCCATACACACACAAACAAACACTCAACTCTTAGCTCGGCTCAGGCCTCATTAAACTTCTACATTAGAGAGTACTATCAGTAACTTAATGGTCTAGTCTGGAGTTGATTTGTCCCTTTATTTGTCCATTAAGATTCCTGAGGGAACTTGAGGTTGCAACTGAATTACAAACTTTTTTTTTTAAATTTTGAGTAACCATGAAAAATAGTTACTAGTAGTAATTCATATTGAATTGATAGTTTAGATTATTTGAAGTGGGATTGTATGAGGTACTTATCCATAGTCAGTGTATTACCTACAGGAGGTGGCGGTCAACATGTCCCCACTTTGGAGAAGCATAAAAGAGAACCAGCATGGAAGCTGTGCAATGGACTGCTGTGGGCAGGGTCAGCAGCAAATGTATTTTAGCCACCCAAAATAAATAAATAAATAAATCAATAGCAGTTTAAGTGTGCACTATATTTAGCATATATTCACTACTTTACCTTGCCATCAGACACCGTTCTCTGATGAGAAACCACCGTTATATTAGCTGAATATCACCAGACTGTATAAACAAAACCAGTAATTTTACCTCACTGAACACAAGAGTTGCTGGTCTACCGCAACCTCGATCACTTAGTTTGTCTGTGTGATTGTCAGCTTAGCTCAAATTCACCAAAGTCACACAAGCAAACTAACTGATCGAGGCAGCAGTAGACCAACAACTCACTTCTACAGGGTAAAATTACTGCTTTTGCTAAAGGAGTCTGGCTGAGTCTGTGAGAACAAAATTTGACTTCCTGATGGAAAGGGTTGTCTGACAACACAGGAAAGCAGTGAAAATATTCTAAATATAGCATACACTCAGAACAGATTTTTTTTCATTGTTGTTGATGCTGACCCTGTCCACAGCAGTATATTGCTTAGTTTCCATGGTGGTGCTCCAAACTGGGGGCATGCCGACCACCACCTACTGTAGGTAATACAGTGACTATGGATAAGCACGTCAAGCAACCCCACTTTTTAATAATCTGAACTTCTTTAGGTATCTTCTAGCTGGTGTATTGCACTGGAGGAAAGTGATCATCTGTGCAAGAACACAGATGTGCTGATTAAACTGTCCAGATAATTTGTCTATTATACTTTATAATCTGTTGTGTACTGATGGGAAATTTTGGCCTGATATTGACACTAGAGGAAAGGTCATGGGGGCAGTGCTGAATCAAAGGTTGGAGCAAAAAACGGAACTGACCAGCTATCTGTACATGGTGTGTGAAGAGTCTAAAGACTAGCAGCCAATAAAACATCATAATATATCATATTAGACAAGAAAGTTCATTGGTGTTCCCAAGAGCATATGACCTGAGACATAACTTGTACATCTCATCATGAAATCTAGCCAGTGGACCTGCAAGGTCTCTGATCAGTGACACCAAAAGAATGAACGAACAAAGAATGAATTTTGGCCAAACTGATAGCCAAATCAGTAGGATTTATGTAATTACTTAAACAACCACCTGTCTGACCTGACAGTTAAGAAGAGTCCTGCAATAAATCCTACCTTCATTAAGATAAGACAGCTGTGGTTTGTGGTGATGCTGAACTGTATTATGTTATATTGAGAGGTGTTTGTCCACTTCATTTATATAAATATGTTTAAACTACATATCTAAATGTAACACAATACAACAGCACAACAACCTAGAGCCTCTAAATGAATGCAAAGTTGAATCAACACCTCTCTGACACAGTTTTAAAAAACCTTGAACATTAAAACCTTGAAGATAGGATTCATTGCAGGATCATCCGATAAGATGGCATTAGTTTTGGCTAAATGTTCCTAATAAACTGTAAAATTAAGTATATGAAAAACTCGAGAATTTGAAGGCATGACAAGAGGGTATGAGGAAAGAAACAAGCCCAGAATTACCTTAGCAAGTATGAAAGAACATTGTGAAAATACTTCCATGGTTCAAGGTTTCTCTATATAATATTATGTGCCCACACGAAAGAAGAAGAAAGGTGTGGAAAGTGTCTTGAGCACTGACACAGACTGACAGAGGACTTCACTACTCACCCTCTCTGAGAAGACGCTCCATCTTCTCACATGTCTGATCATTGTAGATGTAGACATCGAAGCCCAGGCTCTTGAAGCATTTAAACAGCTCGCCTGCGTCTCGGTCTGTGCCATTGCGTACATTCATCCCTGTAAAAACAATCTGCTTAGAATACACACTCTTTAAGCAATACTACTGAACAACATTGAGTTAGGAATAGGTTTGCTGTACCTGTCTTCTCATCAAAGTTTTTGTTGTTGATGATGATACACTTGCCCACTCGCTGGTGGCTCATCTTATACTGGAATGTTGGTGAAACAATTCTGTAATGGCTTTCAGAAGAGTAGTCCTGCTCCCGCGTCTGGCCATCCTTATTCTTCTTACTAACAGAGTCAGACAAAAAGAAAATATTAAAGACAGTTCATCACTTCATGGTAACATAAGTTCAGCTGATATTTTAACTGCTGCTACATATGTGGAGAGGATATAAAGTCAATGTATACAACACACATTATCACATCCGGAACAACATTCCACGATTACTGTTTTTAGGCTTTACACAAAAACAAAAAGACAACAAAATTATACATGCAGGGTTTCTGCAGGTTTCTACAACTTCAGTTTGAGACTTTTTAAGACTCTTTTAAGATCATTGTGAATGTAATCTAAGCTCTAGTTCACATCCATACCGGAAAAAAGTACAGTCTACATTAGGGGTTATTGGTTCAATGTTGGTTTTGTTTTGTAGTTGTTACAGCGTGATCAATACAATTTTTCAAAAACGCATTTAAAAGCAAGACCGAAGTTAAATTCAACTTTATAAAGGTAATGTTAACATCATAATTAAGACACTAATATTAAAGAAATTTTAGACAATTTAAGGCCTAAAATTAAGATTATAACCTTTTAAAGTTTTTCGCAATTACCTGCAGAAAACCTGTAAATACAAATAGTAATAGGAATGAAAATAACAATGAATATAATAATAACAAATGGCCAGGCCATTCGATTAAAAAAAAAGACACAGTCAAGCTAATAATCTTCAGTCAGGCCCATTAATGTAGGTAAAACATCCATAATGTTAACTCTTACATGGCAGCATCTAGACAATATTCTTGACCCTTCGAGAACATGCCGAAAAGCTTCTACACGTAACAGTTCCTCCACCATAAGTAAATGCCAAGACATCCAGTGCCAGGAAAACTCACACGAAACTGAAACAGTCAGGCAGAAATCGAAGAGTACATACATACATTGTCAAATAAGGCATTAATGTCACAGCCAAATTTGGTCGCAGTAATCCACCGTTGGGTTAAAGAAGAAACTAGAACATTTTTGCGTAGCGCAAATATTAAAAAATCATAACCACATCAATGTAGATTGAGCGAGAGGAAATCTTCCACCAGTGGCAATTCTAACAGACCTGTCATATTTCCATTCTTCAAAAGATCCATCCAGATAGCTAAGCCAACAGTGGCCCATTGGGGGCTCCGAAAATCCAGGCTTGTTCCAGAAGAGCCTAGTCATCAATTTACTCGAGCATGGGAACAATACACAGCAACGCGCACTAAAAGTCTCATGCACATACACTCACAGGCAGCTCAGCCATATCCTAATAACATGTGATCCAGAACTTTTTTCAAGCCCCCCTCCCACCTCCAAATCGTGCCAACATACCGTACCAAACAAATGCACGAGGGTGGGCAAAGAGCTGCAACTCTGTTTTGCTCTGGGCTGGGCATGGCACAAAGAGGAGCAGGTAGGAGGACGGCGAAGAGGAATATGAGGCGGCTGTGTCTGTCTTACCTGGGTTCGTCATTAAGCGCTACGCCACTCTGCATCTGAAATGCGTTGGTTTTGTCTCGTGTCTTTTTTTTTCCCCAAAAGAGTATGTTTCTCCAGACCTGGCAGCTTAATTTTTGGCTGTGTGCTAGGATACTGACATGCTCTCTGTGCTGGATGGACACCTGACTGGGCCAGCGGGTGCTGAGGACAGGGGCGGCGCACTGTGAGCTCCCTGAGTCAGCAGCCTCGCCACCACACCAGTGCTTTCTAAAGGCCTATTCACACATGGCCCCTGAGCCTCGCGCCCTGCTGAGGTCAGACAGGGCAACAAGTTTCTCCTCTGCTGACAGGCACAGAATCAACCTGTACCGACATGCATACTGTGAGTGCCTGATCGCCTCAGATTTAGAGATGGATGCACAAGAAGGCTAAACTAAAATACATTAATCACCAAGGAAACTGCCAGGGCTCAACATTAATGTTTTTTTTTTTTTCACTCGCCCTTTTGGGCAAGTGGGTCAGGGATCTATTAGCCCAACGTCAATTTTTACTTGCCCCAGTACAAATTGTTTCACTAAAGTTAACTGTTGTGTTTAATCTAAGAACGCAATGTCTATAGTGAAAAATGTCCATTCCTGCTTTTCGAAGTCCAGGATGATGTCTTTGAATGTCTTGTTTTATCAGACTAAAACGTAAAGATAATCAGTTTAGTACGAAATGGAGAAAAGCATGAAATGTACACATTTGAGAGGCTGAAAACAGCGCTTTTGAATGGAACAAAACAAGAAATTGGAGGATGCCATCTTGGTCTTTGGGAAACATTCAGCAGCATTCTTCATACTTTCATAGACCAAGCAACTAACTGATTAATCACAAATATAATCAACAGGTTAATCAAAAATGAAAATAATCATTAGTTGCAGCCCTTTTTCAAACTGCCTCTTTGCTTCTCAAAAACTCTTCATTTACTATCATAAATGGCAGAGAAAAGGAGCAAGTCCTCACATCTAAGAAGCTAGAACCAGCAAATATTTGACATTTTTGCATGAAAAACTATTGATTAATTGTCAAAATAGTTGGCAGCTAATTTTTCTTCATTCAACTTATTGTCATATCAAGAAATACAGACAATTATCATTTCATACTTTATGATGTTATACACAGCTCCTTTACAGATGACATGTCATGCCTTAAGAGGCATCACGGGTTGATCTGTTGTTTGGTCATGCCTTATTTCAATGAAAAAGACACGTTCAAGCACTGTAGATAAGGCGGTATCAGTATTGTGTACGTAATACTTCTAAATATGGCAGGTCATGTTTGCTATCAGGTAGCAATGACTAAGTGGCAAAACATTCAACACCATTAGGCATACAGAATAACATTAAATGCGTGCAAAGTTTGTAATAAAATGTCACGTTTTGTCTTTAAACAATTTAGCCTGTTTAAAAAAGCTTTTTTTTTTGTTTAAGACCTACATTTTTTGATGACAGTTTGCGCTACAAATCTAAATGCCAAACAGAGCACACAAGCTTGATTGTGCTGTTTGATTATCAGTGTCTGGGAGACACACGGCTGACAAATGTTTCCCCACTACAAAGGTTCACAGTGCCACCTTGTGTGTCAGACTGGAACAAACAGAGGCAACTCCCTCATGATGCCTTGGTCACACTTCTAAATATGAGATGCATGACATTGTGAAAAGTCCCACACATATCATACTGAATTGACATATCCATGATTTTAGACTCTACTGTAGTACAGCCTAATTTTGAGCAGCCACTTGAGGACTGACATCAGTCCCAAAATTGAGTTTAAGATTGCTTTCACGTGTCTTGCCCCATTACACTAATTAGGCAATCCAAAACTGGGTTGCTGTGTCAAATCTAGGGTATGTATTTCATCATTATCAAAGTTTTTATTAGTTAAGGCTTAAGAGGAACCACTTCCACCTTAATATACAAAGGACTGTCAACCCCACTTAAAGTTTTTCATCTCCTCTCATTGTAAGGTGCAACTGTTTGAGTAAATAAAGATGCAGATTTCTTCTAATCTGGAGAATAAAAAAGTAAACTGTACTAGAACAGTACCAGGGGTGAAAAAGAGACAAATTGACAAACCACAAACTGCCTGTACAGAAAGTAGTCAAGAGGACAGTTCATGCAAAAGGAAAGGCTGGAGCCAAAAAGAGAAAAAGAGAAAGCGAAAATAGGTGGTCAACTATATCTAAAAAAGAAAGAGAAACAGGATTGCAGATAGCAGGAATCACCAGCAAAAAAAACAAACAAATTAGGGATAAATATTGACTATAATCCTAATTGATTTGACAAAGAATTTAATTTTGATTCTCATGCAAAATGCTCTATAAATTCTAAATGTGAGTGTGTGTGAAGTTGTTATTTTGAATGAACATGAACAATAACCATTTGAAGAGTCACAAATGTTTGTTTTTGTTGTAACAATGATGTCAGATTTGGTTCTGTCACTATGGGATATTAAATCCACCATCTTTGCTCGCTACATCCGAGCCTTTCTTACCTTCGGGTGTGCATAAACCACAGGTTATATGAACTGTGAACTTATAAAAACTTGTGCAATTATCGGTTATCTTACTGGTTTCAGCCATGAGAAGCAGGTAAATACCGGTTATTGGTACCAGCTAAAAAAATCCATATCCAATCTGTATATCCCAAACCAAAATAGACACACATTAGGCCACAGATAATTTGAACTTATCTTATTATTATATGCAGTATGTCCTGAACTGAAAAAAACCTTACTGTCACACACTAGGAGAATAATAATTAAAGTGAAACAGTAATGTAATAATCTGTGAGTGCTACTTCATGGATATATGGAGTTTCCATACATCCATGCATGAGGATTCAGATATATAAAATACTCTGAAAACAAAGTTACCTCCCAAACAGTAGAAATCTCCCTCTGCGGTCAGGTTTAGCGTCTGTTTCGTCTCCACTCATCCTCCCCTCTTTGACTTCACCTCCGAGGTCAGTCGGTTCAGCAGGTTCACCAGCCATCTGCAGTTACAATAGTTTAACAAACTGTACGTTACGTTTCAAAAACATCTCTATGGCGTTTGGCAGCAACTTCCCTTCATTTCCGTATTACACATCACTGTTAATGTCAACACTGCTCAGGCATTTGTTCAAACAGGTTAAAAGCAGTACAAACAAACATATAGCTCGCTTATCTCTAAATCAAGAGCTACTTCAATAACCAGTTTAACACGTGAGCGTTTTAGGCTAAATCAAACTTGCTAGCTAACCGAGCGTCTAAACATTAGCATAACGTTATAGCCAAAGCTCGCCGCGAAAAATAACTATTTTCTTCACAGGGACGGATATATTAACATGGACTTACTGTCTGTTATATGTGTGGTATGGTATTGGCTCGGCTGTTTCACAAAACTTCACTGTAGGTTGTTTTCATCGAGTTTCTGTTCCGTAGAAAACTTGTCAAAACGAAAGTTTTGTTCAGGTCAGATTGAAGTCTCCAAGGTGCGTAACTACGTCACAGCCCTGCGTGGCTCAGCTTTGCCGCGTTTAATGTTAATATTCATATGAACATGCAAAAGACAGCCACATTTAAATATATATCCACGGTTTATCCAACATATCAGGTTTGAAAAAAAAAACTAGAGTATAGGCAAGTGTAGCAGATACTTTTAATATTTAAAATTTAAACTAAAACAGTTCACAGTTAAAAACAGGTCATCAGATTATTAAATAAGACAGAAGTTCATAATACTGACTACTACAATTATGTGAAGTGACAGTTTAGAAAAAAAAATATTATGTGATTATGGTATGACTTTTGTTAGAACTTATGACCAAATCATACAATATTTATTGCCAGCTTTATTTGCAGTGTTGTAAGACAAAACAGGTGCTCCTGATGCACAGGTAGGCACAGTAACATCATCAATAATCATCAATGGTTAATTAAACTTTACTTAACAGTTATTTCACTAACATAAAATGATAATTAATTATGATTACTAATTATTAGTAATGCTATAACTGACATTGTTTGAGATGCTTCTGTTATGTGTGCAACAACAACATTGTTTACTAATGTAATCAAAATGTAATTGTTGTAATCTCCTATCAGCTATGATACTAATATTAATAACTATTATTTTAAACAGCATAGCATAAATGTTAGTATTACTTATACTTATTAATTACTATCAGTACTATACTTATTGATTTTGTTCCTGTCATATTTTGGGGGGAATTCCTTACCCTTTTTTGTGGATGAAGCTGTGTGTTTTTGTTTGCTTAACTTTATGGTCTGATGAGATGTATCCATATATTTTCTTCTTGTATGGTCATATTTCTTCCTGTGCACTTGTCTTTAACGCGTTTTCCTAAGTATATGGAGAGCTGCTGAAAACCAGAGTCACATTCTTTGTATGTCAGCATACTTAGCTGATGAAGATAATAAATTCAAAGTAAAACTATTACACAATGTATTACGCTTTTCTTTCTTAGTTTCATGGCGAGATGCCCACAGTTGAGCCAGCTGTCCAACTCAGGATCATGACACATATACAGTGACATCTGAACTCTCTGTCTGTCTCCCTCTCTCTCTCTCTTCCTGCAGACAGACAGCTGGACTCAGCCAGTCCTCTAGCATGATGCATGGAAGGGGGTTGGTCCATCATGGGACATGGTGTCAAGTAAGAGACAGTTTCAAAGTTTGACAGTCACAGAGCTAAGTTTACCACCAGCAGAGACGCACTAACACGACTGTCTGGGAGTCACCGCCAGTTCCTCCACTGAACTACTGCCTGCCTGCCTGCCTGCCTGACTTGACTCTTGGTTTTGGGCGACCGGTTTCACCTCAGTTCACTTCTTCTGATATTTTTTCCTGAAGGTTTTTGGAAGAGGACAAGCAGTCACCATGCAGTCCTGTGCCAGGTGTGGGTTTGTGGTCTACCCAGCTGAGAAGATCAACTGCATTGACCAGGTAACACAGAAATATTGTGATCCCAAGAGAGCTTTTATTAGTGTATTGTATGTATTAGAGTCCTTATTGATTCTTATTTGCTTATATTGTGCTGGTCCTTCACATGAAAAAGTCTGGGAACCCTGATTTCTAGCACTCTAGCATGAGATTTACCAGAGAAAAATACAACCTAAATGGCAGCTTTTATGCTATTTCAAGTATTTGTCCACATCAACTGCACCATGTGGCTCAGTGTGCAAATAGGTGATTTGAATGAAATGTAGCATCAGCTCATGAACTACAGTTTAAAATAAATAAATAAAATGACATCCTTCTTAACATGAAGTGTTTAATATACTACAGATCTGAGCATGTTTGATATAAAATTAGCAATTCATTTCCACGAAAGATTGCTGTTGTAACATGGTGCTGCTCTTCTAAAACACGAAGAACATCTTTGTTGGTCTGACTGGTTACTGTTATGACATGTCAAAAAAACAAGACATGTACAGTTTAACAGTCATAAAAGCTATTTTTGAGCTATTTCTGTGGGTTCAGTTGGAAGATCATAACTGTGATTGCTGCTGTTATTTTGGGCCTTGTTTAATTGAAGCTATCTCACTAATATGATGTTATCTATCATAAATTACTTGTCCAAGTCTAAACATTCTCGATCTCCACACGACAAACTAGGATAAAGTCATGTTTCTGAATTTAGAGGTGAGTTTTAAAATAACGTGATTTGTCTTTTTCTCTGTCAGAACTGGCATAAAGCATGTTTTCACTGTGATGTCTGTAAGATGGTGCTCACCGCCAATAACTTTGTCAGCCACAAGAAGAGGCCGTACTGCTCCGTGTAAGTACTAAAGACTAATAACACCTGATGATATAAGTCATGATTTGAGCGTAAGCCCCAAAGCTGGTCAAAAATCTGCCTTTGGGGGCCATTATTTCTAGAATTGGTTGATAATATATTATTTGACATGCTAAAGAATATTTAACTTAAATATTCTTCTCTAAAGTTATTTGTTTAAGACAGCAGCCTTCTGAGTATCTTTGCATAGTCATATTGGTCCACAATCCACACAGAAAAGGACTAAAAATTTGCTATATTGGCTGCCATATTGGTAATTGATGAACTGTCCCCCGGTATCAAAAATCTGTCTCAAAAATCCTGTATCCGTCAGGCTCTAAATAAAACAATGACCATCTTTATATCTCATCCTTCCAGACACAATCCAAGGAACAACACATTCACAAGTGTCTACGAGACCCCCATCAACATCAATGCAAAGAAGCAAAGCAAGGCGAGCAGTGAGGTAAGATGATGTCACACGCAAAAACACACAAGCAGCAACGCGAGGCAAAGTATTTCGGCCTTGAACTGAGTCAAGGTGTATTGTTGTCACGCTGACATCAGTCAACATCTATGCCATGAATGAAATGTCCATTTATCATTGGTACAGTATGTCATGACTGGATGAACCACAGAGATTGTTATTTGTAATGGTCATTGTATTGGTTTAAATTACCATTATCATCATCATTCTTAAGGGATTGATGCATGCATTTTTAAATTAAACTAAATTTGTTAATAGTATGCCAATATTACCCTGTTGTGTGGTTTTAAAAGCCCAAATTGTAGCTTGGAAATGGTTCTGCTTTTCAATTTATCTCTGGAAATCACACAAACCTATACAGATAACTCAGATCTATTCACCCACAAACACACAAACAGTCAGAAAGCTCAAGATCTGACCCCAAACAGACGTATCCATTATAGAGGTGGACTAGAGAAAAGGTGGACGGCTGCTGTGAGTCCACGGTGACGGCAGCGTTGGGGAATGGAGAGCGCTGCTCAGGTTATTTCTGTTCGTGTGACAGAGGCAAGAGACACCCCCTCTGCTTAGCCCACTTTATGCTCCAGGGGGCTAAAATTATACGTCAGGAAAAACAGCCTCACATCCCTTCCTCTCCTCTGCGCCGCCACCTGTTCCTGTCTGTCTGCGCCTGTCTGTGTCTACGAGTTCATGCAATGCTCTTATGCTTATATTAGCAGAGGGCTAGCAAGCTCATCAGCTACTGCTGTATGCCACTAGAGAGCTATAGGACTTAAGTTGTTGATATTTGATATGAGGGCTGACTGCAGACCATGCTGAGTGACCCTCACCCCTGTCTACTAAAGGTTTACCTTGAGTTTTGATAGAAAGCAGGGCCGAACTTTATTTTACAGTCCGCTAATGAGACGTAACAAATTTTACTTTGTGTTAAATTAAGTGTTGTGTTAATAAGGAAAGGGAAGGGAAAATTTAGACGAAACTGCATTGAGCTGTAAACATAGGTTGTGATTCACATTTTAGCTGATGAAATATTGATTCTTTTTTTTATTTTGAGAATCACTTTAGATCTACAACAATAGAGCCGCAGGAGAGGGGTAAAAGAGCTGCAAGCTGCTCCAGAGCTGCAGGTTGCAGGCCCCTGCTGAAGGCAGATAATGTGACTTGATAAAAGGCATCACTCTTAACTACTCTTGGCATGTCTCAAGTAGCAGATATGTGACTTTAAAATATTTTTTTAATAATAATTTTTCAGGCATGCAGGGTTTAAAGAAATATATTCCTTCTCTTTTCCTACCTGTAATCATAAAAGCAGATATCAACCAGATATATGACTTCACTTTAGTTTGCTGTACAGTTGTGTCCCAGTTTAGCCTAATAAGGATCTAACAATGGGAAACCATACACTTTAGTTTACAGTACAGTTCCATCATAATTATCACCTAATAAAGTCTAATTAGGGTTCGATTATGAGTCTAATACTGTCTAATAAAGAACATATTATCTCTAGTTTTTGTCTAATTTGATTCCAAGTGCTGCCTGTTGTGTCTTTTAAGTGTACTGTAAAATAAACTGCATCTGAAAGTTGTGCCATAGTGTTGCATGATTATTGTTAGCCCTTTAGCAGTGATGGTTCGGAGAAGTCACTCTTGCCCCTGCAACACAGCCATTCTAATATTAGTTTTGAACATTTTTACAGCTTAAGGATCATTAGCAAACAGCTCAGAGTTTCATCACTCAGTGCTCCATTCTGGATTTTTCTTGGCAGGTCCAGCTTCATCCTGGTTGGAACATCTCAGTTATTAATAACAGCTCTCTAATATTATCCCTCCTTCTTTAAACATGTAAGCTGAGGTTGACAACATAAGAATAGAGTGATATTTGGCTCTTTGGGTCTAAGCTTCTGAAGTCAGGGGGATATCAGTCAGAGCTGATAGTGTTTGTTTTTATCTCTCTTGATTCATGCATGTGTTCACAGCATTAAACTACAAGAGTGGATGCTGCAAACACACGTCTGTCTGCGCATGTGCAAATGTGTGCTCGCCTTGGCTTAATGTTTGTGGTCTATATGTGCACTTGTTGTAGCTGAAGTATCGCGAAGATGGCGAGCGCTTTATGTCCACCTTCCACCGTGACATGAGGTCTATGGAGCTGGAGAAGGCTCGCCTAGCCAATCAGATGGCCAGCCAGGTGAGCTCCTGGTACAACAACTGGCCATTACATCCAGTTAAAGGGAGTTCCAGCCCAAGTCCTGGCTGTTCCTGAAATTAGTCGTTGTTTGCATATTAGCATATTATTTTTTCCTGCTTCTCTAGTTTTTTTGTTCCAAGTATGCTCAGTCTTCACTGCAAACAGAAAAGTTATTGTGTGTATTGATATTTCTCCAAATGGTCAATTAATTGTATTTAATAGTACTGGGTGTAGAAATGTTGGGAATTGACCCTTCCTAAGTCCCACCCCTTTGTCCTCTGTGCACCAATAACAGTTAACCAAGCTTGGTACCAGGTGGAACCTCCATCATTATAAAGAAAAACAAATTTTGTAGATGGTCAAAAAATGTTGCTAGAGGATCTGTAAAAGCAACATATATAGTTATTAGTCTCATCTTAAATTAGCTAATATTAGCAAAATGCTCGCTTACTGGCTAGTTAGTAGATTAGCTACCTGTTAGCTAGCGTCTTGCTAACATAAACTTACTTAAGATGTGACTATAAGTAACTTTTACAGGTCCCTGAGCAACATCTTTTAACCATCAGCAAAACCGTTTTTTCTTTACAACACAGGCGACTCTACCACATGACATATCAAAGGACAGGAATCAGAAAAGGAGAAAGTTAGACTGAAAGTTAAAAGAGGTGGGACTTCGGATGGGTCAGTCGTATGATTTCAGTGATTGTGGAAGGAGAGTAATGAAGTAACTTATTTTAATAAGCTGTTGTTTTGTAAACTTCGTCTTCTCTCTCTTCTGTTTCATAAAGAATTTGAAGTTGGTCAAACATTTTATTTGTATTGAGAACTTTGATGTATAGACACGCATTTATTTGCACTGTATTAAGTCAAAACAGGTCTGTCTTGTGAATGTCTGGAAATGATCCGGTTTGTCTTCCATATTTCAAACAGGCCTTTCAGTCTAAGTCTGAATTCTCCCAGCAACAGAGTTTTTACTCAACCATGGTGACCAACCAGGAGATAGTGACAATGTCTCAGGCGCAGAATACCATCAGTGACGTGAGTACACGTCTTTTTATTCCACAAAGAGGCTCCTCTTATTTTATAAAATCCAAATATGAGATTATTGTGTCTTTAAGCAAACATAGTAGAGTGTGGACTGTTTCGACTGATTTATTTTGTGTTTCTTTGTCAGGTGAAATACACAGAAGAGTATGAACAGTCAAAGGGAAAAGGCAGCTTCCCTGCCATGATCACACCAGGTTACCAGACCGCTAAACAAGCCAATACTCTGGCCAGTAATGTAAGTTGGTGTAATTCTTTTTTTTTTTTTTTTTGTTGTTGTTGTTGTTGTATGAGATTGACCAAAATTGAAATTCTCCTAATTCACATCAGCTTTAATTCCTCTGCCAGTGCTTGATGCAATTTTATCACATGTACAAGGAGCCAAAGCAGATTAATTGTTTTCTTTGTCTTCAGGTGGAATATAAAAAAGGACATGAGGAGAGAGTTTCAAAGTACACCACATTTGTTGACCCCCCAGAGGTGATTCTGGCCAAGAAACAAGGACAGATTGTCAGCGATGTAAGCTTTTAATTTCACCATTTATGATGGCTTCATTATATCTGAGTATCAGTAGTTTTAATTCATTTATATGACAAAGTGTTATTGACAAGACTGGTTTCTTTTTTCACTTAAATCAGAAAGATGTGAGTCTGAATTATTGTTTCTTTTTTCCTTTCCAGTACGCCTATACAGAAGAGTATGAGCAACAGAGAGGTAAAGGGAGTTTTCCTGCACATCTGACACCTGGATACCAAATGTCAAAAAAGGCCACTGAGCAGGCCAGTGACGTAAGTAGACAATAAGAATATAAACATTTGCATGAAAACACTGTTGCAGATCCACAATCATCGGTGTGTAATGGTTTTAATGTCCCTCCAGATAAAGTATCGTCAGATGTATGAACAGGAGATGAAGGGTAAAGCCAGCACTGAGGTAGCAGTGGCTGAAGCTGCACATGCCAGAGAAAATGCAGAGAACTTCAGCCAGGTAAGTGATATATTCTCACTGTTTTTAATCAATATAATCTGTGTGAATAACAGAAAGCATACTGTAGGAAGAGACAAGGGAACACAGCAGGGGTAGAGACCCCTCTGAGGCATCTTTTCAGACCCAGGAAGTTGTGCTAACATGTGAATACTTAGTCCAAACGATTTAATTTCAACCCAGTAAAAGCTCACAGCACTTCAGTAATTATTTGTATTCATGTTTTGTGGAATCACATATGAATTGCATTAAATAAAGTTATCCTCTGTTTGCAGATTGCCTATACTGAGGATTATGAGCAGCAACGAGGCAAAGGAAGTTTCCCCGCCATGATCACTCCTGGTTATTATCTTGCAAAGAAGGCTCAGGAACACGCTAGTGATGTAAGTATCAAGACTGCAACCAGCAGATACTTCACTACATCTTTAGGTCTAACATCAGTGTAGTTGCAAGGTTGGTCTGTCTGTTGTGCAGTTAAAAGGGGAGCCTGTGTCAGTGTTGTAACCATGTGAACTGGTTGTAAATGCCGTCAAAACATTACGGAGCGTAGAGTGTAAGAGCTTCACCCATCCATCACCTGGCCTTGTCATCACCGGGCAGAATAGATGAGGGACTACAATGTGAAAGCCCCCCATGTTGTCATTCTTAAAACTCTCCACCCTGACTAAATTAGACTGTGCGCGCATGTGCGTACAGCTAATCCATCGATCCTACAGATTTACAACATGTTGTCCTCCTATGTGCGCTCAATCATCTTTCATTCCTTTGCAGCTGAAATACAGGAAGGACTTAAACAAGATGAAGGGCACCTCACACTTCCACAGTCTGACATCTGAGGACAATCTGGCTCTAAAGAACGCCCGAAAGATCAACAAGATTGTCAGTGAGGTGAGAACAGACCTTCAGTACATCTGTCTTTTAACTTACCCCGGTGAAAAATATATATGGCATAGAATATTATGGTATGCTGTTACTATTATGCTATAGTATAAATACTATAAAATACTAAATACTAAAATACTTTCAATTCTGTAAAAAAGTACAAATATAGTTGTAAGAACTTTTTTTTTCTTAAATAAATATCATAAATTGATGCCAAGGTCTATGACGAAGCATTTCCAGATACAAATGCTGCTGCTCAGTGTGTGTAAGTGTGTGTGTGTGTACATGTTTAAGTGCTGGAAATATTGAACATACTGCGTCAGTTTCCAGCAGACATGAAGCCACCCAACTTGCATTTCCTGCATCTCTGACATGCCTGTCCGGTGGGGTTACAGTTTACCTCCAAGGCCACAGGACATCCCATCAAACTAGTGTTACCTCACACACCAACACACTGCTCCACTCTGGGGCAACTATTCTGAGCCTTTGGAAATATGACATATAAATTTCAGCTATTAGCATCTATTCCGAGCCTTGCCATCCACTAAAGAGCATGTTGAGACATTATTCAGTAGCTTTTGCTTGACTGTGAAGAATGTTTTGATTTGGCTTGAATGTTTAAAGGTGAAAAAATTTGCCCTGTGTCCTATTTTGAAGGGACTGAGAAGGTAAATGGTGGCACGCTGTCATTGTTAAGCTCAGCGAAGCATATTTAAGACTAAAGGTTCGTCTCCGTGACTCTGGTGTTTTGGTAGCGTGTCAGTGATGGTGACTGATTGGTGGCAGGCACTTAATTTAGCACATAACGTGACAAAAGGATCAACTCTGACCGTTCAACAACAACAACAAAGGAGACTGGAATGAAAGATGTTGCAAAGCAGCTGCTGTAACTTTTCATATTTTCTAACAGGTGGAGTACAAGAAGGACCTGGAGAACACCAAAGGTCACAGCATCAATTTCTGTGAGACGCCACAGTTTCAAAATGCTGCTAAAGTCGCCAAGTTCACAAGTGACGTAAGTAGGACACTTGTTCAATCAGCGTCATTTATTTAACATGATTGATTTAAGAAATTTACAAATTACAAATATCTGTCACCTCTTTAAAATCATATTTGACTGTATTTTTTTATTGGGGCTTTTATTTTCCCATGAAAATTTGTTACAGTTGAAGTTATTTCAATGTACAAAAAACCTTGAAGCTAACACAAGCTACTACAGTTATGATTATTACCAACATTGTCGTAAACTCCTGTATGTTTTTCCATAGAAACACGTGATAGATCCTTAATATGTTGAGTCATACTTGGTTCACTTTCATATTGTTCGTGTTTTCCCATCCTATAGTCCTGCTTACTGACTTGTCTTCATCTTTCTCTGCTTTTAAAAGAACAAGTATAAAGAGAAGTACACCAGCAATATGAAGGGCCACTATGAAGACTCAGGCATCGATAAGAAGACCATGCACGCCATGAAAGCCAGGAAACTGGCCAGTGATGTAAGCCTTGTTTTTCATCAACTTGCCATAACAAAGAACTAAAATGCATAGATTTCTGCAAATTATTTAAAGTCCCATATAGGCTAATATTATTATTACATTACCTATTCTTGACCATCTGTCTTTCTTTTTGCTGACAAAAAGCAGCATTATATTTGTTATGTTGCTAATGAGGATTAAATTCTTAAGACTTGACAAAGCAGTATTATAACTGATGTTTATTTATTAATTTATTGATTTATTCAATGTGTCAATGTGCACTGTCCATTGCTGTAATGCACAAGATGCTATTTTTCATCTGTAGTGCCTGGACAGATGTTACAAAGTCACCCTAAAAAACAGAATATAAGATTAAAATTGCAAAGTTATTCATCAGGACAATAATAAGAAAAGAGAATATTGATGTTAATAGAAACATAATTCCCCCTCATACTTTAAAACATGCAACACAGAGACTCATAAAACAACACATGCAAAACAAATAACTGATGGATATTAATGTTAAAAGAAACAATGTGCCAGTCATATCACTGACATAGTCGCCTTGTGAATTCCAGATTGCTTACAAACAAGGCAGTGAACAGGAGCAGGGTGAATACAACTACCCAGCAACCCTCACACCAGGCTACCAAAGCCAAAAGAAGCTGGACCCACTGAAAGACGTGAGTCTTTATTTGTTTACAGCAGTCAAATGTAGGGTCGAAGCAAATTGCAGTAAAATTACAACAAAATATTTTTTCTGAGGTAGAGATGCACTTATTATTTGTAAGAAAAATGTCTCCCTTATGACTGCAGAAGAACTACAGGCAACACATTGACCAGGTCAAGTACAGTCCAGTGACAGACACACCTGAGATTGTTTTAGCGAAGAAAAACCGTCAGCTGGTCAGCAATGTAAGTAAAGAGCATAATGACAACATACACAACTGACGACTGACAATGATCACACCGGTTTTATCAGCACGTCTCAGCTGCACACTGTACTAACGAGCACTGAGCTGACTGCACAGTTTAAATGTGTTGTTCATGTGTCTTTTAGCTAAATTACAAAGCAGACTATGAAAAGACCAAACATCAGTACACAATTAACGAGGATCTGCCCCAAATCAAAAAGGCCAAAGCCAACGCAGCCTTGTGCAGTGATGTAAGTTAACACACAGACACTTTCTCTCTTATGCATGTGATCACACTTGTGCATGCCCACATCTAATTTCATTCATATCCCACCTTTATCATTTACGTGGTCACAGTCGCAGATAATCTCTTCTCATTCTTCTTTTGAATGAATCCCTCCAGATTAAATATAAGGAAGAGTGGGAGAAAACCAAGTCTAAAGCCTGCGACATTGGCGCGGATGACCTGAGTGTCAGAGCAGCTAAGGCTTCTCGTGACCTCGCCAGTGACGTAAGTGAACACACACTCCTCTCACTGCGAGGAGATACAATTTAAGTGAGACAGAGCTAAAGTCAGATTTAATCAAATATGATAATTAAGTCAGCCGGGCATGTGTTTCAGATTAAATACAAAGAGACGTACATGAAGGAAAAGGAGAAGGCAGTGGGGATCAACATGAGCGACTCCAAGACTCTGCACTCTCTGCAAGTGGCCAAGATGAGCAGTGATGTGAGCACAAGTTATTTTCATCAGTAATTAAGGGCATTAAAATGCATTTCTTCCATTCATATACCCAACTGGCAAAATTTGATGTTCTGGGAATGTTTGTTTTTGTTCTGTGAACACTGATTGAATTTTTCTGCATAACTTAACTTGGACGTTAAAACAGTTTTATAATGTTTTATAATGATAATGTTTCCAGACAAACACTCAAAATAAACTGTTTTCGTCTCTTCAGATTGAGTACAAGAAGGGCTCGAAAGAGAGTCAGGCCCAGTACAGCCTACCTCAGGACATGATCAACCTGAGCCACGCTAAGAAGGCTCAGGCCCTCGCCAGTGACCTGGAATATCGCACAAAGTTGCATGACTACACCATCATGGCTGATGACATCAAGGTCCAGCAGGCTAAGAAGGCGTATTCCCTGCAAAGTGAGGTGAGAAATGAGAGGAAAGGATGAGTCCCAGTCAGTTATTCAGATGGAAATACAAAAATATGAATGTGAATGAATGATTTTTTTCTTTTTTTTTGATGCTCCACAGAACCAGTATCGTTCAGACCTGAACTGGATGAAAGGAGTGGGCTGGGAGACTGAAGGCTGTATGAATATCGCCCAGGCCAAGAAAGCTGGAGAGCTCCTGAGTGATGTCAGTGCAATGATATGTTTGTGTGTACATATTTCAGTTTGTTAATTGCATTTGACACACTCTTGACATGCTGAACCTTTTCTCACAGACTAAATACCGTCAGAAAGCAGACAGCATCAGGTTCACCCAGGTGGCGGACGATCTCTCCATCAAACACGCCAAGAAGAGCCAGGAGCTGCAGAGCGATGTAAGCTCTTCACTGTAATGCTGCAGTCGCGTACATTTAATCATGGTGCGCCCTCACATCGTGTGTCTGTCTAATTCTGATTCTCAGCTGGCGTACAAAGCAGACACAGAGCAGATCATACATCAGTACACCATGACGAAAGACGAGCCGCTTTTCAGACAAGCAAAGGCCAACGCTGACCTGCTCAGTGGGGTAGGTTCTGTGCATTTCATTGCAGTGATCACAATATATGACAACACCGGCATTTGCAAAAGCTTCATAATGTGTCAGATTTCTGTACTCACAACAAGCTTGAATTTCTGTGAACAAAATGTTAATTGTACTAATGTAAATTATCAACAATAATGGTATCATGTTTTATTACGTATGTAAGTACACATTCATTTGCCTGTCTTACCATAGTCATAGGATGCATTGCAGTGGTTTGAGCCAAGATAAGATTAAACCAGCCAGAGTGATTGTAAACACTGCAGAACCTTTAAAGTGTCGTTGATGTTGTACAGTACAGTAAAGCACATCACACAATCATCTGACTACTGGTTCAACGTAGTTTGTTCTCAGCTGGTCTCAATCATTCAACTCATGATTCCTATAACTTATTTAGTGTTCCCATACAGCACAAAATACATTTGATTAACTAAGGACTGAGTCCATTAATTAGACATTAGGAGAATTAAATTAGTATTGAAAATCAACCAAATCCTAATGAACATAATGCACTTTAACTGTTAAGAGGTTTAATAGGCAGCAGACGCACACACAAAAAAAAATTAGGTCATGGCCAGTTTCCTTTGCATGTGGCCAAAATCAATACTGTCCCTTCAGAAAGTTGTATGTGCAATTACTGGTGTATTAAAGAAGTAGTGTGCAACTTATATTCTGTTTTTAGACGAGTACTGCATGTTTTCACAAACCATTGTGCACTGGGAAAATGTTTTATCTCAAATCTACATTTTCTCACAAAGAAACTTTGGTGTACCTCAGTGACTCATCCACAAGTGACTTTTTAATTGGGAGCCTAAAATAGTCATAATCATTAAATGATATTCCTTGCATCTTGATAAATCTCTTTAAAAACCGAACCAGTAAAAGAAATCTAGAGAAAAGAACATTTCTTCTTCATGTCATCATCTCTTGTCATCATCACAGTACATCTTGTTTTTTAATAAGCTATCAAAGTAGAAATGCTAAATTAAACTATTTCTGATGTTCCTGTCTGTATGAATGCATAGTAATACAGGTTTCTACTTTTTGTTTTGTTTTATTAGAAAGTGTACAAGAGCAGCTGGGAGAAGCAGAGGGAAAAGGGCTTCGAGCTGCGTTTGGATGCTCTCTCCATCCTCACAGCCAAAGCCAAAAGAGACCTGGCCAGTGATGTGAGTCATTCTAAAAACAGTCTGCATCTTTAATATTGGCCCGAGGAGAAAAGAAGTAGAATGTAGTAGAAGAAGTGCAATAATGTATAATAAATTTTAACTTGAATATTTGCAGATACGCGTGGGAAAAACATTCATAGACTGACTGTTTGGTAAAACCACTGATATGTTGGCGTCTTGCAGGTCAAATACAAGGAGAGCTATGAGAAGAACAAGGGCAAGGTGATTGGCATTAAGTCAGTCAGTGACGACTCTCAGATGGCCCACTCTGCTCTCGCCACCAAACTACAGAGTGACCGCCACTACAAGAGGGACTATGAGGACACTAAGACCAAGTACAGGTGAGGCTTGTGACCAGTGTTTCAGCAATTATGATGTATTGTGATACTTGACCTTATAAGTCATAATATAATGCTTTATGATGTGTAATGATTATTGTTTTACAGCATTATGCATCATTATTAGTACCAGTGACTAAATTATACATTGCTATAAGTATGGTATAAGGCATTCTAACTATGTTTATAATGCATTATAGACATAGGCAGTGTAATTTGTTATGCCAGTTATTGTTGTAAAGAATTATGAAATCTATGATTATACATTTCTACAAGCAAAGAATAATGCATTATAAGTATGTTGATAATGGATTATTATGCATTATACACAGGCACATCATAAGAATAAAGCATATTTATGATTGCTTAGAACTATAATTATTCTCTGCTATAAGCACAGTATAATGTTTTATGATGCATTATAGACAGGGGCGTCATAGAAAGTGTTATCAAACTGCTTTGCTCCAGCGTGAATGACCCCAATAACCGAAAAACTCTGATCTAACATTACATCACAAGAGCTGGCCTTACATCTTGTGGTATTGGAACAAAACTCTTTATTTATGTCTTTATGTATGAAATGAATCTTGTCTTTAGTGCTTGTCTGGATATGATGAACATCAGCCACGCCAAGAAGGCTCAAGACCTGGCAACCGATACCAATTACAGGACTATCCTTCACGAGTACACAACTCTGCCAACTGATATGAATGTTGCCTGGGCTAAGAAGGCCTATGGACTGCAGAGTGATGTAAGTCTCATTGTTAGACGTCCAAATAACAACTTCTTAAACATAAAAGAAAAGGAACTGAAAGTGATTTATGTGTGTGTCTGTATTTAGAAACAGTACAGGTCAGATCTGAACTGGATGAAGGGTGTCGGTTGGGAGGCCTCACAGTCTCTGGATGTGAAGCAGGCGAAGAAAGCCGGGGAGCTCGTCAGCGAGGTAACCTATGACCCAGAATGCATTGCTAAAATCAGCATGAAATAGTTACATTAAAAAAAGAGAAATGTCAGCACTAAAATGGTTAAATGCGAACCCACAGTAACTGTGCTTCCATCCTTGACCTTCATTAACATTTGCCTCATTCATATTAATTGTACTGGAACTCCGATGTAATTTAAACCAATTATCATGCAGTGTTTGATTAACCACACTGAGGTGCTATTAATAACTAGAGAACTATCTAAGTAAATGAGCACAGACAGCATGGGAAAGTGATAAGCATGATTGTGTAACATGTGGCTGGGAGGCACATATCTAGGTTTACAGCTGAGGTCAGAATGTATTTAAAGAGCTGCGGACCATTCCTGTTTTCCAGAAACTGGGTTACGTATGTGGACGACACCTGGCTATAACAAGAGAGCAGACTGATTATAGTCACTGAAGCTGTCACATATTAATATGATTCAACTGCAATAATTAGGGCTCCCTCGCCCACTTGCTTCTGTCTCTTGACCAAACTAATTAGGTTTGTGGGTCTACATTGCTTACAGTGAAATATTACATCACAGGAAACACGGGAAGCATTGACGTATGTCACTTGTGCCAACCAGACCTTCAAAGGGAAAGATGTGAAGCATCCACCCAATAATGCCTCGTGTCCAGTTTCCTAAAAGCTTCTTGGTGCCCAGATCTTTTTATTTCACAGTGTGCATGATTTGGAAACAGAGCCCAGAGGTTTTTTTTATGGAAACTGCTAAGCTCTGATATCCTGTCTGTTTATGAACCTTGGATATGAAATTCTGATCTCCATATATCGGACAATATTATTTACACAGAATATAATATATAAAATATGTATATACATACACACATTTTGTTGCAATAATCACTCAAAAGTGTTTAATTCTTGTGACAATTGTATATGATGGATGCAGGATATTTTGTGGTTTAACTATAAACTTTATTGTCCAAAATGATATCAGGGCACTGAAACAGTAATAATGTACTAATAAAACTAATAAAAACACAAATGGAGCAAAATATACCTATATATATTGAAACTGAATTAAGAAAACGGACCAAATATACAAAAAATGCTGCCAATAAAGCTAAAAAATAAAAATAATCTGCGTTATGTTCTATTTAAAAAAAAGAAAGTTTTCATGTAGGAGCATATATGCTGATAACAACAGAGACTGATAGCTGTGATTGGCCTGTATGAGGCTGATAAAATCAGGCATCACATCACAGATAACTAATAATTAAAGAGTCTATTGAGTTTCTGCAGAGATGCTGTAGTAATTTATTATCTTCCTGTCAGCTCCCTCCTAAACCTTTTACTGCACTGTATATTCATTATTAAAGTAATAATTTTGTAAAATTATTTTTTTCCCACAGAAATGCCTCTTTTCTAAATGCATGCAAATAGTGCATAAAGCTATTTCTGTGACACATCCAGTGCAGTCTGTCAACACCAGACTATTCATAACCTCTTTATAAGCAGCCACTTATTTTAAGGGTCATCATTCCAGTCAGGGTTGCCAACATTAGACCATGAAATGACAGGCTGTACATAATTAGATCAGAGCCTTGAGTTCCTCCTGAGCAGACTTTTATCTACCTACATTATATCTACTATATTTTTGTTTAATTACAAAAATATATTGTAAAAAAAATTGCCAGTTTCCCTTTGTTTTATTTGGCCAGGTGGTTTAGTTGTTAGTGCACTTGTTTGTGATAGTATTGTGCCCTCTACTGTTCATCAAATGTATGTGCACCTGTTTATACATGGCTTTATCTACGACAGTCACTGATTTTCATGTTTTGTTTTGTTTTTTAAAAATCTAGAAAAAGTACCGTCAGCATGTGAGTGATCTGAAATTTACCAGTGTTGAAGACACTCCAGAGATGATCCAGGCCAAAGCCAGCAACAAACTGGCCATTGATGTAAGTTCATTTGTGCCTTCAATCATTTGATTAATGCACAAAATACAGAATTCAACTAAAATGAAGTAGATCTGATGCATTTATGTCACTTACCAACATTAGAATTTTTCACATCTCGCTAAAGTGCCTTATTGTGATCTTTTTTAACTTATGGCTAAAGTGTGTCTAACTGATGGCCTCCTGTAAATATGAGGTGTATAAACAGATATTTTAAGCTTATAATGCCTTGCTTTTGTCTTTACAGAGGTTGTACAGGGAGAAGGGTGAGAACGTGAAGCACAACTACACCCTGAGTGAAGAGCTGCCTGAGATGGTTCAGGCCAAGCTTAACGCTATGAACCTCAGTGACGTAAGAAGACCACGCTCACACAGAGACACATGAAATCCATCAAACAACCAGTCGACACACCCATTAATACATCTTCTGTGTGTGTTTTCAGAGCTGTTACAAGGAATCTTGGAGGAAAGTCCGTGATGGAGGTTACAAGCTGCGTCTGGATGCCATTCCTTTCCAGTCTGCCAAAGCATCTGCAGAGATCCTCAGTGATGTGAGGCGCAACTTTTGTTATCATGTCATGTCGTTTTCACAGTGTGTCCAGTGGTGATGCTTGGAACATTTGATACAACATCTCACTTTACTCATCTTTCTCTTTGCAAAATCTTGAAAGTGTCTGATTGTGATTTCAGCAAAAGTACAAAGAGGACTTTGAGAAGACCAAAGGGAAGATGATTGGACTGAAGGGACTGCAGGATGACATCAACATCGCTCACTCGGTCCACGCCAGCAAGCTTCAGAGTGATGTAAGCGCTCCTCAACTGTAACTCAACCAATAAAAACAATTTCAAATAATATATTAAATTACAAATACTCTCCCTTCCCTTGTCACTTTGTCCCTCTCCAGATTAAGTACAAGCAGGACTCAGCGAGGGAGCTCTCCAAGTACCGCCTCTCCATGGACATGATGGAGGTCGCCCACGCTAAGAAGGCCCAGTCTCTGGTCAGCGATCAGGACTACAGGCTCACGCTGCATCAGTACACCTCGCTGCCTGATGACATGAAGGTGCAGGCAGCCAAGAGAGCGTACGCTCTGCAGAGCGAGGTGAGATACACTGCTGCAGGCAGCTTCTGTCATAGTTACTCTGCATCAGTAAAATGTTGATTACTTAGCCTTTCTCTTGTGTATTAAAAAACTTTTAGGAGTACTTACTTTAACTGGATGATTAAAAGTTGAATTTAAGACTTGTTAAAATGATGTATTTCCACACAGAACGTGTATCGCTCTGACCTGAACTACCTGCGTGGCGCAGCCTGGATCGCCACCGGGGCTCTGCAGATTGAAGGATCCAAGAGGGCCACAGACCTCATCAGTGATGTACGACATCTTTTATTTTTTATTATTTATTATTTATGTTATCATTCAGTATTATTAGTGCACTGTTAAATGAAGTGCAACCCAAAAATTTAACAGAGAATAACTTCTTCTTTCTTCTGTAACAGAAAAAGTACCGTCAGCAGCCGTACAACTTCAAGCACACCTCTGTCATTGACTCTCCAGATATCGTCCATGCCAGACTCAGTGGACAGATCACAAACGAAGTGAGACAATCAGTTTGTTGTTTAAGTTCTACTCTAATAACCTGAACCCATTTTTTGAAGCTGTGGTTTAGAAACACTTCAAATCATGCGTTTTCTCTCTCTCTTGCAGCGTTTGTACAAAGAGAAAGGGGTGAATGACCAACACAACTACACCATAACAACTGAGAGACCAGAGATTACACAAGCAAAGATCAATGCAGCCAACTTCAGTGAGGTAATGACCTATGCACTGTAATATATACTGTAAACATCTGTATCTTCATGGTGTGTGTTATTTCAAGGTTAATAATTGGTTGTTTTTCCTGTCTGCTCCAGATCAAGTACAAAGAGTCCTGGCACACTCTGAGGGCCCAGGGCTACAAACTCACCATGCAAGACATCCCCTTCCAGGCTGCCAAGACCTCCACAGGCATCGCCAGTGATGTAAGATCATACTAGACTTTAAAATAATTTAAAAAAAAAACAAAAAACACTCAATGGTCTAATATAGATTCTCAAAAATATCAAAAGAAAGTAAAGAAAAAACACTCATATACCAAAAAGCAAACAAACTGCAGCCTTGCAGTTGCTTTCTAAGCTTCGGAAAAATAGGATTTATTGCAGGGATATTACATTAAATTGTGTCAAAATGTATAAATGTTGCCTCGTCTTGTAGGGTGTTTTGGATTGGCCTTACATCAAGCCAAAATTTAATGCTATTACATGTGTGTTTATACAGTACAACTACAAGCACAACCACCTGATGGAGAAAGGGAAGCACATTGGGGTCAAAAGCGTCCTGGACGACCCACGTCTCCTGCACTGCCTGCATGCGGGCCGGCTGGCCAGCAACCAGGAGTACCGCAAGGACGCGCTGACTGCCAGCGGCCAGTACCACCTCACCCCAGACATGATTCACCTGGTGACAGCTAAGAGCGCCCAGGCCCTTGCCAGCGATCAGGACTACAGGAAGAGACTGCACGAGTACACAGTGCTTCCCGACGACATGAAGGTCAAGTGGGCCAAAACTGCTTACAACCTGCAGAGTGAGGTGAGAGGTGTGGATGAGGAAGAGATGGAGAAACTCGAGGACAATGCAACTTGACTAACATGCTTTATTGCTTAATGTCTAGAAACTGTACAAGTCAGACCTCAATTTCATGAAAGGAGTGGCTTGGGACGGTGTGGGCGCACCTCAGCTGGAGTCAGCTAAGAAGGCTGGACAACTTTTAAGTGATGTGAGTACATGTGGCAAATGGTATTAGTTAGAATCCTGTGTTTCTTACTGTAAAAGTCTGTGCTCTTTCTTCATGCAGAAGAAGTATCGACAGCTGCCAGACAGCCTGAAGTTTACCTCAGTGGCTGACTCTCCTGATATCGTCCACGCTAAGACGAGCTATCAGCAGTGCAGTGAGGTGGGGATGAAAAAAACGTTTCAAAGTCTCATTTTACTTTAAGAAATATCTGCTGTTCTAACAGCAAAATCTGTGGATGTTGTGAGCTGCTAATGTCAATCCTGCTCATGTCTTTCTATTGCAGAGGCTCTACAAATCTGGGAAGAATGATGACATGCACAAGTACACTTTACACCCGGATGACCCAGACTTTGTCAGAGCCAAGATGAATGCCCAGCAGATAAGTGATGTAAGCCAACTTCTCACAATCCTACATACAAGCAGATGCTTTTAAAACCACATGGAAAGAAATAAACACCAAATATCATTTTGTGATATTTTTATCTATGAAATTCTTTTCCCATGAAGAAAGTTTACAAGGCGTCTGGGGAGCAAGTGAAGACACTGGGTTATGACCTGAGGCTGGACGCTATTCCCTTCCAAACTGCCAAGGCCTCCAGAGAGATTGCCAGTGATGTGAGTTCTTGGGATTCATTTCAGTTTGTCGCAAGATTTGAGTCCTTTTGTAGCATAAATTAGGCTTTATCCGCAGCTCTTACTGTATTTGCATGTCATCAAAAAACAGAAACGCCTCTTTATCTTTAACATACACCTTTTCCCAAATGCTTCTAAGTCATTCCCAAGATTTTATGTATACAGTCCCCTTAATATTGCAGCACAAAAACGATTTACTACGATTTACTACAGGTACGCTACAAGGAGTCCCATCTGAAGGAGAAGGGCCAGCAGGTGGGTCTGCGCTGTGTGGAGGATGATCCTAAGATGGTGCACTCCCTGGCAGCCAGCAAACTCCAGAGCAACCTGGAATACAAACGCCAGTCCAAGGAGGACCGTGCCCACTACAAAATCCATGCCGACCAGCCCGAGTTCCTGCTGGCCAAAAAGAGTCAGGCTCAGGCCAGTGACATCACCTATCGCCACAAGCTCCACGACTACACCTGCGACCCCGAGCAGCTCAATGTCAAGCACGCCAAGCAGGCCTACAAGCTGCAGAGTGATGTGAGTCACGTGTGGGTTGGAGGGTTTTTCAGGTGGCTTTGCTGCAGCCATCAACCTTGATGCACTTATAGAGGAGTCCTATGTCCAAATTTTCCTATCTTTTATATATTGATATGATAAGCCAAATTAATTGGTCTTATAGTGTCAATGATGTTAAAAAAACTGAAAAGTGTTAATTTTTCACAAAATTGTATCTTTTTAAAGTTGAAAAGAGTTATAAAATACAGCCCAGCAGCTCATTTCTGCTCTCTAGCAGGTCAATCTGGCCCTTAAAGTAGATCACTTAAACTGAATTCGGTATACCACTCTAATCATTGCTCCCTTTTGTCGCAGGTGAACTACAAGTCAGACCTGAACTGGATCAAAGGAGTGGGCTGGACCCCTCCCGGCTCCCACAAGGCCGAGCTCGCCCGCCGGGCTGCAGAGCTGGGGCTGGCTGAGGGAGTCAGCACTGACGAGGCTATCGCAAAGTATCAGCACATGATGATGATGGTGAGGGAACGTGGAAGATGAATTCCATATTGTGATAAACAAATCATATATCATATACGGCGAAGGTTCTTAAAAAACTTTTTTCATGTCCGTCTTTCAGCTGCACCACCAGCAGCAGATGGAGCAGCAGCAGCAGCAGCAGCAGCAACAGCAGACTTCAGAGCAGGTGGAGACCAGTGAGGAGATTCACCAAGGCGTCAACATGGACGCCATGGAGGTCCTTCACGTTAAGAGGAAGAAGACCATCCAGACAGTCCAGAAAAAGTCCAGCACCACCACAACCTCATTCAAATCCATGGAAAAGAAGTCCAGCACCACCTCCTCCTCCACCACTTCCTCCTCATCGGCTGCCCTCCAGAACACAGTCATGTCTAGTAAAGCTGCTGCGATAGAAGACGCGTAGATCAGAGGAGTTTTTGTAGACTGCAGTGTGTAGAGAACATTGAAGATGGCCACTTTCAGAAGGTGTGGTTAATTTTTACTTTATAGGTGGTGTATGTGGTATCGACTTTGATGACATGACTGTTGTGACTCTGTAGTTACATGAGATGCCACACTGATGTAGGTGCAACGATGAACTGTAAAATGTAGTGAGAGTGATTACAGAGGGGATTAGGAATGTTGAATCAGGACAGGACTTGTCAAGTTAGTTATAAAGATTGTCAAAGTATGTGGTCAGAAAAAAGGAATTCAGAGAGAAACTTTATTTTCAGATTGAATGCAAAGTATTTTTGACATTTTATCCAAACTCTTTAATGGGTTAAATTGCCTGCAAAGGACCACGTTCAACAAGCAAAAACATCAGCAATAACAAAACTGAATCCAGGTTGTTTCAGGGCAAAAGTGGTGGGAAGTTTGCATTTTGATTTGTATATTGAGTGTGTTTAGAAGATATGAAGCTGGTCAGCACTTCAGATTTTTTTCATCACTTGTTTTTGTATCTTTGGAGAAGAACACATGCAACAAGTTAAAGTGAGCATGGACTACGTTGTAGCCGTGCAAAACATGGAGTTTTCTTGTGGAGGTCTGCTAATCTAGTGCACTGAGCTAGGCTCAGTGAGAAACAAGTATAGGCCTACTGAAATTATGTGTAACCTACATTTTGTCTGGCAGGTTCAGCTTCATGAGTTTGTATCAGTGCCCCTTGTAACTCAAAGCTGGGCTGGGAGTAAATGCTTGGTTTTATCGCTGATGAAATAAACTTTTTTTTTCAAGGCAAATTAAACTGTAGTTTGTTTTTCTTTCAAAAATTAAAAAAAAAAAACATCTTTAACACCACAGTCATTACTGAGCTATTGACTGGTTCGCTTGACTGGTGTTCAGTTGATCTTGCTTTTGATCCAGCTGGTGAATGCATGGACGTTGGCGTAGACACCGGGCTTGTTCTTCTGACCACAGCCGTCGCCCCAGCTCACCACACCGGTGATGTAGTGGGTGCCATTGTGCTCGCACACCAAGGGTCCACCTGAGTCGCCCTGCAGAGTTGAAAGTTAAGATTATAATATTTTCTCTTGAGCACCACTGAGGAAAGGATCAATGCATATCACACGTGTAACATAAGACTGACATAAAAAAAAAGTGACATTTGGGTCATCTTTCCCTACTTCTAATACAAATTGATTGTTTGAATTTAACACATGTAGACTTGAATCAGCTATATGCTTGTTTCTACAGTAGGGATGTGACGATAACAAAAACTCAACACAGGATAATATCACAATCAAAAATCCGTAATACAATATTTACTGTGACAGGAAAAATGCTATCTTGAAACATTAACCCTTAACTAAATAAGAAATCTGATGTGTGCAGCATTTTTTGTAAGTATAAAAATCATTTTTCCTTTTAACTTAAATCCCTCTTTGATAAAATAGTAATATAAAGCAGCCAACCATCCAATATCACGGTTGTCACAGTTCAGTACTGTATCAAGACACTTTTTTATGGTGATACCACATTTTTAATCTTGTTAGATCCCTTATCAATGGTCCTTGCAATGATCAAACATACACACCTGACAGGAGTCGACACCGCCCTGCAGAGTCCCTGCACACAGCATGCTGTTGTCCAGGACACTTCCGTAGACCTCAGGGGTTTTGCATCGCTGCTCAGAGATCAGGAACACGCGAGCGTTCAACAGGTGGCTGCTGTACGTCTCTGTAAGTGGAGGTCAAAGAGAGAGTGAGAGACAACACAGAACTAACTGACTGTTTTCATTGAAGACATCTTGACATATCACCGTAGGAAAAGCTGTAATAAACTGTTTTAATGGCATGAGAGGACTTTTGATAAATATTTAATTACGTGTTGGAGTGGCTCCCCATCCAGAGATCACACACTCCTTTCCAGCGGGGAATATCTGGTCTGGTAGACACACAGTCTTTACAAACCGACTTTCCTTGGCACAGTACGGGCTGTCCGTCACTTTGAGCTTCAACAGAGCTACAGAGGAAAACAGCAAACACAGTAAGTTGTCATGATTTGAGACTTGTTTATGAACAAATAGTCTGATAACTTTATTCCTAATACAACAGGGGGAAAAAGGTAATATACTGAAATAAACCAGCATTGTGTAATACAAAAATAACTAGATTCTTGCCAAAGTTGTAGGCCTATATCCTTTATATTTTTGTCTATGGTCTGTGGTCTATTTAAAAATGGCACTACATTTGATATATGTGACCAACCGATGTCATTGTAAACAGCAGCGGGAGTTTCTCTGTAGCTCTCATGAACAATGGTTTGTATCACTGGGATGATCTGGTCCATCTCCTCCTGTTTGTCTATGTTCACACCTCCTAACACCACCTGGAATTCTTCTGTATCGTCACTTGAAAAAATAAAAACAAAACAAAAATGTCAGCTTATTATGGAAAAATGAACTTTAAATATCATGCATATGTGCAAAAATACCAAACCTACACGCAGTGGGCAGCAGTGAGGACCCAGCAGGATGTGATGAGGATCCCACCACACTTGTGCTCATAGCTCAAGGATGAGCCTTTGGGTCTGGACTGCAGTGACACCTGCCAGGGGTGGGCGCCGGGGAAAGACTTGGTACCCCCAAAAATCCTGCTAGTGCGAATGGACTGGGATATCCCACACTGGGAGAACTGGGTAGAGCCTGGCACTGATGTCGGTGCAGGGGCTGGGTTTGGGACTGAGAATGATCAGAAAATAGTGAGGACAGTGCAGGCTTACAATAATAGTATAGTGTAAACTGTGTGTGTGTATGTGAGATCACCTTCAGAGCACTTCTTGACCTTGCAGTAGTTCCACTGGAGTTTGCGTGCTTTTTTATAGAAACACCAAGGCTTGTCATCTCCGTCTGGGTTCCTAAAATGTAGAATAAATAATTAAACTACTACAACTAGAAAATTTGGAACAATAAATTAACAAATTTTGGAGGTCTCAAGATCTGCTGCACTAATCGAGCCCCTGTGCTTCCTTTTCCCACGTTAATGAGTGTATTTCTGTCATCTATCATGTAGATACACCTGCCGTATCTCATCATCTTGCTGAGAGTGAAGGGTCAATTGTCACAAGGATTGTCTCATTATTTCTGCAAATTTACATTAACAGAATAATTTCCAAGCTGCTATAATAGCAATTTTTCACAACATCCATATTGATATGAAATAGTAGAGTAACCACAGGTGTTTAATAGTATAGGTCCCATTCCATTTAGCATAGCAGTCCTTCCAGTGAGTCAACATGCACAATAGCAGCAGTCTAACTCCATTCGACCAGAATCCTGTCAGGTATCATTGGTAACACTTGTCTTTACCCTACAATTGCATGTCAAAATGGCTGCTGTCAAAAAGAAAATGATACATAATGGTTTGAAATTTAAGAAGTCCTGAATATAATGTTGAAATGATGGATTACAAAACATTATTTGATCATACCTGCAGTGGTTGTTTCTCCCCAGTCCCGTGAAGTCTGAGTACAGGACAAAAGGATCCTCTCCGTTTGCCAAAATGAAATAGGAGTGCCAGTCCAGACACTCGTACCCGTCTTCTGTCATACTGGCAACACCCCTGTATGACTCTCCATTTTCCACGTAACAGTCAGTGGGAGCTACGCAAGAACATTTTGTGAGGAGACAGTTAAGACTGAGCTTAAGATCTCAAAAATAAATAATCTTCAAATGCAGTCAGAAAGGATAAAACCAACTTGAGCATCTTGAGGACTTTCTATAACAGTGAAAGTGACTCTGTGCTTTATAAAGTCTTTACCAGCTTCACAGAACTTTCCAGTATATCCATCAGGACAAGCGCAGCGGAAGCGGCGGTTCCCTTTTATGCAAGAGCCTCCATTCTGGCAGGGATTGGGTTCACAGGGCGACGTCGGCACTGATGCAGAGAAGACAAACAATTCAATGGTGCACAATAGCAGGGTTGCAGCAAGGGATACTGGGGCCTGTTAGGGAATTTTCATACAAAAGCTTGGAGTCATTGAGAGGCCCGCACTAATTCTTAACAGACGTGCTGTCTTTCTTCTAGACAGTGAATGCAGCTGTCTTCTCCTTTCGGATAAACAAGGGAACAACCTGATAGTGTCGCCATGGCGGCTCAGGTTGGAGATGTGTTTGTCTTGTCTCTCTGAAAGGAGCAGACCTAACTGTTATCATATCACTGACCCTATGAGGAATGGGAGGAAAAAGTGCTGAGCTGTGGTCTCAGGTCTTGTACATTCATACCACCCGTGTTTGTATTTGCAGATCAATCGGCTAATTCTACACGCCGTAGATAGCTGGGTCTGACCTTTGGGCATAGATTCATCCTGACCTTATCTGAAAGTTTAAAGACCATCCCAGAGGACCAAAAGTCCTGAATTGAAGGGAACATCAGGGTGTGTGCTGATTATTTCTTCATTCTCCTTAGCCAAGTAGTATTTAACCAGTTTCAGCGCAAAAAAACATATTGGACTCTTGTGCACTTTCAACTTTTCATATATGGGCAAAAGATAAAATCTATGACAGGGCCCTCAAAGAATACCAGTCACCTGTGTTTATTTCTTCGTGTTTGGGCCCCAGTTTGCAAATGTCTACTTTTCTAGTGGAATTTTTTCTTTTCCAGTCCACTCAAGTCCCTGTATAGTTTTACTGCTTACCTACTGTTAAATCTGGTACCTAACATCTTTTCTCTTTGTTGAGACTAATGTATTTTTGTACATGGCCCTTTGACTAATGAATCAAAGTGGTGAGATCCTGATGGACTTGTTTAAGGGAAAGAAAAGTTATTCTAAAGATTTGAGTCTGTACTCCGGGTAAGTTTCCTGCTTTATGATAAATGTAATGTCCTGTTACGGACAGGGTTTGGGATACTCACATGTCTTGCAGTCAGGGCCTTGGTATGGAGGTCTGCACTTGCACTCATAAAATGGAGGGTTGGTCAGGTTGACGACACAGTCACCACGACCACATGAGACGTTTTCACAAACATTTTTCACTAAATATTCAAAACAAGATATCAAAAGTTAAAGTTAGACACATGTAACCTTTGTGCACAGACATTAAGATATTGCAAACAGCGTTAATGGATGTAAAAGGAACTACTGTAGGTTAAATGATCATTCATAAAAATCGATGCACAGACAAGCAGAAGTGACAGAATTCAAAAGAAACACAAAAATAAATCATAAACTGTAGTGTTATTGCTGTACAAAATGAATGCATCTTGGGAATTCCTACCTTTTTGACATCTCTTGCCTACATAAGGCTCAGGACAAGAGCACTGGAATTCTGTACTGGATTTACTTTGGCACAAGCCACCGTTGAAGCAAGGGTTTGGATCACAAACATCTGGAAATGGAGGGTGTGTGTGTGTGTGAGTCTACATGTTCAGAGGCAAGACAGAGACTCAATCACACAGTGTTTTCCAGGGCCACTTACTGTCCTCGTCCAGGAAGTCAAACAACCAGTCGCTTAAATCAAAAGTGTATGGGGCGTCAGTGCCGTAATAGTCGCCATAGTCTACGTCTGCCAAGAACAGAGAGCCGTTTAAACAACAAAAATCAGTCTGTATATAAAGGATATTCATTTTCAGAGGAACATGAAAAGAAAAGAACAAAACTAGCTTTAATGCACAAATTTGATTCAAGCACATTACAGTCAAGTCGAAATAATTAGTTGATAAATCGATTAACCAATTAGAAAATCAAAAGGAAATTAGTTGCCAGCTACTTTGAGAACTGATCGAGTGTGTCAGTCATTTTCTGTGCAAAAATGTTAAAGTAAGTTAAGAAAGTAATATAATAACACAAAAAGCAACAAAACCTTTAAGCAAAACAGGCCTGGAAAAGTGAATTACAACCATATTTTGCATAATCAGATAATTTACCACTCTACCTCATCTAATGATCAATCTATATTCTGTATATGTTTAAAAAAAATTAAAATAAAATACCATATAATTACCAAAAAAAATTCACAATTGAAAGAAATTTGTGTTACCACACAGAACAACTGTAGAAAAGATTCTTACAGTAGTCATCGAACTGAAATGACAAAATGACACATGGAGAACAGATCAACAAGCTTTCTTCCTCTTATTTTCAGTCATTTCACAGAAACAAAAATCATCCTGGCTCAGTTATTCATACAGAAGTTGAGAACTTACAGTCGGATCTCCTCCAAGAACACCGAGAACACTCAGGCTTATGATCAAGGCCCCTGCAGGCAGCATGGTGCTGTGTGTAACTCTCAGCATGTAGACGACTGCAGATCCAGCAACCGACTTTAATCCCTAAAACCTCGTCAATACCCCACTTGTCCCACATACGTTGCAATCTTTATCCAGCCTCATTGATCCTGTGGGAGTTTGTGTGTTTTACAACATTGTTTACTTGCTTTGGACTGTGGTTTCATTTATTTAACCTTGTCTTATTTGCTTTTCTGTGAGGCTTGTAAATTTCAGCTTTAAATTTTCATTTTGCATCCATTCAGTGTGATATTTTCATTTACAGATGTTTTGATTTTCTTTCTTTTTTTTTGGTATCAGATCCACAAACACAAACATTTCTCACTAAATATTCAAAACAATGAAGCCAAATTGGGGATTTCTATCTTTCTGGCAGCCCTCGTCTGTGTTTCTTCTTTATTGGATTTACTTTGGCATGAGCCGTCACTGAAGTAAGGACAATTATCTGAAAATTGATAAAATACAATGAGAGCAAGACACACATAATTTGTTGGCGATTAACATCTCTGTTGTCTTTTTGAGCCTTTTTGTGGTCATTTAGTTGCCCTTTGTTTGTTTGGGGTCTCTTTTTTGGCCATTTTGCTTTGGTTTCTCTGTTTGTTTCTCTCTGAAAAGTTGTTCCTCGTTTTTTTTTTTTTTTTTTTGGGCATTTTGTTTCTCTTTGTGGTCAACTTTTGTCTGTTTCAGTTCTTTGAATCCATTTTTGATCACATTGCAGTGTCGGTGTGTTGTGCTTGCTTTGCCCCTTTGTGTGATCATTTATTGTCTCTTTGTGGTCATTTAGCATTTCCTCATGGCCGTTACGTGTCTGTAGTTGTTTTTTTGTCTCTTTGGGAAACATTTTGAAATAATTTACTTTTTTATTATGCAGAGCCGACCCAAGGCTTTACGGGGCCTTAAGAAGAATCTGATTTTTGGGGCCCCTGACTGCTTCAGTGCTGCCAGTAGTATTAACTCTTGTTAAGGATTGATCATTTGGACACCTACTAAAATCTAACACATCCATTATCAGTTTTATTAGCTGTAGCTGTGTTGTTTACATCATACTAATGTCAGCCTTCCTGTTTTCACTCTTCTATGGTTTTTAAGCTTTTATTAAAGTAACAGGCCTTCACTGTGTGTGTGTGTGTGTGTGTGTGTGTGTGTGTGTGTGTGTGTGTGTGTGTGTGTGTGCATGTGTGTTTTTTTTTGTGTTTTTTTTGGTTGTTTATTTTGTTTGAAAACTGGTCACCATTCACTTCCATTGTTTGGGAGATTCAGCTAAACTGTTCTTCTGTGAAACCCCAGCAGTGTTTTGTGGACTGAAAAACTAAACCTGACCTTCAATCATTTTTAGATGAACTTTCTCTTTAAACACCTACAACATATCACACTGCCTTTTCAATTAAACTTATTATATAAATAACCATGTTAAAAGTATAGTATATATTATACTCATTATTCTAATGATCACAGAATATACCTGTACTTACCTCTTTTAATTTGAACATTTATGATTCACAAAGATGAACAAATTATTGATAAATGTGTTGGTTTAAGGGACTCACTCAGAAATCCTCATGTACATTTTATAGTTGTCTTTATTAACAGTTGCTGCAAGCATGCTTACAAAAACTAGGTTGAACATGATAATCAATTTATGTAACTGTAGGTATACATGAGTTATTAAACCACGGATACATGTGAGTTAATGTGTGACTGGGTCTGGAGTTTTTCTGATCATTTCTACATAAGGAAAGGACAGTCAGTTTCTGTAAGTCATATTTTGGTCACTTTCATTCTTATGAGAGTAAATGATAAGCAATCCAGTCAATAAAATGGCGGACGCTGGCGTAGACACCGGGTTTGTACTTCTTGCCGCAGCCGTCGCCCCAGCTCACCACACCAACGATGTAATGGGTCCCGTTACGCTCACACACCAGAGGGCCGCCAGAGTCTCCCTGCAGGGACAGACAGAGTGAAGGTTTTACCAGGGCTTTGTCTCTTTTTATTATCATTAAAACTGTTATTATTTAAAAAAATCACATTTCTCACAAACCTGACAGGAGTCAACGCCTCCTTCCATGTTTCCTGCACAGAACATGCTGTCATCCAGCGAGTCTCCGTAAACATGGGGAGCTTTACATTTCTCCTGGGAGATCAGGAGAACACGAGCATCCAGCAGCTGGTTGGTGCCGTACCTCTCTGAGACAGGAAGAGAATCAGTTCAGCTGTAATGTTCAAATGTATTCAATGCTGCATTTAGTCGAGTATTAAAGTACGGGGTTCCAGATAAAGACGCCTACCACTTTTCTCATTTTCTTGTCTTTCATATTAATATTTTAAGAGCATTCTGTGATTTTTCCATATTATTTGCTACAGTTAATATACTTATATACATCATTTTGGTATGACTTGTGGTTAATTTTGTCATATGCATGTGGTTAACAAATGTTTCAGGCTCTGCATGCCTGTTTAAACTCTTAAACTTTAAATATTACTACTTACTACTTATTAGGTAAGGGGTTTAAAGATGACAATTAACTGAACATAATATTAAATGCACAGCAGTGTGTATCAAGGAAGAAGAATTAATCATTGGGTTTGGGATTACAGCAGTATTTACTGTATACTGACATCATATAAATTTATACGGAAGCCCATTTTCGCCAATGTGATAGAAAAAAACATCATTATCATTATTGTCATCATTATAATGACAATCCTTGAAATAATGACCTACTTATCTCAGAATAATGACTCTATTTCAAAATAATTTCTCATAAACATCTCAAAATAATGAGACAGTATCTGAAAATACTGGGTTATTGTTTCAGAATAATTACTTAGTATCTCAAAATACTGGGATAATGAGTTTCTCATTATAATGACTTACAGAACAATTTTTTCATAACTTTGGCAGAAATGGGCTTCCATAAAAAACATATTAATCACTCTAGTAATGAAACAAAATCACATGCAATAAGGTTAAAGGGCTCTATTTATCTTTTATTTTATTTTTTACACTCTACAATATTAGTAAAGCAATCATTTTTGCAGTAATTTGTGTTTTGAAGTTTATAAAAATGAATTCAATATTACAGCACGTGAAATGACACACTTTGAAATGATTCAGTAGAAATACATTACCCTGTTTTCCGATGTAAATGCGTGCTATAGGTGAATTGGATGAATATCCATGAGCTGCCAAAGTTCAAAACATTTCCCATTTTATTGGTTTAATCTCATAAACGGCCTGTTCTGTTTTGTTTTTATGTTGATAAAGATTTACTGCTATTTTTTCTGCACAGTGCTTTATTTCAACTTAAACATACTTAAACATCTTATGACTAAATACTAACCACTGCTTTCCAACCACTGACCCCAGCAACTCATTTTGATGATGTGACTGAGTTGACTTTACAGAGATTCAAATGATGCTCACGTGTTTCAGTGACGCCCCAGCCTGAGATCACACACTCCGTCCCATTGCTGAAGGGCTGGTTCGGCAAACAGACTGTCTTCACAAAGCGGGTTTCTTTGGCACAGAACGGTTTGTCCATGATTTTCAGCTGAAGCATCGCTGCACAGGAGAGACGTGAAGAAGGGAACAGCTCATAGGTAACAGTATAAGAGTACATTTGTTTATGACAAAATAAAACAAAAGAAAGGTTTTAAACTGAATAATAGGTCAATAATAGTTATTATTGTTCCTCACCAACATCATTATGAAGAGCAAACGGGGTCTCCCTGTATTCTTCATGCACAATGGCCTTCGTCACTGGAATGACCTGATCGTATATTTCATTCTTCTCTATGTCCACTCCTCCCAGCACCACCTGCATGTCCATTTCAGACTTACTGGATAAACAAAGCACCACACCCAAGAGAGTTAAATTAAGGTCAGGTGTCCATTTATTAACTAGTCACCCTTTATTAACACTCTAATAAGACATAGAAGACCTTATTTTCCATCCAAAAACATGTTCTTTATTAGACAGCAAACTCACACAACTACAGCCTGATTGGTAATTAGGCACCATTAATCCAACAATCCAGTAATAACATAACAAGTTGCACTTTGTATTAAATTAGATAGAAACTCGAATTAAAATGTTCTTAATTAGACATGATTAAACCCTATATTATACCCTTATTAGACCCTTAGAATTTGAATAATTAGGGACACATTACAACAGAAGTGTACTGTAAACTAAAGTGTGTTATTCCCCACTGTTAGACCCATATTAGACTTCACTGGAGAGTAATTAATGACACATTACAACAGAACTGTCCTGTAAACTAAAGTGAAATCACACCCTCTAATAAGGGTCTAACAGTAGGAAACAATACATTTTAGTTTACAGTGCAGTTCTGTTGAACTGTGTCCATAGTTACCCTCTAATAAAGCCTATTATGCACGTTATTTCTAGTTGTTGTCTCATTTAATATAAATACAGCTAGTTGTTCTGTAAAATAAAGTGCGACCTATAAACCCCCATCACACAGTGCTGAAAAGACAGGTATTACTTACATGCAGTGTGCAGCAGTGAGCACCCAGCAGGACTCGATGAGGATGCCCCCACATATGTGGCTGAAGGGCATGGAGGAGCCTTTGGGTCTGGTCTGCAGGGAAACCTGCCAGGGATGAGCCCCAGGAAGAGACTTCTTCCCTCCGAAGATCCTGCCCGAGCGGCCGGGCTGCGGCTTCCCGCACTGGGAGAACTGGCCAGCGAAGAAGTCGGGCTTGGCTGGAGTTGAGGCTGGAGTTGATGTTGCATCTGTTTCCTGGATGGTCGGTGGAGTGGGTGAATCTGGGAGTGATGTCAAAATAAAAATGAGCGAATGATAGTTGTGGAGGCCAAGATCTTTCTCTGTGTGTATGTGTGTATTTTACCTCCAGAGCATTTTGTTACGTTACAGTAGTTCCACTTCAGTTTGCCATCTTTGTTAATGAAGCACCAGGGCTGATCGTCTCCATCAGGGTTCCTTAAATACACAGAGATGTTAAGATAAGTACTAAAAAGCTCAACATCACTACATTTATAACAAGCTGGCAACCAAAACATTATTTTCATGAATCAACTTAACAGGTTGTTACTTATTCTGTAAAGCATTTATACAGATTTATTAAAATTGAAATGCCAATTACTGATGTTCGGGAAAGCACTTTATCTAGAAAAATACAATACACTCCTGGAAATACATCCTAAAAGCATTCAAAAGGAAGAATTTGTTTTCTTTCAATTTTTCAGAATGTCTTGATGATACTTCTCACTCCAGTACTTGGACATTGTAATAACTTTGTAGATCCTTCTCCTGCTTTGTGAGCGTCAACAATTGTTACTCTCAAGTCTAAACTGATTTATTTATTTATTTCTGTGTGTAAATTAGAAGATGACCCTCAGTTTTAACTTGATTTTACAAGCTTTGAGTAATACAAAGTTAAAGCAATCATTGCACAACAGTGGTTTGTGCTATGGCTCAATAGAAAGGTCAGTTCTTAAAGGGGCTAATGATACTGACCCTGGTAATTTTTGTTTTTTTCTGAAATACTTTTGTTATTGTGTGTATATAGAAATAATTTATGCTTTCTAAAGAAAATTAGTATGTTTAGAAATGCTATGTTGAAAATGATTAAAAAAGCACTTGGGACAATTTTGAAGAAAACTTTAAATTTCATAGGGGGGCTAATAATTTTGTCCTCAACTGTATAGTACATACCTCACATGTTATGTCCACAGTAAACATGCACAGTATTTACACAAGATGACTCCTCACCTGCAGTAATTGTGAGGCCCAATTCCATCAAAGCCTGCATACTCTTTGAAGGGATCTCCTCCTTTCTGCATGATGAAATAGGAGTTCCAGTCCAGACACTCTTCCCCTTCAACTGTCACACTCACCATGCCGCGGTAAGACTCCCCGTCTTCCTGGTAACAGTCATTTGGCGCTAAAAAACAAAACAAAAAAAGGTTTCCTTTAGTCATATAATACGTTGATTCATAAAGGGATGAGAGATAGGGAAAGCTGGTTTATAGTGTGTTTTTCGATGTAGGGAGAAAGTATTTACCAACTTCACAGAACGTCCCAGTGTATCCTTCAGGACAAGAACATTTGAAGGATCGTTTGGGACCCTTCCTGCAAGACGCTCCATTCTGACAGGGATTGGGTCTGCAGGGAGAAGCTGTGAACACAGGCAAGAGGATCAGTCTCCAGTTATATCCAGCACAAAAAGCCCAGTGCAATAGAACTGTCCAATGTGATATAATGAGAAAACAAATTAACAACAAACAGAGCTATAAAATTTGATTAAAAAACAAAAAAAAACAGACCTTTCTTGCAGTTGGGTGGTCTGTACGGAGGTTTGCACTTGCACTCGTAGAATGGAGAAGTAAATTTGACAACGCAGCTTCCATGGCCACATTTCACACCCTTGCAAACATCTTTCACTAAAAAAGCACATCATATATTCCCTTTATTTCATTTTACATTAATTTTAAAGGACCAGTGGGTATGATTTACTGGCATCTAGCAGTGAGTTTGCAGATAACAATGCAAACAATCTCCCCTTCCAAGCGTGTAGGAGAGCTGCAATTTGTTCAAAAGGCTAAAGTCTGTATGTAGGGCCAGCGTTTGGTTTATCAGTTCTGGGTTACTGGTTAAAGACTTTTTCTCTCCATCTTAAGGAAAATGCCATGTTCATTAAATTCTGGACCAGCTGGGTCAAATATGTAAAGCCCTTGCTGACAGAGTTAGTAGAAGTATTGAATGAATGACCCTGTAATGTTATTTTACTCCGGAAAACCTCATTGATTTTTATTTCCTTTTCTTTCAGTATCCCCCAACATACATTTCATTGCTTTTGTGTGCACATCTTACCTCTCCCAAAATGTACTAGGTTATTAAATTTGAAAAACTGCCCTTGTTCTGAAATATGTTTTGTAATATAAACTGCTAATGTGCACAGGAGGCGAGACTTACCTGTCTGACACTTCTTTCCTGTGTAAGGTTCAGGGCACGCACAAGTGAAGCCCCCATCAGCAGACTGACCACAGATGCCATCGTTCAAACACGGGTTTGGGTCACACTGATCTAAACGACGACAGAGTCACATCAAACACTTGTGGATATGAAGACCTTACATGCAGCTATAAAGAGAAAGAATGTGTCAGGAGCAAACTGCAGTTAATTGAGTGGATGTCCTGATCAATGCATCCTAAGACAGAGGAGATTTCTAAGCTATACTACTGCACGCCTTTAGTATCTGAGGGGGAAGCAGTGTCAGAGTTAATTTACCTGTAACATCCACAAGGTCATACCACCAGTCATCCAAACTCCAAGTGGAATCTTCTGTAGGGATTTCGGTGGGAATATCGTAATACTCATAATCTGTGAGGAGAAGAGAGGCATTTAAGCACTGATACAGCCAAGTTTTAATTAACTGGAAACTAAGTAAAAGTAAGTGTTTTTACCACCAGTGCCATATTCTGTAATTTCCTGTAACAAAATTGAAATAAATCAGTCGTTTATCAAATTTGAAGCCCTTCCTGAATTCGTCCTTTGCTATATGCGTACTTACATATTCATATTCCTGCCCAAGCGCAGTGAGTGCACACAGCTGTAAGAGTAGAGCTGTTAAGCAGACCATGTTGATGTAGACCCCAGCCATGATGGGACCAGTGTGAGTCTATATAGTTTGTTTTTTGCTCATACAAGTCTTAAATAATATGAAGACCATCCAAAAACTCCTCCCACTTGTTAATCATTAGTACCCTGCATTGATTTGCATTTATTTGACATGTTAGTTGTACTTTGTCTCTTCTGCACTGTGACCTTTATTTCTGTTGAGGTGGTCAAAAGAAAAGGCTGTGAGCAAGTAGCGCTCATAAAAAAAATTGTTTATTTAAAAGAATACCAAGAGGCTGACGCTAAACTGCACTCTTGACTGTGTAAAGTTCCCAAAAATCTTCTTTGTAAACATTAATGATCTTCTCAGCGAGCAGAAGAGGGTTCGCTTTGCTAAAAAATTCTTAGATCATCAATTTTTTATATGCAAAACACCATTACTCAGTGTTGCATAGAATACGGTCTTGTATATATTCTGTTATGCCGCGTCATAATTCTGCATGACCACAAAACTGTAAAAGTAATAGTTACTATAGTTAAAGGACCATGCTGGTGTTTTTGTATTTAATAGCCCCATTTGTTTTAAGTTTAAATTACTGTAAATTCTCAAAGAATAAATCATAGTCGCAAGATGGTTCATATGTTTTTTTTTGACTAGAGATGCAAATCCATCAAACAACTTCAAAGAAGGCTCTCACTATATCATTATAGACACATATATTTTCTAAACCAGTGGTTCCCAAATGGTGTTAACCAAGTCCAGGTGTGCCTTGTGATTCTGTGATGGTGGATGTAAAATCTGTGTGAAATGTCATCATTAGTGTATGAGTTCTTGGGTTATAGCCAAATACATGTTTAGTGAGGTCTCTGCAGTCTTAACCTTTGACGACCCAAATCTAATCAGTTCATCCTTGAATCAAGGCATTCTTCATATATTGCATTCACAAGAATGGGGTGAACCAAAAACATAATGCTGTCTCTGGTGTCCAGTAGTGTTTGGTTCAGTGATCAGTCCAGTAATATTCCAGATTAAGCTGTGGACAAGCTGCAGGCCAGTTGATCATGTATGCACACACACACTGAAACAATCACGTGATCCCCCATAATTGAACTTTTATCTACCAGTCGCTTTGTTTTTTGTCTCCCAAAATTGTGTGAGTTAGACATACAGGCCCTTGCACTGGACCATGAGCTCACTACAAGTATCGTCAGATATTTAAATTCAGAAAAAAGAACGTCCATCTCGACTTAGAAATTCTTAAATATATATTGTGACACAGAGACAAAACACCATGATGATCTTCCACCAGACAGGGAAAACAAACAGAACAGTTCTTTCAGACACAGTCACGTGATTTGTCAGCCGAGCTGTTTTTTATTCAAACAGTGATCAGCAATAGCATATTCTCAATATACAGCACTATATATAATGTACATGGGGAGTATGTGGAGAAATCAGAGTAAAGATCAGACCACTGTCTCTCTCCCTGTTCGTTAACCCTCCTCTCACAGGTACAACGGGTCATCACCTGTTTGCACAGAGTCAACCAAGTTAAAAAAATGCATTCAGGTTACTGACGAGGGGCGTGCTTGTAAACCATATATAATATGCCATTCACCTTTGCCCTTGCTTTTGATTATTTTCATACAACACTCCACAGTCCTGTTGATGGCTCCACAGACACTTCAAAACTAGCAACCAGTGGATAATCATCATCATAAGTGCCTCAATCCTTGATTGTTGAACAGTATGGTGTAAATGCATCTAATATTAATGTATCATTCAAGTGGTGCAATAAACCACATGCAGAAAAAAAAGTCATGAACACAGTGTTTAGGTCAGTCTGTCTGCATACCACTTGAAGTTTGCTTAGAGGAACCAGTCAGAACCCAAAATATTCACATTTCCATTGCAATCTCCCAATGTGCTAACCTTTAAGACTGTTCTCTTAAAACATACAATTCATTGTCTTCAGGCCCAGAGAATATGGCAAAAAAAAAAAAAATCTGGTGCAATTCACAGGTTTTTCACTGGAAACAAGTGGGGGTAGGGTGCAGTTTCCAGAAAGTAAAAATAATATAAAAAGTCTATAAATATAGGCATATAATGCTAACTTTTCGGAGCAGAGTCAGCAGCAATAGTCAGTCCTTCTCACTCTCAAACTCCATGACAACAGATCAAAAATAAGTCACAGCGTGTCCAGATGCTTGTTCGTCTCTCTTTGTTCTGTCTGCTCGCAGAGTGAAGTACAATCTCAGGTATCAGCCACGTGATAAAACGTCTTCATGTATACTCTGATTTGCGGATGTAGTTGGAAGGCACATAACCCCGCCGGCCTCCTGCCTCCCCCAGCCACCACTCGCTGTTGCCATTCATGTCCTGGAACTCCAGTATCCGCAGCCTCTGATTGGCTGAGATGCTCAGTTCATTGGCACAGCGGGCATCGAAGGAGTAGAGAGCGTAGTAAATCTAAAAACCAATCGATAAAGAAAAACGTTGTTAGTTTGTATTGTTCCAGTGTTTAGGTGGTATTAATTTATGTTTAGACAGATTAACAAGCTGAAAATCACCTTATAAGGTTTTAGGAACTAACTTGTTAGCAAAGAGTTGGCTATTTACAACATTAGCACTAATTTGGAGTCCATTTTCTGGTCTAACAAATTTATGTCCAACATTCACTCTCCTTTTAGCTCGGTTTTTGGTCTCCACCAGTTTCCTGAGGTATATAACTGTCTTTTTAGCAGCTACACGCTCCATTATGTTCACCAACTAGTCGCCAACTTTTCCTGCCATTTTGTAGGTAGGTAGTGAACACTGAGTTTGTTCAAAATGACAAACATTTAAAATGTGAGCCTCAAAAGGTTTATGTAAATTTGGGGATAAAGAAGCTAAATGTTTTGAATAGCCATCATTATAATGTGGCCAACCCAGCTCTAATTTATTTACTAAAGCAATCAGAATAACTGAAAAAGTTCTGTTTGCCATTTAAAAGTTTGACATAATAATTATTTTAATCATTGAATAAACTGTCTAATTTAGTTTTGTATTGTAAATGTCTGATGAGTCAAACAAAATCTCACCTGGTGACCGTCTAATTCACTGTCCTGTTCTGGTTCTGGTTCGGGCTCGATGTATTCGTCTCTGGAGTACGCAGACCTCTTCTGGCCTCCGTCATCTCCATTTCTCCACTGGTATGAACTGTAGCTTTTGTCTGTGTGTCCATGCCGCTGTGACCGGCTGTTTCTGAGCGAAGAATAAGATTCTGTCTCCGAGAGGTCCGACATCTCCTTCTGGCTGCTCGTACTTGTGTAGCTCGTATCGTACGTGTCTCTGTGATTGCCTGAATGTCGGTAAGACGGCTCCGTGTCTCTGTGACTGGAGGAGTTTCGGTGTGTTTGGTCAGAGAATTCCCTGCGGTTCGAGGGGTTTCTGGGTGAGGAGTTTATGGAGTTGCTCTGACTGGCGGAGTCGGGGTTGAGTGCATCTCTGTGGTGACTCCTGCGTGATGAGGCAGAGTCAAGTGAAGGGTGTGGTGATGACTGACTTGGGGGCTGCGATGTGGAAAAGCTGACGGTGGCCGTTTCCTGGTTAAAGGTCAGCGTGCTGTTGCTGTTCTGACGGGAGAAAACAGGGGAGGAGCCGCCGTAGCCCGACTCATTGGACGATTGGCTCTCGATGGACACGTCTGACTGGCTCCGGCGTGGGTTGTAGGGCTTGAGGAAGGAGCTGTACACAAAACCCTTGGTGACTGTAAATTAAGAGAAGAAAGAGAAGACATGGAAATTAATTTTAATGCTGCATGATTTTTAAGTCTCAAGTCAGAGGTTCAGACATCAAAATATGTGGAGAATGAGTATCTACCTCCATTATCAATTAACCAGCGGTTGTTGCTTCCCATGGGGTCCTGCTGCTTGATCACACCCACAAGGTCTCCCTCTTGTATAGAGACGTCCAGATCCTGTGCTGCGTTGAAGTTTCTCTCTGCCTGGTAAAGTTTCTCAGGACCGAAGCGTACCAGAAGTCCTGCACGGTGCTCATCTGTCTGCGCGATGAAGTTAGACTGAAAGAAGCAAGACTCATGCTTAGATCGTGTTACAGCTATAAAAACTTCTAATGCATTACTTATTAAACTAGAAGAGTGCAGCTCTAATGTTTTTAACCTTGTTAACATGTCCGTGTGGTGTTTTTCATGTGTTACAAGACATATCAGGGCCTGGGGAGATAAATACGATATGGCACAAATGTGATGAGAGTTTAACTCACTGTCTGCAGCTGCTTTTTAGAGGTCTGCTTCTCCAGAGTCTTTCTCTCGAAGGGCTTTTTTGCCGAGGTGGTTGGAGGCAGGTTCTCCGGGCAGAAGCTAAAGCCCTGCAGAAGTTGGAGAACTCGTCCATATTCTTCTTGGAACTGTGCGATAAGGTTTCCCTCTGTGCTGGCTTTGTTAGAGAACTGGAGGTAAAGAAAAAAAAAAAGTCTGAGTTAATAACAGAATGTGGCAACAAAAATATCTGCACTGAGATTTTCTTTTTTAAGCGTCCCACTTCCTTCACCACCGGTATAAAGAAAGGCACACTCACAACCTGTAGGAGGGGCTTCAGCTCTCCCAGTGTCGTCTTCATGAAATCCTTCTGAGCTTGAGCGAACGCCCTCACACACCCCGTGAACAGCTCCTCTGCTGCCGTGTGGAACTTGGGGAGTTCGTCCAGGAGCTGAGCGTTGAGCGCCTCGTAGTTGTTGCGCGCCACCTGCAGCTCGTCCTGGACGCGACGGTCCTTAAGGCGGTCAGCGCGCTCTTTGCAGTTGTCGTAATCCAGCAGCTTGTCAAAGCGCTTCTGGATGAGTTTGTGCGGCCCAGCGAACATGAGGAGCAGCTGGGTGAGCGGGCTGATGACTAAGGCCTCTGTACGCTCCTTCTGCTCAGGGATAAAAAGAAATTTTCATCAGAGGTTGTTCCACGTGCACCGAGACTAAATGAGTCTAAAGAGAGGAAGAGGACTTACAAACTCTGTGAACTGTTTGTCGCTGATGCAGCGGTGAGCTCTCTGGAAACGCTCGGGGTCGAAGATGCTACGCTCTGTGTAGATGTCACAGAAACTGATGGCGGCCAAGACCTTCACAGAAGCCGATTCCTGAAGAGATTGTGACAATATTTTAATATTATACAACAAAATATTTATGGATATACTTAGTGGAGTATGTTACATGAACGACTGTGTAAAATATAGTTTTTTAGTTCTCCTGTTAGAGGTTTCATGACCTCATGATGGAGCATGGGCTCATGGGAGTTGTAGTCTTCACTGTCTAACAGCCACCATTGCCAGTGAAAATTTATCTGACATGACTCAGGCAGGAATAATGTTCATGGACGAGGTAATATTAAAGTTTTATTCACATTATGTGTAGTCATGTGTGCCAACTTCCTTCCACATTGTCTGGCATATCCGATATATCCCATGTTTTCCTAGAAGTTATTTCAACTAGCAACTAAAAAACACTGCTATTGTTGTTCTTTACTATTCTCATGAAGAGAGGTGTTGCTGAAGTATTTCCACTGTTGGAAAGTCTCATAATATTAAAACAAAATACTGAGCCATATTAATATAAATTAAGGAGGTACGCAGCATTTTTGGCATCACTGGGCAAAAGTTCCTTTGAGCATAATGTAATGAGGTCTGAGAGAAAACTTGACTACCCCTTGACAGGAGACTTTAGCCAATCACAGGTCAGTAAGACAGACTGATTAGTCTCATCAACTATCTTTCTCCAGAATCATGCGCCCCAGCTTTAATTAGATGCACATATGAAGATTTTAGAAATTCGGAATCAGGCATGGTAAGTATTTCAAAGTTTGGCAACTTACAGGTTCTGATGTGGTCAAAAATGTAAGAACATCATGTTGTTTTTCATGGGATTTTAGTAAAATGCACCTACCCGTATATGTTGCAGGTACAGGGAAATGTCTCTGATAAAAGACTTGATGAGTCTCTCCTGCAGCCTGAACTTCTTCTCAGCCTCATCAAACGCTTCATCTTTAATCTGGTGAAAAAGATAAAGTGAGATCAGAACAAACATGTTTTCATTCAGGTACGTTTCCCTCCTCTCAGATTAAGACGTACCTGTGGTGAAATCCCTGTGAGGTGTTTGAGGTGGCTGCTGACTCGGTTGGATTTTTTGATAATGGAGTGCATGCTCAGTTTAGAGATCTTCTCGATGAACGTGTCCTCGTCGCCTTTCCTGTACTTCACCACTGTGGACAGCAGAGGGACAACAGCTCAGACTGCGTACCAATAAATACAACAAAAGAAGACTTAGATAAATCACACTTTGAGGGATTTTTTACCGAGGTCCTTCCTGCGTTTGTACTCGTTGATGTTTACGTTGATCTCTTTGACGGCCTGCAGAGCCTCAGTGAGCTGGGGCCGGTCGTGGTGGCTCTCTGGTGTGGCGCCCAGCAGCTCCATCAGTAGCAGAGGGTAACGCATCACCCGCTGCACCGGCTTGATTAAGAACGAGCCGAGGTTGATGTAGTTTGTTTTTCCCCTGAAACAGTGACAGAGAGACAGGGTTTGGTTAAAGGAACAAAATGAGAATACGTGAAGTGTGAGAGCCTTTAAACCCACTATCACAGTCACAGCTATTTAAAGTGTGTTCCCATGTTCATGTAACACATGTCTCTGTATCATGTGGACTGTACCATCCAATGACATGTAACCATCATCACATATTCAGATATTCTGATGATGACCAATACTGGTTTTGGAGACATAAAAGAACAGGGAAGACACAATAAAAAAAATAAATAACACACAATACTGATTTGCTTAGTTTTAATGCGGTCTGGAGGACAAATTAATTTAGGAACTGCAATAATTTAAATTGCATAATTTGGTTCTTTCTTTTCCCAGTATTATGAGATTATTTCTTAATATTGACAAAATAAAGGTAACAAATTGGTGTGTGATACAATTTCCCATGTTTATGGTGTTAGATATGAAGGAGTGCCAAAAAAGAATAAATAATTTTTGTTATTTTATTTATTACTCTTTATATCTCTACGTTTATTTTCTTATTCTTTTACAGATTTGTCCTTTCTTATGGCATTCAAATTAATCCAAACAAGGATTAGAGGTGGATTTTTGGTCACAATTTTATTCTCATAAAACTGAGAAACAATCTTATAACTGATGTTTTTGTTCAATAACATTGACTACATCTGTTACTGTAAAGTGCAGTTGCTTTATTTGTCCACAAGATGGCATTAGATTTGTTTCACGGGATCAACAACTGTTAATCCACAGAAGAGAAGAGGAGAGGAAGGATCATTGCCATGTTGAATATTTCAACTTCACAACAATATAACACAATATTCACAAGCACATGCAACAACACCAACAACAAAACATGAATGAGTCCATCTCAGAAACGGCAGCGCAGATGTTTTTAGAGCTTTCCACACTCAGCAAAAAGTTGGACTTTTAACCAACACACGGGGTAAACACACACATACACACACAGAGGTAATTTCCACGGGGGTTAGTGAGCAAAAGGCATGCGGTCAAGATGATTCTCATGCTGGAAATCATGACGACACTCGTTATGGAGACTTACCACTCTCGATATATGGCCCTGTGGGGAGGGAAGGTTGGAAAGAGATAGAAAGATAACAAAAACAGGATTTATAAACCTATGACATCAGGATAACTTCAGTTAATCTTTAATTTTTCCACAAGTCCATTCAGCAGAAAGGACTTATCCACAGGATTTCACTTAAACCGTGCAAGGTCATATAAAACAGACAGCCGCAGCGGCGGTTGTTATGGTTTTGTGTTGTGAATTCTCTCTTAAAGCTGGACAGAGGCCCAGGGTGGCAGTAAAATTTGGTAGTCGCTACAAGGCGACAGAACACGTGACCTTTTTAAAGTTGAAGAGGTCGCCACAGATGCGCACACACTTTAGAAAAGAGTATTGTTTTCCTGATGAGGCAGTAAACTTAAAAAATGACTAGAAAAACTATATGCAAAAAGAAAAACACCTCTATGTCAACAGAGGATTGGTTGTGTGCACACTTTCTTCTTGGAACCAACGCCCCTCTCTTTTCTAAAGCTTCCGGTCTGATACAACCTGTGTTTATCTTCAAACTCAGATTGATGACTGTATTTTACAGCACCTCAAGTGTCTGAGTCACTGATGGTGAAACCAGACAGGTGAAACCAGGCAGGGTGCATTCTTTGACTGCTGCACATTACTGAGCAGTAAAGAAACACTGTGAGACGAAGCATGCACACAGCAGGAGTGGGATAAAGGTGTCTTTACAGAAAAATAGATGGTGGTCAGCAGCAAAACATCTTTTAACCACTTTAAAAAAGGTTCACCTAATAAAATCAGCATCAGTTTAAGTGTATGTGATATTCAGAATATTTTCACAGTTGTACTTTGCCATCAGACAGCTTTTTCTGACAGGAGACCACCGTTACACAAGTTAAGTATCGCTCTCTCCACACGAACAAAACTCCTTTTTTTAGGTGGCTACAATACATTTTATTGCCGACCCCGTCCACAGCAGTACACTGTTTGGCTTCCATGCTGGTGCTCCTCTCTGCTTCTCCAAACTGGGGGCGTGTTGACCGCCACCTACTGTGGCTAATACACTGAGCGGAAAAAGTCCCTCACACAACCGTATTTCAAATATTCCGGACTATCCCATTAAGCGCAGTTATATTTTATTCTTCTGTTTAAAGATTTACTGCACTTCTCATGACTCACCCATGAGTCAAAGATTAAAGTCTGCTACATAAACCCTGTCATAAATTAATTTCATTACAGGAAACCTCACCGTAGCCTTGACCTCCACGACAACATCATTTTACAAAACACATACAGTGATGACCGTTTCACTTCACAACTGTAAAACCTGTTTATGTTCAAAGTGTGTTGACCCAGTTGCATTTTAAAAAGGTTTTCATTTAACAAACACTTTAACAATACAGCGTCAAACTTTTCACTTCCTGAGCTCTACACACTATAAATGATCAACAGCCTTTTATAGTTAATGTTTTACTTAAATGGTACATTTGTATTAGTCGCTGTCACGTTTTCATGCTTTTTCACACGCAAACATGCACGTTTTTGGTCACTCCGTGCACAAAATGTTTCGTAAAGTCAAACACAGAAGTCAAAGCTGAAATCTAAAACTAAAATGTCCCTTTTTCAAACATTTTTTCCTCCTCGCAGTGACTCACCTCAGTCTCTCCAGACACTCCAACACGTGCCGCTGGATGTTTTCATCTTTCTCGTAGCTCTCCAGCAGAGAGATGGCATCGTCATGGTTCTGACAGTAGATCTTGTACACCTCCTCCAGCTCAGCTTTGAAGTCCAGGAATACTTTTCCTGAGAGCACAGGAAATATAAGGTTATGTGTTAAATCAAAATGGGAAACAAGAAAGGAAAACGCAATAAAAATTACACTGAAACACACAAAAAAGCCAAAAAAAAGTTGGTAGACAAAAATCTGAGGTGTTTATGTGCAACACTAAGTAACTAATAAATTCATTTTTCCAACTTTCTACTAAACACAACAATAAAATGAAACATTGTTTTACTTCTACTAACAGCAGCGATTTTCAAAATGTGTTCAAAGTCTCACTCAGCCAATAAAATTTGAACAGGTGACAGTTTATGGTCGAAACATGGATAAAGTACAAAGCACAGCACGCAGAGAGACGCCGCCGTCTGATTGGCCTGTAGGGGAAGCTTTACTTCATTCAATACGCATCTTTTAAAAACTGATTTCTCACCAGTAGAGTCTGTGTCGTGCAGGGTGTCAAACAGGCGTTGTGATAGGTCGATCACAGAGTTGATGTTGCCAAAGAGCCCTTCAAAGTCCATATTCTTCAACTGTAAGAAAGACAGACAGAAAGTTTTAAAACTGTAATAAAGGTTCCTCTGTGCTGTTAACTGATATACACAAAGAAAAAACACTAGTCTACTGGTTATGAGTTTTTTTTTTTGGACTATCCTGGTCACGTTTTGTTTACATAAAATAGAATATTCTTGACTCAGAAAACAAGAAAAGAGCTTATCCTGGGTTTGAGAAAACTGGTTAAGCTACCTGGAGTACTCCAATACAAACCATGATAGTGTTGTAAGTAAACACCTTATCCAAGGAGGGATGCAACTAACAATAATTGATGAATCAGTTCATTGTTTCAGCTTTACACCCACATTTCCAATCATTCTCTGCCATGTTTCCACGAGACTCCTTCACTCAAATAAAGTTATATATGGTTTTCTCAGTACAACAAACAATAAGATGACTAACAGTGAAATGACGATCTACGTGCTGAAATAAAAGTGAAAGTGTGACAGTGCTTTCATACTCTTAAGTTCAGGCAGTCAGAAAGCAATATATACTCATGCATACAGAGAGGTGAATAACCAGGCTTCTCTAAGGATAGGATAGGATAAAGAAGATGACTGGTTGCTCTGTATTATTCAACCACAGATCAACAATGTGTCAGATTCACTTAGAAAACAGAATAAACAGGAAGGCACTCCAAAATATAAGAAAAAAATAGTAACAACAAGGAAGGAAATTGTAATAAACCTTCATTGCAGGGGCTAAATCATTAAAAACAACATGTTTTCATCACTGTAGGTCTATGTCAGGACTGACAAACCTGACCTGGGTACAATACCTACAGTGGTCCAAACTTTTTTTAGCGATGAGCCACTACAATGAAGTATTTTCAATATTTCCTTCCTCGTTGTTACTATTTTTCTAAAAATTTTGGAGTGTCTGGTTGCCTTCCTGTTTCTCTACAGTTTGTTCTTTGTAAACATCATATCCTTGCTGACTCCACAGGGTCAACTGGAGTGTTAAGAGTTGACAGTTCAGTCTGTTATCAGGCAAATCATATCCCAGATATGATCAAAACATATCTGAAAAGACTCAAAACTGTGACACTAGTGCATGTAAACACACTCAATTTGTTCTTTTTTCCATTTAATTTAAGCTGTATGAAAATTTTCTCTGTTAAAAGCTTGATGATGTTTATGTTTTGTGGGCATTTCATGTCTACTCTGTCCCCGTTAATCTGAACATATATATGAAGAAAAAAAGATAATGAACTTTGTAGTGAAAGCGACACCACCCCTTGCTGAAAACAAACATGTAAATCCCATCCCATGCAGTATTTTAGCAGAGATCTTGAATTTCCTCAGTGCTCAAGTCTCTCAAGCTCTTCCACAGTTTAATTCAACTGCACAATATTTCCAATATCCCCACCTGCTTCTTCTGCAGAGGCTCGATGATCTCCTCCACACACATCTGCAGGTCTTTGATGTAGTCCTTCTCCGTCTGCAGCAGCTCCTCGATGACCTTTGACCTCTTCTCCAGCATCCTCTGCTCGGGATCCTCTGTGCCGGTGGTCGGGGTCGAGTCTGAGGTCGGGGTGGAGTCCAGGGATTTGGGTTGGGATGACAGGAGGGTCATCTCTGAAAAAGACAGGAGAGGAGACAAATTTAGCTCCATCAAAACCGCAACGAAAAGGCTTTTGATCTTATAGCCACTACTCATTGTAATATTTTTAATTAAACAGTATGCAGTGATTTCTTTGATCAATTTCTGCTCATTAATTGCCATGAAATTGGCAGAAACACAAAGCTTGTTGTAGCCAGAAACGTGACACAAAGTGTTTATTTAGAGATCACAAAGTCCAAAAAGGGAAAGAGGGAAGAGGAAAAACATTCCCAGCTCATGTCTCCCTTCAGCGTATCCAAACATAAACCCGCCCGCCCACCCACCAACCCGCTCCGCCCTCTCCTCTTCGTCTTGTCTGACCAGCTTTTGATCAATGTCTCTGCTATCACTCCCAGAGGGATGATCTCCGGGGGTGCTCGGTCTGGAGGGAGAGCCTGGTTCATGCACCACTGCTTTTTATGAATGGACCCAAAACTGGAGTGGACTCAGGCTCTTTGTGTGTGGCACAATGGACTGTGACAGCAACTACAGACAACTACAGACATACAGGCTCTCAGGGGACGGGCAGACATTAAAGAGGAGAGGAGAAGAGGCTGTTAGAGGGGCACTGAGGGAAGAGAGGTAACTGCACATGATGCATGATGCCACACTACTGAACCCACTGACATGTTGCTTCATTACCATGAACACTGGCACTGTGGTCTCAGTCTTACAAACACTGTCCCACTGCACTGAACACTCACTAGAATACCAAATGTGCAGCTGAAAATAGTCCCCAAAATGATCCATTTCCTTCAGGAAATTATTTAGACTTTTCAAAATGTGAATGTATATATTTGTGACCCTTTTTTTAAGATTTATGACTTCAGTAGGAACAAACGGGCTTCAGGCTGAGAGCCCATAAGAGATGAGATGAGTAAAACGTAGCACTTTACACAACACTTGCTCTCCACTAAGTTAGATTCACATATTCGGAGTGGGTTAGTGTGATACTATGAGGCAGGATCATGAATAAACCTGTGGAGGTGTTACGTGTTACACCTCAGCAGAGGAAGATGCAGCATTTGCTGCGTTGTGTTAGCGGGTGAGGGTGACGTCACCCTCACTCCTCGAACAGATGCCGTCAGAGGCTAATGAAGTTAACTCTTCTTACCCTTGTGTCACCCTTGCACCTGCAAATAATTTGTGCTGCACACACACAGTGACTGCTGCAGCATCACCAGGGTTCGTTTTGTGGTTGTTACAGCGCAATCAATGCAAGATTTTCCAAAAACACATTTAAAAGTAAGACTGAAGTTAAATACAACCTCATAAAAGCAACATTAAGGTCATAATTCAATCAAATTCAGACCTGTCAAAATAATATTCAAGATGCTTTAAGGCTTAAAATTCAGATGATTGGATTTGAGACTTTTTTTTAGTTTTGAAGGACCTGCAGAACTGAGTGTTTGATCCTTGGGCCACCTGCCTTTTGTCTCCCCCCCTCCCTCCTTCTCTGTCTTCACGTGACTTGGCTAAAGCTCGACTCAAAGGAGCTTTTCTCATTGCTTGCACCGTGTCTCACCCTCCCTGCATCATCCGACCGCCACTGCCGCTGCTCTGCCAACTGCCAACACTCGAGCGTTTCCCCATGGATGAGAAAGTAGTCCACTAATGGGTTTGAAAAGTCATGCAGCAACACAAAACAAAAGAGAGCCTGAAAACAAAAGACTCAGAATTTAATTGGAATCAATCGGCTTATTCCCACGTTTGATCCTCTACACACACACACACACACACACCATCATATGCTCCACTTCACACGCTTAAATACGCAGCTATTTCCACCATAAATAACCTGTGAAACAACATGAGCAGAGTTTGACCCACTTCTGCTGAATTCCACTTTTCTTTGTTCTGCGAAGTTTTATAAAGAGGGTTGTTTGCACCATTGCACACAGACACACACCGTTTATTCCTAAATATTCTATATCTGACTACTGAATCTATAAGAAATGCAAACACGCAGACACAGGCGCCCATGCAGTTAGGTGTAACATAAGAGTATCAGCATGTGGAACAGGATCTGCATGTGTCACTCAGCTGGTAACACCCACAGAACAATCGATATTTACTGAATCACACACCTGCTGTGACTTGATGCCAGCAATCAGAGAGACTAATCACAGAGTACAAACATCTACCTGCTGCTCAAAACCTCAGCAGGGTATCAATCCAGAGAATTAAACCAAAGTTTTCTCACCAGGAATCAATAAGAAAACTGAATTACTGTGAATTATTTTTAACAATAAAAGATACTGCAGTTGTTAGCTACCATTAGGGAAGTTTTTCGATTCCCTAAAACCATTTTAATCAGCTTTTCTTTCATTACTGTATAGCTGTGGTCTGCCTGTAAACACCTGTTGATTGCTAATTCAAGGAACACTTCCTGGACTCATAAAGCGACAGACACTGACCCAAATGCATTGGATTTCTTCCTTGGCATAAATTCTCTTTATGGCCTTGACTTCATAGTTGATCCATGAGTCATATCTTTTTTCAGTAATCCCATGTCGATGTGTCAGAGCATAATGAACTACATACAAAACACTACACTACTATAAAAAAGAAAAAAAAAAACGGTGGCTGAAATAAAATGCTGCGATCCAAGCAATCATAAATGTTCAGCATTGCAAGCCCCAAAACCAAAGAACCTGTTCTACCTTCTGAGCGTGGACTTTTTGGTGAGGAAAATAATGCTTCTGGAACTAATTTAAAATTTAGATCCCGGACTGAAGTGGAAATGCACCGACTTCCTCCAAAAGATTCCTAGTACCTTGGGGATGATGAAAGTGCCTGCGGTGGAATCGAGCCTTACGAATTGAACTTTCAGGGAGAGAAACAGGTTTGAAAAAGGAGATGTTTAAACTTGACGAGGAAACAAAATAAACTTTGGGTGTATACAGTATATCTAAAACGCACACATGCTGTAGAGTTCATGTGACATGAATGTAACTGGTTCTTGCACGATGAGCAAACAGCCAAACAAGGGAAAAAAGGGACTGTGTCTCTGCAGGGGGTCTGGGGGTGTCTGTGCAGAAACCCGGCTGCATATGATGGTTAATAAATGAGCTGCATTCAAAGTCTGACCTGGTTACACATATTAAATAATCTGAGAAATAAAGAGACTGCATATTGTATGTGGTGTATTGAAATATACAGGGTTACTGTGGGTTTTCTGGGCTAATGAAGGCAAAGGAACTGTACTCCTTTGACTCCCTCCCTTCACTACATGTCTTGTTTACCCAGAATAAAGATTAAAAAAAAAAAGTTTGGTGATATTATTTGTTTTGGTCAGGACAGGAGATTTGACAAAAATATAAATAAGAGACAATCTTTAAGCGTAACTGCATCTGCGCTCTGTGTTGTAAGTTTTGTAGATTGGAGATTTACTCAGCAAATGTATCCAGAACTCAGTAAAGCTTCTTGAAACAGGAGTCTGAATGCTTCACAGGAATCAGGCATCATTTGTAAATGATTTCAAGTCGGAACTAGCTCTTAATTTCTATTGCTGCACCTTATGAATCATGTTCAACGCTGAGCTTTTAGTTATAAATACACAGCAGACTGGATTTCTGGGGCAGTCGCAGCAGGGAGTGTAGGGCTATAAACCAGGACAGACAATGCCAGACACCTCTAACTACACTGCAGCTCCTATCCTCAGACATTCAGCGTGAACACAGTTGCAGTCACAGCTGATACATCCGCAGGTCATCAAGATTTAACACGAAACAAAAAAAGTGAAAGTCAGATACAATACACAAATCACAGCTCATTCAGAACGCATGGTTTAGATTTTTCCCAAAGATTCATGCGTCATCGCATTTGTATAAAATTCAGTGTTTTTCATCCTTTTTTGTTTATCTGTTGGACATTTACCACTTTCCCACTTTAATGCATACAATGATGCTTCTAATGATGCTTTTATTTTTGTATCACAATAAAAACAAATTTAGTGCTACAATGTCCATCTGAGAGTAGTTTAAGTTTTGGATAGACAAAAAATAGGTCAGAGAGAGGCATGTTAATGATTGCAGATTTGATTTTACAGTCCCTTATTGATGCTATTCTTATAAATATTCAGAAAAACTGAAAGTCCCCCTTAAATCTCAGCAGTAAAAGCATGACGCTTTCAATATAAAACATGTATTCACCAAAATTCACTGACGCATTCTCTTCTAGTTACATATTTTCATGGCATCATCCACAGACAAGAAGGCAGCAAGAGGAAGAAAAGAGAAGACGATGAGGCTTCACCCACCTGCTGCTTGCAACTTTCTTCAAACCACTTCAAAAACAGGCAGACCCCCCCTTCACACACACTCACACACACACGCAGTGGTTCAAACAACGCCACCCATTCTATGGTAGTCCATTGTCAATCTGAAGTCCAGCTCCCGAGCCTCGTAGAAGACTGCACATCCCGCTGCAAAAACCCATTCCAGACCTCCAATTACCATGAGAATGGATGGGAACCCACCATCATTAAACACACACACTGACACAAACACACACACACCCGGGAGGACGACCACTCTGGCAGTTAACAAAACCTGGAGCTGGACCTTCAACTCGTTTTTTTTCAACCTATAATTTGTTTCTCATGGCTGATACGGATAAGATCTGATAATTTCACGTTTGTATTTTAAATCACTATTACAACAAAAATGAAGAGCAGTTCTAACTCTTCAAATATGAACTTATTTTTTCAGTAGAGTACATCTGAAAACTTCACAACATACTTTGAGTTTTATGGAGCATTTTTCTTCTACATTAAAATAAATTTCTTTGATACAATCTACTGAATTACATTCAATATTTATATATATTTACATTATAACATTTTCCATCCAATATGTGTGTCTCGTGCAACTGCAAGTGCAAACTGCAACTTTGGAAAGCTCCCGCCAGCTTCACAAAGAGACATCAAAATGCTTTCCAATGATTTAATACTTTTTTGGTTTGTTTTCCGAGACTTTTTTTGAACTTTTCCACCACCGCCCAAAGTTATTTTTTCCAGCTGTGAGAAGCTCTTCTGTTTCCTTTGTGCACTGCATTGTGGATGTGTGGATCAGCAGCACACTTAAAAAAACCCTATTTGTATGATATTACACTGTTCCTAAGTAACAGCAAGTGTGTGGTGTTGTCTGTATGTGCAGAGACCCTGAAAATATTGCAACTATCTCTCTGGTGTGTTTACAAACAGCTCAGACAAATCATACTGATTCTACCTTTAACCATTTATTATATCCTCTTTATAATATTATATCCTTCTTTAGTCCTCTGTGACAGTAAATTGAATATCTTTGGTTTGTATAAAAACAAGACATTTGAGCGATTAAGCAAGAAAGTGGCTGACGGATTAATCAACAATCAAAATATCTAGATGCAATCTTTCCTTAAATTCTTAGCGCTGCTTTTTGAGCCACACGAACTCACATTTGGCTACAGTAACATTAATCAGGGGTTATGATGAGTAGGATGGGTCCAGTCCAGTGAAGTCTGGTCCAGTTCTGTGAAGAGTCTGTTTCATGTTTCACAGTCTGCTGACACCTGACCAGTCTCCTCCTCTGACAGGCTGAAATCTATCAAAATGATGATCAACATCTTCCCCCACAATCCTCCCAACTTTAGCTTGCCCTTAAGGATATTTTTAACTCTTTTACCCAGTCTACAAAACCTTTCAAGTAAACTCAAGAACATATTTTTTTTTGAAAAATCACACTCTTTTGAAGATCTGTTACTTTGTTGCACAACTGCAGCAGAACCAGTTTTCAAGCAGCATTTCTCTGAATTCATGCTTTGTAGTCAGCGTGCTGCGCTAAAAGTCAAAAGTTTGCCCTGCACGGAGCGCTTTAAGGTCAGACACAATCAGTGCTGTGTGTGTGTGAGTGTATGTGTGTGTGTGCGCTGCTCCAAAGTTCACAGCAGAATGCACAGTCGCCATGGCAACATGAACAGCAGGGGCCCTCCTCATATCAAGCCAAGTTTTAGGAGAGCAGGGAGTGGCTTTGCTGAAATGATCACATGGGAAACTCTGTGCCTAAGCATGTGTGTTCAGTTGGTACATGAAGCATACTTGAGAATAAGTTCACACAAGCTCCCAGACTCCTGGAAAGAAAATGCCAACACTAGCAACAGTATTTACCTAACAACCTGCGAGCCGTGACTTGTTATTAATACTGCATGCATAAAAAAAGGAAAAGAAAAAAATCATGACGCTGGTAACTGGATTAAGATAACAATGTCAGCACAGGCAGGGTAAATATTAACAAGACTGTTAAAGGGTGTTAAACTGTGGCCCTTTAACACGGTCACTTTGTGGTTTAGACAAAGACTCAAAATAAATTTCTCTGCAAAGGTGAACAAAATCAATTTTTTTCATCCAAATGACTAAACACAAAAAGGCTTTCACACTGCATAAAAAAAATCATACAGGAATTTTGTGGCATCAACTAATCTTCTCTCTTTAACTTGATGTAAATATACACTGCAATTATAAAAAAAACAAAAAAACAAAAAGATGTGTATTTCAAAAATTGTTGCCTAAACTCAAAAGCTCAAATAATGACAAATCAGGTTCACAGATCATTGTTACCAGTTTTTGAAATAGAATTTTAATGAGGGTTTCTAAAACTCGAAGGTCCAAGTTTATCTAAAGAAGAAAAGCAAATTACCTCAGTAAAGGATTATAGGTCGGTCTAAACATAAGAGTTTGTGTTTGCTTCAAAACTCAAAAATGTAGTGAAGGCGCTTGTTTTGAAATCATTAGTTTCCTCAACTTTTCTTTAGCCTCAGAACCTATAAACATGAGTTTATCTAACTTGAAGTCTTTGGATTTGAAATGATGAGTTGAATGAATGTACTGTACAGAGTTTAATCAGCTTATTAACTTTCTAATGATGCACAATATAAGCATTTAAGCAGACTTCCCAGCATGCAGTGTTTGAGAGTTAAAACTCTCTTGAGATCTTTCTTTTTAATTTGAATCAAGTGTCTTTTGCATCATTGCAAAATACCTGAACATGTCTTTTTAAATTCAGTCCACTCAAATTTTTAAGGCAGGCTTTTTTTTTCTTTTTTTCTTTTTTTTTTTTTTTTTTTACAGTTTATTTAGCTGTATCCTGAGCCTTTTGTCCAAATTTGTTCCACCAACTGTTGCTGTTACAAGGTCAGTCAAAAATGGAGAAAGGGGAGTTTATTCAGTGACATACCATCCTGTTTATCTCTTGTAGGGTCAAATGTCAAAAGGTCACATTCCTGCTCCTGGCAGAATCTCACAGCAACCTTTATGTGTGTACCACTGTTGGGAATTTCTGGTAATTAGAGCCCTCTATTCAAAACCACACGAGCCATTACAAAAGCAGGCCATGTACTGATACATGTAGCATTTTGGATGTGATTGTTCCCAGACTTAATCCTGTGTTTCGTCTTGTTCCCAGGTGGATGAGGCTACAGTATAATTAACAAGTTGAATAAATAAGTTGCTGAAATGCTACGTGGCAAACAGGACCAAGACTGTGATCTCTGGCTTCCTTGGAATTTCTCATTTCAGCTCATTTCTATGATGAACAATGTCCAATTACTTCAAGAGACCATCGGTTTTGCATATGTGCAGGGGGGCACCGGGAGGAACCAAAACCATTAAGAGAGGGACCTATTCATCCAAAAAAATCTGTACTTTCTTCAAGGAGAAGGAGAAGGACAATGGGTCTATTTTGTTGATACACACTAAAAAAAAAAAAAAAAAAAAAGTTAATCATATTACATTTTCTCTGTTTTATGAGGAAATTTTATATACTGCCTTGACTGTCAGTGTGGGAAAATATTTCTTCTCTCAGTACAACCTGTGTGTGAGAACTGTCTTGAGATGACTGAATTATATCTGTTGCTTAATTGTAGGACAAGTAAAGACAAGGATCTGCCTGAGGGCTTCATGAGTTTTCCCAAAACGTAATAAGAGATCTGAATTAACCGTTCAATGTTTAACCGTGCACTGAACTCTACAGACAAACGACTGGGAGGCAAAATGACATTTTCACATCCCTTAAAAATGCATCCCAACATTTAGTCTATTATTGCAGCAGATAATAAAGCAATCTTTTTACGGGGACATGTCAACCAAGCAATCAAGATTTGTGGAAAGAGATGCTGCTGTTGAGTTTTTCAAATGTTTTTTTTTTGGTGCTTTGAGTTACATTATCCTGTTCCATTAGATTAGAGAGAAGACAGACATCTCGATCTAGATGGATAAACAGCTCTAGAAGCCTTAGAAGAATTGTGTACTTTTTTTTTTTTTTTTTGGTGAACTGTACCTTTAATGTTAACACCTTTTTAACGAGATGATAAATCAAGATGAGAGGTGACATAATAATACAGAACTGACTAAACCACACAGACTACAGCACTCAATTATCAGACTCGCTATTGGTCAAAAATACAGGTTATCCACAAAGTCTCTTTACAGTTTAAAAAAAATATTATAAAAGCAGAACTGAAAAAAAGCTGAAATCAGTGGATCTCTAGTTCATACAGCCAGTGTGTGATGCCCTTATTTACTAATAATAGTGAGTCTTTACCAAAGAGGACAGTAAAATAATCACTGTATGTATGAATATGTAAATAGATGATCAACACCTGTAACCACTGTGACAGTTTGTACACATCAAACAGAACAACGTGAAAGCCTTTACCATAAATTAACATTCAAACAAGTTAAGTTGTTTACTGTGAAAACCCAAAACTGACAGTGACTGTCTGTCACAGATAAATATTTACTGACAGGAGCACAAACAACTCTGATGGAATGACAGTTTCTCTATGATTTAATGGAGGTCAATGGCAACACACTCATATGACAGGTGAACTGTGCTGTCACGCATACAATGATGTGATGATCCCTGTAAAAATGAATCAGTAGAAGGAAATACCTGGAAATTTCAGGTACTGCTCTAAGTTTTGTAATTTGTCACCCTCGCTTACAGGTAAACTGCACCTGTATATGACTCTGTTTGGCGCTCACATGACAATAACATCCATAAAAACTGGATATATGGCCACTCCCTATGTGTTATCGTGGGTAAACTAGTCCTGATGGGAAAATCCATGAGGTCAAAGATCAGTTGGCTGTCTTTTCCCACACTTCTGTCTAAAAGGTGCAGATAACATCAGTTTTGCTCTCTATGCAGGCACCAGTAACGTTATCCAACACTGAACTGAAGCATGCCGATGGTGTGCTGTAGTTGATGTCCATGTGTGTCTGAACCAACAACATCAGGATGATTATCGTCAAGAGTTTCAAGGGATAGCTCTGATTATTTGATCTGGGGTTGTACGAGGAGGTACTTATCTATTATCCGTTTTACCGGCATCTACTGTAGCTAATTATACTGACTGTCAAAAAGTACCTCACACAGCCGCACTTCAAATTATCATAATATTAACTATCCCTTTAAAACTGCTTATGAAGCAACTCTAAGCTTCAAAACACAGAAATATTAATGAAAATAAATTGCACCAGACTTCGTCATTTTGAACAGTCTTCAAATAATAAATCTAGATGATACTCCCATGATTATCAAAAATTATTTAAAAAGGCCTCAATGAGATAATTTGGCTACAAAAAAGCTAACTACCACTGACTCCCACAGACTTTTTGACTGATGAACCTGACCATTTCTTGCCAACTGACTTTTTTGCTTGCCAGCAGAGAGATAAGACATCCTTAGAGCAAGGCTGTCAGACAATTTGAGATCTTGTCTGAAGATTTCCTGTCTTAACTCCTCAACCCCCCACCCCACCCCACCCCACCTCCATCCTGCAGCCCACCAATGGCAGCGAGCGCTTGAGGATTACAGCGGGCAACACAACATACGCTGCCAGATCATAGCTGGATGACGACACCTTACTCACACACAGACGCTCAAACACTGCCCATACAGCAGAAGACATCATTTAAAAGTTCAAGAGTGCAACCATAAACAGAAATCCAGGCACATATTTACATCCTTACCACATATATTCAATATGTTTATCTGTTTCAAACAATAAAAGAAGTAAACATAAATTGTTAAACTGTATATTCCTGCAGAAAATCATATTTTATAGGGATATATGTCAGATAAACAATTGATTAGCAGGTGCTGTTTACTAGACTATAAAGATTTTTCAGACTAAGACAGAGGTCTGATATCTAATACTGGATTACTGAGAACAAAGGCCCTTCTACATGCTCTCAAAAAGCCTCGGCCATAACCTCAATGTCACTGAATCACAACGTAAACCCAATAAGTGCTGCAACAATATGGCCTAATGTTTTTATCCCTGCAATCAAATGCTTTACCCCTGGCAAACCCCTGACCGAGCTGAAACAGTTTAACAAGATTAACGGATGACAAGACACTGCAGTGGCAAACGTGCGCGTGTGTGTGTTTTGAAAAGTGGCGTCATCTCTCAAATAAGCCTCCAACTTGCACACACACACACATGTGCACACATATTGAGTCAGTCTAGTCTTGCAGTTAAGGAGTCAGGCCAGTACTGGCCACCGCCTGGCACCAGACAGACCCCCGCCATCCACTCACCATGCTGACGCTAGGGATTAATACTTGGACTCCCGAATTGGGTGTGTGGAGGGGGCCTGCGTGGACTGAGTGTGTGTGTGTGGCCGTGCGTGTGTTTGTAGGTGACTGGGGGAGGGGTCGTGGGGCGCCACCTGCTTCTTCTCAGACACAATGAAGTGAGTCAGGAGAGTGCTCTCTCTCTCTCCCTCTTCGATTCCTTCCTTTCGTCCATGAAACACACTTCCACGCACACACAGAAACACTTACAAACACCCACTATCCAATGTTGAACTAGTTGTTTTTATGTGTTTACAGACTACAACTGTTTATCAGTAACTCTAATCATCCCAGCACCCCACTATCCTTGTAAATCCTCTGTCCCTCCTGTACATTTGGTTTAACAGCTGATAACATCATCACTGAGCTGGGTATTTAACCACAATATTTTGAATGCTAAGCTACTGAAATGTCTCCATAGCATTGAAGTTAGCAAGAAAAGCCAAATGAAAGATATATAGCTGTCTAAATCAGGAACCTTTTCTTACTTTAGACTATATCTTAAAGTCAAAAATCTTCATTTGACACTGACACATTGCACAACTTGGATTCAAGGGGCAAAAACATGTTCCTGCCACTCAAAACAACTTCTTAAAGTGTGAAAATGTTGTATTGTTTTGCAATATGGACCCTAAATTGGGTATCATGTAAAGAGGTGAAGTCCCTTCCTTTCTGGTGTACCCCATGAGTATTACATAAAAATAAAAGAAGAACAATAATTAATGGCATGGGACAAATAATTTTTTGATACGTCACCATCACAAACTGTGCTGTCCCTTGTAATGTTATCTTAACTGAAGAGTTTTATGCAGCAACTCCTGGTCCTTTAATCAGCTGGGAAGAGAAAGAACGAGCGAGACCCATTGCTCATGTGACTAGACCTCACCTCAACGTTAGCTTGTGAACAGAGAAAATCATGACGTCACTTATGCGACTTCTGGGTGTGTAGTCTTTCTAATTCTGCATCTTCTCAGTTTTACGATAAACTGAAACTTTCTTGACGTAGAAAATTGTTTAAAATTGACAAACATCATATGTCTTTTAACTACTGTACATAATTTTTCCAAACTAAGGTCCCATGTTGGTCCACCAGAAGGGGAGGGACTTCACCTCTCTTGGCCAGGGCAATAAAAAACAGTGATATGTAACAGCAATGGACCCTTCAGTGATAGAAATAGGTTCAACAATAGTTTTAGTTTAATGCATTAAATGCATGCTGTGGCTCATAAACAGCCTCTCATATGCCTTGATAATGCTACAAGTGACATGCTAATAGCCTATCATCTGTCTGAAGTAAACAACCAAGACAATGACCGACTGAGCCTTCAGCCATGCAAGAACTGAACAGACTCGTTATGTTTGCACATAGCAGGAGTGATGAAGAGTATGTCAGAAAACTGCAGACAGACAGGGAGAGTGACAGCAACAACAAAAACCAAGAGCCCACAAAACCTGTTCTGCAGGCTCTTACACCTACAGATACCTGACAGTTCACTTTCCTGTGAGACAGGTGATACTGACATACACACACACACACGCAGGGTCCAGCAAACACACACACTTTCTAAGGAGGCGAGTCTGGCTCGTCAGCACTTTGAAGCCTCCAGTATTGATTGGAAGAGCACCTCTGGAGGTCACCAATGATAAGAAGTGAGACACCAAATACTGTCGACCTCTCCACCATGTTTTATCTACAGGGGCTGGAAATGACAAGAACACTGACCATGTGCTCATGTTTTGTTAGTCAACATCTGTTTAGTAATGTGGAATTATACCAGAGCCTTTCATCTTAATATTGATGCGTCTGAAACCCTAAAATAATACAGGCATTATATGTCATAACCTTACGCAAAGTACAACAGAAACTCATTCAATAGTCTTATAAATACGTCATTTTTAACATATCAAAAGTCTGAAGAAATCCAAGTGAGGGAAAGTACAAAAAAAAATTGAAATTTGACAATTCGTCCATGTCAAAAAAAATGATTTGTCTGTCTTCTTGTCCGACGTCCACACACAGGGCTCAGTGCTGCTGAATGGGCTCCAAAATGGCATAGAGGGTTTGTTTTCTTGCAATATCTTTGTAATGAAAAGTTTTTATCATTACATATTGCAGGTTTTCCGCAAAAAACTCTGAGATTTGACAGTCATGAATATGGGTTGAAAGTAATAGAAAAGCACTGGTTGAAGTGATATTTGAATAATTTTGCTTTAAATTCATGACTAATACAGTGATTTTGACTTATATCATCATCTTAGGAAGTGTAAAAGTGGTACCAGGTATGGTTAAGAACCTTTTTTTTTGTTATAGAGGAGACTTTTATGATTTTTTGATGAGTTTTTCTGTTGTAATTTGAGTGAGGTTCACCCCTTTTTCCACATAAAAAGCCTGTACCGAAAAGGCATTTTTGGAAGAATTTTTAAAACTTTTCCTTTACATGATTCCTTATACCTTTTTTCTCTCATTCAGAACACTTAAAGGACACAGAATCTACTGAGTTTGTTTATGTTGTAATGTGTGTGAGGTTGACCCATATTTTTGGGTAAAATGCTTGGACTAAGAATTAGATGTTAAATGATCACACAAGCATACTGCAGATAGCACCTCAGACTATGCAAATACAGCATATGTACCTGTGTACCTTGTCTCACATGATAACATCCTTGTGTTTACCTTTGTTCGGTTTCCTGGCGGTGGAAAACTGGGACTTTCGCAGGGTGCTTGGAGCTGTCTTCCTGTAGAAGCTGTTACGATCTAGCGAGCCCACATAAACAGGCTTGCGACCCCGTTTTGAACTCCCACCGCTGGACTCGTACCCCTTTTCCTGCTCATCGTTGTGCCGGTATATAACAGGATCCTCAAAAGAGTGCATCTCTCTGAGCGCCAACTTCTGGTTCTGCTGCTCAACCCATTCCTCACAGTGCGTCTTGCGATCTTTTTTAGGGTATTCCTCATATGACGAATCCATGGATATTGAGCGTAAATCGAGGTATCTGTCTCGGGCCTTGTAGCGGGAATGTTCCTCATCTCTGTATTCCCGGTGGTCTTCACTCTTGTAGTCGTAATGGTCTACATTCCTACGCTCATAGTGCTCCCTTGCTTTGTAGTGGTCCCTCCTTCTGTGGTCGTAGTCATCACCTGTATCCTTGTACCTGTTATAGTAGTCCCTCTCCCTGTAGTCACAGCGCTCGTCCAGTTCAGAGTCATACTGGCACCTTCCTTTACTGGTTTCCTCACCCCTTCTTTTATAAGCATCCCTGTCTTTGTAGTTATTTTCTCTGCGGTCATAGCAATCATCATAGTAATCGTCCTTGCGTTTTCGCTCATCATAGTAACGGTCCTCCTCTCTACGGTGGTTGTATTCCTTCTCTCTGTAGCGGTGACCCTCTTTAGAGTCATAATAATCCCTATCACGGTCGTAGTAGGGATCACTGTCCCTGTACTTGTCTCTGCGATCATATGTGTCTTTATGGTCATAGTAGTCTTCATACTCACTGTTGTAGCTGTCACGTTCTCTGAGATCAGGTTTACGTTGTTTCCTGCTGTCATAATAGTGCTGCTCTCTGCTGTCGTAGCGCTCGTTGTATTTCCTGTCATAATGATCCCTATGTCTGCATTTATCCCTATGATCATACTCCTCCAAGTCTCTGGGACTCCTATGGTCATTTTCTCTAACCCGATCGTCCCTTCTTCTTCTGTCCTCGTCCAGTTTACCCCCATATCCTTCTTGAGTTCTTAGGTCAGTATTGTCTTTTTCTTGTGGCACTCTGCTGTAGTCCTGGTGGTTGTACTCCTCTGGGCCTTGGTAAAAACAATGTTTGCCTTTCCACTCAGATATCCTCACATCCAGGTGACCATCTTGTGAACCAGGGTGGAAGTAAACATCCCGGCCCTGAGGCCTCTTCTCATACTCCCAACTAGTTTGGCGGCAGACAGGGCCCTGTCTAATTTGGGCTTGGTTCTCCCATTGTACCGGCCATGGTGCTGGCACATGCACCGGAGATGCCACTGGCCCACCTACAGGCACCATCATGCTGCTGTGCACTGGCATAGGGCAGCCTGGAGTTGGAACTGGGTCACCAGGGCTTGGCACCATCACTGGTCCCTGTGGTTGTCCAGGAGGAGCTACTCCATACGCAGGATATCCAACCTGTTGCTGCTGAAGCTGCAGTTGGTGTAGTTGTTGTAACTGTTGTAGATGGGCCATCCTCTCTCTCTCTCTGGCCCAGCCGGCATCTCCCAGCTCCTCCACGCTCTTCCCTTTCCGTACCGGGGCACCAGCTGGATAGTTCCAATCCACTGGAGTAAACATGACTGGGTTGCCATAAACCACCGGACTCTTCATGACTACCCGGCGCTGAGACAGCCTCTTGCTCAACGTGGCTTATTCCCTCTTTCCAAAGTCCTGCATTCCATAACAAAGCGCTGTGGGAGACTCCACCTGTCAGGCATATTGTCTATAACTCTCCCACTTGTTTTCTCTGTCTCCTCTGCACTGCCTCAGCAGGACTGCCCGGCCCAAGCACCTCCCAGCCCTCAGTGTAACTGAATCGCACCCTCCCCACAGCTATCTCAGCGAATCGTGGAAGGATAGGGGGGGCAGGGTTATTGAAGGAGGGGCCTCCTAGGGTTAATGATTCAGTGGAGTCACATGAGTGGAGGATTAGCCCAACAGTCCCTCCCATTGTTTCAATTGGCTAGTACCTCTGTTTGCAGCAAAACAGTCTGCCTGGAGATTTTCTTTGATGGAAGAAGGGGACTAACTTCACAGTCTCAAGTCACAGACTCTGGCACCAAATGTTTTGTTTTTCACTGCCATGAACAATCCTCCATCCTTCCTTGTATCCTGTTTTCTTTGTTTTTGCTATTTCCTGTGGGTTTCACTGCTACGCTCAACAGGTCATTTATGCAGCCGGTAGTGATAAAACCAGTAATGCATTCCTGTTCATTCAACGCTGGTCAAAAAGCCATAATATTTGTGTGTAAACTGAAACTGAGCGAGAAACTGACCTCAGTCTGTCCAGTTCGACTTTGCCCTAGATTTCAGAGAGGAGCAATCAGTTACACATGAAGACGGCCACGTGATTTAGTTTGAAACAAGTTTTCTTTTTAAGTAATGATTCAAAGAGCAGCGTGAAGTAGAAAACAAGTGACAGGGAAAGATCTAAGCAAAGGATGGTTATTATATTCAGATATTTAGAGGGATTCAATGAGTGTGGAGAGGTTTTTGAGAGCACACAGTCTGATTAGGCCGGCGCAGCTCCTGAAAAAGTAGCTGCTGCTGTGTACAATGAGCTATTGTTGAAGACTGTCCCCACTCACAGAAGAGACACGATCTTTTTAGTGTGAGAAAAAACTCAGGCCTATTCATAAAGCTGGAGTATAATATATCCCTCCCCCCCTTTAACTCTCCATGAAAGAGGCAGGTTTAAAAGGACTTGCACACACTCAAGTGCACGTGATACACACAGACACACACATGAGGGACAGTGTCAATTTACCATCAGTTCAAACAATCTAAAATGTAATTAGAAGCTGGAACTTGTTTGTTCTCTGAATACCAAAGTTTTTTTTTTTTTTGCAGGATTTATGTTTTGATTAAAATCCAATTCCTGGTGTAGCCCAACCTTGATAAACCTTCTCACAAATGCAGAGATAAAATGTAAAGACACATGTAAACAAAGTCTTCAGTTTCTATATACACCACAAAATATCCTCTTACTGGATGATTTTATCTTGCACCCTGTATTTTATCTTGTTTACTGGAAAACAAGTAACAAACCAGCAACTAATCTTATTTGATTCTATTGAAGTTTACCACAAAACAAGGTAAAATAGGTGTATTGCTTTGTAACAATACGTTGTTTCAGGGATTTAACATTTTTTTCTGTTTTGTAAAGTAAAAGAATTAAATATTTGCAGTGACTCCAATTAAATGCACAAAATATTGTTTTTTTTGCCTCCACATAGATAATGAAAATGAATATTCCTCTAATATTTCTGTTAACAAGGAGCCACGGGAGCCATTTTGCTTTGATTTTTCACGTTTTCCACCAGTGGTGACTGATTTGACTGTGCAAACACATCCTTCTCCTTTCATTCATTCAACCACTTTCTTGAAAAGGTTGGCGTTGCCATTTTTGTGCACATCCAGAAACCTGCTGATATCCAGGTCTTTCTTAGTGTTTGAAAGTAGGTGTGACTCTTCTTCCAGCCAGAAATTTTGACTTTTCTTTTGTGCATGTCTCCGTCAGCCTCGCAAACAGTTGGTTAGATGGTTTGTTTACAGCACAGAGCTGACCGTAAACAGGCAAGAGGCTGTGTGTGTCACAAACTGTAGTGAAAACCCCAGTAGAGATATTCTGAATACACTGTATACACGTCTGAAGTTTCTTTTAAAACCAGAACAATTAACAGTGTATCCCACGTGACTTAAACAGAAAATGCTCCATTCAGATTAAGACCTCATTCAGAATATCCAAATAGAAAATGCTGCTTTTATGACCTGTATCAAATTCAGAATATTGTCTGAATAATTGTGGGAAGTGAGTGTGCATGTTAACACAGTCGCTGTTAAGATGAACACTTTTGCAATGCACTGGCCAAATCCCATATTGCACTGACAGTTTCGCAAGGTAAGACTGAGCATAGAAATCTTACTTGGACATTGTTCTCTTCTTACGTAATGCTGTTTAATTATCAGTGTTCAACATCTCAGCTTTCAGTGGCAGAACACAACCGAAACTGTGTGTCTGTGTATGTGCGACAGCTGCAGGAATGTTAAATACAACATTCCTCTCTGTGGCTGTGTTAGCTTATGCAGATGAAGGTGTCAAGGACTTGATCGACAATCAGCACATCCAGAAAAAGCGCTGTGATGTCCAGGAATAAGGTCATGCATCAAACTGTCTAAGGCTGACTGAGGGAAACACGAAGCTGAAACGGATCCTGAAAACAGTGTTAACTAGATCAGGCTGCGGTGTCATGGAAGCTGATGGAGGCGTTTTAATGGTGGGTTTAAAGAATTAAAGGAGGCTGAAGGTCAAAGAGCTTAAAAAAGAAAAGAAGAAACAGAGATGGTGAAGGCTGAAAAACTCGCTCTAGTGTGGGAAAAAGTGACTAAGCACACTGTAAACGGATTTATAGCGACTTTATCATATTATATGAGCTAATTAATATCAGTCATGATATGATGCAGCTGCATGCATACTTGAGAAAGAGATAACTAATGTAATGCACATACAGCATAATATGTTTTGTAACTCCATTTGGTTGCAAACATCAAAACATTATCTTTTGCAACTTTTTGCCATTTTTTGCCAAAGACTCTACAATTTAAGATCCATACAGCCATGTACTAGATATTAAATCAGTATTAAAGTGTATTGACTTTCAGTGGAACTACACATCATGATTCAATGAAACTTTTGACGATAAGTATTTGTAATTTAAATAGGTGGCTCTGTTCATGTGGATAACCTAAGTTAGATCACAGCAATCAACCACCTCAATCTCAAAACTTCACCAGCAGCAGTCAGGTGGGAAGAAAAGAAAGAGGAGAGACGACCTGTGGACAATTCTCTCTCATATCCAAACAGACAGAAAGAGAAAGTCTATTGCTCCCAATGAGGACAGAGCACCTTGTGGACTAAAGATGTGCAGAAGAAAAACAACACTGAGCTGCAAAAATTGTCTAAAATTACGAAAATTAAAAATATGTTCAGCTCACTAAAACAAAATAAAAACAAAAGACTAACACAACTTAAAAAAAAAACTACAATTTTCAATGTGTCACTACGAGTACACTGTAAAAAAAAAAAAAAAAAGTTGGGAAAACTTCAGGGTTACTGCCTTCATTAGACTCTTTTAAAATAAACTAAATTCACAGTGAGCTGTTTTGATTTGTTATTATCTACATGCTTCAAAATTAAATGAATGAAAATATTTCCTTATTTAGTTATTCACATTCACTGAAATGGCTTTACTTTTTACTTTACTTGTTTGAGTTTGCGGCTCAAAACTCAAAATTCTACTGAAGGAAGTTGCCTTGACATTTTGTTTTCTCAACTTTTTAGTTTTTGCAGTGGAAAACTAAAACATTTCTTGTCACCGCAGTTACCAAATGATAATATTGTATTCTCTACTTTCAAAATGTGATCAATTAATGATTCTGAGTAAATGTGATACAAATAAAAACAGTTATTAGTTTTATTGTAATAGATGCATAGAGTTGCATATAGCTCACACTCAGAAAACTCTCTGTACAGAAAGGATACTTGAGCTAACATTAAAAGACGTAAATCACAGCCTGTAAACATATAATTGATTCTCTCTGTTTTGAGTTTCAGTATTACTCCTCGTTCGGCCTCGGTGAGAACTCTGAACTGGCCTCTGCACAGTGAAGTGCAGGCAGAGCCCAGTGTGAAAACTACTCCCTGCCTTGCAACAATAAGCTGCTATTGTCTTTCAAACGTCACACTCAGGAACACACCCTACAAAAGCACGGAAAACACTCACTCCTGGGTGAGTGTGTGTACGTGTGTGTGTGGACACACAATAGGATGACAAACAAACCTTTTTTGCAACAAGGATCCCGAGACTATTCTTGATATGTACACTCCTTTATGTGAGAGAAGCTTTAAAAGGGAAAAGAAAGGGAAACATAATATCCTATTAACAAATCCTGCTAAAAGCTTTTGTGTCCAACTAATGTGTTGACAATAACCATATCAGACGCTCTGCAGTGGGAGTGTGCTCGGCTGTTTTTCCCCCTCAGATGCTTAACTCTGACAAATCATGTCACCATCTTAGTCCATTTCCACATCTAACAGCTCAACAAATATCAAAGGAATTTACTGTGAAATAAGGGTGTGAGAACTCTTGTAATGTGATGAGTGAATGGAAACTATGTGGTTGGATGACCCTTAGAGGCACCTGTAGCCACTGGAACGTGTTCCTGCCCTCAGGCTGATTCCTTTCATCGGCAGACATAATGATCAGGGATTCACCCGCTGACATGAGTCATTTCAATACAACAAAAACTGAAACAATAAACAGGCGTTATTAGTTTACTTGTATAATGACAAACACAATTAAAGGAGAAGTACTCAGTTACGACTCAGATTACCTTAGATGAGCTTGGAGATAGAGGAAAAATAGCCTAAATTACAACTAACCTCAACTGATTGCTAATCTGTGAGAAACCTGGGGGAAAAAACAATCAATTAGGATCAATAAGAATGAAACAGAACTGAAACTTATTGATTACAGTGTAAAATGAGACATTGACATTACAATGAAACCTGACTGAAATCTGCTAAATGACTGAGGACATGTGCACGTGTGGGGGTGTAACAGTGAGAAACAGAGAGCACTGCTGTCTGAAAGTTGATGCAAGTTCATCCAATCAGCACAGAAATAGAAAAATCACTGAGAAACTGTTCATGGATAGAATTGAGCAGACTGAATACCTTAAAAATGAAGTTAAAGTTGGGGCAGGCAGTTTATTTTTGGCATCACTGGGCTGATGTTTCATAATAACCTTTAAGCATCATGTTATTCTTCTGCTACTGCTCTTGACTCTGTTTTCAGACTTTAGAAAATCTAGACTGTAACAGGTGACTTCGGCCAATCACAGGTCGGTAACTTTAATTCAAAACTCTGCAATTCTGCCCACATTGCTTTCATATATCCAGATGCAAAAGTCAATCCACTCACTGCACTGAAATAGATTTTAACATGACATATTTTGATATACAGGAGATCCTCGTCACCTGTTGTCAAATAGACGCCACAAAGCAGAACAAGCACTATATCAGCACAAACATTCATCACTCAGGTGGCTGTGAACTGCATGACTGAAGGTCATTCTGCTCTCAGACTGGACCAATCAGAGCAGAGCTAGATAACAGTGTTTGATACTCTCTTACATGGGACAAAACATACTCCTATGGAAAGGGCAAAAATAGAAATAGAAAACATTATGGAAAAATGTAATTCAAGTACATATTAATTCTACTCAATGTCATAAACTGATAGGTATATTCATTGGTTAAGAAATCTATATCATGCTTTTGTAAATATTGTCATATTACCTAAGAATAACTGGGAATTTTTCATTTTTTATAATTAAGCTTCTAATAATTAACAACGCTAACACTAATGTTCCAAACACAATCATTAGAGCTCGGTATCGGTGCTCGACCTTTAAGATTCTGACCGCAATAACCCAGTACCAAGCAGCATCGAAACTTCTCCAGTCAAACGATACCTGCATTCAAATCTCTTTGTATCCAGATCTAGGAAAAAGGTTTTTGTATGGTTTTGTTTGCAGCCAATCACATTAAGTGTTCTTGGTTTTAATGAAACATGTGATTGGCTCCATCAACACAACACTGACTGTCAAACAGCACAACAGTCTGACATTAACCTGATAAACAGCATCTTCAGTTCAAGCCTACCTGCCGCTCTGTTGGACCTGGCCTCCCGAGTGTGTCCAAACAGTGTGGAGAAGCGTGCCATGGGCCATGTCACAGCTCGCCACAACCACGCTTTACGTCCCGCTCTAGAGTGGGACATGCTGACTCCACTACCGCGAAAAAATCTTTCCCTCTCCTCACTCGTTTTCAAGAACAGATGATGGAGGAAAAGGATGAAAGGTGCAGAGAGACGAAACTGAGGAAGGTGAAAGAGGCAGGACATTTGAACAGAGAGAGAGAGGGGACTAAAAGAAAGAGAGGAGATGGAAAAAGAGACAGAGGCCCATGTGCATTGCTTATCCTCACACCATGTGCAGGAATGCACCTCGTACCTATGTGAAAAAGTGTTGGGCTGCCAGAGACGGCACTGTGCACCCAGACAGTATGAGATAACAAACAGAAGTGGTACAAAACTATTGTTTCTGATATGTGCAAAAACAATTGGGCCAAAAAAAAAGAGCCATGGGCAAAATCAGTAATTTAACCTTGCAGAAAACAGGAGTTGCTTGTCTACTGCTGCCTCAGTTAGTTCAGTTTGTTCGTGTTATGGTGTGACTTCGATGAATCCGAACTAACCTTTTAAAGCACCAAAGTCACACAATAACACAAACAAATCAACAGACTGAGGCAGCGGTAGACCAGCAACTCCTGTGTTCTGCGTGCCAAAATTACTGATTTCGCCTGTGGAAGTCTGGATGGTTTGGAGTGCGATATTTGATTTACATAACAGCAGCTTCCCATCAGGAAAAGGCTGTCTGATGGCAAAGTAAAATAGTGAAACTATTCTAAACATAGCATAAATTTAAACTGATATTGATTTTTTTTTTTTTTTTTAGGTCGACCCTTTTAAGTGGCTAAAATACCTTCTTTTGTTGACCCTGTCCACAACAGTACATTGCTTAGCTTCGATGCTGAAAATGACATATATATTATTAATTAAACTCAAACAGTACCTGACAAAATCTGACTCAAAACAAATTTATTACCCTTGACCCCACCTAAACCCTGAAGCAACACGACTAACTCTGACTCTGCCACATTTGCTTCTTTTCTTCTAAATTAACAATGTGGTGAGACAAAGCAAATTCCTCAATATGCACAGACACACACACACACACACACACACACACACACACACAAAATGTTATGATAACCGTTAATTTAAATACACAATCCTCCTTCCGCTGGTCATTGTGGACAGTAAATAGGGATGTCTTGTTTGCATAGTTTATAGTGGAATTTAAATACCTCGTGTTCATGTGTGTGTGTGTGTGTGTGTGTGTGTGTGTGTGTGTGTGTGTGTGTGCGTATGTGTGTCAGGATTGACAAGTGAAAGAGGAAATCTGCTGAGCACTGGTGGCTCATTTTTAGATTCCTGCTATATTACATTTTGTCTTCAGTGACTTGGTATTAAGTTTTAAACTAACCTGCAGGCAACAGGGCCTCAGAAGTCAACTATGACATCAAGTCAAACAAGTTCTACTTTATTTGTCTTCTCCTCTGCATTGTTTCTACATAACCCTCTCTGCTATAGCAGCCAACTAACTTGTAGACTGAAAAGGAAAACCAAAGGAAGACATTTACATTAGCTGGTCAAACAACACACAAAGAGATGTGTTTATAGGATCTACAGGACAGTTTGAGGCTGTTTAAAATTATTACAACCAACATTAAATTAACAAATTACGCATATAAGGCTTCATGTCAACACCAACCTATAATCTGTAAAGCATTTTAAGTGACAATATGTTTTTGGTATTTTTGTTTGCTTCCATCTTCTCTTGAGATGAACTAATGATTTTTTTTTTTATATCAATTCATCTTCAGATTATTCTCTCAGTTCAAAAGCCATGACATTTACCTCAATACATTTACAATGAAAACAATGAAAAGCAGCCAAGACTTACAATGAAGACGCTCCAGCCAGTGAATGTCTGGCATTTCTTATTGAAAAATGACAGCAATTATAAATTATTGATCCAAAATACTTACAAATTAATACCTCATCAATCAATCAAACAAACACTGCAGCTCTAGTCTGCTCACATTTCTATTTTAGGAATCTGTAAGCTTAAATCTCATGCTTGCAAAGAGAAAAAACAACCACCAGGGTTCAGTGCTGAATCAAACCCACCTTGTCTTCAAATCCCATCAGTCCTGTGATGTTATCATCACTTCTAGAAAATTCAATTTTGCGTTTAACTGAAGACTCACTGAAGTACCAATCTCAGAGACCCTGGTGATTTAGGGGTTTAATGCCATAAATCACAACATCATCAGTTTGAGTCCAGACTGGGACCTTTGCTGCATGTTAGTTTAATCTCTCTGCTGCTGACTAGCTAATAAAGGCATAAAATGTCCAAAAACACTCCAAATCCACTGCCCAACAGTCTTACCTTGTAGCTGCTGCTGCTCCAGGGCGAGTGTTTCCAGCGTGTAGTTGCAGAACTCAAGATTCTCCATGGCTTGCATGCGGGCCGTCTCATCTTCCTCCTCCTCCAGCATGGTCCGGAGTTCCTCCGCCGTGTGTGCGTATGCCTCCATGTCATGTTCCACCTCTTGTAGCCGCAGGAGCAGCTGGTACCTTTCCTCCTCTTCCCTCTGTCTCTGACTCTCCAGCTCCATTTCTCTCTCCAGCTCTTTCTCAGCTTCCAGCTGCTGCTGGATTTCATGTTCCTGGGCAGCTGCGAGGTCACCAAACTCTGTCTGCCCTTCTGTTGTTTGGTCGAGGACGGGTTCATCCGGGCTGTAGAAGATGGGGCTGCTGGTTGGAGGAGCGGTATTTTGTCTCGGGCAACGAGGAGGGGGACGTGGGGCAGGACGGGCCGGTTTGTACGGAGCTGGGGCTGGGGGACGAAGGGCTCTTGGCCGAGGAGGGGGAGGGCGAAGGGTCCTGCGTCTCTCCAGTGAGGAAGTGGCAGAGTTGGACTGCATGAGGTGGGAGGTGGGTGAATGCATGGAGCCTCGGATGATATCACTTTCATTGTTGAAGTCCAGAATGGAAAAGTGGCGTGAGACACAGGACTGCTGGCTCAGATCAGAGGACATGTCCCTGGGTGCACTGGAGCTCATGTTAGTGTCACTATATGAAGTCGTCAAACTTTTCTCAAATTCAAAAAGCTGCTGGGAAAGCTTGGTCTCCAGGTCGCTGGCCGAGGCTGCCAGGGCGTCTAATGTGAAGGATGTTGGCATCAAACCGTTGGAGCCACGTGTCGTCTGGTGGGAACGCTGTGTCTCAGCACCGCCCATCATCATATCGGCATCACTGACACTACTGTGGCGAGCTAGCTTCTTCTGCTTATGGGCCTGAGCGAGGCTAAATAACGCCTGGGTAAGACTGGCACTTCTGTTGTTGGTGGTGGCACCATCCATAGGTGGACTCTGGTGGTATCTGCTGTCTTTAGACCAACTGGACTGAGTGCTAGGGAGGGTTAGGCTATGGGTTAGTTTGGACTGTAAGGATCGAGAGTTACCATTGGTATACTTTGATCGATTTGCGCCAGAAGACGGGCTATGGTTCCTATGGCTACGTGCAGGCAGGCTAGGCCGGGATGGGAGTCTGGGCCTTGCTGGAGGAGTTGATTTTGGTCTCTCTGGGCCTCTTTGTGCTGATGCAACTGGTCTACGTGGCTGACTGTCAGGCCTGCTACCCCCATCTCTCTGTCCTCTGTTGTTAGTTTGAGGTCCAGTGCTTTTGTTTTCCTGTTGCCACCTCTGCTCCTCCGTCCTCTCAAAGTAGTCCAAGTCCCACACTGTATGATCCTCATAAGTCATCCATTCAGGATCATTCTCTGAACCGTTGGGACATAAATGGCCTGAGCTGTCCTCTTTGTCCTCCTCTAATACAACCACATTTGTTTCATCTGCAGTTTTCTGTCCATCGTCCTCTATTTTGACAAAACGATGAGGAAAAATACCACGCCGCCCTCGCAGTTCCCCCTCCAGCCAGCCATCTTCCAAAGTGCTTAAAATACGAATGCGATCCCCCTGGTCAAAGTCCAACTCGCCTGGCTCCATGGCCCGAAACTCATATAGTGCCACTGCAAAGACACCACCCTCCTCCTCTTCCTCCTCTTCTACTACAGCCTCCCTCTGTTCCTCTTCCTCTTGCTCAAAAACATGTCCTTCTTCTACACCCTCCTCCTCAGTCCCCTCTTCTGCATCATAACTGTCCTCGTAACCAAATTCTGAGTCATTGTTCAAATACTGGCAGTCCACAGGCTCCTGAGGAGATCGGAGGGGACCCAGGAGCTCCACAAACCCCTCTGGGAAGATGCCCCTGCGGCCATCCAACTCTCCCTGGTACCAGCCCGGCTCGGGCAGGCCGGTGATGATGATCAAGTCCCCCTCGCGGAAGTCCAGCTCCTCGTTGAGCTGCGCGTGGAGGCTCATGAGGGCCCGGGCTTGGCCCAGGGCGTAAGGTGGGAGCTCCAAAGCCTGGGCCTGAGCCGAGCGTTCAGACAGCTGCCTGGAGCGGCCAGAAAGGTTCAGCTCCTTCACACATGAAGTGGGGAAGAGACCACGGACACCCCAGGCATTACAACCACGCTGCCAGGATTCTCCAAGGTTCATGGACCCTCCTGCATCTCCAACTACCACATCACCTGCAGAGAAAAGGAAAATGTTTAAGTCTCGGCCCGTTTATGAATGTGCTTTCTAATCTATATATAGCCTACATTTAAACTGAAATCAATTTCTTGAGATGGGCCTTTTTTTTAGGGTGGCTAAAATACGTTTCACTTCGACCCTGTCCACAGCTGTACATTGCTTGGGTTTCTATACCAGCACTCCTCTCGCCTTCTTCAAACTGGGGGCATGTCGACTGCAATCTACTGTAGGTAATGCACTGACTATGGACAAGTACCTCATACAACCCCATTTCAAAAAACACAAACTATCCTTTTAAGTTATTTCAGATAACCTTTATTATCATATTCCTTATACCCATAGTGGGGTCAGCACTGCTGCTAATATATCAGGAGAATCTGGGATTATAGGAATGTTGATTTGTCAGCCAGAGATCACGGGGGTCACATTCCAAAGACCTGCGGCTCCACCTCCCATTGTGTCTGGGACCAAACTGGCACACAGCCAAACAGGGACCATGGAAATTCATACTGGAAATGAACATTTCAACTCTCACACGGCCAAGACTGTTTCCTATATTTGCTATCATCCAGGAAGTGTTATTTATCTCTGACAACAGAAAAATACACTGGAATATGGTGGTTGAGTGAATCTGGTCATGGTTTAAATCAAAATCAAAAATAAAAAATGCACATGTTTGTTGGATAAAAAACATCAAGTCCATTGTTGATTAATTGTAATAAGTGTGCAGTTCTCAATACTTCAACTACAACTATGACTATACCTACTACTAACACGTCTAAGGACACTGAAAGCCAATAATAAAAAGTTTTACCAACATAAATGACCTCTGCAAACATCGGTGTTGTGTGCCTGAGAGTGTTGTGAAGGACAGATTAGAAAAAAACAACACAATAACTAATGTAATCATGTTAAACAAGTCAGAAACATATAACAAGAAAGTCAGCTGAGTCAGTCTGTGTAGGTCTGTAACACTAACCTTGACATCTGGGGACATCTAGTGGGGAGTTTTGGAAAGAGACTTTGTGTGTTTATTACGTCAACACTGGGTGACTATATGTCTATTTTTTGTTTTGTTTTTATATTAGTTTCTCAGTGAGTTTACTTACAGATGTTTACAGTTTTTTTTTTTAAATATTCTTTGAATTTGCAGATAAATATCATCCCATAGCTCTATTAATTCACAAATGTAAACACTTAAACAACAGGCCCATATACACATAGATGGCTCTAGAAGAGAAATTAATACTAATACGCTGATTTGTAATCAAATCAGTTATTGTGAGTTAGAGTTTTATATGTTTTCTTTAATAAAAGACATTCATAATTGGACTCTTCATTAATTATGGTTTATTATGGAGCAAAAGCAAATGCCATAAGCTACAAATCAGGTTCTACATTATTTTAAAAAGGGCAGCAAATGTTGAGCTCTCAGAAGCTGAGAGGAAAAGAATTACACAAATAACACTAAACCTATGATGGATGAATCTGTCAATGAGGAGCAGATCAACTGACAAACTCACAAAGTGGAAAATGAGAAATAAAATAACTGAATTAGTATTTCAGTAACACTTCATATTAAGGTACACATAATTATCATTAACTAGTTTATTATTAGTATGTATATTAGCAGCATATTGGCTCTTTATCAAGCACTTATTAATGCCAATAAATACAAATGAATTACAGTAGTTGTTTAGTATAGAATCTGTGTTAATTAATAAGTCTAAAAGTACTGGTGACTTACTTATGAGCAAGACCTCACTTGAGAATGGGGAACATATTCTGGCACAGAAAGACTTAATTTAGTTATTAGACGCTATTAAAAGTTATAGTTTTGTTGTGTAACAACAGACCATATTTATTAACTGTTTTGGTGCTATCATCTTATGTGGTCCATACTGAGCAAAACACATTACAATTATAATTCATGTACAACTTCCTTACTTTTAACAAATAAGCAGTGATAAGGAGGTTATTGAGGGGGAACAAACTGCCTAGAAGTTGTAGAATAGCAGAATAAAACATTAATAAGTGCTTTATAATGACTAAGAGCCAATATATGACTATAAGCACACTAATAAGCAACTAGTTAATGGTGTATATGTGTACTGAGACTCACTCAGTATGCAAGGTTTCTTTAAATTGTATTAGTATTTTGTTGGATCAGTTCTAACTTGTCTTTAGAAAATCCCTCTGGGTCCATGAAGTGACCTTTACCTTCTCTGCAAATCAATTTTCTAGAGAAGCGCCATAAGACATTATAGCAGAGGTCTGATTCCATCCTAAAGTGTTTCTAGCTCTGGGTAAGAGCTGTTAACTTTATTTATTCATCCTTTATTTAACCAGAAAGGTCCAACTGAGGTAAAATATCTCTTCTGCCTGGAGCCCTGGTCAAGATGGGCAGCAAAAAATAAAATAAAAAAGTTTGATATGAAAGTACAGACAACAAACAGAGACAAAAAATACCACAAAACGTACCAGAACACAACAAACAGACACAAAACATACAGGAATCAGGGGCTAAAGAGAATCACAGCAAACAATGACACCTATTAAAAGCAGTAACACTATTTTGTCAAGTATTTTTGAACATGTTGAGAGAGGGTAAAGATTCAAAGTTAAGTATGCCTTGCAGCTCATTCTAAGTGTGCAGGGCGTGAAAAGAAAAGGCAGATTTTCCGCTGATGACATAGTGTTGTAGCTACTTGGGAAAAATGTCAGGGAAGTGGATATGTGCTGCAATTTTTTTTTAATCAGTCAAGCTTTTCCAATAAATGTGTGTGTGTGAAACGTATGTGTTTTTCTCCTTAAACACAGTGAAGTCTATTGAACCATCTCAACCAGTCATGAAACGACTGGACAATCTTTATCCATAGACATACCATACACACTTTCTTAAACTGAGATCTGACTCCAAAGAGGATGTCATTAAGGAAAACCAGTGCCTTGACTCCATTCACTATGATCAGTTGTTTTATTACAGTAGGATTTGTGGAGGAAAATATTTTTTTAATAATATTGTTTTACAGTTATTAGTAATACCCGTTCCTACTAAAATTAAATACATGTGTTGTTCCTAGTTTGTGGCAATGGAGACAAGGCATCAGTCCAACACAACACAACTACAGTACAACACAAAAACAATTTACCTGAGCACAGTGACATCAACAAGTACCGTTAAGCTAAGTGAGGAAAATGACCCATTAGAGTTAACAGTAGTATGACTAAAGCACAGTGTTTGGCTCATGTTACACCCACATCTACTCATAAATAACAGATAACAAACTCCATGTGCTCTCTGATAAACTCCTCATATTTTATGACGAGTCATAAAGGTTAACAGTGATTCATATTTGAATCATTACTAGAAATGTCTGCGTGAGCGTCTGCAGCGTGTCTGTACCTCTCTTCAGGGACAGGTTGCCCGGCTCTGCTGAGCTGAAATCGTTGATGCACACGTACAGTCTGTCTCCAGGCTTGGTGCTGGGGATGGTGACCTCCTCCACAAAGGTGCTGGGAAACTGACCTGCAGACAGGAGACGGAGGAAGAACACAATGGGACGACTGCAGTGAAAACAACATCTCAGACACAGGCCTGTTACTTCTGTTTCCTCAGGACAGTGACAACTATGACTGTGGTCACTTATTTTCTACATATACTGAAAAAGTGTTATCCACATGTAGTGTTTTCATCCTAATTATATTATCTGCAGATAATTAGTGTCGATAAAACATCAGAAAGTAGTGAAAATCCATGATGTCTTTAAATGTCTTGTTTTGTCGTCTAAAACCTAAATATATTTAGTTTAACATGATAAAGTAAGAAAAGTGGTAAATCTTCATACCTGAGAGGCTGATAACAGCATTGTCTGCTATTCTGCATGAAAAACTACTTTGACCATTAAACTCTTATTATCAAAATACTTTGATAGTGTAATTCTATTTTACCACTTGCTAGTCCAACATGGTATTTTACTTGCCCTGTATGGCAAGCCGTTTTAACATTTTGTGTCTTATATTCTGTGTGTGTTCTTGCTGATTTCTGAGTTTTGTGTTTTTAACGTAGGTATTTATTTTTGTGTTTTGAACTGTCTCTTGTATTTGTACTACTCAAAGGCCCATCTAAGGACAGACACTGCAAACTAGCTTGGTCTGTAAAAGCTGTGCTGTGAGGCATTGATTGTGCTTCATACTTGCCCTTTTTGAGTAACATTAAATAAATATTTTTAGAACCAATACTGGGACAAAATGAGGCACTGCTTGGCACTGCAATCCTAAACTCATATGAGAAAATAGAAGCAATGTATTGTTGTCTTTTCTTTGCAGATTCAAATCGCTGGAGAATGCCAAATGATTAAGAACAGATTGGATACCGTCAAAATAACTGTTATTTGAACAGTGCGGAGTGGCATTTAGTGTAAATGGAGAGAGAGCTCTAATGCTCTAATTTCTTTGAACTTCACTTCAGCATGTTGTTCACCCGGTAACAAAAGCAGTTTTCATATTTCCAGGGAAGTCCTGTCATAAAGGTACTGATCTCATCTGTGCGGGTTAGTAAGAACACACTGACGTCCCATCTGCACTTCCTCTCTGAGGGAATCCCCTTTCTCATCATTAGTGACGGCTGACTTTTGGAAAACTTAAGTGGATTTCTGTGCGTTCGACCCTTCAAGGGCAGAGAAAGCGAGCCGGCGGTGAAGTACACTTCATGGGCGTATCTTGTCCAGAATACATTGTGCCCTTTCACCGTTTCCTGTGTAAAATGTGATACGTGCAAACAAATATGATTTAATGTGTACGAATTAATTTATCAAAATAAGTTCTATAATGCTAACTTCCTCACTTTTCAGAGTAATTTTCATTGATTATTCTCAATTATCAGACCTGTTTAAGTGCAAGAAATAATCCCCTGCTCCTTCACTCTAATGTGTAATGCATTACAAAACTCGGACAGGAAGTGAACCACAGCATGTCAACAGTTATTAGAAAGCACTGCATCAGCTATCCTTTCAAACACAGCTTGAAGTGCTCACACATGCACCCATCAGCACCAAAGTAAAAGACCAACAACTCATCTCGGAGGAAGAGCCATCTCATGAAACACTTGTCCCTTAGTTAAAATGTGTTATGTTTATATTTACATGAAGCAAAAAAATAATAAAAAAAGACCAAACTGTCAGCCAGTTTCCCATTTAGCTAATTTTTATAATAATAATAAGCAACAGTAGGATTCTCCATTTAAATTCTCCATAGAAATAGTCAACCATATATAGTAGGTTTATTTCTGTTAATAATGACCCCTGACACATTACCTGTGACGCCATCTTTGTTACCAAGCAACCAGAACTCATCCAGGACACTGAGCACCTCGATGACATCACCGGTGAAGAGTGGAAGCTCCTCAGACACGCTGGGGAGAAACTCGAACACAGCACGCACCACCGATCCTGCTTCCATCACTCATAACCTGCAGAGGTAAAACAAACAAACAAACAGATATAGAGAGATTAAGAGATAATTCACACACAACTTTATATTAAAAATGCATGAAAAAAAAAGATTCAAAATGCTGAAAGTGCGAAACTTAAAATAAGAAAAGTCTTTCCCATGAGGGAACATGTCTCAGTTTTCTAACCCAGGCATGCTGGTGCTATTCAACATCCTCCTCACCATACAAATCAACAAATCCCTCACAGAGAGGGTGAGCTTTAATCGAGAAACAACAACAACTGAAAGGGGACGTGAGAGCGTGAGAAACCCACAATAAAAAGGAGAGAGAAAAGAAAAGCAAAGGAGAGAGAAAGAGCTGTACTTAAGACGGCTGAAGGACATTCCTCAACACTCCTCTGTCCTTCTCCCATTTCTCTGCTCTCTCATGAGGAAACAACAGTTAGAGATGTAGAGTGTCTGCAGCTCTGGCAGATGCTAACATATATATTTTATACGACACACATATTCAAATGTAAGTCTTTACCTGCTGCATATCATCTCTGACTTTTGAGCCTCTCACGTAATCATTTGTAGAGTTTCCAGTCATCAATATAGGCGACTGTTAACATTGTGAAATCTTATGAATTATATTTAATTTTACAGGGGATCTAATGAAATAAGTGTATAATTTCACATCATACAGCTGTTAAACAATAATATTTATTTCATTATAATGAATTATCTTTATCCATTTCTTCTCCTCTGCTCCCTTATCCCCGTCTCATTTCTTTTCCTCTCGTTCTGTCCAGTTTAATGAAATGAATGCACCACCTGAATGATTAATACCCCAGAGGCTACAGATCTCAGCTTTATTTAGAAATGAATGACTCCATTTAAACTCTCTCCAGCAGTATAATATGTGGTTAAAATCCAGTTCAGTGGAACATAATCACATGCTCTTCTTAAATAGGCATCCAGCTCCTCCAGTTGTGGTTGAAGCCCCTAACTTCTGGCTGGATGTTTTGGGAAACAGATAAGATATTTGGATGAATGGGTGCAATTTCAAACTAAAAGAAACGTACAAAATGTGATCAATATGATTATGTGTGTGAAAAGAAGCCATATAATTAGAAACCAACTGCATTCATTACTTTTAGCACATAAAACATAACAAATGTATTCAAATTTGTGCTCAATCTCTGTTTCAATTATCAGCAAAAATGAGCAAACACACACAGAACCCGACAAAAATTGCATTTAATAAGTATTTTAGCAGCCCTTGTGTATCATTATCTGGAGACAGACTAACCACAGGTGGGGATGGACACTCTGAAAGAGACGGGAAACGAGAGAAGAGGGCTGCAGTCGCCACAGTCAATGGGGCCTCTGTTGAGTGGGCCGAGGGGGAGAGGAACAGGGCTCTAGCCCCGTTCAGTGGGACTGTCTCTGTGGAGAGACATGGCTCAGGTTCTCCTGGACGTGGTTGCGGAGGTAGACAGATGGGACACATGACCAGCATTAATAGAAGAAAGAAAGGGCACTGAATGTGTGAGTGTATGTGTGTTTGGGTGGTTGAAGGTTAAGCAGTGCGGTTTTGCCGAACAGAGGCAGTTGGCGGTCACTGCTCAGTGAAGTCGGCTGCGAACTCAACACCACATAGTGTTAAAGCCACAGTGAAACCCAAGCCAAGGCATTAACTAATGTGAGCCAGTGGAAGGTGCCCAAACAACACAGCAGGCAATGAACACAAAGAGAAGTCATCGGAATAAAAGCCACATTCATTTTTATGTTACTTTAATATCAATTGATCTCATCGCGACTTAATAAAAGAATAAAATGCGATGCCTTCTTAAAGGGATAGTTCTGATTATTTGGAGTGGGATCGTATGAGGTACTTATCGATAGTTAGTGTATTACAGTAGATGCTGGTCAACAAGCCGCCAGTTTGCTAAGCAACGTACTGCTGGACACGATCAGCAACAAAACATTTTTTTTTTTGAAAAGTCAAAATTAGTTTAAGTGCATGCTATATTTAGAATATTTTCACTGCTTTACTTTGCTGCCAGACAGCTTTTTCTGATTGGAGACCGGCATTAGATAAACCAAATCAATCTCTCTCCAAGCCAACCAAACTCCATTCAGCAAAATCTATAATTTTACTTGTTGCTTGTCGGGTTGCTTGTCTAATGCCGCCTAAATCTGTTAGTTTGTCTGTCTGACTGCATGACTTTGGTGAATTCAGACTATGTTTTTAAAACACCAAAGTCACACAATAACACCAGCTAACAAACAGCTGGAGGCAGCAGCAGACCTGCAACTCCTGTGTTCTGCAAGGTAAAATTACAGATTTTTCCAACAGAGTTTGGTTGGTTTGGAGAGAGTGATATTTGGCTTATGTAACAGCAGGTTCCCCCTCAGAAAAGGCTGCCTCACTGCAAAATAAAGCAGTGAAAGTATTCTAAATATAGCGTAAATTGAAACTGATAATGATTCTTTTTTAAGTGGCACTCCTCTCTGCTTTATTCAAAGTAAGTGCATGCATGGGTGCATAAAAGTACCTCATACAATCACACTTCATATAATCGAAACGATCCCTTTAATGTCCTTTATATTAGGGTGAACAACAGCAGACTGTAACTCATCCTTCTGCTTATCCTCAGTACAAATAAAACAATGGCTACCTGTTAAACAAATTAAACGTGTCCTGACATGCACACAGGTGTATCAGCCATCTTGAAGGAATGGTTTCCATGGAACAGTGACTGATAATGATCAACCCAACAAATCACAGCATCGCCTGCTGTGTGTTAGTTTATACAACAGGTTCCTGTAAATAGACAGGCTTCTTATAAGTAGGGAGGTTGACACAGAATGCCTGAATCGGTGTGTTTGGCAGGTTGGATGTAAATAAAGACACCTTATCTCCCTCCAGGAGAGCAAAAGGCACTCTAGACTGTTAAGTTAAGATAGTTGAAAAATGCTCTCTCTGGGACATCAAACAAGACTGTGTTGTCTCATTCATAAATAAAAGATGGGTGCTCACAAACTGTGTGATTTTTTTAAAATGATTTCTGTATCAGGTCAGACAAATAGACGAATGTCTTACCTTTATACACTGTGAGAAAATGTTGTGCTTTGAATTTAAAAGAGCATGACAGAAAGCCAAACTTCACACAACTGCTGGCACACGTTACGAATCACAAGTGAAACCACTTTGAAACCGCATTTTAAAAATACCTCCACTGCACAGCTGGGCTTTGCAACGCTCAGAGACTTTGAGTGTGTGTTAACTTTTCTGTCAAACTGCCAAATGCCACTCCAGAGATTACCATTGTTTTTTGCCTGGTGAATAAAGCAAATCTTGCATGTTTTACCAGTGTTTGGCTGGTGGCTGGTGCTAATTTTGTGTCCTTTTAGTGTCCTCACAATTTATTTCTGTGACGTACTGAGGCATTGTGACACAAACCAACCTGAAAACAAAACATGATTTTCTTAAAAAAATTCAAGTGAAAATTTCCTTTAATTCTTTCTCCCTTAAGTCTTAGTTTAACAAGATGAATATGTTGAGAGAAATATTTCATCAGGCTCCATCTTGACTTCCTGTGTTGTGTATGTCACTGCATGTGAAATCTATGGTTAGACTGCAATCGTCTTTGCACAGGCATCATTTATTTACAGGTGTTATATTAATGTTGATTAATTTCTCAAATTTAAAGGTGTGAAAATCAAGAGTACATGCATTAAATTTACCACTGTCTACCAGTTGACTCTGTGCATCTCCAGCTTGCCAACCACAGCAGAGCTTACAACCAACACCCAGAAAACTAAACCTCTTTCCACACCTGACCACAGAGCCAGGACCTGCAGAGAGTCACTGCAGCTTTCCTCAAGTTAATCCTCAGATCTGCCTCCCGCCAGACAAGCTCCTTAGTGTTATTTATGGATCTGTCAGTGTGTCAGTGTGGCCCCTGTGCATGGTGACTTTTACACCCTGCTTTGGCAAATCACAACACCTGATGGAGACGCGGTTTTGTTTTCCAGGGACACTGTAGCCCCATACAGTAGTTGAGCAGAATTTAACTCAAATTTTACACAGAGCAGCTGGCATAAAAATAAACTCATAACTTTTATGAGGTCAACACAGTAAAAAAAAGTGATGAATCAACCTGTTTCCCTTAATAAATTAATCAAAATATTGCACTTCCATGAAGTTATGCAAAGATACTACAATGATTCAGTGTCACATGAAGAGTTACTTCATTAGTTTGTGCTTGAATGTGGTCACAGCTGTGTGCATGTTGGGTGAGTTCCAGTACAGTTTCCACATAGAGATGTGTGGCATTGACAAATGAAATTGCATTATTTTTAGCCACATTTGCAGCTTTTGGTTGGTTGGCTGGTACAAACTGAAATATGGGTTTCCATGAAATTATGCACAGACATTCATGTGAAATACTGAACAACTACTGGATGGATTGACATGAAATTTGCATTCTTTTGTCCAGTACTTTGGTTTAGGACCAAATATGTGCAAAATTAACAGGACTGTACTGCATGTTTTGAGGCTTTGATCGTTGCCATGGTAATCAAATGGCAAAATCGGCATTTGACTATTCAGATAGTATATTTTCCTGCTGGCAGCCTCTGTGTTGCTTGTGCACCTGCTATTTAGTTGGTCTGCCTAAGGCAGGTCTGCACGCAGCACCCCTCTGCTTCTCCCCCCGTGTCTCTGACAGAGAAAGACACAACAGGCGCTGCGGCCTCAGAACCTCATCTCAGATAGAGAGGCAGGAGCTTCATGGTGAGCTGGACACAGACCGACAAAACGCCGGCAGCACAAGCGACATCGATGCTGGGACGCACAGCTCTGCTGTAGCAAGCATGCATGAAAGAGAGAGAGATGAGAAGGTGGAAGTTTAACTGTTATACACCATTTATTAATAACTTCCTCAAAACACTGCTCTGCCATGACACACCCAGCCGATATTTTCCCATGATAAAGACAAATATTTTTTAATTGCATTGTAAAAATATCAAAATGTTTGGACATCTGACATCCCTTTCACTCACAGCAGTAAACAGGTGAACGTAACACTTCAGTTCTACTTTAAAGGACCAAGTGTGAGATTTCAAACACCTTGTCTCACTCTCCCCTTCAAGTGTATAAGAGAAACTACGATGGCTGTAAACATGCACAAAATGCAAAAGGCCAAATCTAGAGCGTGTTTTGTCTGTTCTGAGCTGCTGTAGAAACATGGTGGTGCATCATGGCGGCCTCCGTGGAAGAAGACCTGCTCTCTCTGTAGATATAATGGTCTCATTCTAAGGTAAAAAATACATAATAATTCTTATTTTCAGGTATTTATACACTAATGAAAACATACTTTTGAATATTCTATTCCTCTTTTGCCATATTCTGCCAATAAATCCCCAGCTCTACTTCAAACATGTCTCGGCCTATTAAACTAAGAGCAAGAGTAATTACATTCACTTTCTATTAAGCTAATTCCATTCATTCTACTCTTTGTAGGCGAACATCACATTTCTACAACACAAATTAAATTAAGCAGCAGCCAGCAAGCATTAATTAGATTTATGGTGGATTATGGTGTTCTTGGTTCTCCCGTCTGTTCCAAACACCAAACACACAAACATCAGTTTCACATTACCTGAAATTAAATTAATTAAATTAATTAAAAAGTACTAAAACATACATAAATGTCTTCATCTTCACTGTAAAAGCATACAGTGCAAGTGTCAGTGCGGCTCATTCTGACTCACAACAGCTGAACGCCATTTTGTTTGGATTTGAAAAAAAAAAGGGAAAAACAGGATCACGTCAGGAGTAGCAGGCGTGTCTGGAGGAAACCAGATTGTACCACATTACTTTCCAACAAGAAGCCACTTCCACAAATTCATGTCCCGCTCAGTTCATACATCAAAAGGATTGATAAGTGTTAACTGCTGCCGCACCACAGCAGAACAGCTCTTGGAAAACGTACATGGGGCTTTTTTCACACTGAATGGTCTCCATAACAAGACTTCAACAGGTGTGCCTCTTCTATTAGGATTTATGATGCCTTGATAAGCAGTGGAACTCTGATCATAACTTAGTATCCTGGAACAAACTCAACAGAGAACAATAGAGAAAAAAAAATACAGGACAAGAATAAAGAAAAAACAAGATGGCATACTGCGTCTTCAGAGTTCTGTTGTTATCTCAATAATATTTCAATTTAGTCACTCAATTCTGGGTCCTAAATGCAGAATTTTGGACAAAAGTTAAAGTCAAAGGTAAATTAAATCACTGATGACATAACTGAAAAACAGTGGGTACTGAGACGGTCTTTTTAAAAGACAGAGTGTGAATGAGACAGTGTGACTGGGACTAGTGTGTGCCACTTGGCACCATCCTGGAGAAAGTAACAGGATTACGACAGACAGCTAAGTCAACAGCTGACACACACACACACACACACACACACACACACACACAGAGTATATACACTCACACTTCACAGCTGACAGTGGGACAAAGACCAACTGTTTGACCTGAGACGTGGCCCTGAAACCATCTTGACTCTTTACTAAACTATCCCTGCAGCTATTGTGAGACTTCGTTGAATCCAAACTATCCTTTTAAAACACTAAGTCACATGACTTAGTGCTGATGCTGGTACTCCTCTCTCCTTCTCCAAACTGGGGGCGTGCCGACTGCCATTTACTGCAGAAAATACATGATCAGTAAGTACCTCAAACAGCCCCACTTCAAATAATCTGAACTATCCCTGATCTGGACTATGTAGACCAAAAATTGACACCAGCAGTTTAACATATAGAAAATAATTACAATTTAAATCGCAATATCAGTAAGAAAAATTGCAATTAGACTACTGCAGCAACTAACAATTATTTTCATTATCAACTAATCTGTCAATCATTTTTTCAGTTAGTCGATAAGTTGTTTGGTCGAAAAAAGAGAGGGTTCAAGTCTCAAGATTAATAGCCCAACAGGGAGCAATGCTTATTGCTGAACCCTGAAAATGTTGAGAAAAGTTTCCACATCCCAGAGATATTCAGTTTACTGTCATACGGGGGTAAAGAAGAAAATATTCACATTTGAGAAGCTAAAATCAGAGAATGAGACTTTTTTTTGCACAAAAGATCAAAACAATTAATCAGTTATCAGAAAATCTAGCAATTAATTAACCAGCTGACATCCAATCAGTTAACCGGCTAACTGTTGTAGATTAAACACTTTTCTTGAGTCTTTCAGCTCTATGAACTGTACATAACTCTAACTGTGTAGCTCTTCAAACTGGTCCAACTTTTCTATTGCTGCAAGGCATCTTAATTTTATCTCTACAGGTACAGCAGGCTGGAACACCGTGGTAATGCGAGTACAGAGCAGAGGAAGTGGTATCTGCTGACTGCCTGTACCTTTTATTGAACAGGGTCATCTGATGCCAACAATGAAGCCGCTGCCTCATTATCTGTCTGCCTGCCAGGACGAGGCCTATTCAGATATACTGAAGTGGCAGACTGGCACGTGCCTGTGGATGTCAACACACACACACAGACTGGTAGAACCCTCTGGAGCGGGCTGGGTGACAGCTGATGTCTTTTGATAGCGATTGTTTACTGTGGACCCGCTGTGTAGAGTGCTGAGTCCTCTAAAACGCATTCACCGCGAAACAACATCACCAAAACAGGTGACCGTGCAGCCAGTGGACACTTCTGGATATTAAAAACTGTGGGACATCTGTTGCTTTTCTGTTGACCGTCTAGTCTTTCAGCACATGGGATGGGGGGGGGGGGGCGAGGAGGGGGAGAATGAGAAGGCTCTGTGTGGCTGACAGTTGTCAACACAAGTCATGTGGTTTTCTAACCATCTGTTTAGACAGTCAGGGCCTCACACGCCCCCTGTGACATGATGACATAACCCATTTAGATATGAGTTTTTCTTTTTTCTTTACAAACCAAATGTAATGAGCTACAGCAGTCAATAAATAAATGTCACAATCTGAACCGACATAAAACTTAATGCTCTGTGTCTGGAAGATAATTTGGCAACCAGTATAGACATAAAAAACACACGACATGATTTATTTGAGGGTGTTCTGCAGGCTTGGTGGTCTAATCCAGGGGTTCCCAAACTTTTCAATATCAAGGCCCCTCAAACAGCATTAGCTCATATTACTGTTGCAAGCTGTCTTTAAAACCTAAAGTAAACTGTTTTTTAGACAGTTTTAATCACTCATTTGAGAGGGTCTCGAAGCAGAGAAGACAAGTGGGGCACTCATTCATATCGTTTCATTCATTCATCTTTTATGATAAAAAAAAAAAAAGATGTCATGATAATGGAAATTTTCCATCTTATCGACATCATACTGTTTCACACATCAACAACAAGCATAACTCAGAGTGAAAGTGATGTTGGTACCAGCTCCATGATAGAGGAGTCAGTTCCAAAAAAAAAAACAGGAGCAATTTCAGTCATGTGGAAGTGGTTTGGCTTCAAAAGATTAAATGTACATAAAACCACAGTAATATGTAAGACATGCAACAAGACTGTAACAGCAAAAGGGGCAATAAAACAAACTAATTACACCTCCTCAAGCAGAAGTACTCAGTATAAGTACAAGTAGAGGCAAAGATCCTGCAAACCAAAAATATTTTTCAGTGTTCAGTGTTAATTATTTTTCAGGAATATCACTTCACAGAAATATACAGAAATATTGTGATTTAAAAATGCCTTTAAGTTAAGGTATTTTAAGGAGCGTCAATCAGAGTGCAAAAATAAAGGAAGGGTTTTTTATAATAACACTCTATTAATACAATAATTATCTCCGCCAGGCATAAATCTAGAGGTGATCATGTGATTGCTTGTGTATGCATGCATGTGTGTGATACCAACAGACCTGGAGACTGTCCGCAAATAGGAAGTATATAACAATTATATTAACAATATCATCATCCAGCGCAAAGAAGAAAAGTGCTGATGAAGAGCGAGAAATTAAGCTCTTCCATGCTGCTTATTTAGTCTCAAAACCCATGCACATCAAAAAAGGTGCATGCATGTGATACAAGAGCAGAAAACAATTTCCACAAGTGAAAAAAAACATTTTCACAAGGGAGAATTTCTGTCCCATGTGCACAAATGCAGTCCTGCGAACACGGGGTTTGGGACAACTGCGAGCTTGACCCTCGTATCTGCTCACAAATCCTCAACATGCTAGATTGACACATTTGTGAACATGTGAAGAAGAAATATTTATTTAAATTAAATTGTTAATTATTTATCAGAATAATTGCAGATGAATTCTGAGTCAAGTGACCGATTTTCACTTGATTTATTATTTCAGCTCTAACCCAACTACTATGTAATTTCTGGGTTCAAATGCAGCTCAGGGCCTTTGTTGCATGTCAGCTATCCCAAGCTCCCAGTTCTTGCACCTCATCTCATCTGTTCTCCATCTCATAAAGGCCTCCTCATAAAAAAACTCTAAAGATCAATATATATAATGGTAGCACATTGTGTTCTAATGTTATTGCTCTAAACAACAAGTTAACAGTGAAGAGAGCAGTCTGGCTTTAAAGTGCATTTCAACCAGATGAGACAGCACAACGTGGCCTCAGCCAGCTGGATAAAAAGAACACATCTGGCACTCTGAGTCAAATGCCTAAAGATGCCAAACTCTGTTGAAATATTTGGCAAATCCGTCCTGTTCCACTCAAACATGCAAACAGCAAACACACACACAGACGTGGTTGAAAAAGCACGCAGACATACTGTACACTAACATGCCAGCTCTGCATTTCAATACAAACAATCACTGTGGTAGACACTGCATGGACAAAGCATATTTTGTCACAAGGCCACCATCAATTCGAAATGCTTACATGAAGAGACAGGAAGGACTGTTCCTTTTATTTGAAATAGTCCAAACAGAGTGCTGATGGCTGTGGTTAGGATGACATATCTGTTTGAGAATGCATCTAACCAATATCGTCCTTTCCTCATATACTGTACTGACTGATGTCAGCCTTAAGACGGAAATCCTCCCAGACTGCAGCTACATATAAAAGTCTAAAAATTGCAATGGCATTTTCTTTACACATTTGAGTTCTTTGCTCTTTTTTTTCCATCACACATATTACTTACGATAACATTTTTACTCACCACATTATTTGCAAAATCTAATAGATTTTAACAACCAACTATTTAGAGAATATAGTTAACAATCATCTTCTTTTCTTTTTACTTTAAACTAATGTGATTTAGACAATTAAATTAAAAGAAAAGTTTCATATTTTTAGAGTATGCTTGTTTGTTTCTTGCAGAAAGTTAGATCAGTGTTGCATGAAACTACACAACAAGCAATGGCTTAGCGTAGCTTACCTTAGCTTAGCAGAATGACTGGAAACAGATGGAAACAGCTAGACTGGTTCTGTCCAAAGGTAACTAACTCTCAACTGACCAGCGTCTCTAAAACTCACAAATTAACAAGTTGTATCTATTGTTAAATCCACAAAAGTTGTGGTCCATGGTCCAGAGCAGTGTCTTCCCGTCATTTTAACAGTTTTTGTACATATTATTACTCATGCATATCACTTTCACAGATATATGAGTGGATCATGTTGGAGCTAATAAAAATTAAACAGCAGTTACTGTTACTGAAATTTCTGTAACATACAAAAGACAGAAGATATCAGAGGAGACGTGTATGACCACAGAGGCAGGAGCGTGAATTTTCTGTGCATGTCCATCCACTGACAGACACGGACGAGGAAGCAAACCAATCACAGCTGTTGTGCGGGTGAGTCACCACAACGTGTTGGGTAGTTGCATGTTGGGCTACGGCATGCCTACAGCACCCGTTTAAAGAATTTAGAAGTTAGAAGTGTAAATCTGGCTTCAGATTGAATGGACAGATACAAGACTGGTCCAAATATTGCTTTAAACTGAAAATGTGTGGGCACATGTCTAGGGCTTCATGTCAAATTTTGACAGCAGTTCCTGAACAGTAGTTTTTTTTTCAATACTAAATTTATGAGCTTAACAAAAAAGAAAATTACATTACATTTTACGGTACAATTACTCACTTTAAATGAAGAAGGTGTTCAAAGACCTGGGAGTAGCAGAAGGAACTGTTTCAACTGTTAAAACTCTTTAGGTATCAAACTTAGGTATGGAATGAAAAGGCGTTTTCAAATAGTATTGACACAATTCAATACCCAGCCCTACACACTCCTGTTATGTTTCTTGCCTTACAGAACTTGAACATCACAGAAACTTTAGGATGAAACTTGCTGCGGCATTTATGACTCTTCAACAGGCTCCAGGTGAAACATATGGCACACTGGGAGGGTTGTTCAAATACAGTGCCACTATAAAAATAATTGCCAGTTAGCCAAGTCAGGTCCTGCAAAGCAGCTATTCATTTCTGTCTTGGCCAACACTGAGATGAGTCAGGGCAGGACAAGCCCAGAAAATCATCTTCCACACCTCTTCACTACTGCAAACTTTACTTTAGAAACAGAAAAATGTGTTCTACTCTGCCTGCTGCCTTATTTATACCAGTTGAAAGACTTCTGATGAGATGTAAAGAAATACTGATTGTATCTTTCCCAATAGTACACGAGAGAACATTGCATTATGTGTTCCTGCTGCTGCATGAGTGTAGGGGAAAACCCTGGGTGGGTCCTTGGAAAAAAAAGGACTGGAAATACTCTCTTTGGCTCATCTGAAGCTCTAAATCTACCTTCGTCTTCACATTTTCATTCAGAATGCTTGCCAGCATCTCTGCAGTTTGGCAAGCACACAGGCATCCCCTCAAGGGAATGTTCTTCTTTTTCACACACCATTTCACCCTTTTTCTTCCTTTCCTTAACTCTTTCCCCTCACATATCTGTTTCTCCATTCCTCTCTCAAACATGCACGTGTTGAATATTAATGTGTTTGATGGCACACACACATATACACACACTGGGTGGAACAGCTCTTTTGCATAAACATTTCCACTGCTAGGAAGACAGCTCAGATGTCTGAGCTCAGAGGGCAGAGGCTGCGTTGTCACGGATACAAGGGCCCGTTTGGACGGCAAGAGGGTTTTCCCTGGGAGGACCCCAGAGGTGCCCGAGGATATGCCGCACCCTTAAAACATAATAGTTTGCATATGAGCTGTTACATAACTGATCCAGCTCTTGGAATCCCATCATCACATGTCTGCAGAAACATGATCAATTTATGGAGGGTGAAATAAGCATAAGGAAAAATCCTGCTGAACACAAAGTTCTCACATCTTCTTCCCAAACTTTTAAGACAACTCAGGGTGAACTGAGGACATTAACACAAGACAACTGAAACAACTTTCTGGAGTAATCTAGATCACCTGCATATTAATTCAATAAACTTTATCTTAAAATGGCCACATACTTAACAAGCAAACGTGAGAAAACAAACATGGATTGCTCTCAGATTCATGAATAATTGTACAAAATTAAACTGATTTGGGCGTAAAAGCTCAACAAAATTCTCTCTGGTTCATAAAACCATTTTTTTAACTGCAGTCCACAGAGATTAGGAGTGTTACCACTATCACATTTGTTTTTTATAAGATTATAAAAATGCTATTCATCTTATTTGTCATTCACACCAAAGAGTCAAGTTATCTACCTGGGTTGGGCAATAAGATAAATATTTTGACTACTGGAGATTGGCTGAGTCTATCGCCAACTAGTTTTTGGTGGGGTTTTTTTGCCGATTTTTCTGAGGAATTTCTGTCATTTCATTTTGCAAATTTAATGGTCTGCCTCTGAGACACACTCACTAAGCTGACAATGAAAACAGCCTGTAAAGCCACAATATTTTCACATCCAAAGCGATGAATTCAGGGTTTATTTTGACCAAAACAGAGTTGGTGATTGTTTGAACAGTGAAAAGAATAGCCAACATGGTTTTGGTGAGTTTCTGTCGAATTTGATTAAGTATGTTTTACGATGTATTACCAAGGCAGTTCAGCTTGTCTTTGTTCAGTAAAAGAGAGAGAAACTTGAACTGAAAAGGTGTATGGTTGTATTTTTCTATTTAATAAGGAAAATGGGCGTAAGAATGTTTTCCCCCTTGACATTTGTTGAGTTTATTTTGTTTTTTTATTGAAGGTAGTGAACATAAATAGTGAACCTAACATAGCAAACTCCACGCTCACAAACATCTCCCAGTTCAAACCCCATACTGGGGATGTTAATCATTAATCAATTAATTGTTGGTAGGAATTTAACTAATAAAAACATTTTAATCAATAACGTATGTTTGTAGTACTACTTCTCCAGAGCTCACAGGTTTTCAGGCAGACGAGAGCCCCGTTTCAAGTGAGAGCCTTATTATTTTATTATTCTGTTTATTTTTATGGTTTGTGCTTTATAAATGAATTTTTCACATCACTAATGTGCCACTAGAATGGTTTAAAAAAGACTGAGGAAAAATCACATTTTTGTATTTTATTTATTATTAATGATTAATCAATTATTGATTGTTAACATGTTCAACTATCAGTTAAGGAAAATGCACTAAATTTGCAACCCTACCCAGTACCACACTGACTCTGAATCTAACTAACTGGAAGATTCTGATCTTGTTCGTGTACTTTTCTTGTTTAGTCTGCCTTCTTGCAAGTGTGCAACTTCAGTCTCATGGCTTTTTTCCCAGTCTGACCTTTGATTAGTCTATTATTCTAATCTTAGATTAGAATAATAGACATGCTGCTGATGAAAAACTAATGAAAACAAGATAAAGTGCTAGTGTACTTTTCACAGTTATGGAGATCAGTTTTAGAAAAATAAATCAACTATCCTCAATTCCAATACAATCGCCCATTTGATTAACTTTAGCAATCTTACAGCCAAAATGCAAAGGAGGTTTGCATCATCTTTATCACCATTACCATGCTGAAATCTTATATCCTTTATTTACTGCTATTATAATATCTGATTAGCATACATCATTCTTTTCTTTGTATCCTCTGCTCATACTCGCAATACACTCATCCTCCTTTTCATACTCAAATGAAATCTCTCCTGCCTTCCCCCTGCCTAGGCAGCCTAGCAAACTAAGGAATGTCATATATTTAATGTCTGAGAAATACCTTCTCTGTAATTGATGGCGTATTACATAATAGGATGAAAAGTTGAATTTTCCGGGTTTTCCAATGCATCATCAAGTTATTTTTATTATGGCTATTTTTCCTCTGCTTGACACTCTGTCCTGCACCTGTAGCCTGGAGTGACTTTGGTTGGTTGCAATATTACTTACATCACAGTGATTGATACATTAATTCCTTTTCAATATTTCATGTTTAAAATGATAAAATCTTCTATACATTCAATAGAATTGAAAGTACTGAAGGTAGGAAAAAAAATCACTCAAGACCTCAGTTCAGTTCAGTCTTAACTGTCCTTTGGCTTGCAGCATCACAAAACCAGACAGTGTTCAGTGACTTTTACCTGAGCAGCACTGTGTGTAAGTTGTTAATTAAAAAAAAAAGAAAATAATTATCCTACTTTGTTTACCTCGGACTTTTTTCTTTGGTTGCAGTGGTATCAAAATCTTTTTTTATACAGGTACTGTATCAAAGTTTAAAATTCTGGTATCATGACAAACCTACCATGTTGTGACATGTAGACATGCAAACTGACACAAACATCTCAAGTTTCTTTGTCACCAAGTACTGATATAGGACCCTGCTGCGAGCGTTGAATAATTCAGTATGTAGGATGTTTATGTGCATCCAAAATCCTGACACAAAAGCAGAACAACAGAGAGACAAAGATACCATTGATTAAGGCATAGATAGCAGTTAAACAAGCAGGAGCAGACTTCAGGTGATTCAACAAGTAGCACTGTCATGCACAGTCCTGGACTGGTGGTAAACATGAATGGACAAGTTATTCACTCTTTGATTTTCACGTTAAGATTTGTGGTTTGATCCCTGCAGGCAAAGAAAATTAACAAAGAGTTTATGGCCTGTGCCAGTGCCAAAGCGGTGTAACTCCCAACACTGACACTGCAGCAGAAACAACACTGAGGTTAGTGAAATACAAATACATCCTGACTGCAGTGTGAACAGTTTGAAGACAAGCATTTCATGATATAAGGTAGTTTATATATAGAATAGATTATATAGATTAGAAACAAATACAAGCCATGAGTCCAAAAAAGTAAAATGTAAATAAAAACAGAAGGCAACTATCTGCAGAAACTGTTCAACCTATACTCAACTGACTGCAGGACAAAGACAAAATATTTGGTGTTCAAACTGATCAACTTTGTAACTTTTTACAAAAAGATGTTGTCTGGACGGCAGCAAATGTTGCTCCAAAACCTGCATGTACCTTTCAGCATCAACAGGGCCTTCAAAGATGTGACAGTCACCCATAATGCCATGGGCAACAACCCGCCCTCATATCGGTACAGATGCTGGCTCTTGCTGGCTTTTCCACGATTTCCAAAAACAATCTAAAGCGAGGACGTCAGAGTGTCAGACCACGGCACGCTTTTCCACTTTCTGTCAGTCCATCTCTGATGAGCTTTAACGTGATAAACTAGGATGGAAGGTGCCAGTGTGAAACAACCCACTGACTTCCTTTGTTTATGAACATGCACATGTGGCACAGAACATGAAAACAAACACGGAAAGTGATGATAAACCGCTGTGGAGAAGCAACACTGGCACAGGTTGAATCTAAGTTGTGTCTCCATTTTGGACAGAGCTCTGTGACTAAAGCTGTGTGTAAATCCTGTCACAGTAAAGACACATTCTGTATGGTGCAAACAGAACAAACATGGAGACATATCTGGCTTTCAGTCTTTTGGCAGCAAGCTTTATGTAGGAGAGACTCCTCCTGAAATAATTTTCTATCTTTTGCCTTTAATGACATAATTATACATAATCATGCTGTACAAACATATATATGTGGCTGTCAGCTCTAGCAGACAGTTTGCTCCATGCTGCTGGCCATAGTGTGCATAGAATCTGCAGCACATTCCAAGCCTGTTGCACTAAACCTGGACTCAATTCAAGAGACAAACTGGACATAATTCAGCTTCAGACTCTTTGTGCCAAGTGGCTGAGCTGCAGAACTAAAAGAAACTCTAGTGCTCCCACAGAGTTCTGTCAGAGTTTGAAGGTCTACAGACACTATATACACATCCCAATGTATACTATGGTGTGTTTCTCTGTCTAGTAAATACATTGCACAGTTGCTTTAATGTTTGCATCAACACTTATTTAGTGTTCACACTCTGGTCTGATCTGCTGCAGTGCACTGAGCCTGTCTGCTCAACGTCTAACTAGAACAGTGAGCTAATTGTGTGCTAATTGTGAGCATTAACACAGTGCTCCAGTTTGACATCAGTCAGACAACTCAGACAAAACTAACAATCTGTAGAACAGAAACAGACTAGAATAGAACAGAATAACTGACAGACAATTCAAAATGGGATAAGGCCTGACAGAACCGAAAAGTGTAGATGCAAACAGAGAAGAATGGACAGAGAATTTCATACACTGATGTTAAACATGAACAAAATAATAGGTGTGAATATAACACATCACATTTCATCTTACAATGAAGTTATATAATTGAATGTAAGGGTGGGAGACTTAATAATATAGAGGTATAACATAAAACAGTATAGAGGAGAACAGAACAAAACAGAGAATGAAAATGTCAGAGAATACAACTGAATTCTACAGAACAGAGTAGAATAGAAAAGATTAGAATTAGGCCCTGATCAATACTGGATTTTTGGGGCCAATGTCAATGTTGATATTAGAGAGTTAAAAAAATCTGATATCGATATATGGTCAATACTTTTGATACAGAATGTAGGATATATACAAAAGCACTTGTTTACAGTTTTTGCAAGAGGTTAACCCTTGCGACAAAAATCAGTTTGTAACGGAGCCAGGATATTTTACAGCTTAGCAATAAACATGATTGTCCAAAATTATATCAGGGCACTGAAACAAAACACTTTCACTGATATTTTAATAATCGTATTTAAAAATAAATAAATAAATATATATAGCTGTAATAGATCAACATCCAGCCAATAATATCAGCTGACCAATATATTGGTCAGACTCTAAAGAGAACAGAACAGAAAAATAGAAGAGAGCAGAACTGAACAGCACAGAAGAGAACAGAACATAATGCAACAGAGGAGAATAGATTAGAACAGAACCTAACAGAACAGGAATCAACAGACCAGAATAGAAGAGAACAGAATAAATTAGAATAGAACAGGACTGAATAGAACATAATAGAACAGAACAGACAGAAAACAACAGATTAGAAGAGAACATAGCTGAATAGAAAGAACAGAACAAAATATGATAGAACTAAACTGGTCTGAACAGAACAGAATAAAAAGACTGGAACTGAACAGAACACAATGCAACTGAACAGAACAGAGCAGAACGGAACTGAACTGAGCTGACCAGGATGCAATATGACAGAACAGAACAGAACAGAACAGAACATGATAGAAACAATCAGAACAGAACAGAATCTAACAGAACAGAACAGAACATGATAGAAACAATCAGAACAGAACAGAATGTAACAGAACAGAATAGAACAAGTCTTTGTGAGCAGACCACCACAGTTAAGTGCGCACGTGTGATGTGACCATAATATTTCCTCAGTGTGTGTGTGATGGTGTGTGAGATGTCTGTACTGCTCTCTCTCTCTCTCTCTCTCTCTCTCTCTCTCTCTCTCTCTCTCTCTCTCTCATGGTGGTGGAACAACTGACAGCAGCGGCCACAGGTGACAGACAGACACACAGGAGGGGGGATTACTTGGTCTGTAGCACACTTGTGTTCACTGCCATCATCAGTCATTCAGTTCACGTCAGTAGTCAGTTAGCCTGACAGACAGACAGACAGACAGACAGACAGGGAGAGAGACAGCTCTATATTCACACTGAGGAAAATCCTGTCCAAAGTACGACCCAAACACTGACACCACCTCACTGTTACACTACAAACTCTTTAAAATAAGTTCAACAGATGAAAATGCAGCGTTACTCCTCTTAAGGCATGGTTTCCTGTTATTACAAACTTGTACATGTATCTCTACTCATCCTTCACCCAATGAAAGTTGTTTTTCTAGTTCCTCCAGCTCTACATGAGGAGCAACCATTAAAAGTTTTTGCTATATTTGGTGTTTTTCTTACCTGTAAAGTGTCTCAAGAGTCCAGAAGAAAAAGCGTTGCCGTTAGATCCAGTCAGACAAGACATCCAGCCTGGCGGTGATGTGGTGCTGCTGGTGGTGGCGGAGTTGGCGGAGTTGCTTTTTCTCCGCGACACAACTTTTTTTTTTTTTTTTAGCGCAGCTACGCCTCCCGGAGCCGTGGAGCTGCGAGCGGGCTCATTACTCCCGACACGTTAATTTACCGCGAGGCTCGAGGGGACATGTTGACAGAAGACAAAAAAAGAGGAGACACGGTGGTCCTGATAGAGTCACTCAGCTGTCATCACATTAGAAACAGCAGCAGCCGAGTCGCTCTGCGCTGCTCTCCATGCCTACACACAACAACGCCACCCACTTTTTTTCCAGTGAGACCCGTAGCTGGCCCGGCTGATGCCTGACTGAAAAGAAAAGAAAGTGGGCTAAAAGTTATAGGAGGGTATGACTAATTTCAGTCTGACTTCATTTTAATTTCACCAGTTTAGAAAAAAAAACATGATTGTACTCTCTCTCTCTCTCTCTCTCTCTCCTAATAATCAGTGATAGCTTTCAAAGTAAACAGTAGCATATTTGTACTTTACTTTTCCTTTTGATATTACATTAAATTTATACTCCAGAAAACAGTTCTCAGGAAATATTGGTATTGTACTTTTTACAGTTATTGTTCTATTTATTCTACAGCTGCCAGATTTCTTAATTAATTTTTTTAAATTAATTTAATTTTTATTTTTATTAATTTAGAGCCAGACCGATATATTGTTTATTAGTGCTATATCGTCCTGTATCGGAATCGAATATTATTTTTCCTATTTTTTTTCTACAGGACATTATAGAAATGGTTTTACTTTCTAACTTGTTAGGCAGCATTTAATTCTATAGAGAATTTGAAATTGCACTCAGAATGGTGGGGGTTGTTTTGATAACACCCCTACTACATATTCTGGCACTCATAGGGACCTGCCCAATAAGCAACAATGAGGCTATTTCTTCTCTTCATTATAACTGATGATTATTTTCCTAACCAAATAACATGCTGTTTGTTTTGTTGATTAATTTATTTGTGTGGTCTGTAAAAATGGTGCTCACATCTCCAAATTTACTCAGTTTACTCTCAAAGCAGCAAATCCTAACTATTTAAAACCTGACACTGGCAAAACTTACCTGATAATACTTCTGTACTTTCAGTTAAAAACACTTGGAATGTAGAAATTTTATTTGTAGCTGAGTATTTTAAAATTTTGATATTTTTTCTTCAGTCAAGCAAAGGATCTGAGTAATTCTTTCATCCCTGCCAATATAAATAAATCCTTTCAGAGAGCAAACCCTCATTAAAAATCAGGTTATGTGGCCAACACCGCATCTGCTTAATGAGTTTTAGGAACCACTGATGCAGCAGAGTGGACCTCACATTCACCACCACTCCTCATCTAAGAAAACATCAAAATGTTGTTCAAAAATAATAATTCTAATATACTGACTTTCACCTAACCTGCTTAGGGTTGATTTAAAAAGCATGAGTCTGACCTGTTTGTGTTCTTCTGTATTGTTGTATTGTTTTTGTTGTATTCTGTATTCTTCATTTGATTTAATTTAAGTGTCAGCAATCTTCTTTGGCTCACATTGTCAGCAGATATTGCCTATCATGTACTGTAATGCCAAATGGTGCAATATTTGCTGTCTTCCTTTTTATGACTCATATGACTTCTGATGACATCCAACTGATGAAAAATGTCAAAACAGATGTTCACGCCCGGTTGCTGTTATTACAGAATATTGCTGGAAAATCATTTCAAGGATGTGTTTGTCTTTCATTTACTAGATTTACCAGTTTAGCCTAATATTCAAACATTAACCAACAACAATAATAAAGTGATCTACTGCTTGTTAAGTCCACATGACAAGAAAACAACTCACCCTGTTTGTGGCAGAGAATGAAGCAAAAATCAACATGAACATTTCCTCAATTCATTACCTCATCCTGTGCAGGTCAGCACATGTTTGTGCTGTCCACTCCACCCAGACCACATACTGGCTGCAGCTGTTTTAGGAAGTAACATTATCTAACTAATTTCTCTGTAATGTGTTATTTAGAGTCTCTGTAAGCCATTCAACTGAATTAAAGTTATGAATTTTATATATGTCATATATGAGTTTGCTTTTGTTCAAACTAAAGCAGGCAAAAGAAGAAGCAATAGTAAATATGGTGTAGAAAAGTTGAAGTTTCCCGTGTAATAAAACTTTCTGACACTCAAATTGAAGGTGAAACCTGTATTCTGCTTTGTGGCTTCACTCTCTAACTGTAGCTCTTTCATTTGGACCCATTAAGACAATGGACACCTTTTTTTAGAGACAGAAAATCATAGTAGTTGTATGAAGGATTATATGTTTTCTAACTCTTCTCTCAGCCGTGGCCACTGCGTGTTGTGGTGTGAAACACTGAATCTCATTTTTTGCTGCGTCTGCAGTAATGACAGCTTCCTCATATGTGATCTTGGATGTGCAGAACAATAGCAGGAAACAAAGTCAGTTGGATTCTGGTGCCTTCAAGTGTTGGCACGGAAAAGGAAAAGATACAGAGCAGGTCACACAAAAACACACACACAAAGGCTCACTCACATACACACATACCTGCACACTCTACTATACACACATTAGTTTCATCATGACATATATGACATGGTGTAATTCTTGCATGTTATCTTTTGTAGTTACACATTATTATTCACAACAAGAAGGGTTAAACTTGTAGTCATCTCAAATTCTCTTCATGTGAATTCCAGTTTTATTCCAGAAAAGCTCCTAAACCAATACACAATCAATCAACAAATCAATTCTATATCAACATTAACTGAATAAACAACCATTGAAGCTATAAGATAAATTTTTAACATGTCCTAGACGGTATACTGATATATATTTGCTGTATATTGCACCAATATGAGTATTTATCTCATATACAATAGCTTTACATTTACATTTACTTCAAATTCACATTAAATCACCTAAATTAACAAATGCTTAAAAACATTCAGGATAAAACTAACACTGCATGTGTGTGTACTATATGTGACTGTGTATGCATTGACATATAAGTGTGAGAGAGTCACACCATGTCATAACACCCGTCATGAGACAAAGGTGTCCATATGAATGTTTCTGGCTGTTGTCTTTAAGTGTTATCCTGTGTGATGATATGATATGACAACTTGACATGAATCAAGCCAATAATGTCTTTGTTATGACAACTTGAAATTAGCCAAGACAAAAATGTCTGTGACCGACAGTGGTCACTTTAAACAGAATACAGTACCGGGGTGTTTTCCCCGCTGGGTTTGGCTCCTGGCACCCTAACTGTTATCTGTCAATCAGCTAACTCTGTAAGCTAAATCACTCTAAATCACCCTTCAAATAAAGTGTTATAAAGTATGTAAGCACATACAATATTGTCGTTAAAAGTATGTATCATGGGATGTGTTCTATGTAAGCCTGACTGTAAGAAAAACAAATATGTAATTTATAATAGGCTGACATATACATATATTGATTCCCAGCTTGCATTCATTTTAACACAACACATTATACACAATGTGTATAAAGATAAATGTTTAGACTGTTTTAGAAATAATACTTCATTTGGTAACGCTAACCCTAATGTCAAAACAGTTGCTCTAATTCAAGCAATTTTTTTTTAAAGCTGGTTAACAATTTTCTTTTCATGCTTCTCAGTATGTGACTGTATCATCACTGTCCATTGAAAGCCAAAATGTCAACTTCTCCTGAATAACAAAAAATGACTTTGTTTTAAACTTTGTGACGGTGTATCCACTAGATAATTCATTGTGGTTCTTCTGATCACTTTCGATAAGGTCCACCAGCATCGTGGAGCTTAGCCGTAAACTCTGAGTGATTAGTGCATGACATGTCTGGCCCTGTAAGACCACTGGTGGGCTTCATTGACGCCACATTTGGCCAACTAACTGCACACAGACACCAAGTGCAAGCCCTCACACACACACATACTACTGCTGAGAACACTCCAGATCAGTGACTGTGTATGAAACGCTGGCTTTGTCTCCTCTCACAGTGGACACTTTCATTCAGGGGCAGTATGTGGGTCTGTTGTTGTCTTTCAATATTTGCTGCCGGTTGATCACCACTATAATGCTCCGTAGGCAGAGAACACATTGGCTGCGGTACAATCAGCCTATTGTGTCTGCTCTCTGAGAAACATCAGCTGCAGTGACAAAGTGTTGGAGTAGGCAGAAAATTAAAATTATTCCACTCATTTACTGTATTTACTGGACTGAGCTGAACTGATGTCGGTAAAAGAATGACGGTCATGACAGTGGGTTTTAAGGTCACATTACTAATGTCAAATTGCTCAAAGTTCATATTTGATTTTTGGTTTATTGTTTGCCATTCTGGTGCAATCAATATACTCATTTGTTTTTTAAAGGCATACTATACAGATTTTCCTAAAAAAAAAAAATAATAATAATAATAATAATAATCCTTCTAAATCATCAGCTATGGCTCATTAAAATGTGTGATGTGTGTCTGGTCTCTGTCTGCATTTTCGTATTTTCTTGTTATTTATTCTCATAGGTTAATTTTGCGGGACGTTTCCAGGTCTGTTTGGCAGCGGTGTGCAGCCACCAGCCAATAACAGTGTGCAGTTTGTGAGGTCAGGACCATATAGACATATAATATGTAAACACAACATTGAACACTTTGGCTCATTGACATCCACGCCATTTTGATCCAGTCGAGACTAACCTCCCCCCGTCAACTTTTATGTGTTTTCAGGCCAGTCTTGACCGGATGAACATGGTGGTAACATCGATGTCTGTGGTCAGGACTCCATGAAAACGTACTGACCAACAGACGCGTGACTCTCTGTCCTCTGCTCTCTGTCTGTGAGAGCTGTGAAAAGAAATACACACACATGCAGATCAGACTGTTGGCTGCTTGAAACTCATGGATCTGTAATATTATGCTGGTGAATTTAAGTCACTCTGCATTACTCTTATATAAACTGGGAGGAATAAAAGATTAGAAGGCAAAGAAATGTTTTAAAATCCAGTTTTAATATTCTTAGATGTATTATTATTATCAATAGCAAAGTGACAGTAACACAGAAATTATAGCCTATTTGGCCTGATAGTACAGGTAGATTTTCTTGTGTAAATTTGTTTAACCTGCATCTTTAGTATGCCTATAGAATAAAGAGTTTCCATTTTATTATTTGTGTGACTCCATGTTTGTCTTTGGGAACCTCTACATCACTGTCATTAATTGCCAGGTGAAGTGCGCTTTTCCTCTTTCCTGTTTGTCAGAGAGAGAGAGAGAGAGAGAAAGAGAGAGAGGCTATTGTTGTATTCTGTATTGGCACAGGAAAAACAAGTCGAGAGTCCAGTCCACTCTGAACAGAGTCCAGTTTGTAAAGGGCCTTTTGTGTTTAGTTTGGAGGATCATTCTGTGGGCATTCTCTTGTCACGGTAAAATAACAGGGTCAGATCATCTTTCCAAAAACAAATTTCCACTAATAATTTGTTTTTTGTGGCAATTTTCAACTTTCATTTGTTAAAATGAGAACAGCTAAAATCACACAACACACTTCACTCTCCAAATAAGGTTACATCAGCCTTGAATCTGACATGTTAACTTAATGTTTGTACAGGTCCTGTATCACAGAAACTTCCTAACTTGCAGATCCTATCTTAATTGTTTGATAAGCATTATTAGAGCTAGGACCTGATTTAAGAAAAAAGCCATTGCAGAGGAACTGGGTTAATTCCTGTTCTAATTTATGATAAGTGTTGATCAATTTCACAAACATCCTAACTTCCCCAAATCTTACATAAATACTAAAATAAACTGTAGGATAACTGGTGAATATCAATTTATGCCAGAGATTTATTCAAATTAATGTATTTAACTTAAAAATGCTGTTGCAGTGTACTTATCATTTTATTCTTTTAAGTCACCAAAATGGAAGAAATTAAGTGTCTGAAACTAAATTTGAAAAGTTGATAAGTGATGTCGGATTGAGTATTTAGGATGTCCTAACCTGACATAAGATAGTATTCAGTCAAATAAGACAGGACTCGTAACTCTGTTACTCTTAGACTCCTTTGCTGCCACCTCCAGGAAGCTGAGGCTCGGTCTCGTGACAGCAGAACGTCAGCCTTTACCTCAGCCCCCTCTCTATGTATCATCTGCCTTCCAACCTGATAACAAAAGAGAGCAGTGCAGTGATCAGCAGGACACAATACTGTTTCTTGTTTGCTCATGGAGCGTATCGCTGTTGAAGGACTGCACCACCAGGAACCAGTGGGCTCTTGTCGGTGTTCCCAGATCTTTGGCTGATGGAATTGGCTCAGCATATACGGGAAAGTGAAGCTATGTTTTGCATTTTCAGTTAGTCATTTGACATTAGTGATGATGCACAACGGATAAGAAGTCAGTCCTGTAATGTACAATTAAATTACTGTCATTCTCTTCTTTTGCAGCAACGTATAGATGTATGAACAGGTGAAGGCAGTTCTGGTGACACATGAGACAATGACAACAAGTTCAAGACAGAAAGTCAACAGTATAAAACATGTATCAGGAACTGATCTCTATGTGCAGCCTGGCAGTGTGTGGAATATGTAATATTATAGTGATTATAGCCATTATAGATATGTCAAGGAGTACACTGGTTGATTGTAAGATTGAGATATAAGATTCATGTTAAACTATAGACTGTAAAAAAAAAGCTGGTCTTTATTGTTCCTCACATTGAAAAGCATCACAAAGTAGAAAAAGACTCTGTAAAGCATCTGAAAACAGCAAAAATGGGTATCGCAGTATCCCAGAACCCAGGGTGAAATCCTCAAATTTACTATGTAAAACGATGACAAGTAGTAAACTCTCACATTTGAAAAGCCAGAACCAGAGAATTAGTGGCATTTAATAACTCAAATGATTAATGGATTTATAATATAGTTTATTTAAAATGTTCTGTAGATTAACTATCCAATTAACAGACATTACAGCTCTGGTACAAAGGATAATACTGAACAGGGCTGATAAGCATGTAAGCAGACCAAATAATTGCCAGTGGGTTTGGCTGTTTGAGTGCTCGGACAGAATCAGTGTAGTTTTTATATAAATATCTGCTTTTTTTTGTCAGGAAATTCAAGATATAAGACAGGGGTAGCCATGTTCACCTTCCTTTCTTGTGCAGCAGTGACATCTACTGTTCTATGTTTGCAGAACAGTCTGAAAGACCAGCAGCAAAAACTTTATTTTTCCAGTAAGCCGTGCATTATTTCCACATGAGACATCTCACTGATTTTAAACATACTAAGTTTAAATTCTACCAATTAATATTAAAGTAACACAATCACAAATGGTTCTAGGTATAACCCTTTATGTTGGGTTCAACGTAGAACTCCCTGAGAGGCTTTTTCCACCAACATGAACCAGCCGTCTTCTAGTTCCTGTGCCTAATTTTGAACCATTCTGAGCATTTCCAACAGAAATGAACTGGTATGAAACCTGAAAAGTTGGTTCCCAGTTGGAAGCATGAGTTTTATAGCACCAAGGTTCCAAGGATTTTGAACAGAACCAGTTCAAGAGCCAGAGGTTATTTGGTAGAAAAGGGTCTTCAAAAGGGTTCCAACTGGACCAGCTGGAGAACCCTGCAGGGTTCTATTTAGCACCTTTATTTCTGAGAGTGTAAAGAACGATAAACAGGCAAAATAAAGCAGAAACACAATATACAGACATGGTAAATAATGACAGCAAAAACATAATTTTATTTTCACTTTCAACTTTCATCAAATTATAGTAATCAAAATCAAAAAGTCCTTTACAAATACAGGATAGTTGTGTTCATACAAATCAACACTGTTACATAAATACACCTTTCCTTAATACAGACACACAGTTTATATTTATCAACAAAAAAAACACAAACAAAAACACAAACGTTTGAAATACATAGGACTACGAAGGTAAAATTACATACATATATTATGGTCAATTATCATTTCCATAATTTGCATGTGTACATGTGTGCGTGTGTGTTTTATGTGGGATTTTCAGTATATGTGTATGTATGTCTGTGTGTGGTCTGAAGTATTGTCCATGTCTCATCTGGGGCCAAGTTTTGAGTGGGCCTTGGGGGATGAGATGTTCCTCTTGCCGTTGTGGGGCTTGACTTTCGGGTTTTGTTTTGGTGCTGTTTTCAAGTAAAAATGAAGCTGTGAGGGAAGAGAGGAAGAACAAGGCGTGAGTGATCAACACAGAGAACATTTCCAGCTGACAAGAACACGCAACAATGAAAAATGAAACACACCTGTATGGCCTCAGCTGGTCCCACTGTGACAGTGCTGGTGGACGGGACATAACCTGGAGCGGACGCTGTCACAGTGTAGGTACCCGGTAACAGGAGTCTGAAATAGTCACCATCCAGTCCTGGAGGAGCAAACACATGGGGAAAGATGAGAGGTGGAAACATACAATTTCGAATTTTAATTTACACAGCAGTGGAAGATTTATTTAATTTTCCTTTGTCCTTTATTTTGAATGCCTTTTAGGGTCTGACATCATTGAGAACTGCTTTCTGGCTCTCATTTCATGCTGCTTGCCACAATATTAAATTTTATATTATTCCTCACAAAAATCCCGACCCCTAGGTTAAGAACTATTAATAGATTATGTCACTTTGGAAAGTAGAAATAACTCAACTTTCCTCTTATAATGAAAATGGCCTCTGTAAAAGAGTGTTGTGTAGCTTTATTTGGTGTATAATAATGCATCTCATTGAATGTGCTCATCACAGGTTTTTAAAATCTTAAGCTCATGAAGCTGTACTGAAAAGTACAATATTCCCTCTTAAATGCAGAAGAGTACAAAGAAGCATACATCTCTAATACTCAAACTTACAAGGATTTCAGAATGTAAATACAGTGCATATACTGTACAGTTTGCATTATTAATAACATAAAATGTATGCACCTGACTCAAGGCATTACATTAATGCACATCCTTTGGACTCTATCTTGCATGCTGCAATTATTCTTTTAAATTAATGCCGTGAACTTCACACGTTCCCTGGCCAATAGTTTGTACATTCTTGCATAACACTGTATAGCTCCATCATATATTTAAATAACAATGCATATCATTTCTATTGTTTTAGAATGTATTTTTCTATTTCATAGGTTTTTGTCAAATTTCTATTTTGTATTCATGCTTTTTATATTTGCAGTTCTTGCTTTCATCTTTAATTATATATTTTTTTTTCTGTGTATGTGAAAAGAAAAGAATAAAACTCATTCTGACTCTGATTTTCAAAGTGCATTTCCACCATTGACCACTAGAGGAAGGCTTGTTCCATCCCACTGTGAGGACTGACTGCATTTATTTTTTTCATATTAATGAATACAATAAGATTCAGCTGTTAAAGGAACACCAACAGTGTCTTCTCCCCACATTATTAAGAGCTGGAGCTGAACAAAAAGCACAAAGTGCTCATTTTGACTTTCTGTATGTGATTAAGATTATTACAACAATGTTCTAATACGCCACCACCCAGGACATTAGCAGAACATTTACCACAAACCTCACACAGTCAAATATTTCTTTAACTCTGCAGTTAAAGAGTAAAAAAAAAAAAAAACCTCCCTGGAAATAACAACCACATGTGTTTAACAATAAACTGACACCCCCTTTTAATCCCTACTCACCGCTGGTCACATCGTGATTGATGCCAGCCACTGAGATCTCAGCATTGGCGATAGGGTTGTTGTTTTCATCATACACCATGCCTTTTATCCCATGATGCACCTGAAAAAAAGAAACGTTATTTTTCCACTTTATTTATATAGTTAATAAAGGCCAATCCTGTATGTCCACAGATGTGTTTGTGCTTGAATTCTGCATCGATTGCAAGTCATATCAGGTCATGAGCTCAATTTCCAAAGCAACTTTCCAAAACCTGATTAACCTTCTTTGTCTCTGTGGTCTGCAACAGACCCTTATGGTTTGGTGTGTTTCATCAGTGTTGCAGAAAAAGGTTAAGCATTTCTGAGCTCGATCCCTTCGGGCTTAACAAACAATATTATTGGAAATGCATCACTGTACTTTACCTTGGCACTCTGATAATCTGGGATAAAAGATACTCTGTCCTCAAACCAAGGTCTCTTTTCATGCTTGATGGAAGGTAAAAGCCAGTTTACTTGAATTACACTGAATTTCACACAGCTCAGTTCAAGTCACTTAATCCACAGAATGCCAGCCAGTATTTACAAGAAGCCAGAGTATTGGACTCTAGGTAGTCGGGTTTGTGTGGGTGTGTGACTGTATGAGTGTGTGTTTGTGTGCATTAGGTTGCAAAAAAGTTGTGGACTTGAGTCAAATGACTTAAACTTCAGTCATAAATCTGATTACTTTAGACTCGAAAAAATCAAGAAAGACTTGAACTACTTGACTTCACTCAGATTTGAGTCTTTTGACTTGAAAATACTTAATACTTTACACTGAAACCAAAAATTAAAGTGTTATTTAAAGCTTGTGTCATGAATCAACGAATTTCCCTTAATTTCCTGAATAAACTTAAACATTAACTATTCATTCTCAGCAAGTAAACACCTAATTCCTCATATCCACTTTTACTGAACCAATCCAACCGCATCTAATCAAATAGCAGGAGAGAACCATGAAGAACTAATGATACATTATGAAGCTCCAATTGGAAAAAAAAATGTACCAAAGTTAAATTTGTTCATCTACAAAACCTAAAACAACAAAACAAAACAAAACATGCGAAACAGCACAGCACTTCCAACTGTGCTTGACATTTTAAGTTGCACAAAGGACATTAAGTAATGGCTAATAAGAACACAATAAATAAACTAGATGATTTGTTCCCACCTCTGTCAAACAGTGAGCGTGTGCACATGCGCTCTGACCTGTTCGAGGTATGAAACCAGCGCTTCTCGGTTGCCCAGCCACTCTCTGGGCAGTGCTGCCGCTGGAGGAAACTTATCACAGCTCAGCTCCAGGGTGATCTCAAAGCAGTTGCTGTACAGGTAGTTGAAGTCCTGCATGCCTGAAACACACAGAAATAGACTCTTTACTCTGGATTTCGAGGGAAGATCTTTAAAACGGGACATATTTGTCATGTCAGTGGCTCACAGGGTGGTTTATAAAGTGGTTTACATGGACCCTTAATTTGAAGGGGTTGTTCTGATTTGTAAGGAGATGATGTGATTTATCATTTCAGTCCATCTATAAAACCACTGCTACACATTTTCAGTCATTGAGATGCTGGAGCCCAAAGCTTTTACTTCATTTTTTTTTTTTCATATAGTCGAGGATATTTTTCCAAACCACTACATTTTGCTGTTTTGACAGACCTTTGAAGGACCAGTGCGTAGGATTTAGTGGTATTTCGCAGTGAACTTCCAGATTGCAAACATGAAAGGCCATATCCAGTAGGGATAAATATGGTTCTAGAAAATGAGACGTGTTCTATCATGGGAAGAGAAGCCCGCTATCACGGGAATCCCGGGAAATGCAGTTGTTTTTTAAAGCCAAAACAACACCAAATGCAATAAACAGAAATATGGGTTCCCAACCTGCTGCTTTAGAGCGTCATTTTGTGGTATTAATGATTATTAAGGCGAAAAGAGTTGATCATCATTAGAGTGAACATAATATAAACTGTGGATGCAGATTGTACTTTTTGCTTTATCTGTCAGGATTAAATGTCAAGTTCTGTCTGAACCACTGACATACATCAAGATGGACAACATGACAGTTTCACTAAAAGTGAGGCCAAAACATATGATCGCCTCCTGGTAGCTTGCTGCGATATAAGGCATAAATCCCGACATAGTACATGGGCCAAAATAAAACGTCAAAGTGCATCTCAAATAATTTTCACGTGGTTTCTGTCATTTTAGGTAGCTCTTATCACATGGAACATGGCGGCTTCTGTGGAAGAGGACCTGCTCCCTCTGCAGATATAAACAGCTCATTCTAAAATAACACAATGACTCTTATTTTCAGATTATTAAACTCTAATGAAAACATACTCATGATTATTACATTCAATTTCTACCGTATTCTGACAATAAACGCCTGTAAATCTACACACTGGACCTTTAAAAACATATTTTAGACGGACTAACATTACAACCAACAACAGCAATTTTGCAATACAGCACAACTTTTCCTAGAAACTAATTCATCTGAGGCCAGGATTGGGAGGGAAAGTTCAAAACATAACCTCATAGACCATGACATAACACTTGGAGTTGTTAAAATAAACATAACGTGTTCCTACTAAATGCGACTGCGGGGCGTTTTCATCCAATTCAAACGTTTGCATGAGTCAACCAAAAAAAAAAAAGCTCAACAGATTCACATTCCAAAGAATAATCCAGACCAGCCCAGACCAGGATTTACACATCAAACATATGGGTATTGTTTTTGTGGCACTTACAGATTAACTGGGATGAAATCGAATACATGCCCAGACAGTTTAAAGAACTTGGTGTGTTGTAGGTTTCAGGCATTTTATGGCAAAACATGACTTGTAAGTATTCATCAAATCTTACAACCAAGCTCAACTTTCCCAACTCATAAACCAAATGAGGGAAGATGAGGACTTGCTGCCAGTGGCTAAACTCGTATAACTCTTAATGGTCTGTGGGTGGCCGATGCCGGTAAATACTGTTATATTAAATCAAACCTTTATAACAGATCCACTAAGAACTCTGGCTGCGTTCATGGTGCAAAAATGCAAAAAATAAACCTCAAATATTCACTGTTTTTTTTCTAGGAGCAGTCTGAGGACAGTAAATCTGACATTGCTTTGATGTTTTTACACAACTGACCTGAGATGCAGAGTACAATATTTTAATAGCACCAAGAGAGGACATACTGGATGACACAATATTGAAAATACATATTTAAACCTGTGGAATTTTGTACATTCTTATAATCCTGTAGAGTGTGACTGGCTTGGTTGGTTTAAAAATTAGGCTGATAAAAACAAATATGTGTAAAGGGAATGTACATGTGTTCATGTGCATCCATGTGAGAGTATATCTGAGTTATGTGGTACCATTACAAAGACTGATGCATGCGTCAGGGAGTTTTCCTGAATTGATCGGTGTCAGCCAAATTTCCAGTACAGTCAGTACAGCAGCATATTTTCAAACAGGCAGAGGAATGTTCAAGAAGTGCTTTGCAAACATCTCGACATCTGATTAAATCATAAAGATTGACGACTCAACAGCTCCCCAAAAGTGAAGCCAAAACATCTTGATGGCTCTGGTCGCAGGTTTTCATTTGGCGGCGCGGTGGTGTAGTGGTTGATTCAAAACTGTTTGCGGCTGAAAGAGACGCACTGGGCTTTCAAATGACTTCAATGTAAACCCGTCCACGGTTCTATGAGACGCACCAGGCTTTTGGAGTAGAAATAAAGAGGGAGAAGTCCACATATGGTGGAGGAGGTGTGGATTGATTGCTGAATCAAACACAGGACTTTCACCCTGGAGACTGGGGTTTGTGTCCAATGTGAAACCAAATATTATTACACATACGTGCATTGTGAATCCCTTCGGTGTCATTACGGCATAACATAACATACTTATTGTAACCCCAAACATGGTCTTATCCCACCTGACCTACCCAAGTAGTCTTGTTGCCTAAACCAATCCAAAGTACGACCGTTTCACAGTGTTGACCATGTGTTTAAAGAGGCTTTCTGGCAGCATCTCATACAGCTGCTAAAGGGTACCTTGTGCCCTCGGTTGCAGTTGACAGTCTGGGAGTGAGACTCAACAATTAACTATCTTTCTCCAGAATTGCCCGCAGCACCATTAATTAGTTACTTGACACTATAAAAAGGAGGTTTCAGGTCATAATTGACAGCTGAGCCCTGCTCGAGATTGGGTTGGGACTGACACAGACTGTGGCAAAAAATGACATCACCAGCACATGTTGGCTCGTATCTGGGATATTTTTGTGACATGTCATTCATATTTATTGACAGTCAGTACTTTGAACCATGAGTTACTAACTAAACAGTTACTACCACTGTCAGTTCTGGCAGCTCAAGAGAGGGCTAAAATAATCATTTTCATACAGTCCCTAAGGTTGGTCGTAGTCATTTAACAACTTGAGCAGCTAAACTGAGGGGTCGTGGAAGTGCAGCTGTTGGTGTTTGGGGGGGTGAAAAGGTCAAAGGTAACAGGAGAGCACAGAGGCACAGAGTTCATGACGACACCGGGAAAGCTTGCCATGTAAGCCACTCGAAGCATGTCACTCATGCTCAAGTCCATGCCAGTGCACTGCCATCATTCATGTAGGTGGCCTTGTCTTTTTTGGAACATCCAACAGACTGGAATTTGTAAGATAAACAGGGAACAATCTGTTTTGAACGTGGGAGTAGTGAGTCAGTATTGTGCTTTTGGCACTGGTAGATAAATTCAGCTTGTTCTGTCCAACAGGTAGTCTTGACCTGACTTCACCTGTTGTGTTTGATAAATTCCATCTCTGTATCCTGGGTGTATGTCTGTGCACGGGGCTACACCCTTCCCTTTCTTTCACTAAGCCAGTGTGTGTGTGTGTGTGTGTACAGGTGTGTGTGTGTGTGCTGCTGCATACTCTATTATCAACCAATAGGATATCTTCAATCAAAGAGTTAGATGAGGAGATGGATAACAGTCTTACATCTGTATGTTAACTGAAACTACCACCAGCAGGCAGTTAGCTTAGCTTGAGCAGGTCCTGTCCAAAGATAACTAGCACCTCTAAAACTCAATTAATATCTACAATTACTACACCCCTTCACAATTATTAATTGGTTGTTATACCATGTAACATTGCCCCCAAACCCCCAAATTTCCTCCCAGTTAACTCTCTAAAACTCAACAAAGTTCACAGATATAGTTAAAATAATTTGACGATTTGGGCGCGCATTGTAACAAAAAAAGAGAGAGTATTTTTAAGATTGATTATGACATATTTTTCATGATTTATGTGGAGTTTCAAGTGTTTTTTAATGTCCAGATTAATTTCAGGTGTTGCTCACCTTTGGACAGAGAGTACCAGCTGGCGCCGTTGGTGATCCCCTCATCAAAGAAGTCGCCGCAGTTCCAACCCTTGTGCATCCAGCTGTGAGCGTACGAGTAGGTCCTCGCCAACTGTCATCACACACAAATGCACATGTGCCCAATCATTCGCATGTTTTCACACACAGACACACACACTCACACACAACAGCCAGCGATGAGATCAGATTTGTGCAACATCTGGAAGGAGTTTTTAATCTGCAGCACACCTTTCTGAAGATTTTGTCATCCGGGGTGGCTGCATATGTGGTCCTCCCTCGAATGCGAGGATCTCTCGACTTGTCGAAGGGGTAATTGGCGACCACAGCTCCCCCGTGGAGGTTGGCTGACAGGACAAAATTGTAGTTTTGCATCCATTTTATGACTGCCATTGTCTCTGGTTCAACCTGTGGAGAATATTCAATGAGACAGTTATGAAGAAAGCAGCTTTTGAGGCTGATGTAGTGAAAGAACAACATTCATGACTTATGGACCATTTTATGCAATCAAATCAAAAAGTCAGCTCCATGATTTAAAAGGGTTGCATGTTAATGAAAAACTGCTTTATTAAACCAAGATTATTCCCTTCAACTGAAAGATTTCAAATACTTGTATATCTTTACTGTAGAGTCTCTATTCCCTATGCAAAACAGTTTCTGATTTTTTTTATAGCCCCCAGTTAAAGGGGAGATGGTGGTGGCTTCAGACTGTTAATAAAACTTAGTTTAGCCAAAAATAAAAACAGATAGACATGTTGAAATATTTAAATTTATACAATTATTAAATCATTTCAATGCTTTGTAGGCACAACAATTGCATTGCCAGTGAATATTAGGTTAGAAAATTAAACATTTCCCTGATTTAACATGCCTTCTGACGTAAACCACACCCACTTCTCGTCTTCTATCCAAATAAAGATACAGAGACAGATCGTTTTGTTGGATGAATAGATACAGATACAGATAATAAAGTCTCTGTGCACCTCTTGTTTCCATTGGAACTGGCACGTCGGAATTTCTGAGTTCACAGTTGGAAATTAAAACTGGAATGCCCCTGAAGTCAGATTTCTGACTCGGAAAGTTGGAGGAATCTCACCAACCCCAACCTCAAAATCCAAGATGGCTGCTCCGTCAACAATAGTGAGAGCTGTTTATTGGTAGTTATGTCTTTTGTGTCTCATTAAATCAGCTTCACACACAGTAGGATCCAACTTCTATCTGTGGACACGTTGCTATGGTGTTTGTATGTTCAAAATAAAAAAAAAAATCCAACCTGCCACCAGTCTAGCTCGTATATTTATAAAATAATTAGTCCAAATTTACTCCCAGTCTTTAAATCAAACTTTCCAATGCCTGTATATTCTCTGGTTATTGATATTATTATTACTTTCACTTCATCCCACACATTTCCCAAACAACATCAGTGGACTGAAGACATCTGGTTTTCTTTTCACCCAGAACCAGAATTGGCTCCTCTGCTCGTCTGGTTATCTGGACAAATCCTAGTTTTCTCTGCTTTTCTCTTTGATTTTGCTTTCCTCTTTTCACTTTTTAAGCAACCGGGTTAATCTTTACTAAAGCACGGTTAATTCCTCCCTGCCTTTCTCGAGCCCACAAAATCATTCTTCAGCTTTAGTCGCAGGTAACTTTCTCCCTAATCCTTTGTTATAATGCCATTTTTTTTCTGATTTTGAGTCTGAAACTCAGGGAGAAAAAATAGTTTAGTTTAGTTTTAAGTAAAAGCTGAAAGAATGGAAACAAAAGAGTTACTTCTGCAGCAACTGTAAAACATACAGCTGTTGTAAAATAGCGTCAGTCCCAAGGCTATTTTAAAAGTTGCATAAGGCTTTTAACATTTACTTACTGTTAACGACTGCATCTTATTCTGCACGAACACGATCGGCCTTTGCCACAACATCTCCCACACGATGCTGCAGACATTTCAAAGCTTTTAATTCCAGTTTTAGGCTGACATTTATTTTCTCTGTCAGCGCCAACTATCCTCACATGCTCCTAGCTGTATATCATGCAAGGAGGCAAGGAGTAATACATCTCCCTGAATAAGGTATGCAGGACAATAAACACAGTCTGGCTCGACTGAAGGATAATCAGGCCGATCACAGACTGCCGGCCTTGAACGCAGCAGTTGTAACTAAGAAGTGGGACTTCTGTGTGGAAGACTGGCAGGTGTTTATTGTCTGTGGATCTTTATATACACTTGTGTGCGCTTTGAAGTCAGAGCTGTCACTGTGGTGTAGGGTTTCATGTGAAGGACACACTCACACTGATAATCATATCTCAGACAGAGAGAACACCAAATGCAAGTCCACACAAATCCAGTCGTTCTGAATCACTCAGTTCACTCAAGGTTAGATTTCACAGTGTAAGAGGAATGTCGTCTTCAAGCCAATCAATTGTCAGCACTTCATGGTGTGAAATGCGCTCTTCTTCGGAGGCTCTATGAATTTCTCGGCTTGTGCTTGACGGAAAACTTTAAAAATGGATTCCTGACCATGAAAAACTACAACTACACTGAGAGGTTAGCAGAAGTGTTGATCCCCTTGTCCTCTTTGCTACAAGATTTCATGATTTAAGGGATAGTTCAGATTATTTATGGGGTTATATGAGCTACTTTTAAGCCCGATTTGATGGCGGTCAGCATGCCCAAAGTTAGGAGAAGAAGGGAGGGGAACCAGCATTAAGGCAAAGCAATGTACTGCTGTGGACAGGCTCAGCAGAAAAAGGCAGTTTAGCCACTTAAAAAAAGGTCCCACCTCCTAGTTTATGTGCATGCTATAGGTAGAGTATTTTCACTGCTTTACTTCACCGTCAGACTGCTTTTCTGATGAGGAAACTGTCCTTATGTAAGTCAAATATTTCTCTCTCCAAACCAACCAAACTCCATAGGTGAAATCAGTAGTTTTACCTCAAAGAACACCGGAGTTGCTAATCTATTGCTGCCTCAATCTGTTAGTTTGTTTGTGTTTTTCAGTGACTTCAGTGTTTAAAAAGGAAAGTTCAGAGCCAAGGAAGTCACACAATAACACAACCAAAATAACAGATCAAGCCAGTGGTAGAAGAGCAGCTCCTGTGTTCTGCGAGGTAAAAATAACTGATTTCACCTATGGAGTTTGGTAGGTTTGGAGAGAGTGATATTTGGTTTCCTGTCAGAAAAGGCTGTCTGATGGCAAAGTAAAGTGATGAAAATATTCTAAATATAGAGTACACTTAAACTGACACAGATATTTTTTTAGGTGGACCTTTTTTAAGCACCTAAAATAACTTTCATTGCTGACCCCGTCCACAGCAGTACATTGCTTAGCTTCAGTGCTGGTGCCTCTCTGTGCTTTTCCAAACTGGGCATTTTCAACCACCATCTACTGCAGTTGATACACTGACTATTGATAAATACCTCATAGTAACCCACATCAGATAACATCCCCTTTTTTATGTACAGAAATCAGAATAGTCCTGAGTTGCTGTATTTGTCAGTTATTGCCACTGAAAGATTAGTCTCTTGGCTCATATAAACATTTTTTTCTCCTTCACCTTGTCTAACTTTGCATTATTTTGTGGAACAGTCCTTCAACTGAGGAGAAAAGAATTTGGTTTTATCAGACTCATTCCTCTGAATGTAACATCATCAGGTGGCTAATTAAAATGTAGCATGGCTGAGCCTGCAGGCGAGCACAGGGGCTTGTGGCTTCATGTAGCCTGTGAGAATGTAATCCTGACCGGCATGAATGAAGTATCTGTAACAGTGGCACAGTTACTCTTTTGTGTTGGCCTTTCAGGAGGCAGTCATGTGGGTCGACAGCCAGCTCGCGACTGGGAGGACCACTGCTTTAGTTTTCTCAACACATTTGCAGCCCAGGAACTCGGAAATGGGACAAAAAAGTAGAAAAAAAATCATTGGTTGTCCTTTACTTGGGAACGAAATCACTTTATTGATGTATAATCAAATAAAGTCATACTGTTTCCTGACTTTATTTAGAGGCAATTAGACACTCCTCATCTCACTCTAATTGCAAATTTGTTAAAATTGACTGATTATAGCTGCAACTTTGTAGTGTACATTGATTTGTGGGCCCCTCACAGAATGTGTCTCTTGTTCAAAAAGTTTAAAATAAATTAAAAATAAATCTCCTAAAGACCATTTGTTCTAAATACTGTAGACATCTGTGACTGTTATAAAGTTATAACATCTCATAACTGTTATAATCTTTACATTTGGTCTACAAAAACTTTATTATTCCTTGTTAATGTGCATTAAATGATGATGATATTCACTCATTCTGTGATTTTAATACATGATCTTTTAACATTATCATTGCATCATCACCTAAAATGATGTCACACTCGTATAAGCTTTATGTGGTCAGTAGTGATACAACATGATGAAAACGAACACTGTTACATGTTTGATTATATTTTACTTTCACTGATGTTTTCAGAGGCATTAGATTATCCAGACAGGACCACAGTGACGGTCAATTTAGAAGGAAACCTAGAAAACAGCAGCACTTTCTGTGTGTCTGTTGAAGATGAGATGACTGCAGACGAGACACCTCAGGGAGCTGTCCTTAATACTTAAAATGTATTTTTCAGCTGACTATTGGCAAAAGTTTCACAGCAAACACCCTGTTGCTTTAAACTAGCTAACTGTGTATTATGTGATTTAAAGGTGCAGTTCCACGTCTACCTGTTATATCAGTTACAAGTACTTTTATTATTTTTAATACCATACTTTAGGAAACTTAAAAATAAAAAATTACATGCAGGACTTTTATTTGTAATGGAGTGTTTTACATTGTGGTATTCTGAGAACTTTTTCCACCACTGTGAAATACAGACTTGGCAATAAACAAGTGATTTTGAGTGAAGTCACAGGTTTGTAAGCTATGTGAAGAGTCACGCAGCATCTCGAGGTAGCAGGTAACAGTTACGCTCTGAGACCACAGAGTAGGTCAGTTCAGACTCTCATGGTGGTGACGAAAAGACAAAAATGTTTAGCTGAAGCTGAAAGTCTTCGTATACAGGACATTTTTCATTATGATTCCAGTGCAGAGTGTCAACTTTACTGAGCTGTTTTACACTGACATCCTTATAAATTGTCAAAACTTATTCTAAGCTTAGAATTCGTTTCATATGTTTCAAAATATCAAAAAAAAAAAAACTAACAGCAAAGAGATATCAAAATATTCACATTATTTGTCAAGGTTTTCTGAGTTGTATAGTGTTCTCTAACCAAATGCAAGTTAAAATGTAAAATGCTGTACTTTTTTTTTTTTTTTTTTTTAGCAAAACCAGTTATGACGCACAAAATAAGCTGTCTACAATATATCTGTATTAAGTTAACTTTATCAAATCAAGTTCAATTTACAGACTTAGCTTGGGTACCAGTGACGTAATAGAATTGCTTTAAAGGTACATAATACCTTTGAGTAATATTAGCATTAAGAAATACACACAATTATGTCCGTTGGACACATTCTGATCATGTAGGACCAAAGTAAAGTACCTCATACAATCCAATATCAAATAATTTGAACTATCCCTTTAAAATCGAGTAAATTCAAAGTTTTTTTTCAGTGAATAAGGGACATTTTTAGTTGGAACAAGCAGGGCTGCCATTTTGCCCACCTGTTTCATATTGCAAAGACAGAGGGCGACCTCTGTCTGACCTAGAGCGAGAAAAGCACCGTTTATATGAGGAGATATAGGTTTTAGAGTAAGATAAGCAAACACACCCAGCCAAACGGGGTCAGACTATACAGACACACACAAACATACACATCAGACAGCCTAGCAAGCGATTTACTGGGTCTACTTACTGTTTAAATTTATGGGCAGTTTCTTTTTTATTTAGTAAAAAGCTCAGCTGGCAGTGGAATCTGATGCAATATAAATCTCATGCAGTCCTTTATGTCAACATTACTTAAAGCCAAGATAACTCCGCTGTGTTACGGTTGCTCATTATTCAACTCCATACTCAAACATTGAGCACACACTCACACAAGTGTGAGAAATGTACTCATCCATCTTCTTCTCTGCCTCTTTCTCTCTCTCACACACACACACACACACATGCATATACATGTATTTTCACACATGGACATGGATAAATGGGTTTTTGTGTCTCCTGTGTGTTTATGCAGTAGCACTGACCTGGTGCTCCCAGTTGTCTGGCAGGGGCAGGTGGTGGTTCCGCCCGTTGGTCTTCTCGTAGTAGTACATGAGTGCGTTAAGGTCTGGAAAGTTTCGGTTCAGGTCGATTTCTCTGGAGTTCCCTCGACCCACCAGGTAGCCGTTGAACTCTGGACCCTGTTGACCCACAGACAAAGTACAGCTGTCGGGTTACCCTGTTTTTCTTCCCCTGTAGAGTGAGTGAATTATTTTGGCTTCTTGGATTTTAAGACACAGCTTTTCAAGCTATGAATTCAAATTGCTTGGAAGCGGCAAAGGAAAACTGATTTACGCATCCCACAAACTGCCCAGGCAATCTGCAGAGAAACAACAGTAAATTATTTTCTTTTTTCTGGGTATAATGTGGAATTCACAATGATTTCTTTGTTTTCTCAGGAATCTAAACTCAGATCCTTCCCAAACACCTTTAATGGATGTTAAGACTACATAAACAAGAGAAAGTTACGACACACTCTGAGTCTCGAGTCTAACAAAAGGCCTATAATAATGCATGGCACATACAATATTGAAGGATTTTATATTATACCTATACTCAGGACTCATGCAGTTTATATTTATGCTTCTGAGTAAAATGCCTTGACAAGTATTGGATGGGTTGTCATGAATTTTGGCACAGTCATTCACGGTCCCCATAGGATGAATCCTAATAGGATTCATAAGGAGCAATGTATAAAATATGGCTGATATAACTATCTTTGGCTGTAGCTGGCCTACTAGCTGCTGTTAGCTCAGTTAGCCATGAGCTAGAGGTTATTACTCCAGTCTGGCCTGCAGCTTGGAGCGACAGCGGTATATTTATTCTTACACTGCGGGCATCTGAACGGGGCTCAGCAGCCTCTCAGTCAACACAGCCGGGTCAGGATGAAATACAGCCTCAGAGACTGATAGGGGCCAGCTTGACAACAGGGAATACAGCGCCGAGATGATTTACAGCAGCCTCGACCAGGACTCTAACTCCAGGATTGATGAAGACGGAAGGTGGAGACAGGAGAGACGTGAAGCAGTGAGGAGTGAGAGGACGTTCGGGCACCTGAGAGGCAATGGACAGCCAGAATATTTTCACATCTAATGCGGTGGATTAAGGATTTATTTTCAACTAAACTAGGGCTGCCGATCGTTGAACAGTGGACAGACAAACCAAGATGTTTTTGATGATTTTTATTTTGTTTCTGCAGAGTTTGAAGTGTTTTTTTTTTTTCAAACAAGCTCATCTTTAAAAAGTCTGCTTATTGCAGACAACTGGTTTAAATACATTTTCTTTCTATTGCTATTTCTGCAACACAAAACATAGACATCCATGGCATAACATCAGAACTTTTCTTCTTACAATTAAATTCCATACTTTACGCATTGCTCCTTTAACTTTTAATCACCAGTAGAAACTTTTCTTTTCTCTCTTGTTCAATACTTTGCCGAATACCAGAAAAACTAGTAACATCCTCACCAGGCTCACCTACACTTAATCAGCAAATCTTTGCATGCTAACATGCTATATTACCATGGTGAACGTGGTAAACATCACACCTGCTAAACATCATCTTGCATTTTCATTGTGAGCATGTCAGCATGCAGATGTTGACTTTTAGCTCAACGCTCTGCTGTGCAGTCTCACAGTGCTGTGAGTATAACTCTTACTTTATTATCCTCAGGACTCAAAGTTCTCCCTTTTGATTCCTTTTGTAAGTGAGTGTCACTTTTGAATGACTTTTTCTTTACTGACTACAAAGCAAAGATGGACTCTTTCTCTTTTTTTGACATCAGGAGCAAGTCCAAAAAAAGATTTCTTCCCAAACAGGGAGGCTCTTCTTGGATTTGCACGGTATTTCCATGCAGGCTTATACAGGACTCTTTGACAACTGTCTGAGCTTTATATGGAACCACTTAAATCTTACATTCTGATGCCAGTGGGCACGAAAAACAATACTTTACAATATTTTTTCCTCAAAAGCTCAATCAGTGTCCCAAATCAACACAATGCCATCTAGGATGCTGGGAAATGAAGCAGCATTTCCATTGTTATCCAGATGCTGCTGCACCCAAACATCTGTTGAAGCAGCAGCAAATTACAGTGTGGTGTGCATGTGTTGTCTGAACGGCAAAAAGAGGGACCTTCATGTGCAACTGCCCTCCTCAGGACATGTAATTAGTCTCAGAGAGATTGTGCACGAGTGTGTGTGTGTTTGTGTTGCATGCATGTCTGTTGTTTCACGTGCCATATAATTACTCCCCGGTACAAAGATAGGGGTTCTGTAAGGGAGCTGATAGATGGGATTATTACAGACATTAGCAAACAGTGAAAGATTTAATAAAAATATGTTTTTGCTGTTGCTTGTCTTTAATGGATAAACAGACATGCATACCTTCAGAAATATGTTGTATTCAGATGTGTTTGCCCTGATTTAACTTGCAGGTGTTTCGTTTTCCTGAAAGACCTTAAAATTTGTAACATTTCCACTGGCAAAGACACAATCAAGCAAAAATGTGGAAACTTTTTTCTCCACAAGTGGCAAATGATTGCTAGAGAAAAACAACGAAAGGCGTCCCAGCAGTGGAAGATTTTCCCTGGTTTTCTTTTGGCATGTGGCCGTCGGGGTGTACATTACCTGTCTGGCAGCCACCTCGTAGCCATCAGGGTTCATGGAGGGCAGGATGTGGATGCGCGTGTCATGGATCAGCCTCATGATCCGCTGGTTTCCGGCTCGATACTCCTCGCAGAGAAACTGGGAGAACTTAATGAGCAGCTCGCGGCCGAGCACTTCGTTGCCGTGCATGTTGCCCACGTACTTGAACTCTGGTTCCACTGGGGAGGAAGTGGAGAGGGGGCATGAGGTCAAAAGGCCACAGAGAGCTGCCAAGCGTGACATTTAAAATGACTGCTTGAGCATGCTCACACATACATGCACACATATGAGCATACTCACTACATGAAAACACAGGAGAATCAATAGGCAGGCTGTCTTTGACATAGTTTAATGCACCTAGTTTTTTTAAGTTTCTAAATGTTACATGTTTTAAATTTGAATTCATCATTACATAACCTGAATAAAGCAAGACTGTCTAACTTTTGGTTGACAGCAGCCGCTGTAGCCATAAATGGCATTTACAGTATAATGGTAGATTCAATTTCACTTCATGTACCAAAATAATCTTGAGTCAGCTGTATTAAAAACATCATCATTAGACTTTGAGTGGTGAAACATGGTGTAATAGTAGTACAAGAGTCATAAAGCAAACTGACTGCAATATTTATCTAAAATTAGGTTTGAACCCTTATAAGTGCTGGATTCAACTATATTCATTCTCTACAAGTCTTTACACTTTCTATTTTATGCATTTGTCGTTAAAATCTGGTACCTTGTAAGAGTGGGACTCGCATATGCACAGACATGTCAAGTATGAAAGCATGCAGAATATACTATTCATGTTTTTCTATAATTTGTATATTTGTTCTCACACCTACATACACTGATAGTCTGCCTTGTGAGCCTGTCTGGACATCTATTGATGCAAGATACTAACTCATATTAATATCAGAATACAGGTACAGACACAGATATGATGTTCAGTTTGAAAATTTATCAACAGTCAGGTAAATGTCATTTGAAAATCTGAGGGGAAGTCTAGTCACAGCTGCAGCCGTGCCAGCAGTAAATCAATGATCACAAAAAATTAAAAATTATCTCTTTTTGAAGTTACAATCTGGCGTGACATCTCTTGCATGTTTTATCTTGGGGTTAAGACAAAGATTATGTTACTAAACAGCTTTTTAGTTCACACTTTGGCTAGTTTATTCAAATAGAGACAACACAATCAAGTGTGAGCCAATGAGAATGCACATCAGGCAAACAAAACTTGCAGGATATAAGGAACCGCTCGTGTGTGAAAGTGCATGTTTTTAGGGAGTCCCTGTTGGACATTTGCCAGTAGAGGCTTTGGAGTTGCAGTTTAGCTAACACTAGCCACTATGAGCTACTGGTCATACCAGACAAATTAAAGCTGTAGCTATGTGGGTTTTATTTCTTATGGACTCAACTTTTATTCAAACGATTATTATTTTGTCTTTCAAAACATACATATTGTCACTTTAAACCAATTACTCACCTTCATGATTTTACATTATTGCAATATCTTGATAAGGCAGGTTCTGACAAAGGTGAGGAGAGTGAGTCTGATTACTACTGATTGAATTATTTGGATAAGGTCGTCTGGCATTCCTATGAGTATCTGTCAGTGATTGGGGTGAGCCGCCTATCCAAACAGTCTCCCGCTCTGTATAGAGTTCCCTCCTCCTCCCGGGGGTCCCTTCATTAATCACTGCTGCAGCGTTGATAGAACCAAGGACCTCCGAAGGCTGCAGCTACACGGAGTAGGCAGAGCTGCTGCTGAACACTGGCGAGAACTTTTCTGCTTCATGCTAGAATAATGCTGTATATGATTTTACACTAAAAGTGTGGCACATACAGTAACACTGGTTTTTGTACATGTCTGTTGTTCATGAGAAGAAGTAATTGTAGAATTTTTGGGGGGGTGGGGTATTGTGGGAGTGAGCTGATACTTCCAAATTTATGAACACCCTTCACTAATTGCTTCAGGCACCCAAATGGCAGCTTGGGCACTGCAATTCACCTCCCTTTCTTTAACACGGGGCCAACTGGCCTCAGGTTCAGAAAACAGTGTTGGCTCTAGCATGCGGCTTTAAAAACACACTCACACACACACTCAGCTGCATGTGAAAGACATGAACTTCCTAAAGGGTGCAGGAGGGTTGACCCAGACAAGACCCCAGGTCACTCCCCACCGTGAAGTGCACGGTTCCTGTTTTTCACCCTCGGCCATCTTGCAACAGAACAGGCACACATCCTTCTATTCTACTGAAGGAAGCCCCTACGTGTGCAAATGTAGATAAAAATGCAAGCTCAGCCGCAGCCAAAAAAGCATTCCCTGCTGCAGTTGTTAAGCTTTATTCTTTTCTTCCAGAGGGTTGCCATTAAAAATGCAAGAATGGAAAAATCTTCTACACGAATGTGACCCTTTGGCCTGTTTTCAGTACAAACACGAGCTACGACGGGGTTATGATTTTCTAATTTGCAACCGATATGCAAAATAAACACCTGGAGAGCTGATTCAGTAGTTCAGAAGGAGCAGGGGGGGAAACAAGCAAAGCTTTTGCAAGAGCGGGCTTAGGGTTAAAGCCTTGTTGACTCAAAGTGAACCTCTGTGTCATCTGCTCAGCTTTGAATAACACCACACATTTCATCAGTGGTTGGATGGCAGAAATTGAAATGAATCACAGATGTTTTTTCACTTTTGCCTTTTGTCTTTCACTTTTGAGTTTTCCACAGAATACCGTCACTGATGTTTATCAAAGAAACCAGCTAAACTGGGATAACTCCTCTTTTTCTTCTTCTTTTTCTTCTTCTTCTTCTTCACTATTAAGCCACACAGTAAATTAGCTTCAGAAAACTAAATCAAAAGCTTGCATTTCATCTCCTGCATGGGGGGAAAAAAATCCAGAGCCCCCACAGATGACTCTGTCTCCTGCCAGCTATGTTCTCACTCCCCACAGCAAGAAGTGCAAAACAAATGGGCAGCCAGTGACAGGGCCTGTGCATCCAACTTATTATAGTTAGCCTAACTAAATCTAAACAAATAAATACTTTACTTAACTAAAAGAAAAATACAAACTTGACCTCAGAAAAAAAAATTATACTAACTGAAATGATACTGTGTATTGTGATACTACTTATTAACTAAATAATAATAAAAATGCAGGGAATGTCATGGTCAAATTTGGCAACACAACAAGTATGAGGAGATGTTTATTGAGACTGGGATGCCAAGACCACAGTTAGTCATTTATCTGTCCTAAACTTCTTGAATCTTGCTCCTAAAAAAAACTTCCCATATAGTGACACTAATAAAAACAGTTTTAGACAATAAAAACTGAAAGTGAAATGAGCCAACACACCCTGAAAACCAAACTGAACTGAAAACAAAATAAAAAAAACAGACATTAATGAAAAGTACAAAACTATGATGACTCTGCATAAATATACAAGTTTTATTTATTCAAGTCAGTTAAACATAAAATGTCTAGTATTTATTTTGAGAACACTTCAGAACTCATAAGCACGAGTTCTTCTGACTTGAAGTGTTTTGACTTGAAATTGATGCATTGAATAAATACGGAGTTGTACAGAGTTATTAAATAAAGTTTCTAATGTTAGTTAAAAGTTAATTAATTATAATAAATGTTATAAATATTCCTCAGTGTGACTTAAGAGTTGTTAGTTTAACTTAATATCTTAATCTTATTGTTTTCTAAAGTACAACTATGTTAAGTCAAGTATATTTAACTAGAAAAGTTTATTTGTTTTTAATTGTTACGACTTAATCTCAGCTTGTCTTTTCAAACTGAGGCAACTTAAACATTTTTAAGGCAGCCCAGACACCAACTTCTTTTTAAGTTAAAACAGATAGTTTATTGTGCCCATCACACACTGGACTGTGGCACATTGAATCAGGTGTTACTCACATGCTTCATGGATGCCAGGGTTATCACTGAACTCCATCACATAGAGGTGGCGCCCCTCCACGCTGCGCCCGATGCTGTAAATGCGAGTGATGTAGGGGCATTCGCTCTGCACCGCAAACAGGGCTCGCACCATGTCCTCGTAGCGGTGATGCTTGAAGTCCGAGCCGCACACCAGGAGCCCCATCAGCCCCAGCAGGAGAGCAGTGAGCCAGGGAAGAGTCCACCCCTGCTGCTGCATGGTCCCAGAGAGGAGAGGAGAGAGGAGACGACCTGCAACTGTGCAAAACACTCACACACTACTTTCAGATGTATGTTGGACTCCTTTACACACCAAACATACTGCTTCCCTCCCTGCCTGCTCTTTTCCTTTCTTGTCCTCTTCTTTCCCCCTGCTCTCCCTCTGCCTCCTCCCACATCCAGTCCCCTCACTGAAGAGCAAGTAAGGACAGCCCCCTGCTCCTTCTTTGTCTCACTCTCCTCCTCCAACAGCTGCTTCTCTCCCTCTCTCTTTCCCTTTGGGTCCTTGTCAAGTACATGCTACTTGCTTTATTGGCGCTTAGAAATCTTCTGCTTCAAGTAGCGTGCCCCACGGCCCCCTCAGCTCTCTGCACACACAATCTGAATTTCATTCTGTCTCTGAGACACTCGTTTTCTGTCCCTCTCTTTGTCTCAAAGTCTTGTTCTATACTCCCTTCCTGGGAAAAAGGGGTTGTTTCCACGGCACTGCTCTCCCCAACCCCTGCAGCCCTCAATCATCCATTCATTAACTCTTAAGTCAACACACAACCCCTCTGTGTGTGTGTGTATGTGTGTGTGTGTGCATGCACGTGTGCCTGCACTCCTCTGATGAATCAATGTGAGAGCTCTTTCGCAACCTTTGGACTGGTTTTGTTGCTCTGTTTCCTCGAAGCAGCATTCATACACATACACATGCTCTTATGGCCCAGAGAAGAGTGACCAAATGCTGCAATTAAACTTCTGAAAGACACAAGTTGATGCCAAGACACATGCACCCCCCCCCCCCCCCCCCCCCCCCCCCCCCACAAACACACACACACACACACACACACACTTACTGCAGAGTGTGCAAGGGGTGCTGTCAATCAAACCTGCTGGAGAAAAGAGGAGCTTTTCCCTCGCAGCATGTTGTGCAACTGCTTCTCAAGAAAGAGAGAAGGAAAGTTAAGAGAAAGAGTTGCAGATGGAAAATTGAGCAACAGAAGGCTCCTGAGAAAGGAGAAATGTCAAAAAAAAAAAAAAAAAGGTACAGAGGCAGAGGACAACTGGCAAAGATGGAGAAGAAAGCAAAAAAAGAAAAAAGGAAGGAAAAAGAGAAACTGAGACAAGAGTCAGTCTATTTTTACAGACGACTGATAGAGAACTGAACATTATGATGTCACAGTGAAGTTGACCTTTGACCTTTTGGATATAAAACATCATCGCTTTATTTATATAATCCTATTAGCAATTTGTGTTAAAGTTTGTCATGATCGCACGCGATTTTTTGAGTAATGACCAAAAACATGTTTTGTGAGGTCATGGTGACCTTTGATCACCAAAATCTCAGTTCATCCTTGAGTTCAATAGGATTTTTTTGCCACGTTTAAAGAACTTCCATCAAAGCATTTTTGACATATGTCGTTCACAGAATGGGATGGACAGACGAAAGACAACCTGAAAACATAACATCTCTGACACGGGGGTCTTCAGTGCAGAGGCATAAAAAAGTTAAGAAAACTCATTTAAAGGAAACTGTTATCTCTAAATTTTTGAGCTTTAAGTCAAACTCACATTCAAAGTTTTTGCCAACCTAGAATCTTTTGTTGAGATGATGTAGTTTTCTTCTTTTGCATTTTAGAAAACCCTCCCTAAATTCTGCATGCTTGTATGCTTTGTATTCTGTATGCTAATTCTGGGTGTTTAAAAATTAAATGGTTGCTATTGAAAATGTTAAATTATTAACTGTTATTCACTTAATTTTTCACTTTTAATTTATTTTAAATACAATGATTTTGTTTTTAAAACTCAAAGATTCAAGTGTTTCTAAGAGGAAAAGTAAATTATCTCAACAAAAGATTATAGACTAAAACTTCTTTTAGTTTCTAAGACTTGAGAGTTTGGCTTTAATTCAAAACTCAAAAATTAAAGCTACTACGATGAGTTTTTAACTGGTTATGAAACTGCCTCAGTTTATCACTAATGCGTCGATACAACTGACATAAATAAATGAGACCATCAGCGATATGATTGGATATATCTATTTAGTTATTCTTAATGTCTGCCACCAGGTTGGATTCTGTGTGAAATCAGTTAGTCACGAAGAGAAGCAGGAGATTTTCATGTAGATAATTTTTATTTTTAACATCATGTTTAATGGCTATTACGCTGAAAACACTATCACTTTTATCCACAGGCGCCTCCAAAGGAAACAGAATATCAAGTTTCCTTGTAGTACTTCAAGTGAACACAGTTGCCTTTAAACTTTGAGTTTTCTCAAGTTTTTTTTTTTACAGTGTATGTCATCAGTGCTTCTGACAACCAAAAGTAAATTGGGACAGCCTTGGAACGGTCCTCATTGTCTCTGCTGGTGATTGCGTTTCTTCTGCTTTCATTGTTTACATCTGGTATGCCTCAAGGCTCCGCTCCGCTCCACTCCGCCCGCCAGTCCCGTTCACATCTCACTGCCATGCCAACAGACAGCGCTCTGCTGCAACTTGCAGTTCAGTGACACAGCCCCAGCAACAAGACGCAAAATAAAACATGATTGTTGAGCAGAAACTAAATGTCCCAAAGAAAAATCCCTCAGCTAACCAGATAAAAAGGATCTGTCGTGTCGCCGGCCCTGAATTGTCAAAAACAACGAAGGACAAGTTTAGAATCTTGGAATCAAAACACCATGCAGACAGTCTGTGTCAAACAATTGAATTTTAACCTTGAATGGCTTCTTAAATAACCTGAGGAGTTGTGCAGGAATCTATTATATCACCCTGTTCTCATGTCTAAAATGTGCTACCTCACTGTTTGCTAACAATCTCAACTACTTTTGCAGGTGTTTTCCCTGCTGCAGCCTCATGCACCAGTCAACCAGTCAGCTTTAGTGTTCAAAACATTTTTCTTTGGCTTTGTTAAGGCAAAGGGAAAAAATGTTTAATCAAATTTAAGGATTAAGTGATTCACACTCATGCAGAGATGCATCATTCTTATGTTTCCAAAGGCCATAGTGACCACATATTGTAGGAAAATGACACCTGGTGGATGTAAGTGGTACTACAGCCACAGACACAGAAGTCATAACAGGGTCATTGGACTGTTTCCCATCCTGGGAAAAATACAATTTGGCTCTCCAGTATATCACCGCAAACACAATTATGCAATTCATTGTGAAAGCACCTGTGGTGATTATGAACACTTTATAGCCCCCCTGCCCTCAGCTGTGGTACATGATACAGGTTCAGTGTATGTATGGGAATCTGACAGTCTGTGTCGGCTGACCTCCTCCTCACAAAAAAGAAGCGTACGTAAAGTTCAATTTATTACATATACTTAAGTAAAGTTCGAGTGTATTCCAAAGTATAGTTTATGTAGTAAGTATACCAACATCAATATACTATTGGTATATTTGTCAGTGTACTAATATAATGCTTCTTGGGACTAAATTGGCCCACTTTTTAGTTTACAAAAGTATACTTGAAATATAAAAGTAGTAAACTTTAAGTACACAAATGGTTTACGTTAAGTTTTATTTTGTACTGTTACTATACTGCGAACAAAACTGCAAGAATACTTACTGTAGTTATACTCCTCTGAAGTATACCTCCATCAAAAGGTTACGTACAAATATGAGCCAAATGTACTTAGACTTTTCTGTGTACTTTCAGCATAAGCCAAATATGCTTCAGTATAATTTTGAGTAACCTGCCATCTCCTCTCTTCATCCCCTAGTAGCAGAGAAGTTGCCTGGGGAAATCACAGATTCTACCTTTCTGTACAATTTTATGGTACTTGTGCTTTACTTGAGTATTTCTATTTTAGGTTACTTTATACTCCTACGACACTAGATTTCAGAGGGAATGATTGTACTTTATACTGAATTGTCTGAAAATTATAGTTACTTTGTAAATGAACATTTTATATAGGGGTGCACAATTTATCACAATATTGTCGACATCGCAGTATGGCCAAGTGCAATATCCAAATCACTGAACCAGAGCAAATTGCAATTTTTTTGATAAAGGAAAATGTGTGAGAAAACAGCAAGCAAGATTTATTTTTTTTTATTTATTTATATTTTTTTTAGGTAAGAATGAAAATTGTGATGCAAAAATTAGAATTCCCACTACTTGAATCACATATCACAATCACTGTTTCAGTCAAAATAATCACAATCTGACTTTTTTACCATGTCCTGCAGCCCTAGTAAATATATGATTATCTTAAAAAATATGACCCATTTTTACAGATGTATAGTATAGTATAGTATAATGATATGATTAAACTCCCCCCCCACTTTAATATTGCTGGAAAGGGCCTCTCTGCATAATGACTTTGATTTTTGATCATTTAAGTACATGTTTCTGATAGTATTTTTGACTGATATTTTAATGTTGAGTAATTTCTACACTAACTTAAGTAAAGTATCTGAAGACTTTTCCCACCACCATCAAAAAAAGAGAGAAATTCAGTTAGAATTTGGCCGACAGAGAGTCTGTGTGCTTCCCAAAGCTCCTGGTTTAGTACAAACAACAACCAGATGTATTTAACAACCTTAACTGTTCTATTAAACTGTTGAGCTGTTAAAATATTTGGCCAAGTTTCACTTTTCAGCAATCTTTGAGTCATTATTTGTTCATTTGTAGCATTAATAAAAGAATAAAGGGCATTTTTTTTTCTTTCACACCCTGCAGCTTAAGTGTTCAGTTTTGTTGACAGTTGTCCTTACAGTTTATGTCCACTAGTGGGCAGTGTATACTAATGCAAACCTCATATAGACTAGATTAAATACACCAGTGTTCTTTTGATATAAGAAACATGTATATGTGCACTAAGTAATAATACATTTGATGTATTTTCACTAATAAGGACAAGGCTGTAATATAATAATATATTGAATGCAGGAAGTCAGAGTGTTAGTGGGTTAATATGACTGAAGTGAGTCATATTAACCAACTGTATCTCAAATAAAAGTACACAGTACAAAGTAATCATATTACAGCTATAGTGTCTAATAAAGTTGCTTAAGATTTGTTTTGTATATTTTTGAATATGGTTCAAATTCTTGAAGATGTCAGGTAATATATGCATTCAAAGCAAAAGTCTTTTTGCAGAGAACTAGGGTGGTATTCTTGTGGTAACTAAATTTTAATTATTTGAACTTAGTTTGAAGTAAGTTTTTTGTTTTAAAATCTGCCGAGGTGAAAAGCTCCTGTTCCTAATGCCTCAAGAGATTCTTACTGAGCATGTGCGAAGTCAAGATCTTTACACGCCAACAGCAACAAGAATAAACCTCACCAAACCGTGAATATTTCAGAGGCGAAATTTCAACCCACCTGGCTATTCACATCAAGTACGAAATGTAGTTTTATCAAATAAAACAGAGTTCAGTGAAACGTGTGAAACAAGTGATCTGCCATGTTGAATGTTTTGAACGTGATGTCATCAGCAGCATGGAGTTTGATTGGTCAGATGTGTGCATGTCAGAAGTGAAACTTCAGAAAAATCAACCGAAAAAATAAAAGCTGCAGTGTTGCTCATGTTATTACTGTTGAAATTAATGGCACGAAAATAATGTCTTGTGTGTAAAGGCTTTAAAGTCCACCTCCAAACAGTATAAAATGCTCTGCAAGAAGTAATACATTGTGTCTGGTATGGTTTTTTGCAAAATAAGTTATACCTTGTCAAAATGGCTTGCATATAGCTCTACAGCTTGCCTTCATTTAATATTCAAAGTTCATCCTCTCCACACACCCAAAAACCCACCGATACGTAGCTGCACCTGGCTTCTCCTCTGTTTTGCTAGTAACTAGCTACATCCAGCTTCTCCTGTGGGCAGGGCATCACCGATAATTATGCGTGTAGCGCCACCCCCTCGATTAAAATTATTCGCTCTTTATGTTTATGATGTCACATACCCAACCTGAATGAATCCGCTTTTTTGAAACTGTCGTTGCTCCCTGCATTTATAAAGCAAGAAGTGCTCAGACATGGCGTTTACTGCTTAGATGTCTCGTAACACAGAAAAAACACATGAACATACTACCAAGGGTATAAATGTGATTTTCACAGGGGATCTTTTAGTGTCATCACTCTAGCTTGTTTCCAATTGAAGTAATTGAGTGTGTTATAATTGACCACTGTTACAGTTGCACCCGGTCTCCCCTATTTTATTGAATCCTGCACACTCTAATTTGGATTTTCAGCCAATATAAGCTTTTTTTCACTAGATTCACCTGTTCCAAAAGTTAATCTAGTGTTTTTTTTTTTTTTAAATGTGCTTGTATATTTTACTATATTTTAAGATTATATTACATCCTGTGTGATATTCATTAAAACAAAGTTTTGAACAGATACCAGAGTGCAGTACAACATGCCAGCTGGTTCAGTATGTCACATGTTTGATGCTCGGACCTGCCCCTCCACACAAAATAAAACCTCTCGGCTCTGGATGCTGCACTTTTCCCGCCCACTCCGGTTAACAGTATGATAATAAGAGAGAGCTGCGGGTGCTGAGGAGTAGGGGGGTGGCGGCTTTAAGACATTTGACTCTGTTTGGGGTTGTGTCGATTTTAGATCCAGAAGAAAAGTTTTTTTTTCCCCCCCTTGTTTCTTTTCTACTTGCGCTCAGCCCGGAGCTCGTTGGCCGGCTCCGTCCTCACAGAGAGCCCGCACCAGGATGGGTGCTCCCCCGCAGCAGAGGTTATTCTGGATCCTGATCTTTACTGTAACAGTGACAGGAGTGAGCGGTGAGTTCAGGTCCTCTCCTCTCCTGTGTTCATGTTCTGCTCGTGTAGCCAACAGGAAGATGACATGATGCATTTTCAGCAGGCTTGAGGAAAGTTTTCAGCTTTGATAAAACTTTAAAATTAAGCTCTGTCCTGGTAACATTTGTCAGTGCTGTTATTCAGTAACTGGTTGAGTTGATTTGAGTAAAAAAAAATAGATAATGTAGAAAAGTTATGACAGTGAGGTAAGACTACCCTTATAAATGATTTATAAATGGGTTATAATTTGGTTGTGAACACTATAAACCATTAATAATCTGTTGGGCCAATGTTGTTAGCAGTATTAGAGGGTGAAAAAAATCAGGTATCAACATATTGTCTGATATTCTTAGCTTATACAGAATGTGATGTATAGAATATAGATTACTTTAATAAACACACATTTTTGCAATGATCCCTCCCAAAGTGACAAAGGTATGTAATGGAAGCAGTTTATTTTACAGTTTAACAGTAAACTTTATTGTCCAAACTGATATCAGGGCACGGAACAGTAAACTTTAACTGGTATTTTTAATAATAATTAATAATTATTAAAAAAAAAATACAAATAAAGCAAAATATACATCTATATTAAAATGAGAATTAAGAAAAAGGATCATATATACACAAAATGCTGCCTATAAAGCTAAAAAAAATGCAATATGTTCTGTTAAAAAAGTGTAGAAATCAGTGTTTATGACATTTATTATATTTTTGCTCTTGTCATGAAAATAAGGGATTAATAAAAAAAAATCATACAGGTACATATCGGACAACATACAGAATATTCTGATACAGATATAGGCTGATAAAACTGTGCTTGGCCAAAATCTGGATGATAATATCAGTCAGCTGATATATCAGTCTGACACTAACAAAATGTTTTAAATATATATCATTGTATCACCTTGGAAATTATTTATAGTTAGGGTCTAAACGCTTTATAAGTCAGTATCAAGCTCTTGCAACACACTGGATAAAAGGGTCAACAACTTGCCAAATAGTGAGCCCTGCACTGTAAAGCTTCAGTTTTTTGTTGTTGGTGTTTTTTTTTAGTTGATGTCATTTTGGACAATGAAGTTTATTGTTAAACTGTCAAATATCCTGATCCATTACATATCATGTCACAAATGTTTGATAAACACATTTGAGGAATCATTATAATATTGGTAGCTATATCAATATTTTTTATACTTTATCTTTAATTCTTTTACTCCCTAAGATTACTATCGGCATATGCCCCAAAATCTAGTATTGGGCCCTTATTTTAGAAAAACTAACAACAACCAAAGGTACAACTGATAACTCCATATAAGGTGAACATGATCAATAAAGAATCAACTGTACTTTTGGAGAAAGTAAGAACTCCCCTTTTGGTTGCAGGTTCAAATGTCTGCACTTCCAGAGGAGCCAGCACATGCAAGCAGTGTCTGGCTGTGCACCCCAGCTGTGCGTGGTGCTTCCAGGAGGTGGGTTCCTTTTCCACTTCACTTCATTTAGGCAATGAGCCTCCTGCCAGCCGGGCTGGTGCAGGGTGGTACAGACCCCCTCATCAGCACAGGAATCTGGTTTAGAACAATGCATGCAGATGTATTGTATCCTGAAAGTCAAAGAAGATCAGCTGTAAATGAACTTCTTGGCGCCCTTTTTTTTTTTTTAAAGTCAAATCTGCTCTGCACTCCTTTTATTATATAAATTGTGTTTGGGTTTGATTCATGGTACCACTTGCAAAAAACACCTTAAGTTTTTGCTTTTCCCTTAAAGTGTGAATTAAGATTTCCTTAAAATCAAATCACTTGCACAAAACAACCTTAAGTTTTCTTCTAAAAGCCAAAAAGCTAAAAAAAAAGAAACATTATTGTATTAAAATGTAAAAAAAAAACATTAGATCTGTGTCATATATTCTGTTGAGCTGTGAAGTTAAAACAACTTCCATGATCCCATGCTGCTTCATGACATCATGAAACTACATCTTTTGTTGTTGTTTTAATATGGGCGACCCCCAGCAGCAGGTCTTATACTTCAGGAATCCCCTGAAGTTGATTAAACCATTGCACAAAAGACCTTAGCAATCAAAGTAAGGGCAAAATAATAAGGTACCTCTGACACTTACCTGCAACATGGCTGAGTTTGTGGGGATAAATGTATAATTTATGGAATAAGTTATGTTAAAAATAATTTATTTTAATAGGGCATTAGGTAACATTAGGTAGCCAGGCTATAACTGATACTACTGACATAGCTGACTTTATATCAATAGCTTAAATTCTTTAATGTGTAATGAAATCAACTTTAAATAAATACCTGTTTAGAAGAAGATGTCATCTTTATCAGGAATGACGTCCATACAGAGATTCTAATAGTTTGCCCAATCTGAATGTTTATTTCAAGTAAGCTGGAAGTGAACTTCTAGTTATTTTTTTGTTGGATTTTTCCCTGTAATTACTGATTTCTTTTTTGGTCAGGACAGACCAGGTATCACCAGGACCAGTGCAAGTAAACAAACAGTCTCCATGGAAACATGTAAAAAAAAATACCCCTGTAAAATCTCTTTCCATGCAGCAAACGTCTTCGGGTTTTACTTTAACTAAGGAAAGAGATTCACCCTTCGTAAAATACCTGAAGTTAAGCCTTAAATGTCATATTTAAGAAGAAAACATAAGTGTATCACGTAAATGCCCCAGGCACTTCAGACCCAGCAGCTGAACTTGTGTGACTCCATGAGGAGGATGTAGTCATATTTTCTTGTTCAAACTAACAAGCTCAGTGATTTAATATTGTAAAACTGTGGGAGTCAACATACTCAACCTTTCACTCAAGTGCAACATTTTCCCAGGATGACCTCAGCCTGAACACTCTGGTTCGTTACTGAGCAACTTCTTGTTCAGAAGCACTGGGTGATGGTGTATAGATAGGGTGGACATTTTGTTTAAAGGTGTTACTTGCCTTTAAAGTTACTACAAGGAATTTTTTAACCGTCTAAATTTATTACTGATGTCTCTATATGACCCACATAAGTTAATGAGACCATCTATGAGAAGATTGTCAACTTCCTGTGTACATTTTCACGGGAAAAGTTACTAGTACAATAACCAGTTAAAAAGAAGCAGCAGGAGATTTTTATGTAGATAATTTTATTTATTCTTTTATATTTTGTGGTTATTATTGGTGGAAACACTACTGTTTTTGTCCAAAGGGGCATCCAAAATAATAAAATATGAAAGTTCCTTGTAGTAGTTTTAAGATTAGAGTTTGTTAGAGAGAGTTCATTGCAGGAAATTCTTTTTTAATAGAAAGCACAATGTTCTGGTTCATTTCTGGACTTTGTCATCCAAATGAAAGCAATATGCCCTTTTCTTTCAACACAGCTTTATTGCAGATGGGAGTTCTGTAAATAAACAACTATTTAGTTACATTTTTAACAAATTAAAATGTTTCCAAACCAGCGAGGAGGTTGTTGGACACTGACGGCTTTTCTGTGTAAAATGTCCTGTCTCCGCTCTCAGGACTTTGGCCAGGGGGTTGCCAGTTCTTCCCGCTGCGATCTGAAGACTAACCTGGTGGCAGCGGGCTGTGCTGCGTCAGCTCTGGAGTCTCCAACCAGCAAACTGCAGGTGATCGAGGACCGGCCCCTCAGCAACAAAGCGGCAGGGGCCACGCAAGACGTGACTCAGATCAAGCCCCAGAAACTACACATCACCCTCAGGCCAGGTGGAGTTTACCATCTGAGTTTGAAGTTTCTGACATGCTGGAATAAAGAGAGATTTTATTTAGTAGGAAATAGGCAAGGTCAACGATCCAGCATAAAATAAATATCTTTATCCCTTTTCCCAGATGACGCTAAGCGCTTCACAGTGAAGGTGCGTCAGGTAGAGGACTACCCTGTGGATCTCTACTACCTCATGGATCTGTCCTACTCCATGAATGATGACCTCTTCCGCCTGAGGACGCTGGGCAGAGGCCTGGCCGAGGCCATGAACCGAACCACCAGCAACCTCCGCATGGGCTTTGGGGCTTTTGTGGACAAGCCTCTCTCACCTTACATGTACATCTCCCCTAAAGAGGCTGTGAAGAACCCCTGCTACAGGTAAAAGACAAGTGTGATTCCCAAAATGTGGGAGTATTCCTTTATGATAAAAATTTGGCCACCCTTAATGAATATAAAGAACTTTTTAGATTAGCCCCCTTAACCTGTTTACTTGCCTATAAATAAGTAGCTAAACTGAATCCAGACCTCTTTGTAATGGAAAGTTTTCTTTTAGTGGCTGCATACTGACAGTGTTTTACCTTCTTAATACCTACAGTACTGGTGTTGATTTCAGCGGCTGTTTGTGTCTGCATGTGGGAAGTAGCTTCATTGTGCAGATGATGTCATTTTTGTGAGGACACCATTAAACACAGTGTTGCACAGTAAAAATGCAAGCAGGCTCAGAGTCACAGCACTTGTTAAAGGCTTACAGTGGCTCCCTAGTGCTTGGTCAGCTGCTCTGAATCAGCTGTAGGTAATCTACCCGCAGAGTGTCCCAATACAAACTGCCCGAACTCCACCCAACAACTTCCAAGGAGGTTGATATGGTGATTTAAGGTCTCTCGGGGTCGTTCGCTTTCCCGCTTACACACAGTCTGCAGTCCCAGCCTGCAGGAATGTTTGGATAAAAGATAAGACAAAGGGAAAATTTCACTCTAGTAGCCTACAACTCAGAGAGAAACAGGAGTGGTGGTACAGGAGAGCCTTTTTAACCAAAGCTAAAACTTTGGTAAACTAACAGCTGCTCAGAACTGTGAAAGTTACAGATAATCCAGAGAAAATCTCTCGAGATGGGGATGTTGGTCTGAAATGTCTCAGCAACTGTTGGATGGATTGTCATGAAACTTTGTAAACACATTCATGTTCCTCCCAGGATGAACCCTAATAACTTTTTTGTTCCAGTGATTTTTCTGGCGCCACCTTGGGCTCAGATCCTGGGGGGACCGGGGAAGACGAGTCCATCTCATTCTCTACAAAACATGAAATTGTCCCCTTCAATAAATTATGTCAAAATAAAATTATTTGGTAAAGAATTATAATAGAATAGAAGCCAAATCCACTTTTGAAATACTTGACACATAAACACAACACTTTCTGAAAGTTTTGTTTAGGTCTTTCCTATCAATTATGCTGAGGATTATGAACTGTATACATCACTGTCCTGTGAACACAAGTGCTGTAATGCTCGGCCAGTCAGTATGTGTCATGTAAATCTGTGGCACAGGTTAGTTAATGATGTTATTGAGTAAATGACATGTGTGCCGATTGTGCAGATCGAAGTGAATCAGAAAAGAGTCATAGTGATGATGAAATTAAAGGTTTTATTGCTGCTTTTAGAATGGAGTGCGGTTTAACACAGTGGTTCCCAAACTGGGGGGGCGGGATCCCCTGTGGGGCCACAGAGCAAGTGCCAAAGGTGCGTGGATTACCAGGAGAGGGGAAATAACAAACGAGGGTTTGCTGATGTTGTCATCCTATCCTTTACTTAACTAAAATCCAGCTTAATAAATTTTCATCAGTTGCTTCCCCAATAGTCGTTAATAATTGATAAAAATTGTGGGTTGGGGTGATGTGAACTTTTTTTTGGCTTTTGAAGGCGAGCATGCCAGGAAAAGTTTAGGCTCCACTGGTTTAACAGTCTGCCCACTTGACAGACCGTCAGGAGCAGAGGATATTTTAATGTTAATAATTCATAACAATTCAACTGACTTATCTTCTAATAATGAACCCTGTTAACAAAATAAAGTAACACAGGAAGTGGAGTTAATATTAAGTTGTTTTTTTTTTTACTTCTCTCTGCTTGTAGTAAAAGGTCACATAACAAGCACAAATCACAATCAAAATAGAAACAGCAGTCTCCCATCAACACAACCTCTGCTGTGATCTGAGGTCTGTGCCCTGAAGTTGACATCTGAGGTTTTTAGTAAAATGAACTACTATCATGGCTGTAGACTCAGACTCGTGAAGCAGTGAAATATGGTAAATAATGAGCTGTAAGGTCGAGCATTCACCCGGCATGTAACTTAAAAGTTAATGCTAATGTGACACAAAATAGCAACAAAACAGAACTAGAAAATAGTCACAACTTCAATTATTTATGCAGTTTTGCAAGACATTTTTATATTTAAATACAAACATATTAATATTAATGCGATTAACAGCTGATTATTTCCCACTCAAAACTTCCCTTTAATAAAGTAGATTGCCAGTAATTAGGCTTCTGATCATTTGTGTAGTATGTTGAAACTTGATCAGCTGATCTCTGTTTCATTGACAGCATTAACACCACCTGCCTGCCCCAGTTTGGCTACAAACACGTTCTGTCTCTGACGGAGGAGGTGGGTCGCTTCACAGAGGAAGTGAAGAAGCAGATGGTGTCCAGGAACCGAGATGCCCCAGAGGGAGGCTTTGATGCCATCATCCAGGCTGCTGTGTGCAAGGTGGAGAGACAGAGTTCTTGTGCACACACACTCACTGTCTCACACATAACTTTTTATTTTACAGTCTTTTCCTCTCCTGTCACACACATACACACTCATAAACATGTCTGGTTCTTGAAAAGAAGAAGATCTACTAGGTGATACAAAAGATCAAAGCAGTATTTAAATGAATCAGAAAGAGCTTTGCCTTCAAAAGCAGAATTAATCTGTTTGACCTTCCTTTTACTTTCTCATGGTTTGATGGAATCTAGGAGCAGATCGGTTGGCGCCCTGATGCCTCCCACCTCCTGATCTTCACTTCGGATGCTAAGACTCATGTGGCTCTGGATGGTCGTCTGGCTGGGATTGTGCAGCCCAACGATGGGAAGTGCCATCTCAACTCTGAAAATATGTACAATATGTCTACAGTCATGGTTAGTGTGTACTGTGAGCTGTGTTGTTGTTAAGACCGTCTAAATCGAGACCAAGTCCTGACTAAGACCAGAGTGTATCAATATCAAGACATGACTAAGAATTTGAGGCATTGAGACCAAGATAAGACCAAGACTTTGATGGGTTGAAACCAAGACAAGATCAAGATTTTGAGGTGCTGCGACCAAGGCATGACTAGCACTTTGAGGGGTTTGAGACCAAGACAAGACCAAGAATTTGAAGCATTGAGACCAAGAAAAGACCAAGACTTTGAGGGGTTGAGACCAAGACAAGACAAAGACTTTGAGGAGTTAAGACCATGTCAAGACCAACACCAAAGGAAGGGTAAGACTGAGACATCTCTAGCTCTCTCACCAAGGGGAAGGAGCTGTGCAAGCGTGTAGAATTTATGTCAGAGGTGACATTAGCTAACGTAATTTTATATACATTAGATACTAGGCTTTATGTAACCTACTAATCAAACATTGCTAATGTTAGCTAGCTAGTTTTGCACGGGCAATGTAGTGGTGTCCCTGCAGCTGTGGTCTTGAAATAAAATCTTGAGTCTTCTTTGTTCGAGACAGAAACAAAAGAGAGTAAAAATGCAGTTGATTCCAAGACGAGACTGAAACCTTAAAAAAGTGGTCTCAAGGCTGGTCTGACGACCAAGACCGACCTCGAGTGCTGCAACACTCTAAGGGTGTGTTTGGTGTGCAGACAGTAGACAGAAACAGAGAGAATGGAAGCCTTTGTTTAAATATCCAGGTCTGTAGAAGTATGAAAAGGGACATTTCAGTGTTTGTGTTAGTATTGCCTAACCGCATTGTATGGTTTGGCCCCACAGGATTACCCATCTCTCGCTCTGATCACAGAGAAGATGTCAGAGAACAACATCAATCTCATCTTTGCTGTCACCAACCCGGTGGTTCCTCTGTACCAGGTCAGGAGCTCTGCACTTCACTCCGAGAGCACATTCAGCATTTTATTCTGTTTATGTTCTGTTGAAAAAACTAAATTAAGCAAATGTTCTGAGAAAATGACAAATCCCAGTTGGTAATCATCGCATCTTGAACATACTGTAGCATTAGAGCTCAAGTTCTCCAAACCTCATTGGTTTTACACAGAGATTCTTGGATCCAGCATTGGAAGAATGCAAACTCAAAATTAATCACTATTATACACTCTTCAGACACACACAGCGAGATACAAACTCAGTTTTTCCCAAACTAGAAACACTCTTACAACTAACTGTTAAAGGGACTTTTCATAGGAATTTGAGAAAAAAATAAAATATATATCAAACTGTCATAGTTCATAAAGGAAAACAGGGTCAAGAATTTAGGAAGACTGAGTAGGCATGAGTTAAAGTGTGACACACTTCTGCTTTTTAGGGTGTTTCCACACAATTATTTGTGGACCATATGACATTAAATGTTTGGTACAACTCACACAGCTATCTCACACCATGAAACCAATGAAACCCTGTGACGTCATGGTAACTGCTGTAGTTTTCCTGTCATTAAATGCATGTTTTAATTGGGTAGACGTTTTCTTATGAAAAAGGCTTCATTTATAATAAAGATCTATAAAATCTATAATCTAGGTTATAAATCTCTTGATGGTGTTATAACACATTACTATTTTGTGACATGAACAGGTTTTATATTTTTGACCAATTTAAAAAGGCATTATGTGACATTTTAACAATGATTTGCAATATTTGGCAGGTACAGACAGGTGTGTTTTATATATATATTAGTAAGTAATGAGACTTTAGCAATTATTTTGTATAGTTTCCCTGTCTGTGTCAGGTGACAATAGTCTTCCATCCGTCTGTCTCTCTGTCCTGTAGAACTACAGCGAGCTGATTCCTGGCACCACAGTAGGGACACTGTCCAACGACTCGGGCAATGTTGTTCAGCTCATACTGAAGGCCTACGCTGTAAGTTACACACACACACACCTCAGACGAGACAGTGTTTCAGGGGATGACATGTGTTTGCTGACACACACCCACAGCGTCTGAGTCATACACGGTGGAGCCAAAGTCTTAGTACAAAGTCCACAGTGGCCGAGGTGTGAAGCTGACCAAATGTGGGAGCCTGCTGGCTGTGTTTCATTGTTTATTATGCAGCGAACAGGTGAATGAGCTCAAAAATACTTTTATCTTAAATCCTGGCTTTAACTTTGTGAACATGTAATGTAAGCCTATACTAAGTGATTTCGCTCTGTGCTCCAGTAACAGTTGAGCAAGCTTGGTATCTTGGTCAAGTTTCTCCTTTCTTGTTTCCTTTACTTTGATATGTTATATGCTAGACTATGTTGAAAAGAAAACAAAATTTTGAAGTTGGTTAAAATATGTTGCTGGTGGACCTTTAAAAGCCACGTATATAATCACATTTTAAGTTAGCAGATCTTAGCAAAACATATACAAGCTGAGCACAAAGAATACATAAGTAGAGGAAAGTCACAGGAACATGAAACAGGAAAGGAGAAGGCGTAAATGTTTTATAATGAACTAGACAGTGTATGCAAAGATGCTGCCATTCAGTGCACTGAGAATTACATGCCTGGTGCATAAGCCAAAAAATTTTTTTAGCTTTCGGGTTTGCTTCCCAGTTATAACGCCCACATTTAAGTCGCTTTTCTTGGCTCAAGAAAAGTTTTACAAATATAAAAACTCCAAGGATCAAAAAATCATCATAGAAAAAGTCATAACTGACCTTGTTTGCAAAAAGGGTGGGACACAAGGGGTATTTAGACCCCTCTAAATAAGGAAATTATTTGAACTGACCTGTAAAAATACTTCATTACAGTCAGGAATGTGGCCAATTTTGAAATTAGATTTGACTTTTACTGATCTGAGCATGGAATCTGGTTTGACAAGAAGTGAATTTCTTTTATTGTCGTTATCAGAAAATCCGTTCCAAGGTGGAGCTGGAGCTTCAAGGCGTCCCAGAGGAGCTGTCCCTGTCCTTCAATGCCACCTGTCTGAACGGAGAGCTCATTCCTGGCCTCAAATCCTGTTCTGGGCTCAAGATAGGAGACACGGTCAGTGCATGCCCCCTGCCCCTCCTTTTTTTTTTTTTTTTTTTTTTTTGCTTGAAACCCCTTAAAATAAAGTCATGGCTACTTTTGATCCCTCAGCACAGGCTATTGCACCACAGTGTGTAAGCAGTTCAACCGATGAAGGATTTTCATTGGCCTGAAGATGTAGAAATTTAGTATTTCACAAGAAAAGGGCAAGATTAGCAGAAAGTTTAAAAAGGAAACAGTTTTGTGCAACAGAAATGTGCTGTTTCTTTCTTAAACTTTTAATCATCATGTGATATCTCATATCTATCATTGGATATTTATCTAAAACTACAATGTACTGTCCTTTATTAGGACTCAACAAACAAAAACCAACACAATATGGCTAAACCTTTTGCAACTGAGAGAGGTGTTGCTCTCTGATAATGAAAGTTTATATATGCCTATTATATTTGTCAAAGGACCCCAAACCAGTGTTGTGAACTGGCCCATATTTACTGGTGTTAACACAACTTGTTTCCAGAGTAGTTTATTTGTTACAGAAATTTTCTACAAACTTTTATGTAACAAGACCAGACAAGGCAGATTGCTGCACATGATGCCAGCAACAACTATCATGCCAGCTTTTTCACCTTTGGACAGCTTGTCCTATCTCTAGGGATTAAAAATACCGAAGCACTATTAGCCATAATCATGTCTTGACTGTAAAAATAACACACTAGTTCCATATACTATTTTTCACATTCTTTTTGGTCTCTTTCCATTTCCCTTCTTGCTGCTATCTACAAGTCTTTAAAGTGGGATTTTCCCCATTTCCTTGTGGTGTCAAAGAGTAGATGATGGAAAGAAGTGGATCAGTGCTGTCTCCGGTTTTGTCTTGTTCTCTTGTCTTTTCGTCTTTCTTCTGTCAGCTCCATTCAGAGCACAATCGTCTGTTTCGAGACTTCTCTTCGCTCCTTTATTTTGCATTTTTTCTTTATCACAGCTTCTTTGGCTCTTTTCCCTGCTCTCTCCTCACTCCAGGTGACATTTTTTGGCCTCCACACATTTCTTTCTCTCTGCCTCAGCTCCTCGTATTTTTGCCATATATGGTTGTCTCTCCAGATGTAGTAACTGCCCACTTTTGGACATTTACCAGATTTGGATGCAATGCTGAATGAACAATTACTTTGACTAAATACATATGGAGGCTTTGCCTGTGTCATGTCTTTGTGCTGTTTCTACCAACAGGAACAAGACAATGCTCATTATTTGAGCGGCTGTTAAATGAACATTTAGGTACTCTTATACATACAACTGCATGTTAGATAATGTACATCAGGGTGATACAGAAGCATGGTCGGTTTTATAAAGTGTGGCTGGCTGTGTGAGGGTGTAGATCATGTCATGTGTTGTGGCTGGTACAGTTTGACTAGGCTGCACCAAAAAAGTTGAATTCAATCTAAGATTAGTTCTAATCAGAGTTTAGTAAAACTAAGTTTAAAATGAGTAAATCAAAATTTAGCAGAGCTGTGTTGCACAAGTAAAAACTAACCTCTGTTTACTAAAACCAAGTTTAGTGAATAAATAAAATTAAATAGTTTAATCAGTATCAAGATGCTTGCTTTCCCAGATTAAAGTAGGCCTAAATTTGACAGCTGTCAGGACATAGTATAAAGTATAAAGTATAGTATAAGTATAAAAGACTTTTGGCTGCTGTGTTCCTTAAGAAAACATAATATTGTTTGCTAGCTAGCTAAAAAGTTAACATATCATTAGACTGTATTTAGCTAAAAAAGTTCACAAAACAAAACATTGTTTGCTAGCAAGCTAAAAAGTATTCATGATGGATTAACAAAGAAGCTCTAATTTCTCCTTTTTTGACAAAAACCTGTTTGCCAAATTAATGGAGCTTTACGGCCAAATAATAGAAGAAGAAAAACAGCCATCGAAGACGATTAGAAAATTAGAAAGCACATCCTGGCTGACTGTTTAAACAGATAAATTTGAGTGAAAGAAAGTGACACATAATAAAACTAAATTGGATTAAGTCTGTTAATACTGGATCACAGTTTAAGTTGGACTTCAATGTTTTGGTGAAAATTTATCTCAGTTTAAAGTAAAAATAACTGGGGTTTAAAGAGAAGTTGAAATGTAATATTTTTTTAATTTTAAGGTAGTTTAAAGTTTGGTGGAACATAAATTAATGTTAATCGGGTAAAATGAATCCTTGTTGGTGCAATCCAGCATCAGAGTGTCTCAACCAAACTATGGCTTCAGTTCCAAGTGGAAACAGAATCAGATGCATGTAAAAAGACACTGCTCTAAACATGTTTGAAACACAATTTGACTTATTACCACTTTAATTCCTTCCAGGTCTCTTTCAGCGTGGAGGCCAGAGCTCGCGGCTGCCCCAAACAAAAGAAGAAAACTTTCATCATTAAACCCGTGGGCTTCAAGGACTCCCTCTCCATCACCGTCACCTTCGAGTGCGACTGCAAGTGCCAGAACAAAGCCCAGCCCGACAGCCCCAAATGTAACCACGGCAACGGCACCTACGAGTGTGGCATCTGCCTGTGCCACCCAGGTCGTTTGGGGCCACACTGCGAGTGTGCAGAGGGTGACTACAACCCCACAGAGCAGGACCGCTGCAGCGGACCCACAGGCTCTGGAGGACCTCAGTCTGCCATCTGCAGCGGCCGTGGAGACTGTGTGTGCGGCCAGTGTGTGTGTCACAGCAGTGACTTTGGAAAAGTCTGGGGAAAGCTGTGTGAGTGTGATGACTTCAACTGCCTGCGCTACAAGGGGGAACTGTGCTCAGGTAAGAGTTCATAAACTAAAATGACAAAGAGGTTCTAATTTGTTGTGTAGTTCATTTGCCTGAGCATAAAACTAACAATTCTTCCACTATTGAGTTATCCACCAGTTAGTTTCTCTACTAGTTGATGTATTGTTTGTCAATAAAATGCCAGAAAATAGTCTGTCTCAACCCACAGTTCAAAGTGACATCTTCAAATGTCTTGTTTTTGTCTGAACAGTCTAAAATCTAAAGATAACCAAAAGACAACCAAGTGTGCAGTGAATATTTGTGTTGACTGTTGGTCCGACAAAACAAGGAGATAGAAAAATAACTTTGGGCATTTTTCATTATTATTAAAAAAAACATGATAAAACTGACCTCATAAAGGAATAGTACAATTTTTTTTTGTTTATGAACCAAGAATAGGAAGATTGATACGACTTATTAAGAACATTAAGATTGTAAACGCTTGGTCTGGCTCTGTCCAGTCGGGTTGTCACGATATCGGATTTTCACAACCAGATAATCATGGCCAAAAATAATTAATGATAATGATATAATCGCACTAAATTTTCTATTTAGCTATAGACGTTGAAGTTGCCCCCATGAGATGCCAATACCATCAGAAGCCTTAAACCAATTTGAGTTTGAGATCCCTGGTTCATACAATATTATTACCGGTATATTGCGACACCCATAGTACAAAGGTAACAAAACCTGCATAAAAACTGAAGTGTAAAAATGACATGTTGTGGTTTAGGGAAGGTTATGTGCTAGAGTACTCTAAATAATCATTAAATGCTTCATTTCAGTCAATGTCGATCATTTTAAATAACATATTTTTAAATGCACAATTTGTAAATCTGCCACTACGGGTCGCTCTCACATTCAACAATAACAAAAGATCTAGTTTGATGACGTTGTGAAGTGGTGTGGGATGCGTTGTGCAGCCACCATAGCTGATGAAAATCTGTTCAGACAAGTTAATATTAAAGTTTTATTCATGTTATATTTAGCCACGTTCGTCAGCTTCCTTCCTCACTCTCTGACGTATCTGACGTACCCTGTGTTTTTCCTGTGTTGCAACTACCAGCTAGCAAGCAGGTTTCTCTGCATTTGAAGATTTTTGGAAACATTTTTGCACAACTCAACAAAATATTTAACATATGTCTAGCCTTTTTAGACATTTTGAAGCAGAAATGTTATATATTATAGCTTTAATAAAGGAGATTGCCCAAGTTTACTCAGTACTGTAGATTCATATTTAACAAATAGACATGAGGGCGGCATTGATCGTCTCATCTAACTCTTGACAAGAATAAGATGTTAGACTATTCCTTTAACATTATTTTTATATCACACATATGGGCATCAGAGGTAAAGGAAGTTAAAATGGCTATCGTGAACACTGTGTCTGTAGTAGAGCTTCACAGAATGTACCTTTGCCGTCGGGGTTGGCAGTCCCCTTCACCACACTGACTAGCTGCCACCCACCTCATCTGGGAAGAATTACATACAATAACAGCTCTCCCCTCTGCTGAGGACATGGGCTCCATTCACAATAAACACATGGTGTGCTGTGCGCACCACGTGTGAGTGTAAGCTCAGGTTGTATGTTTGTGTCCGCCGGGCCAAGCTTTTGTACCACAGAGTTCAACAGGATTCATGTGCAAAGAAAGTTTTGTAACGTTTGACGGTAGCTTTCTCCGGTCAGAGGGGACTCTCACGTTTCTGAAAGTTTCTCTACTGTGGTTGAGATTTTTAAACAGTGGAAATGAGTGTGTGTTTGGTAATTGTTAAGAGCTTTAGCTCAGAGCCTCATGTTCCTCCTCCCCTTTTAGTGTTTTTAAAAGAGACAGTATGTCATCAAGTCTAAACACATGATGTTACCCTGAGGATGTTTGTAATTGAGAACTTGTGAGCGGCTTTTCAGTCTGGGATTAGCGGCGTAAAGTAGGTGTTTGACCAACCGGTCTTTTTCAAATAGCAGTTGTTTGCTCTAAATACTGATGGAGGTTATATATGCATCAAGTCTACTGAGGCAGAACGTCAGGATTGTTGGCCTGTTTTGGATTCAGCATCCCACATAACAGACTTTCAAAAACTGAAGATCTGACTCCAGCAATTCAGTTTATCTCCTTAATCTCATTTAGTACCTGATGACTGGTTCTGGAATCAAGATTATTAAAGAAATCAAAGGGAATAGTTGGACATTCTGAGAATGATTTATTGCTTTCATAACATTCAGTCTTGCCATATCATTCCTGAGACCCTAATTATGAGAGGCCGAGTGGGAAAAACTGTTCATGTCAGCCAGCAAGTTGTGGTCGAAAATACTGGGGCTCTCTGACAGCTATACAATATTTTCCACTTGGTAAAAAGAACAACAAAAGTGTCCACAAACTGCTGCCAACATAGCTGCAAAACCACCTCCACTGACAATTAATGTATCTTTAAAATCAAATATTAACAATTTTCAAGGAGCTATGTGCTGTTTATCTGTTTGCTTTCACCTGGTAAACCATTACCGTTACCGATACCAGCATTAAAAGTCATGCGATACACAGTGCTGGATCGGGGGAACCAGCAATTACACAAGTCCCATCCACTATCATGTAATTTATGAGCCCTGAAATTGGACCTTTCTATTTTCCAGTAGTGTTCCATACAGCACATTCTTTTAACCTGAGTCACAACAATGAAAAGATCATATCATATCCATACAGAGTTAGTAGTATTCAGTTGAAAAAAATCTATAATAATAACTTTGTAAAGTGTGTCAGAAAATCATAGTTTACACCACCACAGTGAAGTTATAGTAAATTATTGAACTCGCAATAAAGAAAATGGTCAAACTACAATGGTTCAACACAGTGTATTTAATGATCTATATGAACAAGACAGAGTAGACAGACAAGCAACACTACCAGACTAAAACGGGGACAGACCACGAAATATGGGGACTGTCCCCAGATAACAGGGACGTCTGGTCACTCTCGTACACTGTGCTGTCACACGCTTGGAATGACATGCAAGATAGTAAAAACAAAAATTGACAAAACATTGCAGAGAGGGTTTCAATCAGAATTCATTTTTTTTTTTTTTTTTTTTCAAATTTTTGTGGAGTGGAATTGCTAAATTAATGACTTGGCTAATGTGAGTACTGTTGTTAGCAGATCGTACTGTGTTTTGAGTCATCACGTTATAGTTATATAGTCTCTGCTGTGTTGTTCTCTCAGATTAACAAACTGTTTGAGTTAGACCTGCTATCTATGTGCATGCTAGTGAGTGTTGAAGCATGAGAGAAAAAAATTAATCGATAATCAATCAATAACCTAACCCATTTGGCGGAAATGCATCTTCCAAAGGCTAAGCCACTCCATCCTTCCTGAAAGGTGTTGCACTGAAGGTTAAAATGAGATTTATTTTCTAATACCTACAAATACTTTTATTGACTTTACATTCATGTTGAGAGTAGCAGAGCACTTCGATGCAACGTAGGCACAAACTGGTGCATAAGAAATTCTCCAGAATTAAGTGTCTGACACTCAAAATCTCATGGAGGAAGACTCCCAGACCCCCTGCTTGATTTGTGTCCCATGGGCATGGGACCACTTGCAACAGGTCCCTTTTTTTTCTACATTGAAGGTGGCAACCCCAGTTGAAGGACAGACATAAGAGTAGTATTATTCTTCTCATCTAACTCTTCTTTAAATGTCAAAATGTTAAAGTCAACAGGTTTCCAATGTTAGAGGAAGACAGGAGGCACATGGACAGAATAGGAAGAAAAGGACAAGATTGTCTTCATAAGTGGAGTCACAATTTGCAAATTTTATTTTAATTGAGCATTGTTAATTGCATAATGCAGAGTTTTGGCACAGGCTGCTCTCCTGCCTCGTGCGCCGTCACATCATCAGATCTCATATATCACTCTGACCCCACCCCCTCTACTGCACTCACACAGACATGTTTTTGCTGTATTCCCAAAAGCCCATAGATTAACATGAAAATACCTTTGTGCTTACTCATTGGCTAGTGTGGTGTAATGAGGCTAAAAATAAACCCATGTTTGGTCAGAAAAGGGCCAAGTGGGGGAGAGCTGGAAGTGTTCAGTGTGCTTGTGTGTGTAAAACATGGTCTGCTGTTGTCTTGAAATACATTATTCAATGCTAGGACCATAGTCCTCTGTTATTCCCCCACAGGCTGCTCTAATTAAAAGCCAGCGGTCCTGTGGTCAAGTGGTAATGACAGTTTGTTCATGGCTCATCTTTTATCCAGTCAGGCTGTTCTGAGCAGCTTCCTGTCGCATTGTTTATCTGGGCATTGTTTTGCAGCGATAGGCCGCAATGTTTTCTGCATTGTCACTCTTTTATTGGCATGCACCCACACACATCACACATAGATACATGGAATAACAACAAACCAGTGCCCACAAACTCACTCACACACACACTGAATCATGCAGCCAAAAATAAAAGCCCTCCAGACACCACAGGGCACACAATGAAATGGGTTTTATGTCTCTAACAGTTGCAGAAACATGACTTACCACTTCTGCTTTCCAGTTTTTGAGATCAAGAGCTTCAGACTTATAGAGCTGCAACATGTCTCAGCCACACATGACACTCACAGCTGTGAACACATTATTATATGAATGAAAACTAGTACCATGTACTGCTTGCTTGATTTCTGCCAGCGTGCTTGTTAAACATGTCAGATCATCCACCACAAAGGTGGTAGATGTTCCTCAAGATAGAGAGCAGTTTCTATCTTTCAAATAAAGTTAAAACATGTCATGGCAACAGGAAAATAGGGAGTACACAGAGTAAGTATGACACACGTTTGTGGTAAATTTGCTCATAAACCCTTAACAAGCCGCAGCCGGTCATTACAAAGCCGTGCTGACCTCCCAAACATTGTTCAAACCCACAGTACTTTATTTTAAATTCTAGTGGAGTTCCCAAAATTACCAAAGATAACCCATATGTCAGGAAAATGTGTAAAAAAAATAGTGCATAATATTTCCATTTTATGGAATGATAGAGCCATAAAAACATAACCACTCTTAAAAATAAAGCTGCTAATTAGAACCATAAAGGGTTCTTTGGCTTGTCCCCAAAGGAGAACCCTTTTTGTTGCCTTATAAAGGTTCCACTAGAAATCTTTTCAGAGAATCTACCTCAAACCCAACATAAACGGTTATACCTCGAATCATCTTTGAAAAATTTCACTCACAACCCCCCATGAGAGTGTCTACAGAGAGCACTTCTGCTGTGTAATGGTTCCACCCAGAACCCTCTCTGGGCTCTATTCCACCAAATAAGCTCTGGTTCTTCAACCTGTTCCTTTCAAGGTTCTCTTAACCTTGGTGCTATCTAGTCAACCAGCCCATATTTCAACCTGTAAATATGACACACCCGCTTTGGTTCTCAAGGAAAACTTGCTTTTTTTGGTTCCAGTTGGGAACCAACTTTTCAGGTTCTGTAGCAATTTATTTTTAGTGGAAATGCTCTGACTGTTTCAAATTTATGTGTTCAACCATAATGCGGCCTGTTCATTGTTTGGTGGAAAAAGCCTATAAGGAGGTTCTATCCAGAAACTTCCCACCTTCTAAGGTACTAACATGAACACACCCATGGGGTTCTACCAAGAACCATTTTAAATTATGGTACAACGAATCCTTGACGAACCCTTCTACAAGAGTTCTACAAGAATTTTAACAATCCTTGAAGAATTCTTTCTTCCAAAAAGCATTCTTTGGAGGAAAAGTATTCTTAAAGGAACCTTTAATCCTACAAAGAACCCTTAAGAAACCCTTTCTTCAAAAAGAAATATAAATGGTTCTGGATTGAACCTCAGTCCTTCAGGAAGAACCCTTTTAGAACCTGTGTTTTCCTTGTGAGAGTGTACTGAATATGATGGCATAAAATAGTGTAAAATAAGGTGAAATGCTAAAACCAAGTAACTTAAAGGGAAGTAAAAAAAAAAGAAAAAAAGAAAACTGTATGTTAAGAGTTCACAATGAAATGACAGTCATGTCAACCACCAAGCACTCCAGCCTTTTCCCTCCCTCTTTCCCAACTCCCACCACACCCTCGTTTACACACAGAATTTCACTGGGTCACATTGTCCTTCCCCTTTATTGTTTATTTGCTTCCTTGTTTACTGTTTTACTCTATATATCACCCTTCCATCTGTGGAAATCGAAGTTATATAAGTAAACAAAGTTATAGTAGCTTTTTTTAACCCTCTTCAGCCCCACAGACATTTTGGTGAGTTCATCATCAAATGCTAATATTATGCAAAAACTTTAACTTTGGGATCATGACTTAATTAAATTCAAGTCATGATCCCAAGTCTTTAATAAGTAATATTTTAGGAAGACTCTATGGAAATGTGTGTATATATAAAGAACTCCACATTGATGATGGTCCCCTCAATATTCCCAGAATATCCTGAATATTTTCCTGAAAGTCAGTCCAGAGGTCCACATCAGGACCATCTGAGAACGTTCTGGGAACGTTACAAGGCAATGTCCTAAATGTTCCCTGAAAGGCCACCAAATAATTTTCCCCGACCCTTTCAAGAAGACCAAATCGTGAATGTCAGGGAATGTTCTGGGAACATTTCAAGTTGACATATTTTACAGAAGCGAAGATGTTCTCACAAAAGTTTGGAAACCTACCATTTCTAGCTGGGATGATCCCCTAAACGTTCCTAGAATGTCCTGAATGTCCCCCAAATAGCACTTCCCTTCCTTGTAAAGAACTCCACATTGAGATCGCCTGGGAATGTTACAAGGTAATGTCACTTAGACAAGGGGGGACCTTCTCAAAACACTCTGGAACTTACCTTTTATAGCTCATCCTGAACCTCCTGAATGCCCCCCATAGAACATCCCTATAACCATTAAAGAACTCTACATCGTGATCAGCTGGAAACATTTTGGGAAGGTTACAAGGCAATGTTCTTTACACCAGCTGGGATGTTCTTAGACTTCAGGTCACGTACATCCATTCAATGTAAGAGTGTTATAATATTAATTAAGCTAAGAGAGTTTGTGTTCAAGTCATAAATGTTTGTTATCTCATCACTTCTATGCTTCCAGGCCATGGCGTCTGTAATTGTGGCTTCTGTCAGTGCGCACCAGACTGGCAGGGTGAGAACTGTAACTGCTCCAGACGCACTGACACCTGTATGTCAAACCTGGGTCTGCTGTGCAGTGGGAGGGGCCAGTGTGTGTGCGGGGCCTGTGAGTGCACCCAGCCTGGTGCCTATGGAGCCACATGTGACAAATGCCCCACCTGCCCTGATGCCTGCACCATGAAAAAGTGAGTCTGCACGCAGAGCTGTCATATTCAGTGTCCAGAAAACAATTTAAAAAGAGCTGATGGTCTGATTGATGTTTTTTTTTTCTTTTTAAAGGGAGTGTGTGGAGTGTAAGCACTTCAAGAGGGGCAAACTGTTTGAGGACAACACCTGCTCTCGAATCTGCAAGGATGAGATTGAGCTTGTGGATGAATTAGGTGAGACACAAAGCCATCCAAAACTCCAAGCAGAACCACAACCACTTTCTAATAAGGCACCATTTATAAAGGGTTTGCAAGTAATAACTAATTATATTAATATTAATGGTTAATAAATAGTTTACAAATACTTAGTAGATCTGTGAGAAGCTTTAAGCGTTTAAGTGTTGGGTTGCCAGGTTGTAGAAAAATACACTTAACAAAAATATAAACACGTTTTTGGCTCCTATTTTTCATGAACTACCAAAGACTTCGTCTGTGCACACAAAAGGTTCATTTCTTTTGTTCACATTTTTGTTAAAACCTGTGTCACGGAGCAGTTCTTCTTTGTCACGATAACCTGCCAGATTAGGCTTATAGAGATGCTGATTAAACATCATGATTATGACACAGTGCCTTGGACTGGCCACAATAAAAGGATGCTCTAAAATGTGCACAAGACTCCTATCTCAAATATCTTGACTAATTGATTTTTTGTTCATTTTTCATGCAGTGCTCCATGATACAAATGCTGTGAACTGCACTTACAAAGATGAGGATGATTGCGTGGAGCGTTTCCAGTACTATGAGGACGCCAGTGGCAAGTCCATCTTGTTTGTCGTGAAAGAGCCAGGTAAGAGATATCCATCCTCCATAACTGACCTGCATACTTGACCTAACAAACAAATATTTAAAACTGTACTTCTTATCATTTTAGAGTTAAAGAATGGGCAGGCATGCAGCTATGCATAATGTGAAAAGGGTGCATTGCTCTTAGTGATGAACAAACAAAGAAATAACACCAAACTCTGTAGTTCTAGCTAAATATTCTACATCAATTGTTAGCTGGCTAGTTGCATCTAATAGCTATCATTAGCAAAACACTAGCTAAGTACCTCACTAATCTATTTAAGGTTTTAACTTTAGCTAACAGAAAATGTAACTATATATATTCACACGTGCCCAGCAACATTTTTTAACCTTCCATATCTTGTTTTCTTTTCAGTGTTAATGAGTCTAACAGCATATTCAAGTACAGGAAATAGGAAAGTAGAAAGTTGACTAAAATCCTGCCAGGTACCAAGCTGGCTCAATTGTTATTGGAGCACTGGGCAAAAGGGGGCGGAGGTTAGGAAGGGTCAGCTGTTTGCTACAAGGTCAGCACTAACAATTCTGTATAATGATAATGTGCCAAGGTTGTACAGCTTTTAGGGGTGTGCATGTTTAAGACTATAAGTGGTAGAGATAGACAGTAAATGCAAATATTGAACAGATAACAAGGATAAAATCTGCAACCATAAATACAATCTAGCAAACCTCCTCTCCCCAGTGTGTTTTTTTTTCACCCACGAACAAGTTATCACTTCTCTGCTGCATGCCCTTCATCTGCTTGTTAAAGTGGCCAAATAGAAACAGTGTGGAGTGGTAAAACAGCCTTTAATGACCACCAGTGCCCGCAGAGAAAGTCTGTCCCTGGGCCTGCCTTTAATGAATGTGTGCATTTAATTTAGGCACAACTGGGTAGCAGAGAAGAACACCAAAATTTGCCTTGAACACAGTTGCACCCCGCCGTGTCAAAGAGGGTCATAAACAGCTGTCCAGGTCCTCTTGGAACCCGCTGACTCTACATATCCTCGAGAGGAAAGCAGGGGAGGGAAAGAGAGGAGACTTAGTAAGCAAAAGAAAGGGAGAGAACATTTTAAACAGGAAACATGAAGCTGTGTTACAAAGGAGAAAGAGAAGAGAGGAGGGGAAGATTGGAAACAGTCAAAGTTGACTGCATTCTTCTGTAGAAGTTAATAAAAAAAAATGTTGCAGAAATAAGCTTGTAAGGCTGACTTTACACTGTGAACTTTGGTAGAAATCTATTTCAAATGATTAGCGTGGTGGAAAGCACTCCACAACACAGTCGAAACTTGTCTGAAACTCAGATGAAACAGCTGCAGAACTCTCAACTTTGTGAAACAAGTTTTACACAACAGCCAATTAAAAGGCTGATACCACTAGATTAGTAACAGTTGCTTGGACAATTTGCTAATGTTGTTTGTTTGGTTTTTTCTCTGAACCTAATCTGAAATTTGTTGCTGTTCTTGTGACCTACGTAACATTAGATTTGTGTATCCAGTCCAACGAACCAACGAGCCTCTTTAGGTTGTTTTCTTCCTGTTCTCCAGGATAGTCATTATGAAACAAAGTAGCCAGCCAGTGCCAGAAGGAAACACGGTACAACATTAACATTATCCAGCGAGAAAACGATACAAAATAAGATAAATAGTTGCAAATGTAGTTACAATGACATTTTGGACTTGACACAGTCGGGTGAGAGAAACATACAACAGTTGAAACGTTACCAATCCAGCTAGTAAAGGTATAAATCTCAAGTTTCATAATGTGACAGTATGATGTTGATTCTTTGGTCAACGATATGATATTTGCTGATATCACAAAGTCTACCATGATACAATTTCGATTTGATTCAATTCAGGTGCCTGTGATTGATATCAGATGTTTAACACGTTCAGTTACATTTATGTCAGCTCACAAAAAGCAACTAAATTATGATTCGACAGTTTTCTGACTGAATTCTGCCACACACCTGTAACGCATACATGCCGTGGGAATTTCAAAATAAAGGCGTATTTTAAAGGTGGCGATGGAGAACGATATTTTCACTTAGCATCAATCGTTTTGGATCAGTGAAAATCAAATTGATAGATCGAGCCACATTAATTTATCATTATACCCCTGCTAGCTAATTTTAGTGAAATAAACATGTTACATGCAGACTTTGTCATTATTTTTAATTGATTCATATAACTCTACACAACTACACAACTCTATATATATATAATGGCAGAGGCCACAGGGATCAGAGGGGTCAGTTAAAGAGCAGGAAAAGTAGGAATGAGAAGAGAGGAAGAAGAGTAAAGCTTTGATGTTGGCTGTAAAAGTTCACCCTGATCACTTCACTGTTACCCAACACTACTTTCAACATATGTACAGGCGCACAAACATGCTCTCACACACAGACCAAAGGTAACATACAGTATACAAAAATACAGCGCCAGTCAAAAGTTTGGACACAATGCTTTTTTTTTTTCCTCTATTTTTCATTAGAAATTATTTAGACATATTTTGAATTGTTTTCAAATGTTTTGCTTGCCACATAATTCCATACAATTCCATATTTCATTGTTTTGATGTCTCCAGTATTATAATAAAGATAAAGAAAAAAACATTAAATGCAAAAGATGTGTCAAAACATTTGACTGGCACTGTACATCTAGACTATCAAACAAAGACAAGTACACACACATGGACCAGATGGCTCTTATCAGTTGTGGTTAGAAGTGTAAAGGTAAGACATCTTTGCCAACAATGAGGAAATTGTTGCCAGACATCAGTTCGAGCTCTTTGTGACAGTGAACACTAATTGTACCAATGATGTTAAAGACCATTATAGCTCCTGAAAAAGTGGCTTCAAGTAATTCTGTTTCTCTATAACATGAATGTTCATTGGTAAATGTACAACAATCAAACTTAAAGCAGCTATAAAGCATATTTCGTTTTAAAAATGGATCAGATGGTTGCTTTTAATGAACGAGGTGGCTTGTAGTGACAAACCCACAGAGAGTTATCACCCCTCTCAGCTGTACAGTGTTTAATTGCAGCTTTCAGCTAATTGTTTTGGTTTTCCGGCTTTCGGCTTAACTGTTTTGGTTCACTCTCACCACTCTTGTGTCTTTTTTGGCCACAGCAGGCAGCTGGCTTTTAATTGAAAACCTCTGTAGGCCACCCTACACCGAACAGAGGATGGGCAGAGTTATATATTATTTCTATATTATATAGATACTTCCACCAGGAGCGGGTGGAGACCAAACAAGAGCTAAAATAGGGTGTATTTTGAACTTAAATTCATCAGGTGAAGCTCAATGCCACAACATCTGTTTTGTCGGTTTATTAGAGTTCAGATTAATGTCAAATATTGAAATGAATAAGTATCTGTTTATGAGTCAGAAGAAATCATTATTCTAGAGGCCAAACCTGTTAGCGGACAAATGAGATTGTTGAGATGATGACATGACTTATTCCCTCTTGAAAACTCCTCAACATGTCAAACAACTATTTAAACTTGATGTGGTAGACCAAGCCTATTCAGTTACTGTGTAGAAGGGCCAGATTTGAAAAAATAAAATGCCGAAGGGGCGGACAAACAATGCACCTTTTTTTATTTCTTTGTCTACGTTATTAGCTTCACAGTTGAAGTAGAAACATTATGTACAAAAGTTCAGGAAAAACAAAGCAACTCTGTAAGATTGGAAGTAGCTTGTTCCACAATGTTGTATTTAACATATTTTTTTCATTTATTTTGACTGTTGAATTCCCTTCATTTAAACATCCTGAATTAAAACAGTTTTCAAATTAAAAGTGTATTTGTACTTAACAACATAACCAATGAATGGACGAACTAGCCAATTAATAAAATGATGATCCTTTAATAAACAATGTAAACCCCAACAAACTTCTGTGTGCCTGATGAATGTTAGCAGGTTATTTAAATAAAATCACAATGAAATATTTTTTATATTTATAAATGATCAAAGGGTTGGATTGAGGTTGTTAAAGGGATGGATTTTTCCCACAGGCAGCCAAATAAATAGGCCTGTTACAGACTTAAAATGAAGAGTGATTCATAAAGTGCAGCGCCTGTTCCCTCAAGTGCATGCAGAGACATATTTGGTGGTTCATTTAGGAGAAAGTTTTCCGGAACAGCTAATGACGGGAAAAATTACTATCCAGTTATTCCAGTTTGGTGTAGGAGGGCTTCATCTGTAATGACTCTTTGAAAGAGAGTACTGACAGTCATCTTATTGTGCGGCCTTATTGAAACTGTGCAAATCAAATTCCTATTGAGTTTTGCCAGACCACATTGAGGGACGGGAGATTTGTGGCCTGGCTGTGCGAGGTTACTATTTTCCACTTCAGCCCATCCTCCTCTCTGCTGCTTTGGTATCTGAAAGTCCCACTCCCTACTCTTCACCAACATTATGCTGTACTCCTTCTCTGGCCTCATGTCACAAATCTGATAACCTTTAGAAAGCACCTGTCATTCATGCTAGAAAGAACTACTCCACTGAATCAGAAAGTCAGACGCACAAACTGCAGCAGAAAATAATATCATATTCATGTGAGTGACGGAGAGGACAGGGAGGAAAACAACGTTGTGAAATCAGACTTCCTCTGGTCGTAGCTCCTGGCTTATCTTCTTCTCCGTGTTTCCTTTACTCATTCCTCTATCTCTTCCTCCTTCTACCCAGACTGCCCCAAGGGTCCAGACATTTTGGTGGTGCTTCTGTCGGTGGCGGGAGCAATCTTGTTCCTGGGTTTGGCGGCTCTGCTTATCTGGAAATTGCTGGTCACCATCCACGACAGACGGGAGTTTGCTAAATTTGAGGAAGAACGTGCACGTGCTAAGTGGGACACGGTCAGTGAACTTAGCATGAGGCGTGTGTGCAAATGCTTTGATGCGCTGCATTTAAAGACAGCTAATGTGCTGTTTGTTAGAAAACTTTCAAAAGTAGAGCAACTAGGTGCAAAGAATTTTTGAGTTTACTCAACTAACAGCTAATTTGTCGTGTCAACTTAGGTCAAGAAGTTCACTCAAAGTGAAGGATAGTTTATGAAACTTAACATTACTGTTTAGATGTTCACATGTACTTAAGTTAACAATAGTGATGTTAAGTTTGACAAGCTTAAAATAGCACATTAAGTGAACTTCTTAATCTAAGTTGACATAACAAATTAGCCTTTAGTTGAGTAAACTCAAAGAGGCTTTGCAGCTTGTTGCTAAACTTTTACTTTTTTACAGTAAATACTAAGGTACAAATCAAGGTATAGTCAATATTTATTGATTTAAATTATTTTAAAAAAATATATGATTAACACTTCATGAAGTAGTGGTGCCACTAAATCCCCCTTGTTAGACTCATGGCACACACAGTCAGTCATGCCCACACCTTCACACACAAAAGGCCACACACGCAGCCTCTCTCTCGTTTTCTGAAGATGTGTTTTATTATTTTTGTAGCATGCTGTTACTCCCAGAAGAACAAAAGGCAGCCAACGGAAGGGCTGGGTTTAAATTAGCTAACGCTAATTAGCCTTTACTGGTAACAGGCCTGTTTCAGGCCTAAAAAACACGCCCAAATCCCATAGGCCTGGAACTGTAAAGAATCACAGTAGTGTAAAAGCTCACTGACTAATGCTGAAAATATAAGCCGTAAAGTCAAGTTAATACGTGTCTTAAGTACAAGGTGAGACCTCAGAAAACGATGGGTGTCACTTATAAGTAATGAAATAAAATAAATATGTTTTTACTATTTAACTTTTAAATTTTCTTTAAAGGGATAGTTCAGATTATTTTAAGTGGAGTTGTATGAGGCACTTATCAAAAGTCAAAATATTAGGTACAGTTGATGCAGAAAGGGGCACCAGTACAGAAGCTAAGCAACAAACTGCTGTGGACAGGGGTTAAAAAAAGGTCCACCTAAAAAAATCTATGTCAGTTTAAGTGTACCCTGTCTTTAGAATATTTTCACCACTTCATCTTACTGTCAGACAGCCTTTTCTGATGGGAAATCGCCTTATAAACCAAATATCTCTCTTTCCAAACCAACCAAATTCCATAGGTCAAATCAGTAATTTTACCTAGCTTAACACAGATGTTGCTGGTCTGCCACTACCTCAGTCTGTCAGTTTGTTTGTGTTATTGTGTTTTAAAATGATAGTTCTGATTCACCAAAGCCACACAATGACCGCAAAAGACAAAGAGAACAAGGCGGCGGTAGACTCCCATATTCTACGAGGTAATATTAGAGATTTCGCCTTTGGAGTTTCGTTGTTTCCGAGAGCCTTTAAATGGCATTTCTTATTTATTTTGTATGTGAAACTCACTCTTTATGTGTATTTTCCTAACAGGGACACAATCCTCTCTACAAAGGAGCCACATCTACCTTCACAAACATCACATACAGAGGAAAAGACTGATGCTACTGAACAAGAATGGAGAATAAAGGATGAAATAATGGACTTTTACTGTCCTTTATGGGAAAACGTCAAATCATGTGCAGGCCTCTACTGTCACAAGACAATAATTAATAATTATTTGTGTTTGTAAATATGTAGAAATTATTCTGAGGACACATTTTTTTATCAGGGATTTGTCATAGACACCCACTTATACGACACTGATAAATAAAATATTGTTTAGATTTTGTGTGATTGACAAGGAACTCTTGTGTTGTGCAGGTTTACCCCAGTCAGAAACAACATATTTATATGCTTACCCTTACCCAGTGCCCCACCATGTAGTTTTATTTTATTTGCCTCTGTATTGAGACTACATAACATCTGTTTTCAGATGGTTTTCATTGTTTTTGACCTCTGGCAGCGAATACTATCAAAAGAATGCTATTGCCAGGAAGATCTGTAGATTGCTCTGAATACTTGTTTCAGAGGAAGATGAAATCAAAACTATCCACATGACTGGATACCAAGTGGAAAAATGTAAAAAAAAAAATGTGATGCTGGTAAATTAATCCTTGGCGTCACAGGAAGAACAAAAGTGCTGATAATTGTATGCAAAAAATTCATTTCCTGATGACAATGTTGGGATTTCCTGTTTGCGCTTCTCAGTGGGACTAAGGCGAGATAAACTGTCTATACTTCAGTCAAGTGACGTGCTGGAGATAAGATGTGGTTTGGAGTAAACTGTTAATTTACTGCAAACTTGTGCAGTTTCTTGTGTAGTGTTTTTTCCCTTGTGTACAGCTTGTACAAACGTTTTTTTTCCCCCTAAAATATGACAAATAAAATGTCATATCAAATGTCAGTGTTCACCATGTAACAGCATAAGGGTGTGAGATGTGAAAGACAATGGTTTGGCTCAAACGACTGCTGTTTTTAAAGGTATAAAAGTGACTTATTTCTGCTTGTTGGATTATTTGAGGTTGACAATCTAGAAATACACCAGACGACCAGACTGATGGGTTTCCTGCAATATTCATTGTGTTTACAGTCCTCGGTGACATTGTTGCCTCTAATAAGGTTTTATCACACCCTATCAATGTTTCATGCACCTTTTATTACAATAGCAGGTTGTGATCATCATTTCACAAGCTCAAAATATTAATGATCCTTGTTTGCCTCCTTATTAGTGATTTATTAAACAATAAGCCCACTCAGGATACACATCTAGGACTAAAATATATGATGCAAAAGCAGACGTTTGGCAGGGATTAATGGCCACAAGGATTTTCAAGGTAATCAGCAAATTGAATAATTCAAAATTACACATTATATTACCAGAATTTACTAAAGACACATACAGATTATGAACAGTTGTTTTTAAAATGATGACAGTTAGATATATGACCAATAGGTGATAGTGCTGCTGCTTCCCCAGTGACTCTCACTCAAGTGTGTAGGGCTCCTTGTCTGCAATGCTCTGCTTCCATCTCCTGGACTTAAGCTGCAAGTATCGCTCACTCATCCTTGTGGGAAGTATGGATTATCTGTGTGACACTTTTCAATATGCGAAATGGACTATCACCGATAAATTATACCTGATACATGGAGCAGTATACATGCAGATTAAGTCCATGGGATCCAATCAGTGCAGGCATAAAACCCTGCATAGTCACATAGTAATGTAGTCAGCAGTGCTGTACTGTGTGTGTAAATGGCATAGCACCTCTTTCAGTTTGGAGACAAAAGAGACAGAAAGTAAAAGACACAAATAAACAACTGTGGGCAATAAACAGAACATTTGTATAAACACTGATTTTTCTCTAAAACAGTAGTTCCCAAACAGTTTGCCTTCAGGCAAGTCCAGGTGTGCTGTGGGATTTTGTGACAACCACATAAAACGCTATGGATGAAATTTTAACTTACTATATCAGTACTTTTTACACTCTAATTTCCCAATGGTAAAATAGAGTAAAAAAAAAAAGGGTAAATTCTATACCCTAAAAAAATCCTTACAAAACCTTCCACCAAAGCGAACACCAGTTTTTGGCATTTGCGCAGTGGATGGTGGGAGTTATTAGTGTGACACAGCAAAGGTTGATTGATTGATGCCAGCTGGCTAATACTTGTTGCCTCCATTGGTTAGCTTGGTTATAGATGCTATTTTGCATGGATATGAATACACATGTGCCTTGAGATTTTGGCTGGACCTTTGGTGTGCTTTCGGCACAGAAAGTTTGAAATTTACTGCTCTAACAGACTGCCACATTGCCATCAGTGGTAAGAGTTGTTGCATATTGCGTTATGATGGAAACTCCAAACTGAAACAGACACAAAATTGTAATGCAAAGCAAAAGAGAAGAGGGAGCTCATAACTAATGATTATTGATGATTTAAACACTGGTGGTGGACTGGTGTGCACCCATGTTATAAAACAAACAAACAAAAAAAAAAGCCCCAGCAAGATAAAACATGTTAAAGTGCCCTCTTGGTTGCCCCTATTGTAGATAAAACACGATTAAGTGCCTTCTTCTTCCCTATGGTAGATAAAACATGATAAAGTGCCTTCTTGGCTGCCTCTGTGGTGGATAAAACATGATAATGATCATGTATTCAAATTGCTTGGTATTTGCGTGTAGATTGGATCAGGCATTTGTCACACACAAATCAGTGTACATATTTGTGGATCTAATCTTTCATTTGTAGATCATATAATACACATTTGTGACTATTTTAAATCTAATTTCTCTCCACAGACAGCCTTTTAAAATATTGCTCAGACAGAGAGACCAACCAACAATCCTTCCCTGAAATACTGTCTTTACTTTATTTAGAAACATGCATCATACATATATAATCATATATATAAAATATTTTATCCATTCAACTAAAATAATTACCTAATTTCGTGACCATAGATGGTAGGGCCACAAATGTATAATGCAGGATCTAGTTGGATGGACATTAGTGGTAAATATCCCCAAACAAATCTGACAATTGTCATGTTACCAAAAACAACTGGCACACAATGAACCTCTGACTTTTTTGGGAGGGGGGACTAGAGATCAGGGGCCCCGGACATTTGCGCTTTTGCAAGGCTGCTAATCCCTATCCTGTTTTTGGGGTGGTTCTGACCTGAGAGGAGCTTACATTATCTGTTAAACAAGCGCATGGGAAGCATCACATAAAGCTCTCCCTGGAGCCCTGTGCGGCCTTGCTGCAGGGGGTGATGATCTTTCATTAACAGTTAAAGGATGGACTCTAACAAGGTGTCTGACCTTCTCCTCCCGGTGTAAAACGTGACATCGCTCGATAATGACAACAGAGAGACCGTGTGAAGCAGCAGAAATGTGACAACACTTGTGAGGAGGCTTCAGAGCAGTGACAGCTCCAGGTTTGCCCGTGCAGGGGCACCAAGACGGACGAGGAAACCCCGAGGATCAGGGCCTCCTGTCCGGATGACACCAGCAGCAGCAGGAGCCAGCCACACCACTCTCCTTAGCTAGCATCAGCTAAGCTAACAAATGTCTTCCCTGAATTCGAAATAATTGTAAATGGATAACTTGATGCGATTATTTGAGGTGTGTTGGACTGGGAGTTGTTAAGGAGTTTGCTGTCGTCGGATGGACGAACAACATCCTTTCTAGGACTGTGAGTGACTGTGAAAACTGCGAAAGCTTCTCCAGGTGAGACTCCTGCTGCTGCAGCCACTGTTACCGTTAGCTTGCTAGCTGAAGGTAACTTAACGTTAGCTAGCCATGTAACTGCTAGCCCTAGCTGGTTTTGTTAGCAACATCCTAGCTGCTGGGAACTCGGATCAAACTTCTACTGTTAATTGATACACAATAACTTTACTGTGCATTTCTTAAAATATTGACAAGATTTTGACAATCATAATAGGAATCGTCAGGGTCATGTCTAGAAGTGAACCCTAGATTTATGGAATTCTCGCGAGACTTGAACGAGTTGTTTCTTATTTGTGCACATTGAACTAAATATTTTCGTGTTATAATGTGACAATGTTGTAGTTAATATGTGATGAGGTTTACGGATTAAAAACAACTGGTTAGCAATAAATAAAGATCATATTTTGTGTTAAAATGTTCACTCTCGCGAGATCTTTCGCGGGTCTAGGGTTCTCTTCCAAGACCGTAGCTAGTTAGCGTTAGCCGAGTTGCAGCTTCTTGTCAGTCAATAACACTATCGTAACGATTGTTCCACCAACTGCAACGAAGTCAGTTTAAGCTAAAATATCGATCAACTTCAATCAAGTTGAGTGTTTGGTTTGTCATTTAAATTGTGATGAAGATAGAGATTATTTCTATCTATGTAACGTTTGCTGGCCAGCAATGTTTTGATAGGCTTTTTTTGGGAAAAAATACCAAGGTTGGTTGCCTGGGCTAAACTGTAATGTTAATTATTATTTATTTGTATAATTTGTTTGTTTTTGACTGACTGTCATCATCCTGAAACGTCGCATATGTGCCCTCCGATGATGGATACCCTGACAGGTAGGGGTTCCTAGTGGCATAAGGAAGTCGTGCCCTGCCATTTCATATGGATAGGATAACCATATGTAAGGAGGGGACCATTTGATAGACGATATTTTTGGTCCCTTTGTCTTAAATTAGAGGTGTAATGCCAGTGGTTCTCCTTACTCTTTCACTGTCTTCTAAGATATGTCTTTCAGTCACTTTATTTTCAGGTTAATGGTAAGACAAATTCTGGACCCAGACAGCCATACAAACAGTCAGACTAATAGACCAAAAAAGGCAGGAAAAAAGACAATCATAGGTCATCAACCTCCATATTATATCTACAATAACAGTAAAATTTTAATCAACATATTGGCTTTATCCTTTGGGGAGCACTTGAACTTCCCTGGAAAGAATACATAAATATAAGATATATAAAATCATTCCACTATGTCAAGTTCTCCTGTCAGCTTGGTGAAGTTGTCTGCAATGGGTACAGGCAGATGCCAAGACCCAGGATGAGTCTGGGTGAAACCTGGATTATACTCCCAAGCAGACGTGTTCGCGGACAACTGCAGCCATCATAGAGTATGTGCATGTAGTAGTTCAGCTGGATTCAGCTGCTTGGAGGAAGACAGGTCTTGTCTGATAAGGCTCAGTCATAACTTTGGGAAATTGTCTTCTGCCTTCTGCTTATAATTGGGGAATTTACAGTTAGAAAGGTTTTTTGCACATTTCCAGTCCATCAGTAGCACACATTAGCTTGCCTGGCTAACTTGTCTTGTGCACTGTACGCCTATTATGTGAATGTTGCTGTCTCCCTGAACATCCTGCCAAAGCCTGTTCAAACATCTTGCAGTTCTATTAAGTGTTGCTTGATCATCTATATGAAAAAGGAATAAATACTGAGATATTGATATTGAACAGCCAAATCCAATTTGACAGACAATTCTGAGTTGGGTACAGCCTTACTTTTAGCTTACCTCCACAGAATGACATTGTGATTTTTCATTAAAAAAAATGGTTTGTCAATAACAGGCAGTAACATAGCAAACAAAGTTTATTTTGTGTCAGTTTTCTGAGCACTGCTTCACTTAAGACAGTGGGCTGATCCCATATAGGCACAGGTTCCCAGGCAGCTGTGTTGGATAGTGAAAGATTTTGCTGATCAGACCTCAAGATTGGCTTGATTGTTATGTTACTTACAATATTTTATATGCACGGCATTAGTAGCCAATGTGCTACTTCTTATTGCTTTTCTTTTTTTTTTTTTAACGTGTGCCTGTCTTCTGCTGTGTGACAGTAACCCAACTAATTTCATTCATGGTTTGTGTCTCTCTCTCTCTTTCCAGGCATGATGGAGGGACTTCATAGCCAGGCTTTGAGCCTGGACCCTCGCAGGCAGGAACTGCTTGAAGCTCGCTTCACTGGAGTTGGTGTGACCAAGGTTGACATCTCTTAATAGCATAATTGATGTTTTGTTGATCAGAATGATCAGCTGTTCTAAGCGCAGGTTGTGTGTGCAGATGGAATGATGAAAGTTGCCTTGGATTTTGTTGTTGAGAAGTTTTGTTTGGGAAGCTAAATGATTGTACCCCTTTATCACTGCTGAGATATATTTGGAGACAAAAGAGTAGGGCTGGCGCAATTCGTCGACTGTATCAATGTCATCAGTTATGGTAATAGTAGAGCAGTACTGTTCTACTCCAACACTTGAAATTGAAAGCATTGGAGTACTTTATCAGTCAGTAGCATCAACAGCAAGACAGCGTTGCTGTTGTAGTTATTCGGACATTTTATATTATCTGTTTACTTTAACGGCCCTAAGTTTTAAGTCAGGTACTTAAATACTGATTCTTTAGTTCAGGGAGAAGGAATGACCATTGACTATATCTTGAGAAATGTAAAACATCAGAACTCCATGACAGGGAAGCCAAAGCATCTTGATTGTCCCCTGATGGCAGGCTGCAGTGCAGGTTATAAATCTTGCCTCCACATGTTAACAGGTAGGAGATGGGCCAAACATCAAAGTACATGTTAAATATTTTTTTCCCAAAGATGGCTTCTGTCATGTCAGATAGTTCATATTATGTTGATGTTTGTTCAAGTGTTCATTTTTGTGATCGGTTTGGTCTTAATTAGTTATTTGAGAGTATAAAGATGGGGTTTCATACCATGATTGACGGCTACTGCACAGACTCTGGTTCCAAATGACGTCACTAGCATGAGATGGCAGCCAGGGTATTTTGGCTTCAGAAATTTTAACAGTGAGAGGAAGTGGAGAAGCGTCATTCATCTTTTATTTATGTCAATGGGAATGACACAGTGAATAAATTAATATGCATCACAGCAATCCTTTTGAATTTGAGATCTAGTAGTTTTCTGACAAATGGGGTCTATTAAATAGGATGGACATCAGACTTATAGCAAAATATGCCTGTTATGGGCATATTTTAATGGGCTTTATTTTATGATTGAATAAAATATTGATACACGTTTTTGATATTTAATAACTAGTTGTCATATTAATTTTATAATAAAAACATAATTTTTAGAAAAATCCATAAATTACTCAGATTAGTTGACTAATTGAAAAAATTATTGTTTAAAAAATGATTAATAGATGCAGCCAAACAGACAAAACAGACAAATGAGTTGCTCCCAGTTCACATCCCACAGCTCTACCGTCATTTGTGAATGAAAACACGAGCAGTCAGTCAGCTCTCTTGTGTTAGTTCAGTTCAGTAAGGCTTGGAAGTCTTCTCTGTTTCCAGTATTGACTGATGCTCTGTGTTTGGGAGTTTTCTCAGTGGAATGATCCTGTCTCCCTGAGCTAAAGCTAAAACAAGACAAGCTCTGTCTTAGCTGACATGGGAGCTGGCCAGCAGCTCTTTGTTTCAGTGGAGACTAGTGACACTGAAATGGCACCGCAGCTGAAGCTCACAGCATAGGCTGCTCGCTATGCTGCAACCCTGCTGTTGAACTGGGTATTACTGTGTGTGGGTGCGCATTTGAGAAAATGGCAACCCCTGAGAAAGCAATCACTATCATTCATGCTTCGGCCTATAGTGTGATCCGAAATGAATCGTCAGGCCTGCTCACAGAGGTATCAGAGTGTGATTGATTTAAGGCAGGATTTAAGGCACTGTCAGAAACATTACGGTGGACATATGTGGTGTACATGTTAGAGAAAAAAAATGTGTTTGCACTGTAATGTGTGACCTTGAGCAGGAGAGAGCCAGCAGGCCTTAAAAGCATTAGCCTCCTGCTCCAATTAGCCTGCTGTTTCTTCTTAGTCTCATCAGGCTGTGCAGCTGGCCATGAATGGTATGCATTAACACGAACTGATTCTACGAAGTAGATCTGAACTGAAGATTTGCAGATTAACAAAACGATGTGTAATATACTCTCATGGTAGCATCCTAGCTTAATGGCAGTACTTTCAGAGCTATACCTGTTAGATGCTTGTGCTTACATTGCTACAAAAACAGGATGCAAAGAGTGGGAAAAATTATGGGAAACATATGTAGAAATCTGCTCTTGGATTTCTGAGTTCATTTGCATTTGAATGTCAACAGACCTCAAGACAGGCCACTACTTCTCTTTGTTGTAAATGAGTATACCATCATTTTAGTATAAAATAGAATATGGCATTTTGTAACACAGCATTGTCATGTCAATATCTTATATGACTAATTTCAAGTTCTACTCACATGATTAATTAATCAAGTCTGTTGTTTGTGTTCCAGAGTTCAGCCAACAGCGAATCATCCAACCAGTCTCTGTGCAGCGCGGGATCACTCAGTGACAAAGAACTGGAGGTTGGTTGTGAAACAAATCAATCACAATGACAACTGTGTACTTCTTGACTTTAAATGGTTTCCCGAGTGATTGTTTGTGAGTTTGACATGCGGTCAAGTGTAAAGTGTACCATGGTGCATACCTAAGCGCCTTCCACACCAAGAACTCTAAGAATAACTATGAATAAATTGTTTTATAATTAATCTAACTCATGTGGGTGGCAGAGTCCACACCGCAGCTATACTGACAGTGACAGTGGCAAACAATATTGTTCCGGGCACTTAGAGAGTGATTTGATGAATGCTAATAGCCAATCAAAATTCAGCCGAACTTCCAGGTTATAGTCTGCAACTTATTAAACACTTGCTTGGCACCACTGTTTACAGTGTGGCTGCTCTCATTGTTATCATTATAGGAGCGGGGATCCCTCAGCACCTCATGATTTGATTTTATTCTGATTCAGATGGCTACGATCCATTTATAAAATGATTGTTGATGCATCAGACTTTTAAGCTTTTAAGCCAGGAGGTGCCAGACAAATTTTATTTATCCACAGTTGCTCATTGCTCAGCCTTCCTCACCAAAACTCAAGAAGTAGCCTGGTTTACCACATAAACATGACGCACGTTTGTGTCCGTTATGTTTCACCATTCAATAGGTTTAGCTTTTAGGAACATACAAGTTGGTCTGATAAAATTGTCCAAGCGATCATAATATTGAGAAATGGGTTTTAAATTTCCAATTATTTACTTTCTGCATCGATTCATGATCTTTCAAGAGAGGATTGCGATACATCTAAGAATTGAATATTTTCCCCACCCCTAGATGACCCTTAAGACTAGACTAGGTAAAGTGCAGTGTGTGTGATGGATCTATTCATCCATTTTCTGTTTATCCAGTGGATACAGGAGGGTGATGAGTGAATTTGGCCAAAGAACAGGTCACTCTGCTTTTAAGAGACATAGTAAAATAGTTTGCTAAATACTAAGCATGTAAAATATTATTACATTAACTCTTATTACATTGTAGTCAAACTTTTTAGCAAGGAGTGCAGTTATATCCCTCTAATTTAAGGGCGTAAGGCTTCGTTTTGTCAATTTAGTTGCTCTGCCATTATGTTAATGTGGTTAATGAACTGAAGTTAATGGAGTCAAATTTAAATCCAAGCTGTGCTGTGATTCTGCTCATGTCAGACACCAGAGAAGAAGGCCAATGACCAGAGAAGCAGGAAGAGAAAAGGAGACATCTATGACAGCAACAGCCAGGGTAAGTCCAGCCTACTTGCTGACAGAACTCCAGCAGAAATATTCAGCTGTCGCTTTCAGCATTCCTTTCTTCTTGGCTCAAAATACTTACAGCTGCAAATTTGTAAAATGCAATTTGGGATGCATTTAACATGTTAAATTCTGTTTTTTGGTTCGCTTTTCTTACACTTCAATAAGTGTGTATGCTGAGGAACATAGTGTAAGATTAAAAATCTTTTTTTCTTGTCCTGTTTTTTTGTAGGAAAAGGGAGAGGGCACAAAATAAGCGATTATTTTGAGGTGAGTGCAAACTAAACACACATCATCCTGGTGTTGAATTTTGCATTCTGGCCACTTTGCTGTGCACCGTTTCAAATCACTCTCAGACTTTACTGTGATGTACTCACCCTCACGTTTCCGACTGTGCCAGTATGGTCCTTCATCAAGTTCTTCCTAAATAACAACTCTGTCTTCTTTCTTTCTGTCTTGTTTATACACTCTTCTTGTCAACTGCCCTGTGGCCAGTTTGCTGGTAGCAGTGGCTCTGGCACCAGTCCTGCCCGGGGCATCCCCATGCTGGTGCGCTCCTCTCCACAGCACTCACTGTCTAATCCTCTGGTGAGCACCACCATCCATCCCCATAGCTCTCTCCTGCTTTGGCTCAGCTGTTTAATCTTTAGCGAGAGTCACATTCATCTGTTGGCTTTGTGGGTCTATTTTCTCTCAGCATCAGTATCCTCTTAATTGGACAGGGTTGCTGAGGCATGTATTGCGAAGATTTAGTTTAGTTTATTTTACCAAAGTCTAATCCATTTTGAGAGTTAATAGGCGTGTCTTTAGTTTGAGTGGATCAGTTCAACCAGTGGAAGTAGCAAGACATCCCCTAACTAGTGAGATTTTAAGATTTAGTTAATGTTTCCCTTCAGTTTGACTTCAATGGAAATTGAAAACAAGCACAAAATGGAGCTGAGTGTGTGATGTTTATTAACTTGAAGCATATAGGATAGACTTGGCCTCTGGCAAGAGAAGCTGTAGGTAATGGTGATGTTTTCAGTGCTGACGTGTAACACAATGAGTAACAAAATGTAAGGCAGAGAACAGAGCAGGAGGACCATGCATACATTATGTAAACTCGGGGCCTGTTCATTGACAACACCATGTATTTAGAATCTCTTCACCTACCATTTTCATCCATCTTATGTTAAAATAACATCTTTCCACATCATTACTGCAAAACTGTGTTTACTACCTACTAAATGGCATGTAAACAGCTCCTTATAGCAGCGGGGCTCTAAATTAAACATATGATGAGTGCACAAAAGGACTATCAAAAATGTGGGAAGTTGTTTGGGTTGTTGATCATTACCATTTTGATATTTACCGGACACCAAGACTGACTGAAAGCAGTCTGTGGTTAAAAATGATTGCAAATGGCTGGTTTTGTTGGGGATGTATTGCTTCAGATACTGATGAGACAGAAAAACAGTTGAAGTTGAACCCCTCATTGAAATCAATGAAGGGTCTGTGTTTATGTGTGCCTGAATGCAGCATCATAATGGTTTATAATAGTGCAACAAATGATTGGACAGTCACAAATTTCAGTCCTGAATCACTATTAACATAAAAAAAGATATTGTTGGTCTTTGACAATGATTTTTTTTTAATTAGTTCTGATGGATGTCTAACTAGCAAGTTTACTTTATTTTGTAGGTGTTTTTAAATTTATCAGTTGTATGTGCAGTTTTTAAAAACTTCTCCAGGGAAACAGCACATTTGAATTTGAATTGATTTGAAAGATCTGTTTAATGAAGGATGTATGTGAAGGGTAAATGGGGTTTATTTCAAAAAGGCCATTTCCTGTTAGCCTGCTGGCAACAACATACTGAATATTCATAAAAAAGCAGAGGTTTTACTGCACTCTGTACTTCCCTGCCCTTTCTTAATCACTCAGGTGTCATAAAGCAATGTCATACCATTTTGTTGTTGTCCTGAAATACTAACTATTGTATGTTGTTTGTTTCTATTAATAATATTTCTTTATCTAATTCACCTTTATTGTAATTGACAGTTCAGCATTAAATTCTGCAGACATTTGTGTTCGTTTAGAATTTCAATTTTCTATATCCCTGTTGTTTTTAACCCCTTAAGCTATTTTATAATTTCACTTTACAGTCTGTATTACATAATTGTTGTATTTTACCTTCCATCCCCTTCTACTTTTCTCGACCTCTGTCTCTCTGGAATCCAGTTTCAGCACGGCAGTCCTTCATCCACAGGCTCACTTCACACAGACTCTTCATCCTGCAGCTCTGTTAAGGCAGCCCCAACACACCTCTGCTCACACAAAGCCATCCAGGTGACTGACTGATTGAAGTTGTTGTTTCACAAATTTAGTGTAATCTCAGACAGCATTAGTTGAGTCTGACAAAACTTTTTATAGATTTTTATGTACTTCACACCTCATTCTGCCATTTGAAAAAGTGCCACTAGTCATCCAAATTGTGGATTGAATTAAAGGTCAAACTTTGAAAGGCCCCGCCACCCACACCGCACTTTGTCTGACATGATACTTGCAATGCTTACCCAGCTATCCTTGCAAATGACACTAATTGGCCTAATTAAAGGTCAGCATTTTGAGATGCCAGGGTCTGATTTTTATGCATTTTAAGTGATTGTTTTGTTACTGACTGGCCCAAGGGATGTCTGCGTCAATTGAGTGGGTTGAGATGTTGACTGTTAGCTTGTTGTCATCTTTCTCCTCCCCCTTCAGTCAGAACTGACGCTGCTGAAGCTGACAGCACTGGAGAAGGACAAGAACTCTGACCTGGAGAAGAAAGAGGGGAGGATAGACGACCTGCTGAGGGTAAGTTAAAGAAATATTTAAAATCGAACTTGGTTTGGGGCATTTCGAACATCTGAAAGCGCTTCAGAGTAGGGATGGACAGTAGGAAAAAGTCAACAATGATTGATGTCAGTCAAGAATATAAACATTAATTTCTTTATTTGTTAGGCATATTCACAAATGTCTTTAATAATCACTTCACAGTCTAGACAAATGTGCTACAGTTTGCCACAACAATCCCAGTAATTAACCTGCACCAGTCTGGTCACAGCTCATCATGAATGATGTGCTCATTAATTTTCAAATGCCATTGTTGTTTAAATTACATCTGGTGTAAATGTCAGCAAACAAAGCTGACACACTGATAGCTGTTGCATCCTGTTGGTTTAGGAACAAAACAGCCTTGATTCCTTGTTGTAATAAGAATAAGATGTCAGAGTGATGATGTATGTTCTGGCAGGCCAACTGTGACTTGAGGCGGCAGGTAGACGAGCAGCAGAAGATGCTGGAGCGCTACAAGGAACGACTGAACAAGTGTGTGACCATGAGCAAGAAGCTCCTTATCGAGAAGGTGAGTTTCGATAATGTGAATACCAGAGTGAATGTTTTCTTTAAATTATTGATGCATCTGAGCACTTCACTCACCCGACTTTTAACTGGTCAGGTGTTTTCATGGTGTTTATGTTGGATTCAGTTCATTACATCCTCTAAGTTAAAGGGATACTTTGGATTATTTGAAGTGGGGTGAATTGAGGAGCACCAGCATGGAAGCTAATCAGTGTGCTGCTGTGGACAGGATCAGCAAAAAAAATGTATTTGAGCCACTTAAAAAGGTCCACCTAAAAAAAAGACATCAGTTACACTGTTTGGAATATTTTAACTGCTTTACCTTGCCATCAGACAACATTTAAGAGGAAACCATTATATGAGCCAAATATCAGTCCCTCCAAACCAACCAAACTTTATTGGTGAAATTAATAATTTTATCTTGCAGAACATATGAGTTACTGGTGTTTGTTTTGTTTTGTTTTGCACTCAAACTTTATTTCAATATGCAATCTGATAGAAATCAACATATGTACATAATGTTGGTCACAGAACAAATGTAAGCATCACATCAGTCCATCTTATTTGGGTACTAGTCATAGAAGCAGACACAGGTACCCAGTTAATCTCATTCCAGCCAATGTATAATCGCCCATACATTTAACCATAAACTCTGGAAATTAAAGAAGGAAAGAAAAAAGTGAACTGTTGAATTAACCAATTGAAGCAGTGGATGACCGGCAACTAACTCCTGTGTTCTGTGAGGTAAAACCTGGTTTTGCCTATGGAGTTGGTTTGGAGAGGGTGATATTTGGCTTATATAACGGTGGATTCCTGTTGGAAAAGGCTGTCTGATGGCAAAGTCAGAATATTCTAAATGTAGCATACACTGAAACTGATACAGCTTTTTTTTTAGGTAAACTTTGGCTTAAATACTTTTTGTATTTAAGCCAAAGTTTTTGTACCAGCAGTACTGGTACTCCTCTCTGGTTCTCCTAACTGGGGTCTTACTGACCAGCATCTACTGTAGGTGATACACTGAGTACCTCATACAACCAATACTTCAAATAACTACCTGTACTATCTCTTTAAAGATAAATGGCAACTGTTTTCAACAATATAAAAACCAAAGTAACTGTTTTCTATTATTTATTCATCAAAGCACTTGATTGTTGTACTTGTTTCGTTGTAATAATGGTGAAACTCACCAACAATATATAGTTCTTCACATCCTCTAAGCTATTTTGTGAGTGTATGTGCATTCAGTTATCTTTTTTGGTTGTTTTTGTAGTCAAAGCAGGAGAAAATGGCTTGCAGGGACAAGAGCATGCAGGACCGCCTGCGTCTGGGCCACTTCACGACCGTACGGCACGGAGCCTCCTTCACTGAGCAGTGGACAGATGGATTTGCCTTCCAGAACCTCATCAAGTCAGCATGAATTTGGGCACAAACATATGTTTGCATTTTGTCAGTCCTGCATATGAGAACATTCACACTAGATTGTTCTTACATATTCTAGGCAGCAAGAGCGAATCAATTCGCAGCGGGAGGACATCGAGAGGCAGAGGAAGCTGCTCGGAAAGAGGAAGCCTCCCTCCATGGCCCAGACGCCTCCACCCAGCCTCGAGCAGAACAAACGAAAGAGCAGGAGCAACGGCCAGGAGAATGAAACGTAACATTACAAACAGTTACTTCACACAATAGTGGTTTGAGCTTAAGGTGTACACAAAGGCAGAAACTAATTGTTGTGGTGGATCTTGAATTTTTTAAGGCCTGCACTTCAGTGTTTTGGTGCCGTTTTCTGAATTTAATTGGTTGTCTTCAGTTGCCGTCAGATTAACTTGTGTCTAAGGTCATTTCTGAATTTCTGATAGATTTATTTATAATGGGGCTTATATTTTGTTCAATTTTGTTCTTTGTATTGTAGAGTTTTTTATTGTTTCATTCTGACACAGTTCTTCTAAAATATATCCTCATAGGAGTAAATTGTAATTAGAGAATTGTAAGAGTACTGACTATTATCTGTAAAAACCATAACCATAGGGAGGCTTTGTGTTATGTCATTTTATAATTGTGTAGCTTATTAAGTTTTTTCTGACCTGGTTATATTGTTCCAAATTACTACTTTGTACTCCACAGGTTGTCACTGGCAGAATATCATGAGCAAGAGGAGATTTTCAAACTTCGAATTGGTCATCTAAAAAAGGTACCAGTTTACCACTTAAGGCAACTTTTTCTTTGTTTTTGTTCTTTTGTGATTTGTTTCTGCAACCTGTTGCTAGAGACTTGGCTGTACTGTTGTTCCTGTTTATCGAGGGTCGAGGTAGATGATAGATTTGTGTTGTGTGTTGGTATGCAGGAAGAAGCAGAGATCCAGTCAGAGCTGGAGCATTTGGAGCGAGTGAGAAACCTGCACATTCGGGAGCTAAAGAGAATTCATAACGAGGACAACTCGCAGTACGTGTCATTTTAGTGTAACGTACCTAAACACAAGTTCTGTGGTGTGCTTTCAACTAAAAAAAACAAAAACAAATAGCTTAATAAATACTTTTTCCTTAGATTTAAAGACCACCCCACGTTGAACGACCGATATCTGCTATTACATTTACTTGGAAGAGGCGGCTTTAGTGAAGTTTTCAAGGTAAGTATGTGCCCATTATTTGGCTTTAGGAGCACCAGTTTGTAATTTTTGAACTGTGCTGGGTATTTCTTCAATAACTTATGGCAGGGGCACTATGCTGACTTTGTGTGTTGCTGTATAATATTTTTTTGCAGGCTTTTGATTTGACAGAGCAAAGGTATGTGGCCATTAAAATCCATCAACTCAACAAGAACTGGAGGGAGGAGAAGAAGCAAAACTACCACAAGTGAGTCTGAACCTTTTCTCACCACACCTGCTCTCCTTTCTTTTGTGGTTGGAAATGTTTTGTTCTATAAAGGAATTTTACCTTGTCGACCTTCAAGCTTAAAACTGTCTGACTGAATGTTATTGAATGAATCTAACTTGCGATGTTTTCCTAAATGCTTTTCAGACACGCCTGTAGAGAGTACAGAATCCACAAAGAACTTGACCACCCTAGAATAGTCAAACTCTATGACTATTTCTCACTCGACACAGACTCGTGAGTGAATCATTCTACATAAAGCTCATAAAGGCTCACCAATACAAATATAATAAATGAATGTGCCATCATATAGTGCTGATAAGCAGATGAACTCTTCAATATGAAAGACAGAAGAAAGAGAGAAATCATCTGTTTTAACCTTTCACAGGTTCTGCACAGTGCTGGAGTACTGTGAAGGCAACGATCTGGACTTCTACTTGAAGCAGAATAAGCTGATGACCGAGAAGGAGGGCCGTTCTATTGTCATGCAGATTGCCAACGCCCTCAAGTACCTCAACCAGATTCGGCCGCCCATCATCCACTATGACCTCAAGCCTGGTACTCTCACACTTTTAGTCTGTTGTGTTTACTGTTGTTGAGTTATATGTTCTCTGATTGTAATTGTGACACACATATGCACGTACGTGTTTTTGTTTTTAGAAATATTGTAATTTTATTGTTCTGTTTACTGTTAATTGTTCTGCTCTTAGGAAACATCCTGTTGGTTAACGGCACAGCTTGTGGAGAGATTAAGATCACTGACTTCGGCCTGTCCAAGATCATGGATGATGACAGCTACAACTCTGCAGATGGCATGGAGCTGACCTCACAGGGAGCAGGGACCTACTGGTACACACTGACACATTTCACTGCATGTAGTAACCAAGCAACAGATATGGCTTCACGAGTTTGTAGCGGAGGCGCTGTCTCTTGAGACCAATGTTGCTAATTGAATTCACACACCCTCTACCCTCAGAAAATTGTGTAAACAGGTGCAGTGCTGGGAGAACATATAGGGAAAACTACTTCAATCTTACGTTGTGATTTTGTGACTTACAGGTACCTGCCTCCAGAGTGTTTTGTGGTGGGCAAGGAGCCCCCCAAAATATCTAACAAGGTGGATGTTTGGTCAGTCGGGGTCATCTTCTACCAGTGCTTATATGGCCGCAAGGTAACCACTAACCTGCATTCTTTAACAGTTAATTTGTTGTCAGATTTTAATCAGTGAAAAATGAAAGTAAGTTGTCTGTTAACCATCTCTTTTTTTTTTGTAATCTTTTTCCAGCCGTTCGGTCATAACCAGTCGCAGCAGGATATCCTTCAAGAAAACATCATATTAAAAGCTACTGATGTGCAGTTTCCCCCGAAACCTGTGGTCACCACAGAAGCAAAGGTGTGGTACTCGTTTCTCTTTAACAGCTATATAAACTCACTTCACTGTTCCCAGTGTATCATCCACTAAAGGCCCCATGAAATGACATATTTACTCCTGCCTGCTCTCAAACAGGATGTTGGGGATGAACACACTGGTAAAGGATGCTTCTTGACTATAAACTAGAGGGTGACATGGGAGTGGACTTTGACTCCTGTTCAAAACCAATCCTGGAAGAATGACTCCCACCCTGCCATGTTCCCCCAAAATACAAGAATTGAAAAAGACAACAGAACAACAAGCAATGTGAAAAAAAAAAAAAAAAAAAAAAAAAGATCTACCTGACCTGTTATTTTAATGATTCCTGTCCAGCCTGGTCCAGCAGTTTCTCTTCCCAGTCACGTGATATATCACAAGGCTGTCTGATTTGATAGAAGGGGCATAAGAAAAGTTGAAATTTAAATTTATAGCCCATGAAAGTGATTTGACTCACCATTTTTAATGAGCAGACACAAACATAATGATTGATTCCACCAGGCATCGCTGTGTCGATCTGCACAGAGCCGATCAAGTGGGCAGGAAGTCAGACACACGAACAGCTCAGTTTTCAAAATAAAACATTCTTTCACTGTGTAGTCTACTTGTCAGTGGTAGAAGCACAAGTGAGCAAGTGAACATAATGAGGCAGGCAAAACTCTCTATGCTGGTGGTGCATGCAGCCGTGCAGAGGATGGATCAAAAAGGTGGTGCAGACAGGCCGTACCCAGTGGAATCAACTGGTAAGAAGTGGAAGTTGGTCCAAAGATAATGAGTCATTTTCCTCCCTCTTTCTCTTCATAGGCCTTCATTCGACGTTGCCTGGCTTATCACAAGGAGGACCGTGTGGATGTGCTGCAGCTCTCCAGTGACCCCTTCCTAATGCCCCACATTCGAAAAGCCCTGGGCAGCAGCACACCCATGGCGCCTCCTCTCCCCTCCACCTCCAGCTGCTACAGCAGCAGTGCCTCCGACTGACACAAGCTGAAAGAAACTGGAAGAAAACCCCAGTGAGGACAGAAGCCACGCGGAGATGTTACACTTGTTGAAACTCGTCCTTTGCTCCCTCGACTGCAAGAGAGCAAAGAGCATGATGGGATGTAGGGATCCTAAAAGTGTGAATGGAACCAAAATGATGGATGACGTGGTGATGTAGTAGTAAACGTGCCCACCGCCATCATCTACGTGGTAAAAATGAAGGGCCATTCTGTGGCTGTGGGCTCAGTAGAACCCAAAGATTTGCCCATATGCATGCACTAACACAAAAACTTTGGCTCATTTAAAGGGGCTTTTCTACATGATAAATAGTAAAAGCACCCGAAAAAATTGCACAACTGACAGGCTGACGTGTGGAAGATCACCTGCCTGTACTCTGTGGAAGGTTTAGAAGAAGCATTAATGAAATTTCATCACATTCTGCTTGAAATGCATCATCTATCAAACTATTTTTCAGATCTAGAGTGGTCACTTTCACATATGTATCCCTGTAGGTTTGAACCTGGGACTTTTAGGAAGGGCTCCTACAAGTAATAAGGAACGACTGATGACCAAAGTTCAAGGCACTGTTCAAGGTTCAGAAAATGACTTAACACAGAAGAAGAGGGCTGATTCTGGAAAGAGTAACTGGTTTTGACCTATTTTAAATATTTTACTGGATAACTGGAAGTCAGCTTATTATTTTAATTGTTAAGTCCATATTTTTCCATAAAATTTACCCCCTCTTATGTTTTTGTTAACCTTACAGGGGGGCTGACTATGAGTGAGTGTTGTGATGAGAGTTAAGATTCAACAGAAATAATTATGAAATCATTAAAAAGCATTTGGTTAACTGTGGCGTCTTATTTGTCTTGGGGAATTCTGAGGGCAAATAATATGCATTTAAGGAACTTTTTCACAGCAGCCATTTTGACATGAAATAGGGTAAACATGCATTACCAATGATACTAATTAATGATATTCTGTTCCATTCAGGTCAAACAGGGTGCTGCTATTGTACACTTTGACTCACTGGAAAGGCTCTGCCACACGCAACTGAACAGAACCTTAATTAGGAACATTAGTAACGCCTCTGTTTACACAATTAATTTTTCATATTAATATGGCTGGTCTTTTCTGGAGTATTCTTTCATTTAATCATAGTAGGATTCTGTGATGCAGTGACATATAGCTGTTTGAATATTTGTGATTATATTAATGCACATACATCAAATACTTTTAATCAATGAGAAAATCTGTTTTAGATGTCTTTGTTATGACAACACAGTGAACAGAGAATAGAGTACTGATGTGGTTTTCTTGTTGGGTTTGGCTCCTGGCAACCCAGGGCGCAGTTAGCTAAACAGGTGGCTAAGCAGCAGTTAGCCTACTTTATTGACAAAGGAAAATATTTATGACACTTATAATGGTCTCATGATGGCCAGTATCAAAACCAACCACATGACAGTTCAATGTAATGTTAAAACATGAAGGTAAAGTTTCTTTAAGTTTGATAATGTTGAGTTGTCATAACAGACATTTTCATCTTGGGGAAGGTCAAGTTGTCATAACAGACATTTCAATTAATGTCAACTGCATTAAAAATTAAATGACAGTGACAACAGTCAAACATTAATTAAAAAAAGTTTGTGACAGGTGTCATGACAGTGTAATGACAGTCTTATGCACACCGCTACAAATAAGGTGCTACAGAAAATCTCCAGGTATTGTTTTTCACATCATGACATGTTTATTAACTCACATCCCACCTTCAAAAGTATCATCACATCCTGTACAGATGAATTCATGTAATGGTGTGAACACAGAAGCTGCATCAGTGAACGTCTAAATACAACGGCTTACCTGTAATGTATGTGTGTAACTGGAAAATGTGATAACTGCTTTCAAGGTTAAAGAAATACTGACACACTTCTGTTGAATACTAAACCGTATTAATCTACTAAAAATCCTACCTTGACCATAATTATCATACACTCTTAGAACAGGGACGTTGACAAAAAACTTTTCCCCTCACAGTGATTTGAAAGCTGTGCAGTTCAGCAGGAGAGCAAGAGGACACCTTGAAGTTGATAAAGTGGTTAGAAGTGAATTTGGCAAAGATTTCTTTTAAGTTACATTCTAGTCTGCGGAAGTGTGAAATTGTCTTAATGCGACGTCAGCTTTTCAGAAAAAGACAGATATTAATTAGTTCAGCAGACGATAAAAAGGAACTAAAAGACACGTAGTTATCTTATCCTGCTCGCTTTGACGTCTGTCTTTAATGCTTCCACAGTGAGCCCACAATTTACTGTATAGTCTTCACTTTGCAGCAAAAAAAAAAATTATCTCGTCTTTATAATGTACAAACACAGACAATCTGAAGTTCTAAACATTGCCCATGTTTTTTGTACTGAAAATCCTAAAGAAGACAACCATGTCTTTTCCTTTGGCCATAAGACACACGAAATCCATTAATCACAGGGGCATATGACTCATCACAAGGCATTGTCCAGCAGGTTTATCTGTTGTAGAACTGCGAGGTGACCCAGGCCAGTCCCCACTTCAGGTTGGTGAGCATAAACTTGAGCGCCTTGGTCCACTGCTCCTCTGAGTTGAACTGGGTTTTGATGGAGTAGGAGCCGCCGCTGCCTCCCGTGTCCTCGATCTTACCCTTCTCCACGTCCATCCTGAGGAACAAAACATCATAAAACATCAATTACAGCCCTGGTGGATGTGCTGGTATCAGTATTATAATCTGCCATTGTATATATAGTAGGCACACCGATGTGCATGTTAAATAGTTCTTGATCTTGTGATAAGACTTGAAGGCATCCAAAAAATACAACGCCAGAATTCACAATCTGTTCATGTCGATATATCCTGATGACAGATACACTAATAAGAGTCTTTTTTTTGGACACTTTATATCAGCTAGCATGAGATGATCCACCAATAGCTGAACTAATAATGTTTATCCATACAGTATGTATCTATATTTGTATTTTTCTCCTCATATTATCCTGAACCAGACAAATATTTACATACCTGTCCAGCAGCTCTTTTGCCACTGGGGTTCTCCAGAGAGCCGCCAAAAATGGCAACAATGAGTTGTCAGTTTGGCCCTACTTGACTCAACTCAATTTTTGTACCAGGTACTTTTTTTTTTTTCTTTTTTTTTTCCACTGCAGAGAGAACTCCCTCAGTGTCAGCAGGATGCTTAGCTTGATTGTCATCTTTAACGCAACAGTAACAATGAAGGAAATCAAAGGATGGCTGTTGTCAGCGAGGAGACAAACTTTGAAGCACAGTTGTGCCACACAGTGGAAACACAGCAATGGACTATCAGAGGTGACAGCTGGAAGTTTCACAAGTAAGTTTATTAATGAAAGTTGTACTGGAGACCATGCTTTAATAATTCAATGGGTTATATAACCAAAGCTTTCCCAAACGTCCCTTGTTTGCCTCAATAGCACAATCAAAGCCCACAGTTCTCCAGCCTCTCCACAGTGAGCTCATGTAATTGTTTAAATTTGCATTCAAACTTCATGAATATTTACAGCTTCATCTTAAATGGCTGGCATGATGCCCCTGGTCAATGAGTATGAAGAGAAATGCATCTGACCTGTATGGAAGGCAGAAGCCCGTGTCTCCTTTTTCCACCTCCTCTTTGAACTGCTGAACACAGTCCAGGAAGGCCACCATGGCGTGGTCGAATTTATTATCCCAGAAGAACCTCAGGCCACCTGAGCAGTACAGAGGAAGCTCCTGCACAAACACGAGACAGAAGGAAAGGGCAGGATTAGAGCCTGGAGGAGTGTTAAAATAATGATGGGAGAGCTGAGCTGAGAATACTGTGTGAATTTACCTTGGACTTGTCTGTCAGTGACTCTAAGTATGAGTGGTTTCCATACGGAACAAGACGATATCTGAAGAGAGGAGAAAGTTGTTTGAGCTTCATAATATGTTGACTTGCAGAGGATATACATAAAACAGAATTATTAAATTTTTTGTAATAAACAGTAAAGGGTAACTTTTCAACCTGGACCTTATTTTCCCAAGTTTTTGTGTCTAAGTTACTAATGGGCAAGGCTGCAGCTGTCTGCCATGAAACTGGCTGCAATTTAATCCTTCTGGGCAAATGGGAACCGTCAAAGTACGTCCACCAAAAGTGTTTGTTTTGACAGACTCGGATCGTTAGTGTCTGACAACATTATGGAAAGGATCCCTACAGAGATAGACCTTTAAGATTATTTTCTTTGTTTGTATGCCGTTTCTCCCCACTGCCTCTCAGTCCGACCTCCCTCTCGCTCCTCTCCTGAAATTTTCTCATCTAACGCAGTGAATTCAGGGTTAATTTAGACCAGCTCAGAGTTGGTGATTATTGGAACAGTGAAAAGATGAACCAGCAAAGTTTTGGTGAGTTTGGTTTTGTTTCTGGCAAGTTTTAATTAAATGTGTTCAACAAAACTGTTTCTGTAAATGGAGCCTAGTGGCTTTGGCGAGAGCAATAAATTGGCTAAATCGTGGGCCAAACCAGTCCGCCAAATGGTCCAATCTGGCTTACTGTGTGTAAATGTAAATGTGTAAAACAAGTTGCAAAGATACTGAACATTGTGCAAAATATTATCAATTAGTAGCTTCAGCACAAAATAATCTGTATCACACTTCTATCTTGATCAATATTGGTGGAACCTGATTGCTGAGCCACTGCCAAAAATTTTGATTTGTAAAAATTAATAAGGCAGGAGTAACTTAACCTTCTTCCTCAATAGCTTCCTCATTAGCTGGTGTTGTGTGGTGATGTAGCATTACTACACAGGAGTGGAAGATTTAAAGAACTTCTTGATCTTAACAAGTTGTTTGAATCATAAGTAAGTAAAATACTATATTGTTGAAACTGCACTTAAATTCCTTTTGACATTTCAGGCTGTTCTTGATCTGTTTTATAAATGGATGGATCATTAATTGTGAATGTCTTCAGAATACATACTCCTCTATGCTAAAAAAGGGTAAAATTTTGAAGTGTTTATAGGTAATCATTCATTGGTTTCACTGGTCCAAACCACTTAAGATTGAATTGGGCTGCATGAATGAATTTGACATCCCTGAGTTAAACAAAAAGGATCCACTCTTTAACAAGGTTCATCTCTCTTGGGATCATTTCCTTGATGTTGTCAGATACTTGGAACATCGATCTGACCCTGTCTGTGGCAGAAGGAAGCACTTTAAATGGACATACACTGACGATTCGCAATTTCCCAGAAGGATTACACTGAGGCCAGTTTTTATAGCTGCTTGCTGCAGCGCTCTCACTCAATGCTGAAACAATTTCAAAAATTGTTGTCCCTGTCAGTCACTTAGACACAAAACCTGGGAAAATGGGGTCTGGGGTCACTTAAATAACAAAAAACAACATGGTGAAAAGCCTAGAAACAAATATAAAACCTGTAAATTGCATGGAAGATGAATAGCCCTTATTATTAGGATGGTATAAATGTGTAAGAGAGCAGGAGACAAACTGTAGATTACACAAAGTAGTTTCATGGAACTTAATGGTGTGTACTGTGTGTGTGTGTGTGTGTGTGTGTGTGTGTGTGTGTGTGTGTGTGTACCTCTGGAAGCGCAGTCCCATCTTGTTGGCCAGAGCATGCAGCAGCAGAACCGTCTGCCCCCAGGCTGCGTTGATCTCATTCCACTCCACCGGGACGCTGGGGAGTCGCCCCAGACGGAAGTTGTTGATGGTACCAAACTGTCCGCTGTGCCTGAACACAAACAAACGCTTCAGTGGGTATAAATTAACTTTTGTTCTGAAGGCCTGTATTAAATAGCTGCCAAGTCACGGTCAACTGTTCAACACAAAAAATGTGTTATTTGTTTTTAGCATATACAACAATACTAATTTGTGTGTGTGTGTGTGTGTGTGTGTGTGTGTGTGCGTACCAAATGTGAAATGTGGCATTGAAGACGTTGGTCTTTTTCAGGCGGTCAAGTTGAATCTGGCAGTATCTCATCTGGTTATCGACACTCTTCAGCTCATCGTCCAGCTCCAGCTGCTGCCGTTTGAACTCGCTGTACTCCTTTTGGTACCTTTAACACAAAGTCAGAGGAAACAGACGGAGCTGTTAGCCGCTGCATCAGTTAGTATATGACACTACAAATGTTTACACTGCCACCCTCTTCAATCACTCACTGTAGCTCCTCCGTGTCCAGCTGCTGAGAGTGGACCCTGCTCTGCGTCAGGTCCTGGGCCACAGCAGCCCTCTGCTCCTCCACCGCCTCCAGCTCCTGAACCAGAGCCTCCTCCTCCTCCTTCAGTTGCTGCAGCTCTGCTAGCAGGGTCTCCTCCTCCTCCACCTGCAAGTTTGACAGCAGCTCCAGACACTGCCTGGAAACACATGTTAAATGATTATATTACACACAGACATTTGGAACCAGCACCTTCAGATTTGTAGTGAGTAACACCAACAGCATTTTCTTTTTCTTTAATGAACATGAACAGGTTTACAGTTCGTCACAGATTTGACAGATGTGCTGACGCAATGCATTGAAAATAAAATGTCTATTGTCACCACTGTGTGATATTAGGAGGTTCCCTTGATGCCCACTTTAATAAAATGCATCTTCTGGCACAGAAAATGAGGAGTTTTAGGAGTTTTAAGGTATTTGAAGGAATATTTGGTGGATTATCTATACCAAGAATCCCTGACAGAGGAGAAATATTTACTGTTTAGCCAACTATGTCATTGATTTCTTTAGGAACATTTTTCCAGAATATATACACATTCTACCAAACACTGAAAGTAAGCACTTTCTGTATTCTGGAAGTTTTTATAGAACTTAAATAGCTCTGGGATCGTTTTATTGTGTCTCACTGGGGGAATATGTAGTCTTTGAATTTAAATTGTAGGTCTTTTGCTCCATTTGTGGTAAAACATTCAGATAGGTTAAACCAGATATAGCAGCATTTTCTGTCTCAATCACACAGAGGAATTTAATTTAACTCACTTGTAATTCTGGCATTCGTTCTCTGTGATGTTGAGCTGTGTGTCCAGGTGGTCCAGCAGGGTGTCAGTACATTCTTCACACAGTGGGTGGTCCACATCTGTCTGACCTGACATGATGTCAAACAGGTCGCTGGTCACCTGGGTGGGAGACAAAACTGTCACTTGGTCTGTCACTACTATAATGTCAGATGAGAATATAGCAGTTCAATCCAAGTTCACCCTAACTGTCTGAGTTATGTTCCTATCAACATAAAACAATTACATTTTTTCAGCCGTGTGAAAAACGACTTTACCTTCAGCCTACGACTAAGATTTTCCATGGTGCCACCATCAGATGCTTCTCCAATCAGTGTGAAGCTATTAGCGCTCTCTGTGGACATCATCCTGTAAAGCAATATTCAGCAGTTTAGTCAGCTTTGTCAATCATCCATGCCTCATTTAACAGAGGAACAAGTCAACCAAGAGATAATCACTAGGTATAAACTGTATGCTGTTCCATTTCCTGGATGAAAAGAGTTGAATGCTCACCGTGCTGGAGGGATATATTTTCTTGATACTCCATCTTGTTTGTTTTCTACAAAAGTCTCCTGGAAGGAAAAAGGCCCACATGGATTCAAGTAACTTCCTGTCACATTCAATGTCATCATGTGCTGTATGTATCCTGACAGCCTGAATAATCTAGTTAAGATATATGTTTTGTTTTTTTCCTGTGCTTACCTCTGGTGCTGCTTCTCCTTCAGTGCTGTCAGCCTGTTTGCTGGGGGTCACTGTGACCAGCGGAGCTGAGAACAGAGGGATACACAACAAGCGTCACTAAATGACAGATGGAGCAGGTTGAACGCCACTCCAAACGTTACAGTTAGTAGACATTAGCTGTTATACATACCAATAAGTTCCTGTATTGTGACCCGATCGAGCACATTGAAGGATGTGTCCAGTTTGAGCGGCTGACAGCAGCGCTGACACACGAAGCTCACCTGCATGGTAGTGCTCGACGACTTGGAGCCCTCCATCGCTCGCTACAAGCAGACAGAAATAAAAACACATTGTAAACACGTTCGAGTGAATAATACCAACACCATCCTATTCGCCCACCGTTTTTTAATAAAGTGTAAAAGTTAACGTTTACGCATTCTGGCTACATAGCGTTAGCTGTCAGACAGTTAGCATTAGCTTTGCAGCTAGCTTGTATGTAACATAACGTTACACCAACGGTTTGTAATCATAAGATAGACTCACTGTCGCTTGTGAAGAATGAAAACTATTGCATAATAATCCCGACTTGCACAAGACAGTAAGAAGAAATCACTTCTAATATACGGTATCTAGCGTGACTGTTGCATTTTGCAGCTCGGGATTTCTCCTTCCACTTCCTTATTGTTGTTTACGGCGGATGTGACGTAAACTAAAGCGTGATAGTCACGTGGGAAAGCCGAAAGCACCAGTGAAGCCAGCAAAAATATAATTGATTATGCTTCGATCATTTGAAAATGTACATTTTATCTAAGGTCTTTGTTTTTATTGTCTATGAGAACGTTTAAACTCACATAAAAAATGTCTCTATAAATGGATAGCTTGTTAAGTGGCAAAACACAGTTGGTGTGCTTTATTTTGCAGACTCCCTAAGCCTCTTCTGTTTTTTAGATTGTATTACCCTCTTCATTTATTACTTTACCTTTGCCTCTCCACGCATTACCTGCCTATCTCACACTTAAACTTGTTCCTTCAGTGGAATAAATAAATAAATAAATTAATTAATTAATTAAATATTTACCGAGCAGTATGCCCGGGCAGTATGTTGTTCACACTCCGCACCAGTAGGTGTCGCTGTTAACATTTGAGTCCAGGAAAGGCAGAAGAAGACGATAGTTGCGGGAAAACTGAAGCGGATGACAACAGTGTTGATAACTCAAAACTGTATAAAAACAAGGTAAAGTTTGAAGGATTTATTGTTTTTGCATTCAGCGAATGGTATTTCAAATACTGTGATTTAGTCTTTGAGTTACATATCGGTCTGTCGGCGTATTTGCGTCGATTGTCTCGGTCTCAGAAGTTAAAAAGTCAGGGGTACTCTTGTGTAACCTCCCACAATAACTCCTGGCAGCTAGCAAGACCGATGTTTAGCTGTCAGTATAAGCTTTTGACACTGTTTATGAACACCAAACTGTATTTTGTAGTAGTACTAATGAATATTAACCCTGATGTGATCACGTTTTGCTGTGTGTAACGTTATGTTGCTTTACTAGCGGTGTGTCATAGAATTACTCGCAGTAAACACTACCAAAGTTATAACGATATCTGTATGCGTTTTACATTTCTGCTGTAATAATGAAGCATCTTAGAAACGTTATCAACATTGACATTATTGAAACTCATTTCAGGTGCAAATGAGCTGCTTCCACTGAGCTCAGTACACATAATATACTGTATACACCACACCAAGTACAGTTTCCGGCTGTATAACGGGTTTATGAGCATGTGTGTAGTAATCTACACTAAATACTTAGGTGTCTTAGTAACTTCCTTTTTAGATAACACGTTATAGCTGGGTACCTGGATAACAATGCGGTCTATTGTACTGTAGGGGCGACATGACCAGAGTACACAATTATGCAATTCATAACTTCACTGCAGCAGGGCCAGTTTGTTATAAGGTTAGACTGAGTAGTTTATCATTCAGTCAACAATAGAACAGTTCAAAACTTTGCAAAAAAATCTATAACTATAACAAAAAGAGTAACATAAATATATTTCAACATCTGTTCAGGTGTATAAACCCAGTTATCCAGTTGATGTCTGTCAGATTAGAGCAGGCATATTCAATTATTTTTTTTAATTTTATTTTATTTATTTATCTTGTCTTATTTTTTATTTTTATTTTTATTTTTGGAAGGGCCAGACTTGGAAAAAAGTGACAAGAGGTCAGACATTTACATTTCCTGTGTACTTTACATGCAAAGTCAGAAATTGAAATGTGTAAAAAAAAAAAATGCACCTTTGTATTTTTCTCCACTTAACACCTTTTAGTTTTCAAAATTGGAAAAGAAACATTATATACAAAAGTGCAGGGGAATAAACAACACACCTTTGTAATACTAGATTAAAAGTAACTTCTTGTGTTAATAAACATAGCATTGCATTTAACATCTATTTGTATTCATTTTAACTCTCAAAAAGACTCACTGCTTAAACAGCGTAATTTAAAACTTCTTAAAATAAACAACTTTGAATGTTAGCAAGTTATTTAAATAAAATCACAATATATTTTTTTCCTTATTTATAAATGATCAGAGGGGAGGATGTTAAGGGGCTGGATTTGGCCCCCGGGCTGTCAAATGAACAGGCCTGGATTAGAGTGCTGTGTGTGACAATGGAAAATGAGAGAGTTGTCATTTTCAGGTAAGATTCAGTTTTAGAAGTTTGGAAGAAATCTTGCAGAGGAAATACATTTTTTAATTAGAACAGAAAAATTGTAGATCATAATTTCCAGCACTGCTGCACTGTATTACCCAGCAGCACTATAATTCCTTCCACAAGATATAAAACTGCAGTTATTATTCTAATTGTGGATGACAAAAGGTGGAAGAATATTTTATGTTTACACACTTACACTTAATCTATGGGGCTACATTCCCCATCACTGAATAAAAGTGTATTTCCTTAAAGAGTGGCTAAATATTCTCAACACTTCTAGTAACATAGTTACTTTATACTGTATAGTTTCAGGTAATATTGGCAGTTATTTTTGAAAGAAGTTTATTTATTTTATTTTATTTTTTTTACAGCCTCTATGTGTGCTCTGATTTTTAATTTGCAGCTTTTAAAAAATCACCATGAAAACCCCCAAGGCCACAGATGTCAAAAAGGGGATTTCAGTCCTTTGGGAGACTCTGCAGTGTCCCATATGGTGAGTGATATTCTGACCAAGAAGTTCAATTAAAAAAAAATCAACGGCATCTGCACTATTCTTAGTTAAATGATTAAGTTAATCATTTTCAAAAACCGCTATAGTTACTCTTTACTTACTTCACAATTTCTCCTGCCTATAGCCTGGATTTAATGACTACACCTATATCTACTAAGTGTGACCACCAATTTTGCAAGTGAGTACCGTTTGATTATTCCTCATTTTGTTAGAGAAACTGATATTTCAGTATTTTTTACAAGTTTTAAATAATATGTGTTTCTCTTATTCACCAGATTTTGTATGATGAAACTTTTGGACAACAGCAAACAAAACAGGGCTAATTGTCCAGTGTGTAAAACCAAAATAACAAAAAGGTTGGACAAAATCAATAAACAGACTTTGTAACATTCATTATTTTTTAGTACTTGTGTTATCATAATGCATGTATTTGGTTTGTTTGTTTTTATTTATACAGGAGCTTGCAGGAGAGCCCTGGGTTTCAGAGGCTTGTCGCAGGATTGCAGGATATGATACAAGCATATGAACATGACACCAGCACAAACTGTAAGACTACATAACAGACTTCTTAAAATTGCTTGTTAAACTAATTCACATTACATTATTTAACAGCATTACTTTTGTGTTTTCAGATTTAACAGGAATGCTGCAGCAAAAAGGACCATCAGGGTAAGAAATTTGAGGCAGGAGTTGGAGGTTGGCTGCTCGCCTCTGCTTAGAAGAACCTAACATTTTTTTCTAATATATATTTCATGACATAGATAAATCCCAACTGGTCGACTCTATGTAAGCATTGGCCTAGCAAGGTTCAGGGCTAACATAAAACAGAAGATGGCGTGTTTAGCCATTTTCAACCCATGAAATGCCACATTTTTAAAGCTGGTAAAGTCATTATTAACATCAGTGTTAGTACTGTTTCATCACAATACAGTCATATAATTTGGTTTACAGCTCAAAAAACATGGAGTACATCTGAACACTTAACTTAATGTAAATGCTGATTATTCAGTGTAGCTCACCTTGCATTTCCCCCTTTATTTTCTTCTGCCCAGAGTCACAGATGCTGAAGCTACAACAGATCATCATGATATATCATCTGGAGATACACCTCGCACTGAGCATGACAACGTGGAAAATGTCGACAACGATGATCTTCCAAGGTCTCACTCTTCAACCATTGAGGGTAAAATCTTGAGGCCTTTCGAATGCCTCTGTTATTCTGTTCCAACCTTTTAGGTTTTTGCTAATAAACGTAAATCTTGACTAGACAACACATGTATATACGCTTAAGAGAATATTTTTCACATTTGATGTTTAGTTTTATGGGAAAGTGGACTTAAATTTAACTTGCTCAAACGTGTAAACACCCTAGAATAGGTGATGGTTACACATAGTTTCTCTTAAAAGTGTGTTGTCTTCCAAAAAGTAATTTTTTTGTATTTACCATTCCTTTTTTAGCCCAGAATGGTTTTGCAAGACTTATGGGGCTTGAAGACACAAGTCCTTTGATGACAGAAAACGAGGGCCTGGATAGTGGCCTTGGAGAGGCCCCACCAACGTCTGACAAGAAAATGCAAAACTCTACAGATAATTTGGAACCAATGGAAATGTCAGAAGCTGTTGAAAAGGCAGCACCAGCATTTAAAATGAGAGGCAAAATGAGATTTTCCAAATTGGAGAAAGCCTCCCTTCAGCCATCATTAATTCCGGATGAGGCTGAACACCAGCCTGTAAGAAAGTCCTCACGAAAGAAGCAGAAAAAGGATGAAAAACCTGACAAGATTCTTGATCAGAAACAGAAGAAAAGTCTAGAGAAAGTTGCTGAGTGGCTCATGAAAGTTCCAGCTGAGGGAAGTCTTCAGTTGGAGAAACCCAACGAAGACGCTGATGACTCTGACAGCGGTACTTCTGCTTCAACAGTAGACATCCAGCAACACAATAGAGAGGTGAATGCTCGGAGGGAGGATCGTGCTAAAGCACTTCAAGAGCAGGTGTTTGGGGCTGTCTACAAACGAGAGCGAAAAGGGAAAAGGAGCGTCTCTCCTCCACTTGATGTTTTTGTCAAACCACCAGAAACTAAAGAAACAACGCCTGAAACAGATTATCCTGCCGATTTTGTCGACAAAACAAGCTCTGAAGATAAAAGTGACGGCAATATAGAAGAAGAGCAACAAATGATGGAAGAAGTAAAGGACACCAGCAGTGACATTTTTAAAGAAACAGAACAGATGGAGTTCATGGAGGAAAACGGTATAGAGAAATGTGGGGAAGAATTGAACAACTTGCCAGAAAATGACAAAAGTAACGGTGAAGATGAGGCTCCTTGTCCTGTGTCTGATATTGGACAACAGCAACCAGAAAGAAAGTCAAGGAAAAGGACGCGTAACTCTGTGCAACAGGTTGACAGTGATTTGCTTGAGAAAGCTAATGCAAAGTCCGAAACCACTGAGCAAAAGAAAACAGACAAGCGAAGAGGTAAAAACTTAAGGTCAGAAAAAGGCAAGTCTGCAAAAGTGACGAAACCTCTCGTTCTCGTTGGAGTTCAAAATGGAGAAATCAGTCCGAAGACTTCACCAAGGTCAGAAGAAGTTCAGGTTCATATTGAGAATTACCCCAGCAGCGAGGACCAAGAAATTCCTGTCACAAGAACCACCAGGAGAAGTAGAAGACTTCACGTCTTTGCTGAGAAAGTCCAGGAAGGTCACAAGAAAGTAAACCTGAGAGCCAACAGACCTGAAAAAGACAACCATGTTGCAAAGCAATCTGAGAACACTAAAAGTGGAACAGTGGATAATACAACATCTCCTATGAATAGAACCGTGAGAAAGGTGGCTGAGAAAAACGGATGTGTTTATGATCAAGATTTGGGTGGAATAGAAAACATGGAGTCTAGTGAGAGAACATCTGACTTGAGACCAAAGGAAGATGCTGAAGAGCCCATTGCTGAAGTATCATTTGCAGAAACTTTGTCTGAAGCTAGTCCTGCTTGTAACGTCCCTGTGGTCCCAAGCTCTACAAGTCCAGCAGAAGCAGATGTGGTAGAACCAACACTCGGAAGTGAAAATCCAACCTGTTATTTACCAAACAAAATTCAGCTGGGGACTTCAGCTTGCGAGACCAGTATAGAAAATGAGGAGGATAAGAATGACAGCGAGCTGGACACAGAGCAATTGCTGAAGAGCTTCAAAGCGACTAAAAGGAAATCTTTCCATCTTGGTGGTCCAAATGTGAAAAGGAGCCGTAGTTTAGACCAAGAAAATGTTCATGGTGCTGTTGAATCAGCAAAAAATCACACACACTCAAAGATATCTGAAATCACAGACCAAGAGGCGTTAAGAGACAATGAAAACTTGTCTTGTAGTGATGTAATTTCCCCTTCGATCTCACCCAGCCAGACAAGAAAAGCAGCTGCTGAGAAACCAGATCAAGTGCTGGTGGAAGCCTTGATCCCTGATATCAGTTGTTCAGGTCAGGACAGCATCAGGAATAGTGTTACCAGTGTCCTTACTCCTAATAAAGTGTCCAAACATGAAATAGAAAGTCCTCCTCTTTCTGTTGTGCCTCAAGTGGTGGATTCTGGGCTCTGCTTCACGGCCGTCGAATGTGAGGAGCTAAATGAACCCTCAAAGTATTCTCAAACCACAGAGAATCAGCTTGATTTTACCACGAGGAAACAATCAGTCGACACTGCTGAACATATTTTAAACACGGAGTCATCTTTAACTCCGGACGGCCTCGGGATACCGGCAATACAAACTGTAGATGAAACAAAGTCATGCAGCCATAGTAGTGGAGAGCTCAGCGCCCTGTCCTCCATCAAGAGCGTGCCCAGGAAGAGGGCAAGGGCCCAGAGGCTCGAGTCATCGTCTGATTCGTCATGTTGTAGCGGAGAGAATTTACCAACTTTGAATGAAATTATGGGAAAATCAGCTCCTCCCTCTGCTGTGACCCAGGATCAGGAAGACTCCTCTGAAGCTACCAGATGTGAGGGTCTCACAGCTGGTGGAGCAGAAGAGTTGAGCCGTCCACCTGCATGCCCGAGCCCCGACTGTGTTAACTCCAGCCAAGCATCTGTGGACTTGTTTGGTACACCAGATGAATGTAAGTTGATTCTTAGTAACTAAAATAGATCTTTTTTAAGGCTTCATTTTAGGTTTGCAGCCGGCTTGGATTTGTATCACCAAGAAACCATGAGAAATTTGTAGTAACTGCTTTGATCCTGTATTGTTCAAAAATTTTTGATTCCAATACCCGTACAAACATATCGGCTTTGATACTGATTCACAAATTATACTTTTTTGAATACCAGATTCTTTTTAATGATCCGTGGCTGTGGGTGTAATGAAGTGTATTTCTTTCATGCCTCTATGACATTCAACATTGGGCAGCCAATCACAGCATTATTAGATCTTGGTAGAAGCATGCTGCATGCTTATTGGCCCACTGACGCTGATGATGTTTACTCCTTAGGGGTCACATGACAAGGAATTTTTCAATATTTCATAGTATTGAATCTTTTCGGTCAGTGCCAAGTATCAAAGTCCTCTGCCAAGTCTGTAATTTGTAAAATACTGCGAATTATTTAACATATTTTCACCAAACACAGTGTTGCCACATGGAAACTCCAGCAATATGATGCTGCAACTGTGAAATTACCATATTTTAACAAAAAAATATATGAAACAGCCTGAGAATGAGCCAGGATACTACATTAAATGGCAAAACTGTTAAAGTAAATAAACTAGTTAAAATTATGGTACCAATATGATAATTATGGCGCGTGTGGCAACACTGCATACAAATCTGCATCTCTCTGATTTGTTGTAATTTTTTAACATCTGTTTTCTGTTGTCAGACATCAAGTATGAAATATGACTGGGGTTCGTAATGTATTTAACAGCAGTCAGCAGCTGTGCAGTCAGATTGGCAATATTGATGTTTAAAATGACTGATGATGACGGAGAAGGTTAGGAGCAACAAAAGATTGTCATCTTCAAGTACAACCACAAGACATATGTTACTTAATCTTTATGATTAACATTTTATTAGCTTTTTGAAATGAAAAAAAAAAACATTACAAGCAAACTTATGACAAATATCTGGTTACAGGACAACCAGCAGTATTAATGTCTTATCTTGTCAATGGAAAGTTTTATAGTTCACTCAGAAGTATCGAACACAGCAATAATGATGAGATGTAGTACAGGCCAATAAAAATACACAGTCACAGAAATAAAAGTGAGGAACAGTGCTGGAAATGTGTGTAGGACACAGTTTCTGCATGTACTTAAAAAGCTTAATATTCAACAACCTGAACTTAAATATTTTGACATGTCTTAAAACTGGTTTGGATTATGAAGTTAACTTAAGTCTCCCTTTTAGATGTGTTTTTGGGAAAGTTTTGTATTGATCTCACTGTAACAACTACAGACTGAAACCAGTGTAGAAGTGATAACCAGAACTACTCTTCCTCTTGTGTACACAGTTGTCTGTAGTGAATGTTCTAATTCTGGCTTCGATTTTCCTTCATATGCTTTCTATTTTTTATTTATTTATATATTTTTTTTGCCTACATTGTCTTGAAAAGGTCTCTAAAAGTCTTAAATTTGTCTTTTTGTAGAAATCCTTTTAATACTTTGAATCATTGAGCCAATCCCAGTCCTGTTACTTGATCTAAATGAGCTGTAAATGTATATTTATGCTTGTAAGACATGCAGGCAATGGGCAAAACAACTCTAAACTATATAACTGCTGTTGTTCTGCTGAAGAACAAAGTCTCCACTTCTGAGACGTTGATGTCATGCAGAGCCTTGACATCAGATCCGGGGGGATAAAGTCTTCTTTTTTTGTTACTAATCTGCCAAAGATGTGCTTACTCTGTTCTTTCTGCTGTCATAATTTGTGTCTTCTCTCAAAAAAATAAAGCATTTCTATTTGATTATTTCCTCTCTGCAGGTGATGTCGCAGTAAATGATCCCAGCGTTTCCGTAGAATCATCACAATTTTCAAGCGAAGTCCTTGTTACTCAGGTAAATATGATTACATTCTCAATTTCTCTGTTTTTTTTTATACACACCTCTCTAAATAGGCCCTTTATTTGAGAAAAATAACAAATTTAGTGTGTGATCAACCTTTGATTCTTGATAAAAATGACAAATTTTTCCATTAATTCTAACACGGACCATTTTTAAGTGTGTCTGTCTGCTCGTTCAGCATTACCTGGTTGCATTGTAGTCCCGGTGATGCACTGTCACGTTCCGCCCCAGAGAGGGCAGCCACCACACTCTCCCAAACCAAACTGTCAGCTCCTGGATGACAGACTACCTCGCTCAGTAAAAAATGTCCCCCTCAGCAGCTTTCTAAATTGCATTTCATTTACGTTAGAGGAAATGCCGCCTAGGAGATGATTCTTGTTTTCTACCTCATCCATCTTCCAGCGCTCTCACTTTTATCTGTCGACTGTATTTGACTGGGGAGTTCAAGTTTCACGCCCTGGGGTTTAGAAAGGGGCCCAGGATTACACACATCTGAGAATACAGAGGTGTGGTATTATTGTGCTGCCTGTTTGTGCATCTGTATACATAATCAATGCCCTCACGCAGGATAAAAGCCTGAAATTCAAAGTATTAGTTCAATGAAGCATTGACACACACTTTCAAACCAATGCACTCTGTTCCTCTAAATCAGCCCCAGCTAAAAAAGCTGTTGTCATTTCTTAAATATCATATAATCACCTTCTTCTCACTGTCTTATTCTGCCATGTGTTCTCCTCACTAAGTGCTGTCTGGCTGAAAAAGCACCCATTCCCTTCCATTAATGACTAACTTGCCTCTAACTGAGCGTGGGTCCCTCCTCACTGATTGACAGTTGTTGTTGTTTTCATACGTCAGTGCAAGAAACCAAATGTGCAGCCAGATTGTGTCCCTTTTTTTTTTTTTAAATAGTAAATGTTGCATTGCGTCTCTCTTTTTTTTCTCACCCCACCCTATATTTTATTGAAGTGTGTGTGTGTCATTTGTAATTATCAGATGTTCTACTTTGCTTTGTTTTCTTTGTTTTTTAGCAAAAGATAGAGATGCAGAAGGAGCTGGTGAGGTTGGAGAAGTTGATGGCTCTGGTGTCCGAGGTGCTTCAGGAGAAAGAAGGCAGTCCTGCAAAAGAAGTCCCAGCAAAACCAAACCAGAGCAGCAAAACCACTGGTGAGCATATAAGAACTGTGGAAGTATTTGTTTATAACATTTCATAAGCAAAAAATAACAAAAATCCACTGGTTCCAGCCACTTTAAGGTGAATATTACTGGGTTCTGTTATATCAAAGTGAATATATTTGTGCTTTGAACTGTTGGTTGGACAAAACAAGCAATTTTGAGACCTGCAGATCAAAGCAAAGATACGCAATTTCTACCTTTTTCTTCTTTTCTAAGGTTAATGTATTATATCTCAGTCCACGCTTTGGAGTTTTTTTTTGTTTTAGTTAAACTATTGAGAGCTGGTGATTGTTTTGTGTCCCCAGGCCCAGATGCACACAGACCTGTCCCGTGTGACCAGGACGCAGACCGGTGAGTAAAACATGGTAGAGTGGACTGAAAACCTGCAGTGTGGGACTTGAACGTCTGTTACAGTCCCTTGTCAGATGCGTTGACACAATGCTGATTAACCCAGCAGGTAAATTTCTCAGTGTTTTGCAATACACTGGAGTTTTTAAATCTGGTGTTTGTGGGAACATTCCCCCGCTGGTGTTTTATGTCAACCAGCAATGTTTGTTTTGCCTGGGCTGAAGGGAGGATTAACCAAAGCAAAGAGTGGGCTACAGCATGGCTGACCATATTGCAGAAAACTGTAGGCATAATAAGAACGTGGTGACAGTGTTGGTGTAAGTACTGTCACTGCCAAATGGGGGAGACAAAAGTTTTGCACTGCAGGTTGAGTTAATAAGATGTAGAAATGTTTATTTCTGATTAGACATTTTTACTTTTTCCTGGTATGATGTCCCTGGTTAAACAGGTAAAATTGAAAATATATAGATATTTTGTGAAAGAAAGTAAATGAAACAACCATCAATCGTTATTCAAAATCTTGTCTTGTATTTTTTCCATGATTTATTCATCATTATAGTAATTTAGTAATAAGTGTAACTGTAAACTGCAACATTTCTGAAGGGAAGAACTGACTTTGAATGGACTTAGGTAGAATAGGTGATAAATAACACTGGAAAATGAAAACTTTAACATAAAAAACATTGAAATGATTATCGATACACGATATCGTCAGTTGGACTGTCCTCAAAACCATTTTTGAGTTTCAGAGTTCCAGTGAGAATTAAGTAAGAATATTTGAAGTTTTGAACATTTGTTGGTTGAGTTGTCATACTTTCCACAAAATTGTGGTCGTCAGCTTAACAAGCGAGCGTGTGTCAAGCAGTTGGCATCATGTAGGGAGGGTCGAGCTCATACTGAGCCCTGTGCTCATGGGACGGCATTTGTGCATGCAGAGCACATACTGTTCTGTGCGCTCGTATCACGTGCACATCCTGGTTTTTATGTACGTAGCTTTGCAAACTAACTAAATGCTATAGAAGACTTGACTTTGTTGTCCTTTATTTTCTCAGTCAACTCAGTGTCTTCCTTCTTCTCTCTCAGGTCTGCAATAATTTTTAGCAAGACAAAAGTCCAACAATAGCACATACAGTAGTATATGTGAGCTGCAGTTTAGCTTCATTGCTTGATCTTTATTGTCTAAAAGCTAAACTGTCCTACTGAAACAACAAGCATCACGAACAACCAGTCAGAATATGAATAAATGCAGCCTGTCTAACATGAAAGTTTGCCTCCAAACATTAAGTCATTGTTTGCAGTTTGTAGGAAGTGATTAGAGGAGCTGATAATATCACAGCTAAGTGATTCTCAGGAATTAGACAGTTTGAAACTGGTTCTGTGTTGTAACTTCATTCTTCATTCCAACAGAGAAGACATTCTTGAGATTAAATATTCTGTGTATTTGCCTTTCTGATAATTTGGTCATTGCAGATGATGAGGAGATTTGTCAGTGTGTGACCTCTGCTCTCAGATCAGTGCCCACAAAGTACATGTAACTTTAAAGCAATGGTTTGACATTTTGGGACTTCAGTTTCTTCGCTTTCTGGCAGGGAGTTAGAGGAGAAGATCGATAACTCTCTCCTATCTGATCATTAAATATGAAGCTGCAGCCAGCAGCTGGTTAATTTAACATAAGGTTCGAAACAGTGGAAAACAGCTAGCCTGACTAGCAGAACATTTTGTATTTTGTTTTGGTCACTTGGCCAGTTAAGAGATATAGAGATGTATGCCCTCTCTCCAATATAATGCAACTAGATGGCACTCAGCTTGTGGTGCTCAAAACACCAAAAAATACATTTGAAAAATTCTAAACCAGTGTCTCTTTTCAAAAAATCATGACTCGGTTACTCAAGATAAACCACAGACCTTGTTGTGAGCAGTTTCATATAGGAACTACTTTCTTCCTGTTAGAAAGAAAGTAGGTACAGTATGTTTTAAAGTATTTCCATTAGATTCTACTGCAGAAAGAAGGTAGTTCCTACATGAAACTGCTCACAACAAGGTTTGTGGATTATCTTGTACAACTGGGTCATAATTTTTGGAAAGAGACATTGCTGGTGAGTTTTTTAAAATATGTGTTTTAGATTTTGGGGTGAACTGTGCCTTTTCAAGTCAAACTGATTTCAGTAACAAATCTGATAAAATAATATCTGCCTCTGTGCATTGTATTTCTCTCCTTAGAGCATTGTATACATTGTTAATATATTTTAAATGGAGCTATATTTCAATACCGCCATATTAGGCAGAACAATAACTGGAGCAAGTGGCATGTAATTGGTCTCTTTCAGTCTGTAACTGAAGGAGAAAGTTAGCGTGTGTGTGTGTGTGTGTGTTGCTAGTCTGGTTCTCAGAGGGTGATGCATCTCAAGAGGACAGGCGGATAATCTCACTAATGAACCCAGAATCTGCTTATGCTGTGGAGAATAAAAAAGTCATTACTGACTGCATCTTATATGTCATTTAGAGCACTTAGAGGGAAACTTGTGTTGCCACAGTAATTTATCTCTCCCGCTCGACTGCTTCCCCCCAACCTCTCGCCTCGCAGGGTTCTAAGTGCTGTCCTCCAGGCAAGAGAGAGGCAGAGATGGAAAAAGACAGCGGATGAAAACACAGAGGGCCTCAGCTATACAACTTCTAAATTAAAAAGCACACACTCCACGGGCGCACTGGTGAAATTGGAAAGAACGGTTGGCATTCGGATGTATAACAAGTTTTCACTGAGCCATTATCACTTTGGTGCAGGTAATTTAAATGTCGGCTCGCTGCCAGTTGTCAGTATTTCGGGAGCCTTTGAGTGAAGAAATTAACCCAAAAGAAAACAAAGGAAGAGAACTTCCAAAACTTAATTCATATAAGTAAAAGAATAGCTTGTAATCTACTCATAACAAAGGACAGAAGTAATTGGATATAGAGTTTCAGTCAATACTGAAGTCTGATCCAACGTTTACATCTTTCAACCTTATACAGCTGCACAGTGCAGTCACTGTGTGTGTGTTTTTATCATTTTGGCTCTGCTCCAGCATATTTGATTTGAAATGAAACAGTGACTATGAGTTTAAATTGCTGCTGTTTAGCTTTAGGGAACAATGCAGCAGGGTAATGACCCCAAACATATACAGACAAGGCAACGCAGGTTTTTACTGCCAAGCAGTGTCACAGTCTTGATTGGCTAAATCAGTCACTTGACTCAAAGTGAGTGTGTGTTTCACCCCCTGAAGTTGAGACTGAAGACAAAAAGCAACAAGTGAGTATGGCAACAAAATGAGCTCGAGCCAGCAGCCAAAATGCTGGTAAAATATGCAGGTGGCTGGTAGATTTTGCTTCACTCATCAGCCCAAAATCAGTGGTTATCTGATGAGTGGCTGGTAAAGTTTGAACATGTACTTGCCATCTGGCCGGTGCACAGAAAAGTTAATTTTGCATCGTCATGGGGGAAGATACTAAGTGTCTGCTAACGTTTATCTTTAGACTTTAGTCATTGGACCATTTACATGAATCGTTTGTGCGCAAAGATGTGCCCCAGATCACACATTGGCCCATTATGCACAAAAGCATATTTGGCCTGGAAATGGTGATAATAATGGAGAAGCACACATCCATGTCTGTTTAAAAGCATCTGTTTTGTTTTCTTTTTGTTAGGTAGCATTTCCTTTCCTTTTCGTTTCTTTTCATCTTTTTTCTGAGGCACTTTAGAGCAACAGTCTACTTGCAAATACAGATACACAAATAATCAGAAATCGATCAAGCTCAGTATTAATAAATCTGAAAATGCCTTGGGCTGCACCAGCACCGGCCTTGCAGATCACTGCAGGGCATCGCTAACATCTACACTGTGTTGTCCCATTTCCTTCAGGGTCCTACAAAAGTTAATATCTGTTTTGCAGGAAAACTGTTCCAGAAGCAGAACGAGAGCCCTGCACAAGACCATCTGATGGTAAAGGGGTGACGCAGCCCAGCGTGCCAAAGTGTGGCGGCACTGCAGAGATGGGTAAGGCTACACAGATGCAGGAAAACATTTTAGGAAGGTAGGGCTGAGTTAAAAAAATCTGAAATATCCCTTCAAGAAAAATATTGCAGCTATTTTTAGTTTTTTTTTCTGTCATAATCTGATGTTTGCACACTTTTGCACTAGAGTACAGAAATGAAGGTCTGTTTGATTACTATAACTTGGGGAGAGACGTGTTTTGTCTGGTCCCTGATAGCCTGACCGGATGGCTAATGAGAGTTGGGCTCTGTGTAACCAAAGAATGTGTTTGTATGTTTTCAAAGAGGGCGGATCAGATTAAGTTCTGGGTAACTGTTGATGACTGTTTCTTTTTATCCGTTTGTTTTTTCTGCAGCAGCACAGCGCTCCACACACACGGGGCAGAGTGTAAAAGGCGGCGGAGCCTCTAAGACACTTAGTTCAAGTTCAGCAGCCAAAACATTAAAGAGCAACGGTTCTCCATCAGATGGGCAAGAGGACAAAGAGAATAACACTCCTCAGAGAGACAGAAGTAAAGTTAAGATGGTGCTGGTGTCGTCTGGATTAGGCCCCAATGAACAGGTGCCCGTTCATCCATTCAGTCAGTTAATGTGTTTATCTAGAGCTCTCCGTGGTAGCATACATTAACCAATCAGATGTCGTTACCTGCAGATAATGGTGAAAAAGTTTGCAAAGCGAATTGGTGCCCGTGTGGTCTCCCAGGTGACGTCGGAGGTGACCCATGTCGTAATGCACACAGGTAAGCATGCCCACATGCAGGTGGTGTGAGTGTATGAAAACACTAATTGGTAACACTGTTTGAAGGGGTTTGCATAAGGCTGTCATGGCACTGTCATTACCATGTCACTACAACTGTCATGATTATGAAGGAGTCTTTATGAATGTTTATGACAACTTGACATGATCATGTTTCATGTTTGAACGTTTGTACATTATGCTGTCATATGTGCTTTGTTCTGACACTGGCCGTCATAAGGCTGTTATAAGTATGTCATGAATGTTTTCCTTGAACTTGACTTATAAAATTGAATGACATCTTTATGACAAGTCTAAATGGAACCACTATAGTTGAAGTCCAGGGAATTATTCATGACACTGTTACAAAAGCATTTGACAGTGTAATAAAACTTAATGACATCTTTATGAGCACTGTACTTTAAGCGACCAAAAAGTTCATGATGCACTTATAATGGTCTTATGACAGCCAGTGTCAAAACCAACTACATATGACAGTATAATGTCATTATAAAAAATAAAGCTATACAGTTTCCCTATGTTTGATAATGTCAAGTTGTCATAACAAAAACACCTGAAACTATGTCAACTTGACATTAAAACGACATAATTTCCACTTATTGAAAATATGTAATAAACATTCATAAAGACTCCTTTATAACAGGTGTTATGACATGCATGACATGGTTATAACAGGGTCATGACAGTCTTATGCACATCCCTTCAAATAAAGTGTTACCCTCTGTTCATTTAGTAATGACAATAATTGTTAAAAGTGCTGAATTTGATCCACTGGACTTCAGTTAAATTGGCTGTTGAAAAGTCCTCTTTAAATCTTTTTAAGTTCTGTTTTTAAACATTTTTTCTTGAGCAGAAACATTTGCATTTCCAGAAGTACATTTTTCTTTTCACATGTAGTTACAGCTTGTTTTGTGCGTCTTTTAAAGCGCTCCTCAGAGATAAGCTCTCTGTGTCTCTCTCCACCCACTCACTCTCTCCTCCATTCATCCGCTTGTTGCTAATTACCCTCTCTGATAGATTATTTTTAATTTCAGAGCTCGCTGTCTCCAAAGCACCATATTAACTGTCACTGTTTAAGAAGACTTTTTTTTTTTTTTTTTTAATGGCAGCTGTTTCCCGGGTAACCGAAAAATGGGAACGCTGGGCCTCTTGATCTTTATGGTTAAAGGTTGGAGAAGAGCAGGAGGGTCCCATTCAAACCATTAGAGGAAAAATAATAATCATATGAAATGGAAATGGAGTTATGCGTGAGGCTCTTCAATAACATGCACTTGACTCTTGCCTGGAATACAAATCAATAGATAATTAAAATAATTTTTTGGGAGGAAGAATAACCCCTGACCCTTCTTATCCACCATGAATTGTGCCTTTGAAGCTATTCACTGGTTTTCTGTTTACTTGTAAACTCTTTGGTGCAGTTTTTAAAGAACTTTTCATTTATTTTGTCCGGTGAAAATGCTGTTATTCGAAAATTAATTCCAAAGCCCCTTTCACACATGCACTGCAACTCTGCACTTATCTAGATTTTACCCGGAGGAGGTGTATGTGTGAACACAAATGTCTGAATAGGTTGCACCGGACAGCAGACGTCTTTAACCCGGCCAGCGCCCTAGTTCAAAGTCCGGGTGAGCCCATGTGTGAATAAAGCAGTTGATTGTCTGGAGGGCTTACAGCGAGTGAGTGGGTGTGTTGATGTTGCACGGTGTGTAGATGCTCTTTTCGGCTTGCCTGTAATGCAGTGGTGAGTAAGCCAAAATCTCAAGGCACACCTGTAATTATCTTAATGCAAAATAGCCTCTGTAACCGACCTAACCAATGGAGGCAACATGTATTAGCCAATCATAATTCCCAGAGTGCAGCGGGGATAAAATTCTGCCTTCAAATGGAACTCATTATCTTGTGATTACGACATAGGTTATACACAACTTGTGGACTTGGATCTTTCAGAAAATTTCCACTTTTGAGGTTGTGAATATGACAAGACAGGCCTTTGATGTGTCACACTCATAATTCCCTCCATTCAGAAACTGTGCAAACAACTTAAACTGTGGTTTGCTTTGATGGAAGGTTTTTAAAAGAGTTTCATACATTTGCCTCTGTCTTGGGACATGAGTGTGTACAGTATTGATATAGTAAATTAAAAAATTCATTCCTAACTTTTTGTGTAGTTGTATTTTGCAATAATTATGTTTGTCACAAAATCCCAAGGTGCGTCTGGACTTGCCTCAGGCAGACCGGTTTGGCAACCGCTGCTGTAATTTATAACTATTTCCACTCTTTGGTTGATAATTTTGTTTTCCCATAGACTCTCTGCTGATCATTATCAGCCCATCTGAGTCTTGTTTTTTAACTCATATTTTAATAAATTTCTTTATTATCTTTGAAGTGAAAACTTCACATTTCCACACAGTCAGAGAAAGTAAAAGTTTGCATCATTGTTTAGTTATTAAGTCCCAGTGCACTACAAAGCATCTCTCCTACCGGGCAGGCAGATCAGAGTCGCACCTCCCTCCGTTTCTATTGCTTGGTTCTATTGCCATAATGAGAAATCAGCACCAGCCACGAGCCAAATGCTGGTAAAATGTGAAAGTGTTTGGTAGATTTCAGGCACAAAACAATGATTCGTTATTGAGTGGCTGATGAGTTATAACATTTATCTGTCAGTGTCTGGTAGGTGTTCACATTTTAAAAAAGTTAATTTCCCATCCTCCTCTTACCCTTGTCTTGTTCCGTCTCGTTAATTTTGTGGTTTGTGGTCATTTTGAGACTTGCTTTTCATAATTATGGATGAGAATACATTTTACAATCTCCTGTTGAACAAATTTGAATCATGTCTCGACCTGATTCTCAGGACATCGTTCAGAGTTCATATGTGACAAAAACTTAACAGAGACATTCTTGACATTATTTATTCTCTATATTCATAAATATATGGTATGGGTATTGAAAATGACATCATCAGTGCAGTTCTTGATTTTTCTGGTTTCATTATGATACATGTAATTTTAAAGCAATTGTTCCAACATTTTGAGAAAAACTCACTGTAAAGGTTGTTGGAGAAGAACAGCATATAGTTCTTTACAACGCCATAACACCAGGATTTACTCAAGCAATTAAAATTTAAGTAGCATAAATGATAACATAGTGAAAAACTAATTTCTGGGAAGAGTGAGCAGTAGTTAGAGACATATATTGTGCTTTATTTTGCATCAAATTAAAGCTTTCAGCATTGTTTCTAATTTAGTTTGATTATTTCTCAGGGACAGTGCATATTAATAAACATTACTGTAAATATGCCAGAAGGAGCCAAGGGGCTGGGTGGTCTGCGGCCAGGTGTTAAGATGGCACCCTAATGTCAATCTGAAATTAAGAAACAAGTTTCTGTCAATAATGATCTTATTGATGATTAGTAAAAGCACAACACAGACATGGCAGGCAGCAGTAAAAGCAGAGCAAATCACAGTTCAGCAAAGCCAAAACAAACAACACAACATACAAACAGAAGTAAGGACAGACACAGTAAAAAAGAAGTCATAAAAATAGCTTTGCAAAAACAGTGATAAGCAAAGACAGATATGAACAACAGTAGCACCAAGGTATAAGATGTATATTGACTGAAATCTACCAAATGATAAGATAATTATTAATCCCACAACAGAGAAATTTATATTATTACAGCAGCAAAGGAGAACAGCACAAAAACAGAAGCAACAATAAAAAAGTGAGATATTTAGTAAACAGTTAAGAGCAAGATGTATAAATAAATAAACAAGATATAGACCAGATATAATCAAGGTATAAACAGGAGATGAACAAGATATAAACAAGATATAATAAAACAATGAAAACAATATAAACAGGAAACAGATTTGGTAGTTAAGTTGTTTATTTGTGCAGGGACAGTGTACAATTAAAAGTAATTGTACTAGCAGTGTTAGCTAGCAGCTAATTTGCACCTGTTGTCCATGGAGAGGTAGGCTAGACACACACATAGACAAAAAAGACCAAACAACAACAGCCACAGATTTATATAAAACAGTACAATATAATAAAGTCCATCAATGTGAGATAATGAATAGAATAGATGTAAAACATTCAGTTAATACAAGGCAAGGCTAACTTAAGCCATAGGGGTGCGATTTTAGTCCTGATCTCCCACTCGCCAACTAATTCTAGATTTTGCAACAAACCCTCCCCGACGAGAGGCAAATCATGACGTACCTCCAACATTCAGAGACAGGATCAAGAGAGATCTCACTGGTGCCTCCCCAACTCTGAGAACAGGTTTAATATCTGGTCACGTAGCAGACATCTCGAGAGGCCAGGCAGCTGCTCCAGCCAATGAGAGCAGGCGCGGCACAGCGGGCTGAGAGAGGAGTCGATAGGAGAGGGAACAGAGGAGGGAGAGATGGAAGAGCAACGGAGCAGCAGACAGTAAAGCCCAAGTATAGAACTAATACAACTTTAATACATATTTCTATCCAAAAAATAAGCAAAAAGTAATTATAAAGCCACAGTGGCTATAAAGTTATAGTAGTTCAAATGAACTCTACTTTGAGCAGCGCTGATGCAGCTCTGTGTGGAGACACACAGGTCTGACTGAGACCTGCTGCACACTGATGCTTCAGTATTAATAATATAATGTGACTTCAGATGTGTGTTTTTGTTACAGAATATAGTTTCAGTGTTGCCCCTTTATACAGCTTGAAGTGAACGTGCAGGGCTAATAAAATACCACAATTGTTATATTATTTTGCACTATAGGCGCCTTGTATCCAGGTTAATTAACACACTTACGAGTAAAGCATAGAAACAGAGAGGAAAGGGGCTCCATCTCCTCTGTAAAAACTTTCTTGGTTGCTATGGATGCTTCATATCCAGGACATATAGTTCTGACGATGCAAACACAACAGTAACATGCTGCACAGTGATGCTTCAGTTCATAATCACCTCCAGCAGGTTTTTGTGCCAAAATGTAGTTTGGAGGGGGGGATGCTCCCATAGCTCAGTTGGTAGAGCGTTCATCCATGTACTGAGGCTGTTGGTCCTCTGCAGCAGTCGCTGGTTTGAATCCCGCCTGTGGCCCATTTACTGCATGTCATTCCCCCTCTCTCTACCCGCTTTCCTGTTATATCTTCAGCTGCCCCTATCCAATTAAAGGCAAAAGCCCAAAAAATAATCTTTAAAAAAAAATGTAGTTTGAAGAGCAGGCAGTCAATTCCTCTGTAAACTGCATGACTGACCAGAGACAGGAGGTCACTTACCACAAGATGATTCACCAAAGCACAACACCTTCATGATTCACGTTCACAAGGCAGAGAGTGGGGTAGTGTGAACGGCACAGTGATCTGATAACTTTGAAAACTCTTGTAGAGTGGCCAAGGCGTAAGTAAAAATATTGTACAGTATGGTATGCATATATATTTCCCTGTGTAGAATACTGTTATTGCACATTGATTTACATTAATATTTCATTGACTTTCTTGGTGTGTGTGTTCTCCTGGGAATGAAGCCATGTTCTTATCTAAGAGCTGTAGGTATTCTGTTCTTATAAATATTGTTTGTCTCTGCATATCATAGTATGGCGTATTTATTTGTGTACACATACTTTCTCACATCTTTTCGCACATCTCTGTTATTTCCTCTCTTCTCTGCCAGATGAACAACTGGTGTGTGAGCGCACGCTGAAGTACTTCCTTGGCATTGCAGGCAGGAAGTGGGTGGTGAGCTTCCAGTGTAAGTCCTAAATCACTCCATTGTCAAACTCCATCACTGATGAGTTTACAACAATTATTCTGAGTACAAAACAGCGGCTTGTGGAGGGATAGGCGGGAACAAAAGAAGTGTTACATAATACAGTAGCCACCAGAACAGTTTGTTTATGCTTCTGACAATAAGCTCATAAGTTTTTGTTCTTATTTCCTCTCCGCAGGGATTTCAGAGTGCTTCAAACAAAAGAAACTCTTAGATGAGGTACGCTCACCACTGTGCTCCTTGAATTTGCGCGCCAGTGATTTTCTGTTACTTCTCTATACGTCTCGATGTTGAATTAAGGCTGCATGATGAATCTCTCCATGTGGTTCACTGTGATACCTCATAAATTATTTGTCATCCATTTGCTTTAGCAATTCCCGCATCTGGTTCTGTGCTATGCAAGTATAATCCTTTGCCAATCTTTGTTTAATACTCCCATTAATTTAAAACCATTTCACCGTCATCCACGCCAGTTTATGAGCATTTTTTATGCATCATATTGTGTACGTAGAGATGGACTCCATACAATTATAAGATGAACTCTGTCAAACTGAAGAATGTTCAGTGTGCTCCTAGCAGCGCTTTTGACCCCTGAAATAAATCAAATAATAGGAGCTGTTTGTCAGCAGTTCTTTTATCAGATGAGAGTGAGTAATTGCTTCATGTGTTTAAAAGCTAATAGCAAAAGGAAAGGTTTTGGACCAGTGAGGTTCACATGTATTGAAGTCATCTTGTCTTGTTCTCCAGAGTCTCTATGAAGTCAGAGGTGACGTGGTGAATGGACCAAACCACCAGGGCCCCATGAGAGCTCGAACCACTGAAGACAACAACGTGAGTCCTGTCCGCACCGAGCAGGATGGTTATAATAAACTGTTTATTTGATCTAAAGTCAGGAATATTCTAACAACTCTTTTCTGTCACCTGCAGCTTTAATGTTTTGTATAAGATTTTTATTCATAAAGTTTTTGTTACTTGTATATTAAAATTTCTGAAATATTTTTTTCCTTCGAAATCCAGGTTTGTTAGGTTTAGTTTAGGTGTGTCACAAAACACCTACATTGAAGATAACAGTGATCTTTGAAAAAAGAAATAGAAGTAAAAAGAAATACTGACAATAATAGACATATGATAATATCCTTTAAATAATTCAGCACCTCTTAAATATACTGCAAGCTATTTCAGTTTCTTTCCATTCTTGTTTGATGGTAGCTTAAGCAAACAACCCCACAACTGTCATCATATTAGACTGAATGGTGGCTGAACTCTGATTGGTGCGCAGACGTGCTCGACATCACCATTTTCCAAATGAGCCTCGTCCACTCAAACCAGTAAGAGGAGCTCAGACAAAAACAGAAATCTCACATGCAGGATCCCATCGCACATAGTAAAAAGCTGATTGATTGGCCTTAAAAATCAGAAGCCATCAGTTCAATAATTTATGCAGTCAAGTTAAAAACATGTAACACAGAACCAATCAGCAGACATTTAAATGATGGTGTGGTTTACAGCTTCTCAGATTATCAGGAAGCTTTTTTTAACTGTACAGACATCAGAAAAATCACTGGCCCGCTACTGCTGCATTCATTTAATTGTAATTTTTTATATTTAAAAAAAACTTATTCAAGGACCTTGTATGAAAACATTAATCTCAGGTTCCAGCTTTGTTAGCTGCAGCTCTTTACAGTCTGCAGCCCGTCCCTGGGCAGATAAACACAGTCAGGTGTAGAGAGAGAGTTCATGTTCGTGTCTGAGTGAAGGATCTGGCAGCGAACTTGTTTTGATGTCTGGCTGATTCATTTGTGGTGCGGCTAGACCACAATGACTAAAGGAAAAAGAAAGAAGGGAGGCATTGCTAGGCAAGGTGGAGTCTGATGGAAGAGATTGCCTTATAAAAGCAGCAGCATATGTTATAATCCGATCACAAAAACTAAGCTAAATTTTATTAGAAAATTCTGAAACTACTGTAACAAGACAAAGTTCATCTGTCCTGTAGGTAGATGATGCTCTGGTTCTATAAGAAACAGACATTAAAAGTACTTTTTAATGATGTGTTTCTGCTTTTTTTTCCCCCTGTATTAGATAGCACAGCAGAGTCAGGATTGATCAAACGGTATTGGGAGATTGATCTGCCTCAAAGGTTTCAGATCAGATTCGAACCAGGGTCAGTGCAGTTACATAGATTGTTTCTTAGACCACTGGACTGCCATTACGCCCCCATTAAAGAGTAATTTAACAGTTCGTGAAGCAAACTGAAAGCCGTGCAGCCAGACAGAAACAGCACTACATACAGTGTCTAGAGAAGAGAGCCTTCTCTTTCTCACAATATAAATCTATTTAAGATGCTTGCACTCCATTTCATTCATCGTTTGGCCCAAAACATCAGTGATTATATACTGTATACTGTAGATTATAGAGCTGATGGAGTGGCACAAGTAATCCTGTTCCTCAAGTCGTTTTCACATATGAACAGTGTTGTGAGAATCAGGTCAGGTCACAACAGGAGATTGTCCGGCGCGTTTGCACGTTTTGGAAACACTGTACAAGCTCCTGCAGAGCTGTGATTTTATAACTGAACTATGAGCAGGACACACACTTTTACTTTCTCTGACGAAGAAAAGCACGAAAAGGTAAAGATTAAAAAAATTAGACTTGTGTAGGCTGGTAATGATTGGCAGATAGTCGCTGAGTACACACAATAAACCAAGTGAGGACCATTTGCACAGTATCATCATCGTCTTGTTGTACTTATGACCTTATGAGGTCTTGATCTCGGACGAAGAGGACCCAGGATTTTATTTCATAACCGCACTTCAAGAAAGTTAATGAGGGAGACAAGGTACAAGATGTCAGCCAAACTCTCCATCATAAAATTTGGCAAACGGCATCCAAAAGAAAACACACAGTCCTGTGTAAATTCTGCAGCTATTGAAGTTATGCTTTTGCTTGTGATAATCAAGGACGAGACAGGACACATAAATATATGTAACATATGTGATTGTTATGACTGACAGTGTGAGACAACTGTGACAGCACCTGACAGGTCTTGACTCGGTCTCTTGGTCTTGACTTGGTCTTGGTTTAGGTGAGCTTGACCACAGCTCTGGTATCATCATGTTCTCTTCCTGGATAAGCTGACTCTGTTTCAACTTTTCTGTCTGAATGTGGCCATACAGATAGCAGAAATGAGTTTAACACTGCTACGTATCATGCAACATCATCAAAAACACCCACCCACTCACTGGCTCCAGACAATAGCCTGCTCTCTTCACACGTGTGGCTCACACAGACTTTTAACTTGGGAGCTGGCAGGGTTAAGTCCGGGGCATCTGATGCAGACATTTGTATTCACACATACAGCTCCTCCGGGTGATGTCTAGCATAGTGCAGAGTTGCAATGCATGTGTGAAAGGAACTGCAGCCTGATCACAGCTCCTAAAAGACGTCGACACTGTGTTCCTAAAGAACTGACATTACAAAATGGTTTACAGTTATTACCATCTGTATTGTTCATGAAAGCACACTGTCCGACCAGAGAGGCTAGTCAAATAAAATTTCCCAACAACAAACAGCACTTGAACCTGTTTCCTCCTCTTGCACCAGCCTCTTAGCTGTCGGCCCTGTTGTAAAAGCTAATTGTAATTTTCCTCCTGGTGTAAGGCCAGCAGGACCGGTTCTGTTGCCAGTGAGGGGGAAAATTAGAAACGGCTAGATGTCATGTTGGCCGTATCGCTGCCTTTGAAGAACCTCCGCTAATTGAATTAGCTAGTAATTTCAGGCTTATTTAAGTGGCTTCAACACAGGGCCGGCACTTTGATGGAGCCAGACAGATTGTCCTGTTCATACTCACTTTCTGTCACCTGCACAAACTGTGACAAACAGACTAACAGATGAAATGAAGTGCCAGGACTCGCAGTCTGTCACCAGAATGTTGATGCCAGTCAAAGTGTGTGTGTGTGTGTGTATGTACGTACGTTATCACATCACACACTTTAATACCTCCTGAAGGACATTATGTGTTGTCTAAATTAAAAATCTGTAACAGAAACACTTTTTCATCTCAGCAAGCACCTCTGGCTAATGATCATTATGGACAGACAGGGAGGTGTGAGAAATTAGTATTTCTCTCTCCAGCGGCTCGGACATTTATCTTCCGAACGCTTCCATCCAGGCACACACTGTATATGAGGCTGATGTGAGTTGCACATTTCCTTTCGGGTAGTTACCGTGGTTCAAGGAAACAATTTTACATTCCTATTTCAAGCAAGCTTATTGACCCGGCGTGCAATAAAACAATGTGTCCCCGGTGTCAGGCGAGTCGTTTTTCTTTGCGTGCTTAAAGCGTGATATTACCTCTCTTAAGGTGGCTCTGTTTGCTTTTTTCCTGTAAGACTCATCCCTGAATTTACAGTATTGCATCGAGAGTGAAAAATGAGCAAGGTCTTTTTGCACAATAAGTGAAGAATACCTGTTATAAATTGTGAGATGTGCTCAGTGAAATGTTTCAGGCCTAGAAATGTAACCCTTCAGACAGGAGAGTTCAGACACATGCTCAGCTGTATTGATACAGCTGCCCACGTACAGTATTATTGAACATTGTCCGAAGGTTAAATTCACTGAACGAATGTCCTTTTTTGCTCGACTGTAAAGATTTTCCAGATATCTCACAGTAGATTTTTTTTCCCTTTTCTCTTCAGTTGCTCATGAAGGGTTACAAGATCTGCTTCAGAGGGCCTTTTACAGACATGACGACAGGTAAGTCACATCAGCAACATGACCTGTTCAAGTAGAACTCTATAACTCTTTTTTTGTACTGTACAGGACCAATGGCTGAAATGTAACATAAGTCAGAGAATAACTGAAAATCTAACTAATAGTTACTTGTTTTAAGCCTCTTGTTAAGAATCAGTTAAGAATGAAACAGCATCTGTACCTGTACACCGATTCTCTCTCATAGCATAATCAATACTGAAGTTTTGAGGCTGATATTATGACTTATCTGATATTTAAGAGTGTCTTTACTTGCATAAGAAAAAAAGACCATCAGCAAGATGATTGGCTCTTTCTATATAGTTATTCTTTAAGCCTGCCACTGGGATGGAAAAATCAGATGACACGATTTATGACATGCAGACTGGAGGAGCCTGTGTTAACGTTTTCCCAGTGAGTAGTGTGTTAGCCAGTTACAAAGAAGCAGGGGGAGACTTTTATTTAGTCAATTTTATTTTTGACGTTCTATTTTGTGGTCATGGTATTGGAAACATTACCGCTTTTGTCCACAGCAGACTTCAAATCAACACATTATGAAAGGCTCTTGTAGTAGGGATGGGCCAATTACAGTAATTGACCACTGAGCCCTCTGCCATTGTAACACTGTGATTTAAAACCTTCTGGATTTCGGATAGCGTGTTCCCCCAGAGTTGCTGTAAGGCAGGAATTGTTCCATTTTGGACATGTGGGAGAAACAAAATCATGCTGTTGGTCACTGCACTAGGTTTCCATGTCCCGTTCATTATTTTCTTGTTAAACCTGCCCAGTCAGGCAAAGCCAAGATGGTCTGTTCCTTTTCTGCGAACCGCTGTTTGTTTGGTTCATTCGGTCGTGTTGTTTCCAGCTCTGGGGATGTATGTCATACGCTCGCCTGTCAGGGACATGAGAGTTAATGTGTTGATGGGAGTTTTTTGGGCTGAGTGAGGCGGCAGTGACTACAAAAAAAGAACCAAAAACAACAATGTCATCGTCCATTGGCGATGTTTCACTGTGGACATTGTCATGTGCCAATTAAGCAGACATCGTCCAACCCGACCTTGTAGCTTCTTTAATTAAATTTGGTTATTGAAGAAATAGTTTGACATTTAGGGAAATTGGCTTAGTTTCTCAGAGTTACATAAGAAAAGCCATCTTACACTGGTCATGTCACACTGATGCAGAGGGGAGTCATGTCATCACCATGAGGTTGCTAGGCAACCAGTGGAGACTACAGGATGTCACTGCACCCAGCCAAGAAACAATCCTGACACATAAAGTAAAAACAGAACTTTTTACTCTGCATGTTTTTGTACAGATTAAACTGGTAGACTGATTTTGTGTCCTTTGAACAGGAGCAGCCTGGCTGTTTCCCCTTGTTACCAGTATTTAAGCTAAGCTAAGCTAGGCTAACGCCCTCCTGGCTATAGAGACATGAGGCTGCTGTCATTGCTTTCAAATAACTCTCAGTAAAAAAGCAAAAAATGTTGAACTATTCTGTTTAAAAAGTTATGACCAGTAGACATTTTAGAGCTGAAAATAAACTTCTCAAACTTACCCTCTGGTGGGAAAATTATTCTGGTGATACTGTTTCTAAATTCTTGCAGACTCGGGCAGTTTTGTTTTGCAGCTTCTTGTTACTTATCAGTCAACATACAGGTCAGTTTCTACCATCAAATTCATGAAAAAACATTCATGCAGTGAAGTTGGCGTGCATTGTAATAGATATTGATCTCATAAACTGTTCATGCTAAGCAGAGAGGTTTCATGCAGCGAACTGAGTCTGTGAAGTGAGCTTTTTGTTTCTGTTTGTCTTTGTTTCAATTATCTGCAAGCATGTGGCATATGCAGTTTGTTGAGCTTTGCAAGTGACAGCACTGAGATGACTAGGGAGGCGTGTGAAATGCAGACTTTTGACAATGTGATGAGTAACTTGCAAAAATGATATTTCTTTTTCTTATAGTCAAAAATTATTTGCCAGCTAGTTTCTGAAGCTTCACCGTGGGAGTCATCCACTTTTTAGCTCTCTCTAATTACATTAATTTTCTGTCTACCTGAAGCTCAATCTTGTTGGGTTTTTTGTTTGAGTGCTGTGTCTCTCAGACAAACACCACAGGGACTGCAACACCTCAATAATGTCTCTGATTACTGACCACAAAAGCAGTTTTTTTACACTTTCATTTGCATATGCTTTCAAAGAACAGACTGCAAAAAAAACATAAGGTGTTATTTCACCGGAATTGTTGCCATTTCCCGGCTGCCGTCATGCTGTTTGCACTGTTCTGTTCTCTCAATCAAAAGTGACTTTGCACAACCCCACTTATTCAGTTTTATTGATGCCAGTGGCCTGCAGGACCTCGATAGACACCTGCCTTGGTTTAAAGAGAAGGGGAACAATAACAATAAAAAGGTAAAGTTAAAGTCGCTTCACACAGGTTTTGACTGACACAGTTTGAAACCTGTGTGCTGTTTTTTAACCCCTGTCATTTCAACACTGGAGAACAATGACAAGTGCTTCCACAGTGTGTGGGTGGATTGAATACGGAGTTAGGCGATGTGTGATATTTTTGGTGTGATGTTGTCATATTGCACAGCGGTTGCTATGGCGTCAGTTATCTGCTCGGTAGAAGAAAGTGGAAATGAGCCTTCAGTCATGGCCAAAGAGCTTTTGCTGCTCTCATCTTCAAAAAAATGGTGCAAATATCTCTGCACCTGCAGAACTTTGATCCCAGGGATTTAAAGGGATAGTCTGGATTATTTGATGAGGTACGCCTCCAGTTTGGTGAAGCAGAAAGGGGCACCAGCATGGAAGTTAAGCTATGAACAGCTGTAGACAGGGTCAGTGACAAAAGGCATTCATTGCTTAAGGTTCATGTTTATACTCCTCTGTGCTTCTCCTACTTGTTCCTACCGACTGTAGGTAATACACTGACTATGGTTAAGGACCATAGGACCAATCTGGACTTCCAAGTTCAAGGCAGAAAAAAGTTTGGTTGCCCTTCATACTTTTTTGCTTCACCCTTCCAACATGAATGAATTGACAAATAGATCATGGGTGAAGGTCTCGGGGGGCACGTTGCTTAAAAACCCACCAGGCAGCATTCTTTGGTTTCCTTCTTCCTGGGGCTTCTAAAGTGCTCCCGCCGCCTCCTCCCGCTGCCTGCTGGATCGATGAAGCTTTGCTAATGGGTCGACATCTGCCAGCTAGCGTGAGGAGTTTAAAGACTTTCTTTTACATGGCACAAACATGAGGATAGAGTCTGTTTTCTTCAGACCAACCATCCATTATTTATCTGCTCACGTTTGCGTACGTTAAACGATGAGGTTATCTACGGCTTACGCTGCAGGTTGATCGTTTCCCCACGAGCGTTCTCATGTCAAAGGCAACATACAAGGGAAGCTGAAGGCTTAAATGGTGTGACAGGTTGAAATATGAGTGGATTTTTTAAATGTGTGTCGACTGATTGAGTGAGATGCAAGTATTGATTTGAGTGGAGACTTAAGTATTGACCTGTTTTCCATCCCTCCGATCAAAGGAAGTCTAAGCTTGAAATGAGTCTGCTCAGTTTCCCCTCTGGGTTAAAGGGGTGAAAGTAGAGAGAATTACATTAAGGTGTGACCAAGGACACTTTATCAAACAGGTTCTCCTCAAAAACAGTCAACATTTGCAGCCAACTTTTGTGTGTGTGTGTTTATTGCAGATGAAATGGAGTGGATGGTGGAGCTGTGTGGAGCAGCTGTAGTCACAGACCCACTTCTCCTCGACAGTAAACAGGTAAGAGTGTCCAGCCTCTGCCACTTGAAAAAATTATTTTGAAAAATCACTTATTGTGCTGAACTGCATTAATAGTGGTCAGTATCATTTTTAAAAACGCTGAAACGCAGGGGTGATTGTTTTGAAATCAGATCAGTGGCATTTGAGAGTTGGCAGGTGAGGGATTAACAGAAAAGAACACAATATCTGTCACCTTGGAACTCTTTTGTTATCTAATCAGAGATCTCGCCCATGCCAGCGGGAATGTCTCTAATACTCTTGTTAATGTTCAGATGTATGAAAAACTATTGACACTCGCAGCAGCCACGGCTGTGCTTTACAACTAAGTTTTGCAAATGTTTGCATGCTAAACTTAAACAGTTAACATACATTATACCAGCTCAATAGTGTTAGCACGGTCTTTGTGAGCACATTAGCAAAATTATACCACAGACAGATGGCAAGTGTGGCTGTAATCCCCTTCTAAAAATTAATTAACCGCACGTCCAGTTTGACATGCCCTTAAAAGAAAATTATGGATTTCCTCATTTGAAACTGAGATGTAAGAGAGAGTTTTGTCTTCATACAATATAATTATCACTTATTGTAATTATTGTACCATTGGTTTTGGCCTGCGAGCCCTACAATTTGGCTGCAATGCCCCAATAAATTTGTATTTATCAAAGGCCACAGTGACCTCGCCCTAAACATGACTTATTTCCAGGCCTAATCGTGTTCCTTTATATAGTGGTTCAGCTGTAATGATTCCAGTTCACTTAAGATTGCTATGACTCATATATTACAAGCAGAATAAGCAAACTGTTACCTACAGGGACTGAACGTGGTTGTCAGTAAAGTGCATCCCTCCCCCTGTGAACAATTCTTTGACTCACAAAGCTGCAGCCTCCTGAAGACTTAATGCCTGTTATTTGTCTTCTGGGTTTAATTTTATGTTCGAAAACAGCACATGAATGCGGTGTTTAGCAAATGTCACATTACAAATGATTTAAAATGACAAATGTTGAAAATCGTCAGATTTAATAAGCACCTCAGTGTAATCAACAATCCTTAAACCAACTTCAAGTTTCAGCCAAGAGACTTTATGCTGCTAATAGATAATCTGACAGGCAGGAGAGACGGTATAATTTATTTCCAAATCGGCAGGCTTAAGTATAAACAATATGTGCCTACTTGTTAATTTTGTAATTGGGCGTATTCTCTGTCTTCTTGTTTCACAGAAGTCGCATCAGCTGGTCATTGTTCAGCCTGGATCAGATTCGTCGTCCACATACAGCAGTGAGTCTCGTCTTAAAATAAAATTTAATTTTCACCTGTTCTTTTTATAACACTTTATATATTATAGTCATTCTAACTCAACCTCTCTCTCATTCAGACACACACATATACACAGAGTTCATAAAGATAGAGACTGACAGCAGCAGTGATTACATGATTCATATATAGCTTCACTCAGGGGTTTGAACCTGCCACAAGCAAGACCCGTGGAGCGTCAGACAGGAATCATGTGTGATGGACAGTATGACAGTACATATTAATATACTGATAAATAACTACATTTCATTGGTTCATCATCTTACACAAAATAAGTGATAACAAATGATGAGGCATCTTCTAGTATGAGAATATTAGACAAAAAAAGATTTATGTGATACAAAATGAGAGTTCTGCCTCCTGCTGTATAATTTTCCAGTATTAGGGCACTTGAAAAGACACCAGCACTTACCAAAGAGACCAAGGTGAGGTTATTTTTTATTAATCCAAGATAAATAATTGAGGCAAGTTGGAAGATTTGTTGAAGACTGTTTGCTCGACCCAGCCAGAGTGTCCATTTAAGAGACAGAGGTCATCCAAGTTGTTAATATTTTTGAGGTAGGCAACTATTATATGGTAGCTAGTTTGTTTTAACTCTTAAAAAATTATTTTCTCATTTGTGGCTTTTTTCAGACATTTAAAATGATTTTTAAAAAAGGAGCTAACTTTACTTATGTAACTAGCTAGCTAGCAATTCAAGGCTGCCTAGTTTGTGTCTGCTAACACCCGATAAGCTCTTCTCTCTTAGGAAAGAATTAGATTATTAACATGTTTAAGTGATTGGACTGTAATTATGTTTGGGATGTCCCAGTATGACGCTAAAGGTGCCCACTCATGATCAGCATTAAAACCGCTTCACTGGCTGTGCCCTTGTTTTCCTACTGGGAGAGCGATGGTGTCTAACTGGGTGGAAACAAAACCCTTGAGATAACAGCTGTTTGTGACATAGCTCTGTAACACAACACTGAAAACATTTTACAAAAATGCAACTGTTACTGTTGCCTGGAAACATGGCGAATAACTTCCTTGCACACTTTGATGCCTTAAACCTTAAGCTTAACAACACTGAGTGAAAACAAACATCATTTTAGATTCACTTGGCAAAATTTGTGACTGGGGAAACTATTCAGAGGGCAAAATCCAGGCTAGATGATTCATTTTTCAGGCTGTTCTCACCCAGTGAAATAAAAAAAATAAATAAATTTTACCTATTTGTCATTATGTCCACATTATTTATTAACATTTCACAAATATTTGTGCCATGTGTTCAAAAGATCGGTTGAAAACAACTCAGTCATCCTTCAAATGTCTTCACAAAATATCACAATTTTGTCCTCTGTTGGAAAGCGCTGTTAACACCAAGGTCTTAAAGTCATATTTCTTATCTAAGTTACGCTGCAGCAAATGGTCGGTCCCCACAAACGTAGACATCCTGGCTGATGTGCATGTCTGTGCACCTGTCTGTCCATTAGTACCTGGATTTGAATGCGTTTGTGCCTGTGTGAGGAGTCTGAGGACCAGTTGGAGAGTGACAGGACGGAGAAAAGGCAGCCGCTGCCAGCCAAAATGAGACAGGTTCCCAACAAGAGCGAGGGGAGTGACTTGCCAGGGAAGCGAGTGTGAAGGAAGTTAGACAGCAGAGAAATGGCCAAGAGAAAATGTCAGATTGGAGCGAGTGGGGAAATGTCAAAACAAGTTGGCCACAGAAGAGAGAGGCTGAAATAGCACGAGGAGAGTTAACAGTTTGAAACAGAGAGGAAGCAAGTGTCTCTGAGCCTCCTCCTCCTCCTCCTCCTCCTCCTCCTTCTCCTGGTATCCTAATTTGCACTGCTGCATATTTAATGCAGCTTTTCCTCTTCCACGTCCTCTGGCACTCATAGCCCAGGTAATCGAGTATCCCATCATCCTCCCCTCCCCTTCTGTCTCCCCCGTTCTCCTCTTCTTCTGCACCATTGATTGAAATCACACACATCTCTCACTTTCTTTTCTGATGTAATGGAAGTGCGTGAGTCTGCTCACACACTCCAGATTGTGTTACACGTCATGTTATAGACTGTTTACGGTTTTGCCATAAAGGAACATTCATCTTATTTTACAAAATAAGCGTGATCTGTGATGATAAGCCAAGATTTCTTTTTGAGGTCAAAGGGACATTTACCCCAAAATCAAAAGTACATATTTTTCCTCTCACCTCTAGTGAAAGTCTCATCTAGATTATTTCAACAGCAATGTCTCTTTTTCAGAAATCATGACCTGATTACACATGATAATCTATAGATCGTGTTCTGAGCACTTTACTAGAAATAAAGCACTACTGGCCAGAGGAAGAATATGTATGTTTGATTTTGGGGTGAACTGTCCCTTTAAATGAACAATAAAGGTTTCAGAAGCAGAGTTTCTGGGAATAATGTCGCTGCCTGGTTCAGAACTGATAACATTTAATGTTATTTCAGAGCTAAAGCATTAAATATATATATATATATATGTTTATACTGTAGATGTAAAGTTTAAAGGTTAGTGTAATTTATATGCAGTTTATAAATAAACAGCATAAAGACAGATAACTGAAGTGAAATGTGTGACAGGTTGAGGCAGGAGAGGAAATAATGGAGAAAGTATTGGCTCAATAAAGAGTAAAAAAAGAAATTATGATAAATATATAATTAAAATACATTGTCTAAACAAAATACGAAAACAAAACCAAATATGAGACACAAAAACAGAGCAGAACAGAGAAATGCAGCATTAATCAGCTGATAAATAATCATATAAAAAGGAAAGAGAAAAATAATTAATTAGACATTATTAAGACTAATTAAACACAATGAATTAAATTAAACTTTTTGAATAATTATGGAAGCGATAGCGAGCTCTTGATAGTATGTAGGTTAGTGTTTCATATTTGATATCATCACAATATTTCAAGGAAGACATGTTTAGTGTTAGAAGATTTAGATTAGATTTTATTTCGAATGTGTGAAAAAATATAAAAGTTAAAACAAACAAACAAACAAGAATAACAAATGAACTTGACAGCAAACTTTCAGCAGATACGCAATAAATAATTCATGTCTGAAAAGAAGTAGGACGAAGTAAATACTTATCAAGTCCTACCCACCTTTTTTATATTTGAATGCACTTGGTGATTATAATGAATATTCCAGCTTTTTGTCCCAGTTTTCACCATACGAAAATCAATCAAGTCAAACAGATTTTAATATTCATAACACAGCAAGCAAACAAATAAAGCAAAATGAAACACTGACACTGATGGAGTGGTAAGTTGTCAGTCTGAGAAAGTCGGAAACAGTAAATCCCCTTTAACACAACTCTGCACTTCTGCACACATTCCCTGGAGGAGGTGTATGTGTGAACGCAAATGTCCAAATCAGTTGCACCGGACAGTGAACGTATTTAACCCTGCCAGCTCCCGAGTCCAAAGTCCATGTGCGCCCATGTGTGAATAGAGTGGGTCATTGTCTGGAGGACTCACGGCGAGCAAGTGGGCGTGTTGATGGCATTGCAGTGTGTAGCTGCTTCGCACTCTTTTCTCCATGACTGTAAATCGCTTTCCACTCTATTGACGATCATTTAGTTTTTTTATGTACATTACGTGCCAATCAATATCAGTCTGCATGTGTCACAAATGTGTCAGATGTCAGTGTTTTCTTTGCACGCAGCACTTCTGTTGCCCTCATATGGATTTATTGTGACGTTTCCGTATGCTAATTGCAAAATTCCTGCTACACTCATCCAATTTACAATCAAATGTGATTTATCAGCGTACTCAGGTGGGCAAGAACAGCTGGCAGCGCATGTTTTATGAATCCCACCTGGGATTTTCCTCTTACTGCTTTGTGTAAGAAAAAAAGAGCAATCTGTAAAAAACGTTCAAGCATGCGGCCCAGTGCTCAGAGTTCACATGTTTAAATGGCTAAAGACAAGCCTTTACATTAGAACAAGCTCTAGCCTTTACATTAGAATGACTTACAAATATTCTGGATGAACTGTGCATACTCATGATTTTGTCATTTATACATTCACTTAAAAAAAAAACCTCTCTGTTCAACAGATCTCTCTAGACAGGCCACGGTCGTGACACGTGGTTGGCTGCTGGATACTGTGGCAACCTACACCCTCCAGAACTACAACAAGTACGCAACATGAGCTTGAGGAGCGAAGCGCATTAAACCCACGGCTATGCGGCGTCTTCATCCATTTTGCAACTTTTTTTAATGTCCAATTTTGCAACTAAACTGTCATCCATCTGTTTTGTTGATAAACTGGGAGCTTATTTGTATTGTGAGTGTGTGTGCACGACATAATATATATAAAGTTTAATCAACTGAAGATGCTTGAATTGAGTTTTTTCTTTTTGTTTATTTTATAGCACAGAATCACTGCACTGTGGAGCTGCACTGTGAAATTCTGGGCTGATACAAATTTTTATAGTATCAATGTGGTACATGTTGATGTTCTGTTTTTTTGTTTTTGTTTATTTTTAAAGAAATCTTCATCAGAATAAACGCAGCACACTTTGCCCTCTTATGTCATACCAAAGTTTGTGCAAAAACATGCTCTACATACAACAGTAAGACAATAAATGATACCCACAAGATATAGAGAGAATCAAAACAAGTCAGAGGAGTCTGAAAATGGCTGCCAGAATCTATGAAATCCCCTGGATCCCCTGGTTGAGTATTTCAGTTTTTCAAGCTTTAAATGCACCATCACATCTCGAACCAAGCGCCCGTGTTTAGGAGGAGTAGCTGATTTCCAGTTAGATAAAATCAGGCGTCGAGCTAACACTGATGAAAAGGCTATGATGTCTGACTGGCAAGAGATATCACCTTCTCACCAGGGACCACGCCAAAGATTGCAGGGTCAGGATGGATTTCCTTGACACAAATGTGAGAAAACGGTTCAAAAATAGAAGAGCAGTGTTGAGCAGCTGGAACCTGATGGCACCTGGAGCAAGTTGGATCTATGTCTGGATATGTCTTGGCACACTTGCTCCTAGAGACACGGTGGTGAATGCCATATTAATTCCAGACGGGCCAATAACAGTCAACAAAGTATGCAAATCTGGAAATAACAGACAAGCTTGACTGTTGACCAGTGTACTTAGAGGACAAGTGTAGCTTTCTGTGTCTAATGCTTTCAAACATACATCACCTTATACATTCAAACATGAAAGAAATTGTATAATTTAATGAAGTGGCCTTGGGGTTGAAGAAAATATGTTAAGACACACACACATCATATTGAACACCAAATACATTTTTTAAATCAGGTCAAAAAAAGAGCATCTCTATGAATTATAGAAATACAGTAGGCAAGGAAATCAGAATAATCTATTGAATCATAATAAGCTTTATTGGCCAAGTATCTGCATAAATACGTTTTACACTGCATTCAGTAGATGTGGTGAAGCCTGTAGTTTACTCAAGTATATTGGGAAGAGAAATATAAATCATCAACAGTATAAATAAACATAAATAAAAACATTATTAAAAACCTATATACAAGTCAAGTATGTCTGAAGTCTATTGTGAATACAAAATATTAAAGTAGAAGAGGTCATTACAATTGCTTTTACTTTGTAATCTCATTACATGTAAGTAGTTCATCTCCAGCACTGCTAGTATCCTATCAGACCTTTGTATGGAATTGTATCATAATTAGCATATGAATTCTTGAGTTATGGCCAAAAATGTATTTGTGAGGTCACAGTGACCTTTGACCAACAAATTCTAATCAGTTCATCCTTGAGTGAAAGTGGACATTTGTACCAAATCTGAAGAAATTCCCTGAGATATTAGGCTCAGACTGTGACCTTTGACCGACAAAATCTAATCCATTTATCCTGGAGTCCAAGTGGTTTGAAGACATTCCTTTCAGGCGTTTTCGAGGTGTCGCATTCACAAGAATGAGATGACCTGAAAATGTATTGCCTCTGTTCATGACAGTCGCACAGCATGGAGCCATAAAAAAAAGGGGGTTTTCAAACATTAGGCTGATCGGTTCAGCAATATGTGAGATGAGCTGTGGACAAGCTGCAGGTTCACTGATCACACACACACACACACACACAAGCAATTGCAAGATCCCCTGCAGGCTTATTCCTGGAAGACATAATGATTACACATACACACTGTGGATAGTATATGCACATATACATGTTTATATACATTATTTACAGCATGCAGGATGTATATTGACTATTACAGGAAACCTATAATCATCAATGCTGTAGTCAGACTTGATGCAAAGTAGTCAACGGGGACTTTGTCATGACATTATATCTCAATTTTTAGGAGGTTATGTAAAACCATTTTTTACAATGAGGATATATCTGAGGCAAGCTGCTTTTAAGACCAAGCTAAGGAAATGCTAAACCTGAAGTATAATAGACCCTCTCACCCTGCTCAGAATCATCCTTGGGGTTTTAGATGGAACCATTTCCAGTATTTAGTACTTAATGTCTCCTGTCAGATCTAATGTATTTTAATAAGCTCTTGTCATCCCTGTTCTTCAGTGTTCCTGCTGCTGTTTCATGGTTCTGCGACTGTTGTTTGCAAATCCCCGGTGTAAGCCGGCTTTCTGGTCATGGAGGAAAAGCCTGTAGCTTTCCTGAACACGGCCTGTGCGCTGCAACATGTTCTGCACAGAGTTTCCTTGAATTATTGAACAGCCATTGTGTGGGAATAAAATAAAAGAAAGAGAAAAGAAGAGATTTACAGGAATGGGCCATGTTTTGGCACAAAGATGACCCCTCTGTGTGTGCAGTACAAGCTTTCATCTATCTAAAATATTTTTCTTTGGAAGAAGTCAATCATGGTGTTCAAGTTACTGCAAATCAAACATTTCTTTTCTTTACTGATTAATTGTTTGGGCGCTAAAATGTCTTCATTGCTGTCTGCAACAGTCTAAAACCCAAAGATACACAATTTTCTGTCACATGCAATAAAAAGCAGCAAAAGTCTCACAATTGAAAAGCTGAACCTAGTTAATATTGTCAAATTTCTCTGAAAAGTGAATTCTTTATTGCTAATTTTCAGTTGATTGACTAATAAAATATTGGACTAATTGTTTCAGATCCACTTGACATTTTAGGCTGCAATCAGCACAAATGACACAGTGTGGTTTTCATGTGCTCGCAGTATGAGGATGATGTCTTAATAATGTCTCAATATAAATTAAATAGGACCACCTGTTGTGTTTCACATTTATGAAATTCCTCTCTTGGCATGCAAGGAAATAAAACACCACGGCCATTTTCTCACTGATGATTTGAATGACGACAGATATTTACAGACAGTTTCTAAAATATTCTCAACAAAAATATAAATGCAACTCTTGTTTTTTTCTCTTATTTTTCATGACTTAAAATAAAAGCTGTAAAACTTCTTCAATGCACACAAAAGGTTTATGTCTTTCAAATTTTGTTAATAAATGTGTTAAAAATCTGTCTTAGTGAGCACTTCTCCTTTGCCAAGATAATCCATCCAGCTGGCAGATGTGGCGTATAGAGCTGCTGATTAAACAGCAGGATTATTGAACAGGTGTGTCTTGGAATGGTCTCAATAAAAAGACGCATTAACGTGCAGTTTGAGCTTGATTTATTAGGCACTGAAGTATGATTATTTCACACAGGGCGACAGATAACAAATATTTTTCCTAGGAGGGCAAAGTCATGGCCCATCCTACTCTGCCTTTGATTGGATCACCCTGATAATCTTACCCTAACCCTAACCAATCACTCCTCATGCCTAAACCGAACCAACCCAACCATGGAAGGCAACAAATATCAGTCAATCATGGGTCCTCCTGGGAAAAACATCGCCATTTGTAGCCTTATGTTAAATAGCCATAGTCCAATGCCTAATAAATGTCTTTTTATGCCTCTGCGCCAGCGACAGCTTTTATGTTTTCGGGTTGTCCATCGGTCCATCCCATGTCTCTAGAATACCTTGACAGAATTTCTTCAGACTGTCTCAAATGTCCACTTGGACTCAAGCATTAACTGATTATATTTTTAAAGACACTGTGACCTCAAGTCTGACTCATTCTTGTGGACACCTGAGCAGCCAGAATAAATGAAAACACTTGTGTGTTTGCGCAGAGGCTTTAAGGATGAGCTGATTTGAATTAGGAGGTCAAAGGTCACTGCAACCTCTCAAAAACACTGTTTGGCCATAACTCAGGAACTCTGAATATGACAACACAAATATCAAACAGGATAAAATGATGAGGTGAGGCAACATTTTATATCCAGAAAGTCAAAGGTCGGCTTCACTGTAACATCATAATGTTCATCTCTCCATCGGTCCTCTAAAAACAGTCTCAAACAGCGTGTTTCTCACTGGAAATTATTCACAGGAATGCCTGTATGCTTATAACTTCCATTTTCTTCACTACATGCATGGCAGAGGCATATGACCACAAAGTGGTAATTCTAGTTTCAAGATGAAACAGCACATTTTAGAGTGTCCTTTTTCTGTGACCAGTCTGAGACACACCTGTGCATTAATCATTATTCAGCATCTCTATGTGCCACACCTGTCATTTGGATGGATTATGATGCAAAGGAGGAGTGCTCACTAACAGATTTCAACAAATTTCTGATCAAATTTGAGAGAAAGAACCCTTTTATATCCATAGAAGAAGTCTTAGATCTTTTACTTCATGAAAAATGGGAGCAAAAACAACAGTGATGACTGTAAAAAGCTTTAGGTTTCTGCAAACCTATGGATACAGCTCATCTTGCAGAGTCTCCTTGTGACTTAAAATGATGCAATGGGGTTGCTGTTTCAGGTTCCCAGGTGGAACAGTGCCTGTCAGCTGTTTGTGCTCTCCGGTGTTCCTACATGCGAGGCACTTCTACGGAGCCCCTCTGGTGACATTGGATGAAAAAAAAATAATGCGTGGCCACGAGATAGTAATGCGTGGCCACGCATTATTTTTTTTTTTCATCCAATGTCACCATAGGGGCTCCGAGTCTCTCGCTAAGAATTACTCCATGCCTTGCCACAAGTGACTGAAGTATGTCATTGTAATTCATTCCTATATTAAAATAAAATGAAATTAAATCAAACTTGTCCATGATAAAACCAACAGTCTGCATGGGATGACTACAATAACTATCTCGTGACCACGCATTAACTATCTCGCGACCACGCATTAATTATCTCGTGGCCGCGCATTAACTATCTTGTGGCCACGCGTTATTATCTCGTGGCCACGAGATAGTAATGTGTGGCCACGCATTACTATCTCGTGGCCACGAGATGCTAATACGTGGCCACGCATTATTTTTTTTTTTCATCCAATGTCACCATAGGGGCTCCGAGTCTCTCGCTAAGAATTACTCCATGCCTTGCCACAAGTGACTGAAGTATGTCATTGTAATTCATTCCTATATTAAAATAAAATGAAATTAAATCAAACTTGTCCATGATAAAACCAACAGTCTGCATGGGATGACTACAATAACTATCTCGTGACCACGCATTAACTATCTCGCGACCACGCATTAATTATCTCGTGGCCGCGCATTAACTATCTTGTGGCCACGCGTTATTATCTCGTGGCCACGAGATAGTAATGTGTGGCCACGCATTACTATCTCGTGGCCACGAGATGCTAATACGTGGCCACGCATTATTTTTTTTTTTTCATCCAATGTCACCAGAGGGGCTCCGTACACTTCTAAGACATCTGATGTACAATTTTATGTGTTGCTTGGATGAGTCAGATAAAAGTGTCACAGAGGCTTTAACCAGCGTCAGGAAGAGCTGCTCTCACCACTCATCCAGGCTCAGAAAACAATGGTGACATAGCTTATGTATGAACTGTTTAAATTGAATGATAAATTACTGTGATTTTTAGATTCTGTTCTTACTTTTCCTTTCCTTTTTATTGCTTTGAACCTCCTGTGAGTCCAACATAAAGTCTGGATTGAATTGTAGAACAAGTACCACAAGACACATTTTACTTCAGAGCCCAGTGGATGTGAGATATAACTTCTGTATCACCCACGCAAGCTTTCTCAAAATGTACAGTGAAAAAAGAACGAACAAAGATTAATTTTTAACTGCAATTAAATCATGGTTAAACTTTTTACCTTGCGAGGCAGCTGGATTCGTGAGATCACTTGAGAATCCATCTTGCCAGGCTTGAATTTATCCGTCTGTCTCCACACCAAAAGTGGTGCAGACAATCAGCATCCTAGGAGGAACTACTGGCAGCCACAGCAAGAAGCGTTCATGGAAACGGCTTGTTTTAAACAAACAATGGCGGCTCTCAAAAAGGTTAGCATAAGGTTAGCATCAGTTATATCAGAATTGGAGAGTATTTCTTCACTGAAGGAAGAGCAAAGAATAGCACTGAAGGCTTTTCTCGATGGAAAAGATATTTTCGCTCTTCTCCCAACAAGAGTTTGATCCGATTGATTGAAATTAGCCTGCATTACACATGATAGACACATGGTTCATCCAGGTGTATTTTGAAAGTGCCTGCCCTTTTCCAAACAGTTTCCCACATGGTGTGTCAAGTTACCAAACTTTTAAACTGTCTCAAAATTAAGAAAGATTAAATTAAATTTGAAATGAGCCAGGCTTGCTGTCCCCCCCCCCCCCCCTGTTTCTAGTCTTTGCTCGGTTAACCTAACTGGCTACATGTTCATATTAAACAGACAGAAACGGGAATGGTATTGATCTTCTCATCAGACTATTGGGAAGAAACTGAATAAGAATAAAACTTCAAATGCTTCCTATAAGCTCCGAAAGTCACTGCTTCATTCATGACTTCTGGTTTTCTCTCATCACATTCATGAAAAATGAGACCACTTACTACACTGTGTCGACAACGTTACCCTGCATATGAAAAACATACCACCTTAATAATGTATGTTTCTACATATAGCACTAACTCAATATCCCTCAGGATGTGTTGGTGGTCTGCACAGCCATAATTTTAATCTCTGCAATAACCAGAACTGATGCTGTGGGGAAATTGTATCTGCAAAACCATAACCAATTGAAACAATGTGGAAATGAGTGAGTGAGTGTTTGAAGGGCAGAGATATTGCAGAGAAACATATTACTCCTGCAGCCACTCTCAACTTTTCTAGCAGAATGAGCTTGGAACAATTATGCCTGGAGGACATGAGTCAACTTGAATGACTGCACACTATATCAACCCCATATAGACGCTGGCTTGAAGGCCAACGTGGTCATTATAACCTCTTATGTTTTTAGTGTGGGAAGAATTGGTCATTTTAAATAAATGTGCTGAACAAAATGTACTTTACATGGCAAAAAAAGTGCCTCCAGACACATGAACACACATCGTTTTGTTCTTTAACTGCAGCTTTTATTCATTTGAACGCCTCAAGAATACCAATATCATGAGATTTTTTTTTTCTTCAAATTAATATCAATCACTGTTTTGAAATTTGTGTCAGTGGCATTTGGTTGCAGGATAATTACAAATGCTGCATTCACTGTCATTCATCACCATGACAACAACAGATATCATAAAGCAGGTGGCTGAAAATAGAGAAAGAGCCCACACGAAACAGTAATGTCAGCACGTTCGCTCCGAGGCCTTTTGAATGCCAGATGTGCGGTGCCAGACGCCAGAGTGCCAGGACGCTGCTTTCCTCCAGTCAGCTGATTTTTCAGCGCTGAGCTGCAGCGGAGCGTACATTCAGCTCAGTTACTCTGTGCGAGGGCTGAGGTTACAGCGTGATACGGAGCAGACAATGCAACACTGTTTGCTTTCTGTTACTGAACAATTAACTAAATGGTTTTAGTCTGAGTGCTTTGTTAGTTTAGTAAAGACACACGAGGTGGTGACCCTTGGAGTAGGGATACACAATATTGATTTTTTGCTTATGCACATGCACACAAAATATCAAGTCTCTCCAGTAATTGAATTAATGTATTATCATGCTTACTCTGGTGACGGCCTGCTGGCAGATGCAGACATAAAATACAATCATTTTCAAAATTTTCTCATTCACTGGGTAAAATAAGAAAACTATACTGCTGAAAGTTTTTGTTTCTGTTTTGTTGTTCATAAATTCATTGTAATGGTCTGGATGTCAGCTCTTAAAGGAGAAATCCATAATATAGTTACTGTAATAAATCATAAATTCACCATGATATGTCATCAAAGAAACATTTTAAGTTCAAATAGAAGTTTCTCTGACAACAACACTACAGCTGTGCCTTGAAATTCCTATTCCGGACCAGAATAACTGTTTTAATTTGACCGTTTCACGTTAATTAGAGTTCAAATTAATTCTTAATGTTCACTGAATGAGTGAGTGTCTGTCTCTCATTAATAATCCTTTCAGAAGGAGCAGATGTTTATCATGCTTAAATTGAGTGATATGGTAATGAAGTCTGACATGAAACAACATTCAGGGAACGTTACGGAAATAACGTTCCAGGAATGTTACGAAAAACATACAGGGAACGTTAATAAAATAACATTCAGGCATTCAGGCCCCAAAGGTTATAGAACCGAGCTTGGCTGCTGTGGTACTGTTGTTGCATTGTGTCTGAAAGGCCCTTAAACTTTGACCTGCTGGTTAGGGAATCACCAAAACCATTAGGGCGTGTCCTATGGGCACTATGAATGCTGCTGGCAGAGTCCTCACCAACAGTAAGAAAATGGAGCGCATTACACCGGTACTTAAATCACTGCACTGACTTTCTGTGTGTCAAAGGACAGATTTTAAAATTCTATTACTTGTCTATGAAGCACTAAATGGTCTCAAGCCAAAATACATCTCTGATTAACTTGTAAGTTATGAAGCACCCGGACCCCTCAGATCATCTGGAACAGGTTTACTCAGTGTTTCCAGGATCAAAACCAAGCAAGGGGAAGCAGCCTTTAGTTTCTATGCTCCCCACCTGTGGAACAAACTTACTGAATACCTGAAACTGTCACTTCATTTAAATCAGGGCTTAAAATATTACTGTTTACTGCAGCTTTCCAATGAAGAAGAGACATAACTTCTTGTTAAGAATCTGTAGCTGTTTTATATTTGCTTTCGTTTTTTGTTTTTTTTAAATGCAATTTCTGTAATGTTTTAACTGTTTACTGGCTTGCTTTTAGCTGTTGATTTTATGATATCAAATGCAATTTTAATGTGCCTTTAATGTTTCATTTTAATGTATATCTATGCTGTTGTAAAGCACCTTGAATTACCTTGTGTCTGAATGGTGCTATATAAATAAACTCGCCTTCCAAAAGTCATCAAAATCCATCCTATTGTTGCGAAGATATGTCACTGTTAATCAAAAATGCAAACGTCATGATGGAGTTAGAGAAAACCTCAATGGATGATCAAAGTCAGTATGCATTAGTTGGCTGCAGGGGCGGCACAGTGGATCATGACATCACCTGGAGCTGGAGTTGGTCCCCGGGCTCTGCACAGCAGCTGCCCACTGCTCCTAATACTAAAATGTGCTAAATGCAGATACTAAATGTCACTATATGATTGTGTAACAATAAAGTTGACCTCTACCTTAACCTTCATCCTCTAGGGAAAATGAATGCATGTGAAGTGGTGGATCAACTGACCGACAAACTGACATTGCCATGGAGTCGTGCCACCAGCATGAGGGAAAAGAGAAACTAAAATATTTTAGTGACACGTTATAAGTCAGAAGACTTGAGTCAGAAGATTCTTATCAGAACTGAGTTTTAAAAAGTGTCAGTTTGTCTGTAATCACTGAGGTTATTTACAGAAGAGGTAATAACCAATTTCAATGTAACTGGTCACAAGCTGTACATCCTCTGTGTAAACACAGTTCTGAGTCAGAGCCTCTTCAGCAGTAACTGAGTTACAGCTGCATGTGTGTGGGGGTTTTGTGTGAGAAGTAGGTTACTTGTTAGATGTCTGCAGTTGTTGAGTCTTAATGCCTCAGCACGGACTGGGCTATGCCGTTGTGGATGATATTTCTGTTCAAACGTTTCACTGGGGAAATTAGCACAGAACAATCTGCTTGGCCATCTGGAATGTTTCAGCGCGCTTGTTTGTTTGTGAAGCCGCACATCTGTGTACGTGTATGCAAACATGTACAAGCAGATTGGCATTTGCTTCAAACACCTGAGGGCAATAATTCACCCCCAGCTAAATTCACTATAAGCGATACTGAAAGTGATCGGTCCTGTTTTTTACAGTGACAAAAGAATGAAACAACAGGCACAAACAGTGTGATGAAGGAAACTACATAAACAGAACAACTGGAAAAACCCAGATGTTGTGTTGTCATTTGTGTGCTCAACATAATCATTCTAATGAAACTGAAATAATGAGTCCATTCAACAGAAAATCAGCGTGCAACAATTCTGATAAACGAGTTACTGTGTAAGTAATTTTTAACCATATTAGCATTGTGGCTGTGGGGCTAGTAATGTCTTTCAGCCTGTACGAAACTTTGGATTGAAATATCTCGACAACTATTGGATGGATGGCATTAACTTTTGTACAGACAGTGTTTCCTTTGAGATGAATTGTAATAACTTTGGTGATCCCTTTGAGCACCAGTGTGTAGGAAAATGTCTCCTCACCTTCTCCTTCCTAGAATGCAGGGCTCAACAATTTTGAAAAAAAAAATTTAATTGTGATTACTTAGATTTTGCAATTGCGATATGATTTGCGATATAACACACATATATACACACATACAGTATACCGCATAGTGTGCAGTCATTCAAGTTGACTCATGTCTTCCAGGTGATGATGATTTTTGCAACATTATATGACTATGGTGTGATTTTTTGCAGGAATCTATAACAAATGAAAATGTTTTTTTAAGTCTGCAGAATTTGATGTCTGGGACAGTACATCTCTGCCTCACGACACTCATTAATTAAAAGTTTTTTGACAAACATTTTGCTGTTGACAAATATTGCACCTCCCGTGATTTTGATAATATTTTGATAAATCGCGCAGCCTGACTAGAGTGTAGGAGAACCTACAGTGGCTGCAAAACTTTTGAAAAACATGACTGGCCGGATCTAGAGCTTGTGTTTTTCTGGGCTACTGCAGAAACACGGCAGTGCAACATGGCGGCCTCCACTGTAGACAACCCACGCCCTCTAGATATATACAGCTCGTTCCAAGGTACTTGCAAAAGTAATGACATTACCATTAGCCTCAGCTGTACGTATTTAGTGCAAGCTGATTAGCCTGCTAACACTTTAAAATGAGATGATGATCAGTATATTAGCATGCATAAGTTGATATTTTAGCTTAAAGCTCTGCTCTGCTGTGCTGTGGTCCAGCGGTGTCTGTTGCCTCTTTGAGCAAACATGCCAAAAACTGCCACCTTAAAACATCTCAAACGTGAAGATATGTTGCTTCCTTTATCTTTTATGACAGGAAAGTGAATATGTTGGGGGTTTGGACTGTTTTTCAGTCTAGCGAACAACCCATCTTAACTTGGAGTCTGGGAGTATTTATCATTATTTTTTTTTACTATTTTCTGACTTTATATGGGCCAAGAGACCAACTGAGTGACTGAAAAAAATAGAGCATTTCTTCGTTGTGATGTGTCACAACCCTAAAATGTGTTAGTCAGCCCTAGTCAGTATTGCACAGCATGTTGGAAATGCCTTTATTCTTTATTCTAAATCCAGAATTATGTGTATTTCTGAGATGAAAAAATGGTGTTACACTTGAAAAATCTGACATATAAGTAGGTACCAGCTTTCAGAAGACTGACTGAAGTGTTTGTTGAAATCAGGTTAATGACTATAATTCAGCTATTTTAGCTGTTTTAGATGTTCGTGTTCACATCACATACACAGCCATGTCAGCTCTCTGCAGTCAAGCTGCTGTGAATAATGAGTGCACTTGTCCATGATGACCCTGACTGCTCTCACACTTCGCTGCTGTGATCCTCATTAGTTGCTGGCCTGAAGCCTCCTAAAGTATTTTAACAGTATTTTGGTCGCGCCCTTTGGCTGCAACCCAAACACTGTCTACAAGTGTTTCTTCAACAAAGTCCTTAAAGTCGGGTCAAAACCAACCGGTTTGGTTTCCTTGCAAGCCTCCGAAAGTTTCTCCCTTGTAGAAAGAGGGGTGCTGAATTTGCATAGTCGGAGCAAACTGTTTTTCTGACAAGTTGGGCCCTCCAGTTCAAACTTTGTTTACTCCTGGTTAAATTTGCAAGAGTTCCAAATCCAATTTCAGAAACATCACCCTTTTGTGTGCGCGCGTGCCATACGCATGTGCAGCTGCTTTTTGTTTTGGTGTGTGCATTTTCCCTCTTCTTGACTCCACAAATTTGCCGCCTTCATTGTTGCACGGAGAGAACAGAAGGAGAAGCCTCAGCCCTTGTGGACACAGGGCACATATATTTTTAATCTGCTCAATTTTACATACTGTTTAAATGGGTCCTGCATTTTTAATGACTCACCCTCTCCCACTGACACGGCAACCATTATCCCAGCATTGTAATTGTGTTGCTTGTATTTGGTGGTTGATGCTTGTTTCCAGCCTTATTTCGCCTAATTCCCTTTCCTTGTGATGTTAAAAGCGAGGATTTGAGTAAAACTGAGCTGATAATAGAGCAGTGCTGTCAGCCTCCTCCACCCTCAGAGCATTAGGGTGCAGTTTTATGGCTACTGACACTGAGCAGGCAGGAAGGGCATTAAAGATGCAGAAGGGTTGAGCCTCGGTGGTCACTGATCAGTGCTACTTTATAGTGGAATTAAAATGAAAAATGGACACCCTGCAAAGTGTGTTTGTATCAAGATAATGGTGCATGTAATAATAATGCAGTAAAAGCAATACATCCACATGGAGATAGATCCCTGTCTCGCTCAAAGGTACATAAACAAATTTCTTCCCCTAATAAACCATGATAAATTTTACATGTGACAATTATCATAATTAGCTGTGAACTATTCACATGACCGCGCATGACTTCACATTATTTCACATGTGGATGACTCATCTAGCAAGAGACTTATAATGCAGGTCATTGACTGGGTTTTTAAAGTTGTTGTTAGAGTTGTTGCTCCCCTGTAAAACATTCATTTCACATTCCTGGTAAATGCTCTGTGATTAGATGGTTAGATTGAAAAGCAGCAGGGATATGAGTCCTGAGGAGCTGGACTGAGAACCACAGGCGTCGTCCTCCCACCTGAGAGCTGTGATTCAATCCCGCTGAAGCCGTAACTGCTGAAGTGCCCCTGAGAAAGTTATTTAAGTTTAGCCTATGTCCAAACCACAGGAGAAAAAAAAGAGAATTTTCCTCTGTGGAGAATAAAACATAGATTAGTGAGGTACAATCAAGTGCCTCCAATGCAAAGATGATTCTGGAAATTTCATGCATGTGTCACAAGGTTACTTATCTGATTTCTGCGTCTGTCACGGTTACAGAATTTTTTTGGTTGACTCAGCAGTGTGGTATGCTGTATGTCGCAGTATGTCAGAAAAAACAACATGCAAAAACAGTTGCAGGAACTGGACCTGCTACATGCATTATTTAGTTGGCTTCAAATGAGGCTTAACGTTCACACAGTTTCTCTTGTCTGTCTGTTCATATAACAACATTACTGTAACGTCCCCCCAACTGCTCAGAAGCCATGCAGCATTTTAACGTTGAGTTCAACAGGTTAACCTACAAAATAAACACTAAAACAAGATAAAACTCGCAAAAACTTAAAGCCTTTAAGTTTGCAGTTGGGTCTATCCAGACAGAATTGATCCATCCTTGAGCTTGTCAAATTTTTTGAAGCATTGATTCATTCATTTAATATGCACTGAGCTGTAAAACAAGACAGAAAAAAAAGAAAAAAACATTAACATAGCTGTTGTTGAGATTGCTTGCCATCCCCTGCTGTTAGCTTGTCAGTAAAGCAGTAGGTCAAAATTGTGTTTATTGCGACAACCCAGATATCTCATTTTCTGTTTTTTAAAAAGCCATGTCTCCAATGAGGTACTAGCAGGCGCCCAACCTTTGGTACTTGCTGTCATTTTCCTGACTTCCAATTCATTTTAGCTGAATGTTGAAGTTCCTCTGAGTTGATTGGAGGGTTATTAAGGACTCCTGTTGCACAGGCTGTTGGGACTTCCTGCTAAACAGTAATGACGAGCAGCTTGGTGCAATCCCCTCTCGGCCAATCAGGGTGTGACGACGCCCTTTCTCTCGGGCTTAAGCCAGGTGGGGAGCTGCAGATCACACTTCAGATCATGTCAACCAGAGACTCTGGTCTTCAGGCTCTTTTGAGACTTCTTTCTTTGTCTTTGGTTTTCTGGTTGAAGGTTGTTTTGAGCGTTCTGACAGTTACCTTCATGACCTTCATCAGACCTTGCCTGCAGGCTTTATTTGGTCATTTTGTTTACTGGTTTATTTTCATTGAAACCCCCTTTACACACATTTCCTTGTTTTCAAAGAGGTATTTTCATTGTGGAAGTACTTGTAAGATTCATTTCTCCTTGCAAATATTTTTTGTGTTATGTGATTGTGCACATATTCTCAGGTTCTCCCCTATCAGCTGAAATCTTGAGAATCAGTGCCGTCACAGGCTTTAGGTCTCATGTTCAGATTCTTGCTTTTTGATTCCTTTGATTTATCAACACACAATTCATTACTATTTCTATGCATGACAAGGCTCAACCTTTTCATTTTCACCCCCTGTACATTAAGATGAATCATGCATCTCTACTTTCAGTCAAATGTCTGCATGCTGCCTGAAACTAAATCTCACCTGAGACAGGCAGACTTTTTAGTCATGCTAGCAGCATGAAGCAGCGATGTGGATCATACAGACAGCATTTCCCAGAGGATCAAGTACACTGACTTTAATTATCCTCAGGCTTTTCTTCTATAACACTGTGAGGTTGAATTTTTTTGTTTTCAGTGTAATATCAAAACAAAGTACAGCTGAAATGCTTAGAAATGTCCATTGTTTTGTAGGTATTTGGCAATAATCCAAAGTTATGGACAAATTATAATTTTGATAAACCAATGTTAAGGGATGATCCACAGGTGAAGTCCACAGGTAATGTTATACTGCATCAAATTACTTAATTTATCATGAATAAAGTAATTTGCAAGAAACAAAAATATGTTGCTAATATCACATACTGCACTATTCAGCCCACCTAAATAAAGGCGAAATTCTGTCATTGCAACAGCCTTTCCTCTCTCTGACAACACGGTCTTTGTCTCATCGCTCCAGCTGAATATCTTCTAGTCCACAACAGGCCATGAAAACAGTAGGAGTCCAGGTTGGAAATCCTTAGCAATGATAAACAAGGATACAAGCAAGCCCATATGCAAGCGACGGTACAAAGCAGGGTTAACAAAGGGTGCTAAAACAACAAATTTAGCAAAGCATCTGAAACACTGACACCCCGACTTCTATAAAGAATGTCAAGAGGTTGGTGACAGCTTCCGCTTTAACCTTACTCAAGCATTTAACAAGATTTTTCTACAAGTGAACCTTGTTATATCTATCTTTTAATAAAAAATGTAAAAATGTTATGCCCTCAATGTGCAAATTTTCCCCTGGTCTTGAAAATGGTGGACTGTAAATACAAAAAACCTTGTTTTAACTTGAAAATTTTGTGTCTAAGACTTTTGCATGCTGGGAAGCCTGTTAACATGCTGATCATGTTTCTTTACAAACTTAATAAAACTCAATAAAACTTGTATATTTATGTTAATTCAATAAGAAAAGATCAGTTGATTCCTCAAAATTACTGTATGATTTGTTTTTATGTATTTTTCAAGCTAAAAATAGTAAGTTTCTGAACTTTCTGAACAGTAAAGTGATATCACCCAGTCATCCATCCTTGTTGACTAAAATCTTTCAAGGGGTACGTCACATCTTGTGAGTTGTAACTTGCTCTCTTTCATCTCCCTCCTCCATTTGCTCTTGTTTTGAATCCACTCTGCTTCTTCACTCCACCAAGGACTCATCTACAGTGGCTTTTATGCCAGGAAGTGCATTATACTCTCCTTACTGTGAGTGCCTCTGGCTAAGGGTGTTAGCTAAATGTGAAAAACACCACTGTTCAGTCCTATTTACCACAGAAACTTTGAACAGACTCGGCTGTACCCAGGTTATAACATCCATATAACAACACAAAATGTAAAGCTGGAGCTCCTTTGTGGTCTTTGATAATGGAAAAAAATTGAAAAAAATATCAGAACATCGTCCATGTGGGAGTCTAATGGTTTTACATCTTATACCTTCTGGCCCATTTGGACTTCATTTCTCCACATGCCTGCTTATTCCGGCTGCTTTTCTCACACGAATCCCCTCGACTAAATGGGAAGCATCTGACAACTGCTGAAAAATTGTTGCCATTAATACACTGGGAAGCTTTAGCTACAGCGTGCTCTGCAGTCGCTCTCTCCACAGTATTACTTAGCTGTTGAGTGGAGTGTCATTGAGCCAGGTGAGGCTGCAAGGACAAGAGCGATGAGTGTTTGCCAAATATGTTTGCTCACTTCAGCCGGAGGCCGCAGAGAAGTGACATCTCTCACATTCTCTGAAGCATCAACAAACATTTCTTCCACTAAAGCAGAGGCCGACCCAGTGCCTGAGGCTGAGGTCGCGCTGGCCTGCAACTGGATTTTGCTGGTCCTTAATGGGGCTGCGGCTGGTTTACAGAGCTAAATCGCAGAGTGTCAGGGTAGTAAGTTGGAAATTGAAGTCTAATTAGGTCCTGTTATGTCAGCACAGCTAGCCAGCAGGCCTATTATCTCTGTGATACTGATAATAGAGAACATGACTTTGTATGTAGATAATAAACACGGTTGGTTTGTCCTTTCTTTGCTATGTGTGAATGCATGTTTGGTGGTAATTATGTGCAATTAAATCGTTAAACCTACTACAAGGAATTATTAAACAGTCTCAATAATGTTTAGTAGTGTTGCTTCTATGTGACCTACATAAGCAAACAAGACTATCAGCACGGTTATTTCTACATGGTTGTTCTTAATGGCTGCCACCGGGTCCAAATCTCCTTTAAATCGGATGAAACAAGCCTATGTCTTCATTTTCACAGTCAAAATTACAGTGAGTAGTACATTAGCCAGGCAAAAGAAAAAAAGGAGGAGATTTTTATGTAAATTTAATGTTTGATATTTTATTTTTTGTTTACGGCAGAGGAAACACTTCTGTTTCTGTCCACAGGTGCCTCTGACATCAACACTATATGCATCTTCCTTGTAGTAGTTTGCTTTTCAGATCTCACACCCAAATGTAAAGTAAACTGATATAAACTTATTCTGGGGCTGGTTTTTTTTACCCACAAACCATCCTGGTCACCAAAATCACCACCTACATTCCACCTACTTCTGCACATATTCAATGGACTGTATATCCAGGTGAACAATTCTCTGACTGACTGACTGGTCACCATCTTTGCATGGAGTTTAATTGGAGTTCACTATAATACATCTTCTATGTAATGTTAGTAATCGTTCTGTGTTAATGTTAACAGTTAGTCTGTGTAGCTAACGTTAGTGTTTGGTCTGTATAGCTAACATTAGTAGTTGGTCTGTGTAGGAAATTTTAGCATTTGGTTTTACCAATAAATGTTTCTTTAAATCAGATTCTTGGTTCTGTGATGCTGACAGTATTTTCACAGCTGAAGGCAGAGCTGTCACTGTACTATAATGCTCCTCTTTTCTGATTTCAAGACAAAATACTGTTGAAATTTCGACAAAGTAAAGCATTTATTCAGAGGCCATGACAATAAATAGACAAGTGTAAGATTAACTACACCACACACTAGACCAGAGTAGGTTTAAATAGTTATCCTGGTAATAATCTCCATTTTTACTAAACGCAGTGTAATGCGTACATCTTTTTTACATCTTGTTTTTTTTATTTTTTTTATCAGGGACTGTACTGGAATACATCTTTATTTGTATCCAAATTACATAAGCATACTTTACATGTAATCCATCGCTCACCAAACCTGAAGTATTTATTTAAAATAAGCCCACACTGCTGAGAATCACTATTCTTGAGTCTGAACAGTTAATATTAACCACATCTAGCTCTTGTGATTCAATTACTATGCAGACGTTGTCATGTACTGTATATGTGCAGGATTGTTGCTGCTCCCTCTGTGTGGACGTCCTCTCCCCCCTGACTAGCGGCCTGCCTTGGTCTCACCTCGGGCATGTGGTGCGACCTCGCGCTCCCCGCATGGCAACATGGCAGCGATGCTGTGAAATGTCACTTTGCCGTTGCTCACAGAGAGTTGCTGCAGGGCCTTACCCATGGTGGTGGGAAACAAATGGAACAAGAGTCACAGTTAAAGGTCAGACCACAAGGCTCATGAATACAATCCACCACGGCTGTGTTCATTTTAAATACGAGGGGAATAGATTCATTTTATATGTGATATTGAATGAGTAGTTTTAAAGTATTTCTGGAGGAATGAAAATAATGTCAGTGTGAAAGTGATCATTTTGATTCTGTTCGAATGTTGGCTGGTTTTGTCAACATCAAAGACAGGAGAGCAAACTAAATCCTTTTGAAGAGGCGAGGTTATAATGCATTCTCCCACAATGCCAATTTTATAACAAAAATATGTGAATTTTGTAAGTTCCAACACAATTTATACAATATATAACAGCTGCCCCACTTTGAAAAGCAATTACTCAGACAGTCTTCCGAATGGTGAAAGAGAATAGGTCAGGACAGATCACTCATACAGAGGGAATATGCTGCGAGCTACAGCACTGTACTGTATTATGAGCCCACAGAGAGAGAAGACATAAAGGGTTAGTTAAGATTGTTTGAACTGAGGTTGTATGAAGTCCTTAGATCGATAATCAGTGTACTACATACAGTAGATGGCCATCAATATGCCCCCATTTTGAAGCAGAAGAGAGGAGTAGCAGTATGGAAGCTTCTGCAGAAGACAGGGTCAGCAGCAAGATGTACTTCAGACACCTAAAAAAATCAGTGTCAGTTTAAGTGTGTGCTATATTTGGAATATTTCACCTCTTTACCTTACCATTAGTCTGCCTTTTTTTTTTAAACAAAAAATCGCTTTTATATAAGCCAAATATTGCTCTCTCCCTACCAACCAAACTCCATAGGCGAAATCAATCATTTTACCTCGCAGAACGAAGGAGTTGCTGCTCTACTGCTGCCTCTATCACTAAGTTATTTTGTGTTATTGTGTGACTTTGATGAATCCGAACTACCTGTTTTAAATGACTTAAGTCACACAATAACACAAACTAACTGTCAGACTGAGGCAGAGATAGATCAGCAGCTACATGTGTTGTGAGGTAAAATTACTGACTTTGCCAATGGAGTTTGGTTGGTTTGGAGAGAGCGATATTTGGCTTATATGTCCGTTTCCAAGTGGAAAAGGCTGTCTAACAGCAAAGTAAAGCAATGAAAATAAAATATAATATAACTTACACTAAACTGATACTATTATTAATAGATTAGGGCTAAAAAGCATTTTGCTGCTGACCCAGTTCATAGCTTAGCTTCCTACCCAGGTACCCCTGCTGCTTCTTCAAACTGGGGGCATGTCAACTGCTATCTACTGTAGCTAATACACTGACTTTGGATAAGTACCTCATATAACCCTACTTCAAATAATCTTAACAACCCCTTTACGAGGACTAATGTAAAGTACAGCTGGATAATTACTCCACCTACAGTAAATAATAAAGTTATAAAGTAAGTTTAAGTAAAGCAGCTAAAGATAGTGTATGTGCAGCCAACCTGCTGTAGTCATTAAGTGGCCAACAGTTGCAGGTTGGGAGAGACATTAATCAATACACGGGAAAGTGTGCCAAAGTTGGATGAGCATTCCTATGGAGGCCTGGTACTACTGTTAAATGATGTTTTGATATATAATTAGGTCCTGCAGTGGGTGTCAGACTGGGCTTCATAAATCTACTGAGCCCTTTGAATCCTGGCCTAACCCAAGCAACAGATATCCAGCTATTTCACCAGGCTCTCTACTGTATCATTGTATCTGCTAATGCTAAAGTAGTGTTTTTACACTGTTTCATTCATATTTATTTGATTATATTAATTTTTTGTCTTTATTTCCTCTCCACTCATGTCCTTTGGCCTTATTCTTATTTTATCTGCCTTGTCTGGTTTTATCTCTTTTTATAAAGCACTATGCAGCATTGTTAAGAAAAGTGCTACATAAATAAAGTTTATTATTGTAGTGGCTGGCCCCGCTGACTTTGTATGCAATTTCATCAGGAAATGTAACAGTGAAACGTAAACTAAATGGCCACTGTTTCACCATAATGGAAAATGTGTATGGTCATCTGCCTCCAAGTCACAAATCAAAAGTGTAAACACGCTGATGAGACAACGAGTTGCCACAGTGACATTAGATGACTTTACTCTGATGTAGTCAGTGCCTCAGGAATGTGGGACACGGTAAGCATATATTCACTGAGCACAGAGCCAAGAGACTCAGTGGTATAGAATAGAAACCGTCACCTGTCAAAGCGTCACTTTGCATTCAACAGAGCAGTAAGGAGTGAATAGGATGCTTTCTTTCATACTTGAAATTCATAGCTAACATAACAAACATAATTTTTGCTTCATCTGACTGTGACAAGACAGTTGTCGCCATCATATAAGGTCCAGCCAGGTCCACGTTGCTTTGACACAATTTAAAATAAGCAATTTTGCAGTTCCAGATGTGTTATTTTTTAAGCCACACCGAAAGATCTAAATGTCACTCATTCCTTTGATCATTCATGTTCCCCAGAGGATGAATTACAGTAACTCGGGTGATACCTTTAGCCTCCTGAACACTGTGAGATTTCAGCAATCTTTCAAGTTTATTGCCAGCCACATGGTGTAATATGGATCTAATGGGTGTGGGTGTGACATCAAGTCTGGTGTATGCAGACTGTACGATGATCCCACCTACTGAATCCATCATCAGCGTGTGTCGTCCACCTGTGCAGCTATAGTGGTAAACAATGCAGCTAACTTGCGACACCAACTTTGCAGAGAGAGCTTGATGTAACATGTTGTATGCCCAAAACTATTAATTTTAAGGAAATGGAAAAAAAGAAGTTTTTAAACTAATTGAATGCCACTTAGACAGTATTAGTAGCTCTTTTTAAGACTTTTTAATGGTCGATTATTTGTAAAGCCCACATACAAATATAAAGGGTGACCAACCATATTGATTAATGAAAAATAAAATAAATTGTCAAAATATGGAAATACGAGGTTTTCACCTGACAGCGACAATATGTTAAGTATTTTCAGATGATCGTATTCTAATGAGAACATAGTTATGAATGCCAATAAATCTCTGTAAAATCAGACACACTGAACCTTTAACTAAGATGGTGAACATGATGTTAAAATGCTTATGTTAGTTAATGTTGGCTTAAAACACCACTGTGACAAAATACAACCTCACAGTAGCTGTACTGTTAGTCTTGGTAAGAAGTCAAGGTCATGGTCGACATCATTCATAAGTTTTAAGAGTGTGTGTTGCTGTTTACCATTACCTGTCCTATTTGCTATTGAATTCATTTATGATGCCATTTCATCTTAACTTGCTGCAGATGGGCTGCCTTGTGCATAATGTATAATTTATATATTTTTATTTCAGCAAAGCTATTTGCTGTTCCTACTTCAGTGCTGTTTATATGGTTTGCAAAACTTTTTCACTTTTTCTTGTGAAAAGTTAAATCGTCCCCGACAGAAGAAGCTTCTTCAGAGAGAAATGTTCTTGTGTTTCCGAGACAAAATGTTCAGAACTGGAAACGTCTCTGCTCCAGTGAACTGAGAAGAAGCGAGAACAATTCTGACCAAGACCAAAGTATGACGAAGATCTCCAATTAAAACACTTAACTTTTCTGAGCATGATAATTCAGGATCTAGGCCATTAAAGATGTTCCGACACTCAGCAGAGCAAGTTTTGTTTTTTTTATTTCATTATCACATGTACAACATACTGTAACAGTCACCCTCTTTGCTCCCTCCGTGACTCTCCCTCCCAGTGTGGATTATAAGAACAATATTAATTTCACAACACTTCAGTATTATGTGGTGAGTGATTATTCGGTTTTCACTATTAAAAGCACTTGTGGTTTAAGAAAATTAGTGTCATCTCAGCCCACGAGTTTTGTTTCTTTTGTTTGTTTGTCCAGATTTTCTTTTCAGCTTGCCATATGAAGTGCATAAGCAGAGTTCATTGCCTGGCATTTACGAATGACTCGGAACAGTTTGCGTGCATCGTATTGTGCTTCATTTACTTAAACACTTAAAGAGAGAATAGCATTTCAAAAACAGGAAACAACATAATAGAGGTCAAGACCAGCACTGTTACTGCTGGTTCCTGCGAGGGTGATCATTTTTTTTCCTTTAATCTCCGCGCTCTCTTTTTTTTTTCTGTCCTTTGCTAACCAGCCTGTTTGTGTCCACAACCATTTTTGTCCACTTTTCAAGCAAAAGAAAAACAGCTTTTGCCACAGCGATGACCTCCCCCTGATGAGAACACGGGCACAGAGAAAAATAACAAGGAGAGTTTTGCTAAAGATGGACAAACAATTCCTCAAAGAAACTCCACAGGATAGCATTCGTTCTTGTTTTCATCATATTGTCCTTTATGCAGTGCAAAGATCTGACAAGAATTCACCAATAAATTAAGTTCATGTGCACAGTATGGTTTCACGTCCATCAGCACACGCAGGTCAGGCTTGCTGGCAGACTCTCTGGTCCTACATGAGCACGCAGCTTTTGGCCCGGTCCTTTCTAATGGCAGGTGGGTGCTCATGAATCTCAGTCCGGGGCGGCTGCTGGGAGACCCGCTTGAGGCCGCGACGTGAGCCAGCACGTTTGAGCTGAGGCCGATGGATGCGGGACACAGACGACAGGGTGGTGACGTGGAAAACATCACGGACGCTGTTCTCTGAATACTTTGAGGTGCACTCGGCGTAGGCCACAGCACCGATCTGCCTCGCTAAATTAGTGCCCTGAAAACACAGAAAAAATACAGAATATGGGTCAGTTAACAGTAAAAATAAGCAGTATGAATGAATTTTAATTGATTTTTTGGGTTACTTTGAAGACAGTGGATCAAGCTGTAAACACGGGTAGCAAATTTGTCTACACATTATCCATTTGGAGCCATGTTTCTGCCCCTCATGATGAATATCTAATATTCACTCTCCTTTTTAGCTCTGGTTTTGGTCGCTACCAACTCCAGAGAGTAATATCTGGCTCTTTAGCTTCTAAATGCTACACTGTTTACCAGGTAGTCGCTAACTTTGTCTGTTTGCAATTTGATGTGCTGGAAAATAGGTAGATGATACTGAAACTGAACCAAAACAATAAAATTGTGGGGTGTAAAGCCAAAACAATTAGCTTAACAACCCTAAAATCCTCCACAGGGAGTGAAACTGCAGTCTATTCTGTTAGTCTTTCCGTGGTTGTAGATGTCACTGGTGGTACACGGTGTTCGGGCATGCACCTATTACATTACTTTCCCATCCCTGCCACTGTCAGCATGTTATCAATACAATAGTCAGACAATGGGTGCTACAATTCTAAACTAAAAGTGTTTGTACAGCAGCAGCAGAGCAGCAGCAGACCCATTTCAAACGTAATGCTCTAGGTTAATCACAGGTTGTTTGACACCTCAACATGGTTGTACAGACTAAAATCCCCTGGAAGGGCGATTGCATACGGCAACCAGACGTCCCAGTTTGAGTGGAACTGTCCCTGTTTCAAGCTGGGTGTCCCGAGTCCTGACAAATATGTGTGAAACTCACGGTTTTCAACATTCACTTCCAACTGGCCTGATTGTCGCCACAATTAAACAGGCTGAGAAGGTGCAACAGCACACACTGCACCCTCGGTTGAAATTAGAAAAAAGAAAATGCTAAGAGCAAGGTGGTAGATGTGAGTGGGGTCAGTGCGGGGTAACACTAAAGATAAAAGTTAGTGCTCTAACCTCACAGATATTGAGCGTCATTGCTCATGTCTGTTTTTGTAAAATGTCTGGTGTAATCTGTAAGACTGGCGTCGTCAAGAATTAATTAACCAGAGGGAAAAGTTCCTCACCGTGGCGTCCCTTTTCTGTGTATGACCACCATTTCAGTTTGTAGTTGTTACTATAAAAAAAGATCAGTGCAGCTTTAATATTTAAACATTTATCCAGTTGTATCCTTCAGTTTGTGTTTGTTTGCAGTCCAAAAGCAGGTGAGTCACCTCGAGAGCTGCAGAGAGCAGGTACTTAGAGCTGTGCCAAACAAACTGTGTGAATGTGTGTGAGGGAGACACGGGGGTCGTGTGTGGGAAACGATGCTTTTCTCATTCTTAAATGTCACATTGAACCTTTGGAATGCTGTTGGAGACTTTGTGTAATTTAACAGAGTCGAAGTTAAGCACTTACACAAAATTACACTTGGTTTTTGAAAGCCACATAGCACCATGGAGTACAGTGGACAGTGGATGCTCTTAAAATGTTATCTTAATGTTTACCACTTGTCACATACTGTTCTATTATCCCTACCTTATCCTTTTGTGGATATCAGACCACTGGTCTTTGTCGTGTACAGTAAAGACTCCCCACTTAATAAAAGCCTTCACCATCGGAGGCATAATAGCTAGCTGGGGCATACAGAAAGCTGAGATCCTCCACAGAGCCATGAAATATTCAAGGCCGATCTGTGCAACTGTAAAACTCAGCGTAAAAGCGCAGCTTATTCCCAGTAGTGGTTGGCACCATCTTAAATCCGGACTGGTTGACCTTACTGTATGTATATGGTGCTTTCATTTTGCTTACCTGTTCTCCTACAACACTGGCTCTGTGCTTGTACTAGCCTATATTTTCTCTTTGCTTTATTTAATCAATCCTTCTTTAGGTCTTAAAAAACAACTCTTCTCCTCTGATGCCTTCTGACTGCCTCTTGACTTTGTCACTTTATTTCTTTCTTCTTTTTGGAGCGTGTCATCAATGGGAATCGTCAACTTCTTCAGCAGTGAGACATCGGCATTGTGTGACAGCGTAGGTGTTCAGCCATCAGTGTTAGAGATATTCCATATTGAGTGGAGTATCTAGCAGCAGGATGTGGTGATACTGTTCCTCCTCTATAAGAAATATTAAAGGCTCGAGCTGTGCTTGCAGGGAGGCTGCATTATTTTTGCATTAATGGAAACGCTCCAACACTTCAAGTCTCTTCTTTGACGCCCATGAGCCAGTTTCAGAGGAGAAGAAGTCACACAGTTTGTGTGCGGTTCATTCTGGTGAATGCACGTCCCCCAGGGGATCGCATCAGTTGGTCAAGTGGTTGAAATATAAAGGTCCCGGTTTGTGGCTGTTTGTAGTGCAGCCCTTTGAATGCTGGGCATTAAGAAAAATTCTGTGGCTCCACTTTTAAGTATATCCTTTGCTCTATTTTTCCACAGTGCTGTTTGATCACAGATGTACTGTGCTTATTAGGGCTGCTTCCTGAAAACTAATGAGTCAAATAATCAGTCAGAGACTCCTCACGTGACTGATATTCTTCAAGTTGAGGCGTTGTCTTTTTTGTCAATGTACTTTACAATAACAGGATAGAACAGACAGAGGCTTGCAAAAAATGCACAGGGAGAATATTCCATGAAGAACAATAATTAAGGGGAATCATAAATATATTTTTATATTAGCTGGTGCAATGTGTCAATGTGACAACAGTGGATATGTGCACACTAGTCACTCATTTTAAAGCGCACACTATCCTAACGTTAAAGGCAGCATGGTTGTTGACAAATCACTGATGGCAGAGTTGATACTGATGCCAGCTGAACTGCTGTATTGTTACTAGGAGGGGGTCGTCCGTGTGCTCAGTTTGTCAGCTTGACAGAATTTATGCCTGAACTAGCTACCGTTTATTTTCTCATCAAATGGAATAGTCTTGACATTGAACAACATCAACATACATATTACCCAGAAATCATCATTATAAGTCTGTTTATGGCAAAAAACACCAAGGAAAATAATAAATTATTCATTTAATTTAATAGTTTTTTCACTTTTTTTAAAAAAAAAAATAAGCATATGATTTTGTAACAGATTGCTGATAATTATTTTACCAAAAAAATGAAAACCATGATGACCACGGTTTTGCCTTTTTGAAGGCATATATTCATTGTTGGAGGACCCACTGTCTCTTTGGGCCCCAGTGCTCCTCCAGTGCCTCCTCTGTCTACGATTACGCACCTGGACAACTTTTGTTGGTGGTTAACTGATGAAAAAAGGTGAAACCTGAGGCGAAAGGGTTGGTAAACGTGTTTTGTGTACACAGAGCAAAAACCTAACAAACTGAGTCTCTAAATCACCACAAACAGCTAAACAAACTATGATGGAAGCAGAGAAGATGATAGATATGGAGTGCAGCGGGATGCCGGACAGCAGCTGACAGCGCTGCAGCAGCCTGGTGGGAGACAAGCTCTGCGATGAGCCGGGATTTTATACCTCAACTATGAGCAGGACATCTGATGTTTTCATGTCACAGATGGCGAAAATTAAACACGGTGCATTAAACATGTAGTAGACTCAAACATGAGACTAATTTAGGCAGATATAGGAGGTTAATGTGGAAAGAATCTTTGTCTTGAACAGAAAAATTTAAGTTTCTGGAAAGGCATTTGTAGACATGCTACCACATCAGGCTCTCTTGGCATATTAGGACTGCTACGTAATTATTTTCAAAAGATTAAAAGTTAGATTTTTATATAAAAATATGTCTACAATACAATATAATACAGATACTTTGTGTCTGTACATTAGATCAAAAGTGTACTTGGATTTTTTGCATTCACAGCAACATGAACTGGATGGTTAGCAACCTCTTACTACACAGTATATTGTCTCTCAGAAACACTGGTAAGACCCAAGATAATGGGTTTGTGAAGGAACACATTCACAGATTGTTACTGAGATGAGGTGATTTTCACACAAACTCCTGTGCCACAGACAAAACAGGTAACTTATTAGTTTCCTGTCAGGAAGGGCGGCGTGACACTGGCAGGGTTCCTACACCTTTCACAAAGATAAATACAAGTATCTTCAAGCGTTTCCACTTTATGCGTGTGCTCAAAATGATTAGGCCCTATTTCATTTCTTCATCACATTAAACTGGATGTTATTGTGCTATAAACAACCAAAATTATGTTTGTGATAGATTGCTACAGACGGGTGACAAATTGAAGGAAAACAACAACAAAGTTTCATGTTTCAAAATGTCTCACTTGTCTGTAAGTACACTCGGCGTCCTCAATAACCTGGCTGAGCCAATATAACACAATCATTTAAATAAGTAGTATATAGTAATTAGTTCTTTCTTTTTATATTGTTTTTTATTTCAAGCCAACGCGCTTTGAAGCAGCACCTGCAGCACATTGTCTAAGATTTCAAACCTTGAACACAACACATTAAAATTCAAGTGTTTTCAAGGATTTCCAGCACCCGTAAGAACCCCGCACAGGACTGCGGCTGAGAGCCTGGCAGGAGAGACAATCCACGGTGCGCTGGGATTTTATACTTTAAGTATGTGCTGGAGGGCGCACGCTTGTATTCACTCTGACTGTGTTTAAATCTGATATTTTCACATCACAGATGATGAAGAAAAGGCATTAAAAAAGAGTCTTAAAGGTAAAATATTCGCATGAAGGCTGATATATGAGTTTAGTGTGGCAACTGACAAAACTGGCAAAAGTCTAAGTCAGACACACAGTTTATCCTCAGATGCACCCAAAGAGTTTTTCACTGTTGATTGTTCACACTTTGGCAAAAACAGGTAATTAATAATGATGTCAACTCAAGGTTTTCACGCTGTTTTGATGCAGCTAAATTGGACAAATATAAAAGCAAATGAAACTACGTGTTTCGGGTCCCTTTGGGCTCCGGTATACATCCAGCCAAACACTGTGAGGAAACACAGTTTCAAAGTTGAAAATGTTGCTGCTGGTTCAGTTTCAGGAAAACATTTGTTGTGATCAAAGGTGTCTGTTAATTCAGAGATAAATCGTTTTATGCAGAGAAACTAATCTGAGATCTTGATGGACCAATTCTGATGCCATTACTGACAGGAAAATGAGGGCGGTTACCTTTGCGTTGTCGGAGGTATGAGAAAATATTAATGTGTTGACAAAAGGCTGCCAAGAAGTGGGAATTCAAATTTACATGAAAATAGGCTATTAAAATTCATGCATGCCACTGTTCATCGCTCCAAGACACAAAGAAAAACAATTGTATTATCGCACATCCTGCTGTTTGTCTCCCTCTTTGTTCAGTTCCAGCCCCTTTATACTCCCTGTGTTTCTATATTTGTGGAAGTTATGATCTGAAGCAAATGTCACCCTCAGAATCCATTTTCAGAAGTTTCGTTTATGTGCACAAGGGAACAAAGTAATGGGTGTCGTTTGTCTGGGAAGATACGTAAATCAGTGCTACTATACACAAATGAAAATCACTGCAGCGGAAAATTACAAAACACTGTACGTTTAAACCCGTATGTCATCCATGTTCCAAAGATAACAATGTTAAATATATTAAATAAATAAATACAGTTCAGCTCTTCACACATGCAGAGTCGCTGGCAGGAACAGCAGTTAATACAAAGACAGTTTTTATGCTGCACTCTTGCAAATAACGGTTCTTCTTGAAGGGCTATACGGTTCCACCCAGAACACTTTATTTGAGGAAAGGGTTTGTCAAACCAAAAGTTCCATTAAGAACCCTTTTCATCCAAAGAACCCATTTCGGAAGGAAGAGTTCTTCCAAGGATTGTTGAAATCCACGATTCCTTGGAATATAAAAGGGTTCTCAACAGAGAACCCCTCATAATGGGTTCTAGAAAAAAGTTTTGGAATAAAAACGGCTTTTTTTTAGCAGAACCCTACATGGACAGGCTGAAGATACAACCTTTGGAACATAAAAGGGTTCTCAGTAGTAAAACCTCCCTGGATGGGGTCTAGAAAAAAGCTTTGGAATATGAAGGGGTTCTTAGTTAAACCCCTCTGAGTGGGTTCTAAATAAAACCTTTGGAACATAAATGAGTTCTTAGCAGAACTCTCCAAATGGGTTCCAGATAAAATGTCTGGAATATAAAAGGGTTCTTGGTAAAACCTCCCTGGATGGGGTCTAGAAAAAAGCTTTGGAATATGAAGGGGTTCTTAGTAAAACCTTGTCTGGGTGGGTTCTAGATAAAACCTTTGTAATATAAAAGGATTCTCAGTAGAACCCCCCCTGGGTGGGTTCTGGATAAAACCTTTGGAATATAATAGAGTTCTTAGTAGAACCCTCTGAATAGGTTCCAGATAAAATGTTTGGAATACAAAGGGTTCTTGGTGAAACCCCTCTGGGTTCTGGGTAAAACCCCTTATGTAGAACCCACCTAGGGGTAAAACTTTTGGAATATAAAAGGGTTCTCAGCAGAGCCCCTGGGTTGGTTCTAGATAAAACGTTTGGAATTTTGGAATATAAAATGGTTCTAAGTAGAACCCCTCTGGGTGGGTTCTTGTTAGCACCTTTAGAAGGTAGAAAGGTTCGTAATAGTATACCCAGAGAGGGTTCTGGGTGGAACCATTACACCCTAGAAGGGTTCTCTGTAGTTGTTTTTTAACCCTCCATGGTTCTAGATTAGTCAGAGTGTGTTGGCGCTCAAAGATTCTAGCCGGGCTGTGATGGAAAAAAGACAACAAACACGTTTAGAAAGTTTGATAAGTGGCGTCCTCACCTGTTCGTGGGTGACGGGGATGAGTCTGTGTTTGGAGAGCTCTCTCATGACGTTCAGGTCCGTCCTCATGTCCAACTTGCAGCCGACCAGCACCACCTTGGCGTTGGGACAGAACTCCTGCGTCTCACCCTGCCACTGTGAAACCAACACACACATGCAGTCGATATGAGAGCGCAAATCAAACGCGAGCCGAGCCGAGGATATTACACTCTGTGGGCAAAAAGTACGTGAGCATCAGAAATTACATTCTCATTTCAAAACCATGGGCATTAATCTGCAGTTATTATGGCCTCCACTCTTCTAGGATTGGATTCTGGCACCTGGCTGTGGGGATTTGTTCCCATTCAGCCACAAGAGAATTAGTGAGGTCAGCCACTGCTGTTAGGGGATTAAATGTTCAATTTCACCCAAAACTGCTAGATGGGTTTAAAGTCAGGGCTTTGAGCAGGCTAGTCAAGTTCTTCCACACTAAACTGGGGACAAAAAAAAAAAACAGCTGGAAACACAACTTTCAGTCAGTGTTATGTTGTGTACGGATGCCAGCAAATTGTACCAATCGCATTCAGACCTTCCTGAGATCTGAACAGATCCGATCACATTCTGATCAACACCTTTCGTTAACATGCTTTTTTCCCATGAATATCAGTATCACAGGTGTAAACGGGGTCGAAGGTGCAACAGGTTTCGAATGTCAATACTTTATGAATATTGTCATCCAGTGTCCTAAACTGTTAAGTGCTAAAAGTTATAATTAAAGGCATGATATGCAAAAATGTACGGACTGATATAATTATAGTCCCTTTCACTTTATGACCCACTAGATGTGTGTGGTGGGGTCTGTATCTGCAGAGACCAGCTGTCCTCCACCTGGGTGTCCTTATTTTCTCATTTTGCTGTGCTTGGTCAGATTAATTATATAATTAATTATACTTGTTTGTTTTTTATTTAATTTTTTATTGATATTGCTCTTCCTTTTCCACTTTCATATTTCTTATATACTCGTACCTTTGTTGTTATGACATTACTGTGCAACTACATCTTTAAGTAATAGTAGTGGTAATTTTAGTGTTTTTAGTTTTTTTTTTTAGGTAAAGTGAGTTTACAGCTGTTTTCTGTCCAAAGACATAATTTATTTGGAAGCTTTTGAGAGTGTTGGCTTACTTCATTTAAAGGAAGAAAGGGCTTTTGTGGAAAAACAGTTCTTGCACCCACAACCATTAACAATTATTTTCCAACATAAAAACACAATGTTTCTTTTCAAGCCCTTGTACTGATTTAGATTTGAAAGAAAATGCCAATCTTTGTTAGTGAGATGTTGCTGTTACAATGAAACCTTGTTAATCACATTCTGTAAATTTACAATTACACAAAACTGTGTAAACCTCACTTATTTTTCCGCTTTGAGAACTTCTAAATGTTGCAAAATCCTGTGTGTCTGAAAGAGATATTACAGTTTGCTGGTTCATAGTTCATCTTCTAATCTCCACAGCCCTTTGCGTTCTTTTGATTCAATGTAATTGGCTTTGAAAAAGACAGAGAGAAATGCTGCAGTGATCCTTTAGGCCCTGAGCTCTGAATATGCAGAAAATAACATCCTTAAATGGTAATTTGACATGAAAATCTTCAGACATGAAAACTGGCCTTAACAGACCACAGTAGGACGGATGAGAAACAATACAGCTGTTCTGTTAGCTTCAACATGAGCTCACAGCAGCACCATGTCATAAATGCTGGAGGAAGACAGACAGACAGACAGAGACAATACTCATTACAGACCACGGACATGACTCAAACTATTAAATTCTTCCTCTCTATCGCTGTCTTTCTCTCTGCGACTCCAGTCATTATCTCCTCACACCATGGCACAGGCAACCACTTCGCACAGTTGCTGCATTTGTTCTTCCTTACAAAGAGATCTTTTCTCCTGCATGTCTGTGTCGCTGCTGTTACGGGCTCCAGTGTGTTGTGCTGTTGTGCAGATCGAGCTGTTGCCTTTCAACAGGCCCCTCCGCCGAACAGTGTGCAACTGGTGAATAGCAGCAATTTAGATGAGTCACAAAGGACCCATAGGAAGAGCGGCTTATTGTTTGTGTTAATGTTAAGAATTGGTGAGAGTTTTGTCCCCGATAAAGAGCAGAACGACAACTGTTGGAGCTGAGAGTCTGCTTTATCAAAGGATGAGAATGGAGGCTGGGTAAGTTTGATAACTTCAGCTGACAGTTCAGTTTGAAAATATATGTGCAACTCAGGTAACTTTTAAAACGCACATATCAAAACCAGCAGGATGCGCTGTGGCATCATTGAGGACACTGAGGTCCTCAGTAATACTGGGAATTTAGGGGGATTTAAGGCCCTGAGGAGAAGTTTACATTACATGATTACACACATATTACACATGTTGGGTTTTTCAGGCAGATTCTGATATTTTTAGCCATGCCATCAGCGTGGCTTTGGGGATGGCATTTTCAGTCTGTCAGCTGGTCGGTCCAACTCTTTGGTCCAGACTGAAACATTTCAACAACTGTGGGATGGAGAGCCAAGAAAACTTGTACAAATATTCACGGTTCCCAGACAACGTGTCCCAATAACTTTGGTGATCTGCTCACTATTCCTCAAGTGCCACCATGAGGCCTCATTTGTGGCGTTTAAATAAAATGTCAGTTGAATCAGATTGCCACAATATTTCGTATCAATAAGCAACATTATTGTTCAATTTATGTATATATGAGTCAGTTCACACTCAGAGGCTCAAAAAGCAGAAGCAGACTAGTTTTTCTGCACCTGTTTGAGCAGAACAACTCAGAATCTGACATGGGAATTTCATAGTAAATGTCCGGGCATAAGCATCGTTGCATTTTGAGCGCGCTGCTAAGTACAGCGCAGAACTGCTCGCATGGCTGCAAACACTGGTTTAGGCAATGTGACATAAATGTGCAAAAATGTAATTGAAATAAGAGATTTGGAGTTCTTGCCACAAATACATGCTATATTGTACATGGCAGTGAGGAGGCTTTGAATCAGCATTTAGAGAAAAATAGAGATCATAATTTAAAGGTTATACAAGTAGAAACATTGTGAAATTTATTTGTTTGATCTTTGCAAATTTTGTTTAAGTTCAAGAGGTTTTTTTGGTGGCTAGTCAAAACATTTTGGAGGTGGGAGGGAATTTAAACGTGTCATCTATTTCTAAAATACTGGCTGCAGCTCTGTCACTGATTCCCTCAGCTCATGAAAAGCAGTAACTAGTGTGTTATTAATGTGCTTTATTTACATTGACTGACCCTGGTCTGATTTATTTAGCTACACCGAAACAGAGGTTGGTAAAACCTGCAATTATAATTATAGACCCTTACTGTACATCATCAGCCAGTGCTGTTCGTTTGGGTTTATGTAAGTGTCTCTGCCATTGTGCTTGTAGTTTTTGTGCAGTGTCTGGCCTTCATAATGACAGACCTGGCATGTAAAAGTGCTGTAGGTTGCAGCCTTGAAGGCCTGAAAAGCCTCACCACAGCTTTCATAATGTCCACCATTTCCGTCACAAATAACCTGATATGTCAATCCAAGCATAAAGCGACAAAAAAAAGAGAGAGAAAGCAGGAATGCTGCTTGTCAGACAGTTATGAAAAAAAGGAAAAGGTGAGAAAATGTTGCCAGCTGCAAAGCAAGGGTTGAAGCGTTAAAAAAAGGTGATAGCTGGGTAGAGACTGGGATAAGATCTTAGGTTAGGTAATGCTCTAACAGGAGAGATTTTAATGAGCATTTGAAGAGAGATTGGACTGATGAGAACAAAAAGGAAAAAGGGAAGTGATAAGGAATCAAGGGGTATTTTCGTAGCTTAGCAATACTGAGAGAGAATAGTCTTTCTACAAGGAAAATTGGAGGGCGTAAGAATTGGTTCGGCAGAAGGCTGTCAGAAATGACAGAAGAGAAAGTGCTATGTACTGAAAGGGCGTTATTTGAGAAGAGAGGCTTGCAGATAGAAAATAAGCTAAAAAACATGCCAAAGTAAAGTGAAACACAACGTGACGACACATTGCTATACTTAAGCACTTAGCTGCGATAGAATAAGTATAAGTTTGTCTAAGTGTTTTGTCTCTAAACGTTGAATAGAGTGACCCCTCAACATGTCACTTTGGCATCCCGTGCATGCATTGTGAGATCAGCTCAATTCAGCACTATTGCTGAGGTCGTCCAATTAGGTCAAAGTTCAAGTTAGTTCTCAAGTGGACCCCTTGTAGGTGTGAGAATTTGTTCTACATAAAAGATAAGTGTTCTGTCTTGTATTGATGATGTCATTGATGAGTGATGGTGCAGGCCGCAGGAATGTCTGTGAATTGAAAGGTCAGACGCTCCAACGCATTTGATGTTCACAACTCACGTTCCTTAGCAGTGGAAATGAAAATTTATCAATAACTAAAATGCTACTAGTTTGCCAAAAGTCATGAAAAAACAGATTAAATTACACAACACTTTTTCTCTTATTATAAGGAAATTACCTCATAAAGGATAGATTGGGATTAATCTATTTTAAGTTTATCTTAATTGGATACTAATAAAGTTACTGATTGGTGTAATCACTCCTTCTAGCCAAGATAATGACAGAACTGATCTGAGGTCTCGAATGAGCACTTCTTTGCATTTTTATGTCTTCGGTATTTCCGATACCACTGAATGTAGTACTGTATTGTTTTAAATATGCGGTACTGAAAAGGTATTAAGGATCAATACTTTTGACATTTTACTACACAAAAAATCCACAGTCCTGATTTGTGACAAAATGCTTTATAAAGTTCAGCCAAAGCTAATTCGTGGCTTCAACGGTCTGAGGACCTTTTCGGATCTGAAAGTCTACAAAAAAGGCTTTTTGTTACATTGCAAACATTTGACGACTTTATAAAGAGACTGACGGAAAAAAAAATAACAAACAAAAATAACGTTTGTTCAAGTATTTTCCAAGAAGATGAAAGAGTGAGGATTTCAGCTGAACTGAAAACACACTCATCTACAAGCTGAACAGCTTTAAAGTCCAGACCAAATGAGGAAGGTGTGAAGGGGCCCCAAACTGAGTCGACATTTCCAAAGTTACAGATTGTTTAATACGCCATTCTGAATTTATGTTTTCACGGACAATGTTCAACGCTGATCACTCCTGTGTCGACTGTGGCTCCATGACAATGGCGGCGCTCAAATCCAGGATATTTTGGCTTCATTTTTGCACAAGGGCAGGAAGTGGAGACGGATTGTCCATCTTTATGTTATTTTTATTTATTTATTTACAGTCTGTTGTTTGAGCCAATTGTTTAGCTGTCCGGCCTGAAACTTTACCGTTTTGTTTCTCGCTCTCATAAGTCATTTTCAAAGCTGTTTTCAGCTCTGGAAAACACTGTGTGCACTACCAACTCGTCACCAAACAGCAGAGAGACACAGTCAGTGACTACCTGGTGAACACAGTGGAGTTTTTATCAGCTAAAGAGACCGATTTGTCCCTCAGGATCTGAAGGTAAACAGAACTAAAAGAGAGTGACTGTTGGACTAAGGCCCACATTTGCCAGGTGGACAGAAACACAACTTCAAATGAGTGAAGAATTTACTCCATAACTGTGATGAAACATATTGGCTGTAAAGGTAAAACTTTAAAAAAAAAAAGAAAAGCTGTTGCAGGTCTGAAAGGACATTTTTTTGTAGATTTTGTACCTAATTGTTTACGTTGCAGTTGTGTTATTAAGGTAATGTTCATGGTCAGTACATATAGGAGGAATGATTATAGTTACCTATAACTCTCTGAGTACATGTGGCCTGTGAGTATTGCATCATGATAGACTTGAAAATGTCAAAATTTGTCCTTTAAGGCTGCCCTGTTGTCTCCTGACAAAATTCCCTTAAACAGGACACGTTCACACTTAACGAATGTGTGTGTTAATGTGACACTGACCTTTTTCAGCACACTATCCAGCGTTTCTGGGCGGCTGATGTCAAAGCAGATGAGGACAGCGTCAGAGTCGGGATAAGCTAACGGCCGCACGTTGTCGTAGTAGGCTGAACCTGTGGGTGAAAAAAAAGACACAGACGTGACCAATGTTTCCAGGTGGATTGTATGTAATTTAGTTACTTTGCTGCAGAGTTGACTTTTTTATCGCAAAGTGAGTCATTACAGAGCACCTTCAGCGGTAATAACTATGATTAAATGTAATTACCATGAACTAAACCACTCTGCAGATGACAATGAGTGGGTGTGATTCATTGCTTTTGAAACGAACAGAGGGGCCTCGTCCACAGCCCCTGGTCCGTGCGTCTGACAGTCTTGAATAAGCCGACAGACGGACGTGTGACAGTGATATAATGAATGGCTCACACAAAGCGTCACCTGCATGGTATTTCAGAATGGCATGTTTTTTTCGCCGGGGGCCCGCGCTGAATTGAGCATTGTGACCTGGGCAAGGGGACACATTCCTATCCAGAGGGGACAACATTCCCTCTCCATTTCACTCATTGTCTCCAAACACTACGTGCTTTTGTCACCATACACAGCTGGGCTCTGGCAACTTCACACAAAAATGTGTTCGACAGAAAATTCCCATAGAGCCCGATTGACTCTGAGCCGCTGCCTCGCATACAGAGCAAACATTAAAAAAAAAAAAAACAATTCACAATGTTTACGTGCCTCATGCAGAGAAGTTGTTTTCAGACTTTTAATTTGAAAAATACTGGAGGAGACTCTTATTTATCTTAAAATAAACATTTCAAGGTCTTATCCTGTGTCCCTGAGTTGAATGTTTTCTACATCACAATACCTCTCTTTTTCCTGTGACATGACTCACCCTGCACTCTGAGATGTATAAATATATCCAATCAAACGACAAACTCTTATAAATCCACGTCTGACTGTGGCAGAGACAGTCACAGGCTGTAGGCAATTTGTTAAATTTTAACAGGGGACATGGACTTGGTTTATTTTGTTCACCCGCATCTACTGAACTGACTCACGAACTCCCTTTTTTTGTATCAACACCAAAACTACTTATCAATACTTACTGACAATGTCCATAAATTAATGCAATAAATGAAGACATGGCATGCTAAGATGTGAAAAGATTCAACAGCCTTTTAACAGGGCTAACTGGGCTAACTGGTAACTGGAGTTAAAGGTGGTGGTCATCTCCTGAGCAGAGGAAGAACAACTTGTCACTGAAATGAGATTAGCTGGCCTGGTCCACGTTAAAGGTTAGTCCACCTTAAGTGAATTTGTGTCGGAGCTAACCACATGCAGCAGCACTCAAAACACAGGACGGTGTGGCTTGGACCTTAAGGAGTTGTAGCACCTATTCTCAACTGCACTCTTGCTAATGACTGTGTTAGCTGGGAGGGAGATGCTAGAAAATGTAGTGTGTGCAGCAGAAAGTTTAAAACAGCAACGCCAATAAGCTTCCTTTGGTTTGTGTTCATTTTTTTTAAAGAGGGAAAAGGGGAGAGAGAGCGCAGCTGTGGTCACGCAAGGTAGAGACTGAATGGCGAGAGCTGGTGCTGAGAAAGCGGGTCAATCAGAGACATAAAACATTATTTCCTGATTGTTTCACGGCGGTTATGTTCTACGTACAGATACGGGAATCCTAATAACAATAGGTCTGTGTTTTATAAATAAAAATGTGTGTAATGTTGTGCATGAACTGTAGATTGAGGAGAACTGGATGTGACAGGAATCATTTACGAACATTTGTCACAGTCAGGCTGCTGATCTTGCAGAGCCATGGTCAGGGCCATAGAGTTTAATATGCACAAACCTCAGTCAGATAAAGGATCAGTGATTCACGCAGACTAGACTAACATGTTCAACTAAACAATCCCTCTACCCCAGCACTCTCTCTGCAACTAATTAAAGCAGAAACAGAAAACAATGATATTAAGTCATTTGGAACAAACTGGCAAAGTCATGAAAAATGAGAAAAATAGAATAAAGCACCTGTGAGATATGACAAACTGTACCTCTGGGCTCTGCGGGTGCACCAGTCGGCAGGATTAAGGTTAAGCTACCAAGTCATTTTGAACTTTAATTACACAACATCAACACACCTGGAGGGCAGCAGACAGGTACAGTGCAGCTATATTTACCCTGATTTGTGTCTGGCCCCAAAGCAGAACACAAGTTTGTGCCTGTGTGTTGCTGTGGTCAAAAATGTCAAACTAAAGGCCACAACCATTTTTCCTCTGTCTCTCTGACTAATTCCTGCTCCTGGGTTTCACACACATGCACACACACACACACTATCCACATTTCCTACGTGCAGTCCACTGAAAATAAGGTTGATTAATTCAATAAAAGGCGATGGGAGCAGGGGAGAGTGGAAGACTATCCGGCAGTCCCCATAAACCACCCGTAGGTCTCCATCAGTGAACCGACAGCTGCAGCTCAGCTTCACACTGGCAGCTCCACCTCTGCATCAGACAGCAGCTGTGAACAACCGCCATGTTAAAAAGTTTGAGTCTTTGTCTCTGTAAAAATCCACTGAACGACAGCGCAGATGTTTCTTTTTAAATGTCACTGACGGTGTTTTTGCATGATTTTGTGCTGATGTCAGACATATGAGAGGAAATACCTGGAGTGGAATTGTATTTATTGTCAAAGTTACTGCGAGCTCCTGCAATAAAAGCTCATCCTTTCAGTCTGCGTGTCTGCCTTTGTGTAAAATAAAATAACATGAGATATTTGTCTAGTCCCTCTTGAAGACATGGAAACTGTGTTTATGAAATACTGCCGGCCTAATCCGGGTGATAGGATGGGACGCTGTAAAAGAAGTCATTTGCAGAGCTGCTTACTAAGCACTTTTGTGGTACACCAGGCCTATATAGGCTACAGCTATGCAGAGTAATGTCTTTTGGTCAGATGCTATCATTAGAACTCGTGCCGACTTGTGCAAAATACCTTAACAAATGATGTATTTACCTACACACATAAAGTTATTACACCTACAGAGACAACCAGTATATACGCTAGGTGTTTGCAAATAAATCAATAAAATATCTTATGTTCAATTGAATTTAGTGATTGACTGATAGCTGAGCAACAGAATGTTTCTAACTGGATGAAAACAAAGGAAAGAGACTTTATCTGCCATCTCAAAATAAAGGAAGAAAAATAATCCCAGAAACAGGGATGCACAATATGATTTTTTCCCGCCAATAGTGATAAGATAAACAATATTTTCATATTCTTGTATTTAAAAAGAACTTCATATGGCCTTCATAAATATACTGCTTTTTATTTTGCCTAAGAATTCAAATGAAATGCTTTGACATAACCTGTCAAATCAGATGTTATTATAGCCAGTATTTATTGGGTATAATTTAAGAATTAGAATAAAAAAAATAATAATATAAATTTCCCAGTACTGACTGATAATTTATCAGCCCCAATATTTATTGTGCATCCAGTTAGCATGCAACCAAGAAATCATCTGCCTCAGTATGTTAGCTTATCACAAATATGTCAGTATTTCATCTGCTGATAATTATCAAGAACATTTATTTAAGTATTCAGCTCAGTATATATCAATTAAATTCTAATTAATTTAAAGGATATTTATCAAAAACATTTGTTACCAAGGAGGTTGTGTTTTCAGTGCCACTGGTTTGTTTGTCTAGAAGCAGGATTGCTGGTCAGATTTTCATGAAACTTGGTGGATGGGTGTTGCGTGGGAAAAGGAATAACTCATTAAAGTTTGGACTGGATCCAAATCAAAGAGCAGACACACTAATTATTTTTCATTTTTGTTAACATTGAGAGATAAAGCATTTGGCCTTGTTTAAGGCCTGAACTGTAAAAGTGCCCTTCTAGTTTATGTGATGCATTAATGTAAAATAAAAAAAAATGGCTTATATAACTTTTCCTGATTTTTTTATACTCTTGAATATTAATATCTATGCACAGTGTACAATTTAAAGGAAGACTGTGGAGTTTTCTTGAAAAAACAAAGTTTCTGTTTACACTGAGTGTGTCTCACCAGAACACATTTTTCGTACCCTTAAACTCTAACAAGCATGTTGACTGTCTATCCTTCCAAAATAAAATATTTGCAGAGCAAATTAAATTATTTTAAACACTGTTTGCATCCATGTTATCTAACTTACACTGTTCTTTGTGCCTTCGCTGGCTTATTGATGTATTTCTTGACACATTACCACCACTTGTAGATGTGCATAACTTTGCAGATGCAATTGCAACCCTGTGAGAATGCACAAAAAACAATCAAAGACAGGGACACCTCCTAAAGTCAGAGATGTGTGTTTTTTTTTCTAGTTTGTAGTACTATTTATCCATCTTAGATTGTTTTGATGTGAGGCGCAGAGATTTGGAGATGTCAGACAGAGATGTCTGCCTCTTCTTGAATACAATGAAATTATTCACACTCAGCTTGTGGCGCTAGAAGCAACAAAAATGCTTTTGGAAAAACTCAAAATTAATGTCTCTTTACAGAAAGCATCATTCAGTTACTCAAGATAATCCACAGACCCCGTTGTGAGCAGTTATTTGTAGTTTTTCATAGTTTTTAGTCGGTATTTCTTATTTTGGGATGAACTGTCCCTTCAGCATTTTATTTTCAGAATGTTTACTCATGGTTATGAAACTGCAACTCAAGCAATTAATATGTTTTGTTGAGAGGAAGGGCTGAAAAATAACTTAAATAAAGTTAAAATGTGTGTTACCTTATTTGCCATCCCCTTTTTTTAAAACATTCCCAGTGTAAAACCTCAGATCCAGACAGTGAAGTTTTTCTAAAACTGCTCCCAAGGCAAGAGGCACTAAAAAAAAAGCATGTCAGAATGCTGAATAATAACATATTGAAACTCCATTATACTTTAATGTAATTTTACCTCACTCTACCTCTCTACATTTTTAAAAGCAAAAATAATGGAGCTGGAAATCTATTCCCCATTTAAAGGTTAGGACACATAACAGAGTTAGACAAAAACAGGCTGGTAAATTGCATCATGAATGTTTTCCAAAAAACTGTCCAGGGGGGGCTGATCAGCTGGTGCACTCTGCGACTGGGAGCCTAATCTCCAGGGACGAGTCGCATCAACAGAAACGTCTCCCAGTGTTATCTGATGCAGCTGTGTGGTACCCGCTCCTCAGTTTATTTCAGATTGGCACTGTCCGCGCATTATGACAACATGAGCTGTTTTATTAAGCAGCCTGTCTATCAACTTTAACTGATTGCTTTTCTCTGGTGTATTGAGTTAGATGGTACTCCTTCAGTAGTAATATAGTTGTTTGTTGTTCTGCCAAGTCCTCCTCTGTTCAGTCTACCTGCTCCTGCCAGAATAAACAAGCATCAGGACTCTCCTGAGATTTAAGTCGCTCTGCACTTGAATCCTTCTCCTCCTCTCGTCCCTGGATCCAAAACAAATACTTTCCAAAGACAATTTTCAATAAAAGACTTGTTAAATTAAGCTGTCAAAGGATTTTGGTTTGTGTCACCAAGCATCCCAACATCACGCAGGAGGGTGTACAGATGTTACAGATGTTTCTTGAAGGAGTAGGTAGATACACGTATAATAATAGGATGCATTTTGGTTTTCGATAACACTCTCATGTCTGAGGTTAAAGCAGCTATAATCAACATTTTCATGACAGTGGCTCTCTCTACAGAGTGTTTTAGTGTTTGTGTTTCAGCGCCATTTTCAGCCACAGAAGGCTATTTACAGTGAAAAAGTTCCAATAAACCCACTGTACGCTTCCTGCTCAGCACCAGTGGGAAGAAAGACAAAGTGAACCACTAGCTGGTGAACACAGTGGAGCATTTAGCAGCTAAAGTGCAAAATCCCCCCTAGGGAGTTGGTGAAGACCAAAATGAAGCTAAAACAAGAGTGAATATTGGACTTTCATTCATCAGGTGGACACAAACATGACTCTAATTAAATAGTGTCACTCCATAGCTGCTAAACGTGCTAATCTGCCCATAACTAATGATTTTCCTAGCCAACAATTCAAGCCATTGTTATGTCCTGCCTGTCTGTCCTGTTTCACTTGGAAATACATCACAATACAGAAACTAGATACTCTTGAAATGCTGTTTCATCTGGACCTTAAGTGTAGAGTTAGAGCCAGCGGGCTGATTAGTTTAGTTTAGCATCAAAACTGGAAGCCGGGGGAAACAGCCAGCCTCGCTCAATCCAACACTTTTCATTTTACTTGTTCAGTCTGTAAGAAAAAACAGTAACTTTAGAGACAGCCAGGCTAGCTGTTTAACACTGGTCCCAGTCTTTATACTAAGTAAGCTAATCACCTCCTTGCTCTTCCTCCACATTTAATGAACAGAAATGAGAGTGACATTAATATTCTTATCTACCTCTTGGAAATTAAATGTGTCATTAAATGTAAAACTATTCCTTCAATGCTCCAACTGTCAAATTATTTCAATACATGCCTACCATGTGCAAAATAGAAGTTTGTTTACTTTATTTTCTTAGTTTGCTTTTTCTTTCTTTTTTTTTAACCTTTAAATCTGTTTCTATAAATCTATAAATATTCTCCATTTTTGTTGGGTATGTCAAATGCTTATCTAAAGCCCTTTGAATTGCCTTTGTGCCTGAAATGCGCTATATAAATAAACTTGCCTTGCCTTGCCTAGAACAAGTGATCCTCATTTTGATGCCACAAAGAATTTAGAGTCTGGAGAAAAAGAGTCTGAGCCATTTTTTTCACAGTCATTATTATTGAATGTAGGAAATTCAAGAAATTAGTCACACTTATAAATGAATTCAGCTGCACTATTCCTCATAAAACTGGTATTAGCATAATACTGGACAATGGTACTTGACTCTTCATAATAAGAACAAATTTGCACACACACACACACACACACACACACACACACACACACACACACAACGAGCCTCAAGGTTCCATGATGTCAACTAATCCATGTTCAGCACTCGAGCAGCAGCTAATGCGTATTGATCTGTGAGCTTTTCTGACCCTCTGTGGGACCTGTAGTACGATGCCCCTCATGGGAAGATTCCTGCTGTTGTAGCAGCCGCGCAAAGAAACTCCAGCCCATCTGTCTCCGTCTCAAACCCTGTGATCAAGCACAAACTCAAAAAGACACTCAGCCACAGGAGTACTGTGTGTATTTACATCTCAAAGGACAATAAAAGTCATTTAAAGTCCCTTACAGCTCATTTAGTGGCTAGTTTTTGAATTATTGACATGAAAAACTCGTTTGTAGAGTGCTTGAAACTGAAATATTCTACCTAAAGTTTCTACAAATTAAAACTGCAGAATGTCACAGATCACAGACAGGTATACATATATTTAAAATTCACTTAAAAGGAAATGTCAAATGTGTGTTAGATGTGTGGCTGCTATACAACGTTTGGCACAGTGACGCACTCAGTCTGGGAAAAAGCAACACCATGCTGCGACTCCACATGGGGTTGTCATGCTTTTGATGTTTTGATGCTTACAAAAAGCCCTGTTTCCTTTTTTTCCTCTCATGTTTGGTCGCTGGCAATAACACACTGGTAAGCATGTGCAGTCCGTTCCTGTTTTATGTAATCCACTTGCTGCTTTTCACTGATATGTCTCTTAGATTCAGAAGCTGCTCTGAGAGGTTTGTCTTGAATCATATCTTTTAGGAGCCACACCAGTGTTTCTCACAGTACTGTGATACAAGAAACCAAATGCAGAGGTGGAAAAACTATGCACACTCTTTTCTCATGTAGAAGTACAGATACTTGTGTAAAAAGACTCTGAAGTGTAGTCAAAGTAGGAGTCTCTTGTTTTGTCTTTATGCTGTTTTTGTCTTATCACGTCTTTTACATGTTGTTACATCTTTTATGCCATTTTCATTTTGTCATGTATTTTACGTTGTTTTTGTCTTGTTATGTCTTTCTGCACTGATGGATACACCAAGGAATCGTCTTTTCTATGTGTTATTGTCATTTAAGTTGGAATCGGTCTGGATATTTGGATGATGATGCACAATAATGCAAAATAAAATTAGTCAGTAATGTGAGGAGTAGAAAGTATGGATATAAATTTAAAAAAAAATAAATAAATACTCAGTTATGTACAGTACAGATACTTTGAAAACTTAAGTACAGTAACAAAAAAATTGTTTTTAGTTACTTTCCACCTCTGGCCAGATGTAACTATGTCCTTTGTGAGTGTGAATACACAGGAGGTGTGTGTGCGTAACCCATAATGACACTGGGCTGCATTACTGGAGTGGCCAGCTTTGTACATCCTATTCCTGTTACCAACACATGATGCTTTAAGTCAGACCCTTTAATTTATGTGAATTGACAGCCATAGTGCACACACACACACACACACACACACACACACACACACACACACACACACACACTGAAAATGCCATACAGACAAGAGGTAGTTAACATACGGCCAAACCAGGGAATGTAAATGTGATGAAACTGCTACTTTTCTGAGGAGTAGGGCTGCAACTAACAATTATTTTCATCATCACAATTTTCTAGATCTGAAAGTGACATACGTAGATTGCTTATTTTCTCTCACCAACCGTCCAAAACACAAACATTCAGTTTAATATCATATAAGATAGACAGATAGATAGAAGAAAATAAGTAGCTCCTGACTTGAGAGCAGGGTTTACATCTGTATCATGTGTAGTGGTCCTGTAGATGAAAACATCTGGCGGGGAATGTGCCAAATAAACCATATAAAATATCTAAAGTAAAAAGAAGTTTAAAAAATATTTAAGTGAATCACTTGTGATTATTTTCTATTCAGTATTGGAGATGGTGGCACACTGTGCAAAGAGCTGAATTAAACAGTGACTTGCAAGAATGACAGCAGTTGGCACATCTGGACGTCATTATCTACTGTACTGAAGAAAATTCTGAGGCATTTAATTCTGAAGGGTTCAGTTAGCATTTAAACTTTCCTTTTGTGAATTTCCTTCTGCAGAAAAATCAACTTATATGGCTAAATATATAAAATACATGTCCAATAGTTTTTCTATATATATAGAAAAAGAAAGTTGAGAGCAAACTCTGCTGGAGAATTGATGTGTGTCAATGATGGGGAATCGGACAGTATGAGACATCACCGTGGACCGACGTAGGCAGAAATAGAAAACAATGGGCGCGTGTGTGTGTGTGTGTGTTTCAACACCAGTGTGTGTTGCTCACATTATCAACATTGTGAATCTCTTACCAACCAAAACTTACTGTCATTACAGATTTCAATTAAAAAAAAAAATCCTCTGAATGCCACATAATTATGCTGAAAATATCTACACAACCAATTACATCCAACCAGACGTTCATTGAGAAAAGGTCATATTCTAGTCACAATGGCCAGAACTTATGACTAGTTATACTATAATTAACAGACCAGAAAGGAAATATACTGATTATTAAAGAGAAAAATGTGAGGTGACTGTACTGAATATATATATGAGTCCATACGCTATAATAGGGTTTTGTTTCTAGCAAATAGATGCTCTTGAGTCACCAGAATTAGAACGATGTCTTTTTTTTTTTTTGCTTCTGTTCGGGTTTTCAAATGAAGGTTCAAATGTCTATCACATTTAATGACTTAATCACCATTAAACAAATTAAAAATCCTTGAACAAAAACCCTAATTTGAATTAAGTGAATCATGTAATTAAACGAATTAGTCTTTTTTTTTTATTCTTTAATGAATGTAACCCTTCAGTTTTGTCAACATGAATATAATTTGTGGTAGATTGCTGCAAGACTGAGTATTTTGACCGCAGAGAAAATGTTGTTTTTGAAAGTCTAAATGCCAAAAAATATGGACGGAAGAAGAATATTTTGTTGGTTAAAACATGTTGTGAAACTTGGAGATGATTAGATTTATATTTTTCAATAAATCTTGACTTTGGACTTTTGGATTTGAGTCATGAGTCAGAAACAATCCTACACTGGAATCTAATTCTACAAAATGGTAGAATAGGCTAATTCTTTAGGTGAAGGGTACAAATCTCCTTCAATAACACTCCAAGGCACAGTGTAAGGTTTGTATAGAATTAAAATGCCTTTATTTTACATGGCAAAAGGAGTTAAGAAGGGCCAACTCGTATCAGCCAACACAGGTCTTCATTAGTGTCAGTCAGGAGTAACTAGTATAATATTACTGTGGCCTGATCTTTACCTGCAGCTGTGCAGAAACAGAATTAATAAGAGCTGCACCTCAAATGTTGAATCACAATTTTAATGCCAACCTTATAAAGGAAAGTTTAAACTATTTGTTTCAGGCAGAATTCAGCACTACATGGGTACAGGTAAGTACTCTTCCTATACTCGAGAAACAAAGAACTTAACAGTTAACAGAACAACATATATATATAAATAACTCTCCATTGACGTTCAGTTTGGATCTGTGAAGACATTTTTGTACTCATCATCAACCCTTTCAGTGAGACCTCATTGCTCGTGTGAAATCGTCTGCATTTGCTGTGTTCCTCCATTCAATTATTCAGGTTTTTTCTTTAATTTGTCACTCATATTCCAGACTGTACTGCGAGTTCAGCTTCGAGGAACACAAGCTTTTTATGAAGTAAAGTTTCTTGATGAGCGACCTTTAATGAGCCCCACTGGGCAGGTTTCTTAATTATGAAATGAAAGGGGGCATATTATCTATTCTATGTTAAATATGGTAAATCTTGTTAGTGATTTTTCAATGCTCCGGAGATATCTCCCTTTTTCTCATTTTGTCTGAACTTGTAAAACTCATTATTAAACATCCACTGTTGTATTTTGGGAAATTTCTTTGGTTAGTCAAGCTCAAAGCTGTAAAGTGACTGATAAGAGACAAGCAGACTGCATGTCGTATCTTTCAGTATTCATGGCTTGGCGTGATTCAGAAGGAACACAAACACACCTTGAGATGTTTGCACAGAAAATCATTATTAATCCTCTCTCTTATGACATTTTTGTCTGCCAACTTCCATTACGAAACAGTAATGTTCATTAATTTTAAAATCCTGTTTGTTCCAGTCGTGGCCTTCTGGAGAAATAGTGCCTTTTCTGGGTTTTCATCCAAGTCCTGAAATACATCCAGAGAGGAAATGGCTGTAAAATCCAACGCTATTGATTAATGTATTTTTCTTCCACCACCTGAACCTATAAGTAACATCGCCCACAGAGATTAAGCATTACTGCAGCTACACACTCGTGCTGTGTGAAATGTGGGCACAATACGACTTTCTGGTAAATAACAGAAGAGAAATCAGCCTGTACGTTCAGATGATTATCATACAGTAATAGAGTCCATTCAGGAGACACACACACACACATGCACAGCGTGGATAATCACTCAGTGTAGGTGCATAAACACTTCGAGACACCCTGCAGAGCAGTCCCTGTACAGAATTGCATTCAAATTTCACTTAATTTTACCATGAATGTGTTATGCCTGATATATTTTCCTCCATTCTCTCATTTTCTTGTTTGCCACGTGATAAAAAAAAAAAGTCCATTCAGCACAAGCAAATGTCTCAAGAGTGTTGTCTCAGTGGAACTAAAAACCTCAAAGTTAAAGGAGCACGCCATTAATTTTACACGTGAAGACTGGTGCAGTTAATAAGAGTACTTCCCACGCCTGTGAGAACAGTTGTTTAATGTTGTCTGTGGTTCTGCAAGAGTTTTGTCAAGTCTGAAAAAACTGTTATCGTATTACAGCTAAACAGGATACTAAAATAGGTTTCTGAAAACATTCAGCAATCCTGAACAGAATCTTGATTTTATGTGATTAGCGCTGCCTAGTTTGACAGTTTGATCTGGATTTCATAGGCTGACACCCTCTGGTTGGTCGATCTGCTCTTGGTCGGACAGTCGCTGGTGTGACTTTAATGAGGAGAGAAGCGCTTCTTGGTCCATTATTGCTGGGGGGCAGGACATAGCAGACATGACGTATTTTATTTTTGAGTGACAGGCTATTTACTGAACATTTATTCTGCTCCGAACTAATCAACAACGCGTCAAACTACCAGCATAAATAGCTACATTGGCCCCCAGCCTCAGAGGACAGAGGAGCTGAGTGGATAAAAAGTTCATTTCTGATGATAAAATGTGTGTGGATTTTACAGATTGCTTTATCAACAAGGACCAGTAAGACTAACTGCAAGCTCAATGATGGGTTTATTTTGTAGCCTATCTAACTGAATATGGTGCAGGCATGTTGCTAATGTGGCCAGAGAGTAGTAGGTCAGATGCTGGTAATTGTTTTTCATTTTTTCTTTCTGTAGAAGTTTATTCTGCAGCTGCATAGTGCTGAGCTTTGTTTGTATACGACAATCATCACTGGTGTGTGTGTTTTTCTTGCTGCTGTGTGCTGTATGTACCTCTTAATGTACTTGATTGACGTGCCCTGAAAGTTACAATATACATTTGAAAAAAGACGTCAAGCTGCAGGAGTTAATTTGCTTGGCAATGTTTAGTAACTTCGATTAGCACCCATTCAGGCTACCAGGAAGAATGCACTCTGTGCACTGTTGCTGATTTAGTTAATCTAGAAATAATGTGCAGATGTTTTTCGCCCATCGACCAATCAATTAGTCAAAGAGTGGTTAGAATTTCAGTCAACAAAGATTTTCTTTGGTTGATACAGCCATAGAGTTTCTGGACCCTTACGCAATCATCATCCCATGTTAAATAAATGGTTTTGATTGGCTGAGTGTGGCAGATTTGTCTGAATTTCAGGCTATAAACTTTATGGGAGTGCAAAACAAAATCACTGGAATAGAGGTTTAATAATACGAAAATGACATACTGTTGAAAGATTCATCATCTGTTAAATGGTGACTGCTTAGTAGTTATTATTATAACATGACTGTAGATTTTTTTCCAATGTGATTTTATATTAAACTGTATCACTTACTCTGAAATGTTGGCAAAGTCAATTAAACAATAGCATGCTCAAAAACAAACCTCAGGATGATTATTAGAGCTTAATTTAGCTCTGAATGAACTTCATGCTGAAAATTAAACAATGTAAGCTGGTCTCCTCTATGTTCAGCGTGATCTATTTTAGTTGTACATAAATCATGGATTCATATGATTGGAGTACACTCACTCCTCTACTTGAATATAGAACAATAGTCTGAAAAATAACACGGAGCAACGACTGATGCTGCTGCTGCCAGTCATATCAATCGGCAAACAGTCTCTGCACAATGTGCTTATCAAGAAAGTGACAGATTTTTACAAATTTTGATTTTCGATACTACACACATGCTTGCATATGTGTGTTTTCAATATGTTCTTTACTGTAAGGTCTTTGTTGGGACTCTTCAGGGAATGATACAGTTGTTACACAGGTTAAAGTTCACTCAGGCTCTGTCAGGTTACTGAAGCCTGAGGGTTTTTTTAATTTAGAGTAGGACCAGTAGCAGAATATGAGGCTGGATTTGAAGTGAAAAATGTAATGTGATGTTGTATCGTGTTTCTAATTCAGTGGGCACAGAGGGAGATCGCTGCCAGTGAGCAGAGTTTTGCCTGAAATCAGCAGTAATCCTGCAGGACTCCTTAAAATTAATGACAGACGGAGGAGACTGACATCTGGGCATCTCCCCTTCACATTAAACCTCCCAGCTCCTGTCGTGATTTTATATGCTGCCTGAGCAGCCTTATGTTACTGTGTGCAGCCCTGAATCTGAGCTTTAAACCCAGAGAATGTACATGAACCTCTGATACATACATCTTGTGAAAACGCCTCACCTGCAAGATCGGAGTTTCCAAGGTAATACAGCCAATTATAAGACAAGAAAGGAGAAAATCTTTCTTAAAAAAAAGTGCTGAAGGACCAGTGTGAAGGATTTAGTGGCATCTAGCGGTGAGGTTGCAGACTGCAGCCAACTAAATTCCTATCTCCTTCCAAGTGTGCAGGAGAACCTGAGGTGACTGCAAAACTTGTGCAAAAACGCCTAGAACCACTGTTTGGTTTGTCCATTCTGGGCTACTGTAGAAACATGAAGAGCATGACTCATTCTAAGGTCCTTTACACAGGGACAATTTTCTGAAAATTGCAGTCACTTAACAACAGTTTTGCACATTAACACTAAATGTGGAACGTGCAGTTACCCGGCTCATACTTGTTGATCTATAAAAAAGCAGCAGGGCAAACAGATATCCTGAAAAACTCAGGACAGTCCTGAATTACAAACGACTGTCCCAAAACTTAGCTATTATACTATTAGATAATATGAATAATATATCACTGTAATTAAAATCATTTCAGGCTATAAATGTAGCATCATTGATCATTGATGTTTTTTTCTACTCGTGTATTGCATTGATTAGGCTTTAATGAATAACAGTTTGTTGATGTCAGTCGACCTGTTTAAACCGGGTGACGGAGAGCGCAGCTGCCACCGTGAGAGGAATTCTGTGAATGTAAAAAACGTGTTTGTTGGCTCCTACAGCTTAATGACAATCTCGGCTTCTGAAAAGGTGTTTAAAATGACTGCAGCATGTCTGCCTAACAAATGATCAGAGTCTCTACGTTTCACCCGTTCTCATCTGGTCACCCCAAAATGCAGTGATTCCCAACCAGGAGTGCCAGAAGAAATAACAGCATGTTGCAATTGAGATTTTGTGAAAACTGGTTAACATGTGAGCATAGAGGAGTGAGTACAAATAGTACAAATGCAGATGCAGATATCTGTTTATAGAGATTAGCTGCCAGCTCCATTCTCACATATCAAGTTGCTAATCGGACTGCAAACAATGACGCGCACATGGATGAGGAATCCTTGGCCTGGACATCTACTGGCTAAACCAGAAGCCCTGAAACATTGGCCATAGGCCTGCCATGATATCAGATTGTCACTGCATGATTGTCAAAAGAATTCATACAACAATATTATGGCTATACCTATAGTAAATTTAAATTTGAGGGGGAAAAAAATGCAATCAGTGAAATTCATCTTTACCTTTCTTAATCGTGAGTTTTGTTTCTTTTTTAACACGTGTTGCAAGGTGGAGAGACTGTAATATAACTGATAACACTGATGTACAACATTATCATTTGCCTATTATTCACATTACATCAGCATTTCATTTTTTAAACATCACATTTATTGTCAACTCTGGTGTATCACAACACGTCTAACCCCAGAGTCATCAGAAAATAGCCGATGGGTTCTGAAATTGTACAAATGCAAAAAAGGAGAAAAAGAGACCAAGACTAAGCATAGACAAAAACACTTAAATATCTACTGTGTCAATATCCACCTTTACATAATTAACGGTGTTAAGTAACACCCAGTTTAGAATCACTTTGTATGAAGTGGTGGCGATGAGGAGGTACTTGAGCCCGTCTGACAGGGCTGTGGGGGTGCAAACAAAAAGGTTGAGCACCTCTACAGTATATGATGTACCATTCCAGGTAATCATCCTTTTAAAGCAAAAATAAATAGCCGACCATATTCATGAGCACTGAAATATGTATGTTTTACACTGCACGTGTTTCATCAATGTACACTTTATTGGATTCTTCTGTTTAGTGTTTCCAGGATCTGACTGACTGTTATGAAAAACTATATAACCCTTTCGTTTATTGTGAATCCATTCTCTTCGAAAATATACAGACACAAAACCAAGAAACACTGGTACTGTACAGCAGATATTAAAGTATATCGCATTGCAGTAGAAAGAGGGTCACCACCATCCAGCTGTCTCAGTAATGGCTGAGGTGGTGTGGATTGAATGGAGTGGTCATAGCCACGTCTTGCATTATAGATAAGGGATAGAGAGGGTCTTAAGTGGATGGATGGACCCCTTGAGTGCCCGACGTGTCTTTTTGTGTCTAAACCAAGTACTCTACGACGTCTAATTACTTTTTCCAGTCACATAATGCAACAACAAAGCCATTATGGTTTCAAACCACTGACACTCTGTGTATCTCCATGGTCTGATAACATTTCCAAATGCCTGTTTCTGTTGTCCCGTCTGCAGTCAATGTTCATTTCAACCTTTTTTCCACTGCAAATGTTAGCATTAGCAAAGCAGTCATAGTTAGCTGGGAAGGTGTTTTTGCAAACATGAATTTTATCATTTTGTTTGGGTATGCGGTGTTTTTTTTGTTTGTTTTGTTTTGTTTTTATTTGGTTTGTTTTGATGGGGTTAAGTTGGGTATGCCTGTCTTTTGGCAAGTCCTGACTTGTTCCATGCTGTTTAGAATGTATCTTTGGTGGGTTTTTCTTATTTTAAGTATAATTTGAAACACAGATTTAAAACTTTATCATTAATCATTAGTGTCTTATCACCCATATTTGTCACTAAAACAGACAGCCTGAATGAACTGGAAAATATACAAGAAGAACCATTTCTGTAAAGATAACTAGCAATGGAGCGAGCAGATTATGTTCTCCAGCTAAATTATAGGCCTACTGGACAAAATGAACCGTTGGCATCAACAAAGACATGTAATTAACAATGAGAAAGAGAAGAGCAATGGCAACTGACATTCAGAATATATAATATGGTTTAAGAGTGAGGATAATTGACATTTTTACATGTGGTGAATGCTTAAATATGTCTATACATTATGTGCCTGTCTGCTTTTTGTCTGCTAGAAATCAGTTCAATCATTTTGTTTCTAAAATAAAAATGCAAAAATGACTGATGGACACAAAACAGCATGTCTGAATATGAATGAAAATGTGAAAAATGAACATGTCTTGCATAAATAAACAAAGCAAAATTAAAGAGTTTAATCAATATGGAGATGTGACCTTTGAACTTCAGCATCTAATATCCTATAAATGGGGGAAGCCATTAACTTTCAGCTACTTTGTGTTTCTTAACAAAATGTTACATTGTTTGCTAGTGAGCTAAAAAAGTTAACTAAACATGACATTGCTGGCCTGCCATTTAAAAAGTCAAAATGTTAAGTTGTTTTTAAACAGTTAGTTTGCCTAGTTAGCCTACGTACTCATTAGCATGCTCAGCAGAGAAGCTCTAACTTCTCTTCCTTTGAGAAAAACTTGTTGGGTGAATTAAATGAGTAATATGGCCAAATAATAGAAGATTTAAAAATGTACAACAGCAAACCAAGGAAAAAAGGGACTGGTTGGCAGACTATTTAAATGGATCACTGGAGTGAAACATAAAACTCAATTGATTGACTCCGTCCCTTAACTTTCTTAGAGAAAAAAAAAAGATTATTTTGCTCAGTGTATTTCAAAAAGGCAGCCATTCCAAAAGTTAAACCCCCTGAAGTGTGACTTTATTGTTAATATTGGATCACATTTTAAATTGGAGTTTAAAGCTTTGGTGCAACAGAATTAAATTTAAGGTTTAGAGTAAAAAAATAAACTGCTTTAAAGAGAGGTTTAAAATTTAATCTTTCTTACTTGTGATAGGTTGGTGCCATGGAGGCCTACTTTAAAGTTAAACTGGTTTGAAAATGAATCCTTGTTGGTGCAACCCAGCCTTAGTGTAGCACTGAGTGCTAAAACAGAATTTTAAACATAAAACCTGTATTTAGCTAATGCTAAAAGTCTAAAAGTTAGTGTTACTGTGTTGCTGCAGACTTGCTGTCTCTCTTAGACAGACCGCTCAGTTACACATGCACCAGTAGCTGAGAGACAGACCAGTTGTCCCCCGGGAATGAGAGTGGAGACGCATCTAGGCCATTGATTTTCAATGTACCCTTGGTCTCCTAATGGGCTGCATGAGCAGAAGAGGATCAGACCAGGATCGCACCATGAAAACCTACTGACACTCATTTAGTCCACACTCAGCCTGCCTTCTCCTACACATGACTCCTCTGTGCACTCAGCACTCCACTCTGACACTATATCCTTCTGTCTCCACGCTGTCTCTATTTATGTTTTCCCACTCCTCTAATCTCTCAGAGCACTTACTCATACTTACACTCAAACACACAAACATACACACCCCTGCACATGTTTAGCAGAAAACAGCACTTGGACTAAAACCCCAGTTCCCCCGCTATCTGCACTCCCATCCAAAAAGCCTCTGAAACGTTTCAACACATCATGCTATTTTCTCTGCTCATTTCTGTCATGGAGCCAGGTGCCACTCGCACACAGATGCTCGCTTCGAGCACATCTGGGTAGTGCTTTCAAGGAGCCAACATGTAATTGGGGTCATAAAAGCTGCTCATGAATGAATGATGGATTGTTAAGGCAATCTCAGCCACAGACTCCGTCGACCTGGGATGGATAGATGGATGGATGCAACAGGGCTAACAGTGATGTTTGCACAGAATGTGACAGAAAGAGCAGCAGCGAGTGTGTGCACAAGCAAGCGAGCATCCATGTTTGTTTAAAAATGTTCTTATTGACTTGTCAGGCCCTGAAGGAAGTATCACAACAATTCAGGTTACATCTCTCTGAACAGGAAGCTGCCTGGAGGACAGAGTTCAAGGCGGCAAACCTCAATGCGTTCCTCTGCTGCTCACTGTTTTAAGGTGTGACACTGCAGGTTGAGCCAGTTGATTTATTGACTCTTACCTCACACTTTCTCAGCTGTGAAACCTGCACGTTTCAGAGTTTATTGTGGCGAAAGCATCCTGCAGGCAGCAGCCGCTTCTTTTTGTCATCAGCCAGCCCATGGAGGAAAATAAACTCAGAATTCAACTGTAAAATGCACTGCTTCCTCATGAATCCCGCCATGACTACTAATCTTCAAACCCTAATTTCAAACCTCGTTATGTGTTTTACCACATCATGAACAAAACACTTATGTTGTGGAGAAGTTGCTAATTATTCAGCATAATTAGTCACTATTAAAATGTGAATTATGCTGCTAAAACCAGCTTGATTAAGAAGAGTCCTTTAAACCTGCAACAACAATTTTTTTTGGCCATTTGGATGCAACGGAAACAAGCTATAAACACAACAATGGCATATTATCACCTTAAAGGGAGAGTTTGGATTGTTTGAAGTGGGTGTGTATAAGATATTTGCACCAGCACCAGTATGAAGGCAAAGCAGTGTGCTGCTGCAGACAGAGTTAACAGTAGAGTCTGACCTAAATGCACCAATATGGTTTTTATTTTTGTCTGGTGTTGTTTTGGACAGTTAAATTTGTTAAACCGTAATATCCTGCCTTTATTTCATATCTTGTCAGAAGTATTTGAGATATCATTGCTTAAATGTGTGTTTCTATTTTGTATTCTGTGCATTATATTATATATAAAGAATAACAGTTGATAAATCATTATCAGAATTTTTTCAGTTCCCTGAGATTGGCACCGGCATGCGCCCCAAAAATCCAGTATCAGTCACACTCTAGTCAACAGCAAAAGGCCCACTTAAAAAAAAATCAATATCAGTGTGCACTTTATTTATATGGGTCAAATATCACTCTTTCTCACTTAACTAGACTCATTGGGAAAATCATTAATTTCACCTTCCACAACACGAGAGTTGCTGGTCTACTGCAGCCTCGATCTGTTTGTTTGTCCATGTTACTGCGTGACGTCTGTGTTTTAAAGGTTAGCACAGATTCACAAAAGTCACACAACTCATAACTCATCATCTAACTCATCAAGACAGTGGCACATGAGCAACTCCAATGTTCTGCAAGGCCAAATGACTCATTTTGCCTAAGGAGTTTGGTTGGTTCGGGGAGTGATATTTGGCTTACGTAGCAGCGATTTCCCGCCAGACAGGGCGGTCTGTTGGCAAGGTAAAGCTTTAGCTTAAACTGATATTGATTTTTTTGGAGGGGCTAAAATACCTTTTGTTGCTGACCCTGTCCACAGCAGTAATTTTTCAAGCAAATATGTCAAACATTTGGTGGTTTCATCTTCTCAAATCTTAGGATTTGCTGCTTTTCTTTGTCATTTATGGTGGTAAATGAAGAGTCTTTGGGTTTTTGACTGTTGATTGGACAAATGAAGCAATCTGAAGGTATCATTTTAGGCTCTGGGTAATTGTGATGAACATTGTTCACATTTTATAGACTAAACCATTCATCAATTAACCATGAAAATAACTGGCAGAGCAATCGATAATGAAAACAATCATTGATTGCAGCCAAACTAGCCCTTTAAAATGATATGCTGGCAATAGCTGCCAATAAACAAATCAGGCAGAAACTAAAGAGCAACATTTGTTTAAAGTTGTGTTTCTGATACATTTAAGTCCAATTTTGACTCTCCTTTAACCGTGTTTTGCTCTCTGCCAACTCCTGAGGAAAATATGTGGCTCTTTAGCCGCTAAAACCTACAGTTAAAATCTACATTTTCTCATAACTCGACCTGTGAGTGGGATAGAAGCTGCAGTAAGCCCACATACATGTCATCCATTTAGAAGTAACCTCACACTACAGCTCCGCTTCACCACATTTTAAAATATGTTCAGCCTTTTTATTGAGCAATGTGAAAAAACTTGTTCCGCCACCTCTCTGCACTTTCATGCTCGACAAGTCATTCACATGTGCACTCGTGAAGTTAGAAGGTGAACCAGGACAAAGTCTGTTTTAATGCCAAGTTTCATATTATTACATGATATGTAATTACCCCGGATTCTAGAAAAAAAAAGTGATTTTAGGGCATATTCATAATTAGCACCAGACGATTAATTAAGAATATAAAGGTCACCCCTGGAGTCTACATATTAATCTAATTTATGACCTTTTTAAGCCTTCCATCGGCAAATTGGTGGATAATTTGAGCAGATGCTCATGAGCAGCGAATTTCTTTGGGCTCAAGTCAGTCACAGAGGGCAATCAATGCAGGAGGAGAGGAAATAAAGAAATAAATAAAAATCACACTGGGAGACCTCAGAGAAACAGTGGTGCACGCTCGCCTGCAAATCACCTCATATACGTGCATGCTGGATAAAGATCATTTGTTGCTATGTTGCAGGACGGTCGGCCAGAAACAGATCAATCAACGGCGAAATTATACTCAGCACCGGGTCCTTTTCTTTTTTGTCACACGGGAAATGAGAAAAAGATTGAGTGAGAAGTGGAGGAGAGACTTAAAGACAGATAGAGAGAGACGGACAAAGAAAACGCAAGGTAAGCTAACCGAGAGCGAGAGTGCTGAGAGGGCAGTGCCCCAATTCAGTGGGACTCCTGACCTTGACTGGTTGGAGTGAAGAAGAAGAAGAAGAGGAGACTCGCGAGGCAGCCAGAGTGAATATTAGAAAGAAAGAGTGAAATTAAAAATAGAGGAGGAGGAAAAAAAAGTGCAGAGAAGGCCAAATCCAGGTATGAAAACGTTATTATTGCACATGAGGTCAGCTGGGATCAGGCTTTAAGTTCTCGATCTTGTTATTTTATTCATTTGGAGACCAAAGATCCCTCACTGCTGCGTCATCATAATCAGAAATGCTTCCAAACTGAGACTAATTTGTTTTTTGTTTTATGGTGAATTGCCTTTTGATGACCCCACAAGGTCTACTGCACATTAAAATATTGCAGAAGCTTCTTACAAAAGAGAATTTGACTTATTACTTCAGTAATTTCTTATGAGCAGAAATTATTTTGTTTATTTTCAAATGTTTCCCAACAGGGTTTAAATTTCAAATATACTTTCTTTTCAGCATCAGCACAATACAAGACAGAAAAAAGTGGACTGACATGGAAATACAGGATAAGGTAAAAGTGATTAATGTGTGATGGATTTTGGGAAGAACGACCAAAGACATTTTGAATTTTTTTTTCAGTGATTCAAAGGAAACTTGGCCAGTCAGATTTTTGTTGGTAGGATTAAGGTTGAGGAGGAAAAATGCAACAGGCATGAATGAGATCAACATATCTGTACAGGTTGTTGTACATCAATTTACAGAAATAACAACTCTTAAATCAGGGTATGTATGTGATCATCATGAAAAAGTTTAACTGCTGCTTGTAGGTAGGATGAATAATGAGGATGTTCCTGGCGACTAATTTCTCTGTCAATTAAACAAAGGAAGGACTCTCGCCCACAATCTAACTTGCAATATATCATTTATTTGCGACGTCTCAGTACCAGATCTTCGGTACTAGACCTTCATCAGGCAAAAAAAAAACAATTTTGTTTAAGGTCTCACATTGAAATGCTGCATGTTAGTGTGCAGGAGTCCTTTTGCAACCTGTCGATTAAACAAATATTTCAATTTGTTGACTTGTCTAAGTTTACAAAAACAATCAGAAAACAGTAAAAATTGAGGACAGTTTACTTATTAATTCTAAAAGTAGCACACTGACAAAACATGACAACTCACTGAATGGTCACATGTGCAGTGACCATCAAAAATGCAGAAGCAAATCAGGGAGTGAAAAAACTTTTTTGGCTTCTGACAGGGTACAAAATCAACTTTTTTTGTCCACCGACCAAATGTCTTGTGAGTATCCAAATTTTACCAGGCACTCAATAGATTACTATTGTTTTTTTGGACTGGTAAACGAAGCAAATCTACCAGCCACTTGCAAATTTTTACCAGCATTTGGCTGGTGGTTGGTGCTAATTTTGGGGACTGGTATATGAGCCAGGTGAGCAATTTCCATTTGAGTGTCTGGGCACCATCTTGGAGCATCCAGTTTTTATAATACATGCATGCTGCAACACATATCGCTGCTTCAGTGTCAACTGAAAAGGACACGGGAAGGACGGATATGTCACTCGTTACTGATTGGTTATGGCAACCTCCCAAACAGACATGGACACTGTGTCAGGCTGAATAATGAAGTGAAACAGTTCAGTCTGATTATCAGGCCTGTGCATGCTGTCATTTCAAGGCTGAAGTACCAACGGGGCAAAGAAGGCAACTGCCCCATGAATCCTGGGCTATCATGGGGCAGAAGGGCTCAAGATTCACCAGGAGGCAATTTCTGTAATTAGTTTTCTTTAGGTGACACCAGCATTGTGAACTAATCTGAAGGTCTTGTCTTATAGAAGGGAGTGTATGTCTTTCTTACATTCAGGGGTTCGTTTAACGGTCATTTTACAAGGTTGCCATCTGAGTTTGTGGTCCCTTTATGCTACATACACACAGGCAACGCAGGGCAAAACATAATAAATTATTAATTTTGATGAAGTAAGGAGAATTAAGTCTCACATGCAGTCTGAGGAAAGAAGCTGCTCTGTAGTCTGGTGCTACAGCAGTGGATACTTTTATATCTCTTGTCGGATGACAGCAGGGTGAACAGGCTGTGGTGGGGTTTTTCTCTTTTAGTACATTTAATATGATGATATTTTAACAGTAATTAGAGTTTAATCAAATTACCACATTTTTTGCAAGTTACTGATTGCTAATTAATATATATGCAACACTACAGAGTGGGAGAAAAAGGAGGTTCAAGCTCAGAACCGTCTGATAAGGATTTAGCCTCTGAGGGCAGTGGCCAATGTTTCAGGCCTTCAAGTAAAGCCAACAGATATCAGAATATACCTAAAAAAGCTGAATCACTATCAGACGACAGCCTGTGGGTTCTCAGGCTGCATTTTTGGCCAATGCGTTCTGTCTCTTTGGCTTTCCACTCGGATTGTTTACCTGAATGCAACCACAGCCCTCTCAAACATGACTGAGCGGAAAACCGAACACATGCTATAACAAAATTTTGCTCCTTGCCTACAGATTCAGCATTCATATGTAGATATCTGTTTATACAACTTAACAGCAGAACAGGCACAGTCGCAGTAAAATCACTTGACTCTCTTCAGACAAAAGTTTAAACTCTTTGAACACAGGTTAAAGTCCTTAAAGCGGTTAATTTTTGCAGAACTACAATTCTATGACAGCTGTGCAAACTCTGAGGAAGATCATGTGATAGCTCAAAAGCTCCAGAACAGCATCTAAATGGACCTTGGGGTGCTGCTTATTTGTTAACTGCTGTTTCCAAGGCCAATGATGCACTTTAAATCTAGACTTGACTCACATTGTTCCATCTTAATGCTGACTCTGTGTCACAAACAACTCAGCATGAAAGACAGAAGAGGAAAGAGATTAAGATGGCAGAAAGATTGAGGGAAGAATGAAGGCCAACAGAGATGTACACAGAAGAGACTGAGGGGGGAATTAAGTTTGGCAGGGAGTCTGAAAACAAGCATGCAAGGATGCCGAGGAAAGAGGCGGGAGGGTGAAGAGGCAGTGGGTGGTGCAGCAAGATGAAGAATGAAGGAGACAGGGGGCAAGTGTTTGGTCACACAGCAAGTGCCTGATTAATTAAATCTACTGTTTGTTTCTGCACAATGAGAGGGCAGCTCGGAGGCTCGTTCTGGCACCTCGCCTAACACTCGCTTCTCTCTGTAAGCCTGAACAACACTCAGCCCTCTTATCTGTTATCCACGCAGGAGCTCTGGCCTTATATCTCAAAATCTGTGATGAGTTTGTTTGTGCTCTTTTATCATCTGCGTTTGCATCTTTTGGTGCTCTGAAGTCACTCACAACAAAGCTGTTTTGTTAAAAGGCGCTTTCCGAATTAATTTGACACTCGATTGGTAACACTTTGCCAGCAATATACAATCCCAAATCCAAAAAAAGTTGGAACATTGTGTGAAATGTAAATAAAAAACAGAATGAAATGATTTGTTCAGTTAAAACTGATAAACTTAAGTGTTTTTGGTAAATATACACTCATTCTGAATTTAACATCTGCAACATGTTTAAAAAAAAGTTGGGACATTTGCAATAAAAGCCTCAAAAACATCTGTTTGGAACATTAAACAGGTTAGCTGGTAACAGGTGATAGTATCAGTCCTTCACACACGATGAGGTGAGGTTCACCACTTTTATGGAAAGCTGTATGTCCAACAGTTTAAGAACAGCATTTCTCAACACAAAACTGAAAGGAATGTAGGGATTTCACCATCAACAATCCACAATATCATTACAAGAATCCAGAGAATCCGCAGAAATCTCTGCATGTAAGGGGAGAGGCTGAAAACCAACACTGAATGCCCATAACCTTTGATCCCTCAGAAAGTGCTGCATTAAAAACCCACACAACTGTATAAAGGATATTACAGCGTGGGCTTGGGAACACTTTGGAAAACTGTTGTTGGTTGTTTGTCACTGCAGCTACAAATGCAAGACTCTATCATGCAAAGAGAAAGCCAAATATCAACAACATACAGACACGCTGCAGACTTCTCTGAGCATCTTCTCATCTGAGATGGACTGACACAAAGAGGAAGTGTCCTGTGGCCTGAAGAGTCCACATTTCAGATTGTCTATGGAAATCATGGACGTCATGTCCTCAGCCAGCATTTGTGATGGTATGGAGGGGGGGTGTTAGTGTCCATGGCATCATGGGTAACTTCGCATCTGTGAAGGCCCCATTAATGCTGAAAGGTACATACAGGTTTTGGAGCGACATATGCTGCCATACAGACAACCGCTTTTTCAGAGACGTCTCTGCTTATTTCAGAAAGACAATGCCAAGACACATTCTGCACGTGTTACAGCAGCGTGGCTTCGTAGTAAAAGAGTTCAGGTACTAGACTGACCTGCCTGCAGTCCAGACCTGTCTCCCATTGAAAACAGAGACCCCAGACTCTTGAGCACTTTAAGTCGTATATCAAGCAAGAATGTGAAAAATAGTAACTTAAAAACTTAAACGCTTAGTGTCCTCATTTCCCAAACACTTACTGTTGTTAAAAGACAAAGTGACATAAATAGTGGTAAACACGTCTGTCCCAACTTTTTCGAAATGTGTTGCAATCATCAAATTCAGATGGAGCACATATTTAGAAAAAACAATGAAGTTAATCAGTTTGAACCTTACGTGTCTTCTTGTCTTTTTACTGCACTGAACTGAATATAGATTGAAAAGTTTTTGCAAACTGCTGCATTCTGTTTTTATTTATGTTTTATACAATGTCACAGTTTTGGGGGAATAGGGAGTTGTGATTATAGTATGTCTGAAACTTCACACACAATGTAGTCTGTTATTGTGGCTTCATACCCTGTCTTCTGAGCTCCAACTCTCAAAATTAAACTGTTATGATACTTGGTGATGGAAACACAACAGATTTTCCAATAAAACTTGTTTGTCTGAGTTTCAGCCACGGCCTCACTCCCACTGCCGAATGCTGTCATGCAAACTGCACACACTGGCATGCCACACACCGGCACATACGCAGACAAACTGAATGCTAACAAACATTTGCCCGGCTGTCTCTTACGCATGCCTGCACATGCCTGTGAATACACACACCATACTCAAACAAAACTGTGATTGCATAAGAAATGGCTAATGTAAGTAAGAACACAAGTTAAAAACTCGTGGGTATTACAGCAGCACACACACACACACACCCCTGTATGTACGCCAAGCGTCTGTAATCCCTCCTGCTCAGTCATTAGTAAGAAGAGGCAGGTACCAGGGGGAATTGTAGTAATACTGATGTAGGTGCCGATGCACCTGTCTCCAGAGACAGACCCAGAATAGCTTGCAGGGACGCCGCGAGGCAACGCACTTGTCTCCACACAGCGGCTCATGGAGAGCTGGAGGAAGCCAGCTCGGGTCAGACAAGAATCACCTGCCATAATCTATTCAAAATCTTTCAAAGTCTGTTTTTTTGACAGAAATCTAATTAACAATACTAAAGAAATAGTTTGATATTTTGATAAAGATGCTTATTTGCATGTCTTGCAGATGGTTAAAGGGGCGGTGCACGATTCTAACGAAAGGTAGTTGATTGTTGACTCTCATTCCCAGATTGTCAAATACTGAAATTTTGCAAATGAGACTGAACAATCAACTTTCTTACTGACCTGTGATTGGCCAAAGTAGTAGCAGAAGTCTAGTTCTCTGTCAGACCGCTTGAACTACATTAAAATGGTTATTATGGAACTTGATGCTGTTATGGAAAATGATGCCAAAAAGCAAAGCAAAGCAGATTTTCACCTTGTCTTTGTATGCAATCGTGCCACCTTTAAAATTTGCTTTGTTACTGTCTGAACACAGTAAATAAACACATATATTGTGTTTGTTTAGTCCATACATAAAACAAAATGTAAAAACAACAAGTTGTGGATGTATGGGCAGTTATGCGATGCTATTTCTGGGCCAATTGCAGTGACAAATCGTTCACTACACATCAGTATTTGTTTAAATAAACAAGAAATAATGTGATAATTGGTGAGCTTTAAAGGTGCCTGTAGGCAGTCACAGACAGGCTAGCTGTTTCCCCTTGTTTCCAGTCTGTATGCTAAGCTAACTGGCTACTGTGTGTAGCTTTATTTACTGTACAGACATGAGTAGTGGTATTATTCTAATCAACTAAGTCTCTGCAAAAAGTCAAATAAGTATACTTGTCCAAAGGTCCTTTCTCTCCTTTTATCTCCACAACTTTCAGTCTAATTTAGCATACTTTCTAAGTTATAGTGGAAAGTTATATAAACACTAATAAATCAATTATTGCTTCATAAATCAGTAAAAAGCCATTAATATATTCAGTATTTGGGCTGCCAGGTTGTAAAGCAGCCCTTTGGCTGGTGTGTATCCTCCCGTAAACCCTTTTTAAAGTATTCCTTATTAAAAAGTAATACCTATTTTTCTTTCACAGTTGCACGCGCACAGATAGAAATAGATTTTTGTTACATTTATTCATGGAGATGGTTTAGCAAAGCCATACTGAGAAAACACCTTATATCTTACTCTTAAAGATTCACACGTTCATACCTAGGAGCACGTCCTGAATGGCACGTGATTCACACGAAAAGATGAATTGAATTTTTTTGTTTGGTGGAGTAATTTACTGTTTAAGCCCTCCTTTAGTGTAATTGTTATCCACCCATTGAGAGAAAGGTGTGTGTGTGTGCGTGAAAACAACCGGTAATTTCAGAGGGTGTTGTTTAAACACAGTGGAGTGGCCTCACCCACTGCAAACCAACAGGCAGCACCAGCCTCAGCAGCTGCAGCTCTTAATCTCCAGCTTGTCTAGCTGGTCTTTCTGTATGTCTGCATGGGTGGAGGTTAATGGAACGCTACGCATTTAAGCTGCTCTCTGTGGCTGTGTGAGAACAAGTTTTTGGGTGTTGTTATGTAAGTGGAAATGAAATGCGAAAGGGCCTAAAGGCTGACAAAGGGAGAAAGTCAGCATCGACTGAAAGAATCTGACTGTTCCACAGACTCTCTCTGGTCTGAAAAAATGCAAAAATGACTCTGAGCTGCAAAATACAAAGTTTGTGAGCCTAAAGATCAACATTACGACATCCGTCTGCACATATTAGAGTAAACGTTACAGTTTTGAACAGCTGCCCCAAAGCGGTATCAGCACTACCAGTGGTCAAACAACTCTGCAATCAACATTTGTTAACTCAAAACAACGAGATGAACCTGTTTTAGCACCAGAAAACCGGCCATGTTGCATGGATTTGGTCCAGATGCCTAATTTGTAGCTGTAATAAAGTCTTGAATGCTGCCAGTTTTGCAGATGATTATGCTGTGACAGCAACTTGGAGCAGGCAAGTGTTGAATGACAAGTTGTTTATCCTCTCACAGGGCTGTTCAAAACAAACTACAACTGTCAATTTAACTCTGGAGGTGATAACAGGACTTAAGTGGTATAAACACTATAATTTAAAAAATCATACAGGAATTTAGAGGAATCAACTCGTCTTTTCACATTAACTTAATATAAATACAGAAGTTTTGTTTATTCAAGTTGATTAAACTTATAATTTCTAGTAGTTATTTTCAGAACACAACAACATTTTTCACAATTTTCTGACATTTTGTGGATGAAACGACTAATTAGTCAAGAAAATGATCTGCACATTAATGACAGTAAGAATAACTGTTATTAGTAACCCTAATTAGATACACTTAAAGACTATCATTGTTTGTCAGCAGCTCACAAAAGAAAAATGTCTACTGGGTCTTAAAGGCATATCTAAACTTTTTTTTTTTATCCCACTATGGTCATATAGAGACAAAAGAAGAACTTATTAATAGACTTTTCTTCAAATTAACAGTGAAGTAAAGGCTTTCTTTTCATTTTTCTGTCGTTAATGGTCAATGAACAAAACAGATAAATGAAAATATGAAAATAATGAAAATAAACAGATTTTCTTGATTTCTCTACAACGTTCACAAAAGTCGTGAAGGAATTAAAGTCTTACAGACAGGAATCTAGAGACATCAATCAATCTTTTCTCATTAACTTGATGTAAATATACAAGTTTGATTTACTGGAGATGATTTAACTTAAAATTTTTGAGTATTTAGTTTTAGAACACTTCAGAACTCATAAACATGAGTTTGTCTAACTTTAAGTCTTTCGGCTTGTGATGATGAGTTGAATAAAGTACTGTTCAATCAACTCATTAAATTAAGTTTCTAAAGAAACATGACCAGTTTATTAAGAGACTTGCCAGGATACATGGTTCAAGAGTCAAAGTTCTCCTGAGACACTACTTTTTAAAAATAATTTTTAATGTTTTTCATTAGTTTCACATAAATATATTTACATTTTATTAATCTCAAGTTAATTCAACTTAAGGTCTCTAGTCTTTTGACTTGAAATAATAAGCTCAATTCTATTTTATTTAATTAAGTATACTTGCATGCTTAAAGCAACAGAGGAACTTTTATTTTTAAGTTGAACCTGCTTATAAAGATCTACAGTGTGTGACTGAAGAGTTGCTAGTTCAACTCAATATCTGAGTTTACTGAACATTTTTCTGAAGTACAATGAGCAGTATGAAGTTTATTTAACTTGAAAAGTTTATTTGTTTTATTTTGTTGCCAATTTCATTACAAAATAACCTCAACTTGTCTTTTCAGATTCAGTCAACTTAAAATTTTAAGGCTGCCTGAACATTAACTTTTTAAAATTTAAAACAGTTTATATTTGCATTGAACACAGACAAGTTCTGTGTCTAAAACAGAATTAAATTAGTTAAAAACATACAGTAGTACTCCCAGCAGATTATCCGGACACATTCTTGTTGTGCTTGCTAATGTTTTTGGCCCACAGCCTGGATCTTGTTGAACGCTTGAGGAGTCAGCTGTTTGCCAGTCTGGAGAGCCTGTTACAGTAGCTTCTTCATCACATTGGCATGATAATCTTGCCACAACAAAGGATGAAACCAAACCCTGAACACGTCTTACCTGAAGTGTCCCACATGTTGAGCTCGATCCTCTGTTTGTCGATCTCGAAACTGGCGGTGTAATTCTCAAACACCGTGGGAACATAATTCTGAAATGAGACACGTGCGGCTAAAATTAGATGAAAGCTCAGAGGGGAGTTGTGTACATTGGAAGACGTGATTTAAATCAAGATAATGCGAGGTAGAAAAGGAAATGTTAATTATTTCTGTCAGCTGTGGTGCAGATGATACTGCACTCTTGAACATCAGAGGCATGAGATAGTGTGTGCGCGGAAAGTCGATGAGGCCAATTCTGAGCTTTGACCTATTTCCGAATTCAGAGATTTAGGTCAACAAGCTTTGATTTCATTATCCTCAACAGTTCAAGAGTTTCAACCGACTCCACGAACTCTACAAGTACAGAGAACATTTCAGCCCATCACATCTGTGGCTCTTCTTTTGGGTAACATTTGGGTTTTTGGTTATTTTCAAGACCATACCTGCAAATTAATTAAATTTAATATTGCTGTTGCTAATGTTTTGGAAATGTATTGTCATCAGCCTTCTGTAAGCAGAGGCAAAACCACAACACAGATGAGATGAAATGAGATTCTTCATGTGTATCCATTCAGAATCACAACTGGTGTTGTCCAAAATGTCCACACTGAACAGTGTATGTTAGCTGTAAAGTATTTAAGGTTTAAGGCTGGGTTGCACCAGCAAGAACTGATTAAGTCATGGCTTAACTTTAAATTATGTTGCACCAAACTTTTAAACTAGATTAAAACTAAGAGATATTACATTTAAACCTCTCTTTAGCCTTCAGTTTAGTTTTAGCTCTAAAATTAGATTCAATTTAATTCTGTTTAAACTTAAACAATTTAAAATGCTGCCCAGTACTTTTTAACTTACACTTGAGGAGGTTTAACTTTTAAAATAACTGCCCCAAGTTCCTCAAGGAAAGTGAAGAGACAAACTCAGCCTAACTGAGTTTTGTTTTGCTTCTTTCACTCCAGTTGATAATTTGGCCAACAAGTATTTCTCAAAGGATCGTGTGAAGGAGTTATTATCAGTAGGTTAACTAGGCTAACTAACTTTTTTATCTACCTAGCAAACAATATATTAGGTAACTTTTTAGGCGGATAGCAAAGAAGGAAACATTTTAACTTTTTAGCTAACAAACAATATAACATTTTTATAGCTTCCTAACAAACAATGGAACTTTTTGTTAACTTTTCAGCTAGCTAACAAACAATAAAGCATTTTTGTACTTTTTAGCTTGCAAACAATGTAATGCTTAGTTGGAATAAAGAGCGGTCTAAAGTTTTTGGTTTTGCCCTCCCTTTAAGACTTCCACACCACTCGAATTTATACTTTATTTATTTTAATTTCCATATTGATTAAAATCTTTTTCATCTTGGTTTTAATCACTAAACTTGGATTTACTAAACTGGAATGTGCTTAATTTTAAATCTGGATTTGCTCAGTTGAAACCTAGTTTTGCTAAACTGAATAGAACTGGAGTAAATTAATATTTGTTCTGAATCCTTTATTGTATCTGATCATTTCAAATTGATTAGCTTAGCTGTTTTCTTCGCAGAAAGTCCAGTAGATTATTTTGTGACTTGTTTATCTTGATAGATGATTGATAATGATAAACACCATTAGACATTTTGGTCTCATATGGAATCATTATAGGCTCCCTATCTGACAACACAAAATCTATAAACGCAGGTGTGATTCAGCGTGTTGCTCAGGGGTATTTCGGCTCACTGGTTGTTTTTGTGGTAAAACCAGACATGTTTCATTATGTACAGACTGGACTGCTCCTACAACGACCGACGGTAATCAGCTGCTGACGCGCGCGATGCGCAAAGGCGCACAAACGGCAAATTTCTGTGGAAACTGCGGACTGAATGTGAATGAGTCTGAAACCTGAAGATGTTTTCATTTCACCTAGTTTTTACATCATTACAGACAAAAAAGATACCGTCACATTCTACGATAAATCAAGATCTTTTTTAAGAAATCACCAATTTACAGTGCTCCAATAAGAAATGTGCACTGTCCAAATTCAAATAAATACATATCAATAAGTAAAAGCTTGTGTGTAACTAGTCAGCTGCCAGTAATAATTTATATGATATGAGCAGGTTTTAAAGTTTCACAGATGTCAGGCTTGATGGAGACTTTTTCGTGCCGTCTGGTGGTTTCAGGGACTTTACGCACCTGTGCTGCAGTCATCACTCCTGTGTTTATCTTTATGAAATACTGTCTCTTACCTCTGGATACGAGTCTTTGGCAAAAACGTGAAGGAGAGCCGTCTTGCCACACTGAGCGTCGCCCACCACCACAATCTTACAGCGGAGTAATCCTTTGCTCTCCATCGCGCCCCGAGTATCACTGAGTGGCTCCGTGTTGCTGCCTACTTGACATCTAGCTCCGGACAAGTTGAGAGTCGAAGAGCCGCTCTAAATGTTGAAAATGCTGAAAATGTTTTAATGTTTGTCCTGCAGAAGAAATCACGGCAGTTCCAACACACACAGAAACTTCAGCACCACAGTCTGACGGAGTTTCGGCTACATGCTCTGCGCAATGCCCAGCTCATCTGCTCCTCCACCGGTGAAGTGAGATGTGACAACCCCACCTGTGAAGGAGCGCACATAAAAACTAACGTCCTGTAAGACCTTTCAAAATAAAACCCAAGGAAGCCCTAATAGTTAACAGTACTGATAGTTGGATACAACATATAAATGATTTTATACATTAGGTATTCTATTTTATATGTATTTTATTATTATTATTATTCAGTTGGTTTTATTTTCCACTGTATGTTGTGCATTCTATGTACTCTATTTTCTTGTTAAAGTGTTTATTATGATTTGTTGCACTTTTCTTGATATCTTTATTATGTAATGATTGTCTTATCAAACGTTACGTAACGTAACGTTTTCTTATTTTAGATGAATTATGGCATTCTGTCCCAGTTTTTACATAAACAACTCGGTATATATCATTTCTTTGTTATAAAGGCTTCATTTCTTATATTAAAAGTGCTATAGAAACAAACAAATAAACAAAAAACCCTTCCCACACACACTGTGCCTGTCTGTACCAACACCAATAAATAGTAGTAGGTGTGGTCATGTGCCCACAACCACAATAAGCAGCAGTAGCACTTGATTAGGTGGACACACAAGAATGAATAACATAACATCTTTTATTTATTAATTTTGGGATCATCCTTTTTTTTTTATTATATTTTACAAGAAAGAAGACAATAAAGTTGAGCAACAATTTTTAAAAAACAAACATAACTGGAACAGTTAAAGTGCATATGCAATTAACAGACACACGAAAAAGAAAGAGGAAAATAAATTAATTAATTAATTAATTAATTAATAAACAAAAAAACGAACGAACGAACGAAAATAGCACATTTATTTGTTTACTTATTAATTTGCTTGCTTTGCTTTTGCTTTGAAGCTCAGATCCTGTACTTCCGGTTTTCCTCTGGCTGTCTTGGTGAAAAGTTAATGTTTTTTGTTCCCCCCCCCCCCCCAGTTTATTCACTTCAAGGCTCTGTATAAATTAATTATCCTGGTTTTGTACATCATCCTATGATCCAGATGGAGAAAATGTGACAATATGGTGAAACCTTTATGAAATTATAGTAAACTAAATATTTTACAGTCCTTTATTTTTATCACAATTATTCAAGTATCACAGTACAATAGGATAAACGTGTATTTCATACACACAATGATTCTCTTACGTTTTGATTTCTCATTTAACTATTCACATTGTTACAGGTTGTTGTCATTGATTGTGTGTTTGGCTCAACTAACCTCTGACAAGTCTTTAGCTCCATCTTCTGGTCAAACTGAAGTAGGCATTTTATTTTCCACAAGTGTGGACCTGCACAGATTAAAGAATGCTGATTGTCATTCAGCTGTTTGTTAAGGGTCCAAGCAGCTTCGCCTTATTGTTTTTTCGCCAGATGATTCTTTCTTTCTTGTCATTTCATCATTTTTCTCAGCTAAAAGTGTCTGTGCAGCACAAACTAAAACTCACCAAAACTGGCAGGTGGGTTGCGAATTCCACCCACTGCTCAGGTAAAAATGACGCTCACTGACCTGAAGGTGGCGCTGTTTACGAAGCTTACATTTTTGCAATCATCTGAAAATTGGCTGAGCGTAAAAGAAATGTTCTTTCACCATTTTAATTATTATATTCATTCATTATATTAAAATGGCAACTTTTATAACATTTTTCTCAAATTTTATCAAAATGATGAAGCTGAAAATGAGATTGTATCATCTACAGACTTTGCTGACCTTGTTTTGTTGTTTTAGATTTGTTGGGGGAGCTATTTGCCTTTATCTGAGATGCTGTAGATATGACAGATATGACTTTTCTTCACTCGGTGTTTGAATGAATTATATCAGCAACATTTTGACTTTTGTAAGTTTAAACAGATAAAAATGTTCAAGTTTTGCACATCTGATCTGAACTTGTAAGAAGATGTATGGACACCATGTCCTCCCAGTGGTGAAGTCTGTAAGTCACCTTCTCTGGGGATCCAAAGGTCAAGGCAACCTCTGCATGATTGTGTGCTGTGTGTTTTATCAATGCTTGTTTCTTATAAGCATCCAAGTCCTTGCAATCTCCCTTGATCCAAATTCATTGCTGCTTGTGGCTATATTATTATTTGGGGAGTAACTTGTTACATTTGATTTAAATGCATGAGTTTTACTTGAAACAGAGTATTTCTACACTGAGGTATTGTAACCTATACTTAAGCACAAGATCTGAGTGCTTCTCCCCCATTTGCATATGTGTGTGTGTGGAAAACAGAGCATCTGAGAGCACTTACCACATTTTCACACTGTGTGATGACTGTGTTTGTGGTTATATGTGTGTGTATAAGCTGATGCCCATGAGATTGTGTACTAGTTCTTCACTGTTTCCTGTTTGACAGACTCAACCATAATAAGGTGAGAAGGCAGCCACAGTTTCAGGGGGTGAGAATCTGTATGTATGTTACATTAGAACAAGTCATTGCCACTGAAAACAAAACTACAAATACAATTGAGTGTGTCCTGATCAATCTTTTTCTGCAGAGAAATAAGGTCAAAAATGCACCCACAATCCAAGTGCTGCATCTCATGGGCTACATGATCTAGGCTAAGGATTGCAAAGATGTCAAAATCACGAGGGATGGATTGCACCAGTTGGTCTTTACTAACACTGGGCCTAACTGCTAAGTCAGTCTTTGTTAAGACAAATCTTTAGAATGGGCTTTACATTGTTGCACCAACCAAACTTAAGCTTGTTATTTACTATGCCTGGTCTTAGCGATGCAAGTCCTTGTGAATGTTAACAATCTCCTGCTGTCTTGCAAATTTGCTGCAACATTACAGAGGACCAAAGAAAGAAAGAAAAAGAAAAGGTGAATTCAGGGACATTGAGATAAGAAAATTAATGGACCTGTACAGCCAGTACAAGAAGACTCCCAAGCAGTCCAATGTAATTACAAATGTAAAGAAGCAGTTGAGTTGGACAGAAATAACAGAGGCCATAACGGACTTGCACAGCCCTCATTCAGAAAAAGATGTATAGAAAAAGTGGCATAAGATTTACACCCAGTCGTGGCAAGAAGAAGGCTTAAATCTAGATAGTGTGACTATTAGGACAGACTTTTAGCAACATGTTATGCCTTACTTAGTTTAAGACCAGATGTAAGCCATGTTGATGCAACCAGCAGGCCATGATCTGCACAGATGAGTGGTGGACTGACCACCGCCTGATTTGCTCTGTAACAACAATCAAAGAAGTCAAAAGAAACTGAGCCTCCCAAAACTCAACACCATGACCGCAGTCCTTGAGACCAGCAGGGACATAATCAGCCTCAGAACCAGAAAACATCAGGATTGGTTCAATCGAAATGACACCAGGTGCCAAAAATAAGGCCTTCTATGGCCTTAGCAGCTGACAACAGGCTCGTTCCAAGGCAAAAGCAGTTGTACGACACAGGGTGAGAGAACTGACAAACAACAGGTGGATGGAGAAGGTCCCGGAAGTCCAGTGGTTTGCTGACACTGGTGACACCACAGGTCTCTTCAGTGCCACCAAGGCTGTGTATGGATGGAGCCAGATACAGTCCCCTCCAGTCCAATGATGGATGATCTTTGTTGAAGGAGGCAATGGGCATCCAGGCCTTTAAAATATGTCTCTCTCTCTCTCTCTCCCTCCTGGAAGGCTGGTACCTTTCAGGCACCTTCCTTGGTTTTGTTTGATTTGATTGTGTTTAGTTTAGCTTTGATTTCCTTCTAGTTTATGTTAGCACACACTCACAGCAACCAACACCTTCACCACACCACTGATTGTTTATTTAACCATTAGTTTTCTTATGTTGATTTATCTTTAATGAATTAATCATTTGTTTTAAAAGCTGTTACTGTGTGGATCTCCTTTGTTTGTTATGCTCTTCAGCGAGCTGAACATAACACCTGTGATGAACAAATGTCTCTGCCAAATGAAAGAACACACTTCAGAGAATGGCATGCTGACTGATTTTTTCCAATTTTGGATACAGCTTGATGAAAAACAGCAAATAAACAAATGCAGATATTTGGGAAAATCAGTCAGTATGATATTATATAAAGTGTGTTCTTTCATCTCGTAGTGGCATTTCCTTATCAAGGTAATATGACATACTGTAGATGTGTTGGGTTTTAGTTTGCCCCAGCACCAAGCAGAGCATATTAATGTCTTTTCCTTCTGTTTTTTAAAATTTTCCTTGGACTTTTTGACACAAAACACCACTGTTGAGGTGGGGACCAGCAGAAAACTGAGCAACAACAAGGCCTCTGGACCTGACTGGATCCTAAAGGAAGTCCTCAAAGACTCTCAACTCTTACGTCATGTCTAAAACCTGCTCCATAAAATCTGGGACGAGGACGAAACTCCTGCCAGAATCATACTTGACTGCGAGTAACTGCAGATGACTGTGACTTGAAACAAGTGACTTGCCGTCATAAAGGCATCTGTAAGTGTGTTCTAATATCAATTGTCCAGTTGTGTCAGGTGTTTTAAAACGTCCATGGGCTCTAAAGGCCTTAAAGACATCAGGAATTTCTTTATTTTTCTATTAGAAATGTGTCATTCTAAAATAAATGCTTATTTATTTTGTCTCTTTATTGTGTGAATCTAATTTGTCATAAATAACTATTAAATGCCAGAAACTTTTATCGGGATACGGGGGTTAAACACCCCTCATATTGGCTTCCATATGTAAAATCGAATAGAATATATTCTCTTTAGATTTGGAGAATGTAATTCATCCACATCTGTACATACCACATCATCATTATATGATAACTCCTAAATAGCATAGTGGAAGCTGAACTGCAGCTGCATGTATTTCCTCCAGCTGTGTCCTCAAATAATCCCATTTCCTCCTCCCAGTAGGCTGCTCCAGTGTCCGGGGTTTGAAACTCTCCGCAGCGCTCTGACTCACATTTGGCCAACAAAACGGATCGGTCACTTTTCCAGCTGCGTCGATCACACCGCAGACAGGCAGGAAAACACAGGAAGTTACAAGATTTGGCTTTTAAAATAAAAGCTTTTTCAAAATAGAAAATCATATCAGTGTTCATAACTGGAATTTTATCCCTAATAAATATTGAGTACATCTCTAACAAGACAGAAACACAATTTCAATTTATCAATGCTCATCCAACTCTTTATTAGCATTATAAGTGGTATTTTATGAGTAAATTTTACTAAATATATATTGTATTTATTTCCTTAAAATGAAATATTATTTTACAGGACCAGATGAGCGAGTATTGCATGTCCAGAACCTGTGACATCCAAAGTTTGTTATCTTGGCTGATGTTTGAGGTCTGCTTTATGTTGATTTCAGATTAAAAAGACCACATTAAGTTGCATTTGCATAAGCATTGTTTTAATGTTTACGGTTACAGTGGTAATGTTTGGGGACAGTGCACCCACACAGAGACAAATTGTAATTATTCAATATTATTTTGTATTTTCAGCAGTTTGATCGTTGTGACAGATCCTCTTGTACACTAAAAAGTGCAATATAAACCAGATTTTAGGTGTTCCCTGTTGTTCCCTGTTGTTCCCTGTGAGCGAAGTTCATGGTTAGCATGATTGGTTGGTCACTCTATTTCCTTGAAAATCCCATTTTGCTGCTATAAAGTGATTAAAGTGAGACAAACAGACTGAAAACTTTAGCCTATTAGATGAGCCAGATGTTGACAGTTTTCCTTCATATTTGTTATCACAATACTAAGCATAGCAAAATGTTTCAAACTGCCATAATATTATATTATAACTTAAAGCTACTACAAGGAACTTTAATATTTTGTTGATTTTGGAGGCCTCAGTTGACAAAGCATGCCGTATTGTTAAGTATCATTTTAGTATCATTGTAATATTGCATCCAGGGGCTTCTGGTATTTCACACCACTACTAAAAAGTGAAGTACACATTATTTCCTCAATCAAATCTTATTTTACCTTTTAGTTTTTATAGTTGATAATAAACTCATTTTATCATATTTATTGTGCCTTTGTCATTTATTTTCTTTTTTCTTTTTCTGACAAATGTAATTACTTCTGGATCACAGGCCAAAAAAACTACAGAAACATAAAACGTTGAAGTGTTTTATTGTGAAAATACAAACCGGATTTGATATTTTAAATGCGTCTGTCTTGATGTTGGTCACTTGTTGAGCGGAGCGCGCGCACAAACACACACGCAGGAAACCACGCAGCAACAATCTCGTTTTTTAGAAAGGATACGACTCCCTTCAGTGACAGACTCTGTTTCATGACAGTTTTTACCAGAAATATTAGTTTAATTTTTAAAAGAAACTGTTGACCTGGACTGAAAAACAACAGAAGTGATTTTTTTTTTATCATGTCTGGCGAAGAGGCTCCAACTCAACAACAACCTGAGCAGGAGAAGAAGCCCGACGAGCCTCTACCTCCACCGGCTGCTGCAGCCTCAGATGCACCGCAGCAGGAGTCGGGGAGCAGCAGCCCTGCGGGAGGAGCCGAGCAGGAGGAGAAGAAGCAGCAGCCTCTCCTCTCCTGCAGGGCTCTGGTCCTCACTGGGCACGGGGGTTATGACAAAGTGAAACTGCAGGTGAAGTGGCAGCCTGAGCCGCAGCTGAAGGCGGGAGAGGTCCTGGTGCGGGTCAAGGCGTGCGGGCTGAACTTCGCCGAGCTGCTGGGCAGACAGGGGCTGTACGAGCTGCTGCCCGCCCCGCCTGTCACCATGGGCATGGAGGGCTCCGGGGTCGTCGAGGCGGTCGGGGAGGATGTGAAGGAGCGGAAAGTGAGTAAAGGCCTCCTGAGTGCACTTTCACACCCACTAAATGCCCCCAAGTGCGCAACACGAACAATGTGCAGTCATGTGCTGTGGAGCTGCGGAGGTTTAACATCAGCTGAGTTCACTGTCAAGTGTTTCTGGGCTGGAAATCTGCTTCTTATTGGTCCTCTGTGGCACATGGGTTCCCCTTCCTGGTTCCTTGTCCATAAGCCTAGCTTTAATCTTTTCTAAACACCAAAGCATATTAGTTCACTATGAAAAATTACACAGGAAGTTAGTGGAATAAACTAATCATTTCTCATTAACTCAACATAAATATACAAATTTTATTTATTTAAGTTAATTTAACTTAAACCTTGAGAGACCCTTCTTTTAGAGTTTGAAGAAAACTTCTATGATGAAAACTTGCTGTGTCTCTAATATTCTTTATGATGAAGGGTAGTATTGAAGGCAGTCTCTGCACCCTTGCAGTCATGTTTTAAACAATATAAAATGCTCTGCAAGAAGCAATAAATTGCGTCTCATGTTTTTTGTTTTTTTTGCAAAATAAGTTAAAATGGCTTACATACAGTGCCACACCTTGCACTCATTTAATATTGAAGGTTTCATCAATATGCAAATAGTCCCCACCCTCTCCACAAACCCCACCCTCACCCCTACTCATAAGTAGCTGCACCTCTGTTTTGCCAGCTAATGACAGTAACCAGCTGCATTCAGCTTCTCATGTGGGCTGAGCATCACTGCTAATGATGTGTATAGCACCACCCCCTCGATTAACAGGATTGGTTCCTTAGGATTATGACATCATATACCCAGCCTGACTGAATCTGTTTTTTGAGACTGCCCTCGCTCTCTGCGGTTTCAAAGTAAGAAGTGCTCAGACATGGTGTTTACTGCTTATTTTACTCCTGATATGTCCTGTAAGGCATGAAAAACAGTAGTCTAGTCTTGCGATCGATTCCGCAGATCATTTCATTGATTAATCACTTAACTTTTGGTCTGTAGTTGAATGTCTCAAAATAGTGAAAAACACTTTCTTGAAGTCCAAGATGACGTCTTCAAATTGTTTGTTTTGTCAGACCAAGAGTCCAACCCCACCCTAAAATTATCAAGATTTAAATGACATGAAATACTGAAAAGTAGCCTGTCCTTTAGACAGTGGTGGAGGTTAGAGAAGCAGGCTTGTAACCAGGAGGTTACTTGTTCAATCCCTTGACTGAAAAATCAGCGAGTGTCCCTCCATCATCACCACTGAGGTGCCCTTGAACAGTGCGCTTAACCCCACCCTCTCCCGGTGGAGCTGTTCAGTGGCCAGCAGATCAGGCTCTGGTTGTACTGGGCAGCTTCCAGTTGTATATGTGTGACTGTGCCAATGTGAGCAGGACGTTACTACGAATGAAAGGCTTCCTCTCAGTGAAACTACCCTAAATTAATAAAGGGAAAAAACAATAAATGTTTGCCAACTAAAATGTTAAGCAGTTGATTGATTATAAAAATAGTTTCACTTCTAACAATGACATCTATGGGTACAAAGGCTTTTTTGTCCTTTTTATGTTTTAAAACGTCTCCATGCATTATGATTTATGTGCAGATTAAAGAAAGCAGAACCCCTTGATAAATAGCAGCCATCAGTTGAACGCATTAATGTAATGAAGTGTCTTTATTTAAAACAGTGTGGAAAGAGGCTCCCTGTCTGGTGTTATGAATAGTTGCAGTGTTTGATTTGCAGTGTGTCCTTGAAGTGTTTTTGCATTCTTCTCTGCAGCACAAGAGTGCAGTTACCCTCTGCTTGATAAGAGCTTTCCAAAGATTGAGTTTTGTGGAGTAAAGACAGAATATTTATATGCTGTGCCTCCTTTAAATTCACAAAACTGACCCTACCACCTATATCTGTCCAGATTTGAGATCCATTTTTGATGCAATTCCTGCTTAATTTGTGATCTAAAGGAGTAGAAATTGGCAGTAACACCTGATGGTGCTGCCTGTGAGTGCTTGTGATCTAAATCAAGTCAGCCGTAGATCTGTTTGAAGCCCACATATACCTTTCCCTGCAGGAAAAGCACATTTTCCAGACCTGATCCACAGCCCAAAGGCTCCACTGGTTATACTGTGTTTATTTTTACAGCAACATGTCAAGGATAAATCCACAATGACTCATTGCAAGCAAACCTCCAGCACTTTATGTCACAGCTCTGAAAAAACTCTGCAGTTTTCACTTTGTGCAAAGAATAAAAGCAGCAGAATGTTTAACGCCATCATTGTGGAAGATATTTCAGCTGTGTCACTGGGTTCATAAGAGGTGCATTATTTGATTTAAATGTATATCTCAGCACCGCATAACTACCAGTCAGCAGGGCACTGAGAGGAACGCTGATGTTTTTCTCTCTTTTTTTTCTAAATAAGTTGAACATTTTCTATTCTTGCCAGTGTTTCCAGGGGAAATGAAACATCCAGGGAGCTCTGCACAGTTAATCATTGTGCATCCTTCCCCCAGTTTGTGCCTCTCGTGTATTAACATTATATTTGAGTTACAGAGCTATGATCTGATTTTCTGGAAAAAAAAAATATCCAGAAGATCACTTAAAATCCTCAAATACTCCTCTGACTATCTGGATATCTGAAGTCCCTTTGTATTATATGTCTATGGATTGTGACCTGCCGAAATTATGTACTGACATACTTTGGGGTCAGACATCAGTCTTCCTTCAGTCAGACAATTCTTTTCTAGATACTGTTAAGTTTTTCATGTGTATCACTAAAGCTCCTCCCTGTCTTTTTGTGTCAGTATGGAATGTCCCTCCTCCTCCACTTTGTACAATCCTATCCCACCCTTCTGTCATTCCTCCCTCCATCCTTCTCCATTTTCAGAAAGCAGGAATCCTATAGGGGGAGTGGTGCGTTCCAACACCTCCTTTTTGGAAGGAAGCAGCAGAACACGAGACAGCACAAAACCCCAGATGCAGCAGTTGTAGGAGGCAGTGTGCAAAATTAAGGATCCTGACAAGAATAAGGCAAAGACCCGCTGAAATGATGAAGCTAAGGTAGAAAAACAGATGGTCAAGATGGTTGATGAGGTTAGTGTAAGAACCTGGGTGGGACTGCAGACACAGACACAGCAGTAGATAATAACATAAAGAGAAGTGGATCAGCGAGGCTGCGAGGGTGTGGCTCTTTCATAAGACGCTTGGAAAGCAGACAGAGCAGATGTGTGATGTAGGATGCCATTTCTCTCCAGATTTCAGATCGAGCATTACCTCGTCACACGTTTCTAGATGAAATGCATGGGCGGTCATTGACTATGCCTCACGACCTGATTCATCTTTTAGAAGACAGGAGCAGTAATTTCTGTGTAAAACTGTTCCAACTGGCTGCTTTGAAAGAAATACTCCCATCTGTTTTGCAAATAAACTCTTTAATCAACTTAATATTGATGACAGGATGTGTAGCAATGTGTTCTGTATGTACATTTCATGGCACGCTATCAGGTTAATTAAAATATGTGCCTGGTCTGTGTGTACGCCAACACAGGTTAATTTAATCTGAGAGCAGTTCTCATCAGTGTTTAGCAAAACTTAGTTTAAAATTTAGTTAATCCAGATTTTAAATTAAGAAGAGCTCTGTTGCATAATTTAAAAACCAATCTCAGTTTAGTAAATCCAGGTTTAGTGATGTAAACAGAAATTGAATGTAATTTAATCAATATAGAGATGCTTGCTTACCCAAATTAAAACAAATAAATTAATAATAAATCTGAGTGCTGCTGGGACCTAGTAAGTATAAAAGATGTGGAGAAAACCATTAAGGATCGGCTGCTCTGTATTCCTTAACTTTGTATTGTTTGGTAACTACCTAAAAAGTATAAAGTAATAATGTAATGTTATTTTGTCAGCTAGCTTAAAAAAGTTACATTGTTTTCTAGCTAACTACAAACAAATCCAATATTTTGCTACTAGCTGCCTAAAAAGTTTGAATTTTATATTTTTTACTAACTAGCTAAAAGGTTAACAAAACATTGCATTGTTTGCTAGTTAGCTAAAAAGCAAACAAAAACATTATATTGTTGCTAGCGTCCTAAAAAGTTAACAAAATGTTGCATTGATTTCTTGCCAGCTAGAAACTTTGTTAGCATAGTTAGCATACTCATAATTAAATTACAACATACTAGACACATAAATAGCAAACAGACCAGCATAGCTGTGATAGGATAGAAGAACTGAGAAGTGTCTGTTTATCTGTTATTACTATCTGTTTATTTGACAGAGAAAGTTGTATCTGTGCCTAACAGAGAGAGCAAGAAGTGACACGTGTCACACTGTGTTTAGATTTTCATGTGGTGATATAAACAGCAGTAAAAGTCTACTGTCACTCTTACTTTGCCGCCATAAGTTTTGTAGTGACTGATTGAAAGAAACAGCGGGTTTCCACACAGATTTCACTGTCCTACTTCAAACATCAGTTCAGTTACCTCAGTTCATGTCAGGCGTCCAGGAACTGAGCTCAGCCTTTTTAAAATTGGCCATCGTGCATTTTTGAGGTCATCCAGTGGGCGTTTGAAAGAGTTTTGTAAGACTAACGGTTGAGAAATTTAATCAACCCAGAAAACAGCATGTCATCTGAGGTGGAAGTTTAAGCAAAAAAAAACTGGGGATACTGTAGTTATCTCACTGTAACAGACATATGCAAAATGTGTTTGTGTGAGCTGTCTGTGAATGTGTAAATATTTGTGTGTGTGTGTGTGTGTGTGTGTGTGTGTGTGTGTGTGTGTGTGTGAGAGATTTATCTATTGTCATGGGTTTGTGTGCAGCAGGAAGTGGGTGTGGCTCAGAGCTCTCGAGGCTGTTTTAGCAGGAAGCCGTGCAGCGTTCGCAATTAGATCAGGCTTCTTTCCTGTGCCCTTCACTTTCTTGGCAAGTTTCACAACACCGGTGATACTTTAATAACAACACTTCTCTGGAAAAAAAAGCAGCACACAAAGTGGGAACAACATCTCCCATAAGCCCCCCTTATCTGAGCTCCTATGAGCAGAAAAACCACATAGCACCAGGTTTCATGTCATTTTGTTTAAAATACATGCAACATGTTTTGAATTGGTCACGAGTAGAGCTGCAACAATTAGTCGTCAACAAGTACATTAATCACAAACTATTTTGATAATCGATTAATCATTTTGAATAATTTCTTAAAGAACAAATGTCCAAATTCTCTGATATCAGCATCTCAGATGTGAATATTTTCTGGTTTCTTTACTCCTCGATGACAGTACACTTAATATCTTTGGGTTGTGGCCAAAACAAGACATTTTAGGATGTTGCCTTGGGCTTTGGGAAACAGTGATCAACACTTTTCACCAGTTAACTTTAAACCAAAAATGACAAACATTTGTTCGTTCCTGCTTTTCTGTGTCATATATGACAGTAAATCAGAAAATCAAATCAGTTTTTTAAAATGTTGATTGGACAAATCAACCACTATAAAGATGCCCCCTTGGGCACTTGGAAATTACAATTAGTTTCCTTTTTTTACATTTTATAGGCCAAACAATAAAACAGTCAAGAAATTAGGTGACAACTGTACCCATCACTCATCTGTAAGGATGAATATGCTTGTTGACAGAGCAGAGCAGTAGTTGGCCCTCATGTCATTTAACAACAGAGATACATCAGATGACTTCCTGCCTGTCATGACCTCAATTTCCCATCTAACAGAACTGGATACACAGTGTGAAAAAAAAAACAGCTCCAGTGTCTAAAAGCCAAGATCAGAGCAAAGTGGTGGTGACAAGAGAAATAACAGCCTCTTCCATGAGCTCAATTTCTTCTCTGTCCTGTTCACACAACATCTGTTTTCTCTTCTCAGCCTTAAACAGACAGTTCATGAATGTTAAGTACATGAAGTCATTCATGTATTTTCAGATTACCTCAAATGGCCATTCAGTTAATTTTGGTTTTATTTGTCCAGAGTTTGATATATCTGTCTGAGATTTATTCCTCTACCCCAGGATGTTTGAAGTGAATTTGAATTTTCTACTAGTAACTGAAGAAATAGGTTGAGTCCCTATTAAAAAGTATTTTTAGTGAAATCTGTGAGTTATCCAGACTAACAGGGATTTTTGTTCTGAAAACTCATGCCTCTGTTGAATTTTTAGTCACACTGGCAACATGACTTGGCCTCTAGCCCCATCATGAGGTTGACAAATGTAGTTCTGAGTAAAATGTCTCAACAACTATTGGCTGGATTACCAAGAAATTTGGTACACATATTTATTTCCTCCTCAGGATGAACTGTCCCTTACTAAGTCCCGCCCCTTTTTGCACTGTGGTCCAACTAGCTAGCTAATCCAGATCAATCATTAGCTAGCTAGCTAGTTACATCTTATAGCTAATGTTATCAAAACACTAGCTAACTGGCTAGTTAATTTAGATCAGTCGTTAGCTAGCAAGTTACATCTTATAGCTAATGGCATCGAAAAGCTAGCTAACTGGCTAGCTAATTTGGATCAGTTGTTAGCTAGCAAGTTACATCTTATAGCTAATGGCATCGAAAAGCTAGCTAACTATCTAGCTAATGTACATCAATCATTTGCTAGCTACTTACATCTGCGCTGTTACCAAAACCCTTGCTAACCAGCTAGCTAATCTACATCAGTTGTTTGCTAGCTAGTTAGCTAGTGTTATGATAACATTGGCTAGCTTAATGTGCGACTGTTGGCCGACATACCATATGTTGCTCATACTGGTCTCCCAGCAGCATCTTTTAGCCATCTTCAAAATTTGGTGTCTTTCTTTTCAACATAGACTAGCTTAGCATGTAGCATATCTAAGTACAGAAAGGAGAAAGCTGACTGAGGTTGCAAAGCAAAGGTTACAAAGCTTGCACGAAAGAGCAAAAAGAGGTGGGACTGGGAAGGTTCAAGTGAGATGACTGATGATCACTTAATTTTTCATTTGATTTCATCCAGTACTTCAGTCAGATACCTTGAAAACTAACAACATTCCCATCAGCCTCAGCTGTACTTTGACATGATCATGGTGTCTACCTGCCAAACATCAGCATGCTAGCATTGCCATTGCGAGCATGTTAAAATGCTGATGTTAGCATTTAGCTCAAAGCACCGATGGGCCTGCTGTTGCAGCCTCACAGAGTTACTAGCATGGCTGCAGCCTTGTTTAAATATGATTTATCGATTATGTACAACATTGAAATTATATTTCACCTCTGTCTTGTTTGAGTAAAGACAGAAATCTCACAGACAAATATCTCAAAAGTTGGATAAACTAAACCAAAACTATCTGTATGGCTCAATGCGACAGAGGTCAGTGAGAAAAACAAAACAAAACAATAATAAATATCAAGAAAATTAAACACCAGGAAAACAAACACGTCTTCTGCTGTGAACTATATAAGTGTCAGAGAGCTGGACACACATCACCACCAGCAAGACTCCCCTCAGTAACTTGATTGTGTCCCTTCTCCCTTCTTCCCCTTCTTCCTCTGTCCTCTGTCCTCTGTCAGGTGGGGGATCGTGTCATCGTGATGAACCGCAGCGGCATGTGGCAGGAAGTGGTTGTTGTGTCCGCTAACCACACCTTCCTCATGCCCGAGCAGATGAGCTTTGAGGAAGGAGCTGCTCTCTCTGTTAACTACCTGACCGCCTACATGATGCTGTTTGAGATGGCCAATGTGAGGCCGGGGAAGAGTGTGCTCATCCACATGGCTGCAGGTAACACACACACACATGCAGTGAGGGCGAATTTACAGCATCATATCTCAAAGTTTAAAGTAATAATAATAGTAGCTATAATATTAAATAATAAAATAAATTAAGAGGTGTCAGACAAACACGTTTAAATGAACTTTCCTTGAGTTATGCAGTGTCATTTGAAAATAAAAGCAAATAAATTCACAGTACCTGTGATAATTTATTATTATTTATTAGGGTCATGAGGGTATTTCAACCTGGACCCTATTTTCATGTTTTTGTGTCTAATTGACTAATGGGGACATCTGGTTTTAAAATTGGTCCAGTATGGAGGATAGGCTTACAGAGTTTTTCCTTAACTACAATTGAAAAATAACAATTGTTTAATTAAGTAATTGTTATTGATTAATAAACACAAGATAGAAAAGTATGATGCAAAACTTTTGTTCTCATTGTCATTTTTTTCTTCTTTTTTCCCCCTAATTTTAAGTTTAGATTTATGTTTCCTTATTCAGCAACTTCCTCCACCAGAAAAAACAATGTCAAATGAAGCTGCCATTTCCAGATTAAAGATTAATATGTTTTTAATAAGTTAAATCCTTCATGGTGATTTATCGATTTATGATTAATCATTAACATCCATAACTGAGGGAGAGCGCTGCAGCTATCAGAAGCTAAACTAAGCTACAACATAATCTTTACAGGCTGGAACCAGAAAAATGACTGAAACGATTATTGATTATCCAAATCATTTGCAGGTAATTTTCTCTCCGTTGACCTGTCAATTAATCAGTTGTTGCAGCTTTAATAGCTGCAAACAAAGATCTTTTCTTTGTGTTTTGTTTAAGAAACAGCTGATTTGTCGCTCTCACCAAACTCCATTCAGAGAAAACACAAAAACATGACAAAACAGGGAAAAATGCAAAAACCTTGCGGATTACAGCTTAATAAATGTGAGGATTTATCACTTCTCTCAATTTTATATCATTGTAAATTCAATATATATATATTAATTTTGTACAGTTAGTTGGACAAAACAAGATTTCTGAGCCTTCACATGCCATACAATTTTTCTCCAGCGGTCTCCTCCATGTTGCACAGTTGGACAGACAGTTTTCCCCGTGGTTTAATTATTAAGTATGACAGACATGTCCCCCAGTCTCCGGGGTAACCTGTGAAGAGTTACACAGCTCGTTTACTCCAGGTCACTAATCACTTCTCTGGATGCAGCCGCATTTCTGCATGAAAATTTATCAGCCGAGAGACCGTGGGTCAGAGGTGAACGCATACTGGTGTGTGTGTGTGTGTGTGTGTGTGTGTGTGTGTGTGTGTGTGTGTGTGTGTGTGTGTGTGTGTGTGTGAGACAGAGAGAGAGAGTGTGAGAGAGAGAGAGAGATCGTCTCATAATAGTTTATTCATAAAATGTCAAACAGGATCATTATCAGACGTGGTTGCTTTGGCAACACCTGGCATTTCAAAAAGTGGCTTTAACAGCGAAACAAGCAATTATGTCTCATTTAGTGTGGAGGATTGTGTGTTTAAATTACCAAGGTCCGTGTAGTACTAATTTTTCAGTCATTGATATGCATCTTTAAAGCCCCTGAAATTTTTTTTCCAGTATGAGTGATGGGTTCCAACATGAACACACTCCTATCTGCCAAAGTCAGAACAGTTGAGTTATTTCACACTAAAAAGCTCCGTGTTTTTAATTTTTTGTCTCGTTGCTTTTCTTACTGGTTTGAAGTGGGCGGCACTCAGAAAAGGGTGATATCTCAAACTGCTGCTCTTAATGTGAATGATATCTGATCAAACCACATCCACACAGCAGAGGAGTATTCGACTGAAAGTCTTAGTAAACTAGAAGAGAGCAGATGTCCACCACGCAACAGATGTAAGCATTTTGATTAGAAACAGTAATTCAATTACATGTTTGTTCTCAATAACTGTAACGGATTACAATCACATTTATTTTGAAATTTAATTACATGTAACTAGTTACTCCTCTGTTGATGACTAGGTTTTACAAGGCTGATTGATCGAGCAGTAAAATAGTCACATACACACACTCACATACGCACGCAACAGGTCACCTGATCATGCAGATAATAATATGTCGACTTCAGCAGTAGAGATAAATCCTCAAATGTTCCTCTTTTGAGTGTGTGACGACCATAAAACCTTTCAGGGGGGCGGGGGGACATCTTAAAGACAATGTTTTGTCCTGTTCAGTTTTTTAATCATGGTGATTATAAGTGTATTTTAAAATGTAGGAGTGCTGCGACAGAGTGTAAGTCCTTTTTTTTTTTCTAACCTAGTTCTTTTTATCATTTATTTGCAGCATTTATATTGGAACAATTTACTATTCAGCATACTAGAGCTTTGCATATCAGCTCAAATGACCTGTTCCTTTTTAAAGAACAATTCTTCATGCCATTTTTGTCATCATTATCCTTCGTCTGTGTGAAGAAAATTATTAAAGACTGAAATTAACATTAAGTCTGGGTTGCACCAGATTAGCTCTAATCAGAGTTTAGCAAAACTAGGTTTAAAATGCATAAATCAGCATTTTAAATTATGCAGAACTCTGTTGCACAGTTAAAAACTCATCTCAGTTTAGTAAATCTCAGTTTGATGTAACATTAAATAGAGTTTAATAAAAGTTAAGATGATTGCTTACCCAAATTAAATAACTTAATTAAATAACTAAAAAATTAAATAACTAAAAACTAAATTTGAGTGTTATTGGGTGCTAGTAAGTGAAAGGGTGGAGTGTATGTTAACTTTTGGCCGCTCTGTATTCCTTAACAAAATGTTACATTTATCACTAGCTAAAAAAGTTTTTTTAAAAAGTTATGTAGTTTGATGGCTAGCTAAAAATAGCTGATCTTGTTTGCCAGCAAGCTAAAAGGTTGAAAAAGTTTTATTCGCTAGCTGTCTAAAAAAAGAAAAGAAACATTGTATAGTCTGTAAGCTAGCGACAAAGTTAACAAGTGTGACTTTGTTTGCTAGCAATCAGAGTTTAGCAAAACTGTAGTTAGCCTGCTCATGATTGTTCAGTGGTAAATTATTTTGATCAATTCATCTCAAAAAGCGGCTACTTTAAAAGTTAAACCCCCTTAAGTGTAAGTTTGAAGTTCACTGGATCACAGTTTAAATTAGAGTAGAAAATTTTAGTACAACAAAATTAGATTTAATCTAGGTTTGGAATAAAACAAAAAATTGACTCTGTCTTTATTTTAAAGTAGTTTAAAAATGTGGTGCAACATAATTTAAAGTTGAAACATGATTTAATCAGGTTAAAAAAAAAAAGAATCCTTGTTGGTGCAGCCCAGCTTTAATATTAAAGCTCAGTATTATCAGCCACTCTTGAATCCAAGTGTGCAGGTCAGTTACTGTCAGCAGCATCCACCATCACGGTCTAGTGCTCTTCTGCATCCCCCCTCTCAAAGGCCACGCTTCAGCGTCAAGTGGGTGGGTGGCTGTCAGCTGACCTGCATGAATCAGCCACACGAGGCCGGGTTGATGAAGAGGGCAGGAAGGATTACTGTTGAGCCTGCACGCCCAGGCAGCCATGACTGTGAAAAACCTTTCACTGTTAAACAGCACAAAGCCAGAGAGCAGGAATCATTATCTGCCTCTCAGCTGTTGTCCTCTAAGATCTCAATCATCCTCAAGTCACATCACCCACCACCGAACAAGTATTTAACCACTTAATATCCTGTTCCCCCTATAAATTTCCTCCAAGTAGATCAATGATTAAAAATTTTATTCTGACTTGCTTACAGTAAAACATACTGTATATTCTGTATCAGCTTGTTCCAATACTAAATTTAATATTTTGTGTGCATCATTTTAATTCAGCCAGACAAAATTGCTGTCACTGGAAAGTTTGGTGCCTCCACAAGAATTTAAAATAAGGTTCTGTGCTTTTGAACAGTGTTTTGGCTGCACAGCATGAGTTTTGAGGAGTGAGCCACTGATGGATCAGTGGGATTGAGCAGGGATTTTTTAAACTGGCATTGCACAGGCTTTCATATGACAGTTTTTTGTTTTTTTTTGCAGATATGTCTGTTCACCTACTGCAATCCACAAATATTTCAATTGTTAATGATTGGGTGAAAATACAGCAAAACTTCCTTTGTCCTGATTTCTCGTAAAAAAAAAATTGAATTCATGGATGAGTTGGTGTACGGGGCAGCCCGAAAACTCCTGTTAATGGCCTCGCATCCATAGTGATATAACTATACTTTACTACTAGGTTTTGTATGTCACGGCATGATAAAAAAAAAAGAGTTCATAATAAAATCTTAAAATATTTAAATCCAGATGCATACTTTGGTATTTGGAAATGAGTTAGCATCTTGCACCACCAGTTCCCTGTGGAACTGCCTGGAATTAGCACTGTGGTTAACACAAGTATAAAGGACTTTAACTTTTTGTTCTGTGACTTAAAATACATCAGTAAATACCACATTCATAAAAGCTTTTACATATCTTTAAAAAGATGGTTGCTAACAAGTGTCTAAATGAGACTATAGTGGTTGTCGGGGACATTAAACATCATCACACGGACCACAGATCACTTAGTTGTGGTGATGGGAAATCGTGTGACAGTGTTGTAGTTGGTTTAACGATACAACGTTAGCTTTGTACTTGAAATGCAGCTGTGGCTCAGGGGGTAGAGCGGGCCATCCACTACGAAGCGGATCAATGGTTCGATCCCCGGTTCCTCCAGTCCAAATTTTGAAGTGTCCTCGGGCAAGTTGCTCCCGATGGCTGTCCCATCGCTGTGTAACTGTGTGTGTTATTGGGTGAAAGTGATATGACTTTGAGTAGTTGATAGACTAGAAAAGCTCAATATAAAATGCAGTCAATTGACTGTTCAAAAATCATAAAGGTGTTCATTTGTGAAGATAATCCTGCTCTAAAACATGTTTAGAGTCTCAGAAACCTTTGTCTGCCCTGCACTAGAATGTTAATCGTTAAATGATTAATTGCCATTAAGAATCTAAATGATTAACAATATATTAACCAAAAAGGTATGTTTTGTGTGCCACTTTTATTCCAGAGCACATACGTTTTCTCAAGGTTTGGTTTTGTCTGTCTAGTCTAAGAGTCCGATTTGACTTTGTTTTGTTTTTCATTTGTTAAATTCTTTGTGGTCTGTGAATGAATTAATGGTTCACATAACTGATGTGCCACTAGAATTAAAAATGAAACTTAAACTGAGTAAAAGACGTGTGTTTTATATGTTAATGCAACAATTATCAATGGTTATTATTTTAAGGAAAATGCACTTATTCAAAACCCAGTAGCAAAATCCCTTTGGCTTTTTGTGGAGGGAAGCAGAGTGATGCTAACTTCTAGGTTGGCTTAGAAAATATCATCATCCCTGCAGCGCTCCATTGAACTGAAATCTGAGCTGCTTTGTATTCTGCATTTAAACAACAGATTATATGTTATGAGTCACAGTATTTTAAAAAATCCACCAAAATATAATTATTGACATTAAACATTATGGCTACATGTACAACAGTCCATGCCAAGAAAATACCCTTGATGATGGTATTATGAGTGAAAAAGTGAGCTCAGTCAACTCTGGTATTTAATAAGTGCTCAGCAAAGCAGGTATGAGTCAGCCAGGAAATAGCTTTTTTTAGTGATTCATTTTATTAAATCAGCACTGTGCTTACACTGCACTTAAAGCTATTCATCGCCTGATGATTAAATCGCAGTGAGGCATCACACAGAGCTGGAGAAGCTTTACTTTGAAAAGTCTGGATGGTTCTGCATCTGCATCTGTTGTTCTCATTTCTCTTTGTGCTGCTGGTCTGCACATCTGTAGGTGGTGTTGGTATCGCCGCTACTCAGCTGTGTCAGACTGTCCAAGATGTGACTGTTTTTGGGACGGCATCAGCCTCCAAACATGAGACCATCTCCCAAGGTGGAGTGACTCACCCCATCGACTACCGCACCAAAGACTACGTGGAAGAAATCCGCAAAATCAGCCCAAAGGGTGAGAAAACGCACAACTCCTTGTAGTGTTTAAGCACAAAAACACTAATTCTTACCTTTCTTGCCTGGTAAGGAAAGTTCATATTTTCATAATTCATCTTAGCAATATTTAGTGTATTTTGTTTGAATATCAAGTTGAACATTAAAGGCTCCTCATTTTTATTTTTCTGTCCATTATTCTGTCTGTCTTTGCAGGAGTGGACATCGTCCTCGACCCACTCGGTGGTTCAGACACCCAAAAAGGTTTTAGTTTGTTGAAACCTTTGGGAACGCTCATAGTCTTTGGTAAGACACATTTTGAAGCTGTATATTTACTTTAATTGCATACATTTTAACTAATAACACCGCGGTAATGATGCTGTTTTGCACCATATGATTGAAAAATGAATGGTCACGTTCTCATTTTTAAAATTCAATTAGGACACGGCTTAATTAAAGACCTTTCCATCCTCTCCATCCTTCTACGAGATGGTTGTTGTCGTTAAACTCGTCTCTTCCTGTTGTTCGTCATTCTAGGTGCAGCTAATTGTGTGACAGGCCAGAAGAAGAACCTGTTGGCCATGGCGAAGACCTGGTACAACCAGCTCTCTCTCAACACGCTGAAACTGATGCAGGCCAACAAGGCCGTGTGCGGCTTCCACCTGGGCTACATCAACGATGAGGAGCTCATGAGCAGGACGATGTCCAAGCTGCTGGAGCTGTATGGACAGGGAAAGATCAAGCCCCACATCGACTCATGCTATCACTTTGAGGAGGTTAGTTTGATCATGTTTATATAAATCATATAAAATGTGACAGTGGAACTGTCCTGTTTTTAAGCAAGAATGATACCACGGCTGACAAGAAACAGTATTTACCTCAACTACTTAAAAAAAAGTGTATATCTTGCTGATTTTCTGCATGTAAAGAATTAGTTCAACATGTTGGGAAATTCTTTATTCGCTTTCATCTTTCTGCAGATTATGAACGATAAACTGTGGGACTCGGCTAGTCAACATGTTTACACCTACTGAGTAAATGACGTGTGCTGATTTTAGATTGTAGGGAATCAGAAACAAGTTTTTGTGATGGTGTAACTCAACTTTTACTGTGAAAAAAAATACACCCCTGCCATAAAACAGTTGTTTGTAGAATAAGGAACAGAGGGTGTTTTATATTAATAATCCACATAAAGTGAGCGTGCACAAATGAGTGAATGAACAAACAAAATAAGCTCAAATGGTTATCAAAATAGAGAGAGCTGGTTACACACTGCCACAGCAATACAAGTAGTTTACAGTAATGTGATTTTGGACAGACTACCAACGCAGTGACATAAGCTGTCTTAATAACATAAAAGGTGACAGATGTTAGAAATACATTGCCTGGAGATTCATCACAAGTTCGTCCATGTTAATGGAGGCAGACTGAGAGGACACTCATCACGTCCTGTCTCTTTAATTTTTTCAACATAATGACACATTGTTGATCAGCAATGACATAATTGTTTGCTTGACTGATCATTGGATTTTGGCTCCTTGCAGCTACAACATTAATCCAGGATTCTTATTTTATGACTTTGAATTGGCAGAGACCTCGGAATTTGCATTTCTAAACAAGGCAGAACAAATCAAATCACAGAAACTGTACTCAAAACATATATAGCTGGGTCACAGATTTTTCATCACTTAAATTCTTAACTGCGATTGATGATTGGCATCTCTAGTTTGAATGCAAAAATAGTGCTTTATATCGCCTCAGCTGCAGCCTCAAAGTATTCACAGACACGAGATGAATGAAAACCCACTTCAGCTCCACTGGAGCTTCTCCTGCGTCACAACCTAATCTCCCTCTGGTGTTTTCCTCTGTTCGATCACTCATGTGTGGTAGACGAGCGAACCTCCGTCCCCCCATCATATGAGTTGGTACTTAAGGACTGTTGCTAGGTGACGGTCTAAATTGTTGCCGTGGCATCCACTACTTAGGGGGGGGGGTTATCTTTTGTTATGAGTTTCTCTGGCTGGATTCAAGGATAGACAGGAGCTCGATGCAAGACAATCCTGGCTGTGTGTCTGCAGGCAGGAAACGAACGGTAGCTGAGGCAGGAAATGATAGGAAGTGCAGATGATTAATGGCAGAGATATACGGCACAGATAGTCTATGTTTTCATTAATCTTCCTTCTAATTTTGACTGATCAGTCACGAGCATGTGCTCATGTTGTCACTGTAACACTGGCTCAGTTGCTGTTGTCTTCACATTTCCTACAAGATACTAAGACGAGCAAGACGGTAAAAAAAATCAAGCAGTAACAAGTTTTAAAGCAATATTATGTAACATTTCCTCATTAAAATGTCAAAAAGTGTAGTTGCCCTGAAGTGACCCAAAAATCAATAAATCAGGGTTTTGGCCTGTCCATTAAAATTTAAACATTTTCTGTTGTGACTCACCATGAAACTTAACTGCAGCTACTTAGTTTTAGTGATACACTTTAATTCAAAATGGTTTTAAATGACAGATGCACTCTGTTTAAGCAGGAAAAAAAATACCTATTGTGCATATCCGATCTGCTCCTCTGTCTTTTCTCAGGTGGCGGATGCCATGAGGCGCATGCACGAACGCCAAAACATTGGGAAAGTCATCCTTCTTCCTGAAGCTAAGACGGTGGAAGAGAAGCCAAAATCCAACCCTGAGCCGGCAGAAAATGTGGAAAAAACTGAAGGTGCCGGAAACGAGAAGAAAGAAGAGGCCACAGAGGAAGTTAAAGCAGAGAAAGATTGAGTAAGAGTGTTTATTTGAATGATATTTTCAAGCACATCCTCAATTAGTTCCCTGTTGTTCAAAAAAAGAGAGAAAGAAAAGAGAAGAAAGAAAAGTAAGATACCATGAATTCTTTGACTTTGTCAGTATTGTCAAATGTGTGTGAAGTTTTTTTTGTGCAATATGTCTAAATTGTGGTGCCTCTGTTGGGGATACTTTTGTTTGAAATAAAAATGAACTGTATTCTGTTAAATTACGTGAGGATTAATGTATTCTGATAACATATGGTTGTTAAAAATGACAAACAGAAGGGGCGTGGCTTCAAAAATCTTAGGGTGGCAATAGCTCTAACGTGATATTCATAACAACAACAACAATCCAGAGCCAGAATGTATTAAACTTCAAAGACACGGTCCTAAATTTTGACTTATACGTGAAACAAATGTGTAAAAAGTAGCATGGAGAAGTTGATCAGTCATCACACCTTGTTCTAATTAAAATTACCCATCATGCATTGTAGCCAAAATTATATATGCTGTATTATATTGCTGCATGCAAGAAGAAAGGTCATATACTGTAAGAAATTTATCCTACAGCTATTTCGGATGTTCATAAAATACTTAAATAATTAAAGATTGATATAGTCACCATTTCATAAACACCAATCAAAGAAAAGTTGTGCAAAACATAAATAAAAACAGAAACATTTCAACCTAAATTCACTGGAATACAGTACAAACACAAGATATTTAATGTTGAAACTGATAAACTTTATTGTTTTTTGTAAATACATGGTCATTCTAGATTTGATGCCTGCAACATTTTCCTAAAAAAGCTGGGATAGGGGCAAGTTTACCACTGTGATACATCACCTTTTCTTTTAAAAACACTCAGTGAGTGTTTGGGAACTGAGGACACTAATCGTTGAGGTTTCGAAAGTGAAATTCTTTCTCATTTTTGCTTGATATATTACTTAAGGTGCTAAACAGCTCGGCGTCTCTGTTGTCATATTTTGTGCTTCATAATGCACCACACATTTTCAACGGGAGACAGGTCTGGACTGCAGGCAGGTCAGTCTAGAGCTCTTTCGCCACAAAGACATGCTGTTGTAGCACGTGCAGAATGTGTCTTGGCATTGTCTTACTTGAAATAAGCAGGGACGTCCCTGAAAAAGACGTTGTCTGGACGGCAGCATATGTTGCTCAAAACCTGTATGTACCTTTCAGCATTAATGGGGTTACAGTTACCCATGATGCCATGGACACTAACACACCCCTCTGAAGTGTGGACTTGTCAGACCAGAGAACATTTTCCACTTTCCATCAGTCCATCTCCATCATCTTGCATGATAAGAGTCTTCACTTAGATTTGTAGATGTAGCAACTCAGTGTGTTTACCAACAACAATTTTCCCCAAGTGTTCCCAAGCCCATGTAGTAGCATCCTTTATACAATAATGTTGTTTTTAATGCAGTTTTGAATGCAGTGCTGCCTGAGGGATAGAAGGTCACAGACATTCACTGTTGATTTCATGGATTGTCTGAATCTTTTTAACATATTGTGGATGGTAAAATCCTTAAATTCCTGCAGTTTTGTGTTAAAAAATGTTCTTAACCTGAGGGACTATTTCCCCACACGATTTTTCACGTGGTGAACCTTACCCTATCCATTCTTCTGAATGACTGAACCCGTCAAGAATGCACCTATAATATCCAATCATGATACTGTCACCTGTTACAGATTAACCTGTTTACCTGTCAAATGTTCCAAACAGGTGTTTATTTAGTTTTTCACAACTTTCAGTCTTTTGTTGTCCCTGTCCCAGCTTTTGTGAACGGTGTAGCAGGCATCACATTGACTGTATATTTACAATTAGTTCATCAGTTTGAACTTTAAATATCTTGTCTTTCTTCTGTTTTAGGTGAATACAAGTGGAAAACGATTTGTATTCTGTTTTTTATTTACATTTTTCACAGTGTCCCAACTTATTTGGAATTACGGTTTGTACAAAAGTGTTATTACAAGACAGGATTGGCTGAGGCTAGCTGGTTAGCATGCTAATTTCAGTCGGTATCTCTACGACACAATACATAGACATCTTTGAAATAATGTCAAAACTGTGATTTCTGTTGGAAATTTTAGTTTGTAGTTTTAGTTTTTGAATGTTTAAAACTCCACATAGCTAAAGTAAGCAAAGTACTCTGAGCAGGTTCATAAATACAAGCTTTGGTTCTGTCCTCATTAAATGCATCAGAAAAAGTTTCAGTATTACCTGAAACACATTTCCCAAACTTTGTTTTTTTTCACTTTTCCTTTAATCAGCATCTGACCTCAAATCTGAATGTAATCAGAATACATTACTGAGCTTTAGTTACGCCTTGTACCCATTTGCAGATGATGAATTTGATGGAGTAACTGTAATCAAATGTGCCTACCCTGTTTTATTAGTAAATATTAGTGTAGTGATTGTTAGTCTAGTTTCATGCATTGTGATGCACTTCTCAAATTTAAGTGTAATTATGAGAGGAAAGTGTGTTTTTACATCCTTTTTCTCTTTGATGAATGTTGTGAAACAAAAGCCCAGGTCAGTATTGTATTCTAGTTTAATTGTTATTTTTCTCACATTTTTGTGCCAAATCTAAAGCCAGCTTTCACCACTGCCGTCAAGCCAACTGTGAATAACAATTAGCGGGACTTCCCTGCCTTGGCACTCGTCACCCGAGGGTTTTCTTCCAAACAATGTCATGCTGAACTAGAGCTGCTGAACTGTTTGGCAAGCCATGTGAAGGCAGTTTCTCTCGCCTCAGTTTTTCTTTACAGAGCTACAGCATAGTTAGTGATTCCTCTCATATATACACAAGGAGTTGGTTAAAAAGTAATGAAGAAAAACTGGTATGATGCTTTGCTTTCATGCACTTTGTATTTCTGTATTCTCAATCCATTTTGAAGCTTTTTATGATTTTTTTTATTGCTTGTTTATTTTATCTTTGCTTTTCTTTGAATGTCTGACCATATATATTGGAATTTGGGCTCAGTGATTCAGATGTTTTGTCCAGCTGTGGGTGTAATTCAATGCTGTGACGCAGAAGACGCTACAGAAGCACAAGAGAACGAGTTTTTCCCCTCCATCCACACCAGGGCAGCTCCTCACATTCCTCTCCCCACCCTCTCAGTCCTGCTTTCTGTCCGTCTCTGGAGCTCAGCTCTCTCAAAAGTCTCTCCAGTATACATTGTTTTGATTTCTAAGCAGTGTTTGTAACAAACTTTCACAGATGATACTTTGTTGTTTACATTTGTGACTTGTTTTTTCTCTTTTGGCCACTTGGACAAGTATTGTTAAGTTTGGCCAGGTTTCCATCTCCTGGTATGAAGTAAGATCTGATGTGGATTCTGAGTGGGAACTGGAGTCATCTCTTTGGGGTTATGTGAGGTTCATCTTGTTGCCAAGCCCCCTGTGCAAGAGTTTATATTCTTTTGAACTTAATTTTGGAGTTTTGCTTTACTTATTTGTGAGCCTTTTTGTTTGTCTGCAGGTTAGATGGACCAACCTAGAGTTACAAATTAACTACTGAACTAAAAGGAGTTTAAGTAATGAGCATGTTGTTCTTGTATGTGACAAGTGAGCAGATTGTTCTCCAGCTGTGTTACAGAAACTTCCAACATGCAGATCCTCTCTTAACTGATAGGAAAAAAGCCATTAAAGATGAACAGCTCCAATGTCTCTATGCTAAGTTAGATAGGAAATCTGTATTATTCAAGCATCCAAACTTAAATCTTAAATAAACTCTCCTAACTTTAGGATGACTCATATCTGTCTTGAAGTTAAGTGGCCATCATGGTTTTTGTTCCAATATTTTCTCTGTTTTATGTTTCTGCATGAATACCAACAGTTACAAAGTCATTTAGCTCTGTGATATGAGAAAATTGGTTGCTAGGTAACAGACATAAAAGTTGATGAGTTGATGTTAAGGATGAAGTAAGATAAGATGGGATTCCTAAAGTTAGTTAGGATTTGCTTCTGTAATACCAAAGTGGGAAAAATTTTTAGATTTATCCTAATTTCACTTTAGAGAGGAAGTTTCTGTAATATAGACCCAGATTTGAAAGAATCTGAAAAATGCATTAGAGCCTGCAAATTGCTCTTTAACGTAATACGAAAAAATGACACATTTAACATGTCTGTTTGCAGTGACAGCTCACTCTTGCAGCGAGGGACATCTAGTGGTCACTGACAGATTGCACCTTTTAAATAAGTAATTAAACTACTCTCCATAATGTTACCTATGAACAAAAGGAACTGCCTTGTCAGATATGAAACATCATGATATTAGCTGGTTTCCATTCACATAAAGCTGAACGGAAAACCATCCTTATTCCAGTTCTTCCCCCTCAGTTTGACCAATGTTTTACACATTATAACAAGAGTCATAAGAGAATATTAAACCATGTTAGTATGCACTAATCAGCTATGCCATTCTAATGATAGTAATGACCTGAGCCACACATTATCACTCAATCATGCTAATAACCATTGCATTTAATTCGCAACATAATAGACATGTTTGTGACCATTCTGTGTGTGTTGTATAACTGAAAGATCTGATGTGTTACTGTGTTCATGATGGTGACTGAACAATGTTGCCTTTTTTTTTTTTTTTCTTTTTTATACACACTTTATACCCACTTGTCTTCTGTGTTCATATGGCACTAACCTGTCTGTATTATTAAAGTGTTATCACATGTTCTTATAAGTTTGTGAAGAACTAAATTGATTCCATAATGGTTAAAAGGTTTTTAAACTTATTATTGGCGGTGGTGGGAGAAGTATACAATAACAACAAGTTATTCTACTTAATTAAATGCAGCAGCCACAATTAAGTACAAAAATATTAGTATCAAAATCTGCTTTTAGTATCAAAATTAAAATATAGGATAAAACTCTTGGCCATTAATTAACCCTTGTAATGGCTCAGCCTCCAAGTGATTTCATTTTTTATTAAATAGCTTTTTCTCTGACTGTGGACTTGAATTTTGTCAACTCTGTTAGACAAAAAGTCATAGTATTTTCATATAAAACATTTAGGAAATGTTAAATGTTTTTTGCTGCATTAAATACAAGATCATTTAATTAGCTATGACTCTCTATGATAAAGCTGACATCACATACAGGAGCTTGTCCAGACTTTTTAAACTGGGTGGCCCAAATGGTTCACTGACTTTTTTATTATTTATTTATTTATTTATTGTATTAAATTGTAAGTAATAATTTCACACAGTATTCAATTAGAATAAAGAACTGAGAGTTCATCTCCATTAAAACAGATCAACTGACTCAGATGGAAAATCTGACGGATTTTGTCCTGATTCTTTTAAATACACCTTCCACAAAACAAACTCCTTCACGTTCTTGCCACCAACAGTGTGCAATAAACATCTGCAGCACTGTCCAGTACTGCCACCATGTGGACACATCAGGAGCATGTTGTCAAACTACCGAGTGAAGACACCTGTGTCCTGGAGCCCGACCTGCCATACTGAAGATTACACTGAAGATTAATCCATAACGTTGCTGTGTCATCTTTTGACATCAACTAGGACAAAATAATCCACAACAATATTAGTGAATGGATGGAGGTCAGGGACATCTCTCTCTCTCTCTCTGGGAAAGTCTCTCCTCTGGTTTAAGTAATTGAGAAAAGCTGGAAATAATTAGCTATTATTTTGTAGCTGTTCAGCATGAAGACACAGGAGTCAGTCAGCTAAAATATGAAAGTAAAACATTTACAAAAGAAAAATAATAAAATAAGATAATGGAATAGAATGAAAAAGAAATAAAGGAGAATAAAATACTGATAAAATTATAAAGTAATTCAGATATTTGATATCTGATAATGGGTTTATTTAAAATCTTTACAAAGAAATATTATGACGTTTTATTTGTTTTCAGTTAAGAAGTTAATTAAATTTCTATGAATTATATATATTTTCTTTTTCAGCTTTCTTTTCTTGTCATTTCTTCATAATCATAATAATCAGTGTATTTTCAACTCGTTTGCAGTTTTTGATATAAATTCCGTTAATATCCAAAGAAAGTACTGTTTTCAGTGCTTAATTGATTCAGTTTAGTTTTAATTGTTATAAAATATTTAGTTTAGCTTAGTTTCACTATTTGTTGTTTTCTTTAAATGATGTTTTTTTTTTCTTCAGGTCTGATTCAACTTCCTGTTCTGTCCAAAAAACCAAAACTTGTGTGGAAGTTCCCGTGACCGTCTCATGATCATGGATGACTAATGTGGGATTTTGGTGACCAAGACACTATTTTATCATGATTAGATTGGATTAGCTGAGCCCCGTTTTAAGAACAATCATGTGAATGCTCATCTGGCTAATTTGCACCTTAGAACACAGTTTGAGGTTTGATTTATTCATCTTGAATTAGTTGAAGTTGAAAGCTGTCTTTAAATAACGGTAGAGAGTGAGTATATTCTGTAGTTGAAACTATGTGATCGGTACGTGTGTTCAGACAACTTCCAGCATGAACATAAGTCTCATTTTACATGTGTTCCTGCATTGTTATTGGTATTCTGTTTCCACACTTCGGTCACTGTTGAACAATTAGATATGATGCCGCTGCATGATTAGTTGGCTTTCCAGTGATTTACTTATAATCCTGCTGTGAAAATGAAACCTTATTAAATCTCAAAAAGCAGCTTTGGTTTCATTGCTTCCCACTCTGACAACAGTTCCAGACGGATGTTAAACCAGATTCGAAGGGGAAAAAAAATCCAGATTCGTGTCATTGACAACTTTGTTATCCATGTTCAAAGTGTCATGCCCTTTGCTTCATCCCAGCAGGAGTGATTCTCTCTCTGTGTGTTTGATTGCAGGAGTGGGATCAGTTGTGCAGGTGTCAGATGCCAGGCTGCTACTCATTTAACTGCTACACATATATTCTGGGCCTCAACTCCACCACACTGCCGGACTGTAGACTCTGTCTGCTCAGTCTAGTTCCAGCCCCTCTATTTTTCTTGTTTTGTGTTAAGCTGTATCGCTAATTCCTCTTTACCCTGCCTGCAGCTGCCTAACCCAACGCCTGCCTCTGACCCACTCCTACCCCTCCTGAAATCAGCTTTGGACCTCCATTTTGCAGTCTGGATCTTTGGACTCCCTCTGCCTGGCTTCTCCACTTCTTCCCACGGCTCACGGGTCAGACCCTGTTCCCCTTGCGCTACTCTGCTCCGTACCCTGGCTCAAGGATCAGCCCATGCTCTCCGCCCCAGCCTGAGACTGATTCCTTCACTTAAATACACTGACAATAACTTTATTTTCTTGCACCAGTTCCCTGCCTCAGTTCTATGTCTTGCACTTGGGTTCAAATTCAGCTGCTCAGAGCCCAGGTATTTTTTGGGCTGAACATGTCATTGTCTTTTAACTGTCTTTAACCTTAATACCACTGGCTGAGGTACCCACAGACCCCAGAGCTATACTTTTTGTCATATCTCACAGACGCCTTATTCTGTCATTCCAAATTTTCATGACTTTGTCAATTTGTTTCTACTTCACAACATTGTTTTCTGTCTCTATTTTAATCAGTACTATTCAAACCTACAAATGTACGTATGTCCTGAGGAACCGTGCCATAATGTAAAGTATGACACATGATCAGGAGTTTACGGTTACTCAGTCAGATGTTTTGTCTGACACAGATGTGATCATGGCACTTATCGTAAAGAGTAGGGGGTTCCCCGGTGTCCTAGAAAAAATCCCAACTTCTACTTGTTTCCATCTGGCCATAATCATCCCCCAGTGTAATCAACTCAGTGTTTCTCTCCCTCTCCACCTCAAACTGACGTGTGGTGAGCTTTCTGGCTCAAAATGGCTGCCATGCATCACCCAAGTGGGAGCTACACATTGGTGGTGGTAGAGGTGAGTTTCACCCTGAAGTGCTTACAGACTTGCTTATAAATGTAATCCATTATTATTGTTACTATTTTTCATTTGTCATATTCTGCCAATCTTAGACATCTTGGATCTTTAAAGACCAGAAACACCTCCAGCAATCCAGATGTTTGAGTTTTACTCTTAGCATATTTCAAATCAGAAACCCCACTTTTTATACATATATATATATATATATATATCTGTCACTTCAGCTCATATTTCTGCGTTGAATCGCAATGACAGGTCAGGTTAGAAAAAGAGTACATGCAACTCTCACTGTCCCTCCAAAAGATATGAATGTACTTATTTGAAATCTGCATCATCACAGACTGAAATTTATTGAAATTTATTGGCAAAGCTGGAACAAAACCCCAACTCCTAAAAATGCAGAATTTAGAAGTTACACATTACACAAAAAACTAAAGAGCACCAATGTTCCCCTGTAGAAAGGATCAGATGCATCATGAGGTGAAAACACTGCAACTGTAAAACATGAGGGGCAGGTATGTTTCTTAAGGGTGGGGAGGGAGATGTTCTAGTACAGTGATAACATAATGCTTATTATCCCCTTTTTCTATCAGCAAGGAATGTACCAAAGTTTTTATCTTGTTCTTACCTCACTTAGAGTTGGCGCAGCCCTTTGTACAGCAGATATTTTACAGGGTCTTTGGACATTGAACAATGCTCTTTGTTTAAACTTCAGCTGTCTGACTGACAGTCTTAAGCTTGTAGCTGCAGCTCGCTTGAGCCAAAAGAAATGCCTCCATTTATTTTTAGACTTCCAGTAAATGACAAAGTGTTTTTCAGAACATGTCACTACTACAGCACAACAGCTGTTTGAAAGTCACGTATTAGACTGTTGTTGCTGCAGTATCAGCAAGAGTTGCACTTTGAATACAAAATCACCAGATGGCATGCAGCACTGTACATTATGGCACAGTTACATGACTGTTACTGAATTATGGTGTCCAGTTACAGGAGAGAGAGGCCAAGTTCAGAAAGTGTACAGAGAGAAACAACATAAAGACAGCTGGAAGCATTTTGTTTGCAAAAAAAAGTTTCTATTTGTTGAAGCTTTTGAGGTGCACAAGTGAGAAAAAGCACATATAGCAGAATATACCGTGCATTTAAGTGGTTCACTGTAGTAGTCCTTAAGTTTTATTTACTCAAGTTACTTAAACTTATTTTTAGTATTTAGTTTCAGAACCCTTCAGAATTGTACTGTATTGAACTGAATGTGCTGCGCAGAGTTAAATCATGTCATTAATTAATTAATGTTCAGTGGGAGCAGTTTCAAAATTTGTGCCGATGCTGGATCAAAGTAGCTCCAACAGGAGAAGCTGCTGCTGTAAGTGTGACTTTTATTAAGTTAAAAGAAACTTGCACAGTGTTGTATATATCTTACTACCAGAAATCTATTTCCGAGTTTAAATAAAGGTTGAATGAATGAATGAATGAAAATGCTCAAATTTAAATGAAAAAATAATTCACGTATTTTCCTTGTGGAAAAATAAATCTATTTAAGTTGTGCTTTTTCTCAATGTGCTTTCACATTTTCATTATACTACTACATGCATACTTAATAATGTGTTATTTTGGAACCACATAAAGTATGTAAAGTCTTGTTAAACCAATGTCCAACTCAATTAAAGGTTAATCACACTATATTTTGATGTACTTAGTTGTGTTGGAATAAGGTTAAGTACATTTATTGTAACTGTAATGTATGCACGTCGAGGAGCATGTTGAACATACCTCTAACAGTTTTGGGTGTCACTAAAAATCATTTCATTATTTTAAAATTTATATATTTTAGAGATGTAATCAGAAATACAGTCATTATCCATGACAATTTAACTATTATCTAATTACACATTTTCCAACTGTAATCAAGATTGATTATAGTTTTTTTTTGTAATCTTATTATCCAGATTGCATTTAATCTGTTACTATCCAACCCAGTCTGTCTGTCTGTCAATTCAAGTTTCAGTTCTTTTTTTTTAAGTACATTGCCAAAATAAGTGTAAAATAAAAAACACAAAATGTACCTAAACAGAATGAATGTTATTTTGTTCTATATATGTGTATATATACAAATGAGCAGAAACAATATGGAGTAAAGGCAGAGTAATATCGTGCAAATACGGCATAATGCAAAAAGTTGCTCGAACAGTGCAAAATTTAAGTACTGTTGAAAATAGTTAAGATGCTGTATTAATATGGCAAGCCGTTTTAACATTTAATAGCTAAGCTGGATATGTATCGCAGATATCTGTAATTCATTTCTTCCTATTCAAAAATAACATTTCAGATATCCACAAAGTAATTCTTCCTATACACAATTATCATTTTAGATATCCAAATTGTAATTTTTACTAGGACAAATGACGTCACTTTCCCCATTCATGTGTATGGGGTTTGTCATTACAGATATCCATAATTTAATTGCAGATATCCACAACTCACATTGCAGATATCTACATATGAATTATGGATATCCCTAATTCCATTTAAAGATATCTACATCTGAATTATGGATATTCCTAATTCCATTTAAAGATATCTCCAAATGCCCTTAATTCAAGATATCTGCTTTGTTTTTCGAGATATCTTAAAATGAGTTTTACCTAGCCAGAATTACATTATAGATATCTTGAGTTGGAATTATGAATAGTCAAAATTATGTTGTAGATATCTCTAGCTGGGATTATGGATAGTCATAATTCAGATGTAGATATCTATAATCGGGTTGTGGATATCTTGGAATGGATTTTGATTAGAGATATCTCGAATTGGAGATATCTTTTACCTGCAATCTACCTAGTCAGAACGTAATTGCAGATATCTTGTATTGGAGTTTTGACAAGGCGAAATGACATTGCAGATATCTGTAAAAGTGGGAGGCGGGAGCAAGTGGGTGGTAGGAGCGGCTTGCCATGTGTATGGCTATAGGGCTTCCTAGTCAATCAATCCAAACCCTTCAAACCAAATCATAATATCAATCAATCAATCAATCAATCAATCATAATATAATTACGACTAGTCAAAATGAAATTATTGATATCTAAAATGTTAATTCCGGATAGTCAAATTTAGCTATTAAATGTTAAAACGGCTTGCCATAGTATTCACCACGATTCACTATTATATTGTAACATTCATCACCATACAGTCTAGCCAGCTTTGGGGCCTCTATTTTGAATGGTAACACCGGAAATTGCGTGTTTCCGCTGGCTGACTTGACGCAGTGGCTTTAAATGGGAATACCCTGTGTGCTGCGGTGGGAGTCTCCTTTAAAAAATCTTGCCGCGTCACTGGGATGCGGTCGCAGAAGCCGGGCACCTCGCCTACCATCCCCGCTGCTTATATGCCCACCGCCGGTAGGCCTGATTTTCTGCTTTTAATTCCGTGCAGGTTTCCTTTTTTCTGTCGTTTTTCTTTATGCACAATGTCACTGTTCCGTTTGCCTTCAGATGTATGTCAGCCTAATGACTCCTGACAGACGGAGCCGCCCGCGCGTAATGACTTTCAGTGGTAACCTCTCTCATACAGGAATAGCGCTGCGGGGTTAAAATTAGATAGCTTAGTGTGTAAATATGCCCTATTAATAATGTAGCTGCTGAAGGAGACCAGGCGCGCTCTCACATGGCACAATGCGTCGGTGCAGACAACCTGCAGGTTACAGGACATTTAGATTACTGAGCACCAAACCAGCGGCTCTCATCTTATTATTATTACACTGTCAGTGAGCTCACGTTGACGTAAAAGAATTGTATAATGCATTTTATCATGTCCCGTCAGGCCAAGCTCCCCTGGATATTATAATAAAATGCACATAATCAATGTGTAATTGATATTTTTAGGCGTACAATTTAAAATCTAACATTGTAAAATGCATATTAAGATATTTTACTTGACTTAAAGTAGAAAAACTATACACTCTTAGAAATAAAGGTGCTAACTAGAACCATATAGGGTTCTTTGGCTTGTACCCCATAGGACAGGATCTTTGGGTCTTGTTCTCTAAAGGTTCCACTCAAAACCCTTTCAGAGAATTCTACCTAGAACCCAGCATAAAGGGTTATGCCTAGAACCATCTGTGTACATTTTCACCTGGAACCCCCTACAGAGAACCCATCTATGGAGCAATAGTTGCCCCCAGCACCCTGGTCTATACAGAAACTTTCCACCTTCCAGTGGTGCTAATAAGAACCCACTCAGGGGGTACTACTGAGAACATTTTGATTTTCCAAGGGTTTCATCTAGGAGAAACCCAGAGTGTTATATGGAGAACTTTTTTATTTTCCAGGTTTTCATCTAGAATTTATTTTATTTTCTAAGAGTTTCACCTGGAACCCACCCAGGTGGTTCTGCTGAGAACCTCTTTGTATCTGTAGTTTATTATTTTTATTTTACCTGTTTTTAACCAGTGAAAGATATCTTCAGGGCTTTTGACAGTCTTTGAAGAACTCTTTCTTTCAAAAAGCGTTCTTTATATGAGAAGGGTTCTTAATGGAAACACTAGTCTTACAAAGCACAACTGACAAAAAAAGGGTTCTTCAGAAGCAAATGGTTCCAGGTGGAACCTCAGCCCCTCAGGATGAATCCCTTTGGAACCCTTATTTCTAAGATAATTGTCTAAAAATACGAAGTCCTGAATTCAAAATGTTATTTATGTAAAAGTATGCAAGTATTATCAGCAAAATGTACTCATAGTGCCATAAGTAGAAGTACTCATTATGCAGATTGGCTCATTTGTGTGTTTCATTGTTGGAAAATATTATATTATTCTGTTTTACGATACATGTAAGAGCATTTTAATGTTGTATGTCAATGTGGAGCTAATTCTAGGTGCTTAGCGTACTGTTTGGTAGATGAGCAGTAGATCATATCATAAAATATTGTTTTTAAATGTAAGAAGTAAGTAGTAACTATCAGTGTAAAATAAATGTTTTCGTAAGTGTGCCAAAATAGTACTGAGCTAAACTCTTCATAATAAGAAAGGATAATTACTAGCAATTGATTGTGTGGGTTATTTTTATTATTTAGCACCAAGTTTCATTCTAAATTAGATTATTAATATTAAAGTATAAACTCAGTGCCCTCTGCCCTCTCACAGTGGCAGGCCTGTCTGGATCTAATCAGTCTGCATACACACATACAAGCTGCCAGTTAAATACTGGGCACGGCTGTCCTGGCACATGACCTTCTTAAATCATAATCTTAAACTTGGCAGGGCATGTCGTGCATGCTCCTTCTCTATTAATATTACACTTCTTTGTATTACTCTGAATATATGTGTAAATATATGCAGTATTGTTAGACAAAACTGGTTTGTTAGATCATTGTGGACTAAATAGAGACACAATAATCCCTTAGAAATAAAAGTGCATCGACATCAGACTACTCATTATACCACATATGATCATACCATTTTACTATTAATAATTCTGATTACTGATGTTTGAATAACATTTAAATGTAGGTGAACGAGGTGGAGTTCATTTTACCTACGTTATATACTGTTAGATGCTTAGTCTTATTTTATAGGTCAGTCATGCGTTTTTTAATGTGAAAACTTGTAGTTAAATCAATGTAGTGGAAAAAGAAAGAGCTGTGTTTCCGTGCCGTGTAAGTACAACAAAACTAGTTGTTGTAATTGTATAATATTTTTAGTAGACATACTTTTTTCATCTCTCTACTGCTAGTTGCTAACTCATGTTTGCTCCACTTATGGTAAAGGTATGTAGGAACTCTCTCCTCTCAAGTTACAGCATGCCAGCGACAGTGAAAGAAGCCCTGTGCTAGAAATATATCGTCTCCGTAAATATGGAATTGGCTCTGCGCCGAGATCTGGAATGTAGAAATAAATGTCTGAGAGATTTTTTTTCCCACAGTCCTAAAGGAATGAAGAAATGTCTGTTTGGAAAGCTGAGATGAGATTAGGGAGCACTTGACAGACTATGACTCGGTTGCTCCAGCAAAGATTTATTTAGTCTAATCATAACAGAAGTTTAGCACAACTAGGTTCACAATAAGCAAGTACTTAATGCTTACTCAAATTTAAATAAATAATGAATAAAGTTGAATAAAATAAATTCTGGTCCTTTAGGGAGCTAGTAAGTATAAACAGCAGGGGACTGTTGATTTTTGGCTGCTGTGTATTCCTTTATATGTCACATTATTTGCTAGCTAGCTAAAAAGTCAACAAAATGTTATACTGATTGCTAGCTTTCAAAAATGTTAAAACAGTATATTGTTTTCTAACAATAAAAAGGTAAACAAAACATTATGTTGTTTGCTCGCTAGCTAAAATGTTAGTTGGCATATGAACCTCTAATTTCTCCCCCTTTGAGAAAAACTTGTTGGCTGAGTTAATGGAGTAACATCACCAAATAACTGAAGGTTAAAAACAGACAACCGCAAAGTAAAGAGAAATGGTTTCAAAAGATAAACCTCTTCAAGTATTTAAAGTTAATACTGGATCACATTTTTAATTGGAGTTTAAAAGTTTTGGTGCAACAGAATAAAATTGAATCTATTTTTAGAGTAAAAACTAAACTGAGTTTTAAAGATAGGTTTACTTTAAAGGGATACTCACCAAAATCCCACAATAACACAAACTAACTAACAGTTTGAGGCAGCGATAGATCAACAACTCCTGTGTTCTGTGAGGTAAAATGAATGATTTCATCCATGGACTTCGGTTGATTTGGAGAGAGCAATATTTGGCTTATATTACAGTGTTTTCCTGATGGAAAAGTCTGAAAACAGATATTGTTTTTTTTATTTGGGTGGACCTTTTTTCAAGTGGCTAAAATACCTTTTGTTGATGACCCCGTCCACAGCAGTATGTTACTTGGGTTCCTATATTGGTAAAGTTTTGTGCAACATAAGGTTAAGCCATGATTTTATCATGTTTCACATGATTGCATATCAGAGACTGAAGTGCTGATTTAAACAAAAACAGTTTGTTATTTCCTGACAATGAACATGGGTCACTTCAAGGTTGTTTTCTTTCCCTGTGTGTGATAAACATCCTGTTTATGTGTTGTTTACTTTAAACTCTGTCCCCTTCCTTTCCTCTTGTAAACACGTGTTTCCCCTACAGCTTATAACCTAATTAAGAGTATTTATACATTTTGAAGTTTTCCTCAGTCCTGTGTGGTTTGGTGCTGCAGTCTAATTGAACCCTCGACAAAGTGTGATGTCAAGCTGGCATCCTGCCGACAATGTTTTATTTTCAGAGAAGGCTGCAATAAAATGGTGCACTCTTAGAAATAAGAGTTCCAAAAGGGTTTTTTTTTTCTGAAGGGCTGAGGTTCTACCAAGAACCATTTGCTTCTGATGAAGGGGTTCATCAAGGGTTCTTTGAAAGACTAATGGTTGCATTAAGAACCCTTTTCATCCAGGGAACCCTTTTTGGAAGAAAGAGTTCTTTAGAGATTGTTGAAAACCTTGAAGAACTCTTTTGTCAAAGGTTCTTCATACCATAATATAAGAGGGTTCTCAGTAGAACCCCATGGGTGTTTTCTAGATAGAAAAATTTGTTATTAATGACTTGCCTGGTTAAATAAATGTAAAATAAATAAATAATAATAATTATAATAATAAACCCCTGGAATATAAAAAGGTTCCCTGTTTAACCCCCTGGGTGGGTTCTCATTAGCACCTTTAGAAAGTGGAGCAGTTTTAAATAAATCCTCTAAAGAGGGTTCTGGGAGAACCATTACACCTCTCATAGGGGGTTCTGGAAGGAACCTTTCACAGATGGTTCTAGGTATCACCATTTATGTTGGGTTCTCGGCAGAAACTCTGAAAGGATTCTGTTGTTGTTTCTGCTGTTTTACAATGAGGACAGACTGAAGAATCCTTTATGGTTCTAGTTAGAACTTGTATTTCTCAGAGTGTAGACTTCTCCTCAGAGGCTGATGTCCTTGACAAAGAAAAAAAAAACGTACTGACAGTTTTTCTCCTTTTCTCAGAGAGGGACCACTCATCACTTCCTCCACACACCAAAGATGACAGCTCCACCAAACCTGACACAAGCGGCGTCGCAGCAACAGCGCTTCTTGGTGTTGTTCGACTTTGACGAGACCATCATCAATGAGAGCAGCGATGATGCTGTGGTGCGCGCTCTGCCGGGCCAGCGGCTTCCCGACTGGCTGAAGAACAGCTACAGGGAGGGGCACTACAACGAGCACATGCAGAAGGTCTTGGTTTATATGTCGGAGCAGGGCGTGTCCAAGGACTCCATCCGATCAGCGGTGGAGAAGATTCCACCTACACCCGGCCTCATGAACCTCTTCCAGTATCTGCAGAGCCACCAGCAGGACTTTGAGCTGGCGGTGGTCTCTGACGCCAACATGTACTTCATCGAGACATGGCTGGAGCGTGCCGGAGTGCGTCACCTTTTCCGCAAGATTTTCACAAACCCGGCCAGTTTTGATGCGACCGGCCAGCTCGTGCTGCTCCCTTTCCACTCCCACTCGTGCTCCTGTTGTCCTGACAACATGTGCAAGCAGGTGATCCTTCGAGAGTATCTGGCGGGCCGTCAAAAGGAGCGTGGTGGTGTTCCCTTCCAGAGGGTGTTCTATATCGGAGATGGGGCTAATGATATCTGCCCCTCCCTGGCTCTGGGGCCGCGGGACACAGCCTTCCCCAGGAGGGACTTCCCCATGCACAGGCTGCTGCAGGCCCAGGCTGGCAAGTTCAAGGCTAACATAGTTCCGTGGGTCAGTGGCGAGGACATAGTGGACTGTCTGAAGAAAATAATGGAGGAGAGATGAGATCAGTGTTTGTTTGTATGTGTGTGAGTGTGTTTGTAAAAGAGAGGGGAAAATATAGCAAAAGTGCACCTACCCCTGTCCTGCTGAGCAGCAGGATATGCATGATTTTACCCCAGTCACACTTGAACCAACCTGAATCTCTTCAGTTCACTTGCTTTAAAGGGATTGTTTTTGGAAATTCACTTATTTGCCTTCTAAGATGACCAATTTTCCCCAGAGACTAGGAACCTTTGGGTGAACTCGGTGTGTTTCCACTGCAGGAACCAAGGTCTAAATTAAGTTTAGGAGACATGAATTTACTCCCCAAAGAATCCTTGCTTGAGGGATGGTACTTTCAGAAATTTTCACTACAAGCATCACTTTCGCAGCGGTGCTTGAAGTGCTGAACATATCTGAGTGGTTGAGTCCTCGCTGCATGTTATGTCTGCGCCCATTTCCAAAAATCTGTGGCCACAAACTGCTGTGTTTTTTGTTGATTGCACTTGAATGCTTCAACATGGATTTACAGAAGAAAGCATGTGAACAATCAATTATGCCTGACCATCACTTTATATGGCATCGTCATTGTTTTACAGTCACACGCAAAAATGATGTGTAATGATGTATCACTTTCATACATCAGCGGACTAATTTTTCCTAATCTTTGTGGGTCTTTTGACCATTGTGGAAATGAAGAGAACAAAAGCTGACTTGAGGAGGTCTGGTCTGATACACAAACCACCATAAAATGTCCTTAATCACTGTTTTTACAGTGATTACAAATTAAACAAATTAGATTAATTTGTGAGTTTTCACAGCACTGAACAGCAGATCTTTTGCCTTTTGACAGAACCAGGCTGTTTTGCCCCTTGTTAACAGTCTTAATGCTAAGCTAAGCTAAACCAGCAGCCTATTAACCATAAAGACAAGAGAGTGGTTTCAGTCTTATCTCTGTGCAAGAAAGCAAATAAGTGCATTTCCCAAACTATTGGACTATTCCTTTAATGCTATCCTGGTATTAGCAGTATTATCACTTCCATTGGAATGCAAATAAACAAGCTGACTGACCAAGATCAAAATGATCAATAATGGAGATATGCAGTATTGATGATGATGCGCTAAGTTCTTGTTGATCAAAATGGCGAAGATCTTGACCAAAGTTGTGTCTGGTGTTTCTCTTCAGTGAACTAAATCCAGTACAGCCAGCTCTTTTAACACACCATCCCTTTCAATTAGAATGTAATTTGTTTTACATTTGAATATCTCAGTGCATCTGACAATTTCATGAGATCTTAGCTGTGAAATTGTGTCACAGGTACCGTAAGAATGTTGAGAATTTAATCATGAAGAGCAACAACTTAATACTGTTTCATTCTTTGGGGTCTCCGCGTTGACAGGGTTCTTTTTAAAACACTTAACATTGCATTCGAGTCCTCGACGATGGACACATAAGGATCAGCTGTTATAGCACTACCTGGAACAAAAGACCACACATGTCGTATCAGGCAGACACAAAGAACAGGGATGAGGTGACAGTACCTGCGCTCTCTGCACGACTCAGTACTGATACCTAATCTAGGGCTTGATTATACAACGGTAATCTACACCAGCATGAGATCCAAAGGGAACGCTGCAGCCATACGCCTACACTTTGGCCCACCATTATACCCTGTGACTACGAAACAATGAAAGAAAATGTAATGCAAAGTACCAGCTGAATATTTAAAATTCTATGTGCATAGCCTTTAGCACTCCCTGTACTTGTAACCTATTTAAACTCCCAGTGAATGTTCGTATTTAGGTTAAGGAGGACTTATTTTATCTGAAAAGTCCAGTACCTTTGTTATGTCAGAATGTATTCCCAGTAAACTATAGTGTTGTGAGCGAATGATGATGAGGGTTTCAGCCTCTTCAGTATATTTACATTACTAACTCAACATGTAACCTCATTTTGCCTCACTGAATTCATGACAGGGACTAGAAAATATGTTTAGAAACATCGGTAAGGGGCACTTGTATTCATGGAGATGTTTACACAGGCATTAATATTCTGTTTAAGTTCAGGAAATTGATCCTTCCTAAGTCCCGCCCCCGTTTACTCTGTGGTCCAACAGCTAATTAAGTTTGGTATCCAGCAGCACCTCGCTCAACTTTCTCCTTTCCTGTTTTCTGTGTTGATGTGTGCTTGGCTCGTCTATATCGGAAAGAAAACCAAATTTTAAGATGGTTAAAAGATGTTGTCAGGGGACTTGAAAAACAACATATTTAGTCCTACAGAGTGAACTAGGAACTAGCTAGTTTGCTAGTGTTTTTTAACATGATCTGACTTTGTATGTGACACTTAATGTTTCCCAGGAACAAACTACATTAGTCATTAGTTAGCTAGTTAGCTCAAGTTTTGCTCTGTAGTAAAACTCTAGATAACTATCTGGCTAATCTACATCATTAGCTACAGTAGTGAGTTACATCTGACAGCTAATTTTAGTAAAACACTATCTGACTAGCTAGCTAATCTACATCAGTAGCTATATGGTATCCTGCTAATATTAACTTAAGTTGTCACTATTGCATTTTTCAACATAATCATCATGATCATTAATATTTTAGTTTCCTTTTCAACCTAGACAAGCCCAGCACACAGCATATTGTCTAAGTACATGAAAAGGGAAAGGAGGAAGTTAAAAAAGGGTGGGACTTAGAGAGGGTTGACTTGTTTGGTCTTGTAAATGAAAACTTTTTGTTTTTCCATCCAATAAGCTAAATTCTGATACTAATGAGGCATGTATACTCTACATTTGTTGACTTTTGCAGTTTCCATGTTAGTATGCACACATGTTAACACACACTAATATTATCCACCACACACCCACATATATGATAATATGAATAACTGAGTGTATATTTGCATTCATTTTGTATTTTAAATATTTCAAACAAGTCATACGTATCATATACTGTACATCTCATTCAAGCCATTTACAATAAGAACGTTTTGGTGCTGATGAAAAACAGTAAAATTGATAAGTAATAATAAGTTTGTTAATTGATGTAATACTTCTAGCCTTAAAAAAAACAACTTGATGCTGTAGAAGTGCTGGAAATTTCCTTTAACCAGTGTTTTAGTTTCTCAGGGAGCAGAGAAGAAAGTGTTAATCAGCAAACATAATAATATGTTTATTTTAAAATTTGCTGCTTGAAGAACAAAATGTTTATCTGTGATTACAAAAACATGCTTGTTAGACATAATCAATGCAGCTGGAGTTTGATCCTGAAATACTTTGAGAGCAAAAGCTAATCCATGAATACTTTGTGATTAGGAGACTAAAGTTCTGTGAGTTTTACTCCTTCTTATGGTAAAAGTAGGGGTATTTTAATTTGCTTTAGCCGTCTGTGTATCTGGGAAACTTCCATGGAGTTTTGTGCAATAATTAAATGCTGTACTCTTGATATGATGTAAAAGAGGTTTAAGGTTTAACAGAAAGGAAAAACTTGACATTTGACATTTTCAGGGATGTGAATCGACCCCAGATCAACAAACTTAAGTGTTTTTAATGAAATTTTAAAATGGTGTTATTACTTAACAACAACCAAATAAAATGTGTTGTTAGTACTCTTCTCGACTAATATGCTACTTTCTTTTCTTTGTTTTTTTCTTCTTTTTTTTTTTTTTGTGGTTTGATGTAACTTGGGTGTGTGTGTGTTTTTAATCAGAAATCCAGTAATGTGTGTAATGCATTAGTGTAACAGGAATATAAAGCCATTATCTAATTAATCTGTTTCTGTTGTGTGTTTCCCAGCTGTGACAGTCAATCAGTTAGGATCATCATAATTTATCACCTGATTTTGTAGCATCATATTGATGAAATTACACCTCAAGGTCCATTTAGTACGATCAGTTGTTTTGAATCAAGCGTTGACACCTTGTATGTCCAAAACTTTTTGGGAAATGTGTTTTTAAACTAACTGAATGATGCTTAGTCAAATCTAATAGCTCTTTTCTAATACTTTTTAACTGTAAATATTTGTAAAACCAACAGACTGGTATAAAGGGTGACCAATGGCATTGATTTATGTAAAGAAAATAAATATATGGACATATTTTATTTTTTATAGTCTCAGTAGAAAGGACTATTCACATGCATGTGTTAATATCACTGGTTGTAATTTTATGTTTCGAGAGAGACAAAGTCAAGCCGATGTCGAAGAAATTATAAGAGAATGGTAGGAGTGATTTAGGGGAAGAGACAAGGAGAAGAAGAAGCCTCACATGATGCAACGTGTCCTCTCAAAGTAGGTGACATGTTGATTTAGCAACAGAGGCAGAAGCAGACAAAGAGGAGGACAGAAGAGACCCGGAGTGCGAGGAGTCATCCAAACCACTTTCTCAACTTGCAGGGTATCAGAGGACAAAGGACAAAGTGAAGCCAGAAGGGCAGGATTAGAGGAGAGAGGAGGAGAGCGCAGACAGAAGGGTGGAGGTCAGGGGAAACTAAGAGACTCAGCAGTGTGGAGGGAAGAGAAGAGAGATGGACAGAAGCACTGAGCTGTGATGATATGAGACGACGTTAGAGATGAGATGAACGAACATGTGGACCTTCAGGATGATGACCTACAGTGGATGCAGGGGGCTGAAGCACTGGGGGGGCATGTAGCTACATTAAAGGGTAACATTGTACACATCAAATACTCTCCATGGGTCTTGGGGGAGGTCGGATGAATTGCTCAAATCAAGTGATGTCAGTTGAGACTGAAAGTCTGAAAATGAAAAACATCTGTTGGTGTGATTACCAGACCTCTGTAGCCCACTCCTCACGTCTGCTTTAGGGATAGCAGCTTGAGGCTAGTGGAGCCAGTCGAGATGTATTGTGGGTAATGTAGGCTGAACAAAGACAGATAATGAAAACACACAGAGAGTCTCTGTGGAAGGAGGGAATAATTTTTCTGAGTCTATGCATTGTTTTTTTGGGGGGGGGTGAACATATTATTTACATCCTTGAGTGCTATAGTTACTGTTACCAACAATTTTCATCAAAACTTTGTATGTCTTGTTTGTATCTTTTAATGTTAATGTTACATGAACCTGGGAAAATCTGCCTTTTGGCTAAATCTATAACATTTTCATCTTGATGATGCTGTTATGAGGATCTTTTCATGAGAAAATTAACTTTGAAACAATTCAGCACTGCATTATAATAAAATAAATTCAAGAAAAAAAGTCAAATGTAATATTTTTTAGCTCCTTAGGTTTCTAAAAAGCTTATGAAATGAACTGCCGATAACCTGTGTCAAGGGTTTGTAAGTAGAGCTTGCTTTGTTTCAACAGGCAAAAGGTCAAAAAGGTTAGGAATTCCTGGTTTAAAGCAGTGCAGTACTTGACCAGAAGATGGCGCCATCTCTACATATCTCTACAAAAGCTGCTAAATAGTGTCCTGTATAGCATTAGACTGTTGTCACTTACAATACACCAGGGTAACAGGGGCTTGTGTTGCACTGGATTAATGAAAGAACCATGTGACAACAACAGATGAAGCTTCCTTCGGCGTAAACAGTGGTGCTGATGTGAGTTCATGCAGCGACTCTCAGAGAGCATGACAGCAGAGGCTCAGGGCTGTGGTGGTGGTGACAGAGATGACATGTGGTGTTTGTGCATTCTCCATGTCATCACATGAGTTTGAGATGCTGCTGAGGTCAGCCAAGTAATCTGTCGATTCAGCTCTCTCATGTTAAATTTGGTCTATTTTGTGTCCATTTCGCCTGCCGTAACCTTGTTTTTTCTGCATTTAACCCCTATATTATCTCCTCCTCCTCCTCCTCCCCTGCACTGCCCTCCTTCTTCTTTGTCTCTACTTTGACTTCTGTCAGATCAGATAAAGACATTCCATGTGTCTATCTTTGTCGCTCCAACATTGTTCTCTCTCCAATCTGGTTGCTTCTCTCTGATTTATTCTGTCACTTTGTCCCACAGGCTGATTTCTTGTCATTGTTGTTGTCTACCATCATATTTTATGTTGTCAGTCCAGGACCTCTAATGGTAACGTCACCAGCAAAAAACTGACTGTGTGAAACACTTGTAGCCCTCACTTACTTTGCTTTGCTTACTTATATGCTACCCTCTTTTTCCGGTTCTCTACTTGCAGAAGGTAGTGTGACATATATCCATATTACAAGCTGCACGTCTTGTTACTTGATTTCAATGCTATACTAACATTACCTTCACATACAAACTTTTGATTTTTCATCCTTCAGTTAGTTACTTAATTTTTCACAGTTAGCTTTGTCCGTATTGTTATTGTTCATTTGGATAAGCTGTTTTTGAGCATTTTGATCATCACCTCGGTGTCTTCGATAACTGGTAATAATATTAGCTACCAAGAACGCATCGTCACCTTCATTCAGACTCATCAGAAACAACATAAAACTCACTTAAACGTCTTCGTTCATCTTTCCACTGGTCCAACCATCACCAACTCTGGTTTGGTCGAAATAAACCCTTAATTCACCACATTAGATGTGAAAATATTCTGGCCGCACTCGCCATTTTTCCCTGCTGCTTCTTGGATATTTGCCCTCCCTCTCGCTCTTCTCCTGGTGATATTTTTATTTACATTTTGTACAATGAATTAGGAGGTTATATTGAACAAACAAGATGTTTTTGGTAAATTTTGTCGTGTTTCTGTCGAGTTTGAATGAGGATGACAATGATGATTTTTGAGTTTTCTGTTTTTTTGGGGGTTTTTTTTACAGCTGGGCTTTTGTCAGCTGGGCTGTTGGTCTGCTCATGAAGTCTTTTCCTTTTCAAAATGAGCCCATTTTTGTAAGTTAGTGCTAGTTAGCTGTGAGCTGGCTAAATTTCAGGAGCAGAGCAGCTTCGTGGCAGGCAGCAGGTGGCAGTCCAAGCCAAGCTTATAATGCGATGAATGATAAATTGACTGGCATTCAGAAAGATCAAAACAGCAAAGAAGTTTTTAATATATTATATTAATAATATTAATATATATATTATGTATTATCAGAAATTATATTTTAGAATAATTCACATAATGATAATTTGATATTTTATTTTTATTTTATTGTCATATTCATTCAAACTCAACAGAAGCAAAATAAATCTCACCCAAAAAGTCCTGAGTCTTTCAACTCTTGTTTGGTTGAAAAAAAAAAAACTGTGATAAGATGTGAAAATATTGCAGAGAGAGGGAAGTCGAACATCACATGAAATGCAGTGGGAAGAAATGGCAGGTGGAGCCAGAATATTTTCACAGATAACACAGTGAATTAAGGGTTTATTTCAACCAGTCCAAAGCTGGTGATTGTTATGGCAGTGGAATGAAATGCTAAGATGTTTTTGGTGAGTTTCATTTTGTTCCTGATGAGTTTGAATTAAGATGAGAATACTAGCTAGCTAGCTATATTTGCTAATGGTTATCTAAGACACCGAAGTGATTATCAAAATTATGAAAAATCGCTATATACAAAACAAATGGTAAATACAATCAACAACATGTACCAAGATAACTGTGAACAATGAAGTAACACAATTAAGGATGAAAAATCATGGGTAATAGGCAAAGGCAATATTACTGTAGTGTTGACAGGAAGTAAACAAAGGTGCGGCTTGTAAACAGAACATACGTCACACTGTTCAATATGATTCAGCCATCACTCTCAGGAAAATCTCTTTGTTAGCTCTGGACTTTTTGCATCTCTCAGCTCAATTGATCCTCCCAGAATTGATCCTTCAATTTAGGCGATATTGAGGCTGACATTGTTAGGGGAAAGAAGACATGCCATGTCTATTATGATTAAATTGGCAAAAGATAACTTGCTGTCCAGCCCAATTTTCAACGACCTCCAGAGGTAAGTGAATGGATAGAAAACCCAATTAACATCAATTTGTGGAGAATGATGATTCAGCCTTTCCCCTCACCACTAACGGAAGACCCTCAACTGTTAAAATGCCTTCAATTGGCAGGGCTATCCTATGATTGCTTTTATTGATACCCTCATTGATTTTTCTCCATTCTATTATTCCTTCCGAGGTGAAGGATAACTCAGTTAAGGGACTCGAGCCTTGTGAGGTCGCTCTGAATTAGGATGTGGACTTCCTCTGCCAAAACGCTATCAGGCTGATTAGGGGTGTAAGTGTTTCCACTGCTCTGTGTTTGATTCTTCTGCTGATAGTTTAAGAATACAATGCCAGCCAAAAGTCAAGCTAATGGCGTCTTTGAGTCGTGAAACAGTCCGTGGAGATGCACCGGAGTGTGGGCTGCCTGAGCTGACATTTGTCTACGTCCTTGAGATGAGCGGTAAAGATAAAACCTAAACGATTCCTTCTCTTGTAGGTCATCAACCACAGAAAAAGTACAGTGTTTGAATTGTTTTGGCATGTCCTTGAGGATATTAAATACCTAAAGATCAGCCTCATCGCACCGTGAGAAGCTTCCATGAATTCATGAGTTATCTGCTGAGGCTGTGGCAGTTGAGGAAAACTGAACAGAGGTCATGCAGTGTGTTGAAGACAACTGTTACGGCCAAAAAGTTTTTTGGCAAAGGGAGAATATGATGTTATTAAGGGAGTATTCCAGCAATTAGTTACGCACATAAAGTAAAGGGAGGTTACGATATCCTGACTTTTAGTCTTCTGACTTTGTGTCATTTCCTCTGATGTCTTCCAGTTGCTATTGCTGGCTATAAATAAATACTAGGTCTGTCCCTGTCTAAGATTTTTTTTTCAGGAGAATCAGATTTGGCCATCCAATACAACTATTTGTTAATTTGTCATTTTTCTTTACAGTACATCACACTTCCTTTATCAACCTACATTAGTGTGTTTTACCTGTAAGACTTCATCATCTGTGATGTGAAAACATCTGATTTTCGCACAGAGAGTAGAAGCATCCTCCTTAAGTTCAGTTATATAATCAGCAGCAGCAGCGGTCCTGTGTCGCCTGCCCTGTACGCTCTGCCAGGGTGCTCCGGTAAAGTGGCTGACAGTGCATCACCTGCGCTTTTCTTGTCCACCTCCATCACAGTTAGCTTTGTGGTTTGTGGTGATTTAGAGACTTGGTTTATGAAGTTTACGTCCTGCAATGTTGTTGCATAGCTCTATGTAGAATGACGCCTCTAAAAAACAAGAGTTGAAACTTGTTAACTAACGACTTCTGTCACTTTCTCTCACCAATAACCGACCAGTGAGATCATAAATCTATGCAACAATCCAATACCATGTACTTTACTAGCCCCAAAATGGGACCCTACCACCAGGAGTGGATGGTTAAAATGGTATAGAAAGTACACCGGTATGAATTTGCCCTTCGATAAGAACTTTGTCTGTACTGGTATATGGCGCTGACAAGTAGAGCCCTCACTTTGCCTGACAAAAAAAGAGTCAATGACACAAAAAAGCAGAAAAGATATTCTGGATGGTTTTGTATTTTTTCCCCTATATATTATTCCACTTTTGTGCATTAAATATTCTTAAAATACCTCTTCTTCATGGGAATAAGGCCATATTTCCCAACCCTACCTGCTACTTCCCAGCAGGCATTCATGTATGTGTTTGTTCATGTTTTACAAAGGGTTTAAATTGTGCCAGACCATGCAACAATGCACCTCATATGACATCCATACAGGACCAGGACAGACAGGACATACCAATCTGATATCAATGCATTATATAAAAAAAAACAACAACACATAACTACAGAACATAATGATCATTTGTATGGATATGACATGATTCCTGTCATATGGCCTGGCTCAGGTAAAAAAAAAAAAAAAAACGGCGTACAGCACGCTGCTGTAAGTAAGAGGGGTCTCATTTCGGGGCTAAAATAATACAACATGTGATACTGGTTTGGTGCATATAGACTCCTGTACCTGGAGACATTTCCAATATTGGAGCAAGCCTACTGTTAACTGTCCACATCTTTTTAACTTCACATCCCCAGTTTGTGCATATCATTCATATTATCAGGGTCATTTTCTAGCACCACAAATATGGATGACATCATACAGCTGTTTTTACAGGGTGAGTAGTATCCTCCATGACGAGTAAACTGACCTTTATGTGTAAAATTCATGAAGTGTCCCTTTAAGGCAGCTACTTGAGGACTTGGTAGTAGAAGGTAAAAAGGCTCCTGACGAGAACAAACTTTACGGGTCCTCGATTTGTATCCAAAGCCTGATGGAAGAAGATGAAACAAACTGTCGGTGTCTGTTCAGTCTCAGACTCGGTCTAAAGACAACAGTGTGGTAAATATATGTGTTGTCTTTGCCCTGCTCATAAAGCCTTGACTCATGACCAATGCTTTCTACAGTTTATGCAGCCAGAAAGAACAGGGGGAGACCAGAAACACTGCAATGAAACATAGCAATCTCTTCAAAAAGAGGCATCACCATGATTAACAACACATTTTTGACATGCCCTGCTGCACTAACTGTATCACAAACATCACTGGACATTGTTGATAAAGCAGCACCCGTCTGCCCTTGATAAATCTGCCATTAAAGGACTAATAAGTCATTTGTCCCCAGATAATCTTCTAAATATCTTTGAAGACAGAAAGATGGGGATTAAGGAAATAAGTTTTAACTGTTGAAAATATGTGGCTATAGAAAAATGAACTGTGCTAGCAATGTTTTTGCACAGTACTAGTAGAACTGGTATTTCCCACATGGTTCAGACTTCTTTGGTATTCAACTGAAGATACAAAAGGTGACGTATGTAGTCAGGGATACAGTGACAAAGAACTGTGGGTGTGCCGGAGACCGGAGGTCATTGTTTCATCATGACAACAGGGGAGACCAGGCGCGATTGTAACTTTTTTTTGACATTTTCCTTCATAAATCACACACCAGGCCTATGAATGCCTTGATACAGGAACCACAGGTGCATTAATTAATAATAAAATTGATATATTTTCACTGATAAGGACAACGCTACAATGTTGAATTTAATCCAAGAAGCACTCCTAAGTGGGGGTAACCGACTCTTCCTTAGTCCTGCCCCTTTTCACTCTGTGGTCTAATGACAGTAGAGTAAACTTTGAACATTAGTTAAATTTCTCATTTCCTGTTTCCTGTTTTTAGGAAGGGTCAGCTGTAACAGTGGTTATCTCAAATCAAAGCACACCTCAAAGTAAGCGTTCAAAGCAAAAGTCTGTTTCTATTTTTGCAGAAGGGTAAGTATTCTAGTGGTAACTCGATATTAATTATTTGAATTGAGTTAAAAGTAATTTTACATTTATATTTAGTGAAATATGTATGTATTTGCATAGTTTGTTCATGTTCCTTTTTAGCCAATAAGCCAGAGATGAAATTGTTGTAAGTATAAATTTGGAGTCGTCTAAACTTTAGACAGCGGATGGAAAATAGGCTATGTACACCCAAAACGTAACTTTCAAAATCAGTTTTTTTGTTGAAGCCTCTGCTGAGGTTAAATTATCCTGTCCCTTTTCTTTAAGTAGAGAGAGAATCATACTGAGCATGTGCAGCGTGTCATCACTCTAGCTTGTTTCTGGTTTAATTGAGTGAGTTGCAATTGCCCCCTGTTATAATTGCCCCTGGTCTCCCCTACTTTTATATTATGGTTCTCTTTAGAAGTCCCGTTAATGTAAGCTGTAGAATGGAAAATTTATGTTATGTCAGTTATAACAATAAGGGAAAGTGTTTAATGATGCTTGACTTATTCTCTTTCTCTGTCTGTCTTCCCTCTGTTTCACACACACACACTCACACACACACCACCCCCCTTGTGTGCACCAACCCGTTTGTCTTCCTCTTTGCTCACAATCAAGCTCTCTCCATCTCTAGGCAAGTCGTCAGGGATAAAAAGTCAAATTTAACACTCAAACTAGTCAGAACCTCACTCTCTGAAAACTTTGACTACATTTTACGAGTTGGCGTCAACAACCCAGTCTTTTCTGTAATTCGGCGATGAAGATTTTTATTTCTCCTGTACTGAAGTACCGTCTCTTGCCCGTTGATTTAACGCTGATCCAGCTTTCTGACGGCGGGGAGCGGTGCCAAATGCGTGTCTGAAAGGGCGAGGATGCTGCAGTGAATTCACACTCTGAGGTGGGTAAATATGTTGGGCTCCTGTAACTTGTGGAAGTATGTTTGAGGGAAAATTAACTGGAGATTGTAGAGTAATTAAAGATAAAACCATGAGATTCGTCTTTTCTATTTTGAGCTTTTTTCTTTTTGACTAGCTAACTAAACAAACTGTGTGCTAGGTTAGCTGGTTTAGCTAATTATGATAAAGTTAACTAACGCTAGCTAATGTTTGCCAGGAGGTTTGGTTGCCTGGCTACAGATTTTCTTTGTCTTTTAATTTTATGTTTTAAATGCAAAAATACTTTAACAAGACATATGTACTGGGTAATGAATAACAGACATTAATAAACATTAGACAACATATTTTCGTTAGTGTTAAAATGAAACACGACGACCTAGCTAATGGCTAATATAGTCTAGCTATTAGCCATGTGGTTCCTTGGGTGGTAGATTTTTTTTAAAGAAAATAATTACAAATAATCCCACTCCAACTTCTCAAATATAAATATTTTCTGTTTTCTCTACTCCTATATGACAATAAACTGAAAAACAAGACATTTGAGAGTGTCATCTTGGGCTTTAGGAAACACTGACTGATATTTTTCATGGCTTTCTGACATTTTATAGAGCGCACAACTAACCGATTATTCGAGAAAATAATGGACAGATTAATCAATAATACATGAAAAGTAATGAAGAACAATGCAATTAACAGTATTTTTGCTGGGGACCCCCTAAGCACACTCAAGGACCCCCATTGGTCCCCCAGTTTGAACACCATTGACTAAACTTAAGGAGATTTTAACCTCAGCATTGGCACATTTTAAAACATAACTAGTTTATGCAATATCCTCAGTGAAGAAACAACACCTATAGATCTCATGAAACTTTTGCAAATCTAGTGTTCCCTTCTAGACATGAGCCTAACTTACGGTTGCTAGAATCCAAACTCACACCTGGAAGTTTTGATCATTCAGGGGGTGAATTATGCATTTAAAATTTTAATCAGTCAGTCACTCAAATATTTAATGTATGATATGTGAGAAAAAAGTGTAAAACCTCACAGTTATCTGTTGTTGTTTTTTTTTTTCCAAACAGCAGTCCACACTAACTGAATCTATACTATCAGTCCATAGATGTTTCTTAAATATGTATGTTAAAGCAGCTGGTTAAAATAGCAGCTTAAGTTAAATTAATTGTTGCTTAATTGTATGATTAATATGTTGATAATTTACAAAAATAATAATTTAGTCTATAAAATGTAAAAAAAAAAAAAAAAAAGTGAAAAATGCTCATCATAATTTTCCAAAGCCTTAAGTGATTTCTTCAAATTGTGTCTTTTGATTCTCATAAATGGCTAAGAATGCAAAACTAAGATAATGCATGAATTGCCTAATTGACAAAGAAAAGCAAATCCTTAGCTGGAACCAGCAAATGTGTTTTTGGTTGAAAAATGGTTGAAAAGATCAATCAAAATCAAAATAGTTGGTAACTTTTTTTCTTTAAATCAACTAATCAACTAATTGTTGCAGCTCTAGCATGCTTTTTGGCGTATTTGATTTGAGAAAGCTGATGTTCAAATGTTCAAATGTTGACATATGTAATTGTAATGCTCAGATTTTCTTCTGCAATGAAATGCATTTTAAATTTCAACCTAGAGGCGAGGCAGAGTGAAAACTTAATGTGTTAACACATGAACAAAAACATTTGCACACATGTGCTGTTGAAATTTGCTATGAAACTGTCAATTAGCTATTCCCCTTACCAATAGCTAAACAGTGTGGATTTAATTTAATTAAACAGATGTTTTATGGTGTTTTCTCTCTTCACTTTGCAGACACATGGGGTTTGAAATATCTCTGAGTCCTGACCGGGAAAACGAGGAGGACAAGAAGAATAAAACAAGCAGAGGTAATGAGATTGACTTCTATATGCAAAAATACATTAGACCCTGTGCTGTAGGGACCCTAATATTTAGGACAGACTATTATTTTTTATTACTGACGTAAGTTGTAATAGTTGAGAAGAAGGAAAACAAGTGTAGGTAGTAATTGGGTTGCGTTTGCTGTCATAGTAAAATGGTGAAATGTGAAGATAAGATCAAGTAAGCTTTTCACTGAATAGGCTTTTAAATTCATGACCTGACACTGGCCAAAAGAGCAAAATTTTTACTATGATACTGGATAATACAATGTAATTCCCAGCTCTTTTTAGCTCAATGATTGATTACTTACAAATTAGCTCTCCGTACCAGAGGCTTGTGTCTAGATCATGTTATGTTGTGCATCTTCTGTGTGTGGTTTGACATCTTTGAGTAGACGGCGCCTCTGCCCTGTGGCCTTCATGTCTGGTTATACAGTGATGGGAGATGCTGAGTTAAAGATTAGTGAGTCCTTTGTTATAACATTTCTTGAGGACAGATTGTTATTTTATTTACGTACATTTGCAGAGACTTGATAAGGAAAGCATCATAATGAAATTATTGCTCTTTCATTGCTCTTTAGTAGAGCTGCAACAAAAGATCCATTCATCACTTAGTCAGTTGAAAAAAAAAAGTTGCCAACTATTTTGTTAATTTATTTTTTATAGTTTCAGTCTTTAATCAAGCAATTTGAGGACATCACTTTGGGCTCTGAGAAATTGTGATGAGCATTTTTCAATTTTTTAATTTTTTAAAACATCTTATTGATTAATTGTGAAAACAACTGGCAGATTAATCCATAATAAAAATGCAAAACTCTTTAGTTTTGATTCAGTTTGTTGGTCTTAATTCCTGTTGTACTCTCTCAGCAATAAGGGTCCTTCCCGAAGGGCTGAGGTTCTATCCAGAACAATTTGCTTCTGAGGAACTGAAAAAAGGGTTTTTTTTTTTTTTGTAAGACTGGGTTCCATTTAGGATCCTAGGATCCTTTTCATCCAAAGATCCCTTTTTGGAAGAAAGAGTTCTTCAAGGATCGTTGAAATCCTTAATCAGGGGTTCTCTGTACCATTATATAGAAGGGCTTTCAGTAGAACCTCCTGAGTGGATTCTTGTTAGCACCTTGGTGGAAAGATCCTGGATGGAGGGCTTTGGGTTGAACCATCACACCATAGACGGGTTCTTTGGTGAACCTCTCATAGCGTGTCCTTGGGTGAAACCTTTTAGAGATGGTTCTCATCACCACCTCAGTTCCTTTTTGTTCCCTTCTTTTCATTTGCACCAAATGTGCAACAGTGAAGCTGCAGCACATTTGTACTTGGTCATGCTCTGATCCCAGTCTTGGGACATCTTGGTGGCCTAGACATGATGCAAGTCTAAATGCTCCTACCAAGATGCTGAAAATTTGGTTGTAGCATACCTGGTTTGAGTCCTGCCCTGACCTTTGTTGCATGTCATTTGCCTTTTCTTTACTGTCAGCTTCCTAGTGTATAGTATGTCTCTAATCAAGAACCCCCAAAATACTGGAAAAAAAGGAAGTAAAGAGTCAGCAAACTCCAAACCTTTTACAGTCGCGTTTAAAGTTAATAGCTGGTAAGTCTTTCATACTCAAAAGATAGATTTGGGGTGGAGCGTCACTTTAATGGCTTTGAAGGAAACCACAAACCTTCACGTTCACAGCGTGAAGCCTTCTTAGATAGGCAGGGTGCGTGCTCTTTAAAGTTACACTCCTCAAATAGTTCTTTTACCGGCACTGTAGGAAACTGGAGGCTGTTGGTCTGGAGCTGGGACACATCTGGGGAAAATGCACTGTATCACCTTCCAGGAATTCAATTTAGCACTACTAGCTACTTTGACTATGGAGCTGTTGCTACCTTTTGGGACTAGGCAGGTTTTATTTAACTAAATAAAATCTACATTAGATTAAGTGTATGCTATATTTAGTATATTTCCACCTCATTACTTTGCTGTCAGACAGCCTTTTCTGACAGGAAACCAGTCAGACCCAGTAAGCCACTATATAAGCCAAATAGCACGCTCTCCAACCAAACTCCACAGGTGAAGCCAGTAATTTTAGCTTGCAGAGCATAGGATTTTCTGGTTTACCACTGCCTTGTTTGTGTTATATTGTGACTTTGGTGTTTTAATAGAGTAGTTTGGTTTCACTGAAGTGACACAATACCACAAACAAACAGATTGAAGCAGCAGTAGACCAGCAACTCACGTGTTCTGAGATTTAAGATGGCTGATTTCGCCTATGGAGTCTGGTTGGTTTGTAGAGAGCAATATTTGTCTTAAGTAATGGTGGTTTCCCAACAGAAAAGGCTGTCTGACGGCCAACTAAAATGTTGAAAATATTCAAAATATGATAACTGATGGTGAGACTGGAGTATAAAGGAAGTATAAAATAACCACCTGGCTGATGAGCAAAATGCCATCATGACCAATAAGAGTGACCCACAAAATTTTGATAATAAGACCTAGGCTGTAAAGTTAGCTGAAATCAGATAATCCCTGTGATTTTGGCATGCATGCACATTGTTATTCATAGGCTGGCAGACCACCGAATACAAGCTATCTGAGACACTACTCAGCAAAATATCTAACTACAACTTAACTCCACAGGGTACATTCAAATTAAGTAAAAAATATTGGAAAAGTTCTTATTTTTGAGATATTACTTTTATTCAAGAGAATCACCCAATGTATTTTTTGGGTGTTACATTGGATTGTTATGACCTAAAATGCACCATTTCACGGCTTGCAATCAAATCAGTCACATTTGCTTTCCTATCTATTGCTGTGCAGCACCATAATTTGCTTTGCTGATGAGGAGAGCTTTTACCATCCATGAAACCTGTGTTTGGGTGGTGATAGTGCTACTGGGTCTCCAAGTGGTTCATTACACAACACGGCCAGATGTGCAGTTTTAGAGGGCATGTGACTTCTTAATGAGACAGTCAGAGTGAGACATGAGGAAGCATGTTAACAGCAGCTGGACCTGGTTTCATTGGAGTCCCCCCCCCTCCCCCCCCCATAAAATGTCACACTGACTCAATGCGACAGTGTGTCAGTATGCCTGTTATATCAGTGAGAGAAATTTTCAGTGGCATTACATCAATTAAAGAGTGGCGACTGCTGTCTGTGCAGTCATTAAATATTTGTACTTGTATAAATACATTTTAATCTTGGGTTTTGCATACCGAAAAATAAATATAAAGTCATCTGAAAATAATTAATTCTCAATTTGTAATCAGTTAAATAAAACAAATCAAAGCAGCAACTAACAATTATTTTAATTAGCAATGATTGTTTTGATTACTCAATTAATTGCTCATTCCATAAAATGGAAAAAATCCATATGATAGTGAAGTATTACAATTTCCCAGAGCCCACTGGAACGTATTCATGTCTTCTTCTGTCTGACCAACAGTTCCAAACACAAATGTTTTCAATTTACAGTGATATAACAGCGATATGAAAAAGCTTGAAAATCTTTTCTATTTTATTAACTGTTCTGATTTATACTGACTGTTGACAACTCACTCCTCATAACCAGCCGGTGCAATTCCTTGACAACTGCTAGGCTAAAAACTTTTGCGAGTTTCTCCAAAAATGTATATTTCTATATCTGTAATACTGTTGTAAAGCTGCCTAGTTGCTGGTAATGTAGATAAATAGTAAAATGATCTAAATAAATATCAAAATGTGCCTAATAAGTAACAAAAGATAGGTGCTTCACCATCTGTTGTCTGGTGGAGAACTACTGATTGACCTCTTCTATTTGATTAATCATTTCAGCAGAGCTCATGTTATGTTTGATGTGGTCAGGCACACCTATGGAAACAGCCAGGGTCTGATTCAGAAGCTGATTGAAAGAATAACTTTTGATTTAAGCCTTAAACACAAAAACAAACTTTGTTTTATTTTGCCAAACAGTATGAGAACATAATTGACTTCATATAGTGACAGTCCCAAGAACAACCTAAAGGCTGTTTCTTTATCATCTGACCTTGTTTGCCTCAGTCTCTGTCCCCTGCTGGTAGATGGATGTCCAGTGAATCTTTTTAGTGCAGGAACCTCTATTGCTGGGTTATTGAGGGTTCTTATGGGTGCTGGAAATCCTTGAAAACACTTTAATTTAATGTGGTGTTTTCAAGGTTTGAAAAGTGCTTGGATTTTTGATAAAGTGCTAGCTGGTAAGTTCTCAGGCTAAATGATATTGATTTTGAGGATGATACAGTGTGGTAGTACAAGTATTAATTATGGCAGGTTCATTTATAGAATATGCAATGTAACAGCTAACATTGACTTTTAAATGACATAGACAATAATGACAACTGTAACTTCCTGTAGTTCCTTCTTGCAGCAGATAACGTGGCAAACATTGGACAAACATTAGACTTAGAGTTAACCAAGTAGTGGCTACACTTTATACACAATTTAAAATGTAAACTACAGGCTTAAGTTCCCCATTTGTTGTTGTGTCATCGTCTACCATGGATCATATGAAATGTCTTTGCAGGCGTTTTAGTTTCAGCTCTGTGTGGATTGTTGCCATTTGACTGTATAACATTTGTAGGCGTAGCTTACTAGATTTTTGTGTGTGTGTTTTATGTGAGTCTGCTACTCACATTCTGGTCTAAGTCATCATTAGGTAGTAAGGTTGACAAAAGTTTCGAAATGGCGATACTTTTTAAAAATCAAATGTTTAAAAGCAATAAAATACTAACATTTGATAGTATTAAAAATATAAGGTATAAAAGAATTATCTAAGTGCTCATTCAAGACCTCACCTCTGTTCTGTCTAGTCCTTGTTTTTTTCTTATTAGTGCTGTATTGAATTTAACTTTGGAAAAGGTGTAGACACCCTGATACACTATCCTAAGAAACCCTCTAAACACACACACACACACACACACACACACACACACACACACACACACACACACACAATTACACACACATCACACATACAGACAGTCTGTCCCACAGAAGTCTGAACCTCTTAAATTTATTCTTACATGAGTGAGTCGTGGTGGAGCTGTCTGCAGCGTAAGTTTTGGGCAGATGGATGTCTGCAGGTTAAACAGAGTTTTTTCAGGGTTAGATACAGTACGAGGCGGTCCAGTTCACTAGAGGACAAAAAGGATTTTATCATCTAAATTGGACTTCGAGATGAAAGTATGTTTTCTACACCAGAGTGAGAGTCAGAGTGATTTCATTTTTTTTTGCAGACATTTGCTTGTGTGTGTGCTGCCTCCGAGCCTTGTGTAGCTCATTACAGCACAAAGACATGTTTTAGCATGGAGCTGAACCATATTTAAAGTTATTAATGGTCCATATTGTTTTTTTTTTTTTGTTTTTTTTTTTTACATATTATGATAATAATGATGCAGTTTCCTAGAAAAATCAGTATCAGTTTAAGTGTGTGCTATATTCATAATGTCACAGGTTCACCTTGCTGTCAAACAGCCTTTTCAGACAGGAAGGTGTCATTATATAAAACAAATTTTGCTCTCTCCAAAGCAAAAAGATTCCTTTAGCATAAACAGTAATTGTACCTCACATAACACTTGAGTTGCTGGTCTAGCGCTCCCTCCATCAAACTAACCCTTGAAAACACCTAAGTCATACAATAACACAAACAAACTAAGTGATACATCCAGTAGTAAACAAGCAACTCCTGTGTTCTGTGAGGTATAATTACTGTTTTTTGCCAAAGGGGTGTGGTTGCTATGGAGAGAGCGATATTTTCCAAATGGAAAAGGCTGTTTGGTAACAAGGTAAAGCAGTAAAAATACTCTAAATATAAAGTACACTTACCTGATACTGATTTTTAGGTTTTGATCCTGTCTGTACCAGTACATTGCTTAAAAATGTGTGCCGACTGCCATCTACTGTTGATAAGACACTAACTTTAGACACATACCATATAAAATCCTTTTAAAGTGGCAGTTAAAAAGTAATTTCTCTTCAGGGTTTCAGTACTTCAGTAGTTGTTTTCCAGCACAAAAAAAGTTTTTATCTGAAACCAGATGAGAAGGTTTTTAATTTCTGGAACATCTGGATGGTCAGAGAATGTAAAATGCCTATCAGAGACTTTCAGTTAACAATAGCAATTATGGTTAGACATTCCAATGTTGTCATTAGTCTTCCCTTTGTGTACTAATGCCAAGGGTATGTTTAGACATGGATGTTAGGGCATAGCTATTAAAAGAATCAAGGATAAACGTGTTGTTCTTGTGGAGAAATATACTATTTGATAACCATGTATACTGTAGGAAAGACAAAGTGCTTGGAGCTCAAATACTTTGTGAATACAGCAGAAGAGTATGGGATGTCTTTATTTGTAGCATTAAAACTTTTTAATTTATTCTGTGTGAGAAAGAGAGACAAATTGTGAAGCACACACAAAAAGACAAGTTAATAAATCCTTTTTCCCCTTTTTTCTCTCCTCATGCAGCAACATTTTCCGACATTCTTTTATATGTTCTCTTAATTTTCTGTCAAGAGAGAAAAATAAGAGAAGCTAAATGCACCTCAATATTCTCGACCATGCAAATCTACTCTTACTCATGTGTGTTCAATGAGTGTGCTGAATTGATCATGAACAGGAGGCCTGTGGTCTGATATCATTGTTATTAGCATAGGTAACGCCCCCAAACATCATAAAAATAAGAAAACATCAGTGAATGCCAGACATCAATGCATACTAACAGTATGAGAACAAATCATGCCTAACAACAAAAAATAGGAGAGGATATTTGTTTGCATGTTGCTTCCTGCATGAGGTTCATTGTTAAGAAGTTCCCATAAAGAGATTTCTTTCTATTCTCTGCAGATATTTTGTCTTTATGTGGAAAAAATATTTTACTTTTAATGTGGATACTTTCCCTGTATTTTTGTAATCCTGGTACTGAGATGAATCATCTCTGCTCTCTCCACAGGGGAGTAATAGGAGGTATATGTTGCCTCTCTGTGTCATTTCCCTGCCTCTACCATGAGTTGGAGTTTCCTGACTCGGCTGCTGGAAGAAATCCACAACCACTCTACGTTTGTGGGAAAGATCTGGCTCACTGTCCTCATCGTTTTCCGCATTGTGCTGACGGCTGTGGGAGGCGAGTCCATCTACTACGATGAGCAGAGCAAGTTTTTGTGCAACACACAGCAGCCAGGCTGCGAGAACGTCTGCTACGACACCTTTGCTCCCCTCTCACACGTTCGCTTCTGGGTTTTCCAAATCATCCTTGTGGCCACGCCTTCCCTCATGTACCTGGGCTACGCTGTCAACAAAATTGCTCATGCAGAGGAGCAAGCAGACAGCGGGGGAGCAAGGGGGATTTCACGGAATTCACGGAAACCCAAGAAGCACTATCTGGCGGGCAGAAAGCAGCACAGGGGCATTGAGGAGGCTGAAGATGACCAAGAGGAAGATCCGATGATCTATGAGATGGTAGAGATGGAGAGTAATGGTGGCGGAGCAGCGAAAGGAAACAGCAGTGATGGGAAAGTGAAGGCTCGTCATGATGGGCGCCAGCGCATCAAAGAGGATGGACTGATGCGGATTTATGTGCTCCAGCTCTTGGCCCGCTTCTTGCTAGAAGCGGCTTTCTTGTGTGGACAGTACATCTTGTATGGATTCGCCGTGCCCGCCACCTATGTGTGCTCAGATCTGCCCTGCCCTAACCGCGTAGACTGCTTCGTGTCACGGCCCACTGAGAAAACCATTTTCCTTCTCATCATGTACACCGTATCCCTGCTCTGTCTCGCACTCACTATATGGGAGATGCTTCACCTGGGAGTAGGTACCATCTGTGAGATCATACGCTCCCGCCAGTTGCGCCACGAGCTGCACCGCCCTGCACGGGGACAAAGAGTTCTTAATGAGAATGAGGATTACAATAACTACCCTTTCTCTTGGAATGCATCAGCTCCACCTGGGTACAACATCGCCATCAAGCCTACGCTGGGATCCAGAGTGCACCACAAGCAACCGCTACCCATCACCAACCTCACCAACGCCAAGATGGCATGCCGGCAAAGCCATGTGAACATCACCCAAGAGGAGCGCCAGCGGTACTCCAGTAATGATAAGAACCTGCGCAGAGCGGGGATGGGAGATGCGCCAAGGGGTGTTCATCACAAGGACATCCGTCAACCTCAGAGCAGGCTGGAGGCCGACAATCAGGCCTACAGCCTGCCGCAGATCCACAGTAACAACCACAGCAAGCCTCACCGAGAACGTAAACACCAACAGGCCTCCAAACACACCTCCAGCAAGGCAGAGATGGACAGAGGCAGCACCAGCAACACCAGCAAATATGGAGTCATAAAGGGTTCTGAGTGGATCTGAAATACAGACAGTGACTGATGTTTTTGTTACGTTTAAACAAAGCAAATCCTTCTCAAGCAGACTCAGTATTTACGTTTGTTTGCCCGTACTGTGTATTAAAAAAATGGACAAGGCACCCACTTTACATTCTTTTCAGTAGTATTCATACTCTGAAAATAGTTATAAATGATTATTAGTGTGTGAGAATCTGCTTTTTACCAGTCTCTGTCCTATGAGGATCAAATAATTCAATAATTTACCCACAAATCTAAAAAACCTAAACAGGCCCAGGGATAATAAATGATACATGTTCATTCAGATACTGCAGATTCTAATGCAGCATTTTGATAAAGTCAAACTGCCCTTTTAAAACACCATAGTCACACAGTCTCAAGCAGTTGGAATAGGCGTCTAACCAAACACAATGTTTATTACAGATTTCTGACTAGAAAAACCTGACACACACTGCTCAAATTAATATCTGGGTTCACAGCTTTTAAATGATGTATACCACTTCAATGTGGCATATTTTGTTGACCTGTAAGGATCCCCCTAATATTCAAAAATGGTTATATGGTAAGGAGGAAGGAGTGGAAGAAGTTTTAAGTAGCCATAAAACTCAACAGTACAAGATAGATTCTGCTACTAATATGTTAGAGACAACTTGTATGAATACCATTGGAGATAATGTAAAGGGAAATGTAATGGGAAATTATCTAATCCTTTTGAGTCTAAGACAGAGCTGGATAACTGTTTCTTGTTGTATTCAACATTCAATTACAGTGGAGTTAAAGTATCAAAACAACTGTTTATTTTGTTAAATAGCTTTTGCAGGAAGATGTTGGTGCTCTCTTTAAATTACTGGTAAATATGCAGATGCTTTCCACGGTCTAACCTAACGTGCCTTATGTAGACAGTTCCTATTGACTCTGCATCACTTTAAGTACAACTTTTGAATAAGTAATTGTTTTTTTACAACATTACCATCCAGGGGTTAAGCTTTGTTGTTTCTGAATATGCAACATTGTTTTCTTTAAACCAGGTTTGTATGTTTTAGTTGGTAATTTTACCGTGTTTCTGTGGCATGTTTGGAGAGAGAAAAGAAAATCTCAGTATAGAGTTTGTATCAGTCAGTGGAAGTTTGTCACTGTCATATTGTCAAGCTGTTACATTTTTTTTTTTTTTTTTACATATTTTGTTGTTTGTTTGTTTGTTTGTTTGAGGTTTTTTATGAAGGTTTTCACAGTTATCAGTCTGTTAGTGTAAAAAAAATTTGGCCAGAAGTGTGTGGCCTTTTGTGTTTTTTCTTCTCTTTTTTCGAGGCCTGGCATAAAGAATTCTTTCTCGTTAATACATACTTTTATTTGCAGATTTTCAAATTGAAATTTCATTAAGGCTCGTCCTTTGCACTGTGCCAGTGTTTTTGTGAAAATATTTTTCTGAACAAAAAGTGAATGTTTTGAATAAAGACTTTTACGTTTACATTTAACAATATTGGTGTCGGGACAGTATAAAACACATGTAAGTTTGTGTAAGTTGAAATCATCCTGTGGGTGGAAGAATGTTGAATTTTCAACTAATAAGTAGAGAAAGCAATTTCTAAGGAAATTGTGGGTGTGATTGCTGGCTGTTTAAAAGCTGACTGGCTTTACAAGTTTATTAATACCAAGAAATGTATCAAAAATGTGGATTATATTAAGGTTTGTTAAAAAGCTGATGCTAAACTGAATTGCTGGCTTTAATTAATATGCAAGAGCAGTTGAAGGAGTATGAATAGTTGAAAACGAAGGGAAAGAGTCTAATAAATATGGTTGGGATTTAAAAGTGAAATTAATGTAGTTAATTGACAACTAATTATGAATATGTTTTATCCAGTAAGCATATGGGTTACAGTTAACACTATGAAAGCCTGTCTCAAGACTCAATTTGCCAGTGTAGATTACTCTTAACTAGAGGCACACTGCCCCCTCCTGGATAGGAAGGGATCAAACAAAGGCATTCTTCTTCAGTGAGTTCCCAGCTGACAAAGCATGGCTTTAGTCACCAAGCAGATTACTGCATTGGTCTTTCCAATTGTACCTGTTTTTGTTTGTTTGTTTTCAGGTCAAGCTTCCCTTTTGTAAGCATTTCTCAAGATAACTCACATTTTGAGTTTAGTTATTATAAGTTTCATAAGTACAATCTATGTTTTATTCCTCAACCATCTGTGTATCAGAGATGATCCAGAATGGTTAAGAAAGAGTAGTAGTAGCAGCTGGATAAAACTGACAGTGGAAGCGAAATTGAAGGAGAGGAGTAATTTAAATAAACAAATTGCCACTCAGTCTGAACACTGACCATATTCATACAGTCAAACCTGCACAAACATCAACAGAGAGATTCGTGATTGGAGGTGAATCATATAGTATATTGCACCAGTTGTTCCACCTCATGGATTCACACATCTGCAGTTTGGCCTGATGTTGTCTCTTCTCATTTTGTATTAATTCTACTTTCTCTTTCCAAACTGCGAAAAAACCTATATGCACAGTATGAATGTATGCAGTTGCACATTTGTCTCCAAATGGGCTGCATTTATTGTTCTGGAAATAATACAAGGGAAAAGTAACAAAGTAACCAAGAGCCACCACTACATGTGCCGCGTTCAGGGTACTGTCAGAAACGTACGTAAAACCCGGTTGCTAGAAGAGCGTGTGTCGTGGAGTTCGAGAAAGCTGCTTGAGAGGATGACTTTAAGATGCTGTCTGTCATGCATTCTTAATTTCGATTTCATTTTTACTTAAATACTTAATTGCGTAACAGAACTTAACAGTTTGAATCGCCGAAAAACAATTAATTAACAAAAATTTTACATATTACGTAGGCACAAAAAGTAAAGTACACAACACAACACTGAGCTAATAACAGCACCAAGAAAAAAAATCGAATAATGAAAAAAGTAATAATAACTAAGGAATTAATGATAGTCATTAGAGATATACCAATTAATTTGACTAAAGAGGGATTCATCTAATATATACATACATATACGTGTGTCTGTATGTGTCTATTTGTAATAACCAAAACACGCTGTTTTTATCGTTTGCAATGGTGAGAAATCTAAGCATCGAATTAAACTTAATCAGAAAAAGAGGGAAATGGTTTGAACCTAATAACTGATGTTCATAAAATAAATTAAAACAAACAGACAAAAAATATCATATTTAAAAAATGTGAAATTTGTTTGTTAAAGCACGTGAAAGCCGCGTTTTACCGGATGTGACGTTGACGTTACGTGAAGGTCTCCGCGCAGTGTTTTTAAAAAAGCGGCGGTTGGTCCGTCTTCGATCAGATTTTGGTGAGTCAACAGTAGTAGTTTCTCTGTCGCAGTTCCTCAGCACATTGTCAAAAGGTAAGTGAGTAGTCTCTTTTTATTTCTGCTCTGACGATGTGGAAAACGGCTTAGAAGACGACCGGTCGTCTTTTACAAACTAGATAGACGTTTTTGTCGCCTAGTCGTTGTTTATTTCGAGGAAAACTAAACTGGCTAAGATCAGCTAACGCCAACTAGCAGCAGCAGCTAACTGTGCTAGCTAGTTGGCTAGTTTAATAATGCATGCACTATGTTGTTGTAGTCTGGTAGCAAACTGACGCTGCGTGCATTGTCTTTTCGATGATAAGTTGTAAATGCGCTGCAACATTGTTTCTAAAAAACTAGTCATTGTTTTATTAATTACTATTAACTCTGCAGTGGTAGAAACGCTGTTTGTTGTTTAAAAATGTGCCTGAGCGTTATGGATTTATATACGATTTCACTGAAGGCCTTGGAGATGCTGGATTAAAGGCAAGTTCAGTTAAAATTAAAAAAAAATACCCGGTATTAGTTCATTTGTTATGATCCCCATCAGCTGAGCCTTAAAGCAAAGCTAGTCCTCATGTTGTCCACATTTAAAAACATGAATACACTGAAAAGATACAACTAAAAGAAGAACATATATTGAACCTCACAGTCCAGATAAGTAAACACGTTTAAGATCGTACATTATAGTCCGCACAAATTGACACACTGAAGAACATACATTAAACCTTATCACATCGCAGATGGCAAATATAAGACATGGTTACTCAAGGGCTGCAACTAACGATTGTTTTCATCATCACTTTTTCTGTCGATTACTTTCTTGATTAACTGATTATTGTTGTTTGGACCATAAAATTTCAGAATATTGTGAAAAATGTTGATCAGTGTTTCCCAGAGTCCAGTGATTTCCTCAAATGTCTTGTTTTGTCCACAACCCAAATAAGAAAGTAGTTGGCAATTAATTAATTTAAAATAATAACCAACCAATGGTTAAGGCTCTAGTCTAAACACCCTGTCCCTGTTCATATAGGAAGCACTTTCTTTCTTAAGAAATTAGGCTGCACAATTCATTGAAATGTTAATTGAAATTGCGATATAGCTAAGTCCAATATCCAAATTGCAGCAGCTGAGTTTTTAAGAGAAAATGCGATAAGACCGCATTATAACATATTGTAGTATTGCACAGATGTCCCAGCCTCCAAAACTTGCTCTCCAGATGTCAGAGAAGATGTTTGTTTGGTACAGACTAGGATTGCAATTTTTTTGCATTTCCTTTTTTCCTCAGTTTAAGTTATTCTATATTTGCAACACATAAATTATGTGAACATAAATTCATGAAGCAATAATAATAGGCCTAATAAAACAATAAGGCTCTGTCCAAAATGGCTGTTCTGGTCTGTTTGTATTCAAACAAAACTATGTCAAGTAGAGCTCAGTTACTGGCACTTCTACACTAACAAAGGCAGACTGAACCAAATTGTGAAAATTAATATTGTGATACAAAAATGATAATTGCCACTAATTGTGAATTAAATTGCAATCCCAATACCTGTCAAAATAAGTACAAAAGGATTTACCATATCATGCAACCCTAAAAGAAAGTAGTTTATACATGAAACTAGGGCTGCAGCTAACGATCAACAATTAATTTATCTTTCTTGTTTTTCAAAGGCATTAAGGTAGAAGGTACAAGGTAAAAAATGACAAGAAAAAAAATGCTCATCAATTTTCCAGAGCCCAAAATGACATCTTCAGATTGCTTTGTCCAACCAACAGTCCAAAACCCAAAGACTCTTCATTTAATATCATAAATGAAAAAGAAAAGCAGCAACTCTTCACATTTAAAAAATGGATTATCGAACTGGATCGTGTATGTTTTTGGAGCTTTGAACACTGCAAGCTGAGCACCATCTAGTTTTGATATTGTGATATGGGTGAACTGTTCCCTTAAGTTACACAAAGATGATTGATCACAATATATGAACAACATGATAAAGCATTAGTTCCAGCTGTTTATATTGAGGCTATCTGAGCGTTGATAGGATATGTTTTTAATTTGCTCTCTGCCAAATGTTTATGCAGACTTCTAACATTTAATTAACACTTGTGCTTTGTTCTCTACTGAAGTGTGATCCTGGTGTTATTCAGTAAGGTTGTAAGCTCCTTTACTGCACCAGGATCATGCAGCACCGGCAGTATGCAGAGGAGCGAGGCCTCCTGGGCTCACTGTGTCCTGGGCAGAAGAAGCTGGAGGGTAAGACCTTCTACCTGGACAGTGTGAAGAAACGAGCAACAGCCCTACTTTTAGAGGCCATATCTCTTCTTGGAGGGGTAAGTTTTTGTGGTAAGCCTGTGGCTCTTAGGCTGTGAATGTTGGTCGTCATTGTTCATATTCAGAATCAGGTTTATTGGCAAGTAGATTTGCACATACAAGGAATTTGCCTGGGTGATTTTGGTGCATAGCAATATAAAACATTAAAAACATTGTAATTGGGAAAATATAAAGGAGGATAAAGAGCAAGCACTTCAAGTCAATAAAGCATTGATTGAAAATAGGCACAGTAAATAAAGAAAACTACTTTACAACAAAGAAAATATTTGGACTATTGATGAAGTTGTCTGTAGATTGTTTTTGATCATTTATAATAATAGTAATAATAATACAGTAATACTAATAATGTTATCTATGTCATTTGTATACCTGCTGAAGTTCAAGTAACAATGACGGATGTCTCAGCAGAAATTGATGTGCAGATTCCCCCCCCCCCCTTTTTTTATTCTGAAGGGGGTTGAGAGTTTCCTGCACAAGGATGTGAGCTTTGTTGTGACTGGAAACCAAGAGTTTGTGAAGGAGCAGAAGTCTGCAGATAACAAACCAGGGGCAAAGGGGACTAGCGAAGAAGCTCAATGTTCTACTGTAAAGCAAGAGAGTGTCCTCAGCAATGACAAACAGCGACCAGGAACTCCTAGACCAATGGTACGGAACATCACACACGCATGTTTTCAAACCTTTTACAGCTTAAACGTGTTGGTGCAAAACCCGAAACCTGCAGAAACCCTGATTTTCTACTGGTCTTGTTTTAATCACAAACTCATTTGGATGATATCTCGGTAGATGTTACTTGAAAGTGTAAGCAAGAACGAAATTCGTATCTGTGCTGTTTTTCTCTGCAGGCATGTGGCAGCCGTGGGAAGGCCCTGCTTGAAAAAGCCATTCGCAACAATGTAAGTCAGTGCAGACAAAATATAGTTTGCAGATCTGTGTACTTCTATCTTTTTTAGTTTGGGGGTTTTGATGAGACACTAACTGACATGGTTTATCTTGATGCTGTCTTGTAGGAACGGCTGCAGAAGAGCAGCGTTTTGGCCAATGCCCGGTCATGGGGAGTGAAGATTTTGTATGTGGATGGTATCTTTTTGACTAACTTGAATGTTGATGAGTGAAAAGAATTCCACAGTTGTAGCTTGTGTGTGTGTTCATGTGTGTGGTGCAGTGAACCTCTCCTCACAGCAGATGGCACCATGTGAGTGTTTATGTTTTGTTCTGTGCTACTGTGACTTATTGATGCAAGCTGCAGAAATCTGCTGTTAAGCAACATTGAAATATCACATTATTGTCTTGTATTATTCCTTAATGTTGTATCAGATGTCCTTCTGTATTTGAAACAGCTGACTCGCGAGAGCTTCAGCGCAATACACAAGAAGCCAGAGGTAAGATGTCTCAGCTGAATGTCTTTTCACTTCATATATATATAAATACATAAATGTAGGTGTTTTACATGAAAAACATCTAACAAGTAAGCCATTCATCAGTGGATTGGTAAAAAGCCAAAAGGATCTGAAATGTAATAAACTTTGTTTGTGTTTATGGAAAAAGAAAGAACTATTGAAAGACTTTGCTCTTTAATAAGTCTTTTTTTTTAATTTTCTTTTTTAATGCAGAGGACTCACACCAAACAACAAGGTTCTACTCATGTTGTCAAAGGTTAGTTTATGTATATGTGCTGCTAATATGTTTATTTTCCAACAATACTGTTATTTCTGTGGGTATAGCCGTTTCAGCTAATTTGTTTCTCTGTCCTTCACTATTTCTCATCTACAGCTGCATCTTTGAGGTCTCCCTATTTTAAAATTGAAGACTCGAGCAGGTGAGTTTCATTCCTCTTTCAGTTCGTTAATTTATTTTCTCTTCAGCTCGGGAGGAGGGGTTGACCACGCAGTCCTCTTCCTTTAACCTGCAATAAATGCTGCTGAAATAAAACTCCAAAAGACTGACTAACATGCAATGAGCATTGTTTTTAGAAGTATGGTTCATGATCTACAGTCTTAAAAAGTAAATACAAATGGCAATACATTGTAATATCAAGTTGCAATACTTGAAGAATCATATTAAATCAGTACCTAAATATTGTGACAGTATGGAATCAGGAGATGCGCGTATCATCCCAGCCTTAACATGCTGCAGTTATGCCGCATTCATTTGGTCACTTGGTGAGCGCAAGTAAAATATACACCCTCCTTTAGCTCGGTCTTTTGCTCGTAGCAATTCCTGAGGGAAATACCTGACTATACGCTCAATATGGCAAATGCTGCACAATGTTCACCAGCAGTCTTGTACTGTGTCTGTCTGCTGGTAGCAGGTAGTGTACCGTTTTTAGAGATTTTTGGTCGAAAATGACACTATGAGTGCAGTGACAGTGAATCAAACGGGTATGTTTTTATGCTGGGCAGCTAAACAATGAGCTGAAACTTACCACAGAACTCTGTAGAGCAGAGGAGAGTTGCAGATGCAGGTGATCATTTTGTGTTTTCAAGTTGTTTGATACATTGTTGGTATAAAATATTGGTCATAACTCCTTTAATCTTCTGTCTTTAGTTAATCAAGAAAGACGAGCTGGAGTAAATTAAGTTTTTAGGCCTGCCTGGGTTCATGTATTGGTTGTTTAGTATCAGATTAGATCCTGTTTTGGACTTCATGCATAATGATAGTCAAACAACAATGGGTAGCAGTGGCCTGTCCCCATGTTTCTGCCCTTCCTACCCCACTGGGTGCTGGCTCTGGAGGTTTACATTTCAGCCCAGATGATTTTCTTAATTGAAGCGGTTAAGGAGTCCCATCGTATAATGTGACAAGCACACCCCCCCACCGGTGATGCCGCTCCCCAGGAGCCCAGAGCTCAAGTGGATACGATTTCTATTCGATGAAGCTTTGCAAGCTCCACTGCATGCTTCTGCAGGGGATCTCTATGTGCTAACAGGTCTTTTCATTTGCCCTCTCATTTCAGCTAATTGAAGTGCTCTGGATAATGCATAGGCCACTGCTTTGAGAAACTGAACCCATGACAGCTGAAACATTTGAATATCAGGCTTGCTGGGGTTAATCTCACATTTGGGTTGGTTTGAAATATTTACCATTTTTACCTTTATATATGTACTGACTGCACTGTTCAGTTATAGTCCCGCAATTACCGACTGTGTGGCGGCATGGGGAACCACATTCAAAACTAACACAAATATGATCTTCATGCTGCAGAAAAGAGCTTTGAGAAGTATAATCAGATCAAATTATTATGAACAAACCAATGCATTATTTATTACCTTAAGTGTGTTCAAATTCTAAAATCAACCATGATCTGGTTGATTTTAAAATTGTAGAGATAATGTATGAAGCTCAAAAGACTGCTTCCAAACTGTATTCAACAGCTGTTTGAAACAGGTCTGTTTTAAAAGAGGACTGTTAAGAACAAACTTTAAAAAGAGATGTGCAGCAGTCAATGGGGTAAACTTGTGGAACAGCTGTTCACATTTCAAAACAATTAAAAAAAAAAAAAAAGGTGCTAAATCTTGTTCCTGTCTTTGTCTTGTTTTTGGAACTTTTTTGTTTTTGTCTGTCTTGTTTTTGTTTTTTTTTTGCCTCTGTAAAGAAGTGAAGGCATTGTGTATTAGACCATGTTGTTTATAATAAGCTAAAGCTTACACTACTTATTTATCTTTCCATGATACTAAAAACATTGTATCTAACATTTTGTGCGTTAAATTCTGCTGTTTTGTTATCTAACCAGGAAATATAAACCATTGCATATGCAGTCTATGACCTTCCCCTCCCTGTGGTACTCGGGCCGATTTAGTCCCTTTGAATCTCCTCCTCCTACATTTGAAAAACGGACAGAGCAAGGAGAAAATAAAACAAGGTTTGTCTAACTGCCTTTATTGAAGGATATATACTATTGTTTATCTAACAGACTGTTTGGGTTTAAGTTTATTTCCTGTCCTGCAATGATATGTGAAACCTGTAACAGTAAAATAAACTGTAATTGTAATCGTTTCATCCCATGTTTATTAGGGAGAAGAAAAAAGTTGAAAGCAGCATTCAGGACAAATCTCAAACCCCTCTCAGCTGTAACCCTTCACCCTGGAGGCCACGGAAAAAGGACCTGTCTTACTGTGAATGCTGTCATCAGCCCTTCAGTAATCTGGAGGAGGTGGAAATCTTCAAGATTTACTTTTATTGGCAGTTAATGGATTTTTTTTGCCTTTGTTGTTTGGCTTGTATTTACATTTGTGACTTGTGTTCTTTCTTGTCCTCTGCAGCACTTGCAGTCAGATCAGCACCGTGCATTCGTGCTGGATCTCTCAAACTATGCTGTGGTGGATCGACTTGTGGCTGAAATGCTTCCAGGATTCGACCCTGATCCAGCTCAGCCATCAGAAGAAACACAGAACCAGTGAGTTTTTATTATTACCCAGCAATGGCTTAATGTTATGTTCCTATGATTTACTTTTTCACCAAAATAAATGATGGGTTTTTAGTTTTTAATATTACAGATGCACAGAGATGTCATTATCTGTATTCGGATAGACTACCGGAGGTTTATACTGTAAATCATGTCAAATCAGACATATCTTGTATTGGAATATTCTTTGGTTATGCAAATGTTGTGCCTTAAAAACATTGTGTTGATTTAATATTGGCATATAATGAATTTTGAAATATCTTTCCACATCTTCATACTGTACTTGAGAGATTGAGCATTAAGAAAACTGGGGGAAAAAAAAGTTTTATAAATCAAGATATTCTGTTTTGCATTGAAAAGAGGAAGTCATCAAAATATCCTTCTGTTGAAGGGAATAATCTTAAATTGCAATGATGGTGCTGTAAAAAGTAGAACTCTTAAGGGTGCGTTACATTTAATCAATAATTCAATAATATTTTCATGTTTCCACCACATTATTTGTGCTTTCCCAAATAACATATACCAATTTTGAAGCATCCCTATTTTCTGTGTCTGTCTTCTAGACCACCAACGCCGTTGTTCATCCAAGATGTCTGTGAACTGGAGCCACTCACTGATGTTGAAACAGAGCACGCTGTTCAGGCCCTGCAGAGACAAGGTTCATCATTCAGTGTTCATATCTCCAGCCCTACTCGGGCTCCTCTTGACTCTGGCCCAGCCAACCCATCACTAGGAGTTCAGTTTCCCATCCTGCATCCAGCCACTCCCCCTGCTGACATCCAGCCTGTCACCGCTGACACAGGCTGCCAGATCCCTGACAGCCATCCTCGCTCTTCAAGTCCAGCCATGCCTGTATTGGATGTTGAACCACAAGTCCACATCTCAGCCAGCCAGCAGCCCAATACTCATCATCTCTCCATGTGCCCTGACCCCTACTACCTGCCTCCAGTCCTCAGCCCACAAGCTCCTTATCCCCAGCTGCACTGCTTGTACTCAGAGCCTCCTGTCCTCAGTCCTCAACAGTACCCTGCAGAGGATGCTGTGGAAGTACTCACCTGTGAAATGGACTCTGCAGAGAGTGTGTTTCAGTCTGTCCCTGCTGTTACAAGTCTTATCTCCACCCCTCTTCTTACCTCTTTGGCTTTAACAAATGCTGAAAGAGTAAACGAATTACACCAGGACAGTGTTTTAGGATTTAGTGGGATCATATGTTCCACTGATGGTTTGGAGTGTGCCACACGGTTTTCACATGGATGTCATTCCCTCCCCCGACAGTCGGCCGCAATGCCAAACCCCAAAAAGCGCTGTAGATCAGCCAGCCCCAAACACAGCCGGAGCAAAAGGAAGAGGGTCACAGAGAAATGTGGCTATAGTGATAGCTGGACTGAACAAGGGCATAAATCTGTAAAACCAGAAACTGACATTATGACAAAACCTGGTGTGCTACAGTCTTGCCCTGATCCAGAGATCTCATCTACATGCGCTGTGGAAATACTTGATTTAAAACGGACTTTTACCACATTTTGTGTTCCTACTGTACAGAATTTCACTCAGTTGCAAAATCAGATGGACATTTTAGGTCATTGTAGCACTCATGTTGCTGATCAGCCATCATGGCCGCTCTCCTCAGAAGCAAAGACTTTTAATCCTCCACTCCAGCTCCCCAGTGCTAAACCTCAGAGCGTGTTTTCCAGTCAAGACTCCCAGCATTCACTGTCCCACTCTACTTCAATATGTATTGAGTCAGCTCTCATCCCAGACGTTGCAACGCTCGCTCCATCATCGTCAGAGTCCGACTGGGACTGTGACCTGCTGTCACGGCTGGCACCGACCTCGGCTGCTCTTCCGTCGCCCACTGAGCTGAGCTGTGAGCTCGACAAAGAGCTCCTCCACAGGCCGTGTACCTGGATGCATGACACCAGCTACGAGTCACGTCTACACACCGTCCTTCAGCCATCAACCCAGACGACCTCGCTGTGCGGGGAAGAAATGGACCCCTCTGCGTTTTCCAGGACCGTGGTGCAGATTGTTGAGGTTCAGCACTGATGGTTAATGTCTTGATTATTTCAAAGGTAGTTTGAATTATTTGATGGGGGGCTGTAGTTAGCAATAGCCAGTGTATTTGCTACAGTAATAGTAGCACACCTCCAGTTTGGGGAAGCAGACAGATGCAACAGCATGGACGTTAGCAATGAACTACTGTGTCTTTGGTTGGCAGCAAAAGGTATTTTAGCCACTTAAAAATGAGAAAGAAATCATTATCAGTTTAAGTGTATCGTATGTGTTCTCACAACTTTAGTTTGCCGTCAGACAGCTGTTTCTGAGAGGAAACTGCTGTTATATAAGACAAATATTGCTTTCTCCAAACCAACCAAATACCACAGACAAAATTAGTAGTATTACCTTGCAGAGCATGGAAGTTTCTACAACTGCCTTGATCTGGTCATTCGTTTGTGTTATGACTTTGGTGAATCTGAACTGTCCTTTTTAAAAACATAATAACACAAGCAAACTAACCAATTGAGGCACCAGCAGACCAGCAACTGTGATCTGTATGGTAAAATGACTGATTTCACCTACCGTGTTTGGCTGGTTGGGAGAAAAGTGATATTTGGCTCATATAAATGGTTGCTATCTGACAGTAAATAAAAGCGGCATTCTAAATATAGCGTTTACTTCTCCAGACTAGGAGTGTGCCAACCAGCATCTACTTTAGTTAAAACATTTAACTCAGTCGTAAGTACCTCTTACAACCCAACATCAAATGATCCAAACCATTCCTTTAAAGAACTGGAACAGTAGGAAGTCTTTGACTTTGCAGCTTCATATCACACCACAAGAGACAATGGGCAGCACTTAAGCTCATCAAAAGAAGATAATGAAATGTACACTGAATAAATATTTTAAACTTAGTGCAAACTAAAATGTAATATTTTTTTTGGCTTTTAGAGGTGCAGATTTTTTTTTTTTGTTGTAGATGTTTCTTGGTGGATGCTGCATCCATTATCATTTTTCCTCCTTGTGCACAGGACCCTGAGCAATATTCTGTATGTCTTGCTGACTGCAGTCTTTCAGCAGCTATGTCCGGGAACACATGGTGGTATTGAGAATTTAATGAGGCTTTTTCTGAAGGGGGCATTACTCAATTACTGTAAGTGCTGCGTCTGGATCACATCCCACTCGCTTCAGCGTTGATGAGACGTTAGTAGAGTGGAGGATTCGCACGACCTGTGAGATGTCAAATGGCTCTTCCTGCCCTCTGAAAGTGGGCTAAAGGACGGGCTTTGTCAAGGAGAAATGGTGTGCTGCAGCCACAGGGAGGTTTATCTTCACTTGTCAGTTTTTGAAGTGTAAGGTCATCTGCTGTTGAAGACTTGACATTGTTCATCTGGAACAGAAAAAACTCAACCCCATGTTGTACAAAAATTGCACTTTCTTCAGAATATCTTTTTAAAACAGATTCAACAAGCAAAGAGACAAGCCACATAATTTCAGTATATTAAACATTTCTCTTATGAAAATGTGAACTCAGTTCTTGTACAGTGTTTTTAAATAAATGTTTTTGACTATAAACATTTCTGTCTTCATACTCAAGAAAATGATGTTGCTCAAGCAACACGAAGTCATGAACTGTAGGGTATAGTGAGGGTAATTTTTCCCACTGTCTTCATAAATGCTTGCTCTGCTTGTACAGAATAAAGGAGAACCAAATGGGGAGGGAAGGATGAAGCAAGGGCAATGCAGGGTTGATGTGTCCTGTTTGGCTCGTCAGCCCAGCTGACACAGACAATATTTGATATCTAATCTTCAAGCCTTGTTATGTAACCCTTAACCATCCAGATTGGAATGAAGGGATCCTATGTATGAGGTGGTCGTAGCCAAAACCACAACAGATTGTCATCAATGAGCAGATAACAGCCTTACCTTTTAAAGGGGCAGTTCGGATGTTGACTTGGGTTTGTATGAGGTGCTTATCCACAGTCAGTCTGTTACCTACAACAGATGGCGCTCAACAGGTCTCCAGGTTGTAGAAGCAACAGGAGTACCAATGTAGGAAGCTAAGCAATGTACTGCTATGGATGGAAAAAAAATCTGTTTTAGTGTGCTCTATATTTAGATTATTTTCACTGCTTTTCCTTGGCATCAGACAGCCTTTTCCAACGGGAGACTGCAGTTTCACAACCCAATATCGCTCTCTCTTGCTCAACTAGATTCCTCTGGCTAAAACAGTAATTTTACCGTGCAGAACAGGGAGTTTCTGGTCTACTGCTTCTTTGGTCTGTTCTTTAGGGCCCAAGCATCTTTATTTCTTTGCTCAACTCAATCGCATTTTCGAGGACCTACATGTGCTCGACGGCATATCAAACTTGGCGGACATGTCAGTCATGGTGAAACATTACATATTTTATGGGTCCTGCCAACAGGCTTGACAGCACCCCCTACAACATTTCAGTGAAGTAGCCCCGCCAGTGCATTTCACATACATGTACAAAAATTGCTAGGAACGTGTCGTGCATTTTAAAGAACTCCTACAGAATCAATCAGATTGACTTCAAAACTGGTGTGTGCCATCTAGACTAGTCTGTGATCAAGTTGTTAAAAGATTAACTATCATTGAAAGGCCTGGCTGTGGTGTGGTGTTACTGATTTTACCTATGGGGTTTGGCTGCTTTGGAAAGTGTGATATTTGGCTTAAATAATGGCAGTTTCCTGACTGAAAGGTTGTTTGACAGCAAGGTAAAGCAGAGAAAATGTTCTAAATATTGTACACGCAAACTGATTTTTAATTTTTAATTTTAGCAGGTTAAAATAAATGTTTTGGTTGTTGTGTCCTCTGGACTTTGTTGGAAACAGGAAAGGAATGTGGGACTTTTGTTTTGTAGGGGTGTACTTGCCAACAGGGAGGTGAAGGTTCAAATTTTTCTGGTCAAAGTACTTGGTACATCCATCCACAGACTCCCATTTCACCAGATTGTGTGGGGGTGGGTTTAAGGATTGTAGTCTTAGTATGTTTCATCATCTAAGTTGGTTAGGTGACAGATGGTTTGACAAAGTCTTGAAAGTTTAGAAAATATTTAGTTTTAAACTTTATTTTTAGTTTTCAAGGTTAGTGATATCCTTGAATTTGAATATACTTCCATGCTTGAATTTTCAACACAATCTGGGGGTTTCAGCTCCACAATCACCCATGTAAACCAAAAATATTTTAATATTTGAAATGAAACAATCCTGGTGCCATATTTGTCATTCATAGTTAGGTAAGTCTTCTGTTGATCCCTTACTTTGAAAATGAGCGAGCATAAGTAATCATGGTCAAAACATACAGTCAAAGTTAAAATAAAGTCACAGTACACATTAATTGCTGTGGATATAAAGACATCTGCATTCATAATAAGTTAGAAGTAATGAAAAAGGCCTCACGAGTCTCTCAGTACAAACCCTAAATAATATGAAAAAAAAGACAAAAATGTGTTTCCAAAGGTTGTAATGAGGGGCAGGAAGTTATATCATTAACATTTCTATTTTAACAGCTCTGTGTGAACACTATGCAATGAATATAAAAGTTCATTCACCAGCACTACTGGAGTTTTCCCACATATTTTATGATCTTCCTCAGCAGATGGAGTTGACCTCTAAGCCCTTTAAGAACTATGTGTCCTCCCTGTTGGCTGAAAAGTTGGAATTGGAAGTTCATTGTTTTATTAACTGCTGTTTCCAAGGCCAAGGCTGAACGTTTGATTCCAATAAAAGTGCACTAATTAGAAAATGCATATATAAAATCTTATACATTTGGTGCGGAGTGAAGTCTCAGACTCTCAGCACTTTTCAGACAAACACAATATAACACAAACTGCTTCACTATAAATCACTAACCCCAACCTACCCGCACACAGAGCAATGACAAAAATAAGAAAAGGACATTAAAATCAGGAACAGAAAAAACAAGTATTTGCAAGTATTTGTGATTCGTTGGCAGAATGCAGATTGCATCATGAAATTCAATATGATAATAAGCTTGAGTTGAACTGTGTCTCGCCTTGAGAGTAGATGAGATCAGATGGCTGCAGCACGAGATGGTGACAAAAAACTGTAGTGAAGTTGGACAGTTAGGCTCCCTGTAGTCCACCACGTTAGGATAGTTAAGGCTGATGGAATAAAGTGTTCTTGATCACTGATGTAGTCGAAGCAGAGAGATCCCCATACTGTTCCATGATCCTCTGTTCTTTTAATGTCAGTCTGAGAGCCATTACAAGATGTTCTCCTTTTCCCAGCCTGTAGAGCACTCATGACACAGGCACTAGTTTTATCTCACCTTGATTACCGCTCACCAGCCAAAAAAGATCTGTCGAAGCTCCAAATAGCTCAGAATAAAACTGCAAGACTGGCACCGGCCTGTCCGTCGGCTGTGAAGCTGAGAACAGAGACGGTGCTGCCAGTCTCTCATGGCTCAGTAGAGGAGAGGCTGGCATGCAATCTAATGAGATTCTTTCAGAAAATCTGTTACAGCAAACAACCAAATGGTCTGTACTCAAAAATAAATTATGTGAGACACCAACAGTCACACCACCAGGCGGGCTACTGGGGGTTGTCTGGTCACACAAAAACAGATGCAGTGTGCAGATCTGTAATGTACAGAGTCATCATAATTATGATCACTGAAGAGCTCAGTAAGGCAAGTTTTTAAAAAGACTACTAAAACAAGTGCAAATTTACAATAACTGCGATAATATGTTCATGCATGTATGTGTATTCATGCACACACACACACAGACACCTGACCTCTGTGGCTAAAGTAGAAAGAGAGGGAGAGTTAGTCACAATAGGAAAAGGAACTCTGCCAAGTCCAGTGACTCCTGCACCTCCTGCTGCGAGGCTCCATGACAAACGGTTCAGGAGTTATGAAAGATGGCATGGCTAAAGTATGGGCTAACCTTCACCGATTAAAAAAGGGAACTCTGCTGACTCCAGAGATGCCTCCCACACGTGTCCACAACAAACAGCTCACGGGTTGTTAAAGGTTGTGTGGCTAAATTGTAGGGGACGAAACAAACTGTCAACAATGAAAAATGAACTCTGCTTAGTCTGATAGCAGCTCCAGCAGCTGACGGTCACTTTTGGAGGGAGAAAATCATGACGTCACTTGTACAACTTCTGGGCATGTCATCTTTCTAACTCCAAATCTTCACAGTCTGATAGGTAAACAGCTCTATGACAAACTGCGACTGTCTTGCCTTGAAAAATGATCTTTTAAATTGATGTATGATTTGTGGCACATTTCAAACGGGATGAAAAAATAATTTGTCTCTCGCCATTGACTTCATATTTTTTCCAAAGTTAGGTGGTGGTCCACCAGGCTGGACTTGACAAGGGTCAATAATACGCAAATATATTTCTTTACTTGCATTCATGCAATAATATTTACTTTTTAAGTAATAATGATTCATTCTAATCGACATTATACAAATATAATAATCACAACATTTTACTTTTTTTTGTTATTCATTTTTTGCATTTTCTGTCATCTTCCCTCCAATTTGCTGTGGCCCACCTTGTCGGCCCGCTGTGTTATTTGGGTCTCCGGACCAGTGTTTTGGAACCCTTCAGATCTCATCAAAGCGCGTGGGTGGGCCCGTCCAACCCCACGTGCTCCTCGTTTCCAGGTCTCCTCGCGCAGCCTCATTGCCTCGAGCAGTCCAGAATCGTTCAGGCCGAGTGTGTTTGTGTGTGTGTTGTGTGTGAGAGTGTGTGATCACACGGCGGAGCTCGGCGGCACCGACACACACCATGCAGCTGGAGCCGAGCGGAGGAGCCTCATCAGGGAGCTTTTAACTCTCCAACAGGCGGACAGGGAGGTGAGAGATGCGGGCGCTGCGTTCACGGACACCCCGCTGTTGTGTTTGTGTACAGTGTGAAGAACAGCGCTGCTGCAGCTCCGCTCATCACGCCTCTGTTCAGCTCATTTAACGGCGCTGCACCGAGGAAACACCAGGACTATGTGAGCATCATGCTCGCTGTGAGATGCCTGCTGTTCGCTGCAGTGTGTGCACGGTGCGCCGTGACAGGTACGAGCCTCTGCTTTCATCTCACGATTCACTGTATTACAGGGAACATGTGCTCTGTGATTATAATTAGAAGAATGATAGTTTTTGTTCGTAACGCATCTTCTTAACCCGCTCCATGAATATGAACAAGAATCGTGTAAAATTGTTGCATCGCGTCAACAAGCAGCTCACCGTCAGCTGTTTGATCTCAACACAGGACTGCAGGAATAAGAAAAAACGTGATCTGTCTTACACGTTGTCTTTTCTTGGTTTTTAAGGCTGCATTACATTAAAGTGATGTAATTTTCTGAACTTAGCAGACTGTTCTAGCTCTTCCATACATTGCTTTTTAGCCATAGTCAGTACAATATCCACAATACTGATTATTATTTATCAGTGTGCTAATATTTTCTGAAAGCACCACATTCATGTCAAGCTATTTAGCCAAATATATATATATATTTGATTTTGTACTGCTCAGCTCTATTTTATGTACTGTTGGGCTGCAACAAACAATCATTTTCATAGTCAATTAATCTGTTGCCACAACCCAAAGATTATTCAGGTTACTGTCATAGAGGAGTAAAGAAACCAAAAAATATTCACATTTGAGAAAATGAAATCAGAGAATTATTGCTTTTTTCTTACAAATACTCAAGCCAATTAATTGATTATCAAACTAGTTGGTAATTAATTTAATAATCGCGTCCTCACTATTTGAGAATTTATGGTATGTATTTTTTAGAGAAAATGTGTCCGATATCACGGCATAGCCTAAAAATAGTGAGAGTAGGGATAGTATGTGCCTTTGCAATGATTTTGATAAAAAGGTTAAAATACAACCACTGTTGTCCGTCAGTGTCTAGTCAGTGTTAGTTGAGATTCAGTATTGTGGCAAAGCACCTGTGCTAATTATAGATGCAAAACAATGTATTTTTAAGTTTTTGAAAGATTGCGTCCCCACCCTCTCATATGCCCCAGATTAGTTTGTTCCACTCACTACCTTTAATGATGGGTCTGTTTTTACTGCCAAAATATTTTATCAGTCCCTCCAGGAAGATGTCATTGAAACCATTAGGGAGAGTGTGAAATGAACACAAATCCATTATTTTGTAATTTATTCCCATGCATGCTGTAATCTCAGGCAGCACTCCTCTGGCAGCAGCACAGCGTCTCTCTGTCTCCTCTCACACCTGAGACTGACAGCTGTTACTATGCTTATGGAGACACTGTGTTTTTGTTGCTCTGAAACTTTGTGGCAACAGAAGAGCAGACACACAACACAGAGGGGAAACAAGTTGCATCAGACATCGTAGTTTTGTTCACTTGTCATGAGTGGACTGACTCATGAATCCCTCCACCCTCCAAAGCCCCTGTCGTAGCTGGGACATGGGACATGAGCTCCACACACCTTGGTTTGCTCTCTGTCCTCTCCACTTGGACGTTCGTGTGCTGACTGGACCGCCTCATGTGTCCTCTCTGCAGGTCTGAGGGAATGGGTGAGTCTGGAGGGGAGGCTGCCGCCTGCAGAGGAGGTGGTTCAGCCCAAGCGGCTCCTGCACCAGATCCACTCTGAGGAGGAGCTGCTCCACAGCCGGCTGGACACCCGGGTCAAAAACTCCTCTGCCGGAGTGCAGGTGAGTTCAGTCTGCAAAGTGTGACTCGTCAGAGCTGAGCACACACGTGTTATTGTTCCCCTTCGTTCTCATGTTCTACATATTCTACAAACAAAATGTTGAGGTCAAATTTTGAACAAGGTCTCCTCAGTAAATAGGCGTCATTCATGCTTTGCTGAATGTTAAGGACTGACTGCAGCAGCAGACCTCAATTAAGCTCCTCTGGGAGCGGGTTCATTCATCCTGTGAAGAATGGCTGAGTTCCTCCAAACAAAGTGAGATGATGAAGAGATCCCATTCAACCGTCCAACCTCTAACTAAAGACACTCAGTGAAACTTAAAACCTGTTGAACAAAGAAGGAGCTGTAATTGATAAATTATAGAAAAAGTGTCAGTTTACGTATTTTAATGATTATGAATGATTTGAGGATACTGTTATTGAGATATATACTGTATATAGGGGAGATGGGGGACAAGTGTAACTTTTTTTTTACATTTTCCTTCTAAACTCAGACTACTTCAAATACACTTTAAATCATTTTTTTGTTAAAAACATTAACAAAAGCTCTTTTTCCACAGGCAGAGAGAGAATCCTACTGAACTTGTGCAGAGATAAAATAATACGTTTGGATGTTACCTATATAAAATGTATATTGTTTGCTAGGTAAAAAGTATAAAGAAAACAACATTGCTTGCTGGCCTGCTAAAAAAGAAGAAAAAAACAGTATGTTGTTTGCTAGCTAGCTAAAACATAGGTTAGCCTAATTAGCCTAAACATGGCGGCTCAGCAGAGAATTATAGTAATAATAATCTTTCGATCTTTACTGTTCACAGATGTTGAAATTTGCCTTTGGCTTCACAGTTTGGTTTTAAAAAAATTAATCGCATTAAATTACAATACACACCATAACAACAGAACATGCACAGTGCAGACAACAATAATGGGCATGACTTAAGTCTGAATCATGTTTATGAGTTGAGCAAAGTTATTGTATTTGGTATAAAAGACTCTCAAAAGGGCAGATATTTTACAAGTGAAACCACTTCAAGACTTTGCTTAAAGTTGGTATTGCGTCACATTTTAAATTGAAGTTTTAAGTTTTGGTGCAACGTAATTTAAAGTTCAACCATGACTTAATCAGGTTTAAAAAAAATCCTTGTCGGTGCAACAATATGGTGTAGCTCAACATCACATCAACATATTGGATATTGTACATTCTGTACAGCGTGGATGACATTGGATAACATTGTTATGTACTCAGACAAAGACGATCAGACAACTTATTTCTAAGACTTCATCTGCTCTCTGTCATTCATCCTTATTTGTCCTCACTTTGAGGTCATGTGTCTGTCACCCCTGCACACCCCACCCTGTGACAACTGCACACACACACACACACAGTGCCCAGCTGGCCCAGGCCACAACAGGGCAGAAAATTCACCCCCTCTAGCTGCCTCCTCCTTTCCAGTCCATTAGATAATATTTCACACCTCTACCTGTCCTCTCTCGTTACCTTCGCTATGAACACTGTCTGTCAGTCGGCGGCCGGTCGGTCAGTGGATATGACACAGGTCTGACCTTCAGCTACCCTCTGTGGACGGCGTCTCATGATCTGTTTCTCTCTGAGACTGTAGGAGCCCTCAGGAAGACGTGTGTTATTCTTGTTTTCTGTGGAAAAGTCTGAGTGCTGTCACATTACAGAGCGTGAATATAGATATGAAATAATATCTGTCCTTTCAGAATTCTCCTATCAGCTTTAAACTACACATTTAAAAGAAACAACTGTTTTGATTCACCCTCACTGTTCTCATCAACCGTGTCTGTAGAAGCAGGAAGGTGTTTTCAGTGAAAAGGCTCTGATACACAAGCACCAAACAGGTGACAGAAACAGGTGCGAGTTGCTAAAGAGCCAGATATTTCCCTCAGAAGTTCACCATTTCAACTTTGAAAACAACAAAGAAAAACAAAAAACAAAACAAGTCAGTTAATGCAGTTGGGTCTCACAACTGAGAGATGATGATCTGAAGTTTCTTTTTTTTCTCTAAAGCAGAGAAAAAACAAAGATGAGCACACTGTTTGGAGCTTGTTACTCATTTATCAGGAAGTGTTATTGTAAACTAGGATTAATGTTTATCTCTTTGTCAAACAAGCAGGACTTGAACTTTAGGTTAACTAGCCTCTTTTGTTTTTAACAGTCTATCAGTGCTCTAGTTTTTAAGAGGCTATGTAATCGGGGCTTGGCAGTAACAGTTACTGATACTGATACAGATACAAAATTGTATTTTTATTTTTTATTTATTTTTCATGTATATTTGATGTTTGAAATACAATACAGTGAAAAAAAATCTTCACAGTCAGCCCTGATGCAGCTTTCTTATCTTTGCTCACAGGCACCGTTGTGGTCTTTGTATGGGACAGTGTATGGACCCAGTGGAGGTTTAGATTGATACTAAGTGGTTTGCAGAGAGTGCATGGTAATACTAATTAGACCTGCCTCGCCGCCGGCCACTAAGTCCTGGTGGGAGACACCACAGAGCTCCGTCTTCTAATGGGGACGGGGGTTAACCTTGGAGCAAGGTTACACAGAACTGATGAGCCCCAACACCCAGTTTTATCCAGAGAGCCTCAGAGGGATGGATGAGGCTGCCTCGTCTTCAGGGACGAGGACGTCCCTTTATTATCCGAGTCTCTTTGTTGCTTTGCTTAAATGATTTCATACTGAACGTCCATCAATCTTCCCCCCTCCTCCACTCTCTCTTTATCACGTTGTGTCACATTTTTTCATAAGATCTTATTCCCAGTTTCCTTAAAGCATGAAACACTTGACAAACGAGTGACTCATTTGTTTGAGTCAGTGTCTGGGAACAACACCAGATGCATTTGTTAATCTAAAAGTAAGCTTTTAGTACTTATTTATGCTTAGTTTCTGTTTCACTGCACATCACTGTGAGTCTTTGTCGTTTGTTTCTCCACTGGTTTACTGACTACTTGCCCTCCTCGCAGAGCCGAGAGACATAAACTCGACACAGCTGCACAAAAATGAAAGCATGACCTTGACTTTTTTCGTTTTCCATTATGTAATTTGACTACTGCTGATCCGGTCGACTCTGCCCATCCCTCCTCTGTTGTGGTTTCTCACTTATTCTTCTAGGTAAAGGTTTTGTCTTATCTGCTCTGAAAGTCTAAGGATAGAGGGTGTGTGTGCTGATTTGCAAATCAGCACACAGTTCATGATTTTAAGCTTTATATTTGATTATTAGAGGACAACAAAACTGAGTAGCAATCCTGCAGCTTCACACATCAAACAACAAATAAATGTTAAGAAAAAGATATTAAAAATGTAAAAAATAGCAAAATTTAAAAACGTATTTTAGATAAAAATGTAACTGGTGTAGCTTTGCAAACTAGTTGGTTTGTTTACAATACACAGCACCGAACATAGACAATCAAGAGGCAGTGCATTGCAATCTGTGGTAAAAATCTAATTTGAGACACATATTCTGAATGTGCTGTGTAAATATCCAGAGAATACTCCTACAACCTGAATAATATCGGCACATGACGTAATCGGAATAAGGCCCTATTCAGAATATTCAGTTAAAATATGCTGTTTAAATGACCCGTATCAAATTTGTAATATTGTCATATTGGGAATAATAGTGGAAAATCTTAAGTTAAATCATAAGTCACGGGTATTAAAGTCCAAGTCAAGTTGCAAGTCTTTTTTGAAGTCAGGTCATCAAGTTTGTGACTTGTGTCTGACTCGACACACCTCTGATGAGCAGAATGTAGAATGACTCGGTACAAAGCATAATACCAGATTTAAAACTGGTCTAATAAAGCCACTGATTTCTAATGATTACATTGATTTAATAAAGCGCACAATCTTGACTACATTTGGTGCTCACTTTTCTTATAAACTCTCATCAACAGACAAAAATGATTTATTATGCCTCCTTCTCCCCCCATCCCTCCTTCAGCCCATCCATCTGGCCCAGAGCAGCTTCTTGGTGGAGGCCTTCGGCACATCCTTCATCCTTGACCTGGAACTCAACCAGTGAGTCAACGCTTGCCTGCAGAGCGCTCACGCATCCACACCACAGAGGCACCGAACAGCGTTTAATGCTCACTTACTGACATGACCGTACTCACATGCACGCACTCGCTGTCTTTCTCCATCCGTCTCTCCGCCCACCTGCAGTAATGTACTGTACGTCCTGGTTGTTATACAGTCTGGCTGCAGGTTAAACGATACTCTAAATGTGAACGTCCCCTCCCCCTCTTCTCACTCGACACACATTGTGCTCTAATGGACTGCATTTATGTCATACCTTCCTCTGGCTGTCTGAGCACTTACAATAAATGAGTCTTCACACATTTGGGTTTTACTTATGAATCAGCCGTTTGCTGATCTGGATTCGCATATGTCATAATGATGAATAATGACACATAATGGTCTCCAATAGTCACACAGTGCTACAGTCCTGCTCTGTTAAAATTCAGGTTGAAACCAAATATTACAATGGTTGTGGCTTTTCTCACGTTTGTCTTCCTCTTGTCCCCAGCAACCTTCTGTCTACAGACTACGTGGAGCGTCACTATGACGAGGACGGGCAGCTGTCACAGAATATGGTAAGACCGTTTCTTAAAATAGATTAGAAATAGATCGACATCTTGCAAAAATCATCACCACAGTCATGTCTGTCTGGTGAATATGATGCTAAGACTGGCTAGATTAGCTTGGCTTAACGTAAAGACTGTAAACAGGAAAAGAACTATCCCGGTTTAAAGGTAACAAATTCTGCTTAAAACCACCTCTGAACCTCACTAATTAACACATTTTATCCTGGTTGTTCCGTCTGTAAAATTCATAGCATGAAAACAACTAGTGGTGGTTTTAAGAGGGTTTTTTTTTTTGTAAGAATTATTATAATGAGATATAATGTGTTTATTAGTGAGCTTTGGAGGTGTTAGTGGGGGGGGGGGGGGGGTTGTATCTTTGGACAGAGCCAGGCTAGCTGTTTGTCCCTGTTTCCAGTCTTTATGTTAAGTTAAGTTAACTGGCTGCTGGTTGTAGCTTTGTAGTATAAGAGTGGTTTTGATTTTCTCACCTAAATCCGGGATCAGACTACAGGAGTTTTGGGACGATTTATGACTGATTCATCCCTGACAGTCACAGAAGAAGTCTGGTCTGTACGCAGACTCATCTGGTCCGACCCCAAGATTTTTACTTAGATGATTACATCAGTACTGTCTGAGTGGGACCATGACAGCCTATGAGAGAGAGACAAGTCTAGAAGCTGATCAGCTGACAGTGTTGCTAAGCAACTATTAACGTTTTAGCCCATGAGGCTAATGTTAGCTAGCATGCTACTGTTGACAAATATTCACACTGAATTAAAATCTCACTTCCAGTTTTCGCGGAAGTAAAGACAAACCCAGTTGACTGCATCTCCCCAAACATTTTCTGTCCCAGAGCTGTTTATCTCTCTGGTTTTCTACTGCAATGAAGGGATAAAACAGAGCGCGACCAATATGTCACTCAACCAATATTATGGGCCTATCACAGCCTTATTGGTCTATATTGATCGGCACATATGTTGTCTGATATGTGCCTGCATAGAAACATTTTTTTTAACAGGCCATGATACAGATATTTTTTTATTTATTAGCTTTATAGGCAGCATGCTCTGTAAATGCTAGCATTTTTCTTAATTCAGGTTTAATAGATACATACGTTTATTTGAGTTATTTCTAATCATTAAAAACAACATTGAAAGTTTACTGTTTCAGCACCCATCCAGTATATTGGAATCATTTTACTCCTTAATATTGGCATCGGCCCCGAAAATAAAATATTTGTTGGGCTCTAATATAAAAAGGGTTAGGGTGCTGTTATGAATAATCACTGTTTTCTTTATTTTGATCATAATGCTAGCTGTTTTTATGTCCCTTTTAAATTATCTTTTTATTCTATCCTGTGTGCTCTGGTGGCTTGTTGCAGCCACCTGACCAGCGCACGACGTGTGTGGACTGTTGACTGACGGGAACGAGATGGGACAGGGGTATTTTGGCGAAAGCGTGGTTAGATAGGAGTGAAAATCCTCTCCTGTGTCACCCTCTAAGCCATACATTAAAGTGGTATTGATTTTCTCATCTAACTCTTAACAAGGAAATAAATAAATAAATAAATAAAGCGTGTTTCCCAAAATATCGACCTGTTCCTTTGATAAACTCTTGACAAATGTTGGCATCCTCAAATTTCTATCAGAATTTAATAGAGGTCAGTGAGCTAGTTTTCCATCACAGCCACATTGATAGAAATTGATTTTATGTCGATGCCTACTTCAGGGTAGCTTTTATGTCCAGTGTGAATTAGAACATGTTTCTAGTGAGTTTATTCCCCCTGAGAGAAATTCAACAGACTCAATAACAACAGCAGCAGCGTGTTTATGTCTCTCCCTGCAGGCAGAAGTTCGAAGAAAAGCCAAATGTTTTTATATGTTTTGAGGTTTTAGTCTAAATGGGTATGAAAATGATTTGTTTCAAGCGTGTATAAGATCGCCTGCTGGTTTCTTCCACTAGTCAATCCACACATCACGCTGGATCTTAGGAAGTATGTCCAAAAACAGCTTTCTAGCAATAGAAATCCGAGCAAACGGCCCTGTAGTAATGTTCTGAGCCTGGTTTGTTTAAACGGTCTCAGAAACAGACACTTACTGTAGACAGCTTGACTCTCGGCACCATCTGGGAGACGGTCTCTTTCAGTCTGTATCCTTGCCTTTATTGTAGCCTCTGTCCCTCCCTCTCTGTCCCTGTCTCACTATCTCTCTCTCTGTCTCGCTTTCACTCTCTTTTCCTTTGCCAAAGACCACCTGACCAATCAGTAGATGGTTGCCATGGGTACTAGCAGTCCGCAGCAGCAGCAGCAGCAGCAGCAGCTAGGGTCTATTTTGTCGTGAGGGGAATTCAAATCACATCCATTTTCAGAACCAACAAAACCAAATCCTACAACCACCCTCTGCCCTGACCTCTGGAACACAGACACTGAGTTAGAGGTTTATTTGCACGGGTTAAAATCAAACAAATGACAAAAATACATTTAAAAAATAGAATATGATGTGCAGGGCAACTTCAGTTATACATGTTCTGTAAGACTTCAAAGATGTCATTTTGAGAAGAGACCTCCATAATTCAGTAAGATGCTAGTAAGATGTTTGGGACACTAAGACCTGGGGTGTTTTATTACTCTCGAGAGATAATTGATAATTAAAACAGCGGGAGCTGGATTAACGCATCTGCCGAATGGGGCTACAGTAAGTTTAAAACAGCATCTCTGTTAGATAGTTTGCCCACCACAGAGCACAGACAAGATTATTTTTCAACTGTGAAATGATCCACTCATGTGTGTATATCTTGGACACAATTCTTTATTAACCAAGTTTAAAGGATCTTCCTAAATTAATGTTCTAAGCTAAGTAAAACAAGAATATCGACCAATATGTTAAATTAGATAATTAAATGTTGATAATGGTGTTGTCCATCAGGTGAAGCACAGAGATTAAATTTAGACAAATATGGTCGGAATAATATTAGTCTGTGGTTATTAAAATGAGAAAGGAAATGTTAATGATGAAAACAAATGAGTTTTTTAAATCTGAACTGCTACATGAGCTAAACATGCAAATACCTGCACATTTTCTGATATAGAAACTGGAGCCTCCGTGGAGAAATTACACCACAGACTGCGCTTTTATTTCCTTTAATGCATGCAGGACTCCAGAACTGCAGCCCCCGCCCCCACCGCCACCATCTCCATCTTGATTTATTTAGTTTTATTGACGTGCCGATAAATTGTTCCTGCCTTTGTGTGTCAATTTTTTATTGGTCCCTCTGGATCTCTGCTATTGCGCTGAGAGGTGACCTGCTCGTTCGGATTGAATCTAAATGACACACGACTAAAAGAGGAATTGAATTAGGGATGAGGACGAGCTAGAATTGATGTGAGCGCGAATCGCATATTGCAGAATCAGCAGTTTTTTATTTTTTATTATTTTCTGCTTTCAAAATCGGTTCTTGAGCTTGAGCAACAACAAACTCTTTGGCATATTGTGATTGATATTGTGGTTGAAAACATATAAGATGCCAGTGAGGAAAACAATGGAAGATACTCTGCTACGGCAAACACATTATTATTTATTTATTTAGAAATAAGGGTTACAAAAGGGTTCTCCTTTAAGGGCTGAGGTTCTACCCAGAACCATTTGCTTTTGAAGAACCCTTGATGAGCCATTTTTTTTTCAAGGATTGTTGTATCGTTGGGTGTTAAAAGATCCTCATCCTCACATATTCAAATGTTTACCAGTGTTTCAAATAGTATAATTAAATGCAGATGTATCTGGACAGACAAGTAAGACAAGGGTGTTAGAGCTGAAACTTCTCAGTAGAGTGGAGGAGGTTCTAGATAAATACCTTGGAAAATAAAAGGGTTCTTGGTAGATCTCCATGAGTGTGTTCTGGACCACTTTTGGTGCAGACAGAAACAGATAACTTTGCCTGGCAAGACGGATTCTCGTGTGATCTCGTGCTGCCTTGCAAGGTAATCCAGAGAGGGTTCTGAGTGGAATCATTAGAGCATAGAAGGATTTTGAAGAACTTCTTATAGGGGGTTCTGGGTGGAATCTTTCACAGATGATTCTAGGTGTAATCCTTTATGTTGGGTTCTTGATAAAACCCTCTGAAAGGGGTCCAGGTGGTTCGTCGGGGAACCAAAAATGTCTGCTGTGAGGACACACTGAAGAACCCCTTATGGTTCTACTTAGCACCTTATTTCTAGAACTGATAACCTGATAGACAGTGTTTACCGCACTCTATCGGCTTGCCGTATTGTATACTAATTAATAATTTCAGTACCTGAATTAGCTGCAGTCAAACACAATCAGAGGGAGATGGAGAGAAAGTGTTCTGCGTTCGCTGTCGTCATTAATGTTTTTCCATAAATAGTTTCACTGTTAAATTATTCAGCCTGTCTTTACCTGCCAGTGTTGCCTCATCGTATCTGAAAACTGGGAATAAACATCCTTTTCTCTTACTCCCAGGGGAGGTCTAATGTTCCCAACTAATCTGTCTGCTCTGTGTTCCTTTCGCTTTACATTAGCTCCCGTTGTGTCAGTACCTCTGCTCAACAGCACTGAGTCAAAGTCCAGACATCGAGTGAACTCCAGCTTTTCTAATTCGGTTAGTTTGTAATGTCAGGTTTAATCCTTCCTGACTCTGCGGGACGTGACTGTTTATTTGCTTTTGTGTGTGCATGCAAGCAGTTTTTATTTCGATCACTCCTTACGTCCTGTGTCTAGTGTCCTGCCTCCCTGTCTGTCTTTCCAGCACTGATGATATTTCACAATTACTCCACGATTTTTTAAATACAACCTGATTTATGTGTGAGTGGCCATTATTTGAAGCGCATATATCTTCTCTAAAAAGCGCACTCAGTCCTTCAAAGTCAGCATGTGTGTGTCTGCTGTGTTAGGCAATTTGATTTCCTCCATTTAGCCTTGTAATCCTACCTTTTATTTATTTATCATCTTGCCCCGGACTAAGTGCTGTGGGCTGTCTCACTATTCTCTATGAATGATTAAAGTCTTTTTCTTCCTCAACAGATGAACTGACACTGAATCTAAATTTCCTCTCTATGAAAAATACTCAGACTAATTTTAATTGGTTATTATTTTTAGTTTGTTGTTTATAACTGGTTACATAGATTTGCACGAAATGATAAAGTGATGTAAACATTTACTTTACTGTTAAACTTAAAATGTAATTAATTAATTTATTAATTACATGACATGCTAGCAGTGTGGCTCTAGTGATGCCAATGTCGGTTGTTTCGATCGATCTCTCACGTTTTTGTTTAGCACCATAATCACGGCAAAGTCTTTATTACCATAACTATAACTTATGACTCAATTTGAAGATTTGAAATTTAGTTTCTCTCCTGCGTTGCTGTTTGTACTTATATACGTATGTGCCTATTTACTGTTTCATGTTCGCTTTGAGCCAAATAGGAGTTATATTTGTAGATGAAAACCCAACATTTCTTGATTTTGCTGCTTCATAATAAAAGCCTCAAAACTGCAAAATAAAGGAGCCCTTTATTGTGAAGAATTTCAAGGAAATAATGTGTGTATCCACCATTTTACTGTTGCTTGACTCAAGCTAAGCTCGTATTCAGTTAAAAGATGCACCTTAAAGCGGGTAGCCCTGTTGAGATGGAGATAGAAACCCCTGTCATGCTGGGCAGATGTGCTGAGCTGAGCCAAGCCAGCACATCTGTATGGAAAACTTTTAGCTTCAGAAACCTGTGGGTGACATCATGTACGCTCTGTCCACTCATTACTGTCTGTCCTACCAGCTACAATTACATTAGAGGTGTTGCATTGATATTGATGCCCAAATGCTTAGTAGCTAGTATCTGTTTTGATTTCATCCTCCAAGAATGACATTTGTTTTTAACATCTGTAAGTGGAAACCTGAGTTTTGTCACATGGAGCTGGTGTTAAAGCAATTACAGCCTTTTAAGGTTTGCAATATTTAACAGCTTCCTTCGTGTAATCAGATCAGTGTAAAACACCAAAACAGACTAAATGCATTAACATACCCTCTTCCAAATTTCATCAAAAGAAAACCAGCACCATGTGTCTGAGATCTGAGACATCTGGTTTAACAGATGGACAGACACAGCTTTATCTAAGGCTCATACTGGACTCTCACCTGGTGAGGAATAAAAAAAAAAGAGTGTGACTGATTGATATTTTGCGTACAGTAACTCATTTTTAAATCCAGTTCGTACCTGACTTGACAGATCTTGTCTGAGTGTTTTTTTCAGGTTTGAGTTGCAGCTCAGAGTAAAGGTTGACCAAGCATAAAGAACAGCAGCTCCATGCCACCTCTTTTCTTTTTGGTCCGTCAGCCGTGCCAGACAACAGCAGGCTCAGGTGGCAGACATGACTTATTGGGGTTCATTACAAACACCTGAAACTGACCTGACCCTCTCTTTCACACACACACACACACACGCACACACTCCGTGAATTCAAGTAGCTACAAACAAAAGACACGCAACTGTAATCTGTGTCCACTTACTTTAGATGAAGCCTGCTTGATTATACTGTAGAAGTGTAATTCTGTCTGCCACGCACACTTCATTTCCTTCTCAGCTGCTTCTGTTAGCTCACACATTTAAACACATGCATGTGTTGCTTGACTGACAGAGGCAACTCTCCTCTCAGATTGTCGTAATCGGATCATTCCTGTACTGTGAGAGGCAGCATGGAAACACTATATTCAAAACGTGATCATGCAGTCGGAGCCCTTCAGGGGATTATGAATAATCAGGTGAAGGTATCTGGGAGCAGGGTGTACAGGTAACACCTCACGGCAGCTAGTATCAGCTGAAACTGGGAAAGTTAATCAGGGAATCACTTAAGTGACAGTGAAGCTTGTGCTTTGAGACAACAAACTGCCAATTATTATATGAGAGACACATGGATGAAAAGTGCAATTTGTCTGGTTTATGTGTGCCAACAACCAGGAGGTGGTGGTTCTAAAAATAGGAGCATCTGCAAGAACGTCACATTTCTATGTAGGTGAATTGTACAGGCGTTGTTTGAGGTCCAGTGTCAGCTTACACTCTGTAACCTTGAGGTGGGTTACTCTCTGACTGTGATATTCTTTGATTTTGTGCTGCAGGAAACTAAAATAGCTGCTGTCATGTGGTTTGCTGCTGAATTCCCTCAATAAATCAAAACAAAGAGTTTTTAGACTCACAATGTCAAGGCAATGCATGCACAAAATCACAATCTCATTTTAAGGAAACGCTTAATTCCTATTGTACGTTTTTTTTTACACGTACTTTTCTGATCATTGAAACCAGAGTCAGTCGCTAAGTTTCTCCCGTTTGACCCCTGTCCTTCCTTCCTGCGCTTTAATTGCGTTCCCATCACTCAAACGCACCGTACACACGCAGTTCTTCCCCCGGGAAACTGGACTCAGCCGCAGCCTCTGTAGGTGTAGGTTTTCCCGGACGCTGAGTCGTACTGTAGTCACTGATATCCTTCGGTCGACCCACCAGGTCAGCTGTAGGCCCCACACTGACAGTAAAATCCTGCCTGTATGTATGTAGGGGGCCAGGAGATCAGGAACAGCGAGGGGTTCACAGTCAGCGTTGGTTTCATTTTCTGAAATTTGACATGTTACTTGAAGATGGAGGGTTCGGTGTCTGACTGTAATCTATTGTGTGTTTGCAGGGAGGAGAGCACTGCTACTACCATGGGCGTGTGCGGGGGCTGCCGGGCTCCTGGGCTGCTCTGTCCACCTGCCACGGCCTACAGTACGTTGAATTCATTCACTCTTCAATCTAGGCTCAGTCAGGACCCCAAGTTTAGTGTTTTTTGTTTGTTTTTTTAATAAAATGGTAAAATTATGATTAAGTCCACATTTGCATTCATATTAATTACAGTTATTCAACTCAAAAGACAATAAAACAAATCTGTTTCATGTCTACTCACTGCAGGGATATCTTACATTTGAAGTAAACAAAATCTACAAAGGGAGGGAGAAGATCAAACAAGCTATTTTAGCATTTACAAGATCAAACAAAATATTTACAGCCTATAGGATCACATAGTTTGCACATTTACAAGCTCTGGGAACATCCTAATCCCCTCATCCGGAGAGAGAAGAAGTGAGGGAGAAGCTGCCTAAACCACACGCCACACTGACAGCCTTCAGCACGGAGAGAAACTCGCCAAGTTGGCAACACTTGTAAATGCCGGGACCCAGAGTTTTATTGCTTGACTACCTGCTTCCACCCACAACAAGGTTAAAACTACCCACTCCTGTGAGATTTGTGTTGTTCTGTTCTGCAGGATCCCAGTCACACTGCAGTAAATCACACAAAAAAATTCAAAGAATAGTTTAGTACACTTTTCAGAACAACACTTTACTCTCTCACTTGTATGGTAATTATGTGGCTGGGGTCAGCAACTTAGCTTTGCTCATTTTACCTTATTCTAGCTTAGTGTAGCATAAAGACTGGACACAGGAAGAAACGGCTAAACCAACAACTCAAAAAAATTTTTGTACACTCGTTTTTATATGGATTAAGCAAATGAGTTACATGCTTTAATTTGTTAGCTGCGAGGCAGATTTTGTTACCTTTGCACAGAGCCATGCCAGCCGTTTCCCTCTGCAAGTATCAATCTTTTTATCAATAATAAAATATTCCCCCAAATAATGAACAATTCCTTTACACAGTTTTCAAAATATCAACAAAGTATTTACAAAACCGTATACCATGTACTGATGAGGTCAAATTAAAAAGAACAATGATTTGGTTTCCCTTGAAAGATGCCTAACATATTAACATTAACATTAAACACTGATCATTTATAAAGATCTATCATGTGATTATAGATGGTATGAATCGTTATGTATGAATATGAATGTGCAAGATCAAGAAAAATAAATACAGAAAAATACAAAATTGGATACTACAATGGTATATTAGGACCATGTTATGACATTAAAATTGTTGAGAATATTTTAGTTTTTTCCTCATAAATTTGTGAGACTTTTGCTTCTTTTTGAATTTACCACTTAAATGTAGAAGTTCCGAGTTGTTTCTTGAAATTTTGCCAATTTCTTGACATTATTTCCCCTAAAAACTTTTCTTTTTCTCTAAATCCTTTCCTCTCTTCCTGCCTCTCCTGGCTGCCATCCAGTCATCCACCTCCAACAGCACAGACTGACACAAACATCCTCAGACTTACTGTACCATATTGCTGTTGTGTTTGTTTCAGGGGGATGTTTTCTGACGGGAACTTCTCGTACGGGATAGAGCCTGTTGGCAGTGGCGAGGTGAGTCAGCACTTTGGGAGGAGAGAGACCCGGCGGAGTGGAATGACTAGTTGGATTATTAGCAAACACACACATATGTAGTTTCTTGGCATCAGGAGATGAAAAACTTACGAGAAAAACTAGCACCAGTCCTTCAATCTCATCAAAATGTGTTGAAATTTTTACAGTGAATCCGCCCACAGTCTGACTTTCTCTCACCATGACTTACCATCAGTCCAGACTGTTATTCTATCTCTGAGCTGCTGCTTGGAAAGTATTGAGTTGATACACAATCCACCACAGCTGAAACACATCTCCTGTGTCATATCTGAGGGAAATATCATCTTATAGAGGCAGGAGGGAGAGAGGAGACATTTAAAACTGAAAGTTTCTTTTTAGATCCCCAAAATATTCAGATTTGATTTTAGAGTAGATCTAGAATTAAAAAGAAGTAGTTGTACAACAGTGTGAGTGGAGGGAGCACGAGCAAAGTGTTTAGAGTGGAAGAAGCTGAGCTTTTTTTTTCCATTAAGGCCCACAGTAATCGAAGTACAGCTCAATTACATAGACTGCAGAGATGGATCAATGGCCTCCCAGCTCATCTTCAAACTCCCTCACTCTCTCTGGCTCTCCGCAGCTCTCCATCTCAAATGGGTCATTTTCATAAAGTATTTATCCCCAGCTCAAGTGTACCACAGTGTCCAGTAGTGTTATTGCCATTATGACAGCCCAGTCATTGATTAATTATGCATCAGAGCACTTTCATTCCCGTAGAGCCGTCTCTACCTCAGAGGACACGGCAGCACTTTTCTCTCACACGGTGGACTGAAGTTTAGGATGGGGAGATTTTAAAAGGATGTTTTGCATTTGTTCGAGGGGATGTCATCACTCTTATAGAGTGTGCATTTGTTGCATAATTTGTTCAGGTTTATAAATTCATGCTCTTTCACAGGAAGTTTGGAGTGCAGTTTGAACAGACACTGAAAATTTAAATATTTAATTATTTAAGTTTTCAACTTATTTTCAAGGATTCAAGATTTATTTTCATTAAACCACATAAGGTTGTACAATGAAATTTGAATTATAGTTCCGTCATAATACACAAAATACAACATATTTACAAATAATTTATGGGTAATGAACAAAAATCTAAAACAAAATAAATACATATATACCTACACATATACAACCAGGAATAATTCTGTCGTCCAGTTTTGAATTTACATCAGGTTGAATGTAAACAGCAGCAGAAAGATGGTGATAATAATATGGTTGACATCTTCACATTAAAAGACAGAAACATCTGTCCATCAACTGTGACTGTATTTGAGCACAAAGCATCACTGATGTAAAAACACAGAGTCCGTCCCTCCTCGTTCTGCTGGAGTGGGATCTGCCCGTCAGGTGCAACAGCTCGATCCAGGATGCTGAGTGCCGTATCGTCCTTTGCAGTTTCCTGACAGGAGAAGCATTAAATCCCAGCTGTAGCACGGCTCTTATCCGCTCTCTTCCTGTGGTGATATCACACGCCGGTGGTGTATCCAGCTGATCCGACTGCATGTTTGAAAGATGCTGATTGGATTTGTTGATCCTCTCAGAGTCCGCTGCTCTTTAATCCAAACCCGACATCTGCTTCCAACAAGTGTTTTTCTGCATGTTTCAGCAAAAAAGCTGAAAGAATAACAGATTTAAAGAAAAAAAAGTAGCAACATGTGAAGGAGCTACTGGCTGCTGCATCCTACATCCTACATTAATATGTATTATTTATTCAATACGTTAAAGAAAATGTAGTATAGATATCACCGATTACTTTACTTCTTGGTTGGGTAGAGATGTTTGACAGTGGAACGTCTTCCAAGTTTCTGCGTAGGAGTGAGGACTGAAGTTTTCTGAGGGCTGGCTTGGCACTCCTAAATATAAAACTGGGTTGGCTAAGGATTACAAATAGTAAGAAAAAAGTAAGCTAGATGCAAACTTTATGTAAAATCATTCAGTATTTCCAACATGGGGAGACCAAGACTGACCACAACTTCTAGCTATCTGTACTCAGATGTCAAATATGGTTTGAAAAATTCTTTCACATTCTTTGAGTAGTGAACTTATCTTGCTGTCTTGTGGATCCCCTGTAGTTGATTTAATTTCATTTAAAATAACTGCAGAAACAAATGCAAAGATAATTTAGACACTATGACATGATCTCCTTGTCTGTTGAGTTCTGACTGTGGTTTTCCTTTGGTTTGAGAGGAAGTTTTTCTTAAATCTACCATTTTGATATCTAGAATTCTCATCCTGTTTGTGCAGACATGGATGGTGGAACCCCAAACTGGCTCCTCTGTGGATCCTAAATAGTTAAAATCTGCAGAACTCAGAAAAATGCAAAGAAGATTAAGGGAATTAAAGTCGGCTTGAGTTGCTCTGAGTCATCATTTTAACACAAGCGGCTCAGAGAAGAAGTTCTGACATGAAACAAATTTTATGCTCTAAACTCAGTTGGAAAAGAAACTAATTCCTTCTCTCTCTCTCTCTCTCTCTCTCTCTCTCTCTCTCTCTCTCTCTGTCTGTCATTCTGTTTGTTATCACGCTTTTCAGGAGCAGAATGACCACATAGTGTATCGTATGCCGGACGTCAACCTTTTTCCACCTCCCTGTCCAGGTAGGACCACCGTCAGACTTGCAGAAAAAACTCCACACAGTTTGATTGAAACAGATCCCTCTGTCTTTGTCTGCCCTCTAATTTCTAAATCCTAAGCCTCAGTGACACAATATCTGCTGCTCAGATCCAGCTGTAATACAAATTACACACTGTAGTGACATCTGTAAACTTTGTTTTGATTAAACTTTGTCATATGATACATATTTTTTTTGGTGAATTGCTGTTAAAAGATTAGATTTTGATGAAATGTGGCAGGAAGCACCTTGCATGCAGTCTTGTCCTTGACGTTGGATGATTTAATCAAATGTTCTGTAATGCAAGTCTGTTTTTTGGCTGCTTTTTACACACACACACACACACACACACACACACACACACACACACACACACACACACACACACACACAGTGCAGCGCACCGCGTCCTCCTCAGGTTGTCCAGCTGCCCTCCTCGCCCTTGCTAAACGTCTCATTTGGCTGCCTTTTCTCCGCCTCTCCTCTTTGTCCCCGGCACTCGTCCTCCTCTCTGGATTCATCTCTCTTCCCCTCTGCTTCCTGTCACCCAACCCCTTCTGCTCCTCCCTCCCTCCTTCCTGCCTCCTCACCCTTCTCCCCCTTCACATTTGGCCACTTATGCTCTCTTAGAAATAAGGGTTCCAGAAGGGTTCTTCCTGAAGGGCTGAGGTTCTACCCAGAACCATTTGTTTCTGAAGAGCCCTGTTTTTGAAGAAGTTTGTCAAAGGGTCTTTGTAAGACTAAAGGTTCCACTGAGAACCCTTTTATCCAAAGAACCCTTTTAAAAGAAAGAGTTCTTCAAGAATTGTTGAACTATTGAACTACTAAATGAAGGGACTGTTAAGGTTTTTTTGTACTATAAAATAAAAAGGTTCTCAGTAGAACCGCCTGCGCATGTTCTAGATAAAACCCATGAAATGTAAAAAAGTTCTTGGTAGAACCCCTTTGGTGGGTTCTAGATGAAAACCTTGGAATATGGAAGGGTTCTCATAGAACCCCCTCAGTATGTTCTAGATAAAATGCGCAGAAGATTAAAAAGGTTTCGTTTGAACCCCCTGAGTGTGTTCGGTAAGGTTCCCAGTGTAACTTTTATGAAAGGTCCTACCAGGAACCAAAAATAGTTGGAGACAAGCGGAAGAACTCTTAATGGTTCTCGTTAGAACCTTACTTTCTCAGAGTGTTCTCTCCTCCTCTCTGCTCAGCTGTGTGATATTGATTTCTGCTGCAGATCAGTGGACTAAAATACACGGTTACATCCATCTGTGGACTGATGACTGGCCACTTTTCTCTCTCACTCTCACTTACGCTGTGCGTGTGTGTGTGTGTGCATGTGCGCTTGTGTGTGTGTTTCCCAGGATGCTCCGTGAACGGCTCAGAGCCTGAGGGGCAGACAGATGTGCACGGCGAAGGAGACGGAGAGCTGAAGGATGGAGACGGCTGGTCTGAGGAGGAGAAGCCCGTCCTTACGGCGGGACTGAGACGCTCAAAGAGACAAGTCAGTGTTCAGACAGTCGCACACCTCCATGCACACACACCGATGGTCTGCCAGGAACACGCCGCACGCATTACAGCAGGTGTCACCATGAGGGAAACATCAGAGCTGAGATATGCAAACACGATTAATATTTTACAGTCTGTCAGATGAAGCCAAATTTCCACACACATCCTGATCGCTTGTCTCAGCTTTCATGCTAATGAAAATAGAATCCCAAGATAAGTAAAAAAAAAAAAAACAGACAGGTGTCGTATGTCAGGAGGAGATTTATAAAATCTGAGAAAATTACTCAAGTGATGACACTCGATTACTTTTGGATTGGGCTCAGACTACAAATCTAAAAAAAGAAACGGACAGCCTAAATTACAAATTGAGTAGGTGATGTTTGCAGACATTAAAGACTCCTGTTCTGACCCTGACCTGACCTACTGTGCACTACATACCCAAAATGTGTACTATCGCTCAAAGTATTTACGTGTAAATAAATAGTAGTATATATCTTTTTAGATCAGCATATATCACTTCACTTCCAGAGAGCATCTTTGCTGGTTGGAGATGCGTAACCGTAGTAACCCTTGCCAACTATGGTTAAATTGAAGTGTTACTGATGTTAGACCAGAGCCGCCTTGATCATATTTGCTTTTGTCTGTAATTATTGTTGTCATCACTACTGTATCCGATATATTCATCCAATCGCCCAACACTAGTGCAGCTTTACAGAGCTGCTAGCATGGCTGTAAACTCTTGTTGCTTTACAAACAATAAATAAAAATTAATTATAAGGATGATTCATTTATGCCAACTTTGGGCTTATTTTGGGGTTTTTGTCCATTTTATCCATTTCTCTTGGGTATGATAACATTATCCCCACTAAGTTTCTAACTCTGCGTTGAAGCAGTCAAACAATCAGGTTGTAAACAAGCCGACAATGTAACCTGATTATGTGAACTGCTTTGTTGTAAGTTAAAACTGAAAGGAAGCAGCAACCTCAAAGTTGTGCACAACTATCGCAAATATTCTGGTCAAAGGTTACATATAGGATGTCGCTCTGTAAACTGTGATGGTTGTTTTTTATCATTCACCTTCATTTTCTCTTCCTTTGCTCTTCAGGAGGGTTGCTGAAACCTATATGACTGCTTGTTTCTTGCCTGTTTTTTTTTAGCAATGTCATCTTGTTCCCTGATTTTATCCTTTAACTCTTTAATCTTTAATGATCCGTAGAAACAAAGTTATAAAATTATTAGTAGTAGTTTTCTTACTTTTTTGACTCCTGAAGTGATCAGATACAGAAGCAGCAATTAATCTTTTCATATGCAAAACAGATACTCTGCTTTATGAATGAATGATTGTTTCTCTCCAAGTTGTTGCCCTCTCAAGGACAAAGACTAGAGTTTCACCAGCATCAGCTCGTGTCTGTGTGTGTTTGTGTGTGTGAGTAATGGTTTCACCTGCTGGGTTTGTGTGTGTGTTGCGTTCCTGTGTGTGCGTTTGTCCTGTGTGAAGGTGATTATGACAGCGGACTCAAACGTCTGGCTTTGTGGGGTTTTTTCGCCCCCTCCAGGTGCGGCGAGGCCAGCGCACCGTCCAGACTGAGACCAAGTACATCGAGCTGATGGTGGTCAACGACCATGAACTGGTGGGTGTGAGGCTGACAGCTCCGAGCTGTTTTCTTTTACCTCGTTATCTCTGTAGCTGCAGCTTTGGGGGCAAGTGAGTGTGACTCTCATTAAAATAAGGATTAAATCAGGTGGTTCTCTGCTGATAAGACTTTGTAATCAGCACAGAAAGAGATAAAAGTCAGTAACAAAGTTTTTCTCCTCTTATTAGTTTGTGCAGCTCCGTCGGTCGGCCACTCAGACGAAAAACTTTGCCAAAGCGGTGGTGAACATGGCAGATGCGGTGAGTGGAAGTACTGTTGAGGAGATGATGATGAGCTTCCTCTTTCCAGACTCTATTCTTTCAAACCATGGCACCCCTTCATAGTGAATCTATTATAGGAAGTCTCTTGAGCTCTCTCAGGAAAGTTGCCACATTTCAGAGCTTTTCTTGCAAATGAAACTTCACTTATTCACAAAAAAACCACAAGCTGTTTTAATGTTTGATATTATTTATAACCATTGCAGGTTTGGTGTCACAGATCTTTGACTTGTCTAACCTAGGTAAATCAGATTGTAGGTGCACTCTCAGTGTGAGAAGTGAGATTATTGCATATTTAGATAATGGTTATTGTGTTTATTTCATTTAAATAAAATCAAGCAAGACAGTGCAATACCAAAATGCAAAGAATATGTGCAAAATAGAGCTGGAATTAAGACGGTTTCAGAATTTTCACATTTCAAGTTTTTGGATGCGTCACACCTCTTTTAATTTGCACATAGTCGCAGTGGAGAACATTTGAAAGTTTTCTTTCTCATATCTGGTCAGAGCTTTAGGAACGGATGACAGATATACATCTTATGACTTGCAGTTTCAGTGGCTGCAAAATGAACTCTGCACTGTAATATGTATATATATAAAGGCTGGACAGAGGTGTAATATCTAATATCTCACCACATGCTTGAGATGGAAAATATGTCATTGAATACAGTAAATGTGTGTATACCCTACTTTCCAAAACAGCCAAATGACTTGCAGAAAATTTCGGTCCGTGTGCTGTTGTCCTGTGCTGTAGCAGCAGTATGGGAAACACCTCGCAGACTGGGGACAAACACGGTGATGCGGATTTCCATGGCAACCAACTGCTGCATGCCTGTTTCTCCCACTCCATGTCTAAAGTAGACACGTATAACTGTGTTTGCACTATCTAAAAATATTTAACTGAATTCACACACTGTTCTTAAACATTTTATGAGGACAAAAAAATCAATATTGGATATTAAGTTAACATTGCGCAACATTAGAGTAACGCATCATCACAAAATGCCTCTGTATTATAGACCTTGTATTACAAGCCTTGTATAGTTATTTATCACTTGCTATATCAGTGGACATGAAGCCTGTCTTTACTTTCAAAAGTCTTTCAACATTAAGCTCCAGCTGACTTACTGATAGAGTGAGGATGTCTAAAGTTTAGACTTTTTCACCATTTGCAAATTTTACAATCGGTCAGCCCATAAAGATCTGAATTTTCACACTAACAGGAAACATTTTTGCTATTTATTTTTGCCCCTTGGTACAAATGTGGCCATGTAAAAAAATCTAAAAACTTAACTATATTTCTTAGTACTTATTTATTAAATAAGAAACATTGCAGTTATTTTATGTTGGTTGTTTTAACAGTGCATGTGTGAGGGATCTTCCTTTTTGTTTTTTGTTAGGAAAAACAAACCTGTTGGATTAAAATCATTTTAGCGGTTCTGTACCTGAATTTATATTTCGTTTTATGGCTGTTTTGAGGCTGTTCAGAGTTATCCTCCGAGCAGACATTCAGACTCTGATTTTAATCGATCACTCTAATACTCTACTTTCACATGTGCGTGTTTAATCTGCATTCCTGAATCTTGTTTTGAGGGACGATGACAGAGAACCACCAACAGGACAAAAGATGAATTTTCTGAACACGTTTTGGTCTCACTTTTCTTACTCATGATTTCTCTTCTGATGCGTTCAGATCTACAAGGACCAGCTCAATACTCGCATCGTCCTGGTGGCCATGGAAACCTGGTCTACTGAAAATAGGGTCTCCGTAGGCGATGACGCCTTGCTCACCCTGCGTGACTTCATGAAGTACAGGAAGGAGAGCATCAAGGAACGCTGCGATGCCGTGCACCTCTTCTCGTGGGTTCAGTCTCCTTGATTTCGTCAGTGTTGTTTCTTTCTCCTCCTCCTCCTATTATTATAACAGTCTCCTCGTCTCTCCCACAGTGGGAGGACGTTTATGAGCAGCCGCAGTGAGGCGGCCTACATCGGAGGCATCTGCTCACTCACCAGGGGTGGAGGCATCAATGAGGTAAGACTGCTGAGATCAGAGTAACTGGCTGCAAATCATCATATTTTTTTTTAACTTCATTAAAATTGTGTATTTATAGAAGAACCGTTGATGAATCTGGACAGTTTATAGTTTTTACTTGTTGTGTTTAACTTGATTTATATTTGTCTTCAGTTTGGCGGTGTGGGGCCCATGGCCATCACATTGTCCCAGAGTCTTGGCCAGAACATCGGCATGCTAAGACACAAAGAGCGACTGGCTGCTGGTAAGACTGCAGACATTAGTTTGAGCTCTTGCACAAGGACTCATGGGAGGACAAACTCCCTTACTTGTGCTTATTCTATGTTTTTATGCCTCCACACCGGTGACAGCTGTCACTTCTTGTTCTTGTCAACACAATATCTCAGAAAAGCCTTGAGGGAGTTTCTTCATATTTGGCACAAATGTCCACTTGGCCCTCACAGCTATAACTCAGGAAATCATACACTAATTTTATTACAAAATTCCACACAGTTATCAAATAGGATAAGTGAAAACATCATGTTTCTCACTGGGAATCATTCAGTGGAATCAGACATTACAGTGATAACTTAATTCTAGTTTTTAGATAATTCGGTAATTATTTTTTATCTACTCCTTTCAGCAATATTTGGTTATTTCAGCAAAGCATCTTTAAGTTGTTATGGTTAAAATCCAAAACTTTGGTGTCCTGTTTATCTTTTAAATCTGTCTTCTATAACTGCCTATACCAAACTCAAGTGATCTAAATCCAATATAAAGAACTCAACTGATTTTACACTGAGAACATGCTGACTGTATTAAATTCATCACTGAGAAAAGAAAACGCTCCACTGCTGCTGCACCAACAGCTCCTCCAAGTGGTGGAATTGCAGCAGTGCAGAGCAAGACTTTTTAAAAGTTTTTAAAAATGTTTTGTTGTGTGCATTCACGTCAAGACCTGACTTGATCACAGAAATGTTTTGTGTGTGTGGTGTGTGTGTGCGTCCAGCAGACTGCAGGTGTCCAGACCCCTGGCTGGGCTGCATCATGGAGGACACAGGGTGTGTACTTAATTTACAATGAATGAATCAGATGATGGACATATTCCACACCAAGTCACTTTCAAGTCCTGTGTGGTTTATTTAGTTATTTTACTTTTTGTTGCTAGGTATTCAATTTTGCAAATTGTGTCAGATGTAAGAATGAGTGATCTCTGTGTTGTATTTTTTTGTGTCGATTAGCTTTTACCTGCCCAGGAAGTTTTCTCGCTGCAGTATAGACGAGTACCTGCGCTTCCTCCAGCAGGGAGGAGGCAGCTGTCTCTTCAACAAGCCCAGCAAGGTGAGTCGTGGCCGGTCATCATCAGAGATGCTCTGCTGGGGGGGATTTAATCGCACACATAAAAATGTGAAATCGTTCTTAATGAAGCATGAGTGTATTCACATGAGGCCTCTGCTATATTCTTTTAACTTTTTAATGTAACCCTAACATTCAAAGCAAATCTCTTACTTTAAAGATCTGTAGAACATTTTCAATGTTGAACACAAACAAGTAAATCTTTTTTTTTTTTGATCTCCAGAACACAGAGCTGCAGATTTATTTTGTTAAATTTTTATTGAAATGTACTTTTTTGACTCTTTAGTCACATCACTTTTTTTCTTGTAGTTGTTAGACCCACCAGAGTGCGGGAATGGATACGTGGAGCTGGGAGAGGAATGTGACTGTGGATCGCTAGTGGTGAGTAGATTTTAATTGATATATTTGTTATTGCTCGTCTTACACACAATGAGTATATGGACTGATTCTACGAAGCCATTTTCCTGGTTGGAAAAATTGAGACTTACAGTAATGAATCAAAGTTTTGTCATCCTGTCAGCAGACTGTGGACAGTATACAAAGTGTGAAAGGTGGTTACAGACATGAAAATAAATGATCACATTTTTTCTCGTCTGTCCACAAATACAGTTGGGTCTCTATCCTTCCCTGTATCATGGAGTCTGTATTAAAAATACTTTTGTATTTATTTATTTTCAACACTTTTCACTGAGCAAATAGCTAAACTGGTAACGCTACCTCAGACTGTAGGTGTTTTGGGACTGCAGGAACTTTTTTATAGTTTTAAGAAATGTTGGAGGACCTCACCCCTTTTTATTGTGTCTGCACTGCAAGTTGAAGTTGTTAAAATGCTTCTCTTTCAGAGTAGGTACTCTCTCAGCATAGGAGGAAGCTTAAGTGACATAAGTTTACTGTGATTAGTCGAACACATGAGCCAATCCAGCATCAGTAACCACCATTTTTAAAAATCTGCATAAAATGTAGAAATTAAATTGCTATTACAACTGCAGGGCGACTCAGTTCACCTCAGCGGTCCTAGTGGTGGTGGCTTGTTCCCTTTCAGTTTCAGCCCCCAGATCTGTTTAGTCCCCAAACACGTTCTGTTTAATCCAGACCACCTCTGTCTTTGCAAAGTGTTGGGTTGTAAGTGTGATCAGTTCAGGATTTCAGGAAAGCCTTGAGGCATCGTGACACTGGTGATCTACACATGCAATATAAACCCTCTCTGAACTGTAGGAGTGTGCACGGAGTGGAGCCAACTGCTGTAAGAAGTGTACTCTTACCCACAATGCCATGTGCAGTAATGGGCTCTGCTGCAGGGACTGCAAGGTGAGCTGCTTTAACACATCACACCACTTGACCTGGACAGTTTGTCGCTGTTTACAGAGGTTCTGATTGACTCTTGTACTCTTATCCTTCACATGTCTCCCTGTTGCCCTCCTCTGTCTGCGTGTCTTCTTTTTTTGACAGTACGAGCTCAGAGGGGCGACGTGCCGTGAGGCCGTCAATGACTGTGACATTCCTGAGACCTGCACAGGAGACTCCAGCCAGGTAAAACACATATCTACTACAAATCTGTACATTAGTTTGGAAAATTCAGACATCTGGAACCAATGTGATGCTGAACATTATGAACACTATCTCTTGCAGTGTCCTCACAATGTCCACAAGCTGGACGGCTACATGTGCGATGCTGGACAGGTAAAGTCATACTGTTTGTTTGTTAAATGTTTCTTGCTGCTTCTCTTGTTACATTTAAAGCATTTTTTTTCCTTTCTGTCTCATCCTCATGATTGTTTCCGCCCTCCTCCTTCTCAGGGTCGCTGTTATGGAGGTCGCTGTAAGACCAGAGATGGACAGTGCAGGACTTTGTGGGGCTACAGTAGGTTTGGATTAGATGTTAAGCTAAATTCTCTGTGTTAAAACAGGAATTCTTGGTATGCAATTTGGTTCTGGCCATAACAACTTGTATGGAGAATGCTAAAGTCATTCACTCAGACTTTTAAATACTGTATATTCTCTGAAGAGAGCAGCGTAACAATTAAGGTAAAGCAACAAGTTGTAGTGCATTAAGTGTAAGAGTCTGTTCTTTCTCCTCAGACTCAGCTGACAGGTTCTGCTATGAAAAGCTGAACTCTGAGGGCACAGAAAAAGGAAACTGTGGGCCAGACACCAGCGGTCAGGGATGGGTGCAGTGCAACAAGCAGTGAGTGAACAGTGTGGCCAAAATAAAGTACATTTTATAACCCATGCACCAGATTTTACTAAATAAAAACAATTGAACTGATGGAGGATGCTGCAGAAAAAGATTGAATTCACACACGATCTCATACGAGCCTTAAATTTTGAGCTTTTTGTCATTATTGAATTGTTTTCTTGCTTTCTCCCTCGTCCTCATCAGAGATGTTCTGTGTGGCTTGCTGCTGTGCACCAATCTGACAGCGAAGCCGAGGTTCGGTGAACTGCAGGGGAAGCTCACCAGTCTGACCATCCACCATCAGAACAGATACATGGACTGCAGGTGAGGCAGCTTTGAACAACAACAGAAGGACTAACAAATACAGTGGGCACCTCAAACAAAATTTGGATTCACTACATGCAGAAAAGGTGGCAGAATTTGTGGATCTTTGATTTGTTTGCCGGCGGCACTAAGAGTAACAGACAGTGAAGACAGCTAAGGTAAACAAATATGGGAGAAAAGAGTCCTCCAAGTGAAAGCAGGATGAGAGAAAAGAGGTGCCAAACGGCGCTTGGAGAAAGCACTGATCTAGGAAACATAATCAAGCCTTGAACTGAATCTGACACCTTCGATAGAGATCAAATGGCGCTGTCAGACTATAAAATACAAATGAGGAAGCACCACTGGTATCTGATAGAAATGTAATGCAAAGCAGGTGCTCCTGATGCACAATGTCCACAGGAGAGAGCATGTGGGAACAACCACAAAAAGTTACACCGTTATGTTAAAGGTTCCTTGTAGAGGTTTTGGCCTCTGGTACTGCTATGTGTAGCAGGGGTATATCTTCTCTTTATTAGTACTGTATTAAAGTATTGGATATGAAATATAAAATAACAGCATAAAAATATGAAAATGACACAATTATGTCCACCTTACAACCATCAAATACAGATAAAATGAGAGCTGTTTGTCAGTGAGTGGGTCCCTGTTTTGTTTATCTTTTGCATGTGCAAAAATTAGCTTTGCAAATATTTTATGAGGAAGGAGATGTACCTGGCACACATTTGTTAGACCTCAATGATACACAAATTGTGTTTTGGTGAGTAAAACTGAAAACCTTTATTTGGGTACATGAGAACTCCACAGTGCACCTTTAAGGTTCAAATGTGAAAAAGCTTTTATTATAGTGACTACACCATTTAAAAACCACTGCCTATCTGAATCATGTAGTCACTGTAATAAAAGCTTTATCACTGTGCCATAATGAAGCAGTGTGCCCAGACATTTTGGCACCATCAGTGCAGTTAGATGAGAGACAGAGAGAAATAGAAATATGCCTATAATAATAAATAATACTAATAAACTCCATTTATAAAGCAATGTTCATACAAATTCTGTGACTCAAAGTGCTTTACAGGAGGGTGTTTTACCAAATGTCTTTTTATAAGCAATAATCAACAGAAGTTATTTTTCTGATTTGTGGTGTTCCAGTGTGTATCTGAGTATCTACATTAACAGAGGAATTGATCTGTGTTAAACATCTTTCAGAGTAAGTGGAAATAAAAAGTTAATGTGGTGTTTTCTGTAGAATAAAGTAACCATGATTTAATGTGACCGTCTGACCCGCAGGGGCGGCCATGCAGTGCTGGATGACGGCTTGGATCTGGGCTACGTGGAGGACGGGACGCCATGTGGGCCAAACATGATGTGTTTGGAGCGTCGCTGCCTCCCGGTCACCACCTTCAACCTCAGCACCTGCCCGGGCTCCTCGTCCTCACGCATCTGCTCCCACCACGGGGTGAGTCTGTCCCCGCTGTATCAGGAACTTATTATTTGTCTGCTTTGTGGAGCTTTATTTGCAGTACAACATCATAGTTTTACTGGTGAAAACAAAGGTTTAGGGTGGTAAACGAGATAAAATGTTCTATGCAGACTTGCAGCAACGAGGTGAAGTGTATCTGTGATCCAGACTACACTGGGAAGGACTGCAGCGTGTTTGACCCAATCCCAATCCCCACCCCACCAGAGGGCCCGGAGAAATACAGAGGTAAGCATCCTGAGCAGTTTACAGTCAGTGCAGTTAGAGTGGCTCCTCAGCTCTGTAAAATAACCTGCTGTGACAGAAAAATATGACACTATGACTTACAAAATGAAATAAAATTAACCTGGACAATGCCATAAGGCTTCTGGGTGGTAGATGTGCAAGTGGTAGCAAAAGTAGAGTAGTTTAAGAATAAATAAATAAAACAGAAATATATTAATTAAAATTGTTCAAAAATATGAATTACAGCATGGTTGAATAGTAACAAAAACAGCAGATTTGTAACATAGTGAGACACAAAATAAAAGCAAAAACACACAAACGTATAACATGGTTGCTGTCATTTGTTCTTGTACATCTTTTAAAGGGATATTCCACCACATCTTTTCACTACACAACAGTATTATAAATAAACAATAAAGGACATAAGGCTTGAAGGATGTTGTGCCACAATTCAACACAACACAATTCAACAGTCTTGAGCAAGTTACTTTCAAAACTATATACTACTAGTTACTGTCATTTGAAAGTACTAACTTACTTTACAATGTTACTGTCTTTGTGGACGAATGCGTTACACTACTTTTGCATTACTTTAACCAAAATAATTGCAGATGCACGATTGCAGTAACCCTGCAAATGCATCATTGTGTATCATAAGACACTGCTGTCCCCCTGTGTCTGCACAGGCATTGTGCTGTAACTGCAACCTGAAGCATCTGTTTAAACTTCAGGGCTGTTTTTTTCAACAATGCACGCATAAATGTGAGGTTGAAACCAAATGAAAGAGCACTGAATGAATATATTTATCCACATTTTAAAACCTGAGCAGACTGTGCTGCACCCACGGCTCCCTGCTCTGATTTGTAATGCAGGTTTAAATATTGTTGCGAGAAGTGACAACCAACATTTCCCGTCATGCTTGTAGTACTGAACTGAGCAGTTTGTTAAAGGAGAAATCTGTGATATATTTAATCCTACAATGATCATGATATGTCATCAGCGATAACGGAAATGAGCTAAGTTGAAATACTGGCTTCTCCGACAGCAAGACCCCAGCCAGCAGGTTTTCCTTTGAAGTTTTCATTCCGGTGCAGAACGTTTGTTTTTTTGTTTTTTTTTTTGCCTTTTTCACTTTTTATTAGAGATCAAATTAATGCCAAATGTTCGTGTTGTTTAAGTTTTGTTTAAGAGTCAGAAGAGCTCATCAGTAATCTTGGAGAAGGGTTAGATGTTTGTAATGGTTAAACTTAGCAGTGTGTTAATGGAGTAGCAGTGGGCTTTTGTTTTCAGGATAACATGCTTAGTTTTTTTAATGCAGGTTTATGCTCATTTAATCATCAGCGAGGAGGCTGTTATATTTCTTATACACCAGCTGTATTTTGCTGCAGTTTCACACATTAATTCTCCCCCCTCTTGAAATGAAGCGCCGTTGGTAAAGCGATACTCGACACAGTAAATCTAATAATATTACCAAAATCTTATTATTAACTTGTTATAGTCCTTCATTCCTGCTAAAAGTAATGTATTACTGTAATGCATTACCACTACTGAGCAATTCAAACTTGACACAGTCATAACTTGTTTTTCTACGTTTCCATTTTGGCTTAAAGTGGTTTGAGTAACACTGAACGTCTGTTATCTCACAGGTTTAACTGCTTTTTGATTCTTTACAGTCAACAGATAAAAAAAATAAAACGAAACAAAAAGATAAACAAAGATATTCTAATATTTGTTATTCAGCGCTCTCACATGCTGTTTTCTTTCTTAAGTTTTGTTCCCTCACTGGCTGACTCCTTCACTCCCACAGGTCCCAGTGGTACCAATATCATAATAGGTTCGGTTGCTGGTGCAATTCTACTGGCAGCGATAGTCCTGGGGGGAACTGGCTGGGGATTTAAGTAAGAGCTCTGGCATGCCTCCATCTGTGTGTGCCTGCTGTGTTCCTCTGTCAGCTAACACACATGCCTGCGGCTCGCTGCTGAATGCTCCTCTGCTTGCTGTCTGATCCATACTCATAACCAGAGACCATGTGGGTTTATTATTATTAACGCTAGTGGACGATGTGCAGTAGATGGTTCTTCATTCTCTGTTCTGTTGAGGAAGGGAGCATGAGTATTGGTACTTACAAACACTCATTAGCCCTGTTGGTTAGTAAGCTCCCCATCATGGCATGAGATGACTGGCAGGAGTGTCACCATTTTGCGATATTTATTTAATTTAGTAAAAAGAAAGAAATATTGTCCTAGCAAAAGCTATTTTTAATATGCTCTGAAGTCATAAGAGAGAAAACAGTTCAGTTCACCTTCCTCGCAGGGCTTCTGAATGAAATGATTTACAATTGAAAGATATTTTTAAAGCAGAATTGGCAAAAAAAATTACTGGCTCCACATATTCAAATGTGAATATTTTCTGCTCTTGGTCGTCTGTGACAGTAAACTGTATTTGTTTGGGTTTTGGACTGTCAGTCAGGTAAATCAGGACCTCTGAAGACGTCACCGTGGCCATTTTTAACCATTTCCGCCATTTTCTTGCATTTTATGGACCAAACGGTTATTGGAATGATCAAATCTGAGGGAAACCCAGTGATGTTGCTTGAGTCAAGTTTGAAAATAAAAAAAATTTTTGGGGTGCTGAGTTAGAAAGAAGTGAGCTTACCAGCATACTTGACACTACATTAGCTTTTACTAGCATCACACAGCAGAATCTCTAACCAAACTACTTGTAGTTGAGTTGCGTTGTGGGTAATGTGGGCACCAGATTTTAACAAGGGAGAAGAATGCGCCGCATAAAAAGATCACCACTACATTACTTTTTGTTTTGAATCCATCCCTCATGAGTCTGAGGAGTGCAGTGCTAAACTGACGCAGGGTTCATCTTTGTTTGGCACTGATGTGATGATTTACTGCAGTGCACAATCCCAAATAAAAAAAGTTCTTTCCATGTCCCTCTCTGCACGACTGGATTTGACTACTCACACCGCTGATTTGCCTCATGCTATCTTTGCTGTGACATGCCTGCAGGATGCAAAGAAACTAAAATGCTTGTCTGAGACTGTTTTTTATATCAGTCTCATCTGTAGCTTTTGTGATAGCATCAAACCTGCAGTTTCAAGTTCCTTGGTAGCAGAGTTGACTTTCTGAATAACAAAAGATAAAGGTGGAAGTTCTGAATGCCTGTTTAATGCTTTGCTTTTAAAGCCTTGGGTTCATTGCATGTTTCTTTTCTCCACGCTGCTTCTTGCTCACACAAAACAACAGCCGAGAGTCTTACCTGTCTTTCTACTTCACTTGTTCTGTCTTTTGTTTTTTTGTCTGCTCCCTCCATCTTGTTCCTGTCTCGCTGCGGATCCAGAAACATCCGAAGAGGAAGGTACGATCCCGCCTATCAGTCCTGATCCCGACACCAAATCACCGCTCATTCTGTCAACATAATGCCATCTGTTTTATAAGAATCCTCTGACTCGGAGATATTTCTAAGCTCACACACACCTGGCCTTGTTTTTTTTTCATCTTTCACACATTTTTTTAATCTATCGTTTATTTGTACAAGTGTATAGCATGAACCAAAGCCACATACCACAGCATTTAGCCTATACTTGTTTGCAATACTTAATACAAACTCGATCATAATTTTATTTGCTCATGAACAGTATTAGGAATCATGATAATCTATAATCCTGGTTTGCTTCATTATTATTTTTACTGCATGTCCCCTCAGTAACTTCGCTGCCATTTCTACAATATAGCTGCAGTGGTGACTTTGTAATGTTCGTTTCATAAGACTTTCAGTAATAAAAAGGTGTTTTTTGGGTTAGTTTTCTCATTATTTTATGTTTTTATTTGCATTACAGTAGCAACGACTAGTCAATTGATTATTTGAATTTGTCTGCAATTATTTTGATACTTGATTAATTGTTAAAGAGATGGTTGGGATTATTTGCAGTGCAGCTGTATGAGGTCCTTATCCATAGTCAGTGTTTTACCTACAGTGGATGGTGGTCAGCATGCCCCCCAGTTTGGAGAAGCAGGAGGAGTACTGGTGTAGGAAGCCAAGCAAGTGCTGCTGTGGACAGAGTCAGCAGAGAAACATATTTTAGCCACTTAAAAAAATTAATATCAGTTTAAGTCTATGCTATATTTATATATTTAGATTTTCCAGCCCTGTTCTGCATCAGTATTTTCCACATTTATCATCATCTTTGTTTATTTGTGCATAAGCCAAGAATGGCCTTGCTTGCAATTACTGTTTTAATGCCTTTATCTTGAGAAATATTAAATAAAAGCTTTAGTGTTTTCATAAGAAAATGAAATGTCGTTTTGATCTTGAGACAAGGACATTAAAAAAATAATTACAAGCACGGCCGTTCCATAGGTTTGCATCAGATTCCTCAATGTTCTTCTCTTTCCTCCGTCTCTTTCTCCTCCCCTCCTTGTCTTCTCGTCTTCTTTCTCCGCTTCGTTCCTCTTCTCCTTTCAGATCTTCGGGAGTTTGAGTCGTATCTCTGTGCTGTCCTGTCTACCTTACACTGTGTCCAGTCTGCTCCGAGGAGACAAAACAAAGATGTCTTCCACTTACGAGCCCTCAGACCTTTTCTGTTTCCCTCTCTGATTTCACTCTCCTCCTGGAAAATCATATAATTATGTTTTTAACTGCGGTACAGAAGCCATGAGGGACACATTTCCACCAGATCTGGATGACTGTCAGGGATTGTTTGGTTATAAATGTCCAACTTTTTTTCTTTTCCCCTCGCCTACTGGTGACAGTGGTTCTTCTGCCATATCGACTGTTATTATGCTTTATCCCTTTGACTGATTTCATGGAGGAAGGCCATGTACATTTCTCCTACTCTGGACTTTTAGGGGGGAGTCTTCTGTTAACATATTTAACCTCATGGAGAACACGACCACCTCCTTTCAGAGAGTGGTGTGACTTTAACTGCAATAGAAGTGTAGAAATATCACCAAATAGTGAATGTTGACATTTTATCTGTCTAGATGAGGGTTATTTTTGTGTGCTAGGCCTTTACATTCCACAGTAATAGCTATACTTATGCTGCCTTTCATTATCAAACAGTAGTCCACCCTAAATCAATGCTTCTACATAATATGCATTAATGTATGAATGTATAGTTCAGGCCTGCAAGGAAGCTAGTTGTGTCTTTGCTGCAGCCGCGCCGGATAGACAGCTGCACACCGAATGTTTTATCCCGCTGTATGATATGTAATCCATATACAACCAATATGCATACAAGTATGCTGAACATGGGTGCTGATGTACATAGTGTATCATACGGTTGACTCATTTAGACAGCAGTGACTCACTGCCGCTCTGAATTGAAGCACAAGTCTGGAGAGAGATGACTCTTCCTGCCTCTCAGCCTAAAACTGCTCATTTTGACGTTTTAATTAGCAAGAGAGGATTCAGATCTGTGCAGTTTGTATGATTCAGGGACGTCTGAGCTCCTCTTGTTGGCTACGTGCCCGATCATTTGAGTGAGTGTTCGCACATGCCTCTGAGAGATTTTCAAGTTTCAAGCTGCAAAATTATGATCTAGGTCAGTGGTTTTCAGACTGTTTGTAGCCAAGGCACACCAAAGAGCAAGCCAGAATCTCAAGGCACAACTGTATTCATATCCATACAAAATAGCTTCTATAACCAACCTAACAGAGGCAAGGAAAGTGCAGGTGGGCAAAAAATGACCGTGTGTGTCAAACTCTAAATCCTGCTAATAGAATTTGACAGCAGTTTTGTGCTGTGATATGAACTTTATTTGATCATGAAGCCTGATGTACAGTTCTGTGGTTTACACTGTGGACTGGAGTCTCTGTTTCTGGTGACAAACAGCTAGATCTGTGTGATTTACACTTAACAGCTGAAACTGGGGTTCACTTTTTTTTAGGGTGCAGAGTTTGCACCTGGATTGAGAAGGGAGTACTAATATAGTACATTCAAAATACATCAATACATAAAATACATTAATAACTGTTTGTATAGTTGTAGATTACAACTAGAAGGCACTTTGTTATGTTTTGTTTTAAGTTTAGTTGCACATGTACATTTACAAGTGTCATTAATTTTGCCATAGACACCAGTTTTACAACTGACCCATCTCAAAATTGAAACGAGTGAAAAATAATTTGTCCATCCGCCCCGTGATCGGCATCTGCTCCAAAATTTAATGGGTTCTTCCTTGGCCCATGCTGCACCCGTCCACCACGTTTCATGAAAATCGAGTCATTAGTTTTTTCAGTAATCCTGCTGACAGTGAGACAAACAAACCAAAAACATAACATCCTTTGCAGAAGTAATAATAATGTCATAAAATCCCACAGCACACCGTTTGAAAACCACCGACCTAGATCACAGATTTCTAAGCTCAGATTTAACACAAGATGTCCCTCGATTCCACATATATTTGAGTCTTCAATCAGGTTTAGAAGGTAACAGCAATGGCAAAAAAATAGATTTAAAATATGCTTTATCTCTAAAAGGCTTTCGGTAATTTCATTCTGACTGAACAGATCCATATAATAAGCAATAAATATGTACATTTAAAAAATAATAAATTACCAGAGTGTTCAAAGTGGAAACAAAAACACACGTCAACCAATATAAATTAAATTTTCTCCCTCAAACAGCAACAAAATAGTGCAATTCTGCAGCTTTTATGTGCATCACTTTCTCCATGTATCCTCTCTGGTCATCAGAGAGTCTTAAACCAGGTTTAGAAGATGTCATCCTGTGGTTGTTCCTATATAAAAAGACTGCTTGAGGAGCTTTGGTTCACCGATAACAAGGAGAAACAAATAGCACAGGTGCCAGAAGAGATGATCCACGTTACACTGCCAGTCAACCTACAGTAGCATTAAAGGCATAATGATGAGATTTTGAGCAGAAGTCAAGTTGGTCACATTGACATTCCTAATTGAAGATAAGATGCTAACTTTATTCAGGTGAGGTTAAAAATTTCTCAGAATTTGTCAACACAGCCTAAATTTAACATACTTGAACTTGAACTCTTTATTCCGTACACACACACACTCTGTATAAAGTGTAATAACTCAAGGAGAGACTTGGCTGAAAGGTCACACTGTGTTTACCGCCTCTGTTTGTGATCACACATCGTAGTTGGACTCATCAAAAGATTTTGGCACCTTCACACATGGAGGTCAAACGTTGTTTAGTCCTACAGGAAGGTAACCAGTATTAGCTTTCTATGTAAATACTCATATAACTGTATAATAAAATACATATTAAAACATATCTAAATAACAGACTGTGTGGACGTGTGTCTGTTGTGTAAATGCGGTTTAAATAAGTTATGCAGAACGTTTTGTGTGTTCGGTTATGTTGGATAACAGCTCAGTATTTGTCTATATCATCTAAAGTCCATATTGTGTGTGTGTTTAGTCGTAGCTGAACTTGAAGTGATCATAGTGGATACTGCAGTGTGGTTAAAGGAATGGTAATGTTGACTGTCAGCTCACTACTTTGGTCCAGAGTGAAATATCTCGACAACTATCAGATGGATCGGTTCAGACATTCCTGGTTGCCAGAATGACTGTAGTGATCAATCAGTTTTCCCTCAGGGGCCACTGTGAGGTTGATATTTGTAGGACGGGTTGCAAATTGGTACGGACAAGTTCATCATGATTAAAGGTTGTTTCTTTAGATTCTTCTCCAGTACAGCTTGTATTGTTTGCAGAATGTTTTCAGGTATCTTTCCTTCATCAGGTTGCTATCTGGGGATGTTTCCCAGACTCCTTATGATACAATAATCTGTAACTTTTTCTTCCAAAATTTACAAAATCTCAATTTCAGTCTTACAACAAACATAACATTACGATTAAGGCTGCAACTGTTAACTGACTAAATTAATAACCAACTTCTCTGATAAGTGATAATCGATATGAGTCATTTTTTAAATTTAAACTCGTCCAAATTCTCTGATTTCAGCTTCTTGAATGTGAATATTTTCTAGTCCCTTTAGTCGTCCCTGACATTGTGGATTGTGGATTGTGGACAGAAACATTTTAGGATGTCTTCTTGGGCTTTGGGAAACATTGATGGACATTTGGTGCATAAAATGTCAAAAATTGTGAGAAACAACTAATCAATTAATAAAGAAAATAATCAGCAGATTAATCTATAATGAAAACAATCGATAGTTGCAGTCCAAATTCAACTTTTCATATTATTCACTAACAAATACTTTTTCATCTTAACAGATAGTCATGGCAGCCAGATGTTGAATTGTACTAATATATAATGTGATATAATAATAATAGTAATACCGTATAGAAGTGATTATCAGATGTGATATATTTGTGGTGGTGAAGGGTTAATGTGAAACTGGCTTGTAGATCTTCCTACTTTGATTTGTAAATATTTTTAAATATTTGTATAAACTCAGAGATGCTCCTGCAGGGTTTGTTGAGGACTGGAGTGAGATCTGTGTATCTGTGCCTCTCACACACAGATCTGAGCACAGATTGTATAAAAGTATTTTATCAATACAAGTACAAACTAAATTAATACTACGTTGGCCATTTTGAAGTATTAATCACATCAATTTAGGAGTTAAACGTGTGTAAACGTTCCAATTACATGAATATACTGTATGTAACAGTATATACTTAACTTAAATTCTAGTAAATACAGAGTATGTAACTTAAATATGTAATAATTAATCAATGCAAGACCTATGAGCATGCTCACTAAAAAAGTGACAAGGTTATTATGGACTGAAGTTTATTTCTTAAAAACACAAAGTAGATGGATAGAAATAAAATAATTCACCCAAACTGACTTAAGACTTAAAGCTTAAATATGAAAGACCTGCACTTCTTAATCTGATTACTGACTAATCGATATGAATGACATTTTCCGATGTACAGTTTTGTAAATCGTCACTTTCAGTTCTCTTCACTCGTCTGACTCCCCAGCGTCTCCTTTGCCCTTCGGCTGCCTCCAGTCAGCGTAGATTGACTCCTCGTAGTCTCCCATCTCTTCAAACTCAACGTCGGGCGACTCGGAGGACAAAAGTGCAGCTTCCTCTGGTCCAAGAAAGTCCTGAAAATATCAAAATAATTATCTAAAATTATTTTCTATCACTCTTACAGGTGTTTTAGAACCATTTTCCATAAATGTTTTATATGGATTACAAACAGACATCACTCTGTAGGAGACTTTTGCTACCCAAGGAAATAAAAATCAATATTGTTAAAGGATTTCTCTTCATAGGAAGTGTTTTCTTCCTAATAATTGTGAAATCACAGGCGCTTGTTAGAAAAATAACTGCAATTCAAAATGTCTTTAGTCTCACCTCATCAGCCAACTGTAAGTACTTCTCTACAAACTTCAGCATCTGCTTTTGGGTGACAGTCTGGTTGTAGTGTTTCAGAGCTTCCTGTTTAAACAGAGACACATCATCAGACAGCAGTATCAGAATAACAAACTAATTATCTGCACTCGCCACAGTTTCTGCTTAAAATTAGCCAACAAATAATTGGTTAGTGGCTTTCAGCAGGCACAATACATTAACGGATTACTGATGAACTCTTCATGTACGCATATAAACAGTTAGGTTAACTGCCCATTTTTCCTTTAACTCTCAGTTTGTATCTTGAACAAACTGTTGAATCAACACCCAAATTGAAATAAATTAAGAAATTGAAGAAAATTTAAACCTCTGCCAGTTTAAAGTTAGCTAATACATGATCAAAGTTTAAACTGACATTTAACGTTTCAGTGCAACATAGTTAAAATTAATGTGGATTTTGAGTAAAAACTAAACTGTTTAAAGAGTTTGTAATTAAATCTTGTAATTTTAAGCCATTTTAAAAGTTTGGTGCTGCATAATTTAAAGTTAAAGCCATGATTTAATTGTGTTTAGGAATGAATCCTTGTTGGTACAGTCCAGCTGTAGGGGTCCCCTGTTTTGATAATCACATGACTCTCTTGGCATGAATAAGACTTAAATAGAAACACACTGTCGATAGGACTGTGCTCTTTATCTACAGTGTATTTTCAGATAGTTGCGAGAGATGACAGATTTTACAGGAATATATTTTTCCTCTCACCGTCCTGGCTGTGAAGTGGTCGGGCTGAAGGCCCCACTGTTCACTGTAATCTTTATAATACATCAGGTTCTGCTTCATGACCTGGTCTTCAGGTTCGAACAGGGAGTAGCTGTGTGCACAGGGCACCGCTCTGCGGCCATCGTTCACTGATCAGAGAAAAACCAGCAGATACACTCGTCAGTGTTGATAGGAAATACTGTTGATGATGGAGAGCTCAGTTGCTGGTGAGATGATGGTAAACTTACTCTTATAATAGGTGTACTGGAGGTAGTGGTAAACAGTGGCCACAAATTTCTCCACAAAATAACCACCAACGTTAGGCATTAAGTTTTCTTCGCACTTCAGCTTACACTGTAATACGTCGACGTAGACGTCTGTGGAAAAAACCAGAGACAGTGGAGGAAGATGTAGTCAGATCCTTCATTTAAGTTCATGTAAATCCACTTTTGCTGCATTTGTGACGTCTCTTGGATGCTCAGTAGTGCTGTATATTTTATTTGATACTCTTAAAATCTAACCTGCTATGACTGTGAAGAAGTCGGTGTCTGTTGAAAGCTGACTGATGCCTTCACAGAGTTCCTGACAGAGGTCAAACTCCTGCAGGTAGAGCCTCAGAGCTTCCTCCATCAGTTCAACACTGCTGCTGTAGTCGCCTGAACCGATGAGTTTCACTCCTCTCAGAAAGGAGGCCTAGAAAAGAAGTGATTGATACAGTCAGAGGAGGAGCCTGTGGAAATGATAGAAACAGCTGGTAGGAGCGGGAAAAAAAACAGTCTGATGGGAGCAGTTCTGATGCTGAAACAAAGATCATAGTCTTTCATACATTACTCTAACAATATTGAAAAAAAGAACCCAAAATGTTTTGTTGTACAGCTGATATGGGAACGTAATTGTTGCTGTATTAAGCTTTGTAACTCGTTTTAATGCTTTGCATTCTATCCAGAGCATGTTTTATGAAGGAATCTTGTCCTCACCTCGAATGGTTGTTCTTCGTGGTCGGTGAGGTAGCCGCTCAGGTCGTACTGGCTCTTGTACTCCTCCATCAGTTGGTGCAGCTCCTGGTCCTCAGGGTTCTTCTGGAGGTAGGTGTAGGCACATGGGACAGCGCTCTGCAGGTCATTCAGCTGGGAGAAAAACACTGAATCAGTTCTGTTGTTATGAAAACTACTGACTAGTGATATTGTGTTTGGCAGGAATTAAAATATAGAGATTATTGCATCATAACACAAATTTAAGATATGTAGGCTATTCTATTTATTAAGAGTTATTTAGATATATGGGGGTGTTTTGAAGTTCTGTACTTCCTCAAAAGATGACCCGGCCTTTATTTGAGGATATACTGTATACAGGGACTGGAGAAAGAAGGTAATCCTGAGCAGGATCTAAATTATTGCAGCTTTTATTTTCAGTGGAATCTTGATCTACTGTGTATTTCATCAGCACTGCTTAATTTGACAGTTTTATCCAAGTTGCAGGAGTCTTCGTCGGAAACCAGTGCAAAAATGGTGGCTGTTTGGTTGCAATATTTAGTGTGTTACAGCTCAACGGCACTTAAAAATCTGTTTCTGAAATCATTTTTGGTGAGAAACAGGCAATGCAGTAACATAATCGTGATCCATATTTTATCAGCAGTGTCTAGTTTGACTGTGAGTTTTGTGAGTAACACCTTTAATGTTATTGTGTGATTGCTAATTTTACTGGTGATGGTGACACAACAAAATATGAGTATTGTCTTAATTTCGTCAGTAAATGTCATGCATTTTATGTTGATTATTCATGTTAGGAGGGATTTATAAGTTCAATAATTTTAGTTTTAAAAACCTATAAAGTTGGAGATTTTTCAGGGGTAATAATGAAGACATGGTTTGTTGTCCTTAAACACTTGTCTCACCTTGGAGTGCGCAAAGTGCAGATATCTGTATGGAGATCTTCTGTTAAAGTCCTCCATGATCTGTTTCCCAGGAGGAGGCAGCTGTAGTGCGGGGAAATGCGCCCTGCACTTCTTCTGACAGGACGCTCTCATCATAACGTGCCAGTAGACGCGGAGATCCCGGTTTCCTGTGAAGGACGGTTCTTCATCTTTGCTGCTGTTACAGTGCAGCATGCAGTATCTCACGCTGTCTTTCAGAAGCCGGTGCAAACGCAAACTCAACTCCAAATATTTGATAGATTCCGTCCAGTTCTCTGCCGCGTAATGGTCCAAAGCCTGTCCATACGCAGCGGTGAGAGGCATGAGCTCCTCTTTGGGAAAATTACTGAAACTGTAGTTTTCATATTGTGCTGCTGTCATACAAACAAATGTCAAACAAAGCACGGGCAACAACACGTCTCCTTGTGCGCAAAATGTAACCATGATAAAATAACATCCCACATGTTAGTCTGCTTCTTCTGACTTCTGTCTTCTGCTGGTAACGTTTCCTGTGTCTGTGTGGTGGTCTGCTCAAGTGCTTAGGGGTCTGTGGGAATTCCGGGATTGGGCCTTTCAGAGGTTACTGTCTCGGGTTTCTCAGTGCAGGCCAACAGCTGTCACGTACTGCTGCCGTGTTTCTTTATTTGGCACAAGAATAGACGCGCGTCAAGGTAGTAGTGCTGTTTTCTGTGGTGTTGTTCACTCATGCAACATCACTTTAAATGTAAATATGACGAATAAAACTGCATGAGAACGTCAACACAGACCTCTGTGGAAAAACATTATGTAGTGTCACAGAATGAAACCAGGGACAGTGATGGAAGATGTATCCAGATCGTTTATTTAAAGGGATAGTTCACCCGAAGATGAAAATTCAGCCATTATCTACTCACCCTAATGCCTGTTGAAGTTTTTTGTTCGTTCGTTTGTTTTTTAAATCTTGAACTAGGTGTGTGTGGTGTGACAGTTTGCAGCAGCACATCAGAATTTTGGGAGACTTGGATAACATCAGAGAAGCAGTATGGCGGCATGGAAACTTTTTTTCCTGGTTGTTTTGTCTGTTTGTAAACTGGTCACCATTCACTTCTGCAGTGTTTTGTGGACTAAAAAACTAAACCCAACCTTCAGTTGGCATGAGAGCGAGTAGATAATGACTGAATTTTCATTTTTGGGTGAACTTTCCCTTTAAGTAAAAGTACCAGGACATTAGTGTAAAAGTACTTCACTAAAAGTAAAAATCATGTATTCAAAATCTTTTTTGATACCAATGCATAATTTTACATTTTACAAGCCAAAAGGGTAGGGAATCACTGGTTTAATTTAATTCAGTGTAATTCAATGTAATTAATTCAATTGATTAAATTTACATATTTAAATTCATTTTTAAAATTTAATTTATTTTAGGACAGTTTATTTTAAACCAATTAATAATCATTGAATTGTTTAATTATTATTTAATTTGTACTATAATTCAGTTGAGTACGTGAGTTAATTCAATGTATTTGAGTTAATTTAATTGATTTATGCTCATTCAAATGATTTATTTGCCAGAACAAAAAGTATTCATATCCTTTGGTACAGTAAAAGTACCTACATTAATGTTAAAGTATTTTGTTACGAGTAAACGTCTCCTAAAGAAAAAAAGAAAGACAGATATGTGACTAATATAACTGTCACTGTGATTAACTATAACTGTTATTTCCTATTAGAGCACTACTTATGATTCACGGCATTAATGAAAAATCTGAACCTTTGGGACTTCAGGCTACTTTACGGCTCTGACAGGCTGATGTAGAGAGGCGGGTCTGTCTGCGGTCTGCAGCTGTATACAGCGGTGCTCGAGAGTCAAGCCAAACAGAACAATGGAAGAGCTTGCTTTCAAAATAAAAGCGGAAATGGACAATTTTGGAAAGGAGCGGAGATATTTTATTTTCCCCTAAAAGAAAAAAAAAATCCCTTAAAACTACAGAACAGCTTATTAACTCATATTTTATTTTGAAGATAAAGCAGTGTGGAAATAGTATACTTGTACTTTACCCCCCCCCCCAATTGTGGTCTTTCAGCTACAAAAGCCATCTTTGTAGTGCGCTCATCTTTTATTTTTTAAAGGAAGTAGTGCTCATCTCATCGTGGTTGTCTTGACAGAGGCGCTTCCCACTCCCAACTCCGTCATTTCTTCTCTCTGGTAAAAAGTCTTCACACCAACCTGGAGATTGTCCACGTTTACAACATTCAGACACCGCTGCTCCCATCTGCAGCCTCGGCCCTCTGCGTAAAGCGCGCACACGGCTGCTGACCTCCAGTTGATCTATCTGGTTTGAATTGTCGTTTTAAATAGCTCTAACTTATTAGAAGTGACTCTGAAAAGATGTTTTCCTGCTGCATTGCCTTTTTGCTCCTCACTGTGTGGTGTTCAGTGGACTGTAATCCCAGTCCCGTGCACGGAGATGTAGTCGTGGACAGATACTTCATCCCCAAAGACTGTGCCAGAGAGTCCAAAACTGGAGATTATGTTCGCTATCACTATAACGCCACATTTGTCGACGGGAAAACTTTTGATTCGAGGTGAGTTAATCTGAAATTCTGAATGCATTCATTTTAGTTTTCTGTCTTTTCTCGCACAGATTGTAATTATGCTGCAGAGGCCATAGAACATGGAAAACTTAGAGAAACTTTAGCAGCAGTGTCATTTCAGAAAAGTGAAAAAGTTGAGATCTGCATGTCAAAATAAGTCTTTCATATCTGCATGCTTTTCTTAAAGATGTAGTACTTTTTTCCCCCCCAGTTGACGCATTTCTGACATTGTCTTTGTCACAGCCATCAGAGAGGAGACGCCAAGGTGGGCCTGCTCGGGGAGGGCCGGCTCATCGCGGGCATTGATAAAGGTCTGCAGGGCATGTGTGTGAATGAGCGCAGAAAAATCACCGTCCCGCCTCACCTGGCCTATGGAAGCACCGGTGCAGGTAAATGCAAATGTCATGCAGTAAAGTGATCTGCGCTTTAGTGGGAGGTTTAGATTTATACAGTTACAGCACGGCAGATTTTCCACAGTAGTATTTGATAGGTTTGGCACCATACCCTGAGGGGCACCAGACCCCGAGGAGATCTGAAGACTCCAGATTGTCTGTGGCAAATACCTTGTGGTTATTTGTTTAATTACAGCTTGGTTTGATAATATGCGCACACCAAAGCATGTTTTTTTTGCCTTGTCTTGTGAATATGGGGCAGATCTCCAAACACAATTAGACTTAGATCATGGCAGTGTTCCAGCACAGAAATGCTAAATGATCTATCCTGAGCGGGACATGAACACATTGCAATAGACTCAGTATTTCACTTAAAACTCTACATGTCAATCTTATGATCGCATGCTGCAGAAAAAGTCAGAAGCTCACCCCAAGTCTGTCAGGATTCATCAAGAATAGATGCCCACGGGCCATCAAACCCCTAAATTTGGTAAATTTGCTGTAAATTTTTTGGAAGGTCAAATGTAAACTTATGTAAAACCAACTGTAACATTTGTGTTGTGTGCTTTTCCCATGATGTGTGTGTGTTTCCTGAAGGCTTTTTATTTCTAAAGAAAAAGAAGCTAGAATTCCCTGCTAGTTGAGGAAAATGGCGGCACACATTGTAATACATTACATCTTTAGATGTGTCACACTCGAACCACTTAAAATCCTGCTTCCATTTACTCAAATTTTCATTGCAGTTTTATTTTTTCACAGTCTGCCGATTGTGTTTCTGGTTCTTCTGCATGGATCACGTTAGCAGTTTTAGTAGATTTCATAGGTCCATACTTCAGTAGCTCTGACACATTATAGCTAGCAAGTGACAAAAACGTCGAACAAAAAGTGCAAAGAAATCAGGATGTTTGTAGAACTGTAATGTTGTTTTGGCAAAAGCTTGCAGTATGGGGATAAAACTTGGTGGTCAAAGCATAACTTTTGTGGCCACGGCGGTTAATGTTGAACTTTGATTCATCCTTTGGGGAACATCAATGTTTGTACCAAATTTAGTTGAAAAGGGCATGCCCATCCTAAAATATGTCCTCATCATCTTACCAACCATTCTAACCTTCATCTAACCACGTTTACAGGCGATGTGATTCCTCCAGACACCACATTGGTGTTTGACATCCACCTGTTGGATCTGTGGAACACGGCCGACCTGGTTGTAACTAAAACCATCACCACTCCCAAAGACTGCAAACGCTCTGTGATGCGCACTGACTTTGTGCGCTACCACTTCAACGGCACTCTGCTCGACGGCACCATCTTCGACTCCAGGTGAATTCTGGCTTGGACGACAGTTTGGCATTTGGTGTAAAGGTTTCCTGTCTAAGATGCTTTAATGAAGTTCTGACCTTTGCATTAAACAGTGTATGAAGTTGTTGGCTGTTGCAGCCCTCTCATCTCTCATTCTTCTTCCTTGTTTTAATCTGAAGCTCTGTCTGAATAACAGCTCTTGCGTGTTTGTACTGTGTCATCCAGGTATGTTGTGTGTTTGACTTTGCGCTTGTATGAGCCCTACATAGCTACAACAGGAAGCAGACCCACGACTCTTTAGTGGGTGAGGGGTGGCTGATCAAAGGTATGGATGAGGGCCTGCTGGGCATGTGTGTGGGAGAGATCAGAAATATCATCATCCCACCCTTCAAAGCCTACGGAGAAAAAGGATCAGGTCAGTACAAAGGACAACTTTGTCTTTTTCATAGAACTTAAAGCCCCTGTTTGGTTTTGTTTTAACCACTAGTAGCACTATGGAGCAGTATTTGCAGGTGTGGGTGGGTCCCTGTTTCTTCATGTGAGGATCCATGTGTACGTAAACGATGCACAAGTCAAAATAATTTAAAAAGCTTTGCAAATGATTGAGGGAGGAAATATATTTATCATGTTTGTTTGGCCTCAAGTATATACACTGTGTTTTGATTAGAAACTAAAAATGTAAACATAACTTTTGTTCGTTTACAAGAAAACTCCATAGGGCACCTTTAAGGTAGAAATTCAGTAAACTATTTCAGGATTACAGGCTAAGGCTAAAGATATGCAAAACAATCCCATAAATCATTGGTTTAGGAATATAATAAGCAAAAATATAGGATTTCCATATTAAAAAAAATGATAAAAATCAAATACTTCAGTATCCTTTCCAGACCATGTTTTACCTGCAGTGAGGTGAATGTTTATGCTGTATTCTGTTAAATGTATAGATCTGATAGGGAAAAAAGAAAAAAGATTCAACAGTATATTGACAGTATAACAGAATTATCATAAAGAAATAACGTTTGAAATTCTCCTTCCACCTTCTGTCTGCTCACCAGGTACAGAGATCCCCTCCCAGGCGACTCTGGTGTTTGATGTCCTGCTGGTGGACATTCATAACCCAAAGGATAACATCACCATTGAGAACCAGGTGGTTCCTGAGTCGTGCACACGCAAGTCTGTGGTTGGGGATTACATCCGGTACCACTACAACGGTACCTTCCTGAACGGAGTCACCTTTGACACCAGGTGAGCTCAGGTCACATGACAGATATACTGCAGTCATTTGGGAGATCAGTTAGTCCTTACTTAAGTCTGTTTCATGTTCTCTGTTGTTGTTGTTTGTTTGGTAGATAGAAAACTTTAAATTAAACCAAGCTATTTTGTAACTTCCGACAGCTACCAGAGGAACAGCACGTACAACACCTACATCGGGATGGGGTATGTGATTGCAGGCATGGACCAGGGCCTGCTGGGAGTCTGCATCGGGGAGAGGAGGAGGGTCACCATCCCTCCACACCTGGCGTATGGAGAGCAAGGAGCAGGTGAGTTACTGAAGTTTTTCCTACAGCTCACAGTTAAGTTGTCTGCCTATACTGATTTAAATTGGAAACTGAAATTCCTGTGAAATAGCACTTTTAGAGCTTTTTTGGGGGGGTAGAACAAAAAGCAAATGGATATCTCATACAGACATAAAAATACAAACAGACGGGACTACTGCAATATTCAAGTGAAGTAACCAGAAAGATAAAAGTCATGTGGTTTTAAATACGAATACACAAGAAAAAGAGCATTTTTTTTTAGCAATGATTCTTGGAACAGTGGAAGGGCGAGCCAAGACATTTTTGGTGAGTTTTATTGTTGAATCTGAATGAAGATGACAATTATGATGATATAATGACTGCTTCTGTAAAGGGAGTCTGGTTAGTTTGGTGAGAGAAATAAAACAGAGCACTAAAACATTGGTAAATTAAAAAAAAAAAATTGATTAATTGCTCAATCATTTATTTTTCAAATGTCAAACATTTGCTGGTTCTACATTCTCAAATTTTAGGATTTGTGGCTTTATTATGTTTTATAGACAGAGATGGATCATGACAGGAAAATTAGATAATGTAAAAATAACAAGGCTTTCACTGTCATGGTCTTCATTTGCTGTCATAAATCACAAGAAAAACAGCAAAATTTCACATTTAAGGTGCTGAAACCAGCAAAAGTTTGAAATTTTTGCTTAAAAAAATGACAAAAACACTTAATCAATTACTAAAATAGCTGGCAACTAATTTTCTTTCGATCAACTAATCATTTAATGGACTAATCATACACATCTAGAATATAAACAGAATATTTTCCGACACTTTGAGTTACCATGAAGATGAAATAATTACTTGTTGTCTGTCCAGGTAACGTCATCCCCCCTTCAGCCGTGCTGGTGTTTGACATTCATGTCATCGACTTCCACAACCCCAACGACAAGGTGGACATCCAGATCACCTACAGACCCGAGGGGTGTAACGAGACCACCGCGGAGAACGATCTCGTCCAGTACCACTACAACTGCACCCTGATGGACGGCACGCCGCTCTTCTCCTCGTGAGTCACCTAGACATCCCGTGTTTTCGTTAGATCAATACAAATACAGATAGATTACCGCTTTAATTTATCTAATCAACTTTGTCCTCAGACACGACTATGACAGCCTTCAGGATGCAGTGCTGGGGGGGGACAAGGTGATCGACGGGCTGGATGAGGGCCTGCGAGACATGTGCGTCGGGGAGAAGAGGATAGTAACGGTGCCGCCCCACCTCGGCCACGGAGAGAGAGGAGGTGAGACCGCACTGTCAGGAGAAAAATGTTTTTCTTCTTCTAAATAGTTACTAACAGTGTTTTTTCTCTGCCAGCCACTGGTGTGCCCAGCAGTGCTGTGTTGGTATTTGACATTGAAATGGTGAGCTTCGAGAAGGGAGTGCCACCCGGTTACCTGTTTGTGTGGCTCCAGGACAGTCCTGAAGACCTGTTTAGTGCCCTGGACATCAACGAGAACAAAGAAGTGCCCCAGGAGGAGGTACGTTATGCTGACCGAACATTATTTCACGTGGCAGATAATTGGCCCATAAAAGTCTTTTTTAATCAATAAGCAGAGAGCAGATAGAACAGGGTGGCAGCTATAGAGCACTGACTGAATTTTGTAAAATGTGTACTCACAAGGTCATTTAATGTCTTTTAGTTATCTTATATCATGCTTACTGGAAGGAACAGGTTCTCTGTCTCAGCTAGACTGGATCTGTCCTACAAAGAACCTCATTGTTGAAATAATCAAGTTACAATCAGTGATATGTGTGCAAGGAATTTACAAAGTTTCTCTATTTACTGCGTTAAGATTTTAAATAAGGGACTTACCAACAGCGGTGGAAGAAGTACTAAGACCCTGTAATTAAGTAAAAGTAACTATACCAAAAAAATCCTGCTTTAATACTTACTTAAGTAATGATATATTCAGTAAAAAAAAATGCACCTGAAGCATCAAAATTTAAAGACAAACATGTTTTTTGCATGTAAAGTCACAATCTTAAAAGTAACTAACCTAACTACCTAATGCAGTGGGGTAATACGTACAATATTTCCCTCCAAAATGTAGTAAAATACTGTACTTGAGTAAAACTGGTGAAGCCTCTGATTAAACCCACCAGGATTTGAAAACACCTTACTTTGGCACCATCTGGTGGCCTTATCAAGAATGATGCTGCTGGTTGTGTCATTATTCCAAAGCAACGTCAGATTCAAAGTGCGGTCTTGGAAACAGAAGTTGACAAATCTTACATCACGGTCCATTTAGTGTCTGCTGTGAAACTTTCACTCATATGACAGTTGTCATGAAAATTGCAAGATGTCTTCCGTTTAGCCGTTTTCTGACCCATAACCCCCTACTTCTATCTCTCTGGAAACATGGGAGGGGACATGGCCCCCTCCCTGACCTTCACCTCGAACAAGACAATGCACCGCCTTACAGCCATGGACGTTTTATCTAACAACACTGATCACTGCTCAGCAAAGAAAGCCACGGGAAAAAAGAAAAAAGTTTTAAAGCCTATCGTTTATGCAGCTTGTTCAAAGAACATCTTTCAGGAGTGGTAACTTAAAAGCTTGTGCACATGTAGATATTTTATTACAGTGGCAAAGACGGATTAGACTACTGGAACAAGAAGAGGGGCTCATTAATTACGAAGAATAGTAAAATAAAAAGCTACCACTGACCTTCATCATATGGTTAATTCCCTGAACTCCTGTGGACACTACAGGTGAGACAAAAACGAGACATGAGTAGGTTTTGGTGTTCTGACTGCATTGTTTTCCTTAATGCAACTGTCTGAGAACATCACTGGAAAAATCCTGTGCGACTACAACTTCACTCTTCTATGTCTTGACACATTTCAGTTCGGGGAGTTCATCAAACTGCAGGTGGCAGAGGGCAAAGGTCGTATAAAGCCAGGACTGACCATGGAGCAGGTTATCGTCGACATGTTCAACAACCAGGACCGCAATAAAGACGGAGTGATCACGGCCGAAGAGCTCAAACTGAAGGTGGAAGAGGACAAGGAAAGGGAGGTGACGAGGCACGAGGAGTTGTGATAAGGACAAACGTTTTCATTCTCTCTCAGGGATAAAGCCCAACACCTTAGAAAACAAGCAATGAGAGACTTTTCCATTCAGCATCATGGTTTAATACTTTCTGCAGCACAGTGGACAGTCTGTTTAAATGACAAGAAAATAGTACAAACGGTCTTTTTGTGGAGTGTTGTGTTGTATGTTTGTTCTTGATGTTTGTTGTATTTCATAAAACCAAACAAGCACCTTGATTTGTCCCTGAAAGTCACATTGATTAAAATGTTTGTAAGAAAAAAAAAGTTTCATTTTTTTACCCCTGATTTGTATCCCAGCTGAAGAAATCATCCGACATAATTCCACCTCTGTTTATGACAAAAAGGTGACAGTGATTACTGTATCGATACGGCTATCAGCTTTACAAAAATGTTTTTTTTTAAAGCTGCACTTTTTGATGCAAGATGTAGAGTAACATTTCTCAAAGTCACACTTAAAAGACAAGTGCCCAATTTGAAATATCAAAGTCTGTTTATGTCTTTTGTCAAAGGTGGAGTTGCATTTTGGGTAACGTTGGAAGAAAAGTTTGCAATAAAAAAGAAACCGGATGCCTTCCAATACCAATACTAACATACAATTTAGTATACCAGAAAAAGATTTAGAATGTGAAATGAATGTTTTTCTGGTTACTGTGACCCACAATCCTCTGCACAATGGAAGATCCATCACATCGACTGAAGCGCTAAGAGAGCACAGACAGAGGACAGTTCGTTAGCTGTGTTCTCAATTGTATTCTCGTGCTTTTTCACTTCAAATTTCACGTAACACGCTGTGGATGTCTGAGCAAGAGGGTCAAAGTTCAACATGCGATGTTATGAAAAAGCACAACACTGAATACATACTGCAGGCAACAGTGTAATGCTAAATTAGAGGATCACTTTTGCAAGCAAAATAACTAACAGCTAAAACTGTCTGCTAAAACCAGTTTTGGTTGTAATACTTTTATCACCAATAGGTGGCATATTAGTGGTTTCTTTTCCAGTGACGGTGATCAAACACCCAGCATCAAAGTGACTTTGAGAAATGCTGCTGCACCAGAAATTCTTTCATATAAAGTTTTATGGGCAGCTTTTTAAGAACATAATGTTCTTTGTAAAAGATGAAGAACTGTATCATTAGAAATCAATGGTTTTTAAGCCGTAACATTTTAAATGATGCATCTCTCTGTTATCAGATGTTAACTATGTGTCATTTAGGATCAAATCAGTACCAGAAAAAAGTAAAAGTAAAAAGCAGGTATTTAACTTAATGGAGAAACATCTGAAAATCTCAACATCTTCAACACCTGCATATGTTCTAAGACTAAAACTGCTGGTTTTGGTTGATATTGTTGGGAAACTACTGGATCACTTTCAAGTATTATTTCTATTGATTTTTCTCTAATAGAAAAGCTACAGCATGATTCACAACCATCTATCGATCTATTGACCAGTTACTATCATAAAACTGCTTTGTAAGACATTATTAGTAACATACAGAGATAATGTAGAAAGGCTGATTAAAGGGATAGGTCACATTTTTTCGAATCCCATTTGACTGGCGAGACGTGGTTATCTTCTTGTAACATCCTGTTTCACCGTGAGAAAGTCTCTACATATGATAAATACAATTACATTTTTAAAAATGAGAACTATACCTCACAAGTTAGTTAGAAGACTAAGAGTTAGCCCATACTCATCCTCTTTTTTTTTTTCTACATGTCACAATGACACCTATATGGAGTGCAACTAGCTCAGTGTTAAGTCCTAATCGTTAGCAGCCACAGACAAATTAATCATCCCAGATTGTATATTCCCTCTTTGGGAACACTGTTCTACTGTAGCATCATGTCTGATGTTGTTTTGTGTTTGTCTTCACTGTCACAGGTAAGAAAGTGGTTAGAATATCTCACCTGACAACAAATAGTATAGCTTATAATAGCTAGAAGACTGAAAGAAACCCTGTCGAGTTAGCTCCATCCAGCCTGACATTAAACTGATGATTCATGTGTACTGCATGTGTAGCCATGAACATCACGTGCTTGGAGCATACAGAGGTAATATAATGTACAGTACACAGAAAAAACACAATAATAAGAAATAGAAGAAGGCTTGGCAGATAAAGAAACATTTACATTTGAGCTTAATGTAACAAATCTTTAAAAGCAGCCCATCCTCATAGTGTAAGGTAAAACTTAATAACTAAAAATAGCAAAATTATTTTATAAGAATTTTTTCTCTTAAAAACGAGTGTAAAAAGAAATTATCTGTGTAAATGTTTATGCTGACATTTTGAGAGGTTGCTGAGTTGATTTGTTTTCAGAGGGAGGATCTAGAAATAAGATGGTGTGAATGTTCACTTCACTGAGTTCTGTTGAGGTGGTGCATTGCTATTCTTGTAATATAGTTTCTATCAAGACTTCCTGAGGAAACCCTTAAAGGGACAGTTCAGATTAATTTAAGTGGGGCTGTATGAGGTACTTATCGACAGTCAGTACATGACGGTCGGCACGCCTCCTGTTTGGGGAAGCAACAAGAGTACTGGTGTAGGAAGCTAAGCAATGAACTCCTATGGTCAGGGTCAGCAATATTTTAGTCACTTAAAAAGGCCTGCCTTAAAAAAAAAAAACAATATCAGTTTAAGTGAATATTTTCATAGCTTTACTTTACCATTAGGCAGACTTTTCTGATAGGAAACTACCATTATGATAAATAACATTAACACAAATAAACAAACCCATTGAGGCAACAGTTGACCATCAACTCCTGTGTTCTGAGGTAAAATGTTTTTGCCAGAGGAGTCTGGTGGCTTTGAAGAGAGTGATAATTGGCTTATTCAATGGCATTTTCCTATCAGAAAGGGCCGTCTGAAAGCAGGGAAAATATTTAAAATAGAATGAACACTTACACTAATATTGATTTTTTTTAGATGAGCCTTTTTTAAGTAGCTAAAATATGTTTTGCTGCTGACCCTGTCCACAGCAGTACACTGCTTAACTTCCAACACAGATACTGCATATGGATTGCCATCTACTGTAGGTAATACACTGACTATGGATAAGTACCTAATAGAACCCCACTTCAAAAAACCCAACATATCCCTTTAAGAAGAAAATGAGTTTTACTCAGCCCAGCCCTCCAACTGACTGTGACGCTGCTGACATAAACCACAGATTCTTTTAAGGATGGCTTTGATATATCATATAAAACACAGGTCAAAACACTGAGTGTAAAAATAAAAAGACTTTTGGAGTAAAGAGTAAATGTGATTCGCACCGTTAACCAGTCCGGTGGACGCAGCTGCAAAAAAAAGTCTAGTTTCAAAGTCTGTTTTGAGGTAAATGATGATGTGTGATTGTCCAGCATGCAGCATGGTGAATGGAGTGAACGAGTCCATTTGTGTGTGTATGTTGTCATCAAGTGTCCAGTTCCGCCTAGTGCATCTTACTTGTTGGCTTTAGATGAGGTGATGTGTCTGAGGATGGCGTTGGGAACGTCCATCGTCTCATCCTTCACCAGTACGATGTCGAAGGAGCTGACGTACGACTCTTTTCTCTCTTCCACCTGAGGGACACAACACAGACAGTTAGGATCCACCGTCTAAAGCTCAGTGTGCTCAAATGTAGAATCCTAGAATTACAACACTGTACGTCAGACTGACCTGGTCGTTGAGGAAGCCGATGGTGAGGATGTTCTCATGCTCAGACACCCCGTCAGCCATGGTCAGATCTCCCAGAGAGTCTCCCAGCAGCAGCACGTTGGGTCGACCCTGCAGCTGTCTGAGGCCAGCTGCATGTGACAGAGCACCTTCTCTCTTGTTAAAGGTGTGGATCAGTTGGCCTTTAAAGGCTCGCAGGACCCCCTAATTAACAAGAAAATGTTTAGCTGAAGTTAATGTAAACCGGTGCTGGAGGACGTATTCATATCCTGAAAATACTCCACCTTAAGAAAAGGTCCTGCTTTCAAAACCTTAGTAAACGTATGTAAGTATTACCAGCAAAATTGTTTAAAGTATCAGAAGTAAAAGTAGTCATTCAGGACTGTCAGTGTTTTACCATTATATATAATGTTTCTGGATTAATATTACTACTGAATTAATGTGGAAGCTGTATTTTACTGCTGTAGATATTCCAAGACTGAGCTCATTTTAACTACTTTATATACTGTTGGGTAGTTTAATCTACAGCAATGCATCATTTTCTTTAAGATCGTCACATATTTGTAGAGTTGTTCTGTGAGCCACGTATGTTAAAACAAAACAGCCCGTTTTCAGCTTTGAAACAATATATTTTCCAGCGAATCCAAGAGGCTCTATAAATAGTTTATTTATCCATAAGGAGTAGGAAATGTTTCTCAACCCATTAAGGAAAACTTAATCTATTTATGGATTCAGAACAGTCTCAATATTAATGATTGCACACAGAGGGACTGACAAATGTATTTCAGAATTCATACACAAATGACCCTTTCCACAAATAATTTTCAATTCACACAAAAATAGTTAATGTTGTATTTAACTACAAAACACATATTACAAAATAAGGTTCATGAATGTGCTGCTGATGCACATACAAAATATTTCTTGTTTTCAAGAAAGGTACTAGAAATCCACAAATATATACCTTTAAAAGTATTTGCAATTTTCCGACATCTTCATTTGGATGTCGTTTCATTTTTATACAGACTGTTAAATCTGAAAAACAACTGTATGTATGACTGTTCTGAGACTACCCTTCTGTGGCTTGACGCAGAAATGTGTATTTTTGTTCAACAGGTAATTATCTTAAGCCAATCAGATGGCTCCTTCTGTTCCAGGTAATCACATATATCACATAGATTTGTATAATTTCATGTGCTCACATTGTGCATTACATTGATGGTCAAACTCACAGTCTGGTCAAAGTCCATGTAGTTGGAAATGATGTGGACGTTGGGATGGAAGACGTGGTTCTGTTGAATCACCTCCTCCAGGACGTCTCCCACACCGGCCGAGAAGATCAACAGAGGCACCTGCTGCTCCGCCAGATGGTCAAAAAACACTTTGTAGCCGTCCCTAAAGAAATCAGACGTACTAAACGTTAAGACACAATAACCAATGACAAGTATAACACAGCTGATTTAAATTACTACATGTAAGAATGTTTAATTAACCTTCTTCTTCTATAATCTGCTGTCAAGCAGTAAAACAAGCAGAAATCAACTTTAACCAATAAATTGCAGAGCACCTCTGATTTTTGGGTTATCTTTGCACATGACAATTAAATAAATGTTAAGATTTTAATGCAGCTTAATATATTATGGCTTGTTAAATTTTTACCATATTAACACTGTTAACTTGCACTTTGCACAGTATGTACCTGAGCATAGCTCTGGATTCCTTAACAGCCTGGGCCAGCATGTCCTTCCTTATCCTCTGCTGAATCAGCAGCTCATGGACTTTAGTCCACCTGTACAGAGCAGCACAAGACAAATATAATATCTCAGTCAGGCTTTCATTCTCTTTTCTTTTCTACCTTCTCTTTTATTTTGTATTATTAGCTGAAAGACAAGGTTAGAGGGTTGTTTCTTACCATTCCACCATGAGAGGCAGTTTTTCTTCTGCAGTCCTGCTTGGGTCAATCTCTATGGGATAGTAGGTGTTCAACAGCTCCCTCATCTACAGTGGACCAACGAAACATAATGAACATCACAGAACATTTGCAAGAGATGTATCAGGATGTAGTTTATCTGAAAATGCCATTGTGTATGTTACTGCACAAAAACAAACAGCAGTTACAGTTACTGCAGTGGGAACAATTTTACGAGATTAGCATGGCTCAAGTACTTTTAAGCTGTACATTAATTAATAACCTTATTACTGTAACACATTTACCTTTTTAGTGCAATCTTCATTGATCAACAACCGGTTATCTAGGATATCTGGAAAAAGAAAGAAAAAACAGGTTTGTAACATTTTCAGAAAGGAACAACACTCTCAGACCAAAACATTCACATGCGTCCAGGACAAAGTAACAAATAATGAAAAATGAGATGCAGATGATCTTTTTAAAATGCCATTTATCTACAGCTTGTGTGCTTACTGTGTGTGGTGGGCACTCTCTTGCCGTTGTAGGCAAATCTGGTCAGTGTCATATCGAAGTCTGAGATTACCTGAGGAAACATGACAGTTTAGAATTGAAGGAATATTATGCAGCAAACACACATACACATACAGAACAAGATTCTTTTGATCAAACTCTTGAGGTAGAGTTTACTCTAATTTTAAAGCTCTTGTCTGGACTGTCAACCATAACATGTCTTCTCTGGTCTTCATATACGTGCTACGTAATAAACCGAACATACACAAGAGTAACTACTGGGCATAGTACCACCAAAGCCTTGTGTTTTGGTATCATTTCCTGTATTTGATTCAGAGTATACTCTCACTCTTGATGAAATGTGCCACAGTTCACTCACCTGCAGGCTGCCTGCACCTGCACGCTGCATGGCGTGGATTGTTTCCTCCACTCTGCTGCGCTCCCTCATCAGTACTGAGCATCTGGCCAGCTCTGGGATCTGTGCAGAGAAGAGTTCAGTCTTATTACTGAATATGTACATCCAGAGTCCCAGGGAGAGGAACTGAGCCAAACAGAAGGAGAGTGATGGAGGCTTTAGACTGGAATATGTTACATGCTTGAACTTTGATTAATATCAAGTTCATCACACAATTTGTGAAAATCTTTGAAATACCCCTATATATTTTTTGATTTTTCAGATAAGTGGGCAGGTCTCTAAGTCTTTTGTCAGCCATCATCTTTTTGTTTTAGTGTGTGCACATGAATAAAACCAGCACACATGCACAGACAAGTCCAAACCAGAATTGTATCTATTTAGCAATGTAAAGGTTCTGAAATTAAATTTCCATTGTTGTTATTCAGGAAAGCTTCCTCACCTCGGTCTTGGTGAACTGGTGCCAGATTGCGAGGACAGTCCGCACTGGAGTGTAGATCCAGGGAATATGGTATACCTGCAAGCAAAGCAAAGGTAAAAACTCACTTGAGTAGTGCTTTATTTTACATGTTTATAATTCACTCCAAAATGCAAGACTTGAGGAGACTTGGATTATGCCAGATGAGCAGTATGGAGGCATTATATGTTTTTTTTCTTTTGAAAACTGGTCACCATTCACTTTAACTGATTAAGAGATTCTGCAACACTGTTTACCTGTGAAACTCCAGCAGTGTTTAGTAGACTAAAAAACTAAACCCAACTTCATTCGGCATGAAGTTTAGTACATAATGACTGAATTTTCATTTTAGCATGAACTATCCCTTTAATAAATCATAGTATAGAGAAATTAAATACAGACCATGTGCAATTGGTACAGTTCCCCTAACCTGATTCCTGGTGTAACCACTAGAGACTTTTTAGTCTGGTTAGCGGGACATGCAAAAATATGAAGAATAAAGTTTTAAATGATAAAAAAAAAATATATTTATGTATCTTAATTTATGGTGTCCTTTCAGTTAAACTTATTTCAATATGATTAGTTCCAATTTCCATACATTTTTCACTTTTTTTTCAACGTATCACCTACAACAGGCCTAATTTAATGGCTTTAAACAACAACTCTCATACAGATATAGTTATAGTTTATGGTTAACGTTACTAACAAACCGCTTGACAGAGCAGAACAGTCTCCATTTAAATTTGGTGTTCAGCGAAAATACAAAAGTGCCCTACATCTGAACGACGACACACTGCACTTCGTGGTTTAACCATCCAAAATCTGATAATATGTTAATTTTAGCGTTAGCAGCCTGTTTAACCAGCAAGCTACTGTTGTAGCTACATGGCTGCAGTGATTAGCCGTTACGTAACAGCTGGTCGTTTCAACTCACCATTCTCAAACGGAGAACCGACGCGTCACCGAGCCGTAAACTGCTGCTCACAACAACCGTTCAAAGTGCATACTGTTAAAACACAAGCCGTATCAATGTAAAACCATACGGTTACTAAATAATATAACAATTTAACTACAGTCCACTGGTGGTTTGTGTGATTTGTTTACATTCTCTGTGTTTGTCACACCGGGAGCGTTCCCCCACCAACATAAAGGTTCCGACGTGCTTTGGTTCCTACTTCACTTTTTTCGCAGCGGTACATCAAATTAAAATAAATAATAAAATATATATTAGACATGTAATTGTTTAAAAGTAAAAGTCATTAGATATTTAATTAGTTAAAAAATGAATTCAAACTCCAAAAATGTACGCATCTCCATCAGTTTGCATTTTACTTTACACAGTAAATTAAAGAAAAAATGTAATTTATCAAGACTTTGCTAAATATCTATCATAGATACATAGATTAAGGGAGATAAGTCTTGCCAGCACAGCATTTAATCATAGTTGTAATCAGTCACGTTTTAATGGCTCTTTGTATGAATTTGTGCCCAGCTTTCATCTATATCTCTATATTATGATTTCCTAAAGTGCACTGTGATAAATACATGGATAATAAAAAAAAATACTCATTAAATTTATTTGGACATATAAACCAATAATTTCAACTTCTGTTTACCTGTCATAACAAAAACGCATTTGAAGGTGGATAGATAGCTGGGTGGTCCATGTATCATCGGTTCATTCAATTATTCAATTCAGTCTGGCAAACTAAAAAACAAAAAACAAGCGTAAATTTTATTTATTTGTTTTTTTGTATTAATTAAATATTGAAAAAAAGATGTTCGTTTCGGACCATAGATAGATAGATAGATAGATAATTTAGTCATTTATTATTTATTGCAAATGTCTGTACACTTGCAGGTCTTGCACATACAAATGGAGTGACACAATATGTGACAAGGTACATGTGGCTGCATGAAATTAGCATATATGGCACTGGAAAATCATTCTTTAACCAGAATCAATTCTGCAATGATCAAACTGGGACAAACACTTGAACGTGAAACCCAACCACAAATCTGGTATTGATATACTACAGCCAATCTGTTGCATTCTGCAGTGATCCTGCGGTTATGTGCACTTTACATAAAAAACAGTTTACAAACAAATTATTGAAAATTCAAACCCTCCACATAAAATTGACCAAATAACTTTCATTCATCAACACCGTTCACATTCACAGAGCCTAATTAGATGATATTTATAAAGAGCTTGGCTGGGCATACCACTGGCATTAGCAGTTTCAACAGTAATGGAGAAATACAGCAACTGGTCCACACAACACTGTGTTTTGAGTCAGAAGATTGCATTAAGAAAAAGCAACACTGTACGATGTTTAAGTTAACATTCAAGGTCTTTCAGTGCAGGAAATACAATTAATTCAACTGCATTAATAAGGGGCAGTTGGGTTTTTATGGCACAGTTGGGAACATTTAGAGAACCATGCACAAAACCATGTCAGCCTCCAGGTTTGATGCATTTCACATATTTCATAGTCTTTCCTCAGTGTCCATGTGTGAACATGTGCTATAATGTGCTATAAGAGGCAATGCAAATTCTGACAGAAAAACAAGGGTAAAACAAACCAAACTACAATCAGAAATGGATCTTCTTTCACCAAAAACGACTTCTCGTCATTATTATGGTTTTTCAAGTTATGGAACAACCTGGGAAATCAAATAAAACTAATTATGACCAGCTGATTTTTTAAAATAAATAAATCATATATGTTTATACACATATGATGGAAAGGCAAAATCCTACAATCTATTGAAGTGCACATATTTTAGTGCAACACTGTATTAAGCAGGTTTATGTTTTAATGACGGGGAAAATATAATCACTAAACACCCTACTCCAGAATACGTGCTTTGCTCAATACTTAATTCTTGCTACAAAGGTTCTGATAAATGATTGTCTATTTCAATTGGGCCACACACCACATACACTATATACAATCAATATTTAGATATGTCAATCCCTACAGTGCAAAAAAGGGTGGAAATTGGAGGTAGAAGAGAAACAAGATGCAAGCAGCAGCAAGAGGAGTAAAAAGTTAAAGCTGATTCATCTTTTTTTTTTCAGCTGGTTGTTACAGTGAGTTCATGATCCCCACACTGATCAAACTTACATCACAATAAATGTAGACATCATTTACTTAGCTAAGTTTACACCTCAACACTCCACCAAGTTTCACAGAAAAGTGTCACTGAGAATTGTCATAGATTTATTCTAACTTGCACCACAACATGTTGACATCATTTACCTGTGAAGACAGACAACGTAAGCTAAGTTGTTTAGCAATGAAACCAACTTATTTTTTTTCCCCAGAAAATGCAGCAGCACTCACAGTATCATTCACTAGCAGAATAAAAGTAAGGCATAAGCAAACAAGGTAAGGCCAAAATGATTATGTAAGACTAATAATTAGGAGCCTGTCTGGTTAATTCTTTTTTTTTTTTTTTTTCCCAACATCAGCCCCAGGTAAACCCATGCAGACACTTCACCTCAATAAAGGCAAAAACAAGATAAAGTTGCTACAACAAGGCATTGATCAGCAGATTTAAGAGATGGTTTAGATTATTTGAAGTGGGCTGTATGAGGTACTCATCATTAGTCAGTCAGGAAGTTCAGTCAGGAGTACCAGCACGGAGGCTGCTGTGGACAGGGTCAGCAACAAGAAGTATTTTACCCACTTAAAAAAAAGGAATATGAATTTAAGTGTATGCTATATTTAGAATATTTTCACTGCTTTACTTTGCAATCAGACAGCCTTTTCTGACAGGAAATGGTTGTCATATAAACCAAATATTGCCTTTTCCAAACCAACCAAACTCCATAAGCAAAATCAGTCATTTTACCCCAGAGAACACAGAAGTAGCTATTCACTCTGTTAGTTTCTTTATGTTACTGGGAATCCAAACTATCTTTTTAAAACACCAAAGTCAAACAATAACACTAACTAACTAACAGATCAAGGCAGCAGAAGACCAGCAACTCCTGTGTTGTGTGAAGTAAAATGACTGACTTTGCCTATGGAGTTTGGTTAGTCTGGAGAGAACAACATTTGGCTTATATAATGGCAATTTCGCAGCAAAAAAAGCAGTCTGATTGCAAGGTTAAAGTGGTGAAAATACATTAAATATGACATACACTTAAAGTGATATTGATTTCATAAGTGGCTAAAATACATTTTGTTGCTAACCTCGTCCATAGCAGTTCATTGTTTAGCTTCCACGCTGGTTCCTGTCATCTACTGTAGCTAATACACTGACTGTTGATATGTACCTCATAAAACCCTACATCAAATCATCCACACTATCCCTGTATGTGCAGAACATCACATTCATGCAGCTTTCTGTCTCAACATTCGATCTGAGACTGCAGCTGTCTTCGCAGAGTGAGGTTGCAGCGATGGACCTGCTGCATGTGGTCTCGCTGGCGAGCCAGATTCTGGGGCACGGCGTATTGCTGATGGCCGTACAGATACTGGTATGGGATGCGAATGTGGCAGGCCGCGGCCCGGCAGCGTGGCTGAGGTAAGGGCGGCAGCAGCATCCAGCGCTTCCTCTCTGCACAGAAGCGGTAGGCCTCCTTGCGGTACTGCTTGTCCATGCTGTTGCTGTTCCTCCACCCGCCGATGATGAAGATGTCTTCACCCAGGTAGCAAACAGCAGCACCCTCCATGCTGAGGACCTCTGGAGGGAGGCTGTCGAGGATGTCGTCAGAGATGTTTCTGCTTATTTTCTGCTGAGCAGCCTCAAACGTCACCTCGTAGCTCTTGGCGCAGCAGGAGGCTGTGTGGTAGAAGTTGGTGGATGCAACCGCCATTTGAAAACGACAGTAATTATCAATGAGTGGCAAGGAGTCCACTTCCTGCCACTTGTGACCCTCTGTATCGTAGCAAGTGGTCAAAATGCTCAGTCCATCCTCACTGTCCATGTCCACAGGCGTTCTGGCCATCACATACACGTAGCGATCCTCCACACTCACCGTCTTTACATCTCGTAGTATCTTTGGCGCTGGATCGAGGTTGTGCCACTTGTCCTGCTCAGGCTCGTACACAGTGACATCCTTAAAGCCTGGACTGAAGTTGCCATGACCGCCGATGCTGTAGAGGATGTCTTTGACACATGTGAGGCCAAAGGAGTGCTTACGTGTGGTCAGGCTGTTGACTTGCTCCCAAGTGTTGAGTTTAGGGTCATAGCGCTCCACCGTCTTGGCGAAGCCTGGCTCCATGGAGCCCGCCACGTAAATATGGCTGTCAGTGACTGCGATGGCATGTCCGTCGAGGTGGTTGTGAATGTGTGGCAGGTTGACCCAACGGTCCTCGGCCACAAAGTAACCCACACACTCACTCAAATAGTCTCCGCCCTCTGAAACACCACCAACGACCATGATTACATCCATGTTCTGGCCGAAACGTGGCTGGATTGCAGCGGTGTAGGTGGCAGGGGGCTCTAAGTCAGCTGACTTGAGGCTCTCAAGGCGAACAGCGTGGACCTCAATGGCATCAGACACCAACTGGCAACAAGCTGCATTGTTTGCCACTAGGGGCTCCTTCCGCACCACCCGTATCAGGTAGGTCGGAGCAATCTGATGCAGCCTTAAGAGCCTGAACAGCTCCTCAAAATGCTTCTCTCGCTCCTCTGTGTTTTGGTGCACCCATTTTACGATGGCCTCAAACAGCTCCTGCTCAGAATCGACAGTGATCTCAGAGTCTGACAGCCAGTCCCGCACCAGGTGAAACGGCAGCGTGTAGAACTCCTCGTTGCAGATAACTCGGTGGAAGTTTCTCCTGATCATCTTGGCGGCTCCCTCGGCGAGCTGGTCCAGTGTGTACATGTGGGCAAGGCTGTGCACCGCCACACAGTTAGACAATCTCAGCTTCTTCATCAGAAACTCTCCACAAAAGTTTTTCAGCTGCGCCAACAGGAACCTGTGTGAACATGTCGGAATTATCAGACCATGAATGAGTAATCGGAGGGTTTAAGTAAATAAATATAAGGCGTCACGGACTTGCAGGTAATTTCAGGGATTGGGACGTATTCAGACAGGATGAACTAAAAGTCTGCATAAAGTACAAACAAAAATTGGATATCCATCCATCAAGTAAAAACTCATGTAATAAATCATGTGGAAACATGGATTTCCAAGAGAAACCACAACACTAAACTCTAGTGGTTTCCTTTTAAATTTTTGTACTGGCGAGACATTTTGCCTTGTCTCTTGCAGCATCATGCTTTTATAACTGCATATGCACATCTGTAGGTATTCTTACTTGTTCTTTTTTTTAACTTGATTGTAAAGAATATCACTTGTTTCCTCGGTTTTTGTTTATCCCTCCTACCAAACAGCATCTACTTTTGGGGCCATATGTGGCAGATAACTGGCTGGGCTGATTAAATTTTTCATATACACCTCAAACTGCTGCTTACAAATATCATTAAAGGTCCAGTGTGAGAGATTTAAGGGGATCTCTTAATTTAACACAGAAGAAATGTAATGTAATATTCTAGGGATGTAACAATATATATTGAATATCTTAGTAAAAGTGTCTTAATTCTGTACTGGACTGTGATGATATCTACCATGATATTACATGTTTGCATTTTTTTTTTTATTTTAATTTAGAAATAGACTGCTAATGACTGCTACATCGTTTTTGTTTTGCAGTTGTGCATACATAATTCAAATTCAATTTTTTTTTATTTTTATATAACAAAAACACTGCATGTGTTTGACTTATTATTCAATAAAGGACATTTTTGCATGCTGTTTAATTTTTATTTTTTTCAGTTAGTCATTTGTTAAGCTTCACTAGTAACATCTCCAGTGTGAATATTAAAATCAAGAACTTAAATATATCAACTTTGGCTTTTTTGTGTGTGTTTTTCCTATTTAATTAGTTAATTAATAATGATATAATCATTAGTTGCAGTCCTGTATCACATAGTCTGGTCATGGATCATCATTTATCACAAAATGTAGGCATTTGACTGGTAATTTGGCTCATATTCCTGCCAATTGCACTTTGCTGACTAATGTTCTTGTGCTGAAAACATGCAGACTTGTGAGGGTGCCAAGTTCAACAGGCGTGTGAGCTCAAAACAAGTCTCACCTGCTGGTACAGTTTAATGAATGTACAGACAAGGTGTGGCTCAAAGGACAGCTGCACAAGACTTCCTTGATTAAAAAAATGGAAAGTTGATTTTCTTATTTTTATGGTTTTAGAAATTAAATTACCTGTCAGCCAGTTCCAGCACCTCATGCACATTGACTGTGGTGACCCTGATCTCTCCTGTGTACATGAACTGTATGACTCTGTCCACTGTCTCTGGATCTGGTCCTGTGGTGGAGCTCCAGTCTTTCAGCTCCACTCTGCCGGACTCGGACTCGGAGAACTGTCCGCCCAGCAGCAGGGTGAAGTACTGCGAGGCTGCGGACAGCACGGAGCGGTGGGCGGAGAAGGTGTGGACCCTCTCCTCCAGCCGACCACCGGAGCTGAAAACCAGCGTCACGTCGCAGAACAGCCCCGCCTTCCTCTGCTCGTTCTGCCGCCGGGAGAGCTCTGAGCAGTAGGCCGAACAGGTGAACTCCTCCTCGGCCTCCTCCTGCTCAGGTTCCCCGCTGTCACCTGTCCGCGGTGCAGGTGCTCCGCCGCCCCGGCTGCGGTCCTCCCTCTCCGGCCCCGCTGCTGCTGTCGCTGCCATACCGCAGCTGGAGAGACTCGGAGGAAAATTAAAGCGCTCAACTATCTTTGGGAAGAATTCATAGGCGCAATAAATGACACACGCAAATAAACAGTGAAACACTGACATGCATGCGCAGCGTCCAGGTTCTCGGCTGGGATCGGTGCTCACTTCCGTATTTAACAATAATCCAAATGTTCTGTTTCTGCTGATGGGATTCAATGGGAGGCTCCCAGACTCAAGCTAGTATCTACTTCCATACAGGAGACACATAACCCTGACGCTAATTCAGAAAAGTCCGAGATGTTAGCGATGTTTTTATGTCAGTATGACGCATTAATACGTCTTTATTTTAGCGAAATATAACTTTATTTAAGTCGCGCATGCGTGTTGCGACGTATCTAACTGGTATTATGCACTTTGGCTGTTGCACCCTATGAAACACCTGCTTAATAACTGTGATATATCTTATAAATCATACATTCACTCCATGAGTTATCTTATTTTAAGTAATGAATGACTAGACGTACCAACACTAATGAGAAGCATTTTCTGTATGTTTGATTATTTTTCTTAATTTCTTTTTCTCAATTAATACAAATAATAAAAGGAGAATAAAACTAACTAATTAACTTTAATTACAAGCTACAGTCTGTAAACCGAAACGAAACTGATTTAAAGACAAAAACAAATATATATATATGTATGTATGTATGTATGTATGTATGTATGTATGTATGTATGTATGTTTTGTATTATAATAATACAAAAAAAATACAAAAGAATTAATTTGTTTTTATGCCAGCTGAACATTTAAAACAGTCATTTTCTCTAACTCTTTGGGCAAAGTCTAAACTGTTGTTTGGACTTTAGTCTGAGTTGATTATCTGTCAGAAGCCAGTATTCCAGTTAGTATTTGTGCTTCAAATCCTGCTGCTATCAAATTATTACTAAAGTATTAAAGAGTTGGTAATACATAAATACAGATGAAAAAAAATATACTTTCGATAAACTTAATTTGAGTCATGCTAATGTGTGCAAAATTACTTTAGGCATCAATAATTCAATTGAACATTTCAACTAATATTCTTAATTGTAATATTCTTGCATTTTCACATTTATTTTTAGATTTTTTAGTATTATCATTTATGTGTGTTGTACATTATAGTTATGTAGTGTAGTAAACATATTTTTAAGATTTCATAATTTCTATTTTTCTGTCTGTATACTGTTGTTATATATTGTAGTATAATGCAATTTTTTACATCTTAGTTCTATTTTCTTATCACTTCTTTATGCTTATATTTCTATTCTTGCATGGGAACAACTGTAACATAACTGACTTTCCACCAGGATCAGTGAAGTATTTCTGATTCTGATTCTTTAGTAAAATATTTAAGCATGCTCCAATGTACAGTACATCACCATCACTGCTCTTTAATTAAAATTTGATGCATTCTGTGCATTTGACCACAGTGATGAGCCTAGAACACACATCCTGTCACATAATCACCTCTGTTCACAGATGACAACAACTTCAAACATTATACACTTCGGCCAAAATGAAAAGTAAAACAAGAGGTTCTTTATTATTATCATTATTATTATTATTATTATTATTATTATCATACTATTATATGACAGCATATTACAAAAAACAAAGCATTTTTTCACAGTTAAATAAAAACAGCAAAACAAAGATCAAACACAGCAGGCCATACAATGGGCAGATTTTAAAGCGTTTTGAGTTGTTGTCAAGTCTTCAGTGAAAGTTGGATTATTCCTTTATTACAGACCTGACACCTGTATTATGTGCAATAATTTTCGCTCCCAAGTCAAGCCAACTGCTTTCATGGTCCCTCGCCAAAGGATGCCTTCAAAGACTCACAGGGCTCATTCATGAAGCGTTTTCTTAATCCCCTATTTGATGCCTCTACATTTACTTGTTTTGTAACAGTTATTCAGAAAAGCAACACAAGTGGTTTTGAAGACTTGAACACCTCAAAACTGCATTTAATTTTACAGTAGCTGATGAAAGTCAACCGCTAGTCTACAACCGGAGTTGTAAACAGGGTTGCTCTAGGAAAGGCAATGTTGGAGTGTCACTTAAAATTCATTTATCCCATTACGATGCCTCCTTTTCCAAACTTGAGATCTGGATAAGCTCTGTAATATCAGCCACGGGACCCTGTTTCTTTCACTTTTAACAAAAACAACAAATTCCTAAAAATAACTTTGGTTTATCTTGTGATGACAGAGACATTTCTCAGTGGAAGTGAAACTTGGACAAAGAATTTAAAACAGATATTAGATCTAAGTTTGCTAGTGTTTAAACTAAGGTGCAATATCTCAGAAAGCCAGCCATTAAAATACATCAATTACGTTTTGTTAATTGTTGTAAGTAGTATAAAAAAAGACATTACTGTATTGCTGAGCTTGATTTCATATCAGCAGCTGTTACTGCACATTAACTAGTGCAGGAGTCAAGATTGAAGTGTGCTTTGAATCCCGCCTTTGTACCAGCTAAGCAAAACAGGTCTTCTATCGTTTTCTTTAAAGTACCAATTGATTTTGTGCTCCTGCAACTGTGGCAGTGTGCATTGGTTTGGCTCTTTGTTTAAAACTGAATAAGTTACATCTCAAGACTAAATAATTTGCCGAAAACAAAAATCTGAAAATATACTTCCCCTTTTTTCTCCGTAAAAACTAGATCAAAAGCACATACCCAGATCCCCTCAGACAGTACTTGAACTTTCCAGAATCGTTCTGCCCAGTTTTCCAAAGGCAGCTGTTGTCGCAACCGCAGAGTACCTATACAGTATATACGTAGAGTGAGATGTGCAACGCTGCCTGACCCATTGGGAAGGTCACATCTGGAAGTGCGTCCCATTCTGCAAAGCGGGGGTGTGGGGGTGGGTTACATGGACATATGTTCAGGGAGCACATAGGAGATGTCATCCCAGGGGTGGCGGTACAAACCCTGTTTCAGCCTCTTCTGGTCCAGGTAATGTCCTAAAATGTGAAAGGGACACAAGTTAAGACGTTTTGTTTTTAATATTTTAAAAGTTAGTGTCATGGCTCTGTCTGAACGGAACTCACCAATGAAGCCCATACTACGTCCGAGGACAAAGATCCCATTTAGTGCACCGATCTCCACAAACTCGTCGGCCTCGTCTCTGGAACCAGTTCAACATTCATGTGAGAAACAATGCTGGAGATTGTGCCATCAGCACAGAAAGCAGCAACACAGACAGTGGACTTTTGGCATCTGATCTATGAATAACACATTTTCTTAACACTTGAATAAAAGTGTTTATAATAGGGTTGGGCGATTGGACGACTACATCGTCTATCAACAATGGGCTGAGTCCATCGGCCATTGCTTTTTTGCCCGATTTTTAGGGTGATATTTGTCATTTTATTTTGCTAATGTAATAGTCTGCAGAGTAACAACCTCTGCTCTGCACCGCGCTCTCATCCAGCGGCGAAGTTCACACCCACTCAGCTGACCATGAGTGCGCTGAGCTGGGTGACGAGTGAGAGGAAAACAGCCTGCAGAGTCAGACTCTTTAAACTCTTTCCACGCGGTAAAGTGAGGATTTGTTTTGACCAAACCAGAGTTGGTGATTGTTGGAAGAGTGGACAGACTAACAAAGATGGTTTTGGTGAGTTTTACATGATTTTCTGTCGAGTTTAAATGAAGTGTGTTTTCCGAGGAGTTAACGAGCAAATTAAGCTTGTATTAGTTCGGCAAAAGAGAGAAACTTGTATTCATAAGGTGAACGGTTGTGAGTTTATTTTGTTCACTGGATGTAGTGCATGCGTAACATAGTGAATTCACCACTTGCGCACATTTCCCAGCTGAGACCTGAGAGGTCGGGAGAAGGTGGGTGCGGGGACAATGATATTGCCAATCGCCGATGGATGGGCTGATGACGATTGCTTGGAAAATTTTCACATATCGCCCAACTCTAGTTTATAATTATAAGTCATAAGCAGATAAGTGTTTATTTATGCATTTGTCAACAACTACAAGTCTTTTAGTCAATTAATCAAACAAAAAAATCTTTACAAACAAGATTTTTTCTGTTACAAATCAATCAAAGTTATTTATGCACTTTTCATATTACAGGTTGGCATTTTTTTTTTCACAGTATGCTGAAAGAGTATAGTACTGCAGGCAGCCTTCATTTATTGGAAACATGGGAAAAGAAACTTCATATAGATGCTGGTTGATGTCTGGGAGATGCTGACTTGTTTCCACTATGTCTCAAATGCAAAACAGAGACGACTAGTCTGTAAACTGCTTTATGTAAACTGCTCTGGCAACAACATATTTTTGTTAATGCCAATGAAGCTATTTGATTTGATTTAGTCTCACCCGTTGCCTGTGGCCTTGCTGGAAAAAAGGCTTTGGCATAGAATATTTATAATAATTAATAGAATCTCAGCCATGAATTTAGGAAGTGATCCAAAATGCATGCTAGTTGGGACAGCAGATGGCTTTATTAACGGCAAATAAAGGGAATCATTATAAAATGCCAACATTCAGTATATACTTTGATCTTCATAACTACAACTTCCCAACTAAAACACCAGGCTACTTCAATATATTTTGTTAGAGTACTTGACATGTATGCTATGTTCTAAAGACAAAGTATTTCATAGTACAATGGAGCCCTTTATGCTCTATATGGGACTGGATATTTCCACTATTCTTACTAGAGTTTACGTAGTATAGACTTGTTGTTAAATTTGTTTGTCCTACAGTACGTAATGCTTGAGTCTCTTTCCTGTGATATCAATGTCTGTGAGCCAAGGTGTATTGTTTTTATATTTGTTTCTTCATGGCGTAACAGTTTGATATTCTTACCGTGTGAAGCCACCACACGTCCTTAGCAGGTCCACAAAGGCGACACCAATAAAACCGTCCACGTTGAGGATCAGGTTGGGTTTCTGAGAACAACAAAGTTAAATTAAATTAATCTGAAAATCAGGAATGTCAGTAAGCCAGCCAACCTATGACCAATTTCTCATAGAAAAGAGAAGAGGTTCTGCACACTGTCCAAAGATATCAAGCTGAAACATTCATGTTGTTCATCAGTAAAATGTTCTAATTGTAAGACTGTAAGGATAAAACAGAGAAGCAGACACAACAACAAAAGAAATAAAAGAAGCAAACTGTGCAGGTAAAATTTAAAAAAACATCATGCAGTTTATAGAAACAATCTCATTTCAATAAGCATGATATATAAGCAAATACAAATGTCATTAAATCCACAAAAGTAAGCAAACAAGAAACTACAGGATCAAAGAGCAACCATTTGATTTTATCAGCGTCTTTACGTTTTATTTTACTGTTGCTAATTCGGCTGATGAGTACCTTGGAGGTGGTGATCTTCTCTACGTCTAGGGCATAGTCGAGTAGCTGGGTGGAGGTGAAATGCTGCTTAACAAAGTCCTTCAGAATCTGCACCCGCATGTCTGGGTTGTTGATCTGAAAACGGAGACAAACTGTGTTTTATGTTACAGCTTTGAGTCTTGTTTCAGTTAATTAATGTAATAAAACTAAGAAGAAGCTCTTAACTGAAATAAAGGAGAATTAATCAGAGGCATCATCTTATCGGTTTTTTACTGTAAACTAAAAATGCCACATCATTAATGGATCTTGACAATGTAACTTGAGGAAGTGTGAAAAAGCTGCCTACTGATTTGACCCTGTGGCCAATGCCCATTATCAGCTTGCCGTCCTTCTTCATCTTGTTGACAAACTCCATGGGCAACATGCCGCTGTCGAAGGCCTTGCTGAACTGCTTTGCAGCTGCATCCAGAGCACCTCCAAAACGATCCCCCTGGAATTTATAAATAAAGTCAGCATAAGTAGTAAGAGACAAGAGGAGGTCATTTTTGCAAGTTAAAGATGGGGGAACAGTATATGTGCTTTAGTGTTTGCATGTGTGTGAGCAGTACTGACGATGGTGAGCAGGCCAGAGGTAAGGCTTGAGATGAGGTCCTTGCCAGCACGAGCACAGACGATGGTGTTGTGTGCACCGGACACGGCAGGCCCGTGATCAGCAGTCACCATCAGACACATCTCAATGAACTGGCAGGCGTAACGCGGCAACCTAAACAGAAACAGAGTTTATTCCACTGAAAATATATTTGTCAAAAAGTAACACATAACGCCTGTTGTTGAGTCGTCAAACCAACCTGCGTTGGAACCAAAGCAAGCCCAGCACTCCTCCTAATCCCATCTCCTCTTTAAAGACCTCAGTGATGGGCATGCCAGCATAGATGAGCTCCTGGCCTCGCTCGTCACAGATGCTCGTCATGAATGAGGCTGGCTTACGGATCAGGCCCAACTCCTGGAAGAAGTCCAGTGGAGAGGAAAACAAATATGAGATGGGTTCTAACTACACCTGGACAACAAAACAGTAGTGATGTGTATCAATAGCAAGAAGATTGTTCAATAAAATAGTTTCACTTAGATGCATTAAAACCAAACAAGAAAGCACATGATGGATACGCCCTGGCTCAAAAACAGCCCATCATATCCCTTGATAATTGAACATGCTGTGAGTGGCACGCAAACAGCCAACGATTTAACAGGCGTGTTGTCCAGTAACAACACTGACGTGACAACAACTGTTAACAAATTCTACAAATAAATTATAAAATTCTTAGACAAAAAAAGATGCAGCTTTTGGGTTTACCAAGGAGTTATGATGAAGGTTCTTACCCTGGCCCAAGAGTAATCCATAGGTACCGTTGGGGGAGGAACCTCCTGAGCAGGGACGATAGTACCATTGGCCACCAGTTCATCATAAACGGTCCTGTTTCACCGTGCATACACAATGTCAGGGGAAAACCATGATAACAACACAGTGATAAACTGTGATATGAGCGTGTGATGAATTCCTCACTTGATGACATCCCCCAGCTCATCGAAGCTCTTCGGTACATAAGCTCCAGCGTCCCTCAGGGCCTGGTTTTTGGCTACTGCTGTCTCTGACGCCTGGTTGGCACAAGCCCCTGCATGGCCAAACTGAACCTGAGGATGGCAGTGTTACAGTTTGAGCTCAGAAACATCCCAGATAACAAAAACAACAGCGAAATCCAAAGCAAGTTACAGACTACAGACCTCTGAAGCGAACATGGTGGCGCAGGTTCCGATACACCAGCACACCACAGGTTTGGTTATTCTGCCCTCTCTGATGCCCTGGCAGATCTTGTACTCTTCTGTGCCTCCAATCTGGGTGGTCATAGTGAACAACAGATTATAAAATTTACCAAAAATTGTCTTGAAGTTTTTAGGATTTTATTGCAATGTGGTATGTTTGTTGTACATTGGGTGTATGCTTTATCAAATAATTTACTCACTTTCTGCAACTTCTATTCTAATATTTATGTTGCTTATGTTAGTCATTTGCTCATATTTATGTTTATACTTACTACTAAACTTAAAATACTATATTTTGCCTCTCATTGTAAAGTACACTGAGTGTAATAGAATGTGCTATATGAAGAAACTTGCCATTGCCACAGATTAATTTCATAAGTACATTTGAATTCGCACAGGACATAACCAAAATGCTCCAAATTAAGGTAAAAAATAAACCAAACACTATTTTAATTTTGATCTGAAAACAGGAACTTTTATGGAGCCACTCCCACCTCTCCCAGCACCACTATCATCTGGATCCCTGGAGTGTCCTGGTAACGAAGGACGTGGTCCATGAAGGTGGAGCCTGGATATCTGGACAAAGAGCAACAACACACAAAGACTCTGATAACATGCTTCTGTGGAGCTGGTATAAATCATGTAAAAATCTGTAAACAAATTGTTTTACGACAGGCCTCAACAGAACAACTGTCTTTCACTCTTAAGCAAATCATTTGCAAATGTACCTGTCTCCTCCAATGGCCACACCTTCATAGACGCCGTCTGTGGTGCGGGAGATGATGTTGTTCAGCTCGTTGGACATGCCCCCAGAGCGCGACACGTACGCCACGCTGCCAGGACGATAAAGTTTGGAAGCCAGGATGTTGTCCAGCATGCCACCTGTGTTGCCGATCTTGAAGCAGCCCGGCTTGATGCCTCCAACCTGGGAGACAGAATATAAAACACATCAAATTAACTTATGTGTGCCAGTTCATAGGTGTCATTTTCTGCTTACTGATGTTTAGGCACATCTATACACTCACAATGGTAACTACATTAAAGTCTACTGCAATACTTCAAAGAATCTCTTTGTTAGTCATCCCTGATGGTGTGATATAGCTGCATACCGTAGCAGGCCCAATGATAGTGACGCCTTTCTCATCTGCCATCTTGATCATCCTCCTTGTCTGAGCTTCAGGAATGCCCTCGGCTATGATGGCGATAGTGTGGATCTAAAAACAAAATTAGATAAGAAAGCTGGCTTTCACGTCTGATGCATATATTTAAGTAGTGATACACAAATTTGTTTGTAAACAATTTTACAGCACGTCTTTTCTACCTGTGGGTACTGCATGGCCTCCACTGTGCTGTCAAAGGCTGAGCGCAGTGATGCAAAGCTGATCAGGACGTCCACCTCGGGGTGCTTCTTCATGGCGTCGGCCATGTTCTTATAGACCGGCAGCAGGATCTCTTTGTGGCCCCAGTAGAACTTCTGCTTGTGATCGCCACTGGAAATACAAGGTAGAAAGATAGAAATAAAGCAAAGTTTTATTTCAACATCACTCAAACAGTCTGATTTGCAAATCTGGATAACTACTGACACAACTGATTTTTGATATTTCTCAAGAAAACTTACTTTCTTCAGATCGTTTTCCCACTCAAACTAAGAGAGCTGAATTCAGTACATATTGCCAAGGTTGTGAATTGCTAGAATACGTAAACTAGAACACAACCTATCTATTCGCTGATATTGGACTATCACAGCTGTTTCAAAAGTCCTGTATTGGCTGAACTCTGACGTAAACACATTTAATCAAAATGAAATATGACTTGATAAAAGATATGAGGACTTGACATGTTAAAGCAGGAAACAAGGATAAAGAGTATCACAACTAGATGTTAATATTTGCTCAAAACACTCTGCTATAGTGGATGAGCGTTTGTTACATTATCATCCATTGTTGTAGGGGAAAAAACAGACTTTTCCTTCACTCATTACAATACTGTAATTATTTACACCTTGACAAATTGCTGTAGTTTTTATTATTAATATTATAATCATGGATCTGAATTGCAATGACCACACACAATATCTGTAGTGAAATGCATTAAGGACAATCTGCTGTAACCTTACAGAGACGTCCTTCATCACTTACGTATGAAGTTTGTAATTTATCTTGGGGAACCTACGTGAAGGGGTAGACCATGGCTGCCACAGAGGGTTCGTCCCGGGAGCACACGTAGTCAAAGTCCAGCATGCCTTGCACGGCCCGTGTCTGCATGCCCCAGACGATAGCTTTGGTTTGTTTTCTGAAGAGCGTGGTGGCTTTGGCTGAAGGAATGAGAAGGCAGAGAGAGACAGAGAGAGAGAGAGAGAGAGAAGTCAGAGCTGGAAGCAGAAATAAAAATATTCACAGGGGGAGTCAGGCTTAGGAAAACAGCAGGAATGTGGATGATAACAAGCAGAGTACAGAGAGAACTCACTCTGAGGAAAGAGATACAGGAGGCAGAGAAAATAACTCTTCATGATTAAAGAGGTTGTAATTACAAAATCAGCATTACAAACACTGCCACAAAAGGAATGAGAGGTTTCTCTTGGTTGACACAATTGAAGCAATGCCTGCATTAGACATTATGCTTTATTTTTCACACTCTTGACATATCCACTTATTTTGCAGGTTTTTCGCAGATGTATTGTAATTCAAGTGCATATTTGTACATGTTAACACGTTACTCTGAGAATCCATTATTTTGTCCACCTCCAAGTCGCGCTGTTAAAAAAGGATTAATCTGGGGTCTCATGATGTTAAAAAGGTTCCAGTGTTTGTGATTAAGGCTGCAACTAATGATTACTTTCACTATCGATTAACCCGTTGATCATTTTCCCAATTAAAAGCCAGGAAAAGGGAAATTGTTGGCCAGCGTTTTATTCAAAGCCCAAGATGATATCCTAAAATCTCTTGTTTTGTGCAAAAATATTCAGTTTACTGTTACAGAAAACCAAAGAAAAATATTACAAATATTCACATTTGAGAAGCAGAAATCAGAGAATTTGGACATTTTTTCTTTCAAAACTTACTCAAATTATCAAAGTAGTTGCAGATTAATTCAATAGTTGACAACTAATAAACATATCAAAAATTTAAAATAGGGGGCACACTGTCTGAAGTTAAGATTCAAAAATTCATGCTCACATGCTACTAACAGCTCTGAGTTCTGCACAAGGCCATTACATTATCTCAGATAAACAACTGGCAACCTAGTTTGACCATCAGGGAATTAATCCTTCATGTTTTTTTCAGAGCAAATATCAATGCAAGACAAAACAAGAAATGTTCCTTTTCAGTGCATTTAATAGGATTCCAATAACGGTTTTACGTTTATTAAAACTATTTTGCAAGATGCTTTTCCTACTGTATGTTTGTAAAGTTGCAGCTTACTTGTCAATTTACAAGCAGGAATACCACGTAAGCTTGTCTAAAAGACACCGAGTGCTGCTGACACAGCTGTCTACTACTAATTTAATTAACACGTTTCAAGGCCGGGTCCAGATACCACAGCACCCCAGCAGTACTGCAAGAAAAATGTCTCTGTTCAGACTGAGCTGAAGGCCTCTGCAACCGATTCTGTTTTGAATGCAGAGTGTCATGTTAGTCCATGTGGTCTGAGGCATTTGCTGTTAAGATAATCACCATATTGTCACACATTTTTTCCAGTCCTCCCATGTCTCTCCTCTCTGTCCAGACTCACTGCCTTTTGCTGTTCTCTGATTCGATGCAAACGAACTTGGGCACAGAGCTATCAACTGTCCAGTAACACCACCGCTTTTTTAACAGATGACTGTAGAATGATGAGTAAATGTTTTCTGGGTTTCTGCACCAAGTTAAATCTAACTTTTCATCTAACGGGGAGGGGGGGGGGGGCTGGGGGGAGGGGGGGGGGGTGGGGGGGCATTTACTTTGTAATATAAAAGCAAAAAAAAAGCATATTTCCCTTGTTTTTCCTAAAAATGACACTTCCCCATTATGAGCTGATGAGCTTCCTTGCTACTGTAGCTAGCATACGTGACAGCTGCAGAGTGCCAAATTTTTTTCCAAGGAAAAATTGGCTGATTGGCTAGTACTCATTGCTTTCATTGATTGGATTGGTTGGGTATAAGGCATGAGAAGTGAGATTTGTTAGGGTTAGGTTAAGAATACAGGGGTAAGCCTATCAGTGGATCATACATTTGCCATCCTGGAAAAAGAAAACACTATTGTTGACAGTGTTTGCTGCAGGTCTGATGGTATAGACTGAAACGGAATTAAATCTAAGATTTTCTTTAATACTCTGAAATGTTTTTTGAGGAAACTGAATTCGATGCTTATTAAATTTTTTAACCTTTAGATATATTGGTTTTAGGATGAAGCTGGTCTTGAAGAGAAAGCACAAATGTTGAAATATTCCAATTCTGTCGGGTGTGGTGGTTCATGGTTTCGTCTAAAGGTACTTCTACAGTTAAATAATATTTAACAAACGTCAAAAGAGTGCGAAAAAGAAGGACAGACTGGGAAGGCAAAATGGGAAGGCAGGGGAAGTGGACAGAGGGCGGAGAGGGCAGGAAGACAGGTTTTTCACACCCTTCCATACCTCCGCTGCAGCCTGCAGAGGCTTGCGCTTCTGTGACCCCACGGGACGGGAACACAAAATATGACAAAATGAGCACAAAAACAAAAGGAGAAAAGAATGAGTGCAGTTTTATCTTATTCATAGAACAGACTTCAGAGCATTCATTTCACTGTGTGCCATCTCTGAAAACACTCCGTAAATAGCACGCCAGAGGAAAGACCATGCAAAGCTCAGCTTCTACAGAGCATGCCTTTACTGTGCTGCTGCTGTGAAAAGCAATCTAAAAAGTAGTCTAACCACAGTTTTATCTCAACAAAGCCTGTGCTGAACATTGGACCTCGGACACTACAATTAAAACTAACCCTACAGAGCAACTCAAAGAGGACAAGCCTCTTCTGAACATCCATGTATTTGAGTCTTAGCATTAGAAAACTGAGGATCTGTGGATTATCTATATTTTTTCTCCATTTCTTTTATTCTAAATTATTCAAAAAACATAACAAAACAAAAATCTTATTACTGAAGAATTCCCATGTACCCACTGGACTACTGAGGTATGCAAACGTGAGGGCCACACGCCAACACACTCCTTGCTACCAAGATGAGAAGGATGTGGGATAAGAAGAAAAAGGGGCAAACCAAAGTGTGTGGGCAGCTGAGCGCAGTGTGTTCATGGCACACCTATCACTTACCTTTCCAATCGCCTGTGACCACATTCTTCAGAGGCCACAGTAAAGAATGAAGACAGTCTTAGAGAAACAAGCATGAAAAACATGAAGGTGAGTGGACAGTTTGTGCAGCAAAACAAGAACAGGAGGAGGAGGGAGAAATAGAAAGAAAATTAAAATACAGAATAGCAGTGAAGGCGTTTGCAGGAAAGGAGAATGCAGGGATAAGAGAAATGAAAAGCAGAAGTGTATGAGTATATATGGAGCATTGCTTATAAGAAGCTGTGGAGAGGTGAGGGCTACTGTGTTAGTTACCTGCTGGAAGACCCGCTTTAGACTTTTTAGCCGGGGTGACATCATTAGACGTCCTGGGTTCAGAGAAGGAAGCGGTCCTTGTCGTAGCTGGTGTCTGTTACAGAAAATAAGAGAAGTAAACATTTACATTATTCAAAGGGTTATTGAAGTTTCTGTGGAGAAATGGTAGCATGAGACTAATGGTATCCCTCTTACAGTAATATTTCTAGATTTCGAGTATCAAAATTTTATGATCAGTGGAGAGAAAAATGCCAGGTTTACCCCTGCATCTGATCACGTTGCAAAGCCTGTATTATGGTAGCTACCTGTGGTGAGAAGAGGGTCCCTGGAGTCTGTGTCAAGAGTAGAAGTAATCTGGTGGATTGAGTATTTCCCTGTCAGATTTTCTCTGGTATTTTTAGTGGACAGAACGCCGACAATGCAAACTGACAGTAAACAGTACTGTGAGTATCTGCTGTATATATTGCACATATTCTCTGTTACTGAAATGCAAAAGCAGACTCTGTTATTTCCCGGTTTGGTTTGGTTTTGTAGAGGTCCAACTTTTCGAATTGACTTTCTTCTGTGATTGCGAACTAGATTTGAGTGAACCGTTTTGGTGTTACGGGGAAATAAAAATTAACTCTTGACAGAGTGGATTGAACTGAATTTTTTAAAAACCCACTTGTATCAATTCAGTATGGTATCTGTCGATACACAAATTTCAAGAGGGAAAAAAAATGGTATCAGAACATCTCTATATATTTCATTAATAAATTTCAATTTTTAAATATACGCACGCCATGTACATGCTTATAAACAGTCAATATGGTATTGACAGGTATGCATTTTTTGACAAGAACATTGTTTAAAAATGTCTTTTGTGAATTATAAAGTACTGCAGTAACAATTTGGAGCATATATCTTTTATGTTTAGCAAGTTTGTTCCCAATAGTGTACCAATGCAAATGGAAATTGTGATGTATGCCTTTGATTTTCAAAGAAAAGATCATTGAATGTCATCTGTCTGACATGGAGGCCCACAGCTAACACATAGACAGGCTAAAGTGCACACAAACGTCATTAAAATAAAACCATGTAACACTTTACGAATAGAACTTCTCAACCATGTTCTAAAGTCCAAACCTTGGATATTGTTTGAACATTAATGATTGAATTGTATCACAAGTAAGTGAATGCCCTTCAGACGCAACACATTCTGCTGTACGTATGAACAAAAGTTGCATATTTGAGCAGTCTCGAATGTTAATGTATTACTCAGCAGGAACTGTCAGAACAGGCCAGTCTTAACATAAGGACAATTCACAATTGTGTGTCCGTTTAACTAACTGTTAGCACCTGAAAAGTGGGTGCCTGTCTTCAGCAACACAACATATAGAATGTTTAAGGGGAGGCTGAACACCTGCTGACAATCCTAATTTTCTCTTGGTGTGCTGAATGAAAATACCATTGCACTGTTGCTGGCATTGAGGAGGAAGTTGGCGGTATGTGCATCCATCGGGGGCTGGTTAGGGATTGGCCGGTGGCCCAGAGCCATTCCAACAATGGCCGTCATGTGGGTCTCAGTACCAAACACATGGATAGGAATACCTGTGGTCTTCCCTGCAGACAGACAACCAGAGATAAACAACTAAATTCTGAAAAGTAAAGAAAAACAAATAAAACAAAATAAAATTCATGCCCTTGTATTACTTATGCATGCATTCAAAAAAACATTATTGTCTTTCTTTTCCATTCATGTGTAGTCCAATCAAGTAATCTAAAAAAAAAAAAAAAAAAAAAAAAAAAAGATTCATCTCACTTACCTACTTCCCCCATTACCCTAAGTCCCTCCTGGTAGTTGGGCCCGCCACGTCGAACAAAGATTGTGACCTCGTGCTCCTTCAGAGGACCTTGGTAGTCTTTGATGGCCCTGACAATGCCCTGAGAACAGAGACAGACACGTCAGCTATGTAGATCACTGACCTTTAATTCTTCTAAAATATCTGCACAGATCCAGTTGAATCCCGGTTTGGACATGCCGTTTCTGTGTGGAGCTTGCACAGTCTCTCGGTGTACATTAATAGATTTAATAGAAGCTGGCTACGGTGGGCAGTGTGTTTCCTCTTTAACTGGAGTCTGAAATTGTTATCTGGGCATAAATATAAGATAAATGGTTTGCAAACATTTCAAAACTGAAAAGGAACAAAGCTAGAGAAGTTCTGCTATTCCAAAACTGAGTGACCTCGACCAACAAACCAACCAACCATTCAATATTTCAGAAGTAACAACATATTGCGCTGGAGTTTACTTTTCGTCATGTTTCAGATGAAAGCACTCATGTGTTTCACCTTGAATGTGGCTGCTACGTTGGTGAAGTTGGCGATACTTCCTCCGATGATCAGCACTTTCCCTGCAGGGGACAGACAGACGAAGTGATATATGAAGAAAATGTTCAAGGCTGAAATTTGACACCCCAGTAACATGGTGACAGCCGTGAATTCTATTACGGGCAGCATACTTACACACAGTAAACAGTGGTCTTTTGACACACTAAAGGAGAGCAAACAGTTCACACTGCAGAAGAATGATCCGATACTGATTTGGATTCTTAAGAGAGCCTGGTAACTCCCTTCACCCACTTTCACCTTTGGCCTACTTTTTCGTGTCAGCCGTACCCACCTTGAGGATGTTTCTCCCGTGTCATGAGAGAGAGGATGGTTTTAGCGTAGTCATAGGTCTGCTGTTCACTGGGTGCGCCAGAATATTCGCCATAGTTGGCCAGTTCATCCACACCACCCAGGTCACAGATGGTGTCGCTGAAGAGGACAGAAGAAGGATGGTCAAATACTGTGTCCTGATTTCTAGTTGCTAAAACGGCTTGATGTGAACAAATGGAGCACCTGTAGACTACTGAAGCCCCTCCTCCAGCCACCATGGTCCAGATCCTGCCACGAGGGTTCAGCAAGGTCAACTTCAGACTGGCACCACTCTTTGCATCCAGATCAGCGATGTACGCCTCCTACAATGGACATAATCATATAGTGGTAATACCCTCTGGTCAATGGGCCAAGGGTGAAGGCATACACTGAAATTCAAGTTACTTATGTACTTCAATTACAGACTAATGTCAGTCAAAATAAAGTTCAAAGTTTAAGTTTAAATAATTTGAAAGAGGCAAAAAAAAAATTTTTTCTAAGGACAAATTATAAAAAGTTACTTCCAAAAACATGGAACATTAAATCCTCCTGCGATTACTCTGTGAAAAAACTTTTCGTTTTGTGTTACAATGGAATGGACAAACATACATGACAACCTGCTTTATTATCCTCAGATCTTACCTCTGGATATGCTTCTCTGCCAAAGGGTGGTGGAAACTCCACGTCACCCCATTTAGCCTTGCAGATGTAATCTGCTGTGGCATCGATCTTTGCTGCCATGTCGAGGACGTACACTCCATCTTGGGTAACAACTGGTTGAGAGAATAAAAGTTGTGTTTCCATTAAATTGACATTTTCATGTGTTCCTCAAATAAAGATGCTACAGAAATGTTATCATTAATTTTCATGAATTAGTAATGTGTTCCCATAAATTAATAATGAATCTCAAAGTACTTCATTCATTCTCTTGAATTGGTAATGTGCAAATGGAGTCGTTATAGAAATAGAAACGGTTCCCATCTTTCAAAACTGAAGAATAACACTGGATTTTGTGTCTGAGAGTCCTAAAGTAGAAATGAATATAAATCTGCACAGTTGAGAGGCACATTGAGAAAAATGTACCGAGAGGGTTGATCTCAAGGTAGGTGAAGTAGAGGTCCTCATATAAGTTGAAGAGGCCCACTATAAAACTGGCCAGGACTCTGAAAGAAGGAAAACAAAACGTTGATCAAAATCATCATACGAGAGAGGACAACAAGTCTAACAGAAAAGTTACAGCATATAAAAAAGAGATCCGAATGTTCTTTAAAAACAACTACACTGAAAATATAAGAACACTAAATAATATCCACCATAACTAGGTTTCAACTGACAATAATATGTAGGACAATCACTATATATCATAATATAGTTCAACAATTGGACAAAAAAGTCACTGGCACACAAAAAAGGATAATTACTGTCTTTTCCTTTGTAAATTAATAATCTACACACAGTACTGGTACAGAAAAAGTAACTGAACTTGGCCTGGTTTTATGCTTCAATCCAAATTTCAGGCAGGATAATAAAGACTGAACTGAGGTCTTGAAAGAGCATAATTACCACTTTTGATATTATAATTAATGGATATTTTATAGTTTTAAACATGTGGTATCAAAAAAGTATCAAAGTATCAATACTTTTGACAACTTTACACTATATTATATTTGTAGCAATAACTGTCTAATCACATAAGGGGAAGCACCTTTCATTTAAGTCTCTCTGGGCTCTTTTCCACCAGATTAGTTCTGGTTCTTGACCCGGTTCCATTCAAAATTCATGGAACACTGGTGCCATCGAGCGAACCAGCCTGTAGAATATGACACACACTTTGGTTCCCAAGGAAAACTTGGTATTATTGTTTCCAGCTGGCAACCAACTGGTTCTGAACCAATTTATTTTTTGGTGGAAATGCTCAGAATGGTTCAAAATTATGTGCTTGAACTGGAATGAGGCCGATTCCATGTCAGTGGAAAAAGCCTACCTAAGTTGAGTCAGCAGGGTGCTTGGTAGCAGCCCTGCATACAGAATATCATGGAAAGTATCAACTCTTTGTACAGTAAAAGTATCAAATACAAACAAAAGTGCAATATATATAAAACTGGCACCACATAAATGCTACAGTATCACATCACAAGGTGGCCTTCAACTCCTGTCCCCTACACAATGGACAAGATGACCTCCTACTTGGGTTTGATGATTCAATGATTCAGATATTGCACACTTTTTTCATTAGAGAGACTCAGCATCGCTCCGCCATGTACTGTTCTAAGTTTGTAAATCTTTCAGAGTTGATAAAACTAAATACAAAAAAACAAAAAAAGGTATGTATCCGTACTCTTTCTTATCATCAGGAACGTGTGTGAGAAGCTGCTCTGTCACTTGCTCCTCACTCAGCTTGTCATCCACTGCGACCATCAGCCTCTGGGCCTTGGCGTCCACGTCACCCACCTCCACTCCTCCCTCATGGTGGAAGAGCACGTGGTCGCCCTCACGCGTGGCATAAATACACATGTAAAACTCCTCCTCCTGGAGGGCAAATACAAGGATACAAAAACAGTTTCACAGATTTAGTTTGCAAACAGCAGGAGAGTGTGGAGTCTTGCATATTTACACAAGACTGACAAGCTGTTTCAATAACCGCCTCTAAGAACATCAAGTTCCTTTTTTTTTTTTAACCAAACTGACCTCCTCGAACGTGAAGAAATCAGCCAAGTAATCACATGCACACTGACACCCAAAATAACTTCCAGCCCTGGGTGTTCATTGTCCTAGCTGTTAATAACTTGTTTCCATGGTTAGTGTGGGTCTATGATTAAAGGTGACACAAACGTAACAAAAAGGATGTGGAATGACAAAACACAAGAAACTGGTGCACATTACCTGAGTGTGTGGAACAAAGGGCTCAATGAGGAAGTTCTTCAGCACGCCCTTTGCCTTTCCCACCTATTCAAGACAAACACTTGATGTCACAATTACCACAAGCATGATAGTCTAACCTACTTATGGACCTGAAAGTGAACGTCACAGAAAATGTTTCCATTTGCTCCAATCTAGAAAACACTAAACATGTTTTCTATTGGAAACTTTTGTGGTGTAAAGGACAGAGTAAATGAGTGAAGTCTGCAAATTACATGCTAATCCAATGTTAAATTTACTGTCTTGCCATCTTTACACACTTGGGCTGCAACTAACAATTATTTTCATTGTTGATTATTTTCTTGATTAAACAATTAGTAAATCTAGTCTATAAAATGTAAGAAAATGGTGAAAAATGTCAATCAGTGTTTCCCAAAGCACAAAACGACCTCCTCAAATGTTTTATTTTGTCCACAACCCAAACATACTTAGTTTACTGTCATCAAGCAAAGAAGCTAAAAATATGAACATTTAAGAGGCTGGACTCAGAGAATTTTAACCTTTTTTCCACCAAAAAATTACTCAAACTGATTAATGCATTATCAAAATAGTTGGTGACTAATTTAATAATCAATTAATTGTTGCAGCTCTTTTACACACCCTGTTTTGTTTAGAAGTTTTTCTATGCACACATGTAAAGAAACAACTAATGGTAACCAATAGATGTTACGTAAATTCTAGAGCTGCAACAACTAATTGAGTAGTTGTCAACTATTAAATTAATCACCTATTTCTTTATTTAGCTTTTCAAATGTGAATGTGTTTTGGTTTCTTTACTCCTCTATGACAGTAAATTTAATATACTGTTGTGGACAAAGAAGACATTTGAGAATGTGACCATTGGGCTTTGAGAAACACTGATCAACATTTTCACCTTTTCAGACATTTTATAGACTAAACAGCCACTCCATTAGTTGAGAAGATGATCAACAGATCAATTGATAATAAAATAAATTCTAACTCCAGCCCTCGTAAATTCCTATTCTTATGGAACTGATGTATGGCGGCAGCCTGTTTGAAGAGCAGCAAAGCAAGAATGCTTGAATGTATGGTGGACCAGAATAGGCCACCCTCCTCTATTGCATTACATAACCTCTGACCCGGCAGATCTAAACATAAGCCCATGGCCTCTGGCACCGGACACAGCAACCTTCTACACACGACTGCTCCATATGCTGAGACTAATGACAAGGAACTGTAGCTTAGATTCCATACACAATGCAGCAGTCTTGTGATTTATTACCTGTGTCCGACTGTTAGACTGCATTTTTATCTTCATTTACAACATAATTAGTCAGAAATATTCCATGCAGGAGCAGGGATTGTCTGGTAAATATACCTATCTGTCTAAGAATAAATGAACACCAAAAAAGATAAAAGGTGAGCTGGTACACTGAGCAGATTACAAGAAACTTAAATGATATTATTGTGATTGGGGGATACAGACACAGAATTGCTAGTCCTTCATTAAAAGACTGGCTGCTCTTTGTCTGGATAGCAAGACCGTTAAATGACCAGCAAAAACTGTGCTCAGAAAAAGAAAAAAACATGCATAGCGCTGAAACTAACAATTATTTTCATTATTGATTAATCTGAAGATTATTTTTACAATAAATAGATTAATCGTTTAGTCTGTTCAATGTCAAACATTTGCCACAATTTCTGAGAGCTGTGACATTCTGAAATTCAAAGAGTCATCATTTACTATCTTATTAAATAACTGACAAAGCAACAAATCCAAAGCTGGAAGGAAACTGGAGCCAGCAAATGTTTTAGACGATGAAGACGATTAATCATCTACCAAAATAGTAGACAACTACTGTTCTTTCTATCAACTAATCGTTCCAGCTCTAAGTGTAATGAATTAAAATGGGTCACTCAGTTGACAAAGCAGGGATCAAAAACAAAACAAAACAACACAAGGTTGTTCATTAAACTGAACCAACTATTGCCAGAGTGCAGGTACATATTCCTGATAGATTAGTTTGTAATGTGAACTGCATATTTCTATTGGTAACTGGCACAAAAAATAACTTTCCTGAGGTAAAATCCTGTCATATTCACATCCTTCTGAACCACTGTGTGGTGTTTTGGTCCTTCTCTTGGGTCTGTTACTCCAGCTGGACTTTCGGATCACATTTCATGCTGGGTTGTTTTTGGTAATAACGCTCACTAAGACAAACAGAGAGATTTACAGTCAAACTCACAGTGGTCTCTCTCATGAGGCGGGCTTTGAGCCACTCTTGGACACCCTGCAGGTCCAGGTTGATGCCCACCAGCCCGAGCTTCCCGCGTCGCTTGATTAGTTGATCTGGCTTTACCACCAGCCGCTGCAGGGGAAGCAAGTAGAAGACAGATCAGCCACATATAACACAAGCCAGAGATTTGTATCAGTACTGATACCAGGCCATAAAATAACACTAATATTACAGAATTTCCCCATTATAAAAGAATATGACAAGCCTTCCATGTACAGGTATTACTCTCTACTAGTGACTTTTAATAAAGGTAGAAAAATATGCTTGTTTCAGCTGTATGTTAATGGCTACAGCAGAGATTCTCTTTTTTTTCTTAACCAAGAACCTCTAACAAAGACATAGCTCATTTTTAGTTTAGTTTAGTTTAGTTATGTGAAACCACTGGGCAAGAGCTATCCTTATCCATTCATTCATCCTGTTTTGATTCAGTGACTTGTTCAGTTCAAAATATCACACTGCCTCAGGGATATAATTTGGTACAGATATAATATATAAGACATAATTTGACTGCGCTACTAAAACAATGTTGGTGTATAATGTGATGCACAACGTGCCCAATGTCCTGCAATAACCATCTTGTTATATTACTATGATCACTCATGTCCACTTGTAGTTGTTCCAGGTTGTAAGGAAATACTACTCCAAACATTGCAAGGTGAATATTTTGCTCTTACATGCCTAGCGCGAAGTTTCTTTGAACATTTTCCCAAGTGCACACAAAATCATAACAGTCAGTCGAGGCATCTAAATATACAGTCACATGCCACTGTGACGGTAATGACATAATGTCCTGCACATCATGCATACAGAGTTTCAGGAACTTGCTCTATGTAATTAGCCTCATGATTGCAATATTCATCTGCCAGCTGAAAAAATAACCAAGAACCAAGAAAGCTCTTGAGGTTCTACTGAGTGTGTCGCAGCAGCCTCACCTCTGTCAGCAGCCACGGGTGCTCCTGTGTGAGGCGGTCCCAGTCAGTCTCAGCGGTGACACTGGCATAGCGGAAACGGTTCTGCACAGCCGCTGCGGTGCAGATGTACTTATACAAGAACTCTTTTCCTGTCTGCTCTGAGATGGCTTTCGCCGACATGGCAGCGCTGTGTAGCACAAGACCTTTGGGAGAGGAAAGCTGGCAGTTAATTACAGAGTTGCAACATCATCATGTGTATGTATTGTTGATAGAAAAAAAAACTAAAACCTAGAAACTAAAGGCCAAGTCAATTCTAATTTTTGACCAAAATGGAAGCTACTATGAAGCCCTGATGGAAATGTATGCAAACAGGATGATGTGATTTAATGCAATTCTCTTACACACATTATATGTAGGACACTCAGTACAAGTAATTGATAAAATATAACTATATAACTAACTATAATTAAATAGTTAAACAGTCACACAGAAATGTTTTACAAAGACTCACTAGCCTTAATCTAATGGGTCACATGTTTCATTTAAATCAAGCAAAGTGGCCTTCTACAGCTTTCTGACTCTTTGCCAGCAATACTTATCAGTCTTTTCTCTAACCACGATAAATTGCACAAGTTTCCCCCTATCTGTTACATGGCCACATACTCATCCAATCTGCTTTACTTGCAGTGAAGGCAACTACCAACATCCAAAATTAGACCTAATACAGAAAGTTATGGTCCAAGATATACAGATGATTCTCTGCACCAGAACTACTGAAAATGAGCTAAAATGTGTTCATTCATCTGAAAGAATCATTTCTCTGTTTAAGCTAACACAGCTAGCCACTGGAAAAAGCACAGAACAAACAGTAATACTGCTGAGTTTTAAGGTTCTTGTACGTGACTGATGACAGCTCAGTTATTCTTTGTTCCAACTCTAGAAATGTGGGATACACACCAACTGAAACAAGAAATAATTTTGTACTTCCCAAATTGATTGGTGTCACCTCACTGATGATACTGTAAAACTGTCAAACTGTCATCACATACTTTAATAAAGGATATTAATTCATTCAATCAACAAACCAGCCTTTGTCTAACATGTGGAGGGATACAAGCAAAAAAAGACCCATGTTAGCACTCAGGGCAAAGATGCAGCCAGAGCTGAAATGATTGGGCAAACAAAACAAACTATACAGAGGTCACCTTCTTCTCTACAGAAACTGTAATGAACTGCTCTAAATGGAGCCACTGAAAAATAAACACCAACTATAGTAGTTGTGATATTATCACAGTATAATTACCATATTTAAACCTATATTTTGCTCCTCATACACACATTTTTGCTGTATTTTGTGCATGTAGTCAATATTTTTGCTGTAATTAGTGTGTGTATATATATATATATATATATATATATATATATATATATATATATATATATATATGTATATATATATATATATTTTTTTTTTTTGCTTTTAACTTTGCAGCTTATGTTCTTGTTATTTGTTTGTCTTCTTCTTAACTCTGACACAATTGACAATTGACACAAATGTCGTTCACAGGAAAGTGATGTACAGTTTTGTGCAGGATTGAGCAAAATTCACCAAGGAAAGTGCAAAAGTTCACAATATGACAATATCTGTAATGTATATGAGAGTAATCCAAAACATATGTGGTCCAAACCCTGGATTACACCCAGGCTGAATTCACAAGTACACTCACATTTGAAAAGACAAGTTTAATCAGTGATAGAGTGTCATTTAGTTTGGAAGCATGTTTGGGAAGGTTACAATAATATGTTTATCTGAGAAAAGAATGAGCCTACACAGACAGGCTGCACTGATAGTCTTCACATTCCTGTTTCAATCATCACTGCACGCTGTCAGACCTGCTCAACCAAACTATCACTTCCAATGCTGTCTCACCTCATATAAACATACTCTCCTACACTTATAGGTCATGAGTTCCTTGCCATAATGTCCAAAGTTTACAGGTCTAATTTAAGGGAGACAAACTATGAAGGCTGGCGTGTGAAACCACCCAAACTGCTCCATAAAGTACCAGTACTGCAACCACCACAAACCAAACAGTGATAAGCAGCGAGCCTGATAACATGCATCCTATCTCGTCTGCCTCTGTGTAACTGATAACATTTTATGGTGGTTTTATTTCAGCTTCTGAAATATAAACATTGGCTTTGTGGCAGCGGCTTCTGCATCAGCTCCAGCACTTCGACACAAAAGTCAGCCAGCAAGATGTCTGTGATCTCTAACCTGGTGGGTCTGGCTACTAGGATTTAGCTTAGCAGGCTCTCCTGTCATGCTTTCAGAGGCAGATGTCCCAGTATTTAGCCTGCCATAATCCACGAGTCCAGTCCATTGTTTGAAGCCATCAAGCCGTGAAATTTGTGTCAATGTACAGGCTCCTGAGATGAAGGAAGCTGGATTTGGAGGCAGCAGCATCACGGGGGCCAGTGAGAGGGTACACTGCTTCAGACACAGCTGCTGTTTCACGAGCCTGGCACTGCTAACTTATAGCATCACTTTTCCCGTGCAAGCTGCCGTGCTACATCATGTGCGTCAATGAATGAAGTGAATGAGGCTCCTGTGTTACCCGCTACCACACCCACTCGCCTCAACTAGCTAGTCAAGCGAGTTCAATAACTTTAGATCGGTCCGCAGTGTGTAAATAAACAAGTTTTGAATAGTGCACAGGTGTAGAGGGTACAGCACAAAGTAAGACGAGAGTGAGATGAGAGAAAAAGCTTGCCACGGCGGGGAGAGCTGTGCGGATGGTGGAAGGTTAATTTAGCTTCAACTCAGCTTTTTTTTTTTTTTTTTTACCCTGACGAGTTTATCTAAGTTATTTCATTTTTGCGCATAAACTTTAATTCACATCTTGGAAAAACAATATAGGAAACTGCTGTATCTCTTTTATCTTTGGCAAGATGACAGTGACTGCAGTTTTTTGCAGACAAACCTCACTGCATCTCACTCGCTAACCTGAAGTCCTGACAGACGGGCTAACTGCAAGCCTCACTCTGCTGTCAAAAAGGGAACCCACAATTTACGAAACTCTCGCGAGAGATGTACGTGTTGTTTCATCGTCGCGCAACTTGTACAAACAAATTACGTTTTAGAATGTGGTAACATTGTGATTAACATCTGGGCAGGATAGGGGACAAAAGTGCCCGTTTGAAGTTACGAAAACAGTATAGTTTAAGTATAAATGATCACTCTCGCGAGATCTTTCGCGGGACTGGGATTCTCTTCTAAACGCGACCACTTTGGTGCAGACGGTGCGAGCTAACGGGTATTAAGAGAAGCTAACGAACCACTGGGGTTTACAAATAGGAATTGAGAGACAATATTTACCTTGTCAATGAAAGTAGCACCTCCTCAAAATACAGGAATCGTGTCCAGGTCAAAAATGACACAGCTAAAGAGTCACTTCTGCTAGTACCGGCTGAGCCCTGTCCTGCCAGTTGCCACCTCACTCTCGTCTTGTCGCACCATAATCTGGCGACCGATTACACGTAGAAGCCGGCGCCTGATTGGTTACGACGTGGTCACATGCTAATGTCAGTCACACCCACATCTTTATAATAAGAAGCCACCCACAATAAATCACCATAAAACAAAATAACTTTTCGTCGAAATGACATATAAATGTTAGGACAAATTCTATTTTAGCTTCTTCTCTCTCTCTCTCTCTCTCTCTCTCTCTCTCTCTCTCTCTCTCTCTCTCTCTCTCTCTCTTTTTTAAAGAAACCCCCAATTCCAGAAACGAATGGAAAAAATTATTGTACAGAAACTTCAGTTAATTTCCAGGTCAAACATTACTCCTGCTCAAATGGGTAAGGGCTTCAAGCCCAATTTGCTAAGACTTTATAATCATTGATAAAACCATCATTAATAAATGGTAAATTGATAGTTATACTTAATGGTTACTTTACTGTTAACAATTAAATTATAATAATGTTTACTAATTATTAGATATTATTTAATTACCATTATTTGACATGTTTTTGTTATGTGCAACAATAAAAGTTTTATTAATGTAGTCACAATATAATTGTTATCATCTCCTATCAGCTATGATACAAAATATTTTTCTTTTTAATACACAAATAAGTTAACGATAACATCACTAATTAGGACTGGGCAATACAATTTTATATTATAATCATATATGAGACTAGGTATTGTGATAGATTTTACATTGTATTATATCATGATATGACATGAATATTGTCTTTTCTTGGTTTTAAAAGCTGCATATAGTAAAGTGATGTAATTTTATGACCTTTGCCCATTAGTCAGTATATCCACATTACTGATGATTTTTTTTAATCATAAAATCTCATTGGATTAACATTTTGTGAAAGCACCAATAGTCATCCCTACAATATTGTTACAACATCAAAGTATTTGGTCAAAAATATTGTGATATTTACTAATTTTATCATTTATCAATATCATGATAATGATATGGTTTTTCACCTGTATCACCCTGGTTCATTACTGATACCTTGTAAACATAATTTAATTGTTTGTACAGTAAAATAACTAGTATTACCCAATAGTCTAAAAATACACTATTACAAGAGAAAGTCGTACAAAATTTTACTAAATCTAAAAGTGCAGAAATATCAGAAAATGACAGGAACATGAGCAAAAGTACCCATTATTAAGACTGCCCTCTTTCAGAGCCTGATATTAATGCATAATATTGTATTATGCCATAGTATTAATGGCATTGCAGGTAAAAGGTGGAGCTAATTTACTCTACAGTATATTCTATATAAATATGTGAGAATGAATCATATTTTTGTATGAAAAATCTTAATCTGAAAAGTAGCAACTATGGCTGACAAACTCATGTAGTGGAGTAAAAAAATCCTTCTTCTGAAATGTATTTAAGGAGAAGTATAAAGAAGCATAAAATGGAAATACTATGTACTTAAGTACAGTACTTGAGCAAACATACTTAGTTACTACTGAAATTAAAATACTAGATCAAATTATTTTATGAAGAAATCTTCGGGAAAAGTCCAGCATTACAGTACAAGACGAGCCTTTATTTTTGCAATAAGAAAAACATGTCTTGTTAACACTGTGACAAGTTTTAAAAATGAGACATAGATCAGTGACAGAACTATTAACAAGAGAAGCTTCCAACCTACTCTCAGTGCCCCTTTAAAACAGGTGGAACAAGTAGGGGAAGGGCTGTACTGACAAAACGTGCATGACAAGAATGGGTGGATGACAGCAAGTTGCAATGGATGAACCGAAATATAAGTATGACAGAATGAAGGATTCGGTTTCAGTTTCATTTCCTGGTCAGATGTGAAAAAAACATTTTCCTATGAGATAAACAAGAAAAACATGCCATACAGAACTGTTGCAAATGGGATGCGGCTTGGTGTGCAGCTTCTGATGTGGGTTTTACTGTAAGAACATGACACTGGTTTGAATGGAGACAATAGGACAGATGTGCGGTTGGTGCTTTCAACAGAAGACGGTCTTCAGGTGTATGTATGTTGATTTTGGCCTCATATCAGAGAGCGAAGAGAATGATGTGAACATTTACAAACGGAGGAAGACAATGAGCACTGGCACTCTGCTGTATAGAGGTTAGAATATACAGTACAATAAATATAAATAGGGAAGAGGGAAGACTGAGCAAGAAAAATTTATGGACACAAAACGATTTACATTCGAGTCAAATATATAATGCAGCATGAAGAAAAGGAGAAGGAACAGAAAACCCTGCAAGTTGATTCTATATTTGGCAAGTGAGCCAATAAAACCTGGACACACGCCCGCAAGAGACCAATGTTGTTCTTAACAGGCTGTCCTGAGGTGAGATTTGACATTGAATGTCCACAGTACATTGACTCTTGCTCTATAGAGACATGTTTTGCTAGGAGAACCTTATAAACTTATACCACATTACATCTTGAAAAACTATTCAACCATGATGCTTACATTTCCAATGCTTTTCTTGCAACTCATCATATATGACAGTTGAGGCAGTTTTAAAAAATTAGATTTCATTAAATAGCAATTTCATTTTGGCAATAGGGACATGCTCCAATCAACTGATCCAAACCTCTTTAAAATAGCACTTACTTACTATGTTAACCCATAACTAAAGACTCATAGTTATCCTTCCCAATGTTCGTTAGCATCACTGTACTGAGTAAATTTAGAAGTGAATGCAATAATCAAAAATCTCTTTAAGAAATAAACATGAGGAGATTTTTTTGCAAGACACTCAGGAAAATGAGCATCACGAGGTGACTGTGAATCCAACTTCATTTTGTCCGCTGCAGGGCTGCATTTTCCCACTTGCTCCTCTGCTTTAGCCAAACTGGAAAAAGAAGTTTCCAGGTCCAGAGTCTAGAAAAAAAGAACAAGAAATAAAGGAGTTAATGAAAATGATGCCCTTTCTCTGGTTGATTTTTTTGTGTTTTGATGAAGTTAAGAATGTCTAAACTGTGAAAAAAAAAAAAAAAACATACCTGGACTGGAGTCGAAACTGAATCCTCCACCATGGCCACCAAAGAAAGCCCTGAAGATGTTGTTTGCATCAAAATCTAGAGAGAAAGCAAAGGCAAACAGAACAGAATTAGCTGGGGATGATGAGGAGGAACAGCAGCGAAAAAAACAGATGACATAATCTGCTAAATTAAACACAGCATAAGTTGTGAAACAACCTGGTTGACATAAAGGGAGAGAGAGAGAGAGAGGGGGAGAGAGAGAGACAGAGAGAGAGAGAGAGAGAGAGAGAGAGAGAGAGAGAGAGAGAGAGAGAGAGAGAGAGTGAGTGAGTGAGTGAGTGTGTGTGTGTGTGTATTATACAAGTATAAAACATAGGTGTCATCAGTACAGTGTGTGTGTACACAACGAAGATAAATATGAACTGCTAGACCATCAAGACAGGAGAGTATAAAAGTTGTTTATGTTGCAGCTCCCATTTAGTGTTACTGAGGCTCACTGACTTCGGTACAGTACCTAATACTTAATGGGCGACTCCAGCTGTGTTCTTTTCCAGGTTTTAAAAATGTAAACTCCCTCTCAGTCATTAGCAAAAAGCAGCGACATAGGTTAAAGCACTGATGAAGGTAGGAATAAAATAAAAGCACAAGCGCCCCAGTAGCTCAGTTAGTGGAGCTTATGAGCCACGAACAGAGGCTGAGCCCTCAGCAACGGACATGGGTTTGATTCCAGTCCATTTCCCTTTGCTGCATGTCTTCCCCTGAACTCTCTCTCATTTCCTGTTTATCTATAAGCTGTCCTGTCAAATGAAGACAAAGAAGCTTAAAAAATCATCTTAAAATAAAAAAAAATGCATGAAACTTAATAGCTCTTTCATTTAAATAACAGTCATATTGTACAGCATTGCATTTGCTTTCATCTTTTTTTTATTTTATCATACTTTATTTATTGTTATGCATCAATATACCAACATAACATTAATGATGGCTATTCATATCTATTGAAGTGTCCCAGTAAGACATGCACAATACCAGGACCCTGAGATTTAGGCAGCTAAATGGAATACAGCCATCATTAATTTCATTGTCTACACCTGTGTGTTTCCTGCTATAATAAAGTGTGGGATAACTGTGGGAAACTGATGAGAGTGTAGATATGTTTTCTATTATCCCACTAATGACCAGTGGGTTGAATGTAAATCCATCTTAAGAAAAGAAAAAGCACACACCTCTCCCATCAAAGCAGCCGTCGTCATCCAAGTCGTGCCCGCTGTCGTAACGGATCTTCTTCTTGGGGTCAGAGAGCACCGTGAAGGCCTCACCCACCTCCTTGAATTTCTTTTCCTCCTCCTTTTGCACTTCTGGAGTTGCAGCGCTGTGACGGTCTGCGAGACAATGACACAATACACGATTAGATAAGATAAACAAACATCGAATATAATCAAAGTCAGTATCTTGCATGCCTGTGCAAACACCAAGAGGGCTACCTGGGTGATGCATGAGGGCCCGTTTGCGATAGGCCTTTTTGATCTCGTCCTCGGTGGCGTTCTTGCCAACTCCCAGGACCTTGTAGTAATCTTTCCGCTTGCTTTTCTTCAGCTCCAGTTGTGCTGTCTTGAGCAGGTGCTTGTGATCTAGAGGGATTAAAAAAAAAATCAGACCACGTGAGCGTGTGAAAACCTGACCAATTATAATACAGTCAGTAAAAAATACGACAGCAGCTTACCTGATGTTTTTTCTGTCTGGTAAACCTTTTCATAGTCCCGTACGGCCTCCTCGTACTGCTCTGTGTCCATGTAACTATGGGTAACACAAAGTCACTTTAAAACTGTATACAATACTGAACAACAAAACACACAAATGAGAAGAAAAAGTGCTCATATTTCCAGTATAACATACCACTGAGCTCTTCTTAAGTAGGCCTTGATGTAAGTGTCATCTAGTTTGATTGCATTGGTGCAGTCATCAATGGCTTCATTAAGTTTCTTCAGCTGTTGACAAGGACGAAGTTAATTACAGTGAGCTGAACGGGAACAAAGAGCTGATAGAGCATGGTAGCTATTTTTAAGCAAATAATCAGACAGTATTATAAATGAAATGTCTGTAACTGCTAATATGTAATTTGGAAACAGCATTTTCAAAGAATGAGTGGATTTTTTTTGGGCTTTTACCTTTGCTCCTGCTGTGGCTCTGTTGCAGTAGAGTTTTGCATTGGTCTTGATGTTGTTGGGGTCTATCGTCAGCGCCTCAGTGTACAACTGGTAGGCTGCTTCATAGTTGTTATTCTTGAAAGCCTGGTTGCCCTCCTCTTTCTTGGCTTTAAGGGCTTTAGCATTCTGGGTTAGAAAGAGAAACAGTCCTCATGTTTCATTTAAAACAAGCTTGCAGTGAAATATAAGATATTCTCAATATTTCAGCATGTCTTGAGCCATGTGAACTCTAAGAACGACATCTTTCAGTCTATTTGTTGGAGCAGTCTTAAAGGTGTCCTGTGGGGATTTGTTAAGTTTGCATTCAGTGTTTTGCCTCAAATGACATACCTGGGGTCTAACACAAAATGATAGTCTTACCCTGCAGGCTATCCGAGCCTTTTCATGGTCAGGTGCCATGCGCAGAGCCTGGATAAAGAACTGTACAGCTTTATCGATGCAGTCCTCATAGTAGAGACACAGGCCTCGGACGTACAGTGCGTCTGCATTCGTGGAATCCATTCGCAGGATATCACTGTAAGAGTTTCATAGAAAAGCTCTACTGTAAATAATCTGCAAATCAAATCCACTCTTCTTCTCGGAAAGCTACTAAAACAGATTTTGCACTCATATCTAAATCCTTAAGAGAATCTGAGAAGCTAGTGCTAATAAATAATGACACAGGAGAAAACAAATTACATCACTGTAACAAAATAATAATAAACTAAGTACAAGTTGTTCCTACCTCGCTACTGACTGGGCTTCAGGGTAGCGTCCCAGCAGAGCCAGACACTCGGCCTTGAGGATCTTGAAGCGGTGGCAGGCAGAAGCCACAGTTAGGGCCCGGTCCATACAGAACACCACCTGGATCAGGACAAAATTTAAGTTCTGATGTAAAACAATTGCATTTCCAATCAAACAGTTTTAAGTGTAAACATCATTCAAAAGGTTTCTGTGAACAGGCTGTCAGCTACTAAAGAAACTCTTTGAATGATATTGGATTAATTCAACTACTCAAGCTGATGAAATCTGTCAACTTTTTTCCAGTACATTTGTGCTTAAATCTGGTGTTAATTACAAACAAACAAATTATAATTTATATACCATACTGTGATGCAACAGATGTTGCTTATGTTTTCCAGGTATGAACATTTGTAGACCAGACTAATAACTGATCACATGCCGAATCAAGTAAGATGAAACAATACAATTTGTGAGTTTGATGAAAAAGCACAATGGGTGTTAAGTACCTTTCTGAAATCCCGCTTTTCAAAGCCAAAATCCGCCATCCGCTCGAATTCCAGTAGAGCTGCTGCACTCTTATGCTGAAACACAACAAAAATCATCCATCAGCACTTTCTTTACAATGGTAGTAAGATGAGTTTGAGCTGCATGATTCAGACTTTTGCTCCAAGACTGTTAACTATCATGCAATTCAATTAAGTGCATTCTTAAACAGTACTTATAGCATATAAAAGGTGAAAAGTTCAGGTGGTCCCCACCTCCTGCTGGGCCTCTCTGTTGCTAGGCTCCAGCTCCAAAACCTTCTGAAAGCAGCGACTGGCAGCCATGGCATTTCCCAACGACAGGTGGCACTTTCCCTCACGCAGATGACCCTGTGTAAAAACTTGACATATTACTCCCTATTCTGCAAGTGTAACCGATGTTTTGAGACTGTAAGTACAGTGCGAAGTTGAGATGATGCATGTTAAACTTTAGACAAGAAGCCATTCAGCTTTCATCATCACCATATTCTAAATAAGTATAATCTGTTTAACTAGGAAAATGTCTGTGTGGTTTATAAGATAATGCATGTTTTAGGTCCTCCTCTGACTGGTTTCATCAACTTCTGATCTACCACAAACAGAGCTACTGGAGCTACTGCTAGGGGCGATTGCACAATCGCACTTTGGAAAATTGCATTTAGGCAGGCTGTCTTTTCCCTATGAGGATCACATAAATGGAATTCTAAACCACAATCAATAAGAGAGTCCCCATCATATCATTAGTCAAAGTGTAATTGTAGGAAATGGCTTCTTGAGAGCCAACAATGTCAATACTGATGTTTTTTATCCACCTTTATCATGACTGTACTCATACAGTAGCTGTAGCATCTACTTTTGGTTTTTATCCGCCAATTTTCTTTAAGTTTTGTATAAGCTTTGTACCACCGTGTATGTCTTAAATGACTAACTCCTGTTCATACTGTACTATTTTAACTATTCTATGGTGCCTAAAAACATCTGGCAAAGGGACTGTTGATGAAAACCGGCCTTTAACTAACTCAGGTGCATGTACATCCATATAAATGTTGATTGAAGTGTATTGTCCCTTTTCAAATAAATAAACAAAATGTCCTAGATGATAAAGTCTGTTCAAACTGACCTTCATGAAACAGTCATCCAACCGCACAGCCTGCTGGGAATCTTCTAGAGCCTCTCGAAAGCGACGGAGCATCATGAGGGTGGCTGCCCTGTTGCCATAATAGCTGGCGTTTTGGGGGCATGCATCTTGAGATAAAAGGGGAGCATGTGTTGTAAAATATGTCAGGAGGGGGAAATGGCTCAGTTAATTCCAGTAAGAAGGATGAGATAGCGTTATTCTCACCAATGGCCTTGGTGTAGTAGTTGAAAGCCTCGGAATAATCCCTCTTGCTGTAGAATGCATTTCCTTGCTCTTTGAAGCCTTCAGCCTGCCTGTAGGACGAAAAACAGAAACCAACGTCAAGGTGGAACAGGTATTTTATGAAAGTAATAGAAAATAAGCTGATACAATATGAAACAAAGACAAATCGTTCAGCAATGAACCAGTTAACCAATGCCTTTCACAAGTCAAAATGTACACAGAAAGATTAAAAAATGATTACTCACTCAGGCTAGCTTATTATAAATATAAATCAAGCAGGAACATCGCACGTCGCACATTTCATCTGTGGCTTCTTAAGGCTAGTAAACCAAATAAATTCACAGCAAAGTCAGTTCAGCATGCTGTAGCGCGTGTTGATGTTTTTACCAGAGATGTTCCTGCGACTGAGCAGCACCTGATCCCTTATACTGGCTGTACAGAGGAATTGTTTTTATTTCTAAATATTTTAATATTGTATTGTGAATAAGCCTGTCACAAAATTATTACATAATCACCTGATTGCAATTATTTTAGATGACCAATGATGATGAATCATTTCCATTCACCTGTATAAAAACAGCTGGATGAAATGAACAGGAATGTCATATTTCTTTCACATATCTGTTTGAGGTTTGACTGGCGTGCTTTTGATCAGTTTGTCACATCCCCTTTTTCTGCTATGGTTTAACAGCACCTGAGTGGAGACTTATTACCACCAACTGTTTACCTCGAGGTGCTTAACTTCTAATATTCACATAATGGCAGTAGATGGAAACACACATTACTTTGCTTTTTTTTTTTTGCAGTAAATTTGTTAAAAATTTACATTACGTGACTGTGGATGACAAGGTGTAGCCTATTACTATTTGCATATATCAGTAATAGATTTGTATATTTAAGTTATTCTTCATGTCATATCTGCAGTGTGCCATTTTTGTTTACAAAGCCTGAAAGGCAAACAGAAACAAATTAGGCTTATACTACAAAAGTGGCATAAAATAAACAGAAACTGACAATTATTGAATTATTTGCATGGATAATCATCAACTAAAATATCTTGATTGTGACAGTACTAACTGTGAGAGTGAAAAACTGCTGAAGTCACTGACATCAAACCAGGTGGTTTGCTAAAAATCTTTTGTTTACACCAGAGAATTTCTTGTAGGCAGAGTCTGAAAGGGCTCAACTGTAGTATGTTACACCTGGAACTGGGACAGCAGAGCAGGGTACACATAGTCCCAATAGCTAAACATAGCAGTGAAATTCACCTGCTGCAGTCCCTTCAAAAGAGCCAAGTGTAAAGGGGAAATCAACGCTGATTTACAAACGGAGGGAGCTTCTGCTGTGCTGCTCTTCAACATTAAGCCTAACTAAGATTGGGTGCAGATGAAGAAAACAATGTTCTTCAGTGTGTGATTTTGTTTTGATTTAGGGGCATAATGTAATTCCCAGAGGCCAAAACTTGCCCTAGTAAGTACGAGTCAGTGGTTTATATGACAATGGCCATGTGATGTTAACTGACTCCAAGATGGTGCCTAAAACCATTACTGACATAAAAATAAAACAAAACCATGTAAACAATGATGATATCAATATACTACAGCTGTTATGATCCAAACACAGCTGATAATACTGGCCCCTAAGTGTAAAGTTACCACATGCTAAAATAAGGATTAGCTTTGTAAAAATGCACAAAGGTGATTTAAGTGATTTTGAATCTGGCATGGTTGTTAGTGCCAGGCGGGCTGGTTTGTGTATTTCAGACTGTGCTGATCTACTGGGATTTTCATACACAACTATGTCTCAGAGCCTGTACTTTGGAACAACCTGCCCGAGGAAATGGTGAGCAAAATTGTTTTTTATCTTTTAAGTCTCTTCTAAAAACACACTTTTACAAAAAGGCTTTCATCATAACTCCCTGTGCACTGCTGTTCAGGAGTTTCACTGAAGGGTCTGTTTCCTGCATTTGTTTTGTATTAGTCCTGTTTTTCAGCACACACCTGTATGTTACATTTTTGTGTATTCTCAGTAGTATTTCTGTTTTTTGCTGTGTGTTTTTAGTTGTCTGTTCACTGTATATATTTCTATTTATTTTTTATTGTTGCTCTTTGTATTTATTGTATCTAAGGCACTTTGTAAACATCGTTTTTACAAATGTACTATATAAATAGTTATTATTATTAGGGTTTACAGAGAATGGTCTGAAAAAGAGACAATATCCAGTGAGCAACATTTCTCTGAGCAAAATGTCTTGCTGATGGCAGAGGTCAGAAGAAAATGACTTGACTGGGAGCTAAACTGCATTGCTGGCATCAAGAGAAACTTCAGTAATTTTCAACATGGATCCTATTTTCTCATGTTTTTGTGTCTAGATGAAGATACATTATTCAAGAGAACTGCACAAAAATTGAATTTCAATATGGGTGCAAAATAGGGCTGTAAAATACAGTTTTTAAAAAATGACATTGTGAGCTTTCTTACATACAGACCAGGACAGCTCTGTGGCACTAAAACACTTATTACAATGCTTGTTTATATATAATATTACATACACTATAGGTAACATATATACAGTGTTTTGTCACGCATTGTGTCCTGCAATTTTTGACAAAATACCTAAGCATCAATATTGTAGGGATAACTATTGGTGCTCTCACAAAATAGTAGTACAACGTTAAATAAATAACCACTGTACTTTACTGTGATGCGGACTTTAACACCAGGAAAAGACCAAACCTAAGCCATATCACAATATATCGTTATTCGAAATGTAAGTTATTAGAGTCTCATATCAAGATACAGAATATCAAAATATTGCCCTGACCAATGTTGTCATAATCTGAGCAGGTGACCCGCTGTTAACAAGGCGTAGCCTATAATTTTTCTAGTTACAGAGCCTATATGTCATTTCTGCAACACACCGACACAAACAGAATGTTTTTATTTACAGAAATAGATCATGTCATGTATTACATTTGCCGAATTTACAAGAGAAGACCAATCATTAAAAATCTATCGTAGACCGCATTTCGCAAAGTTTTTTAAGTGTCTCCTACTTCAACAACACACAAAACTCCGTGATTTTTAGAGGGAGTCTGAGGCTAATTCAGGTGTAGGTTAAGTACAAAGGCATGATCGGAACGTTTATTATCCGGATGAAGGGAGTATGAAGAGCTGGAAAATGGGAAATGGTCTAATTAATATGAATGTGGTCAATTACTCACTTTCACTCTTTCTGACGGTTTGCCAACCAAATCGAGCTAAAGCTATAGCTATGTAGCTTCGTCGTATGGAAGTTTCTCGAAAGATGGACTCATTACCTGAGTGCCCAGCAACAGACTTGTCTTGATGCTTTCTTTCTCAAGTTAAGGTTTACAAATGCGTCAGTACAAACAGTTTCATTAACTTAAGTAGCGACTCTCAAAAGACAGTAGTTAGTTCTTGGACATCTAAAGTTAGCTGAGCATATGTCAAAACAAGCTAGGTTAAATCACTTCATTTGGTTCGCAAATGAGTTGCTAAGTACGTTTAAGTTTATTAGAAAAATACACAATTTATGGTCCAGTTCGATCCATAGAAAGTATGATAACCCCAATGCCTGATAATAATAAAAAACAATAAAAGATAAGATTTAACAAAAGTGGTACATTTACATTTGTTTCCCCACTAGCAAGCTAAGCTAACCTGTTAGCTTGTCTACGGGCCGTTCGTACGAGCTTTGTAATTTTACAGCGGCTGAAGTCAGTCCACAAATTCTCGCATATTTTCACATTATACACAAAGCACAATGAAACACGGCCGACATATATGATGTTTACCGCTCCAGGTCCTCCGGACTGCGGATCTGGGCTTCTGTGTCCACCGGCACGTCGATGTCAACAGCTGCCATTTTTTCTGGAAAGGACGAACCAGCGTCATTTCCGGGTAGTGATAGCTTTTATTTATTTATTTATTTTATTTTGAGGTCATGAGAAACTAGGCCACCACAAAAACATATAACACATCTTATATAAAATTTTGCAAAGTCTTATATCATGTGAATGTTTTTTTTCTAAGATTATGATATTTTGCATTTTATTTTATTATTGTAAATTTGAGACAGAGACAAAAATGTTTTTAAAACAAATGTTACAAAAGAGGTGGATTAAACCAATTTTTTATGCTACTATTTTGATAAAATTGTCAATCAGCTCAGTAACTTACATCCAGTTATTTCAACATGATTGACATGAAATACACTCTACTAAGAATGCTTTTTAGTCACTTATAACAACCACCTACAATAATGAAAAATAAATGTTCTTTATTGTTTTTCCTAGAAAATGTATTTTTAAAAAATGTAGGCTATTTAATAAATATAAAATAAAAATAAAAAATAGATCACATGTTAACACTTTTTACTGATAAACTTGATTGTTTTTTGTTTGTTTGTTTTACTGTTTTGTGTGTGTATTTCACTTCTTCGTAACATCTAAGCATAATAATAATAATAATAATAATAATAATAATAATAATAATAATAATAATAATAATAATAACTAGAAAAGCAATTTCTGAAGAAATTGCGGGTGTGAATGCCTCAAGCTGAAGCTAAACTGCAATGCTGCCTTGAATAAAATGAAGTCTGAAAGATTTGAATGTTTGAATGTTTGTTGAAAGGCTGACGCCACACCGAATAGCTGCCTGAATGATATGAGAAGGTTTGAATTATGTGAAATGTTTGAATGTTTGAAGAAAGGCTCACGCCACACTGAATAGCTGCCATGAAAATAAATTAATATTTGAATTTAGTAAAATATTTGAAATTTTGTTAGAAAGGCTGACGCCACACTGAATAACTGCCTGAATGATATAAGAAAGTTTGAAATATGTGAAATGTTTGAGTGTTTGAAGAAAGGCTCACGCCACATGGAACAGCTGGCATGAAAATACAATAATGTTAGAATTATGTAGAAAATTTGAATGTTTGTTAGAAAGCTGAAAGAACTAAATCTGAAGAAAGAAAGGTAATAATTTTACATGAAGCAACTGAAACTTTGAATTTATTGACAGTTAAAAAAGACTGCAGTCTAAAATGTCCAAGGTGGACACAGAAAGACACAGACAGACAGAGAGGCACAGACAGACATGCAGAGCAACAGAGAGAGACAGACAGACAGACTTTTGAAACTGTTAATTTCAAACACCTTGACTTGCTTCAGGTGTAATTGTCTCTCTATGAGGTTTTAACTGCTAAGAACTCGGGCTGGTGAAATTGACCAATCGCCTGTGTGTTACAGAACATTCAAATTTGAATACTTAGAGGACCTAACTGCTGTTGGTTAAATCAGCCAATCGCCTGTGAGCAACAGCACATTCAATTGTAGGCAGACAGAGATAGAGAGACAGAGATAGACCAACAGTCATTTTAAACTGTTAGTCATTTCAAACCTTGAACTGCTTCAGGTGCTCTGCATGAGGTTTTCACTCAGGTCCTCACAGTATTCAAATTTAAATGTTCTATAACACACAGGCAATTGATCAATGTCAGCCTGTGTTGGTTAAATCAGCCGATCGCCTGTGAGCAACTGCACATTCAATTTCAGACAGACAGAGAGACACAGACAGGCATGCAGAGTAGCACACAGAAATAGACAGACTGTGTTTTTAAACTGTTAGTCATTTCTAAGCTTGAACTTGCTTCAGGTGTAAGTGTCTCTGCACGAGGTTTTAATTACTTAGAACTCAGGTCCTCTCAGTATTCAAATTTGAATGTTCTGTAACACACAGGCGATTGGTCAATTTCAGCCTAACTGCTGTTGGTTAAATCAGCCAATCGCCTGCAAGCAACAGCACATTCAATTCTAGAGAGACAGAGAGACACACAGGTATGGAGAGCAGCAGACAGAGATAGATAAACAGTCTTTCTAAACTGCTAGTCATTTCAAACCTTGAGCTGCTTCAGGTGTAATTGTTTCTGCATGAGGTTTTAAGAACTCAGGTCCTCTCAGTATTCAAATTTGAATGTTCTGTAACACACAGGCGATTGGTCAATTTCAGCCTAACTGCTGTTGGTTGAATCAGCCAATCGTCTGCAAGCAACCGCACATTCAATTTCAAATACTCCAAACAAAGGCAAAAATTGAGAAAACGTACCACTCAAACTCCAACCGTTTAACAAACAACCGTAATTGCTACAGCTAAAAACGGGATACGGTGAGTGAGAGGACGAGATGGCGAACGCAATGGTGCAAATTTTATTTCTGTAGTGTGAAAAATGAGGCCGGTAGGGCGATGGAAAAAACAGGGATCGTCTGCTTTCTTCCAGAAATGTTTGCTCTCGCTTAACATGGGAGCGAATGGGGCAGCCGGTTCGACTTGGCGCCCTTTCGGACCCTGCTCAGCCAAAACCGTTTGTCCGTTGACTTCGACGGTCACACCGCTGCGACCGGCACGGCTTTTCCTACAAAATGCTGTAAAATTTGTGTATGTAGAGCGAACGGTGTGGCCGTAGCGGCGAGTTGAAGAGAAAATTTCTGGATGATTTTGTACCCCATCTCCACTCTAGCGATGACATCACCCACTCTAGCTTTAACGACCGCACGCAATACACACCCAAGGAAGCAGTAAATTGACAACTGAATTTTATTTCCCTGCCAACAACTTTTTATTGGAGGCTCTGAAGCAGCCAGCTTTTCCTAAACCTACACTAGAACTTGCATTAAAGAAAAACATCTTCACAAACTAAACATGGTTTTAAGTAGAAGTAATGCACCACTCATAAAGAGATTTAGGTGGCATTTCTATTTTTTCATATTACCATGATTGTAACAAGCATGATAATTAATCTTATTAAGAACCGGCACTTTTCTAGATTGATATAAATGTATATATGTGCATGAAATAGCACAGACATCTTCCTACCTCATCTGCCCTCGGGTTATTCTATCAATTCTCTTTATCTGCATCTCACCACAAGAGGGCAGTAGAGTATCATCAGTGTGTGGTATACTTCTGTTTCAGGGACATATCAGCAATGACTGAGTTTTTTGTTATTTTTTTTCCCTAACTCAAATATCACATAGAATAATAAAAAAAAAAAAAGAGTTTTTGTCAACTATAACAACAACTATATTTATACATGAAATATGTGGAGGACAGAAGCTGCCAAAAATAAAAATTAAATGAACAAACAGATAAATAAATGACTCAGTAAATAAATATGCCAATAAATGCACCCGAAATATATAAAACTAAATGTATGCATTAAGAAATGTAGCACATAATACTTCTGCTTTAGTTTTCTTCTGTATCAATTTACCTTTGTAGTAATTCCACGATTTAATTATTTTATGTTTTTATTTCTGAATTTTTAAAAAACATTTCTTTATGCATCTTTATGCTAACTTTTTCCACACTTAAATAAATTAACCAGCCATATAGACCAATACTAATACTAATACTAGTAATAGTAATGTAATAAATGGGAAAGTAAATAAATGGGGAAATTAATACGAATGTAAATAAATAAATACACAAATAGAAATTTGTGGAACATTTTATAAATTTATTAATGCCAACATTTATTTTTAATATTTAATATTATTATTTTTGGTGCATTTAATGCCATATAAATGTTATTGAGACATTAATTTATTTTTAAAATTATTTTTTAATTTTGTCAGATTTAGTTTGCCATGCATTAAGCCTATTTTCTGTATAAATCTATAATGAAGGGTAAAAGAGACATATTTTCATATGAAGAAAGAAACTACCACAACTGTGTAAAAAACAGTACTATTTATAAGTTCATATAGAATACAGTATTGACATTTTTAGCACATAATAATTTACATTATTGCAATGAATGCACAGTTACAATAGTCATTAATTTCACCAGGTGACACTTTAAAAATACATATTGCTTAGGATGATTCAGCACAATCAGGTGGGAGGGAGTTTCTGAAGTGAAAGAACTTTGTTTTTTAATACAACTCTGTAAAAAATAACATGTTTCATAAAGACATCAAAGACACATCGAAAAATGTGTGGATAAATCATTTGATTTTTTTGGGAAACAGCACACATCAGCCTGACTCTTCATATTGCACAAACAGCATCAAGCTGTTGCAAAATCATAAATTATTTATCTAACCATCACCTGAAAAGCTTGTTACAACGGTTTATGTCAAAGAAATAGAAAAGAAAGGGTTGGAAAATATAAATGAAATCATCTCATTGTATGCTTTAAATGTACACTCTTAGAAATAAAGGTGCTAACTACAACTCTAAAGGGTTTGTTCCCATAGGAGAACTTTTTTGACTTGTTTGGTAAATAAAGGTAATAATAAAGGTAAATAATTAGGTCTATATCCTTGCTTTGTGCAAATGTGCCTAAATTAAGCCCAATGGCTTCCCCTTTTGCTAAGTTAATATTTTTCAGTTCCTTGGAACTCTTTCTGCAAGTAAGTTCCTCCTAGAGCCCAGCAAAAAGGGACATGCCTCAAAGCATCTGTGAGAAGCTTCACCCAGGACTCCCTAGGAAAGGTTCTAGAGAGAGCACTTCTATTATGTAATGGTTCTACCCACTTTTCCACTAAATTAGAGTCTTGAACTGGTTCCGTGAACCAGTGAACAAGCCCACATATCCACCAGTTTTCAGTGGAATTATTGTTGTCAAAGATGTCATCAACAGAGGCTGTTGCAGAATGCACAACAACCTGGAATATATGGCACGTACACTTTGGTTCCCAAGGTGGAAATATTCAGAACAGTTTAAAATCAGGTGCTTGAACTGTTTTGGGGCTGGTTCCACGTTGGTGGAAAAGGCCTATCTGAAACCTCTCTGTGGGTTGTATCCAGAACCTTTCCATCTTCTGCTTCCCAGCAGACCCTTTTTATATTCCATGAGTTTTATCTAGAACCTAACCAGGGGGTTCCCCTAAGAACCCTTTCATATTTTGGTACAAAAACCCTTGATGAAGCCTTGACGAAAGAGTTCTTGAAGGATTTCAACAATCCTTGACGAAACCTTTCTTTCAAAAAGGGTTCTTTGACTGAAAATGGTTCTTAATGGAAACCTTAGTCTTACAAAGAACCCTTTATGAATCTTCTATTCAAAAAAGGATTCTTCACAAGCAAATAGTTCTGGACAGAACCTTAGCTCTTCAAGGGACAGTCATTTTTGCACCATTATTTCTACGAGTGTAGCCTGTCTCCATATAGTGAATATTCTTGGCATCATATCAGGGTGTTTGTTGATTGTCACCTCAGGTTACAGGCACAGAGAAGAAAATGAACCCATATATTCACCCAAAATAAATTATAAAGAAATAGGCGTCGAAAATGGCTGTAAAGACAAATTTGTTGAGATGCAATATCCTCAGTAATCCAAAGTCTTTTGTCTTTTTGTAGGTGGAGGTAAATGAAAATAGACAGAGTCAAGGGAGATGAACACAATCTGGATTTTTTGGTTATGAAAACTAAAGCATGAATGAAGTATTGTACTTGTTCTCCCAGAATACAATTAGAAACCTCTCAAATTGAAAGAATTTTGGCAACAAACACTTACAGTAACATTTACACACCCTAGTGTATAGTCTATCATTGTCTTATAAATAAAACTAAAGGATGCTTGTCATTATGGCTTCCAGAGGGGTCCAGACCCCGGGGAACATGCATTCAACAGTATGTTGAGGGGAAACAGCTGAACGATGGTCCTTCCATTATTAAGAGGGGGGTGGTGGCAGACAGCGGCCAGTCAGCGCTGAAATCTCACGCCACACCAGGCGATTGTGCATACTGTTCTTATGACTTGAACCTGCCAAACTTGACATGCTGATACGCTGCCCTTGTAGTCGCTGCATAGTGTCCTGGTGTCCCCGTGCTTTGTCCTCACCGGGCCAAGATAAACCTTTCTGCTAAGTCCAGCTCTGGCTGGGTTAGGTCCACTCAACTGATGGTCCTCCAGCCTAGCTTGGCTCATTGCTAGTACGGAGAGAAGATAATAGGCGCATGTGTGGCCCTCAGAGGTCCTGGGGCAGGCCTGAAGAGTGTGGGGCTGATCAAAGGACCCTGGATGATGGCTGTGGGACCCGGTGGCAGCCGCAATGCCATGGGTCCAGATGCCATGGTGCACAAAGCAGCTGGATTGAGGGGGCTAGTTAGGAACCCTGCCGGCAGGGTCTTGGATAGCTGCTTCTGCATGGCCAGTTTAGTCTGAAACCAAAAACAAGAGACATATTCACTCTAAATGAGAACTAGCATATGTTTTTTTAACCTTTAGTACATACTGCAGCTGCCCCCACCAAATACATGCTGTTGTATGCAGTATGTATTCAACTGGGACATACTACTTCAACATACAACAACATTCAACATCCATTTGTATCAGGGTTGTGTAGCCAGAAAAGTGTACTGGCTTGCTGGCTGGCTTGCAACCTGCTGTTGAAATACTATGTACTGAGACATACTAAATCTTTCTCTGGAATACTACATTGATTGACTATGAAGACTTTACTATTACCAAACCTAACAAAAAATAACTCAGAGGGGATTCCTTCAGACAAAATCCTCTCAAATAGTAGGTCTGTGGTGCATCTATTGTGATGGTCATTGACATGAAAAGTTTGGGATGCCCTGGTACGTGCTCTTTAACGACAATTTGCAATGTAGACAAGAACAAAAGAATTCAAGCATGTGTGTGTCTGTGTTTGACAAATTCTTACCGCTAAGACAGTGCCGGGCTGTAGTTTATTATAGGGGGTGAACTTCACCTTGACAGGCTTCCCAGCCAAACGCTCTTTGTGTCTCCTGCTGTTCATGTGCTAAAAGGGGACAAAGATACACAGAGCAGTGATTCAATCAGGACAGCTCTGACTAACACACCAAAGAGCCTACAAATCAGGTTGTTTTTCTTTATAGAGGACAAAGCTTAGGCATTGTCCAATTTTAGTTTTTCTCTATTTTTTACACAAAGATAAATCCTCTTGCCTGCTTCAGCTGTGTCTCTGAGTTGACAGACACCTGGCACATTTCACAGTGAAAGGGCTGGTTGGATACACCCACAACCGCTCTGGTCTTGTTGCTCATTCGCTGCTTAATTCGGCAGGTGGGCCTGGGCGATGATGACATCTTGACCCTGCGTTGTGACTGGCTGCCGTTCTGACCATCAAGCATCTGTTTGTGCTTAGAGCCTGATTCAACCAAACGCAGGAGGGGGACCAAATGTTAGAATCATAGGAAATATCATCCACTACAAACAAAAATGGTTGTGTCATGTCATTTGCCCAACAAGGATAAAATAGCAAATAGCTTACAAATGTTAAAGGGATAGTTAAGATTTTTTGATGTGGAGTTATATGAGGTACATATCGATAGTCAGTGTATTACCCACAATAGATGGCAGTCTCATGCCCTCAGTTTGGAGAAGCTGAGAGGAGCACCAGCATGGAAGCTAAGCAATGAAACTAACCTTTCAAAGCACTTAACCCATGCAGTAACACAAACAAACAGATCAATGCTGCAGTAGTCCAGGAACCCCTGTGCTCTGGGAGGTGAAAATACTGATTGAGTTTTTAGTTGGTTTGGACAAAGTGATATTTGCCTCATATAATGTCCATTTGCCCTCAAAAAAGGCTTTCTCACAACAAGGCAAAGTGGTGAAATTATTATAAATATTGTATACGCCTAAACTGATATTGATTTGTTTTGGTTGTGCCTTTTTTAAGCAGCTAAAATACCTTTTGTTGCTGACCCTGCCACAGCAGTTCATTGCTGACTATTGATAAGTATGTTCATTCAAACTATCCCTAAGTAATATCAGTAGTATTGTAGTACACACCACTACAGTGAGCCTCCAACTGGGAGCTGGAATTGACCGTCACTTTGCATGTAGGACAGTGGAGATGTTGTTTTTTGTTGCTCTTGGCCTCCTTGGCCTCCTCCACCTTCACCGCCACCTCCTCCTCACCTCCTGTGGAGGCCCCCTGAGGGTCAGAGTGTGAGGCTGAGCTGGTGGCCGGGCTGCTTTCTTCTACAGGTGGACTGTCTGAGGATGGATCAGGAAGCTGGGGACCAGGGGAGATTTGCGGGGACAGCTGAGGAGAGCGGAGCGAGGAAGAGTCTGTGGATGAAAGCTGCGAGGACTGATGGCCGTTTTCTGGTTGTAGCTGTGCAGGTTGAGAAGAAGTACTAGGGCCTGTGGACAGATGAATAAACACAGAAGTTGCACTAAACTTACACTTCGTATTACAATATGATATTTATCTTGCCATTTTATCTGGATAAGAATGAATGTTGGTGAATCCAAAAGTTAAAGTTACATATTACATTGTTTTGGGGATGATAACTGGTGCTTTCAAAAGACATTTGCAGACAAAAACTTTCTTCCCCTGTAAATCAAAATATGATGTATGCTTACATAGGTTATTTTTTCTTTACCCCCTTACAAGTACAGAACTTGTACAGAAGGAAACGCAAAAAGAAAAAGAAATATATATTTCAGTAAAAAGTAAAAAGAAAAAAAAAATACATTTTAATAATGAATTAGTTCAAAATAAATTTGTTTAACTTAGTGACTGAGTATTAATTAAGTAGAATACAGGACTAATCATCCACAAATTGATTTCCATATGAATTCACATATGGTAATGTTGTAATATCTCTTTGGAACAAAGCTCTTATAGATCTGTTGTTTTTTCCAGAATAACAATAATAATAATAAAAAAAACTATGAGAGTGTAAGTTGGAGATAACAAGGACAACTGATGGGCATTAACTCTCAGCTGAGATTTAAACAACATATGAAGACTTGAATCAACCAGTTTCAACCAGTAATATTATGACAATTGGAAAGCTTAGTTTAGCTATAACAAGAGCCATCAACAACATAAGCAAGAGAAAAATCACTCATGCAGGTGAATCCACACTAATAGTTTTTTAATACCATAAGAATACATGAATTCTACACAATCAATATATAGTAAATATATTTTCTTGATTTTGTTCACGTAACCTTATTATTGTCCTCATCTACTTACTTGTTGTTTCTGCTCTATCATCTCTTTTTTAATGTTCATATCTTTTTCACTCTTTTTTGTGTCATCCCAATCATTCTTCCTCTGTCCCCATCAATCAACAACCATGGTAACTGCTGAATGTAACAAGCTCATCATTGTGTGGTTAGAGGAAAATTGATAGGCGCTGGAAGAAAATGAGAGGGGGGAGATCAATAATAAAAAGGAAAGCTAGACAGAGGATAGAAAGGCGGATTGTGAAAGTTTTTGGGTCGGGCAGAATCTGAAGCTGAGTCACAAATGACAGCAAAATTGTTGCTCTTACAGCAGCTCTTTTGTAGGCAATGTTGCTGAAGAACCACTAGCTATAACATTAAGAATATGGAAAGAATACAGGACTGTAAGGCATGGTGGAAATTTCATGCCACCGGTTGTGGGGGAAATAAACATGTAAATAAATCACAATTGATCACAATTATTCCTTGTGACAATTCAGTAGTCCCCGGATATTCATAGAGACATGTCCCTTTCTACCTTAGTCTAAACCTTTCCTGTCAGGGTACTCGTGCCCTCAGTATTTTGTCTGGGAGTTTGGTGGATTTTAACAAGATTAAGTCCAGTATACAGCAGCAACAGAAAGTTATACACGGTGGGTTTTATAGGCTGATAGCAAAGTTTTTTTCGACACAACTACAATGACAAGTAAAACGCTCTATCGTGTGCACAAGGACAGTGAGGGCATGTCATGGCTAATCTTTCTCTTGTACATATAACAGTACATTATGCTCAAAAGGTTGGATAAAATGCAATATAAATAGGCTGGCCTTCCGTTTATACCTGAGGGGACGTTAGACGTTTACTTTCAGCATAACTTCAAAGACTCACTTTTCATTTAACACCCACACCTGGCCCTGAGAGGCATCATCTGCTTGAAATGCACTTTGTTGCACCTCTTCTTCTGTCTTGTCTGCTGTGCTGAGCACCAGGTGCCAACTTGGCTTAACTTTAGAGCTGAAACTATCAGCCGAAATAACTTTCCAGTTAATGATTTGGGTGTGCTGGTTGCAGCTTTTCACATGTGAACCATTTTGGAGCGGATGCAGAAATTATTTTTCTCTTTCATCAACATTGCATGATAGGGCCTTTGGCCTTGAAAAAGGCTGAAAAAGGCTGAAAAAGTCTAGAAATGGCAGAAACTGAACCTCGCCTGACAATGGTTTGTTTGGCAAATAAGGACAAGCAAACAAGAGTAGCTGTTTTGAGTGCGTCTTATTCTTTAGTTGTTTGTTTAAATTGTTTGTGATAAAGAAGAATTATATCGCTATAATCGTTTAAATAACATGTTCAACTATTGGTTCAGGAAAATGCACAAAACTTGCTTTGATAATAAATACACAGATATCATGCAACTAATTATAGTCTTACCCACATCCAAATAGGAAATATCTGCAATAAACTCCACCAGAAATAATAAGGAAAAATGTTTAAATCTTACGTTTAAAAGAACAAGCAATAATATTGACCATGAAGTTTGTGCTTGCAGATTTGCATATTGTAGAAAAGTGGACTATAAGCAGCGGTCTGTGCCCCAAAAAAGCTAAAAATTAATTATACTACTTACCTTATTTAAGTTAACTAGTTATTATCAACATTTCCAACACTAACGTGAATATTTAAATCTACCACAAGGGGTTTTTAACTGGTTATGAAACAGTCTCAGTCTAATACTGATGCCTCTCTATGACCTACATAAGCAAAAGAGACCATCTGCCAGAAGATCAGCTATTTCTAGTCATTCTTTATGCCTGCCACCGGGTCGGATTCTCCGTGAAATCAGATGAAATGAGCCCGTGTTTACATTTTCTTTGGCAAAGATACAGTAAGTAGTATGTTAGCCAGTTAAAGAGAAGCAGGAGGAGATTTTTTATTCATGTAATTTTATTTTATTTTGTGCTTATCATGATGGAAACTACCGCTTTTGTCTGAAGGGCCTTCAAAATCAACAAAATATAAAAGTTCCTTGCAGTAGCTTTAATAACAGTTCTGCAATTAAAAAGATGTTTGCTTACATTCCCGTGCATCTTCCATGTTATTTGTTGCTGCTAGCATGAGCTGCTGATGGCTTAAACATGTAGTCCTCCTCTGTGTTCCCACCCTCAACATCTCCCCTCTTTTAATCTGTTTAGTCTTACGTTGACAAGAAAACATGCACCTTCTGACATGTCCATTAGCAAAGTGTCATCACATGTCATAATAAAAACAAGAAACTGAAAGTGGGAGTTGTGTAGATGTACAACCAAACTCAAAATCAAAGAAAGTAACACCGTTACTACCCTCTCCAGATAGCATCTCTTTTTAAGAGCTTTAAGGCTTCTCATCATGCAGCATGTCTTTGCTTGATGGGAGTAATTACCTATCTGACAGGGCCAATGATAGCAGGACAGGTAATAGCTGGTAATTAGCCAGCTGAGTGGCAGCTACCAAGCCTTAGTGCTTGCGTCTCTCCAATTACCACTAATTATGCAGAGGATGAAGAGAGGGGTGCCTTTAAAAAAAGAAAGATTTATACCTGTTATGTCTTTCAAATGTGAATCTGTGGGTGCCGTTCCTCCTCCTCCCATCATCGCCCTCTCTCGGTCTCTGTCTTTTCCTGCTGTGGATGGGCTGTGTCCGTTCTTCTGCCGGTTCCTCTGGCTCTCCAAGGCCTTTAGCTTGCGAGCATGTTTGTGACCTTTGTAGTGGGCCTCCGCCTGGGTCTGATCATGACACACAAACAGAAACATGCACACACAAGCAGAACAAACAGAGGAGAAAGTGAATGTACAGTACATGAACAGAATTAGTGAGATGATTAAATTAGTGAAGGACAGCATGAAATCAGTAAACTGTGATCTTTCCATCTGTTCCATCTCTTTGGCTTCACATGCTTCCATGGAGTTGGGGAGAAACTATGCAATTCAGCATTTGACTCGGAGGAAAAGTCACCATTCTGATCATCATCATCGTCACGGCTGTGCACAAATGAGCATCAGTTGGACTCGTGGCATCTCGTGATCGTCCTCTGAGCTCACTGGCTCATCTTTTCACTGATTCGTTCTGACACAAAATGGCCCATGTCCGTAATTCTGCGACACAAAATGACCCCTGTGCCTTCCTCTGTGAGAGAAAAACACATTTGTGGCAGCGCGACAACAGATGCATGCAGATTTGGGATCCCAAAATGGCTGTGGATGGCTGTAGATAAAGCGAGATGTACTCTGCAGGGGAAGATCAGCTTCCAGCAAGCAGATATGCACCAACAGAACAACCGAAGCAAAACACATTTATCTGGTAAACCACACACACATCTATGCACAGCTTAGCTTGAGGAAAGAAACAGAAATACAGTTGAGTTTGGTTCTCATTTTCTACAACAGTATATATGTACACAATATGCTGTATAACTACTGTGTTTAGGGATGCAACATTTTCCCCCAGTATGATAACACATAATTACTGGCTTCTCACAGCTGATTCAAATAAAATAACCAATAACACTGCATTTATTTCAAAAATAAGTTTATAAATTCTGTAGCTGATGCACTCCTGAAGGTAAGACAGGCTAAGATGTAGTGTGCAAAGATGGATGATTTAATAATTCATAGCTCTGACTGAACCAAATCTAACTGACATCACTATTACGGCAAAAACAAAAAACAGTTCTGACTCTTCTACAGTTTTTCGAGGAAAGTACATAAAAAACTTCCCAAATATACTTTGGCTTTAAAACAACACTTTGCCTAAGAATGCATATTAAAAGCTTTGACATAATTTGTCAAATCAGATATTATTATAGCAGATACTTGACTATAATTTCATTATCAGAATAATAAGTAATAATAATACAAATTTACCATTATCGGACGATTATGGACAAATGGACATAGTTAATGTGTTCCATTTGGCTGTTCTGAATTAGGTTTTAATCTGCTCTATGTGTTGTAAAGAGACACAGCCGAGGTAGAGATGCATGCACAAAGGAAAATGGTCTTAAAATGAGGTGCGGTCAGGCGCATTGTTAACACCATGTTATCTTCAGGCAGCAGAAAGCTGTAATTTCACTGATTGTTTAAATCTGACAGGATCATTCAGGATATGTTAATTTATGTCCTGTGATCTTTTACACATGCAAACTGTCTCACGCAGTCAAAGATCATACAGTGAAAGTGTCTGGAGCAAAGCAGAGTATAAAAATCAGAGCTGTCTATAAACAACTTCCTCTGGAGAGTTTCCTCTGTCCTGTCAAGTTTATAACTACAGTTTGTAGTTTTGCTGCTTAAATGTTTAAAATGACGTCCCAGGTTTTGCAGGTGATTTCGTTAGTATGTGTTAATGTAGTCATGTCTCCATGTGTGCTGTAATGTCAGCAATTGTGCTGCTGCGTCTCGTGTGGAAACACACACAGCGTCTCTTTGAATGGGTTCATGGTTCACCCTAATCAACCCACCTTCAACCTTTATAACCCACAGATTAACCACAGGGCCCGAAATGCCACTAGTGACTCATTTTCAGCTTTTCTGTTTGCTTGTCCACCCTGCAGAATCTGACATTTAAAAAACAATGTGCCAGAACATACCTATGATTAATTAAGAGACTAAATAAAGCACTTTGTGCCTTGTGCCTTACTTTGCACCCAGATTATGCACCATTTAAATAGCACAGCAGAATTGGACACACCCTAAATGCATGTGAGTCATGCACTTTAGACCATGAGCTATAGATTGTTTAAACAGGCCCACTGTCTTTTTCGGAATGAGGGCAAAAAAACTAATATTTTGTGCATGTAAACGCAGCCATTGTGACAGTGAGCCGGCAGCAGCAATTTTATCTTCTTTCTTAGTGTCTTCTATGAAAAAGGTCTACCTGCTCTCTGAAGGTTCAAATCGTTCAAATAACTTCAGCAACTATCCGTGACATCAGGTGTACAGAACAAGCAGAAGTCATAAAGGATCAGTGTGGTGATATTTTTTATTTTTCTTATTTTTCAAGAAATCCCATGAAATGGATTTCCAAAGCCCAATATATCTAATTCCTCCATTGCTGTCTAAAAACTATTAAAAACGCACGAATGAGCCACATTGTTGCACTTGTTCCGTCATTACAATGAACACGGGCGCTGTAATTTATTTCTCATCAACCCCACGTACCCCACGCTCTAGTAAATACTCACCAGAGCGCTAAATGTGTATTAATCCCCCACTGAAAATAGTCCCTAACAAATGGTTTACTTACTCTTGTTTGAGTAACGTGACAAAAATAAAACTGCCCCATGCTCAGCTGTTTTAGGAAGCATTTTAGCCCTTTAAAAAAATAACATATAACATATATATGGAATATTTACACAAGAATGAATGGGCTTCAGCTACAGACACTGATGGTTTTGATCTTTTCATGGGATTTGTCAACAATAAGAAAAATATAAAACATAACCAGCCTTATCCTTTAAGAGCACACATTTTTGCAACACTAAAGTGCCTTTCCATATTCAAAAGACACAATTGCACTCCTTAAATCAACAGAGAGTCTGAGTTCAAGTATCTCGCTCCACACGAGACTGTTAGATAATTTGTCATAGCTCAAATTATCCGTGCTAGTTTCCAGACACACACTGTACACAGCAGCACAGCCCCTGAGCTCAGTGTGCAGAGGTGATCTTTTAGCGACTGTGTGCATAGAGTAGTGTACAAGTACAAGCGCCCCCCCTAATCAACACTTTGCATAAAGCTTGGACTGCCACACAAACAGAAAGGGTCCCATCGTGGTTCAAAAGTACAGGGCTGAGCAAAGGGTGTACGAGCCCTTTGGCTACGTTGAATGTCAGTGCACACTAACCATTCAGCGTGATTCTCAACTGAGTCAGAGGGATGAATCTGCTCCCATCTGCATACTACCAGTGTAGTATGAGTTCACTATGATCCACCATAGTAACTTAAAGAGAGACTAACATGTAGAATCAGTGTCCCAGGACGGTCAAAACAAAGATCCTCAGTTAAAGACACCTGAAGGAGACTGTCAGGACTGCTCGGCCTCCACTGCTGACCTTGATTCAAGCAGCTTTATGCATTCTCACACCACTGATGCCCAAACTCTTCATACACAGAGAGCAACAGCTGTCCTCTGCAATTAGACTATCACGTGTTATCCTTCAGGCTTGAATCGTTCATGCTTTTTCAGTGAGTTCAGCAGCCTTAAAGGAATAATTTGAAAATCTCTTGAAAGTCTCTGCCTGTTCTATGCACACTGTTCTGCAGATACCATTTTCACAGTAATCCATCTTTGTCTTCATACTGAACCAACAGCTCCGGCTTTCCATTTTCTAGGTCTGCATCTTGTGCAAGAAAGTACTCTATTGTTGAAGCAAACAATGGCTGTAATAATTTTAATTTCATGAGCTACTAAATAATAAACTGCTCTCCTCTGCCCGTCAGCTGTTATTTCAGTGCAGGATTGTTGCGATCCACCTCCACCTCATTAACCTCCACTTCATCATATCCAGCACCCAGGTTGAGCTCATCAGAAGTCCTTTCCATATTTCTCATCTTTATTGTGCACATGCCAATAAAACATGTTTTGTACACTCAGAATGAAGTGTCTTCTCACTGAAATTCAATTACAACTGAGTTTATGGCATCGAAATATTAGTCTTTTTGGAAATCTCTTTTTATGTGGTTTGAATTTCTTCCTTTAAAATATCAAGTTTAACAATTTCACTTTTTTTTTTCATTAGACTCACTAACAGCAGAGAATGAATCTTAATGACTTTGGTGATAATAGCTTATGGTCATGTATCGCAATCATAGAAATTAAAACTAGGGTTATGCACAATTAGACAAGTCAGCGATTAAACGTTGCTACACTTGCTAGACGTGGTACCAGAAATATTAAAATATCAAACTAATTATTAATATTTTGTTAATGTATATGGCTGCAGCCCCGGAATATGGATGTTGTAAACCAGCAAGGTGGAAAGTGGGACAGATGACATCTCGTAAATCTAGCACAGTTTGGCAGAAATTTGATCTAGAAAGTGAAAATAAGGTTGTACGTAGGCAGTGTCAGAATAAAGTGGCATATAACCACTGGAGCGGAGCAACGAGTAGCCACATTCAGCACAGGCATTTGGATGCTGTTGGTGCTAGTGTTGCTAAGGTTAGCTGCACATGGCAAGCTAATATGACACTGCTCAACAGCAGACACTGGAATCCTGTAATAACAAAGTTCATCACGGCAATGACTTCATAAGATATGCTTTAATGCTTTTAATTTAACTTTGTTGAAGGCAAAGGCTTCAGAATGTGAATGGAATATATTGAGCCCGGTGCCAGGGTGCAAAATGATCATAACCAGACTGGAGTGAATACATGTAATATAAGTTTAAGTTTTCTTACCTGTAGTCTAAATGAAAGTTTCTGTTTAATTGAGACATTAGTTGTATTTTATATTTTATATAACACTCAAATCCAGCATGATAGACTACTGTTAAATCATGTTAGAAATCATGCTAACTTTGGCTGAATATTTTAATCATTTTTAGTATCAAACAAGGACTGTGGACTGGATTACTGCATCGAACTGTGAATGGCAAGATGAAGCTGTGTGTTCAATATCAAAAATAAACAGATATGGCTGTGAAAATGAAACCTACTGTATGTACTTCACAATCAGTGAGTATAAAACATGAAAAGACTTGCAATATTCAGAACTATTCCTTTAGTCAATTTTCTTTGTCATGTGCAAATTCCAGCGGCTCAGTGCAGCCCCCTGCTGGGACCTGGTACCTGCCTGTAACCCGGCATCCAACTCCTGCAGGGTCAACCAGCCCTCTCAGCTCAGCTGCAGGTGACACAGAGGGGAGGAGGAGAGAGCCTGTTAGCTAGAAAACAGACTCCTGACAACATCACTGCATGTCCAAAAGTACAGAGCAAAGAGAGAAGAAGACAGTCAAGAGCATGAAGAAAGAGACGGATGAGTAAGTAAGGGTGGAAAAATGGGCTCGAGCCAGAGTCCTGCTTCCACAATTCACACATAGAAAAGTCATTGTCATTCTGCCAGGTTCCTCCTAACAATATAAATGCAAATATGTATAAATGAACTCCATAGGAATGGGAGCCAAATGAATATGAATCGGGAGGTGTGATAAGAAAGGAAAAAGCAACAGAACGAGCTGACTGGTTCCATTTTAGGAACCCACAGGTCGATTAAAAAAATGGAAGCTGTGTAAATACACTGATTGGACTGATAAGAAGAATAGCCTGTTTGAGATTGTTTTTAGACTGATGGGATGCAAAAATACAAAATGTGATGCAAATATGTGGACGCCTGACTGCAAAAATAATCAAAAGACGACAGTTCATGAGACAGTAATTCATGTTTGTGTTTTAAAGTGTGAGTGTTGTTTAGAAAAGCCTCCTTTCTGCAAACATCAAGAGGGTCGGGGGGTCTTACAGTGAATACACTTCCTTCACATTATCATATAAAAATGCATCACAGGCTGATGTGATTTAATTCTGCAGAAAAGAAACAGGCAGATAAGAGCTGAGTGGTCAAAGGTATTTTTCTACCTCCCTGCAGCCTTCCTTTGAGCTTTTCTGTTATCCAGTTTACCCGATAAAAGCTCAAAGAAAGCTCAAAGAAAGAAATCAACTTTTTTTTTCTCTCTGATTTCAGTGAAAAGGACTAAACGGCCGAGTGTCTGACTCACAGTGGAGTTGAAGCGCAGGTGACAGATGTTACAGGAGATGATGGGCTTCTTTTTGGGTGGAGCCACGCCAAAGGTGTGGTTGATCACTGCCTTCTGCACTGGGTCCATCTACGAGGTGACACACACAAACACACGTACATTCATTTCACTCATCCGCTTCTTCATGAAATGTATGTCTCAGTATTTAACCCACAAAACCATTTTGCACTAACAAACAGAACATTAAAAAAAGAAGGAGAAGTAGAAATATGTTGTTACAAGTACAAGTCAAGCACTTTTTTCACTTTTTTCTTTATTTTTTTTTTCACTTTTGGCAAAATGAAGTGAATTCACTGCACAAATGCAAACAACACATAACGGCGGTAAATCCTGTTGTTCAGACACTTTTGTTTTAACATTAATGTTTTAGGTAAAATACTTCCTGATGGTCTTATTAAATAAATACATTAAAAATCATCTTCTTGTCTTCATTTTATCTTTCCATTGATGAGCAGGCCCTGAATGAGCCTCCACACTACTACCACCATCTTTCAGGTCAGTGAGCAACAATTTGTCACTGCTGATTTGTGTGATGAAGCGTTAAGAATGAATGTAAACTGTTTATTTGTTACAATGAAAACAAATTACAGTCCTGAATTCACACTTTTTAAATAACCTTTCTTCTGTTCATATTTCTTAATCCCAACAGTGCTGTGGTGTGAGTTGAGTCATATTTTTAACATTAGGTGTCAGACTGGAATCTTTCTGCAGCCTCCCACAGGCCGGATACATTTAGCACGTTCCTCTGACTTGTTTCTTGAAGGGTTAAAGCTACAAGTGGACTACAAAAGTCAGCCGCTTCATCATTTAGAGCCAGACCAAACACGTACTCGTGTGTGTGAGAAAGGAAATGTTATTTTTGGGAAGCCTCGATCATATTTTCACTACTGATTGCAGCCAAGTAATATTTAGAACCTGCCTATGAAGTGCTGACATGATATTTATATTCTCCCATACGTCATAGCTACAAACAAGTAAAATAAGGTTCATTAAGTTATTTATGTAAGACATCCTTGGCAGTTTAATAGTTTTGCTTCACAACTTCCTTTAATTGGTTTCTTTTTTTTAAAACAAACAAACAATAATTTCACAAAAACGTCAGACAGTGTTCTTACAAACTAACAAAATAAGGGCTGAATATTCGGAGCACCTCAGTGAATAACTGCAAATAATATTTCCTCTCATAATTTGGCTCCTTATCGTATTGTTCAGGTTGACAGCAACTGGTTTTGCAAACATCACGAGCAGCATGAGCTGGTTCTGTTTTACAAATTAAAATGCATGCAAGGCAACATTTTAGCTTCTGTTTGACTCCCTAAAATATAAGAAATCTTTCTGCCAAGTTTTGGATAATGCCTGTTTCTATAACAGATAAAGGTTTTGCTTTCAATTGCCCGACAGCCATTAAACCTAACTAACCAATTAATTTTTAAGAACAAACACAAGATGTGTGCCGGTCAGACAACCTATAGTGAATGGAGAGGATGAAAGATGTCAATCTTTCCTTGGGTTTGTAGAAAGTTTTTAAGGTTATGTTTGGGGCTGGAATACCTTAATGACTGCCCGCTATAGCCTCATGTTTGTTTATGAGAAATGTGACATGGCATCTCACCGTGTTGAAATTAGGGAAGAGGCTGAGCGGCGAGGAGCTGTTGACCCTGAGGGGCAGGAAGTGCTCCAGCTGGGCATGAGTCTGCGGCTGGAGGGGTCGACCTGGCAGAGGCAGGGAGCCCAGGAGTGGGTGGACCTGGCTCTGGGAGAGGGCACCTGCAGCAGGGAGGATCACATTTGAGTAAACACATCATTGCCACAGCTGCTGTCCTTAAATCCCGTTAAAACTCTCTATCTTAAACACATTTGAGGCCACCAAAGCTGCACATCCTCAAACACACACAAACACAAGGATAAAGACAGAGTTTAACACACAGCATATGACATCAAGACCCGTTCCCTCAGTGAATGATTCACTCAGTAAAGCTTTAATGACTTCAGTAATAGCAGGGGATAAATGATGAGAGGCTTTGAGCGGCCTTTTCCTGTTTTACAAGTCCATAGTTTATCTTGACAAATGTCTCTGGCCTTTAAACGCAGCATTAGTGTGTGTAATTGTGTGGCTTCGCACTTCCTCAGATCCTGCAAATGGGTCAGTCAACATAAAGAGAAAAGAACTGCAATAAGGTTTTAAGGCCTGTACTAAAAATTACATATATATACTGTACATATTTGCTTCGTATTTATTGCTTTTATGTTTCCTTCTTGCAGATTTTACCTCTGTAGCGTTGTTTTTCTATGTCACCATCGCATTTTGCTCTGAAATCTCCTTCCACATGACCTCTTATCTCATCATGCTTAATTTTGGCTGACCTACATGCTTTCAGACTGCTCATGCTTTAAAGAGCACCACGGCACTGACCTTTGTCTAGACCCAAAGTAAACATTAGTGCGCTCGCATTAAAATGCACAGTGTCTTACATAAGCATGATGATTACTGAATGTTTGTGATGCCTGTATGCTAAAAAGTCCTCAGGTTTGTTAAGGTAAAAAAGGTCATGTGCAAATTACAGTATTTAAGTTAAAATGAATGTAAATAAGCAGTGCAGCTGGATTCGGTTTATTTGAGAATGTTGTGTTAATTTAAGCTTTTTAGTTATAAAATGTAGAACAGGTGAGGACTGACCCTTTCAAGGGCAGTTATCAGGTATTAAGCAATGGTAATACTGAAGCAAAAATATGTTTATGGTAAATATTTAGGTACACTAGAAGCTTGGGTTTGTTGAGGACAAGTAAACCAGATGCTCATGATGTTATTTCCACTTGCAATTTCAAATGACCATACTATACTATTTTGTTAATTATCTGGTTTGACTATTTTTTATTTCAGTAAATGCTTTCTTACATTATCCAGAATATCATTTGATAACATCTAGAGAATAGGGATGAATCTTCTGTCTTCATGTTATTTGTGCCTGCAGGACTACAAAGTAAGAAAGACAGTGTCTCTTTACATACTTTACTTCAAAACTCCTTTGTTCCACAACTGAACTCCTCACTAATATTTTAGGAAACACATTTTTTTAATCAAAATATCTTGAGAACAAAATGTGGGATGAAAACACAGGCACTCTGAAAAAAGCTGTTTTTTTTTCTTACACAATACACCAGCAAGCACTTTTCTTCCATTTGAGAGCCTTGACTTGACTTGGTATGGATTTAAACCTTGTGGTTATTGAGGGTGGGGGTGGGGGTGGGGGGGTTTGGCCTTAGCAGGATGGAAAATGTCAAGAGGAGTTTGATGAGAAGGCTGAAGGAAACACTGGCAGGTAGAAGGAACCTTCTGTACAGAAAAAAACTGAATGAAATTGACTGATGAAGCCAGAGGTATTAATGCACCAGATGAAGACTGGAGGATGAAGAGAGATGATTCTCTAACTTTGTTTGTAGGAGAGGTGTGATGAACACACAATGTACATGCTTACCCCTACTAACAAATTAAACTCCTTCTGGATAAGATAACGACTGAAATGAAGAGGTGTGTTCATAACCAGCTGGACATTCCTCTAAATACTGCAGAGAGTGAATGCAGTCAGCTTCAAAGCTGGGGTCTCTCGACGTTATTTCATAGAACTGAAAAGCACAGCAACAAGAAAGCAATTTTCCCCAATTTTCTGCTTCTTTCACCTCTGGATTTCATGTTTTATCTCTGGGGATGACGAATGTTTGAAAGTCCTGGAGCATTAACGTGTTTTTTTTTTTACTAATCTAGTCACAAATTCAAAATGGTTCTTAAAGCCTGAGCAGACATATCAGAGGAAGAAGAAAGGAAACAACCTTTGCAGATTCAAAATTCACAGGATGCTGAGGAGGGAATACAGACGCATGATTTCAGGAGTCACATAAAAAGAAGTTAGAAAGATCAAAGATGTTGTGTTGTTCCATTCAGGTGACCCAGTGTTTACTTTAGGCGACAATTAATAAGAGCAGCAGCAAGAGAAGTAACACAACACAGCATGTCTTGCTTTTATCGTCGCCTGCAGCTACAAAATGTCTCTGGGTGATTTTTCTTTCTAGCAGTAAAAATGCTAAAAGATAAAAGCCTGTCAGAATTTGTTTTAAATCCGATTCAAAGTAATCCAAACAGATGCCTTATATGAAAGTGAAATATGGAAATGTATTTTGGAATATTAAATGAGATCACAGCCATGCTAGCAGCTCTGCGAGACCCTGTGAGGCCGTGCTAAGTGCAAAATTTATCAGAATGTAAACCTACCCTCTCCATGCCCTAGCAGAGAGAGTGAAGGGTAGTCTGCCTCACTGGGGTTTGTGCAAGTTAAAATCTGCGGTCCCGACCATGGCTCTGAAACATCAGAACCTATACTGTGTATGGATAAGTCCATGACGCTGTCTGTGGTGCTGAAGAACCAAACAGATTTGTAATCACTGCTTTCTCCTTTTACCCCTTCTGTCCATTTCATCTTAAAAAGTACAGAACCGAAGTAGTTGTTCATGAATTGGTTTGCTAGTCACGGGTGAACAAAACAAACTGGGTCAATCGCCCTTGTTAAAAATTAACAAATCACTTACTGGTCACCTGTGAGCCCTTGTGTTTGTGAACATTAAGCAAACTTTTAGCGCTCTGGAGCTAGTTATGCTGAAGCTAATGTTAACTGCTATGCCACTCTCTGAAATGCAAAATTAATCCTACAGCAATTCATATTTTGCATTTGTAGTCATTTCTGCAATGATGACTTTTCCTTTTTGCATCTTGATTTCAATGTGCATGCAGCACCAGCCTCAGGTTTCTTGCTGTAACAGACTTGTTACCACAAGGCAAAGTACAGTATCATGGGAGTAGGGATGAAATGACTGGTTTCATAATAAACTTTCTAATTTTAACCATCGTTAAAACCGATTTTGATTACTACGCTTTGAAAAACTCACAGTAAATACTGTCCAGCATCAACCAAAGTTAGCAACAGCCTCCCCACTGCACGCACAGCTGCAGCTTTGGTGAAATGAATGCAGAGCATGTAATTTTTAAATGTTTTCAGCACATTTTAATAACACCATGATGTCACTGATAACCATGATAGTATCCCAGGCTTTTTGATCCATGTAAGTGCCATCCCTAAAGTCACACTGCTAGCTGAAGTTTGTGGATCCATCAAATTGGAAAATCTGGGAATCAAAGCACTAAAAAAATAGAGAACCTCTAAAAGACTGCTGGTCAACAGACTGACCAACCGACCAAATAATCCAACAGAGAGAGAGAGAGAAAATTGTTTGTCTGGAACAGTGAATAGCAAACACAAAGAAAAGTGAATTTCTATCTGATTCAAAGCCATGAACTGAAATTGGCAGTTATATCTCTTCACCACAGAGGCGGCATGGATGTGACTAAAAAAATACAGCCAGAGTCACCACAGAGAAAGGACAAATGAAGGACGAAGAGGAAAGACGATAGGCAGGTTTGAATGTCCAGTGTTGAGTGGAGTGAAACCAAGGACAAGCTGTCAGAATAACATAACTGAAAAACATCCAAAAATGGGGGACAGCGAATTTGCAATCGTCACACAGCGGTCATTTTCCTCTGACATCACACTCAGGGCGTGACGCTTAAATGTACCGCTGCGTACCAGGTACAAATGTAGAGAATTTGACTAATCATTGTCATTTCACTGCTTTCCAATTGATCAACAACTGAAAAAGTTTGCATCAAACCACTTCCTAGCTAACAGCACTATTTGATGGTGTTACATGATATGACAGGAAAGGGGTAAATAAATCATGAGTACATTTATTTAAGGCAAAGTCTGGAATTAAAATGCGCTGTTGTTTGTTTCTCTCTGTGTCCAGGTACTACACCTCTCCTCCTTGCACCTCCTAGAGTTAAGATGACAGGCTAGCATAATGCTAACATGTTGCTAGTGTGCTGCTAGTGTGATGCTAGCATGAGTTCGCCACCTTATTCCCTTTTTCAGAAGGCGGGTGATTTTTTGTGTTTTTTCTGTGTGTTTTAAATTCCTTGGTCGAGGCAACCGTCCTCCCTTTCGGTGGAAAGGCATTTATTGGTTTGTTCAGTTAGCGTCTCCCTTAGTGTGTTCGTCTGATTTAGTATTTTAATGTTCATTTGTCATTTTTAAATGTTTACCTTTTGACTTTAAATTGTTAATAAAAAGATCCTCGTTAGTTTCCCTTCCCTCTTTTCCCCCCGGACCACAAACAAGGAACATAACACACACTTTCCTATCTTACTGTGTGACACTATCAAGTGGTTAGCAGAAGTGGTTGAATGCTAACGTTAGCTGTTGTCTCACAGCAGATAATGGGTCATTAAATATGTTGTTTTAGCTTGTTAAACAACATATTTGTCATATTTAATACGATTTGCAACCTGAAACACAGCAGTATAGCAGTAAAATCACCGCTGTGTGAATATGGGAATGCTAAACGAACGCTAATCAACCTAATAAAGCCAAGTTGTTACATCCTAATCTTCATCAAATATACATCATATTACTTGTTGTCATGTTTGTTTTTGCCCCGTTTATTCTGTTTATTCAGTGATTTAGAGGCACTCCAGTTTACCATGTACAATTTAGATTAGAATTCGAAATGAGAGGAGGGATTAAAGTCGATTATTACTGTTTATTTGATCCTGCATGTGTAATGTGCTCCACTGCTCTCTCTGGAAAGCACACATACACAAAAACACACACAGAAGAAGCATGTGTTTACTGATTTGATTTTGTTTGTGATGAATTCCAATTTCATTTAAATGCTCCACCAGGACCGTTCATGTACCACTGGTGCCAATAAAGTGAGTTGGATTGCGTTACACTGAATCGAGAGCGAATGACAGAGTAGCGAGAAATGGGAGAAAGTGAAAGAGAGACAGAGAGAGACAACCACGGGCTGATGAGAGACTGTTTTTTTCTCTCCGCTAGGCTGATGTGCTTAATCTGCCTGTCAGTATGACTTTTGGGGACATTGATTCCCTCTCCTACACAAATCTGAAATTGATCTCATTAATCTCCTACGCATATATTCACAAAACACAGCAGGGCGAGACGTTTAATTAACTGCATTTTGAACAAACTAGAAACTGCCATCACACGTGATGCGAGAATTTGTACAACATCAGGCAACAAGAAGACATGCTTCTGACATGACTTCAAGTTACCCGCCTCGTTTGTGTCACAAAAGCTTTAAGATGGACCGAAGCTGTGGTTATATTAGTTTCATCCAATCATGCTGGGAACGTGTCAACCAGCAGGCCTTGATTAGTTTTTATAAATAGTCGCTCATCACTTTAGAGCTTCATGAGCACGAACTCATGAACTCAATTACTGTACCCATAACCTAAAATAAAAAAAGGTTGAGTAGAGAGATTTTCTTAACCATTTAAGATATAACATAACCTCACATTCGAAACAGCAAACTTGCACATGGTTGACCATGCACTTCCCCTGAAGAGAGGGTTTTATTTCACAGTTTGTGGTTGCTGTAATATTTTATTGTGTAAGGCAGTAAAATACATTTGACATAATGCAGTCAATAATGCATCAGTGCATGTGCCTGTCTATTCTGGTGGCGTTGTGTTGTTCCTACAGTGCTGTTGGTCTGCTACCCTTTGAAAAAGCCCCCTGACCTTCATTTTGCTTTGCGGTTCTGGTGGGCTTCATAATTTAGTCTTTTAAATAAAATTTTCAAACACTGAGTGAAAAGATTTTTTTGTTTGTTTGTTTGTTTCTAAAAATGCTGTTTTTTTTTTATAGTTAATTTTGTTTGACATAAATTAGTCAGAAATAAAAGATGCAGAATAAAATCTATTCTGAGTTTTTGTCTTGAAGGGAGAGTTGATTCTTACAGCTCAATATTAATTAGAATTTAGTTGTTGTTTGCAGTTAACTGCATAATTGATTATCTTGGAGATGAACCTGCCATATTTGTGATAAGCATGAGTTTAAAAAAAGTTGCAAACTATTAATTTTATCTTAAAGGATAAACCGACAAACCTATTGCTGTTATTCTTACTGTTACCAAAATGCTGGCACAAAGGATGGTGAACTTTTTTGCTAGTTTTACAGAGTGAAATACTGTTTATTGATTTCAGACTCCTCGGTACGAGATGTTGGCTGATTATGATGTGGATTAATGCCTGACCTTATAGAGTTTATCATGGTTTACCATCATACCATAGTACCATCTCATTGTTTAATCAAACTCACAAGTCAGTCTTTAAACACTTTGCTCATAAGAGACTGAGGATTATCTCCCATCTTTCACTGTTAAAACTGTGTTAGAGAGTTAAAAAAAAACCTCCTTTGCCGAACCAGGCCAAAGTTTTTAGGTCAACCCTTCATAACCCTGCACAGGTCATGTGCTTGTAACTGTGAAGCACTGTTTATCATGTCCTTGACTTTTAGGGATGAGGACTAACTGATGAGTTTTGCAAACATAACACTATCTCAGGTAATGATGGCTGGACTTGCTGTCCAGGAGTGTAAATGTCCCGAAGTCAAATATAGAGCAGGATGGAGGTGCTAATGTTACGCTAACCTCCGATAGCATCTAGAAACCGGGTCCCACATTTCAGAGAAATAACCCACCATTCATTAACCGTCATGGGTGTTCATTTAACATCTGTAACCACACAAATTAATTTCCTTAGTTAAGCTCTTTGGACTTGGGAGTAATATGCAGTTGCTACTATAGGTACATGCTAATAATTGCAGGTTCGAGCAGAGACTCTGTTACAATTTTGCACTTGGCAGCACTTTAGCAAACAGCAGGGAGTTGCGCTCATGTCACTTTTGATTTTGCTCTTCATTCTTGCTGCTATAAAAGTAATTCCACCTTAAAAATGAGCCAGTTCCTGCTCACTAATCTGTATTCACTTTCTTCTTCTATGCGGGAAGATAGCTTCTTCATGGAGGCTGCAAGTGTAGGTCACAGCAGCCAACCTTCCCGTATTGAGAAGGGATGAAAGATTATGAGCTGCAGAAATTATAGCACCTTGAAAAAACTGGGGGAAAAAAGCTTAATCTCTATTATTTCCAGGATTAGTCTCTGGGTGACTCAACATCACAGCAATCACAGGGGGAAGGAAATGGCATCTTTTCATGAAGGATGGAAAAAAAAGGGGGGATGAGAGGCTTTCATAGCGGCGAATCAGAGCGAAAGCATCAGAGGAAAGGCTGCTTCGGCTCCTTTCATGGTGAATGCATTTCCCAGGATCATCTGTCTGAGCCAGATTCTCTGTCTCCAGTCTGAACCAACATGGTGGTGTGGAGGCACGCTCTCATTCCTGACACCTACTAACATCTTCTGATGAGTTTCCTCCCTTTACTTTGTGACATTAATGACAGAATTATTTCTTGATTACATTGAATTTAATGTAAGAAGTATTTTTTTTGCAATAATATTACCATCAAAATATGTTTGATGAATTATGCATCTCTGCAGACTGATTTAAGCAAACTGAGTCAGAGTGACAGAGACCAGAGACATGCTGTAAGGATAATCTATAGTGAGACAAAATGCAGATGGAAAACTGGAGGAAAATGCATTTTTGCTTTTTTATTTTTGCTCCTGAAGAGCTCAATTTGGCCTGACCTCATTGGTTTTGGATGGTTTGAGCTCTAGTAGCTTCTCTTTAAACCCTCAGACTTGATTTGACTCATGATTCATTTTATTTGTTACTTTTCCCTTTACATGAAACATACAAATGCAAAAATGTGGACTTTAGCCAAAAATGACAACTGACCTGTGCCGCGCTGTGAATAGAGTACAGTTACGATATGTCATGTCAATAATACCAGTGAAACAGCAGTAGGGGTGGGGGGTACAGGGTGGTAGGAGAAGCAGGCAAGGGGATGATTCATTGCCTTTTTTTTTTCTGTATTTACATGTGTATAATTTGTATATCTGCATGTTTATGCAACCATGTAGGATGGCTTGGTTGCAAAAAATTATCTTGTGACCTACAGTAAAAAGATGGCTGTAATATCACTGAGTAGGCTGAGTTATTTAACTAAACCAAACTATAACTTTAATAAAAAGCCACATTAATAGTGGAAATTAGATTTTTATTTTTTGGGAAGGTTTCCAGCTCATGAAATGCTCCAGTGGTCCGGGCTTGTGCCGAGTTAAAAATTAATTCACATAAGGTCAAATACAATCTGTGTGTTGGATTCCTTTTTATGTTCTCCCTTTTGGAAACTGCAAATCTGCTAATGTGTTTCTAAAATATCTGGTGCTGACATCAGGGCATCCACACATCATAAATCTGAATCTTGGCCTATAGAGTCATATTAGCACTGACTAAAGAGCTTCTAATTATAAGACATTACATTTTACAGCTCGTCCTTGTCCTTTATATTTCATAAAACCTTCTATTATACATGACATAATGAGTGGAGTATAGTGTTACTACTGCCGATAATATATGAAGTGTTGATCACAGCATCAGACAACATATTAGAGGGTTTGTACAGTTTTTTAAAGAGGAAAAATCAAGCATTTTAAAAGTACATGACCCAAATATTTCCAAACTCATAAAGCCTTTATCATCACACCTAAATTGTTACCATTAATGCAACTGCAACTTCCTTTATGCCCACAGCAATCAGTATATATTATCACTTTGTTTATTATACTAGCTGTTCATATTGACAGAACTTAAAATTGTTTAATTTCAAATAATCAAAGATTTTCGGTTTACGTGAGTAATTGCCCAGATGAACCCTGATTATGTTGAAAATCATGTATTTTTCAAAGATTATATTCAAATTCAAGCATATTCCTAACATTGAAAACTTTCAAGACAGACAGAGCAGACAGAACTCCCCACCATGCAGTATGAATATTTGATATTCATATTTCACCATCTATATTACAAAATGAGCAGTTTTCCCCAATGACATTCACCGCTGTCAAAACTGCACAGTATATTTTGTAGGTGCAGATGAGAAAATCCCACTCACTCTATCTTTAACTAACAGTAATCTTTCTATTTTCAGAATTGTAATAAGTCAGAAGAAACGGTTTAATCAAATAAGCAGGATTAAGCACAGGGGAATGTGGAACTGAAATGCTAAAAAAAAACTGTTGCCTCTTCTGACAGCGTTTTGCTGTTAAGCCTGAAAAACACATTGTCAAATAATAAAAATTGAATGGTATGTTTTCCACTCCATAATAGCATGAGGCACACAGCTTTCTGAGTCATAAAACAGAAGTGGTTAGTGCACTGCGCTTTTGCAGAAATGATGATGCCATTCATTGCTTACACAACAGGCAGAGGACGAGGCATTTATGATGAGCTCTGGAGGATGAATTAGCATCCATTAAAACTGCCATTGACAGCTCCGCTTAGCTCCCTCCACTGGAAACAAAACGGCGGAGAGTGAAGGCCTAATTTCCATGATGGCTTAAAATGCTGCCCCCGCCTTGCACTGTGTGGTCTTTAAATAAATCATCTTTATTGTGACAAAGTACATTTAGGCCACGACTGGCGGCCAACAGGCAAATTCTCCCGCTGGCTGTCACTGTCTATTTAAACTCACATAGCCGCAGCTGGCAGAGCCGACGGCTTCATGAGAATTTCTACCTGCGGGGAACCATCCAGCCCAGATCAGGCTCCCCGTGGTAATCTGTCCTACTTTCAACTGGAGCACTGTGGGCCCATTTTCACCCCAGGGTCCATAAACTCCTATTGAATTTGTTCAAGGTGAAAAGCAGGACTAGTGTCCTCTGGTCAAAGAAAAATCAGAGGATACCACGATCACTCTGCAAAGGACACAAGCTACAGCAGCTACTAATGTCCACACAGGAGAATTAAAAACAATCAAGAGTCAAAATTCATGTTTCCACAGTCTTTTCATCCACTATACTGGATCAAAAAGGGGAGCTATTAAGCTTTTCCTTCTTTTCTGTAAAGCTAGAATGTTGCATGCTCCAAGCCAAAATGTCAAATAATGATGCTTGCATTCAGTTTGTCACACAAACTGCTTTTAGTCTCTGATGGGCAGGTAGCTTTGCTTGTTGCTAATATAGCTAACTGCTACTGCTAGTTAGCTGTGTACTCCCATGGTGTTTGAGCTTGCAGTTCAGGCAGAGTAAGCTGCATGTAGGCTAACTGAGCTAACTAGCAGTTAGTGGGTAAATTAGCTAACAGCTAACAACTAGTAAAGCTTTGGCCTTAAGCAAACTTGGAGAGTTGAGGCAGAGCAGCTGGAGGACATCAGAGAGAAAACAAGAAAATATTTTCTCCATAAAATATGTGCAGAAGTGCAACAGAATTAATAAATAAAGTTGTAAAGTTGTGTGCTTGGGTATAGTAATCAGTCTCCTGAAACACTCAGATCTTCCTTCATTCATTCTTTGTTGTCTGATAAACAGTAAATTAATCAAATTCAGCCCCCATATCTCCATTTTCCATGCTAAGATGGTGCTCAGAAGCACTTTGATTGTAGTCTTGCACAGCCAGACCTATCTCTGCGCTAACCAGCCAACCAGCAGCTATAGTAGCTGCTAACAACATGTAAAAGTGCCTGTCCATCAGGAAACTCTTTAAATAGCCAAAAGGTGAGGCAGAGCAGCCGGAGGACACCACAAGGAAGACCAGAAAATATTTTCCCCATGAAATATGATCCAATTTCACCAAAATCTGTGGTGATGTGCAGTAATTAGTCCCCAGGAACACTGTGCTCCAGCTTCCTAAACTGGTCTGATAAAGTAAGTAAATTAATTAGATTCAGTGCCCCATATCGCTATTTTCTGTGCTGAGACGGCGCTCAGGAGCACTGGGGTTGTAATCTCGCATATCCAGACCTACTTCTGGGCTAACTAGCCAATTATCGGCTAAAGTAGCTGCTAACAACATTTAAAACTGTCTGTCCATCAGGAAATTCTGTAAACAGCAGAAGGTTGAGGCAGAACAGCTGGAGGACATCACAGGGAAGACCAGGAAATATTTACCAGTTTAATCAAAATTAATGAATTAGTGAATTATTATTAGTATTAGTGAATAAAGCTGTAGGACGCAGCTGGTTTCAGGATGAACTGAGGGGCTGCATAAAGGGCCAGTATAAGATAAATAAAAATTATTTTTGAACTGTGGATCTTGCAAAAGTACTCTAGTGGCATGACAGTATCAAAATATAGAGCTGGAAATGAGGATAATAGGTCCCCTTTAACCAGAGTTTAACAGAGTTTCCACAAGGCATCATATGTACTCTAATGTTAATACTGGCACCAAATTCTGTTTAATAACTGCCCTGCCTGGTCCATTAAGAAAGTAATATTCCTGCTATGTTCTGGTGATGCATTTACTCTCGCTCACTATGATCTTCCATCTGTATCTTGTTTATGTGGAGAAGATTTTGTCTTTTTAAAACAGGTAAACACAAAAATAACATTCAATGCACATGATGTACTCGGCCGTTAACAGTTTTGATTCTGATATGTTCTTGCACCGTGGCCATAAAAGATAACAAACACTGAGAGATAACGCTGATCTGCTGGGAAATGAGCATGAATGTGCTATCAGTGCAGCACAGATATAGCAGTGTTTGTTATGTTGTGTTTTGTTTCCTTCACCGACCCTCTGCCCTTCCATAGCGCTCTGCACGTCTGTATCAAGCACACTTAAAATAAACTGCCACCATCTGCTTGAATTGAGATAAGCCTGAGTCCAATCAGAGCTGCTGAAAGGCAGTCAGCAGATGTGCACCACATACTTATTGATATTTAAAGTCTGCCGCAGCTTTATCCGCCCCATGAACTTAGTAATTAGCAGCTTTCTGTCTCGATGCTCTTCTCTGGCTGCCTGCCTGCTGGAGTGAATTTGAAGAATCGTACATTAGCGACTTCCGAGATGAGAATCACAGGAACTCTGCTTACTGGTGCATCTCTAAAGATGTTTATCAGGGACACATTAAAGAAGACAAGTGAACATCAGCAAATTTATTACAGAGGTCGGAAAGTCTGCTTGTCAAAGGACAGAAAATATTGCTACCTGAAATTTTGGAGAATAATGCTGCAAACCTCTCCCTGAAACACGGATTGTCCAATCATAGCTTAGCAACCATAACTAGGCGGGCTGACCTTTCTTTGGGTTTATTCCGATGGTGAAGTGGTGTGCATGGGGCTATAGTAAGACTAATATTCAGCAATGTTTAAACTATGGTTGTGGCTGTTCTCCAGAGCAAGAACACATCAATGTTAACTATTTAATTAGTTCCAAAAAAAGATCACGATTTGATTGGCTCTACATGCAATACATTTGTATTTCTGTATCCCGTGACAATTGAGGAATATTTTGGTGCCTAACCCTACCTGCTCCCGTTCCATAACACGTAACATGGCAATACAGAAGTGCAAAGAGTGCACCACTGAACAGGCTCCTTTCTTTTTGGGTTCTCAGCACTGTGTTCTCAGTAAAAAGCCATACCTTTTACCCGTACTGAAGCCTTTCCAAAAATGAAAACACAAAAGCAAAAGTGTGAGGCCTTTTCGTGAGCTGCAATCACTATGATGTGAGTCATGGCGGAGAGGAAAAAACATTCTGAAGTGTGGCTTTATTATACATCAAAAGATGACAACAATGCCTGTTGTAATCTCTGAAAAATGACAATTTCACCAGCAATATGCTGAAACATCTTTCTACACAACATAGGCTTAAATTCCAGGGATATCGTGTTTTTGGCTCCATTTTGTCTTTGACTATGAAAACCTAAATTAAAATGAATGCTGTACAATTATTTTCTTATTTCATCCATTTTGGATGATGACAGACTGTTGCTCTAGCTAGTTCTCACCTAAAATTGATCAGGAATCAATAAGCCCATTGATAAAGAATCAAACCAATAAGCAGAACCGGTAATAATGGCAATGGTATCAATAAAATCTTATCAATTCCATCCCTGGAAGTATGTAATCTATGAGGAGCCAAACAGGGTTATGTGAAAACAAACCTATCATATATACCATATATATTTAAATATTAGGACTAACTAGCTCTGCACTGCAATACAAGAACAATATTGTTCCTTTATTTATATGTTTTCTGCACTGATCATCAAGTGGTGATGCAAGGGGGGATGCATTTTGGTCATTTTGCTAACAAATCAAAATCATGATATCATCTATGTAGAGATGAAGTACATATTCAAGTCCTTTGTGCAGGTTTAAAACCATTTTAATAAGCAACATCCTATTATATCTCAGTGACTCACATTCAGTGATCTTTGCAACATCTCTTCCTATTGCCACATAGAGGTGTCACCGTCACCTCCGTTTACTCAAAAAGCTAGCATTTAAAATTTGGATCCTCTTACTACATCCTGCTGTTTAAAACACCTATCTTTAAAGAAAAGGCTGTGTCAGGTAACCTAATCATGCACACATCCTGACAGTGTATTACATGAATCCTAATAGAGTGCACTCGAATTTGCAGTCAACAGTTTTTGGGCAATGTCATGTCTCCTGGCAGCTGCATATTTCAGCAGGTTTGCATTTTCTGCTTGATTTTCGAGGCACGTCACCGGATTTGGAGGCACAATATTTTCATTCAAGTCAGCATTTCAGCAAATACCAAAACGTGAATGCATTTTGCTGACAGAATATGTATTCTGAGTGTGTGTGTGTGTGTGTGTGTGTATGTGTGTGTGTGCATTCATGTGTGTCTTAAATTGAAGCATGTGCAACATTTGAGCCATTTAAGAGTTTCTGTAACAATTGACCTCAATCATTTGTCATCACTCCAAAGAGAGATTAATTCCAAAAAGAACAGAAAACGTCCTCAGTCAGCAGACGGTCATGTACAGCAGCCAGCAGGAGGCAGAAATATTGCAAAGCCAACTTCATGCATGTCAAAAGTTAGAAGTAGTCCACATCCACAAAGCAGTTTTCAAGTAACTACTGCACTTTTGCTCAGAGATGTAGACAGCAGGGTTCAGACAGAGCCAGAGCCACCGGCTAACAGCTCCTGTTTGAAGGACATGGATGGTGTATCAGTGCCAGTGTCCTCCAGAGTCCACTCCCCAAAGGTGGTGACACAGAAATAAAGTGCTTCAACAGAACAAACTGTCATTTTGCCAGAGTGCTGGATCCCATTTACAATGACTGTTTAGTTTTGTTGTTGAAGTGGAAATCTTTTCTTCATATCACAGAACTGTCTCAGGAGGATTCTGTCAGGTAAGTGCAAATGAAAACCAAACAGAGATGTGATACAGAAGCACTCTTGTCTACTTGTCTAAAAACTGGTGCATGATGGTCACACAAGCTAAAAAAAAGGTAATCATCAAAACATTAATCTTATATAAATATTCACAGCAAGTTTCATGAAAATGTCAGATTAAGAGTCTTTTTTCTTGTTTCTCTTAAGATACCTTGTCATCAGGGGTGAAGCAGATCACAGTCATGGTTTTGAGTCACCAAATGAATCATTTTTCAGATATGAAAAAAAGGGGTGGTTAAGATAGAGGTTAAAATAATAATAAAAAAAGCTGCTCTACTTTGGCTCTGATGTAGCTGCCTCTTTCTGTCTGTAGTCGCCACTCTTTAGTCTTGCTTAATGTCCTGCCTAAAGCACTATCTGATAGGTTACACATCATTTATGATAGATACCACCCTGCCATGGACTGCTCATACATAATTTATTTGTAAGAAGATACAGAAGTGTATTTTTTCTTTTTTTTTTTTAATAAGGCTGCTCAACCAGGGTGTACTGCAGTACAGCATGACACTCTGACTCACTCTCTGTGAAACTAAAATATATAACCAAATTCAAATTTCTGCAAAGATTATTGGCTACCTGTGGCACGCTCTTTTCAAGCAGCTCGCAGCGAGAGCATGCTCATACTTTCTAAGAGTATCTCCTCTGATTCTTTGCATGTTTTAAATGGTGAATATCACCTTCTGCCCTCCAACAGGTGACTCAGAGACCCTCCGTTTAAACACAACAGACTGAAAAATTATTTTTCAACAAAGCCGCCAAAGGGAGCAAAGTGAATTTCAGTGCATAATGGCAATAAAGTTGCGTTGTATCGTATCGTATCGCATTGTATCACAACTAGCCTATCGACACTGCAGGCTGTGTCAGAGACAGGAAAAGATCTACCATGGGCTTGAGCTCATTACCATAATTAGTAATTTTTTTTTTAGTAGGATCAATCTCACGCTATTCAACTGGACAATGTATTAAAGATCAGACCTGTCACATGCAACAAGTCAGAAATAGCCTCTGATTGGTTGACAGACTCAACCGAAGGCACCCTGGGATTGTCAGTGGACAGTTAACAACAGCAGTAATATATGGGGTGGCAGCAGGAATTGTAGGGGTAAGAAAAAATCCATACAGTCACCACCCTACAATTATTACTAAAAAAAAGTAACAGCTGCAGTAAAACTGCATTTCACTCTATGATGGTTAAATTTCACAATTTATCCGTAGGTGTTATGCATGCTGTAGGAAGGGATCTGTATGGATCAAGGATCGGCTATGATCCGTTATATCATGTCAGGAAGCAAAGTGTGAAATTTTGACCAAACTGTGGTGCTAAACAAAAGGTCACCAAAATAATTTACAGGGCAAAATTAATATTCATATCAAATTTTGTGACAATCTTTCTCATACATATTTCTATTAAAGCATTTTCAAAGTCCAGAAATGATGCAGTCCATTCACTTCAATTCCTAGTTAACTTGTACAAACATCTCTGGAACAACATCAGTGAAAAAACATCCCTCTATGTGAACTATTACAAATATCTGATTATAGGGTTTTGGGTGGAAAGTTAACATTAGAACTGAGATAATCGAAAAAGCCCACAACAAAAAAACTAATTATCTATCACAATAGATATATTATAATTTACAGAAAATTGTTTGAGTTCTCAGATTACATTCTGACTTTTGACGGATACATTTTTCACGTGGCCCTAATCCTCTTCCATAATGACTATAGGAACGGATCCAATAAAAATAAACAGTTTAGACTCAAAGCACATAATCTTTACCTATAGAAATGGCTTCACCTGTCTTACAGAGATGACAGTATGAGTCAACCCATACACAGAGAATCTAAAGAAACATATAAAAGACAGAAAAGAAAAAAATAAATAGGAAGACCAGACGTGAATAGCGATTGTTATCTGAGTTCACAGTGCAGACAGAGTTCTTATTCTCCTAGTATTTGCAGGCAGGATTCAACACATACTATTATCCAGTCTGATGGCTGTTGACACAAAGAGGACCTCAGACACATCTTATACCCTGACAGGATTGGAATGATTGTTTAGAGTTCAGTTTATCCTCCTCTCTGTTTCTAACTCCATGCTGTGCAGGCTCATCTTTCTTGTTTTTTTTGTTTTTTACCAGTTTATTTATCCCAACACTGATGCTGACTCTCCAGCACACCACTACAAAGAAGAGGGCAAAGGCCACAACTGCTGAATATGTTAAGCAGCCAGTCGCATGTCCTGAAAGCTCTTAGTGTGCGTTCAGACAGAATGCAAAGTGAATTTTAGAGGCGGAATAATTGCATAAGAAGTCAGTGGAAACATGCAAGTAGATGCAAATTGGCCTGTGTTTGAGGCAAAGACGAGTCTGCGTGAGTAGAACATGTTTTAATTCAAGGGAAAAATTTTCTCAGAACCTTATGAATCTTCATAAATACACAAAGACTGGAGGGAAAAAGACAGAGACTGGAGGGAAATAACAGGAAGAGTTTCTGGTGAGTTCTGAGATCAGTCACAGGCAAACACACACAAGATTAACTAACACGCCATACACATGGTCGGAGAGTCCATCGCTAGCTAGCTCACAGCTAACATACAAATTTGCACAAATAACGCAAGACAAAACTTTAGTAAGGTTCCTTCCACAGGGAGTTTATATGTTCTCCCTGTGTTCCCAACCGCAGGGGGATGATGAAGCACTGAAGCTCACTAAGATGCGCCCCCACCCTGAATCTCGCTCCAACCAACCACGATCCTAGCTGGTCCCTGTTCATTCCCATGCAACTGAACCTCTTCATCTCTCTGTACATGACCATACACTTTGAATTAAGTACAGCTACACTTCAGACCATTCAGCTTAGTATTTTAACTCTGCATAAAATAGCTACTAGCTAACGGTAGGCTAACGTCACCTGCTGCCAGAGCCATATAGTGTGCTGCTGTTTCGTTAACTAGCGATGGTTTGTGCAGCAATGCTTTTGTTTTCTGTAATGTCTGCAGCAGAGGGCAGCTATGAGAATAAACAGCTCAAGGCACTGAGATGAGGTACCGAAATCTGTGTTGCAAGTCGGTCAGTCAATCAGTGTAAAAAAGTATTATTTTTCAGTGATCAGTTGAACGTGCTGAAGGCAGTGAAAATGGTCCTTTTTTGCTTATGCAAGAACAGTATACAGTCATCTCTCCTCTACATCACTTCTATACTGTCAAACTTGTCAGGTTAGCTTTTCATCGCTAGGTATTTTTTGAGGCTGCTATTTTTTACCTCTGTACACTTAATGGTGACATATTAATGGTTTGTGCTCGGTTGGAAATCCATTACAGGGCGTCATGACTGACCTCTGGAGTGATGGATGTATTGTCAGCAGTAAGGGACGGTATAACGTGGGCAGGTAAGAGGGGTCGGGGTGATAGGGGAAGCAGGAGTCAAATCTGATGAAAAACAAGTTAAATCAATACGCCCTGTCCTAACTCTTCCTCAGTATTTTACTGATCATCGACAGAAAAATGTCTCTACGTATCTACCCCACATTTCCATCATACTGTTCTTCTGTAATGTGCTTTTTAATTCAGTGGTTATTATTTGGAGAAATAAGGCAAAGCTGATTTTCCTTGCATCATAAAAGCCACACAGCAGGTGATGTAACCTGTAACACACTGAAAGAATCGCTCAGTGTCGTCACTATGTGCCCAACAGAAAAGTCAGTCCCACGTGGCCTTCAGAGACCCCTGCGATCCCCCTCTCCCCCTCTGGTGACAGTGGTCTGATGCTGAGCTGCAGCAGATCCCTGGTCACCGGATATCTTGAGGCTGCATGAGCTCTTGGCAAATCCAGAATGTAATAGAAATCCATGGCATGTGTCTAAACCATTAAAGTGACTTAATGTAGTTGGTCTTGGCACGCAGCTCCATTCCCAGGATACATTTGGAAAAATTTTGCCCTCATTTTTGATGCAGGATGTGAGTCACTCTAAGCTTCTAACATGTGCCACTAGAAGTTCAATATGATTTTTGAAGAGAAAATCACCGCATAAATCTCAATCTTTAACAGTTTTTGATGCTTTTATACTCAATTATGCCACTCAAAATTAAAAAAAAAAAAAAAACATTCACAGAAAACCGCTCAGCTCTCAAAGTGTGACCTGTACACCACATCATATCAGCTGCACAGATCCAAATCTGAAAACTAAGCAAATATTTTTTCAGGAAAACTTAATTTCATTATGATTAATTCAATTTTACTGAGGTTTTTATCAAATATAAATTATAAATGTTAAAAGACCTAAAATTTAAGACTAATCATGCCAATCAAAATGTCTTCTGAACATTGCCAACTTGACCCGGCAAAAAATAAGTACGTAATAACAATAAAACCTGAGCTATCATACTTTCCTCAAACTTGTGGCCATTATTCATTTATATACTTTGCCATTATTATAATAATATGATTGAGTCCAGTGAGAGACGAGGACGGAGGGGAGACATCAGTCACTGTCTTTTCCATCCCCACCTCCAAAGTCTCAAAAGTCAAGCTGGCGAGAAAGTGAGTATTAAGCAAGCATCTAGGGAGGGTCAACCTCATGCCTGTTACAGTCCAGTGGTTTCACAACCACATTTGTGCACGCAGAGCAGTAATGCTCTCTCACGAACATGCTTTTCCACTAACGGATACTGTCCTGTGTGCTCGTATTACATGCACAGCTCTGCTTTTAATGTGTGTGGATTTTGCGACTGATTAAACTCTATAGAAGGGCTCAATTTGTCGCTCTTTATAATTATTTTGCCTCTTTTTCGGTGCTGGCACCACAACGTCTCCTTCCACTCTTCAAATTAAAAAAGCAACAACAAAAAACAAAACAAAACAACAACATAGAAGTGTGCACGCAGTAGAGTGCAGATCTCGGCCTGAAAAGAATATTTGGATGTAATGCATCAGTAATCACCAGTATTTTGATTTGTACCTGCAATTTAATTAGATAATTTTACATTTTACATTTATTTTTTTAATTTCGTTACATGTACATGTTTGTCATTTGTGCCAATTTTGAAGTTTGAGGCGCTCCTGAGATATCTAATTTACAAGAATGGGTAACCCAAAAACTTGAAGCCTCTGGCTACATCCCCTGTGGAGGCACAAAAAACAGTTTTTCAAGGTTTTTCAATAGTGTCCTCCATATGCATATGTTTGGTGTCCAGAATAAATATAATGCCATAAATCGAAACGGAAGAAAAACCTTCTGGCTGAGATAAAAATCAACATTCAAATACTGATTTTGATGTCGACCAGCATGGCAATGGTTAAAGTTTCAAAGCTTTCTGAAGCTTACAGGTCAGCTTTAAAAAAATAGTGTGTAGTATTTGGCGAAAAACAAAAGTAACCTTGGTGACCTCATGGTCTTCATGTGCTTAGCCTCCATTGATTGTTATTAACCACCAGGGAAGAGAAATGTGTGTGTGTGTGTGTGTGTGTACACTTGTAATGATCACATTACAGGGACAGTAATCTGTTAACACAGTGGATAAGGGACTCTGATCCCATCTGGCTCTCACAGTGGTTACCGTTAAATTTTAGGGCTGAAACTTGCTTTTTGATGAGCACTGGATTAAGGTTAGTGTCGGGAATCAGCATTTAGTGTATATTTTGGAGAAATGTGAGCATTCAGAGAATGTAAGTTGATATAATGTCCTTGCAAGTGACAGAAAGAGAGAGAGAGAGAGAGAGAGAGAGAGAGAGAGAGAGAGAGAGAGAGAGAGAGAGTGTGTGTGTGTGTGTGTGTGTGTATCAGTGTGTGTGTGTGTGTGTTAACTCCTACAGTCATTACCAGTCAGGCTAATCAAACTCACACTGTCAACACTCTACAATGACTGATTGGGGCTGTCAGTCTCTGTTAGCAGGGTCGAGGTAAAGGAGGGCATGTTTTGATGCAAGCCTCTGCAGCACCAGTTTAGGATTTGGAATAACACACACAAATTTAGAGAGGATGCCACATCTATTCCTTCAAATTATATGCACACTGTATTGAAACTAATCTTAAAAAATAAAAAATAAATAAAAAATACTGTGAGATGAGCATGATGTGTTCAAATGCAGATTTGCAAATGTTCACGCTCTGTGCAAAAGTACAAGAAACATATTAGCCTTTAAAGCAAATTTAAAACTTACTTTAAGTACTTTAAGTGGGGGGAAATGTTTAAGACACTTTTGCATGAAAATACCAACAACTCACTTTGTGCTGCCTCATTTGAATGAACCTCCCACCTGATGGACAAAACAAATCTTAAGGTCAATGTGCTGCCTTGGAAACAGGGCCCTGTGTTCCCATATACAAGTTCGTGCGTACAAAGAGACGTGTCTGAACTTTAAAAACTCTGCTCCACACTGATGACGGGTGTTTCAGACACTGCTGTGGCACAAATAAATTGAAATTATCTCACCGACACCGAGGAACTGAGTCAAAGCACAGTAGCCTAATTAAATTTGTTCTCTAAGATAATCTGCACCATCAGTATTGCAATTAAAACCATACTGTGCCATACTCATTACCCTACAATTAGAATAATGAGTCATTAACGCTGCTGGATAGTGAATTCGAGCCCCAACAGGAAAATTAATGGTCCCAACTGAACCGACTCATGAACTTCTGTCTCCTCAAACATTTTGAAAACTTTTCCATAACAAGGAATCAAGGACTTGGTTTATCGTTCTCTCTTCATCCCCGTAGAACACTTCATGTCTCAGAGATAATCTGACAGGTCTTAATATCACACTTGATTCCCCTAATGAAACCCCTCTGATGTCACACGTTCCTAATAAATGATTTAACAGTAAATTACTTCTTAAGTCGTGCACAAAAAAGGTTTTATGTTTTCTTTTGTATTTCATTATTTACCATTTTCTTCTAATCATTAGTTTTTACTTGGTTGCACAGATAATTTACTTTATGATGTACACTTCAGTTAAAATTCATGCTTTCAAAAGTTTTGCTTTTCAAGCTCAAATTAATTGTTACAATTTAGTCAGTTAATTTCCTCCTTATAGGCAGAGAATCTGTAGTAGAAGGCGGGCAAATGGGAATATGTTCACAAATAAATATTTATACCTAATTATAGAGTCAAAGGAGTGCCATAACAAAGAAGAAACCTGTAAAAGAATAAGAAAATGTGGAAATGTAAAGACAAATAATAAAATATGAAAGAATAACAATAAGGTTTTTGATTTAGTTTCACATTTATTCCTGTTTATTTAAAAAAATCTTTTGTACATAAAGCCATTTTTTAATTTATTCAGCTTAATTTTTCTTTATTTTCCCCCTATTGCTTTTGCTTGAATGAAAAGAATTAGTGTAGGGAAAGGGGATAGCATTTTTTTTAAATAATTGACTCATTTATTCTACTTTATTTATTTCTCTTTATATTTCTACTTTCTTATATTCTTTTACAGATTTATTATTTTTATGGTAGTCCCATGACTCCATAGATAACGACTGAAACAATGTGTACAAATACCTTTTCTAAATACCAAACTTGTGTGTTAATACAAATATTTAACCACTTTGGATGAGTGTATCATAAAAGATACTTTGAGTCATCTTTAATATTTCTAAAGGAAGATTTCTGACTTAAGTGAGATTTGACAGATTAAAAAAAGTCCAAACAGTTTCATAAATGCATGCAATCACTGAGGTAATCTGTAATCTGCAGCAGGTTATATTAAGATAATCACATAACTGTGATTTGTTGCAATTTAATTCTGTGCTGTTTTCAACCTCTGATATACAGAAAATCTGGGCAGTACAATACATTAATGCAGGATTTTATTTTTATGATAATGCATAAAGTAGCAGTTTTGTACAAGCACAAATAGGATTTTAGTCAAGTGCAGACTTTTAACATGAAATGGGAATTAAGATGTTAACACAATTTAAGCCAGACTGTGTCACACTTCAGAATTAATTCTAATTCTAATCACAACCCATTTATTTTTTATTTTTTAAATGAATATCTTGACATTTTCCAACATTAGTTGGTTGGCATTAGAGAACAACAGAAACATGTAGGAGGGCAATCAGGGCTGGTGACTCAACTCAAAACTAAAGAAGACAAAGTGCCCCAAAGCTCTGGAATAAATTATTTTACAGTGTCAAAATAAATGAATTTCATGTTTTAAACTTTTGGTTAAAGAGTCACTTTTAAAACTTGTGTTTTTTTTTTTGTTTTGTTTTTTTCTGTTCCGTTGATTTTACTGTCTATTTTTTAATGTGTTTTTTTTGTGTGTGTGTGTGTGTTTTTAACCTATTTTTTAACCAAAGGTTTACATTTTCATCACTCTGGGTTTTGTTGTATTGTATCGCCTGCCAGACTTAAATCAACCATGTGGCAACCACATCTTAGGCATCTGACACAACTGGATGCAGTTAATTTCCATTCGAGGTGAAATTATGCTGTGAACCTCTGAACACATAATTAGTAAAAACCAGTCACCATGACACACTGTAGGTGACTGTGATTTGCATCACTGATGTCATATAGTATAGGACACAAAACCAGACCAGTGTGTGAGATTTAGGGGGATTTTACTGGTAGAATATATCAGGAACAGTATATTATATCCATAATTATGTTTGTATGTTGTATAATCACCTGAAATAAGAGTAGTTATGTTCTTGTTACCCTAGAATGGGCTGTTTGTATCTAGGATATAGGAAAGGAGTGTGTCCTTGTCTGCCATGTTGCAGCACCATGTTTGTACCCAGACCAGGCTGGGCACCAGAATCTGATGATTTTATGGCACCAACCAAATTGCTTCAGTCCTTGAGTAATGAAAAATGCCTTGTTATTTGGTACCAAATTTTGTTACCTAAGAAGTAAATCTTATTACAGTGAGACATTAAGCATGAAGCCTGCCTGTACAGAGATCCAGTAATGCTGGTGGTTGGCTGTCTAACACTGCACATCATAGAGGCATGCAGGAAAAACACAACGTCAACATTATCCCTGAGAGAAGAATCAGTGTTTTGTTTTGTTTTGTCTTTTTTTTTTTTTTTACCTCCAGCTTCTTATCTGCACAGAAAACTAATATTAAAAGAACTTTGTGCTGCTTGTTAGCTTCCTAGTGCGGCTAACCTGTTAGCTCACCATGAGTCTGTTCACATCCTCCTCTGGAACCAGGACGCAGTGTTCCTGACGGCTAACATTGTGTTGCTTACAGACCAACAGGAAGAAGCACAGAAACACCTGCAGTTGATGGTCAGAACCAGGTTAACGGCTATTTCACACAGAACAAGAACAGGTCTCACTTTGCCACTATTTTCTTCTTCTTCTTTTCATTAGGCAGACTACTGTTTGTTATTATGTTCTTTCTGACAGTTACTTATTTTTTATTTAGTCCAAAACTGTATAGATATTTCATCTAGTCCACTTATCCAGGTTGAGTAAAGTGCACAGAGTAAAAACGGTTTCTTAAGTTGCATCTTCATTGAGCAGCTTGAACCACACTGGTCATTTAATGTCTGTAATTACCCTATTGTCCACTGGCATGCTGCGTTATAAAGGTTTTATCCAGTTTATTAAGCAAACTACTGGCAACAGAATACCAACACTTCTCCAGTCTTTTCTTCACTACATAACATTTTATATCCACGTTTAAAGAAAAGACATAGAGAAAGATATGAGAAATGTGTTTTTATCCAGGATTTTTACACCATCACATCTCCTGCATGTCAAACTGAGAACAGAGAATGAGATTTACATACATAGGCTGTCACTGCAGCCTCAGACGGAGCTCTTGATGGAGGGTGGAGGGGTGGGGACAGCTGCAGCATGGCCACTAGGCACAACTCTACAGTTATCTCCTCTCCAACTGTTTCCCTTTGATCTCTCTAATCTGCCATTTAAAGAAGAAAGCATCCAGAGCTGCCACACAGACACTTCTTAGTATTTCTATCCAGGCACACACGCCACAGTGTGTGTGTGTGTGTGTGCGTGTGTCCATAAGCTACTGGAGTGTGTCACGAAATGCATATGTACACATAATTTAAATCCTGAAATTGTGTCATTTCTTTCCCATCCTCATCAAATAGACAGTAAAAATTTGCCTCAGTTTTAATCCAAAATTAAAAGCACAATCACACCTATGGCTGCAACTGACAATTATTTTCAATACTGATTCATCTGAAAATTAATTGTTGTTTTGTCAACAGTCAAAAACAACTAGTCCATTAATTGATCAGTTGATTAGTCACTAGTTATTTTGATAATTGATTAATCATCTCATGAATTTTTCAAGCAAAATGCAGCATTTGCTGGTTCCAGCTTCTTAAATGTAAAGATTTTCTGCTTTCTTATGCCATTTTTGACAGTGGATGAAAAATCTGAGTTCTGGACTGATGGAAGGAAGAAAGAAGGAAGAAGGAATTTCAAGATGTCACTTTGGCCTCCGGGAAATTTCTCACATTTTTTGGATAGTTTATAGATTAGACAATCAATCAAGTAAATGATTAGCAGATTACTTGATAATGAAAATAATCCTTAGTTGAAGCCCTGTTTCAGAGTGTTATAAAACTAGGGTCGCACAGTTAATTTCAATATTATTGAAATGCATGACCATGCAATTTTTTTGATAAAAGACAAATGAACAGAGAAAGCTCTATAGTGCTGCAGAAAGGCTCTGGCCTAAAAATCTCTACACGTATAGACCCCAACAAACATCACATCATGATTTTTTTTTTCAGTGACAACTAAAATTGTGATGCAGAAATGATCGTTTCCATTAATTGTATCGCATATTGCAATTGTAATTTGCATATCCATATTAAGCTCTTGTTTACTCTTCATATCTAGAAGCCAAACCACAAAGTTGTGACTGGCAAAATGTCGGGTTGTATCACGTAATTATTAACCCTGAAACGGGACCCTCCTACCTTCCAGCAGTGTGTTCAACAACTTTTTTAACCAGAGCCAGCCCATACAGCAATTACAATCACATCACATTCATATAGAGTGAAGGCTCATTTATGCCCTCTTTACATACTGCACAAAAATGGAAATGTCCATTTCAAATGATATAACCATCACTGCCAAAATACTTTGATGCATCCTTTACATTGGAATGGAAGTTAAGCAATACATACAGGGTACAGGGCGCAGCTCAGGGTAAAACTTACCCAAAAGAAGAAGAAGAAGAGTATAGAGTTTCTTACAACACGAAACATAGAGATGCTGGAGGAGGTTGTAATAATGTACCTGAGCAAGTGGAGGTGGCATTGTAGACGATGGTGGTCTGTGTGTCGATAAAATACATCGCGACATGCGGACGGAGAATTCTTTTCACTAACTCATTGAGGATGAATGCCATTTCCACATTATTTCAGTGCTCTGGTATTGTAACAATACTATCAGCCACTACCCAAAGTTCAGGTATTGAATCAGTATCTTGAAAAAAAAAATGGTGGCAGAACATCTTTAGCAAAACGTCTACTTGGACTACATCCATGAGCTGGTAAAATGAAATTGTTTGACTTGGCAAAACTAAAGTAGTTCCAAATTTAAAAACCTTGAATGCAATCAACATTTTGCTCCCTTAGCTGAAAAAAGCATAAACATAAATGGCTAAAAATCCCCACACTGCCTTTATCTTTAACAGGCTCCAATTATACAAGCTAATCTGGGCATATTTCCCTCGGGAGGCAAAGACATAATTGCCAGCAATCTGCACAGTGATATCAGCGCTGTTCTTGTGTGGCATTAAAATGACTTGACACATCTGGGAGCGACAGCATTTTGTATTGGTCTGAACTCCACACTTGGCTTCATCAAAAGGGGTCAATTAGAAAAACAAACAGGCCGGGGACTCATTTCGGATGCACAGGAACTGAAGGAGGGAAGATGGTAGGCAGGAGAGACCGAGCCTGCCCTTGAGCAAAGATGTAAAGTCATTGTTGGAAAACACACACTGACAGGGGAGAAGAACTCACGTGCGTTTAGGCAGATGGATCCAAAAAACATCTCAAGACAAATAAAACCTGATAAAGCCTCAGCTATTTGTGAAGCTACTGTTACATTCCCATCAGGGCTGCAACTAACAATTACTATTGTAATTGCAATTGTTTGGTCCATAATAAGTCAAAAAATTGTGAAAAGTGTTGTTTTGAAGCCCAAGGTGACATCCGCTAATGTCTTATTTGTCCACAACCCAAAGATATTCAATTTATACTCATGGAGGAGTGAAGAAAACAGAAAATATTCACATCTGAGAAAGCAATGAATTTGAACATTTTTCCTTACAAATGAAATGAGAACAATATAATAAAATCACAGATGACAGTTTTCCCAAGGTGACATCCTTAAATGTCTTATTTCATCCACAATCCAAGGACTTTCAATTTACTGTCATTCTCTGAAACCAGAGAATGTTTTTTAATAAAATGGCTTAAAACGATTAATCGATTATTAAAATCACAATCACTGTTTCCCAAATACCCAAGATTAAATCTTGACATGACATGACAGGCTGAAATCAGAGAGTGTTTCTGGAACAAAATACTCAGAATGATTAATCGATTATTTTAAAAAAGTCCAAGATTCTGTTATGTCCTCCTAACACAACCCAAAGATATTCAGTTTACTATCTTGCGAAGAGTAAAGAAACCAGAAAATATTCACATTTTAGAGGCTGAAACTAGACATTTTGGACCTTTTTCCTTAAAAAATGACTTGAAATGATTAATCAATTATTAAAATAGTTGCCCATTAATGCACTTGGCAACTAACTTAATAATCGACTTATTATTGCACCTCTAATCCCCATAAATAAGTGATACTGACACATACTGTACATGTACTATAAGAGCAAACAGTCTTACCAAACAGCATCTCCACGTGTTTTTGATTCCTCCGGTTGCTGCTCTCTTAGGCTTCTCCTGCCAGTTTATCTCCCATCAGAGAAGTTGAACAAAAACCAACAAAGTGCCTCCCCCTCTCAGATAACCTTCCTCTCTCTCTCTCTCTCTCTCTCTCTCTCTCGTGTCTCTGTTTCCACCACTTTGAGTCTCTAAACTGAGGTGAAACGGCAGCCCTCTCTCGGTCAATGGCACATCTTTGGCTGTGATCCAAACTGCCGCGGCTTAAAGAACGCTACATATGTGCTTCAATTAAAAAGCTTCACGCTCCGCTGATCACGCTGCCCTTTATGAGGCGAAGGAGAAGGCGGGTTAAAAAGCGGCGGTGGAAGGAGAAGAGGCTGAGAGTGCGATGGTGAGAGTCTGGAGAGCAAGTGTGTATTCTTCTCTGTGTGAGTATGTAAGAGAGAGCGACTGAGAGGAGAGAGAGCTGGCAGAGGACTGGCTATCAACAACATGAACATCCCACCTCCCTTCTACTTCTACTTCTTCCCAGCTCCATTTTCTATTCAGCGTTCACACCTGCACGCTCCCTTAAGGACACTCAAATGTAATTTCCTTCCTGGCATTACTTGACAACAATAGGCATCATTTATCAATCCGTTTCTATGCTGCTTACAGTCCTGCTTAAAATGCAGCTGTGCTATAGTTACCAACATTGTGCACACAAGGGAGAAGCATTTAAAAGCTTTCGATTCACATCCAAATGATGCGCTTCATATGTTGACATCGTCTGCATAACAGATATTGTTGTGATTCATACTGGAGCCCAGCGTTGTGATGATTTATTGCAGAGTCCTGTTCGATTAGAATCAATTATTCTACACTCCTGCTTACATTTCCAATAGGTCGAGTGTGCAGTGGTTTCAATCAAAATACCTGAGTCACTCATGCAGCACAAACTCATTATTTCTTTCACCGGCACTTCAGTGTGACTGATATAATCACTATCATAATTAAACAGCAAAGGTTTAATGTGCAGCCTGAGAAAGCCTGAGTGATATTTAAATTAACTATTTGTTGTAATGTCTTCCTACATAAAAACTCAGTTTGGTGTTCTGAAGATCAAGCCTCTATATCCCTGCTCCTTTTTAAATATTATAATATCTCAACATATTTCTAACAAGGGATGAAATGGTTACTGGTTTCACAATAAACAACAGAAAAATTCAATTTAAGTATTCAAATTAAGTTTCAAGTTTGAATTACCACTAAGACTGCATTTGATTACTGCATGCTGAAAAAGTCACAGTAAATATTGTCCAGCAGTGGAAGACTCAGGCTGTCTGAGGGACAGGGCCAAAAAAACAACAACAAAAGACGGGCACCAGCACATGAAAGTTGTGATGAATTCCTGGTGACTTAAAATAGAACAACTGCTGCATCTCTTTAATAAAAACACACAGAACTGTTAAGTATTTAACCATTTAGATGCATGTGGAGGCCAACTAATTTTCTAGCATGTATGGCAGCCAAGATGGCACAGCATCACGTAGGAAGACACCCTAAGGGCGCTTTATCATGTTTAATCTACCATAGGAGCATCTGAGAGGGCAATTTGTTATGGTATTTTTTCAAACACGGGGGCATGAGGTGGGCCTTGACCTTTTCCCTCCAAAAGCGAACGTTAGCCACCGAAGCTACAATGTCTGTGTGTTTTGCACCAGCAATGCCTGTTCCTTATTTTTTTCTCTTCCCGGCTGATAAAAGGACCAGGAGTCCCTGGATAAAACACATCAAAAGGGACAGCGATATTGGTGATGATGAATTATACTGTGCGAGACAAGAGATGTAGTTCACTGAGCGGCTCCACAGAAATTTCATACTGTTTCATCTCTAATTTTTGATGACTCACACGAGTGGCTGAATTGGCTATAATGGTGCGTTTTGGGATGGAACAGGAAGTAGATACACATGCAGCACAGTGCCAGGAAGTGACTCTGTGCTACTTTGCTGAACAATGAGCAGCGTGACCTACAGGAACAAACACAGGTGAACTGTAAACAGTAAAACATAGTTTAACAGCATAAATAGAGGCAAACCATAAAGTCAGCAAATTATTATACATGACAATATCTAGCATTTATCACCTTCAGCTACTGGTCATACCCACAGACTGTATATTACTTAGTGGGCGGGGCTTCTGAGTCTGAAAAGTGAAGCCAAAGTGGAAGAACCTTAAACCTGCATTCTTTCTAATGGCCAGCAGGGGGCGACTCTGCTGGTTGCAAAAAGAAGTCCAATTACACTAAGTCTTGAGTCTTGACAGTTTTGAATCTTCTTCAACACAGCATGATATTCATTTTGCAAATTATCACCCAATTTAGAGTAAAATAGACAATAAATCAGGATATGTTTTAGGGTGTTTATTCAGCCCCGTACTAAACTGGGATTTTCCATTTGATGCAGTAAGGACAGTGTGTTTGAGGACATTGACAGCGAGGGAGAACAGATCCCACAATCAAGTTTGGCAGGGAGTTATGTTGGTCTGACCACTCCACAGCCAACACAGAGAAAGACATTTCTGTAACCAAGAATGATCTGCAGTATATTTTTGTCATTTATGATAGTATCATAAACATTTGTGAAGTATAGGGGTGAAAAAGGGTGCAAGTCTATATTAGGAGACAATAGTGTGTAGTCATGCACATATTATTGTATTTTTTATGCAAAGGCATAATTCATTTGCATCTATTTCTTTTTATTTATTATCAGTAGAGGGTTAAAACTCCATAACAAGATAAAAATCTAAAAATCTAAATGATGGAAGCAGATTGATAGTGCAGCTCTTTCCTTACTCAGTGCTAATTTAAGCTATTTGAGATTAAGAAACCAACAGTGTGTCGCGCTAACTGTTTATTTAATGAGCAGGTGGGAGAGATTACTGTTTACCTAATAGCTCGCTCATTTTCCTGACTAATCTCTCGATGATTAATCTATTGACGAACTGCAGAGTAGAGTCTGCTTCTGGCTTCTGTGTTTCCCTGTCATGCTCCACCACAGTGCTAACAGGCCATTTTATAGCTGCATTAAGCATTTTACTGAGTTTTGCGTTATATTTCGAGTTGCAATGTACCACCCACAGCAATAGTCCTGGCATCGCCATTGGAAAATTATCTGGTGCATGATGTGAATGTTGCATCCAAAAGTTATTCTAGTTGATTTGTACCAGCTACAGTTTGCAGACACAGTTTTAACTTGTACAGTAGCAGTGTTGTTTTTCCTTCTTATACAACAGTAGCAGAAAAGAACCTGTCGACCAACAAGTCAAAGCTGCACTGGCTCTTGAGTTGTTGCTCACAGTTCAAGTGATTAAAAACATTTTTTTGATTTATGAAAACAACAAGTTACTTCAAATTTAGGAGTGCAACAGTGCTTTATGTACTTTTATACATAATGTTTTTTTTCTAATTGTGAAAAACAATAAAGTGGAGAAAAAATAAAAAGCTGCATTATTTTACACAATTAAATTCCTAACTTCAGAGGTCAGACATAGGAAATGTAAACGTCTGTCCTATTGGCACTGCACTTTTTTTTTCCAAATCTGGCTCTCCCAAAAAAGTAACTGAATATCGCTGGTCTAAGGGTTAAAGTGTGGCTCACAAACAAGTGTGGCTCAGGATCTTTCTGGTATGTTGTTCTCGATATCTCTTCCCTCATTTCCTGTCATAGCTCTACTGTCAGCTCGCTCTTAAAGGCACCTTAAAGGTTATAGCAACAGGTGACCAAGTGAAACACACCGTTACCTTGAATGAATTATGGATTATTCTCGGTCTGAACATTGTTGGAAACGTGGGATAATGTAAGTTACACACCTCAACAAAATTAACCTTAAGATTTAGTAGCTGAAGAGGAACTGAGGAGGAGTTTCAGTGCATCTGAAAACTCGACTCATTCCAGAAGCACTTGGCTGGATGTTTGTAGAGGCAACACAAAGGCTTGGATGCACCGCTGGGGAGGGCAGGCCTATAATGCATTGTTATTCATTCCACAGTCACTATAATCACTTCAAATAAACACAATTATTCTCACAGTCTGTACTCTGAAATCCTGGCCTCAAATGTCATATACAAGACACACACACACACGCTGTTTGTGTCTGCTCTGTGTGCCCCTTGCTGGCTCCTTGTCCACTTGAATAAGTGTGGTGTGGAAGCACAACACTGACAAATCCTGACAGTTTTACACTTGATTTCAGGCTGCTGCATTCAAATGAAAGTGCAAGGAGACGGCCTCGAGCAGAGCGGCTGTGTGTCGGCTACATGCAGCATGCTTTCATCTCACCGTGGACCTCCTGAACAGTGGTTCTGCATACCTCTTTTTACTGTATAGACTCTCTCTCTGTGTGTGTGTGTGTGTGTGTGTGTGTGTGTGTGTGATTGACTTGCTATATCACATGTTAGGACAGGGAGAGAAGAAGAAAGATTCACAAAGTCTCATTGCTCTCAACCTACTACCTACTGTAACCCCATGATTTTGCAGTCATAGTGGTATCAGTTGCATATATACTGTTGGGGTTGGGTGGTTGGACAAATATTATCAGCAATCGGTGATTGCTTTTCTTATTGGGACATTTTTTTGTGATTTTATTTTGCTAATTAACTGCACAGTACACACCCACTGAGCTGAAGGACGAGTGAGAGGAAAACGGCGTAGAACCAGAATATTTTCACACCTAACTCTGTGAATTAAGGATTTATTTCAACCAAACCTGAGTTGGTGATTGCTAAAAACAGTGGTAAGAAATAAGACTGCTTGGATAAGTTGTTTCTGTCAAGATTGATTAAGTGTGACTTCTGATAAGTAAGCAAGGCAGTTAGGCTTGTTTGAGTTTACTATAAGATAGAAACTTTTTTGTGCATTTATTTTGTTTATTTAATGTAGGGAGGGACTTACCAATACACAAAAGTTGGCAACTGGCCCCAGTAGCCCCCAAGCTACCAAGGGCCCCATAAAATGCCTCATAAACTTGTATTTTTGTTTGTTTTTTTAATGAATTAATTACTTCCTCCTAAATTCCACCCTTAATTACATTTACGCTGACATATATAGTATAGCAAACTCTCTGACTGCACAGACAGACACCTGTGCAAATATATTGGCAATTGCTGGTTGTTGAGCCGATGGTGGCCAGTTGCCCATCCATAATAGGTATAGTTTTTATAATGACAACTATAATTCCTAAATAGACATCTGAAATGGGACTACAGCAACGTATTTATTTTATCTTACCAAACATCCAAACAATCACATAAAGCAGCACTTTAACTTCTGAGATTAATCCAGTGTTACTCGTTTGTTTTCAAGTATTCAAAAATATTCACTGATTCTTCAGTCCATGTGAATTTGCTTCACATGCAGGATAATGACTCAGAAACACAACCCCAATGCACTGCCATCAAGAATCCCAAAAGAACTATTTACTTGTTTAATTCGAGTCCAAAATCCAGGTACAGACTCGCTGTGTAATCCCTGACCTGCGCTGTAAATTACACAGCCACAAGGAATACTGTAAAACAGATATCTGCTGTAACGCTTTCAGTCCCTGAGGGTTTTGGTGCCAGATCTACCAGCCACTGAGTCAAAAAACATCTCCCCTTTCATTCAGTCTCTGCATCTCCGTCCAGCTTACGTTCTGTCCTGCAGGCCTTCAGACTGTGCAGAACGGCCGTTGATGACAGATCAAGTGACATCTTAAAAATGGCTGCTTTTGCTAAGCAGCTGTATGAAATGAGGCCAAGCAGCACCAAACTCCAGCTGATAAATGGCCCATTTCACAGCTCACACAGTGTATTTCAGCATGTGTGTGTGTCTGTGTGTGTGCATACAATACATGCCTGCAGACATGCTGCTTTCATGGTTGTTTTAGTGATACTGTGGATTTACTGTATGTTGGTATACAGGAGAAGAAATGATTCAACCTTCAGAAAAACACTAAGCTGAGTCAATCTCTAGTTCTCTATTTGAGAAATTTAGAGATTTTCCATTAGTGGGGGGAAGCTTTGTTCCAGCAAGAAGAAAGGCTTAATTTTCCCTTTCAGAGGGAAAATTGTTAAAAATGGTGCAGGAAATGTTGTAGGTCACCTCTCTGACCGACATTACTTCTCAGGTTTGATTCAGGATGTGTGTTTTACTTTGAAAAAATCAAATCAAAGAAGACTGGAAATCCGAGTATAGTCATATTAGGTTTATATGAAACTTGGATTTTTAGCCAGAGGTGTAGTGGTGCATATACACACAGATATATAAGTGTATACCAAATGGATACCTGCCTAAAAATAGCTATAGATGCATATCAGTGTACAGCATGCAGAGTAAACCTGCAGGCAACAATGTTACAGTCTAAAATGTAATCCCTGTCTTTATCCGTTAAAGTAAAGCCTCCTCCCAGGCAACACAAATACACCCATAAAACGGCACCAAACCTGGGGAGAATCACTGACTTAAGGAACTAGGAATAATACCTCGTTGTTGTGTTGCTGCATTTTACATTCATGTCTGTCCAGACCCTTATAATATTATGTGGTGAAGACCACAGAGGACTGATAGAGAGCTTCGTCACATGGTGCAACTATGATGATCATTATCTCATAACGAGCAAATCCAATAAGCTTTTGGTGGACTATAATGCTTCAAATATGGATGTTGCTGCAAAGGAGATACCAATTCTAAAACGTGGACACTTCACACACGTCTTCAACCCAGCAGCACGGAAGATCTGTACAATCAGCACAGGTTCAAGGTGGACACCCAAGATTAGTGTCACCAATTCAGTGTCAAACCAAATGTGCAACATGGTCACAATTTCCCCTTCTGTTCCTGAGCTATGGTGTTTTTACAGATCATTAATATTTCACAGTGAAGTTGATCTTTGATGTTTTGGATATAAAATGTCATCACCTCATCATTTTATTCTATTAGATATTTGTGTGAAATGTTATCACAATTAGTGTTTGAATTCCTGAGTTACAGCCAAAAACATGTTTCAGAGGTCACAGTGAAATTGACCTTTTTTCGGGGGTCTTTTTTTTGCCTTTATTAGATACACAGCTAAAGAGCAGACGGAAAAGGGGAGTGAAGAGAGAGAGGATTACACACAGCAAAGGGCCACAGGCGGGAGTTGGACCAGCGCCCGCTGCAGAGGACCAACAGCCTCCATACATGGACCGGACGCTCTACCAACTGAGCTAAATGGCCGCCCCAAACTTTGATCTTTGACCACGGAAATCAAATCAGTTCATCCTTGAGTTCAAGGGGACATTTCTGCCAAATTTGAAGAAATTCCCTAAAGGCACTAAAACACAACACCCCCAGCACCAACACAGCAGTATAAAAAACTCCCCTCCCTTTCTGTTGTTCCATATCAACACAGAACTAGAAATATGAAAACTGTCTGACAACGATGACACTGATGACAGTTAGAAGATTGGGAGGGAGAAGTGTCTGCAGAAGGAGACACTGACATGAACATAAGGTGTCTGTGGTGAAAAAAGCATTAAGATCTTGAAACTTGCAATACCATAGTATAAAAACAGTCAAATAAGTGGAGAATAGAAACTGCTAAAACATCGTTAAAGGGATAGTTTGGATTATTTTTTGGAGAAACACCACTTTAAGAAGCTAAGTAATGAACTGCTCTGGACAGGCCCAGCAGCAAAACGTATTTTAGCCAATTAAAAAAGGTCCACCTAGGAAAAAAAAAAAAGTGTATTTAGAATATTTTTGCCGCTTTACTTTGTGGTCAGACAGCCTTCTCTGATGGGAAAATGCCGTTACTGTAAACCAAATATCACTCTCTACAAACCAACCAAACTCCAGAGGCACAATCTGTAATTTTACCTCGGAGAACGAGGGATTTGTTGGTCAACCACTGCCTTTATCTGTTAGTTTGTTGGTGTTATTGTGTGACTTTGGTGTTTTAAAAGGATAGTTCGGATTTATCAAAGTCACACAGTAACACAAACAATGGTTGAGACAGCAACAGACCAGCAACTTATGTGTTTTGCAAAGTAAAATGACTGATTTCACCTATGGAAGCCATGGTATAATAATCTATCAAGACACCACTATAAAATAGCATAAAAGATCATTCAGGACTTTATAGAAAAACCTGCTTAGATCTACTCGAAAGCCCATTACCCTTCAAAGACATCTTTGTTTGTTAGTATTACATTATGTCACCACAAAGCTATTACCAAATTATGTGCAGTCTCTAAGATGTATGTGATACATGTGGGAAGAGACAGGGGAGGAGCAGAATAAAAGAAAATCTCTCCCAAATGGACCCTTCTTATGACCATCATTTTTGAAAGCTGTTCATTCAGTTTAAAGCCATTTTTCTGTCCTCTCCTCTTTGAATCCTGTTGGAGATAAATAAAAGGTACTTGCACACCATCAATTCCACAGGTTGAAAAGCAAAAATAGGAAAAGAGCTGCAGGAGCATTTTAGCTTCTTTTAAGGTCACAGCATGGTGCACTATTGTTCACATGAATGAATGGCATGTCAGAGGGGCCACACATCAACAACCAAAGTGACCAACTATCAAAATCAAGCAGGGTAAAGATGTTGGAGAAGAAAAACTCTTGACAAGCAGTGAAAAGCTTGTCACTGGGGTAGAACCTGTGCAGTTAGAAATACAGCTTTTCTTCTGAGTCATTTTCCTACCCTAAACAGTTGAACTTTCAAAGGCAGTTACAGAAGCAAAGTGACCAAAATGTACCTTTAAAGGCAAAATTATGGGACACTATTGAAAAAATAGTTAACGAGCAATTTCTTTTGCTGCTGGCTCGAGGCCTTCAGTTCACAAGTCCATCTGAAATGGACTCATGATAAGAGACCCCATGCAACAAGGACCTGAGACCGAAAACTCAGGCAACCTGAACAGTTGCAAATAGTGAGAGACCACCGGCAGCACCGTGATGCGTCACCAACCATGTATTTAGAGCTGAGTGCTCGTGGGGACAAAGTATGCATTAGAAATGTTGACACAATGACCTGAGACCTCTGGCAATACATACACTGCTACATAGAGTGTTATGAGTTTTCTACAGTATTGCAATACTACATGGTACAAGGGTTTGTCCACTACGTAACAAATCCCAACTTAACCCAGGGGAATAAGCCATTAGTTTGTCAAATGCAGTGGTATCTAACACAGGTTTGGCTGGAAGTAACAGTAAGCTAGTTATCAGGACATGCTAACAGATATATTTTTATTTCAAACGTAAAAAAAAACAACAACTAAATATTAAAAGTAAATAGTAAACATCAGCATATGTTAGAGCAGATAAAAACAAAGTTTAATCCATTCCTCACACGTGTGCTCTTGTGTTTTATCTTTCTGAAAGACTACAGAAAAGACGCCAGCATCCAAACTCATGAAACACAGATTATCATTCTTCTTAGAGCCCCAGGCACATGGCCTTAACATGTAGATACACAGAGTCTGACAGACCGGTTGCTAAACAACAACTGGACAGTTGCTGTTCAGAGGAGGGGCTTAGCAAAGGGTCAATTGTGGACACCAGCTAGTCACATGATTCCTCGCCGTCTTCACTTCTGTAAACACCACCTCTTGTGTTTGAGGCCAAGCTGGAAGCACTACCAGCAGGAATTGCACCCTGGTCTGTGCACTACTGACCGAGTATTTCTGCACAACCTGGCTACTTGGAATATATACTGTAATTTTTCTGGCTTTATCTTCATCTTTGTCTAAAGAGACAGCTTTTTGTCATTTAGAAATATATGTCTTTTACATTACAGTTCCTTATGGCATCATTCAGACATGAAGGAGAGAGGGAACAGAAAGACAGAACAGCAGTGAAGTGAAAATGTTATGACAGCGAGGACGAGTTTTTTTCTGCTCTCTTTTAGGCTGCATCACTGATGGATTTTTAAACTTACTTTGCTGTCGAAGCCTTAATGCTTCTCACAGTGAGCCTGGGAATACATTTTCACATCAATTTCATCATTTAACATTATTAGAGAGCGAGATTCTGCAGTCATCCTCTTTAATATCCGACAGTGCACTGAACGATGGGACGCTGAGTTGAGACTCTGCTTGCATGCTGTATGTAAAGCGTTTTGCTAGATATTCATCGATTCATCCACCCAGCTGGCATGAACATTGAAAATATGGGCAGAGAGTGCTGGTCTGATTATTACTGTGGTTTTGCTAAGTTTTTTTTTTTTTTAACCTTATCTGCTCCCGGACATGCCGCCAAAGGGAAAACTGTTTTTATAGACTGATATAAAAAGATCAATCTCCTCCACAACTTAAAATTGGCTCTTTCACATGGTTTCCATCAGAAAGAGCCAATCTTCATCTCTTATGCATGGTGAATAAGAGATGAAGCTCGAGATAATACATTTATTAAGTAATTTACAGAGATAGGAAGTAAATAAGTTATAATAATTATAATAAAATAATAATTATTTTGTTACTGTACTAAGTAGAGTTTTCAAGTATCTGTGCTTTATTTGAGCATTTATTTCTCTGACAACTTTTTACCCTATACTCCCTACATTTTAACAAAAATACCTGTACTTACTAATCCTTACATTTTCAAATCAGGCTTATTAAGTCTAGTTAGTTATAGTTTTAATGCATTTGTGTGGAATTACTAGTTATTCTTATTTTGCTCATTGTGCACCGCCTTCCAAACATCAAGGCCGATTTCAGCCTAAATGGATGGAACAATGACACATGATGATGCCTCGGTGTATCCATCATGCATGACAAATGTAACAAGACAAATGTGTGCGATAACAGTGTAAACGATGTAACAAGATGACAATCACATAATAAGATGAAAATGATGTAAAAGATGTAGAGATGGATAAAAATTATGTAAAAATTCAATTAGCTTTGCACAGAAACAGCCTTCAGAGGGCTATTTTTTTACATTTATACTTTGAGTACTTATCAGGGCCTGTACTTTTCCACTTTTACTTCAGTAAAGAAGTTACAGTAAGTCAGAACTACTTTTACCAGAGTCTTGTTTTGACACAAGTATCTGTACTTCTACAATAGTTGAGTACAACTTTTGCCACCTCTGGTGATTTAATCTGGTGCTGCCCTTTAGATTTTAAATTCAAGCTGAAATGGGCAAATTTACCTTAAAAGCAATACAAATACTTCATGTGCCTGTGTGTGCAGTATACACACATAGCAGTACTGAGTCTACATGACAAACACACATCATACTGAAAATCTGAAAACCACAACCCCTGAAATGAAACGACTCCGTGGAGGTTCAGAAGCTTATCGTGGAGTGTAGGAAGTGGAAAGTGCTTTGGTCCGTTCCCTTTTCAAAAGGCTCCCAGTGAGAACCACCCCATTAAAATCTCTTTTCATTTGAGCAATCACTTCATGAAGCTAAATAAAGGGAATGCTAGTTCAGCGGTGGGAAGGGAATGGGTATTATTAGGCTGGTTTCATCGCAGCACAGACTGAATTATACTAACAGTCACCTTAATTGACTTGGCTCGTCCTCCTTTTCTCCTCTCTGCTGCGAAATAGGCAACTGGGAGAACAGGCTTGTGAGACAAGATATCAAACCTGGCGTCTGTGTGAATCTGTGTGTTGGAAATCTTCCTTCCTATTTGTTGACAAGGTTTAACAGAAGATCTGCTTAACTGCCATTTTCTGCCTGAAGACTCATTACTGATTCCAGTGATGAGTCATGTTGTATGTTGATGTTTCAGATGCCACATTAAGAGATTCTTAATGACCTCTAGACGAACATATTTAACAACCCGTGTCCCCCAGTGCTCTCTCTGCTACTGGGGGACGGAGGGGGTGTGTGTGACAGGTTAGCAAAGGGGGGTGGCATCCCCCTTCATATCTCCTACTGAGAAGAGGAATGTGAAAACACAGTGATAAATTTTGCAGAGATACAAGTCAGTATAGTCAAGGTCAGACATGTTAGGCAACATAAATATAAGAAAAAAATGATTTTTGAGTGGACAGGATTTTGAAGATATTTTTCAAGGAAGGATGACAAACACTCTGGTCCCAGGTGTGGCATTGTTTTGTGAAAGTAAAATGAATATCTTTAACTTTTTGACTGTTGGTCAGACATAACAAAACATTTCAAGACATCACCTTGGATTTCCAGACATTATTATGTCATTTTATCATGGACCTAACAATACAATTTACTCAAGAAACTTTGAATGAGTAATAAAACATAAGTTTGCATAAGGAGTACACAACGCTGCCAAAAATTAGGCACTGTGTCTCTTAAAAGGTTTACATGTTATTTTACTGTCTCTGATCTGATTCTATTTTTACTTCAAATAAATAATTTCAAGGTTATTTTTAGTTAGTTTAGTTGTTTGGCGCACTGCTTAATTTGACTGTGGTATTATCACAGCAACCCAAACAAAAGGGATCAGACGCTGCAGGGTTCATTTAACCGGTTCAAACATGGCAGGTGTGAAATCACCCTGTGCCCGGCATGGAGACACAAGAGGCCCTTCACCCTGAGGGACTGACACAAGCTGCCCATGAGTGAGCCTCGTCTTAACAATCAATTAATGGAGGAGATGGCTCTGACACCGTGGCCCGCAGCTGGCTGGGTGTTTAAACTCTGTCAGGGCTCATGCTGGTGATGCACACGTCCAATCTCAACATGAGAAAAACTATGAAAAGAAAGATAAACAATGAAATTCTGTGTATGTGCAACTGTAGAGTTCATCATGGTGAGGAAGTATTTAATGCGCAAATTATTCAGGGAAATGTGTCCGTAAGGGCAGCAGCTCATCTGAGAGAACAAATCACTCCCTGCTGTCTTACCAGCAAACTGGATCAGTTGGTTTTGGTATTCTAAGGCAATCATTTCATTCATTAGATTATAAATATCTTCATTCAGATAAATATGCCAACACATTTTGAATGATGGGCTGCATCTAAGCAGGTCTTGAGTATGAACTGTGTTTACAAGAGTAAAACGGCAAAATAAACTATGCTTAAACAATGTGCAAAAATGCTTTATTTTGTAGTGTGCTGTTGATGGTTACTATTGTCCCACAATCCACTGCACAAAGGAAATGAAGGAGCTGAAAAACAGCAGGAAAAAACTAAACAAATTATAGATGTTGGAGAAAAGTGCAGGAATTGCTGAAATGCTGAAAAAGGCCTGTTCATGTTCTTACAAAAGGACAAGGACAAAAGTACAAGAATACACTCACAAAGAGACGAGTGCGTGTCATAGTAAGCTGTATTTAGCGTGCTGAGTCAAGTGATCAGTGGTGGCTCAGACGTGTCGGGCCGAAGAAGAGTAGCTGAATGTGCTACACGAAGTTCAAAGGATCCTGTTTGTCAACGCGCCTGAACGATTACTCTACTGTCAAACTTATCACCATATCTTCAGTGGTATGAGTAATGATTAATAAATTATGTCGAGTCTGTCAACACTCTTTGCTTCACAGAGGAAGCCACTGCAGATGCACTGTGCATAGTCTGCATGGTGATACCACGTGCATATCAAAATACAAATTTTTGTGGGTGAGAGTCTGACCCGCTTCTCAATGACAAAGTAAAGCGGCACTACTGTGGGTGATGTTTTAGCATGCTAACAATTAGCAGTATTCAGTCTGCCTTCTGAGTATAAAATACATAAACCACCTTTAAATAGATTAAAGACTGTTCTTTCTGCTGTTGGCTTCACTTTTGGTTTATTTAAGCTACTACAGAAACATTCATGTTATGGTGATTTTAGGCCCCTGTGGACAAAAGCACTAGTGTTTACATGTCAAAAATAAAAATATTTCAAGAAAAATCTCCTCCTTCTAACTTATAACATACAACTCACTGTGACTTTGCCTCGGAAAATGTAAACACAGGCTCGTTTCATCTGATTTCACAGAGAATCCGACCCGGTTCATTCATTAAAAATAACTATGTAGATTTAACCAATCGTCTCGCTGATGTTCTTGTTAACTTATGTAGGTCATATGGAGGCGTCTGTATTAAAGGGAGACTATTTCATAAGCAGTTAAAAACTCCTTGTAATAGCTTTGAGGAGACATCATGAACTAACTCTAAGTAGAAGACAGCTACTGTATATTGATAAACAATTTGTCATTATTGCAACTGAGGGATAGCTTTACCAAATGCATTCATAGTAAGAATTAAGTACACTACTTTTACTGTCCATCATTTAATTTCATTGGCAGAAATCTAAGTATTTATAGATTATACTGTGGAGAAGAAAGTAGTGTCTATGCCATGGCAACTAATGAGGCAAACTGATGATGTAAAACTGCCCAAAATCTGCTGGTCACTGTTTTCTATATAGACATTTTATAGGGAGTACTGAATGAGCGGATGAGGGAATAATTTCAGACTCAGGTCTTTGGCCTTGCTCAAACTGCCAGCCCAAATTATTTTTTTGGCATATCCAGTTTGTATCCAAGATTGATTTTTGGAAAGTCTAAACACATGACATGTGAGTAATGTAATTTAATTCGTATTTCTAGGAGGACAACACCATAAGTACATGGATTGACACGTAAGTAAAGTGTCTGATGGCACTTCGGGAGCAGGTTTCTGTACAGGTCTGTACAGGATCTCTTCTTTCCCATGGTTCCGAATAGGAAACTGCATCAGTGTACCAGCATATGTAATTACTGACATTGTTACCATAATGACCCATGCAGATAGGTTAATGATGTCTGCACACAAATCTGATCTGATAACTTGCAAATAACAGTGGGGACAGTTTGTCTTAAACGGAAAATTTGTCACTTTTCATGTGGATGTCTTGATGGTAAATGTAGTCGATTGAAGCAATAAACTCAGTTTCCTGTCATATTGACCGAGGAAAGATAAGTTCTCCTGCTGCAAAACCGGATCCTGTTTCTCTTCCTGCATCCAGTGATGTCACAGTAATGTTAATGGAACGACAGGCTATTTGAGCTTGAATTTCAAGTCTCCTCCTCGGGACAGCCAGGAGGTGTGCGTCACCTAATGCTTTGTTTCTGCCAACAAGGTAATAACTATAGGCATGGGTGGTGATACATGAAAAAGTGGACATGAGAAGCTCACATGCAGTGCCTCCTGGTACATGTAGGCACTGCCGGCACAGCTTTGCAAGTCATCTGTCTTGGTCAATATTGGACCCGCTGATGAATGCATTACCTTAGTCTCTGCTAAGCTTGAAGAGGATATGTAAACATGCATCTCCACCCGTATGGACTCACCAGTCCTTTATTTTCACCTACTAGAAATGGGGTAACAATCACAAAACTGTCTGTCTCTGCACCAAAAAGCAGGACAAATGTTGGCGGATGGCCCAGATTTCCATAAAAGTTCCTGCAGCCAGAGCTTCTGATGAGTGAGTCAGGAACTGAAAGTTTGTCCCTGGATACTGGAAAGTCAAAAACACAATAAGTAGATAGATAGTGCCCCAAAAAATGGGGACTACGCACTCACTCACTAATACTGTTCTTTTGCTCTGGATCAGTCTCATACTTTTAAGTATGAATGATGATCTGCAAAGGCTATTATCTGACAGAGAAAAAGTCAATAACATTCTGATGATAACAAAATGAGGTTGACGTGAGGGAGAAATTAAACAATGGATATAGTATTAATTTAATTTCATGCTCTGTGTTAGATTGGAACAGCTAAATATGTGCGGTAAACCTACACAGAGAAAGACAGCCTCATAAATCAACATTAAAAAGTGCCATTTTAGTAGCCAGTTGTTCATTAGAGGCTTTTTGTTTTTTCAGAGTGCTGATTGATCAAGCTGGTCAGCATGGCAGAGTGACACAGGTGGTGGTGAGTGAAGGTGATTAATGGCCCCTCGTCCACACAGGTGTGCAGAAAATACTTGGAAATGGTGAGGGGCTCCTCTGGAATAGTAAATATATACTGAATGCATAAAAGATCCTCATGGAGTGCAGATGTGGACATTTGCATCATGACAGAGAGAGTATACTACAAGTCAAAATAAATAAACAACTGACTAAACAAGGTGTGTTAGTGTCAGGAAAGAAACTTCCTGCCTTAAGTCTTCATTTAAGATAGGAGGAGTCCAAGATAGGATTTTTCCCAATTTGGTTTTTCAGAAGCAAATCTGAACTATCTTTAGGAATCCTACCGTCAGGTTAAGAAATTCTCAATACTCAATCCAACATTGCTTATCAACTTTTTGAGTATGTCTGTTACCTGGCAACCAACATTACATTTTTTCATCTTGCAGAGCTTAACAACTTTGTAATCATTGTTTTCTCTCATTCAAAACATACCAAAATATACAAAATGGAGCAAAAACAACAATGGATACTACATAATTTCAAGACAGGTGACTTACAGGTCTTGGTAACATCTGTAGAGAAATTCAAATATGTTTTTTTTTTGGCAAGTAACAAAAATGCTAACTTGGATGAAACAATAAACAGGAGGCTAAGTTTGCAAAAACAGTCTTCACCATATCCAAATTCATTGTGTAAAAGCAATAAAAAAGCAGCCAAATGGATTAAACGGTTAGCTGCTACCCTTAGCTACTGTTAGCTTACACTACTGTTAACTACTAACACAACCTTTAACTACTGACAGCTAACACTGCCGTTCACTACCATCAGGTATTGTTAGCTAACACCATAGTTAGTTGCTGTTAGCTAACACTACAATTAGCTACTGTTAGTGAAAACTACTGTTAGCTACAGTTAGCTAGTTAGTCAGCCACTCTTCCACATGTAGTTGCTACTACTAAACAAGGGAATTTGAACAGCTTTTAGCTACTGTTAGTAACCACTACTGTCAGCCTACTGTTAGCTAACACCACCATCAGCTACTCTTAGCTACTAACGCTACTGCTAACTAACACTAGCTACTATAGTACTACAGTTAGTTAGTTATTAACTTAGCTACTACTATAGCTACTACTTCTACAGCCAACGTCATCAAAAAGTTGCACGCGCAGTTCGAAAAAACACAGTGGCGGTTTTCCCCAGCTATCCAGATGAGTTATCACGCACAGCTTGCTCATTGTTTACAGACTGTAAGAGGGTCTATAGGTGGAGAAGATTTGCAAGTTAGGAACTTTCAGTCACACAGCCCCAGGCACTACTTTCAAGTCTTCTGAAAGAATATATCTCCTTTTTTTTTTTGCCAAATATACCAAACAGCACTTCTTCTAGAGGAATGCCTGTACACAGAACTTGCTGACACAGAGCTGAGGACAAACAAAGCTTTTCTGACAGGTTGTGGTGCCTCCAAATCTTGTATTTTTGCTTTTCTATTGCTTTCATCTGTCTATGCAGCACAAAAAAATAAACAACTCATATGGGTAAAGGCCAGATCCAGTGCCTGCACTGTGACATGCAACAACATGTATACTGTTAGACAGTATTGGACACAATTTCGTGATATCAAGAGCACCAAGAAGCATCAAGCTCTGAAACAAAGCAGCTGTTCCTACCACTTGTAAACAGACACTCTGTGGAGAAAAAATTGATTAAAATACTGCAGATGACAAAATAACAGAAGCACTGACAATAAAACAGCCCTGCAGTAAATATCAATTTGAAGAAGTTCATGATGTTCTGTTTTTGTTCAGACAGGAAGAGTTGTTGATTAAACCCCGGTCATTTTGAGGCAGTTTGCAGGGTTGTCAAGCAAATATAAAGTTATGAGTCTTTCAGTCAGTGTTGGTGAGGGTCTACATGTTGGTCCTCTCCAGTGATAAGTGTTAACTTTGAAAGATTGCAATATAAAACATAAAGCAGCTGAAAACCATGACAGACTTCAATAGACATTTTTCACAGCAGACATTTCAACTTGTCAATGTAAATGATGGCTGTGTTCCATTTATGTGCTCCAGTTCCACGGCTCTGGTGTCGTGCACGACGTCTACTGGGACATTTTAATATAATGGAGCCATCATTAATGTTATTAGTTACACCTGTGCTTTTCCTGTTATGACAAATCAAAATGCCTGCTGTGGGAAATGTCCATTCCTGTGGGGACTACTTGACCTCTTTCTGTCTCTTTAAGTTGTCTTAATATGCCATGAAAAGACAGTTAAAAATGGTGATTCTTTTCTATTCTTATTTGATGTTAATCTTAATATGAGTCACTTTTGAAACATAGAATTCAACCTTATGCAAACTGCAGCCTGAAAAATTTGCTTTTAACTGTGTCACAGTCTTCATCAGCAGCAAAGTGCTACAGATGAAATCATAACAGTGGCTGCTGAGCTTGCATGTCAATCATAATCCATTATAAGGTTTGGAAGTGTAGAATATGTGGCAGAGCTGCTGTACTGCATAAAATGTACCCTTCATTTTTCATTTCATTTTTTCAGGTAGCTTTAGAAAGCAACATTTCTGAACAAAAATACAGGAAACTGAAGTGTGCAGTCAGTAGTGTGAAAAACTCCACCAGTCAACAGATGGTGAAGCACCTGCTGCAATGTCAACGCAACTGCCAAATGCATCTAGTGAAGAAATCACAAAAGATGAAAAAAAATCTGAGCCTGCATGTCCAGTGGAAGTGGTGGCAGCTGAGAAGGTTCAGGCCTACAGCTGATTATATCGTGAGATATCGAGAATATAAACTCAGCGAACCTCTACCTGTGCTGACAGCCTTTGCCAGTCGTCGCAGCCTCCTCTGGTGCGTCTTCCCTCTGTAGTGGATCTGGGCCTGGGCGCTGGAGTTCAGCTGGATGTTACACACCTGGCACATTGTGGCACTGCTGCTGCTGCTGCTGCTCTGACGGCGTTCTCGTTTGGCCCTGTGCCCCGCCACCGCCGCGGCCACCCTCCTCACCTCTTCATCTTCTTCCTCTTCCTCCTCCTCCTGTCCCTCCTGACTCTTAGGAGGCGGGCTGCTGTCCAGCCAGTCGGGGCTCTTTGGACGCTTCATATCTGGAGAAAGAACAAAAAAAGGTCATGGAGGACATTAATCAGAGGTGTTGAAAATTCATATGCAAGAGAAGAGAGAACTCCTGTACACTGTCCTTTATTTGCAATTAACTTTATTAAAGATACAACGATTCCAACCTTAGACCTTCATCAGGTAAAGCAGAGAAACAAAGAACATTCCAGACAGATAAAGACAACACGTCCTCCTCCTGAGGCCAGTCAGAGACCTTCCCTAGGCTGAGTTATCAAGCAATAAGATTAAAATGCATACAGCCTCATATAAACAACAATAATATTGGTCAAATGAAGATCTCCAAGACCCACATGCAATCACAGAGTGATACAAAAAATAAAATAATAAAAATATATATAGTAAAAATATTGTAAACTCTTGCAGAGATTTGGCAAGAATATAAAAATATTAAATCTTACAGAAATTTTAAGAAAAAAAAGAACAATATTTACAAATCTCAAGCTTTGAAATAATATAAAAAATATTTTTAAATTCAGTAGAAACTTTAAAAAAAATAGAAAAAAACATTATTAAATCTCATAGTAACAGAAGAAATAGAGAAATATTTATTAAATCTCATGAAAGCTTTGAAAAAATAGGAAACTATTTAAATTTAATAGAAACACAAGACATTAGATATATATAAACATGTGGATCATGTAGATAATGTGCAAAAATCATCCACACACGTCTTCAGTACCAATCAGCCAGTAGCTCAAGTGGTAATAAAAAATACTTTCTGATCAAAACAATTCAACACCAAAACTGTTGAACAGCATCACATTCAGCAAACAACTCCAGATTAAAACTTTCAGAAGAATTTGCCTGTAATGTGGAGATCTACAAGGCTTCACGCCTCTTCAATAATATAACTGTCGTGTCGTGTAATTATCGTGTGAAATAGAAGCAATATAGACCCCGTGGAGGACGTTTTAATCAAAATGTGTGGTATGTATGTTGTTAAAGCCTCCACAGGGGGGCAACAGAGCAGCATGACTCCATTCACAGCAGACTTGCTCTTTTTCTTCTGTGTGATTCAATCTGCAATTTTATGTGCACCACCATTGATATTTCTTTGCACCAAACAGAGATTTCATAGACAGACAAAGGATGCTTGCATTTATCTACATCAGAGTCAGCATGGAGAAATTTTCAAATGCATGTGTTAAAAATCTCTGACATCCCCATTAAAGCCCTCAAATTAAGAGGATAGTGTCTTCCATCAGAAGGCATAAACAGTTTGCCGTATAACCCGGCCCTCAGACATCCATTAGCTGTAAAGAATGGCCTATCTCTAGCACACATAACAGCATTACAGCAGAGACGTGTACAGTCTGTAGATAAGTATCTTGTTCCAGCTTCTCTCTATTTATCAGATAATAAAAGCCGATTCCCGGGGTGCACACAAAGCGACATGTTTCTTTGTGCGAGCACACAGCCTTAATACCTGTAATGGCTGAGCGATTGTGGCAGACTGACAGCATAAATCAAGCTGCTGCTGCTGCTGCTGCGAATGTGGAAAATGTCACCCAAAGTCTAACTGGATTCTTTGTTTTGGTGCTGCTGTTCATATGATAATGGAATCAATTAAGTCCTCGTGGTGTTGGACATTTTATCGCTCGCCTCATTGAATACACCCCCTCCCCGCCAAACAGAAACCATCATTTGTGAAATCTTTGCTGTTCTAAAAATTCAATTTGACTGGTGGAGAGATGAAAGTGGTATGGAAATGTGTTCGCTGGAATTCATCAGCTGCCGACCAGCAACATGGACTTCAAAGCCGCATGCCGTCGCCATGATTATTTGGATGATGTTTTACTACAGAGCAGCAGTGGGCAGGGACACGAGTAACTGCTGGTGAAGACTGCTGGTGATGTGTTTCAACACAAGCAGGTGTTCACCCTGTAACCTTCACCATAATAAATACATGGCTGAAACATACAACGTGTCAGAAAACAGTGAAAAATAACCGTCGCCATTTACAAAAGCCAGGAACAGTCAACACATACAGCACACAAGTAGCGCACAGTCCCTGGCTTCTCTGATTTTTGAGTTTCTTTATGCCATTCTGTGGCGTCTCAGTAGAGTTCCTTATGTATTCTCATTTGATGATTCATTTTTGTTTTTAAATATATTTATTGGAAGCATTCATACAGAACAAGGAACTGCTTCAATTTTTACAATATTTCACAAAAATGACATAAAATAAAGAGAGAAAGAAGAGAAAGGAAACAGGAAAACAGAGAAAGGAGGGCTCACCCACTACAATATCTGATTCTTGTGGTTGTATTCAGTTTGGGTACGGTTCAAGAAAAAATAAACGGTGTCCATATTTTTAAAATAAATTGGATTAGTCTATTATTTAATATAAATCTGATTCCAAGGTGTAACCTTATCAGTTCTGGGATGCACAGCTTCACTAGAGCAACTTCAGTTTTTTTTTCCTATAATTTAAGTAAATGTATATGTTTTTAGCTGCTGTTAGCTCACAGGAGACAGAGTGTTGTTGAACAGTTGTCAGTTTTCTTAAAGCATCTGATATTCCCAATATAATCACTCTACATTGTGGCTTAAGTGGATTTTCAGTATAATAAAGAAAATGCTGAAGGCTTTCTATCTTAGGGCAAAATACAAAAACCTAAATGGTTGCACACCAAGGACTTTAACTATACTATATGAAATATACCACCATCCACTTGAGTTAGAACGATTTAAGAACTATATTTTTTATAGTTATAGTTCTTGGTGTGAAAGGTCCTTAAGTCAGGGAAACCCTGGGGAATATTTTATTGAATCAGACATTCAAATTTGGTTGAAATAAGTATTTAATGCTACTTTCCCCAAGCCCTTCTAATCTGCATGACCTGACGTAGGTTTCTGAAAGATGGCATTGCAACATACAGTATAAACCCCCGAGGGAATTGAAGGGAGCGCTGTAACCTGCGTTTTTGCTGACAGCTGAATGAGTTTTTCCATTTAAAAAACCTGGAAAACAATGCAGACGTGTCGCCCTTTCAATGTAATTTTGGCACAGGACATTGTGAGAAAAAGGTAAAGTAAAGTAAAATGTTCACTAACAACATATTTCATTAGTTTCAGGCCAAAATATATGATCCTCAAATACAAAATCCACTCGGAGTGAGTTGCTTTTTCACTTCGGCTGAGGTTTGTGAAAGAGAGACAGTAATTATACTTGGCTGTCAGAAACAGCATCAGAGGAAAAGGTAACTCTTAAGGGCCATCCACACTAAGAAGTGAATGGAGGAGTCCAGATCACAACTATAAAGCTGCTGTCCACTTGAGTTGGAATGATTTTAGAACTATATTTTTTATAATTATAGTTATGTCTATATCCTATCAGATTTGAACTTTGCTTTAGGGAACAGATTCATGTTGAGCTCTCAAGTTGGATAAACTGTTAATGGTTTTTGATGTTTCACAGAGCTCATCAGCCCATGGAGGTCCATGATCTATAAATATGGGTGTTGTTCCCATTTTCAAACATTCTGACCTGACAAGGATCCAAGTGGAATCGAAATATTGTGTTTACTAAACTTTTGTGACATGAGCTAAGTGTGTTTTTTCTTTACACGTTTACACGATTTAATACAGAAAAAGTTGGCAGTGACTTAAAGCACCAGAAACAAGGTCTTCAATAACATGTAACTGTAAACCCCAATCTCTCCCTAATCTTAACTAAAGTGACAACAAACAGGACAGGACAGGAATTTACTCCAAAAAAATGGTGCCTCTGACAGACAGCCAAGTGAGCATTTGCCATTTAAAAGATGTTTAAAGAAATGACTGTGATCACCAGTGAAAAGACGTTTAGAATAGGATCAAAACTTAAACTTTTGGATTTGCAACAGTGACATTTTTCATCCTCTACAATGTATAAATAATAGTCTTCCATCACTTTGAACCTCCACTAACTAACTCAACTTCATCCAAATTTCTTTGAAAACTTGCCTTACACAGGACTCAAACCCTGGTGGATGAAAGTCCTGAGTTTAACCCATTTTTGTCACCACATTTTTCTGCCCATATGAACTTTGCTGCTCTTCATACTATGTCACCTAAGAGGAGAAAAACTTTCACACTAATTGATACCGTCTCTCTTTCAACCTACAACTGAACTTATTAACACAATGATATGACAAAGTTGTGTTTTGTCACAGCAATTTAGCTGCTTGAAAAGCGGTTCAGACCAAATTTCATCCACTTTTCAACTAAAAATTTATGTTGAAATACTAGTTGGTGCTCAGTGGGAGCCATCGCAGTATAACTGGGAAACCAATTTAGTAATTTATAAAAGTATTTTCTTGGAGACGGAGTTGGAAAAAAGTCAACACACTCTTCAGGAAGTAAACGCCAATATTGGATGATGAACATTTTCTTATTTTAGAAAGCACATCTCTGCTCAGCCTTGCTTTCCTTGGGTGAAAGCAACACCTTACTAGTTTTGGTATAATACATGAGAAAATGTTGCCATTGGAGGAACTTGCCAAATCCATCCATCCAATGATGATGCTTTCTGGTGAGTGGGTTGTAAACAATGAAGGAGGAACATCAACTGGTTTTCAAATATAATGTATGAGAATATACATAAAATGGAGGGGCGAGGGAGAACTAATTGAGATTATTTTTCAAACTAATATGAATAATAATTTGCCAACGTGTCTGAAGGACCAGACTTCTGCCAAAAAACAGCTGGCTAGCCAGACTTCCTGCTGTTACTCTGTGGGCTCCACTGATGGCCTCATAATTTAAAGCCAGGACAGTTATTAATTGGCAAATTCAATGATATATATTATATATATGTATTTTAGTTTTATAGGGTGTCATTTCAATGCAAATCTTACTAATCAATTTCCATACAATTTAGGCTGTTTGTGTTCACTTATGATTGTCATACTTCTGTAAAAAAGTCCAAATTTTTAATACATCTCTGCCCAGAACCCAAGTTGATGGCTTGATGTCTATCCAGCAGTTCAAAGAAACAACATTTTTATTTGACTGATTGATTAAATAACTAATATTGTCTGCAATACTTGCCAGTACTTTTTATTTGTTACTCTTTATCACCTTGCACCAATGAATGCAGGTACACGTCATTTTTTAAAATCACGACGCATTGATTGTTTTCCTCCCCAAATGAGCCGCAGGCCAAGGCAGAAATATGCTTTCTGACTGTCTGACGTACAAGATGTGTCTCCGTTCTGTCAGACAGCTGCTGGATAAAAGCTCAGACATTGCTCCTGCCTCTTTTGTCAGTAAATGGTCCGCCATCTCAGAACAGTATTGATGAGTAGACAGCAGACAAGGTCAGTCAGAGGGAGGTGTGGGTCGTCTAACTCACTTTAAGGTGGTTGGCATAGACAAGCTTCCTCTATTCAGGGATGAAACAAACAATAAAACTACCAGAAGTCAGTTTACTCATCTTTTGAGGCCGTCTTGTAAATGTTTTATCTGTCTTGTCTTCTTTTAGTGTGTTTTAGGATGTTAGTTATTGTAATTAATGCCAGCATATAACAATTAGTTTTTAAGATATCAATGTTGAGATTATTATACACCATCCCCTAAAAAAAAAAAAAAAGAAAAAAAAAAAGAATAACATGGTTTTCTGGCTTGATCAGATTTTAAGCCAAAAACAGTAACAGTACTTAATGTTTGAGTTTATGAAGATTAACTTGACAAAATAATCTCACTTTCTAGCCTTTTCTATAGTTTTCAGCAGCATCTTAATTAGTGAAAAGAGTTTGCCAAGTTGTTGAAGTTGGGTCAATTCTTGGGTTACACAAAGTGACACAAAGTGAGCCTTGCATTAATATACTTTTGTCAACGTTATACTGTCATATGTGGTTGTTTTCAACACTGGCCATCATGAGACATGAATATTATCCTTGACCTCAAGTAGTACATTTTGGACATACCATAAATTTATCATTAAATGTTATTAGGCAGTTTGACAACAGTACCACAATGATTTAGCTTACAGAGTTACATGATGGACTCATAGTGGTTAGCTAGTTTACTTGTTGCTAAATTAGGCTAACTGATGTCTGTAATCAATCTGTAGTTGAGGTTAGCTAGTTAGCTTGGTTAGCGGTGGAGCTAGCGGGCTAATTGGCTGACTCAGCCCTGGCATGAGCGTGTCGACCAGTACTGCCCATGTACAAGAGGTAAGAAAGAAGCAAGATCATGGTTGGACTGGAGATCCCAGTTGCACCAGGACAAAACACACTTTGAGACAGACGGTGGCCAGTTTGACAACAGGGAATACAAATTTGATTTTCTTGCCAGGTTTGGCTCCTGGCACCTCGGGGGTGAGTCAGTTAATGAGGTGACTAATTCCAAGGCTAACCAAGCTAACAAGCTAATGCAGCTACCATGGATGTACTGTTACGGATAACAGCAGACAGCACTTAGCCTACTTTAGCCACAAGTAAACTAGCTAACCGCTATTTAGTCATCTTGGCACTGTACACTGTCATCAAACTGTCCTTAACATGAAATGACATCTTTATGACAAGTCCAAAATGTGCCACTTTACTTCAGCTCAAGGAAAATATTCATGACACACTTACAATGATCTCATGTTGGCCAGTGTCAAAACCAACCACATATGACAGTTTAATGTCATATTAAAACATAAAGTTAAACAGTTTCTTTAAGTCTATAGTAACAGGTTGTCATGACAAAGACATTTTGTTTTGATTAATGTCAGTTTATCACAACAAAGACATCTCAAACAATGTCAACTTTGCATCAAGAATTATATAAGTGACCAAGAGCACTCTTAATGACAACAGTCATAAATGTTCAAAAAGATTCTTTCATGTTCAGATGAGAGTATATAAGTCCAAGTTTTGTATCTTATAAGCCCCAGAGTTTGTTATATATCTAAATGTTGAATGTACATGCTCTGAATGATGCTTGTTTAAAGTCCTTGCAATATTTTTATTCCAAGTTGAGCACTGTTCAGATACTCGGGTTGGCCAATGTCTAAAACTGTACACTGATGCCACTAGTCTCGGTGTTAACCCTCCATCACACTGGACAACACCCAAGCTGCTGCACTCACTCATCTTTATGTGCTCAGCTGGAGCTGGCACCTGACAGCCACATTACAAAACAACTTCTAACAGGTTGCCGGCCGGCCAGCAGCTGCTGGTTTCTGCTGGCACTCTGTTTGTACCAGATCCAGGGCTTCTCTGCCTGTCTGGCACCTGAATGGGCAGCTGGGAACAGACCAGTCTTCTGCTGCGACCAAACACATTAAGTTACTGGTGCTCCACAGAGCAGGCTGTGGTGCTGCCTGCTGAAAGTGCATTTAGTTTTCAGTTAGAGAGAAAACCCTTTACAAAAGGTTACTGCGGCTTTTTTTTCACCCATTGTAATACATGAAAGGAATGGTTCAGATTATTTGAAGTGGGTTTGTATGAGGTACTTATCTAGGAGTACCGGTAGTGGAAGCTAAGCTTTAAAATGCATTTTTGACACTTAAAGGCCCAGCTAAAAAAATCAATATCAGTTTAAGTGTATGCTATATTTAGAATATTTTCACAGCTTTACCTTGCCGTTAAACAGCCTCTTTCAATGAAACCACTGTCAAATAAGCCATATATTGCTCTCTCCACAATTTACCTTGCACAACACAGAAGTTGCTGGTCTGCCACTGCCTTGATCTGTTTATTTGTGTTATTGTGTGACATCTGTGTCTTCAAGGGTTAGTTCAGTCTCACCAAATCACACACAATAACCCGTATAATGGCAGTTTCCCATCAGAAAAAGCTGTTTGACTGCAAAATAACGCAGAGAAAATATTCTAAACATACCATACACTTACATGGATAACAGTCTCTTTAGGTAGCTAAATTGTATTTTGTTGCTGACCCTGTCCGCAGCAGTTCATTGCTTAGATTGCCACACCAGTAGTCCTGCTGCTTCTCCAAACTGGGGATGTGCCGACCACCATCTACTGTTAAAAAAAAAAAATCCTGTATAGTATAAACAAGATAAGACTAGAACTGTCTGTATGCAATATCAAATTACTAGTGTAGGCAATAATTCCTGTTTCTACTAATTTAAAAATGTCTTGTTCCCTTTTGCCGCAGTTGCTCCCTCAAAGGTGTAATGCCAAGTACTCAGCTTAACATAACATCCTTTTATTTTGGTGGAATCGATGCATTTTTTTTTTGTTTAGAATAAACACTCACAGCAAAGTTCATAGACTCCAGAAAGAAAGCTATTAATTCTCACCGTGAATGTGAAAAATCCTCCATTGTCATTATCAAGCAATAGGCAGCACATGCTTTTGTGTACATCAACAAAAATCACAGCAGACGATGTTTTCAAATTCTGATCTTGTTATTGAGGAAGTGATCATAGAGCTTTAGAGTTGATCTTAACACAAAAAGTGTAAAGAAATAGAAACCAAAACCAGTCATGTTTTCTCTATGGAAGTAAAACTGTTATCAGTTTTAACATTGTTTGAAAAATAAAATAGTAAAATGGGAAATGTTAAACACTCATTTCATCAAGCTGACATTACATTAACAAGAAGCAGCACAAGGTGTGACGATGGATTTGTACTTTGTGTCTTGTACACTACACATACCAATAATACACATATGATTACATAAATTTAACACAGAAACAATGAATCACATCAAGTTCCATGGCACTTAATTTGAATAAGATAAAGGGTATGTTAAATTATGTTGTATTATTGCATTATCACCATAACTAACAAGATAAGACGCAATCATTTGTTTAATTATGAGCAAAATGAAACTGCAGGTTGGATTTCCAGCCCTTTAATGATGAAGCTGCTCCTCTTGGTCCTCCACTGATTCTTCTAATGGGTCATTTTAACTATTTTTACAGAGGACCCAACATCTAGTGGAAGTAGCTTAAACTGACAAAATAATGTGTTAATTTAAAAGGGCTGGGCTTTGATTGGGATGTGCACAATTAATTGAAATATTACTGAAATCACAATGTGCAAATTACAGAGGATACTTTTTTGGACAAATGTGTAACAAAACAATATTATAATGAAGTACTGTGGTGCTGTAAAGATGCCCTGACCAACAAATCTTGTAAGAAAACATTACAAATTATGAAGACTGCATGGAGAAAAACTCACAAATAAATATATAAGAAAGGTTACATTTCTGCACTGTGCTCATGCAGAATGTGTGATAAGGAGCAAATGAGCAGGGGGACTAAAACACTACAAATACTTAAATACTACCAGTAAAGAATGTACAAAAATACATAGAGTACATATCACTGAAAAGGGAAAATCATTATACAGTACCTTGCAGAAAATCTCTATAACATCTTGTTATGATTTTTTAAGTACAGAAAAACTATATATAGTAAGTCACTCACTGGCAGGATTATCCATGCAGGAGACATTAGCTCAGCCTACAGGCCTTGTGGTTCGAAATAAATCCCAGGCATCCAGCAGTAGGATCTATATGCATCACCGAACTATTTTGTTTGTTGAATCACTTCATGGAAGCTCTGAGAGGAGCACAAGCATCAGAAACTGACTAGTTTATCTGTTAACACACTATCTGTGGCGCTGTCCTCTTAGCAGTGAAGCTTTCTGTCCCCAGCAGCTCTTTAAATACCAGCACTCATCAGCCTGTCTGGCTGTTGGTCCAAAGACTACATCAAAGCCAAGCATATAAAGCACAGGTCATAAATGCTGCTTTATGTACTCCCTCTCTTTCTCTCTCTGAGCTGATGCTCTGGATAAAGATGAAATCATAAACAAACTAGAATGACACGAGACACAACAAGGGGCATGTTTCACTGAACAGATACAAGAAACATAAGACAACTAATGTCCTGGCCTCATCATGTTCTACATCTTTGTTTGGTAGGGATTCCCTGCAAAAATCCATCCATTCTCATTTTAATATGTTTTCAATGAAAGTGAAAATAATTAGTGAAAAAAACATCATTCCCTCACTGCAGTTCACAATGCAGTTGCAATATCAGTCAAAACAATCGCAATTAGATATTTATTTTAGAATTGTTCAGCCTTTCTGTTGTCCTAATGTAAATGCAGTTGAAGAAAGCACAGCCAAGACTGAAAATTTCTGCAAACTGCTCTGTCTTAAAGACAGAAAAACAGAATACATATACGCATTTAAAATCACTAAAATCACTGAAAAGGTTTTGTAGATTTAACCTGCCCTGAGGACGTTTGAAATAAGAATTTCTGTTTAAAAAAAAATACAAAAGGATAGACAAGAAGTAAATTTAATTACTAACAGTGTTAAATGCAAATATTTTAAGTTAAAAAAACAGGGCTGCATGACGTGGCAAAAAAAAGCATCCATATTGCAATTACTTTGACAGGTATTGTGATTGAAATTGAAAATTGTGATGTAAAAATGTCAGAATGAAAAAAAAAGAATTCAAATTATGATGATGTGACATTTGTTGGGGACTTTAACAAACAAACATGCTTTCTTCCATGTGGAGAACAAGATTTGTAGGCCAGGGCATCTCTGCGGTACTACAGTACTTTATTATAATGTTGTTTAGTCACACATATTTCCTCTATCCTTTATTTTTTTTTAATTTAATTTAAACATGCAGCAACTTCTGACCCTAAAACTTCACCAGAGCACCAAATGTATTGTTATTTAGTTATTATCACCACTCTGCAGAGTAGAAAGTGTGCAAAGTATTCAGTTTTATTACATCCTGCATCTGCATCTTGTTCAAGGATTCCAACTAATGATTCGTGTCACCAGCCAATCAAGACAACAAATGTATAAAAATAATAATTCACCTGCTGGTAAATCTTGTCTCTACTAAATTTTCCTGCCAACAGCATGCTCAACATCTTTGCTTTATGGCCTCAGACAGCTGCATGGAAATGACCTGTCAATAATGCATAAACCATTTTATCAAGGGACTCACTTGTAGCTACAGTGTAATGTTCTCCATATGGGCGCATAAAGCAAAGGACTGCTGAAACTATATCAAATGCACAGTTTTGGTGTCTTATGGAATTATTTTAAGATTGTCTTTAAAAGGCCCAACACACCTGCAGCAGGTTTGACTTATCCTGATCTGCTCAGGTTGAAGGTGTGCAGAACTAAGTTTGGCTTTACATGAGGGCACCAGACTCTATGCACCAATATGAATGATAAAGATATAATTTTTCTGTCTTCAAATGGAGCTGTGCTGCTCACTTACAGAGGTAAAGTTTTGATAAGATTTACGGGTATGACATTATGGAACAAACATTCCCATCTGGCAAACAGCTGTTCCTCTATAAAATGTTACAACAGTGATTTAAAAACATTTGTGTAGTTTTATAACTGCTTTTCTGTAGTGCTGTCCATGTTTTACTTGTTCTACTCATTGGTATATGTATTTTTACCATTGTTCTGACATCAGTACAGTTTATAAACTAATATTCCCTTCAAACACATGCACATTCACACTCGTGCACATACTCTCTCGCTAACACATTACATACTCACATTTTAGATATTTTTTCTTGGTTTTGCCATGAAAGTTCTGCTAGTTGTTCCCTGCACATTTTTCTAAATAAGCAATTGAAATCACCCAAGGTGTCTGGCCAAAATCAATTTTCATTATTCTTCATGAGATACGGTTTCTTGTTTGTTTTCAACTGTTTGATTAATAAATGAATAACTGCACAAACAGTGCAATGCCAATATGTTTCTGATTGGTATAGAGTGATGGAAACACATTTTGAACATATCTCAAAACATTTAATTTTATGTTTGAGCACATGAGTAACGTAGCGTTAAGCTTGTGCCTGTGCCATCTCATATTTATTAAATTTGAACACCTAAGAATTAAGATGATAAATATTCCATGACACATAAACATAATAATTTCATTTGTAATTATAAGTTTCTCACTTGTCACAGAATTGTCTCAGACACTGTATCTTTGTGTCCCAGCAGGTGATACAACAACAGGACATCCTCACATCAGGTAATTTTTTTATCTCTCTACTTTTTATGATCAAATACCTGCAATACTAACTACACTGCAATCAGGCTCAGCTGTACTTTTAGTCTTTATGTCTTCTGGTTTTGAATAACTGAGATAGTGCGCATGAATGTCATGAAATGAAAACAAGATGTTAAAGCAACTACCTAAAGATATTACCCCGTTTCATCTGTAGCTGCTTACATCAGCACTACAACTTCTTTATCAGTGTTTCCATGAAGGTCTTCTTAATGCTAATCTGTCAGTGTGGGATGGTGGATGGAGGCTAACAGTCCAACCAGGTGGGCACTGGGCTGACAGGCAGATATAAAACTGGCAACCTGTTCAGCCCGTTTCCAGCAAGCTGCTCTCCCCATCTGTATGATGTGCCGCCTGCCTTCATGTGCTCTGGTTTCACACCAGGGGCGAACTTGTTTATCACCGAGCTTTGACAAATGACGGGCTGCTGCAAGAGAAGCTTTGGCACTGTGAAGTGTATAACAATTATTTGGAATAATGCACCATCAAAGAGGGAATTTATGCGAAAATAATCGTTGCAAAATTAACAGGTGCTCTACAGAGATTGGACAAGCTTTTCATTTTGACTTAAGCTCAGTTTATTAACACTACAAGTGCCAGAATGCCATGGCTGAACTTCATTGTGCTCTAATGAAGTGTTGTATGGTATGTTTATGGTCCTCAAATACTTTAACTACTGATTAGGATGATTGAGTCAAATTATTTTTATTTTAATGTAAGTAAATTAATGGAACTTGAGACAGCTTGTTAAGTTTCTTTAACAGAGACAGTATAGTTGCTAAGCAACCAGGATGCATCTTGACCTGTGCAAAAAAAGTAACAATATAATCGCTGCAATTTCCACACAGTCAGTGGCCCAAATAAGTAACAATGATCACATTGCCAAAAAAATAATAACAAAATAAAAGTCAGACACTTTTAGGAAAAGTTAGGTATCATCTGCATTCTATAGTTTAATTCAATAAAGTTATTGCACATAAATAAAAACAGTGAAAATGGCTGTTGCGATCATTCTAGTGTTAAAAACATCTCACTCCATTTTTAAATCACAATTAATTATATGACAAAATTACTTGTCAGCATGAGGATCATTGTCCCATATTTTCTCAAGGTGACATACTGTAGTGCATGGCACTTCTCTATATATAGCTGCACTTAATTCCCTGCAACTGTATATCTATTACACTATAAAGGCAACCTTGATGTTAAATGTGTTTTTGTTCCTTTATTGTACACTCTACCTATGTGTCTCCATACAGCCAGCGCCTGTTGAATCCATAATTATCACTCACAATTACAAGGCGGCCTCAGAATATATTTCTGAGAACCAAGTCCTCTGTTTGGACTGGCCTTTAAGAATGAAGGCAGAACAAATCCAACAACCCCCTAGGCTTTTAATCCGACTGAACCTGTGAACTTTTGACGCTGTTTCTGGTCTGCGATCTAGGAAACTTCCTGGAACGAGCCCGTCTAGGTCTTGGGATGTTTCAGCATATGCTCTTTTCAAAATGGCACCGTTCCAGACACGAAGGTCAAGATGAGTTCCCTCGCCGCAAACACCTGTCATTACTTTTCCATTACGTCGACAACAGACGACAGCAGATAAAGCACTAGGCCTGGCATGGAAAAACTGGACGGTGGAGGAATATGACTAATAATCTTGTTGTTTCACTACAGAGGATATATTTACTGAGTGATGTGTGTGTCTAAGCACAATAAATTCACAGGAAGCCTGTTTACAAAGACAAGCCACCAGCACCAACAGTTCTTCTGGGGTCATTCACGCACCCAGCCTCCTATTTCCATCAACTACACTCTTAGAAATATATAGGGTTCTTTGGCTTGTCCTCATAGGAGAACCCTGACCTGTTACAAATGTTCCACCTGGAACCCCTGAAGGCCTTTTTCCAGTCTAACCATTGTAATTAAGGATGTTATCAACAGAAGGCGCTGTGCTATATGACACATCCACTTTGGTTCTCGTGGAAAACCTGTTTTGGTTCCAACTTTTCAGGTTCTGTACCAGTTTGTTTTTACTGGAAAAGCTCAGAATGGTTAAAAATTAGGTGCTTGAACCAGAACGGGGTCAGTTCCACATTGATGAAAATGGCCTGTCAGAGTGTTCTACGTAGAACCTAACATTAAAAGTTATACCTCTGTGAAAGGTTCCACCCAGAACCTCCTATGGGAGATTCTACAGGGAACCCTTCTATGGTGTAATGCTTCTATCTTTAACCATTTACTCCTTTTGAGGGTAACAAGTACCCAGTCAGGGGATTTCACTGAGAACCCTTTTACTGTCAATGGCTTTTCATCTTGAAGGCACCTAGGGGAGATCTACTAAGAACCCATTTATATTCCAAGGGTTTCATCTAGAACCCACCCAGGGGGATCTAAAGACAACCCTTTTATAACCCAAGGGTTTTCATCTTTAAGACACCTAGAGGAATCACTGTATATTCCAAGGGTCTCATCCAGAACCCACCCAAGTAGATCTACCGAGAACTCTTTCATATTCCAAAGATTTCATGTAGAACCCACCCAGGAAGTTCTACCAAGAACCATATTTCATTTCAAAGGGTTTCACCTATATCCCACTTGTCTTTTAAGGGTTCTATGTTCTGAGCAGAGGCATGATGGGAAACATGAGCTTTCTAGATATGTCTACTTTGAAACATGGGGAAATATCTGAATATTTGAGGGTGAGGATCTTTTAACACCCGTTCCTTCAATAATTCTCAAAAACCTTATATAGACCTTATAAAGAACCCTTGACAAACTCTTTCTTCAAAAAGGGCTCTTCAGAAGCAAATAATTCAGGGTAGAACCTCAGCCCTTTAGGAAGAACCCTTTTGGAACCCTTATTTCTATGACTATATGTAGTACATAATGGTAAGGGTGAGGGGTTAGCTTAGAATATAGATGCACTCCTGTTTTTTCAAGCCTTGACAGTTAAAATGAATATTGAACAACTGAACGACAGGTGGACTACAATTACAGCTGTGTTGCTAGGCAACCCCGCACATCCGGTGAAAATATGAATTTGAACCTTTTCCACACAAATTGCAGCTCAATTATGCTGCAATTTGTGCAGAGAAGGCAAAGAAATGGCCACATTTTACTGAGCAGCGGACGAGGAATCGTGGGCAACACAGACTGTATAGTCTGCAGAGAGCTGGAGGTCAGTGAACTCTGGTTGATTTCAGTCTGATGACATAAGATGTATTGATCTCTGCACTGAAATGTGGATGAACTATATTACAGAATAATGTATCTATTCATTTCAGACACTTTTCTTCCTACGCTGTACAACTGTAACTTTGACAGTCCTGAATCCAGTTGCAAAAATTACTCATAATGTGACTAATATGTCTGCATCTGTCCCCTCAGGGTGCAAGAAAAAAAAAAAAAAAAGATTTCCCGTTTAACCGTTACACCTTAAATCCTGCATGCTGTTGTTGCTCAGGGTACTAAACCAGGCACTGAGGGCAATGGGGATTCTAAGCCTGCTTCAAACTGTTTCTGGTGAATGTACTGTGGACTCAAAACAACTATTCCTCTCCTGGGAATTACATAAAATGTATGTACTATTAATTTGTTTTCCCCAATTACATTTTGTAGAAAAATGTCCTTCGTGTTCCATAGCAACATTTTCTATCTGTTGTTTGTTTGTTTCCTACATTTATGTACAAAGCAAGTAGCCCTAAAAAGAGGTTTACTTGATTCAAAGCAGAGGCTGACAACAGCCAGTGAATGCATAAAAAGGAGCAGGCGGGCAAAAACAACCAAACAAAAAAGGCAGGACTAATTAATTAGCAGAATGGCAAATAAGAACAGAAGTTGGACTGTAGCTGCAGTGGCACATTGCATGATCTGGCAGAGGACTACTGTTTGTGGTTACAGCTGAGGCAATTAAAATTAATCTGCAACCATTTTAATGATTGATTAATCATTTCAGTCATTTCAGCTGTGTTAGTGTTGTGCTGTTGAGTAATGTCATTGTACAGTGGCTGACAGTCATCACCCACTGAGCCCTCTACCACAGTAACAGCATGATTTAAAGCCTTCTGTATTTGAGGTAGTGTGCCTCCTCAGAGCTGCTGTAAGCCAGGAGCTGTTTGCAAACTTCAGTTTTTGACGTGGAAGAGAAATTAAAAAGAAGATGCTGTAGCTGGTCAGTGCACTGACATTACATCTCCATGTCGCGTTTATCAATTTCACGTTATACTTGCCCAATTAAGTGAACCCAAGAGACTCATATAACATAATATGTAATAACATTACATCCACTCAGAAACAGTATCATCGTCCATCGGGACGTGTCAGTGTGGACGCTGTCAAATGCTATTTTGGTAGACACAGCCCAACCCTAATAGACTTCGACACAGTGGATCATCTGCTTGTGGCAGAGCCGGCGTTGATCCGCATATTTGATTTGGCATAGGCTTTCTATGCCATACATTCTTCCTGACGCAACCCTTCACATTTATCCAGGCTTGGGACCTGCCAAAACTGGGCTTCGGTGTCTTGGCTGAGGACACATGGCCAGGCAGAGGTGGGGTTCAAACCGCTGACCCTCTAACAACACAGAAAGTGTCCTCAAAACAATTTGAAGATGACTTAAAAAATTGTAAAACAGTGGTATTTTTCACTATTTTCTACCATTTTACAGAAGAAAAAAACATATTAACAATTGAAATTATCATCAGAATATTTTACAATTAAAATAGCCCTAAGTGGCAACCTTAATATACATATTCTAATGGGGTATTGTGTATATCTTCCCCATTACCTTGCTGCAGCGGGGAAGCCAGCCCTGGCAGGTTCAGCCGAACCAGGCAGATTACAGGGTAGAGGCCTGACAAAAAGCAGCACCTGGCCCTCCAGGATGGAGACTGTGTGTGGGGCTAACAACAACAACAACAACCAGTTAAATACCATCCTGTTACAGAACTACAACAAGAGATAGTTGCAGCTTTATGTTCCACAGGGAAAGCAGAGGATTAAATAAGTACTGTATCTATAGAGGCAGGCTGTATGCGTGATTTGGAAAAGAGGAGCAGGTGTACATAAGTTATAAATTGGTTAATGCATTAATGAAATGCCCAACTTGAGGTAAAAGCTTTTCTTAGTTGTGTGAAGATGTTTCTCTCTGTCGTGCGTTTAAAATAAAGATGACAAAGAGCTCTTTATAACAAAAGGAGCTCAAGGAGAAGCATGACTCACCTGGAGCGCTCAGGGTAGTATGAATGCACACGACAGAGACACACACACAGATGCATTCAAGACATAAACATTTGAAAACACACACCTTGACCCTCAGAGCAACACACACAAACACTCTGTGCACACTGTAGTGTATATGTAGACCATACAGACACAACTGTGTTGGCATCCGTAATCCCACAGCATGAGTGGTATTTGTGTGTCAGATCTCTATGACAAGGTCATTTGCAAATGTTCCACTCTTATAATGCAGTGATTCATTCTGTTAGGTAAGTGAGTGGGAGCTGTTAAGAGGTGCATATTTTTAGTCTCTGCATTTCCCTTGGACTCAACTGGTACTGGGAACACATGATGACACTGAGTATGTGCGTATGGTTGTGCGTAACGTGAAGGAAGTGACACACACTTTTATAGACCGTGTAGGATATTCTGTAAATCAAACGAAGCCTGAAATAAAACTACAACAAGCCTGCAGTCAACTCCTGACCTAGTCAACCAAAATAAGGAAATAAATGTGTTTATATGGTAGATAAAGGTAATTAAAAGGTTTTATGTGATGTAAAAGAATTTTGTTCAGATTTTCATTTATATTTCTTGCTTCTATTTTTTGAATTAACACCTCCAAAAGTTGTTAATGCTTTTAGCGTTTCTCTGAACCACCAAACATGATGTCAAATTTTTGCTTTTAGTATCGTAAAGAAAATACCCTGTTGTTTGGGTTTTATCTGATACTGATCCTAAAATTATGCTGTTAAAACAGGACCAATACTTCTTTTAAACAAAAAAGCAGCACAAAATGACGATTGATGACATTCTAGAACAGCTTTTTTTTTTACTGCTAAGGTATTTGAAGTTGAACAGTTTAAAGTATACTGAAACATATAAATAAATACATGACAAATTCACATAATAACCTAACCATATACCTAACATAAATAGCAAAACTTACCACTAACAGTTACAGTGCTAAAAACAGCAAAATAAACAAAACTCCCACTTCAAACTTCAGCAGTTCTTCTGTAGAAATATGATCATATTGTCTAACCTGAGGAGAGGCTGCTGTCATCATCATCAGCGGTCTCCTCATCATATGATAGAAATGGCTAGTCATGACATGTCACATCGAGTGTTTTATATTTCTGCTGCTGCCGGGTCACACTGCTGGCTGATGAGCTTGTCACGGGGTCACAAGCAGTCGAGCACGGTGCATCTCTATGCTTACATGTGTGTTTCTCCCTGTGCACACAATTGGTTTTACACATCTGTTGGACCTGCTGTTGGAATCCTTTTGGGTGAAATACAGCAACACTTTAGTTCAGCATGTAACCATGTTTATGTAACACAATCAATTATACAGCAGTAATGTGTATACCAAATATACAATTGTAATATTTAGTATTCTAATTACACAGTTTGAGAGTCAGTTGCTGTACCCCTATGTTCACCTTTACCTCTTCCCTTTTGCTGTTGTATTCTGTGAGAGAGGTAAGCAACACTGTTCTCGAAGCAATTTCCATGTTTTAGTGTTGTTAAACTAAGTTTATATGTTTACTTTTCATCTTAAACTTACTGTGTAATATACTAACATAATCCCGTGTCATTTAATTTGTGTAGGTGCTCAAATTATATTGATAAATTATATTATTGTCGCAAATGACAAAGGATTTTGTTATTTATGCCATTGCTGTCAGAGATAAATGGAGGCCGCCTCCAAAGTTATTCGTGTGCCTTTTCATCACAACAAAATGCAGACAACGCTAGATTCCTACACTTACATTTATGAGGTAAAAGGCTACCTGCTGCCGGAGCTATATAGAGTGTGTGTTGCGGTAATGTTAACTAGGTATTAGGGATGCACCAATACACTTTTATAAGTATAAGTACAAGTACTTAGATTTGGGTACGATACCGAGTACCGATACAAGTACTTAATAATGCCATTAAGGTTCTTACAATAACTTTAAAAATATGTTTTGTTTTCATTGGAAAGGGGGTGACCTGGTGGCTCACTTGGTGGAGCGTGCACCCTGTGTACGGACTCCTCAGCAACGGCCTGGGCCAGAAAAAAAGGCGGAAAAAAAAGATAAAAATAAAACTGAGAAAAAGACGCGTGCTTTGTACCTTGTCAGTTATTAATGATTAATTGACTATTGATTGCTAATGAGTTCAGCTATGCACAAAATTTACAAGTCTAATCAAAACACATAAATATCTATGAAATTATGACAATGCAAAATGCTGTAGAGCCCCAGTAGCAAGTAATTCTTGTGAAAAGCATGTATACACACATCCATGATACACACTCAAACACACACGCTCCTCTGTGGTAGCTTGGCCCGCTTCCCAACAAATGTCTGTATCTATCTTGTATACACCTCACAGCAGGCACCAGATAACACACATGTACACACACAACCCAAAACACACACACACACTCTGTAGCAGGAGATTAGATCCAATGTTAAACAAAGAGGAGAGCAGGTTTCTGACATGCCAGCTCTTTAATTAGACCACTGGTATCTGAAGACACACACACACACACACACACACACAGAGGAACTGCAGGATTTCTCAATCAACAACAAAAAGCAAAAAAACTGTGTCAAGCATTCTCATTTAGGACATGTGCGCACATACACACTCATAAACCTGCTCTAGCTAACTGTGTGTGATCCAAGTTGTTTGTCTGTCTGCCTATTGTTTGTCACAGTAAGACGGTGCGACAGCCAGATATGAGGTGGAGCAGCCAATCAGCTGTCACCTTCTCTGATGTGCTGGGAGTAGACAGCCCTGCATGCCACCTCTCTGGCTCAGTATATTTGCCAGTACAGGTGACTCAACCAACCCAACAGGCTTACTGAATATTAAAATCCATTAAATGATTACTAAACAAATGAATAATGCCATGTTTACAGCACAAGAGATGTGCAGCACCATGTGTACCATAATGCACACCACTTCCAGCTTAAATCTGTGTATCTTCTTTATTTATTGAACGTTTAAGTTATGGTTTCTGTCCCCTGCACATGGACATCTAGAAGACAGAGAACCTTGTCAGTGGCATCATTTAGATTGGGCATTTCCAACCATTATTGCAAAGTGACCTGCTTTCATATTGACAGCTTTGTTGCAGAGTGGTCTCATGCAGGTGGTGGGGCATCACAACCAAACTAAAGGTTAAGCAGCCAGTCCGCTTCTTCAGAAGTGCTTGGCGCATCACAGACAATCACACACATTAACAACCATCACTTCTCCTTATTCAATTGTCTGTTTCCAAGAAAAGAACCGGAGTCACTGCCCAGTGACAGATTCTCAGTCAACATCACAGTACACACACACTGAGCTGAACAATGAGTGAAATGGAAACAGCCTAGCCAGAATATTTTCACATCTAACTTGGTATATGCAGGGTTTATTTCAATCAAACCAGAGTTTGTGGTTGCTGGGACAGTGGAAAGACTAACCAAGTCGGTTTAGGCGAGTTTTAAAGTTATTTTGTTTCTGTCAAGTTTGAATGAAGTGTATTAACAATGCAACTAAGTTAGTCCTTGTTCGGTAAAGAATTTAATATGGAAAATATTTGTCAGAATATTTCCTTTGATATCTTATTACTTTATTTGCTTATTGTACATAGTGTACTAAGTAACATACATAGCAAACCTGCTACTTGCACACATCTCCCAGTTGAAACTCAAGGACACACATACAACACCTGCATGAATATATCAACAATCCCTAGTTGTTGGACTGAGGGTGGCCAGCAGCAATATTTTAACATATCGACCAACCCTTGAGGAAAAGGAGCAAGGATTTTAACTTTTCTCTCCAGCTCTCTTTTTCATTGCAACATTGTGAATGCCCTCCAGGAGTGACTGCAGCAAATATTCCATGGCCTGCTGTTGGGAACTACTGATTTTGATGATGACTAGGTGTCAGTAGTGGAAGCTGAAGTCAAACTGAAGAGAAAACCAGTGAGCAGTTCACAGACCAAAATGATATCACCATGTCTGTTCATATTATATAGAGAACTAAAAGTCCAATGCATCAGTTGTTGCAAGAAAATCAGCTGCAACCAGTCGTGCAACAGACAAAAGCAATAAAAGCAGTGAGAACAAAATATCCTTTAATAGGGGAAGGTTATTTTTTTCTGCAAGAAACACTGGAAAACTATAACTAGATTTATAAAAGTAGGGTGTAACCACTTATAAATAATCACTAAAACACCATATTTTTAATTATCCGGATATTGCAATTGTTGTCTTTAAAGTCATCACTTTGATGGAGAAAATCTAAACATAGGCATGTTTTGGCACAAACTGTTTCGTAATCGGAGGAACCCACGTTGGCCACCTATTTAAAATAAATCCCTGTCCCTGTACTTAATCTTCTTTCAACACAAACACATTCGCTTTAAGGTAGTTATGTGTTCCACATAAACATCGCTGAGGTAGGCCACAGTCAGGAATGATAAAATGTAATCTCCGTCCCCCAGGTGGAGTCTCTCATACTGAAGTGTTTTCTAGCATATGGCCAGGCGGACAGACTGTCCTGTCATATGGAGACAGCAAAAAAATAACCCACGCAGAGCTAAATTTGCACCGGATAATTTCAGTTTTACCAGAGAACTCCTATGTTTCATTCATCATGGTGTTTTTACTTTTTTAAAAATTAGCTCATTCATTATAAAACATACACACACACACATTCTTTCATTGCACACATTAGACAGAGGCTTCAATGCCATATGTGCCTGACAGGATTAAATAACATAATATGAATCTGTCCCATCTTTTTGTCCAATGACAGGACATAAAGGATATGAGGGGGCACCTCACTGGGGCTAAAACCCTTAGTAAGCATCCAGCTCCATTATACAAAAGGAGCAGAGGACATGGGATGAAGCCAAGGACAAAGAATGGTGCAGTAGAAGGAGGAGAGGATACTGGAAAAAACAAAATGGGATGGAGGAGCTCAAACAAACTAAGCTATTTTAATATATAAACAGAGAAAAAGCAGAAGGTATACAGACCAAAACACAGGAGAGATAGAATATGATGGAAAATAAATTATAAGTAAAAGTCAAGCTAGGACAATTGGGAGAACTGGGACATATGGGGGAATGCGGGAAGGGCAGTTTTATTTTTTATCTGGAGGGGGGGACTGCACTCAAACCAAGGGCAACAGCAATTGTGGGCATCTGTCATCGGCCATCTGGGAGAGGCCTAAGGCTGCAGTGGAGACCAAAGCAAATGTGACCTGTGCATGAATGACAGTAGTGTGTGCTGGAACACTACCAGAGCTTAAAGTCACATGCAGGAAAGTGCTTTGGTTTTGATTAGGTTAAATTAGAATTTGATAATAGTCTTATGGGTAAATACAAATGATGAAAAAACAATCATTCAATACAAGACTTTCTATTTAATACATCTAATGAATCAAACAATTCATTAGCTGTTTTTTAAAAAAATATAAGAGAGCTCTAGACTGAGATGGTTTTTGGAGACAGTGCTATTGAAGTTTATAACTAGCAACCCCAGTGCGACTTGCAAATACTCCCCCAATTTATTTTGTTTTTTAAAGTTTTTGTTTATTATGTGAACCACCAGGAGGGAACAAGAATTGCTGTGTGTGCCTAAGATAGGAAAAAGATTAGAGTGGAGAGCTAATGCAAGGCTCTCGTCATCTTAACAGTGCGCGATGGGGACAATTCTGCTGTGATGTTATCTACTCGCTCTCGCTTGGCCTACTCTTTCCGACAGAAATGAATTTGTTGAGAAAGTTTTCCCATCTCGATCACATACTTAAAACATGAAACACCTGTAAAGCACAGCATAAGCATGCAACAATGTGCTGACCTATACCTTATGTTCACATTTGTAAAATTAGTTATTTATTGACATTATTTCTGTGTATTTACTGCATTACCCAATCACTTGTCAGTAATGCAGTTAAGATGGAAAAATACTACTGTGTTGTGTTTCAGCAGTGTACCAGTGGAAAAAGTTAGTTTGGAGCGCTGATATAATGCAATGCAGTCAGGTTGTTAAAGGAACAGCTTGACATTTTTGAAGATAATTATTGATTTATTTGCTTTCCTGCTGAAAGTTAGATAAGAAACTTGATACCACTCTCATATCTGTCTGGAAAGATGAAGCTACAGGCAGGAGCCAGTTAGCTTAGTTTGGCATAAACGCTAGAAACAGAGGGAGTCCGTTTCTCCAAATGTAACAAAATCCACCTCTCAGCACCTCTAAAGCTCAGTAATTAACATGTTATATCTCATTTGCTTAATCAGTGGCAAAGATATGTGTTGGACTATTTCTTGGCTATGAGAAGTAACTTCCTGGAGTTTTGGCAACTGGTCTCGGCCAAGAAACAGTTTGGCTGATTTTTTTCTTTTTTACCTTTGCTTTTTTTCCCCTTGTTTCCAGTCTTTGTGCTAAGCTAAGCTCACCAGCTGTTGGCTCCAGATAGAACTATTCCTTTAAGCCAAGATGATATCTCATGTTTTTGCCACCACATTAGCCTGTAATATTTTTGTAATCCGAGGCTTTGATTATGTGTTACACTGCTAAGAAACAGCTCTAAATGGGTCAAGCAAAGCAACATTTTTCTATTTAAAATTCTCCAATATTCTGTTATAAATTAAAGTGTTTTTTATTTGATTATGTTGCAGTAAGACATGGCAGAAGGACTGGAAATGTTGAGGCTATGTTCACTTTCCAAACAGCCAAACAAGTTTGGATTTTGTGAATCTTATCATGCCTAAAAAATACCATAACATGGCTTTATCAACAAGGATACAATCATTAAAAATTAAATAAATAAATACAAGCTAAATAAGACTGTAAGCCCAAGTGATATGATGCTCAATAAATAATCTTTTGATGACCAAACTTGACAAATCATCTCTCAGAGCTTTCATTGCTCCATCGTCAAACCAACGTAATATGTCACAGCATATGCTATAAATTTACTAAATATGGCTGCTTTCAAAGATCTTCCAGGCAGGCTCGGGGACATGAAAATGTGGCGAGGAAGTGCTGATTATAATAAGATGGATTAGTCGAGACAACTGTGCTGTTTTCTGACAGCGAGATGTGGGCTGTTGAAGGGATCGGCCTGCAGTCAGCTGTAATCCTCCTCTTCCTTCCTTCCACGCTCAAAACAAGACTTGACCTAAATTCTCTCTAATAGTTTTAGATACATCTAACAAAGGGGTTTATTGCAAGAATTAAGTGATGCCAAAAAAAAGTGTGAAATCATACAGCACGGTGGTGTACGCTGTTAAAAAAAGAGAGCCGTATATGTTTCCCATGCTATCCAACCAGCTAACAACAGGGAAATAAGCCTACTCCATTGGGAGAATTCAGCAGATTGTATATATATATTAAATGTTAAATAGTAAATTAAATTTAAAGCCTGTGTGTGGAAGACAGTAATGGATTGTAATTATGTAACCGTCACTGTAATTTATTTTACAGCATATTTGGTTGACTTGCTTAACACTGCTGTCAAGAATTTCTTTCACTAAAGGAGCAAATCTCCTTTGTAAAAATGTGTACATAAAAGGTGAAAGGCATAGACGACACAGTAAACAAGCTAATCAAAAGCTAATGTTTCTCTAATTGAATGATTTTCAAAATACAGAATGTATTGTGTCAGTTTTACTATATACACACATTCTTCTGCATATATCAACACCAAGTTACCTAAACTCCAGTCAGTTTTGCCCCATTTAAAATAGTTATTTAGTTAGTTCAGGACCTGGTGTTCGAGACCAGTACAGTTAGTTTTCCCTAACTGAGAGGCTTTTCTTGTTTTTGTTGTCTTCAGCAAAGAAGGATTTTCAAGTTTGACGTTTCTTATGTAGTACTTATGTAATTCTCTGCACTTGGGTCCTGTTACAGCCACAATATATCTCAATCAATAATCCCTGTCAATCATCACTTACCCACTACAAGTGTGTGGTGGTGTCTGTATCTGCAGAGACCAGCTGCCCTGCCTGTATTTACTTATTTAAATGAGCAACTATGTAAATAAAAACACAATACATGTAAACTTTGCCAGGGAAAGAAGTTGAATCAGTACTTCTTTTTTTAAAATCAGTATCTTGACTTCTACTTGAGTAAAGAATGCATAGACCTTTGCCACCTTTGTTTGAAAAAGGTCTCATTTTCAAACAGTCCTCTTCACAGGCTCTATTTACTGTCTGGTAGAACAACTCTAATCTCCTACAAGTATATCTTGTTTATAAATAGGCGTTCCATCTTCAACTTAGATTTTCAACAGCTTGCCAGATGTTTGTTTTGAAGGTAGTGTTTTGTTTGGTCCATTATTACACTGAGTAATTTAAATTCTGAAAATAACTACAAACTTGGAAACAAAGCTATTTGAGGAATTTCATTTAAGGACTGTTCAATTCTCCGGGCACTGACACATGGGTGTGAACACATGTTTGCATTTGGAGTAGACCCCGGGGCAGATCAGGGTTAAGCCACATCCTGCCTGTTTTCCCTTTGGGCTTCATGCTCCTGACAGCTCTAAGATCAGTGGCTGCATGACACTGATAACACAGGCTGCAGCAGGGACTCATGACATCTCAATCACTGAGACATCCACCCTATCTTAGAGTGCATTTTTAGCTCTCCAAGTTATATTTGCACTGTTTCTAGAACTTCAGCAACATGCTAAATATGTTTATGCTAACTGGCTGCATGCCAAGAAGAAAATCCGTCCATTTGAAGGGGAAACGTATGCTTTCCATGTGGAGGGATAGCAGGAGGTGGGAGGAGGGAAGCACGGAGGCAAGGATGACTAATGAGGATGACTAAGAGATATGTTCAGGGTGGTTTTCTGTGTCATTTGTCTCGTCCATGTCTAGCTCATCAGCTGATACATATGCATTGTGCGGAGCTGGTCGTGAGACTCCTGTAACTACTAGCTCTATATTATATAGATGGCAATGAGTGAGTAAATAGTAAGCTTTAAGAGATACCTGAAATGTCTGGTCATTAGTGGTGCAAATTATTTTTTCCCCAGGAGTGGCAGAAAACATGAAGATGCTAAGTTAGCTAGATATAATTTACATCACCATCTAATGCAAAATTAATCAAAACAACAAATTCAATGACATTAGATATGTCAGAGTGAAAATTAGGAATATTTTAACTGATTGGTGTCAGCTAAAATAAAGTGACAGAATGCTCATCCTTTCTGTGCTGTGCTGTACAGTGTATGAATGTGGAAAAAATACTTGAGTGCACCAGTGAGTGACTGAGTTCAGACACTGCAGCTTGGCGAAACGCCTGGATTCTCTAAGCCAGGGTTTCCCAAAGTGGGATGTGTGTATCCCTCAAAGTGCGCCAGCTGCTTCTAGGGCAGGGGTTCTCAAACTGTGGGGCAGGCCCTGGGTGGGGCATGGATGACCAGGAATGGAGTATGGAGTGAAGCTAAGTTAAATTAATATGATTCATGTACTAAACTTCACTAAAATTCAACTTGGATCCTATTTTATAAGTTTCTGGTCAAATATAGTGGTAAGTTCCATATTAAATTCCTTCAAAGTCTTCACTACACACATTATGTGAGTCTGGACAGATGTGGATGTACAACTGTGAGGCAGTAATTCTATGTTTTTTGACTGCTCTGTTTTGTTGACCATGGACAGCTCACTTCTTACTCTTCTAAACAATTAACAACTGCTTCAGTCTGAAATCTTGTTTCAGCTCTTGTTGTATCTGACAGTTGTGGTGGCATTGCAGCAGGTGCTTCACCATCTGTTGCCTAGCCAGGATCTGCACTTTACTGAGTGCACCCTTCTAGTTGCAATCTAAATAAGCTTGTTGCAATATCTTTAATAGCACCTAAATATGCCACCTTTGCCATGGGGACAGCTATAAATAGGTTATGTTGCTTTTTTTAAGGTTTGTGTGTGTGGGGGGTGGGGGGTGGGGAGGTGTCAACCGGATCAGTATGTATGGGGGTGCTTGGCCTAAAAAGTTTGTGAACTGCAGCTCTAAGCAACAAAACTAATCATTATTAGCGAAGAACAGAGTACAAAACATTAAAAACTACAGCCTCTCTGTAGATCACATCAGCTGTTGCTAATTAATTTTATTTCCGTGAGTAACCTGATAAGACGACAACTGTCTGTTGTCTGGTTCAAGTGCTCTGTCTGCGCTCAGCCAAAGATCATTTGTGAGAGAACTTCCACTCTGTGACACCGCTGTACAAAGAAATCTGTCATTATTTGTTATGTGCTTAATTTAACTAATGCACTCTCAGTAATGATGAATATTTTTCTTTAAGGAAAAAAGCCTTACCAAGGACAGGGGTTGTTAATTAGCCTTGGCTCAAATTCCTATAAGCAATAAATCTGTATCATCATAGCTTGTTACAATGTTTTGTTTTGTTTTTTGTATTGTTACTAACTAAATACTAAAAATGAATACAATTTAAAAAATTATTTGCAAACAAATTTAACGTGAAACATGAGTTTCAGGAGTCACATTCATTCATTGATGCGTATTAAACTTTAAGCTGATAAATGCAATAGTTTTGAAGCAATGCCTTCAATATTTGTATCAAGTAGCTTGTGTTTAATGTGTGTCAGATTAAAAGTAGTCTTTTATTTATTTCAGTGTGGATCTAAAGCTGAGATGATTAATCATTTGGTTGATTGGCAGGAAATTAACTGGTAACTATATTGATTATGTAATGTTGGATTATTTTATTTTTCAAGGAAGTGAATTTCCCAGGTTTGGAGTCAATAAAGTTTATCTTATATTCTCTAAAATGACACATTTCTGTTCTTTTTGATCTTCCTTTGTGATGATGATAACTGAATATGCTTTTGCCAATGGTGATCAGTTATTAAGGAGTTAAAGAGAAATTTATGCTGAATTACAGTCATTATACTTTTGCAAAAAGTTAACTTTAAACACTGTGGACAGTCCCATTGGCTGCAGACATCAAGTGTAATTCTGCTTCCAATGTGTAAGGTAGGTTATACTACAAAAGATCTCTGTGTTATTATGTTTATTCTTGCCTACCTGCATTAGTAATTATCCAGCCAGACTTTAGATAAAATTACCTCCGTGAGAATTACTCAGGTATCTAATCACATTGTGAAGAAATTCAGTGGTGGTTTATTTTTGGAGCAAATCATCCCAACGTTGACAGATGACTGCAGATAAGATCGCTGCTCTTTCTTGCTCCCATTCCCCTGATCATCCATCCTCCAAGTTCTTATCTGTGCGCCTGACTCGTATTGGAAACCTGACAGGCTAAATGGGATTGACTTTTAATTAGCTGCACTCCCAAGGTAAAATGGGTTTAATTGCCTGAATTATCTCACTGGCTCCGTAAGGTGGTAGGGCAACGGGAAGCACCTGGATAGCTTTTTCAACAAATAAACCAGTCGGACTGTTGTTTTGAATCAGATTAATATAATTAAACTGATAATTAAAGACCGTTAATAACTAGCATTACCTGAAGTTTTATATAGATTTATACCTGCTGCGACGGCAGTTCTGCAGTAGGCTTTGATTCACAGCACCACAACACTAGATGGATGAATCATCTGTAATCAGGCGTTATTGTGCTTTAATTATATTCCCCACAATAATTATGTTTGCATTCTTTTGTTTAAATTGTACTATAGTGTGACAATGCTCCGGGGTAACACCGCCACCATACCATCCCTGTATTTACCTTCTTTCATTCACTGTGATAAAGAGCTGTGATTGCAGTGAGCAGAATCGTAATGGAAATGGCTTTGTTAGGTGTGTGTTACTGAGGAAGGCCACGATTAATACTAACAATGATCTATGAAATGATGATGTGAAAACAATGTGACAATGTCAAAAGTTAACAGATACAGTTATTGCACAGTATACAGTAAAATGCAGAACAATGCTATCATATGTGAATTAATTTTCCTCATTAAAGTAAAAGAGAGGGTCAAGAAAAGCCAGTCAGTCATGTGGTTTGTGCTTTTTACCAGTAGTTTATAAATGCAGATGTTATGGCAATTCATCTATTTGTCTAAGTTTAAGTCCCAGAGAGACACCACATTTTTCTTTTGAGTCTCAAGCTGAAAAAAGTTTGGAAACGCCTGAGCTAAAGAGCCAGATATTGGTAGAGACCAAAACCAGAATAAAAGGGAGTGAATATTGACTAAATCAGTTAATCATTGTTATTTCTGAGGGACAATTTGTTGCACAGCCAACAGAATACAATCACCACACCATACAATAACTCCCCCCAATAAAAAACATGTAAGCTAGGTCGGTTGGAGTTGGTCTGTATAGTGGCTGCCCACTGCTCCTACTTAACAGGAAAGGTTAAATGCAGAGAATTAATTTGATTGTATTATTGAAATTTATCACTGTATTATCAAAATAAAGTTGCCTTTAACACATAACTACATAAATCCAGCTCACTGTGACTAGATAAAACTGCTGCTGCTGCTAAACTGTCATGCACGTCAACACCAAATTTCACAATTAACATTCACCATCACTGTACCTAAAAACATATTTCTATGTATTTATGTTCAATCTTTGCCTCTGCATTGGCCTTTGTTTCATCTGCGTCAGGCCCCACTCATCCAGTGCAACATAAATAAGATATCAGATATGAAATTGTAAAATTATATTTTTATAAATTACCCCAAACTATTGCCCAGCGTTTACTTTGACTGGATGGAACTCAAATAATTCTTAAAAACTAGCCATCACAATGAAATAGATGTACGTAAGTGTGTCCAAATGTTAAAAGCAAATCTTGAAATAGATAGAGACAGATTCTGCACAGTGCTGAACTAAAACATAATATTTAGCTGTTATATTCCAGTAGTGTTCTTGCTTTATGAGACAATATGGAGCTCTCAGCAGCTGTTACCCTGCAGAGTGATCATCATCTCTCCCCTGGAGTTAAATGCTCCACAGGGAACGGAGCAGCAGCAGACTTCACATTTTGCAGAAAATACACAAAGCATTTCCTCTACTGGAAATAAAATGGTAACAAAAATATATGGTCAGGCCCTGTAAGGTATCATAATGAACATGAGAATGAGACTCTTGAGATAAAAAAAAACAATAATCTCAGTCAAATGACTGATGACCATAACTTGTTAGTGGACATAACAGTCCAGAGGCTTCACCATGAGCCCCCTGTGATTCAGTCATGACTGAAACAGAAAAGCAGCAGAGCCGAGCTATAATGACTCCTTCAATTAACGACCATTTAATTTGGCCTGCTTGACTGGCCTTTTGTGTTCAGCAGTAATAGCCATTAGAGAGACTATAACACACCATTTAATGGAGGAACAAAGTGCAAAATTATTTCAGAGTAAGAGACTGCATGACAAATCAGGTATGAAGCAAAGCTATTTGATCCGAGGAAATCGGAGGAGGACAGAAATGCTTTCAAAATGGCCCCTGTGTTCCTTTTCCGGAGAAAACTTAAATAAATCCTCTCATCTCAGATAGATGGGGTTGTCTTATGCATTTCTATTTAAAAGAAACTTGTGCCAACTTCTGCATTAATTAAACACAGAGACACACCTGTATAAATATTGTCCCTTTTTTGGACATGATGGGATTTACTGTAAGTGAGAAATATTCAGGCTGTGAAATACCATCAATGTGCCCCCTCCTTCCTTCTGGATGAGGTTATTTTCTCTGTAATGGTACCTGGGGTTTTGTTGTAAGAACTGAAGGAATGGTAGGGGAAAATTACAGAAGAACTGCAATTCTTCTTCTCTTCAATTATAAAGCAATTCACAAATGCCAAAAATTGATTTTTGACGATATGTTGATGGAGGGAAACTCACCCGCCACAGCACATTGCGGCAAGATGTATGCCTTTTTCTTTCAATATGTGGTAATATTCCTGATTTTCCATCAATACAATGCATGTGATTGTGTGAGGGTAGATGAGCAAAAGAAAAAAAAAGCGAGCAGAGAAATTAATGTGTAACAGTGAACTTGTCTAGTGGCAGTAAATGTACAGTTTGCCCCTGAAAACACTGCAGAAAAAGTTCAAGAAGTTTCCCTGTCTTGCTTACCAGCTGCTGGGTGACGTGAAGGGTGAGTCTGTGGGATTAAACCAGAGCAGAGTGAGCTACTTTCAGGCTGTGGAGCACACTCTGCTCTGCCTGGGTTACAAAAGTGTGGATGAAATATGCCTTAAAATTGACTTGAAGTCTAGATGAATGCTTCTGGTTTAAGGGTGGCTGGGACGCAAGATGCACAGAGCTGCATAAATTAAAATGAGAGCATTTCTGTTGAGTGACACATGCAAGTGAAAAAGGCATCTAAGTTGGTCAAGACGGGGTTACACATAAAAAATACAGAATATTGCTTCTGAGGAATCCTTTCGTTGTTCATTATAAAGGGCATTTTGTAACTGAGAAAATCCTCACAGTTGCACACGTGGTTATATGTGTGTGCATGGACAACACACAAACACACACATATATGGACATATCTATACGCCACACACACACCAAGAGCAACATTTTCACCCTGCAGCCTGCTGTGTTGAATCTGCACCTGCAATAGAGCCACAGGGGAATGGAGAGGTAATGGGCCGCACGAAAATTCAACTTCCTGCACAAACCCCAAAGCTGTCTGTCCATCCCACTGTCTGTATGACAGCTGCTATGTTACATTCATTTATCTATTTCTGCAGACATCATAACCAACACAAACCTTATTTGTAAGAACATTGATTGAAATGTGACACGCACAAGACTAGTTTTGGGTGTTGCTAAAGTGACTGCCAGGCCAGCAATTTGGAAAATTACTCTGGCAGGAGCATGTGACTGGCATTCAGAAGGCAACTTCAAGGTTGCTTTCAAAAACGAAGAAGGCAGCAGATAAATAAAGGGACTCTCTGTTCTACGTGTAAATACTCGTGTTTACTTTAACACCGTGTTCATTGATATTACATGACATGACAGCTGGCTTTTTCTTCAGCTGTGTGAGGAAGAAGAGGAGAGTGTCTGTATGTGTTATGTTTACTGCCTTGTAAGGATTACTATATCTTTGTGTGTATCTCTCCTAACTGCCAACATTTATGTTGTTTCAGACTGCTTCTCGTGAGTCCAGCAGCTGACAAAAAACACTTCGAACAGGGAAGCTGATGATCAGAACTCAGGCGTCAGTATAGTGATATATACGAGCTGTGAGGGCTACTTACAGTAGGTGTAACCAAACATTTAGTTTACAGACAGAAAGCCTGTCTCTCTTCAGTTTTCAGTTTATTACAGCCCATTATTGATCTGCTTGTGTTGTCATTACGTGTCAAATATTGATCCTGACATTTCTGCAGCACCTTGAAGGATCGTTTTTCCGCCCGTAGCTTCAGCTGATAGACATTTGTGAGTCCTGGAGGTGGCTTTGCCCTGCCTTCACTCTTCTAAGCAGCCAAATAAAGATCGGAGTTATCAGTCCAGAGGCAGGTTTAAAGCTGCCACAGTGTGAAGGAGACTGTCATCTGACTTGTAATGACACAGCCCGAGAGCCATTACATCTTTGATGGGAGACTTAAGCAGAAATCCATTTCAGTGCGTCTGAGGTGAGGCAGGCTCAGAGGGGAAGGTTTGGAAAGAGCAATCTGTTGTGATAAGCTGCACATTTACTGATGGAGGCTTCCTCTGAGGATGACTGTGGTTTTAAAATTATTACTGATGCCAGATAAAGAGGATTTTTTTTAGCCAGATTAGTCAAACACAAGGAAGACAGAGGTGTTTTGTCTACACATTTGTTGTATTAATTGTCACTTTTTCAATGATACCATCAGACATCTGCAGAGGAAACATGCTGACGACAAAGGCAGGGGGTGCAACAATAATCTCCTGGGAAGAAAATGGCTGCTATGGAGCACTCTGCTGAATGTGAGACAGCAGTACTCTGGTTTTCACAGCACTGTTCACATGCAACCATCTTCTCTCACCGACATTTCCAATTTCCTTTTTGTATATCGAATGACATAACAATAATTAGTCAGCTGATCGACTACAGAAAGGCATCAACCATTACTTCACAGATTAATTGTTAACAAAAATAACCATTAGTTGCAGCTCTAAACCATTTTTTTATTTACAAGTAAAACATGAAAATCACCTGAAGATGACAATTTGGGTAGCTGATTAAGATGCCAAACATTTACACTGATGGTTCTGGTTCTACCTTCTCAAAGGTGAGGATTTTGTTTTTTACATCATATCATTATATAATTTTAAATTAAATTTATTTAGGTTTCAGACTAGTTGGAGAAAAGAAGACCCATGTATGGGTCTGGAATATTACTATTAATAGTCATTTTCATGGTTTCAAGATTTCACTGAAAACAAATAATAAGTGATTTAATTTTCTAAACTGTTAATAATTTTTGGTTTCTTTACTCCTCTGTGATGGTAAACTTATTATCTCTGGGTTGTGGTCAAAACAAGACATTTTAGGGCATCATCTTGAGCGCTGAGAAACAGAGATCAATATTTTTCACTTTTTCCGATCAAATGATTCATCAGTTAATCTAGAAAATGCTTGACAGATAAATTGATAATGAAAATGATCGCTAGTTGCATGCCTGAAACCATATAATCCTTAATGTTAGGGTACAAGTAAAACATGAAAAGTCAGGTTTGCAGCTGAAAATTATGTTAACTGATTGTTAATGAAGATGTACTGTGAAATTAGAGAAATTAAACCACTGACACATCCAGCAGACTGAGGCTACCATGGTGAGAGGACTGTTTGAGGCGGTGCTCTGCCTCCTATTGGTGAACCGCCCTGACTGATTTAAGACCTGTGGTCCTTTAAGGCACAGAGCAGGTGGTAAACTCCATCTGCACCTTTAAGAGGCTGGACACCACCTCTATAAATAATATCCTTATAAAAGCAATTTACTGCAAAGGGGTATACCTCAAACACAATGAAGAATTTGTAATAAGCATTAAGTACAACAGTACATTGCTGTTCTTGAATGTAGCACATCCCCTGGGAAACCCAAAAGTCACAGAGCTACAGTGAAAAATACCATCATAAATTAGCCTAAGTGAGCATGTTTTAATGTTTATCCATTTTCTGAAAGAGACAAACAGCTGCAGCCTCACAGGGTGTCTTGCAGGACTGGGAGACAGGGAAACAGGAGAAATGTCAAGTAACAGCAAGACAATTCACATTTTTCACTCTGATTAGCAATTATTATACTCAAATAATATATATATATATATATATATATATATATATATATATATATATATATATATATATATATATATATATATATACATCATTTCAATATTTCTTGATAATTTTTGTTAATGAATGAACTAATGAAACTGATACAATTTTGCCTAATTCCTATGCCAAGATCAGTGTTCAACAAGCTGTGTTCAAGATCGTGACTAATTTCTTGTTTAAGGTCAATACCACGTTTAAAACAATACAATATGAATTAAATATAGTATAAAAAGTTTCCCAAGAAATCATCTAAATGCTTATTCAATCCTGCCTGAAATTTGGCTTGAAGCAAAGCAATACCAGACAGTGTTTGTCAGGTTTATTTCTCTTATAAAAACATCTCTTACAACTTCAAACTGGCTTGTTTAAATAAAGATTATGTCTGAAGTGTCCTATTTAATTAGCTTCTTTTCTATATTTAGATATGACCTACTGGATCTGTGTTAAAACTGTAATTTTATTCAGCGCTACTGAACTGTGACCTTCATGTAGTCTGCTCTCTGTAATTCGGTTTGCATTATTCAGGATGTAAAGAAAAGGTTATTACTGAGACAAAATAAGAGGTTATGTTTGATAAATAAACTTGACAGCCTACTGAGCACAACATTCAATAAGACTAGTTATTTAAAGCCTTGTATAAGATATTATTCTTACAAGGATTTGAGTGACATGTTTGTTGTAATGTCAATACAATAAAGTTTACCTCTATTATTTTTTAAACTCTTAAGTTAGCATACAACCATGTATACTTTATCCTGTTTCCATATATTGCACCTATGATAATATACAGTTCAGTTCAGTACAATGTTAGTATTGGGAGTGATTTTATTGATATGGTTTAATTGCATTTTATCTTGCCAACTATCCAGAGGCTCTTTAGATAAAGAAAGAGAGATTTGTGTGGCAGTTGGCTGTCACAGTAAGTAATGCATTAGTCAAACTTGAATATTTTCAGTGGAATAACACCACACACATTAGGAATGCCACACCCCATGGCAGCTAAATATTATTTGGGAGTAGCAATGGGATGTCTCTTAAAACGCAGAGAAACCACAGCTCTGAGTAATCACTGGCCATTTTACCATCGCAACACTAAAGGGGACCTGAGAGTGACAGGTCTTGCAGAAAAATCTTAGCTAGGTCATGCTGATGAGAAAAAGTAATATTCCTCACACGTCAACAGAAAAATGTTTTGTGGGCGATTGTTCAATTCTTGGTGGACTTTATCAGCAGGAGCCATGAGTCCATTGACAGTGAAGGGCTGGAGCTCAAGCTGCTCCCATCCCAATCTCGTTCCACATGATTATTCTCAATTTCACAGCTGATGGTTTTTACTGAGACAGACGGCGGCAGCCAAATGCCAAAGTACAGAGGAGAGTGCTCTGAGGTGGGAGAGAAAGTTAGAGGAGGAGGGGGAAAAAAAAGGATAGGTTGGTCACTCAACTTCATCACCAGTGTTTGGGATAGAAGTAATCTGTGAATGTGACCTGCTGCCAGGTCGTGCAGGATGATGAGAGATGCAGGGTGCTGCTAGATCTCAGGCCTGACGGTACAAACCTGGCTTCTGACAGTGGTGGAAGAATTCAGATCCTTTAATTAAAAGGTATAATATGCAACATTTTCCTGTAAACATCATCCCTTTCAATCATCGCATATGATCCATTAGAAGTTTCAGGTGGTGGGTGTGTCTGCAGAAAACCTGTTCTCTCCCTGTATTTCTTTATTTCCTCATTATGTTGCTGTGCTTGGGATACTTTACCAACCCAAAACATCTGTATTTGACAATCCTGTAAATGAGACTCAATCAACTATCTTTCTGGTGCATTTACAGCTCAGACAAATTCTACTGAATCTACCTTTAAGTGAAAAGTAAAAATAGAACCTTCTCAAATAAAAGTGCATAAGTATTATTAGTTAAATGTAATTAAAGTATCAACAGTAAAAATATCTGTAAGTAAAAAATGTCTCTCTCACACATCTGAAACTTTTCAAGGAGACAACTACACACTGATTTTATGTCCAATGTCACAAAATGAAAAGGTTGATTAAAACTACTGGTTTAATCTTTAACAGTGTGCTGAATTTTATAATCTTTTCAAATGTTCTTTTAATGCGAAATCTAGTAACTCTAGCTGTCAAAAAAATGTGATGCAGTAAACCTTTAAGATTTATTCATCGATTCGACACACACACACACGCACACACACACTGGTGGACTGGGGGCTGCAAACAGTCCCCAACCAATACAGAATTTACTCCAGGTTGGGTAATGTTTGCTAAAAACTAGACGTAAACCATTTTTAAAGATTAACATCTTCTGTAGAAACTAAGGGTGAAGTGCCACAGAAAGGCTGGGCAAGTCGGAGAGTTTTGAGAGATCGACTAACACATTGCTGGTTTTGGGCTTTTCATAGGTTTGGTGACAATAACAAAAATATAGTGAGTCGACAGCCTTATTCTTTAAGAGCAGATGCAGACTAAAGCTTAAAACATGTTTCTCCAAACTCTTTCAACCCTGATCCAATACCAGATAAATTGCAGAATTCACAACATACAAGATGCAATTCACCACCTGAGATAATTTTCTCTGGCTTAAGGCTCATTTATAGATATGCATATGGCTATGGATGGAGCCTTCTATCCATATTCTGCATTCATTTCATCAGTATTTCTGCATGTTTTCTGAGAGTTTACAGATACAGACAAAATGGAGCAGTATTTTCAGTAGTCGTGGAGGGCAGTGTAGCAATGAAGCCAATAGTTCAAGTGAGGCATGACCACAGAAATTGATGAACTTCTAGAACGCTGCCTCCGTTTTCAACCTCTTTCTGAAGAGGTGCATTATGACCACCTCCTTCAGCATCACCATGTTTGTTGTCAGAAAATATTGACTCTGCGCGCCGCTCTCTAGTGGAAGTATTGTTTCATTTCCATGCCAATGTAAAGGATGCATGGAGGTATGTGGCCAGTGATGGCTACATCATTTGAAATAGATGCATCTATTTTCATACGTAAAGGGGGGGATAAATGAGCCTTTATTTTGACACATTTCATTAATCAAAAAGCATGTAAGCCAGCCCAAAATCCAAAGAGAAAGAAAAGTAGTAAATCCTTAAAACTGAGAAGCTGGAACGTTAGGGAAAGTTGAATATTTTTTACTTTAAAAGCTCTAGGCAGGGGACAGGTAAGACAGGTAAAACTGGCTCATTTAAAGGCAGCGCTCAGTCCTCCCCATAATTGCCTTTAAGAATACTTTTCTGTCCACAAAGCACGGGGTGGTCCTGCACCACAATTTGTTGTGCCCGCTTAAAAGCCTGGTTAATCAGACCTCTTGGGTCATTCTGCACTGGTCTGGTGAAGCTGAGTTTTTTATGTTCCAGGTGACTGAAATTGTCTTTTTGAGGACTTCAGATGTGCTCACTCTGTCACCTCTTTTGAAAACAGCCTTAAAACTAGAAGGGTGCACACTCAGTAGAGCGCAGATCTCTGCCAGGCAAACACCCACTACACCTGCCACATGCAACCAGCAGAGAATCATTGTATAGTATGGTCTAAGTTTTCTTATCTAGGTATTTATAAGTGATTTTGTGTAGCTTAATCTTTGTTTTTGGTAAGATGTAGTGTAATGGTGTTGTAACCAACTGTCTTTGGTTCAAAATGTTTACTAAGGAGACAAAAACTTCTGAATTAACATTGTTATGTATTTAGATCATTTTGTTTTTTATTTAGAACATTACAAGCCACCGGGTGGTTTTCCAACAATACACTAGATATATAAATCTACATTTTTGTAGATGTCGCAATCACATTCAATTTTTCACATTTATATCAAACCAAACTGACCAACTGATTTTGTAGTGAAGTCTTAATCTCTCATTTGTTTACTAGCGGACCCTGAACACTCCAGTATGGTGACTGCACAGACGCACAGAGATGGCAATAAAACTAACGAAACAGGGATTTGTTCATCTCGTATCGTGCCTGTTTTAGTAGATTATAATGTATCAGGGGTGAAATTTAACTGCAGACAATCCTCTTTACGATGAAAGAAACTTTTCTACGGATGTCAGTTTATGAACCGTGACAAAGGCCGAAATCTGTCCTGCAACAGACTGGTAGGTAAGCCCTGTTTTCAGTCCAGCAGTTGTTGACTTGCAGCCCTTACCAGCCAGTTAGAGAGATATTTTTCAAAACAGATGACCCCAATGTCATGTTTCTGTTAATGTATTAACCTGTAAATGTACTGAACCATGACCCCAGAACCATGTTATATACCAAACCGTGAATTAGTATGTGTGTGAGATTAGCCGTGGACAAGCTCCATTGGTCATGCACACACATGACCCACACATTGCATTCTTTCCAGGCTTACACCTGGCAGAGATAACATATTGAGTCTGTTTGTCTGTTGAGTTATCTGATGCATGAAATATGCTATATGAATAGTCAGCTTTGCCTTTCATAAGGAAGCTCCTTTTGTGAATTTGAGTTTTCATGTTGCTTGGATAGTGTGAGTCCAGCTGTGAACACACCTAAGAGGTAGGAAAAAAAAAACCCTCCGAACTCTCGCAGCCTCACACGGGGGGAGTACTGGTGAAAATTACAGCATCACTCTGGAGAGTGGGCAGTAGGAGGTGCAGGATTTGATGAATCAAGGACCTTTTGTTCGCAGTGAAAATGACTGCTTGCATGCAGTTGGAAAGAACATGTCTTCTGCGATGCGGCGGTGCTTGGCAGGCGGGCGGGCGTCATTTGGAGCCATTTAGGTTTGAAGCTGACGCAGAGGGGGATGGAAGAGAGCAAGGTCATTTAAAGAGGATGCAGAAGATGATGATGTGGCCAGTGCTGGGTGTTTAAGTGGTTCTACTCTGCTTGAATTGAGTAGCAGTGAGTATGCCATGGCAACACTCACAGTAATGACAGTGTGACACACAAACGTCTATAGGCAAGGCTCAAACGTAAGGTGTTTCAACATACTGAATGATGTGGGCGAGTATAGTTAAAGCTTTTACGGCAATAACTCAATTAGTCAATCATTTGACAGTAAAAGTACTTACTTTAATCATCAATGACATGTTTAAGTAATTTTTATTTAGCAAAATGCAAAATATTCAGTGCTACAGCCCCTGAAATGTGAATATTTCCTGTTTTTTTCATCTTCAGTGATAGCAAAGTGAATACCTTTTGGCTTTGAACAGATGATCAGAGAAAACAATGCCATTTTTTTCAGTGTTTTCTTGGATTTTATGGACCGAATAATCAATATATTGTTTGAGAAAATAACTTCTCCTCTTGAGAGGATATTACAATACATTCACTCAACAGATGGTATCATCTAGGACTGCATGATATGGTTAAAAAAAAAGATTATTTTGACAGAGACTATGATATCACAATTAGTAGGTATTAATAGTAGTAAAATCATGATGATGTAACAGTTGTTGAGGTCTGTGTCAAACAAACACGTTTTTTACATCTGGAGTCAAGATTTGTAGACCAGAGCATCTCTGCAGCACCACAGCACCTCATTATAATACTGTTTTGTCACATTTTGCCTTCATTACAAAATTGCAGCTTCTGCTATTTGGATTTCGACAATATTTTGATTATTTGTGCAGTCCTACTTTCTTACGAAGCGATTCACACCCCCACCCCACATACTGCAGAGGTCAAAACTTAAGCAACAGTTGTAGAATACAGAACAACTTTAATGCACGAATGTGATTCAGCTTGTGGCTTTCATCAGGGTCATCTTAAGATGCGAACCACCTCGGAGGGGCAAGAGTCCAGGATCATTGTTCATTTAATGGAACTATCAGGGGCTAACGTTAACGTGAAGGTGGCACTTTGGCTTAGGAGCTCAACTTAAGTTAGAATTAACAGCAAAATGCTAATGCTGATAGCACTGAATGAGTTGTCCCAGAATCGCAATGTCAGTAACATTACACAAGTAGAATTTAAAATAACCAGTATGCTAGCTAATGTAAGACTCATGGAAATAACATAAATACCTAATGTTACATCCAAGTTTTGACGCTAGTATTTGCTAAGTTAAAGCAACCCAACTGTACCAGGCTAATTAACAGTCCCAAGCTTGAGGTATAAGGTAACACTGCTGTCAGACTCCTACCTTAGCCATGTGAGCAGTCTAAAACCGACCCACCCCAGAGACCCTTTTGTTTTTTTGTTTTTTTGATAATTCAGACAACTCATGCACTGTGACTCTGTCCTTTCACCCTTTCAATCAACTACAGTACAGCTATGCCAGTGTTAGACTATCAAGATCAACAGCCATTTCCATTTTCAAATTCCAGATGCTGCAATTAGGTGGGAGTTGAGAGAAAAAAAAATACTAGGACAATCACTGACTCTGCCTTTGATTTCGATTACTGAAAATGAAAGCTCACACTGAATGATTTTTTGATTTAATATTAACATTTTGATGCTGTTAATATATATACACTACAGCCAATATAGCACCTACACATAGATTAAATGCGTTAAATGATAAATTGTTGCTATACTACAAGTGTTGTGGGAGTTTTGGAGTGAAGTTGTGCCAAAAATCTCTTCTACGTTTCCCTCCACATACAGTAAAGTCTTGTTCAAGCAGGGTTGAACCACCAACCCACCCAATTAATGAGCAACATGTCTCATCCTTTGACAGAGACTGACAGACTGCAACCTGGAAAAAACTGGAAAAACAGTCTCTTGTACAGACCAGAATTAAAGTTGTCTCTTATTCTCTATCCAATTTCCAACTTATTCCACAGAATAAATCAGGTGGGTGACACATATGCATCTGCACGCACACACTCGCACACACTCACAGGCTACAGTGTGAAAATGTGCATGGAAACAAACAGGCATTCACACCTCGACTGAGACTTCTGTGTGCAGACTGAGCCAACAGATCCATGTTTAAATAATTACTCCATTCATCAACCTGGTTAACAACATTTGACCTTCATCAACAGGCAAGAAATTATCTTTTAAAACATGAGAGAGATTGTCCAACAAACAACAAATAGAAACACTAGAATAACTTTGTGTGTGCTTCTTTAACACTTTATGTTTTTTCACCCTGTAAAATTAAGACAGACGTTACTGGTACAAATGTTTGCATCCTGACACAAAGTTTCCTCAAACATTTACAACAAGTTGGTCCAAAAAACTACAGTAAAACACAAGTATAGGCGTGCTGAGGATATATTATGCTGATGTTATAAAAGTAAAACACCTCCAGACCTATAGACACACTGTCGTCCTTAACTGAAGCATATTAAAACGATTTCTCTTTAGCAAACGTAATATATGTGACAGCTTCAGACAAACTAACTGCATTTTTACCTTGTGTCAAACAGACACACGTTACAGAGACATTTATTGGACAGACAAGAGCGGTCTAAATGTGTCCAAACAGCTCCGACACGCAGAAAAGAACACGTTGGTCGTCCTACCTGTGTGAGACGGTTTGTTGCTGTTGTCCATGTCCAGCTGTCACTGATTACAGCGCGAGCTCAGCTGCAGGCGTTCGGTCCCGCGAGCGAGTCAAAGCAGATAAAGCACGAGGGCAGTAGGCAGCGCGCGCGGTATGCCAGTGCCGCCTGCGCGAGCGAGATACCGAATCACTGCGCGAGAGGATGAGAGAGAGGGAGAGGACAAATGAAATGAATCAGTGTTCAGGAAACAACAAGGTGTTTGAAATGTAAAATAAAAAATAAAAAAAGGAGTGGGTTTGTTTGTTTCGACAAACATGAGTAACTTTTTAAATCCACATAAAGGACTTCTGTTTGTGGACCTGAATATACAGTATCACTGAGGCACAGCAGTGGTGTGAATAAATAAGTGGGTGTTAAACTTTTTTCCAGTAAATTTAAATTTGTTTTACTGAATAAAAATTAACTACCTGTACACAAGAACAAGAATCACTCTGGAGAGGTCACAATAACATACAATAACAAAATTACAACAAAACCTGAAAACATAGGCTACAGTATATTAGTATGCTCAGTTTATCTGCGACACAGCATCAGGCTACAAGTCATTTTCAATGGAAGCCGGTGACATGAAGCCAGAAATTGACTTCCGCCATGTGTCACTGTGTGTCGGGCATGACATATTACAAATAAAAGCTGAACTGGCCTCAACTTTTCTCAGCGCTCAGCGACAATACAGCCAACCACATGTGGCCAACTGTATTGCCAGTAGTGTGAACATACTATATGACTTAATATCCTAACACCGGTATATTTACGATAAGCTAATACCAGCCAATCTGTCTGGTGATACTCCAATAATAGTAACATCAGAGTAAACCTTAAAGGGTTACTCAAGTGATTTAGTATTGTACTTTGACAAAAACTGGTACTAGTACGCATAAAGACGCATAAAGTGCATCATAATTCAAAAACCATATCCACTGGAGGGGAAACTGCACCGCAATATGCAACCAAGGGTTTAAAAAAAGACTGTAGTTAGCTAAAGACATTAGATTTCTGCATTTCAAAGGCTTATTTTAGCACCTTATGCCTACCATACAGTAAAAGGTATAATGACAAATATTGTCTGTGTATATCAGTGTACTTTCTCCCTATGCTTTCCCTAAAGAAAAGAAAAACTGTTTGATTGAATCACCAGGTAAGACTGGCCAGATTAACCAAATTAGCAACTGTTATTCAAGCATAATATCAGCAAGTATACGTGTCTGTGCACCGATCTGATATAATTTATTTACCCCAAAACAGGACCATGATACTTCCCAGCAATGTTCTGTATGCCTATTTTCCCCCAGGATGGTGAAGTCATGTTCAATTCAACTCACTTCAAAGAGGCTTTATTGGCATGACCATAAATTACAATATTGTCAAAGCACGTTGTACAAAATAAAACAAACACATGAAACAAGCAATAAAACACAATGTGTAAAGCTCTTGTTCATGTTTTACAAAGGGTTTGAGACAGGCCATAAAACAATGACAGCAATGATATCACATCCATACAAGGTTAATAGTATACAACTGGAATAATAAATAAATATGTATGTATTAGCACACTGTTATTGCATCAATGAATCGTCTCTATTATGGGTTAAACTCCTAAAACCACATTTCCAATAATGCATCTGGATAGTATTTTTGTTAGAATCTCCCTCACTGATAAAAAATCTATGTCTTTCAAACTTCACATCTCCAATTCCTGTTGTAGACTCTCTGTTACGAGCTTGTAGTCTCCAAGGCCAAAACTGAAATAAACCTCAGTGACAGGGTCAGGGTCATGTATATGTAAAATCAGTGGAGGACCCCTTTAAAGGGGCAGTTCAAAATACACATTTTCTTCTTAGCTGTAGTGCTATTTATTCATCTAGATTGGTCTAGTGAGAGGGGAGTTGCCAAGTTTTGGAGATATCGGCCTCAGAGATGTCTCTACATCCCTTTAAAATGTCCCTTTTGTTATCATAAGGCTTGAGGTTTGAGCCTACAGTGTAAAGACAAGATTAATCTCTTCTATTATCTGCTTATTTTGTCCGGTGAAAGTACATTTTTACATGATCACACTTAAAGACTTTGTAAAACACCCACTGGCATTTTTACAGCCTTGAAACAATGCTAATGTGCACCCAACACTTCTATTAAAACCTTGTACCACATTACAGCCATTCAGAGTAAGATGAATTGGTGGAGGGGGTCAAAGGAAAATGTTGTGTCACTCTGCCATGTCAAATCCTCTCCACCTTTAGGTCCTGTTTGTGTGCTACATGGCCTAATCCCACCCCCTTTAGACCCCTCATTAACATTGTTGGGCTACGTTCAAAAGCAGATGCCTGCAGATGAATTTGGGAGTACAGTGACGCGGGCACATGCCTGTCTGTGCTGCGGCCAACCTGCCGGTGTGCGTTTTGGGTCAGCTGTCAGCCGGACGGTGATGGATGCACGGTGGAAACATACTTGGAGTTTGAGCTATGTCCTTCTCATCGAGGTCCTTTAGCACCCTGCTTGACCCCGCCACAAGGCAGCCGCCCTAAAAATAAAGGTGCACATGTGCTTGTGTGCAGACACAAGGGTGTAAGATATCACAGCTCATCAAGTGCTCTTGATGTCTCTGCTTGTGTGTGTGGATACAAAAGAAAACAATGCGTACGGTATGCAGATACACATGCACACAAAGTTAGCTGGCAGAGGTTGCAACAAGTGCACACATTCTTTACTCAAGTAGAAGTACTTGTATGAAAGTACTCTGGCTATAGTAGAAGTACTGATTCAACTTTTTTACTGCATTAAAAGTGAAAAAACGCAGTCTCTGAAATATACTCAAGGTATAAAAGTAAAAAGTCTCCCGCTGTCTGTTTCAACTTGTTATGTCTTGTTACGTCTTATGTTGTTTTTATATTGTTATGCCTTTTACATCTTGTTATGTCGTTTTGGCTTCTTATATCATTTACATAATTTTCATCTTATTCCTTTTGTTGTTTTTGTCTTGTTACGTCTTTTATGTCTGTTACATGTTGTTACTTGTTTTTTGTCCTGTTACATCTTTTATTCCTTGTTATATCTTTTACATTGTTTTGTCATGTCTTTTATGTTCATCTTGTTCTGTCTTTTTTTTCATTGTTTTTGTCTTATGTCTTTTACGTCAATTTCATCTTGCCACGTCTTTCACATCTTGTTATGTCTTTTACGTTTTGTTGTTTCTTTGATGTCATTTTCATTTTGTTACGTCTTGTTAAATTGTTTTTGTTCTGTTACGTCTTTCATGTCTTGTTATTTTGTTTTTGTATTATTATGTCTCTATGTCTTTTATGTTGTTTTTATCTTGTTTCATGTTATCACGTCTTTCATATGTGATATGCACTGATGGATACACCACAGAATCTTTTTTTTTCTGTGTTATTTTTCCATCCATTTAGGTTGAAATCAGTCTGGATATTAGGAACAATTTGATGAAAAATAAAAAAATAACATTTTAATTCCGCTCATGTGCATTAAAGTAATGAGCCTGTTTTGTAAACGTAAAGAATAGAAAGTATATGTATTTGTGTAGAAATCTAGGGAGAAAAATAAATATTCAAGTAAAGTAGAGCTATCTGAAAACTCTACTGCAGTACAATAACAAAGTATTTGTACTTAGTTACTTCCAACCTCTGCAAACTGGAGACTCCCACAGTAGTAGAATCAGCCTCCCGCTGTTGAGGTCGGATGAGGATTTACTGGGTATATGTGGTCCAATCAACATGTTCCCAGCATCAACTTCATACCAGCGCTCAGCTGCATCATCATCTCAAGTGCTTTCATTAAAACGACATTTTTATTCCTCTAGTCCCAGAATTATCAAGGACCCGGCTGCTCCTTCTCAGGCCTGGACATTTCAATTTAACCTGGTCACTATGGCAACCTGGGATTTTTTTTTTTTTTTAAATGTATTCACTTTTCTTTCCCTTGACTTCAAAGTTTGATTGAGATGGCACTTGAAGGATGCGAGTGGTTCATTTAAAAAGATGGAGCGAGAAAGTGGAAGAGAAGAATAGCAGCATTGTGAGAGCTACGGAGCCAGATAATGACTGCAGTTCATAGCTTGGAACAGTGTAACCCCTCAGCAGTAAAGAGAATTGAAGCGTGACCACAATAATCAACTTCTGACTCAATTTGACATACAGTAGGTCTGCTCATATTAGTCCACTGCAGCGGCTGCGGCATGAAGCATTTCGGAAGACAGAACTTATTTCTTGGTCTTGATTAAATTTTCACTCTGCTGTATAGAGCTGAATATCGTCAAGGTAGGAGAGAAAATTTACCCTTTTTGCATGAGACAAATTTCAGGAAATAAAAAACAGACAGTAAAGTAAGTTAAAAGTCTTAATTGATTTTTGATGTGTTGTGTGGTGTGTTAATCTTTGCTGTTGACTTTTTTTCTTTATTTGCTTTTCCCTCTCTTTGACTTCTAATGACTTGAGTGGAGTAGCAACATCTTACACAGATGCCTGGCAGATGTAAGATATAAAGAATATTTTCCTGGTTTTGGACATATTAACATGTCCCACTGATTTGACAATGCAAAAATATTACAAATATACATGATATTATGAATGATACTACATCTGAAGATATTTATGTGAACAGCAGCTTGTTTATCTACATGACTTTGCCCGACCTTCTCTTTTCCATTCTTTTATTTTGAAAAACCCTTGAAGTCATCAAGGCCCGACATGCAGAGTGTCCCAGTGCTCATTTGACATGCATTACTTCACTCCTCTCTGACACTGAGCAATACGAACCTACATCGTACGTGGACATGTTCAGAGTGAGCAGGGGAACGTCAGAGGGAACATTTAACAAACAACACAATTACTCTCAACAGCTGAGAGTGAATGATGATGAAAGCTTTTTCAGAAAAGTGACTGATGAAAACTGCAAAAGATCGGAATGCATTCTGGGTTAGATTTGCTCCTTGAGTGTACGTCATTGTTCTTTCGGCCCCTCTTGTCCTTGAGGGTCAATGTCACTGAAGTCCACTTCAGTTTTCTCTGTAATGGAAGCTCGAGATCGTGACGATTCCCTGAAGAGGAAGAGCCAAAGGGAGGACAACGAGAGCTTGAAACGATTGAATTTCACTGCTGGAGTCATTCAGATTCTGTTTTTTTTTTTTTGTTTTTTTTTTAATGTTGTGGGTTTGTGAGTCACTGTACAAAGAGTGTTACTATTTAAAATCCAGGAGAGTCATGGAAACATTTTAAGGCTTTGTTGGGTGTAAAAATCATGAATAGACTTTGATGATAAAAATAAAAACAGTGAAAATCTTGCATTGTGAGTCAAGTATATGGACTTCAGTATATTTTTATTCCTTCTTCCTTTGTCCTTTTGATCCTGGCAGTGCAACACTGAAAAAAAAAAAAAAAAAAAAAAAATCTCCCCCAGCTGTGCTATTGTACTCCTAGGATGTTAAACTTTGTTTTTTTGTTTTTTTTTTTTACACTTTTTTAAAAAAGAAAGAAATAAAGAAAGAAAATAATTTCTGTTTAGTCTTAAAGAAATAATTTGACATTCTGGGAAATACACATGTTCTCTTTAGCCAGTTTCCGGTTAGTTTAGCACAGCAGGTAGCCTACAAAAACTGGGGAAACAGTTACTGAGAGACGGTAAATATTAAGCTACAATAGCATTAAAGCTATAGTGTGAGACATTTCTGTATTAATGTCTAAAAACAACTACATTTGTGTTGTATATTTTCTTGAGCTGTGTACTTACATTATCCCAAATGTTTGCAACAATGCAGTACAGGTACATAATCAATAACCTAATCCAAGTATCACAGTATTAAAGTAATGTAACCTGATTACTTCCTGTTACTTTTGAATTACTTAAATAGTAAATATGGTGAAATTGTTTAGCCTGATGTTTCATGGTCAATGTAGCTCACATTAGCAGTTGGTTTGTGTAGCTAATGGTCTAATAATAGTACTTGTTCTTCTAGCTAACGTTAGCGGTTGGTTCGTGTAGTTAATGCTAGCAGTTAATTTTTAATAATAATAATGTTAATTTAATAATAATAATAATCCTTATTTATATTTATATTTTCAAAATTGAAATTACAAAGTGCTTCATAAAGACAGCAAAATAAAACAGACAGGTTCGAAAGTCAGATATATGTAAAACATATAAAAATCAAATAGTACAGTACAAAATGGGAAAGTAAGAACATTTTGAGAAATAAAGACAGCGCAAAACAGTTCAAACTTAGATAAAATGAGGAAAGGCTCTCCAATAAAAGTATGTTTTAAGGAGAGATTTAAAGGAGATCACTGACTTGGCTGACCTAATTTGCTTGAGCAGATTGTTCCAGAGCCTTGGGGCCCCGACTGAAAAGGCTCTGTCCCCTTTAGTTTTCGACCGGGCCTGTGGAACAGACAAAAGACTTCAGGTTCTCAGGGTACGTCCTGGTGTGTAAGGTTCTAACAGGTCAGTGATATATGAGGGAGCGAGGCCATTAAGATCTTTAAAAGTCATCAGTAAAATCTTAAAATCTATTCTTAAACATTCTGGGAGCCGATGTAAAGACGCAAAAACAGGAGTGATATGATCGTGTTTCCTAGTTCTGGTTAAAAACCTGGCAGCTGAGTTCTGTACGTTCTGAAGTCTGTTAATAGATTTTTGATTCATGCAGGTAACAAGTCTGCTGCAGAAATCCAGGCGTAATGAGATAAAAACATGTGAAACGGTCTCTGTGTCCTTAAAAGATAGTATAGAACGTATTTTTGAAATATTTCTCAGATGATAAAAACATGACGGTACAAGCTTTGTAGTTTATATTAAATGCTGATGTATTTATTTTAAATGCATTTTAAAATGTAATCCTGTTAATATTCCACATTTTTACAGAATGTGTCTGCAACCTGATTTTGTCTTTTTTCTGTAATGGAATAGTTACCTTTTTTTTTAATTAGGTAATGTCATTACATGTAATCCGTTACTCCCCAAGCCTGTGAACAAGCCACTTAGTGGCAACAGCTGGTCTTTAAGTAATCAGGCAGTGAATGTGTGAGCGTATTACCAGGACAGTGTGAATGTTCGGCAAATAAAATTCAAGATATTTAAAAGAATCACTATACTTTCAACAACGGTTTATTGTACTTTATCCGGGTTCCTTCCTCAGCAGCATCCTATCTGGTGACAACACAGTTAGATGTTTCATTTTAGATAAGAGACAATTATTGCACCACATCACATCACACGTACTATCACTATCAGCAGAAATCTCAAACCACAGAAAGCAGTCCAGATAGTGTGTCCCTGTGCCCTTGGTATTTAATGACATTTCTGTCTGTCCAGGAAGATAGAAGGAATCCATCAGAGCGAGCATTTGGAAATGTTCGACTGTTTTCTGTCTATTTGAACTGGGCCAGTGGTTCCTCAAGCAAAAACACATTTACAGGACTGAAGCTAATCCGAAAATCCTTGTTGTTATGACAACCACACCATGCTAAAGCTAGGCTTTCGCCATTTTACCTGTTTCATTTGATGTACGAATAAAAAAGAAACAAGAAATAATGTGGACATGTAAAAGGTTTGTGACTACATTTATTTTCAGGGCGCATTTGTGCTATTCTGCAAATCTCTTCTGAACACATACAGGCAATTTCAGTCCAGCTCTCACACCATTATGATGCACAGAGGCCAAGTATGAAATTAGTTTCTTTTTTGACAGAACACGTCTTGATTGACAGCTCAACAAATGAGAAATCATTTACTGTGAACAGAGCTGCCGCCTGCTTTTGGCAGAGATGCTGCCTGTCTCTGAGGCGAGTGTGTGCCTCTGTGTGTGTGTGTGTGTGTATGTGTGTTCAAATGGCTTTAAAAGCGCATTTAATGTTAGGTCTGAGGCATCAAATCCACAATAGCAGGCCTGTCAGCCTAAAACACAGTTTACACCGTTTCCGGTGTAAAAATCTTTACATGGTTCTAGTTTTATTTTTACATATTTACATGGAGGGTCAGAGGAACAGACCAGACTTTAATCTTCTGTACCTGCGAGCTGAACACAAACAAACCTTTAACATAGTCTTTCATTAGTACTTCCTGTCTCTGGGTAAAACATGAATGAGTCCATTCATAAACTCAAAATTCAAAAGAAACCTTGTATTTGACTTCTTGTTTGGATTTTCTGGCTGGCTGTGTTTGTCAAAATAATTCACACTGAGTGACATGTTTAGACAAACTTGGAAGTGTTTCCCAAATGAAAAAGATAGATTTATCAAAAGTTTATATATCTTATCTGAAACTTAGCCTATATATGAAGATCCTTAGTAAATTTGTTTAAAATCAAAGAATTTGGGAACATTAAGTCCATATATAATATTCTTTGTTGATTTATTAGGGAAAGCAAAACTTTCTTCTCATTTACTCCTTATACATTTTATATTTTAGATTTCACTTATATTTGATGCTCCTTTGTTGTTATTCATATATCACTATAATTTTTGAGCAACCAATTTCCATCAGGATTAATAAAGTTTTAAGGATAGGACATGGGATAGGTTGATATCCTATCCTGTATGTTATTACCACGAATCTTCTAAATTAACTATTCAATATTGAGATTTTTAAAGTTGTTATTTACTGTGCTGAATAGTCAGCATTAGGCACTATACTACCAGAGGTTAAGACTCCTACTGCCGCTGATTCCGTTCATGTAAAACATTTGTTGATATGATGAAACACCTCTCAGTATAACGCAATATAATTCAGCAGCAGCACAAACTAGAGCCCCCAAAATGGCCATTAAGTTTAATCAACACCTCTCTAAAACTGTTACAACAATAACTGAACATCATAACATTCAGTGAGGGTTTATTGCATTTCTGCAGTAGACTGCTTGGGTTTTAGCAAGTCAAATAAACTGCAACGAATGAGTTTATGTGCACAGAATTTTGACTGTTTGAGTCTGTCACTACAGACTGTATTCTCAACCTGCTGCTGCAAATACCTTTCTAAAACCTTAACCGACTCAGAACACCTCCTCTGCATCTAATATATGCCACAGTTTCTTTAGCTAATAGACTTAAAACCCCAAAGAGCTTCAGGCACCTCTATTAAAAGGTCACCGCTCATAACAACAAAGTGAACTGCTGCATTAACCCAGAGAAACCCTGCTTTAAAATGAGCTGTAGAATAATCAGGTGAGCACAAATGAAGCACACCACTACTACGCCAGCATTTTTTACCCCCCTCACTTTGCCAGTAATGGCTTTTTGCGTAGTCAATTTACACACTGTACTCTTTCACACATACACTCAGATGGGTATGCATGCAAAATGCAAACACCTACTGTGTGCAAAATTTCTTCAAACCATTAAATCGAGGTTGAGAGGCTGTCCTTTGTCGCACTTAAACATGGTGAGATTTTAAGGAACAGCTGTACCATGAACACACACACACACACACACACACACACACACAGAGTATCATTTTTGCTTGACGACTTTGAAAAATACTAGCAGATTAATGTTCTGTCAGTAACTAATAGTTTTAATCGACCAATTGTTTCAGCTGAGTTAATGCATTTGTTTTACTTATGAGGAGATACTGACCACATGTGCATCCAAGAGGACCCATTAGTTCCTTTGAATCTGGATTTCAGTCTTTAAAATTTAAATGTGATGCTGCCATCTAGTGGCTGGAAATATTTACTGATGCCTACAGGTGCTTGCAAAGGTAATTCTTCCCCCCCAAACATTTTGACACTCAAGCTTTTGTTATCAACTGGATTAAGGATCTGTTCTGATCTTGTTTAGTCATAATGATTTTTTTTTCATCATTAAAGACAGATTTCCGAATAACACTGCTTCAAACAATGGGCACACTGGTCTTTGTTACAGGGAAGTGTATTCAGTCCAGAGCTGCTGAAGTTTGTTCCAAACCTCCAGAGTTATTTTAGTTTTGTTTTTTATAAGAAATGGTTCAGATTATACCAACGGTGTGTCCGCAAAGGTGGCTAATTTGAATCTAATCTAAAACATCAAAGACCAAAAACTATGCAGGTTGACAGGAGTGTAGGAGACCACCACGGGATGACTTTAAAAAGATTTAATAGCATCATTATTAAATGTTTTATTCCAACTGTGAGAGTTTTTGCTTTTTAAGAATTTGAAAGATATTTTGCCGTTTTCCAAATTTTTACCTAGTACATAATTCCATGTGTTATTTTATAGTTTTGATCTCTCCAGTATTAAGCTACAATGTAGAAAAATAATAAAACAAACACTGAATAAGAAGGTGTGCCCAATCCATTTTTTTTATTATTATTATTTAATTTTTAATTTTGTTTTTCAATTCTGTTTAGTTTCAGTTAGTTTCCTGGGTGGGTTTGCTCATTTCAGTTTTTTTATTTTAGTCTTGTAAGCAGACAATATCATCATAGTTTAATTTCAGTCAACTTAAATATTTCTTGACTCATACTTTTAGTTTATTGTTTAATTTTAGTTAAGTTTAGTAAAGCCCTTGGGCTTCCCTTGGGGTTCAGAAAAGATGAGAAGCAGCATGAAGAGATACAGGTATCAGGTACTCATGTTGAGGAGAAGGCAGGTGCATATCTGTGTCAGCCAGCAAACAAGATGATTAAACAGAATCAAATATGTGTTCAGCAAACCAGTAGATGTTATTAAAGTAGCTTATTGCTGTGTAAGATAGAATCAGTCCCACGGACCCCAGTCAGGTGATTTACTGCACCTTGCAGTAGCCACATTTTGAGTAAAGACACACTTAAATATTTAATCTTGCTTTGGTACTACCACTGCACATACTGACACTTGCAAACTATCAGAAAGTTGTATGATAAATTTGGTAAGACACAGACATAAGATGATTCTGATTCTAAGATGATTTCTCACCCCCATTTCTGCAACACCTGTTTAAATTAGTCATGATAACACAAAGACAATAAAAAATATATCTATTAAAATAATCTGGGATAAGAGGATACACATGTTTCTGTTTCCCATTTACATTCCCAATGAGAATAAGCATGAGTCAGTTGAGTAATGAAATAACAATGATATGAATCATCAGTCTCTTGCGACATACTCACAGCTTTTTTACCCGCCAAACCGCCAACATGTATGAGAACAGCCATAGCTAACTTCCCCTTTAGCTGGGGCTGTATGTCTCTGCACACCCCAATTTGGAGAAACAGAGAGGAGTACTGAGGGAAGAAGCTGTGCTGCTGTGGACAAGGGCAGCAGCAAAACACATTTTAGCCACCTAAAAGAAACCCAGCTAAAAACAAAAAAAAAATCATCATCAGTTTAAGTGTATATTTAGAATATTGCCACTGCTTTACCTTGCCATCAGACACCCTTTTCTGACAGGTATCCACTGGCATACAAATCAAAAATTGTTCTCTCCAAAGCAACCGAACTCCTTTGGCAGAAACAGTAATTTTCTTTCACTTAACATGGGAGTTGCTGATCTTCTGCTGCCTCGATCAGGTAGTTCACTTGCATTATTGTGCAACTTAAGGCTTGGTTGCTTAGCTTCCTACATCAGTACTCCTGCTAATTCTTCAAACTGGGTATGTGCCGACCGCCATCTACTGTAGGTAAGATAGTGACAGTGGATAAGTACCTCAACATCCCCACTTCAAAAATATTCAAAGTATCCCTTTTATGTATCAACTATGAAATAAACTATGACTCTCTTGCAACCCCTGATGTTTCACATGTAATTTTCACAGGGAAATAAGTCTTATATTTGAGTGAAAATAACATCTTCAGAATCTAAAAGCCCCGTTTTTGGCAATAGAGGCTGAACTGGTTCTCACACCAAACCAGGCCAGAATGGTTTGAACCTGCCAGGCGGCTAACCTGCACTGCCGACAGAGACATGCAAATAATCATTGGAAAAGTCCTCCAAAGCCATTCCACTGCAAAACAACTCAAAACAAAATGAGTATTGTATGTTATTTATTACTTTTTAGATTTACAAGTTATTTTCACATTTCTTTTTTTTTTCTTTTTTTTAAAAAAAAGGCTAACAACTCTCTGGTGTTACAGGTATCAATACACAATGAATGCAAACAATTGCATTTGTTGCACAGTTCAGAAAAATCTTCAGATTTGTAGCCTGTTAAATCACGACCTGCTTCAATAAGCAAAGTCTAGAGTTTTTCTTTTGACTGTGTCATATCCAGGTCCCTAAAAAGAACAAAATGCTGCAATCTAAATTGCAATAAGACAAAAAGATTAACTGCTCTGTTATTTGCAATTTCAGCATTAATAGTTGGGTATTTGTATCTTTCACAACGATGATCAATGTAGAGGGAAATGACAAGAGCAGAAAAGTAATACAAATGTATGTGTATGTAGTATATACATAAACATACATAACATAGACAGACACACTCAAACAAAAAGGGGAAGATGTCAAACAAGCTCAGCATCACCCTTCAAAAAAAAGCATTTAAGACAGGATTCAATCAACTGCGACAGAGGCTGAAGAGGAACAGGGAGGTAGATAGATACACGGGGGCAAAGACAGAAGAGAAGTAGTGAGGGATCTTGGTAACTCCCTCTAGCTTATGATTCTTTTAAAAAAAATGCTCCTTAAATCAAAGAGGATCCAGATAATCTCATCTGTAATCTCAGTTTAAGTGCAGGGGTGGCGAGTGGCTCTGCCCTCTCCTGCCTCTCTGGGTTTTAGCTACGTGCTGTCCTTAAAACCATGTTCAGGGCTCGCTCACTAAGTTCGTTGTTTTGTACTTGCTAATTGCCCCCGCCGCAACACTGGCTGCTGCGGCCCTGAGGAGCAGCCTCTTGTAGATCCACTCCTGTCCTGGTCCGTCCCCCTGCTCCAGCTCCACCCTGAGGATCGTTCTTCGGTAGCTTCTTTGCTGCAGGGACACAATCACGGATGTTTCAATATAGCAAATTTAAGAGTTCAGAGGTACAACCATTGACACATATGAAGATGGAGGACATGACAGCTCCCCAAAAGGGAAGCCAAAACATTAAGTAGCCTGGGAGCCAGAGAAATCTGTGAGCTCATTTCATCTGCACTGTCAGATACGTCCTGCCACCCTCCTGTTCAGACAGACTTTCACCCACGCTGGAACTCGTCAGGCAAATTAGAACTGTTTATTTAATACGGGGCAACTCTGATATGATGACTGACAGGTTTACAAAGTCAGAAGGCTCACAAGTCAAACTAGGAAATTCTGTTTAAATATGAATCAATATTCTGTTACTGCATTGCCTATTTCTCGCCTCAAATGTTTTTAGGAACACATTTCAGTGTACTGTTTATCTGCCATACAAGAAAGTTTGAGACCAGGTCACATTTTTTTTATGCTTGAAAACCGACCAAGCACTTGCATGTGTCCTCCAAAAGCTATGTCACACATTTCGTTTATCTTATTAGTTGTAATTCTGTCTAACTGCATCCAGAGGCAGTGGATGCTACTGGCTGGGAGTAGAAAAATGAACTGAAAGATCACAGACTGCTTCACAAATGTGAATTAGTGCAAAAGTGCCTAAAAAATCCAGAATTTATTCCTTCTTGTTAATGCAGATTGTTCAACATGTTCACCATTTCCAACAAAAATAAACTTAAAACAAGTCACAAGTGATTCAGTCAAGTGTACATTTGTGTAAACTGTGCAAGAAAATAATTTTTTAGAAGTGCGTATTACTAATAAACACAAATTATTGTCCCCCAATTGACTCCTGCTGGTCTCCATACTGTTGTTTTCATGTAAAAGTGCCTCTTCAATTCAGGTAAGCAGTTTTGTGTGTAATTCAACTTTTCTGCAGATATTAGGGGAAGCTAAACTATGCTGCTGCCTGAAATATCCATCTGTTGGAGCAGTGAGCAGGGACATTTGACTGAACAGAATGATGCACTTACCAATAGCCATGAAAATTTCATTGACATTCATGGCAGTCTTGGCTGAGGTCTCCATAAAGAGTAGACTGTTGTCATCAGCGTATGCTTGTGCCTCCTACAAACACAATATTAGACATTTACTGTACTGAGTTCAAGTTCAATAACATTTTATGATGTAATAAATTCAGGATAAGGCTTTTAGTGTCTGAGATCATTTTCCTGTAAACGCAAAGTTTATTTATATTTCCTACCTGAAGCTCTACAGCTCTCTTGTTTGCGATGTCCGCCTTGTTTCCAGCCAGAGCGATCACTATGTTGGGACTGGCTTGCCTCTGCAGCTCCTTCACCCAGTTTTTTGCTCGTGCGAAAGTGTCCTAATCGTGCAACAAAACTTTATCACTATTGCTCTCACCCACAGTTTTCACATGACAAATATTCTTAACTATGGTGGAACATTTTCATTTTGCAGCAGATACACCACTGCATGAATTTACAAGAGGTTGACCGACACTTGACCTCAAGACATCACCTCAAAACACCCACAAGTGTGAAAACCTACAGGTCTAATTTTACATTGTGTGATGTAATTTAAATTTTAAACATAAGAGGCTAAAGTTGGAAAGTGTCTTGTATTCTCAAGTAATTCTTGCAATATTACTCTATTTTCGAACATAGCCTACAAACAATACACAATAATAAACTTTCTAAAGTTCACTACTGACTCTGATTATTAACATAATTTTAAATAAATAAACTTATGAATTTAACTGTCCTTCACTTACACAAACTAAAAGAAGAACCATCAAAATTAAGTACGACAAAAATAAAAGCAACAACAAAACTGCTTTAAATTCATCTTGTACTACTGATGGGGGCTTGTGTCCATATAGCATTTGTATCCAGCAGAAAAGCACTGGAAAGGCGCTAAAGATTAAATGGTTTGAAACATGATAGTGAACAAAATGATCACAGTATTGTCAAAAAGTACTGAAAACGATCAAAAGTGCTGATACACACACTGAAATCATTTCACTCGGTTTTATACTGAAAACCTCTCAATCATTTGAAATGACATCATGTCCTTTGAAATGTCAATCTTTCACTGAAGCAACACATAACCACGCTGCTGCGTCTGGGAGACTGTTGTCAACTGTGATTTTTGAGTTTTCCAAAGCACTGTAATCAAACAAAATAATTTATATAATAATTTATACATTTTTATAATTTATTTAATTACACGTTGGACCTTTTGTTTCTAAGACAACATGTCTTGACTATTTTTAACAGTTCACTATGAGCTTATCAAACACGCTGTGGACAACAAAGAACACTGGAAATATTGCTTGCTTAAACACCTGCTTTTGCTGCTTTTCTGACTCACATACGAAACTGAAAATAGGTAAACTGTAAATTTGGGGGAATTTGGACCGATGGTCCGTTTAAACAAGAAGTCTGAAGTTGTCAGTTGGTTGTCTGGAAAATCATGATGGGCAAATTTGACTATATTTTGTGGAGAAAATGATTAATTATTTCATCAACAAGTTATCTGCAGACTAGCTGATGATCAACAAAGTTCTTAAATGGGAGTGGCATTCATTTTTATTTCATAACAGAAATAAAAGAAAATGTCCTGTCCTGATTTCAATTCATGAGCATATTTACTCAATACCTGGTATTTCAGACGCTTTTCATGACAGTGTAGTTTTCATCGGTCACCTAAATACTAGCAAGACAATTTCCAACAATTCACTATGAGCTTAACAAGCACGCTGTGGTTGTGTAAAACAACTGCAGACAAAGAACATCGGAAATATTGCTTTTTACTTTTTACTCAAGTTGTCATCAACTTGTGACACGTTAACTGGTGAGTCCTGCCCCACCTAACACATGATTAGTTGCCTGAAAAGGATGAACAGTGACGACAGTGAGATTTTCTCTGCATGAAAAAGTCGGAGCACTCAGAAAAAAGGCACTGGGTGCAGTCACATGCTGCCGAATTCACTCTCTCCTCATCAGTAACGACTGAAAAAAAGACATTGCCATTTAGAAAACTAGAATTACTGCCTTGTGGTTGTATGCCTGTGACAACCAGTCAAACTGCAGTTTACAACCATATCTATCCAGACTATTATAATGTATGTAGTGAAGACTTTGAAGGAATTTAATATAACGTATTAAGTGTTTTTGGTTTTTTTTGGCAAAAAGAAATCACTATAGATGTGTGATTCCAGTGAACAATTTCCAGTGAGAAACATGCTGTCTTCACTTAGAGACTTTTTTTTACAGACTACAGAGGACTGCTAGAGAGCTGAACATATATGTCACTGTGAAGTTGATATGAAATGTCACCACTTCATATTCTAGCAAATATTTGTGTGAAATGTTTTCATAAAGTGTAGGATATTTTTTAGTTGTGGTAAAAAAACATATTTTGTGAGGTCACAGTGACCTTAAACCACCAAGTTCTAATCAGTTCATTCTTAGGTCTTAAGTGGTCATTCGTGACAAGTTTGAGGAAATTCGCTCTAGTTCACGAGAATAGAACAGTCAGACAACCCAAACATATAATGCCTCTGGCTGTTGTGGAGGCATCAAGACGCTATATGGACTCAAGCCCTCATAAGACTCTGTCCCCTCTTTTTGCCCTGCAGGTGAGACCTACTGTGTTGGTGATGTCGTAGACCACGATGGCTGCCTGAGCGCCTCTGTAGTACATTGGAGCCAGGCTGTGGTAGCGCTCCTGACCTGCTGTGTCCCAGATCTCAAACTTCACAGTGGTGTCGTCCAGACAGACAGTCTGAGTGAGGAAGGCAGCTGAGGAGTTCAGGATAACAAAGATCAGTGGAAAGATATGTATTAGGACCATGGACCTTTCCATTCTGTCCTTGCCAAATATAGAAATGTTCTGATACAATTTTTTTTACTTCTAGATACCAATTCCAATACCTGAACTTCTTGTGTCAGCCAATACCAAGTATTGATCGGATAAAAGTGTTATTATTGCTGTATGGCCTGGATCAAGTTTATAAAACTGGTATACAGGCTGCTATAGGGTTCAGTTTTACAACTAATAAGTTAAGTGATATCAGATCAGCACAAAGACTCACATACTTGTCGATATCCAGGCCAGTATTTTAGACTGCATCTGAGGCATTTCCGATACTCGTATCACAACAGTACTGGTCAAATCAGTTATCTGCTTCACTTACTCTTTGACTGAATAATGGATTTAATTCTCAACTTTGCCAAATTTCAAGAATTTTATTTAGGCAAAATTCTTGTATAACTGCTTGAGACTTCGGCTTATTTTGCTAAATGGGTATTGTACTGGCACTAGTATTAATACATTTCATCACTTCTACCTGCTAGGACATCCAAAGCCTGTTTGTCTCTTACCTCCAATGGTGCTCTCCTGGAATTCATGAAACTGGCCTTTGACGAAGCGCAGCACTAAGCTGGACTTGCCCACTGCTGACTCTCCCAGTAGCACCAGTTTGAACTGGCAGATTTTGTTTGCTACTGTGGCACCATTGGGCCTGGTTGCTCCTCCACCGCGCCCAGCCATTGACAGAGATAGAGACAGTTACGGATGAGATGGCCTGAGATGGGCTGAAGGTACGGATAAATGAGGTGCAAGGATGGGCGAGGAGTCTGGATACACAGGCACTGATGGTGAGTGAGGTCAGAAACCAAACTCCTGGTGGGAAAAACTGGATTGGGTGGGCAGTGGAGGAGTGACCCCGTCTACTCTGAAGATTAAAAACAAGAAAATTCAGTGGATTTACTTCTGAGAACACAAACAAAATTATGGAGCTCTTCATGTTGCAGATCTGTTTACAAATAAAGATCTGATTTGATTTGATTACAGGACTTGTGGTATGAATTACAACCATTCCTGGTATTTTACCAATACACTGTGACTAAAAGTTACTTTCAATTCAACTTATAAATTTTCGCATCTTTTATTTCCTTTTCAGTATCACAACCTGTTTCTGGAACTGCAGCATGTATAAACCCATACTCCTCAATGAGAGAAATGAGAGTCTTACTCAGAGTCCTGGAAAGAAGAATTCCTGTTTCGAACAAAACATTTTAAAGCAAAGGGGCACATTTTTGCTAAGATGTACCTGACAATGGTAGGCCTACCTTTTTGAAAACATAAAACAGAAAAACAGTCATTGTAAACTGTGTTTATTTATGTTTATTATGTTATTGTAATCAAATTTGAAATTGGATCAGGTAAAGCTAAATGCTGTGGTCCCTTTGTGTTTTCCAGATAATAAGTGTCACTTACAGGCCATCTGTTTACCAAACAATGTGTACTTATTATTTTTTTTATTAATTTCATTTTTTAAAACTACACCAGAAGGCTGGAAACAAAGTCCATGAAACTCAAATGTTTCTTTCTCTGCTTTGGTTTCAAAATCCTCTCTACTTTTTGAGGTCTCCCAGCTTGCAACTATGATCTCTTGCAGACAAAACAAGATATTTGAGGATTTCATTTTGGAGTGATCAACATTTTTCATCACTTTCTGACATTTTAAGGACCAAACAATTAATTGATTAATCGAGAAAATAATCCTCTTGGGCTGCCGCTAATTTTTACTGCATTACTAATTAATCATGTGAGAGGCTGAAATCAGAGAATTTGGACATTTTATATTTTAAAAAAATGATTACAACTAATCGGTTAATTACTCGATTATCAGCGATTATATAGCAGTTAATGTAACAGTCAATAACGAATTAATCACTGCAGCTCCATGATTGACTGATTAATTGTTGATGATAACAGAACAATTGTGAGTCGCAGCCCTACTAAATTACTAACCCTATTATTAATAATGACTCACAACGTTATAGCTAGGAGTTAGGTGATCATATTCAACAACACTGACTGTGTACGGAGTAAAAATGCAATGTTCATCATGTTTAGAAATGATTATACAACATCAACTGACTTGCCTCAGGTTTTACTTCATTTGCCTTGCTAGCTCTAAACTCACCTTTTAAAGTCATCATCACATTCTGTATAAGTATGGAGAGCAAATAAAAACCAGAACAATAAAATCTCCAAATAAACTAATTACATCATAAAACCGGCTACACCTGCTGTTGTCAACTTTGACCGTACAACCAGACACAAACAGAACCGGCTGCAAGTTAAATACGAGGCTAAAGCTCAGCCGTAATAACGACGAGCCGAGTTAGCAATGCTATCCTCAGCTAACAAGGAAACAAAAATACTAAAAGGAAACAAGTAACACGTTAGCGTACCTACCAGCAACGAAAGACAATGTCCACTCCGCCTTGTGAATACCGAGTTATGACCGTGATATTCCTCGTTAACGACGTTTTGTCCTAAAACACTTTCAGGTTCAGTAAATTATACGCTTCCGCCTTGTGGAACCAAAATACTTCCTGGATTCATCTGTCATGTGATGCAATGTCACAACCAATCAAATGGCCCGATAGTGGTCCGTCAGAGGAAGAGCCAATCCACTCTGGTCAGAAGAAGCCATCTCAATCCCTCATTTAAAAAATCGATTAATTTTTAAATGTCTAATAATATGTACAAATTATTTAAATATTGTATCATGCTATCATAGTTTTTGAGAAATATTTCCTTGGTTAATTATTGTTAACAGGACAAGACATTTACATGTTCTGGAATATGCATTTTGGCCAACCAAAATGTAATTCCTGGTAAATGTCAAATTCGCTGCAGCAAGTTATTATGTGAATAAATGAAAGTAGATATAGATTAATGCATACAATTATAAATAAATAAGTGAATAAATTAATAAATAAACAAATAAATTAAACCTACCACAAGGAGTTTTCACCTGGTTATTATATAGTCTCAATATAATACTAATGCCTCTATATGGCCTACATAAACAAGACAATCTGCGAGAAGATCGGCTAATTACATATATATCACTAATGGCTGACAATGGGTTGGATTCTCAGTGAAATCAGATTAAATGAACCTGTGTTTACATTTTCTCAGGCACAGTTACAGTGAGTTTTTATGTTAGCTAGTTAAAAAGAAGCAGAAGCATATTTATTACCATAGTTCATTTTTGATGTCATATTTTGTGGGGCTTCCACAAGGGGCTTCCTAAATCAACAAAATATTTGTTCCTTGCAGTAGCTTTAAAGGGGCAGTTCACCCCAAATCAAAAATACATACTGGTCTGTAGTGCCATTTATCTACCCAATCTATAGTTTTTGGTGTGAGTTGCCCAGTTTTGGAGATGTCAGCCAAAAGAAATCTAGAAATCATGACCTTGTTGCCCAAAATAATCCACAGACTTTGTTGTGAGCAGTTTAATGTAGGAACTACTTTATTCCTGCACTAGAACTACTTTAGAATCTCCTGGAAGTAAAGGGTCGAATCATGGTATCGAAAGGTTAATCCAATGTTTTGAGATTTTAAAAATGATTTGAAAATTTACCTCAAACATTTAGGAGAGCTGAAGTGATATGTGAACATAAAAAGTATGTTGGAAGATGAGTAGATGAGTATGCATTATACACAGACTCTTTGGATACTTTTTTTTTTTTTTATTAAAAAAAGGGGTTAGGGTTAGGGGAAAGGGGATGTGGAAGAAAAGTCACCTTTTTGTATGGGTTATTAGCACAGCATGAGAAAGTGAAATCTACTGAAGCAACAGTGAAACTCTCAATGGTTTCTAACACTGTTAGAAGAGGAACTAACAGTCATTTTAGCATCTACCACAAGGTGGTGCAATGTGATAGAGAAAGACGTAGAGGGTTTATCCCACTAATAAACTGACAGAAGCTGAAACATGTTTTTTGTATTCATATGTATATAATAACATCCCGATTGTTATTATTATACGTTGATGATAAAGGTGTTGTTTCCCATCCTAACAGGTACACTAGAGCTAACAGGATGTCAGTGAGATGTCAATCAAATAAACAAGGCTTTCAGTGTTTGGCACAGTTGAATAAAACACATAACACCTGTTTAAAGATGTTAATATACCTGTTAAGTGCTGATTGGCACAAACTAAACAAAACAAAAACATTTCCAGTTTTTCCCAGAATAAAAAGTTTCCATATAATGTAAGAGCCAACAATTAGCCCTGTTGCTTTTGAAAACAATCATAAAAACCAAAAAAGTGAAATAGAAAAGTGAAAAAGGACAAAAATGATAAAACTGATCAATCTTTATTTTGACAATGCTTAAGTAGATGCTTAATGCAATATGCTGATTATTTACAGCCTATTATATATTTATATTATGTTGTCATTGATAATTGTGACTGGTAACATTTATTACAATGACAGAATGTTAGGTATATAAAATATATAATATATAAATATAATAAATTTTTCAATTATATTAAATTTCCCAGATTATTTTGTTGTCGTTTTGTTATTGAAGCACTTATTAATTACTGACTTTTAACTGACCCCCACTGCCCTGAGGGCAAATGTTCAGCAACAATAAAAGATAGTTCACTGAAAAATTTGAATTTTAGTCATTATCTACTCACCCTCATGCTGACTGAGGGTTGGCTTTATTTTGTTAGTCCACAAAATAATGCTGGAGTTTCACAGGAAAACACTGTCGTAGAATCTCCCAAACAATCTGACTGAATGGTAACCAGTTTTCAAATGGAAAAACAACCACCCTACTGCTCATCTCCCAGGCAAAGATTTCAAAGCAGACTGCCTGTTTCTTTGTGCTTCTTCAAAAGAGCTTGAACAACACATCTCGAAACCCCAATGTTGAGGACCGTAGATACAGAGGTCGGCCAAGGAAACTTAGTACAGCAGGTGAAAGACACATTATGCTTACTTCCCTTCAAAATCGGAAGATGTCCAGCAGCGCCATCAGCTCAGAACTAGCAGAAACCAGTGGGACCCAGGTACACCCATCTACTGTCCAGAGACGTCTGGCCAGAAGTGGTCTTCATGGAAGACTTGCGGCCAAAAAACCATACCTCCAACATGGAAGCAAGGCCAAGTAACTCAACTATGCATGGAAACATAGGAAGTTTGTTCGCCAAAGAGCTGGAGAGCGGTACAATAATGAGTGTCTGCAGGAAACAGTGAAGCATGGTGGAGGTTCCTTGCAAGTTTGGGGATACATTTCTGTAAATAGAGTTGGGGATTTTGTCAGGATTAATGGTGTCCTCAGTGCTGAGAAAAAACAGGAAGATACAGAAAGTCAGGATATGTAATGTCCAAACTGATGAACTTGTTTTTGTAAATACACACTCATTCTGAATTTGATGCCTGCAGCATGTTCCAGAAAAGTTTAAAACAGGGTGATGTTTACCACTACAATGCATCACCTTTTCTTTTAACACTCAGTAATGTAATTCCCAGCTCGTTGGAGGGCATAACAAAGACAGGAGGTCCACACAATAACAGCTTTTAAACAAATAATTAATTTATTGAAAATGAAGCAACATAAAGAACCAAATAACTAAGTATGAGGATCAGTGGTGTGATGAAGGTGTTGGGTGCTGTGAATGTGTGTGCTAACAAACTACATGTAAAAGGGAAACCAAGGCTAAGTCCAAACCAAACAAAACCAGCGGGTGCCTGAAAGGCACCAGCTTTCCAGGAGGGAGAGAGAGCCATCTTGGATTCTCCCAAGCTTTTAAAGGCCATGCCCAGGTGAAAGCAATCCACCAGCGAGGAGGGAGGGGCAAGCAACCAGGGAGGGAACCTGCAAAAGAAAGCAGAGGCAGGAACAGGAACTAACCCAAGGCCTGTGGCTGTCACAGTAAGGGTTTGGGAACTGAGGAAACTAATTGTTCAAAATTTTAAAACTGAAATTCTTTCTCATTCTTGCTTGATATGTAACTTCAAGTGCTCAACAGTCTGGGGTATTTTTAACACACCACTCCACTCCCCACTCCAGAAAGGTCTGAATTCCAGGCAGCACCTTAACTCTTTTACTGTGCACTGTGTAACGTGCAGAATGTGTCTTGTTGAAATAAGCAACGATGTCCCTGAAAGAGAAGTTTTCTGGATGACAGCATGTTGCTCCAAAACCTGCATGTACCTTTCAGCATTAATCATCATTAATCTGTGGATGGACCTTTTCATCTTTAGTCTGGGAGGACGCGACATCCGTAACTTGCACATTCAGTGGCCTTGCCTCTCACGCTCAGAGATTTCTCTGGATTCTCCATTTCATGTTGAGAAACATTAATGCTGGACTATTTGCTCACGCAGTTTTCCACAAAGTGGTGACCCTCATACCCTCATTGTGAATGTCTGAGCTTTTTGAAAATGTCCCTTTAAAACCCAAGTTTTATACTGTCACCTATTACAAATTAACCCGATTACCTGTCAGATGTTCCACACGTTTTTTTATTTAGCATTCCCAGTCTTTTGTTCTACCTGTCCCAACTTTTTAATAATGTGTTGCAACTTCACCATTAATGTATATTTACAAAAAATAAATAAATAAAATAAGATTTATCAGTTTGAACATTAAATATCTGGCCTTTGTACTGAATTTTATTGAATACAAGTCAAAATTGCATATTATTGCATTCTATATTTATTTACACTTTGCACAGCATCCCCACCTTTTTTGGGAATGGGGTTTGTACTTGAGGGGCTTCCTGACTTGCCACTGTATTTATACAAACTACCAGCTACTGCCCACTTAAAGGATGATCCCCATGTGTCTGTATGTCAAGCATCACTGTTCTGGTTGAAATAGCAAACTTAAATGTATTTGGGGAAAAAATAAGCAAATTGCATATCAGTGTTTCACCTCTGCCAAGTCCAATTTTTACTTGTAGCTGTGTAATGAAGAAGCATTTTCCATTTAATATCCTCCCCCACTTTCGTGACTGACTCTGTCTGAGTATTAATGAAGGGCAGCTACATCAACAACAACAGCCACACTGGAGAAAAGCCATACTTCTGTTACAAGTGTGGGAAGAGTTTCATACAGTCATCGTGTTTAAAGTATCATTGGCGTATCCACACTGGAGAAAAGTCATAACTCTGTGACCAGTGTGGGAAGAGCTTCACACAGTCATGGAGTTTGAAGGTTCATCAGCATATCCACACTGGAGAAAAGTGTCATCAGTGCACTAACACAGTATAGAAAGTATATTTGGACTGTACTGTGTGAACAATGGGCTATTAAAAGATGATGAGTGGAAAAGCTGTCATGAAACTGTCGCAGTAATATTCATATGCATGCAACTTTTATTGTCTTTCTTCTGCTGTCACAGCTGCAGTACAGCAGCATCCACAGCCCTTAAGTGCTGACGTCATGATTACGTCACCGCTTACCTCAGAGTTGTAGGCCACATAAACAAGACAAAATGTCCTCTTCCTATGTTGCTGGGTGCCAGAATAGAATGAGTTATGGCTCAAAATGCAGGTTTTATTGTATACCAGCTGCCACAGCCTGTCAAAAACTCGAAGACAACTACAGTTCAAGCAGCAGCCTCCGGTACTAAGAAAGTGAGGCCAATGCGGAAGTGCCAAACACTGCAGAACCTCGAATAGCCACTTGATGCTGGCTCCAAAGGCAAGCCAATCTCCAAGTCCCCCCATATTAAAATCTTAAGCGTTGCAGCAGAAATAAACACGTTTAAAGCCTGGTACAAAGAAACAGCATCGACCTGAGGGGAAACTGAGTGCATAGGACCCTCATGTGAGGAGGACCCGTAAAAATAATAGAATGAATAGCCTTGGATTTGGGGAGGGGCTGCGGCCCCGGCTGGGAGTTAGCTGAGTCAGGAATAGTGACCACACTGTGAGCTTCAAAACAGCTGTTCAGAAACCTGTCGGTGACCTCACAGATGATCCTTCCACTAATTGTTTACTGTCGATGCTGTGGCATGATAAGACTCCATCTAAGCTCCACCCACAAAATGTCATAATGTTTACAGACAGAAATGAGGTCTATATAGCGATGCATGAGAAAACTAAGGCTAAAATTGACGGATTCTGAAACAGTGTGCTACCATGCTAATTTGTAATTTTCAGCATGTAATACCCACAATTATTATATTAAAATGCTAATGTTCAACAGGTTTGATGTTCACCTTTTTAATTCAGGATGTTAGCATGCTTATATCAGCACTAAACACCAAGCTCTGAGGCTGTTGGGTATGCCACTAGTTTGTAGGTGTTTGGTCTCAAACCGAAGTATAGGAGAAATTTGTTGAGATATTTTAGTCTGGACCAAAGTGGTGGACATCCTTAGACTCTCTGACTACTGTGTCTAAAAATCCAGAGGCTATCATCTGACCAATGAGAGTTTTTTAATTCCAGTGGAGGTTGAGAACAAACTAGAACTTCACCTCTTATTTTCTATAAAAATGTAATCAAATATCCATAATAAAAGATTAAGGATGCATAAAAAGTTACAAAGCGAATTTTGTAAGTCACTGCTTTTTAATATTATACCAGAATAGACACTACACGACAGCAGAATATTAATCTGTCAGAGAATGTGTTGATAGTCAAGATGATGACGTTCGTTTATCTGTTGCACTGATCAGTCCTGCAGCATGTGGCGGATGCTACCCCGGGGTAATTCAGCATCCTGCACTCATCTGCTTTCATGCAACCCTTGAAGTAGCTGGGTCCTGTGAAAACACGGAAAAAAATACAAGATGAATCATTAGGAAAAGTATGTTTTTCTTTTCTGCTGCTGCTCCTGTTGGATCTACTTTGTTCCAGCATTGGCACAAAGACAACATGTGAAACTGCTCTTAGTGAAATTTTAGGAGGTAGAGACTGAATTCAATAGTAACCTTTATCATGGTTCACAGTGTTATAATTGTTGTGAAAACAAACAACCATGGCTTATCTTAAAGTGTGTTAAGAGACACACAGCAAGTGTTTCTCCAGACTATATAAAAGAAGGCTCTAAGGAGAGTTTCAGCTCTCAAATGCATGCTGGGAAGTCTGCTAATATGTCATGTTTATTGACTGATTGTATAGTACAGTCATTCAACTCATCATTTACTTCTACTTCTACTAAACTCCTGCATGATTCTTTACTTCTTCTTCTTCTGACTACTTCTTATTAGTGGTAGCAGTGGCTTAGTTACTGTGACCATTGTATTTTACTGTTACTCAGGTCAGTGAAGACTGAAGCACTTACTGGATCCAGCATTAAATATGACGCTGGCACAGACGTTGTTTGAACCATAGCAGGTCTCCACAGGACTTGAACAGTGCTTCTTGCCTCCACAGTTACACCTCAGTGCTTCACCTGGGGGGAGGGAGTCTTGCTCATTATCCTGATCAAACTAACTCTGCACTTTTTTTTTTATTTAGTTAAAAACAGATCACAGGATTGCAGGTTAACTCACTCTGACTGACAGCCAACAACACGAAGAGAGCGAGAATAACAGCCTTCATGTTTTCACAATGTCACGTCTCTGCACACAAGTTTCTGTATAAAAAGAGGTGGAGAAAAAAAGTGTGATCAGACATCTCATTGTTATAATTAATACCACATATTGAAAAGCTTGAAGATATCCTACCTGAATGAACCAGATGTACTGTCTGTTTGTGCTGAGACCCTGGCTTCCTTTTTATCCACTCTTGTTGCGTAGTTTTTACATCGCTGTTGCATATATGGGGAATTTTTAAGTTTTGAAAGTTTTTGTCATCTGGGTATTTCTCAGAGTGACTTATCAAGGACAGATGTGGAAGGAGGAAGGAAATGTAGGTAAGTCATTAACCCTCAATCATAACCTCATAAACAAGACATATTAAAAGTACTACTAATAATGTTCTGAACTTTTTGAAATAAATAAGTGACCTAATACTACTACCTGTTGAAGCAGAGTATGATTTGAAATAGGCTTTAATGTAATACTGACACTTTGTTTTCCACCAGATTTTCTCTTAATTTGCCAGTAAAATCAGCAATACCAATTCCTTAACCTGTTTCTTGCTAAATCAAATGTTGCAATAATCATCACTGTTATAAAGAGAAAACACAACAAATGTTTCTTTCAAAAAGTCTGTATTGATCCTAGGTTGTACTTTACGTGCTCTTTTATTGACAGGAAGCGGTGTTGCTGACATTGAAACTGAGCCAATGGACATGAAACAAGCTCAAAACAAAAATTGATCATGAATGTTTTTTTTGTTTCCTGACTGTATTGAACTCCCGAATGAAAAAAATCAGGAAAGTCAGGAAGTTCCCTCTCAACAAATACATGAAAGATACTGTATGTTCACTTATATAATCAGATTGAGAGTCAAGACAGATCAGCACAAATAAAAAAAACGGATAAACCAAAAGCATTCATCCAAAACTTGTAGAATTCACAGCCACTAATGAGAGAAACAACAGCTCCAAATCCTCTTCTTTTTTTTCCAAAAAAGAAAGCCAAACATCCGAGCGACTGCACAGTTAAGTGTATTTGGGGTTAGGTTAATAATTGACTTAAAAGAATTCACTCATTTTAATTTTGGCAGCAGCTCGAAGCCTTGCTGAAAACTAAGATTTAAAGTTTCACATGGGTGAATCTCTGACTCTATATTTGTTGAAAGGATTGATTTCAGTAATTTATTGATTGATAAAGTTTCTTTCTGATCCTGAGGCTCTTTTTTTATTTTAGGTTTTTAGTCACAAAATAAGAGGAAATTTGAGATGGATCACCAGCATTTCTAATTGTCTAAAACACATCAGAACACATACCTTAAAGAGAAAGTTTAAAGGAAGAGTTCACCCCAAAATCAAATATTTACAAATATATCACTGCACAGAAGGAAGCATAAATCTCCTCGTGGACGGGAGGCCTGTGCTTGTGACAGCGCGGGACTGAAACATTAATGGCGTCCTCCGTGGCTGAATTATAATGTTAGCACTACAGAGCTTGTTAGCACGGTGATATGGCTGGCAGGTGTAGTTTGGTTGAAAGAAAATTGTTCCAACATGAAACTGCTCACAGCAAGGTCTGTGGATTATTTTTAGTAAGCGGGTCACGATTTCTGGAAAGAGACATTGCTGTTGAGATTTTCAGATTTATGTTTTCGGTGCCTTGAGCCGAGTGCCGTATAATTCTATTATATTCAGGAGAAGGCAGACATCTCTACAGCTGATACCTCCAGAATTCAACAACTCAAACCAGAACTATCTTAATGGAAAAACATGCATTCCAGGTAAGAGGGCAAATATTTACTTTTGATTTTAGGGTGACCTGTCTGTTCAATTCAGTTTTGTTATTAATAATAATAAAAGAAAATATTCTCTATCTCCATTTAAAACCACATGATATGTAAAAATCCAACTGCCCTGCCATCAGAGAACAAATTTGTGACATTAATATATCATTATATGGCTCCCTCATTTTTATCATAGCTGCAACAGATCTCCAAGTAATGAGAAAAGATCTCCTTAAATATGTAACATGTCATGACCCCAAAGTATGAACTAGGGGATGAGGGGTGTAACAATAATTTAAAGTAACCGGGGACAAAGGAAGAAGGGAAAAACTGAGACAGAAGTGTGGGGTTAGCAACAACACATAAGACACGAAAAGACATGGCCGCTAACCAGTGAGGGTAACAAGACACATTAGACACAGACAGTAATAAGCAGACTAGCCTGCCAGCGCAGGACTTGTTTGCAGACATGCAGAGTGTCAGCCGCCGAACGGCCCACCGGCCCTGTCCAGCTGCACGCTCTGTTTTCTTAGCACATGGCTGTGATCGCAGATTGACTGCAGCTGCAGGGAGGGGGAGGTGCAGCACCTGAGCACAGGAGAGCGCTATTTATATATTTATATATTTACCCTTCTTCAAGTGTCCAAGAGTCAAATGTGCATGTTTGTACTTACAAGCCTTTCTCAGATTATGAAAATGGAATAACCCGTAACATTAAACACCTTAGTCCTGTGACATAGCTGAATAGTATGCAACAGTTGATGTTGGTTGGGCCCTGCAAGATGCACAAGATTCAGTTACAACCAGGGGTAGAAAAAATATTAATATCCTTAAAAGTAGGCCTACTAATACAACACTATAAAAATAATCCACTACAAGTTCAGTCCTGCATTCAAAACCTGACTTAAATAAAAATATGTAAGTATTATCATCAAAATGTACTCTGAGTTAAAGTACTCATTGTGCTGTAAAATGCCTGTCAGTATGTTGCTTTTATATATGATGTTTTTGGATTAATATTACTGCTGCATTTTACCTGCTATAGATATTTAAGGTTGAGCTAATTTTACCATTTTTATGTGCTGTTGTCTGGGTTAATCTACAGTAATTCATCATAGTCTATAAGATCATCATGTGTTTGTAGCATCCCTGTCCTGTAAGAATCTATAGTCTTTTCATGGTGTCAGAAAAATAGCTCTGTTTTCAGCTGAGTGACAACGTAGTATTCAAGCTGATCCATGAGGGTATTTTTTTTAAAATAGTTTCTTTAACTGAAGAAGTGGGAGAATTTTCTCACCCATAAACTATAACTGTCAGACAAATGTCATGTGGATGAAATTACCAGGCAGCAGAGCAAAAGCTCAGTGTTATATTTTATTTTCTACATTTAATACTCTAAAATTTGCACTCAGATTAATGTTAATATTCATTTATCTTAAGATCTATGGAAAATATTCAATCATTATTGTTTGTACCACATTAGGTTCAGTACAGGAAGAGCAAACTGTTTCGAAGGAGGGAGGACTGTAGTGGGAGCACTTGAGTGTCAGGTGTGACTCTGTGGCAAAGGCAAATGGTGTACATGGCTCATGGGAAGACAGGAAGCACCGGGGCCCCTTAGCAAAATTTTGCTTATGGCCCCAGGGAGGTCGGGGCAGGCTCTGGCAATAATAATTTGGGCTTTGGGAATCATGGACAACAACCTGTCAAACACAAATTAAAGCACAACATTGATGAATATACAAAAACAGGCCAGTAAATCCAGCTCATCTGAAACTCTGGCATAACGTTTCTGCGCTTAAGTCAGAGTTGGTCCAGAGCTGGATGTTAATTATTAAAATATTTATGATGGATTTCTGACTGACAAGATGTTTTATTTCAACTCAGCAGTCGTTCGTGGAATATGTTAACTCTTACATGTTTCTTGACATAGAGCCACTGGGATAAGTGTTGCACCACAGTAAAGGACACAGTTGTACATTTCTGCATACTTTATTTTGTCAGCCAAGGAGAAATCATTCAAAAAGAACAAAGTTCCTGAATACTCTGAATATTGTATGAGTATCATGAGTTAATGTTTATTTCCAGGAGGCATTCATATTTTGTGAATTAATGACAGTACTAAATATTTCATGGGACCCACTTTTCATCTAAACATGTATATTTATTTATGTTTAATTTATCAGCAGCTATGTCATCTTTATAGAACTGTAGAACCTTGAGAACTTTTTTTTGTGGAGAGAGCAATTAAACCTATTTCACAGCGCTATCTTTAATGCCTTGGTGAAGGAAAAATTTATTCACATCTCCTGAAGGATCTTTAGGACAGCATAAAAGTGGAGACGGAATTACAACTGAAATCATAAACTATGTACAGTACAGTACACTGATTAGTGGAGTTTGGATATAAGATGTTCACAGTCCAAGAACTCACAAATAAAAAATGCTCAACTGAGAAAAACATTCAATTTAAAACAATGAACAATCTATGCTGTGTGATGCACATACTCTACTCCCTAAATGCAAGGTGAAGCATGTGTCATTTTTGTTCCTCGGCATATTAAAACATCCAACCAGTCTGACCTGTCTGCCTTACAAATACAGTATCTGAGTACACAATCAACAGGTTGTCATGTAGAAATGCTTACACATTGATTTGGAAACCTTTTCCTTAGGAAAAAGAATAAACAACTTTACCATGCAAGGAGGTAACAGGTATTATCAACTGCAAATTTCTCTGAGGATGTTGGAAAAAATATGTAGTATATACTGGAATCCACTGCTGTGGAACTTTTTTTTTTTTTTTATTAAAAGACACACTTCAGTAAAGCCAAGATAATGCACAAATGACATGCTTTTGCATAGAAATGGTGTAAGTTGCGTGGAGTTTGACAAATATGAGAGCCCAGGAATTAAGAGGGGGAAATACAGCACACATTGACAATCTCCAGCAGGGTCTCTGTAAACACTGTCAGAAGTTGCATGTGAAAAGGTAAGATTATTTGATCTAAGGTTTTATGAGGTACTTAGCGACTGTCAGTCTATTACCTGTAGTAGATGCCTGTCAGCACATCCCCAGTTTTTTTTTTTTTTTAACAATTGTTTTAAACACCGAAGTCACACAATAACACACACAAACTAACTGATTGGTAGATACACCACACACATGTTCTGCAAGCTAAAATGACTGTCAAAGGAGTCTGGTGACATCAGATACAAATTGTTCTTAAATTGTCACTTTATTGTTAATTTTCTTGACTTAAGTCATGAAAGAAAAAAAACATTAATAGGAGAAGAGGAAATGTCAAAACCTGCTACTCCAAACTGGGGGCATGCTGACCACCGTCTGTTGTAGCTAATACATTGACAATCAATAAGTACATTATACAACCCCACTTCAAATAATCCAAATTATCCCTTTAATTACTTGAGTTTCTCATCCAGTTGCTGTGAAGTCAGTGAGCCTGCCCCTGAAACAGTTTAATCTGTGAGGTCCAGACATCATGACTGCTCTGTGCTCTGAGTCTGGGCACCAACGCTGCACCTTCATGTTGGCGTGCTTCCATCCTGCTCTCTGTAGAGCCCCTGTTTCCCAGTAGGCACTCCAGACTGGTGTGTTCTATGGCAGAAGGGTCACCCAGTGGAAGGTGGGGCTTGAGAGCATCCTATCGTGGTGATCCTGAATCCAGGGAGGATCTGGGAGGTTGGCTTGGCAATGTGGGTGGAGAGGCAGACACGGGGTGGACTGAAGGGTGTGAGTCCTCCATTTGGAAGATGGAAGTGTCCTGGATAAGATTATGAGATGCTGGGTTGGACATCAGAGGACAAATTTCCTCATGTGTGGCTTGTGATAAGTTGAGATGGGAGTCAGAGGACAGGCAGAGGTGGGGGTAAGAACTGGGTGACGAGTCCAGCAGGCTGTGTGTGGATGTACCTGTGGGGGCACTGGACAAAAGGCAAGAGTACTCATCACTATCACTGGGAGGCTGCAGGCACAAAGTGGGCTGGGACTGGCTGATGGTGGTGGGGCTTGCACTGAGAGGTCTGTTGTCAGAGTCTTCATGCCCAGCATGAGGTGCAAGGCCTGGACCTCCACCCTGGAAGCCTGGGCTGACACTAAGAAGAGACGGGCTGCTCCATGGGTGTGTCGTCACGCTCTCAGAGCCGTGACACGGACCTAACCTGGGTGCAGAGTTTACAGAGGGGGTCGGACAGGAGTTAGCAGGTGGACTGGAGGACTGATGCCGGTGGTGGCTCTCTGTCTGGGTCTCAGCAGCTGCACTGTAGCTCCAATGGCCAGTGGGTGGGACGTTTTGGGGGGTATAGCCTTCGTGGCTTGCAGGATCGTTGTGGAGGTGGTAGGTTGAAGGTAGGTTGAAGGACACACCGGGGTTGGGGCCTGTGGGAGGGCTGGACACCAGCTGGACACCATAAGGATATGAAGAAAGGGAGGTGTTGTAGTGATGCACAGATACATGAGCCTGAAGGAGATGCATCATGTGGTGCAGGCCCTTGGTGAGCTCAGATACTTCCTGGTTTAGTGTCCCCATCTGGGTAGAGAGAAAACACAGTTTAGTCATCATGACGTTAAGACTTCAGCTGGGGTGTATCAACAACAATTAATTTCTTTTAACCCTGATTAAACCATGGCTTAACTTTAATTTATGTGGCACTCTTAAACTAGCTTAAAGTCAAGGTAGATTACATTTAAACCTCTCTTTAAACCTTTAAACTGTGATCCAACATTAACTTTAAAGTTACACTTGAGGCAGTTTAACTTTTTAAATGACTGCCTTTTTGAAATGGATTGAGCAAAATGATTCAAGTCTATCTAGAGGGGAAGCCTAGATCTCCCAAGAGTGATCATTTTAATCTAAACCACACTCTTCATCTCCTTCCTTGGACTCCTCCTTCCTGTCCATAAATCTACCCAGATTTCAACCACACTGCTGTCGCATTATAAGACTTAATTAGTTTGTAAAAAGTGCAAAATGAAGAAACACTGTAAAAATCTTGCAATTATTTGTTAGTGCAATGCAATATAGAGACATATTCTTTCTGACCCTTCATGTTCTATTATTACACCGAGCAAATGCAGTAAACCATGCAAGTACAGCTTTAAAGCACAAAAATAGAAAGCGTGATGCTCAATTAAGTCCCCAGCACAGTGACAAATTAATCAGCTTCTATCTTTAAGGTTTAATCTCAGACTAATGTCCAGATGTAATTATCCAATGACCTCCCAAAAGAGAGCCAAACAATTTATAACCCCCTCTATGACTCTAAGAAATGGCTTCTTACGCAGCAGTGAAATCCAGAGGGACACAGGCTGAGGTAACTGACGCAAATAGGCACGAAAGTAGACAGAAAACTGGGAACAAGGGAGCGAAACAAGAGGTAAAGGGGGGCACAGAAGGTCCACAAGTAGAGCTAGGTTGTCATCAAAAATTTCTTTTTTTCTTCATATTGTTGAGTCAGCACTCTCGACTATCCACTGCATTGCAGAGAGTGCCCTGCTGATTAATTAATATCGACTTCAGACAGCACCTACCTGGGCCCATCTGGATCCTCTCACTGCACCTGCTTTTGCTCTATTTACATTCAAATTAAGAGTGCAGGGACAGTCTGAGATACAAGGCAGAAACTGAGTCTATTGTATGTTTCTCACTGTAAATATAAAACCACAGCTGGTTATTGGATGAGATGCCAGAAATGCAGAAATGCAAACTTATGAGTTTCTGTTCTTTTGGTGGTCTGTGGTAATGATTTTTTAAAGACTGACACAGGAGGTCAGGTTCGGATAATTTGAAGTGGAGTTGGATCAAGTACTTTTCAATAGTCAGTGTATTAGCTACAGCAGATGCCGGTTGGCACACTCCCAGTTTGGAGAAGCAGAGAGCAGTATCAGCATGGAGGCTAAGCAATGAACTGCTGCAGACAGGGTCAACAACAAAAGGTATTTCAGCCACATAAAAAAAAGGTCCACCTAAAAAATCAATATCAGTTTAAGTGTACGCTAACTTCCAACAGTAAACTGCTGTTAAATAAGCCAAATATCACTTTCTAACCACCAAACTCCATGACTGAAATCAGTAGTTTTACCTCAGAGAACACTGGAGTTTCTGGTGTACTGCTGCCACGATCTGTTAGTTTGTTTGTATTATTGTGTCTTCTGTATTTTAAAGGGTTAGTTGAGCTTCACCAAAAGTCACACAATAATGCAAATAAATCATCAGATCGAGGTGGTGGTAGACCAGCAACTTCAGTGTTCTGCAAAGTAAAATGACTAATTTCTCTAATGGACTTTGGTTGCTATATATATATACATATATATATATATATATATATATATATATATATATATATATATATATATATATATATATATATATATATATATATACATATATATATATATAAATATATATATTTTGTTTTTTTAATTTTTTTTTTGGACCCTTAAGTGGCCCTTAAGTGGTGACCCATTCACCACAATTCATTGCTGAGCTTCCATGATGGTACTCTTCTTTCCTTCTCCAAACTGGGGGTGTGACATCCAGCATCTAGGTGATACCCTGACCTCATACACATTAAATAATCCAAACTATCCGTTTAATGTTGAAATAGCAGGTTCTATTTTCTTATCACGAATTCAGTCATACTTCCTGTGTTTAATTTTCAGTCCCTTCAAAATACTTAACGGACAGGAGACAGAAGGGATGATGAAAAGGAGCAAAATTGATTCAACATCAACTGCGGTCCAATCAATTTTAATTTGGGTTAAGGGGCTGTGCCTCACCTTGTGGTTGAGTTGACTGATGCTCTGTCTGACCTCCTCTGTCTCCAGCAGCAGAGTGGAAATAGCCTGCGTGGATTCTGGAGAAATGAGGGTGAGAAAACATTAAATAGCTGACACCACTGAAAGGATTTAATATAATATCAATATTAATATGAAACAAAATTAAGTGTTGGTGTGTAGTTAACTACATGTAGTTCAAATAACTACTTTAACTACAACTTGCAGTGGTTGCATGGTAGTTTAATTACATTCAAATCTCAGTAGCTTTTTCAGTAGTTTACTACTTTGTGTCATGTAGCTTAGGTAGTTAATTACAAACTACACATCCATCATACTCTCATTACATCTTTTTGTCAAACAATATGGCACAATGCAACAGCTCACTGGCCACACTTGTCATTTAATGACTGTCACCTGCTATTTAATTGAAATCACCTGTGGTTTGCAACAATTATGTCTGTGACTGAATCCTACTAATTTCCCTAAAATAATTGCACCTCCCACCTCAACAACTGCTCCTTATACTCTCTTTAAAACACTTCCTTGGGCTGCTTTAGTGAGGACTGGCCTGCCGTAATCTCTAAATCAAACACACCGACACAATATTACAGCTGTACCCCTGTGCAACAATATGAGATTGGGATGGATGATTCCTTTTAGTTGGAAAAAGGCAGCTCTTTCATTAATTAATTAATTTATCTATAATGTATATCTGCTTTGTGAGTACAACTAATGTAATTGTGTGTATATGTGATAGAATGTGTGACATACACTGTGCATGTTAGATGTCCAGTGTTATACATTTTTTAAAGTTATATTTCTAAATCTAAATTATTTGTGGATAATTCAATAAAAACTATTGAATAATAATAAGTCTCTGTCCAGAACAACCAAAAACACCACTTAATGTATTTTAGTTGGACCTCAACTGAACTGAATTGGATATTAATCCCAGGATGTTCATCAGTGAAAGCTCAGGTCAAATGATCTGCACCCTGCTTTGACCTCTGTTGTCCTTTAACATGTTCTCTGACTCTTCAGACACCTGGCTGTCATTTCATTCATCTGCGCTCTCATATTTCCCCAGAAGGAGGCAGGGCAGCATTGTTGTATCCACTGTTTGAACTCCCGAGTTTACCTCCAGCCATCTGGCACCCAGGTGACCCTCGCAGCTGGTGGCGGTTTGGCTTACCTTGGGTGCTGCCTCCTGTACTGGCTTTAGGCCCGCTGTGCTCCACATTGAAATGGAACGTGTGCCCATTGTCTTCGATGCCGTCTACAACCCTGGCGGGAGGGGAGAAGAGGAGGGATGCCGGAGTTAATGTAACAGTAGAGCTTTTTCAATTATCATTGAGGCCAGCAGACGACCCAGGAATGTGCCATGAGAGCTGCTGCTGGCAGAGGCCCATGTGAGTTTGAACATGAGGAGGAGAGCCCAGTCTGGAGGGGCGGACACCTGAGCTCTCTGAACCAGCACTTACCCATATCTCGAACTTACTGGATGACTTAGGGATACATTATGAATACAGATGGTTGAGGCAGGAGGATAAGGTGCTCTGGTAATGAAATGCAGTGACATCTGTTGAAATATGCAATGCAAATACACTCCATTTACATTAAGTAGAGGATGCAGGTTTTTGTAGCATGACTTTAGGTGTCCATTATTGCAACACTTGACTTAGATCATCTCTGATGTTCTAAGGCAGGAGCCTCAAACTGCTGGTTCCTCCTTGCTATGGCCTGTGACATGATATCCAAATTATAATATAATCCTGCCAGCAAAATTATATAGTTGCTGAGTTTGTGTCCAATCGACTGCTAACTAAAACTTGTATAGAAACTACTTCTTGTTAAGTGTGATGAAAATATGTTAGTAATGCAAATAAAGAAGTAAATTCAGGAATGTTGTGTTTTCTTGTAGTACTTGAACATTGAAGTGGCGATCCAATGAGATGACAATACCAGCAGTGGCCCCAGGCCAATGTGAGTTTGAGACCCCTGTTCTAAGGCTTTTATAACTAGACATAAGGTTGTCTATGAAATTGTGTATCAGGTTGACCGAGGGCATCTAAGAAAGACATCAAGTAGTGCAGGAGTGTTTGACAATGGACCAACTGGACTATAGCAAACATAAATAAAAATGGGCATCAAGGCCCACGATATAGTGATGTAGTTAATGGAGCACACCACTGTGAAAAGAAGAAGGAGAAGGAGAAGGAGAGACACAACCATGTTGCTATTCATGTCACTTGGAAACAGATTATATGATGATAACTAACAATCAAAAAAAAAGGAAACCTAAAAAAGAAACTGTTTTCAAATAATGAGATGCAAAGATTAATAAATATAAAAATCCTTTTACACTGTATTGCAATCCAACACAATTGTTTTAATAAATTCTGCATTTGTGAGGCTTATAACTTTAGATTTGTGGTTGACACTGAAAGGTGGTGAATCTACTGTATGTAAATTCCACAACATGAAGTATTTTGTCAGAATGTATTAGAAAGGTGGGGAAATTACTAGAAACACTTCAGTATAATAAAATGCAGTCATTTAATGTAGACTTTGCTTGTGTTCTGCTTGTTTTGAAGATTGAATTTGATGATAGCTGTAGCAATACCTGGGACTAAGATCTGGAGGTCCAAAGCAGGTGACAGTTGGGATAAGCAGCTTTGCAGGCTTTTGCTCAGCCCCAGACTCTCCCTGGGCTGATGTTGAGGCTGTACAGGCGGCTGTAGGGGTGCTGTGCTCTTTTTTCGATGGTGGCTGAGGGGACGAGCACTGCCCATGGAGGCTGCGGCTGAGGTTTGGTGATCGGCAGCGTCGCAGGGCGTTGAACTGGCGCAGCTCGTCCCCCAGAAGGTTGCCCAGGGAGGTACGGCGGACGGGGCTGCTGAAGCTGGGCAGCAGGAGGTTGCGACGGGAGCGAGTCGCTGGAGAGAGGTGGAAGGAGTCATCAGAGTCATCCCCTTTTGTTTCCACGATGGAGGGAAGCCTGGATTCCTGCAAAACAGCAAACACAACATGCAGCTTAAATAACTCCACACTTTTAAAACTGAAATTTCAAAAAATGTGTGCTAATTCTATAACTGCCTGATTTGTGTTTGTCAAAATAAAAAACCCCAGGATATGAAAACAGGTTAGAGCAGAAATGCAACTGGGAAATACAGGAATAATAGTTCCATGAATATTGAAATATTTTAAAATACTGGAAATTTTAAAACCAAATTTAGAATGCCACTCACAATACCTCTCCCCATTAAATCATATCATGAGTAATCTGGCACATAATAACCAATTAATTTAAAAAGCTTCTGATAAAGAGCAATAATTGTGCCATTTAGGTTTTAATGAGTTACAGCTGAGGATATTTTAATCGCATCTATTGCGCTTTAAACATGGCTGCCTGTGTGCTTGTGAAAACAATAGATTTTACATTAAATTGAACTTTTAATAGCAGACAAAGTGAGCACTGTAAACAGGCGGGGACTTGTAAGGTTTCCCATTTGAAGAGCTACTGACCCAGTTAGCGATCTAACTTCAGGGACTGAACTCTCTGTTCCAAATGAGTTTCAACCTGTAGGGGAAGTCCTTGCACAAACTCTGCCACAGCACTCACTACCAATACTGTATGTCCCTGAAAATCACAGGGGTTTTACCTTGAATAATCCAACACACGTCCGCTAAAAACCAAGGTACTTATATGCATGCCTACTCCAACAGAATTCACAAACAGGCATTGCGAATTTATTAGAACTTAAATGTATGAAAAGGAAACTGTGTCTTGTAGAAAAAGTAATAATGACACACTGAGAGACTCACATGGGAAAGCCTAGGTGACCTTGAGAACCTGCTGTAGCCCTGCAGGAACAAAAAGAAAGCAACAGGGATTAAAAAAATACACATACTCAGCCAAAATGTATTTATTTATACAACTTTGTACCCTCTTTATTAAACCTTGGAAAGTTAAAGAAACCCTTGCAATTACGTCTTTGGAAATTTAAGGTGTCCTGTTGAGTTTTTCGGGAAACAAGCAGTTATGTTTACATCTGGTCTTCCTCACCAAAACACATTGTGTGTATCCTTGAGGTCTCAAAAACGTGTAGATTTATTTCCTCATAAAACATTTGCAAAGTTGATTTTTTAAAGTATCTAAATCGTCTGTTGTTTACATCCATGGCACATTGCAGCAATCTTACCACATTACCACCACCTGTTGGTCAGCAATATTGCTCTACTTGAGGTCAAAAACTCCACAGGGAAACTTTAATTAATTTCAGTAATGTCTTTGCATTTACAGGACTATGTAAAATTCTGATTTTCTATTTACTTTCTTTTCTCTTTTGCCTCTATCTAAATGACCTTGGCCAGTGATGAAGTCTCTGCTACACAAGCTGAATAACATAAATTATCTTTTTTCTACACTTGATTGCAGACGGATTCCAGCAAAAGTTTTTCTTTCTTCTGTCGTGTGAAGAAATTGCTAGTAATTTACCATAATCACCAGCTGGATGGCAAATGAAACTGGGCTAGTGTGAAGTTTTCCCTCATGTGTGAAAAATGTGCTCCTGACGACATGGCTTAATGTGACAACACAAGCCACAGTCTGTCGCTCTACCAGTATAGTGCCAGTAATGCTCTTTGACGCAGGGAGCCAATTCACTGAGGCTACGCATTAAATTTAATCCTTCACTGAAGCACAATACTGAGTTTAAAAATCATCACCACTGAAAGGCAATAAAAGCAAAAATATAATGCACGCTGAGAAAGTTTGCTATCTCTTCAGACATTGGTGGTCTATGAGAAGCAGAGGGGACAAATCTGTGTCTGTTTCCAGGCAGGGACAAATTCTCCTCATAAGGAAATCCAACCCTGGAGCAACAAGGAATGATTAACCAGCCAGCGAAGAATATTGGTGCGAAATGACGCTAATTGAACATCAATATTAATTAATGGGGTATTAATGCCACAAGTGTCCCACATTGCAAAGTGGGTTTGCAGAGATTTAATTGAGGGAGTGTTTCCTGTCACTCACAAGTGAGCTATCTTGTGTTTGCATGTCTTTGTAAAAGGAACAGACGGTTCTTACAAGGTCAGTGTAACCGCTTACGTCACAAATTAAGAGTTTTGTATATGTTAGTAGCATAGAGTATGTTAGGGTTTCACAGCCCATTCTTTTCAATCTCCGTACAAATAATGACTTAAGACACTGAAACTGGGTGCTGTGCATACGCCCTTGTACAATTTTGCATGCAGGTGATGTGTCAATCATTCCCATTAAGAAAATGTTGGGTGGCTTTATATAAAAAGGTGAGTAACTTTATGTGCATCATGTATCTTAACCAAGTTTTCTTGCCTAAACCTAACCAATCTTAACTATGTCTTAATTTCTGTGACAAAGGTCACCTGACTATGAATGACAACAAATGTCACCTGACTGTCTGCTCTCCACGGAAGGATTGGCATACCACCTGCACACACTTTAAAATGTTTAGTTGTGTTTTTTTTGTACGCAGACTGAAGAGCTGAAGACACTGGATTACGTGTTGTTTAATGTATGCATGTTTTTCAAATCCAGAAAACATTTAATGGGTATCTGACTGAGGGTGATTTCACATTAGGGACCCAGCCTGTATCCAAGTACACTTGACAGCAAAGTCCAGTTCGTCTGATGAGTGTGAACACTGCACTGGAATCTCTATCTTCAAAACACAGTGAGCAAGTCAGAACGCTCGGCGTTATTATTGATACTGATCTCAGTTTTGAAAATCACATTACAAATGTCGCCAGCGCTTTATCACTTAAAAAATGTACCAGGGCATACATATCACAAATGGATTCTCAGAAACTGTTGCATGCATTCATCTCAAGCAGGTTCGACTACTGCAACATACTTTTTGTGGGATTTTCCAAACAATCTGTAGGACATCTCCAGCTCATTCAAAATGCAGCAAGTCCTTACACACACAGAGATATTTTAACATATTACTCCATACACCTGTGCCTGGGTTCACTTGAAAAGGTGGTCTCAAGTCTCGGTTCATTTGTACCGATTACAGTCTGCATCAGGTGTTGAAGGTGACTGTACAAAAACAAGGAGGTGGATTGCTGTTGGGATCTTGCAGTTGACAGGCTTTTCTACACCACAGCAACAACATAGACAAATACTGTGTTGATAGTGATGCGGTGTAGTCAGATACACAAGAGCATTCCTAATGTGAAAGCAATCATACCTAATGTGAAAGCACCCTGAGAGCCCATATAACACAACTCCAAACACAAGGGAGTAAATCTGCAAACTATGGTGGATTTTTACATGATGACATTACTGATGGTCTCACAAAACTCTAAACCATGTGAATATCCATCTAAAACAAACTGTTAGAAGTAGAAAATGAAGCGTGATTGTGCGAATGTTTGGCTTTGTTTGTTACCACAAATATGTATATAGTGTTGGTGGGTAATTTGGGACAAAAACCACCTGGGACAGCTGATGTGACATTTTTGTTTGTCATCTCCTCTCTGTACTCTGTCAGCCCACTCCTGGTTGGTATTGTTATCCCATCCAACATGTCAAAAACACTGAGCTCATCTTGTCTCTTGCTTTTTGTTTTTTTCTTTTGCACTCCCACCACCGGTTACCAGTGCCTTTATCAACTTTGTTAAACTGTTGTTGTCATGTGAGGCTCCAGAGGGGGGTTGCGCCCCTATAACTCCTGACCGACCAGCTTGTTCTTCACACTCCATGACTACTGACTACTTAACTCTCCCTGTGGCGACATGGTCATTATAGTCCAACAAACTCTGACTCAGTGCTGGCTCCCCAGTGGTAGAATGACCTTCCCCCTCTGCTCAGGACGGTACAGTCACTCTTTATCTCTTAAACTCACCTCCCTTATGACATAAACAATGCTCTGACCTAGGTCTTTGACCAAGTACATACAAAGTCATTCCATAAATACCTTACCATATACCTTCAATACCTATTTGTTTTTGGAAACAAATTGTGAACACAATATTGATATATTATTGCATTTAGGTTGATATGAAACTTGTTGGCAAAAACTTTTCTATACATAAAGTCATGTCTTGCCACGATGCAAATATAAGTCTAATATTCACCCTCTTTTAGCTGTGTTTTTGGTCTCTACCAACTCCTGGTGGAAACATCTGGCTCTTTAGCTGCTAAATGCTGCACTGTGTTTGCCAGCTAGGGGTGCTAACTGTGCCTGTCTTCTGTTTGTTGCTGACAGGTAGTATACAGGAATGTTCAAGGTTTTTTGTTGCAGGCCGGAGAGATAAACAATCAGTTATAACTCACTTTAAAGCTGAGGGGAGCTGCAGATTCAGCTGTTAATACTCCAGCATGATCACTATGAGAAACCCCTTTCACACTGTCACATTGTTTATACATTGTCATTTCATACAATGGTACTATAAATCAATAATCTGTCGTTCACTTTCCTGATTAATCTATTAGTTATTTGGTCCATAAAATATTGAAAAATGTTGATCACTGTTTCCTGAAGCCCAAGATGATATCCTCAAATGTCTTGTTTTGTCTACAACCCAAAGCTATTCAGGTTAGTGTCACAATCTGGAACCAAAAAATGTCTAGATTTGAGAAGCTGAAATCAGATAAATTGAACATTGTTTCTTAAAAAATGGCCCGAAACAATTATCATAATATTTAGCAAGTACTTTAATAGTTGATAACTAATCAGTTAACTGACTAAGAGTTGCAGCTCTCATAATAAAATGTTGATTATAACTGTTTTTAAAAACATTTTTATTACTACAAGGTCTCTTTTTGCAGCTAAAAAAACAGTTTTTATGTTCTCTACCAAAACTTATTGGAAAGAATTTAATTGATACCACTACAATAAAAGTTGAAAATGAATTATAGGGTTGACAGAAAATCCTCATTTTCCATCTGGCAGTCAGGATTTTTCCCTCTTAGGCAAAATAAAGTATTCCCATTTGGATACCTTACACTGCAATAGGCATTCCTACAATCTGCTTCTTTGGCAGTATTTCACTATAATTGACTGATTGCTGTACAGTCAGCACATTATTCTCAAGTATCTCTCGAATATAAAAGGACCTCCCGTCCTACTACATCTCCCACCTTAAACCACCCACCACGAGGATGTGCATGAGACCAGTGTGACTGTATGCATGAATGTGTGTGTCTGAGGCAGATCGGCCAGGTAGCTGAGCACTCCTTCATCCTGTCAGGGGGGTGCCGGTGCCCTGGCTTTGTGCTTGAGCATAAACTCTGAGCAGATGGTGTGAGAGAAGAAGAGAGCAAGGACTCGTGATCAGCCACACCCCAGAGAGGCTTGCTTGAATCAGAATTAAAGACTGTAATTACTCGAGTTATGTAAGTATGTATGTGACATCTATACACCAAATTCTTTGTTCACGGAGATCTTATTAACTTTTCTCCAATAATTAGCTTTTGTGTCATATATGCACAGACTCTGCGAAGTGCCAAATTTGATCTGTGATGTCTCTTTATAGAACGAAACTCATGACTGACAAAAAGACAGCCGGTAATTAACACGGCCTGCACAGATGTCCTGTCCTTCATGTTCCAAACAAAACAAACAAACAAACAAAAAGAAAATCCCTAAACCGCCCCAAAATGAATAAATTAATGAGCAAAAAAACCTTAAAACAACTGGAAGGACATGTGGGAACCAAAAGGAATGGCTGAAAAAAGTACCAAATGCTTGAGACTGACCATACGGATGAGATTGGGTAATTCTTTGGGGAGCTTTGTCAGTTTTGTCAGTCACACATCAAAACGTCAAAGACATCTTGGCGTTAATTTGTTTTGATTGTACAGCTCAACAAAACGCAACACTGAACTTGCCTTATTCATTTTGTAGGTTTTCAAAATGTCGCTTTTAACAGATTATATAACAACGCCTGCATACATGGCTACATGTGAAACATCAACAGGTGCGCTTTCTCCTCAGACAGAGGATTATCTTGCCTTACGTAATGCTTTCTTAAATAACTGTTAGGGGTAACAGGCAGCGCCGAGAGGAGGTCGGTGTCTGGGTGTAATGTCATCCTGCTGTGCTTTGGGGTGGCAACAGGGAAGCGATACGGCTGCCTGACAGTGGCACCCACGCATGGTAATTGGTCTGACAATCAAGCCACCAACAGCCCTTTGGTCGCTGTGGTAGAACAAGTGTCAAGGAGAGTGACAAAGGCACCTTAGGGGGGCACAAACGTGTTGTCTGGTGTGTTTTATGCTCTATTCCACAGCCAGACAAATTTAGAGGGGAGGTGAGTTCTGCTGAGATGCATTGATTTCAAACAATACTACAACAATGGGCACTTTTTACATTTAATAGTACTATTTGCAACAAGCAACAATATTTGTATAATTATATGTCACATACACATATCAATCAAACAGCTATTCTGTGTACCCAGAACAGGAAAAGGAACAATCAGATGTCTAGATTCACCTTTAATGAGTAAACAGAATCAACAATCAAACAATCCTAAAGCCGCCCACCAATCAAAAAAATATTTCTATTCTTGTTCCTACAGTTGAATGTTTGAGCTTCAGTGTGCAGAACGATGTGAGCACAGAGTTTGATGCTATATTTAATGGCAGTTTTCACATTCAGCTGCTGAGGGAGGAAGGTTTTGCTGTGCTCATTGAAAATCTGAAGGATCGGCCCTACGAGCATAAGTTGTGACACTGCAAACAGTTTTGAAGCCACGCTATGGCAACAGCTGCACATACAGATGCTGCAGCTGGTATCTTCTTCAAATTTCACCACTTTTCTCCTTTTGAGGACTGTGTGAAGATGTTGATCAATTTGACTTTTGATTTTTTGAAGAACACAACTCAATTTTTTTTTTGCACTGATATAGAATATTGTAATTGATGTATGTATGTATGTATTAATGTGTAAAGATCAACAGATTATTGGTTTTAGGCCCTGACAACTGCCTGACTTTATATTTCCAAACTCTTCTTTTAAAAGATAGTCATATGGTATCAAGCATGATATAACAGCTGGTAAGCTATGCATTGTTGTCTCTGAAGTGTTGTTTTTTTCGCCAGACATTTGGCAGATGCCATAAGTAAGCAGGGATGAAAAGAAAAAAATACTGTGAGAATCGCAGATTCTGCTTTTGATTTTGATGACGGAAACTGAAAGCGCATTTTCACCCCCCAGGAAAGATATTGGGTTGTGGGTTGAATATTAAAGGATTAATAAAGCATATAAAAGTTCAAATAGGTGACCGTGACATGTTCAATTGCGAAAGATAACCTAATCCATCAACCCTCAAGGTTTTCTGTGTGCGAGTGTGTATTTTGTACCTCGTCCTGACTGCCCTCACGCAGGTTGTAGGTGAGATTGTTGTGGATGTCGGTGGCGAACACACTGCCATATTCTGGGTACAGTTCCAGCACCTCCCTCAGGCCACGCACACTGATATACTGGAGGTCACAGTAGGTCAGCGCCTTCACGTCAGCATTGGTCTTGATCACCTGGTCTGTTCCAGGCAGGTCAGAACCAATCAGGTCACCTTTTCCTAGAATCACAACAAAACATCTCAAAAATATATATATAAAGACCTAACATAAAACCATAAATCTAACATATTGACTATGATACCAAAAAACACCAAAATACAGACCTAATATCGCCAGCACCATGCTGTCTTTCAGCACCTCCAGGGACCCGGAACAGACGAAATAGTTAGCATGCAGTGCGTCGCCCTGACGGATGAGGTACTCTCCAGGGACGCAGAAGGAGGTTTTTATATGTAGGGAGAGTGAGCGCAAGCATCCACGACTGGCCCCCTTAAAGACCGGCAGCTGGAGGATGTCCTTATTCAGATGCATGGCGATGTCGGCGCGCAGCTCGTCAGGGAAATCGTGCAGGAGCTGAGGATGTGTGACAGATGTAATGAGGTGTGACACTGATTGGTAATTAGGGAATGGACTGTGTTGACACCAGTTGGCCTCTTTTGAATTTCAATAGGAAGTCAATTGCTGGTGCTCAGGGAGCCATGTGTTGTCAAAGATCATAAACACACAGATTGTAGAACAGATATTAGTGCTCATGTTATCTAAACATTGCCTTGAAGTTTCTGAGGACAAGCAGCACCATGTACAGAAGTATTACATGACAACAACAATGAAGGGGACTCCTACCTCGTTGGCATCTATACCATTGTTGACAGACCACGTGGTCTGGAAGTACTCCAGCATGCGTTGTTTGAGCTGCTGGGGCAGACGGTGGACACGGATGAAGTCTTTCAGGTCCTTCATGCGTGTGTGGTAGAGAGAACGCCGTGAGTACATACGCTGGATAATGGCAGTCACATTACCGAAGACCAGGGCGTGCATCAGTGCTGTGTGACGGAAAACAAATAGCATGTAAGGCAGTAAACAATTTTAAAAAACAAAAGCTGAATATTTGTATTTCTGGGCAAAAATAATACAAAGTGAAATTTCCTTCTCATGGCTGCTTTTGAAAAGATAAAAAATTACACAAAAAGAAAAATTTACTTTTTAAGGTGAATTTACTTCTCTATTATTACATGCCTACTTGTTATTGTTTATGTACTTATTGATCCATAGTAGGGCCACAGTAATTTACAGCTTTGTTTATATTAATGTTCTGACAGGCAGTCTGAATAAAAAAACACATAAGGACACAATAAATATCTTCTGGGTTGTTGCACCAAAAATTGCCACCTCAGCTAAAATAATCTGTTTATGGGTATGTAAAGATGGCAACAAGCTGTGTCTTAAAGGCCAGCCAAACCATCCAACCCACTTCCCGCTGAATTTCTTGCACTGGCGTGCCGAACAGAGGCACTACTATGCCAGGACGCCAGAGGGAGAATGTACCCCGGTGTCAGACATACCGCCGACAAGCATGGTGCAGATGGAGAAGATCTTCTCAGCATCGGTGTTGGCACAGACATTGCCAAAGCCCACACTGGTCAGGCTGCTGAGGGTGAAGTAAAGGGCAGCAATGTAGGAGCTGCGCACTGTCGGGCCGCCCACCGTGCTGTTGATGTAGGGTGTCTCCAGACGTTTGCCCAGCTCATGGAGCCACCCTTGAAGGAGAAATCAGAGCATGAGACAACAATGTCCAAAAGTTGTGATTCATGTTATCTTTGTGTCTGTGTGGCCTCCGTCAGCTCAGATCTAGATGGCAGTGACAGGATGAAGCTGCAAATCCTGCTCTGAAAGTGTGTGTGTGTGTGTCAGAAAGAGATTTCCAGCAGTGTCAGGAGGCTGGCATGTCAGTGCGGGACATGGCAGAATTAGATTGGCTCCTCTAGGGATAAATAAGGCCAAGTGTTAATTAGCAGGTATGACCTAACCTCCTTAAGTATGCACAGTCACACATACACACACACACAGGATGCACAGCAGTGTGGACCAGCTGTTTTATTTGGCTGTATCCTACAGTATGTCACAGTATGCATGTTGCTGTTTATGGTTTTTAAAAAACCATATCTGGCTGCTAAGCTGCAGGATTAAACTCGTCACTTCTTTGTCGTCATCTTGGTGGTAATAAAAGCCCAAACATGGTTACATTCTGCGATCTGATTACTCAGCTTTATTTATAGACTAGAAAAGCCCATCAGTTTTTGATTATGGGTTTTGATTGTTCTCCATGTCGAACCATTTTCAAACAGTGACACAAACAAGACATTAGTGAGCGGCTTCCCACCAGTTATTTTTTATATCAGCTTTTGATCTGGTTTCAGACGGTCCTCATTAGAGCGTCAGAGTACGGTGTTCTCCACCATCTGACCACTGAGCAGAGCTAGACGTCTCAATAGGTGAGCCATGACTATTTATAGCTGAGTGGGGACACAACGAATGTCTACTCACGGTATTGGACAAATCTAGTCTATCGACTTATTTGTTGGAATTTTTTCCTGACATAACCCCCACGTTAACTGAATGAAGTCGGGATGTGCAGCACTGTGCTTAAAGGTTAACTTTGGTCTTTTGTTCAATACGGACCCTAGTTTTTCATGTTTTTATGTCTAAGTGACAAATGAGGACAAGAATTTTTGAAATTGGTCCAGTATTGAGGGAGACTGCTGCAGCTGGCAGAAGTGAAACTAAGCTAGAAAGTAATCCCCCTGGATAACTGGGCACTATCAAAGTATATCCACTTGAGACCTTTTTTTACAGAGTAAGATACATTTTGTATAACTAGAAATAGCTGCTTTATTGCTCTCATCTAACTCACCTGATTTAACATCCTCATCATCACCTTCATTCAAACGTAACAGATATAACAGAAAACTCATCTGTCCACTGTTCCAACAATCGCTGATTCTGGTTCTTTGGTTAATTCACAATTCATGTGAAAATGTCGGGAGAGGAGCAAGAGGGAGGTGTGGATATCAGAGAAGCAGTGGGGAGGAACGGCATGTACAGCCAGAATATTTTCACATCTACATACCTCTGTGAATTAAGGGTTTATTTTGGCCAAACAACCAGAGTTGGTGACTGTTGGAATGGCAGACAGACAAGCCAAGACATTTTTAGTGAGATTTATTGAGATTTAATCAGCTGAGCTTGATGAAGTAATGATGTCAAAGGTTTTGCAAAGGGTGTCTGGTTAGTTTGGCGAGAGCAATAAAACAGCAGTTTCAGGTGAAACAAAATACATCTTCCTCTTTAAAAAATGTCCATGTCTGTAGCAGTCTTTTCCATAATGCTGTCAGACACTTGCAGACAATTTCAAAAAGTGTTGTCTCCATTAGTGACTTAGTCCCACAAACAGGGAAACAGGGTCCACCTTGAAAAATACCAAAGTTACACTTCAGGTTATGAAATGAGCTGTTTAATAAAATATCAGATTAGATTTATTTCCTGTCAGAAGGCACAGTGATAACAATGAACAAATTATGACAAATGGTAAAAATCATATGGAACTATTACTTCATTGGAGAGCAAATATCATTTTCCTGCCCTTCCTAAAAACCTGACCTTTATACTCCAGCAAGGCCTTAACCAGACTCACCAATGTCCCAGGTCTCATTGGTCTCTATCTCCTTGCGTCCAATCATGTACCAGATGCAGGCCATCCAGTGTGCCAGCAGGGCAAACACAGACATCAGTAGGGTCAGCACCATGGCGCTGTACTGGGAATAGCGATCCAGCTTCTGGAGCAAACGGAGGAGGCGCAGCAGGCGCACAGTCTTAAGCAGGTGGACCAAGGAGGTCTGGGCAGGCATTGTGACAAAGACAAGGAGACAGACAGTGAATCCCTCAGCTTTGTATCAGGAAGCACACTTTGAGTGTACATATACTACATATACACAGCTGAATATCACAGCTTGGACAAGCAGCGACTTGTTTTACACAAACAAATGAGCTTATCTGTGTAAAATTCCCTATTTAGGGAGTACTTGTCACACAGGCAGTGCCACTACAGGCAAAGGTAATGTATTTTTTGTACCATAACGCATCAATTGATGCTTACAGTATGTCAGCAGTCACAGAGGGCATATTATTGTCCAGCTGTACTCACCACTGTGATGTTGAAGGCATACAGCAGGTCAAAGGGCAGGGCAGCTACCAGGTCCACAAAGAACCAGGTGGTGGCGTAGTGAATACAGATGGAGCGCGACTCATACACCACCTGCCCTGACTGGCTCACATAGCTGGTGCGGAAGTTCAGGATAATGTCTGTAAATAGAGAGGTTGAAGGTAATTTTTTTCCCTCAGTAACTAAATGACAGTATATTCACATTCATATTCATTAAACTGGCTGAGAAAATGAAACAAACTGCATACAGTTAGGAAAGATGACAAGTGTAACAAGCTCAGACTCAATCTCAGTGGTTCATTCTTTATGACATATACACAACACAGCTGGAATGTGTCATTGTTTTAAGGCATCCATATGAATCATTGAGTGAGTTTTCTAGACGGATCATCTAACCTCAGTGTCAGAATGTGGCAGGCACATTACAGGCAGACCTCTGGGTGTGCGTCTGATGAAGCAAAACCTCATCTGTCATCCAAGCTGTCGATATTTGGAGAGATGATGGCTCATCACTCAATACACATTTCAGTTAGTAGATGTTACAGCAGGGTAAGATGATGATGGTGGCAATATATTATATTCCCTGAATGTTTTTGGCCAGTGTGCCTCATTCTGAGTGCTATATGACACTGTGTGCATTTCTAAATATGCTTTCTATCAATTACTCATGAGACATCAAAAGATAAATATTAATTACAACAAATAAACAAAGTCTGGGTAGCAGAGGTGGCAAAAGTACACACATTCTTTACTCACGTAGAAGTACAGCTACTACTAAGTAAAAGTGCAAAAGTGCAGCCTCGCTCAGTGTAGAAAGTAACCCTCTGAAGGACATTTCTACCGACTGTTTCTGTGCAAAGCTAACTGAACCTTGCATCATATCAATATGATTCAAAGACTATTACATTTAAACCATTCTAACTTAAAACAAAAACATAATTTAAAAAAACATACTGAAAATAATTAACATTAACTTTGCTCTAATATGCAAATAAGTTTTCAGTGTCAGCAACAGAACTTGAAATATAACGATCAGCACATTTCAGATATAATTAAGCCATTTTTTGTTAGAAATCCTCTCATCTATACAGACTACCAAAATCTTTTGTTCAGCCTCTGCATAAGCTGGTTCTCAAAGTTCTTTGAGTCAAAGTGTGTCGTTTCGGATCTAAAAATCAGCCCCGTCATCTTTCCTGTGTTGTGCTCACATGTGATATGCGACAACGGACACACCAATGGGGCTTGCAGTGGAACAAAATAAAAATAATCAGCAATGCCCCTCAAATGTATTCAAGTAAATAACAAGACTGTTCTGAAAATGAAAGGAGTAGAACACACAGATATTTATGTAAAAAATGTAGGGAGTAAAAGTAAAAGGTTGTAGTAGTAAGGTACAGATACCTAAAAAATCAATCCAAATACAGCACAGTAATGAAGCATTTGTGCTTTGTTACTTCTCACTTCTGCCGGGTAGTGATCAAGGGATTAAAATGATTTCTCCCTAGCATAGCTGGTGTCCTTCCTCTTTGTGCCAAGTTGTGGGACTTAGCAGTCTGACATGAAGTCCAAATTAACCCACTATTCATCTACACACCATTGCACTGGAGCACAGTGAAGTTCAGCCCCAATTCATCCCTTGGGTGCCTCTCTTTGGTGGTTGACCAAGCATCACCACCTGGGAGGAGTCCCTGGAGAGACCAAGAACATCCTGTAGGGACTACAAAGCCCAGGTTGCCAGTAACTGGGGTAGCTTTCAGGGGAAAAGGAAGGCAGGGTGCTCTTGTTGCTCTGTTGCCATAGGTGTCAAGAAAACGGAGGGTGGAGGAAATTATGTCACCACATAAAAAATGTTTTTGAAAGTAGAGATGGCTTGACGCCACTTCTTCATGCCCAATACATGTCCTAAGCTTTTAATACAATACCTAGCTTAACCCAGCCATCTAAAAAACATCATGCTCAAATTGTGAAACAAATATTCCATTCCCATGATGGAAAAAATACATAGCCCACAACATGACTTAGTTATGCTGCTGCTTCTTTTTATTTAAACTTTTTCACACGCTCAACTTTTAGAAGCATTTTGATTGATAGCACCATTCAAACATTCAAAATAAATTTTAAATAAATTGCATAAATTGTACTTGGCTGTTTTGCTTTTTCTTCCTCGTGCTTAAAATAACTCCACACGGCTGACATGATGACAGCGCTGCTGACAGGACTCGCTTACGTTCATCTACTGTTCATGTGACACATGCTGCTCATCTGTGCTGCTGGTGACACATCTCACTTTATGGTATGTCTGTCAAAGCTCAGTTAAGCATTTATGTGACAGTTTAGGCTAATGGATTGTGGGATTTTACTTTTTTTCCCCTGACATCCTATACAGTGATTGTAATGTAAGTTTGTAGTGTGTGCGCCCCATGTACTGAGGCTGTCAGTCCTCTGCAGTGGCTGCTGGTTCGACTCCCGCCTGTGGCCCATTTGCTGCGTGTCATCCCCTCTCTCTGTCTGCCCCCTTTCCTGTCATGTCTTCAACTGTCACTATGATTAAAGGCAAAAAGCGCCCCCCCCCCAAAAAAAAAAAATCAGGAAGCCATCCTAACTTCTTCTAACACTCACCTATAATAAAGAGCATCTCCACTACGATGTCGCTGACGATGGTGGAGCGTGCAGCTGTGACGGTGTCATCGTACGGTGTGAAGCTGACGTTGTAGGGCACAGTGACAGCCACGTAGAAGGTGGCCAGCAGAATGAGCCAGTCCCACAGGGCTTTGGATACGCTGTAGTGGAGCAGAATGAAGCGCGACTTCTGCACCGCTGCCACCTTGTACTCCGGTATCGAGGGCTTGTCAATCATGCTCTGTAAAAGAACAGGTAGATTTAAGTGTAAAAGTGCAAAAAACATCCATCACACACTAACAGCCCCTTGAATTTCAAGCTTACGGTGATGAATATACAAAAGCACATTAGAGAAGCTGCATAAATGAATAACTTGATAACCAGATGGTCACGAGGTGGAGTGCTGTGAAAATAAATGTTAATCAGACAGACATTGCGGTGCCAAGATTTTGCAGAAACAGACAATATAAATGTCAACACCCTCTCTTGTGCTGTGACCGCTGATGATTCAGTACGGTAGGCAACTCAAGTGAAACAGATATGGTAACGCTGCTGGTTATCTATTCTTGACAGCCTCCTATAGACAATGATTAAGCTTTTAAATGGCCATACATTAACAGTACAAAGTGACAGAGACAGGACTGTGGTCAGTGAGGGGTAAACTTATTACCAACACTGACGCCTGATAATTTCATACATGACTTGGCCTTGGCTTGACTTCATCCCTCTAAATGCCATTAGTGCTTTAAGTTTCAGGTGGTACAATACAATGGCAGAGGAGCCATTATAAGGAAATGAGGGGAAATAGAGCCATCAGCTACTTTTATTTTTGAAAGTCACTAATTCATTCCCCTCATTTAATTTTTTATTGAGAAAATCCAATTGCAGAAAGTATGAATTGCTATTGCTGATGAGGTGGGGAGTCCATTCGGCAAGTAATGAGACTGCAGCTCTCCAAATGGGGCCATGCACTTGGCACATAATAGCCTTAACCATGTTTAGGAGACAGGAGGAGAAGCTATTACCTTTGACAGCGGCGAGAGGGAAACAGAGAGGGGAGATAAATGAGCAGTAATCCATCCAAGAACAATGTAGCCACTTCACAAACAGGTGTGGGCAAGCAACAAGGAGGCTGGTTAATGAAGTCTTAACCTGAGATTTCCATGTAAGGGCTTTGAAGCTGGCTGGACAGACTATTTAAAAGTAATTGGGAGAAAATGGACAACCTTTTCATGTACTTGAAAAAGAAGAGAAATGCCAGAGAAAAATGACACACACCACGGTGTGAATGAAGGATCAAATTGTTCCTAGTGAAATGTCTGTCCGTACAAAAATGTTCAAATTGATTTTGGCTGCTTGACACCGGACAATTTCTGGTCAAAAGACTTATCACAGTATGTATCCATCAGAGGCTTTTCACGGCTTCCTGACAATTGTGACCACAGTGGAAAATCTAGAAGAAAGACCTTGCTGACTGTCATCAACATCTGTGACTGCTATAATGATAGTTCAAGCTATGTCAGCAAAAGCTGGACTGATTTTTTTTTTTTTTAATTTGCCTTACATCACAGAGGTCAGGACGCCCAACCGACCTTTAGTACTCGAGGCGGTCAGCCGAGCACATCCCAATGATTAGAAAAGAAAAGCCCAGCGCTGCAGGGACACATGGGACTGCATGTCACACAGCTACAGCTGGTCTTCGCACTTCATTAAGTCACGCTGTAGCCCAGAGCTTACTGTTCCGAACTACATCACCCAGCATCCTTTGGGCTTTAGCACTGAAAAAGCCTGTCCTTGATGGAGACGAGGATACACGCGGCTTACCATGTGACAACAGAATCTAGACCATTGCAGAGGATCCACAGCCTTTAATTTATACCCCAAAATAAAACTTTAAGACTTTTCTCCCAGTGATTACTCTTGAGCAACAATGCAGCTGGAGTGCAGCACAATAAAAACTGTTGTACTTAATATGTGATTGTAGGATCAGTACATTTACAAGACCTTGCGGTGTGATCTTAAGTTTCAACAATTCAGTTATAAGTACAGGCATTATAAGACATGACCTCACGCAAACTCTTATGAAATCAGAATAGGGTAAAGTATTGAAAATCAGTGATGCGACAATTTCCCATTGCTTTATGCACATCTTTGTGTCTGATGTCTACACAAAGGCTTCAGTGCTGTCTATAATATTGATACCTGGTTTTAAAATGCAATGTGTATTTGGATAAGTTATTGAGATAAAGAAACACATGTTAATGCAAGGTGTAAATGCTCTGTGACTGGAATGTGATCAGATCTGCCTAACCACATCTGGAGGTAGTCTGGTTTACACTGTGTTTGCATCTTAGATGGGTGTAAACTTAATCCAGATGCAGTACAGTGAGTAAACTAAATTTATTACCTCATCCATGAACATCAATTCTGCCTCAGTCTTGTCAGATAGATTTTCATCTGTAATAGTGGTTATTTAACAATGAAGACAATGCCCTTCATGATCCTATGCTACTTCTGATGTCATCAAACTATGTTTTTTGTTGCTGTTCTAATAGTGAGAGAGGTCGCTAGTGGCAGAACTTACATATTGTGCGTTTAAGACTTTTTTTTCTCTTATTCAGAACATGTTGAGGACAAAAAAAAACTCTGAATTTGTTTTTTTTTTTGGGGCAATTTGTGTGGGGTTGACCCACACCTTTGGGTAAAATGTGCATTTCGCCTACACCTAGTGGCGTTATAGTAAGAGATAAAAGATAAACATGAACTGTCTGAATGTGAGTTTGTGAGTGAGTGTACAGACGGCAAAAACTGAGGGAAAGCACGATGAGAGAGTTAAGGCCTTGGACACAAACTATGAGTTCAGTATTTCACAGTCAGTCAAAGAAATATTTTGCATCACAACTTAAAAAACGCCTCCAGATTGCACTATTTTTCTCTTCCACAGCCCTTTGACAAGTGCATTAAAGTGAAAAGAGGCAAGAGTGGCTCTCCCCTGGGAAATGCTTGAAATCAAGTCTGATCTATTTGTCAGCCAGTGTTCCTTGGATTGGTTACAGTAGCTGATACACTCATGGGTAGCATCTTAACTGCCAGAACAGACAAAACAGTCAGAGTGTTTGTGTTTTTGTGAGGAGCCTTCGGAGCGAGAAAAATTCAAGCTGAAAATGTTTTTTTTTTTTAAAGGAGGTGATGTGTGTGTGGTAGACCATTTAAAAAGTATGCAACCTCTGTAATCTGAAAATAATTGCACACAAAGTGCTGTGGAAATATGCACATTCTCAAATCAGACTTCCTTTTGTAAATGATATCTCTCTGTCTGTGTTTTTATGGTAATGCACTTATTTAAAGATTCATGTGTGTCTATATGTTTTCCAGCAAAAAGAAAGAGCACCCCCTCTTTTCTCCCTTGCCTGGCAGGCCGGTGGGCCACAAATAGAGATCTAGTCAGAGTATATCTGGCTGGCTGTGGTGTGGAGGCAGAGGATGACATTGTTAGCTAACTGCTACTGAGAGACAGACAGAAAGACAAAGTGAAAGAAAGATAGAGGGGGACAGACAGAGAAGAAAAACAGAATGGGAGAGATATAGTCACAGTCAGAGTGGGAGGATGGCAGTCATAGGAGAAATGTTTTTATCCATTACGTAAGTTAAAGCAGAAATACCACAATGTAAACATACTCTATGAGTCTGAAAAAATATGTCATTGCAATTATTTTGACTCATATTGCAATTGTGATATGACTTATGATATTACAGGGAATTATAATTCTTACATAATTATTCTCATTCTAATTCAAAAACACATTAAAATGATTATGGTGTGATTTTTGCAGGAATCGGTAACAAACAAAGATGTTTTCATGAAGCTGTAGATTATGATGTGTAGGTCAGAACATTTCTGCAGCACCAACAACATTTTATTTAAACACATTTTGCCTTTAATAAATATTGTACTTCCTGTGATTCGAAAACTTCAAGTATCAAAACAAAAACTATGCATTATGCAGAAAATGGTAGTGTTGTAATATCATAAATTATATTATTTGTTTTTTTATTACTGATGCACTAGTGTGTAATTCAATAATATTTCCATTATGAAGTCAGAAAAACGTTCTAACATTACTGTATATCGTAAAGCCTGTTTGTTTTTTTTAAATATTCGATGACAAACCTGGAGAAACATCTACAAGTATTTACCCACAATCAGTCACATAAGATACATTAGTGAGCTTTACAGTGCCTGGTTTAAATATATGTTTTTACAACTATTTCAGCTTTATTTCCCAGTTTAAAACAGAAAAGCAATCATAAAGTAAGTAATCAAAATAGTTATACTAGTTATTACATTTTTAACAACAAACTAGTATGACTACACAATATGGTTAAAAATACTTATTGAAATTATTTTGAGAGATATTGTGATATAATTCAGGATCAGTAGGACCATAATTTTAATTTTCACTGAAAAAAAGGAAAATCACAATGATGTGACATTTGTTGGGGTCTGTATCAAACATGTTTTCTTACACCTGGAGATCAAGATTTGTAGGCCAAGGTACCACTAGAACCTACTTCATTACAATGCTGATTTGTCACTAATTTTTCCATTATCAAAAAAATTACAGCTTCTGCCATTTGGATATTGCGCTTGGCCACAGAGTGATTTTGATAATAGTTCAATTAATTCTGCATTGTAAGAATTAGCAAGACTGGACATAGCATTAATATTTCCCACTAGTTTAAAGGACCAGTGTGTAATAATTACAGGAATTTATGTACATAAATGAGATATATTATATATAAGTATGTTATTTATTATTATCAATCAACGTAAACTCATAATCTATATATTCCCGTTACTTTAGAAATAGCCATTTATAGTTACATACTGTCGCGGTCGACTTACTGTGATCATCATCTTGCGCCGTCTACGGCAGAGCAGAGCGGACAAACTGCACTAACAGTGGGTATCCCATGGCGACCTTACGTAGACGCCGCAGCGTAAACACGGAAGTAGACGGGGAGGATAGACGCGGATGATTGCTGGCAGACCATTTAGCGTTGTGAACCTTGACTGGCACAGTTTTGACAAATGGAGGATCATACATAGACTGTACCAAGAAGCGGAGACGCGAAGAAAGTAAACGCAAGCATGACAGGAAACGGCAAAAACACGAATCAACATCGGAATAGCGTTTACACGATGGAAATCGCTGATGGACGTTTTCACAGTGACGCCGAGGTTGCCTGTTTTCTGCTGGACAGGTAATTCATCCTACACACATAATTGTAGTTTGTTGTGAGATAACTTTCGCTCGCCATTTTGTCCGCTGACGGCCACCGTACTTGTGGTGAGAGAGGGGCGGTGTCTGGGTAAATCCTCTTAGTTGCAATCCAACGTTTGAACGCTAGATGCCACTGGAAATCACACACTTCTCCTTTAAGTATATGTAGGTATGTACAAGTATTAATTTGAAGAAAATGGATGTCCTCAGGTTAAGTGCAAGCAGTCTACTCTAAAATTGTCCTCATGAAAAATTAAGCATGTGAAGATGGAGTACATGGAGGGCTTCAATATTTGAGCTGCAGCAGGAAATACACAAGTGAGAGAGATCAGTTAGAAGTAGGAGAAAATGGGGGCTACAGAGTGACAGATAGACAATTCTGTGAGAGACAGCAGGATCCAGAGGGATGAAGCCAAAAGGAGATGAGGTTAGAGTGACAGATGGAGAAGAGGGGGAGAGCAAACGCGCAAAAACAGCAGCAGAGAAATAGAAGGGAACTGAAATGGATGGGGATGAGATATAAAGACACAGGACCTGGCTTGGCCTCAGCAGAAATTACTCTCGGTTTCCAGTTGTACATAGCAACTCTATGAATGAGAATTACTTAGCTAATTTTCTAGCAGTTGCAACAATATTATAAAAAAAAAAAAAAATAGATTCTCAACCCCATTTCCGGTCAATGTAATGATCTAATGTTGTCCTGTCAATTGAAAAAATAAATAATGAAATAGTATCTCAAAGTTATGAGTTAGTATCTTAAAATAATAAGAAACTTTCTCAAAAAGTTATCATTTTGAGGTAGTAAGTAATTATTTTTACATACTAACTCAATACTTTGTTTCTCCAAAAATGGGAAAAAATATGTCATTATTTTAAGGTACGAACTCAATATTTTGTTTTGTCCAAAATGAAGAAAAAAGTCCTTATTTTGTGATACTGACACAATACTTTGAGATACCAGCACATTATTTTGTTGTAAGTCATTATTTTGAGAAAGTTTTTCATTATTTTGAAATGCTAAGTCAAAATTTTGAGACACAAGCTCAGTATTTTGACATAAATCATTATTTTGTTAGTTTCTCATTATTTTGAGACATTACTTCATTATTTCAATAGTTTCTCAGTGGACTTGAAGCATCTTTTTTTCATCACATCCGTGGGAATGGGCCTCCATACTTCTAATCTACTGTAATCTACTATTCTGCTTTATATCTGTGTTCTCCTCTTTTATTTTCCTCTATTCTTTCCAGATATGATTGTAACTTTCTATCACCTTTGTTCAACACTGTTGGGATGATGAGTTCAATATGGATATATATCCTGGTGGTGCCAAAACCAAAAAAAAAAGATGTAATAGAATATCTTTTGCAGCGTCTAGGCCTTCCTAACATTTTCCTTTTTATTGTAGTATTCATGTCAGCAGCAGCAACTTCAGTCAAAATTTATTTTATGATGTTTTATGAAGAGGCAATTTTATGAAATGAAACGTAGGCTACCATCTGAGGAGTGCATGAGGAAAGAGTCCAGTGAAATTGCCTCTAATAAAAACACTGATGCACTTGTGGAAAATGGCTGTTTTAGAAAAGCTGACTGGTGTACGTGAAACCACATTATCATGAAACTGTGTGTGATTTTTTGTTCTTATAATACATGTGCTGAACCGCACAGTACATAAACATTAAATTAAGACACAACGCAGACAGTAAGACGTTGGGAAAAGCCATGCATGCAAAAAAGGAAACACTAACATGGTAATCTTGAATGTGTTGTGTGTCAGTATTGCTTTGAAGCTCATTCCCATGCAAACTGCATTGTAGCTGTTTAACACTGGTGACAGGTCTGCGAGATAAAGCTCTTCCAAAGTCACTGATAGAATCACAAGACACAGTCCAGTGAGCTGTCAAAGACCCAGAAAAACAAAACAACACCTCACAAAAAAATGTATCTGATTTATATTCTAACCAGTAGATGTTTTTGCCTTGGCATCCATAAACGCGCCTGTTGCCTACATTTTTAATATGCTTCATCAACACAGGCTTGTTCTGAATGCATGCTGCTTCTGGAAATTATGTAGTGTATGCTACTATCAGTCCCTAAGGTTACAAATAAATTAGGCAAACATGCTGTTTTGTGTTCTTTTCTTCTGCACGGAATTCACTGAAAAGAGACTCAAAAGTTGAAAAAGGCAGTTTAAAGGACACTTTACCCCAAAATCAAAAATACTTATTTTTCATCTTACCTGTAGTACTATTTATCTCTGGGTTGCCAAGTTTTGGAAATACTTCTTTCTTTCTGTGGTTGAACCTACCAGACCTTATTTCTTTCTGCAGTAGAATCTACTGGAACTACTTTCTTAGTAAGAAAATAGTTCCTACTTGAAACTGCTCCTAACAAGGTCTGTGGATTATCTTGAGTAACTGGGTCATGATTTATGGAAAAAGACACTGCTGTTGCATTTACTCAAATATATTTTTTGAGACTTTGAGCACCAGAGGCTGAGTACCATCTAGTCCCATACATCAGACGGGCAATATGTCATCCAGCCTGAGTCGGCGAGGCCGTGCCCCCTTCTGGGGGAAAGTCACAGTTTCATATTATTGGAAAGACAGTAAAATGCCGAAAAGCTGCTGTAGCAAGTTGTAAAACAAATAAACATGCAAATCCATCATGATCTCTGGTTCACCATCCCCGCTGGAAAGGAAAGTGGTCACAAAAGGAGAGCAGTAAGAATTTGTGAGCCTCCAGAGAACAGTAATTGATTGAGAGCTCACGTTAGCTTGAGCGGGAGGCTGCTGGAGTTCAGTCGTAATGTCACAGTACTGCAACGTCAGATTGACGTCTCTGCCTTAATCTCAGTCAAGCTTTGATCAACAGCTGGCTTTTGACAGGTAATACTTGCTAATTCAGTGTTAATGTCTGGTCACTGTGTTGGCTCATTGATCCATTTGGAAGGGAGAAAATAGAAGGAGCATGACTGGCTGTGTGATAAACCTTAATTTATTAAGATATTGCGAATGGTTGGGTTCAGGCAAGGTCACAGAAAAATTATTAAGACAGGTCGATAAAACAAAGGCTGGTTTAACTTGACCTGAATGAATGCTTGACCTGAGTTTTCTAACACCTAAAAGGGGCCACAGTCTGACATTTTGGTGAAGTATTGTAGAAGGCAGACTTCTCTACGGCTGATATCTCCAAAACTCAGCAACTGACACCAAAAACAATCTAGTGGGATAAATAGCACATTTTTTATTTTTTATTTTGGGGTGAACTTCCCATTTCAGCTAAATTCTAAAATCTAAATCATTATCTAAAATCTTGATCATGCTATGGATCTTGATGCTTTTTTTTTTTTTTTGCTGATATGCTACTTTGAATTTCCTCTTACCTACACTGTGATTTTTATGTCAAATCGTGAGCTATTTGCTCATCTGCAACCTTTTTGTCCCCTTGTGAGGATGCACCTGGCACAGTCTACCCAGAAAAAATAAATTATTATTCTCAGTGGTAATTAATAAACACTTTAAAATGGTAATTTTCCTGGATGTAGAGGTAACAAGAGGGAATAGTGGAGGTTTTGGAAAAGTGTAATTTCCGCTTAAGTATGTGCATGTGTGAAAAGGAGAGGGAATGAGAGACAGAGAGTAGGCTGCGAACACATTAACTCTGATTGTTGAATATCATATTTTTTTATAGCTCTATATGTGAGAGAAAAACTGCGTTTGTGTGAAAATACAGTCTCATGCTGAGAGTGCTGGAATAAAATTTGAATGATAAACATTGTGCATCTGATTCTGAGTCTGTTGATGTTGTGCCATATGTTTGTCTCCTCAGAGGGCAAGCCGTCATTTACATGTCTCTTCAATATATGTGAGTGTTTTCGCGTGCTATTGGAGCAGGTGTGTGTAAAGTGTCAGTGAACGGCGCCATCTGTAAGTAGGTGGGATTGGAAGCATGGCAGCAGGCGTTTTGGCAAACAGGGGGAGGTGTAGCACATGATTGCCATGAAAACACCTGCAGGTCGGGTCTGAAAGCAACAGCTATGCTTTTGTTTCTGGAGGAGTTAACAGGATGCAGGTCAGCTGCAAACAGGTTCATGTGAGGGTATTTATCACTGCCTTTCCAGAGTTGTCACTACAGTTTTACTTTAACAAACATACTTTAAAGGAGATCTGTAATATATTTAATGTACTTAATCATAAAATGACCATGATATGTCCTCAGAGATTAAGGAAACATGCTAAATTAAAATATTCGCAACTATGACAATAACAGTACAGCCACAGTGTCCTCTGACTTCTTTATTCCAAACTTGTGCTTCAGTTTAGTTCAGTTTAGTTCAGGATTTGCTTTCACCATGAACTATATATGTTTTCAGTCTATGGCTCGAACCCACTATTTGGACTTCAGTACTCATTTTCACACAAGCAATTGTTACATATTTCACCTTTAAATGTATCCAACTAAGAATTATTTTAACTATTTTGGTTAAACCTTTAATAATTTGGTCTACAAATGTCACAAAGCAGTGAAAATGGAAATGAAGTGTTTCCCAGAGCCCAAGATGACCTTTTTCTCATTAATGAGAAAATGTTTGATCTTGTTTGACAAATGATTTGTCACCTTCCCTTTCCAAGCCTGTAGGGGAAACTGTGATGGCCGTGAACCTCGCAAAAAATGCAAAAGGCCCTCTCTAGAGCTAGTGTTTGATTTGTATGTTCTGGGCTTCTGTACAAACTTGTAGGTTCAACACTGCAGCCTCCATGGAAGAGGACCCGCCTCTGTAGATATAAAGGGTTCATTCCAAGTTGACAAAAATACAACAGGGGTCCTTGAGTGGACTGTAGGTCCCCAGCAAAAGGAGGGATCAAATATTTTAAATTTTTATCACATTTTTTGGAAGTTGAAACAACAAGGGAAGAAATAAGGTTGGCTGTAGTGACCATAGTTTGATCATGTATTGACTATGAAGACTTTTTCTTAAATCTTCAAAGCTAAAAAAAAAAATACTCTAAGGGGATTCCTTAAAATTAGAAATAGTCTTTTTTCATTCCTAAAAAAATGTATTTTTTGACTTTCACCCAACTTTGTGTTAAGAAAAAGAGTAAGTAGTTTGTAACATATCTGGAGTTGGCAAACACATTTAAGCATTCAATGAAAAACTCTAGCATGTCGTGTCCAAAAGGCAATGTTTTGGCAGATTTTTAGCAATTTGTGTATCAGCACTGAGGAAGGGAAGCTTAAAATTTGGTGTCAGTTAATGGGCAAACCATTAAAATGTTACAGGCACTTTGGAAAAGAGGACTACTCTGGTAAAATTTTATTGGGCTTCTAAATTTTAGTGCTAAAATTAACAAGTGCTTTCAGTGCTTCAGGCACCTAAAAGGTAAATTAATTGCTCTAAAAATACACAACAGCCTTCCCCCCATGTTTTTCATTTTAAAATGCTAATATTAACCTCCTGAATTGTCTCACAGGCTCTTTTTTTTGCATTTTAATTTACCCCTGAAAAGTTCAGAATTGCTTTTAGCCCCCTGGGATGAAACGCCACATTGTGAAGGACAGGTTTGAGTACAGACCCAGTTGGTAACTGAGCCTCTGCAGGGAGGGAGCAGGATTATCTCAAAAATGGTGCTCCGCTAAAAAAACTGCTCCCATTTGTATCTGAGAGCGAAACGGGAGCTTGTTCTCATGAATAACATTGCTTGGAGTGAAACTTTATTATTCAAAGCCTAGAAGAGGCCTTTGTTCTGCCGAAATAAGACAAGTGGCAATGACACACCATAGCTGGGGTCTATTTCACCACAACAAATGGCCTCTCATAAGGTACTTGAATCACAAACACACTTGAAAGAGAGATGAAGGTAAGCAATTCAGAACACGCTAATCAGAAATGGGTTGAAAAACATCAGAAATCCATATGGAATTAGCTCAATCCTACTTCCATACTTCATCCAATGGACACACATATGATACAGTATATAGGTTTGGCAAGTAACAGATTACATGTAATAGGATACAAAAAAGGTAAATGTATTCCATTACAGTTAGCGAAAAAAAGAGGTAATCAGATTAATACATTTAGTAAAAATGGGGATCATTAGCAGGATTACAATTTTAAAATAATCAATAATATGCTACCAAGCCATTCTGGTCTAGGTGAACTAGCTATTATTACAGTCAACACATTATCATGGTCTCTAGTGAAAAAATGCTTCATGGCGTGGAAATTTCTACATTATTTTGTCTTAAAATCAATGCATAGTGACAGTTCTGCATCAGCTGTGAAAATATTTTCATAATCCAGGAACTCAACATCTTATTTAAAGAAATATTTACAGGTAAGACCAATCGCTAATGTTAGCTACACAGACCAATTGCTAACGTTATACTACACAGAACAACTGCTGACATTAGCCACACAGAAATCCAGTTAGTTAGCTAACCTTTCAATATTACTATTTCTACTTCCACTACTTTGACTAGTACTACTAAAACATATTTTGGGACTTTAGGTGGTGATGTTAGTGACCAGGGTGGTATGTGGATAAAGACAGAAGCCCCAGAATAAGTTTATGTTGGTTTGAGTGTGAAGTGTAAATAGCATACTTAACAAAGAACATCTAAATGTGCATAATTACCACAAAAAAATTTAAATGTGCATTCATGCATAAAAGAATGAGTAGCTGAACCACTTCAACAAACACAAAATATTTCATAATCAATTTCAACATTTATTTGATATTAAAAATATTCAAAAGTAACAGAAACTAATATGAAAGTAATCATGTTACATTACTTTTATGTTGTGATACTGAGGTTACTGACCACATCTTTTAACAAGTAATTGTATCTGAATACATTTTAAATTAACCCTCCTGATCGTGACTGTATGGAAACACTAGACAGAGCAGCCTCATTTGAACCTACAGGTAAAGGTAATTTAAGGCAACATGCTGGTGACATAATGGCCTGTTTCCCCGAGCTCTTACTGCTGAGGTGTTAACATGTCCGGACAGTCCCCAGAAAAAGTGATGATGATGATGATGTATCCCTTTTAACTAATAACACCTCGCTGTGACAGCCATCTTGTGCCTCCCAGCAGCCACCACTGCCACTGTGACCTTGCTATTTGTCCATTTAAAGTCACTAAACAGCAGCTTTCATGCAAAAAAAAAAAGCAACAGCAGCAAGATTAAAACCATTCAGGAGACGACTTAAAATAGAAAACCCATTTGATGAGTTTTCCTCTGAGATAAGCCACACTCGGGAAATCTGGGTCAAGACTTCCCTCATATTGTCTTCCTAAAAACTCATCTTTTAGATATCAGCATTAATAATTCAAGCTCAAGATTGAGGGCGCCGCATGTCTGAGTAACTCCTGACTGTTCATTTTCGCACACATAAAAATACCATCGCAGCCACATCAGGAGGTATGTGAGAGAGGGGTAAAAGTACTCACTCCGCCCAGGTTGACCTCTCTTTTGCCTCCCCTCGAGAACTGGCTGGTGAGGTGGTACAACATGGTGCGTCCGCGCTTACGGGCCTCGCTGAAGTGAGAGCCGCTCTTCCTCCTGCGCCTCTTGTCCTCTGAACCTGTCACACAGTCAGACTCAGATCAGTGCATCTCAGTTTAGGAAGAAATTTGACAGAAAGAACAGAAAGAGTATTGTGTCATTTAATATCTCTGTGAAAATAAAGAGTTTTACATACATAATATGAAACTTCTGCAGCAAGGGGTCTCTCTTGCATTAAAACAATAACAAAAGATGTAGTTTGATGACATTGTGAAGTAGCATGGGATCATGGGAGTTATCTTCACTTTTAAACAACCACCATAATTGATGAAAATCTATCTGACATGACTCATCAATCATGTTTATGGATGAGAAAATATTTAAGTTTTATTCATCTTCTTTCCTCACTCTCTGACGTATCCCTGTTTTTCCCAGAACCCAGCAACAGCTAGTAGGAGACACACGTTACCTTAAACAAATTACATAACTTTCTGTGCCTGAACTTTGTTGGAAACATGTGGGATAATGTAAGTACACAACTCAACAAAATATATAACATATGTCTAGTGTTTTTAATAAGGAAAAGTTAGATACTATAGTTTTAACTTAAAAAAGTCTTAAAACTTTAAGTTGACTGAATTTGAAAAGACAGGTGAGATAATTTTGTAATGATTAAAAACAATAAACTTTTCTAGGCAAATAAACTTTATATTAATTCAGTTGTACATGAGTAAACATTTTCAGTAAATTTAAGATATTAAGTTGAACCAACGCAGATCCCAGGGAGGAGACATGTTCCCACCAACTTTTAAAAACACGAAGCTGTACCCCTCAATAAATTATTTTGAAATAAATCATGTAATTGAGAATATATATCAAATATTTTCCTTTTCATTAAGGGCTCAGCACATAAATGTACATATGGGTGCAGTGATAAAATGTATTGGGTAGTGTAATTGACAGATTTCTTTTGTTTGTTTTTTCGTGTGTGTTTGTGTGTTGCTTTGGTCTGTTTTCCTTTCCTAGAACCTAAATGACAAAATATATGGGCCAGTTAATATGAGTAATGTGCGTCTGAACATCACAGGTTAGTTAATGATATTACTGAGTAAATGATATGTGTGCTGATTGTGCCTGTAGACTGAAGTGAATCAGAAAAGGGTCTTAGTGAGGAAGTAACTAAAGTTTTTACTGCTGACTGCTGAGAGCAGAGGATATTATAATGTTAATAATTCACATAAACTGAGCTGACCTACACTCTAATAATGAACCTTGTAAACAGCATAAAGTAGCATTGTGAGCGGAGCTAAAAGAGACCTATGTTGTATTTCTCTTGGCTTGTAGTAAAAGGTCACATAATAATAAGATCAAACTTTAATCAAAATAGAGACAGCAGTGCCACTTCACTCCACGACCACCCACTGCCCCCCTAAATTATAATGAGATTGCATGAAACATTTATTATAATTCATTAAATTTTAATTAACTAATTCAATACCAACTTTCATCATAGTTGACAGTGTTTTCATTATTATGAAAACAAGCAACCATGACGTATCTTCATGTATTGCATTACACCAGTGTAGATATATTAAACATGCAGTTTTCATCATACATGTTCATATATGTTCATATGTCATCAACAATGCATGCTGGGAAGCTAATATGCTGATCAAGCTTCTTTTGAAACCTAATTTAATGAGCTGACTGAATTCTGTACATTAATTCACCTTATCATTTCAAATAAAAATAAAACTTCAAGTTAGAAGAACTCATGTTTATAAGTTTTGAAGTGTTCTGAAAGAATTAGCTTGAATAAAAAAAAACTTATATATGTCACGTTAAAGGAGCGATAATTAACAATTGCAAGACCAAACATGAGTGCTGCAGTCCAAATATCATGTTGGAGCCACAGATGGTATATTAAATCAGTTTAAATCCTATTCAATATAAAGTTCAATCTGTGGCTGAACTGAGTTCCCTCTGCCCCGTCTTCCCCAGGCTTGAGGAAGCTCTGACAGGCAGCAGGAACACCGCAGGAGCGCAAGAAAAATGCAATACTGTAAGTTGACAATAACAAGCAACAATGAGTCCTACGCTGTTATAAAGCTGTTTGTAACTGTCTATGTAAAGCTAAGGCTGTTATCCTGAAAACAAAGTCCATTGCTCCAAAAATACACCCTCTGGAGTTGGAGTTTAGTCACTGCCTGCCAGATGTTAACATAATGCTCAGTTTAACTGTTATAAATATCTACTCCTTGTAAAATCATTGATCTGAACTCTAATTAATGTGAAACAGGCAAGCAATAATCCAAGTAGTGAGCCAGAATGGAAATTTGGCATGTTTCCTTAATCTCTGATGTCATATTAGGGTCATTTTCTGATTTATTACAGTAAATGTGTTACAGATTTCTCCTTTAAGTTAATGAGAAAAGAGACTGATTCCACTAAATTCCTGTCTGATTTTTTTTACAGTGTACAGTCATAGTAATATGAGTCTGTTTCCCCTGGCGGAGTGTTTGGTATTTGCAGCAGACTGTGTCCAGGTTCCACCTGAGGAAACACCGCTGCTCAAATCAAACTCCCCGTTGCAAAAACATTGTCTGAGTTCAGTGAACGAATGCCCGCCAAAACAAAACTGCTGGGTAGAATGTGACAGTGATGAACAGGAGTGCACGGGGAAAATGAAAGCCGGGGGCCAGGGGATGGTCCGCTCGTAAATCATGCTCAAAGTAAGCAAATAACGTGAAGTTTTTTTGTAAACAGGGCGTGTAGCGTACCCTCCTTCTTGCTGTTGTGGTGGCTCCTTCCATGGGAGTCAGTGATGTCCTTGAATGAGAAAAGGAAGAGGACCATTTCGCCCTTCTCGTTCTTTATGGGCACGATGTCTAGCAGACACCAGAAGGCCACACCTGGAAGAAAATGAATGCAGAAATGTTCGTTTAGCGCATGGCTTATTTTACCTCATTTGGTGAATGAATGCAAATCCTCAACAGGCACATCCAGGCCTCTGATTTCCCCGTGTCATGTCAGCTCTCAGCATGTCTGAACCGTGGATAATTGTCAAGAATGGCACAGCCTTTCTAAAAATACCCCACAAACTGGATATGGATCGCGTTCGGGGAGGATTGAAGAGAAAGAGCAAGTGAGAGGGATGGTTATAACAAGTCGGGCAGGGAGGGAGCACCATAGATCCAAGACCTTGCCATAACCCAGTACGCTCATTAGCAACTCTGCAGAAACTGTGCTCTGCCACCAAACAGATGTTTCACATCTCCTATAGTGTCCCTGGTGTGTTTGTCTGTGTGTGTGTATGTGATAGAGGGGAAGAAAACAGTGTAGATGATGTTTTAGCACAAGGCTGTGGGTGTAAATACAAATAGAGAGAGGCTATTTGTGCGTTTTTTTTTCTGCTTGTGAGCAGCAGGCACACACTTGAGAGGACTGTGTGAGCGTGTGTGTGTGTCTACTGACTTTCTTTTAATGTCTGACTTTATCATGAAAATCCTGCTAATACTGTACCAGTCATGAATATCTGCCAGCTGGATCCTCGCTTTGCTTCTCTTCCATTTTCACGCTTTGTTCTCTTTTCCTTTTCTATCTATCCTCTTCTGTCTGAATCTGTATTATATTATTTCTGGTCATATTACAAATGGCCGTGCCTTTGCCCTCATTAGTTGTAGTGAAAATGCGTTATACTGTTACTTACTTACTGTACTGTAAAAAAGCATTTTTCAGCTACAGGACAGATTTGGCTAATCATCAGAGTAATTAGCCGTTCACACACTTCGAGACTGCAGGTTTGAGGGGACTTAATCCTTATGTGCCAATCAGAGAGGCTTAAACAGTCTTGTATGTTTTCTTTTCATGCATGACATCGTATTTTGAGCACAAGACTTTGTCAGAAGGAGGATTAGCAAGAACTCAGAAGGAATGAGTTAAAGTCAGGGTTTAAGCTACTGCAGCAAACACACAGTATGTGTTTACTTTGTCCAGCATTTTCTACATTAGTAAAGTATGCAATATCTCTGTGACAGTGACTTTAAAGGGTAATTTGTATTTGAAGGGGAGTTTTATGAGGTACTTAACCATAGTCAGTGTATTACAGTAGATGGCGGTCAGCACATCCCCAGTTTGGAGGAAGCTGAGCAATTTACTGCTGAAGAATTCAATATCAGTTTAACTTTACACTATATTATTTTATATGGAATATTTACACAGCTTTACTTTGCTGCCAGACAGGTTTTTCTGATAGCCAAATATCGCTCTCTCCAAAGCAACCAAACTCCTTAGGCAAAAACAGTCATTTTACCATGCAAAATGTGGGAGTTTCTGGTCTACCATTGCCTCGATCAGTGAGTTTGCTATTGCGTGACTTCTGTGTATTCAAACATTAGTCCGGATTCGCCGAAGTCACACAATAACACAGAGTTAGTTAGTTGACAGTTTGTAAGTATAGCATATATTTAAATTGACACTGTTTGTTTTTAGGTGGGCTTTTTTCTGTCTCTAAAATACTCGGCTGTACATTGCTTAGCCTCTTACAGCGGTACTACTGCTGCTTCTCCAAACTGGGGGCGTGTCGACTGGTATCAGTTGTAGGTAATACACTGACAACAAAACCACCACTTCACATAATGCAAACTATCCCTTTAAAGTCACTGTCAAATATATATTTAATACTTTATTAATGTAGAAAATGCAGGAAAAAGTCTCTGTGGGTTTATTACAGTAGCTTAAATCCCATCTACTGAAGGTAATACACTGACTATAGAAAAGTAACTCATACAATCCCACTTAAAAAACCCAAACAATCTCTTTGACCTTGTTATTCTGTCACACAAGTTTACTCCTTGTGTGCTGTACCTTTTGCACCTCTATTGAAAGAATCACTAAGATGGGCTGAAAGCAAATTTTCACTCAATCAGATGGTTTTGCATGAATAATAACGAGCACTAACTCTGACAAAAGAGCACGTGTTGCACTGCTGACCTGCTGTATTTGAAATTCTGCATCACTCTGCAGATTCACAATTCCACCAAAATGTTCAGTTCTCGTCTAAAAATAAACGTGCTCTTCATGATGTCGAGAAAAAAAAAAATCTCACAATTTAAATTTCACTCTCTGAAAGCTGAACAGATGATCACAGCCTGATCAAACCAGAGCTGGATCAAGGAAGAAGTCTTCCCATTTCCCCAGCTAATAGAAGAGTCTGATCAACTGAACAAAAGATGACAGCAATGTTAATTGCAAGATAACCTTTTTTCTTTTACTTAGGTAATAGTACCAATACAACAATGTACAAGTACTTAAAGTATTATTAATATGACATTACTAATACTGATGAAACAATGAGCTACTCAGTGGAGTTTTAATTATCATACATCATACAGTGAAGTTCTGTAATTTAGTCCAATGGTTCTTAACCTAAGGGTTGGGCCCCTCCAGAGGCTCACAAGATAAATCTCAGGGGGTCATGAGAGCGGAAAGCAGGAAAGACAAAGTTCTGCAATATAAATTCCTATTAATATTTTACATTTTTCCTCTAATATTAGATTTTTAGTGAAATTGTTGAACATCTCTGAGGCAAAGATTTAAAAAGCCTTTTTTTTTTTTTTTACCTCATGGCTATTTAGTCATACTAGCAGTTAAAAAACATGCCTACGCGTTTCAGCCATGAAGACCTTTATCGGGGCAAGTACAAAATGGCTGCCTTTGGGCTGTTTGGTACACATGTTGGCAAGTAGTCACATGAACGCGTAGGCATGTTTTTAACTGCTCCTATGACTAAATAGCCATGAGTTGTTGAAGCCTTTTTAAATAGCTTCCCTCTCAGGTGCCTCAGATTTCTCCACATATTCTAAACTTTGGATCCCCAAACAGAAGAGCACCAGACGGGCACCTCTTTTCACACCGGTCCTATCAGCAACTCACAGAGATGTGAGACGTGACAGTGGGGTCAAAATAGACCAGTCTGATTTCATCTTCAATTAATTGTATTCTAATCGTCATAACTGAAGCTGCCAAATAAATGTGGTGGAGCAAAAATATTTTCCTCTGAATCACAGTGAGGTCAAAGTATAATAGTGCACAAAATGGAAATACTCAAGTTAAGTACAAGAACCGCAGTACTCAGAGTTCCCATGAAACGGTTGGAGTGCTTATTGGTTTCGTGTCTTCCATGAAATATGATCCAGTTTCATCCAAATCAGTGAATAAAGTTATGTTTTGTACACCAAGACCCCGTTCCCCAGAAACATTACCAGTCCATTCTGATGAACAGGTGTATTCTCCTTCTCTGCTGCATCATGAGCGAGAAAACGCTTCACAAACACAAATTAAGTGTACGCCCGCGAGTGCAGGATGAGTCATCAACTGTTTTTAATAGTTTTCCAGAAATAAACAAACGCTAAATCACTCTTTCACTCAACCATTAAAAATACCCAAGAATATCTACAAAATTACTTTTTTGTCATTGTTGGGCCAGATACTGGCACAAAGGTGGCATATAGTGCATGATATATGATAAAAAACACACTTTAACATTGATTCTGACTTCATGGGAACTGTAAAGGACAAGTGTGTAGGATTTAGTGAGTGTGCAGATTGCAAACACCTTTTCTATCCCTCTCATTCCAAGTGTGTAGTAGAACCCCAAAACTCTAGAGCCAGTGTTTAGTTTGTCTGTTTGGTGCTACTATAAAAACATGGCGGCGCAACATGGCGGCCTCTATGGAAGAGGACCCACTCCCTCTTTAGACATAAATGGCTCATTCTAAGGTGACAAAAACACAACCATTCTTATTTTCAGGTGATTATACACAATGAACACATAAATATTAGGTTGCATTTCTGCGATTTTCTGCCAATAAATCCCTGTAAATCTTACGCACTGGACCTTTAAGTACAGTACTTGAGTAAATATACACAAACTACGCACTGAGATCTATAAATTATGTAGAAATAGGTCTCCTCCTCCCTGTCCTCTTTGGTGTGCACCCACCGTTCTTCTTGTAGAAGTGGACCTCGGCCTGGTACTCCTCTCGGCCCTCCAGAGCCTTCACCATCTGCTGAGCCACGTGCTCGCTGGTGTCGGCCCCGTACAGGAAGCGGCAGCTGCAGTTCTTCTGCATCACCTCAGTTCTCGTGAAGCCCGTAAGTTCACAGAAGCCGTCTGAGCAGTAGACGATGGGGTAGCCGCGGTGGCCCTGGGCGTTACCCAACAGGAAGTTACTGTCTGTGAGAGGAGGGACACGAAAAGGTGTAAGAAAAGTCTTGGAAGGAGGAAAAAAACTGAATGAGTTGAAGTTTAAGGCCAAAGTGAGGACATTTCTGAGTATTTTTTGCTCTTAACTCCACTGAGAAACAAATAAGAAACAGCCGGTCGCATCATATTTTAGTCTGAGGTTTGGTGGAAATTTGTTCTTTGCACTCCAATCAAAGTCTGTTTAGCTCTTTGAACTTGTGTCAAAGCCTTGCAGGTTTAGTTCAACACTAGTTTACAGGTTCAAAGTAAACATGAATGAGACTTTGGTGGCGACAATTTTCGGGCTAAATTAATTTCCCCCAGGCCTGAATGTCTGGTGGCGGTCAGGACGACTGATGTGGGCAGGTTAAAGGAAACAGCATCCTGGGCTGCAGACAGCAAGATATAAAAACAGCTGACTGGAGATAAAAAAAAAAAAGAGCACAAAGGTTAATGATTGATTCCTGTGCAACTCTTGGTGTCAGTTAACTGGCTGATGTGAAGAGATAATGGACAGGACCATGTGATTTTTTAAAAAATTATTGCATCGTGTTTCTGGATGTTGATATCACATAAAAAGAAATAAAAACACTAAACCTACTGTTCCAACACTTTGATATAAGAACATTTTAACTATATGTAGATCTGTGTCTGGTCAAACTAGTCAATTAGGTGTATTTTCCTATTCATTAATGCACATTTATTAAAAGTAGTTAAACTACACCTTAAATTAGTTTGTTTAACTACTTTCAAAAAATCGATCAACTACATCCAAACTACATCACAGGAACTTATCACAATATAGGGTTACACAGAGGTAGAACTGGAGGAGAAGATGCTGATGCTGAAGAGTGAGACTCAATCAACTACCTGGTGGGTTTACAAACAGCATCTGACAAATTCTACTCATTCTTTCTTTCAACTAGTATACATGTGTTAAATACTACATGTATTTAACTACAAAATAAATGGAACCTGAATTACATTTGGATGAATGTAAGAAAGAATATAGATTGCGACCTTAAAAAACTCAGTGTGTAGGATTTAGTTACATCTAGTGGTGAGGCTGGAGGTTGCAAACATGTTGTCTCATCTACACCTTACAGGCATGTGCGAGAACATAGAGTGGTTGCAAAACTTGCAAAAAATGTGAAAGGCGCTGTCTAGAGAGTGTTTGGTCTTGTCAATTCTGGAAAACATGGTAGTGCATCATAGTGGACTGGGTGATCATACACTAATGAAAACAACACATGAATATTATATTCCATTTCTGCCATATCATGCCATAAATCCTCTACATCTTATGCTCAGCACCTTTAAGGTACATTCTGTGAAATTTATGTAATGTGAAATGGAGATGGTCTCAACTACACTCAACTTTCATATAAATACAACAATATAGAGATTTCAAGCTAGAGGACATCATATGACTATACAGCTTATGAAAATGGCTGTATATTAAATCTTTATTCAGGCCCCATGATGGATTGAACCTCATTTCAAAATCCAATAACACACTGGAATATTGTCAGCACCCCCATGTCCCTTCACCTGTTTATTGCATATTCATCTCAAAGTGCTGATATCATGCCATGCTTGTAAAGCTGCATATGGAGAAATGTGATGTGCCTCTATGACCTGACGAAGATCCATAAGATCCAGACATCATATCTAAATGTCAGCTTTAAGTGGTGGATTATTAAGTCTGGTGTGCAGGCTTTTACATCATGTGGATCGTATGATATCAGCACCGAAATGTTGTTCGTTTCTAGCCTTGTTTTCAGCACGGTGGACAGTTCTCCAGCAGCAGGCCTACAGGACCATGAGCCGTCTTCTGTGTCTGCAGGACATAAACACACAGCAGCCGCCCCCTGTTCTGCATACCTACATATATATTAATCTTAATGAGTCCAACAAGCTTACTCTCCCTTGGTTGCTAGACACGTTTGACCTTGATAAGCTACAGCGGGTCTTTGCTGCAGCGTGGCTTCTTTGTTAGACAAATAATTTGGCTATCTGTCTGCCAGAGCTAACAGAGGAAGGAGCTTTGAAGTACAATACAGCCTGTTCAGTTCTTCTCTTCCTTCACATTTCAAAACAGAATACAGCAGCAGCGTAGTCAGCGGTGCTAAAACAAGATCAAAACTAATTGAGGAACTTCAGCTTTTATTTTTGCAGTATTTGATGAACGTGGCATTACCTATGCAAACAACTGAGCAAACACCTCTCAGCATTATAAGCTTTGAATTCTGCAACTAATAATTATTTTCATTATTGATTAATCTGTTGATTAATGTCTAGAATAATCATTGTCTATAAAATGTCAAAAACTGTGAAAATGCTCATCACTTTTTGCATCTTTTGTCCAACCAACAGTCCAAAACCCAAAGAAGACCCCAAGAAAAGCAGCAAATTCTTGCATTTAGGAAGCTGGAACCAGCAACATTTTTACATTTTTACTTTAAGTCTTAATCGATTATCAAAATAATTGCCAACTAATTTTCTTTCAATTGACTAATCAATTAATTGACTAGCTCTACTATTGTCCTGCTATTTAGTCCATTCTCTGTACTGTACTGATTCCCTGCTTGATCTACCTTTAAAAAGCAATGACTTTGTTTCTGAAAATATATACTCAGTTGAACTTGAGAGAACGGGTTGAATAAGTGTAAGATGTGAAGTTGAGCCAACTTAACCGTTCAGTCACACTGATGAACAAAACAAATTTGATTTCCTTTTACATTTTCTGAGTTTGAGTCAGGTCTTCATTTCACACACACACCGAGCTACTTTTTTCCAGCATCGACACAAAGACATCAGGTGAAAATGCTCCTAGTGAATTTATTAAATGTTAAGTGTAAGGGGGACTGAATTAAATATTAACATTTATCGTGGCTTGCAGTATTTTCATTATTGTGAAAAAAGCAACCATGACTTATTTTAAAATGTAAAAGAGACAAAAAAAAATATTTCATCTTATATGTTTTCTTCAAAGTATAATCAAACAGTGCATGCTGGGAAGGCTGCTAATACACTGATCATGTTTCTTTTGAAACACAGTTTAATAGGTTGATTGAACTCTGTAGAGTACATTTATTCAACTCATCATTATGCTGCATTATTTTAGCACACTAAGTGGGCAAAAAAAAAAAAAAAAAAAAAAATGGGGAACCTTCTCCATAAATAAAATAAGATCACTATTAGTTGTATGGGTGTACCTAAAAAGATAACATCTTATTAAGGAAAAATGCAGAAAACACATTTTCAAACCAAAATTCATGTAAAGATAACTTAATTTTTATTGTTCATTTTACAGATTTAATAATGCTACAGTTTCACCTGCTCTGATTAATTCTTTTCAGGGAAACCATAAAACAGATGTTCATTTTTTTATCCGATATAATCCCACAGCCCTGTCTAATGGGCTGAGTACCCCTTCATCATGTCCCTTTGACTTCATGGTTGTAGAAAAGTAGAATTAGTGGCTGTGGTGGCTATCCTGGAACTGTCGATTTAGGGTTCTATTTTTTGTTGTTTTCAGTCATACTACATGGAAATACTGTGGAAACCTTCTATTTACTGCAGAAGCACCTTGTGGGATACCTGTATCTGGGAGTCACTGCATAAAGTGGATTAAAGCATCAATCACTTAGATATTTGTGAAAATATTCATTCACATTTGTTTGTTAATTCTTTGGAAAAGTCAGCGCTGAGGCATCCGACTTCACAGACTTCTTTCAACTTCTTAACTGAAAACATCAAACTCCAGATTTTCTGAATGCCAAGCAGAGAGGGAGCACGCGTACGTTCAGTACAGAGAGAGCGGTCTGAATTCTCCCGACTCCACAGAGAGCAAGCCTAAGAAGGAGGAGTATTAAGCAGCTGCTACAGCGCTTTCCACAATCTAGCGCTTTAATTGGCCAGACTAAGCAGAAAGCAGTCCATAGGGGATGTCTTTTCTGAGCGGTGACAACCTTTCTTGGGTGTGCAGTGAGCAGCAACTAAACTGTCACTGTGGAATTAGTGAGGCATTAGTCGGATCCATCAACAGGCAGAGGAGATTTTTTATGCCTGTGCTATGCATTGCTGCTGCTGCTGCTGCCATTCCCAAGACTTCATAGAGAAACTGAGATATTTCTGTTCTATAGTCTCCCACAGATCTTTGTGTTCATGGGTTTCATGAATAGAGATGGATAACTTTTAGCTTTATAACTTGTGAGCTTTTTCAGTCACAACTGTTCTGTAACTGTCTTTTCACATCTAAAAAAAAAAAAAAATCGCCCCAGAAACAATGGCTGAGCACGATGCGATCGCCTATCCATGAAAGAACAACAACAAAAAAACCATGCCCTCTTTTTCATGTTCTATAAATTTCTAACACCCAAACGCAGTGAGCCAGCAAGTGTCGGAGAGCAACTGCATTCATCTCTGGTTTATGTAATGTTACCTAAGAATAGGTACATCTCTACTCAGCATCCCTAAATCGGTCCTTCAAATAGGTCAAGGGCAGGTGTAGTCATAAATCACTTTGTAAGGATGTATTAAAACCAACCAGAACTTTTATGCAGCGTTTGGAGGTATGCAAACTGCTGCCTCACACCGAAGATTAGATTAGTCATTGAAGTTATCTGCATGAGTCAGAGCATTTTTTTTTTTAAGTTGAGTTGTTTGATTCTTTTACTGTTACAGTTTTTAGCTGTAGTGAAGGGCATTTCAAGCAATAGAAATATGCTTGTTTGCCTTGGAGCCAGGAGTTAGATGAGAAGGTCAACACCACTGTCATGTCTCATGGAAATATGAAGCTACAGCTGCAGCAGCGAGCAGCCAGTTAGTTTAGCTTAACCTGTCTCTGTGCAAAGGTAACCACCTACCAGTGCCAAGTGGTGGAGGAAGTACACAGATCCTTTATTTAAGTAAAAAATTATTAGTGACACACTGTAAAAATACTCCATTACAAGTAAAAGTACTGCATTGAAAATGTTACTTCAGTAAAAGCAAGTATAATCAGCAAACTTGAGTTTAGGCAGGCTGCAGGAACAAACAATAACAAAAGTTAGTGTACAGGCCAGAAGGCCACCGTGGCTGTAGCACTGTTATCAGAGAAGTGAGTATTTCAATTGCCTTAATCTCTGACGACCATGGTCTTTTTATGATTTATTACAATAAAAACATTTCCGATTTCTCCTTGAATGATTATTTTCATTTTCCTACAACACAGACAACAGACAACAAAAATGGGCACAAAGACATGAAAAAGTAGAACAAAATAAAACAAACAGACTGATTGAGAGTCCATGATGCTAAAACCTAGTGAGGTCGAGAAAGGCCGGAGGCGGAACAAAGGCCAGAAAAACTTAAAACCTGGGGAATCAAACCACAGTACATTATAGAAAAATACAGTCAACCTCCAACATTTCACTTTGGTCAAAATCAGCGTACACATCCTTGAAGTTTTGTTTTGTTTGTTTGGCACACAGGGCTGAGAAAATTATGTTAGTTAAGAATAAATAACTTAGACACTTAGACACACACTTGGACAAAGAACAGTTACTGTCTCAATTTGTCCTTTTGTTTTTGTTTTTTTGTCATTTGCAAAATTAAAGCTTGCAAGTGACAGTGCTTACTAAACTTTTATGTTAGCAATACAAACTTTAACATTTAACATAATATTTTATTTAGTTTGTTAGCTAACATCAGCTAATATAATGGTAATGATTAACAACTTTAAATTAGCATTACAGTGCTTAAATTACATAAGCGTTCTGCCATGAGTTCTGTTTATCCATACATGGCATCTGTAGTTTCTATGTACATCCAACACTACTGTACATCGGAGTGGTGACTTCTTCTCATTTAAAGCAGATATATATTTCCTAAAATGTATAAATATTGCTTGTACATGCTGATGCTGCAGGACATTGGTTCTGTTTTTAATTTTTACTCAAAGATTTCACTCCATTCCCTTCAGCTTCCACATTTACATACTTATTTCTTCTCTGGTAACTTTGTAAACAAGGAATCCAGCAGCTGCATTGAACCCCACTTCATTACCAGTTTCTGTGTTTGTGTGTGTGTTTGTGTGTGTGTGTGTGTGTGTGTGTGTGTGTGTGTGTGTGAGATTGTGACAATGCCTCAATTCTTAGGCTGTAATCCTCTCAGGGATATTGCTTTGAGTGGCCGCTCCGCTGCGCCAGCTTCCTTAATTGCACATCTGTGCTGACTTGCTACAACTGTAATCTGACATGATGACGCTACATGCTACAGCTAACAGCTAACAACACAAGCAGCGTGTCCGTGTCACAGAGGCTCCTCAGTGTATAAAAGACAGATGAAGCCCATGAGGCCTGGACACTGCCTCACTAGCTAATTACCACCCAGCAGCATGTAATTACCTACTGGGGCAGATAAGTGAGAGTAAAGATCACTAGTCTGGTAAAGAGAGTCACTCTTTGATTTTGATGACAGTGTGTAATAAAAACATTTTCTAGGCTTTAGATTGACACATGTGGATAACATCAGGACCAAACCGCAACATAAACAAACAGATTTTGTGTCCTCAAATGCAACAATGCAACCTAAACATCAATACCTTTTAAACATTAGAAAAAACATGTCCCAACCTACTTGTAATTGTTTTACAGAACTGTATTTTATTTTACATTTTAATTTAGTTTAATTTATCTGCCAGACTAACTCATTTGCAAGTTTTAGGGCTATTCTACATCTGTATTTTATTTTATAGAGTATTTTTTCCTGACCTACCTATCAGATTTCTTCCATAAATGGGAAGTTTTAGAAAACAATTGTGATATTCTTCCTTTGTTGTTGTTGTTTTGCTGTTTGCTTTAGGAAAAGACTTCTCTCTCAAGTATATATAAAGGTAGAATGAATGAACTCTGCCAGACAAAAAAGGGATGAATGTTGAGTTTAGGATAAATAATGTCAACAAAATCTGTATTATTCCTTCTCTCTTCCTTTTATTTAGATCCAGAGGCTCCATTACCGTGATTGACAGGGCTAATAATAGCTTATATACATTGTAGTATGCCTGTTGTTATGAATACGGAAGCTTCACTTTATTTATTTGCCTACAGTTTCATCATAAAACATGTCAAAAAAGGTAAAAATGTAATCATAAAAAAGACAAACTGAGCATACATATTTATAAAGATAGAGCTCACAATACACAAGTCTACACTATGCACCATGTTGCATTGATCTACTGCAGCCAAGTCAGGAGCACCACCCTGTATCAAAGTCTAATGGATCCTAATTTGATTATTTCTGATTATAATGCAATACATTGTTTTATAGCTAAAGGTTAGTTTATACCAATGCATGCAATAATCAGAGAGGTTTGTAAATGCTTCATTTGAATACATGACATTAACATAACATCATCCTTGAATAGATACTATTGCTACTATTACTGTACTACTGAAATCAGTCAGTATGTTATTCTCTGTAGTGTATTCTTTCAGTTTTTAAGGGCTTTTCTTCACCAAACATCACACATTGCATACATGTTGGGTTTTAGTGTGCACCTTCATAGGCCTCGACACTTTTCTCCACTTGGATCCCTTAAGACTTTTGATATGTTATAAATGACACACGACTAGAACAGCTGAAAGCGTTTCTGCTGAAATTTGTGTGGGGTCACGACGTATTATGTCTGTACTATCCGTGCTATTGCAATCTGACTCCAAAAAACACCCAAAATGGCTAAATTTATGTCGTGCCTTTATTCTGAGAATGGCTTTGCAAAGCCTCAAACCCACTAACACCTACATTCAACCACCGATGGAGGCGGAGCTGCCACATAACGTGCAGACCTGCACATCAGGAGCAGATTTAGATTTTAGTGTCTTATTCAACAACAGGTGCCATCTTACATTAAAACCTCATAACTTATTTAGAAATGTTTTATAACAAGTTTATTAATTAGGTTGTAAACACTTTAGAACTCATTAATAAGCTGTTACACAACCTGAGTGACCTGTTGCTTGCCAAATAGTGAGCCCACATATGTCTGTACTGTTAAGGCTCAGATCTCATTGCTTACTTAGCTTTCTTTATTTCTTACTTCAGCTGCATTTATACCTGACAGCTTCATCAAATATTTGTTAACAAGTTATTAGCATTTAACCACCGACAGCATGTCTTAATGCTCAAAAAGTTTCATTTGGCATCAAATCAAAATATCAAATCACCAGATTCATAAAATGAGGGTTTGGAAATGTTGTTTACCTCGTCTTTTTCAGCATACACTGTTGTACAAATTAAAATAAGGCTCCCTTTGGCCATTTATAAATGTTAGTAACTCTGGAAAGAGTAATAAAAATCTGTAATCAAGTTCAAGTACTGTTATAATATGTTACATTATTAGTCAACTACAAGTAAAACTACTGGTGTGAAAAAAAGTCTTGAGCAAAAGTATAAAGTTTGCTTCTAAGAAACTACTCATTTACTTTTAGTTACTTTATAACCGGTGATGTTTAATGCAGTATCAGTCTAAATGAGCTTCTGTTTCTCCAGCACTTCAGTCTAAATTACTCCCAGCTCCTGTGATGTTCTGGTCACAGTCACCTCTTCAAACCTGCGCCTGCTGTGGTGTTTGTTTGTTTGCGTTTCGTCCGTCTGTCATAGTTTTCCTCGGTCAGTTTGCGATCGGTTAGCCTTATTGGCTACAAACATGCAGATGGATATTAATTCAAATTATAGCTCTACTCAGTGCTTAATTTGGGGTTTTAAAGAAACAGTGTTACTTAAGTAAGACTAAATATGCAGAATTGGAAAAGTACTCATAAAAGTACAAGTGCCCTCATAACAATGACCTAATTACAATAATGTGGGTGGATTAAAATTGGTATAACTTTTTTTTAACAAGTATTTGTTAATGATTTGTGAAGTGTTTACTAGAGGTGCACAGAGACATCATTATCTCTATTTGTATCAGAATCTGTTCAACCAACTAACTTTTCTGTCCCTGTATCTGTATTCGGATAGAGGACCAGAGGTGGGCGTGGTTTTATTTTCTAACTCATTGGCAATACAACTGTTGTATCCACAAAGCATCAAAATGATTTCATACTGGTATATATGAAATATGTTTCCACATCCTCATACTGTATTTTCATCTCTGTTCATCTATACTTAGATATTTTGAGCTATTTCTTTTAGATATTTTTAGCTAAATTACATTTAGTTCATCATCACCTCTGCTTTAACTGGGGGATATTTAAAAATCAGAAACAGAAAAAAAAAGTTTTATAACCCAAAAGATTATGTTTTGCATTGGAAATAGAAACTCTACAGTAAATACATACCAGCATATAAAAATATCCTTCATTTGCAGAAAATAATCTTGGTGCATTAAATCAGTGATTGATTACGGTAGATGTGACCTTTTTTAACTACGCCGAGATAATCATAGAGCTGACTTTTTCCAAAAAAAATAATGAGCAATTGTGGATAAAAGAAATATCTGTTTCCATCACATTATTTGTGCTTTCCTGAAAAACGTATTCAGATTCAGGTGCATCCCTCACGTTTACAGCCTTATTGATAACCTGTAACTATACACTATTTATAAGGGAAGTGTTATTGTGAAGCTGGTACCCAAAAACATAAATCTAGGAGGATCAGGTCAGGGATCAAATCACCATCAGTCCCTGTGATTACTGAGTGATCTCACTGTCAGCTTAAGACTGTGACAAAGCCAGATCAATGCTTGGATCAAACCTGTAAAACTAAATACCAGAGAGGAGCTTCAAAAGAAGCAGCAAAGGATGAGAACACACAAAGGCTCCAGCTCTCTGCTGGCTTCTGTGTGCACTGCTCTGGCCTTTGCAGCTGCCTATTAAGAGCTGCTCATCAGCTGGGTAACAATGAGCTCCATAAGGTCCAATCTGACAGTCCTGCCTGTCTCTGCCTTGGTTCTCCAGTCGCCTTCTAACAGAAAAGTGTTTGGGGGGGGAAATAAACCTGGTTCTTATCTCTGCCTGCAGCTGCCCCGTGGTTACGCTGCCCCACAGGGTGAGCGCTGCTGTCAATGTGAAAACGCCGCCGGGGAGGTCGTGTAAAGGAGCTGGGGGAGGTGGGAACGGGTGTAAAGGACAGGCGCGTATGTATGCTGTTACATACACACACATAAACACACATGACAGGCACAGCACAGTGGCCAGGTTTAAGCCTGCGTGACAACAAGCATCTGGTGTACTGACGTGCCCCGCGGCAAAATACAGCTCCAGAGGTGCTGTTCTGTGAAGTGACCCTCGCCTTTGACCTCAGAGAATTTCCCTTCAGGGATCAATAGACAAACATACAGACACATATCATATAAAATCATCATATAGTAAGAACATGACAAGCCTTGAGCCCTGACACTCAAATACACACACATCCACACAAATCCTTAGGGAACAAGAACGCTGACATTGCCATGAGCCACATAAACGCTGTGCTGTGCAGTGCGGTGCCAAAGGTTACTGACTTAACCTGTTCTGACATTTCGCTTATTGGAGGGTGTCTATAATACAGACGAGCGATTTTCTCACTCCAGGAACTGTTGAATTTAAATCAACTTAAAATTGCTCTCAGTTTTGTAAAGGTTATCTTAAGGCCATCAAGAGTCCAATCAATATTTGTGAGTGTGAACAAGTCTCGCTGAGAGCCACAAACTGGAGAAATTACACTGAAAACCCCCTGATGGCTTGAAAAAGTGGATGTGTGAAGCAGCACAATAGATAATGACTGAGGGAGCTTTTAAAACCAAACTGCTCTATTTTTTCTCCCAGTAGATTTTAGAAGTAGTTCTGCACTAAAGCACAATGTGGAGTTGTTTTGCATACAGGAAGCAGTCTGTGTAATTATATAGACACGCTGCAAAATAAATGTAATAGGACGATGATGTTTGCAAAAATATGTGTCTGATTTGAATTGTACTTATTGTAAACAGCAGGCTGGTAAAGAGGCTGTGTTGGAGTGACACATTAGAAAAAAAGTGAGCATATTCCAACAAATTAAAAAGGTAGCACATCTCATTCAATATTTTGGAAAATGCTCACTGGATTTTGGGTTTAACACTCCACTGAGAATCCCATTGTTGAAGCGCAACCTCTTTTTTTCAGAAATTAGGGGGAAAAAAATTGACTGTGTGGCTGCTTTTCTGATGTAAAAACATTTTTGACCTACTTGATGTCCAAAGCAGTTTTCAGGAAAACTGGCTTAACTTTTATATTGACAGTTCAGATCACCTCAGAGTGCAGGACTCGTCCTCGTTTATTATAGTCAAACAACAATGTCGTGCTTGTCTTGCGCTCCTGCAGCGTTCCTGCAGCCTGCCTGAGCTTTTTTCTCCTGTCTGAGAAGGAGGGGGCAGGGAGGAGACAACTCGCCTCAACCTTAGACTGTATATTAAAAAGGAATCAACATATTTAATATAGGATCTACGGCTCCAGCTCGTTACTTGGACTACACTAATTTTTGGACGTGCAGTGATACATATTGCTCCCTTCAACATAGCTGAAACTTCTTCCGACATGCCATCATTCAAATATTGGATTTATAAACATAAACCATTACATAAACTGCTCCTACCAGGGACAGAATGAAGAGCATATTTAAACTCTTTTCCTGTGTGTGTGGGCTAATATGCAACAGCCAAGAGACATTACTGAACATTTACTAATATATAAACAAACAAACATTCATTCTAAACTAGAAAATGATTGATGAGCAAAGCAGCGCCTTATGCACTAAGGAAATCATACTTAAGATCATTTCTGCCATATTCTGCAAATAAATCCCCCTAAATATTCCACACAGGACCTTTAAGGCATAGCATAAGGTTTGTTAATTGTCAGTGAATATATTATATTATCTGTAAATTTTGTTTTAATGTTTTGGGAGAAAAAGCAATCATTGTACAAAGATGTGATATATATTTAAAACCAAATTATAACCTGTTTGTTATGCCTTACTGTTCTGTGTTATTGTCTGTATATAGTTTGTTACATCTATCAGTCTACTGCACCTTTGTGTACTACGTCCCAATGCACTAAAGAAAAAATTTGATATAGTGTCTTTTAACTTTACTGATATAGTGTTATTAACTTTAAGGCCTATTGAATATTGCAGAAAATTGCATTTATCAGCTTTTTAAAATTAATGATGGCACTCTTGTATAAAGGCACATGTAAATAATGATGCTTGCATAACAATTTGCTGCCATAAATTGTACTCTAGTAGCAGTCTAGACAGGGACGCCGTTGGAGTGACACATTAGATAAAGATTCTGGACAGTGTCTGACTGTGTGGCTGCTCAGTCAGCAGTGCTGCTTTTATTTGTTTTGCTGATCTAAGAGCACTTTCTTTTTTTTTTTTTACTCCAAATTATGCAATTAGAGAAAGTATGTGACATGCATAACATTTTACGTACTTTAAGGCTGTGAAGGGTTTGTTTTTGTATGTGAGAATGTATAAATTTTGTTATCATGTGTTCAGAAATGTTGTGAAAAGAAATTATTTTCTACAAACAAGGTAAATAATGTCAGTATATTAATTATATCGTTTTAATGTGTTTTAATTAATGAAATCTTAATTTAATTCTTAGATTAATTATTCTTCTTACTGTCAAAAAAAAAAAAAAAAAAAAAAAAATATATATATATATATATATATATATATATATATATATATATATATATATATATATATATATATATATATATATATATATGTATATATATATATATATATATATATGTATATATATATATATATATACCAGTAAACAATGTTCTAGGATTTAAATAAACCTGAAAGGCACATGTTGTCGAAGCACAAGTAGACAACAAGGACGTTTTCTCAAAGACACAAAGGGAACTCGCTGTGTTTTTATAGCATTCTTGCAGAACATCCAACCAACAGGAAACTTCCAGAATGCAGTAAGCAAAGCAAAGCAGAGGTCAGAGATTAACATCAATATCTCCATCTATGGGGTCACACAAGAGGCCACAGCAGGTGGTTACAAAAATAAGATGGCTTCTCTCTAGGCACCTCTTAAAAGATTGCGCACCGCCCGACAACTTGAGACGACTCATTCTCTTCTGAGGTATTTTTCGACCAACGCAGTCACAAGGAGCGTGCCGAAACAAGTGTGATGAAAATAAATGATAAAATCTTAGTATTTCATGCTAATTTACTTTCACACACAAGAGACAGGTGCTTAATTCCCATGGTTTTGCAGTGTATCACATATACCTGAATGGCGACTCTCAAAGGGATTTTTTAAAAGTGGGGTTGTATGAGTTATTTATAGTCAGTGTATCAACTACAGTAGATGTCAGTCTGCATGCCCCCAGTTTGAAGAAGCCGAAGGGAGTACCAGCACAGAAACTAAGCAGTGTACCGCTGTGGACAGGGTCAGCAGCAAAACATATTTTAGCCACTGAAAAAAGTTAGACCTAAAAAAAAAAAAATCAATATCAGTTTAAGTTTACTCTCGATTTAGAATATTTTCACTGCTTTCCCTGGCCAGAAAAATGTGACATTCATAGACAATATTTCCTGCATTCTGGTGGCTTTCAAAGAATGAAAATAACAAAATAATAAGTACATATTGTTAGCTTATTAGCTGGAAAACTTGATGGAACCACAGCATTAAGCCTTACCTCGTCTAATTCCATATCTAATTACAATAACACAGAAAATGAATATTTGACAAATGTCGTTTTAAAGGTATGCTCTCAGAAAAAAGTATGTCTCTTTCTTTTAAAAGTTTCTACAAAAATCAGGAATTCTTTTTTCCAGGATGTCTGAAAACTGCTTGAGTATTTTTTTTTCTCTTCATCGCTTTCTTACTATGGAGGATGAGGCGTGATGCGAGGTGGATTTAATATGGAGAACTGGATAAAGCTGACGCAAGCAGCTCTCTTCCACGTCACTTTCAGCTGTACTGTTGTCCGTGTGGAAACAGTACATGCTTTACTGTAACAGAAACGGGTTGTGATAACCAAAAGGATAAAAAGGTGTCGTAAATCGAGGCAGTGGTGGCCCAGCAAATCCTGTGTCCTGTGACTCAAAATTACTGATTTCACCTATAGAGTTTGGTCGATATGGAGAGAGCGATATTTGGCTTACATAACAGCTGTTTCCAGTGTGAAACTGTTATTGATTGTTTTAGGTGGACATTTTTATGTGGACAAAACACCTTTTGACTCTCTCCCCTCTCTGCTTCTCCAAACTGGGGCTGTGTCAAACGCCATCTGCTGTAAGTAATATGTTGACTATTGGTAAACACCTCATACAACCCCACTTCAAATAATTGGAACCATCCTTTTAATATTCATGCGTTGCACCTGGAGAATTTTGCAAAAGATTTATCAAAGTATTTATTAAGTATTATGTTGGTGTAAAATGAATACTGGACAGTGAAACTCAGATTTAAGCTGCTTTGTCTTTGTCGTCATTTTGCTTGTCTTTGTTTGCCTGTTCTTTGTTTGTTTCGTGTTGTGTTGTTTAATCTTACCTTACTAAATATGATGTGCTGTTAAAAGGGTAGGCGTTATAAGCTATAGCTTCAGCCTACACCTTTGGTAGGACGTCTGGACTGCAGACGTGTCTAAGTTAAGTTAAATTACTTGATTGATTTTCTTACTTTATATACTTTTATGTTTTTGACTGTCTCATTTAAGCATCTGCCATTTTTCTGTTAGAGACCATGCAACTTTTTGCATGAATTTGTAGATTTATGTGTGATAACAGAATTTCTATTTGCAGACCAAAATAAATTCTAAATTCTAAACAAAAGCAGATGAATGCGTGAAACTTAACATGTCCATCATTCTGCAGAGTGAACATCAAATATCTAAGTTGAGTAACAAAATTAAGACAAATTTATGAGTTAGGGGGAAGTTTAGCAAGTAAGTTCAATGGTTTGAAAATGGATCGCAGCTGCACGACCCACAATGCCCCTTGTTTTAAGATGTGTCTTGCCGAAACAAGAGACCAGCTGCATTCTTAAAGTCCTTGATTGGAAAGCAAGTTCAAGTGTTTTCTCTTTAGCGGACCATCTTTTTCTCAAACTGTTCAAGCATCATCCATGTCAAGTGGCGGGACCCTGTCGCCCCGGCAACAGGAAGGAAGCTATTTTGAGCAGTGGGCACTCTGCCACTCCTCTCGGAGCCACAGCCTTGTGGTGGTGGCTTTGAGAATGGCTTGGAAGTGGCAAAAAACTGGCATGTAGTTGCAAAGACGTGTATCCTGCTGCTCCTGACACGCTTTTATCTCGGCCTCCTGTTGCTCTAAACGGCCATTATTTGGTTATTTATTCACAAGCACAGAGGAGAGAGAATAAACACATATGAAGTGCCCACCATGAATGTTGAAAATATGAAACTCTTTGTGTCAGAGTAGCTGTGCAGTGATGGATGTGGGCTCAGCTGTCCTGTCTGAAGCGACAATAGTGCTGCAGGACTGCTGTTGTTGAGAACTGAAATACCAGAACATGTGAAAGAGGAAGGTTCCTGTGGCACTACATGTTTCTACACATTACTATCAATCACATATAAAGAGTGTGTATGTACCCACGTGAGAATAGGCACACAGCAGCTATTTGGCTATTCACATCCAACCCCCTTATTTCTATAGCTACAAATTCTCTGTAGGGAAGGTGCTGGGGTTGATGAAAGGATTAAAAACAAATATCTCCTGCAAGAGAGCAGAGTTCCAGTCCTGTCTCAACAAACTGAGATTTGAATCTAGTGTCAAATTAGAAATCAGTGTTCATTTTAATTTTTAGACTTAGTTGATAATTTGCAGGTTTTTATTATGAGTTTCAGTTTACAGTCATTGTTCGGTCAAGTTTAGTCAACAAAACTACTTGGTTTGTTTATGTCTCTGTCATGCAGGTGTAAATAACCACACTGGCTACACTATTTACACCCCCTGTGCAAATTGTTAGATATGGACTCCTGGGTGCTTGTCTCAGCCATGCTCAGTTATCTACATCTGGCTGTAAAAAGCCCACATTAGCTATTCCACCCTGCTTGCAAATAGCCACACTGACTATTTACACCTTGGGTGCAAATAGTATTGCTGGATATGGACACCTGGTGCTCGTCTCTGCAGTAGCAGGTTATCTACACCTGGGTCTTCAGAGCCATGTTGGCTTTTTCTTTAAGGGCATTGGCATTGATTATTCAAAGACTGATTAGGTTCAGTAGTTTGCTGAGACATGCTGATATACATTAGAAAAAACTTTAAAGGGATAGTTCGGACTTTTTGAAGTGAAGTTGTATAACTACAGTAGATGGCAGTCAGCACATCCCTAGTTTAGTGAAGCAGTGAGAGTACAGGTGTATGAAGCTAAGTAATGTGCTGCTATGGACAGGGTCAGCAGCAAAACATACCTTAGCAACCTAAAAAACATCAATATCTGTTAAAGGTTATACTGTATTTATACTATTTTCACCACTTTATCTAGCTGTCAAACAGTTTTTCTGATGAGAAACTGTGGTTATATAAGCCAAATATTACTCACTCCAAAGCCACCGCACTTCCTAAACAAAAAGTAAATTTTACTTTGCAGAATGCTTGAGCTGCTGGTCTACTGCTGCCTCAATCAGTTCATTTGTGTTATTGTGTGACTTTGGTGAATCCAAACTAACTCTTTTAAACACCAAAGTCACAAAATAACAAACAAATTAACAGATTGAAGCAGCAGTAACCCATCAACTCCTGTGTCCTAAGAGGTAAAATTACAGTTTTTGCTAAAGAAGTTTAGTTGGTTTAGGGAGAACGATATTTAACAAATAACAGAACTTTCTCACAGGAAAAGCCAGTCTGACGGCAAGGTAAACGAGGGAAAATATTCTAAAATGATATAATAAACACATTTAAATATATATGAATGTGTTTTGCTGCTGACCCTCTCCACAACAGTACATTGCTTAGCTTCCTACACCTCCTGCTGCTCCTCCACACTGGGGGCATGTCGACCACCATCTACTGTAGTCATGGAGTCAGTGCATTACCTCATACAACCCCACTTAAAAAAAATCTGAACTACCCCTTTAAGCCTTAAAGGGAAGTTTCCCTCTTGCTCTCTTCCACTGGGAGGTCAGAGAAAAGGTTCAACCAGAGAGCAGCCCTCTGGAGTTGGCAGGGAGGGAGTTCATGTTTAGCTCAAGGACTGTTCAGCAGGACAGATGCAACACGGGGGGCACGACCCCTGTTCCTCCGGCTGATCTGCACACGACTCACGTCATCTCTGGATTCGATGTGTGTAACATCTCATCACACAAACCTCTCCATTTGTATTTTACAGTGAGAACAATTCCTGATGAGTAACGGTGTCTGTGTGCTTAAATCTCTTGAGAGATCCCCCAACGCCTCATTAGAATGCCTGACACACGCATTAAAGCTATAATTGCATACCCTACACATCAATTACACAGTAATGTCACCCATTTCACTGTGTTTATATCCCTGAGTCGAACCGAGGCCCAGCTCGGAGAGTGACTTCGAGGCAGCCAGTTCATTCAGGCTGCTGTAGCGGAGGCTGAATAGACAAGCGAGAACAAAACACAGACGTCCCCACGGTATTTGTTTACAACGAGCCACAACCTCCCCTGAGGTGGCACAAGGTAGAAAACAAGAGACACAAGTCAGGCAGAAATGGCAGTGTTGCCTGATGGCTGCAGCGGTTGGTTTGGAGCTAACTGAGTGAAACAAATGTGAAAAGACAACATGATTTCTGAAGGTCAAGTTTTCTGCTCCTAACAAACTTTTCCCCACATCCCGCTGCGACCACCAGCAGATCTTTGGCTCAGATACACAGCACCACAGTGACCTGAGAGCAGATGCATCTTCCTGACAAGTGTGTAGGTTTTGTTTCAACATTGTGAGGAACTGACACTGAGCTGGGGTCCTACATCAGGAAATTTTGTGCATCAAACTACAGTGGGAATGTTTTTATTTATGTAGAGATAAAAAAAAAGTATGAAACCTTCACATCATGATTATAGTGACTAAAATCATCATGGTTATCAGTATTATCGCGGTATCATAAAATGTGCTGTAAAAATGCTCAAAAACTACTGATACATACACTGAAATCATTTCACCAAGTTTTATTTTGAAAACCTCTCAACAATTTTATGACATGTCCTTTGAGATGTCCAGTGTTTACGTTGACACAAAACAAACCTACGTTGCTCCTGTGCCTGGGACAGAATTTTCGTCAATCAATCACGGTTTTAACAATAATTAATATTTTAAACGGTAATCTTAATTATCTGGAATTTTATCACAGTTAATCGTGCAACTGCTTATTGTTGCATCCCTAGTTATGTAAAGGAAAACACAAAATTCAGGTGACAATTCAAAATATAATGGGATATAATGACATAAGGCTATCAAGCAAGCTGTTTCACGTGTTCCAAATACTGAGGGGCACCTGTCCCCTCAGTCCCACTGGAAATCTACATTTTCCTTAACCAAGGGTTGAAAATGCTGACAATCGATTAATTATTAATCATTAATAATTAATTAGGTAAAAAAAAATACATGTTTTTTCCTCTCGTTTTCATTTTTATTCTCATTTTTACTAATTGTTTTCATTTTAAGTTGAAGTTTCTTTGTTCAACAAACGTCTCTGCCACCAAAACCAAACACAATTACTGACATTTCTGTAATACTGATTAATGATCGATTAATACAGTTTTAATTAGTTGATTTCTTGATGGTGATTAATCGATTAATTGATCAGTAACATCCTTTATCTACACCTGTGCCTGCTGACATTCAAGTTCATGCAGGTGATGAAAAGAAAACAACAAAGAACTCTTATTTAAAGTGATGACAGACATCTTTTTACTGCCTTGAGAAACCCTTATTTTTAAGTATATCGCTTTCATTAAATAGATTTCAATAGAAATCTGAGAGGAAATGGAAGGAGATGTCATGCAGCAAGAATAAGTTGTGTGAAAGACTACAAGTACCAGAACAACTCATCCTCAGAGTGTTTCCATTGTACTTACGGGTGCCATCAAAGCGTGTGGCGATGGTGTCCAGAAAGGTGTTCTGTGGGGCCAGGAGGCCCTTCATCACCGGCATCTTGACCCAGATGTGGGACGGCCAACAGCTGGCTGGAGGTCACACCATCCCAGAGGCACGGCAGGTGGCTTCCAGGGGCTCTCAGCAGGTGCAGGAGGAGACTTTGACGGTGACAGTCCAGTGCCGGCCGCGGGGACACACATTTATAGCCACCCTTTTCCAATCTGGGGGGTCCAAAATAGCCCAGAGGTTCAGGTGTGGGTAGCCTAGATGAATCAAAATTAAGAGCAGCAATCACAGACAGCAAGGAGGGATGAAGTCCAGGTGACGGTGAGATCCAAAGAGCTCCAGATCAGTCAGCCCAGCTGTTGCTTGTCTGCACCTTTCATCCTGAGAGCTCATTCCAGCAACAGGAACGTGGAGGAAGTTCTCCTTTTTTAAGTCCGCTGTGCTTTCCATGTATAGGAGGACCCAGAATCTGCAAGACAAAAAATTACAGTGCCTCTGTCCGCACCTCTCACATCCCCTCGGCTCAGTGTTCTGTCGGGATGCTGTGGCAGAGTAGTTGCATCTTCTTCTCTCTCTCTCTCTCTCTCTCTCTCGCTCCCATCCACTCCTGTGATAGCTCAGCCAATGAGCTGCTGGCATCCTCTGTGGAGACCTGTTTTCATCTGTGGTGGGGGTATAGAGAGAGAAAGAGAGAGGGCGGAGTGGAGGTGGAGGAAGGAGGGAGGGAGGATGCTTTCGGAGCAGCTGACAGCACCATTACACCCCATAGTGCTACTATCAGCACATGGCTTTTGTGTGCATGTCTGCAAATCAAGGAAAGATGGATTACCTGCATGTCGGTCAATGCAGCCTATTGTATTCAGTTTCACTGTGTGGTATTGTGCTGTTTTATCATGGGAGTCAGACTTGAGGGACATTGTGCGTGTGCATGTGTGTGAGAGATTTTTTTTCTTGCATATCTACATTATTAAATGAAGGAGCTTCCTGAGCTACAAGGTAACAATGCAGAATATGTCATTCAGGAAAAGACAAATAATGGGATGGACACAGATATTACTTCTAACTGAATATTTCTCATTATTATTCAGAAAAAGTCAGCTCTATGGTCTCTCTCTCTTTTTATTTTTATCTAAACTAAATTTAATGAATGGTCTGAAGCCCACCTCCCCTTTAACTGGGGAACTTGAAAAATCTGTTACACAAGAATATAAAAATATCCTTAAGTTAAAAGGAATCATCCTGATGCATTAAATCAGTGATTCATAAAGGCAGATGCAACCTTTTTTTTTTAACCTATGCTGTGGAAATCATGAGGCTCGTTTTTTCTGAAGAATAATGATTAATATTTGGATAAAAGAAGTATCTGTTTCCATTGCATTTTTGTGTTTTCTCAAATAACATATTTTGATGCAACCCTTCTGTGTATACTGTCAAGTTTCTGTTTCCAAAACGACAAGATTATTACGATTTGTAAAACAATTTTTCAGTTTTTGATTTTTCAATATCCCCAGTTAAAGGGGATGTGGTGGTGGGCTTCAGACACTTCAGAAAAACTTAGTATAGCTAAAAATAAAAAGAGAAAGAGAGATGAAAAGCAGAATTTGAGGGTGTGGAAATATATCTCAGATTTAATTATATGCCAATATTTAATCATATTGATGCTTTGAACGCACAACAATTGCATTGCCAATGAGAATAGGTCAGAAAATGACTTCCATGATAGACTCAGCCTATTTCTGGTCTTCTATCTGAACACAGATACAGATACAGATAATTTTGTTAGTTGAACAGATACAGATACAAACAACGTCTCTGTGCACTCTGCTATAGGGGCTGTAGCTCTATAAGATTCCTGGAGTATTTGTTGTTTCAAACTTGTCTCTTCTGGATGAAGCTGGTCACTGCTGCCCTCTCAGCCCCTACACCATCCTCATCAGAGAATTAAGGCTCCGGGATAAAAGCGGCTAAGAGCGGATTAAAAGGATAAGCCTGGAGATGTTTTTCATGAGGACTTGATGCTAAACACACCAAAGTAACGCCACGTCTTAACTCACTTTGACCCGAGCAAACAGCGCAGCTTATCTGACCGGCGAGGGAAATACCTCTAAGATAGAGATGGTGCTTAACTTACAGAAGCATTTGTTTATCTTAAATCATGACATTTTCAATGGACTTTGTACAGAGCAGTAATCTCATTAGATTTTACAGTAATCAGCAGAAGATGATCCCGCTATTAATCTAATTAATGTGACTATCATTAAATATTCATTATTTTAAACGACATTAAGAAACCTGATAATTAGAGGGGGATTTTTGAGGAGATGACTTGTCCGTTTTCTTTTAATCAGTAAGTTAATGCATGTGTTGATTTAGAGGAGGTCAGCACAGGTTTAGATGCAATGTATTAACATAATTTGTCCATTTTAACCCTCTGGAGTCTGTCCATTAATCTGTGAATATGTTTAATTTATAGTAGAAAAACTTAATATCTTGTACATTGACTAGCCGAGAAAACCAACTGAAAATGTGGGAATTTCACATGTTGTATCATTTATGTCAGTACACCATAAATAAATATTTATTTCAGTGAAAAAAGCCCCAAATTGAATTGGGATAAATTCACTTTACATGCAAATAAACTGTATTGTAGTTTTCTGTGTTTTCTGCTGGACTTGTGTGCATAAATACTACAATACAATCTAGAACTGCTTTATCAGTGACTGTCAGTAAAGATGTATATATTGTTATAGGCGCCTGCATTGTTTTTCTTGTATTTTGGGTTCCTTGCAGCTTTATACTTTATTAAACTGACAGAATAAGAAGTCAGATTTATAGTTGAATTTGTGCTGAAGCAAACTTGATCCTGGAAGGTTGAATCATCCACAGATTTTTGCAAGGGGTTACAGTAAATACACATTAGATTGAGTTGATGCTATTCAATTTATAGTGCACCTATATGAGGTTTTCAGCAGGAGGAGAATGGGGGTCTGAGTTTTCCTGAATTGTGGAGTAAAATTGTTTATTTTTTGTCACTGTGATTTATGTGGAGCTTGAGAATGGTCCCAACGACGGCACTAGAGTTGTATAGATTTACCCAGAAGCCAGAGGAAAAACTAGCAGAGGTCCTACAACAACAGTAAATCATTTTGAAGCTTTTTTTTATACCTTTCAGCAACTTCAACTCTGTATTGAAATTACCAATAGATGGCCAAGATGAATTGTTTTTAGGGATGTTTTCGCAACATATAAACTGGGTCAGATAACTCTGAAAAGTAGTCAGTTAATGAATACAAATTACATGGCAATTTTTGTAATTAGAAATGTGATCTAAATAATTGAAATACTTTTTAATAATTCAGAATCAAACATTGAAAAAACACCGCACCTTATACTAAAAAATGGATGCAACCACAAATATTCTTTTTTTCTCGTTAAACATCTCCAAAGACTTTCGGTTCCAACATTACAAAAACAGTACTGGCACAAACTACACATGTACTGTATGTATTTTATAATATGCGGGCGGCTGTTTCTTCTGTGTAAGTTTTTGTTGCTACTGTTTTTTTTTTTTTTTTACCAAAGGCCACATGGAGGTCTTTGCTCTTATAACACAAGAGGAGCACTTACTCAAAATGTTCATCTTCCATTTTCCATGTAAATAAAAAGGAATAAAAATACCATTATTCATAAATTATCATTAAAAACCAAAATTACTTAAGTTCCCATTAACAAAACTGGCAACCTGGCAACTTCAGAGGAGTAGCTTACTTTGGTATAGCCTACAGTAGAACATATTTAGCATATACACCATATCTGTAGTAAAAAAAAAAAAGCAGTATTTACTGCAGTACTTATTGTCTTTCTTTGCCTGTGAAGAAAAATCATGTCTTCACTATATATTTTGGATATTCAACATTAACAGCTAGGCTTGAAACAGGAACATTTGAGTCTTTCTTTTTATGAAACTGGAACATACTTTAATTTTCTACGCTTGTACCTGGAACATTTTTAATCTTTCTATGCGTGGAACTGGAAAATTTCTGGTCTTTCAGTGTGTGAAACTGGATTATTTTAGCCTCTCTCTGCTTGAAGCTAGAACATTTTAGTCTTTTTATGTGTGAAACAGCAACATTTTTAATCTTTCTATGCTTGAACCTGGAACATTTTTTGTCTTTCTATGACTGTGAAACCCCCCCAATAAAAATCATGTCTTCACAATATATATAACACTGACAGTTTGGTTTGAAACTGGAACACCTTTAGTCTTTCTATGCCTGCGGCAAAAAACAGAAAAATCATATCTTCACAACATATCTCCCAGGGCATGCATCAAGTGTAACTTTATGCAAATTGGGACTCCAGTAAACAAAAAAAAATGGATGAGAAAAGAAATAGAAATATACTTATGTGGGCGTTGGTAATCTGGAAAAAAAAAAAGTTGAGCCGATTCAGCAGCTGTGTGGGCGTTTCCTTGAGCAAGAAATGAAATTTGTAATCTTGAGGGGAAGAAAAATAAGTTTGATCTTCGTCGACAGCCCCGGCAGCAACTGCAGATCTTCGAGATGAGAATGACCAGGTCAAGGAATGTGAATGATAATGACCGTTGGGTTTTTTTTGTTTTGTTTTGGTTTGGGTTTTTTTACTGTATGCAGCAGCGAGAACAACATGTGGCATGTTCTGAGTGGGGGAGAAGACATTTTCTGAGCTCATCATTGTTACACTGTCAGTCAGGGAATGCTGAAGAGATGATGGAGGTGATTAACAATGCACAATTAACCCGTCCACCAGGCAGAACAGGTGCGCCACGTTTGGAGAAAAGGGGGGAAAAAGAGACAACCAGTGAAAGTAAAAGACTGGCTCTCTCTCAGACTGTAAGAAAGTATTGTTCCCCCTCTCAGATCCTATTCAAGCCCTGGCAGCCCTTCACTGCTATCTATTTTTAATGGCTTCTCATTGTGCTTTCTTCTTGTAGTTCATCCATCTCTGCTTGTCACTAATAAAGAGGCTTATCCATTAAACATGCTCACTATCTACACTGCAGTCTAATACGACAGAGTGACGCACAGGCGGCCAGGTGAAATATTATCCCGACTACATTTCCCACAGTTCTCAGCTCGACGGGGGCTGCTGACATTCACTCTGATTTTATTTTCTGAGGTTGAGCTTGAGGGATTTTTGATTTCAAATGGTTAATTTAAGTTTGGATCAATTGTAAAATGGACTCTTATATCCCCGCAGCCCTAATCCTGACTTAAAGTGTAAGACAGATAAGCTCCATAGCCAGCATCATTCACTCAACATGCAACATCCCTTCTCTCAATTAAATACGTCCTTCTTCCCGCAGCAAACCCATTGAGAAATCAGGCCTGTCATTCTCAAATCTCAGCTGTTTACATTGAATTAACTCGTGTCTGAGCAGATGTGCTTAGAAGCTCTGTGTGTGTGTGTGTGTGTGTGTTTATGTGAGTGTAAATCCTCAAGGCACGTGAGAGGATGACAGACACAGTAAGACACACTCCATCTCACCAGACACCAACCGAAGAAAGATGACAATCTGTGATGAATAAACAAAACCAGTGAAAGCATGCATAAAAAAAACTGGAATCCTGCTTTATTTATCTACCATACGGTCATTATTTTGTACTCTGGAACCACACTAATTATGCATAATAAAAATAAGACTTTGAGAAGATCATTTATGCCCATCCCCTCCATTTGTCCCAGTTATTGTCGAGGCTTGAGCTGGACAACCCTGAGAAACTACTGTCCTGACTTAGAATTAATTAGTTCACAACATTGTATCCACAAAAAAACATTATTGTGGAGTATATTTCACGTTTTCAAAATACTATTTATTCAGAAACTCTGAAAAAAAAAGCCTGACTTCTAATTTGGCTCCTATGGACTTTCATGGTCTTCCATCAAGTATGTGTTTGACAGCTTTTGTAAGATCAAGCATTTCATGATCAAATCATATTCATAGTCAAGCCAGTTTTACTGATATAGCTACAGAAGTTTTTACACAAAGCAGGTCCAAATCATACTCATTTACAGAGACCCGACCATACCCACCAAACACTACAACAGTGGTGAGAAAAACTCCCTTTAGTTTCAGTGTTATGTGTAGACTTATGGTAGATCTCTGCTCTCGACACAAGAGTTTGACATTTTGGAAAATTTTCTGATCTGCTTTCTTGGTGGAGATTTAACAGCTGGTTATGTGATGTACTATACTTCCTGGAGTCTACACTGGTTCCCTGACAACCCAGAGAAATGGAAACTTATTACTGAGCTTTAGAGGCGCTATTAGGCAGATTTTGTCAACTGGTTAAGCTAGCCAGCTGCTGTCTCAAGCAACATATTCAAAGGACCAGTGTGTAGTATTCAAGGGCATTGAGCAGTGAGTTTGCAGAATGCAAACACCACATGTCACCCTCCCGTCCTGAAACTAATAGTACGCAAAAGGCAAAAAGGCCATTCTGTTTATCTGTTGAAACACGGTGGTGAAACATGGTGCCCTCAGACAGACGTGAGCGCAACATCTATCGTCTCATCTTTGCTACTTCTAAGCCAGAAAGCAAATTAGAGTATTTCCCAAAATGCTGACTTATTCCTTTAAGTTTCAGCACCAGTAATACAAGGTTGACACTGGTTGCTGTCTTGCTAAAAGGCACCAGAACAGGGAGGAGGCACAAATCCTGACTATCAAAGTCATTAAATTAACAGGCTAAGCCTCTGTAACCTCTAATTTGTGAAGATGGCAGACTTTCACAGCTCTAGGTTAACGACTGTTAAACAGTTTCAAACCTCCAGAGAGAAAAACAACATTTCAGCCTGTGAGGCCCAGTTGATCTGAGCTTCTGTGAGGTAAATGTAGTCATTTTCATCTGACTCCTGTTTTGGCCTGATCACAGCATGAAGCCAAAATAAAGTGTGAGAGCAGTGTCAAATCTCGCACTGAAATGGGACGTTGCTAAAAATATTAGCCCACTTTTTGAATGGAGAGACCTGCGGGAGAGAAGCAAGCAATGCAACAACGCGCGAGTGTAACAGGCTTATTTTCAACGTAATAAATGACCGACTCATGAAAGTAATAATAATGTGTTGGATAAATCAGTATTATAAGTTTCTCCTTTCTTTGATCTGCCAACAAAAACGAGCTCTCTACCGCATGTCAGAAACTTTTTACACACTTGTTGGCCAGTGGTTTTATGTATCCTGATTTACAGTGAAGGCTGGGACCAAGAATCCTCAGTTGCAGTTAAGACAATGGGAGACCATGAGACAAACAACTACTAAACTGCTGATGTGTAGTAGACAAACAGCTACTGTACCAGCCTTACATAAAGGACTAACCCCCCCTGGTGGTGATCATAAAGCCCTGGCATCAGTAATGTAAGCACTGCAAGATAACGCTCAGTTTTCTGCCTGCTTTCATGGGAAACATCAGGTTGGCTGCAATGAATCTTACCTTTAATCAGCTCATCTGGTCTTAAAGGTTCACTGGACTCACAGTGAGCTCAGACTGGACGCTCACTGCAGGAGGTTCTGAAGGAAAGCTGCATCATCTGAATACGGTGATTTAAGAAGAAGAGCTTGCTTAGACTACGGTAACACTTCCTATGATGCCCATATCTGTAATGCATTATAAGCATACTTTTAATGCATTATAATCTATGCATAGCACTATATAATCATTGGTAATAGTTGGGGTTTTTTTTTGCAAGGATCATAGTGTATTATAAATCAGTAACCCCCTACTCAGATTCATTTTTTTTTAATCAACCAAGGACCCCATATAAAATAGAAAATATATCAGAGACCTAATCATGTACTTTCCTTGGAATAAACTGACATAACTTATTTTTTTCCCACTTCTGCTTAGTTATGTGAAAGAACAACACAGGACAAACACATTCGAAAGACAACAGACATGTATGAAAAATATTTGCACCATGTCAACATGATGTCTGCTAGAGTGGTGGTTCTTACATCGGGGTCTGGGGACCCCCAGGAGTCTGTGAAAATATTTATACATTTTTTTTTTTTTTTACAAAAGGCTTCATTATAGTCTGCATTATTTATTATTTATATACAATTTTATGATTATGCTTTTGTCCATCATTACTTATTTGCACTACTTCCCAACCACAAACAATTTTATAGGCCAATTATAATCAAGTCCAAGGTTTGGCCTATTATTGTTCTTATCTGTTCATTATACAGAAATTTCTTTTTATATTTTATATATTTTTTGTAATTTTTTCTTGTATAATATTTAAAATAATGCATGCATTTTATTTTTTTCTATATGCACTCAGTGAAACACACGTGTGTGGGACAATATGTATGTTACGTGTATTCTGTGTTGACAGGATGCAAACATTTTAATAAGTGTCTCTTTCTAATACACTTCTCTTGTGTTCTGTAGGATACTTCAGAGACAAAACTGCTTTTGAGTCCAAGTTTTGCTAAATATAGCAACAGCCGATGATTAAGTGGGAACCCTAATTTCACTTTTAGTCACTTTGGTTTTCCACTAATAGCTTATAGGAGATCACAACTTACACCAGAATTTTATTTTAAATCAATTTATAAAATAATAGGTTTTAGGAAGCTTGTCTTCTTCGCAGTCCTGCCACCTCCATGAGGCATACTAGAGGGATTTATTTTTAGATATAACTCTTGCCAAATGTTGCTTTAATCTTCACGGTGGCTGCACTTATGGGACAATGGGAGTGTGGTGGTGCTGCAACATTCAACAACACCAGATGGTATTAATTGAAAGAATCATATTGTTAAAAAAAATGTGCATCAATGCAAACATTTTGCAAGCTTAAGTGCTGTTAGTGAGGAGGATTTTCATTTAAGGTGTTATTTTACTTTTTCTTCAGCTGCCATAAATACTTTTTCCTCAAGAATATCATCCCACGGTGATAAGCCAACAAAATGAAACTCGGTAACAGTTCGCTTTAATAAAATTATAAATATGGTTGTGAAAATACATCAGTCAAATTAACATTTCAATTGTCAAAAATGAAGGATGTGGTGTTTTTGTGTTCAACAGTTCCCAAAGGCACAATTCATGAGTAGCTGATAAAAAATAATAACTGTAGATGTTTCATTCAGTCAGCGCTCACCACAGTCAGAGTCCACTAGTCTCGTTCTCCGTAACAGGAACTTTCAGGAAATGGTTTTCCCCAAGAGGAAGTCGGCGTATTCTTTCCTGCGCAGCACTCGGTGCATTTTGAAGGTGTTGGGCGACGTGTTTGAGAAGCCCATCATGCGCTGGCGGAGTTCCTTGAACGCGCCCTCTGCCACCAGCTGCACCCTCATTGGTCCGATGCTGCCTTTGATACGGAACGACTTGTAGACGGCCGAGTCCTGCTGGAGACAGATGTCCAACTGGAAAGGAAAGAGAAGGAGAATGTGAGGAAATGATCATGAAAAAAGAAAAAAGCAGTGCTGCTTGTTGTCGCTGCATGTTCGATTCATCTTACCTTGTATCGCTGTTCCTCTGTGAGGTTTCTGACACCTTTCAGCTCGATGAAGACCTGGTAATGAGGATCTGAACCGCCAATTGAATCTCCTGCAACACCACAGTGAAATATATTCATTATAGGGCAAACAGAACCTGACTAACATTCAGATCCCGATCAGACAGTGCACAGGTTTTGCAGTGAGAGGCGTATTTTTCCAGTTGCTTTCTGTAAGCAGTATGTGTTTTTGCTCACTGCTAATTCACCCTGGGCACTAAGATGTGTTTTAGACAGAGGGCCAGAGGTCAGAACGACTTGAGTTGAAAAACTTAAACTCAGAGCAAAAAAGCATGTAATAATGATAATTTTTTCCTTATTGCCCAAGCTGTCCTATTTCACCTCTTTTCTGAAGGCCTTCTGTACCCACACAGATCTCGGTTTCCCTGTGCCTAGCAACATTTTTTTTAATGCATGAAAAACACATCACATTGCTCTTTTTTTAAACAACAGGCTCAACAGAAAAGCAGAGCAGTGCGCCTCAGTCTGATCGTGCTCTCAGAAGCATGGCTGTGGGGTACGAGCAAAACATCTTACCCATGATGCCGCTCTCAGCACAGCAGTAGTCGACCAGCTGAGCTCCGGGCCACTGAGCAACGGCTTTCTTCAGAGCATCAAGGAACAACGACTCAGACACTTTCTCCCCTCGAACGCTCAACATCTGACCCCGTCTGACAGAAGATGGAGGGAGATATTTTGCGATATTTAGATTTTAAACATCTACATGCAGTACAGAGATGATAATCGGTATGTTAACATACAGTATATGTGTGGGAACACTGGGTTGAAATGTACCTGTACTGAAACTCAACAATGGGACACTGGTTGTGGAATCCAACTACTTTCACAATGTCTCCGATACGATATCTGTAACATAGCAAATACTATGGAGTTACAGGAGTGCCACGAAAAAAGAACAAAACTGTAAAAGAATGAGAAAATAAATGCAGAATTTTAAGGATAAATAAATAAAAGAATAAATAAACCTTGGAAATATAAAGGAAACAAAATATATAATAATAATTATAAATATGTTCATTTATTTTCACATTTGTCTGCACATTTATTTCTGTATAATATTTCTGAATACATCTTTAAATATATATTTGTTTGTGTTATATATTTTTCCTTTTCCCATTGCTTTTGCTTTTCCCAGCAATACTGGCTTTTGCCTATTCCCAAAACAGGAATAATAAGAATAAGGAAAATCAAAAGGTTAAAAATTCATTAATTAAAAAACAAAAATTAAGATATTTATATGCACAAATATATACATAATACAGAGTGCAGTAATGTAAAAATAAAGGAAAATGCTTGGAATCATTTTTTTATAGTTTGTTACTCTTCTTTATATTTCCTTATTTATTTTCCTAGTCCTTTACGATTTTGTTCTTTTTTTCTGGTACTCTTATGACTCCATATAAAACCAGCGTCATTATGGAGTCGGAGCACGGATCTTGATATTACACAGCATTATCAGACTTGAGAAGCTGCTCATTTTATCTTGATAGAGTGCAGTCAAGTGAAACCACATCACAACGCCAATGACACGAAGCAATTACTGAATATAATTTATCACTTTATCTATCTATGATTTGACAAAGGGGCAGTTAAATGAACACACTGATTGATGTGACAACTAAGAACAAGAAATAGACCTAAAAATGGCCTTAATTTCATGTATTTACTCCTGAAAAACATAACAGACATAACATTGTCAATTCATCATTATGCTCTTCTTAATTTAAATGAAATATGACCTGAAGAGTCCTGAGGCGTTTGTGATAACGAGCTCGTAGTTCTGTCCCTCCTTCACCTCCTCCATCAGCAGAGTGTGAGGCATCTCCTCCTCCAGGCTGCTCTCTGGCAGGAACTCGCAGAACATCGAACGAGGACACAGCATGTAGCGTCTGTTTGGCTCCTGAGGCCACAAGTTCACTCCTATTAGACCTGCAGGGGCCCGTATGTACTATTAGAGCAAAAACTACCGACCATAAATTAATTTCTTTTTCTTGAAAATGCAGTAACACATCCAAGCACTTACAAGCCTTTCATCTGTATTTTTACTGATTGATCACACAGTGGTTTCTGGGTTCCTGTGCAGGTTCCTACCTTCAGTAGCAGCGTAGAACGGCGAATAAAAAGGCAGTCCCTGGCAGTAATTCTCCCTCAACATTTCCCCATAGATCTGATTGGAGCCTGAGTCCACCGCCAGCACCAGGTGGAGGTGAGGCCACAGCCGCTTAGCAATCCCACGGAAGCCATTCTGGAAATGGGCCCGGAGCTGAGCCGCCCTCTCTGGGTCCGGTTTCATCAGAGCCTCAAGCCTGGACCTCACTCCGGGCTCCAGAGCCAGAGCGCTGCTGACCTTCCCTTGTTCAATGTCCTCTACGAGCTCCTGCCAGCGATCCTGTGGGAAGGAGTGGAGATGGGATGGAAATTACTTTTCTAATCCTTAGTTCATCAAACAAATTATCAGGGCTTTTCTTTCGGTCAGCAGGAACCTGACACCTGACTCAAAATTTAATCCCACTTTACTGGAAAATTTCCCAGTGGGTCTCAAATCAGGCATGCATGAAGGACACAGCACTAAGAACTTTTCAATGAAATCAGCTACAGAGTGCTGCTGCTAGGTGAAAATTTTGTCTCTTCAAAATACAACAACTTTTTAGGGATTAAGATGAGGCACTTTCTGAAATATAAAAAATATTATTTGTAAAATGATTCTTGATATATATTTTTTTTCTGAATGTTTCAACCCAAACTCCAAAAAAGTTGGGACATTGTGTAAATCATAAATAGAGATTTCTGAAAACTCCCTGAAATGTGGACTCGTCAGGCCACAGCACAGTGTTCCACTTTCTGTTAGTCCATCACAGATGAGCTCAGGCCCCAGAGAAGTCTTTCTCTTTGCATGGTAGAGTCATGGTAGAGCAACAAACTGTGTTCTGTAAAATACCACATCATGAGATATGCTGTACCTGCAAAGCACTGAAGGCATAGAAGACTGTGGAGGCAAAGTTGGATTCCAGAGTTCCCACACTGGGATCTTTGAGAGCAAACAGGAGATGCAGGTAGAGGGTGTCCTTCTCACTGGGAACCTAAAAGACAGGCACAAAGTAAACTGTTAAAAAATGGAAAATAATGAAAAATATTTTCAATGGCATTCAAATGAAAATGATACTCAGAATTTTCAAACATTGTCAATCAAACATAACATGTTCATCTTCTCGTAAATTGTACCTCAAAGGCGGGTGCTGGGGTGGTGTAGAGGTTGAGCATGTGGCGGGAGGAGGCTGGTGTGGAGGAGTTTGGTCCGATGGGAATACCCGCCTCAGACTGGCGAAAAGTTGGTGAGTAAAAGAACTTGGTGGTTCGCTGGAGGCTGTCGGTCGCAGGAAATGCTCTGCGCATGGCATCCAAACATACAGCCACTCCCTGGTGGAAATAAATATATATATATCGTTATTAGTACAGTTTTTATATTATGCACAACAGCTCAGTATAACACTCCATCATCATCAGCTTCACCTGCAGGAAGAATTCAGTGTTGGTGTCCTTGGTGCTGAGCAGCATGGCACTGTGTCCTGATGTGCCGGAGGTCATGGCCAGGATTAGTGGCTTCTCTGCGATGATCACCTTCTCCTCTCCTGCTGCGATGCGTCCGATGAACTCACGGTAGTGCTCATATGTGGTGATGGGGTGACGAGCACGGAAGTCACTGCTGTCTGAAAATTAACCATAAAAAAGTCTGTTCATGGGTCTTTACAAGTCATCTCACTTTTCATCATTTTGAAATCTTAACTGATGAAGAAGATGACATGCGGTTAATAGCTCAGCAAAGCAAGTAAGCAGAACTTTGTGTTGTGATTATTTATGACACATACTGCTCCTGAGGTCAACAGTGAACCTTCATGCTGATTTGGTAATAAGGTTGTGATGAGATGATGGTGTCTGAGGAAAAGAATGAAGACAAAGGTCTCATCGCCTAACCTTCCAAAATACACCTTTCAACCTACAATATATTCAGGTAAACGCTGTACGAAGACAAAATATTTAACATTTTAATCTAGGGATTTCACTTTCTACAATCCATAATATCATTAAAATATTCAGAGAAATTGCTGCACATAAACCAACACTGAATGCCTGTGACCTTTGACCCCACAGGCAACACTGCATTACAAACCCACATAATTGTAAAAAGGCTGTTATGACATGTGCTCAGAAACATTTCAGGAAACTGTTGTCATTAAAGACAGTTCACTGTCTACAAATGCAAGTTAAGAATCTACCTTGCAAAGCAAAAGCATAAGACACTGCAGCAGTCATAAGCAATCCTTTTATAAAATAACATAATTAACTATGTAATATTATAGCGGGTATGGTAACAGTCCTCAGTAATTTTTATTGTTAAACTGGAATATTTGATATATTGTTGAATCCCTCATGTTTGTGTTTAGTGCCTTGTCAAAGATTCCTCGAGGGGGAGGGGCTGCTCTTTCTTACATCACAGCAAGACAGAGGACGAATCAGTGGCACAATTGGTTTTACAACACATGCAGGTGTTTGTACTACAAGTCTAATGTACAGATGTACACCCACAATATGCTTTTTTCTTACCTTTAATTGAGGTGAAGTCATACTGTCTTCCATAACACGTGTTTGTGTTTTTACTCAGGCGCTTCAGCAGAGTCTCCTCCTGGACTAGCTTCACATTAAGAGTATCGGCTTCAAGTTTCTTTCTCTGCCGCCTGCCCAGCCAGCCCACTCCCTTCACCGCCAGGTACTGACTGAGCAGACTGCTTAAAGTCCGCTTTTCACCCTTCATCTTCGAGCTTATGTCCCTCCAGAGGAGCGCCATCCCGGTCAGAGAGCAGACACCGAGGGCAGCGGGCAGGGCAGGCGGCATCGCTGTGGAGGGGAGCCCGGTGTTACACAAGAAACATGGGAGACAGAGGAGCCAGGTGGAGGCGCTGTTAGCCAACATCACACCGTTACCTGTTTCATCAACAGTTAAGGCAGCTGACTGTGCACTGTAGTTACATCAGGTTATCGTTGGCTACAGCCACACTTTACACATTTAGCTTCATGATACAACATTTAAGCTACTTACCCTGATTTAGACCAATGATGGCGACGACAGCCGATAAAACCGCAAAACAAAAAGGCAAAGCAACGCGAAGCCAAGAGAAAGCCATCTAGAACCAACAACGTGACCTAAGGTGACTGGGTTTTTAATTGTTTAGACAAATAAAAACGTTTAAGTAGCTTTTAAGTGACAGTAGAAGAGCCTGAAGTTTTGGTTTCGCAGGCGTTTGAACTGCTTCCGTGTTTGGGTCCCAGCCTGCCGCGCTGATTGGCTGACTGCAGGATGACGTAGGCCTGTGTGCTAAACACGCACCCAAAACGGAAAGGTACTAGCTAGATTAATAAATAAATAAATAAATAAATAAATAAATAAATAAAAAAATAAATAAAAAACATGAATTAATAAAAAGTGAGGAAGTTGGTTCAAATTTTACTGTTTATAATTTTCCTGTAAATTCCAAATTATTACCCAACTTTATTCACTTTCTTAATGATATTCATCTTTATTTCAGTTCTTTATTAAAGTTGCAAGTAAGAGCGCAACAAAGGCTGAAATTGCTTGAATGTGCATCTTTTGTCTTTTTCTTCTGCATGTTGATTTATTTCTATTAAGTGTAAAGAACCTGAAAAAGCCAAAGCAGAATTTTGGGGCGGCTGTGAAAAAATCTTTTTAAAAAACTATTTGCCACTTGACACACCGTGTCCATGATTCATTATGTAAACTGCAAAACATTTATTCACAAATATGAATACAGAAAAATATTGTTGTGCTTCCTCTTACTGCCATTGAACATCTGGTTATTTCTGGTAAGGTTTATCTTCCTCTGTAGGTGGCACTACTGTAAATGGTTTGCAGTTCCAATATTGTGTTGTTTTGAAAACTTAAAGTTAAGCCCTACAACCTAAAAAGCAGTGGATGTTTTTCTGCTTGGACATCATGGTTAAACTCAGTTAAACATGTAGATTCAAATCTTGTATATTGTGCATTGTGTTAGACTTAAGCATAACACTGGAGCACTAAACCTCCTGATTGCCACCATGTATTTTGCACACTGAATCCCACTCTTACACAGTTTTGACAGGAGGTTCAATTATGTACAATAAGTGTGAACACTTGTGGGGGTGGTGAACTTTGAATTATGTAATTAATTAATAAATTCATGAAACAAAAAACAAATATCAAACCACAAACTCTTTCAACACGTGTACAAATGCTTCAATTTTAAAAAGCTCAAACATTTTGTAGATGTAAGCACAAATGAACAGATAGTCATAGTCGATATAATCATTAATTTATTATTACTTACTTGCAGTATGTGAAAAGTATTTGTTTGAGCCTATGTTGCCCTGGAAATAGACAGACTACTGGCATAATTTCTTGTATTAGATACATAATTTACTAGGTCTATGATAACTGATTTGAAAAGCAATGTGAGCATCAGAGCAGTGACACTGGGGGTCTCATCTTGAGCTGCAGAACATGTAATGAGTCCCTCTTGCCTCTGGCGGTACATTAGTCCACAGAAACCCCTTCATCTGCTCTCCTCCCCAGAACCTGCACAGATCAGAGACAACACTGAAACCTTTGATGCACTGCAAATGCCCCATCAGAGAGAACTGCAGCTCTGCTCACCTGTTTCATTTCCACGGTGACAGCTAATAATGAGAAGAGCACAGGACAAATTATGAAATGATGAACACATGATCGCGCTTATTGTAGCTACACCTCTCTGGGACTGACCTGTCCAGTAAGAAGAAGGAAATGCTGGAGGTCCGTTGACAGACGCACCATGGAGCAGCTCCGCCAACCACGACACCTCAGCGGGGTCGTCAACGAAAAACTCCTCTGGTTCATCCACACAAATCTCAAACTCTGCCGCAGTCAACACAAACACATGCATTCTTAATAGATATTGTTGATTTACCGCCAAAAATACCACAAGTAGAAATATTGTGGTTCACAAAACTGTCTTGATTTGGCCTATAATTAGCTGTAATCATCAATTATCATGTGTTCAAGAAACCTTAAGTAGAATATAGTATACTAGATTGGAAATACAAAATGACATTAATTTTCTCCTTTCAGCTGACCTGTGACTGAGACATTATCTTCCTCCTCATCATCCTCTTTGGAACAGACTGTGGTCATTTCAACTGCAGCGCTGCAGTCAGACATGGATGATGCGAGGCTCTGGAGTCTGTGAGTTAGACGGTTTGTGTCACAGATGTAGGCCTCTTTGTGGAACTGACAGGCTACAGAGAGAGATTAACTTATGGTTAAGACCTTTTTTTCTTTCACTAATTCATTTCTAAATGTCCGTAGGTTAAATGGCATCAGAATGCTCACAAGTGAAGCCAAGTTATCTCAGAAGTGACAAAAATAGGAAGAAACCTGTTCAACCTGCTGCCATCTTGCAAGAGATACAGAAGTATCCACTCCCCTAACACCAGACTTCACATCAGCCTCCTCAATTCATCATCAGCATTATTTCTATTATTTCTTGAGATGAAATACTCATGACAAAATTCCATGGACAGTAGAGAAGAAGAGTTTGCTGACCCTCCATGTCTTCCAGCTGTTGGATGTAGCTGAGTGCATCTCTGGTGTTGATGTGGAGCCGGTGACTGTTTCTGAGGTGCCTCAGGACGTGTTTAGAGTGGAAGGCTGAAGGAGTGTAAAACACGAGCTTAGAGAGGCACAGAGAGCCGACTGCACAGATTTCAAACCTGCAGCCCTGGAGGGGAAGAGAGAGGGAAAAGTGTCACGAGTAAAAGTCCAGCATTCAATGCAGGAAAAAAGTATTTCCTTCTGAAATGTGTATGTAAAAATGCATAAATGTATAAATTTGTGCCTAGGTGTGTATGTGGGCTTTAGGACCCACCTGGAAAGTAAAGCGGTCGACATCTGTCCACGAAAAATCATACAACAGACATGGCTTTCCTTCCACCTCCTTAGAAAATAAAATCAGTTTACACTCGTAAAATAAGCAAACTCAGGGGAAAATGTGTTAAGAAGTTCCAGAAAGTTTTTCATCAGGTACATATATAAGTCAAAATGCTTCAGGAATCAGTATTTATATGCACCTGATAAATATGGACTCCTTTCAGTGCCACACCAAGAAGGATTGAACTTCTCAGCTCTTTCTTCTCCTGCAAAGAAAATAACAGATAAAGAAGCTGAGTCTGAAAAGTAAAATGTGAGCTCAACATGTGTTGCAAGAATATGTTTTTATGCTATGACAACAAACAGCCTCACAACTGCCTGATTTTCTACTTTTGTCTACTTCATACAGCGTTCTAGTGAGTTTCTTTGGTTCTTAGAGTGTGACCGACCCGTCTCATCCTGTAGAAGGTGACTGCTCCGTCCTGCAGGCTGCAGGCCTCTTTTATAAACTGCAGGATGGCTTGGCTGCGTGACAGCCCTCTCAGCTCGATGTGTAACACCGGGCAGTGCTGGAGCAGGAAGTCTCGTCCACGACGCTTTATCAGCTGAAGACACAAGCAGGTTACTATATACACAAGTAGATATTGTTAGGATTTCTAAGGTTAGGTCCACTTTATTTTACCCAAGAGGGAAAGTAATCCTCAGGAAGAAAGTAATGTCTGTGTTTCCTCTCCTTCTCATCATCATCATCATTCCCCTCACTCTGCTCCAGATCTCCGACCTCAGCTTGAAGTGCAGAAGCTGCCAGCTGGAAGAACAAAGCCTCCTGATGGCGGCTCTGTGAAAGCAGCACCTTCTGCCTCAGCTCAGCGTAGTAGAGCTGCTGCACTTTGCTGCTCCTTAAACAATAAAATTAGTTGTCACAAAGGTTGTTACAAGTTACAAAGGTTGTCAGGATGTCACGATCATTATTAGAGAAACCATACATGATGTTAAGACACAAAAATCACACAAGGTGCAGTGAGCAGCAGAACATTAATGGTTTGTATTTGTGCAGACAGCTGAATATTCCTCAGAAAAAGATGCTGGAGGGAGACCAACTCACAATATCAGCCGCCCACTCTCTACATAATACTGCACTCTCAGGAATAAGATGAATGGGATCTGGAAATGCAGAATAAATATTTCAACAGAGTCAAAGAGAAATGTTGCTCACGATGAATTCTGCATTTATCCTCTAGAGAGTCTGGTTAACATTTGAAGAAGCAAACAGAAATCATGTAACAAAACCTGTTATTTATTAAGTTACAAGTTGTTTAGTTTGCACAGAACATCTCCCCAGACACAAGGCAACAAACTTTACATTATGACAGTAAGTTCAAGAGTTCACTGAGGCGCACTGTACTGTTAGTAAATCTTCTCAAAGGGATTTCACAGTTCAAATATGAAAAGAATAAAAAACATCTCACTGTTGAGGATCCTCTGTTCCATCTCCTGCCAAAGTACTTGCTCAGCTTTTGCTCCAAATCAAGAAAGAAGTACTCATTATCTAAGGAAAAATGACAAGACAGAAACTGGCTAAATTTGGTGTTGGTGTTGGAATGTTAAACAGAAAAGTGCCAAACAGTGTTTACAAAGGTGACCAGTGTATGTAGCTGTATCACAGTTACTCAACAGAGAAGTCTGATTTAGTTGAAAAAGCAGAATCGATCCTGTCTGACTGCACCCACTCCCTGCACCGACTGCCTTCAGGTTCTCACTTAAAATACCCACAAGCCAAAACTAAGAAATATATAAACACACATTTATACCCTCAACAAATATATATCAACTCAACTTCTCAACCATGTATTTATAATTTTAGAAGCACTTAAACATAGAGTACTTAAGTCCCACCACTTTTTGCTCGGTGCTCCAACAGTCGTGGAACTTGCCAGAACGTTGGTCATCTGTCTCCTTTTCTATGTGTTCTATCAAAATACGTTTTTCTTTCCAACACAGATGAGCCAAACGCACAGCAAATCTAAGTGCAGGAAACAAGGAAAATAAATGTATTTCCTTGATACGAAACAGGAAAGGAGAAATTTGACCAAGGTTCCAAAAGGGGCGGGACTTAGGAAGGGTCAATTGCCCCGTTCAAGAAGTTCTACTTGACTTCTACTTGACTTGAACATAGAAGAGAAAACAAGGCCCTGACATCCTGTAAGTTAATTCATTACCAGCAGCCTCCCAACATTTCAGCATCCCACAATAAATGAATTCAAAACATTTTCTCTAGAACTCCCACACAGACACAGACTGACCTCTGAGAACCGCCAGGCCGAAGACTTGGAGCTCACTGACACAGAGCTGCTTCAGCACACAGGTCATAACCTCGTGACCTCTGGCTCTCACCTGCAAAACATACAAAACACAGATCAAGAATAAATATATAAAAGTACATGGTACATTCAGAATCAGATAGTTGTTTGGTTCAACATTGATATACAGGAAATTCCTCCCTGAAAACACAACATTATCATTTCATTGTGTAGTTACACATTTAATATTTTTATTGTTACAGACAGTCGGAATTTAAAGGATTTACTTTATGTATTTCAATTATTAAAATGTTCAACCATCTTCCCTTCAGGATTCATCTAGAGTTTAATTATTTTGGGATTAAGTGAGATTCCATTATGGTAAAAACACATTTTCAGAAGCTTTTTCAGCTCTGCTGAGTAAAGCAGTGTGATGAAGTACACTTAATACTTCCAAAAATACAATACAATCACATTTAAATATAGGTCCTGTCTTGGCACACTGGTGACAGCTTTGTAAAATGTCCAGTATCAGTCATGGGATGTTGCCATGAAAGAAATCTCTATTAATGTTTAAGTAAATCTGGAGTCTCTACATAGACTTTCCAAGTGATGCATTAGAATCAAAGACTGAATAATCATCCCTGCTACTCACCCTGACAGTACAGTCCAGATGTTGCTTGTTCGGTAGAAGGATGCACACTTGTCTTTTCTGCGTTGTCCACATGGTGACAGAAGCTTCAGGTTGTCTCAAGTCTCCATATATCCTCCTCCTGTCCTCCCATGAGCCAACCAAAACAAGTCAATCCTCCTCCCTGTAACCGTCCATGTAATGACTTCTGAACAGAAAAGCATCAAGTGCTCACACTGCAGACGCTGCAACCAGATAATGTTTGGCATTTTGCTTGAAAAGTAGTGAAAATGATTTCTTCTGTCTATGATTGTTGTTTCATCTCTACTATGGTTTGTACTTTGCTATAAATGATAACAGATTCTTCATGCAGAGATGTGTTTGCAGCATCTGTATAGACATTATTTCTGTAATATTCTTGTTTATAAGTCTTGTAAATGTTTTATCATATTTCAATAACTAAAAATATTTTGTAATTATACAGTAATTACACGGAGATTCCTAAATTTTGCACTTTGAGAATGAAGTCAACACTGAGAATAAAGTTAAATGTTGAGAACTCAAAATGTTGTTTCAACTTTACTCTCAACATCTTGACTTTATTCTTGACATTTTCACTTTATTTTCTACATTTCAAGTTGACATTTTGACTTAATTCTCAAAATGCTAAATAATAGAAAAAGAAATACTTCATCCTCCGATGTATTTTTTTTCTTACACCTGGAACTAATAATGAAAGTTCTCTTTATTCTTGACATTTTTTACTTTATTCTCGCTATTCAAAATTAAAAAAAAACTTCCCTCTCATTTTTCCTCCTAATACTAATAAACATTTACTGTCACAATAAATACATAAACAAAAAGACAGACAACAGACCATTGTTAATCTATTATTAATTTATTTAAAAACAAAATCCAGTAATGCCAATTGTGCTTTGCTCTGAGAAAGCAAGAACAAAAAACGTGACACTTTTTTTTAGTAGCTGGTGATTCTTATAGTAACCACAAGTTCTCTGCTCTTGTGTGTTTTGTTTTAAGTTACAATCTACAGTGCTCTTTTGGATTCCCACACGAAATAACCTTTGTTAACATGCACAAAAACAGAACAAAAACACAACCAAAGAACACTACAGTGCATTAAAAAGGCACCTGCTCCCCGGATACAGGCATTTTTCTTTTATCCTACAAAGTTACATAGTTGTAGAGGGACGTTGTTAATGCAGCTTCAGTAGCAATGAGTCTCAACGATCCCCATGAGCTTTATATCTGTACCGACCACAATATCACATTGACCTTTTTGGGGACAGATGAGATACATTCAAGAGGTAACAAATTTAAGTTCATCTCCTACACAAACATCTATCTCTCTCTGCAACATAATTCACACTAAACTGTAAAATACAAATCTCAGGTTAAGTAGAATTCACATTGAAGTGTCGATGATTAAAGGCGACCAGAGGAAACATGCAGTACAGTACGTAAAGTGGTTTTTATCTTGGCGGAGGGGTCCCTCGGTGTGGGGACTTATACAGATTTTGGGCTCAGAAATGCTTTGAATGTCAAGAGGTTCCCTCTGAACTCCAGCGTGGACCTTTTTTTTTTTTTTTTGTGGGAGACACTCCGATCACATTCCCATTTAAATAACATACTTTTCTGTTCTTCGACATGCTATGGGTGTCAATCACCGATCCTCAACTAGTAACCTTTTCCATCTCAGGTAAATTTTGTACACAGATTTGAAAAACTGCATGAAAATATGCAGGTTTACAATATTAAATAAAGCAGTATGTTGAGCATTTAAATGAATTGTAACAAGCAGTCTTTCAGTATAAATATTAATTTAAATATATACCATCAGACACCCAATTCCTATTTAATTTATTGCCCCAACAGTTTTAAGAATGCTGATTTATAACATTCACACCATCTTCACATTATGAATCTGGGATCTGGGTTAGCATCCCCTTTAACAACTCCAACAGTTCATCAAACATACTCTGCCCCATCCAAACCGTTCATGTTCGATGCAAAATGTTTTCAGACTTAGAATTACAGACACATACTGACAAGATCTACTGTAAATATTGAGTCCCGTTGTGTTATTGTACAATGAAAATGAAAAACTGTAAAATGTTCTGCAGCTGAATGCACAGGTACTGTGCAGTGACGTTTCACTATCAGGTTTTAATTTCATGCATGTAGTTTTGGTATGTTTTTGATTTTCATCTCCGACACATTCAGTTACCACCAAGTTTTTATTCCCAACCTCCACGTGTCAGAAAAACCTCGTTTTTTTGACACATGAATTAGGGAACAAAGATTGAAATAATGAGGATCCGCTTACTGCTAGTTTTAGGTGTGTTTTTAGGACATTTTATACTGTGATTTTGCCAAAATATTTGCCAAGTTGAAAATCTGAAGTGTTGGATTGCTGTGACCAAGATAAATAAAGAACAAGTAAACCTGACAGCTATGAACTATTATTTTCAGAAACATCACTGCTCCTCACAGCAGTCTGTATTCAGAAGTGAACAAAGGCGAAAGACGGCGTCTCCTTCCTCTCCTTTTCTTGACAGTACAGACATTATCTCATTCTGAGAAGTAGCAAACCTTTACAGACTTGACCTTTAGTTCAGCTGGATTACACAGTGCATATGTACCATTTTATTTTTACCGCACTATGCAGTTCCTTTGTCTTGCAAATGCCCACCAATTGGACTGAAGTAGCTCTCTCAGCAGTGATGCTATAACAGCTTTCATAATACACACACAAAAAAATGGTGGTTATCCCAAATGTCTGCTTTCCCTGAAAGTCATGACCAAAGAGTTTCTGAGCTTGTTGCATTTTAACTTAAGTGGATGTGATGGCTGGTATTATGTATTTTAAGTGCTGTGCTATGTCACATTCATTGAAAAGTGAAAAGAGTGTCACACAAACACAGAGATCAAAGTCACCTCTCATCAAAACCCACGATGAAAAGTGTAACTGAATGCACTTAGATATCAGTGGTTTGAAAGCACTTAACTGTAGATGCGTGTGATTTTAGGCTTTAACTGCACTGGACTTTCAACAGGTACATTTTGCGTTTGCCAAATAGATACTGTTGCACAGCAACTGATTTTTTTTTATATCTTAAACCAGTGACTGTGCAGTAGAACTGAACAAAGCTGTCCAAAAGCAGGTTTAGATTTTGACATCTCTTTTTGTCAATGAAAATCAGGATATGTATGCATTGTGTTGGGACAAATCCTTTCATCTTGTATTACTACATTATTAAATTTGAGGACACCAGAGTGCGTCTGTTAAATGCACTACAAATGAGAGACATTGTTCTTGTGGCCTATGTACAGGGTTTTTAAAATGAGTCTTTCATCAGACTACATTTTGACATTTTTTCTACTGTATGATAGTGGAGCACACTCGAGAGAATACAGCAGTTTTACAAACGAGCAGAAAGAGTCAACATAAAAATGCCTTGTTGTTGGTAACGTTTACCATTATTTTCTATGCATATTTTCACTTGTATAGACGAAAGGCAGCTTGCTTTGTTCAGATTGCTGTAAAAGTGATTCACTAACCTGCTTGAGTATATTTTCTGATAGTTTAAAATTGTGATCATATTAAAACCTCATGAAGTTCCCAAAGAGAGGATGATTCCTAGAGGTACCTCTTCAAAGGACGATACATGTGTTGTATCAGCTGCACAGTTCTAAGACAGGGAGTCGTAGACTGGAACACAAAGGGAAGACTGGCTTTAAGTCTCTTCCGGCTAACAGCTAACAGTTAGCGGCTGTTACACGAAGGCACTTCCTGGTAAAGCTTTCCACAGAGTAGCACCTGGGATTGTTTAGAAGTAACCAGTAGAAGCCCTTTATTGGAAGGAGCCTGGGGTCTGAAAGGTGTCTCAGCAGGTCAGCAGGGTAAAACCTAAGATGTACTGCAGGAGTTTGTTCCGATTGGCCTGAGGTAGAAAGGTGCTGCTCAGCTCCAGAGTGGTCACCCGGTTCTCTCGTCTCTCCTTCAGGACCTACAGAAAAACACAGCATGGGAAGCACATCTTAACTCCAGCTGGAGAAACCTGAGTGCCACCAAACCCTACTTTCTTAACACTGTACTGCAATGGTTCTCAACCTTTTTCTGGCAAGCAACACACCAGAAGCTGAAAAAAAGTCATGCAAACTATTGTTTATTTTCCTTCATACATCATATTCATTCACCTTAGTCTCACGCTCGATTTTTACCCTGGTCATCTATGCCCCACTTGCAGTGGCTGTATGTCCCACCAGTGGGGCATGCCCCAAAGTTTGAGAACCACTGCTATGCTGTATTTTCATACCTATAACAAACCCATAATTTCAAAACAAACACACTCTTACCCCGAGCTCCTTGAAAGTCCTCACTGTGTTCTTAACCAAATAATGAGTTGCACTTTCACCTGGAAAAAAGAGATTACAAAGGGCTTAGAAATGCTAATCAAACCTGCTCATGACTGATACTTTATATCAGAAAATGTTACTTAATTTAATTCATAAATTAAGTTCTTGCACATTTGTGTGGTTAATTAATAACCTTATATAATCAGAGGATGAAACATGGAATTATGCAGTACCTTTTATTTGTTTATTCCAAGTTGAAATTGGATGATGTGTCTTAAATAACTGAAATTTTCCTAAAGTGTACAGTTTGTGGAGAAATGTTGCAGTATTACCATAAGCAGCCACTCCTCTCTCTGTGCGGGTGAGCAGGTATCTGAAGAGCCTCTGAGTGTAGTCAGACTCAGTCATGGGCTGACTCAGACTGTGGACGAAGATTGCGGCCCCGCTGTAGGCCTCCAGCACGGGGCTGACAAGTCGCTGTAGGAAGACGAAGAACTCCTGGTGCTCTGCAGAAACGCTCACCTGAAGGAAATATGAGAGGAGGGAAAGTCAGTCAGAGTTGACGGTTCTGTTGGTTTAAATAAAACTGTTTAAAAAGTATTTTCAAGCCTGACCTTTAGGTAGCGATCTCTCTGCTCCTCTCCAAAGTCACTGTCCTCGTCCTCCTCGTCACTTCTCCAGGAAAGTGGTTCTGGGAACTTTTTGGGCCAAGGTTCGTCAGTCGGACTGGGACTCAGTTCCTCCTGGTCCTCCTGACACACACAAGCACAAAAGAAACCCCACACAAATTAGACCACCACGTCCATGGAAAATATAGTTACAGTTAACAGCACTTCTAAAGATGTTCACCATGAGTCAACCTCCAGCACTGGTCACGGTGGTTACTTTCATTTTTGTCCACTGTCAGTGAGGTTTGTATCTGCAAACTGACCTCTGCTACGTAGAGAACTCCATACTGGATCAGACGGGTCACTGCATCATGAAGAACCTGGTAAATAGTCTGACAGGGCTGCAAGACAGAGAGGAGAGGGAGAGACACACTGTGAAACATGATACACACCATGTAGAGTTGAGTTTTAAGTTTGTTTCAATTCTGGACAGCATCAATAAAAACAAACAAATTTTACAGTTCATTTGACATTCTGAAGGCTAATATTATTAGCAGTGTCTTGCTCTAGCTTTTCATATTTCACTTCAAACACAACAAATAAGCGAACAGAGACATGAATGTAATTGTTTTACAACTTTCAAAATTCCATCTATTTGCTAGACTAAGTTTAGAAAGATGTTGACAATGTGCAGGACTTACTGGTGCCACAGCCACCTCATTGATGAGGAAGTGGGAGAGGCCAGCAGCCTTGCGGATGAGTCTCTCCTGACTGAGAGGGAGACTGCTGGGACCACTGGACTGTTGATCGGATTCTGATTCTGCAATTAGCTCTCGCTGCAGCGACAGGATGCTGCAAGCTGGAGACAAACCATGAAGAAATTTAGTAGAGAAAAAAACTTAATGCAAGATCATCCATACAAAGATGAAACACCATAGAAAGAACAACCTCCAGGCTCAACATACCAATGATTGCATCAGAAATGAAGACATGGAAAAGGCCATTGCTGTAGAAGTTGAGCTCGAAGAGCGCTGGTACAGTTTGGCTGGGCGCAATAGTGAACTCTCCGTTGCGATTTGCACTGCTGGTCACGTTGACACAGTTTCCCAGCAGGTGGAGGGCACGCATGACCACATCTTCGGAGTTCCCCGAAAAACCCAGATCAAAGTCTCGGGACAGGATCTCCTCCTTCATGTTGAAGAAGTCTTCCACCAGTTTGGAGAGCACCACCCCCTGGAGCAACGAGGAGGAAAAACACAGGCTTAAACTATTTGAAAAAAGACACATGGATCATGTCCAGAAATCAGTGACTTAGTACAACAATTCCTTGGGACAGAAAGGCAATTTCAGTGATTGTTTTCTTCTGTCACTTACATCGATGTGCCTGCAGAGGGCAGAGGCCCACCGCTAATGTACAGAGGTGGTGAGAAAGTGTGCTGGAAGAGTGAGATCTCTACTACAGGGAGACATTCATTACTATCATGCAGAGCTTTGTGACATTTGGATCACCTTGGTGTAAGGAAGGGAGCATGATGGGCAAAAAAGAGGAGACAAAGAGGAGAGCAGAGATGTGAAGAAAAAAAGAAAAAGGAAGAGGGATGCAGAATACAGTGGCTAAGCGCCAGGAGAGGATGTGGTAGAGGACATGAAAGACAGCCAGGCTTACCTGTCTGTGTCTGTACAGCAGCAGACAGGCCACAATGTGGGTAGACATGATCGCTGAGGACTTATTAGCCGCTACAAGGGAAGACACAAAAAGGATATGAGCAGCACACAACACACATGACAACATCTGCTGCCTAAACCACTTTGTTTGTCACACAACAATACAAACAAACTAACAGACCGAGGTAGCAGTAGAAGAGCAACTCTCATGTTCTGCGATGTAAAATTACTGATTTGCTCATGTAGTTTGGTTGGTTTGGAGAGAGTGATATTTGGTTTATGTAACAGTGGCTTCCCACCATAAAAAGCTGTCTGATGGCAAAGTAAAGCCTTGGAAATATTCTAAATATAGCTTGCACTTAAAGCGATATTGATTCTTTTAGGTGGACCTTTTTTAAGTGGCTAAAATGCGTTATGCTGCTGACCCTGTCCGCAGCAGTTCATTGCTTAGCTTCTGTGCTGCTACTCCTTTCTGCTTCTCCAAAGTAGGGACATGCTGACCAGCCTCTACTGTGGGTAATACACTGACTATTGATAAGTAAGTACCTCAGACAATGTCACACCAAATATTCCAACTACTCCTTTAACTAAGGCTGACACTAATGCAGCACAGCTGAAAGGCAACAATAAACACTTCTTGAATATTAAAAAAATGCAACATTGATGAAATATTTATTATAAAAAAAGGGATGTGAATAATTAATCATTACTTGTTGTTAAAAATTTATAGGATTAAAAATGTATTAATTGATAATTAATTGATAGTATAAAAATGGCAGTAATTGCACCTCATTCGGGTTATTCTGATTGGCAGAGGCATTTATTGATTAAGAAACCTTTAACTTAAAATGAGGAAAAAAAAGAGAAAAAACAAGAAGAAAATGTGTAATTATAAATCAAGTAATCCACTGATTTTCTTTTAAAAGCCAGAGGCTTAAAAAGACCCAAAAAATTGATTACAATGTTAAAACATATTGAATATGGAAGAGTATAGTGTAGTGTGTGTGTGTGTGTGTGTGTGTGTGTGTGTGTGTGTGTGTGTGTGTGTGTGTGTGTGTGTGTGTGTGTGTGTGTGTGTGTGTGTGTTTGTGTGTGTGTGCGCATGTCTTGGGACAAGGGTTACTAGTGGTCATCTTGAGCACGGTTCAAGTTCAACGGTTTAAAACATTTGTGAGCTCTGGTACTGCATTCCTCCCCTCTCATGCTTCTCTAGCCTCCCCTTCACCCCATTGGCTGAAAACAACATGCCATCCAGTTGGAGGCCCTGTGATTGGCTGTGAGTAAAAAGCAAATAGGCCTGGCATAGGAGAATGCAGCTGAATGAGCTGGGGCGAACCGGTTTTCTGTAGTGCTACCCTGGGGCAAAAAGCCCTGAGTGATGTGAAGCGGATGGACTGATGCTGTGCTGTGTAGGATTTCAATTAATGGAGGCAGAATGATGGATAGCATGTCACGAATGCGGCCTGAGCTCCGGCAAGCAGGTGCACCTTTAACATAGGATGAAAAGGAGATGCGTGCGCAGAGGAGGATAAAAGAGGAATACCTAATACCAGCAAATGTGCATCAAATTTTTAAATAAATTATATGATGATAGGCTACACTAAATAGTGCTAAATGGTGTTTAGCTGAATGAGGAATCCTGTTTGAACAGGACGGTACTGTGATGATTCATCCATCAACAAACTGGAGATTCTTGACAGAGCGGATAAAGATGCCTAAAAACAGTGTAAAACAGTTTTATAGGGTGTAGTAAATCCACTGGCCGTGGTGTTGAGAGTTTCTTACTGAAGAGGACGTGCTTGGCCAGGTTGTTAATAAGCTGTCGTCTCAAGATGTCATCGGGCATCTCCCGGTTCAGCTGCTCCTCCTCCTGCCCCTCAAACAGCTGAACATCAGGTCTGGAAGAAGAATAACTTCACATGTAAATATACTGTTTCACAATTGTCTTATAATGCTAGCCTGATATGGTATGCACAGTTCAACTTTGTTTTAAATCCAGGGTTCAACAGTAAGGATTGTCTGCCTGCCCAAAGTCCATTTTACTTGCCTTTTATACTCCCAGCCCTGTGTACAACCTAGGTTTGGATGGTATTTATTTTTCATACCTGAATACCTTTCAGGGCATTTTACCAGCATATACGGTATGTGATGGTATTTTTGTTTTAAAAGCCTTCTGTATTTGAGGTAATGTGTCCCCTCAGAGTTGCTGTAAGGCAGATGTTATTGCTGCTGGTCTTGCACTACATCTCCTTATTTTTTATTTTCTTATTAAACCTGCCCAGTTAAGAAAGCCCAAGATGCTCGGTTACATTGGTGGCAGTAGTGTTTCTTTACTGTGGACAACTGTTAGTGTGTTCCGTTCAATCATGCTGGTATTCGCGCTTGTTTTCTTAGCTTAGCTTCCTTAGCATAGCCAACCTGCGGTCTTTGTTTTAAGCCTCAGAGGGTGAAAACAAGTTGCGTTGTGGAGACGAAGACCCTTTTAAACCCGGCATTTCGGACACTTGCCCGGAGAGTTGATTTGCCTGCTCCTTTTGCTGGTGAAGGGAGCCAGACTATTCTCGGCTGAGTGGTCAGTTGGAGGTTGCGGTCACAGTGACAGTGGGAAGCGGCATGACAGTGGTGAACTTGTGAGGACATCTACTACTACTTTACTTACGTGCTACAGTGCAGGTCCTCTATAAAACATCTCATAGGGCTTCAAAATACCCTTGTACACTGTAAGACCTTGATATCACCCAAGGTCTGCAAAATAGCTTTATGTTGTAAACAAACTGCTCTTTGTATTTAAATGAACACAAATATGAACTGAAGTATAATTAATATCTTGCCATTACCCTCCTGAACCTGGTTCTGCTCACTTTTACACCCTCTTTTTATTTCCAAGCTTATGACACAGTCACGACAAGTCTCAGCCTACAATGCCACACAGTATATTTTCAAGACAGAACAGTCTACTATTTAGCATATGAGTGTCCTGTAGAGCACTTTTATGAAATAGCAATTGTAATTTACGTCCAGAGGGGTTTTCATTCAGCTCTGCTTGTATGAGTTCTGAACCTGTGACTCCAGACCAGCTGGGATGAAACACTGCTGTCCTTGTGGACGAACTGTATGACTGTATCGGTTTTATTATGAAAGGACAGCACTGAACTGAATGCCCCCAGCCAATGCTAACTCAGGTGCAGTGCTCAGATGTCAGATAACAAAGCCTGCTGTGAAGCAGCAGGAGGGAGAAGTCAAGTTCGTGGCATGACAGTTCATGATATTACAGATGGGACTGTGGGACCGTTGGTGTGCTGGTGTGTGTTCTGGTCAGAGAAGGATATCACTGATTTCTGTGTCTATGTGTCCTTACTGTGCAGAAATAATGGTGGGCATCAAGGTGTGTTCCAGGGACACTGGTGGTGGAATATGGCGGCTTCTCTGGCTGTCCAGGTATTCCTACGTTTGACATGCAGAAGGTTAGTTAGAAATACAGACTTGGCCACAAACTTTCTCCAGCTTAAACTTCACACAAGCCACATTTATTATTTGCTCTGTTAAAGGACCAGTGTGTGGGATTTAATGGCGTCTATCTGTGAGCTTGCAAATTTCAAACACCTCGTCTCATTCCTCCCTTACAAGCGAACCTACAGTGGCCAGTAAACAGTTAATTCTATGGTAACAACACACAAAATAAAACAATCATTACTTTCAGGTGATTAATAACTCATGAAAACATACTAAGGAAGCCTTGTAAGTCTTACACATAGGACTTTTAATAGTTTATCATTATTTTCTTTTTTTGCAATAAATGTGTAAAACCAAAAGACAGCAAGATCATAAGACTGTAAGATTTTAAGACTGCTTTGCTGAAATTAGCTTTTCAACACTTCTTCCCTATATCCAGTTCCACATGTGGCCATAACAGATGTAGCTGTATTTGTATAAAAGCTGATGTAAATCTGTGATTGTTCACCTTTAAGGAGAAGGGCTGGTTGAAGTCAACTCGAACACAACCATAGTTCTTCCTCAGCATCCGGAACACTCCACATGCTATTCCCCACAAACTCTCATTCTTCTTAGGTTTGCCCTGGTGAGTTTAAAGAGTTCAGATGGTAAGAATGAGGACTCAATAATCATCATAACAACATATACTGTTAGACTACACAGTTTTAGTTGTCTGTCCCACTAACAAACAGAACCATTTGTTCCGCCACTTCCCTACAGCTACATTTTCCAACATATTCTTCTTTTGAATGACTGAAGAGAACAGCTTTGTTGCCAAAAGCAAAACAACAGACATCATCCAAGCACTTACCAGCTGCTCGCTATTGTAGTTGCCCTCAATAATACGGTCGTAAGAGATGCCAACAGGCACCACCAGTACGTCTGCGATTGCCCCTGTGCACAGTGTGTCTACCACGATGGACAGCATGCCTGCACGTGCTGGGGACGGCTTACCGCTGCGGGAGCGGGTACCCTCCAGGTAGACCTCCAGAAACTGCTGCTGACGCAACAACTCCTCTGTGTACTGAAGGGAGATTGATAAACACAGAGGCAAATGTTGAAGTGAGAATGGCGGGACAAAGATGAATGGAAAAAGGTGGCATTGGACATCAAAAGTGAGACAAATGTGCATACACTGTGAGTAAAGGTCGTGATATCTCTGATTTTAAAAAACAACATTACAAGGCAGCAGACAAGTAAAGTGAATACGGTGCAGCTGCTGTATACACAGCCTGGATACAAGTTAAAAACTGAGCGGTGGTCACCAACAGTTTGACCCCCAAACACACCACAAAGAGCTGGGCACGTGCCAAGGCTGCCGTGTTGTGTAACGGTACCCCCCTGAGAACAGTATGTACACAGCTGTCTCTTGCTATGTAGACACTTTTGAGAAGAGAAGCTTTGTCCAGAAATGGACTCCAGCCCGTGGCATTTAGCATAAGCTGGGGAGAGGATAGATATCCAAGCTGGGCTGAAATTAGAGCAGCACGTGGCTTTTTATATTGCTTGAACTTCTGCCTGTGAAGGAGTTCAGCTAATTACATTTGTGTGAGTGACACAGGCATGCCAGATTAAAATCTTATCTTTAAGTATTATGAGGTCCACTTTCCACTATTACAGTGGCAAACGTGTACACTCTGTTTGGTATGATGTGTGGTAAAATACTGGAAGTAGTAAGGGACAAAATATAGGTCATCATTTCCAACAGTTGCTCATGTCCTCAGCTGATAAGTCTTATCGTAGGGGAGCAATACACACTTATCTTAGGCGCACAATATACAGTCTTTGTTGCTTTTTGTTGCTCTCAATTCTCTTCCACAAAACTCCAAGTAACAAATCAACAGCACTTCTCAACTCTGATAGATTGGTATAATTAAGCAAACCCACTAAGCAGCAAAGCTATTTAGTAGAAAGCACATTTTGGGGCTTCATGCTACAAGTAGCTTATGATGACAAAGCTTTCATATTAACAGTCATAGTAATTCACATTAGTTGTACTTCAGGTTTTCTCATTAGCAGAAGCTTGTTAAGCCATATTATCCAAATACAAGAACTGAACAAAAGGTTCAGATTCCAGGTTTTAATCAGCGTCTCAATTCACATTCAGTCTATGCAAAAAGTTTTTGCAGGCACGACTTTCTTGAGACACACAAAAAACAGCACACACCAGTGTAGAAATACCACTGTCAATGGAAGGACTTGATTCACCAAAGCAACAACTTTTTACTTTACATTGATTTACACTGAATAGAAAATTCTCTTAAAAATTCTTTTAACAAAGTCTGATCTAGACTCTTAGCAGCCATAGGAGTCCTTCTGTACTGCAGTTACACACCGATACAACCATCAGGTTACACTATGCCTCTTCCTGTGATCATATATGTCATGAAAGACAATGTGTCTAAGCAGGTTAGAAGATGTATGAACCTATCTACTGTCCCAACTAGAGCTGCAACTAATTTAACTGATTAATCGTTTAGTCTATAATATGTCAAAAAAAATGTGAAAAATACTCATCACTATTTCCCACAGCCTCAAGTGATGTCTTTAAATTGCATCTTTTTGTCAAACCAACAGCTAAGAACCAAATGATCCTCCATTTACTAACATGAAGGAAAGCAGCTAATACTCACATTAAAGAAGGTGGAACCAGCATAATATTTGACTTTTTTGCTTGAAAAATGACAGAAAGTAAATAATTTACCAGCTATTTTGACTCAATGATTTGTTTCAATTTACTAATTATTAACTGACTTATCATTGCAGCTCTACTGCCAACAGAGCAAAATTGACAGAACACAGTATGATCTGATCTTAATTTCACAGCATAAGATTTAGAGAAGTTACTTAGATGCTACTGCAGGATAGCAGTTGTTTATAAATATTTTTTAAAATATCTAAAAAGATAAAATGCTCTAATGTGTTAAATTGTGTTAATGTGTTAAAAATGTCAATCTGTGCACAAACTGATTGTACAGTACGTCTAAAAACAAAGTCTAGGACAAGAAAAAAAAGAAGAAGCTAGCCCGGGATAACATTATGTAACACATGCTTTTCACTCCCTGCCACTCTGGAATGAAAAGAGCACACAGAGGAGGAAAGTATAAAGACAACCTGCAGTTACATAATAAATCATGTTAAGAAAAAAAAAACCCTCCTCACATTAAGTGAGTTTAGAAACGGTATGTTAAACCAGTCTCTCCTGTAGAAGACAAATTGACTCTTAGGACTTACTGCATGTAAGAGTGACCTGTACAGAATGTCTTTCTTCCCGTCTCCTGTCTCCTCCATTTTCCGCCGAATGAAGAATCCTCCAAGTTTACGGATGAGGGTGCTGACAACAAATAAAACACAGAGAGTCTGATCAAGTGGCTTCCAAACTAAACTTCTGACACTGGCAGCAGTAGCGTCCTTATTGCATTTAGTTGCCTGCAATTTGGATTCACTGCGGTTAAAGAGGAGTCACTGTATTGTAGTTATTCCTCTTGAAGAATTCTTATTATTGTGAATATTCAATGTGATTCAAACAACAGAGAGTTGCTGACAGCTGAACATAAGTGACTCCCTATAATTTGGAAAAATGCTTGTTTGCAACCTATTCAAGGCTTTACTAACAGAATTCTACTATTTTTTGTTCCCAACCTGTCAGCTGTGTACCTCTATATCTGTATAATATTCTTTTGAAGTAGTTTTTCAAAAACATTTTTACACATAAGCATCCATGTTCTAATATAGATCAGTATTAGAACCTCACCTACTATTTGAAGTAGGTGAAAGCCTGTTCAAACCAAACATTCATGATGAGACGAGTTGAAATTTGCAACAATCAGGAATGTAGACTTTTGTAAATTAATGGCTACTGCAGCAACAAATTAAATTTATGAAAAACAAAAACAAACTGGAGTATCTCCACTATGACTTAATTGAAATGGACAAGAGACCAAACTCTTATATGTAGTCTGTGTTGAGATGGTGCAAATACTTTTAAAACATAACCAGTGTCTTTCACATAACTACATGTTAAAAACTGACTACATCAAATTATTCCAAGGAACATGCATGACGTGGTCAATATCTTTTTGGGATCCCTGGCTGAGAAAAAATGAGAACACTTGGTCTAGAGGAGCTGGTGTCATTTCAACCAAGTGACAGTTTGTCGCAGGCGATGCCATCAGCCAGCTCGAGTTGAGCTGAGAATGGCCAGTTTAGATTACAACTTTTTCTGGCAACTAAAACCATTTCATCTCATCATAAATCTTTGATCTGAAGTGGGCTTTAGGATAAAACACGTTCATAACCTGTTGTCAGGCTGGCTACCTGGCCATTAATATTCCCTCAGTGTTGATCTTTAATCTCACTCTTTAGTTCAGCTTTAACTCCTCTCTGATCTATTTCCAAAGAATTTCCTTTCTTGTGATATCAAACTGATCTACATGCTTAAGCAGAAATACACTTTATTGCCAGATCAAACTTGACATGAGCCTTCATGGGCCTTTTACCTGAGGATGGGGATGCTTAGGTTGTTTCCAGCAGCAATGTGTGGTGCTTTGATGTTGTGACAGAACAGGATCAAGGTGATGAGCAGGTAGTCGATGTGGGATTTGTGAACAGGCAAGAAGACCATGGGCACATTTTGCTGTAAAGACATGAGATGATTATAAAATAAACTAGTTAGTGGTTTAAATGACAAAGGATATATAGTACAAGAGCAAAGTTTTATCTTAAATTTGATCCTCTAATCTGACATATAAAGTGCAGATATACCAGATATACATTTGCCATATATTCAGCCAAAATGTATTATTTCAGCTGTATGATCACTATTCAAGACTGCACTGATAATGAAAGCATAGCCAAGAGTAAGTAAGATTGTTACCATGACACACAGAAAGCCTTATTAGCATGTTATCATGTCAGTTAGTGAAATGTACTTGCAGAGTGCCCGTTCAACACAGCTTTTAGCTGTCACAAATATGCGCATTAGATCATGTTGTGGCAGTATTATCCATCTTCTTTGTGAGTGAAATTGCTGCTGACCTCTGTAGCAGCTTTCTTGACCATTTCCAGCTGGCCCTTGTGGATCTGGATGCTCCAGAAGAAACCATTAAAGAGCCTCAGGAGGACCCACCCTGTCAGCCTGAACAAAAAGACCAGAGTGAGGATGTGAAACAGAAACAAAGAATCCAAAACTGTAGCCGTAGCACAGTCTAGTCGGGTAACATAAACAGGCCATGCACATATTCTGTGCACTAGAAATGCACCTTCTTATGAAAAATAAACCAAAGTAAGATTTCTGATATACAATGTGTACCTGATGAAAGGTGGTGAAATGTTCGCCACCATCTCCTGAAGGAAGGCCCTGGCTTTCTGCTTCACTTTACTGACAGCCTTCTGTTCCAGGCCAGGCTGGCTGGCTGCAGTGTCCACATCTGTGGCAACGTTCACAATAGCACTCTCCACCCTGCGATGGACAAAAGTACAGCACAAACATAAAGCTGCATCTTCAAACCTATGAACACCATCATACAAAACATTTGAGAGCAGCATTCTATCTGCAACTGGGTCATTATTCAAAATCAAAATTTCACTTAATCTGGTCTCCTTTTGTACACTTTATCCCTGACTGTCATTAGTTGAGCGTTTCCATTCTCTATATAGTTCAATAATGCTAATGTTTCCCACGTTTGGGGGCACAGTTGGGGGCACAAATGTCTCAGGTTACGTTAAGCCTTACTTGCTGTTGTTGAGCACGTTGTCCACCACGTTCCTGGTGAACATGTCCTTGTTGACATCTCTCTCCATGACAAACAGCACATAACTCAGCCTGCGTGCCAGCCAGCCCCGCTGTCTGCATGAGCACACACAGATACACATGTGTACCGTTATATACACAAGAACATGTAAGAAGAAAATACATTCAAAAAATATACTCTCAGCATGGCTACACTAATCAATATATTGACAGTACACATCAGTATATTGACATTACAAGAAAGTTTTGGTGGGACATGATGTAATTATCTGTGGCAACATTAGGGCTGCAGCTAATGATTATTTTCATCATTGATTTATCTGCCATTATTTTCACACTTAATTGTTTACATGATAAAATGACAAAAAAATTGTGAAAAAGTATTATCATAACTGGCAAAGAAAAGCTGCAAATCCTAACATTTACTAAACTGGAACCAGTAAATGTTTGCTCAAAAAATGAGTGAAACAATTAATCGATTATCAAATTAGCAGGCGACTAATTTTCTTACGACTGACTAATTGATTAATTGACCAATCCCTGCAGCTCTACACAACATTTGATCAAAATCTCTCTAACAAAGGAAAAAGGGTATAGTTTAACTGGTCAGTTAGAGGACTGCCAGACTGTTGAGACAAAACTTGATCTTTGTTGGTTTGACTGATTTCCTGGTAATTTAACACATTTTCAGGAACCAGAGATCAGCTGTGGCTCACATATCCATTACACACAGTTTTCTAAGTGACAGCAATGGCTGTGTTAAAGTCAGCGTTGTTCCATCTTGCTGAGCTTATAGATAACACAATGGTGAGCGTCTTAGATAAAACTAACAATACTAACCTCTCTAATTGTCCCATTTTGGCTCCACAACGTCTCTGTCTACATGCTAATGCAATGCACAATAAACTGGATATAACCTTATTTCAGTGTGCATTTGGAGAATGATGGTAAATAGCCTTTATTCAGGTGCCTCTGTCCAAAAGGATTGCCTTCAACTTAGAAAAAGCAAACAAGATTTAAAGCAAGCGCTTATTTATATTGTTTGCTGTTGAGGTATTGAGGTGTCTTACTGCTAAGGTCAGTCACTGGATGCATGCGGCTGGTGTCCGAACACTTTAAATTATTCATCCGTCTACCTTTCCACTGGTTCACCGATGGGTCCTCTGGACTTAAAGCCATTTATTATACACAGCGTGTTAGGGAGGCCCTCACCTATCTTAACTGCACTGCACTGATCATACAATAAAGGGGCACTCAGAGTTGTTGCTCTTGTAGCAAGGTGCAATTTAACGGTCATCAGATGCCGAAGCAACACATGAAAGCCAACCAGCCCAACGTGTAGTTTTGAAACATGACTATGTTTCTCTTTCCACGCTGATGGACTAGGATGGAAGTGATACTATGATGGAGTAGATTTTGTTTACCTGGTGTGAGTCTCATTGATGTAGATGACGTTGCGCAGTCCCAGAGATGGAATACTGGTGTTGAACAGTCTCTCCTGGAACCCAAACAAAAATGATTATTATGAAGAATATAGATGAGAACTTTCATCATCGATATAGATTCAATTTAGAGCCTTAGAGACAGTGATGGGTTTGTAACTGTAAGGAAAACGCATAAAACTATACTGAATTTTATTTTATTGTCTTTGGTGAATACTTTGTTCATTTGCAAGCAGTACAGATTGGAAACATCAGCATAACTTGAATCATCAACAAAGAGTAGATACTTCATCAGCTACAACAGGCCCATTCAGTTACTTTTTCAGAAGGACCAGATCTGAAAAAAGTTAAGTGCTAAGGGGCCAAATGTTTATATTTTTTATGTCTGACTACGTCTGATTTATGAATTTAAATATGTAAAAAAATGCACATTTTTATGTTTTTCTCCAGCTTAATAATTTTCACAGTTGGAAAGGAAATGTACAAGAGTGCAGGAAAAAATATTGCACATTTGTGACTAAAAGCAGCTTGTAGTTTTAATAACGATAATGTTACATCGGACATCTTTTTTCATTCATTTTGACTTTCTTAAATTCCCTCTACTTAAACATCCTGAGTTAAATCATTTTAAAATAAGAAGTGTGGCTGTGCAGACTTAACCAATGGATAGGCGAATTAGCCTGCTAATAAAATGATGATCTTCTAATTATCACTGTAAACGCCTTGTTGGATTTGGCCCCCAGGCCGCCAGTTGAATTAGCCTGAACTAAAGTATCTACTCTGTCAAAACAGGAGGTATGTCCAGGCTATTTATAATTTTTGAGTTTCCAGTAAATAACAAGAAGATACAAAGGTCTGGAAAGGAATATAAGGTTCTATAATTTATGCAAAGTAACTGCCTAGGGGAGGAATGTCATATTTGGTTTGAATGTAAATATACAAGCACTGCTGAGAATAGAAAAAGGTACCTGCCAAAATGCTTTGCAAACCTTATATCTAGGTTTTAACTTACATTGTTATTGCAGACAGATAAAATAAGGGTTTCATGTCAACTAGGTGCATTTTTGAGTAATGTTCTGCCTCTGTTTAAATGACTTTGTGCTAAAGGTCTGTTCTTATTGATTACCACAGTACTGCTGTTTTGTTTTATGTTTGTACTCCATATCACAATATGTGGTCTTGATTAAGTCAAATCTAAATATGGATTCCAGATGTGCAATCATTACAGAACCAAACAAGTCAGCATTGTCGTATCTTGAGATACTGTGTCAGATCATCCTAAAAATTACACAAACTCAGTCTGGTCTAATTTTGCTTTGACTGTTATTGATACAGTAGTTCAGAAGAAACTGTCACTCTGCTGCTGTTTTACTATCTTTTCAGAGATTAATGTGAACTTCTTGTGTCTCCAACCAGCCACAACAAATTGTTTGTGGCAGGTGCTGTACACTGCATACTGATGCTTTTCTTCTTAATCATAAACATTTACATTAGAACAAATAAGACCTGGGACCGAACCAGACTTTGGCAAATGAACTCATGCTAAAGTTAATTAGCTGTAGTGTAACTTTACCCAGCTCTGTGGTGTACAGGAGTGACAGCAGCGGCCCACAAAGGGCCTCTTTCTGTTCAGCAGACCCTCCTTCCACGTGCTGGTAACACAGCGCAGGACCGAAGGGCTGGTGCTGCGGTCCTTGAAACACATCCACACACGAAAATCGTTGAAGGTAAAGGAATAATATAACATACAAGAAAGGAATGTTCAATGGAGGATATGTCTGCTAGTAATGATTAAACATTTATTATGACAGAACATGCGATACTGATCCTACTGTATAAAAGCATTATGAAGATAAATTGTTGATCTGGATCTGTGGCTTACCGAGTCTTCATTAGGATGTTTCCAGCGGTTACTCCACTGCTCTCCATTGTTGACCTGCAGCAACAAGCCATCTGACACCTCCATATTCTCTGCTGTCCTTTCCTCTCCTCTCCCTCAGGATCACACACCACTCGCTGGCAAGCTGTCAAAACACAGAGATATCATGTCATATCATGTCATATCGTATCATATCTTCTACCTTACATTAGACAATATTTCATGCCACTTGGCAGATCAAATCAGATCATACTTGAAGAAACTGACAATAAAACAATTTGTCAATTAATCGATTAGTGGAGCACAAGAAAACTAATCCCAAACTGTTTTAGTAATTGATTCAGTGTTTTTTTCTAGCAAAAAAGTTTTAACAAATGCTGATTTCAGCTTCTTAAACATAAGGATTTGTTGCTTTTCTTTGTCATTTATTTATATATTTTGGTGAAAAGATACTATTTGAAGACATCACTTTGGGCTCTGGGAAACTGTGATTAACATTTTTCACTTTTTTTTTTGGACATTTTATAAACTTAATGATTAATTGTGAAAACAATCAACAGATTAATCAATAATGAAAATAACTGCAAATTGCAGCCCCACTACTGACTAAAGGCAGATTATTGCATATTTAGAAATGAACTGAGTTGCTAGCAAAACCTGATCACCTAATTATTTCATTTTCACATCTAGATGTTTGCTTTTACCAAATTAACTCACTTCCTGTTAGTCTTAGCGAGCTGGTACCGCTTTCTAAACCGGATTAGTGTGAAAATAACAAGATGCTCAAAACTTACTAGAATACAGATTAGTACATACATATTTAGCTTTGAATGTATCATGTCTTAGACTAATAAGTGACAGAAATCTTTGGTGCAAAAATAACTTGTACAACAATCTTCAGATTTCTTCTCGACAAAGACATTATTACTGGTTCTGTAAAATCTACATGTAGCTCTCCACATGCGGCACCATCTGCCTCAGGTAAGCGTTTTGAGTGCATAAACATGAACCAGCCTCACTTCAACAGGAAAGCCAAATAAAATACAAATGTATGCCCCTCCCACATGATGCATCACCTTGCAATTATGAGTTGGGTTCAACACCGGTTTGCTCTAGTTAGACCAGATTTTCTGTTCCACTTGTCTCCAAATGCTTTGGATACAACTAGTGGGCTGTCTGCTGTGGTTCATAACTAACAACAAACCATAGCAGAAATTATTATACATTACTCACTCAAACATCTGAGACTGAACCACCTTTGAGAACAAACAGGTGACAGTCCTACTTACAAGTCTGGAGCAATTTATTCATGCTGGTTTAACTTTGGCCCTCCTTCATACACACTCAAACATCATCTCACCATTTGTTTACTTGTTGAGGTTTCACTTATGCTAGTAAGCTATTTCAAATACCCATAAACCACAGTTCATGAGTAGGAGGAAGGGTTCCTCATTTAAGAGCCACTCAACCATCAAACAACTTCCATATATATTAATCATGACTGTTCACACACATTTGATTTCGACTGACAGAAAATGTGTTTCAAATGTACAGAAGCTGAACTCTAATGAACTTATTCAAACTAAATTCTTCCTTCCTAAAGATAAATATTAATAAAAAAAAAAGCCCTCAATGATGCTGCCATCATAGCAAGCAACAAATAAATGTTTTCTTTTTATCCATGTTAGTTGCAGTTACATAAAACTTGCAGGTTTCCATTACAGTAACACTGATCAGTTTATCACAAGTCAGATGGTTTTCCTGCGAGTACACAGCACTTGAACTGATGGACTAGAGCAGGTACCTCTAGAAATCACACCTCATCAAGTTGTGCAGCTCAACTATATATAATACTGAGGAACCTGGATACAGTCCGGACGAAGTTTGGGATGAGTCGCTCTTGTATTCACCGTAGCTCTATAAATATCTGTTATTGGTAAGTTAACGATTAGATCATTATTCAAAATCTGTATTGTAGTCAGTACTGACTCTGATTAGGGCTGGGCTTTGCTAGGGAAGAACTGAGGCTATTTCTTAAACATTTCAAAGGGAATTCATTTGTCTAATAATTATGATCCCTCCAAAGTGACACTATGTTTTTGCTGAATATTATCTGTAAACTTGAAAAGTTATTTTGTAATACTTTAACTGTTTACATGTTGTAAAACTGATTTATTTTGCTGATGTTTCACGATGATGTTCTGGCGATTAACACACTTTAAAATACTATTTCAAGTCATGTGGCCAACATCACACATTCGGTCCCACAGCATACTGGTCACTGTCTTGTCAACCTTTTATTATAATGGAGGTGTGCAGCGTCTGGGGCCCAAATACCTACAAAGACAATAGAAAACTTTGACATTGCCCCACTCTGTCTGTTGTTTCCCCAGTTGCTTTCTGTCTGCTTATAAGCAGGTGAATGAGGTGGTCACTCCAATGGGGCTTGGTTCATTTGTTCCCACATTCTGAACATTTCAGTGATGGTTGAAAGACACTTGCCTGGAGCCCTGCTCAGTAAGCGCACATGGGAACAACAGGCCATAAGTAACATCTCCTCCAACATGTAACTTGTGATATTTTAAATGAGAACAGCTTTTATGAAAACGCAAAGAGAGCACAAAGGTAATTAACAGAAAACACCACAGCCAGAGCCTCTTATTAGTTTGGAAATAGGTTAGTGAGCCATTTAATGAATGAATGGTTTTACACCAAACATTGTAGGGTATGTGTGTCACTTAAGAACAGGGTGGATCAATCTTTTTGTGAGTAATACCTCTGAGAGAGCTGGCAGATATGTGGGCCTCTTGGCTAAATGTTCCTGCCAAACTAGTATCCAGTGGAGGCTGAATGCACTTTCAGCCATTGCCCTGTGGTATTGTTATGGTGGGAGTAGGTGATAGGCACACTGATGAGCGGAACTTTCAAAAGGGTCAATGCCCGAGAGTACTCCTCTTGATGGGGTGACTTTGTTGGAAGCATAACAAAGAAGATGGAGAATGAGGAGCCGTGGGGATTAGGTAACACTAACAGGTGAAGGTATCCATAATCAAGTTTCCATGCAAGCAAATATAGTGACTAACGTAGGGTAGTAAGGCTATATTGTCACTGACATTGTTTTTTAATCTTTATATAGACAAATTTTCATCCAACTAATTTTGATTATGTGTGGTTATGAGTAGCTACTTTTATTTTTATTTCATTAGAAGGAAAGCAGAAACTTACTAATAAAAGGACACTTTTATAAGTCTGCATTTTCTTTGTTTGGTATTATAAATCCCTGCTCAATGCATAAAATACATTATTCTTTATTTATTTATTATATTTTGTATAAATAATCTTAATCTGGAAAGCAACTAAAGATACAAAAAATATGTAGTAGAGTATAAAGTACAATATTCCCCTCTGAAATGTAGTGGTCTAAAAGTAGGAAGTAGCAGGAAATGTAAATGCTCGAAGTAGAAGTGCGTCAAAGTTTTAATTTCGTATAGTAATTGAGTATGCTAAATGTACTTAGTTACTTTTTGTTTTTAATTATTTTATTGTGCTGCCCACATACCAAGAAAAAAAACATGGCAGTACCACAATTTGCAAATCATTAAATCATTCTGTCCAAATAGCAGTATTCATTTCTAAAGCTGGTATCAGACAGATCATCTCCCACTAAATCACGTTATTTATTTTTTAGATTATAAAAGTGTCACGGCTCATACACACGGTTCATGACCAGGGTAGGTTAATCCGCCTCACACGATCCAAGCTGTCTGCAAAAAGCAGGTCAAACAGAAGAAGTCTCTATGTGACAGATGGGGCGTGTAGATAACTAGCAGTGCAGACAACAATGGCACAAAACAGGCAGCCTGATGTCTGGCTTGACCACAAAGTAACGCTGTTTTGTTTGGCTAACGTCACAGTCTTCTCATCATGCTTGGTTAAGTGGCTCGTGTATTTCGATTTGCAGGTTTTGTGTTAAGTTATTAAACGATGACTTGCCGTTGCCGTTTCTGCCATCGTCTCCTGCACACTGCATGGCATGCTGCCCAGCCTCATGAGACGAACCTGACGGTAGAGCTTAAAGAACTCGCGATACCTGATTTTAGAATGGACTCCATTCAGCCTGACGTTAGATACTTTAATGAGCAAGCGGTTAACGTTAAATCAATTAGCTAGTCAATTTCACTGGGGCAGACATGGCGAACCAAGGTTAGATGTTAAATCCCATGCTGTCAAGGGTCCTTTTGAACTCAATGTCAATGTAAAGTTGACCGGCTAACATGAGGTTATGCCACTAAAATCGGCCGATATATTGGCTTAGCTTTACCAGTCACATCTGTATCAACCACGTCGTGTGAGCTAATGATACAGTATAGTTACTGTTTCCATGACAATAACGCCCGGCATTAGTAACAGTTACTTCGGTGTTGGCGATGTAGCTAGCAGCACTAGCTCGCTAATAGCCAGGCTCGCGAGAACAAAATCTCACTTACCTTGGATGTTGTGGCTGACTCATATCTCAAAAATAAATTAACCAAGTCGACAAAACTGCAGCCAGCCCTTGGGTTCTTCAGTGCCCTTCTGTGTCCCTACACCAGCTCCAGTCTCCTCAGAGGACTGGACGGTACAGCTCTGACAGTCAAAAAAAAATGTGTGACAGGAGGCAGGACCGCTCGTGTTTTGGTACAGCGGCAAACTGCCAGCAGTGCTCCAGACCCGCGAAGGATCTCGCGAGAGTGACTATTCCAACCCAAACCACTATCTTTTCCTAACCCTAATCAAGTATTTTCTGTCCCTAGAACTACCTGGATTTCCAGATTATAAAACACCTATATTTTGCAAAAGATACAGAACAAGCAACGATACACCTTGCATAAAACTCGCGAGAGCTCTACATATGAAGGGTTCCCTTCTACACACGACCGCAACTGCAATTTTTTTGCGGTTGTCTTGAGGGGAACCCCAGAACTACGAAAGATCTCGCGAGTGTGATCATTTTATCCCAAACCACGATTTTCGTTACCCCTAACCGGTTGTTTTTGTCCCCAAACCAATGCAGACCACATCGCTGTAACATTATACAACATAATTAGTGTACACAAAGTGCACAATGAAGAAACAATGTGTACAAATCTCACGAGAGTTTCTCAAATCAAGGAATTCCCTCTAGACACCACAATTTTTGCCATTCATATATTATGTTTTTTTTATGACATGAGGCCTATTTGTATGTGTGTCAATTAACTAGTAACACTAATACATTTGCGTCTTTATTTTGAAGGTTTTCCATGATTTTAAATTTGTTATGACATCACAAATAAAATATCATTTTGATGATGACAAAACACAGAAATATAATAAGAATAAATACAAAAATTTAAAACCTAGTCCTATGCAGCAAATTCCTCAAACACAAAGAACAACTGTTTTGAGAGTTCTGGAAACAGATGTAGTGCGTCCTCCAGTGGTCGGATACTTACAATACATCAAAAATGGAGCGTACCACTATGCTATGATGGTGGGAATCGATCGATGCACTCAGTATGACTTTTAAGGCGCAGTAAACTATAGATATAAGATGTTTTAATTTTGAATGCCATTTGAATATATGCTGTCACTTGGCATTTTAAATTCGTAGCTATATTTACGATTTTGTGATACTGCCGCAGTTGAGTCACCTATGGGAATAGCCAGAATGGTAGCGGCTCAATCTTTCTGTTTCCTTCGTTTCTATCAAGCTAGCGGCAGCCATGAGGTAAGCTAGATGATTGACATTTAAACATGTGTTTTTTTTGCTTATCAAAAGATGTACCGGGTTGTTGGCTTTGTTATTTAAGACAAGAAAGAAGGCTTCGACTGTAGACCATTCAACTGGGAGTTAAATTTGCCCATTTCTGCCAGGATGCACGTAGTGTGAGGGCCTGTGTTGCTGAGCTAACCCTAGCTAAGTTAACCAAGACATGTCACAACATGTTACAGACCCACCGCAGGTCCTTTGCGACGAATGAACTGGCAATAATGCAGTCTTTTAGCAAGTTTGTCACTGCTGGCTGAATAAGCTGATCAATAAATTCAACAAAGGTACATAAAGTAGATACTTAATTGGATTAATTTTGGCTAGGTGCTCTTCTCCTGCGTCTCGGTGGCGTAATATAGTGGCTTTCATACACTCGAGCCGGCTACAGCTGGTGCAGTGTGTTATAATGGTTCCCCAACCCTGGTCCTCAGGGACCACTGCCCTGCATGTTTTATATGTTTCTCTGCTCCAACGCACCTGATTCAAATGATCAGGTTGTTGTCAGGCGTTTGTAGAGGCTTGATGACGAGCTGATCATTTGAATCAGGTGTGTTGGAACAGGGAAACATAAAATATGCAGGACAATGGTCCCTGAGGACCAGGGTTGAGGCACATTGGGCTAAAGGATCATTAATTCTTTCTGTCAGCCATTTTCACTTTGTGTTTTTCTATTGTAAGCCAGCTAGTTAAAGGCAAGTCTAATGACAGTCCCGGGGACAGTCGCTTCCTCGCACAGTTTAAACTAAATTACTACACACCTGTCAGTCAGTAAAATATTATTGTTATTATTACTATTATTATTTTATTTTATTTTAAATCAGCCACAAACATTTTAAACCGTGAACTTTATTTAATTCACCTTACTTGATGAAATTATTGAATATAGAATATGAAGGAATATATTAATTAGATAATTAATTGCCAGGTGGCCCTCCTCTGGTACTGTCACGTTGGTATCTGGTTATGTCAAACCAGCAACAAATATTTATGGAACTATACCTTGAATTGGTCATTTGGAAATGCCTTTAGTTATTTATGTTTCTTTTTGTTTGAATAGTTTAGGTACATTCTTTATTCGTAGTTCAGGTTTTGGAAAGTGCTATTAAAGACGCTCACTTGCCATTAACTTTGGCCAACAGTAACAAAGTGAAGTATTGGGCTATAAAATGAACATACTTAAAGTTCTTATAGAAACCTAGGTACAACAAAGGCAAGGTATTCTGTCACTGCAGATTGAAAATTTCAGTCAGTAAACGACTATATTGACTAATGCTAAAAGTTGTGTATTATGCAAGGATTTGAAGACAGAATACAACTTTATTATCCAGCCAAGGCTGGAAAATCACCTTTAGTCTCACAAGATATAATATAGACATCAAATTATACAAGAAATGGCAGATCACATCATAACAATTGTATAGGAAGTAATCCAGCAAACACATTGTGTAAAATGTTCAGCAGAGAAGCTCGCAGATTAATGCAGCTTGGTTATAAATTGTATTGCACTGAGAACAGAAGATAAATAAATATCTTTGATTTCCAAGGGTACTAGTCTCCAATGGTCATCCAATGAAGATGTCAAAACAAATGAGACAATACACTACTACTTGTTTAATGAACCCTGATCTTTTAAGTGTATAATGAATCTTAAAGGCTCTTGAGCACCATATGTATCTCACATGCCACAAAACTAATGTGTTGATGTCGTCTGTCCAGCATGCTCAGGCTCCAGAAGCGCTTGGCGTCCAGCGTCTTGCGCTGTGGCAAGAAGAAGGTGTGGCTTGACCCAAATGAGACCAATGAGATTGCCAACGCAAACTCTCGTGAGTTGTTCACTTTGCATTTGAGAGATTTTTCTCTGTAGATCTGTGTGTTGTGGGTCCCATAAGTCATCATTATTTTTGCGTTGTATTTGTACCGCAGGCCAACAAGTCCGAAAACTGGTGAAGGATGGACTGATCATCAGAAAACCTGTGACCGTTCATTCCCGTGCTCGCTGCCGCAAGAACACACTGGCACGCCGCAAGGGACGTCACATGGGTTATGGTGGGTAATTTATTCACAAGTAATGTCTTTTTTTCATTTCTTTAAAATGCATCACTTTAATTTGCTCTCAGCCCCTTAAAACTGGTGTAATTTACCATACTAATCCTGTTCAGGTAAGAGAAAAGGTACAGCCAATGCTCGTATGCCAGAGAAGTTGTCATGGATGCGGCGCATGAGAATCCTGCGCCGTCTTCTTCGTCGCTACAGGGAGTCCAAGAAAATTGACAGGCACATGTAAGTGTGAATGTCAGCCCTCTTTACTTGAGAATAAGCCAGTGAAGTTTTAATTCCATTTTCAGACAGAGGAAGCATCTTACTTTTTGAGACATTTAGAAACATTTTCTGCTTCCTCCAGGTACCACAGTCTCTATCTGAAGGCCAAGGGTAATGTCTTCAAAAACAAACGCATCCTGATGGAGCACATCCACAAACTGAAGGCAGATAAGGCTCGCAAGAAGCTCCTGGCGTAAGTTACTTTTTCGTTGTTTTTTAATTTGAGATTTTGTTAGTTTGAATAATAATTTTCCTGCCACAGCTTGTAGATATTTTTCTATTAGTTCACTGTGTTCCTGTCAAATTCATTTCCTCCATCTCCACCTCCTTTTATCCACCCAGTGACCAGGCTGAAGCTCGCCGCTCAAAGACAAAGGAGGCTCGCAAACGCAGAGAAGAGCGTCTCCTGGCCAAGAAAGAAGAGATCATCAAGAACTTGTCAAAGGAGGAGGAAACTGCAAAAAAGTGAATCTAAACTAGAAGTTTTTCTTTTTAATAAATTTGGATAAAAGACAGTCATTGTTTTATTATTGTCCGCCTGATGCCAGCTGTAGAGCTGCAAAAGATTAATCGACTATTAAATTGATTGCCAACTATTTGATAATCGATTAATAGTTTTGAGTCAGTTTTTAATAAAGTGTTCAAGTTCTCTGACTTCAGCTTCTCTAATGTGAATGTCTTCTGGTTTCTTCAGTCCTCTTTGACAGTAAATGGAATATCTGAGTTGGTTTCTCTGCAGCTTTGGGTTAGTGTTTCTCAACAGTCCAACAGGTGGCAGCACAGCACCAGTATCTAATTCTACAGTAATATCATGTCTACATTTATTTTAGTCATCCAGATCGTTAAAACGCTGAAAGATTTCTACAGATTTAATAATCTAATAGACTATTTTGCCACTTGTCTCACAGGCTTCATCAGTTTCATTTATAGTATTGAATCTGACTGCCGTCAGCTTTCAAAGATGGCAGCTTCTAGGTAACAAAGGATACTACATAACCTCCCACACCGAAGATTTGCCATTTTTCATTTTATTGCAGACCATTACAGTCCTAAATTATTCAATTCCATTTTTTTTTGTCAGTGTTTGAATTAACAGCAACAGGTTTGCCACTCTGTCAAAATGAATCTTTTATAAGGCACTTTCAAAAACATTCACATATATAATGGTTTCTCCCTTGCTGAGGTAAGGAGTTTTGAAGTTCACTGAACACAGTTTATTTATACTTGTTATTTTTGACTGCACTTTCTGACCAATCTCAGGGTTCATATGGTGCTAGAAATCCTTGAAAACACGGTTAATATAATGTTTCCAAGGGTTATAGTGATTTTGGATAAAGGGCTTGAAACTGCCTGAAATTATAATTGCGTTACTTTTATGATAAATTACTACCAGTAGGGAAGGGTGGGTTTGCATATGGGTGTCACTGCACAGAAACTCCTCATCATGCTGACTTTTAGATTATCTGTCAGTGCTCTGTATTTGCACACAAAGTGCTGCAGCACCTGTCCATCACTGTCCCAGCACGATGTCTTACACCGCTGATTCCCAAGTGGTGGCTCCCAGCCTCCACTAGAGGTCGCCAAAGCTTCACAGGGGTCACAAGGCCTTCTTGATTTTAAGGGGTGAAAGAAAGCTAACTTGACCGTTACCTCAACATTTCATTAATTATTGGAAAATAAAAAGTTTAGATTATTTTTTAAGATGTTAAGTTAAAAGAATCTCACAGGACGAGGGCACAGTGAGAGCCTTCACTCTGCTAAACAGCTTCTTCATCCTGCTTTAGAAAAGTGCGTCGTTAAAACAACCCAAGAACTAATAGAGTGATGAGAAGCAAACAATGAATTTGTCAAAAAGGAAGCCTATTAAGTATGTATGATAAAAAACAAAGAAATAATATAGACAGAGAACTGTATAAAAAGGTTCCTAGAAATATCAGGAAAACTCATCTGATTCAGTATTCACATGAAATCTGCTCACATCCATTCAAATTGCTTGTTTTACACAAACTTCCTGCAATTATTGTGTTCACTCTTCCGGCTCATTGTACACTTTATCAGTCATTGTGTTCTGTTGTTATGCATATAGTATTAAATATCCATAAAATATGTCACTTAGTCAGGGGCCATTAATTTAGTCAATGATTAATAAAAAGGGTCTCTTAACACTGTCTTACACAACCATTCGTGTCAAACCAGAATTGTCCAGATGTTTCCATTATTTGCCCCAGCAGCCATTCTAGGTTATGGTCTGCCTCTGTGTGTGTTTGGTTGTGTACTCGTTAGTCTTCATGTGTTTGTCAGCGGTGGTCCATTTCATCCATGACTCATCAATTTATCCACTTAGCTGTGTGAGCAATCACTTGGTATCAGTCACTTTGAATTCAGTTTAAGCTGACTGCAGTTGACATTGAAGCGAAACCTCAGAGAGAGATGAAGAAAACGACAAACTCTGTCTGTTCAGTGTGGACAGTTAACTTCTTGTCTGATGTACAGATGAACCCACACAATTATCATTAAATGCCCAAGTTTGATTAATAAATGATTCGGCTGTTAATAAATAATTTTCTTCATAAATTATTTTCACCGCTTCACTTTTCCTGAAGGCAAGCAACAAAGCCACAACAATATCACACCTTCATGAAAACACTGGCCGTGCTCCAGCTTACAACCACTGTCAGCCACATTAAACCTGTGCTGCTGACGCTCCAGTCATCCAGTCGTTCTCACTTCTCGCTCAGGCCTTGAAGGATTCCTTCTGTTATGCTCCCCGGAGAAGGTGTGACTGAAGTGTTTGCAGATGCAGCCGTCGCTAACCAGGACAGACAGGCTGCTGTGTGAGTCCGTCTGAGGATATAAGAAAGGGAATTAGAAGGATTCAAAGCAGATTATACTCAGCAGTTCAGATCGTATGTGGATGGCGCTGAAACCTGAATTTAAATGACATACATATACTAATGCCATAATAGTCAGGAATCTAGAAATACACATGACGTTTTACGAATAACTGGAGTGTTGAACCTCCTTATTTTTTCCCATAAAACCTGCCCTGGAGAATTCACTGGCAGATGTTTTTCTGTTTTAAATCTGGGTTGTAGTAGCTGCTTCTGTTTGTGGATCATGTACCATCATGCATAAACAATAGCCCACCCAGGCTTTAGTTTAGAGGCCGCCAGTAAAGAGCTCTCAGACTGAAAAATCTGGGTTTCAAAGGCCTTGAGGAGCTGGACTGAAGGTTTACGCAGCATAATGCATCTGTTTACCTTGACATCCTGATTTAATGTCGATACACCTTCATGTACTTGAGTTAAAATGTGGTTTAAATGTACAAACCCCTATTCCAAAAAAGTCGCACTGCTGTGTAAAACATAAATAAAAACCGAATGCAATGACTTGCAAATACTGAATACAGTACAAAGACAAGATATTTATTGTTCCAACTGGTAAACCCTTTTGTTTTTTGTAAATAACCACTAGTACAACAACAGACAGTCCGATATATGAAGTTATATATCAAGCAAGTCAAGAATGGAAAGAATTTCACTTTCAAAACTTCATCAGTTAGTGTCCTCAGTTCCCGGTAAACATGCCCTTGTCCTCACTTTTTTAGTTGCAGAAGTCGAATTCAGGAATGAGTGTATATTTACAAAAAACAATAAAGTTTATTATCTTGAACATTAAATATGTTGTCTTTGCATTGTGCTCAATTAAACTGAAAAAGACAAAACCATCATTATAAATAAATGTGAGATCTACTGTAGAGAGATGTTGTAGGGTTTGCTGAAGGGGAAAACAGGCTTTGTGCAGCGAGGCCATTTTGTAGCTCAGTTAATGTATTTCTTCATTACCAGGAGGCACTCCTACTTCCTGAAGCGTGAGCCTTAATGGGATTAGATAAGGAGAGGAATATGAGATGAAACGGAGCAGCGCTCTTTATTACAGTTGGCCTTCAACCCAGGCAAAACAAATGGAGCACGCTCAAGAGTTCAGGAGATCCTTAATAACAATTGAGACAAGGAGATGGAAGTAATTAAAGAGAGATTATTTTTAAATATAAAAACAGTTATCTAACATCTAAATGAATTACCCTGGACGTCCCACTATGACAACCCCATTGTTCATCGTGTCTTGGGCTGTCTCTCTCCTTCGGTTATTACGTTTGACTCTAATATACGGCCGTGGACTCGAGTCACATGACTTACAATCAAATCTGACACCAGTGACTTATGACTTCACTTGAATTTGAACCTTTTGACCTGAAAGTACTTTATACTTTCCCCCCAAGTGTGCCACAAATCAATTAATTTCTCTTCATTTCCTGTATCAGCTACCATTTTTACACTATTCATTACCAGCAAGTCGACACTCTATTCCCCAGATCCACTTTGTTTGAACCAATCTGACAGCATCCAATCACGTTGCAGAGAGAACGACAAAGAACTAGTGTTATGTTACTGAGCTCCAGTTGGACGAAATGATACCAAAGATAAATTAGTTTGCGTACAAAGACTATGTGGCAGTCAAAGCCATTAGGAATTATGGACAGGGGGTCAAAATTTTCCAAATCTGGACCTTCATCACCCTCTCCAGCATGAGGTGTTTGCAATATAATAACCTTATAAGGCAGCACAGCACTGTTTTTAAAAAATATAGTTAAGTCAGCTGGATAATATTACTGAAAGACTGGCTAAAGTTTGATTTGCAAGTCTGGCTAGTTCCTCACCTTTGCCCTGTTCAGCTTCACCTGCTTCCACACATATTTTTTGGCCAGAAATTTGCCCGCTGCCTCTCTGCTCTTTTGTTTTCTTGTTCTCTCTGTACCCTGGCTGCAGACCTTTACATGGGCCCCATCTGGGCCTTGGGCCAGGGTCATCTGTACAGATAGAAATGCAACAACTTCCAACTTTGCTTGACATTTGAAGACGCACAAAGAACGGTAAGTCCAAGGTATGTTGTTAAAATTATTGTTTAGGACACAAAACTCAAAGTTTAGGACATGAGATCTTATGCAGGACTTGAGTGCAAAGACTTGGGACTGGCAAAACAACGACTTGGCCCTAAATCTAAGATGCACAAAATGTTATCAGGTATCATGAGACCTATTTGGATCCACAGGATGGACTGACAAACATCAAGAGGAATGTGCATGAGATCCAATCTTCACCTGCCTATTAAGTGACATCCTCATCCCACACTGTCAGTCTTCTGCACACAATTGCTGGGTAGGTTTATTTTCAACTCTAATTGCTGTGGTTTATATATGGAGTGATATAATCCAATCAGAAAGCATGATAAAGATTCAGCAGGTTTAATTCTCCCTCTCATGTTTGTCTCTTTCAAGGGACTGGAGGAAGGATTAATAACAGATCACAGATCTATCAGTGCTGTCAGATCTCGTGTCCAGATAAACGCCTCAGCCACATCTACTGAAAACCAGGTCAGGTGCTTTTGTCATTTTTACACTGCTGATATACAGTGCAGTAGTCAGCTGCTGCTTATGAAAAGGCAGGTTGAACTTTATCGTCTCCTGGATTTTTCCAAGATGCCCAGCAGACATTTCACACTGTCATTGCTTTAATGTTTGTCACAAGGCGTACGTCACATATCGTACCTACAGTAACCCCAAATACGGTCTTATCCTAAACCTACCCAAGTAGTTTTTGTGGCTAAACCCACCAAAACTGTGACTGTTTTACATGAGAGCCACATGTTCAAAAGACTCTGATGCAACTTGGCTGTCCCATTCAGAATGGCATGTCTTTGCAGTGCAGCCTCCCACCTTCTGTCTCTGCTAAGGGGGTCTCATTTAACATTTTAATTTCACTCCTAAAATGCTGTTTAAGTAGTACAAATGCAGTTGTCAGTAATGATTTGGAAAGTAGTGCTGCAGTTTACAGTAAGAGCAGCGAGCGAAATGGATCAATACAGCTATAGGCAGTGCCAGATACAGCAAAGTAAACTAAATGCTTCATTTAATAATAAATGAGTCAGCTCTGCTCATTCATCAATACCTGATTAAAATGCTGAATAAATCTGTTCTCTGCTGCATGATCAGATGATTCATTTTGTCACTTTTTTTGCAAGAAGTGTGTGAAATTTAATTAACATATTCAGTGCTTGGTGTTTCAGAGGCAGTTTATAATACAAACACAACAAGGATGAAAAGAGAAACCAAACTCTATGGAAAAATCTAGAGGAGAGTGAGAGTTTAAGTTCAGGGAGAAGACATCACACTGTACATCATTAACCATGACTGATGCTTTAGAGGTGAAATTTAAAGATTATAATCATAATCTGCCGGGATAATTAAATTTGAGAGACATTCTCACTGCAGTTACGTTTGGATTTCTTCACCAAGAAACTACTTACAATAAAGAGACAGCATTTCTCTTCAAACACATTCTTCACAAACCTAAAATACATTGAACAGAAGTGTGAAAATCGTGGACGACAGTTTTCCTTGCATCTATCATCACAAATTTTTGCCATAACTATGTGTGCTCTTGAGCTCGAAGGCCAGATGGATTCCCTCATTAAAAGAAAAAACATCAAGCAAGCAAAACAACCTGATTTAGAGAGGGCCATCTGGATGACATTACTAATTTCTCATGTCTAATCGATGGAGGAAACCGATTCCAATCATTACGGAGAGTCACGAAAGGCAGCCACCACATCTTAATTACACTAAAAAAGGTAAAAGGTGGCAGTAGGGTCATGGGTTAAAAAAATTAAAATTGTCAATAACAGAGATGCAATGTCAAGAACTTTTTGGAATAGATGGAAAGTTTAAAAATCATTAAGGCTAGAGATGCATGCATCCTGTAAATCTAGTCATTTACTGTCCATTCTTCAGGTATTTTGCATTTCCACTTCACGCAGCGCAGACAGTTTCATCTGTCTTTCAAGAGAACACTGTCTTCATCTTTCTGCTCACTATTTTTCTTTCCCTGTCCTGCCTACCTTCTTTCTCAAAGGCTTGCACTTTCCTTTGTAAAAACATACCAGGCGAGGCGAGACTTATTACCAACTCTTTCCCTGTCTTGCTGATTCTTCAGTATGCTGAATATTCTGTCTTTTTCATCTCTCTATTTGTCATAACAGAGTTGTTGACTTGGGCGGCGAGGGGAAAAAGTTGCCTCAGCTGATAGCAAGCAAAGCATCTTTAGCAAAACAGAACAGCTCCAATTATCCTCTAATCCCTGCGCCTTGAAGGCACAAACCCCAAAGTCTGTGACACACTTCAAATTGAATAGATTAGTTTTGCTGCTTCACACTAGGACAGGACATTTTAGACGGTCCTTTGTGGGAATACGACTAAATTGAGGGCTTGACTGAATTGAGTCTATCGTCAGGAAAACAATAGGCTGCTGGAATGTGAAGTGTGCTTGTATATATATATATTTATATATAAGCAGAGAAAAGAGCTGAGGCAGAGTAGCTGAAAAATTAATATCTCCAGATCCACAAATGCACCGTAGTATGAGCCGTGGGGAGAGAGAGCGCAAAGGAAACCTGTCCTGTGGATTTCAAATCCTTTTCTTAGCGACTTAATGGATTTTGAAGTTTGCTTTCAAGATTTTAGAGCATGTTGGATTTGGAAACCATTTAAGGGCCGAGGTTGGAGAGGTGAGGCATTAAGAGGACCTGTGGCAACACACTGTCCGATCATATATGCCTGAGAGGGAGCACACAGCTCTCCGGCTTTGGCGAGGGTGCTGCAAAGAGAACATTTAGTCCTCTTTAGATCTCAGTGTCTGTTGTGTATTGCCCTACAAATGCAAACCGCCGTAGTACCTATTTGTTCAAACCTGGGATGAAAAATCTGACTTTTTGACTTTTCATATAGAAGAATATTACAACTAACTGACTCCCTCAGCCCAACCAGTTGTGATGGATGACCACCCACCGTAGAGCCTGGTTCTATTTAAGGTTTTTCTTTGCAGCTGTCGTCTTAGTGCTTGCTCCTAGTGGGAACTGGTGGGTCTCTATAAATAATATAATAAAGACTACAGCCGTACCTGCTCTATATGAAAAATGTCCTGAGATAACCTATGCTTTGGCACTATATAAATACATTTATCTTAACTTGATTCACAAAATGACAGAAACCATCTTTCGGAAAAATTTATTTTGGCGTTTTTTTGTTTGGCCAATGTCCCATCAGCTAACATGAATTGAGGCAGGATTTATGGCCTATACTGCAGCCAGACACCAGGGGGTGATTGAGATGTTTTTCCTTCACTTTTGGAAAGAGGTCACATTGTCCATCTTTATATATGTCGATGGTTCAGACAGATAGGAAACTTAATAGAAAACATCTTTAGATTGTCCATACATTTAGGCCTATATACATATTTTAGTGTATAAGCATAAGTTTAAGTAGAACATCCTCGGTTGACCGGTCTTTAAACTATAAACCCTTTCCTCTCTGCCTCACTGTTTCTATAGGACACTCTCTTTCTTTGTAGGGCAGCCTACATACAAAGTCTTCACAATCATGATTATGTTGGCTGTACACTTCAACACGACATCCTCAGAGGGTGTTACAGTTTTGTGTGCCAGAGAAAAGTAAATGTGTAACAACAAAGCAGTAAGTAACTAGGAAACCAGGACAGTTACGTGACAAGAAGAGCTTGTTTACCCAGTAATTAGTGAGATAGAAACTCTGTCTTTTAGCTTAGTGTAAAGATAAATCACCAGCGGTCCTGCAGTCATTAACAAGCTTGAACACTAAAGCAAACTAACCCTTTAAACCTTCCTGATCAAAGCGATGGATAAAAGCAAGCCTTATTATACACATTAAAAAACACTCTCCGTTGCAGCTACGTAAGAGCCTCGTGCTCATGACCTCGTTCCTTAATCGTGCTGCTTGACCTTCCTCGATTCCTTTTGTGGCAGAGTCAAGAGGCCACAGCAACATCAGCGCTACATAATGGTAAAAGGTTAAAGACGAAGAGGAAAAAAACATATATAAGTGGCCATTACTGATGAAAGGTTGCGTTGGGTGAAGTGCTGGGGGGTTTAATCCAGTTGCAGCGAGGAGCTGTCGAGTGAAAGCAGCCGAGAGCAGGTGTGGAGGTGGGGAGGATCTGCATGACTGGAACTTAGTGTTGTGTTTTCATAAGGTGTCATGGGCTTAATTCAGAGAAACATCTGTGACAACCAATGGAACAGCCATCTGTCACAGAGTCACCTCAGGTTATCGGGATAAAGAAAGGTGATAGTTACAACCAATATAGTGTTTCTTTGACTCTAAAATATAAATTTGATGACAGCTGCTTCCCTTAAGGCAACTTACATACTACTGAAAACACTTTAATTCCCATGATTCTTCCATGATGTACAGAAGATGTAACTTTATATTTCATTATTCAAACTGTGGTCTACCAACACACTCTCATCAATTTGCATAGAAAGAAAGGCTCATTTATGCCGACAGATTTGATATAGACAGGACTAAGCATTCGTTACACCTGTATTTGTGCATGTTTTCTGAATGCTTATGGATACATATACGAAATGGAACAGTGCCACCAGAAATTTTAGGGGCAGTGTAGCGGTCTAGCCAAGTTCAAGCAAAATACGACCACAGGACATGACAAAGAACCCGAATGATAATAAATCGAAAGTATTGAAAATGACATTCGTCAATTAGTTGGGGAAAATTATTTTTCTCTGTCCACATATGATGTATTTAATGGCCGCACAGACTACTGCCTTTTACGAAGCTGCCTCTACCTTTGTCTTTTTTTCCCAAGTAGTACATTATTACCTCCTCCTCCAGCTTCAAGTTTGTTGTTATCAGAAGCTTTTGACTCTTCTTATTCTTCTTTGGGGTAACTTTTGACTGATAGCAGCACTATCTAGTGGATGTATTACTTAACATTCATGCCAATGTGAAGGAGGGAAGTATGTGGGCAGTGACGTTTACATCAACCACAACATGGTTAATGTAAAATGGTTGCAGTTGGTAGTTTATTTCACATCCTTTGTACTTCTTTGGTGTTAAATTGCGTTCATACTGGTCTTAGAAAATCTGCAAAAGTCTTATATTTAATTTATTGAAACCTGCAGAAAGCCTGTATTTGTATGCAGATTGAAGAGCCTGGGCCGGGTCTACTTTGAAGAGCTGGAAAGGGTCAGTTCAAGGTTATAAGCCCATTGATTAGATGCACCTTATGTTTTTGTACTTATGAGAGTAAAAGCGGTGCTAGTAATGATCGCCCCTGAGCAATCAAACCAAAATAACATTAATCCAAGCCACGGAAAACAACTTCAAAGATGACAAAGCAGCTGATCATCAATCACATGATTTAAAGGGTCATTTAGTAAATCAGTAGTTCAAAAATAACTGTTGCAACAAAAATGGGATTTTGTGTCTGGACACAGGCTGTAAAAATCTCCCAAATATCCTCTGGTTTCTCGAATAATTGCTGTAATGCTGAATATAGGCTATAGGAGCTGGCCCATCCTGTTGGCTAAAGAGATAATTTGGCAGCAACACACACATATTTCCAACGTCACATGGAATCATGTTTCAAATCTGTTAAAACGCCCATTCTGAAAGTGCCAAATATCTATTTATAATTTCCCCATAAATATACAGTAGGGTTATTTTACCCCATCATTACTGTACATTAATTTGAGCTGTATTTCTGACTGAAGACCCAGAAGAATAAAGAACTTCCTTTCAGATTGTTTAATCCTTCAGAGCTTTATTTTCTTTCTATTGAGTGTATTCTCCAATGCCACTCTTTTTCATGAAAGTTTTATCTGTAGGACAATGCTTTTTATGATAGAAAGATTTTGGAAAGTGTTCAGATGACAATGGTTTGGGGCTAATCCATCCATCCTCATAAATAAAACTCTCTTGATCTATTTTTATTGTGCATGTGAGAATAAACAGTAAATCACCCTCGGCCTCCCCTAAAATACAGATTCTATAGAAGCAAAGAAGCATATGCGATTCCTCAAATCTACCATTCCCAGTGTAGCATGCTTCAAAGACAGCTTTCATGTGTCAACCCCGGGGGCTTATTCTCTCCGTCCTGTTCACCCTCTAAGATCAACTCAGGAGGATACATGCTGACTTTTCACTATTCAGGCTCGAAGCCCTCCGTGTGCCGTCTTTTACCTCTGGACTCCGCCATGTGGAGCTCATTCCCGTCACCGAGAGCGTGTTTGTGCAGCAGCATCCTGTGAAAGCGGAGGTGGCCTCGGTAGCAGGAGATGAGACCATGCATTAAACATGCCATCTCCGTGTACCTTCTCCATTTTTAATGGTCCAGTTGGCCAGGGGTCTGGAAGAACGTAAACATGACTGGAACCTGAGGATGGTGACACCAGAAGTCAGGGAGGAGGAAAAGACACTCCAAGTGACTTTTTAAAAAAAAAAAAATCCAGAAATCAGGTGTTGGCTTCAAAGGCTGGAGCATGAGGCGCCGATCTTTTGGTCTCTGTGTTTTCGGCAGTTGACAAAGTCATCGAATAACATAAACATTAATAGTTCCACCGAGTTGGTTGAATCCATTTAAAAGTCATTAAAGTCATTTCATACACATCATTACAACAATTTTCATGGTTGATGATGACCTAAAGCTAAAGTAAACTCATTTCATTTGAAGCTGCTATGATCAGTATTTTATTAGCGATGAATCACACGACCATACAGAGACTTTCAGCTGCATCTTCCAGCTCATTGTTTTGGTTTAACAGGCCGCAATTTTGCTGTCTGGATTCAGGCACATCACTCTCATCGGTGTGCACTTTTTGGTCGCAGCTGGCAATGACTGTACTTTCAGCAGAAAAGCCCTAAAAACCCACAGTATGCAACCTGCTTAGCACAGAATGGCAGACAGATAAAGTTAGTGACTATCTGGTGAACTCAATGGAGATATTTTCTTCATTAGATGTTGGAGACCTAAAACAGCAAAATGGCTGAATGAATAACAAGCCAAAAACAGTTCCAATCCCTGTTTTAGATTAATTTTGTTTTATTATGTGACTTAAAGAATAACCACTACAACACCTATGTAATAAAAACAAAGAGGGAAGTATTAACTATCAAACCATTTAGAGACCAACTAATTTTCTCCACTAGAAGGGCTCCCTGATGTGCACTTTATGTACCATACGGCCATCGGAGGTCATTTTTTTGACCCTCCAGGTTTCTGACACTGCGTATTTTATATTTGATACTGTATATTGCAATTATACATATTTTCAGCTACTTTATTTTCTTTGTCTTCTGATATCTTTACTTGTTTATCTTATATTTCTATATTTGTATCTAGACTGGAGGGCAACCTTTACCTTTACCTTTAAGGAAGAATTTCACTGTAGAGGGAAACTTGGTTCTAACTGTGTAAATGACAGTAAGTACTTTGATCTCTGCTGTTCTGGGTTTGGTGTTTATGTTTTTTGGAGTGACACAGACCCCAGATAACAACCCTGTATGTATTCACATAATAAATCTGCTCCATGTGAGCTGACTGACAGAAGGAAGCAGTGTGTATTCTACAAAATAAAGCAAGATTTCCATACTTCAACCCTTGTACAGATTTGTGTGTAATATCCTCTCACGTACACCAAATAAAACAGACAGTAAGAGGAAGTGCAGGATTGGAGATTATTTTTATTTGCGTGTGTTTGATGCACGGGTCTGTAAGGTGTTTTTTTTTTTCTTTTTGTCTGCTGAGCTGCAGAAAGCTTTATTTTTCCACTGACAGTGCTTCCCTCTCCTCCTGCCTGCCTATATAATCAAGTGTGCTATTTTGAGCTCGGATTTTCTTCCAGAATTTGCATTTTTTGCTATATTCCTGCTGCCTGTTAACGCCCTTGTGCTGCGATCATCACCCCTACTGTGAGTCCGTCCAGCAGCTGCTGCTCAATTCTAAAAGATGCAAAGACGTGAGTGTGAACATTACAGGACAGGAGAGGATTGTGTGACAAATCACACATTTAATGAGGCATTTTATTCATTTTCTGGAGCGTGCATGATACGCTCAGGACCGACCTCTTTGATAGTCTTCGGTCAGGATTTGTTGCCCCTAACTAAACACTTCAGTGTCTTGTGGCGATGTTGATGGATGTAGCGTGAAAGAGGAGTGAAAATGATTTGCTAAGAGAGAGACAGTTCCTCAGCCTTACATTCTCTGCTTATCGCGGCCGTTTGAGCCACAGAAAGAGAATTTCAGAGAAGGATTTGAACTTGCTCTGCTCATTGTCATGAAAGAGACCGAGAGAGACAGCTCAGTGGTACTGTAAGCAGACAGCAACATGCCATCTTGAGCACCAAAGTCAGCAATTTTATAAAATGTACGAGTAGCTTGATGTACTGCCAGTTGCACACATTTCTGTCTCTCCCTCTACAGAGACGAAAATCACATTTGATCCAATTTGATAACAGAACTGGGTCATGATTTGAGAAATGTTCCTCACACCACAGCAGGGACACACAACACACAACACACACACAGACGCAGACACAGAGCACTCTCTTTGCCAGCTTAGTCTATGGCCTGCCAGCAGCTCCTCCATTGCCAATTAATTTTATTGGGAGTTAATCATATTATTTATGGTCATTAAGAACAAGAAGTCCTCTCAGGCTCTGCACTGTCAACTCAAATGAAAGATCTCAGTGTAATTCTGTGGCCATGAAGGGAGACATTTTCTGTTTTGGATTCAATAGCTTATGAATTTAGGTGTGAAATTACATGTTTAATGAGGTTAAAGTACAGACATTCAGCTTTAAATGAGTGCTTTTAGTACACTGCAGGCAACAGTGGGAGGATGAAAAAAAAAAGACCATTTAATGTTTTTTCTTTATAGTGTTTACTATTTGTCTCCAAGCTCATTCTCTCTCTTTCTCCTTGTCTTTGTCCAGGTCTCCATGGTGGAAAGGAGGTTGTATGTCTCGGGTCATAGACGTTTATACGAGGACCTCACCATCATATTAGACAAGTCAGGACTGGCATGTAAACAAATAACAGGTGAGCTGCGTTTTTTTCTGGATAAAAAGCACAATAACGTTTACATTTGAATGAGTCATGTTATATTCAAGGGTTTACTTCTGGATTGTCTTTTGTGCTGTCTATTGCAGTGTTTGATTATGGGGTTTTAACTTTGTTTTGTTTTGTGTGTTTTCTATTGCTGTGTTGCTTTTGGCCTTTTGGATCATAATTAAGGTGAAGTTTAAGTCATTGAAATCAGTTGAGAAATCAGAGAGAAAAAAACAGAAAACCAGAAAAAATGACAGCTCCTCCATTTACTTGTTTTTGATCACAGGCTAGTCTTGCCTAGTTCAGTATGGTGCCAATGGTAATGGTAATTATAGCAAAGGGCCAAAGCAGTTGATGAAGCGTCTATTTATCTGTAATCAAAATTTGTACTTAATGTGATCTTGCTAATCTGTTATATATATGCGATATCTATTGCTCTTCCTCCTCTGTGGCTCTTCCAGAGGTTTCCTCAAGTTTTCCCTGTTAAAAGTTTTGGGTGGGGTTGTTTTTCTCACCCGAATTGAGGATCTAAGGACAGAGGGTGTCGTACAGGTTGTAAAGTCCCTTAATGCAAAACATGATATATGATTTTGGGCCGTACAAATAAAATTTGACTCGCTAAAACATGCTCTCTCTGTCAATCCATCCATCATGTTGGTTCAAACTGAAATCTCTCAACAGCTGTTAGACAGACTGCCATGAAATTTGGCACAAACATCCTTTTCCACCTTGCAGTAACTTTGGCAACTTTGGACCCGTGCCCTCCTTAGATAATAACTTTTTATATAGTGCCAACATCAGGTCAAATATGTGTCCCATACTTTGGTTTATGCCCAAATTCCTGCAAAACTTATGGCACTCCCTCAGGTTTTGTGCTAATTAGCAAATGTTAGCAAGCTAAGCTAAGACTGTAGCTGGGTGTTGGCAGATTAATGGGCAAGCGTGAATTATCTGCCAGAACAAACATGAACTCGACAGATTTGTCTGACAAATAAACTTTCTCTGCCTTGCACGTTCTTAATATCACTGTGAGCATATTAGCATTTAGCTGAAAGCTGAATATGTGCACATTTCTGTTGGTTTATTGTCACAGTCTGATTGTAGCACTGACAGTTGCTCTGTCAGTGGTGACATCCTTTTAAAAATTGTGGGGAAAACACGGCCTTTACTGCGAGGTCACTGTTTAGCTTCATGTCTTCAACAAACTGATTAAACAGTGAAATATGTCTCCCAATCTTCCTGTCATTTATCACATCAGCTCATGAGGAAGTGTGCTTGACAGCATTACTAATTAATGTCAGGGTCATTGTCTGATTGGCAGGACAGAGCACAGTTTGACAATGTTAAGGATGGACAGACTTGACTGGGGTGAAAAACAGAGTAGAAGTGGTGAAGGACACAGATGTAAGACTGATTTACAGTCTGAGAGCCTCTAGTCTGAGTAGCCAATGTGTCCACGTCAGGATCATTAGTAATGTATGTTTTATACAGTGATGGAAAGTCACTTAAGGGCTGTCCGTAACCACAATGTATACTTTACTGGAATTTTTCAATTATTTGGTATTTTGTGTGAATACAGCTTTAAGTGTTGCTGTGTCCTCAGTCTGCTCTGCCTGTGTGTGTGCAGGTGTGTCTCTCTCTGCAGCATATGGAGACAGTGATGCAATCGTCGGTCGCTACGCTTCTACGGACTCCCGACCTCAAAAACCTGTGTGCTGTTATTGGCTTTGGGCTACACACCACTGCCCAAAGACTCAAAAATGGCCAGAGCACAGCAAAACAATGAAAAAATGAGAAAATACAGGCAGAGGGCAGGGTCTACAGACACTGCCAGATACTTCTAAGTGATGATTCACATTTGTATATGTATCTATACATTTTTTAAATGAAAATCCTGCATGGTATGCCTTTAAGTCAACTTTTGAACTTGTAATGGAGTATTTTTAGTGTGACATTGCTACCGACTTACAGTAAATATCTTCCACCATTGCCTTTAAAGTAATTTCAGAATTTGTGAGGTAAAAAAACAGCTTTTGAAAAAAATATTTAAAAAAATTAATTATTTATTTATTTATAAAAAAATAATTATTCTTGATTTATTCACTGAGTTAAAGCTGCAGTATACAGTTGTAGGACAAGTCTTCCTTCAGGCTTTGCTACTAGAATTGTCAGGTTAGGGAAGGGATTAAGACATTCTGGCAGAAAGCCCTAAAGGCAAATTTCTCCAACATGTGCAAAATACAGGGCTTCTACAGGGAATTAAAAGGTCTAAAATCCAAGAATCTCAATTTTAGGCCTTAAAATGTCGTCAATACGATTATGACAAGTCTTAAATTGATTGACTTATGAAGTCACTGATGCAAACCGTAGATTTTCTTTTTTACCTCCATGGATGTGAAAGAGGTCAGAAATTGCACTTGTAATGGTCTTAAAAAGTCTTCAGTTCAACCTGTTGAAACCTGCAGAAACCCTGAACATACTGCCTTTATTGATAATCCCTTAAGCTCTTTGCAAACCAAATTTCGTTTCATCCTTCTTTGCCTTTTTGACAAAGAACAAAACCATATAGCTGAGGACCAAAGTATGAGTTATTTCTCAAATAACAGAGCACACAATGTGACAGTTCATCTGACTTTATTGAGAGATGTGTGAGGACCAAAGGGCAGCTAGCCATGCAAAGAACTAGCCTGGTTGTGTGCATTGAGGTGAGAACGGGATTTCACCTGGGTAATACTGATCCTGAGCCAATCCTGGTTCTAGTCAGTGAAGGTAATGTTTACGGTGCAGACTGATCCAAGATGGACACTGTAAAAGCTGCAATACTCCAAAAGCTGGAGTCCAAATTCAAATATTTGCAGGTATACACACGTGTGTTTGTGGCTACGCTGGAAACAAGCTGAGTACAAAATAAAGTGAGTGACTAGAACGGTTGTGCATAGTATTTGAAAAGATTTGTGCTGACAGGGCTAGATGTTAATTGAGCAAAGGGATGCATACATTGATAAGTGGGATAATAAATAATAATCTCCTGTAATTTATAATTGTGAAGTTAATGCCCTTAGTTGGCTCCTGGATAGCTGCAAATCTCTTGGTTAGAGTGCTATTCAGAGCCAGTATATACAGTATCTTTATAAGGCTATTTACAAATACTGTCATATTGTTATTTACAGTTATTGCCACAACAAAGGCAGTTTGTCACTGCTTTCTGGTTTATAATGACAGAGCGATAAATCAAATGGTGTGTGGTGATTTTGCCTTGTATCCCCTTAAATAACAGCAACGATAACAGTCCCTCAGAGTTACTTAAAAGTGATCACGTGTGCTGGGAGAAACATTAGCCGTTCATCAAAAATTTATCAGATTTTTGACAGCTTAAGTTAAAACATGACCCTCTGAGAGACCGACGGTTTGACAGCCATCACCACATTTTTGACAAATAACACTGAGTTTGGTTTTTCATCCATCATCCTGAATTATACTATAGTATTTCTCTGCTCTGTTCCTCCATGCAAGAAAAAGCAAGTACATCAGAAAGTCAAGACAATACACCATCCTTGTGTTGTAGTGTACAACCAGATATGACAGCGAATATTACAGGACATTACATACAGATAAACAACGCTGAGAATATAATGACAGGAAGCAGATACATGGAACAGAGTGAATTATAAAAATCTGTGTGTTAGTGTTTGTAAAGAGAGTGTGATTGAAGGGCATACTGAGAAAGAGGCTCCCCGAGGTGCACGCAAAGCATTTGTCACATCAGAGCTGTGAAGAGCATGAATGTACCGTAATCTAATCGCTGGAGAGCAGTCTGAAATACAGAAACCCCAGTATGTGTGTGTGTGTGTGTGTGTGTGTGTGTGTATGTGTGTGTGTGTTATGACTTTCATTTGACCAAGACGTAGCAGAGAGGACTTGTTTTTAAAATTTTTACATAGAGACACTGACTACGTTTACATGCACACTAATTTTCCACTATTATTCAGAAAATGACAATATTCTGAATTTGATGCAGCTCATGTGAACAATATATTCTGAATTAGGCCTTATTCTGAATTAAGACATGTGGTCAGTGTTTTTCAGGTTTTAGGACCATTCTTTGGACATGTATAAAGCACATTCAGAATATTTGTCTCAAATGGGGTTTTTACCACGTGCAAAAAAAAAAAAAGCCCACATTTCTGGTTGGATGGAGAAGACACCTACTTTTAAGTACCCGGGTTCCTACACCTTTTCCAAAGTCAAAATTCAAGCACTTTTCATCATTTTTAAGGTGCATTTTCAAGCTTTTCCAGTAGCTTACATATTTAAGCAGATAAACTCAAATTTCACTTTGTCAGATTAAATCAGATGTTATTGTGCTACCAAAATTATGCTGTTTTGCAATATAATTTTACAGAAGGGTGACAAATTAAAGAAACACAACACAGTTTCATGTTTCAATATGTGTCAACCTTCTGTAATGTAATACTTGACTGTGATTTACTATGAAAGTAATGCAATTATAATTTCACACCGACTGTTGAAACCTTGAAAATATGACATTAAAATTAAAGTGTTTTCAAAGATTTCCAGCACCCATATGAACCCTGTAATACTGTATTATGAAAGACGTGGATATATTTCCAGAAGGTGGTCGAATGAATGACAGTAGTAATAGAGTTTGTATCGTCAAACGAGTCTACCACAAGTGGAAAAACTGAAAAAAAAAATACTACTGATCAAAACTAATACTGATCAAAACATTATTGAAATTGTAATACGGCCAATTGCAATATCCATATACCATTATACATGAAGAATTGCGTTGCGACAGAGACGGCCTGGCCTACAAATAGGCAGCAAAAATCTAATTATCATCTTTCATCCATCATTGCCATTAGAATTTCAGAATAAGGGCAAAAAACTGAATAGTTTGTGAATGGAAATGTAGTCAGTGTAATACCTGAATCATTTTGTGACACATTAGCACATCATGAATTCCATATTATAACAGCAGACATTGTGCACATTGTGAGCTGCAGTCTGCACGTACAAAACTGTATCACCAGGGCTGGGTACTGCCTAAAAAAACTGCAATACCAGAACCAATACCAGTAGCCTTAAAACGATACTGATACCAATAGAGTACTTAATTTGATACCTAGTTTCAAAGTTTCTTCTTTTTTCGAAGAATGCCGTACCATACAAATAGTCATTTTTTTCTAGATCTTGGTACAAAAGGGATCAAATGCAGGTATCGTTTGACTGGAGAAGTTGCGATGCTACTGGGTTATTTCAGGCGATACCTTAAGGATATCAAATACTGATACCCAGCCCTTATCATCACCCTTAGTTGTATCAGCTGAATCTTTCTGTTTGAGGGTTTGAAACAACCAACCAAAAAGTGCACAAGCCACTACAATAAACAGCTATAATCACTCACAACCTCTTTTGTTTTCTCTAACACAATAACAATGACATGAAGACAATTTGCTCACAAAGTCCCTCAGGCTCTGACTCGCCCTGACATCATAGTAAGTCCTCTCCCATTTCTTGCAGACAGATGGCCAATGGAAACGGCTAGTGAGGTAGCCAGACTTCCTGCACGTTATCCTCTCCGACATGATGCTACATTTCTGTTGTGAGTGTGTATAAAAACACACAAAGAAAAGTTGTGCTACAAGAAAAGTAGCTCTATAGCAAAAGTGTGGGTCGTCCACTCAAGCTGCTAATTCACTGCCACTTTTTTTTTGGAAGGGTGGAGGTGGGTGTGTTGGCGGTCAGTGAGGTGTTGGATAAAACACTCCTGAGTATTCCTCCATCATAGTGAACTTTGTTATCAAACTGAGGGGTCAAGGAGAAGGGTGCTCCATCATATTTCTAGCAGACACGTCACGGGGACCAAGCCTCTCTTCTTCCCGCTGCTGAGCCGGAGGAAACCGTCAGTCTCCTCGTTCTTCCCCACACAGATCTGCAGAGGGAGGGTGGATGACGGAGGGAGGAGAGGGGTACGGAGCAGGAGGAGGAGGAGCGAGTGACATTCAGTGATGTGAGAAAGAGTTTGTGGACTGAGGCAACAAAGTAAGCCGCACTGGAAGCCATAACATGCTGTCCTCTGTCTAATCTCAGCAGTTTTCTGCATGAATTTACATACAATTATTCAGTGTGTGCGCGCACGAGAGAGAATAATTGTGTGTATTTTATGTATGTGTGTTCACCTGGGCCTCTTTCACAGTCATCTGGCCTTTGTCTCGGTTGCCATGGAAACCAGCTGTGACCTTCCACACCCGCTCACCAGGACGGACCCTCTGCACAAAGTTGGCAGGGAACAGTCCCACCTTGTCTCTGCTTTTCCCCTGGTAAACACACCCAAACGCATATACAAACAGTTAGTCACTGACAGATATAAATAGATATTTTCTGTCTAACTCTCAGGTGGGTAGAATGAAAAAAAAAAAATGAGAAAATTAAATACTTTTCATGTTCAGTCAGTGCTGATTGTAAATGTACTAAATTGAAGCAAAAAATCCTCAGTGCTGCTATATTGACCAATAAAACTGATCTGTAGTTCTTCCTGCATCCAGTGATGTCACTGGACATGGGCATGGGTGTCACACAATGCATCCTGGTACATGTAGGCAGTGTTGTGCAATGTCACACTTCATAAGATCCAGCTCAGAGTTCAGTTTACATTCACTTCTTCTGTTTTTTTAAAATGTCATTTTGAATAGAACCTTGTTCCAACAGGGACACTGAAATCTATATAATGACATCTTACTAAATGTTGTGTGATATTCACGTCTTTTGGATTAACTTGAATGCCCACGATAACTCATTTCAATGGTTGTTAACAAGAAATTACAAGATACCGTTTTACACAATAGCTAATATTGACTTGAACACCAACATCCTGTTGAAATTTCCAACTGAGAACTTGTAAATTTCAACTTTCCAGTTTCCAAGTGAAGGAACCACAGTGCATAAGAACTACAAGGAGATGAAGAGAGAGATTAGATAAAGGAGATGAGTGGATCTATCTGTCTGTGTCTTACTGTAACTGAGACTCTAGTCTGCAGTGTAGCCCAGGTCATGCACTTCATGCCACATGAACAAATAAAGTTTTTCATCTATATTCATATCACACACTCTCTTCAGTTATCTCTCTTTCTCTGCCGAGAGTCTGTATCACACTTGTTTTAAATAATGTGAACATCGTTCCCCTTAGGACTGAACTACACTCACATTCAAGTTCATTAATTGCAAACTGATTTGTTCAATTCACCGTTCACCAAAAATATGAGTATGTTCACTGAACGATGCTCTTTTCATGAACCACACTGCTGCCATGGCTCCGCGAGCAGGAGAACTCAGCTTTTTCAGTCAATATGGCACTGAGGAATTTATTGCTTCAATTGACTACATTCTCCATCAGCACTGACTGGTCATCCATATGAAAAGTGCCAAATTTTCCCTTTAATTGTTGTAGTACAAAAATCAATTATTTAAATGGCTCCTCTACACTATAAACCACAAATTGCTGCCTTGTTGACAATTTAATTTGCATTTCAATCATCTGCTGGCCTATGTTTCAACACAGCAAACCCAGCACAGGCAGCTTCCTCTACAGTCCTTGGCTAAATATATGCAATTAGATTATTTTTTTCTCATTTAAGTTTACATGTCCAGATGTCTAAATATGCATCACATTTGTAACACAGTACCACATTGGAATCTGAATAAACCATCATAATTAGCAGAAAACTGGAAATCCAAAAAGTGTTTTTGTTCCCTAGTTAATTAGCAACATCAGTACTAGACCAAAAAGCGTCTGTATTTGTGAAGCTCTAATCCTCCACTACTCTCTTCAGAGACTCTGGCACACAGGCGTACGAAACCCATGGGTGCCCACTTATCCATTTCGTTTACGTCCAAATGTTGACATTTAGCAAAGGCATGTTTACACTAAAACAGCAGGATTTGTGGGTTAACTGTTACAGTAGTTTTCTGTAATGGAATGTGGTTTGCATGAAATTAGTGTTTTGTAGTTGTACAATTTTACAACTGTTTGTATGTATTTTGATGGAAATACCACATTCAATTGTGTTGCCTCACTATAAACACTGTTGTGAAAAGAACAATTTTCATTTTGTTATGTAATATGAATGAAACTTGTCTTTTCAGGCTGCAGCAAAGACAACCTCCAGTTAACTCTAGGTATGTTTTAAATAAGCCACTTAAAGCTCCTTGACTTATATATGTAGCTTCAGTAATATACAGTAAGCTATAGAAATATGGTTACCCTGGGTTACTCTGCAGCTGCTGTATTAGAGTGGATATCCTGCTATTTTTCCCCAGTGTTGGTTTATGTAAAGACCTGCCTGTCCTTTAGCAGGTGAAGGTTAAGATCTTCAGCTGCCTCATTAAACACTGACTACAATCTGCCTTCTTTCTCGTTTCCTCTTCATACTAACTAGTTCTGCGAACACCCACACCTGCTGTCCTTCAAGCACATCCACCAGCTCTTTAATTTTACTGTCTCTGAACAACTCTGCTTTGAATGGAAGAGCTTCAACTGATTGTTCAGCTCTCTAATTGAAAGCCATATGTGCATGTGTGTGTGTGTGTGTGCTATTGTATTATCTATTCAAAGGCAATCCAGAGATTTGTAGTGGTAATATTTTATTCATTTAAGCAAAGGCTTAGTAGGAAGATAGAAATATGATAATTTTGAAATGTCTGATGGGCACTTCATTTGAATAGAAATATTTTTTTTCACAGCCCACCTTCCACCAGTCCTCGTTGGAGTCATCTGTGACTTGAACTCTGTCGCCAGGCCTGGAGGAAAAACAAAGTGCTCGATGAGAAGACTCATATAGAGTCACCATCTAAAACAGAGTATTAGATCCAGTTTTGCAATAAAAGGCACTGCTATTACTGATTTATCCACCAGGAGTCGTGCTGAATATAAGAGCAGTAGGCCCAATGCTGGACATGCTATCACAGCGCTCACGAGCGTGCATGCAGCTATGGGACACAACACTGTCAGTTGCTGTTCATGCAGGACCTGCTGGTGGAAAATGTCTTTGTCAATAAGAAGAACAGTGGACAAAGAATGCTGTGTTTTCCAATAAAAATGGACCAGTTCGTGTTTCTTCATGTGTAATGACTGTAAACTGACTGACTATTGAAAAATGAAGACATATTGTTGAAGCTGCATAAAGACATCTCAGGTTGTTCATCACCTGGTTAGTAAATGGATGGTCCATTAATATTGAACCTTTTCAGAATGCACTTGTTTTTCTTTACACTAAAAATAAAGAGAAAATTTGTCAATGTTGTTATTTATAAATTATTATGCAAAGGTTTTACTTATCAAACTGGGCTGTATGTGACCAGTGAGTTTGACACTGCTGATCTAAACTGTGCTGCACAATAGTTTTCCATTTCTCGAAATGCACTTCTTTGCTTTCTTGCAGAATTTGATGTTTGTATAATAAACAGGAAGATACAGGTTAGTCCAAACATCTAAAGGAAACAGCGACCATAGCATGGATTTGTATCATGAACCTCTTTCACACATAAAACACAAAAATAACATCATTACACTACCATTACATTTTACCTCTTTCCTCTACTTAATTTAGAAGATTCTATGTCACTGCATGGTTGATATCACTGAATACCTGTTTTTTTTTTTTTTTTACTTCGTTTTCTATCATGTTTCACCATGTATAGTGAGTAATTTTTCTGAGGGACTGCTCTGTCTGTGTGAACAAACGCCTCATGTGTCGTCTTCTTGCACAGACGCGTCCACAAGATTAGTGGTGGGTGTCTCAGCAGTTTCCTGCACCTACAGCACTAACATACAAGGGTTTTTTTTAAATTTACGTCACACACTCAACACAGCTGTTTGTCCTTCCTGGCTTCCCAGCATGCTCCCCCCCGCCCAATCAGAACCCTACAACCCCCTACGGTCGTCCCGCTGAGGAGGCAGATGGTGCATTAATGGTGGTAAATTTTGGCCAGGACAGGTACGTGCTTCTTCCTCTTTCATCCGATTACTCTCTTATACATGCACAGTACAGTATACAAATAAACTGGACTGACTGTAGCTCCAAGTCGTTCTTCTCCTGAGGCAGAAACTTGTAGAGAGCCACATAGGTGTGGATGGAGTGAACCTCTACTCTCTTCGGAGTCTGACAATGGATAAAGAGGGATAAAGAGGGAAAAGACAAACCAGAAAAAGAGAAATGAAGATTATATCTGTATGGTTCATGTGGAAGTCAGAAAAGTTTGAAGGGAGTTGACAGAGTGCATCTTCACCGAGAAAAATCAGCTGAAAGGAGAGAGGAATGCTGACTACACACCTTCAGGCTGACCCTGTCTTCTGAATCAGCCTTCTCGCTTTCAGGAGGAGTGAGCACTGGAGAGACAGACACATAAACACAAAGAGAAAAAAAGAGACAGAAAGACAATATGTGTGTGAAGACAAAGAGGGAAAGAGAGCGGGTGAACGAGAAAGTCAAAAAAAAAAAAAAAGGGGGGGAGGGACACACAGAGAGGTCTTGCGGCAAACAGACGGAAGGCTGAAGCCAAGGTCATTTACTGTAAAGTGGCAGCAGTACAAACAGATGATCCCATCTCCTGGGACTAAAGACACAGAGGGTAAAGTACTGCGGAGGGAACGAACACACACACACACACACACACACACACACACACACACACACACACACACACACACACACACACACACACACACACACACACCACCTCTGTAGCAGTGCACTGTATCTCATTTTAATAGCTCTTTAACATTCTGGCATTTAGCTCGAAATGTTCCTGCAAACACACACAGACACAGACACAGACACACACACACACACACACACACACACACACACACACACACACACACACACACACACACACACACACACCTTACATTTACAGATGCTCTTCTTCTCTGCACTAAAATGTTAAAGGAAACATTCACCATAATTTGAATAGTCAATTAACATTGAACCATTTCCCTCAGATCACAGTATTCGGGAGATTTTTTTGCTCATATACCAATAGTTAGAAACTTTGGGATTGCGCTAATCTTGTCTAATTTTTCAGATTTTTTGTTATTTGCACAATTTGTCATGGCGCATCATGGCGTTGTTCCTTCTCAACTTGCTTGTTTTTGACTAGGAGAACTAGATAACCATTTTTTTGAGTTATGAAATAGAAGAGGTGAGGCAGATAAGGGAAAATTGGGGTAACCAAAATTGTAATTTGCAACTTCTGAACACATATTAACCCTGTGGATGCACCGTTTGTTCAGTCTAGGCACAGAAGTTATGTGCCTAAACATGTCATTTTTATACTTTGGTCTCTACAGTATATAAAATACACAAATTAGATATAATGTGTTTATTATAGACTAGACTGATTCTAGTCTTTGCACTAAGCTAAGCTACAGACTGATATGTGCTGGCATTGTCACCAAGACATGGGGACTGAGTCTCATATGGTCTGGTCATGTCCAGTAATTAAGGCACTGTGGGATAACGTGACCCCTTCTCACCGGGTCTTCCTGAACCATGCAATCTCCTCGGATCCTCTACTGTGCCTATTTAACTACACACGTCAAGGCTCCTGGTCTAATTATCATAAACAAGTATTGATCATTGGGTTTATGCTCGCCAAAATAGTCATTACACTGCACTGGAAATGGCGATCAGGTCTTTTCTGGACATGGTGGTAACAAGAAGGCTGCAACAAACCTCATTTCTCAAAATGCAGAAATACTCCTGTAAGGCTTTTCAGTATCTTGAAAGCTGCTAAGCACCCAATCATCAATAAGAGATTCAAAGTAAAATGATCTGACTTACTTCCTGGTATGTGCTCCTCTTCAGCTATTGGCTGGTTTTCTAGTTTGTCCTGCAGTTTGTCCGTCTGTAGTGAAGAAAGGGTTGCACTCAGCACAGTCAACAATATTCCTGGTATCATTATTGTCAACATGAATGTATATATGAATGACTGGGGTTGTCTGTGTGTTTTATACCTCATGACACGGCGACTCTGAGATGCTGCCAAAGCTGGAGCGACTCATCTGAGCCAGTGACGTCCCATAGCGCAGAGCCTCATACACGGGGTCAACAATGCCATTATCTGCCTCTACACACAACCAGACAAGAGGGAACAAAGCAACACATGTGCAGTTTTATAGCTGACACTATACTGACACAAACACACGCCCCCATGCATACACAGTGGCCTGTCAGGCATCAAGGATCGAAGGCCACAGACACGGTGATTAGTCATCCTGAGATTACAGCTGTTTGGAGCGGCGGCTCCATCACTCACCCTGGGCAGCGGGAGCCTCTCTGACCACACCCAGTGCATCAGTGGTGAGCAGAGGAGAGCTGAAGTTCCTCTTGAAAGCTCCCGTCTGACAGGCCGGCAGAGACGGGGAGACAGGGAGACAGGAGAAGGAGGACAGGGGAAGGAGAAACGTTACTTGAGGCGGAAAAACGACAAAGGGCAGATGTAATATTCTGATGTAAGACAATACCTGTGTGGTTTTATCTGGGAAAGGTGGGAACAGTACAGAATGTGCTATGAAAGCTGAGTATCTGAGGATCTGACTGAAATCTCCTATGAATGACTTTGATGCAGATATTGCATAACAGAAAGGCTTTTCTGGGAAAAATGTGGAGGCACATGGATTATGTTACTCGTCTTTAGTTTATTTGACTGAATGTAAAAAAGATTGGCAATATAAAAGAAATACACGGTACATAAACACTAAAAAACACAAACAGAGGAGAGCTAGTACAAGACCTCTCTTTGTGTACATATCATCAATACTTTGACTTTGACAATATCTGTGCATGCATACTAACCTATGAGTGAAGGTTGAGCTTGTCAGGTTAAACTTAAAATGTCAATACACTCAACTCTTTCCTCTCATTTCCTGTCACTTTCCTTACGTCAGCTATCTATGAAAAGACTTAAAATGCCCCCCACAATAGTTATACACACATGTACATATAAAAGTCAGTGCTGACAAATCGTACAGCCACATTTTCACCAAACATTTTTGGTATAGAACTGTTGAATCCCCATACCTACATGTACCTAAACCCCAGATCTGTTTTTTCCACTGAAGCTTGTGCACTTAAATGTTACTTTGCTAACCATCTGCCCATTACTTTCATGAAAAACAAATGTTTTGTGCTCTTCCTTCTCGGTATGTGGCTGTTTATGTCAACATGGAGACGAGCTCTGTTTGAGATAAGACTGTAGGCAGCAAGGCAAAAGACTGATGAAAAAAAGTTTGAGAAATCCTACATCAGAGCACAGATGATGAGATGACTCTGGACTAACTGGTGGTCTGCAGTATTTTAACTCCACTTTTTAGTATTGGCTCGGCTTGCTTGGAATCTCAACAGAGCTGTAATGAAAAAATAGGATGGAGTGGGGTCTTTTTTGGTACCATCCAACTTTTTCTAATGTGTAACAAACTGAAGTAAACTGAACTGGACTTCTTGGATAAAACACAGCTTAAGAGAGACTGAAATAAGAATGAAACTGACCTCCATGACTTTAATTTTTATGACACTTAAATGAATGATACACCTGGGATTGAAAGTAAATCATTAAGTTGCATACAAAGCAGTTTCTCTTATGGGTGACATCTAAAAAAAATTTAACTCAAATTTTTTCCAGGTTTTGATGTGAGGCCTTCATTTTATGGACAGTAGAGAAGCCATGTTGAAAAAGCAGTTGTGTTTCAGCATTTTCCCTAATGCTAACGAGGCTAAAGGACTAGCTTTGACATACTTTTTCATTTTGACACATGTAGGTCAGATCAGCTAATTTGATCTATGACTGCATTATTGCACTTCTGCTCCATTATTACCCACTGATGGTGGCAATAATGCACTCACCATTAGTTTTAACAGCAAGTCTCTAAAGAAATACCCCCCCAACACTGCCGTTTGCCTAATGGAGTATGACTTACTTCTTATCTTTCTTCAAGCAAATTTACCCTCACGGTCTGCGTATTGTGGCACAACAAAGGTCTCTCTCTGTCAAACTGTAGATCAGCCAGTGCAGATCTGACACTGTACAACTCTGATATCTGATTGTGTCTCTGTATTTAGCGAGGGAAATATGTTTAGTGCACGACTCATCAGTCTAAGAGATAAAAATTACAAAGTCCTGTTTTTGACAGAGGCTGTGATGAGTCTGTTCTGTGTTCTTTAAATAGAAATGGTTCATAAAGACAGTGTAACAGCTTTTATTTAATCTCTTTTCATCTGGTTTACAGTAAGTGCTGAAAATAACATGCCATCAGAAAAATGTCTTACATCTTTCAGTTGCTTTTCTGTTGCTCTGTGCTACATTCAGCGTACGGTATTTTTATTAATTTAAATAAAAGATGCATAACTGTGTCATCATGTATCAAGTGAGAGATTATTGCTTATTGATTAATGGTTGTCAGTGATTTCAAGACATATTTCAGTCTCACAGAAGCACCTGAGGTTTCGAACATTTTGTATGCTTGTGTGTGAAAGCGTGTGAAAGTCAAAGTAAAGGAACATATTTATAGAAAGGAAATAAATCAAAATGACGGCCATGACGATTTGACACATCCTGTGAGCGCAGACTTTCTGAAAAGCACACAGAATTCATCCAGGAGTGAAACATTGCTTTAAGGTTCTGATGGAGTGTGATGGCTGCTCTCAGGACTGACAGACAAGAATTTGCCCAGAATCTCTTCTTTATCTCCTCGCTCACCGAAGACAAACTCCACCTTTAGACTGAAATAACTGCATGAAACTCCACACCAACACATAACTGAACAGTGTGATTTCACAAGAGCTGCATCTATTTTTAATGCTGAAAAAAATGTGATGTAAAGTTGTTATGATATCTAGAATTTTACCCATTTAGAAGGCACACAGGTGCTCACATAAATATATATACAGTAGGGCTTTAAACCATTATTATCTCTGCCATGCAACAAGTCCTGTGAGTGCGTGTGTGAGCTACTGTCCATGGCTGCAGCTAATCTCGTATACTACTGGACCCATCAGCCAAACATTTTTTGTGCACCTTTCATCGTTGTGGTGATTCATATTTTTGAAAAACCTTGAAAAAACAATTAACTGCTGTACCCCAACTGATTCCTCACTCCTTTTATCCGGCCAGTAGGGGCCCCAAGTTATCAACAAGCGCTGGGCTAAAAACAAGGCTTACCTAGACTCTCGCAGGCCACATTTTAGACTTTGTCATTGCTCAAAAATTGACATTCATAGAAAAGTTTTGTTTGATCATATACCAGAGTGTCTGTAATCGAATTCCATACCTGATATGTTATGATCCACAAGGTCCACAATGAACAAATGAGAGATTCAGACTTCAGTACAAAGTTGAATGTAACTCGCTTAATTCTGCACTGACTTTCATGAAATGTGGTTTGTTATAAACAAGAGAAATTGAGATTAAATTCAGTTACTGAGAGCGATCTAATCAGCTCTGTGCCAAAACATTAACCTTATTAATAGCTACAACTTCCACTGGGACATGCAAATTTTGACCTTTGAACAGGCAACATCAAGTGTAAATTATTCAGAATTTCAGCTTCAACAACTCCACCTGATTGCTTGTAATGTTCTAAATAAATACCAAATATCACAAATAAATAAACAATGTTTAAATTGAGAAGTTTGTCCCCTTTATTGTTTTCTTATTAAATTAAAATGTCATGTCTTGATTCCACTAGACACAGGTGTTTTGCCCATCTGATTTTGCTGACCTGCATTTTCATGAATTTTTATGCTTCATGGGTAAGTACATTATTTACTTTCTTTATTGTCTGTTCTGATGATCTAAGGTCTGGAGACTGCACAGAGTCTTTTATTGTGAAAGTGCAAACACCAAAGATATTCAATTTACAATTATATGAGCATAGATTCTTTAGCAATAATGATCAAGTCATATAAAGTAATTATCAAAATGGTAATAGACTAATCCATCAGTTGCAACCAGTTGTTGCAGTTCTAGAGTACAAACACAGAGACATGCAGCTCTGGCCAAGTGTCTTGGAGAGTACAATGTTTTTGTTCTAAGTATTGTTTTCATTATTCTCGTTTGGATCCGTTTGTCACAAAGCGCTTCACAGGAAACACAGGACACAAACAAAATAAAAGCGCTCTCTGTAAATAAACTTGGCACATGCTTCACTTACTGTCATATTATGCTAATTAATGGGTGGTGATTGGCCTCATCTCCTCTGCCAGTGCTCCAAACTGAAACAAACTGATGTGCTCAGAGCTGGAGGTAGATCAATGACTTCCTGTGTGTTAGAAACCTTGAATCTTCCCTTTCACATCCAGTAACCAAACACTACCCCAACAATCACATACTGTACCGGTATATCAGCAATGTGGTGCATGACTGGACAGTTTAGGACTTGTTGAAGTTTAAACAGAGCAGACGAGCTAAAATTTCACACTTTGCTTATAGTTAAGATCGACAGAAAGCAAGATTAGACTCTGACCACTGGAATATAACAGACAGGATGAGAGAGAGAGCGAGAGAGAGAGTGAGAGAGAGAGAGAGAGAGAGAGAGAGAGAGAGAGAGAGAGAGAGAGTGTGTAAAGATTATTTTGCATATCTGCATTATTTTGTGCAGTGCTCAGCAGGCCCGTTTCTTTAATCAAACTGTAATACATCTTTAAGTTCAATTAACATTGATTAGCGAGAAGTTGTCATGATTCCAAACTAATTTAAAGCTGCTTGATTCTGGAGATAATTTAAAGCATTTGGTCACATACGGGTGCACTCAGCAAATGGACTGAGAGCGAGCCAGAGAAGCTGCAGATATTCCTCTTTCATTTTTTATCGCACTACTTTACATGCGTGTGCAAGTTGTGCCTGCACAATCTGGTGTTTTTATTGTTTATTATGGAAAAGTACTCAGACACTTAACTCGAGTAAAAGTAGCAATACCATTCTATTACAAGTAAATATGAGTAAAGGTCCTGCATTTTAAATTTTACTGAACTAAAAGTAGACAAGAATCAAAAGTAAAAGTACTCAGTGTAAAGGAAATTCAGAGATTCGTTTCTCAACACATTATACATGTTAAACTGACTAAACTGTTAAAGTGTTTTTCACCATTTCTGAGCTCAGGATTTTTTTGGGCAGGCCTGAAAACTCAGTGACGCACCGATGCCATTTGTATCCCTATATACTATACTATACTATACTATACTATACTATACTATACTATACTATATAAACTATAGAATATTAGCATTTACTTGAGACAGCAGACATGCACTCAGTGTTTCAGAGCAGAGAAATTTGCTTATTTTTTCATGATTTTGAAACCTAAATTTATATACTTGATTTTTGGGTGGTTAATAACATGTTTCTGTGGTTTGAAAACTCAGATCACACACTTATTATTGCTTCACTCTGACTTTAACATTATGTGATATTTTATTGGCTTATTATTATCTACGCATTCACCTGTAAGCAGAATTTTAATGATGTAGCTGATCAAAGTTGAGTTCAAAGTGAAGATTTTTCACCACAAAAAACCCCTTCATCTTATACAGTAATTTTACTTAAATATGGAGTTCTAAGAGTCTTCTAAAAATAATGACATCTTTCAGTCTATTTAGATTACTTCAACATCTTTAAAAAAACAACTTGTGTCGAGAAATTTCTGGGGACAGCTGCTCAGGAATAAAAAAATTATACCTTCTTCAGGACAATTTATGAAATCGAGTGACTTCTATTCAAACAGGCTGTGGTTATCTCATCACAGAGGAAGATTATTTTTGCATGTTTTAAGAAAATAAAACGTTCGTTAAGATGGCTGTGTGTGCAGTATGTTAAATGTTAATGTACAAAGTGAACCGTGAGTAAAAAGTGTAACATTTCCCTCTGAAGTATGCTGAAGTAGAAGTACGGTTACAAATTTAGTGCATTTTCCTTAATGATAGTTGAAAATGCTAACAACTGATTCATTGAAAAATCAGCACTTTTTTTTTTCTAATTTTCCTGATTTTTTTTGTCATTTTAATTTTTATATTCAACAAATGCCTCCAGCACACAAAACAATGTCAAATGAAGCACAATTGCTGCCATTTCTAAACTTGGTTGATTATTGATTAATATGTTTTCAATCAGTTAAATTCTTCACATTTGACTAGTCGATTAATGATTTATTATTAGCATCCCTACATAAAAGTATAAAGTAACATACTTTCCTAGAGAAACTCCATACTTGCACTGATATATTCATGGTTAGTCACACTAAGATGTCCTGCTCCTCCTGCTGCTGCTGCTCTTCTCTGAACTCTGCTGCTCTCTTCTCCCTGCAGCGACTACATTATTGTCTGTCCTCAAGTCATCCCAAGAGTCTGACTGGCATTTTCCACTCTGAAAATCAAGTTTTCTCCACCAATTATGTGACTTAATTTATCCTATCATGATGTTGTACAACTGGTTTTAACATTTCTTTATCAACAAAATGGCATTTGTTGCCTCAAACCTGCTCCACATTCTGCTCTTTACTACATTTTTGTTTCATTAAAATATGTATGATGAAGACCAACCTGTAAATAAAAAAATAAAAAAATCACCTGATGTGTAATTGAAAGCACTTGACAAGCAATCTATATGACACAAAAGCTCTGGATGACGCACTTTGGTTGAGAGTCAGCGAATCCTGGACCTTAAGTTACGTAGATGTGTAAGAAGTAGCCTCGAAGTCCATCCAGTTTGAGTAAAATGCCTAATCCTTGCTTTGATGAGTGCGCAGTGATCGAAAAGGACACTGCCGAAGGCTTGGCGAGAGCCTGCCGTGTCATATCCTCGAGGGATTGTGTGCGCCTCAAAAACACTGAATTTCACACTGAATTAGCCAGACCAGCTGGTACAGGGAGATATTGATTTTCCAACAGAGTTGAGAGGGGAGGAAGGAAATGTAGCATCCAGACAAGAGAGAGGAAGAGAGGAGGGCGTTATGTGAGAAGAGCAGCACATGCGGTGAAGAAGGACAAAAAGGCTGAGTGAAGAAATGTTGGGACCTGGCAACTGAAACTTTATCAGTGTCATCCTCCTCCGCTTTTGTTTCTCTTCTAGCATTTATAGTTGGGAGATAATATTATCCCACTGCTACCCTTTCACACGTTTCCCAGTGTCTTAGTCTACTTTGCAAAGCTCTGGTCAATCAGCAGACCATTTATAAACTCTACCTTTTTTGTCTCAGCTGGTTTGAAAAGGGCTTTATGCTCTTTTACCAAGACGGGGGCTTTGAGGCTAAGCATATTACCAGGACTAAAGGCTACACCAACTGACTGAGGAAGTCAATTACAGCATCCAGATGATGTTTGATTCTGCTGACACAATGAATTCTGGGCTAGTCTCTGGCCTACAGACAACTTGTGCATTTCCAGCAAGTTTTACAAACAAATACACAGGATGTGAAAATGTAATTAGCTGTGTAACAGTTTAGCCCATGGTAAGCCAGGCTACTGGGGGACAACTGCAGCAGATGAGCAAAGCAGCACAGGAACATTTAATTTAATACTAATTAACACAAAGCCACCCTGACCAGTGATGAAGCATTTTATGCTAATGAGAGTTGTCCCTTCAAGGATGGTATTGTTCCCTTTTGCAAATCAGAGGCACAAATACAATGAAACTACAATATTAAAACAGGATAATAACATTTTTGTGAGAAAAAAAGCAAAGCAAAGGGGATGCATTTGAGATAAATCATTATGATGACCATAAAGTTATAAAACAGCCATGGGACTTTAAAATCTTGGAAAACACCATCGCCTCTCAGCTCAAAATGTGCCTGAACTCCAAACAACTCTACAAAATCCACTCTCTCCTCAAACATCTCACACATTGTCCTACACTTCCTTCTTTCAAAACCACATCCAATGCCCACTTTTTAAAATCTTCTTTTGATGTGCGATCCATTACTCCACCCTTCCTTTTTCATTGTTGTCGTAATTGTTTTTATACTGTTATTACCTTCTACTAATTTTACTAATATCGCCTTTACTGTTTCTATTATCACCTTTTTTCTTCTTACCATGTAAGGTGCCTCTGAGTACTTTTAAAAGCTTTATACAAGTAAAATTTATTTCTTGTCTTTTTTATTATTAGGAATAAAATGATGATGCATATTTTCCTGCTCTTTCAATGGCCAGCTACTTTTGTGAGATTTTGGAAGAGTATTACAGAGTTTCACACCCCTGGTAAAGCCAGACGACCGCATATCTCTTGGTGTCAGACAAGTGCCAGACACTTGTAGAGAAACATTGTACTATACTATATATTTTATGTGTGCAATAAGATGAAACTGTTCGCTTCATAAAGGTGCACCATAAAGGTGCAGTGTGGCAGTGAGATTTAATGACGAGACAGTGAAGTGTTCTTACCTTTCCATTACAGGGCTTCTGGGAGAGCTCCGATGAGCACCAGAGGTGGGCTGCCAGCTTACAGGCTTTACAACGCAGCCCCTGCTTCGAATTCCCTGCACAGATATCAAATAATTAACTTTAACACACAAAACCTGAAGAAAGCTGCCAGTATTTATGCTGCCAGCAACAGGTTAAGGCCACAGCGAACTGCACTTATCAGGTGTGTAAAATGTAGTCCGGGGCTGCACAATTAATTAAAATATTATCAAAATAACAATATGGCCAAGTGCAATATCCAAATCAAAGAAGCTGCAATTTTCAAATCTGCAACAAAACAGCATTATAGTGGAGTACTGTGGTGCTATAGAGATGTCCCTGCCTGCAAATGTTGTTCTCCTGATGTAAGAAACCATGTTTGTTTGCCACAGACCCCAAAAAGTGCAAAAAAAGCATGATGCAACAGCACTATGCAAAAAACACTGATTGCAACATTTCTATTTATTTATTTTACCATATTGTGCAGTCCTATTGTGAATGGTGCATTTTTTTCTTTAATGGTGTTCTCAAACCACATTATCTAGATTTGTGTCTGTTTTCCTTTCAAGTATGCAATTACAGGTGCTTCAAACATTAAATTGAAAAGACTTGTTGAGCCAATTTCAGCTTCTTCCTTCTGACGCAGGTTGATAATCCCAAGGTGCAGAACAAAGTGGTTTAGGAAAAGCTTTGTCCCAGCAGCCATCACTCAGATGAGCAAGTCGCAGCAACATTGCACAGATACTATAAAAGCAATGTTTATTTATTTTAACCTGCGTTTATATTGTTTACTTTATTTATTTGTTTGAATGATTTATGGTTATTTCCCAGTTTTTAAGTCTTTGGAGCCTTTGAGTACTTTTATCATGTTTGTCTTTGTCTGTGTGTAAAATGTGTTGAGAAGAATGTCCTGTCCTCTACTGCAACCAAGTTTACCTACAGGTACTTGAATCTGAACTTGCCCTGTATATCACAAGGTAAATTACAGTATGTAAATTATTTGTGCGGCTCTTTCCTAGAGTAAATGCCACAAAATGCTAGACTAGATAAGAAATGTTCAGTCTATATAAATTCAGACAGTTTAAACAGTTTATATTGGTGACCATATGTACCGCTTTTTAAATGAGAAGTCTCATCTAAAGCATATAAGCCACAGCAGTGAAAGCACAGTAAGCTCCTTGAAGTGTGTCTGATCAATATGATCTTAAAAATGGTCAGAAGGCAGAACAGTTCTGCCAGTAATTAAGCACTCAGAGTTCACAAATGTCTTCTCTGTACACAATCATCACAATCCTGAATTGATCCTGATCTGCAGGCAGCCAGAAGACCGAAGCCAGCTGACGTGTACACTATACTAGGACCGACACTTGGTTCTTTCTATAATTGATTATGAATCAGGTGCAGTGTCTCTGTTAGTTTGTTAAAAGAGGTAAAACAGAGATCATTTTCTGGTTATCAAAGTGATTAATAAACTGTTAAGTTTGGTTCTTGATCCACCAAGTAGTTACTTGCATATGATTCATATAAATTCTGTTTTAGTACTATTTGGTGAAAGCTACTGTCCATCGCATTTTTTACAGGAGCTCCAACTGGTTTAGATGCATGCTGCAGCTGAGAAATGTCAGTGTTACCTATTGTAAGAAAAGGCGATACAGTTCCCAGAGGAGGCATGTAAACAAGATTGACCCACAGAGCTTCCTGTCTGTCAATAATTTTCATTGGGACAATTTCTGCTCAGGAAATAGACCCATAACAGACGTTCAGTGGTGAGATTTGTGTATTATCCTGAGTGAACAGCTTTAGTCCTTTAAGAACCGCAAACAAAATGTTTCATTATTTTAGGTAAAGTGTCCCGGTGGAAAAACCTAAGCAAACTGTCAGCATGGATAAAAAAAACCCTCATGTGGTACGTGAGATTTGGGTGAACTGACCCTTTAAAGCTCATGTTCCACCAACCTAATTTTTAACTGATATCTTATATAAATTATATAATATATGATGGTTTTAGATTAATATTACTGCTGCATTAATATGTATTTTCCATTACTGCTGTAGATGTTTAAGTTTAATTTGAACTACTTTATATACTGTTGGGAATAGCCAAAAAATGTTGAGATATTATTTATAAGCGATATCACCCAGCCATACTTTCAAATAAATCAAATTAAACCATGCCCACACAGTTCTGATGGGGCAGGTAAGCTAGGTTTTTGTGTTAAACGCTAAAAAAAATAATAAGTTTGATTTGTATGTTGTAATGATTTTTAATTCTTTGAAAACTACGAATAATCTACTTCATTACCCAAAACCCCAAAAATCTGGATGGGCAAATACCACACGTGGTAAGTGAAAAAAATATGTTTAGGGTGATTTGGTTGGACTAATTCTTTAAAGCTGATGTTAGACCAAGACCCTTTTTAACTGATATCTTTGTGCATTGGTGAGAAGCACTTTGATTCAGCCTGGTACAGAAGATTGACCAACCTAGCATACAGCAGTATCATATAACCAACTTATTTCTGTGATAATGGTGATGTTCACCTCTTGGAACACATGCTTTTTCTCCACGGGTCACAAAAAACCCTTGTATGCATCAAAAGAACAGTAAGATATGGTGAACTTCACTCATTTTGGTTAGATTCAGGCACACCTGTCTCAACATGGCTGCATACTTTCCAAGAATGCATTGTTTTTGAAGTTAGTGGTACAACTGACCCACCTTGGATCATGTGTTTGCATCGCTGGCAGCTGGTAGGCCGACGGAAGACGTGCTCCTGAAAACAGTGGGTCTTGACCGGCTGCACTGGCTGGACCTGAGACTTTGGCTGGATTTTGGAGGTCACAGACAGCGAGGGACTGACAGAAGGTGAACGTGACGACAACGAGGGGTTGGGGCTGAGAGACGGGGAGTGGGAGGGAGAGCGCTCGTAGGCCAGGGGGGACTCGGACAGGGGAGGAGGAGATGACACGGGTGGAGGTGTGGTGATGATGGCTGAGGGGTGGCGGGAGTCGCCGTTACTGCGCTGGAAAAAGTTGTCTACACTCTTGCTGCGCATGACAGATTTGAAGGAGAGGGAGCGCTTCAATCGCTGCAACTGAAAGACAAAAAAATCAAAAGAGAAGATGTTTAGGTGGCGTTGTAGAGTATGTCAAATTACAACCTGAGAATTTTAAAACACAAATCATACACACAAAGTGAAGTAAGAGCAAACCGCATTAAGTACGCAAAAAGTCTTAAAGGCCAAGAAACGTATTTTATCAGTAAGTTCCTCGCTGTGGAAGATTTGATTCTATATAAACAGAAAATATTTTGTTATTTTACGTGCAAGATTTTTTTTATTATTGTTCTCTGTGCTCTTAGGTCTGAAGTGGGTGGGCTCAGGAGGAGAAAAGTGATGACATGTACTTTGATGCACCAATCCCAAAAGAGCAACATGTCATAAATTGTGTGATTTTTTTTGCTTGTTTCCTGCCAATTAAATCTGATCTGAAATGACACCCACACAGGTAGGTTTTTGTGTGAACCTCAAATGATAAGTAACTTTGACTTTTCCCTAACAAGTTGTGAGGGGCTTTTAAATCATAAATTTAGGTTAGTTTAGATTAAATTGTATTGTCATACTGCAGGTACAAAGTAAAGTGAGCAGTGATTTACAAGTTATTTTTATATATATAGATTGTATGTGCTCCAGAAGTCACAACAATTAAAAAACATTAAATTAAAATGCATAATTTCAGTGACTAGTTACCTCTGAATCACCATCAAAGTGTTTCACCACTGTTAGCTAGTTAATGTTCTCCTGGATGCAGTGACACAAAATCAGTTTTTGAAACCAAAAAGTGATGTTGGAGACAACACTGCACCAGTAAACGATCTGAGGTGTGTGGTGAGGAAATGTGACCCTGAAGACATTAAATTTAGATTCATAACTGCAGGCAGTGATGCTGAGCAGAAAGCACAGTGTCTTTTGTCATGTCATGTTTTTTTTTCTAATATATTTAAGAAGATGGTCCTTGGAAATGTTTTAAAAATCAGAAGCGGGCCTTCGGTTACAAAAGGCTGACATAAGGCCAAACAGAGAACACATGGCATTTATGGTCCCTGTGATCCTGCCCTAAAATGATGACTGATTAAAACTTTACTTAACTACTTTAAATGTGCAATGAGTGAGATGTACAGCATGAACAATAGACGCATCTAGCTTGAAGGGATGTGCAGTGTTTAAAGAAAAAAAAAAAATCAGTCTGTTAAGCAGCAGTCTGTTAGCTTTGCCCTCTGACTGTCCTCGCCCTGCCAGGCTGGCTTCTGATCCTCCATCTTCAGCTTTTTCCCCTCTTTCCTTAGATCACAAATTTGCCATCCCTTGCGAATCCACGCAAGTCAATACCCCTTAAAATTCACGTTTGATTAGTTTTATTGAGCGGCCTGCACCTTCGCACTTGATGCAGTCAGTGATGCGCGGCAAACACTGTGTTTATCTTTGACTCTGCCAGCCTCCATTTCCCGCACGCTTGCCATCCCAGTGCTGCTGGCCACAATAAAGGGGGAACTGATAATGACAAACAATTACAGGGACTTAGGAGCAACGGGAGCCAATATATGGATAATAATAACCGCGATGGGCTCATACATCAAGAAAATGGCCTGGAGAACGAGGGCAAGGATGTAATAGGTCCCTGAGACTGAAGAGCACCTCCTCAGTTTACACAGAGCTCATTAGCGTCTGGGTTGAGGATGTTTTGATATCCAGAGTCTTGCCATAAACTTCAAAGTTGTACAGATTTTTATTTCATTCTGCGTTTTGTTTATTTTGCGGCGTTAAAATGTTTCTGCTTGTAGTGTAGTAGCAAAAATCCAGACATTTTATCTCTTCTACAAAAACCAAGCGTCCGTTATGTATGTTTTATATAATTCTTTTTGATGGTAGCGTGCTCATCATGTATAGTGCACCTTTGAGCTTTGAAAGCCACCACATCACCCATCTCACTCCTTCGCAGAAAGTTCGATCAATAGCATTGAACAGGTTCCCCTTTTTCTTCTTTAAGCTACAGATTCACAGATGCCAATTAGTTTGAGTGATGAAAAGAGTCCTCTGTGTTGACTCATTAGTGAGTGCCTCCCGTAAATGTTTTCTACAGGGAGCTGAGTCCAAGCTTTCCTTAATGGCCTTTTCTTGGCTCGACCGGTGGCCCATTCGGTAATGGATGTTCCTCTCTATTAGATTTTTAACTTGTCGGACTTTGTTAATCTTCTCTGTTTTGAAGGCCGCCCTGTGCTCCAGTTCCAGGGGAAAAGGAACAATTTCTTTTAGACACGGACTAGGCAACACATGACTGATAATCAATAGCTCAATATACCTCCCTGGGCTTTTACAAAGATTAAGGAAACAGGACAAATCTTAAGATAAAGAAATAAAAGAATAAAAAGAAAGGAATAAAATGTATTTCCAAGTCATTTTACAAGGGTTGAATAATAATGAAAAACAAACTTTCATATTAACATGAGCCAGTGCTTCAGCATTTGCACAGTTAAATTTCCTTTAAAATATATAATGTCTATAGATGTGCATTGATGAAAGCATTAAAACAAATAATTGTTGAACTACTAATATTTTAGTGGCTGGTTTTATACAGTTCATCTGTGGATCTTTAAATTGGAAGCTTAGTTTTGTATCTTCACTATCCTACTTTTCCTTTCCCATAAAGTTTAAGCAGTCAAAGAAATAGCTGAAGTGTTTTATGACTGCAAAGATGCAATGTAGCTTTTGCAGCTTGGCAGCTGCTCTGGGCTGTTTCACAGTTCATCACTGGGCCAAGCTAAAGTACTATGGGTGGTCAGAAATATGTGGACATCAATGTCCATTTTGTTACTTTGGTCTGGAGCAGTTTAAAGTTTTGATTAGCGTTCTTACCTCCAATTAAGTAAAATATTAGTGCTACAAAATATAATGATATTTATCTAGACAAAAGTGTGCTCACAACTTTGTGGTAACGGTTTGCATGGTTTCAAATGACAATTTGTACATGCAGTACTTTTCTTCAATTACTGTGGGGTTGTTCATTTGTTTTTCCTTTATGGGAGCAAGTAGTCAAATGTATAGGAGAGTGGTTGCATAAACTATTGCCAGAATCTCCCCGGCTGTGCTCATTAGGAGTCGGGGCTCTTCTGCCATCAGGTATATCCATATCAGTGCAATCAGTTAAAGTATTAATACAACAAAAACATTACTGCAGCTGCCTGAGCTTCTGAAATTTAGGAGCTGCAGGGCATCACTCTGCAGATGCACTGTTATCTTGATCACCTCTGTCCTTCATGGTTACTTTTATCATACATGTGTGGCTTTGTGTTATAATGTATAGCTGCTGTATAAACTGGCTTCACTGTGGCGTCTTATATCCCTGAAATCAAAAGCACAGTTCTAATGAATGCAAATCTCTGTGTTTCTCCATGGCACTCTTGTGTGTCTCTGTAAGGTTTTGGGAAGTCTATTTATGGATCACAGAACTGGGGACCCATCACAGTCTGAACTACTGACAGCAATTAGCTCATCACAGTACTGCGAGTAGTGTACTAGAACAGAACGGTGGGGTTTGAGGACGAAGATGAAGCTAAGACTGAAAGAAGAGTATGAGGCCAGTCAAAGAAAGTGAGGTAAAAATAGGTAAAACAGAGGGGAGAAAAGGGAGAAAGAGCACAGTGAGAGAAGAGACTGAAAATACCTCACCACCACCATCAACCCCCGTCGTCTTTGAAAGCCCAACAATGCACCAGGGCCCGTCTCTATCACACCTCTGACAGGCATGCGGTACAGTGAAGAGACAGAGCAGACGTCTCAGCCCTGTTCTTCGACCGTTTAAAAATGAGCACAGAGCGCAGAGATGTTGGGTGAAGGCTTCTATAAATAGGCTGTTGTGAGGAATGCCTGGATAAATTAATGATTAAGAAGCGGGGGGGTGGGTTCACACAAGATGCCTGTGAAAGGCGAAAAGTCATCCTGCTGCCACTACAACGCAGTCGCAGATGCAGTTACGAGCAAGAAAAGAGGATTAAACTTTCTAAAACTGAACACAATGTACTCTATCTTTTAATCAATCTGTACACATGGTCTTTGATGACAGGGATTACAAATAAAAAAGATAAAATATCTTAAACAATAGCTATACTAAAACTATTAAAAAAATGTTTAGCACAGTAACAATGACATGGAATTGACAAAGGTACAGACTAGCTTAGCCTGTCAGATTATCCCTAACAAACAAACAAAGTATCACCAGTCAAAAGTCTGCATTAACTTCCCAAGACGGTAAATAATCTACTCAGAGTCCACGAGGGTAAAGGTGAGAAGAGCAGCTAAAACACGCTACAGCCCAGGGCTGAACGGTTATTTGAAATTTTATCAAAATACCTACTGCATTTCTCAAATTGAAGGAGGCTCAATGTATCAAAATACCATTTTAAACTAAATATTATCATGCTGCTGAGATGTCCTGGTCCTGATGTGAGTCACTGCCGATTTTCTTTAGACTTATTTCACTGATTATTTTTTTAATTGTTAGTTTTCAGTCACAGTTTGGTCAGGTTTAGGCACCAAAACTATGTGGTTGTGTTTAGGAAAAGGTCACAGTTTAGATTAAAAAATAGACTGTTTCACAAAGTAAGAAGGTTTCTGGCAGTCACAAAGACCGCCGCGGTGACAAATACTAGCCAATCACAGCACAGTTGTAGTATCTTGTTTTATGCTTAGTCTGGCATGAGTTACAGTTGAACAGTGCCAAAGCTGTGGGTGTGTCCTAATGCACATGCCATTACACATTCATTGATTAAACATGAATATATTATATGATCCAAAAGTCAATACTCTGATTCCTACAACGTTAATGTCAAATGTGCAGTTCTTTTTAGTTCAGTATATCCAGTGCACTTCTTAAATGGCCATCAGTTTCTGTTTGTATCTGCAGCTGGGACATGGTTGAGCAGCTTACTCCCCAGTGTGTGCCAGCTCTTTCCCACTGCAGTGTTTTTCTCAGGACATCTCTGTCCCCGCTGATGATATTCAAAGTATTACACACAGGAAACTGATTAAGTTTGGCATTCTTCTCGCAGTGACCTGAGCTTTGAATTAAAGATGACCTCATTAGGCATTGTTCCAGCTGGACCACGTTAGGTAAAAGTGCACCTGCTAAAACGACCTTTTGTGCGAATGCAGAGTTGTAATGCTTCACTGCACAAGCTGCATCGCTGATCAGAGGGCTGGGAACAAATTGAAAACTCCCTAGAACAGTGCAGAACCGACAGTTTAACTACACTGTTTCAATACAGAAAATATATTTACTCTTTACATCTCTTTAAAAGGGATTTTAAGTAGCATCCTAAGGAATTCACACTATCCAAAAAGCACTTATAAGAAGTGAAGTTGTTTGTATTTTAATTTCTTTTACAAATATATCACTTCCTTTGATTTCCACTGTGTTGCTCACTAACTTATGCCATGTTGAAACTTTTCAATTCAAATAACTCAAGAGTTTATGGACTGAGGCCATTACAAACTCACAGATTTCAGGACAAGCTAAAAAAGGCTTTTTTAAAAGGATTTTCCAGATGAGAAAGGGAACCTAAAATGAACCAGAGGTGTCTCTGTGAACAATGACACTATATGTTAATATCTTAGGTGAAAGAAAAGGTGTGAATCCAGATGAATTATTCTCTATCCCCCCCGTCATTGTCACATTCACAGCTCTTTGTGTGGCTCCCAAATATCTGGCTGTTGTTTGAAGGGCTGTTTCTTGAGCCTCTTGCTAGCAAAGACTTCAGCTCACAAGCTTCTTGTCTGGGTGTGCAGCAAAAGAAGCTTGCATTTCCAAATCCAGCCATTTAAAAGGCTTAACTGCACAAGGAGCTTTGGCTGTTAGCATTAGGTGACTGCTACAAGTGCTCTTTGATTTTCACTCAATGGTGAAAGAGCAACACTCATTGGACTGCTCTTAACAAGTTGGTTACCCTTTCATTAACAACTGAGTCTTTATTATCTTACAATTAACACACACATTGATTCAACTGTGAGCTACTACTGAAAGATATTAGCTTTTAATTTGAGTAACAAAAGCCCAGTTTTGGGCTGGATTAAAAAAAAAAAAACAGTCATCCACTAACATCTGGCCTTTGTCTCCAGTGGGAAAGGGTACAATTGGCAAATGACTCCACAATAGTCGTGGGTATTTATCGACTCCAGCTGTGAATGCCAACGATGTAAACATGACACCCTGGTGGACATGCAAATTTTCACCCCTTTTCGACAGAGGCAATGAAGGCAAGTTGCCTCTTTCGGTCCTTTGTCATACACACATGCTGCCTGAATTGGTTTGACTCGGTGTGTCAGCTCAGTTTGCTTTAGCAACTGGCTTTAGAAGTTCTTCACAATAAAAGACACCTATTATTTTGTTGTCTATAAGCTTTTATTATGAAGAAGCAAAATCAGAAAATTAGGGTTTTAATTACTGGTGGGGGAAATACTCGATTGTTAGATGCATCTCGATGCAGACAAGGAAGATTCTGAATTGGTTTATAAATGTCAAAAATCGATTTTCTTAATGTTAATGAAATTGTTAACTATCAGCACTAACAGGGAGATATGCACTTCCTCTCAAAAGGCAGCAGTTACAAGAATGTTCTGACTTAGTGTACAATATAATTTTGTTTATGAGGGGAACATGAGGTGTACTGTGAATACTTTTTATGCAACTTCTTAGATGTGAACGAGGTGGAGCCGCGATCAGCTTTCACAAACAAGAGCAGCTGAGTGACACACACTGCAGCATTAAACAACTTTAACCAACTCTGTGGTCAAGAAAATAACTCTCTGCTCAGTTTGTTTCACCTCAAAAACTCTGCCCCTGCTCTGCATCTTGGACAGTGATGTCTTTCCTCAGAGCTCAAAGTGCTGGAGACATAATGTTAATAACACTGTACACAGTATAACACTCAGGCGGGAGACTGTATGATTTCTTTAATTAATGCAGTTAACTTTTTAAAAAAGACTATTTCATTTGCCTGTTAGGTTTCATATCATTTTCCACAGAAACTGGAGTAAGAGAAATGTCCCCCCTTTTCTATTCATTTAGTAAAGAACACATAGATTAAATCTGACAAGGAGATTCCCATCCCTAAACGTAACGTGCATCATATTTACTTCTAAACTAGGATACTTCTTGAATTTTGGTGAGGAAAGCCCAATGTGAGCAGCTGCAGATGTAGCTCAGTCCAACTGGGACCCCCCTGGTCCACTGCTACCATGATCTGTTAGTTTCTTTGTGTTATTGTGTGACTTTGGTGAATCCAAACTAATCTTGCTGAAGGAGTCTGGTGGCTTTGGAAAGAGCAACACAACAGCTTATATAGTAGCGTTTTTCCCGTTGGAAAAGGCTATTTGACAGCAAGATAAGCAGCAGTATGTTTTTTTAGCTTCCTATATCGGTGCTCATGCTGCCTGTCCAAACAACGTGCCAACCACCATCTACTGTAGGTAAAAGGCTTGGGTGGCATAAAGGTATTACAGTATACCAGGGTATTAAGAAATCCTGACGGTATCATTTTCAATACCACCCTAAATACAAATGCTTCTCTTTCTATTAAACTGATAGGAAGACACTGTATTGTAGTGCAGCTTCTACCACCTTAATACCCCGATATAAGGGTCAGGAAGGACTGAAGGTATGAAAAAATACATGCTGCCCGAGCCTAGTTTGCAAATCACTGGTTATGGATAGGTACCTCATACAACTCCACTTCAACAAATCCCCTTAATGTACATCGAAGTGACTGAGTACTTAAGTCACTTAACTCATTTCACTGTGAGTTTTTGCTGCTTAGACCCCCTCAAACCTGAATGGCTTCATAAAGCTTTGTAAGTCGATTCATATACAGTGAAAGAGCAGAGAGAAACAATGAGTTATGTAGGGTGCAGGAGAAGATCATTATTAAAAGCAACTGTCTTTACTGACTTTTAAGTATGTTCAGAAATCTTTATCTCAGATAAATGTGGGACAAATGTGTAGGAAGGAGAAGTCTTCTACGCTGGGGATGAATTATTCAGTTGATAAACCACAGTCTTAAACTTGGTGGGAAAGTCTAGACAATTATTTTTAAACTTTAATAATTAAACATAATTTCAACTTACGAGCAATGCACTCTTGAAATGTTTATAATAAAGTCACATCATGGCTGCTAAGCAACCTCACCTCTTTATGATTGAGTTTTTGTCGAGTATTAATCAGTTTTGCAGTCAAAGGTGCACTTTATTCAAGTTTTTTCAAAGTGAATCTGACATTCAGAGCTGAAGATCAGAACTATCCATTATGTAACTTAATTTTTCCACTTCATTACATCCACAGCTTTGCCTTTCAGAGACAGACTAACCTCAGAAGTTAACTGTCTCTAAAGCAGCGGCCTAAGGTCAGGACTAAACAAAGGACTAAATAAAGTCCATATTTATTCTCAAGTGGCTCCGCTCTAACCCTGACACTGCACATGGCACTCTGCTGGATCAGCAGCATTTCAGAGCTCAATCAAGGACAGTAATTCAATGACTTCATCATTAATCACAACAGCATCGGGTCAACATTGGATGCATGAGCACAACGGAGAACTTACTAACTGTAAAGTATGAAAATGTTGGATGAGACAGTGTTGATGTCCTATTCTTTGTGTGTTTTCTGTATGTCTGAATGTCTGTCTCTTCTTGTCTCTCTCATTGTGTCTCTGTGTATCTGTTTTATGTGCAGACTATAGTTTGAATCAAAGGTCAGCAGTACAAGTCAATCATTCTGGCAGGAGAAACACAAACATATCACGGTCTGTCAGAAGTTAGGCGGGTGAGTGATGTATCCTCCTGCTAACAGCGATATGGAAGAAACAAACACAAGGAGGCAGAATAAACAGGCTTTGTTCAGAAATGTCATCTACACAGTATAATCATATGAATGGCACAGAGACATGCTCATACACATCAGAAAAGCTCTGTGCATTTGCTCATTAAAGAGGTTTAGTTATCTACTGACACAGCAATGCATAAGTTAAACAGGAAGTAATTAAATGTCACCACTGTCAAACTTGTCCAAAACTAATTAAATAAAAGAGTCATTTTGCAGTTTACAACTATACATTTCTGTTCAAAGTAGTCAGCGCACTACCCAACTATGCTGATCAGCACACTCCTATTTTGGAGTAGCAGTGGCACCAAAGATAAGCAATGAACAGTCAGTTTAGGTGTACGCTATATTTCAATTATTTTTACCACTTTACTTTGCCGTCATACAGACTTTTCTGCTAGGAAACCCAAAGGCAAAATCAGTCATTTTACACTGTACAACATGCTGGTTTGTTGCTGCCTCAATCTGTCAGTCTGTTTGTGTTACTGCACAACTACAGTGTTAAAAGGATAGTTCAGATTCACCAAAGTCACACAATAGCACAAACAAACTAACAGATCAAACAGTGGTAGACCAGCAACTCATGTTCTGCAAGGTAAATGACTGATTTTGCCTATGGAGTTTGGTTGGTTTGAAGAGAGCAATATTTGACTCATTTATTAGCAGTTTCCCACTGGACAAAGCTGTCTGATGGTAAGTTAAAGTGGTGAAAATATTCTAAATGTAACTAAATGTTCACTTAAACTGATATTAATTTTTTTTAGGCAGACCTGTTGTAAGTGGTTAAAATACCTTTTGTTGCTGCCCCTGTCCACAGCCGTATATTGCACAGCCTTTGTGCTCCTCCCTCCTTTTCCAAACTGGGGGCGTGCAGAACAGCATCTACTGTAGGTAACACGCTGACTATCAATAAGTACCTCAAACAACCCCACATTAATTATTGATTGGAATTTCACTGGTCTCATATTTTCATATTTATGAAAAGTAATTTAAAAAATAAACTGAATATAAGAAAGGTGTGAAATATGAAAGGAATGTTTGTCCGTTTGTTCGCTGTCACTCGCCTCTTTTCTTCTAGTCTTTCTTCTTAATTCGACATTCTCTTCTATTTTACTGTTTCTTATCTGCTCTCTCCTCCTTTTCTCCTCATACTTGCACTTCACTCTTCTCCTCTTTCTCTCCGTTTCTCTCATTCCTGGCAGAACCTATTCTTAAATCATCCTTATCCTCTCAAGCACTCAGGCAACCATCAGCAGCCAGCCACTCAGAGCCATGGAGAAAGAAAACAATGTAGGAAAGGAAGGAGGGATAGTGAGAAACATGAGGAGAGGTGGAGTGCAGGTGGAAAAAGACAAGGTTTTGGGTTTCATTTCAACATGCTGCAGTCAATAGAAAAGAGAAAGGAAATGCATACTCTGGGAGAGGAGAGCAAGAAATTAATTAGATGAAGAGAGGAGGAAAAAAGGCTGATAAGGAAGAACAGCAGAAGGAGGAGATCTCTGAGAAAGTGAGTGTGAAGGGCAAAGTCGGAGAGGAACCGTTGCCATCATTTTAGCTCATAAAAACGTCTTTGTGTTGGCTGAGAGAGCGATGGGCCGTGTGAACGCCCTGCGGACCGGGGCACAGCAGCAGCACCTTGCATTATCAGCATTTACACCCACTGTCTTTTGTGAATATTAAACTTTATGTAGCAGCTCATTCTGAGCACAGCTCTCATTTCCTCCACTAATAAAAAAAAAGTAGACTTTAAAGAAATAATTCAACATCTTGCGAAATATGCTTATTTGATTTCCTGTTGAGGGTTAGATGAGAAGATCAATACCACTCTGATGTCAGTAAGGTAAATGTGAAGTAACCAGTTACCGTAGCTTAGCATTAGGACCGGAAACAGGGGGAAACACTTTGCCTGGCTCTCACCAAAGACAACTAAATCTGCCTGCTATCACCATTAAATATCAATAATTCACACATTATAAGTTGTTTGTGTAATCAAATCAAACACTGAAGTATAAAAATGACAGTTTGTATTTAATGGGTACTTGAAAGCTGCACTTTTTGCCATGTTTTAAGTTTTAGTGTTTATTGTACAGGTTATCCTTTTGAATTTGGCACAAGCATGTAGCTAATGTGGCTGTGCCCACAGATTAGAGCAATGTTGGACTAATATTGAGACAGTCAAGAGAAACTGTGGCCATCAAGCCTCATTTGAAGCCAACTAAATTACAAGAGTAGCAGATTTGATGCCGTTAACTGTTGTAACATGTTGATTACATACAGAAACATGCATATGTGAAAGTAACGATATAGCTTCATATGAAAAAGAAATGGTCAAATTGCAGGAGTTCATTTACTTGGTAATGTTGCGTAACTATGATTAGTACCTGTTGACACTACTAAGTAGAGTCACTCAGTGCATGCTGGGTTATTTAATTCACCTACAGACATGTGATTTTTTTTCCCCAGCTTACCACAACTGGTTGAAGAGTAGACAGACTAAATAGACAGATCTTGACTTGACTTTTTATGGTGTATGGATAGGTTTTCAAATGAGATTCAGGATGAGACACAGTTTATACAAATATAGTTTGGTGTTGCATTAAAATACATAACCTGTTTCTTCTGTCAAGCTGTGCAAGTGTTTGCATCTCTCCTCTCTTACCGCCTCTGGGCAAACCCTGCCACCACTCTCCCTGTGCATGCAAACCTGACCCCACTTACTTATAAGTTCTCCTGCAACATGGAGAGAGACACAGTGCCGGTCCACACTCCTGAAGAAGACATGGGACCAGATGCATAAAGCGGTAGATTCCAAACTAAAACTGTGTGCGCACAAAAACAAATATACATACACATTCTTCTGCTCAGATTTATAAAGCTCCAGGCCTATACCTGATTCTGCTTCATGAATTTCAATTGTTATGGAAACTAGTGCATGTCAATTAGCTTGAATTCGACTCCCACAATTATCCATAAATAGATGCAGAAATGTCCTTAATCAAACGTATGTATATCAAAAACCTGTGCCTGCTCCACCACTCATTAGACCTGTCAATGAGAAGAGCGATGAAGTGCAATTTGTAGCTCCCATACCACTCTTCACCACATGTACGTGTAAACCATCATCATGGGTGATATCTCAATCATTATTGTTAAACATTACAAAGGACCATGTCACCTGTAGAGAATGCCATCAACAGGCTGCATCCAAAAGTGGAAGCACTTCACAAATGCGCCATAAACTGCATTTTTCTTTTGCATGCTCATACACTGTGCAGCAGTATATTTTAAAACAGGAAAAGAAACCTTGTTCACAGTCCATTTGTTGTCAACTACTACACTTTGATAATTGATTGAACGGTTTTGTGTGTTTTTTTTTTAAGAAAAAATGTCCAAATCCTCTGATTCAAGTTTCTCAAATGTGCATATTTTACGATGGGACTCCCTAAAATCTTACCTCCCTCATCATACACAGTGTTGTGTGCCTGATGTGTGTTCTTGTCAGCTCACATTGGGTCTTCTTATCACTCTCTGGATATACTAGCAAAACTGTGACCTGAAAAGTTGTTTATTAACCCAATCTTTGCCATAATCCCAAAATTAAACCTACAGGAGACCTCATGCCTGACTGTAACTTCAATTAGAGACGAGTTTTTATCTTTTTGTGATCATCGGTTTATGAAAATACACTTAGATTTAAGGTGTCCTGCGCAGCTGCAATCTCAGCTAACATTAAATTTTGCTTATTTTCAAATGACTTTCACTTGACTGTAGATTAATTCTCAAACTGACCATCATAATGTTATACTGGAAAATATAAATAAATCAAAGGTGTAGTGGTAAAAACAGAGGTGTTTCCTCACATTGATTGATACAGTTAATTTGAAAATAGGTGAATAAAGTCTCAGCCTCATTTCAAAGAGGTAGATAAACTAAAAATATATTAAGATGTAGGGTCTGTATTCTGATATCAGTGTAGTATTTTGCCCAAATGAACATCCAGACATCAAATAAACGCATCTCATATCATATGTGTGTATTATTTAATCTACTTTGTCTAACTTTCCCACCTTTATAGATAAAATTAGCTTATACTTTGCCTCTCAGTCTGTCCCCATTTATGACAATACACTGAATATTTTTGGGTTTTGGACAATATAGGACACTAATAGCATTTTCTGACAGTTTAAGGACCAAACAACTAATCAATTACTTTGAAAAATATATTCAAAACATTAATCGATAATGAAAATAATCATTTGTCGCAGCCCTAAACAACAGTGCTCATGACATTGCTCGTGTGACTTTGACTTACAACTAACATTTTAAATATCCAGGCAGAACCATCTCCAGACTTTGGGGTATTTAACCATTGTTTTGTTTTTCCAAACTCCTAACTTTCCTCGAGATCCACTTTACCACAACTTACTAAATGCATGACACTTGAATGGCATGTGCTCCAGGTGATTAGCGAGGAATAATAATATTTTTGGAGCTATCACCTTGCCTGTAGGTGGAGGAGGTGGAATAACTATTCATTGGCTGTCACTGCCTCTATTAGAAGCACTCTAGAAAGCTGGTAGGCCCACTTAGCACTGTAATAAATACTCCGAGAGCTGAGGGACAGTGGAGACAGAGAGGGAACGAAGAGAGCCTGCAAGGAGACGAGAAAAGACTGCAGAGAGAGAGAGAGACAGACATGGAAGGAGAAAAGGTGGAAATTGTTATGAAATGAAAAGAGCAAAGAGAGGAGTGAGAAGATTGATAGTGACAGAAGGAGACAAGTGAAGCTCTAGAGATATCCTCGAGCAGACTGCTCTAAAAGAGACCCCAGTTGTAACACACATTTAATCTTTCCCTCCTCTTCCCTTTCCATTCTTCTTCTTCTGCAGGATATGGAGCAGTCGCGGCTGCCAGCATGGGCTTGGCAAACACAGGGCTGCACGGCTGACGCAGCTCAGAGGATTGTTTCCTCCCAGTTCTGTTTTGTCTGGATGGCCATTTGTGTGAATTATGACCCAGCCCCTAGCAAGACACAGCAAACATCTGCTAGCTGATTGGCTCATAAATTCACGCAGCACCTCAACGCCCACCATCCATTGTGTTGTCTGTAGTCAAATAGAAACAACAAGAGGTCCGTCTAGCCAGGCCTGTTCCAGCTCCCTGTGGTGAGGAGGACCAACAAAAGCCAGCACTAATGAAATCTGTTGTTCTGCCGCAATTAAAGCTGTTCTTAAAGCTCATTTGAACATTTGGAAAAAAAAAAAAAGTGATGCAGAAGATTTAGCTCAAGTCAGTGAGTGAGAATTTACTGAGAAGAGTCTCAGTTTGGAGTTCAGCTTCACTTTTTGTCAAGACAGATCAGATTGGTTTGCACACTTTGGGACTGCCAACAAAGCAGGCAACTGCTCAGCCCCAAGAGCTTCACAGAAACTGTGTTTAGAGCTTCAGTTATTAATTAACCAATCAGTTATCAACAATTAAATTAATTGCCACCTTTTTCAATAAGCTATTAATGCTTTGTGTCATTCTTTAAGAAAATGTGAATATTTTGTGGTTAGTCCTCTATGACAGTAAACTGAAAATCTTTTTTCCTAAATTTTATGGGCCAAACACCTAATCGATTAATCCAGAAAATGATTAACGGATTGATCGATAATGAAAATAACCATTAGCTGCAGCCCTGACTGTATTTGCTGGTTTTAAATGCTCATTATTTTAGTATATTGCTGATTTAATTTTTATGAAACCTGAGGTTGGAAAACTCTTGCAAGAGCCAAAATGGCAACATACAAACTTGCAAACCAAAAACTACAAAACCAGACTGCTGACCGATAAATCATAGTTTCATTGCCATCGATTGAGCTGCACAATCAATCGCAATATTATCTAAATCACCCTATGGCCAAGTGCAACATCCAAATCGCAGAAACAGAAACAAATTGTAATATCTTGATTTTTAAAAATGTGTGACAAGATATCACTATATGAAGTACTGTAGTGGGACAGAGGTGATCTGGCCGACAAATGTTATTCTCCACATGAAAAAACACATTTGTTTGTTTGGTACAGACCCCAATGTCACATCATCGTGATTTTAAAAGTTTTCTTCAGAAACTAAAATTCAAAATAAGAATTGCAATGCAAAAATCATCATTCCCACTAATCCTATTGCATATCACAATTTCAATCAAAATAATCGCAGTCTGATTTTTTTGTCTTTAAATATCTTGTTTTGTCAGTCCAAAAGCCCAAAGATATTCAGTTTATATGATAATAAACAAAGATACGTGGGAAACCTCCTAATTTGAGAGTATGACAACAGCATTTTCTGCCATTTTGCATGAAAAATTGCTTAATAAATTGATACAAACTAATACAATTTAGTTTTTTTTTCTTATCACTTCTGTCTGGCAAGTGAGCTGCCAGATTTACTTGCCCAACATGGCATTTTACTTGCCCTGGGCAAGTGGGCAATCTTGATAGTTGAGCCCTGAATAATTCTGAATTCTGATTTCAGATTTATTAATATGAATTCCACTTGCAGACTATTCCAACTGTTTCGAGCAGAATACATAAAAATCTTGTGAACTCTAGATGCAAGATGGTTATAAAGTATGTTTACTCAAAATGATCCCTGCAGCAAATATGTGGACAGGGAAACATTGGGGCAGAGGAATCAGAAATCAGTATATTGCACAGAGAAAGGGAGGAATGTCAAGTTAATAAGGGCCATTTTTGACCATAGCAGATAAATCCATCTGTTTGCCTCCATGTGTCACGTGATGGCCCCACTGGTTTTTCAAGAGAAATGATGCAAAGCCCCCAAAAAGGTACCTCACACATTTACTGCACGGCCAAAATATTTCAAACTGAGCTGAAAATCCAACAAAAACAGTCTCAAAACATCTTTTTTTAAAACTCTGCCTGCATCAAGGATGTCAATAAGGAACAACCTGCCTTCGTTTCATCACAGTAGTTCAAGAAAACACCGTGCTTTCTTGAATATTCTTAAGTATTCATGGCACATGGCCAAAGAAAGCACGCACTCACGCACCTCCATGTAATCTCTGCCCTCTAACTTTGAGGTCAGGGTAGTTACAAGAATTAAAGCGGCTTAGAGTTATGCAACAAGACCTGCAGCCTCCACAGAATTAGCTTCGTAAGACATAACAATTTACAGTAGCAAAATTAAAAATTCAAAGACAGAGCAGATGGTTGCACGAGCCCAAAAATAAGATTAAAATCTGATTAAATCTTAAACAAAGCACTCCAACTTCAGAAACACCCCCCCCGGGTTTTAAACTGGGGGGTGGTGGTGCCATATTTAGCTACACAGGTGTGCTGTTACCTTTGATTCAGGCTGGCTGGGCACGGTCGCCTGTGGTCGGTGCAGGTTTTGTGGTTCATTCTCCTTCTCGCTGATTTCCGTCATCTCGGATCAGAAAATGCTCCTTCAACAGCAAAACTGAGACAAACTGGTGAGTCCACGGCGGCAGTAAAGGAGTGGGGGGATGTTCAGCTATGCACACAGAGGTTTGGACATCGCTACGGCGTCTCGTCCGAAGAGGTAGAGCTAGTTTTAACTGTCAAGTCATCTTTCATCGCCTGCATCCATCTGAGAATTTGATTTTTTTTTTTCTTCTTTTTTTAGTGTAACTCGGTATCCCGTCGAAAAGCTGCTTCTTGTTTCTGTTTTAAGACTCTAAACTGGAGCAGAAAAGACTGATAATGAAATATTCAGTGGAGGAAAACATCCAATAAGCGTGTTCAATCGTGTTGTCCACTTCTCTCCACTGTCTCCTCGCTCCTCTCTCTCATCCACCGGCCAGCGCGCGCGCGCACACACACACACAGACACACGCGCTCTTACAACAACTTTGATTTCGCCGTCACAAAGTGCTGATTGGCCCAGGCTTCTCAAAATACGCCAGAGGGAACGGTGGGGCGCGTCGGGATTGGCTGAGAGATGGTGACGCTAGTAGAAGTGGGTGGTGCAAGATTCAAAGATTGAATTTTACAGTATTTACAGTTTTTCTCCATCGCATATACACACAATATGGAGCTGGGGCACACAAATTTCAAAACTCAGAGCTCATTAAAACCACACATTGTAACTCCAGACTGGCAGCCACATTGTTTTCACTCAAATAGAAATTCTAAATAATTTTTTTTTTTTTTTTAAAGTTTAAGCACAAATCACATTGGAAAACACGTTATCTTGGGGTATCTCTGGGAAGCAGGGTTGTAAGTTAATAATAATTATTATTAATAATGAGATGTATATAATAATAATGATTATAAAAATAACAGAGTGTTTGATGGGTAGATAGATCATCCCCCAAATTAAAAAATGTATATACCTTGTAGTGCTATTTGTGCATTTCGATTGTTCTGGTGTGAGTTGCAGAGTTTCGGAGTTATCAGCCATAGAGATGTCTGCTTTCTCTCAAATACAGTGGAACAATACAATGGCACTTAGCTTGTGGTGTTCAAAGCACCAAAAAAACACATTTGAAAAACTCAAACTGCAATGTCTCTCTCCAGAAATCATGACCCAGTTTCTCAAGATAATCCACAGACCTTGTTGTGAGCAGTTTTATGTAGGAACTATTTTCTGTATACCTAATTACATCCACCAGCTGTATCGCTGTGCAGAAGGAAGAGTGATGAGAGGTTACAGCTCGGCCAAAGAAGATGGTATTGGCCCTTAAAAGTCGTGGCCAGCTTTTGAACACTTTTGAATTTGCTTTTCTATACCACATACAAATGTTTACTATGCCAGTGTGTCTTTTTTCCCAGCACATCACCTACATGACTATTTTTTCACTTTGACATATAAGACACAAAATACATTAAAACCTATCAAATTTATATACTCATATCTCTGTTTCTACTTTTGTCCATAATAAAAATCAATATTGAAATAAACTTCACATAAAAAAAAATCAGAGACCCTCACAGGTGCATGCTGGTCCTGCTTCCTGCTTACCTATGTAAATCTGAGGCAATAAATCTGCCAACAAAGAAGACAAATACAAAACAAAGCTTAAGCTCCTACTGGTGCTGAAATTAACATAAAAAACAGATAAAACTACACTGTAAAGCATTACAAGCTAACAATGGTGGGCTGGTAACACAGTCATTGAGAACCACAGGCCACCAGACAGACACAGCAGTCCTCAGAGAGAACCAGCAGCCAAGCATGGGTGGCTGATTCAGCACCAAGAACAGCTCCTCTCTGCCTGCCTCTGTCTCTGTGTGTGAGTGTGTGTCACTAATTATCAGCCTCGCCTGCATTATGTTTATTAATTCTAATTCTGGACGCTGATAGAATTTCTTTTATCAATACAGCTCATTTGGAGTTGTTTACATCACCAGCCTGTGTACACTACGCAGTGTACTCCACTACTCTGAGCTAAGTATAGAAACAACTTAGAACAAAGGAATGACACCGACTACTAATAATGTCTGCCTCCCGCCCAAGCAGATATGTGATGATAGCAGGACAATCGTGGCGTGATAATTAACAAGCCAGATGCTGGATAAGTGAACGTCCATTAAAATTCTGCCTTTGGCGCTGGATTTCATTAATATTTAGATAATATTATGAAACAAACTAGTTCATCCCTGAGCATGGGGGGAAACAGCTCTATCTATCTATCTATCTATCTATCTATCTATCTATCTATCTATCTATCTATCTATCTATCTATCTATCTATCTATCTATCTATCTATCTAAAGAGTAATTGTGGTGTAAAATGTGAGTACATCTGTCTCTCTCTGTGCAGTGAGATATTTGCTCAGAGGCAGAGTAGGTCTGTGCACCATGTCCCAGTTTTTTAGTGGCAGTTGTCTGTAACAATCATGGCTGGCCTTCAGCAGCTTGAGAGTGCGCTAAAAAAAGCCGCAGCAGGTAATTATGCAAAAGGAAGAACATATTATTGTATCATAAATGCATGAAAAAGCCAATAAGGTCTTCTCAAGAGCTTCTCTGTGTAACTGTGAGTGAGATGGAGCTGGTAGCAGCTTTAAAACTCAACTGTGAATTACTGTATGAGTGTGCATATTGTAGAGTGGTATACTGTATATACAATATCTAAATATAACAACTCTTACTTTACATAGTTATTTTCTAATGCTTTAAAGTGAGTGCTGCCTCCATGTTCGCATGTCACAGGTCTGATTTTTCTTCATTTGCATTCCTCTTATCAGTCAGGCACATAACACACAAAGTTGTAGTGTTTTTTTTTTTTTTATTGGATCTCAATGCCCACATGGCCATTTGTCTATTATGTAAGTTTCATAACTGCTGGCCACTGACAAACATCAGAAAAACAGCATCAATCTTTCACAACAAAACAAATGGAAGACAAATAAAAGAAGAAAACCAGTCGTATCTTTTGCTCCCGTCATGTCGGAGCTCTAGCTGGTATCCATTTTGCAGCATCATCTTTTATTAACTGCTCAAGGGAACTTTTTTCGCTCCACTTACGATACACTACCCTCCATCCACTACCTCACTCTGTCTCCATCTCTTTTCCCCATGTGCATTAAAATACACACACACACAGACACACACACACATACACTAAAACCTGTACACCCTGGACATCATGTGCCCATGTAGTGCTGTTTATCCATCCAGATTGTTCTGGAGTGAGTTTTAAGGTATCGCCTATATATTGAATATAATGGGTTTTAATGACACTTGCATTGTGGTGCTTAAAACAGCAAAAAAATACATCTGAAAAACTAAACAGTGATGTCTCTTTCCAGAAATTGTGACTGCGTTATACAAGATAATCCACAGACCACGTTGTGAGCTGTTTTATGTAGGAGCTATTTTTTAATAAAAAACTACACCCAGCCAACAACAATTTTGGATAGAAGTTGGGAGCTAAATTTTGGCTAGGCATAGACAATGTGTTCACATCCCAACTCGTCGCCATCTGATACCAAGGGTTCCCTTTGGCTGTGGTATCTGACGCGGTCAGAAAACCATTTTTAATTAACGCTGTGAAAAGGTCAGAGTTTGGTTAGGTTTAGGCACTGCTTGATCAGGTTAAGGATTAGACTATATTTGGGGTTACCATGACTACGAAAGTCACATGACGTCATTGAAGCATCTCATGACATGAAAGTCACATGGCAAAAATAACATTTTGCTTTCATGCTGGGCACAAACCCCAGTCTCCGGGGTGAAGGTGTTTGTTTGAGCCATCCATCTTCCCCACGAGTCACTGAGGGGCAGTGAAATTTTGTCGGTCTGTATCAAGTTGGGGGGGAGACGCATAGATCATGTCAAAGAAATGAAACCGAACACCTTGTAATCACTGTTGACTTTGCTGACGTGATGGAATATCATCCTACACAAGCTGCATGTCTATCTATCTAAAGTTAACCCGTTTCATTTTGGGGAGAAGTTGGTTACACATAGCTGCACTAAACTGGGGCTATATTTTAGTCAAGTTGTTGAAATGACTGTTTACTGTTGCTTGCTGGGTTACATCCTGCACTGTCACAAACATGAGCCTCTCATCCATGAGTAGATGCACGCTTCCTTCTGTGCGGTGATACTGCTAGTGGGTGTGGTTTAGTAGAAACAAAATAGTTTCTACATGAAAATGCTTACAATAAGGCTTGAGAAAAGGCAGACATCTCTGTGGCTCAGCAATCCTTGTATGTTTTGTTTTTTAGGTTGAACTGTTCTTTTAAAAAAATAAACAAACATCATCACTTCCAAACAAGACTTACCAATTATGTATTAAAGTCAAAGTAAAAGTAAAACACAGCATAAAGACAACATATATTAGTCTAAGTGTATGTCTAGACTTGTTCTTTCCCCCGCAGTTCCAGGTGTCTTACTGCATTTCCATTTCTGTCACTTAAGATATATACGTTGCACCATCACTGCACAACATTCGTCCATAGTATAGGAGCATGCATTTGTGTGAGAGTGTATGTGTTTGTCCTGTGTGTGTGTAAAGCGGAGCTGCAAAGAGCAAGTGTGGGGGATTAGGGTCCCGTCCCTGGAAGGCACACGCCCTGATATGACTCTATTTAATCTCCCCATCCACTCAAATTAGCATAACCCCTATTCCGTCTGTGCTCCCTGTCTATCTCCTCTTCTCCTCTCTCATTTTAATATCCACCACTCTACACACACACCCACCTACCCTTCTTGTTTGCTCGTTATCACTCGTCATCTATGCCAACTTTGCTTCTCATCTATTTCCAGTGAAAAAGGAGCCATCTCTCAGCAGGTAGCCTAGTGAGACGGCTGACGTCAGCTGTTTCTCAGCGCAGGGTGGCCACAGCTCAGATTTGAGCGTTTTGCTGTGGGAGGCTTTGGTTCGGCTCCGCTTGGTTCGTGGTTTATCTGGAGTCTGACAGGTTCCCATGTGGTGCTGTTTGGACACAATTCAGCACAGATCCTTCTCAAAAATAACTAGATGAGTTCACTCAATAGAGTGCAGATCCCCGTCAAGCAACAGATGGTGAAGCACCTACTACAATGCCACCACAACTGCCAGATGCAACAAGCGGAGATTTGCAAAGTTCTGTCAAAATAAACACGACCCCCCCCCCCGAGCTGTCCCTAGCTGAAACAAGATCACTCAACAAGGAGAGTGAGGATCCATTGTCCGTGGTCATATAAAACAGAGCAGTCAAAAAATAGAAGTACTGCCTCACAGTTGTACATCTCCATCAACCACTCAAGTTAGAGTTTGCTAGGTAGTTAGGTGTTAAAGAGAGAGTTCACCCAATACTGAAAATTCAGTCATTATCTACTCACCCTCGGGCTAATTGGTCTAATAGTATTCAAGACTACCTATGTACAAGATGCAGGTCCAGTCATTAAGCACACACTCACACACACATACGGAAGCGATTACATGATCCCCTCCTGGTTACACCTGGTGGGGAAACACCAGAGTGCTGGTGTTGTTGACTGCCTTAGATGTGTGAAATCTATGCTTTAACTACATATAAAATGTTAACTGTCTGTCATTATCTCAGTGTATGACGTGTTGCATATTTCTCCAATGTCATAATCATTAAACTATTATATTAAACAAACTTTAACAATCTTTGAGTAACTCTGGTGGGTTGTTCTCATGCACACACACTCCAAACTTATTCTTCTTCATTATATGCATTAACACTCCACTGAAGGAGGCCGTGTGGCCAAAATCAGAACATTATACAGAGAAATGACCTTACTTATACAAATTTGTATCTCTCCATCATCTGAGCGCCGACTTCAAAAGGAAGAGCTGGAAAGTAAATGAAGTACATACACATCTAATCCAGGGCTCAGGGATCTTCCCTGCATGGTGCCAGCAGATTTTATTAAACAAAATTATGCCAGAGAATTCATCCGGGTGATATTAAAGTGTACAAAATGCATTAGTCAGCTGCTGACTTTGTCAACCTAAATATGTTATCGGTCTCAAAGTGTCCAACATCTAACAGTAAAAGTGAAAAATGAAGTTATATGTAAGTGCAATATAATAGGAAATTTAAAGTTAATAAGTGGAAATAAAAGTTACAGTTGTGAATAATGTGCTTATTTCAATATAGAGTTAAAATCTATGGTAATAGTGGTACATGGAATAAATTGTTCCAACACTTTATCAGTGGTCCTAATAGTCTGACTCACCAGTTGTGTACAAGATGGGTACAAGCCTGTCATTGGTCGGAGTTCCACCCGACACGGTTTTGCACCAGAGACCATCAAGGATCAATGTTTTTTTCTACACGTGAAAAGGAAATATTACCAAGAAAACAAACCAGGACAAATGATTGAATTAATAAAAAGAAATCAGGTCATCATTATCTTTACTTACATCACTTAATGCACCAACAATCCTGGCTTTTCAGATACTTCATCTTACTGAAAATATTAATCTGCTATAAATGCAATACAAAACAGTCAATTAAACACTCTTTCAATGTAATATTATCAACCAGCATGGAAGGTAAAAGGACTGACCAGCCTAAAAAGAAAAATACCAAGTAGATGCAGTCTATAGGAGCTATAGGGTGCGGCGGTTTTAGGGGTTTAAAGTGACCAGATCCCAACAAACCAAATGTGGGACAAAGAGTATGTTTGTGTGTAACATTGTGGGACATGTTACCAATACTAAGAGGTAGTCTAAAATTTTATTTTAAAAAATAAACATCTCTATTCTGCCTCTTAGCTCATAACATCCGTTTGCTCTGACATCTGGTTGATTGAGTAGCACAGATATAGGTAGTTTCCTAGTCTTTGTTGTGGCTGTATTTCCTTTTCTTTGCGGTAGTTTCAATCATATTACACTTACATATGCACAGCTTGTGACCTTGTGTTGACTAGCAAATGTTTTATTCACTGGGAGGGCACTTTTTCATGTTTTATATACCTTAGGGCAGTGATACTCAACTTGCAGTCCATGGATCCCTATTTGAGTCAGTTGGCCCTCCAACTATTTTCTAATTCACTGTGAAAATAAACTGACACACTGTTTTTCCCAGGAATGAAGGACAGATATGTCACTGTTGTATGATGGGATGAATTAGGTTGTTAGAAACACAGGGAAGGCTGATTTTGTGCAATGGTCTTTCAGGCTTTGCCAAAGTGCAGTAGGGTCAAGCACTGAGCTATGCAGGGGAAGACAACTATTAGCTGAAGAGGATTCTGATCCCATGTGTGTTTCATACTAAAAGAGTTTAATTATGCTGTTAATAAGTCGATTAATTTGAAAATAAAGAATTGTTTTTACATTTTATCTGTTAAATAACATTATTATTAATATTTGTTTTGCAAAAGTGACTAGCCAGGCAAAGCAAGTTGAGCATCCCTGCCTTTGGGGCAACCAAGAGGACACTATTGTGGTGTTTCTCCCTTCCCCTGTCCACCAGTGATCACAGCCCTGTGATGACAGCCTTCCTGCTGTCTTCACAGCCACTGAATAAAAGACAGATTTTAGCAGAGTGTCTGCCCTGCAGTGGTTTGACAACAAGTCTGAAAATAAAAACCATCTGAATCAGAAAGGAGCTTACCAAACTTCTGTACCTTCTGTACCTGCTCCTCTGCTCCTCATCTCTGCTTGAGGCTAACAGCTCGAGGTTACATTAGTTGTGATAGCACAACGCACCTGAATCCCTAACCCAACTGTCATCTGTTGAAACGGCAGTGTGGGTAATGTAGGTCCCAGGTTTTCCACAATACTTTTGTTTCTGCTGCAATGATTTTTTTTAAAACTATCCATTGTGAGTCCAACAATGTTATGCCATGCTAAATTGGTGGAATACCCCTTTACAGATCAAATTAAGCATATGATTTAGTGACTTCATTCCAATAGATTCCTTTCACTCTTAGCCAAGTGTGCCAGATGCCCTCAGCTCCCAAATATTCCCTGTGTCACTAAAGTCTAAAACATACTGCATGGTTCAGATTGTGATTATAACCCTGAGGTGGCCGTAATAACTGACTTTCAAGATCTTGCAGAGTGTGTGCTTGTCTTTGCAAAAAATCACAGGTCACTGAGGACAGTCACCACATGTTATCTTGTCGTGTGCAGAAGGACTTAGGATGCAAATCTCTCAACCCCCAACTGAGAATCGGAGTAGCCAGAACCATCATGGCTGGAGGAGAGCTGTCGTTCTCTGAAAGAAAAGCCGACATGCTGGTAAAATGTTCCTCTTTTTGCCTTTGCCTGTGTTAAGTGATGAAAATAATCATGCTGAACATTGTGGCTGTGGAGAATTTGAATTTGAATACAGGAAAAAACAGGAGGAAAAACGACTTCATCTTTGTTGTCTCATGACGACAAAAAGGCTTCAGCAGACTCAGCCTTCTGTGAAGCTGTAAGCCCACAAGGTGAAACAAGTGTTATTTTAAAGATCCTTTTCTATTTAAATGAGAAAGCTTAATTTAAACTCTTTGATGTAATGAACATCCACAGATCCCAGCTGTATCTGGGTCAAACGTTAACCTACTAATTCCTGATAGGAGACAAATCTCTTTCATGATGTAACAAGCAAACGTTTGCTCATGTACGAAACTGCCTTGTTTTTTATTTATCACTTTGAAGGGTTTTTTCACCGTAAGCCCGCTCCTTGTGGATTACATGGCCCACTTTTTTTTCTGGTTGGATTTGTTTCATATATGTGCTGTCTCTATGTTGCATTTTTTAAAATTTAGATTTCATGTGTGCATCTGTATTTTTATGAGAAGAAAGAAAAGATTTACACCGTGTCAGAATCTGATGACAGTGTGAAAATTGAGCTCCCCCATGGCACACAGCTGATGTTAGACCCTCTCCACCAGTTTAGCTGTGAATTTTGAAATATATAAACATGTGAGGTATCACCAATAATAATAAAAAAAAATGCACAAGTGAGACTTTCAGGGTGTCAGGAAAATAAGACGTGAGGAGAGAGTTTGCTGCAAGAGTGAAGAAAGAGAATGACAGAACAAACAGAGGTCTTGAGGAATGTGAAGTCCTAAATTCATTTGTGTCCTGATTTCATTTAAATTTCTCACATGTTAGAGTTCAGACCTTAAAAGTTTCTGAATTAATCTGTTTTTTCTTAGTTAGCCAAAACCCCCAAAATTAAAGGAAAATCTCTCGGATATTCTACAAAGAATATGTTATATAATATTTGTAAACCAGAATAAGCCTTATTGTAATGGGAAAGAATTTCATGGGGCCTTGTTTAATCATCTTTAGTCTCCCACAGATTTTTCTCAGGTTGGTATTGCAGAAGTAAATCCTTTCTAATTTTAGGAATTCTATGTTACTTTACTCTATCCTATCTTATCTCAGTAGGAAATTCTAAATACTTAATCCAAATTCCTTATTTCCAGTCCGTTACCTTGCTACGAACCCTACTTTTCTCATCTTACAAGCTAAACAACTGTGTAGCCGTTGAATTTTTGTCATCGACATATACATACATTGAGACAAACAAAAACTGAAACAAAAACAACCTTACCTAAGCTATTGTTAGTTAACACTACCCTTTTCTGTTTGCAAATACCACTATTAGCTAGTATGGGATAACACGGCTATTGGCTACTGTTACACTACACTACACTACACTACTGTTAGCTAACACCACCATTAGCCACTGTTAAGGAATACAACTATTAGGCAACACTACCATTACAGTCAACAAACGCCAATGTTAGCTAACACTACTATAATGTACAGTTAGGTAACTCTGTTGAGGACTAGTACTGTGAGCTACTGTGAGCTAAGACTACCATTATATTGTTTATAAACACTATACTGTTACCGATATTTTTTCCCTAGGATGGCGATGGCATCAAATGACACTTCTCATGCCTAAACCTACCCAACCCAAACAACACAATCCAAAGAACACGAGTACTCACCAGTCAGAGTCAGAGTAGGGCGGGTCTTTACCTTGCAATCCTCCGGGGGAAAAAAATCTCTTCTGTAAGCCACTGTTAGCCAACACTACCATTAGATAGCATTAGCTAGTTAGCAAGTTAGTTACTACTACAGATAGAGCTTAAAGGTATAATCTGTAGCATTTTCCCACAAAAACAAAGACTAAATATAGACTCATATAAACATAAACCCTTTGAATCATTTGACCTTCTTTTCTGCCTGTATTTCCTTAATTTTTCTCATTGTTTTGCTGTGCTTGGGACATTTCACCAATCCCAAACTTTGGTATTTGACATTCTGATGCGTTTACTAACAGCTGGGAGAACTTGTACTGACTCTACCTTTAACAGTTGTCCTTCTGATAGGAAAGTTTATTTAAGATTTTGTGAAGTTAGGATACTTTTGTACTATACTTACTTATTTATACTCCTATCTCCAGTTAGGATAGAAACAATGGCTTAGGAACATGTTCATCTGTAATGTTTTTTTTTTCCTTAATCAGGTCCCAACCTTAATTACCATGGTTAGCAAACAGTTAAGATAGGATTTGCAAGTTAGGAGGTTTCTGTAACACAGGTGCTGCAGTACAAACTGTCTGTGAACACACAGGCATGGAAGGTGTGAGTGTTATATTTGAACAACAAAAGCTATTCAGGACAAATTAAAGATTCAGTCTTGTGGGTGTGTGCATGTGTTTGTGTTATGAGGCAGAAGGAAAACCGTGAGACACAGTGACAGGTGAAGCAATCACAACCCAGACTTTAACCTCATTATAATGAAATAAAAAGATTATAACTTAATAACAACAAGAAATTAAATTGTGCCTAACCTTAACCCAATTATATCTAAATGATTCTGACCTGATTATAGTAAGGAAACATATTATGTGCTGCCTCACACACTAAATAACATGGATCATTACACGCTCAATGAGCAGTCCAAGAAAGATAATGTAGTTAACCACAAGAACATGTGGTCTCTGTTTATAGCACATTTTCCCTCATGCGGTGAAGTATTTATAATGTACATAAACTGTATGTAGGAAAAATTAGTCAAGAAGGCTGTATTGCAGCTTTATGTCAGTTTAGCAATGCAAGCAGCCTGAAACACTGTGATAATGTAGGTTTTTCCCTGCCGTATATAGGTTACTGTGACACAGGAAACTGTGCCTTGGGTTTAGTCTTATTTACAACAAAGCACTCTTGAGATGTAGCTTAACAACAATCTGCAGTGGCTCTGTGAGGCTGCACTATGCACAGAAGTGCTCTGAGCTAAAAACTAACATGCTTACATGCTCACAATAACAATGTCAACGTGCTGATGTCAAGCAGGTTTAAAGGACCAGCGAGGAGGTTAAAATTAAAAGGGTCCTTCGGCAGCAGAACACCGCAGAAATGGTATATAATATTCAGGAGATGCTTTCATACTAAAACATGAGAGCTGTTTATATCTACAGAGGTCATGTTCCATGCAGGCCACCGTATTGTATTGTCACTTTTTTAAAGCAGCCTAGAAAGAGCAAGGTTTTCACTTTTTTGTTTTGCAGGTTTCACAGCCACTGTAGGTTCTCTTACACATTTGAAGCGTGACTGATGCATTTGTTTGCTATATGCAACCTCACCAACAGATGCCACTAAATCCAATACACTGGTCCTTCAATATGTAAGGTAATATGTTTACCATATCAGTTTAGCATGTTGCTAAATCAGCAAACACTGATCAAGATTCTGTTACTGCATTGCCTATTTCTTGCCTAAAATGTTTTCCGACCAATATTTTTGTGCAGTGTTACGAGAAAGATTGTGACCACACTTAACCTGCAGTTTCCAACAGAGGCTCCTAGAACTCAGATTCATCGTCTGGGAACCATGAATGTCTGTGAGAAACAGTTGTTGAGATATTTCAGCCTGGACCAAAGTGGTGGACGGACAGACCGACATAGCCATCCCGTTTAGGTGGCTAAAAAGCAGTTTGGTAACCTAACAAACTAGCTAAGCTATGTAGCAAGAAGCAAAGAGTGCCAGTGTGAACATCATGAACAGGTGAAAAATAACTGAAAAATCTTTTCTGTACTAATGGTTTCCATTTTGTGTTACATTTCACAAGTAAACATAGTTTTTACGATTTTTGACACAAATGAGACAGAAAGTCAGATTTGCTTGGAGAGACAAAGTCAAAAATAATTTGCTCAACAAACGTGACAGCTATATTTAGCTCCAGAGGCAGATCTACTGTGCCAAGTGGTGTCTGTTCACAGACTGTCTGACTGTCTGATGTGTGCGCCTAATCACATGGCAGTTTTTTATTTATTTTGGTAGATGCTATGAGCTAAAACTAAGACTACTATATGCCAAATAAATACATGCGTTGCCGTCCTTCTCTCCTTGAGAACCTATTTGATATTCAGTCCTTTTAGCAGGATATTTGGTTTAGCCCGTACTGCATGTTTTTAGAACAAGGTCCTCATGTTAAGCTCAAGGTTATGGAATTAATGTATTTGCAAGAGAAAACTGTGTGTGTGTGTGTGTGTGTGTGTGTGTGTGTGTGTGTGTGTGTGTGCCTGCAAGCTAAATTTGCATACTGAACAAGGCCAAATCTAAGTAAACATTGATCACATTCACAATTACAATCACTCCCACTCTTATTTTGAATTACATAACAACAACCTCCATTTACACTCTGAAGGGATATTATCAGTGAATCTGTCAGCCACGATGAAGGCGTTCTCACATTTTACTCTAGTGTGTTTTTAGCTGCTTCACATGGACTTGTGTGCCCAAAAGGTGATAAGATTTATGATTTGTGAAAAACAGATCTGCGTGTTTGAGTGGACGGGGATATATGTGGGTTTGCATTTGTTGGCAAGTGAGAAGCAGCTTGAGAAAGAGAAGACTGGATGTCAAAAGACAAGTTATGATCATATATTTTACCCTACAAAGCCTAAAGGGCTGTCCACACCAACGACTATAACTATAAAAAAAAATCCTGTTGTAAAAATCGTTCTAACTCAAGTGGATGAAGGAGTCCAGACCATAGCTTTATATTTTATAATCTTTACCATTATAGTTTTATAGTTATAGTTCCTGGTGTGAATGGCCCTTTACTTCAGTAATAATGCAAAAGGTAAAACTGAGAAAAATGGCTTTCAAGTTTTTTCACTGGCCAGATTTTATAGTAGCTGCAATTTTTAAATCACCTTTTCCTCTCAAACAAAGCAAAAATTGAACTCTGAAACTTTGTCACAAGATAAAACCGATATGAAGAAGTTGAAGGGCTTGTATAACAAAAAAAATAACAGCACCGGTTCTTGGGCTAGGCAAACAGCCATGCCCTGAACGGGCACTGTGCTGCTATAGTGCAATGAGGGAGGTTGGCAGGGAAGGAGATACTGCAGGACAGGAGGGAGTTAGTAGATTGCAGGAAAAAAAAGTCAGACAACTGAATGAATACAGGAGCTGGATCAAGTTCAGATAAGGAACCAAATTTTGATACTTATATTTAACACCAAGGCAATGAGAAATGATTTACATAAGACATAAAAGACTTTAAAGACACGGTATTAGCGAATCCCAAGACAATATAAAAGACACATTTATTGTAAATTTGATTTAAAAGAGTTAAAGAAAATATAAGTTAAAAAGAAGCAAGAATAAAACAGATAAAACAGGAGAATGAAAATTACAGTACAGTTACAACGCAGTGTGATATGAATAAATAGTCCCAAATTTAATTTAGCGAAAAAACTAAGTTATGGTTAGTATTATGGTTAAAAGACTGAACTGATAACATTGACGCCTAACAGAGGACGTATTAGACACAGAAATGATTCTAGACCAGAAAAAGATTGGGTGACATTAAAGAAAAGTTTTTAATAAGTTTTAGCATAATAGTGCTACATTTTAGGGTATTATAGCAGAACTAAAATCCCCTTAGGAGTAATACAATAGAGTCTGAGGAGATATCGTTCCATAAAGAACAATAAAGTCTATAAACCCACGATGGATCAGCACACTCACAGCACAGCCCTATAAGTGTCTACAGGAGTAATAGAGTGATATTTCTGGAGAAAAGATGGATTATCAGCAGCAGCAGTGATTCTGTGAGGGAGAAGAGAAGAGGGAGGATGGAAAGGGGGAGGGACAGGCAGGCAGAGAGGATGGGCAGGTGGCCAGAATGACATTGGGGTTTTTGTTGGACATGCCAAAAGGGGTTGGCATTGCCATTTGCTGACTCACACCCCGGCCCCACAGGGATTATAGGGACAATAGGCTCCCATTTCTTTTAATGAGTGCTACAGATAGCCTTACAGACATACCATCGTGTAGAAATACAGCTAGTGACAGTAGAAATGAGTGGAGGACACAGGCCAAATGACCCACTCGAGCACAGATACTAAAGCCCTTCAGTTTAAACTATAATGTCACGTTCAGGTGGTGCATTCACTGCCACAGCTTAGGGAATGTATATCTCTTGACTTGACGTTGCATGCTGCATTAGATTGGACATAAAATAATTGGAATTTAGACTCTGCTCACTGATTTGCCTTGAAGAGGTGAAAAACATAATTTCTTCTTAGAAATCAGTGGAGAATTATTAAACGAATGAAACACAAAGTGATGGATTCCCTCGTGGCTCATGTGTTTACTTCCAGAGGCCAGGGATACTCACCCAGGGGGGCACTTGTAATGACAAGGAGTGAATAAAATGACCTGACAGCAATAAAAACCAATTTTATATTTTTGTCAGAAAACTTGTTATCACAAGGTCCCCTTGCCCTTTTTCCCCCCAAAATAGAGTTTGCTCAGCTTTACCAGTTTGAGAAAACTGTATTGACTTATGAAAGCCTTTATTTGGCTGAAACCCATGGGAAAAAAACAATTTACTATATCAGGGGCCTTATTTATAAAAATGTTCTTAGATTTGTACTTGAACTTGTTCTTAAGATCATTTCCAAGTATGTGCTGAAGTTTGAGTCATAAAGATGCTGAGCATAAAAAAAACTTTGCTTAACCAAGTGAAGAAGATCTGTAATTTAAGCATCTGTGATCTATAAATCTCACTTTAACTTTTTGATGCACCTGCGTTACAATCAGCAATTTCCCCTTATATAATGAATTACAGGTGAGGGTTTCATCAGGAACACTGTAAAAAAAAAACAAAGTTGAGAAAACTCACAATTTCAAGATAACTGTCTTTACTAAATGTTTGAGTTTTGTATCATTTTTTTTCTTCCAACCTTTTGTTAACACAGTTTACTATTATATATATATACAGGAATAAAAGTATACAAGGCACGATGCATAATAAAGTCAGAAATGAAATGAATGAAATGAACAAAAAGTTTGTAAAAGACTGTTTTAGTCTTTGACAATGTTTCGCAATTACAAATCTTGTTATATTATCCATTGTGTAAAAATCTTCCTCTTAAAAACAATCAGTAATTGAAGGTGAGTTGAAGTATTAAGAAGTTATATTATATACTGTACATTCATTTTGCCACTACCTTACACCATGTTCTATTTTATTTATGTATTTTAACCTCTGCACTGTCTTTATGTTTTAGTTTCTCTTTCTCATGTTACTTGTCTGAGCTTCTTTTTTATGTTTTGTATGAGCAACAAGTCATTACCAACTGCCACAATTAAAAGTTGTGAATACGAATGACTGAGAGAGAAAGTTTATCTTAATTACTTTTAATTTGCCAGTTCAATGTATTATACAGTATATTGTCGTTGTGGAACTCTCCAAGGTCCTGAAAACTCGCTCTGGTCCTGCAAAGTCACAGAAAACACATTTACAACATTTAAAATGAACAATACCACAACATTACCGGCCAATCCTCCAAATGTTTAGGGGAACTATGGTGAAATGTTGACATACCACAGCCATGAACTTTTTTGTACCTTCACTCCTTTCAGTTTTGCTGATGTTTCGCAAGCAATACAGTTTTATAGCCACTTACTTCAGTTTGCCTCAGCATAACTCTAAAGCTTGATACAGTTAGGGAAACTTGCCTCAGTGCAGCATTTTAAAAAAACATCTGCAAAGCCATAAAGCACATAAGGTCATAAAGGAACAATATGATTTTGCTTCTTGGTTGTTATCTAGTTCAAAGTGCAATGATTCTAATGAATGAAGAGAAATTCAATTTAACGCCAACAAATTAGTCCACAGTTTTCATGGATCAGTTCCAGGAACTTGGAAATGTAAAAGCAGGTCACATTAAAATTCAGTCTTCGTCCACTCAGACGTGGTCGATGTTTTTTTGTCTGAACAACTTTATTTGAGGGCGCGCGCAAAAGACTGCCATTGCACTTTAATAAACATGTCATACATCGGTCATAAACATGAAGGAGTCTTTATGAATATTTATGGATGTTGTCATTAAGTATCATCCAGTAAATTGTGGTAATTTTAATGCAAAATTGACATTGTTTGAGATGTTATGAGAACTTTACATCAATCAAGCCACTGATGTCATTGTTATGGCACCTTGACACGCCTTCATGCACATGACAGGTGTCACAATGTTATTATGACAGTGTAATGACAGTCTTATGCACACTGCTCAAATAAAGTGTTACCAACAAGAATTATTCAGCGCCTGATGCTGATCTACGTGACGACACACAGACACACACACACAAACACAAATTAGAGGCACAGTGACACCCTTTTGTATTTTGAATCTTTGTTGAATAAAACCAGGAAATTGTTATTAAATTCAAGAGTCGATTTGTTCAGACAGCAACATTCGAAAAAAGACAAAATGTTCCACTGCTGTCATGCCGTAGCTGCTGCCTTTGCTCCGGAGAGTATAGCTGGAGAAGTCTGTGACTCTCTTGCTATAATAATATCCTTAGTTCAGGATGAAGCTCTGACTGAAAATACATCCACACTCTCTTCTCCTCCCTCCTTCTTTTGCCTTTATTCTTATTTCCTCTCCTCCTCCCTACTCCCTCCTTTGCCTCACAAAGCTAACTTTATAGCTGCACACGGCTATAAAGCTTAACTAACTGGCAAATGACTGCCTCCTCTTGCTTGCTTATCTACAGGATAAGCTGGGAGGTTATTTCCCTGCTATACAGCTCATCAACAGCTCATGAACTGCAGCCCTTCCTTATGTGCTGAAGGGGAGACGGCAGAACTCCCTGCCTGCATCTATACTGTCCTGCATGTCTGCAATGTGATAAATGTGTACATCGCAGTAACTCAACAACTGGAAAAGTTGTGAGACTGTAACACACACTATCTAGTGAAACAGACGAGCATGGCTGCATCTTATTATTGCCAACTTTGCCTCTCAACACATGAAGACAGAAAAACAGTTAAGAAGTAACCTGTGGGACAAATCTGGGGCTGCTGATAGAGAGATGGACAGCCAAGGATACAGCTGAGATAGCAGAAGAAGAAGAAGAAAAAACAGAACGGGGCACGTAAGAGGAGAAATGGGGGAGTTAGGTCCTGAAAATTTCCATAAAAGCTGGGATGGGAATTCATAATGGACCTTTGAATACCACAAAATAGGACCAAAGACAATCTGCTGCACATAAAATTTGACCAGCATATTTTCTTTGCCACCACAGAAAGATTTATAACAGTAAGGAAAAAGAGACAAGTGGTTTTAATTTTAGAGGTTTTAAAAAATTTAGTTATTACCACATTAGTTTTGCCTGTTCACATGCTAACCTTTGCTAATTAGCATCTGCAGCTGAGACTGATGGGAACATTATTTGGCACTGGCCGTTTAAAACATGGACATAGTCACTGTAATGTCACCCAAAGGTTTCTGAAGAGCCATTGTGAAGCAGTACCACTGTGGCGACTCCAGCGGTCACCACCTCAACCGTGCCTTACGCCACCTAACTACCAGCTAATCTAAAAAATGTGTGAGTGGAACTGAGGTGGGCCAACCTGTGATGGCACCCATCTGTGTAAACAGTCATACATACATTCACCTGCATCTTGACAAGATTTACAGAAACACTCAAAGCCAACAGCACAATAAATTCACCTGTATCTCAGTATGACAGGATTTAAAGCCTAGGTACACGCAATTAAAGCCAACAGCTCATTTAAAAAAATACACTGCCAGAAGTGCAGTTTTTGGCACTCTTGCATTGGCTTCATTTTTCAGTATCAGAGATTGCTTTAATATTTGGTCATAAACACTGAGATGTTTGACCCGATGTGATTCAGTGAAAAATCCCTTGATGGCCAAAGTCATTCAAATGGATGTTGAAAGTCTATAGCACATTTCATGACAGTCTATTGAGATATTTCACTCTGAAGCAAAAATGTCAGCCTGCTGATAGCATGTCATGGGGTCACCAAAGTCTTTAGGATTTATTTTCTAGGGACCACGATTTCTTTTGCCAATCTATCCAGCAGATATCAAACTTTCACCTGTTGGTGGCGCAAGAGGAAAATGCATCACGTAAAGACCATTAGTGTTTGTGCAAAGTTTCATTGCATTCCATTAAATACAGACAGACTGGCATAACCGTCCACACAACCATTCTGCTAGCATTGCTAAAAATATGTTAAAGCTGAATTAAACAACAAAATAAACATTGACAGTGTAGAACTTTTGGGTGCAGTGTACTCTGTGATGATATTTGGAAACTGTCAAGACTTTAAAGTGACTGTACATGAAAATAACGAGACTTAAAATAGGGGGAAATTATCAAAAAAAAAAAATGTTTTTTTAATAAAGCAGTATTTATGTCAGCCAACCAGATCTGAAACTGCTCAGTAACATCACAGAGACCTGCAGTCGGCCGCAGGCTTGTGTTTGAGAAACGATGAAAGAGTACTCACAGGATGAAAGGATGAGAAAAAAAAAGAAATAATGTGGATATATTCCAAGCAGTAAGATGGAGTGTAAAGCCAGGCAGAAAGTTTGAGTGGCAGGGTCGACAATAGAGAAATTAGCCGTGCTGAAGAAAAGCACGGATCAGCAGTTTGAAAAGGTTGACAGGGAATACAGTCAAGGAGCTGCAGAAGGCAGAAACGAGGAGAGGAGCTTGCAGTCTCAGGCATTCTTTTATTTTCTTGGAGGCTGACAAATTGGTTGGAAAGGCCTGACAGAAATGAGTGCACTGACTGTAATGACGTGCATGGTGGTATCTGAGTGAGTGCAGCTAAATGGAATCTGCCATTGCTAATTTCATTATTTACACCTGTTCTTTTCCTACTGTGACATGTCAAAATGCCCTACTACCTTAAGAATCAAAACATTTTCATAACTAAATTAGCTTCCAAGACTAATGGATACTTCCTGCTATCATTTAAATGCACCAAAGTTGAACGGTGTCACTAGCATTTGCAATGAGAACGTCCCTGTCTGTTTCTTCTCCCCTAAGGCCTTTTCAGCTAACATCCTTGTACTCGTGTGGCTGAATGAAGTTGACAAATTCAAACTCTCATGTGAATTATTGATTCAGTTTGGTATTTAGATCTTCTTGCGAGCTACTGTGTTGCACCCTTTGTAAAATAGGGTTGTCCACTAGCAGAAAGGACTGTAGAGGGCTTGCTGTTTATTGCAACCTCTGTGTTCGAGGTCAGGAGAACATTGAGACCTCAGAAAGTATAGGACTTCGAAATCAAAGTCTCTGGGGGTCCTCCAACCAGAAAAAAATGAGTCTCACAGACTGCCTCCTGCATTCTGATGCACAAATGTGTTCAAATGCTTTTTGAAGGGTATGTTAGTTAGACTGCTCTGAGAAAAAAAAACGTGGCCCTTGAAAACTTTACACAAGAAACAGGAATTCTTCTTTCAAGAATGTCTGAAATTTGCTTGAGTATTTCTTTCTCTGAGTGCTCTCCATTCCTCTCTCTGTCTCAGTCTCTGAGGAGGACTAGGCACGAGCATGGATGTATTTATATGTACGTACGGAGAACTGGATACAGCAGCCACGAGCAATGCTTTTTTGAGCAGCTGTATAGTTGCCCAGATGGAAACAGCAAACTTTTAGAGTCGGAGGGCTTATACATGCTGTACAGTGCCAGAAACAGGTTGTGATAATGAAAAGGGGGAAAAGAGATGTGAAAATTTTGTCATAAATCAGCAGAAATGTGGGATAATTGTCACACCATGAGGAAACTGGAAGAAGCTGACGAGTCTCCCAGGAAAATCGTGAGGGTTAGCAAGTACAGCAGAAACTGAGGTATGATGTAGTAGGTGAAATGCATACAGTAGACTCACAGTCCTAAATATTTGTGTACCAACAGTGTCAAAAACTACTCAGAGTACCGGTTCCCTTTTTACCACTGATGTTGAATGCATTATAATTTAATAGCAGGCATTCATCAAAAGAAGTCACTGTTTCTCCAGATCTTTAGTCTGAATTACTCCCAACTTCTGCGCTGACTGTTCTGGTCAGTGGTCATGGTCACCTCTCCAAACCTGTGCCTGCTGCAGAAATTCGTTATGGGTTTGCTTTGTCTGTATATCACGGTTTTCATTGGCCTGTTTGGGATCAGAGATCAGATAGCCTCAGTGGCAAATGAAAACTTTGGACATTAATTTAAATTGTAGGCCTATGTAGTAGGGAATTATTATTTTAGATTTTCAATTGCATAATGTAATGCATATTTAAATATGATTAGTAAAATCACAGAAACAAACATGTGGAGCACACGGACATACTCTAATGTTAAGTGCTACTAAAAGTATTTAAAAGGAAAAACATGTTTTATTATTATTTCCCACTGCAGACCCCCAAAAATTAGCAAGTAAAGCCAGTATCAAGAAAACAGGAGTTAAACTCAGCAAAGGAGTGGTGTGAATAAAAAGTAAATCCGGTTTTTAAAAAGCTGTGAGGAGTATATTTTGCCTCCGCTCAATAGCAGGAAGACGTATGATGTATTTTGTACAAGGACATATAAAAAAAAAACCACAATGGCAGTGCTGACATTCAAGTCACCTCCTGCACTGATGTTGTATAGTATTTAGCTGAATATGACACTTTCCAGCATCCATCCTTGGGGCAAGTTAGTACATATACAGTACAAAGGGTTAGATGACCTCCCTCGGGGGCCCTTCAGCTGGGCTCTCTGGGACGCTGGCAGGAATGGGAACCCAACCAACTACTAAGCAGACGCCCCGAGCAAGCTGCTGCCCATTAAAGCGCACACGGTGGTTGATGCACTGGTGCCATTTGAGCTGAGCATCACGTTTCTTAAAAGCAACCGACTCCATAACAAGAGCCTGTTTTTAACATAAAGATCCTCCATTCATTTGTGTCAGCTAAGCAGTTTACAGCAGCGGATTCTGGGAAAAAAAATAGCCCAGTCAGCAGAGCTGGAAAAAAAAGGGAGGCGACGGGTCAGAAGATCAGAGCCTTGGAGTCTCCTTTGGTTTCATATGGTGTCATTTGGGACAAGAAGGGAGACAAAGGTTAGGATGTATTTCTTTTCTTTCTGTCTACACAGGAATATATCCTATTGATTTCCTATAATGTTGTATGCCTGCATTTTCAACATGTTCAAAAAAGGAACAGGCATAACTGGTCATAAACTGATGGTATAACAGTATGGAAAAGCAGAAAATATGTACATGTACTGCATCTATTGCTGCTTACTGTGACAGACCTCTGGTAAATATTTGCTTATTTTTTTCTGAATTACTAGATAAGCTGGCCACTGAAAATAATCCATACAATTTCCATAAAATTTCACATGACCAAATTACGACGACGAGTTTTATTTACGTTAATACAACCACTATCGCTGGTTAGTCTCAAGCTGTGACAGCTCTGCTTGATGAATTTTGTTTAACATGCGTTTAAATAATTTTCTTGACCAGTGGTTTTCAAAGTCTGGGACGGTGGGCCTCCCTTCAGACAAAGCTTTGAAAAATTCACCTCCCTTAATTTACATGCAGTTTTACTCTTTGCCTGGATGTCTGTGGGATCATGCAGTGTGACATAACTTCAGACTACAACAAATAAATACAAAAGGTCTGTCTAAAAACAATTAGTTTCTGGCTCTGAGTAAGTGGGAAAACCGTGAAATGATTAAATACTGTATCTCTAAACTATCTCTGTAACCAAATCACACACATTTTGTCCCCATTAACTGTAAAATCATTGATAACATTTTGTTTATACTGACATATCTTGGTTTCCATGAACAGAGAATGCATGTGGATGATGCACTGAGCAGAGAAGTCTGTTTAATATTCATATATATATTTTTACCTCATTTCATGATGACGTCCTCGTGTCCATAACTGATTTGTTTTGTGCATCTTTGGCTATTTGCCTTTTCTGTCCCTCTGGTTGCATCATCATTTCACAAATCTTCTTCTGTAATACCTGTGAATAAAGGCGTGAAATTTCATTTAACCTCTGTGCATTACCTCAGGGAATGTGTAACTCATTACAGAAATAAAGGGACCGTGTAGCCTGATCCACTGCTGCCATCTAGTGAAGCTTTGTAGCTGCTGACTCTGGCACAAGCAAATAAAGTATAACTGATGTCTATTCTCATTCATTACAAGTTAGGAAGTGAAATGGTCAAAAACAATTTATATTCAGTAAGTGCAGTATTTGCAGATTATTACTTTTACTTTAAAGTATTATGGGGGGAAAAAAAACTACAAGAGATACACTGTTGTCTGACAAAAACTCAAAATACAAAAATGTAACGGTGACAATTTTGCAGAAGTGAAATGTTTATTTCAAGCTTCCAAAAGTTCTACAGTTAAAAATGAACCAGCATGTCACTTTTCCCTCCATCATCATCATCATCTTCAGTTGCAGTCTTTCTTAGCTACACTAATTTACACATCAACAGTTTAAAATGTATCAAAATCTAAAAATTCCCAGTTGTATCTGGAAAACAAGGCAACTGAACACTGTATCCTTCTTGCTTTACAATACTTTGTTTTGTTTTTTTTAACAAATGCCATACTTATATTGTCAACATACAATATAGTGGCAATCTGGTATATATTTTTAACAACAATGACATATGAACAGCAGCAAATGTATAAAATGTAATGAAAAGAAAAATTAAATAACATTTGCTGACCGTAAAGACCTTTTGACATCACAGAAAAGACAAAAAATAATGTCCATTTCTCTGAAAATATACTGTATAAAGCCATTTCCTTAATGCAGCTTTAGGAAGTTGGTATTCTGGGGTGGATTTGGATGACAATGATGCAACCACTTTCATATAAAACTGGCATCCTGATACCCAGATATATGCTGGCAATCAAACAGTAAAATATGACATTAAAATACAGCTTTAACAGGACAGAAAGCCACAGTAATCTTGTATCCAGTTCCAAATTTGTGGCATGAGTAGGGCTGAACGATTTATCGTTTTCTGATCGAAATTGCGATTTCAGACAACGCGATCACGTGATTGCCAAAGCTGCGGTTTTTTGCAGTGCTCCTGAGGGCTGTACTACAAAGCAAGCTCAACACAGCCAGGCTTTCTTTGCATGATCTGGATCGACAAAGCCTAAAACCGCAATCAGAGATAACGGGTATCACGACGGTGGTTATCAACTCACTTTGTTAATCCAGGCTCACATAAGAGGGGCGTTTGTTGCGTCATTTCACTCTTCTTCCGCATGAAATGAAGCGATCGCGAGCCACTTAAGTCAAAATGATCAAGTTGTTATAATTATGAGCTGTGGAAAGTATACTAAATACATTACGGCAAAAAGCAACATTGTTGCTGCAAATAAAGCAGGAGAAGAAGAATGATGTCAGAAAATGACTGATGGACTAAATGCGGTCTTAATGCTGCCGTTTATTCTAACATGAAAACCGCACATTAAACAATAAAACTCCATACAGCAGATTTAAACATGATAAAGTCTGTCTGACACTGTCCTATGATGACAGAGATGTGGAGATCACAGAAGTTTTTGACCAAACCAACGTAAAATGAGTGTAACTGATTAAAGATTGTCCGTGATAAATGATGATGCATTTTCTAATCAGTGATCTGAGCTGCAAAATCACGGAGACAAAACAGATAACAGTAAAAAGTATTCAAAGTGTCTATAGTTGTTTCATCATTATTTTAGTGTGTGGATTATATACCATGTAAATTTAAAGTGTTAATATGATCTGGAGCAAACGGGAAAAATGACTCTGCATCACCAAATGGAGGTTACCATGACAGCGCGATGCAGACAGTTTGTGCCGCTGTTTCATTTTTACATTATATGGATTCGTTCGGTGATATAACGAACATACAGCTCAGCAGCTTTTCATTTTTAATGTCTTCCCTCAGTTTAAAAGCTATATCGCTCATAAACAATCTTGTTAGGACAATTATAAGTTAAAGAACGGCGCGTTTTACAGACGATTTAATCTGAAACTCTTAACGTAACCTGCTCCTGACCAGGTTATGAGTTTAGCATAAGTTACCATGGTGATCTAGCAGGTTAAAAGAGAGCCACTTTCGTGACACTGAAAACCCTGGCTTTAGACTCAACATAGCTCGCTAACCCATTAATCTCGCTTCGTAGTTACACTCCTCTGACGTGCATCATAACCAACAATGCAGCGAACGTCATATGGAACTTAATGAATGGACCAGACCTGTGTGTGTGTGTGTGTGTGTGTGTGTGTGTGTGTGTGTGTTTGTTTATTAATTTATTTATTTATACGGATTTAATGTGATGATGTGTGCGAATTGTCTTCAGTATAGTCAGTAGTTTTTCTCTTAATGTTATTTTTCTTTAAGCCCTCACAAATACCTAGTTTGAATAATTAATAATGATTGTAAATGTTACTATACATTGTGAATATTGCACTGAAGCTTGATTTGAAGAAAAAATTGCGAATCGAATTGAAATCGCAATATCTGCCAGAAAAATCGCAATTAGATCTTTTCCTAAAATCGTTCAGCCCTAGGCATGAGTTAAATAAATAGAATTTGTATGTTAAAAGACGTGTTACAAACATGTGAGGGAAGAAATAAAGAGCAAAGTAAAGTGGCTTTCTAAATAAAATTAAATGTTGCCAGTGAGGGCTGAGTCCATGAGGTCATCATCTTCATTTCTCATAAACATTGGACTGGATCGGGATGGACGCTCTGAACCCAGCATGGACAAAGATGAATCTGAAGCTGAGATGGGTGACCGGGACCAACTGTCTGCCTTTATTGGATGCGAGGACGTGCCCATGGACATAGATGACTTCTTTTTCTCTTTGTCCCTGTCCCGTTCTCGGTCTCTGTCTCTCTCCCGCTCCCTTTCCTTCTGCTTCTTCTTCTCCTTCTTGTGTTTCTTGTGCTTCTCCCCTGAGCTGAGGGGAATGGAGCTCATGTAGTCCTGCGGGGGAAGCGGGCGAATGGCCTGGTCGTCGTCCGAGCTGGGGCTGTTCTGGTGGGACTTCTCGGCCACTGAGCTGCTGCCCGACTCGCTCTCGCTGTCGTGGTTGAGAGGGGTGTATCCTGGCGAGCGGCTGTGGCTCGGAGAAGAGCGGTCGTGTTTGGGAGTGGAGCCGCTGAAGAGGGGGGAAGCTTTGAGACTAGAAATCTGGGGACGCATTGAGTCACCAGATCCTTCACCCGCTTTCTGAAGAGTCACTTTGGCCTTGATGCTTGGTGAGCCACCATCAGGTTTGCTGATGATTATTTTGGCAAGGCCCGTCGTACCTCCTGATTTTGAGTCCATCAACTTTTTATCCCCACTGTTACCCCCTGAAACAGACACCTTTGCTTTTGCCTCTTTGTCGGACTTTTCCCGCTTATAATCTCCACTTTGGGAGGATGAGACATGCTTGGAAGGACCCATGCCTGAAGATCCACTGCTGGGAGCATTTCCAGCACCACCACCACCACCAGGAGTAGATCCTGAACCAGTTCCCCCTCCCGGTGGCCCCACCTCACAACCATCCTCCCCAACTCCTCCTCCACCTACACTCTTCAGTTTGTCTATGACTGCTGTAAGAGATGGTTTCTTGTTCCGACTGGGAGACTTCCCTTTGGCATTTGGGTTGTTCGCATTGTTCTGACCAGTCCCTCCACTTCCACTACTTCCTCCACCTCCACCACTGCCTCCACTACCACTTCCTCCTCCTCCTGACCCTCCCCCTCCTCCGCTTCCACCTCCACCACTTCCATACTGAGACTGGGAGCCTCCTGAGAAGGAGGACGAGGAGGAGCTGGAGGACGATGAGGAAGACGTGGAACCAGAGGAGGAGCCCCCACCCATTGGCTTCTGGGAGCCTCCACCAGAAGACGACTTGGACCCTCCAGAGCTGCCACCGCCTGAGCCCATTGGAGATTTAGCCTTGGAAGAGGGAGGTGTTCCTGGAACCTGGGACTGCTGCATTTTCATTGGGGAGGACAGTTTGTCACCAGAGCTACTGGAGCGGGAATGAGAAGGGGAGATGTTGGGCTTTATGTTGGGATTCATTAGAGACCCTGAAGGTTTTCCCCCCTGAGGCTTTATTTTATTACTACTTCCAATTCCACCCCCACTACCTCCAGGTCCTGACAGTCCATGTTTCGTGATTGGGGAAGATCCTGGTTTACCAACACCCATTCCTTGGGAGGAGCCTTTAGACTGGGATGACCCACCTCCTCCACCTATTCCTCCGCTCCCTGGCTTGGAGCTGTTGCCTTGTGTCGTGGAGCCTTCCTTGGACTTGATCTTCCCAGAGGAAGATGAATGAGAATGATGGCTTTTGCTGCTGCTGGTACCCCCTGCTCCTCCTGTGCTGCTTGTGGCTGAACTGCTGGAGGTGTATCCACTATGAGATGATGTTTTCCCCCCAGTTATGGTCCCTTTTGCAATCTGAATAGTAATTTTGGGAATTGGAGGTGTGGCACCACCAGGAGGAGTTTGTGAGCGTCCTGAACTACCAGGAGACTTGGAGCCTCCTCCACTCATGCTTCCTCCAGAGCCTGAGCCACCACTAGGTGGTGTGTATGGTCGCCCCCCTGAGCTATGAGAGGGGGACTTCCCATCAGGATCCAGCTTTTTGCGTTTGGGAGGTTTTTCTTTAGACTTTCCCTCACTGGATGGGGTCCTGCTGCGTTTGACTTGTTTTCCTTCTGATGAACTGCTCCCCATTCCTATTCCAGAACTGCTCCCTCCACTACCCCCATTCTCATCCTTTGGTCGCATCAGTCCCTGCTGCTGTTTAACTTTGGGCTCTGAACTTTTAAAGTCACTACATGCTGCTCCAAGGCCCATTATGATGGGGCTCTGGGACCCTCCTCCATGTGTGTCTCCCAAATCAGGGGCTTGCCCCAGAAGTGGTTTACCACCACCACTGTTGCCGCCTCCAAAAATACCTATATCAAAAGGATCCTTCAATGAGGGTTCTGGGGTGCTCTGCCCATGTGGAGTGGGATTCTGAGGTGTTCCTGATGGGGTATTCTGCTGGCTACTTCCCCCAAAACTCTTGACCAGGTCCATATCTCCATCAGCACTTGGAGAGCTGTCATCAAAGTAGTTCTGGGAGAAGCCATGGCCTGAGGTCAGGAGGTCAGGGTTGAAGTCAGCAGCATCGGGGAAGAAGTTGGTGGAAGAAGAATCGCTTGTGGGAGTGGCAGCAGTTGCAGCCGCCTCAGCGATCAGGTCAGCAGCATCAGTGAAAGGATTCTCATTGCTGTTGGTATTGAAAATGTCTGCTGAGTCAAACACTGTGCTGCCCTGACCTGAGCTGGAAGAGTCACGGATGGGGGTACCTAAGGGGCCTCCATCCTCCCCGCCACTGCCCAGGGTGTGCTGCCCATGGCTGCCTTTTCCTGTCTGCTCGGGCAAGTCTGACAAGATTTCTGTGATATCAGGTCCGATACTATCAGAGCTGGAGAGACGGACCATACGAGGTGGTACAGCACCCGGTGGTTGCTGTTGCTGAGACTGAACATGAGACTGTGAATAAGGCATGTTGGGGCCAGAGGGCGGTGTTCCACATTGGCTTGGTGCTGGAGTGATGCTATGAGGTGTGTCTAAACCATCGCCAGTCAGGTTAACATCAAAGATAGAGTTCTGAGATGCATCTACATCCATAGAGAGGAGCTCACGGTGGAAGTCGTCCTCATGTGTGACTGAATGGTGCTGGTGGTGCTGGGGCATTGAAGAGGACTGCTGTGATTTCATGCCTAAACTACCACCTCCACCACCTGCAGCAGTACCTGGCAACATGCCACCCTTTTCTGGTCCCCGTGGTCGCTTCTTCTTTACTTTTGTGCCAGCTGCAGAGCAGGTTCCACTCATGCCCTCCGTCCGTGGGGAGCCAGATGACGAATTCTGCCGCTCTAAAGGACTAGAACCATACAGTGTGGCAAAATCTTGTGTGGGGTTGTCCTTCAACAAGTTCATCAACATAGGATGATTTTTGGTGTTGCTAGCCGGGGAGGATGTTGGGGGTGGAGTCTGGTGGGGTGGTGGTGCATTCTGGGAGCTGGGACTAGAACCCACATTTCCAGTTATCTGTAATAAACTAGTCAGTATGGGATTCTGGGTGACTTTGTTGTAGTCATCTGTATGGCTTTGACCGGACTGTTGTTGCTGATGTTGTTGCTGCAGCTGTTGCTGGCCAGCAGCCCCTCCTTGGGTTGGGCACTCTCCTCCTTGGGCTTGCCTCTCTGTTCGAGACATCCCAAACAGAGATGTAATTGGACCTGTGAAATTAGGTCCCCCGGGAGGTCCTCCTCCAGTAGGTGTGTTACCTCCTGTGAGCCCAGGCAGTCCCATAGGGTTAGTTCCATCGCCTGCCACCATGTTGTAGGTGGGACTACCAGAGGGTGGCAGGTTATTCTTCACCATGATCTCCACTGTCTGTGCAATTAGCGAGAGGGCTGGAGTATCTGCCTGGATGGTCTCTGCTTTCCTCCGAATGGCCCTCATTGTCACAGGAATGGACATGCATCTACGAGGAGGAGATAAATAGCATTGAAAACAAAAAAAAATACACTGTTCACATGTATCAGAGTTTCTGCAGTTATTATGAATGCAATTTAAGACCTATTTCATGTCAATTCTGGCAAAAAAGTTCAAAGGTTTTAGCCATGTCAAAATTGGGGAACATGGTTAGAAAGAGTTCACCTTTGTCTTCACTGAACAGCAGTTTCAGAAGTTAACAGAGTGAGTGCAGAGTGGGTCCATGTTGGTTTTGTTTTGACTTTTTCAGTCTATATGGAAACTCTATTTACACATTCACAAGGAATTAAGAATCTCACCTCTGGACCACTTTGGTGATGAATTCATCAGTGCAGATCAGAGCATCTGACAGGCCTTTATATAGCTTGCAGGTTACCTGTCTGGAGTCAATCACCTCCATGACAACTACAGAAAGGGGGTCAGACAGGACAGAGCACTCAGATTAGCAAAAGACTGATATTGCAACCTATTCCACAAACAATACATTGCCCATCATTTTCACTCAATGATATTATTGAACTAATATCAACACATGCTGGATTACTGAGATTTTGTAAAACTGAACGCTCACCACAGACTAATGACTCATTAACTGGGTGCTGGAAGGAGACGCTGAAACTTGAGTCAGTAAGAGGACACACTTCAAACTGCAGCAGGCCTGCACTGTCTGAGGGAACAAGAGCAAGGATGCTACACTTGTCAAATGTAATTAAATACATCATACACAACAAAACAGTGTACATGTTAATTGACCAAATACAGTAAGTCAGAAGTCAGACACCCACCTTCTTTGATGGAAGTTCGTTTCACACAGCTGCCAATCAAGTTGTTTATGGCTGCCTGGTGCCGGATGATATCCAACAAGAGTGGCACTTGTGCCGGGTGGCGGAAGGGGATCTTGGAAACCAGTGCTCCTTGAAGAGACCGACCATCTTGCACCGGGGCGTCACCATTCAGGAAGTAACAGTGCTGCTGATCTGGCAACACCTGGGAAAGCATAAAGAAAGCAGTTTTCTTACACAGTGATTCATGTGGACCTGAAATCGGGGGTTTGTGTTGGTTGTGTCCATCTCTATTTTTACTTATCCAATATTTTCCATTTCCCTCTCCAAACTACAGATCATGAGTGTATATTTTCCAAATTTGTATGAAGACAAGCCAGCAGAGGGAAGTACAGATGTTGTTCATCAGACTATATTACACAAAAAGGCAGAATGAACTGCATTGTACTGATATTTGCTGTGATAGTAATCTTGACACAGGGAAATGGCCATAATAATTCTAAGAATAGCCCTGTAATAATTTAATGTTGATGATGTTATGGTAATTCCCAATAAGCCCCAAAACAGAGTAAGCTTATGGGCGACCAAAATACAAGCAACCAAAAAAAAAACAAAAAAACAAAAAAGACAATCAAGGCACAGTGTCATGTGTGTCACTGGCATATACAACACTGCTGTAACCACAGAACACTCATGAAACCATAAAGCACAGGCTGGACTGAACTGAATGAAAGGTAATAAGACAGAGCCATCATATCAGTGATGTGTGTTTACTTGTTGTGTGTCTACTCACACAATAGAAGTGCATGTTGTGTGAAGGTGGCGGTGTGGAGCTGCCTTCCTCCAGGAGCTGGCGCTGGCTCTGGACAATTAGCTGGTAGAGAGGTGAGAGGCTGGGTGGGGTCTCAAACACTGGGATTGCTGTGGAAAGAAAGGAGAGGGGTTGAAATCCACCTTGCGAAACAACATGAGCACTGCCCTTGTACATATTTATGACACAAAAATACAGTGTTCATTAGTGACACTCACAAGTGGCATTGCCCATCCTCTGAATAAAGGACAGAGAGAAAGGCATAGGGCGGTTCATCTTGAGGAAAAAACAAGCTGGCAGGTCCACACAGTTGGAGTTGGTCACAGTGGAGAATGAAGGTGTCCTGAAATACACAGAAACTAAATTAATCAGCCATCTCTATCTGTACTAGTACTGCATTTGAACACCAAAATAATGCTGAAGTTTGCCCCAGTAACCATGTTTCCATCCAAATGTAGTGCACTTTTAACTGAAAATTGGCAAAAGAAAATTCAACTGAGTGCTTGTTTCCATCCACTCTCATTATATGATTATGAGTTTGTTTACCGAGATTAACAGTAGGTGGCACAAATTCTCCAGTCAGAAAAACATGACAGCATTGGAGAAGAGGGCCCGAGATGATTTATGTGAGAAATGTGCTCTGTGTGGAATGATCATGGATGTATTATAGAATCATTATAATACATCCAGAAACAGCTGATCAGTCATGTGATTTACATGCTTGCTACATCAGAACTTATTTGGGAAAGTGTTTCCATCTCCCATTAAGTGCAGTAACTCTTTTTTGAAAAAGGCAAAAAACACCTCAAGAGAGAAATTTGCAAAAGTAGGCATGTTATTTCAAACGTCCATTAACCTTTTCTAATGTGACACTGAAAAATGTGCACAACATATGCTGATGGAAACACAGCAAAGAGTGGTACATTTATGCATGTTTAATAAATGTAAATTCCTTTTTGCATGTCTACAGTTCTTTCACAGATTTAGAGGCTACTTAATGCAAGACTTTATAAGTTCCCTGACAAAGGGAGCTACACTTTCTTACCCCTTGTTGTCCACTGGATGGGATCCAGTGATGAGTGGAGCAATTGGGAGCTTGTAGACTGCAGAGGTTCCCTCAATAGTCACAGAAACACTGACACCCAGAGAGCGCGGAACTGCAAAGATTATCCAAGTGTCGAAACACGGAGAGGAGTCAAAGGTTACACAAGGATAGTTACAGTATTATGGCTTGTGCCTGGTCTAAATCCCCATACTTGTCTGTACATTTATCAACTCTACCCTTCCTCTGTTCACTTACCATTTGTGTCTGTTAAGTTGAGCTGTGAGCCTGTTCCCTCCTCAAATATGTCATAAGGGGACACGTAACACTGAAGAGTAACAAGATGGCCTCCACTCCTGGCTGTCAGCAGGCCCACGCTGCCATGAAGAATAGTCTCCACTGTATTAGCATTGGTTGCTAACCTAGAAAACACAATCAAAAATCAATGCATTACAAAAGAGATGCTCATATTTTTTTTACTCTTGATTATTCATCCATACTACTAGTTAAACATTTATATATATATATGTATACATACATACATATACATATATATATATATATATATATATTTATTTATTTTACCAGGTGCACTGATTTATTACACAGGTTACAGTTTGTTATATCACACCCACCAAAATCGGCAATTGTGCCCTTGCTGTCTGTAATATTTTGGTCTCTTTGCTCTACATGACATACAGCTTATATGATAAAATATTAAAACCAGCTGCTGTTACAGCTTTTTCATACACCTGCTAAGCAGGAGATCACACGACTCTGTTCCTACAGGTTCTCTTGTTAGCTCTGCACTAATTGAATTTTGAGGCCATTTATCATTTTTATCTTATCATATTTACTGTTAGCTTCAATAGCCCAAAGCATGATACCACAGCCCTCAGCATTTCCTTAACACTAGTAACCCCAAAATACTACTGGGATGGTGTACATGGTGACAAAAAGAGATTTTGTGAACTTACCTGAACATGTGCATCATCTTGGTGAGATCAAGCTCCAAAGACTGCAATGCTATATACATCTTAGTTTTCAGCTTACTGGAACACACAAAATGAAGTGAAATAATTAGAAACTGAAAACATTAACGATCATAAATATAATCTATGTGTTTTTTAAAACAACTGTCTTGAATCAGGAAACCTAAGATTAACTTTCACAGTCCAGGAACGGACATGCAGTGCCAAATATTTTAGTTTTATACTGAGGCACAAATGTTGGTTTAGGTCCATGTAACAAAAGTAATAGAGATAAATTATCAATGTTTCATTCCCAAGTCTACTTACTTGTCCCCAGGGAGCTTGTACAGTTCGACCAGTCCCTTCAGATGTTTGGAAAACTCTTCAAAGTTCTTCTCCCTAATGTGAAGCAGGAGAGGAGGTAGTTAGACAGCTTTCAAACAAATACAGGTATTTCTCACAGGTGCCTGCATCATTCAACAAAAAAGAAATGACAAACCCCATGATATACTTTGTGTTGTTCATCATATGAGTGTACAGGGAAGTGTGTGATTTCTACTCACCTTAGATGTTGAATCAGCTCAGGACAACTCTGTGACCAAGAAATCAAGAAAAGAATAATATAATACACTTCTGAGGACAACATATTCAACAACATGCATGAATGGAATTAACTAATGGGGAGTTGGGTAGAAGTTACAATAAACTGACCGTTGGGTTTTCTCCCTGATGAGCCACCTTGACGTCCACTAGCTGGCCACTGTTGTCCAACTGCACCTCCACATAAAACATGTCTGATGTGATGTAACACTCTGTCCCTGATGGGCTGAGGTGAGAGCCCAGCCTGTTCAAACAAGAAATAAAACATTAGAGGGGAGGAGGGCAACTTGTTTCATTTTAAAAAGGGTTTTAATATTTTAAACAAGCATGTAATTATCCTTGACTAAGTTCACAATGGATAATTACAAGGGAAACAGTACCAGTAACATCAACAACCTGCAATCTTGTGAGTAGCCCCACATGGTGTGTGTTTTATTCCCCATTTTCAACTCTATTTTCCTGCACTGTGGGTTATCTTATGAATCTTATGCACAAATGAGAGGGTGGAACTCACATGTTTTGCCGAGCAATGGATTCTAGACGATCTGTCATGGAGGGCAGAGATGAGACTGAACAAGAAGGGGGAGAACAACAGGAAATTTTAAAATCATATAATGAGACTTTGTCATAAAATTATTGCACAATGTTCCTACTTTTTAAGGGACGAGTCAGTTAATGATTGGTTATAAGGCAAACACCATGAATAATAAACCATTAATTAACATCATTAGTTTGCCCCAAAAACAGCTTGTCAGTGCCACTAACACTTTCATTAAAATGGACTACAATGTTCAACAGTCAATTTGATTCTAATTACTGCTGTGTTCCTGCTGCCTAGTGATGGACAGTAACATGTTCTGATAGAAAATGTCGCCCTGCTCTCCCTTGTGTTTCTCTCTGTCCTTTGAAATTACTGTCTTACCTTTCAGTGCTCTCTGCAGGGTCTCTAAGCAGGTGAGAAGGAGCTGGTGACCCGCTGCATTCATCACACCGCGTTTCTCCTGGGACACAGTATGAAGAAAAACAAAGAAATTAGATAATAGTTGGGAAAAGATAAAAGTGCTTCATCAACAAGATTTGGTGTTCAGGATTGTTTTTCACTGGCTTAGTCAGCAAGATAGGTCAGACATTTAAATGTCAGTATTACAGTTTCACTGGCACAGCAAGAAAAGTAGTTTGTGCAATTAGATGATTAATGGCTACAAATGTATAAAAGAATAAAAGAATAGGTTGGTAGTGAGCCTTTCTTGTGGGTACTTGAATGTGAGCTGATGACGGATTGTCAAATACACTTTTACAAGATGCAAAGCTGGTACTGTTGAGTCATTATGGATATTGCATATATGCTCATGGTATTTTTAAAGCCTTTAAAGATTGTTACTTCCAATGTAATTACTCACCTAAAATGTTAGTGAACTGATTCATTATCTTCAGTGCAGAGAACCCTGTAATGCCTGCTGCCATTCTCCAAAGTCACAGTTTCAACCCATTTATTCCAATCCTGGCACAAATTTATCTGGCACTTTCCACTCAGTGCAGAGTTCATTGACTGCGACTGTGTGGGAGTGACCTTGTGTTCACTGAGTATTGATTGTTGCTTTTTTTTTTTTTTTTTTTGACTATGGAAGAGTGCAAGAAACAAGCTACTTTTACCACCTTTTTCTTGCAAACCTGCTTTTCCTGACCTGCCTGTTGCCTGCCTTGTCAGTTCAGGCCTGACCAGAGCATTTAAGGGGCATTCAGTCTATTTGGTTTAAAGTTTAAAGTACAACCACGCCTATGCCTACTGGTTCCAGATCTTCTGCTAACTTCAATACTAAAACCTAACACAAGTTTAAATTTTAAAGTAAGTATTTTCTTTTTAATCAAACAGCTTATTTTCTGTCAGATAAAGATGTCTCTATCTCACCATGGCCTGACGCACAACCTTGCAGGTCTCCTGCCATGGCCGTGAAGCATTGTGTTTGGCGTGAAGCCTCTCCAGCAAAGCAGCCATGCGATTCTGCTTCTCTGCCTCTGAAAAAAAGATGCAATATACATTAGATAACAGTTGAATTCAAACACAAGTTTTACACATTGATTCTGCCAAAGATGTTCACAGGCTAACCAGACTGATTCCATCTTCTCTCAATCCCTTTTTTTTTTAGAAAACTTATTTAACTAAATAAGGGAAATGATCTGTATGCAGATGTAAATGCAGATTTCTGTGCATTGCTCAATTCACTTTTCCATTCTTCCATGTAAAGATGTAAAATGCAAAGTGAACATGAAGACTCTTAATCACTGTATTTGATGTTCACAAGTCTCAAACATTGTCCAAAAAATCTACAGAAGCTCTAATAAGGCTGTAATAACATAATTGTAACTGAGGAATATAATTCATCCATAGAACTTTTGTCAGTATTGAAAAAATACATAAATATACAGCAAATAACAATTTTATAAATGTATTTTTGTTGGTGCATTCATAAACAAAATACATACAGCTGCCAGTTTGTACAGCACATATTTAAACCTCCAACATGATCATACAGTTGTACAGAGGAGTACAGTAACTCCTCTCTAAGGCTGATTCCAACAAAAACTGAACATCATAGCCTTCGGGAAGGTAGGATTTATTACAACACTTATTACAATAGAATCTGGTCAAAGTAACAATTCAGTCAGTCAAAAACAATTGAGAGCAAAAATCCCTGTCATTTTACGTGAATCAAAACTGTTTCCCAAAACAGCGTAAATTAAGGATACAGTTCACAGTAATAACTTTATAATATTTCATAAAAGTATGACTACTTGAGGCGTCAATAAGACTTTCCATGAATGTAACAAAAAGCAAACATAAAAGCAAGTCATATGACATCCCGAAAAACTGGCAAAACAGTACCATATACATAAGACTGTCAGTCGGGTCAAAAAGTCTTATGTTTCGACAAAACAGAGGCTAATGTATTGTTATTATAATCTGTCATAATGAGCTACTACGTCGTTAAGTCTCTTAGTTGAAAGGTGGACTGACTTTCATTTTTATTCAACAGAACTAGCCTAGTCAAAATAAGAAAAACTTATGCAGTCCCGCTGGATATTTGAATAAATCACTTTCAAAGACGTTTGTGCGGCTGCTAACGTCACTGTAAAGTTGATGTTAGCGAGTTGCTAACGTTAGCTATTTAGTTACTCACTGCAGCTAGGAGCGAGCTGCGAACTTAGCTAACTACTTCACCAAACACAACACTCTGCCCGGTGCTAATCGCTTGCGTTTCATAAGCGAATGATTTGAAATGTTATTTTAAGAGTTGTAAATTCACCCAATTAACATATCACAAACACGCATAAATAGAAGACGTTGACATTATATTGCTGATACTAAGCTAGTTAGCTGTTAGCCGTCGTTAGCCTGAGCATTAGCTATAACATTAATAACAGAAGTCAGTAACGTCAAAATCAAAGCCCGAGTCACGTTCTTACCTGTCGACTCCTCGGGTTTGACCCGGTCTCCATGAGTCTGATTCCCTCCCGGAGGAACCGAGAGAGAAAGTTCCCTCGCAGGGCTACTGCTCTGCATAGAAACACCAGGCCCCGCCGCCATTGTCTCCCGGTTGCTGTTTCAGGTTCCCCGCTTCACCATCCAGGCTTCCGTACTGTACCTTGTTCGTAAACCAGGGAGTGGAATACGTTCATTTGGTCGCGTGTAAAAGGGATCCCCAGACCTGTGAAAGATCTCGCGAGAGTGATGATTTTGCACAAAACTATGATTTTTTCGTAACTCTAACCAGGTGTTTTTGTCTCTCACCGTAAGTAAATGTTAACCACAGCTCTGTCTTATTACAAAACATAATTAGTTTGATACAATGTGCACAATAAAGAAACAAATTTGTACATATCTCGCGAGTTTCGCAAATCAAAGGTTCCCTTCTAAAGCAAAAGCCTGACTGAAGCGCTGGCTGCCCGTATCAAACAATACATTTTCAAAAAACGTAAAACGTATACCTTTATTAACTTGACATTTCTTTTTTTTTTTGTAATTTTTTTAATATAATTTTTTTGTATGTTTTCATTGCAACTTTATTCATTACAGACTCAGGCGATATACTCAATTAGAAGTTGTTGAATATTTTTTTCAGTAAACTTTGTTGTGAAAACGAAGAAGAAGAAAAGCAGCAACAACAAAATCACACTTTCATTTTCAGAACTACTGAAAAATAAAGAAAAAAGCGACCTAAACCAAATAATATGAAAAATATGAAGTTGTCCATTAATGTTACCCTGGCCATTTATTAATCTGCCCACCCTTATTTATCTATTCATTTAGTTATTTGTTTGTTTCTTTCCCATTTTTTCCTTCTCCTCTATTTTACCTTTACTGAATGCCAGTCCCTTTACTGAATGTTTATTTTTGATGGACTTATATTTTCATCTCATAACCAAATTCCCTGGCACTTTTCCTGGCACCTCTTTTTGTTCCTCAAATTGTCTTCATGTTGCTCTCTGTTAGTATTTGTTGTAATTGACAAAGTTGGAAAAAAACTGTACCCTTAAGCCCAACTCATACATAGCTTACTTTGTCTTTATGTTAAGAATAATATATTTTTCTACAGTCATTTAGATGGAACTCGTTTAACTTTGAATGGAAACCCTGTTAAAGGGGAAAAAATAGGGTGAAGACAGTTTTGCTTATTTGTGATTATTTATCAAAATCATTTATGGACAAACATGCCTACTACTGCAAAACTCAAATCCCTTGGCTTGACTGCTCAAAATAAAAGACAATGTCTGATGAAGACTCCAGATGGCGTACTATCGCCGCAAGTAAATGATTCATGATTTGCCAAGAGCAACTGACAGCCAAAATCCAAAGGAAGGTTGAAATATTCATGTTAATCGACTTCAGAAATAGAATAATGCAGTCTAAACATGATGATTGTTTTTTTTCTACAATTTGTACTTTTTCATCTTCATTGATAAAGCAGCCACACGAAGCAAATAGATAATTACCCAGTAGATAAAGACATTTTAAACAGCAAAAGCAGCCACACACACACACATGCACATGCATACACACACCTGAGCCTATTGTACAGCTGAGCCTGTGGCAACGAGTGCTCTCTGGGGAGGATTTTCCCACCAACCATTATGACCTGCCTAAGAGAGGGAGCAGGAGTGTGTGCATGAATACATGTGCATTTGTGCATATGCAAAGATATATTTGGGAACATGAGTACACACACACACACACACACACACACACACACACACACAGAGAGGAGATAGCTATAGACAGCAGTGGAGATGGAGAGGGAGCAGATTGGCATCGTCTGAGACAGTAGACAGACCCACAGATAGACATGAGAAAAGAGGGGAGGTGCCGCTATGTAATTGATGTGCCCACCAGGAGCTTTAGCTGGCTGCCTGGCATGGAAGAGGAGGTGGGCACCGCTGCCAAGACAGCAGTCGGAGAAAGGAAAGGGAGGCACGGGCCTTGGGGAGCACAGTAGCGGGCTGAAACCATGCCCATCAATCAGAGGCTAGTTCACCTTGCCATGCCAAGCGGGACCCCCCTCTGTGCCGAGGGAAGGGGTGGCACAGGGAGCGAGGCTGGCAAACTCGCTAAACCTTCCCTAATCCTCCTGGTGGGTGTATCAGTGCCATGTCCGAATGGCAGCAGAGTGGACGGAGCCAGACACGGGGGAAAGAAAAGAAAGTTCAGACCCTTATTCTGAAAGAAGTGTCACTGCATGTTGTTAACATCATGATGTATACATGTTAATATTATCTCAAGTAAGGACTGAAAAATGCCACAGCTTCTCATAAAACAAGCAGTTTAGGATTTGTCACATAGACCAGACAGAGTGTCTAGCCCACTCTATCACTTTGACATTCTTAGTACTCTCTTGTCTGTAGCTTTGGAAAAGCTTCAACAAAATTAGACCAATCTGTCCATTAAATGTTGCTCCATATGCTGCATGAATCCTGAGATTTCTTAATATTTTTTGTATAATGAATATGTGCTTGATAAAAATTACTATTGTAACAAACTAGGGTGGATTAAGGCCCAACTGATACTGGATTTTTGGGGCTAATGCTGATGTTAGGGTGTAAAAAAAGTCCATTCCAATATATTGGCCGATATCCTTTATACAGAATGCAATGTGCAGAATCCAGAATATACATAAACACACATTTTTTGCACACTTGTTATAAAGATATGCAGTGGGAGCACAGTATTTAAAAGTTTAACAATAAACTTTATTATTCAAACATCAGGGGAATGAAACAGCAAACTTTCACCAGTATTTTTAATAATTGTAAATTAATATATATATGTGTGTGTGTATAAATAAAAAAATACAAAAACTAATTGTACGTAATATATTAAACCTGAAGAATGAAATTTACACAAAATGCTGCCTATAAAGCTAACAAATAAAAACTATCTGGATTATGTTCTGTTTAGAAAAAGTTTACAAATAGGCACTTAACAGGCAACATATATGCTGATACCAGTAGAGATCAATATAGCTGTGATAGGCCAAAATTGGCCCCGTAATGTTCACCAAATGAAATATTGGTCAGGCCCTGAGTGGATGGCTGATACCACAACACAAGCAGCCAAGTTGTAGAGCATGAATATTTTGACAGATACTTCGATATGATTCGATATAATTAGTAAGAATGGTCATTTTTACACCACGATTTTTAGTTTCAGTGGAACAAGCTATTAAGCTCATGATGATGTGACATTTGTTGGGGTCTGTACCAAACAAACATATTTTATCACATCTAGTGAACAAGATTTGTAGGCCAGGCTACTCTGCAGCACAACAGTACTTCATTTCTTTGCACGGCTTTGTTAAATACTTTTCTGATTGGTCAGCTGCGGTATTCTAAGGTCTGTTATTTCTGACTTGCAGACCATTGCTATAGATGCAGACGTGATCATACACTACCACTGAAATTCTATACTGACAAGTTGTATCCAGAAAAATATTGCAGTATGCAAGCACACTGGCATAAATATCCCATAATGCAATGCGGTAGTGATGGCAAGAGCAACTACAGAATTGAGTGGCAGGCAGTGACCAAGGCAGCTCTGGCATAAGTAAGTAATGTTTCACTTTGCTAGGTGTAATATAGGGAGTGGTGAGAAACTGTGACACCATCCCCTAAAAGTTCACCAAAGTTGAACCTGACGTGAATGAATATGGACGCAGCCCTAAATTTGCGTATGTGTGACCAGCCTTAAATTAGTTCATAGTTGGCATGGGTTACCATGGTGACGTGTTTCCAACCCGCAAAGAGGCTCTCAGGAAGTCATGCGATACATGCTGAGTGGTGTGTCCGGAAAGATACATACTACTGTTTATTTACACGACCATATGCCGAACGACAGCACACATTTTGGGTACGTAGTGCATAGTATATGATTTTGGATGCAGCCATAGACCATGTATGAGCAATAAAATAATTTTTAAATGAATAAAATCATTTTTTAAATTAACTCTTTTGAGTCAAACTATTGATTTTAAAAATAAATATCTGTGTAATAAGTGGGCTAATGTACAGTGAGTGGGTTATTTTTGCAAAATAAACCACCTCAGAATGATTCAAAACACCCTGCACACCCTGTCAGGGTTTATTTTGCAATAATGACCTTTTCACTATATATTATCCCATCCGCTATTTTGTGACACTGTTTTCCTTTATCAAAAATTGCATCTTCTGTGATTTGAATATTGCCCTTGGCCATATTGCATTTTTGATAATATTTCAATTGACTGTGCAGCCCTAGTTTGTGTATTTCTATAGACCTGCATAGTCTATACTATGTGGTGTATAGTGTAGATACTGTCTACACACTTACATATTGGTCACAGATACGTACATTCTAAAGTATACAACGAACTGATCACGCTCATCTCTTTTTCTGTCTTCCTTATCCTTTCAAAATCGTATGTTGCTGGATGAGATTGCTGTGTAATGTCTCTATAAACACATGTATTTGATTTCCTCTGCATGTTTTTCCAGTTTTAACACAGGGGATGGAGACGTGTGAACAGCTTGGCAACCTTATTGAGTGCTTTGAAGTTGACTACCCTCCTTTTCCGCCGTCTCTCTAGGTGAACTCACATTTTACCTGCTGTGAATAAAGATAGCCCATTTGATGCATACATGCCTGCTTGACAATTCATGGCTACCAGGCAAATTAACCACAACAATCCAAATAACAGATTTGCTATATGCGTTTTTTGTGACTGGTTTACAATGAAGCTGAGTCTTGTACAAATGCGCCAAACAAAAGGAATAGAGCGAGCCTTTTTGCTTTCCACCTATCATACAAGTTTGAGATCAGTGAGCCTGAAGGCTGGAAACGGTCCAGAAAACAGTGAAGCATTATCAGGACACAGTTTCTGCTTCTTTGGCACCGAGTGCCTTGAAGTGCAAGGGCAGCTGGGAAGACTAGCTGGGAGGGAGACAGAGGGAGAGGGAGAGAGAAAGGAGGGGTCGGCCCTATAGGACCATTTGTGATGAGGCTCATTTGCACAACGGCACTTAATTGGCTACAACAATTAATTAATGTGTTGGAAAGTTGGCACAAAAAGTTCATTTAAGAGGGTTTTAATAAGCAATTAGGGAGAAGTAACCAGTGAGGTAGAAGCGAGCACGAAAAAAGATGCTGAAAACTCTGAAAGTATCAACTCCAGCTAGGACTCTTTGGGAATAATGTGCCATATCTGGAAAGCAGGATGTGGTTTGCTATTATGGGTTGTTACTACGCATCCCATTGTGAGCACTGATGACATTAAGATACATTATTTTTACCCCATACTTTTACAACCCCAACTGTTCATGGCACCCACTTTCCAAAAACAGCATTGTCTCCTCTCCCCTTCACTCTCCCTCCCACTGTCTGCCTCCCCTCTCCGCTTCTCACTCTGTGTATGAAATATCGCATGACTAATGAGTGGAGCAGGTTGAAATCCTGGGGAAGATGTCCTTGGAAGACGAATGCATTTTCAGCAGAATAATTAACTTAATTAACAAATTCACATGCATATTCATCAGCCTATTAATGTCTCCTCTGCGCGGCTTGATGAGCAGTGGGGTAATAACCATCTCATTTGCATAGCCTGTTCACACGACTCCCCGTTTAAAGACAAAATAAGGGAAGGAAGAGCGCAGGAGGAAGAAGGAAAAGGAGACAACAAATAGAAAACAAGGGGAGAGGCGCAGCGGGGTGACATGCAGAGGTGAGGAAGTGACGTTGGCCGGTTGGAAATAGGCGAACAGTTTATCTGACGGATGGGTGACACGAGGAGGGACGGCGAACATGAGCCCCAACAGATTGACTCCATCTCCCTCTTTCTCTTTCTCATCCCTCCAGTCAACCTTGCAAACCATCTTCCCCCCTCCTGCTGTTCCGTCATCACCATTTCCTTGCATCCAGGCCATAATGTTTCCTAAAAGCTGATATATTTAGCCTTTTAACAACCATTTTAGAGTTATACCACCCCTAAGATGTTTATCTTGGTAAATTGTTCCTATAGCATGATTATATCAGCATGCCCTCTCCATGTTTCTCTCTGTCTGTCTGTCTCTTTCTCCACGTCCTACAGTCTCTCAGGGGGAATCTTCTTGGCATTGCTCCACTCCTTTCTTCTCCACTGCCAGGCTGCTGCTGCCGCTGCTGCCGTCTCTACTCTGTTACCACTGTCTGCACACAACCTGGTGCTCCTAGCAACGCCACCTCTCTCACACACACTCCACATGGCCGTCCGAATGCCGCTCGCATGTGTGCGTGTGTACCAAACACACACACCTCATGTTTACTGTAGGTTTATTGCCACTCTTATATTTGTGTCTGTACTGACACAAATCCTTGGTCTACAGCTTATAAGCTGAATGTTTATTCTGCCACTCTAAAAGAAAACAAAAGAAAAAATGTCAAAATCAACAACCCTGCATGCTGTCAACACTTCTGTCTGTTCCAGTTTGGAGAAGCTGAGTCTCAATACAATACAGCTACTTTTGTTTTACGCGGAACACTGGGTCAAGTGAGACAATTGCATTACATTTTGTTCCTTTTATTATTCAATGATCACAAAAGTTTTACCTCTGTCATCACAAAATGCATCGCACATGTTTAGAATATTGATTATTAATGAAACTGGTACATTTCAAGTGAGTTTTCTATAATTCCTTTATGTTTTAGCTCTTAAAGCTGGAATATGTAACATTTCTGCATTAAAATGTCTAAAAACGTGAGACCTATGTTATATATTTTCTTAAGCTATGTACTGACATTATCCCAAACATTTCCAGCAATTGTAATGGTGCATTTCCTGCTGACCGCTAGTTGCTATTTAACTTCTGGGAAAACTTTGGGATACATTGGATGGATGAGTGTGAGCGAGGAAGGAAGCTGGTAAATGTGGCTAATCTGAGTCATGTCAAATGGATTTTCATCTGCAGAGGTGGAAGAGAACAACAATGAAAGAAAAAAACTTCCATGATCACACGCTACTCCATGACGTCCTGAAACTACATTTGTTATTGTTTTAATGTGACAGAGACCGCTAGCAACAGAACGTACATATTGTGCACTTAAAATTTGAAATATTTATCAAATTTTCCCATTTTTACAATTTATTTGGCTCTTATTTGGATGTTGTTTTGTGTAATTGTGTATTGTCTCTCAAAACGAAAGGATGCCTCATACACATTTATGTTTTAGCTTGATATTAAGGCCTGAATGATGTGTGATGTCGTGCCATTTCCCCTTTTTTCTTTGCATTACCTGAAAAGAAGGTTATATTTTTGCAAAGTGTTTAAAGTGGTCCTCACAGCACCAGAGACAGACATTTATTTACATTACCAGGGAGGACTGACAGTCCGCAATAGGGATGCACCCAAATCCAAATATATTATTTAGGAACATACAAATCATGTGATGCAAAGAGATATTTCTTCTCTGCTTATTATTACTCGGGGGGGAAAGTACAGTAGGAGAACATGGAAATATATTTAATAATAATTATATGGCAATATTAAATCAGTTTGATAGTGCAAAGCACAACATTTGCATATCAATGAACATTAGGTACAAAAGTACAAAAAGATTTGCCTGATTTAATGTGACTTCCTCTCTTCCAGGTTCCATCCAAATACAGATACAGAGTGAGGTAATTTTGTTGGGTGAACAGATACAGATAATGAAATCTCTGCACACCTCTAGTCAGCAGGTTTGTATTCCAAACTAGTCCACATCAGCTTATTTTACATTCAGACACAGGAAGCATTAATGTTTGATATCACAAATTTTAGTACCTTCTTTACATCACAAGAGATACTACAAAAATCTATTCCACAGACGAGCACTATGGCAGACTTGGACATGGTTTGTCATCTCTATGGCAAATTTGTGAGCTTTCAGTTTTTTTCTTGTCGGCCAAGGCATGATCCGATCCTCAGCATTCATTTGAGGATGCAAAAATGTGCGAGGACATAAATTGAGAGAGGACTCTGTCGTGTTAGCAGTTGGCTTGAAGGGCCGCTGTCTGAACAGGGTAAGATCTCCCTGTTTGTGATGAAGCAATAAAATGCTGTGTCGCATGAAGAAAAGAACAGGCTCTTTCTCTTCAACTGAAATGTGAGTTTATTTGTTCTATTTATCAGTAACTTTCTCCACCTTTACACTCTTTGGACAGTTTTCTCAACTGTTTGCATATAGGAAGTAGCAAGAATAAAGTCTGATCAAGCACATGTGCTGTGTCATATTTATTTCCTTTTACTAAGAACATGTTTCTATCCCAAAATTAGTTTTTCACTGAAACCCATGAGTTGTGAGCAGAGATTTCTTCTCTAAGCGTGTGTGCTGCATGGATTTTCTTGCATCTTCTTTAGTTCCAGTGGTGAGAAACACAAGTTTAACACCTCGCTGGATTAAGGCTAACCAAGCAGAATGAGTTGCTGTTGTTGTGTGGTGAGCGTTTCCTCTTCAGCTGTGGCGTCTCAAGTCTGTTTGAGTGGATGTCACTTACTCGGATTTTGAGCAACACATGCTGGTGTTGTTAGAGGATACGTAATGCACAATGTGTCTTTTACCTGATGCTGTGCAATGAATGACATTGAGACTATACATTTGCTGCAGACGCACATGCAGTACAGCTGTAAGTGGATCAAAGTGGGGTATGTAACACATGCAGGGTCAAAACTGAATCATAATTGCAATAGTAAACTGTGGTGCAAGCATGTTGAACTTGGCCAACTTTTTGCAAGTATTTGAGACTCTAAGGGTCCTGAATGGGTTTGTTTTAAATTTATTTTTTCTGTGCCCACCCACGCTATGATTACTGCCTGGCTGTATGTCTAACTGGATCAGTGCAAGGGACTCTCAGAGGGCAAAAGCTAATCGTTTGACACTGATAACCAGATGATGACGATAAAATCCTTGCCAAAGTGACGAATTCTAATCACACACTTAAGAACACAAACTATCCACTCTCCATGAGACGGTTAAGATGGTCACTGGGTCAGATTAGGCGATTACAGAGTCATGACTTCGTGCTGTGACTTGGCATCTTCCACAACCTGTGTGATGTCATCAGGAAGGAGGAGATAGGGTCCAGCTGATGACATCTGAACTGACATCTCTTACCTCAGATATTGGAAGTCGGAGCAGGTGATGATGTCACACCCGAGCTGAACGCATTTAACTGGAAAACAAAGATGGACACCTCCAGGAAAATCTGTTATACTTGATAACAACACATTAAGGCTCAATATGCTCCCTTTAAGTCTGAAAATAGATATGTCCATTTCAAATGTTCTTGCAAATCTTGGATTTTGAAATTCTCAAATGGACAATTCTGATTTCCCAGATCAAATGGAGCACATCAGAAGATATACTACATGGGATAAAATGATCAATTTACCCTTCCTAAATCCCGCCCCTTCTGGAACACTGGTCGACCTTCTCATTTCCTGTTCAGTGCTCTTCGGTATGCTATGTGCTAGGCTTGTCTATGTTCAAAAGAAAACCAAATTTTTAAGATGGTTAAAATATGTTGGTGGGGGACTTGTAAAAGCAACATGGATTCACATCTCAAGTTAGCAAAGCTTAGCAAAAAAAATAGCTAGCTAATCTAGTTAGCTCACGTTTTGCTAACATTACCTTATTAGGACTACAAACAGGAAACAGAGAAAGTTGGCTGAGGATCCACTGGGCACCTAGCTCACTCTCTGTTATTGTTACGTTACCGTTAGTTATGTTGCTGCTACATTGTTTAAACATTAACAGGTGGTCTGTGGTATTTTTTGCTACAGTGTCAAATGTCGCAAAAGTTATGTTGCAACTATGTTCCTGCAACATACTGGCGATGCATAAAATAATTTGCTGGTGATGACACTCTGGAGTTTTCCTCGGTAGGTTGCTACAAGGTCACAGGTCCCACAGGTTAGATTGCAAATATGTTCCTGCAACAACTTTGTGTTATAAGGATGCCAACACACTGCCGTGGTGTAGACAGTTTTTCCTATCAGGGTTAAAATGTGTTGTGCAAATGTCACAATATTTTGACCTTATTTTGTCTTTTGTTTCCTCCATTATTTCCTTCACCCATCATTCTTCTCCAGGGCGTAAGGCCATCTGCATTTCCTAGAGCTTTAACGCAAGAGTGCAGTTTTGACGTTGGTCCAGGTTATGCCATTCAGAAGTATGTCTTTTCTGTGCTGCGTGCAGAATACAATTTAGAAATCATGTTCAAGATAATTTCAAATTTTTGTAAAGTTCATATTTTGTTTCTGTTACACTTCTTGGGCCAGATTAGACCGTGCTGATTGGCTGAACTCAGGCTGCTGTGTAGCCGCCGAGAGAGGAAGAGCTAGGAAAGGCGATTGAGATACAGAGCATTAGCCGGTGTCAGGAGGAAATTAAAGGCCAGATCGCTTTCTTAATCAGAGCACAAGCACTGCGTTAAGAAGGAATTAGGTCGACAGCTGCTGTGTCGCTGCTTACCTTGCTCTCACTCTCTCCCTTCCTCATATGCACACACGTTCTTCACACACACTCTCTCGTAGTCATTCTCCTTTTTGTTTCACTCCTTCACCCTTCACTCTTTTCTTTGCTGTCTTTATCGTTACCTCTGGTTGTCACTGTTTGTTTCCCTGTCTTTACCACCGCTATCTCTGGGGCTTCCTTTCCATATCTTTCTTTCTGAGCTTTGGCCACTTGTCAAGACAGAACACACACTCAAAGTACTCAAGCAAGACCAAATGTCGCCGAAAAAAACCCCAAAAAACTGAATCTTCTATGAAACGTGTGGACAAACTATGAGTCTGAAGAGAAGAGAAGCGAGGAGAAGTGATGCATGATGGATAGAGATGGTTTTTGGTTCGGTTCCAGGAGGCTCAGTAGTACCCCTGTGGCTGATGGATGAGCTGTCATTGTTGAGCTCTTCCACGTACACCTGAGATGAATGGACAAACAGCAGTGGCCCTTTCGTTGTCTATCCATCTTCCTCTGTTTAGATACATTCTGCTGTCCACGCTATCCACCCACCCACACACACAAGGGGCTCGTCAGATTTTTGAAGACTAATACCGTTATTTTTAGACTGAGGCTGCTAGTAGCCAATATTTTGTGCCATTTACTGCATTTTTTAATTTCACAATTTAATGCCACAACCTGGAGAGGATTCAGTGTTTCCCCAAGATTTGTATTTTTGCTGGAATGATTAAAAAAAAAAGATAATTTACACCATGGGAAACCAGTGAGATGTTGGCAGTGGAATAACCAACTTCTCTTATTCAATAATAAAAACAAAAAACACACATAAGGACTCGAAAACTAGAATTAAATTGTACAAAGTGCCATTATGAAGCTGTGAAGACAGAGAAACCAATATCACCTCAGTGCCAAATCAATATGTCAGTCTAAATTTTACGCCCAAACATGCATATTTGAGTGTCTTGCAAGCAAACTCTTTAGTTTGTATTTTCATCTCCCACGAGTCTTTTCAAACCAGAAATAGGGAAGCTTGGTCACTAAGGTCAGGAGTCACTCCAGTTTTTAATTTGGCAAATGTGGCGTATAAATTTTAATTTGTTGCTTTAATCAGTTGAATCAACTGGAATGACCCCGAGCCCGACTGCCAGCGTCTTTCCGCAGACTTCCGTTTTTTTTGGCATATTGTTCAGGCCGTGACTCTATGGAAATTACCACCAAGTTAAAGGACTCAGTATTCAGGCATTAATTTCTAATTATTTAAGTTCTACTGATAAAAGTTTTCCTCAGTTTGGTGTTTTATGTTATCTCAGTTGAGGTGAAAGGCGAGAATAAAGTGTGAAACGTGTGTCATATGTGAAAATATGTATGTTTATGAGCTTTTAAATTTAAAATGCTTAACTTAAGTTCATGCATTTAACATGTTATGTTTATTATAGGGACAATGATAGGGATGATCAATCAAGAATCAATTACTTGGCTGTTAAGAATTTGATTGATCACATAAAATGTAACTGATCTGCTATCAATTCAGTCAATTATTTGTGTTTATTATGTGTCCTCTATATCTGTTTGTTTCATAGACTATACAGTCTTTGATTGAGAGAAAAAAAATGCATTTGATATTGTTTGATATTGGATATAGTGTATTTTACAGTACAGTAATAAGACATAACAAGCTGTATTTTGTATCAAATTATACAAAAGATAGAAATAATATGTTCTTAATTAGACCATATTAGATCCTTTATTAGATGCTAATTAGGCTTTATTAGAGGGTAATAAGACACACATTACAACACAACTGTACTGTACTAAAATTTATTATTTTCCACTGTTAGACTGTTATTAGACTTCATTAGACGGCAATTAGGGACAAATAACTCCAGAATTTGAGACATACCTTTGGCTGGTCCCATACAGAGTAGTTGGTATATAATTTCACTTTAGTTTACAGCACAATTCCATAGTTTTGCTTGTCTCTAATTACCCTCTAATGAAGTTTATTAAGGATCTAGCACTGGGAGACAATAAACTTTAGTTTACAGTACAGTTCTGTTGCAATGTGTCCTTAATTTTCTTCTAATGAAGTTTGATAAGGGTCAACTACTGTGTAATAAAGAACATATTATTTCTAGTTTTTGTCTAATTAGATAAAAAATTATGGCTTGTTACATCTTATTAGTACATTATTAGTGTACTGTAAAATACAGTGTGACCAAATTTTTATGTATTTTAAATTACAATTAATGATTGTCACTGATTCATCATATTGTTAACAATAGTCAATTAAGGAAAGTGCTTACAATTTGTAGCCCTAGTTGATAACACTTAATAAATCCACAAACAACTTGTATGTGTGTTAATGTGTAAACAATATAGATTTGGTTTTAAGAAAATACATATTTGATCAGTGTCCTCTGATCTGTTTTTGTTGGAGAAAAATGATTTTGAAAGAGGAGCTGAAAGATTTTGATAAAATATCTAATTGTGATTATTTTGACTCACATCAAAATAGTGATGTGATTTATGATTTTGATTGATAAACATTTCGATGATTGTGGCATGATTTTTCAGTGGATATGTACCAAACAAAAATGTTTTCTTAAGTATGTAGAATATGATGTGTACGTCTCTGCAGCACAACTGTATTTAATTTAGAGAGACGTGTCAGGAGCTCCAGACCTTTTGGGTTACTTTTACTTGTTTTAAGGTTAGTTTTATTTTTATTTCATTTTTAAAATGCACATCATAATCATATTATTGTTATTATCTTACTTAATTTTTGTAACTGAACTTACTGTTTTTTAATGGAGCTTTCCACACAATTGTACCTGTATAACTCGTGTGACAATAAACATCTCAGATCTTGAATCTTTAAAATCTTATTTTGACACACATTTCACCTTTTAGCTCCTGCCATTTAAAGGACTGCATAAGCCATACTGCAATTTCAATAAAAAATTGATTAATTGTTCAGCCCTTCTGCAAAGGAAAAAATGGAAATACTCACCTCATTTTGCTCCTTTTTTAAAACATTAGAAATTGCTGATAAAGAGCATCTTTGTGCATGTTGCTAAGGCAGTTTTCAAACAGCATAAACACACTTTGCATACACAATAACACCGCAATCTGCCTTTTATGAAGTCAGTTCAACACGTACAGTCCATATTAACCAACCTCTCAGTGGCTCAGTCAGACACACTTTGGGGTGAAACTACTCTGTGTCCTCTCCAAGGGGGAAGGTTTAAAAAACATTTAATTAGGCTTTTGGCATGGCTTCACTTTTAGCCTGGAGGTGTTGGAGGAGGTTTTACAGACTTCATCCCTTTCAGAGCCGAGGAGATTAAACATTCATGGGAGCAATCAGCCAGCCGACCCTACGTGTTTCTCTCCTGCTGTACAACTTCATTTGTAGTTTGTGTGTAGCGTCACGTTTGTGTAGTTTTATGTTGTTGAATGCAGTATGCATCTATTTTAGTGGCACTTTAATCTACAGATGCAATCAATTGTTTGCGTGTGAAATGTAGGATGTTGAGGTATTATTTACTGTAAGTATGTATGATTTTATCAAAAGTGTGTACATGAATCTTAAAATCCTCCTGTTTGGTGGTCTAGAGAGGTGTTGTATGGGTAGGATGGTGCAGGAAGGCGGAGGAGGCTTGGGGGAGAAGGGTGGGGAGGAGGGGGGGCAACAGATGGTACGCCACGCTGCGAGGGACGTCGGCTGCCACGGGTGGGGGGGAGGTGGAGTGGGGGCAGATAAATGGGGGGTGGGAGGGGGTACTTTTCCCCAAAGTGCCAGCAGGGATGACGAGGAGGGGGACGAGCTGCACGAGTGTGTGCGTTAGCGTGTTAGTACGAGCGTGTGCTCGCATGTGTGAAGGAAAGAGCCATATTCAGACTTGAGTTTCTCATCAAGTGAGGTGAGAAGCCTTTGCCCCAGTGCTTCATGCCCACTCACTGTCTGTCTGTCTGTCTGTCTGTCTGTGGACGTCCAGCATTCAAGAGCAGAGTGATGGCTCCCCACGCACCAGTACACAGCCAGTTCACAGGCATCAAGACTGCATGAAGATGATGCTGAAATTACTCGTAACCCAGTTGTTGTGATGAACTACCCCCCCAATACGCGCACACACACACACACACACACACGTCTCCACTCTTCTTCTACACCTATGCATGCACAGACGGCACACATGCTCACACACATGCACATAAACGCACCACACCAACCCCCAATTACAGTGGCTGCCTGTAAACACACCAGCTTCAGTGGTATATATGGTGCTGCCTATTGAACAGATGTTGTGGAATTTAAGATGCAAAAGCACCCCTCCACCACCACCCCATCCAACACACACACTCACATATACACACACACACGCTCACTGTCTCCCTCCCCCCCAGCTGGCCCTGCCATGAACGTGCCATGTGGCGCTCCATTCCCCCTGGCACTTCGACTCTGGCTGTGCCAACTCTGCCGCGTCTGGCCGCCGCCAACTGGAAAGACCAAGAAAGCATCAGACTCAAAGTGGACTGTTTCTTTGTGTGTCTGGAAGTGTGTGTGTGAGTGTGTGTGTCTGTGTGTGTGTGTGTACCTGAAGAAGCAAAACTTGAGCTGTCAGTCATCGTAACTGTTATTTATGTAGAACTGAAGAGAGAAGAATCTGACATTTTATTTTCCAGCGTGAAAACTGACTAAAATGTCCAGTATAGTTAAGTGGAAGATGGGAAAATGTGTGTGTTTGTGTGTGTGTTTGTGTACCTTTTGTATGTCTGTGCAGGTGTACTGCGTATGCCGTGTGCACAGCATGTCACACTGTCAGTCCGTACATGCTGGTCGTGAATCCACTTGGGAATGGCGGTGGAATTCCTGTTACCATGGAGATGTCCAAGCTCATCTGTAATAAAATTTCAACTTGAGAGAGATTAATTCAGGGGAAAGTGTTGATTTATTCATCCTGGTGGATACTGATGCACTTCCTCATTCGCTCTGATGTCTGACTGTGATGGCTGCCCATTCGCTGACTGCTTTTCATTTTTCAAACCACCGTGTCACCGCAGAAACGTGGCTGCAGCTGCTGTGCTTTTCTAGCTGCGTCACAGGATAAAGTTCTGTGATATTTCTTATGTTTCTGCTCAATAAATCCAGAGACCGAAGATCAAACAATGAACTGGTCTTAGAAGCAAGTACTGTCTATGTATCCAGAGCCTGATATAGTGCATCAACTTCCATTGTTGCCCAAAAACTATTAAAAACACACCACTGAGCCTCACCGTTGCACTACATCACCTGCTCCTTCATTGCAATGAACATGGGCACTATAGTTAGTCTTGAGTCAGTCTCACATACAACACCCTGCTTGCATCAAGTCCTCCAAATTAAACAACAAAGTACGTTATTTGTCCATGTCCTCTAGAACGACACATAAAAGTGTTTTATGATCTGACACCACCAATGACAGGACAATGTCTTTTGTCTGTGCCTCCGTGAACCGTTACAAATCACTATAGACTAATAAATCTGTTTTATGATGTGACAACATTATGGTTAATGTTTGGTTAGGTTTTACAATGATGTATTATTAAGATCTGGATATCTGATGGCGCCTATTCAGTCCAATGAGAATGGCTTGTTTACTTGAAAAACCGCTGGGAGCAGAGGGCATTGAGCTGATCTACCTTCTAATAATGAACTTTGTGATCAGCATAACATAATGTAGAAAATCAAAGTGATCTTTACTTCTCTTTTCTTGCAATGTCGGTCACTGTAGTAAGCACAAACAGCTATCAAAAAAGAGACACCTGAAATACATCACCTAAAAATTCAGTAGGCTAAGTGTATATATCAGGTTTTGTCCACTTTGATGTAGGCAGACTGACAGAACCCCTATTTCCAATACCAGCAAAACAGTACTTTAGTATTTTATGTATTTACACTGGCAAAGACCTTGTAATTTGTATTTACCATCTGGTCAAATTAGAGGTGTTGTTTTGGCAGGACGGAGGAGCAAAGTACCTGGATGGCCTCCACCGAGACTTTGCCTTGTGATGACATCATGGATTTTTAAATTGGTTTGAATTTGGTTTGAGTGGTAGCGCTGTATCCAGATTTCTCTTTATGTATCCATTAGGCTGTAGCTGCAAAAGTACTTGGTTGGGTTTAGGGAAACATTATAGTTTGGATTAAAATGGTTAATTTGTTAAGGTTACATGTGCAGCCAATATATCGGCTGATATAAGATCATTGCGGATGTATCAATATCTGTATATAAGTCAGCAAATAAATGACAAGAAATTGAAGTACAAGTATGTCAAACAATATCACCATTCATCAGAGAGTAGTGACAAGTTCATATCCTGTGCAGCATATTTCTTGTTGTCAAAGTATAACATAGGAAAAAGAGCATAAATGCTGAAAACTGGGCAGCACAGTGACAGTGGGGCTGGGTGAGTGTGCACAGATCTACCACTGCAGGCACTGTGGCTTCATGCCTACATTATGTGTGAGGTGGAGGTAATACTGCTCAGTTTAGCAGTAACAGCTAGTCGTCAGAGGTAACCAACCATGGGCAGCTGCTGCCAGACTCCCCATGTCTGCGGACAAACACTGGAAACACAGAGAAGTGCTGGAGACACACAGAGAGTCCGCTGGAGCTTTGACAGTCACCAGAAGCACATTTTTTGGCCCTTCTCTGAAAAATTTCTGTATTGTATCACTCGCAGCTCAGGGAGGCTGAGAGGTTCTGGTGTGTCTGTCAGTGGAAAGGTGTGAGCACATAGGTGTAGCCCTGCTGTTGCAGTCTGATGGAGCCTCTAAAACTGTCAAAAGTGCCACGATTGGAAAATAATAACTAGAGAGCTAGCAAAAACTGATGGCCTTTGGCTTTGGTCTTTTAATGGGATTTGTTGACATAGGAAACTATCATTTCACAAAAAAGCAGTAGCATAAGTAAAATTACTTTTCAAAAAAGCATTTTTAAATGTGTGTGCATTTGTTCTCAACTCTGTTATTTGAAAGCAAGCTTTTATTGCCATTAAGTTAACTTTTTGAGTTCAGTTCCTGCCATTAAAATCCATATACTCATGACATGAGACACTCTTTTCAATTTACCCTATATCACCACTTACTACTCAACATAAACATGTTTTCTTATTAGATCAAGAGAAGTTGATGTATCACACACAACTGAAGTGGTGTCATTCCCGTGCTGATGTTTATGTTCTCATACACATCGATGCATCCATGTGTGCATATGCATGAGCATGTGTTCAATAGCAACACGTCTCCATGCGACCCTCAAGTCTCTTTAATTCAGTGGATGACCCCCCCCCCTGCCCATGTCCTCTCCTTCCCCCCATGCGGTGATGGGAAGTGAGAGCTCCTCTCTTCATTCCTCTTCTGATAATCTCTTCTAATCTGAGAAAGCAGGCGGGGGCTGTTGTGTCAATACCTCGTCTCAAGGCTGCCACCGGGACACACACTCCATTTTGTTTACTTCTTCTCAGCCTCCAAGGAGGGGTCGAGGGAGACGGATCGGCAGACAACAAGAGGAAGAGGGAGAGAGATGTGACAGAGAAAGTGGGCACTAACCCCTGGGAAACGGTTGCAAGGACGATAGAGGCAGTGACATATAAGTTTGACTTCTGATAAACAGCACGAGAGAGCTCAGCTTATGGCAATACCAACTAATTACCAGAACATGATTGTCATGATTGTTTGTCAGTTGCTACTTTGCATGGTAAGTACAACTTGAATTATCATAATAATCAAGATAAAATTGATTATTAACAACCAGTAACTCAAAATCCCCTATATCTGTTGGCAGGATTATGTAATAAAACTATTACAATTTCATGTTTCATGCAGGAGCAAAACATGCAACACTTTCCAGATATTTCACAAACCCCAAACCCCCTGAATAGCATTAGGTTATGACCACGATTTTGTGACAAATAGCGGTGCACAGGTTGACCCCCAACCCACAGGCCCTGTTGATCATAGCCATTTTTATGTGCGGTGGTAAATCCATGCTTTATGTATGTTGTATCATACTTCTGGGTTTTATTTGGTCAGGAGTTCTTTGGATTTCTTGTAGCTGAGCTTGTGTCAGCTGCTCATCAGATCTTTTCCATTTTTAATAGTTAGCAGGAGCTAGCTGTAAGCTAGCTAAATTTCAGGAGCAGAGCAGCTTTGTGACAGGCATAGACTGCTCCAGGTCAACACTGACAGCGATATGTTATTATGAATTATATTGTACATTAATACACATAATAATTATATTTATTATATTTATATTTCCTTGCTGCCACCTTGCTGAGCACTGCCTTAAGATAGAAAATATTTCTTGGTCAACTGTTGCTGTTTTTAAATGTGCACACAAATAAATTTGGATTCAACTGGAACTCAACATGTATTTTCAATCATGAATTAACAAAATTAGCAGCACTGCAATAATTGTTGGCTACAGCACGTTTAACAGCCTGTGCAGTTTAGGCCTATCTTTTTCAAGAAGGAGCAGAACATTAAATACAAACATTGTGAGATGGTTTTGTAGATGTTGAAGTAGATTTTAATAACAAGCTTTCCTACTTTTGCTCATTGTACTGTACAGTACTGTACTGCAATAGATGCTATTCAGGTATTACAGACAACTTTAGAATAAAAATAACAATGTCTTGAGGGCTCGATGTCTTTAAAGTTAATGCATAACAGGGAGATACAGTAATTTTTTTTTTTTTTTGACATCTGTTTATTGATTTTGCAAAGTGGTATTGAAATACAGCAGTGCAAATACACCACCACCAACAAATGTATTAGAAAAAGCAATAACAAAAGAAACCACTGGTGATGACACAAAGAATGAAAAGTTGCACATAATTTATCACTTAAGTTACAAGATGTTGACCTATGATCCTTTGACATTTAACCAGTCAGACCATTCACTTAAATTTTTCAATCAGACAGAACGACTGGTTGCCAGATTTTCTGCAAGATTCCCTCCATGTTTGACTAATGAATCTTATTTTCTCTGGATGTAACACATTTCCTATTTCCTTCAGCTACATATCAATCGTTGTGAGCGCTTCAGATTTTCAAAGTTTAAGCAGCAGTTTTCTGGCTTGCAGTGTGGATAGAGAGATGGCCTGGACTTCACATCTATCCTTCAGCCGATCTGGCTCAACCACCACAAACAGTGCAGTTAGAGGGGTGTGGGAAAACTCCTTATTACTGTAAAAGACCTGGCAAAAAAAAGCTAAGAGATAACCCCAAAAAATTTGTGACCTATGACATAATTATTTCAGGTTGAAGTCACAAATTCTTTGTGGAAATACCCCTCAGATTTTTGTGATCCTGAGACTTTTTGGTGCGGTTATGTAGAACACTCAGTTTTATTCTCCCTGAAACAAGTTGCCTTTTTTTAATAAAAAAACATTGCCACATGCAACAATTTTGTTTCAAAAGCTGCTGTTAAATCGGCATTTTAGGCTGCAAGAATCTCCAAAAAACAAATCCTGGAGGGACTGGATATTAACAGCACATATTACTATAAATGTGCTGCAAAAAACGGTGAATGTGTGCAGGAGCAGATCTAAAAACAGATACAAAACTGTAATTTTTCTTACCATTCTCTGACCCCTTTTTGATCAAAGACTATATCAATTGGGCAAACAAATGTTTCGTATGCACAAAATACACACATGGTCAAATGCACACTTAGAGGTCAGACCCACACAAAGTCAAAAGCTGTGGGTGTGCTGCTAAGTCAAGGCCAGCGACTAAAGAGATGTATGCATGTGTGTGTGAGTGTGTGTGTGTGTGTGCGCGCGCGTGTGTGTTGCGAGCATCTGCATGTGTGAGGGACACTGTGGTAGTCTCTGTATGTGTGAGAGAGTGTTTAAATTCAGTGACAGCTGTTCATTAGTCCATTACAACCCCACACTGCTGATTCCTCGAAGCAGCAGACACCAGCAGAAAGACACGCTGGCGGTGACGGCACGAACTCTACGGGAAGGACAAGATGCATAGTGGCAGAAAAACATTTTTGTTTGTTTGTTTTGTATGTCTTTATTACGCTGCAAATTTTCATTTTCATTTATGAAAAAATATGATGTTTCATATAAGATCTAATTTCAGAAAAGGTTAAAATGATCGTGTATAATATGATTTTTCTTTTTATTATGTCACCAACAAGGCAGTGCATGTACCTGTGTGGTGCCACTTACACTTTTTGTTTGACCTTCTATAGATGGTGCTCTTTGTTTCTCTGCTCAGCCTTAATTGGAAGCTATTCTTGAATTTCTTCTCCTTCTTGTCTCTCTCTCGTTCTTCTTTTCTGCCGTTCTTCTAGTCACTGTTGTAATATTTGCAGTGCAGTGTGCACATCTGGGGGCTGTCTGTTGTGTGTGAGGGGGACATTATGGAAACATATGGACAGTGGCCAGCATGGGTCTATTTCACTGAACTTTAAATTAAATATACACACCTGGTAGGTACCTGTCTTACTGTACTTAGAGTACAGGCCCGGGGGCTTTGGTAGTTGCACTTAAATGTTTTCATATATGGGAATGCATGTGTACTATACATTGCAAAGTAAGTTTGTTTTGTAAAGTAGTTATTCCATATGCTGCTCATTCCATAAAAAGGTTCAACGTGAAGTGAGAGCAAGCTATAAACTAAACAAAATTAGAGTTGATGTAACAGAAATGAATAAAAGAAACACACTTTAGAGAGACGCTCTCCATCAAATTCCTATAAGAAAACTCTTCTGGGAGCATAAAGACACAATATCTATCTGCGAATATAGTACTTCTACTTAATGTGTGAGGCATTTTACATTTTATTTTCCCCACATTTTTGTCTTTGTTCAAAAATAACTGCATTTAAGCATGTTGACAGCTAACAGCGGCAGTGAAGCGTTTATATATTCCTCATCATCATCATTATCGGCAGAGAAATGTGTGTTTCTACCTTTAAGTAACAGCATCATTTTAAGAAAAGTCTTATATTGTGCAGTGGATTAAGTCTTTTAGTTGTCTGAAATGTACATCCAGTTAAAATTTTGTAAGTCATATTGTAAAAAATGTGTGTATTTAATTTCAAATACAATTATAGTTTTTGTTTAATGTTGATTCAAATAATAAAGATGCAGGAAATCAAAATGTAGCTATGAGGGAAGTTATGGCACTATGATGTTTTTTGATGCATTCAGAGAAAATGTTACTCATTCAGCTTCTGAGGAGGAGATTAAAACCCACAGTCACCCGATCGCCTCTCTCATCTCACAGATCTCACCTCTGTGCTTCACCTAAAGCTCTTTGAGAATGAACCCGTCCACACCACCACCCGCATGTCCTGATAGCACCACACTTGCTGCTTGGCAGTGAGCCTGGAAATCGAGTGTACGTGATGAACTTAACAGATACGGTATATGGCGACTATTTCATCCTGCCTCATCAGAAAAAAAAGCAGGGAGGAGGGGTCGTCACAGTAGTGTCACACAAAAATCTCACCATCTCAGTTTTGCTCTGTAATGCATCCCCACTTTTCTTTTCTCTTAACATGCAATTTTGTTTCTCTTTAAAGCTGGGGTAGGCAGTTTATTTTTGGCATGGGCAAAGTTCCATAATATCCTGACTCTGTTTGTAGGCTCTAGAAATCCTAGCCTTTCACGGGAGATTTTGGCCAATAACATGCTGCTCATTTCCAATATGTCAAAAAAGTTGGATCTGGACCTGAAAATGAGACTCAAAAAGACTTAACAATCAACTATCCTTCTCCAGAATTGGTTACTGCACCTTTAAGTAGTCCTTCATTTCTTTTATGGCTTGATCATTAAATCAAATGAAAATGTATTAAGTGTCTCACACATAATTTTTGTTCATTTCCCTCCAAATTCAGCCTGATGTATCTCCCATGTTCCCATCTCCCATCTCTACTAAAAAGTTTTTTAAGTTTAAACGATGTTTAGCTTCACAGGATGAAATGATCAGCAGGCATTTTAAAGATGTTAACATCAGTCCCTGTTATAACATGTCAAATACCTAAATGAAATAAATTTAGATGAGCAATCCAGCTGTTTCTCCTGACCTCTAACTTGACCTGCATCAGCATCTGGCAGGAGGTCAGGAACACAGCCATTTTTTTGTTTTGTATCTTGGTTAATGATCAGTCAAAACTTATTTTAAGATGACAGAATCATGTGCAGACAAAGACAAAGAAACAATTTCAGGGTTGGGAACAGTTACTGTAAAAGGTCAAACAGAAATTTAGTGAAATCAGCTGATCTTTTCCACATAAACGTAAATATTATTGTTTTATTCATCTAACTTGATCAAACTTAAATTTTCATGTATTTGAAGTCTTTTGTCTTGAAATGATTTTTTTTTTTTCATTTTGAATAATTTCAAAATTGCCTCACCTTGTCTTTTCAAGTTCAATTAACTCAATATGTTAAGGCAGCCCTTAACTTTTTAACTTTTTTAAGTTAAAGTGCACATTTTTCTTTTACGGTGTGTGTTTCTTTGGAGAATTGCATTTGGTGTGTATATGTGAAGAAAGGGAGATTGTGAGTGTGTGTGTGTGTGTGTGTGTGTGTGTGTGTGTGTGTGTGTGTGTGTGTGTGTGTGTGTGTGTGTGTGCGCATGTGGGTGACCAGCGACGGTGGAGCCAGGCGAGGGTGTGATGTACTTTAAGAAGTTGAACGTGTTAGATAGAAGTGACCATGGTGAGAAAAACTGGAGAGAAGAAAGTAAAAGGTGAGGAAAAAAAGTGATATGCTGTGATGGGAAAAAGAAACAAGTGATGGGGAGTGCGATTAGAGAAAAAGATGGAGTTATAATGTAAGTTTGCGAGTGGGATGAAGCAGAGATGGTAAAGATGGGGAAAGGGCAGGGAGGGGGGAACAAAAAGAAGCAAACATGCCAGAGAAGGAGAGGAGACAGAGGGAAAGAGAGGAGAAAGGAGCAGAGGAGCGAGGGCAATGAGCTGGATTGAATACCATCTGACAGGTCCAGCTGGGAGTTTGCCCACCCCGCAGCACCGCAAAACCCCTCAATATGGAGGCCAATTACTGCTGCCCGCGTGACCGTGGCATGGCAGCATCAGAGACGCAACCCTCCTTTCCCTTTTCCTCTGCCTCCCCCCCTCCTCCTCCCCTTCCTCATTTCCTCACTCACCCCCTCCCTCCCCAAAAAAATAAATAAAAAACACTCCCACCATCTGTGCAGAGTGACAACAACCTCTATACCCTACCATGCACAACACAGACTGTACACTGCACACACACACTTGGGGCAAACACACACATCAAACATGACAAATCCTCACTAGGAGCTCTGTGCTGCTTTTATACTCGACAGCAAGTCCGCGGATGGTTCGGTTTCAGTGTGTTTTATGACCAAAAAACACACTTTCACACCTTCTGCATGTTTTTTTTGCCTTGTAACACACAAAGACACTTAGCCACAAGCAGGGACGGGCATTCGGGGAGTGTACAACCACACTCACACGCACCACTATACTACCATTGTTCCACAGATGCAGTGGAATTTCACCCTCAGCCAGCTCCATCTCTCTTCACAGAGCTGGGCGTGGCGCTCAGGCTGGCAGGGTGGTGGCGGTGGGAGGGTGCAGGGTGGGTGAGCATGATGCAGTGGTACCCGATGCCCATTGCGGTGGAGGTGACTCCCAAATTTAGCTCCGTGTGCAGCCAAACAAGCTCGTCTAAGTGGTGTTATTTGTTTTTGATCCCTCTCTTCAACTGGTGCACTGTAAAACATCATGCAAGACAATGAGTGGAATCAACTAATCTAATCAATTTATTTTCAGATCACTCCAGGACGTATAAACAAAGATTGTTCTGACTTGAAGCCCTTTTAGTCAAATTGATATGCTGTGAGGTCACTCAGCTCATTAAATTAGGTGTCGAAAGAAACATTAGTAAGCAGACTTCCCAGCATGCAACATGGAAGTCAAGTAATATTGTCAATATTTTCTGCTTTTGTGATGGCTGTATACTTACAACAACTTGAAATTACACCCTGTTCCCTTAACCTGCTGTTCTTATGTCAGTAAAAGCCTGACATCTGGGTTTGTCTCAGTGACGTCCACGTCTTTTTCAGATTTGTCCCCCCCTGCAGTTGAGCTGCCATTTTCTCTTGGTGATTCAGAAAGAAGATAAGTCTAATGCAAGACAGAATTATGTTTTGTGAGCAAACATGTTTGATATGTGGTCCATCTGAATTGGTTAAATCGTGTTGTTTCAGGTTTCCGTAAACTCCGAACTAAACTAATTATCATTAAGTCAGGCTAATATTTGCAACTACATTTAAATTGTACTATGAATGAACGACCTTTTTCTGATACAGTAGTAGGTTGTTATGGAACAGTATTTTACTGTTGTGACTTGAAGCAATTGTGTTAATCGAACTTGAGCTTTAAAAATTTTTATTCATTTGTGTGTTACCAGTTGAAGCTTTTTTTTTTATGGTTGGTCCAATTACGTGTAGTTGATTCAACATAATACCTTAAGATTATTGGCTTAAATATTTTCCTAAATACACTTAATTTAAACTCAAATAATTTAACAAAACCAATTGAGTGTAAAAAGACAACTTTGAGCCAATTATTCAACCCATGTTTAACTAACTTGATTTTTAAGGGAGCAGGAGAACTTACATTTTTAAGTTGAACCAACTGGAAAATGATTTAGAGTGTGGGAAAGGGAGCAGTGTGTGAAAATAAAACATGTTCCATATACATAGAGCTTTCCTCTCTCTCACACACACACACACACACACACACACACACACACACACACACACACACACACACACAATGCTGGGATTTCATCATTCATTATTTCAATTGTTGTTTTAAGGTTGGTTTATTTCTGCTTTCCCAACTCTCTCACCGTCCTCTCTCTATGTTATCATCATGACACTGATTAGACCCGTTAAATATACTTTTCCAGATTAATCCCAAAATAATTAATCTGATAAATGTGTACCTAATCTGACAAATGGGAGTAAAAACTCTCCAGATGGAGATTTACTGTACACACAGTAGGCCTGGGCCTGCTTTGTGTTGCGTTTCTGCATGTGACCAGTTGATCAGTTTTAAAGCAGTTAAGTGGAGCTCTGTGCTGGATTATTTAATTACAGTAATTGCAAGGTATTTACTGAACATTCATCTGAACAATTAGGCTTGAATAGCATCCCAATTAATTGATTTTATGGACTTCAGTTGACTCAGTTAAGTCCATTTGTCATAGATATTTAGGATGACCAATACATTATGATGATCACACATGCAGAGATGGTGGGGAGTATTTCAATTAAATTTAGTTACAAAACATATTTAATTACTTTTGAGTATTTTGTCATTTGTCTTTTGCGGGTCAGAAAAAAAATGTAATTTGCAACAAAATATAGAGTCTGTATTTGTGGATATGTAATATATATGTAATACATGATTATTATCTCCACCAGGTGTAAGCCGGGAGGGGATCATGCGTTTGGTGTTGTTTGATCATATGTGCGTGTGTATGCGCATGTGTGTGTGTGTATGCATCTGTCTGTATTTCAGAGGCTATGGGGGCTCAGTTTTAAAAGTGGAGTCAAGATACTGGTATCATATGAAACTGGTATCGGAAAATACAAGCATTGGAAATAACCCGAAAAATGACGCTCTAAAATTAGACTAAAGTTTGCCGAGGGAAAACTGGCATGGCCATATTCAAAGGAGTCTTCAAGGGGTGGCAATATATATACATACATATGTATGTGTGTGTATATATTTACGGTGGCCGACAAGTGCAAACGCGCTGCATATACAGACAGGTGCTGCAAATACAGAAACGCGCTGCATATAAGAAAACAGATGCAAAAGGAAAACGCTGCAAATACAGAAACGCGCTGCATAAACAGAAACGTGCTGCAAATACAGAAACGCGCTGCATATAGGAAAACAGATGCAAAACGAAATCGCTGCAAATACAGAAACGCGCTGCATAAACAGAAATGTGCTGCAAATACAGAAACGCGCTGCATATAGGAAAACAGATGCAAAACGAAATCGCTGCAAATACAGAAACGCGCTGCATAAACAGAAACGTGCTGCAAATACAGAAACGCGCTGCATATAGGAAAACAGATGCAAAACGAAATCGCTGCAAATACAGAAACGCGCTGCATATAGGAAAACAGATGCAAAACGAAAATGCTGCAAATACAGAAACGCGCTGCAAATGAGAAAACAAATGCAAAACGAAAACGCCGCATATACAGTCACACAACGGAAGTGCTCCAGGCCTCTAGGGGCAGTGCTGAGCTTTCCCCCGAGAGACAGACAACGGATGAATCAACCTGCGGAGGAGAGGAATAGGCCTACGTGAGAAGAAGAAAGTTATTGGTGAGAGGAAAATTGGAGGCGGGAGAGGCAAAAAATCAGAAAATGTAAATCCGACAAACAAACAAAAATGTAAAAATGTAAATCAGCTGCACTTTCATAATACAGTAAAAGATGAGGAAAACATGTGGAAAAAAGAAAGAAAGAAAGAAAAAGAAAAAAAACCCCGTACTTTTTCATGTAGCCTCTCCCACCTCCAATTTTCCTCTCACCAATAACTTTCTACTTCTCACATAGGCCTATTCCTTTTTTTTTTTTTAGTTTAAAAAACAGTTACGGGATGTTTATTCTTCATAATTACGTTTCCCCTTTCAGGATTTTTATTTTATTTTATTTTATTATTTTTTTAAACAAACTTTATTGTCATGTTGAAGACATACAAAGAAACATGACATTATATAAGCAACATGACAACACTCATACATAAAACAACAGTAAAGTACAGGGAGTGCATAATACATAACAGACAGTAAGGATTTTATCTAGCAATATGTGCCATAATATTTTCACGTAGGCCTATTCCTCTCCTCCGCAGGTTGATTCGTCCGTTGTCTGTCTCTCGGGGGAAAGCTCAGCACTGCCCCTAGAGGCCTGGAGCACTTCCGTTGTGTGACTGTATATGCGGCGTTTTCGTTTTGCATTTGTTTTCTCATTTGCAGCACGTTTCTGTATATGCGGCGTTTTCTTTTTGCATTTGTTTTCTCATTTGCAGCGCGTTTCTGTATTTGCAGCGTTTTCGTTTTGCATCTGTTTTCCTATATGCAGCGCGTTTCTGTATTTGCAGCACGTTTCTGTTTATGCAGCGCGTTTCTGTATTTGCAGCGTTTTCCTTTTGCATCTGTTTTCTTATATGCAGCACGTTTCTGTATTTGCAACGCCTGTCTGTATATGCAGCGCGTTTGCACTTGTCGGCCACCGTAATATATAATCATATATATATATATATAGATTCAATTGCAAACAATCACATATTCACACATTCAATATCAATATCAAGATTTGTATGCAAAATCTCCGATGTTCAGTTATTTTGACTTAAAAACTTTATCGTGGCACTTGATGTTAAATATCTAAAGGTGGCAACAGAAATAAACTGTTTTATTACCAAACATTTTTACAAATGCATGTCTTCTTTCATTGAACAGATGTAGCCAGAACATATCACTAAATTATATGCATTAAGACTATTTAATGTGTTTGGGGTTTTTAATTAATCTAAAATAACAGCCCTACAGCAGATAAGATGTTGCCTGTTGGGATGGTTTGTGGAGTTGGGTGAGGAAAGCATCAACTCCCGCTGCATCCACTTGCACTTGGACATCAGATGCCAAATGCACGCTCGTAAATTTCAGACCAGCCACAACTTATCATATGGATAGATAGATAGATAGATAGATAGATAGATAGATAGATAGATAGATAGATAGATAGATAGATAGATAGATAGATAGATAGATAGAAAACTGGGGTGGCAGTAAGGGTGGCAAGGCATCTGACAGCTGCCACCCTTCTACATCTCCCCCTGCTCCTCATGATATCTGAATGAAAATGGGGTCTATGGGCGCCCAAGAGTCTCCCCTTTACAGTCCACTTCACACAAATCTGATACAGTATTTACATGCAGTGTAAATTATTACGTACAGGGGTTAAGGTAACACCTACATTGAGGCTACTAAATGCTTAAAATATGATAATATCGATAGAGAATCTATTTTTGTATTTTCAAATTGTAAATGACAAGCATTTTAATTAAATACATTTATCTTGTTTTTATACATTTGATTAGCAAGTACGTGTAATTTGTAACAAGGCAATTTTTGATGTATTTGTGCCTGTGTCTGCCCATACATGTGGAAGGTGACATGTATATCTACACTGAAAAAACCAAAACCCAAAAACAAAAACCCTCTTTGAATCAAGTTAAATAAATACCGTTAAGTATTTACATGTGATTGAATGGCTTTCTTTCAGCATTAAGCACTTCTGTTGGTCCAAGTTAATGCACCTGGACTGGATCAATCTCATTTACTGGTGTAATTTTACTACTGACCAACCCTATGAAATTAGTTTGGACCCAATTCAAGAAAGTAAGTTGAATTAACTCTAAAAAAAAAAAAAAAAGTTGAAAATGCTTAATGCTGAAAGAAAGTCATGTAATCATGTGGAAATAAAATTAATTGAAGTAATCACTTTTTAATTTGTTTTTCTATTTTTACAAAATATATTCAGCAGTAAACAGACAACCATTTTCCTTTTTGAATGTATGCTCAGAAAAATATGAATAAAAAATATATTCTAACGAGAAATTGTTCAGTCCGAGATCCACGCAGGTCTTCAAGGATTAACAAGGGTTAATTGACTGGAATATAGCCTCACGTTTTTATAAATATGATAAAAATATTTATCATATTATGACAACAACAACAAGTGAATTAATCCTTCTTGTGCTTTTGGATAAAACGTAATTTTCTAAATGAGTCTGGACCCACAGGTGAGTTTAAATGTCAGTCGCTTCTGCAGCAGACTTTAGAGCTGCATGTGACTGAACTTAAAAAACACACCTCTCTTTCACTCTGCAGAAATGTCTGATTCGTTTCATGTGTCGGTCTCTCTGCAGTGTTACGCAAAAGTGCGTGACCGGCGGGAGAAGGAGGTCTCTTTTTGGGGCCCGCGTCGTGTGGACACTCATCCTCCTTTAACGGAGGAGAATAATGAACAGATGCTGAGTGAATTAGGAAAGAAATACTGGGTCCCTCCCACAAGGGCCACTTTGGCAGGGGCCGCCTGGCTGCCACGTGGCGCAGCTGGCACCGGGTTGGTGATGGTGATGGTGGGCTTTACTGGTCTCTGGCTTTACTGGTGCTCAGACATTTAGCAACTTGGCACCGATCGCGCTCCGCTATCAAATCCTCTGCCAGCCGCCGCCCCTCCTCACTAAAAAAAAAAAAAAAAAACCCTCTAACACACAGTCTGAAACTGAGAGGTGAGGAAAAAATCAGAAATGTGCCTCTCACCTTGAGGCCTGCCCTTCACACGGGACTGGAACTTAAGTGGACTAAACGTGACTCAGAGGGAGGCTGGAAACATCACAGAAAGATTATTTTCTGTCAGTATATCTAGGATTATGGTGACCATAATTATATCCTTTACAAAACAACAAAATGTTAAATATTTGTATATTTACACTTGTTTTCAACCACTCATACAAGTGTCTTTACTTTTGCGTTTATTGAAACAAACGGATGATTTCTTTTTTCTTTCTTTTTTTTTTTAAATAGGCCTAATAGCTTGTCTGTCTGAGAGAAGAAATGTCAAACTTCAGTCATTTTTAATACTCAGATTTGACCAAATTAAATTGTTTACATAACTGTGTCCTAGATAACCAAATTAACAAACGTCTTGTTACCTTATAAAAAATTAATAATACACCTACAATCTTCTCTCTAGTTTGCAGTGTAAACAGATTCTTCATTTCCTCTAAATTATTAATATTCTTTAAAGTGAACTTTACTACAATCAGTATACTATTTTTATAAGGGAAAGTGACCTAGTTTAATTTTCTTTTCATATTTAACCACCTATGAAGTGAACTATTTTTTTAAACAAAAATTCAAGGTTATGAATGTTTAATAACATTATATATAAACTGATTTAAACAAGCTACATGCTATAGATGTAAATTTTAGGAGCAGAAAAGCAAACCTGTTATTATGAGAAACAACATATAAGGTGATAAAATATATAGTCTATAAAATAATCAATAAAAGCAGCTTTTTACTTGTTTGCCCTTGATTATCACAAAAAATGCAGCCTGTCCAATTTTTACATGAGGCATTTAAATTTGTTTCTTTTGTTAATTATGTATTTATCTATTATTGTTGTTGGTAGTAACCATTTAGACTGTGTATATATAACATGTGGTGGGAGGTGTGTGTGAGTGTGTGAGTGTGTGTGTCCATTATGGCATCCCTGGGCTTCTTCATTTCAAACCAACGGGCCATTGATTCACCTGATTTTGCACCTGCAGCTCTTTCATTGATGTGGTGAGTCAGATGGGCCACTGAGGCAAAAATTAAATCATATTAAAAATGTAAAACAAAACAAAACAAAATGTTATCACTGTAATAAATGCATATTTTTGCATGTAGAATTTGCTTGCATTTCTCTCTTTTTTTTTTTTTGCCTGGGTCAGTGCTGGATGGGACGGTTTCCACCCTGCGGTGCCCGGTGCTGATTTCCCCTGGACGTCCACAACAACATATGGGACCCAGGGCAGTGGTCCAAAGATGGAGCCTGCTCCGACTAGTGATTTCAGAGATCACCAATGATGTGATCGAGTCTAAATACATGAACTTGATCAGTCAGATATTAAATTTAAATATGGCTGTTGTTTAAAATACCGTATATGCTATAACAAGTGCATCTCTTGCAATTTTGAACAGCCTGTATTTAATATTTTCATAAGTGTGAAACAAGCAGGTTGGGTGAAAATATCAGTTTTCACATCCAGGCTTCTTAAAAAAATAAATAAAAGGATTCATCAAACAGGTACTCATTTAGTCATTTTTTGTTCATACTTATATTTGAATGAATTATTATGCACATATAAGTGATAAAATTGTATTATTTACACTCACCTGTGAAGTCTGAGAGGTGTGTGGTTTGAATCAAACCATGCTGCTGAGACCAGGCCCACATCCACTCTCACTGTACTGGAGACCAAACTGAGCTCCTTCATCTAAAAATGCACTTTGTGTCAAGTGTCGGTTCTTTTTCTGTCGTTCGCTCTGAGTGGCTGAGGCCTTTTGCACAGTTTCTAACATATCGCTTAAATTAACTGTTGAATGTATCTAAAGTGTTAAAATGTCTGGTTGATTTTGATCTTTCAGAAAGCTCATGCCAGTTTAAGATGTTCTGGTCATTTTCTGCCACATATCGGTTGTTTTGTTGACTGAATCAATGCACAATACTTCAAATACTTTTCTGTTAAAATAAGAAATATAAGCACAAAATGTCCTAATACCTTTAAGCAGCAGTTCTCTCATGAACAGGTCTGGAATTTCAAATTACTTTACATGAACATATATTTTTCATGATGCATGTGCATTAATGCAACACACATTTATTCCCATGTCGTTGCTGTAGTCCAGCTGGATAATATGCACAGCATCTCAGTCTAACTAATTCTGTAATTTCACCCATGGTTATGTGTAAAGAAACACACCTTTTGTACATTTAAGAGCGTACAATGGATGGTAAGGCCACTTAGAAACTCAAAGTTGAATTAATGTCAAAGCTGGGATGTGAGATTAAAAGAGAAAGTGCATTATTTTGATCTAAAAAAATACTGATTCTTTCATCATAAACATTTCAAAGCTGATACATTTTTAAATGTGCATTCTAACAATTTCTTTAACAAATTTGTTTGATTTTGGCATCTTAATTGTCCAATATCCAGTGTTGATGATTATTTGGTTACAGGCATTTGGTCAAATTTAACTTCAATTATAAGTAGTTGTTTACATAATTAGCCTCTCCAGTAGGCCTTCACTTCATTTTTTAGTGTTCTTTTGCTCTGTTCTTTAGATATTTTTGATGTAACAGGCCAGGCCACTTATTTATACCTTATAATTTTTAAATTCTTTGTTGTGTATTAATGGCCTCATGTCAATCACTTTGTTTAACCAGGCCTGTAGATTCTTAATATGTGAAGCTAAAAACGGGATCAATCTCCAGATTTCTCAATCATGCTCAACATACAGGGTGTTATTTCAGATTATTCTATATTAATTTAGATAGAATTAAAATATATTGACCAGAAAAACAGATTAAGAAACATACCTTTGTCATATTAACGTCATCTACTGTATTAATAAGGGAGACTGCACAATCTCCTGAGCTAAACCATCTGAAGAGCGATTTTAGTGTTTTATTTAAATAAAACACAAAACAAAAAATAAATGAATAAATCATTTTGACATGCCTCTTGAAACCGCTGTCCATGTTTGTTTGATATTTGATTTAAAAAAAATCTTGACAAGCAGCCAAAGATTCCTGGTGATTTTGAACTCTGCCGGAGTTTTTTTTTTTTCAACTTGAGTTCAATTTTTTTTTTTTTTTCTTTTTATCGAAGATTAATTGATTTTAAAAAAAAAGTCTTGAGGCCTCCAAGTCCACACCTGATGTTCAGAAGAAGATCTATTCAATCATTTCAGACAATTATAAAACATTTTTTATTTCTGTTGTTGGTGTCATAACATGTTTCGGCCTATACATGGTCAGTTTATGTCAGTTGCACTCATTCTGCATACAGATGATATTACTGGACACACTTTGATAGGAAGTACAACAGTATAGGGATGAGGATGACATCAGTAGAATACAGAAGGGAATCAGGGACTCTTTCTGTCACTTCTCATCCTCTCAGGAGCTCTTGTTTCCCAAACAATATTAACACGTCATAGGATTGTCAATATGAGATCAATACGTCTGATTGAAAGGGGTTCAGTTGTGGAAAAAAGCATTGAGATCCTCGTACGGAGGCGCCCTGTCGTGGTGCAAGTGCACGTCGTGGAAAGGTGGAATGTTTTCCGAGTGCGCACCTCCGCTGCGCGCTCCCGAGGGCCCAAATTGGAGGCTGTGACCGGGGCGAGACGTGGCCAGTCCGGAATAATGCATAGAGTAATGATAGTTCCTGTCTGTCTCTGAGGACTCCTGCTGTCTCCCGGCCAGCCCGCCGTTCAGACACACGGGCGGGCTGTGCTGGCCCTCGTAGTCCGGGCTGCTATAGTCAGGGGACGTGCCGCCCGGAGGGTACACGGCCTCGTACCCGGAGCCGTAGGAGTGACTCCGCAGGTTGATGGCCCCGGCCCCGGGCTGGTAGTGCGGGCTGGAGAGGCGGGAGCAGCGGTAGGAGTAGGGGTGGACGGAGAAAGGAGAGCTGGGCATGTGGAAGCGGGCTCCATCTGAGCACTGCTCCGTCAGGAAGTTCCTGGTGTTGAGCTGCAGACAGCCTGCCACCAGGTTGGTGGTGGGCTGGGACAGGCCTTTACACAACATCTGCACGTAGGTCACCACATCTGGACGCTTCCCGTTGCGTAAAATCTCCCCAAGCGCTAGAATATAATTCTTGGCCAGCCTCAGAGTCTCAATCTTTGAGAGTTTTTGGGTTTTGGAGTAGCACGGCACCACTTTGCGCAGATTGTCCAGCGCAGAATTCAAGTCGTGCATGCGCGTACGTTCCCGCGCGTTCGCCTTCATGCGCCGCATCTTGGAGCGCTCCATGCGCGCCGCCGTCATCTTGCGCTTCTTTGGGCCGCGCTTCTTGGGTTTGTCTCCGCTGTTCTCGTCCTCGCACTCCTCTTCTTCCGCGTCGTCATCCTCATCGTCGTCTCCGGCCATCTCGGACTCCGCTCGGCTGCTCCCCTCCAGCGGCTCGTCCAGCTCGTCATCCCCGAGTGGACACGCCTCGTGGTCCTCGTCCTTGGCCTTGCACTCGTCGTGCTCGGTGTCCTCCACCCAGTCAGCCGCGAGCCTCTGGACGTCCGGCAGCACCTCGCTGAACAGACGACTCAACATGGTTGCAGCAACCTGCAAGAGACAGAGTGGAGCTTTAACTGGACTGTTCTGCACCCTGCTGCTGCTTACGCACCCATAGGTGCGCTGTCAGAGCCTCAGTGAGCTCCTGCAAGACTGTATGTCCCACACCCAGAGGAAATAGACCATAATTATTATTCCGTAAATGTTCATACACTATTTAAACAGTCTGTGGTTTTATCAGTTTTTTAATTGAAGGCTGTTATTTTCTTCACTTACATTAACAGCAGTAGAAACAGTTGAACTGTCTTTACTGTTCAAGTGCGAGTTCAATCACACAGGTATCATTCCGCTGACGAATCATTTAACTCATTAAGCGGGTATACCGACCACTGTTTCGATGGGCAAAAAGTAGTGCCTTATTGCTTTTCAGAATTATGGAAATACTCCAACCCAAATAACAAACGACAGGACTTCTTTTGATATTCGTTTATATCAGACATGCTTCTTTCATCTCGTAGAGAATTTTTCAGGCAGGCTGTCTGAAATATGTGTGATTAAAGGCAAACATTTTGTCACATTACGTGGGAAAAAATTAAACCACAGTTTAATGTTTATTCGGCACGAATCCTGTAATTATGAGGCTGAATTCAAGTGTGAAAATTGGGCCTTAAAACATGTAGAAATCTCAGTTGTAAAGGTTTGTGTATGATGCAGGTTAGACCTTTTCCCAATTTTTTATTTCGGACATCCCCCCTCCAAAAAACACAATGAGTCGTCTTTTTCATTATTAAAGAAATGGTATCTTTAAAGGCATATAGCAACAGTGTGGGCTACTCCTCGGCCTCCACATGTGCCTCGGTCTGCGCCCCTCCAGCAATCCGGCCCATGGAGGGAGCGGTGCTGCCGGCCTGCTTCAGATGGGCCCCCAGGGACACATTAAAGAGTGCGGGATCCTCCTCAGTCCTATAAATTACCAACCTGGAGAAATTCCAGCACTGCCAGGCCCGCAGACTGGACCACAGGATCCAAAACAAATGTATTTTATTGTCTCTGAATTAGCAGTTTTCAAAATGACTTTATTCACTTGAAAAGATTTCTGTAAAAAAAAAAAAAAAAAAAAACCCTGCGTGAAAAATAACATCGCAGATATTTCAGAAAGTGAAAGAATAAGAAAGATGTTGAAATATTTCTTCAGGACCAGAGCCTTTGCAGGTGCATGAAGCCCATTTTGGACACGACTCGAAGCCACGCAGGCCACAGGAAAAAAAAAAAACGTTTTCTGACGTTTTACTGACTGGTTTCAAGTCTAAAAGAAAGCGATGGACTGTCCTTTAGATATAGTCTTGGACTGACTTTTTAAATATAACCGACGCCTCCCTTTTACTTAATTAAAAATGCAGGTTTTTAGGTTAATCAAAGCTGCGTTTAAACGGTCACAAGGCCACGTTTTAATTAAAGACTTTATCATCATGATTTGTTTGATCGCTCACTCATCGTAAGTTTTTTTTTTTTCCTGTAGATTCATTGTATCACAGCGAGTAATTGCCTACTATTCAAGTCTAAACAGACTAACGTTATTTATTAAACACCGAAATTTAAAACCAAAATATGAAAACTATAATATCCTTAAATCTCTGCAGATGTTTGGCAGTAATCTGAGCTCAGCTGTGCGCTTGAGGTCCAAGGACGTATTTTTTCTAATCTTGTAAGCACAATGTAATTAATGCCAACCAATACCTTGTCAATTAGCCTGTGTATCTCTATGGAGAATTCTACCCCCACAGTGCTCTGCTGACGCGCGTCGTCGTGCAGGAACACACACACACACACACACACACACACACACACACACACACACACACACACGAAACACATAACACACACATTTGAAAAAATCTAACAAAATACACTCTCCAGTGTTCCCTTTCTGGGGTAATACATATCAAATTGTGGACACAAAAGTGCCAGAGTTGAGTCTCTGAAAACGTGGGTTTGTAGATTTCTCTAAACGGTTAAACAAAATCTATCAAATTAAACGCGAGTTGATCAATATCTTCGATCAGACGAGCCATAAAGAGATAAAAATCTATCTGATTGTGTCGCGTAAGAGAGAAAAAAAGATACGAGAATTGAGCTAAAAGACCCTTATTTTGATACATGCAATTATTTCTGCCTCTCATTCCTCCCTCAACACAACAGGCGTTAACACAAAGACAAAAACATATCTTGATCCTTATCTGATCGATCTGATAGGTTAGTATTGATTGGGAATGCGGTATAACCTTACCTCCGCGGTGGAGCTCAGTGACGGGGCAAAGCGGGTTTGTTTACACCATCTCTCTCCGGGTGGGCATCACATCCACACGCCCTGCACGGATGCTCTCACACCTTCCTCTCCTCCTCTCCTCTCCTCCACCCTGCTCTGTCTCTCTGCTGCTCCTTCCTCTTCTTCTACTGCTGCTGTTACTGCTGCTATCCCCAGCCCAAACGCGTGGAGGGAGGGAGGGAGCCGTGTGGCACCTCAGAGGCAGGACTGGGTGGGTTACATACCAGCTCTGATGCCAGGCCCATATGGCTGGCACGTCATTGGCAAGAGCCATCACATGAGAGCCGGTGATTGACATGCGGCCGCATTCACAGAGACTGGCTTCCCCCTGGGGGAGAGGGACTCGCCATCTGTCACTGAGCTGAAAGAGAAAATGGAATAAGGAGTGAATGGCACAAAAAACCCAACGCACTGGATTCAAGCGGCTTCTGTTAGCCTCCATCTTTGGGAAAAACGGGGTTAATCTCATATAGATGGTTTAGGAAAACAATAATTAAGGCAATCCTATAATGATCCATTTTTAAAGTGAAATCATTCACATATTATTGGATTGTTACAGGATTAGGCTGCTTATAGGCTAATGACTGTTGGATAAGGAAATCTAAACATAATCCACATAATTTACAGAATATTTTAGTCATACAATTAAATAAATACCCCAAATAGGCCAATAGGAGCAAGTCAGTCTCTGTAGAAATTCATAAGACAGGAAACACAAAGGCCTGGGATAAATAAGGGACCCGCCATAAAGATCAGAGTCAGGGTGCAATTGCCTAAACGAGTCAATTGAACTGAGCCAAGCCGAGCGTCTTGGTTTGGGTTGCCAGGCTTGGCACAGGTGCCGGTGGGCGGGCTGGTGCCAAAGGTGGCAGAGGCACAGATTGCAAAGAGGGGCCAGAAGATGGGGCAGCACAAGAGAAAGCGAGGGAGAGAGAAAATAAGAATGAGAAAATAGAAAAGGGGAAGGCTTATCGCCACCATAATGTTAGTGGGGTTCGGTTTATTGGCTCACCTTTTTTTTTCTTTTTTTGTTAACCAATGAGTCGATCAAAGTGTATCTGGTCATGGCTGTTCATCCCCATCCTCTGCTGGTGAAAACTGTAGGGTCACACCCCAACATGTTGTTATTATCCTGAAGGACACAAATATAAAGAGGTGCTCATTCAGTTCTATTAATTTAGTGTTTTAATCCAAAAAGGACATTATTATTTCTAAATGTGGCAGTCTGATTATATGATATAAATGGTCAAGCATGTTTAAAAAGAAGAAAATTTGACCAAAGTGCTTCACACTAAACAACAAATAAAAACACATGAATGACCAGTAAAACTACAGACATGAATAAGGGGATATATAGTATAACTTGATAAAATTTTAACACATACAGCTGTAGACTCACAACAAAATATAATATAAACAAATAAAAACCAGTGTGTGGTCATATCTTCAAAAGGAAGACTGAGAGGTCAAAGAAAAGAGACAAGTCTTTAGACGGGTTTTTAAATATATCAGTGTAAGGGGGAGATCTAAAGGTAAAGTAATCCATCATTTGGGGACAACAACTGAAAAAGCTTGATCAGCTCTCTTTTCTTTTCTTTTTTCTTTTTTCATGCTGTAATGAAATTTATTTCCAGGGACTCATGTGTTCTTTTCAAAGTAACACTGATTATGATTATAATGATATGATGATGATTATTTTTTTCTATAATTTTGAGTTGTCAATATTATTATATCATATGCACAATTCATAATGCAGTTCCTTCCACAGCTCAGTATGGATCTAAAACTATAGTGAGCAAATTAATGTTGATTTTCCCCCGACAATGTATTAAAACTTAGTTTTACATTTAACAAATAATGAGATTGGTTTATTGTATTGTATTTATTTATCTGGTTAATTGTATCACTTTATTCAGGCTGGGAGATCTGATTTAAAGAGGAAAATGTGGAGAGTTTTTGTGTTGTTTTTTTTAGGTTAACAACAAATATTAACTTAAACTCTAAGTCATAACTGCCTGGTCTTGGGTTTTATAAGTACCCTTAAAATATTTTTAGTTTTCTGTACATTATCAGTATGTTTGAGCTCACACAGAGGCAGGAGGCTCACTTTGTTTTCTCAGGCTGCATGTGGGTGACATCTACTGGTAATTAAAAGCTAGTGCATGTCTGGGAAAAAAAATACTAAAAATGATGTAATTAATTTTGCTCAGTTATAAATAGGATATGGAGTGAAGCCTTTATTGTAAAGTAATGTGTTATACATCTTGTTTTGCCTAAAGTTGATTATGAGTGTCTAGTAATGTGTCAATGTCTTTCAAAGATGGTTTGAACTCAGTGTATTTATACCATGGATTTATATTCTGAGACCTTTAAAGAGTATTATATTTCATGCATTTGTGCACACAGACATGCACATGAGATAGGGGAGACCAGCGGTGGTAATAACTCTTTTTGTTTAAGCAACAACAACTCAGTGGTTGTGTGTGCTACATCTCTCAAACTTTGATGCTTTTTACCAGAGCTGGTTGTTCCTGTATGCACACTAAGCAAGTTGTGCAAGGCCCTGCACATTATGCACTTTCCAGCAGAAACCTCTGTGGGACCAGTCCAGACAATATATGGGTGTGAAGGCACTCCTCAAAAACAAGACAAGGATAAGCATTAGTCTTTAAACCAAGTTTTAGCTACAACTCTGGCATGTTATGTCTGTGGTATGATACCAATGACATCACAGCGCAACTTTTCTAATTGCTAAAACTGACAGTGATACTGTTTTGTCTACTTTTTATTATGTTTTAGTGCCTTTTGCTTGTGTCTTAGTTTTATCAAATTTTAGCTTAATTTTGTCTTGCTTGTGTTTGGCCTCACTGTTTTGGCTTTCTGTTGTTATATTGCCTCCATGTTATGCAGCTCTCATACCTTTTAAAAGTGTTATATAAAGATCATTATGCAAGGACAGGGGTCACAAATGAGCCTATGAAACACATCTGTCATCTCTCATGTTATTGTAACCTGTTGCAATGTCTGTGACAGATAAACAAGTATGTAAATAAATGAATGAATGAATGAATGAACAAATTAATAAACAAACAAACAATTTTTTCTGAAATATTTGACCACATGTAATGACTGAAATGTTCAGCATCAAATGTCTTATTAGAATTTCAGACTTACTCATCCTCTGAGTATTTTTTATTTTATGTTCATATTTTAAATACTGTTTAATTCAGCAGATACCCATAAGGGAATGTTAAAAGTGTGTTGGCGCCTCCTGTTGGTGGTATGAAGAAATACACTCTGCCAGACAGCAACACTCACCACATTATTGATGGTGAAACTGATGGATTACACCTTATCTTTTGTGGTCATAATACTATAATCCTATAGATTATTTCTCTGCAGCTCTCTGCATTTTCATTGTAACATGGGATGATATGTGTTTATGCGAACCTCTTCTCTATTTCATTGGAAATATTTCCTGTATTTTATTATTACATTTGATGACAAACTCCTCATTTCACTCCCTGTTTCCAGTGTGTCAAATAGTGTTGCAAATGGTTATCAACAGTCCATATGTTCATTTTTAAAGGACAACATTTGAATCAGAAGTGAACTGAGCCCCAGATGCATTGCTTTAAAGTCTCCAAGGTGGAAGTTTTTGCTTTTCATCTGAGGACCTCCTGCAGCAGCAGGTCTGAGTTTGATGTCGGCAGCAACTCTCCCAGGAGGAGCTGGCAGAGATCCAGGGCCTTTTTCTCAACTTCGCTTCAGTGCAGTACAGGGTGAAACTGTGGGCGGCTCGTGGGAACTGGAATCAAACGTGGGACCCCCCTGGTCACAGGATGGCCCGCTGCTTCTCCAAAACAAGCACAAGATCAGAAAGAAAGTGCTTACCAAGCCACGAGGAAAATAACAATTAGTCTGATGACAAAAATGTGTGAAACAAGATTAAAGCTACAAATGAAAACACAGAATTCTTGTCAATTGTTCTGTTTCTCTTTTTCTCTCTAAATCCTTGTGTCATCTCTTCTTCTCTCCCTCTTTCTCACTTCTGTTAGTTCATATCTTTTAATCATATAGTCAGGAAATCCCATTATCTGCTGACATACTGACAGTAAATAGGTGGTTCAATCAAAAATGAAAATTCAGTCACTCAGCCTCATGCAGAATGAAGGTCGGGTTTAGATCTTTAGTCCACAAAACACTGCTGGGGTCTCACAGGAAAACAACATCGCAGAATCATCCAAACAAATGAAGTGAATGGGGACCAGTTTTCAAATCTTCAAACTACCAAAAAAAAAAAAAACATAAAGTGCCTCCGTACTGCTTGTTTGGTGTAATCCAAGTCTCCTAAAGCCCAACATGTCGTTCACTTATGCGCGCCAGTTCAAACGATGTGTACAGACACTTGAATGTGGCTCCAAGCTGAGGATCTACAGTGAAGATTTAGGCTAAAAACATGGTAAATGACGTCTTTCAAGTCAGCTTGGCATGATATGATAGTCAGAGCAATACACTGATTGAAATTGAGCCAAAGAAAAATACACATCCAGTATACTGTTATGTCATCGCTGATTTTCATAATATGAGAGAAGTATAAAATTATATGTGCACTGTATTTGGGATCGGAACAGTATCAAAAAAAACAAATTAATAAAGAAAGGGGACATTTTCAAAATAAAGACTATTAGATAAAAAATCACAAATGTAATATAGATGTGTATATAGTGAACAAATAAATAAACAAATAAAGGAGATCAATCTGAATCTAAGAGTAGGATGACATAAAATTATGTACGTTTGTGTAAACAAAGGCTACAACTCATGAACCTGAATTTAAATAAATAAGGGGTTGTCAAATTGTATGATACGGTCAGAGTCTGCTTAGTAAGACACATTTTATTCTTTCTAAACAGCAATACATATTGTTACTTTTCTCTGTCCCTTTTCTCTCTTTTTGTTACATTTGCATATGAATTTATCCTCTTCTCGAACTTACTCTTAGTCACACACACTGACACATGCATACACACTATGCTTACTGACTGCCAGCACTCAACACTATGAAGAGAAACTGTTGCCATGGCAATGAATTTCCCAACTGAATACCTCTTATATATTTACAGAACATATGATATTAGCCACTGGAGAAAGAGCAGGTTTTGACTCTACCATGGAAACATTGCTGAAAGGAAACAGGGATTTTTATGATGACTTCTTGCAGCTCTTCATCACAAAATGAGAATGGAGATGAACACGTTGTGCACAGACAGTACCTTGCAATTATAAAGCACCGCAGTCCACAGGCAGAGAGAAAATTTGGTCTGCTATGGTCTCAACTTTCTTTGATGTTGTGAAGTGCTATCTTGGTTTTTAATCTCCAACTCGGTGCCAGATCAGTTTTGCCAAGAAGATCAAGAAGAGCCAACAGCTGCGATGATGTTTCTTGATATTTCTCCCAAAATAAGATAGAACTTTATTTAACCTGAACAAAATCATCAGGCAGCAGATGCGGTACAAAGTAGGAGCAGGTTCAAATATAAATACATCAATGATGGCGCAAGTATAAAAATATCACAAAACAGATATCCCAAATCAACAAAATCCAAAATATACACAACGCCAAAAATATAAAGGGGCTTAATGGTAAAGATCAGTTGCTCTTAACCCGAGCTCTTTCTTTTAAGTGGCAAATAAAATACAGTATATACAATATCAAATCTCAATAACAGATATGTGTTAAATTACAATGTTCAGTGATTATGTCCATGACAGGCAGCTGGTTAACATTTTATTTTAAGTGATGTGCATAAGACTGACATCACACCGTCATAACCATGACATGATACCTGTCAGGAACATGGAGGAGGCTTTATTAATGTTTATGACTGTTGTCGTTAAGTCTCATCCGGCCAGTTATATTGTTTTTACAACAAAGTTGACACAGTTTAAGATGAGCCTGTTATAACAACTTGACATTAACCAAGACAATATAATTTGTCATGAATGTGCCATAGCAGATCTAATTACTTAAATAAACTATTTAGCTTTATATGTTAACATTACATTGTACTGTCATATGTGGTTGGGTTTGACATTGGCTGTCATGAGACCATTATAACTGTGTTGTTAATATTTTCCTTGATCTCAACTACAGCGCCAGTCAGTCAGTTTGACAACAGATTACAGTACAGAGGTTGTTGTCATGACAAAGACATTGTTGTCTGCCACAAACATTAATTAAGACTCCTGTCATGGATATGACAGTGTCATGCAAAGCTGACATTGTTTAACATGTCTTTGTTATGACACTTCAACATTAACCACTAGCTTTCATGACACCATTATAATTGTGCCATGAATATTTTCCTTGACATTAACTTCAGCGTCACAAAGATGTCATTAAGAGTTATTACACTGTTAAATGCTTTCATAACAGTGTCATGAATAATTTCTTTTACTTCAACCTAAGTGATACCGATTTGACTTGTCATAAAGATGTTATTGTGCAGTGAGTACAGTATCAAAGACTTCTTCATGTTTATGACAGATGTCATGTCATGGTTATGACAGGCACGATAAACGTTATTGTCCTAAAGGAAATTTGTCTTGGGCAAAAAGTGCTGAGGACAACTGCAGTTCAAACAATACATGCCAATACATAATTCACAAAACAAACACTGTACTGGAGCTATAAGGTGACATATATATGACTTAAACCAAAGATTACAACGAAATATTTCTCATAACATATAAGTTAAATGTACCTGTAAGGGCAGGCTGTCAGACATAAATACTGTAGGACCTCCACCTAGGAGACAGGAGTTCAAGTCCTATTTGAAGGTTATTACTGACTTATTATATTTAAACTTAACTGACTTATTATCTTTATGTACGTGTCACCTACATAGGAAGGTAATATCATGGTTTGGGTTAAAATGGGCCATTAACCACATCTTACAAAGCACTTTCTGGCAGAAATATTTGAAGTCCTCTGCACACAGCTTCAGATAAAGTGTTACTGAAAGTTGTAAGGATTTGTAATAATATATTTGAATTGTCCTTTATGACTGAATAAAGTAATATATATAGGTGCTGATGTAATTTAGATACCTGGTTACACTTAATTCAGTTTGATTGAATGGTACCTTAAATTGTTCTGATATTCTTTTAAATGTCCTTTTCTGCAGTATTATTTTGAGTGTCATTTAAAATTTTTATCTTAAAAGAAAGACCCTAATGGCGGAAGAAAAGGTTTTAAACTTATGTGACACTGAAGGCATCTCGACCGTTTTAGAAACGTCTTATTTTCGGTCCATCTCAGGGGAAATTCACTTTCTGGGCCACGTTTGAACAGCAAATTTCCGACTACAATTGAAGGCGTCATGGATCGGCACGCTGTCTCCACCTTCACTCCTCTCCCTTCCTCATCACACAGCTCAGTTATAGACACGGTGGGAGCGAGAGACACCAGCGGACAGCGTGTGAGAGAGGGAGGGAGGCAGAAAGAGGCGTGAGAGAGGAGGACACACGCACACGCAGAGCTGTCAAACGCAACTCAAGAGGACTGCTGGGACAGATGGACGCCGCTGGTCACTAACAGCTACATTATTTTGAATATACACCTACTTACATCGCAGACTGTTACAGTTTACAGGTAAAATCGGCTGGACTTTTGAGTCGGACGTCTGTGCGCTCGGCTGTGGAGGAGACAGGCTGGATGCCATGGACCCGCTGCTGCCCGCAGACACGGAGCTGATGGAGCGAGAGGCGGACAAGGATGCGAGGAGGAAGATCCAGTTCTCTGTGCCTTCCTCCGTCCCCACCCAGCTGGACCCACGACAGGTGGAGATGGTGAGGAGGGGAGTGTGGCGTGTAATCTGCATGGATGATGATGATAGTGGTGTGTGTGTGTGTGGAGGAATGAGTTCCAACTTGGGTCACATACTAAATGCTTTGTGTCCTTTTTATGCAGCCTAAAACCAAATATCTTAAACACACCTTTGTTAGACTGTGACGTTCAAGTACACACTGTCAGGTTTGTTTTATAAATGTTTTCAGTAGGTAGGGTACACTGGGGACAGCTGCAACAGGGGACAGCTGCAACAGGTCTTATTCCTCCACTCAAAAACATGCTTAAAGTGATGATACTGGTGCTGCATGTGCTCAGTTAGACATGTCCCCTGACAGTCAGTAAGACAGTGGCAAAAAAATTGTTGCATATCGCCAACATTCATTTTATAAACATTTTCATTAGATAGTCTTTCCTCCAATCAGAAACATGCTAGTGTGATGATACTCACATGCACATGCAGACTCTTTCCCTGCCTTGTCCCTGTTAGACAGCCACATTCAAAATCTGCTGCTGCATGTATTGGAAAAAAGTTTGGGACACATGTCCTGACATTTTTTTATGAAGTAATCAAAACTTAAATAGTTTGAATCTTTGTTTTGTTGACTTCTAAGAGACATGTTTAGCTTGTGTTTATGTCAACACGTTGCTGCAACCATCCCCAAGCTAAGCAGCCATATCAAAACAGACCAACCCACCAACAGAAATTTGCCTCACTCTGGAAAACAGAGAGCTTGAATAGCATCTGTAACATCTGTCAACACCCTGACTCTAGGTAGGCCTGTGTTTTGTGCATAAACAAGCAAAAGTTGTAATAATACTAAAACAGCAATATAAGGAATTTTGCTTATTGAGACAAAAAGCTAAAGTTAGTTTGTGAAATTTGATGTATTTTTAATATGCTGCAACTGTCCCTGGTTTTAGGGTCATTTGGAACATCTGACTTCTTTCTTTCAAATAAATATTGTGAATGATAATCATGCTTAAATGGTATGGATAATTATATGTAAATACTGGGTTGGCCTAGTCCAAATAGTCCCTGAGTAACTGCAAGAAATGCAAAAAGTGTTGCAGCCGTCCCCTGGTTCACCTGGAAAACCTGAAACATGCTTGTTTCTAACTTCCATCCTTATTTTTAAGTACACAAAGTGAGTGTTGCCCTCTTCTTTGTCGTCAGAGGTTGACAGACAGTTACATAACCAGTCTAGCACGACTTTGCAGAACTCTATATTTTGATGTCGGGTGTTTCTCTGTGGGCAGCAGCAGGGTATAGGCAGTGCTGGGATTAAGCTGAGCTGTGCAGCCTCAGTTTTTTTGGGAGCTCTTAAAAGTGATGAGGCATCTCTGCCCTTCAAAAGGAGTGCAGGAGGAAGAGGAGGATGAGGATGAGGAGGAAGTGAGGGATAAAGCACTGTTAGTAATATTAAAAAATGAGATTATGTGCCTGAGTAATAATTCCCCTACCACATCTGTGAAACAAAATATAGAAGGTCACATTGTTAGTCATATGTTAGCACAAGGAGGTGGGTGAGTGCATTATGTAAAATAAATAAAACAGTTTTTGTAGCTTGTGCTGAACCGTTCCAAAGCAAATGCAAGTGAAACATGCTGACCTGGTAGTGTGGACATTACGTTGGTGAAATAGTGCAGTGTGAACAGGAATATTGTTGGCCTGTGCAGTATGGATGCAGACCAGCTTTTAGTCTGGCACTGACAGCCCATAAAGGTCATCAAGGTAACACTGAGATAAGTTTGGATACACTTCCAACAGCAAATGAAAGCCAGATGATCAATTTGTTCTGCTTTTAAGACAAAAGACGTTCATGTCTTAAGGGTATGGTCTGGATTATTTGAAGTGAGATTTTATGAGCCACTTATCAATAGTCAGTGTATTAGCTACAGTAGATGCTGGTTGGCACACCCCCAGCCTGAAGAAACAAAGAGGGGCACCAGCACAGAAGCTCAGCAAATGAACTGCTGTGGACAGGGTGCCACTTAAAAGAGGTCCACCTAAAAATATTTAATATCAGTTTAAGTGTACACTATATTTAAAACTTTGTCTCCAGTTTATTTTGCTGTCAGACGGCCTTTTCTTACAGGAAACTGACATTATATAAGCCAGATATTGCTTTATCTGAATCAACCAAACTCCGTTGGTGAAATAATTTTACCCTGCAGAAGCTGGAAATTGGTGGCCTACTGCTGTCTCGATTGGTTAGTTTGTGTTATTGTGCGACTTCAGTGAATCTGGACTAATCTTTTAAAATAGCAAGGTCACACAGTAACAAAAACAAAGGAACAGATTGAGGGACCAACAACTCCTGTGGACTGCAAGGTAAAATGACTGATTTTGACCTATATTTGAGAGAGCAATATTTAGCTTGTATAACAGTGATTTCTCATCAGAAGAGGATGTCAAAGAGATGTAAAGAGGTGAAGATATTCCAAATATAATGTACACAATATTATTATTATTTTTTTTTTAGGTAGACCTTTTTTTTAGGTGCCTAAAATCTGTTTCGCTGCTGACCCTGTCCACAGCAGACTTGCTTAGCTCCAATGCTGGTATTCCTCTTTGCTTCTCCAAACTTAGGATGCGCCAGTTGACATCCACTATAGGTGATACAGTGACTATTGATAAATACCTCACAAAACCTTGCTTTAAATAATCCAAACTATCCCTCGAATGGCATGATGCTTCCTAAAGGGAAATCTCACTGTAGACCAGGTGCAAAGTCCAGTATCCTCTTTCCTGTAGAAGATTTTGAGATTTCACGGGGCATCTGCTTGGACAGCTTGTTTCAGCATGGAATGTAAAAATAAACTAATAAATCAATAACATCCCACGCACTCAAATATTTCTCACACATCTGTTGTTTACAGCCCAACTTGCAGTCTCAGAGGTTTTGCACTACTTTCATTAGCCCTTCATCCCTTCGTTTGCTTTTTTAAGTCTGATTTCATGTCAAATCTCAGTATACTCCTTCTGGAGCACTTCTGAACACTATTTGGGTTAAACCAACTCTTACTCATCCGTTAAATTCCCTCTCCACTCAAAAATCTGTTTTTCTTCTTGTTCCTGGAGTTGAACGTTTGAGTTTCACTGTGCAGAATGATGTTTGTGCAGGGTTTGAGGCTAGAAGATGGTTTTCATGATTTGTGACTGTTCAACCGGTCTGGAAGTCAATCCTGGTCCAGTTTGCAACTTGTACAAGTCTGATGTGGAAACATGGTGTCACCAGTGAACAGCAGACTTTACAGTGGAGTAGGAGACATCTTGTGTCCGGCAGGAAAACCTGAGAAATGAACAAAATTTGCATATTCAAAGATGTGGGGATTTTTGTGAGGATCCTTTTTTAGACCTCGTGTCCACACACTGTTTTTTCTGGCAGAAAGGTGTTGGCAGGGTGCTGGGATGACGCGTCTGTGCAGTTGATAAAAAAAACGCTGCATGTGGGTTTTGTTTCTTTCCCAACAATGTCTCAAAAAAATTCCTATGACCACTGTTGTTGCATAGTCAAGCACCCCTTTGAGTTTTTATAATCTATTTGTATCTATTTGTTTTATGTTTTTTCACTATGAGCACCAACCAGAAGATGCCTGCTCTCATGTGGCCCTTTTTCCATACACATGCTGGCTTACTTTGACTCAGGGTGTCAGCCCAGCACAGCAGGGATTTGCATCTGGGCTACACACTTGAAGGTGTGTCTTGAGTCTCATGATAATTTGTTGTCTAAAAGCTTTTATGATGAAGCCGCAAAATGAGGAAATTTTGGGTTTTCATCAGCAGTAACTTAACACAACTTGTATGTAGCTTAAAGCGACATGAAACAGTAAAATAAGGCAGATATCTGAAAGTACAAACAGCGACAACTAAATTTCGCACCACAGAGACTCATTTAGAAGCTGCAAATGTACTGTGAGCTTAACACTTTTCCCTCTGTTTTCCTGCACAGACAGGAGTTGAGTCTCAACTCAATGGCGCACATAAAAAAAAAAAAACAGAAAGGCAAACTCCTCCTTAATTGTCTTGGTTATCACGCTGCCAATCCTCATCTAATATAAGATTGGTAGCCTGAAAAAGCGATGGTGATGACACAAGCAGCTTGAAACAACAACAACTGAAAAAATGTGTTGGCACTCAGAAGAAACACTATCATGCTCTTAAGGGCCTGTGGAAATTAAAGGCTACTTTTTTGCAGAAAAAAACATATCATACACACATTATTGTTTAAAACAGACTAATTGTATATATGTCTTAATGCAGGGGATCTTTAAGTGTAATACTTTCTTGTGGTAATTTGTTTCTGCTCTGAAGTAAACTGTCTAGGAAAGGTTTGTATTAATAGTGCTGCTCATCACTTCCATAGTCTTCAATTATTAAGACTCTTTCCTACATGAATTTCAACCCATAAATGCTCATTGACAGCACAGTGCAGTGAGCTGAGTCAGTTTTCCCTATAAGACACCCTGGCAATTTGCCGGATCAGGACCCAGCAAGATTACTTCAAATCTTCCACCATGGATATAAAGGTAATCATAACAGCTGCATTCCCTGGTAAAGCGCACATATGGTTACAAGGTTGTTATGTCATAATACGTCTAAGGATTCATCTTCTTATAGCCACCAAAGCGACCCTGGTGTTTATGCTTATAGCATCACCTGTTGCTGAAAATCATGGTGTAATGGAGACAAATCAGCTGGCGATTTGAGGAATTTCTGCAATGCTTAGCTATCCAGCTGAGAGAGATCAACAGTCATTCGGCTGCAAAATAACTTTAAAATCCAGGACTTAGGCAGCCTGCATGAGAACTCCATCACCAACCACCCCTCTTTTTTCTACCTCTTTCTTATTTTCTAGCTTACTGCAGTGCAGGCTGCCACTCTAGTGGTTAGTGGAACTGCCTAATGGTCATGTCATGTGGGATGAGACTCAACTGACGTGTCTGAATGTGCTGCAAACGACAACCCTCCTCGATAACTGACCCCAGCACGTTGTGGTCGGTTGCTTCTGGGAAGTGGTTCTTACTCACAGGACTTTGACAGTATGTGATTTCTCCAAACCACAGCAGAGATTTAACTTTCACAAATGCACTTGTCACTTGCCACCTGTCCTGTAATCTGCCACCACTCCTGCTTAGATTCTGAGGATTTGGTTCATGAATTATTTACTCGAGCACAACTGCTCAAAAGTCTGTTCATCAAGGCCATTGTCACATCGACAGCCTTCTCATACAGCCCTGGGAGGGTTGGACAAGGGTATCTTGTCCTGTTCTTGCCCCTGTGAATTGCTGACCCTGCTGCCCATTCCCCACTGATTTCTATGGTACTGGCCGACGTGAAAGATATATGGGATGTGTGTGAGGGTCAGCCAAGTTCTTGTGTACAACATTTCCAAAACGCAGCGATAACATTAGCATTTAAATGGCAAAGGCAGAGGCTTGGAAAAAGAGACAGGTAGGTAGATAAGACAAAAGAGTGGGAGGGAATGAATTAAAGAGAATAAAAAGTGTCAAGTTGACAAGGACAAGAGGGAGGAAAAAAGAGAAAGATAACCGACAGAAGGCATGTAAGAAAAAGGAAGAGAAAAATCATCATCAGCCAAGGAGACGACTGATTAAAACCAAAGAGATTAGCTGTGGATGACTGAGGCCTGAATCAAGGGCAAGGACAGCTAATGCGAAGAACAAATTTTCACCGCAGGACAGCCAAAGCTCTAAACTCCACAGGGTCTTAGTCAACAAACCAAGTATACTGCTTTCTGCTTCTGATAACACACTATTCCTGTACATAAAACAGGGTGATGGCAGAATGTTGGTTTGATATCAATCCTTGAAATAAAGTGACCAGCATTAACTGTAGTTAATGATTAGAGAGGCTTTCAGTTTTGTTTCCATGCATGCAGTAATGTCATTGCTGCAAATATTGTGGGACATTTAAGCATAAAAACCAAAAACTGCAGTTATACACTTGACAGGATAGAGGAAACTCTCCAGAGGAAACAGACTTAAATAGTCAATGACGCTGCAGTGCTGTGCCTCGTGCATGAATGCACACACAGCATCTCTCCTACAAGGAAGATGCACCCTGTTTCCCACATCTAACCCATACACTGTTAATCAGAATGTTAATTTTTATGACCTGCCCCACCCAATCCAAAAATTAATTGCAGTACCACACTTTTAAACGTGGTCCATGAATACCTGATGCATAGCAAGTGTGCGATTAAGTGAGAGAGAGCAAGCACATTCCCATCCCATCCCTACAATGACTGTTGAGGAAACAAGATTGTATTTGCATTCCAATCACGTGGTTGATAAGGGTTTAAATCAAACGTGGTGTTCTCTAATCACCTCTCCCATCTATTTTTAGAAATTCCTCCCTAGAAAACAAAAGGTCAAATGGTGATAGTGGGTTTCATTTATCTTTTCTTGAACATCAAATCAAGCTTTACACAGGATTATTCACAGAATAAATTGAAAGCATTGTTTGAACACAGCAAGGGATTTATGCTTTCATTGCATGATCTTAATTGTTAAGTGGATAGGTTATTTCTGTATGAAGGGCACTTTGGGCCACCGTACCCACACAGTGCTGTCAATATGCATTATAAACATCCAGATTAATGTATTGAAATGAAATGTTAGGTAACCATGAAGGTCAGCTTACCTACTGTACCAAAAACGAGTCGGGGGATTAATGATTTGCTGTGCAGGCACTATACTGAAGTCCTAGCAGTTTATGTGGCAGTACAGTTCGAGTTGTCACATTTCTTTAATAAAACTGCAGAAAATCGGACCAGAAGAATTGACACACACATCAGGTACGCACAGTTGGTGTAGGGTGTTGGCCCAGCTGTCCTCACTCCCACTGGCCACAGCATGCTGTTGTGTGACTGGTTTCACCAAACTGGATTGTTAGATATTCAGTTTTTTGATATGCCTAACTTAGTATAAGTATTTTCAGCATTTTACCTAAGTATTTAGCTTCCGTATCATGACGTATTGGCAAGCGGATAGGCAGACGGGACATAATGTTGGCAGGTGTTTGATTTGAATGTTGAAAAATAGGCATGCCTACCATACTGTTGCTAGCTCGCTAAGTATGAATCTTAACTCTGTGCCACTAATGGTTGATGATTGATTGATGGGTGGATGTTATGATATTACTGATTAAAACTGGTTGGTTCAAACCCACAATATGACCAAAAAGGGTTAAAATGGCATTTTCATCTTGACTTTAATACATGTTTTTGTCCAGAGTTAGCTATTTGAGTAGAGGTCGGTTCATAAACTCAAACACCTAAAAATGGTTTCTATGATCCTGTAACTTCTAAAAGCAGCCTAAAGTCAAGTCTAGTCAGGGTGACTAAATCAGGATGACTGATGAATAAATGTTTTAAAATGAATTAAAACAATTCAACACTGAAACTAAAAGAGTTAGCTCTAACTTAAAATGTAAAATAAAATAAAATCCCCAGAGTTGGAACAAGTCCCGAGTCGAGACAGGCAAGTTCTGAGTCAAGTCCTGAGTCCTAAATAATGTGAGTTTCCAGCATTGATTTACAAAGTTACTTCACTGTTAGGCTAATGTTAGCAAAGCTTTAGCTTGTTAACTATGTTAAAAGTGAGGTATGCCATTCTAATTCAATACATATTTTATCAAATTCAACATATATCTCCTCACAGTCCTCTAGCTCCCCAATCTGTGTGTGTGCTGAAAAAGCCTCACAACGTTATTCCAGCCAATCAGCAACAGGTCGCATTTGTGCCCGTGCACAGGACAAGGTGAAGAGGAAATGGAGCAAATTTGTTTGGTTGTGGAGTTCACATATGAACCATATTTGTCCAAAATAGCACAACCCACCTTTAATGTTAGCCACAACTTACTATGAGCAGCTTAAAATGTCGAATGAACGATGACGTGCATGGTTTCCATAGTGCACTTAATTTTTTGTTAATCACAGCGTAGTTCTTGTGTGTTAACAAAGTTCTCCTTGATATAATTTTTTCCAACTGGAACAAAGTAACGTTAATGTTAGTTCTTCATGTTTCTCTCCTGAAACTTGATTGAATGCTGTCAAATTGTATTTCAGAATTGATCTGGGAATTAAGTATTGATGAAAGTTGATTCAGGAAATAAAGTGATTTGTGGCGCATGTTTTAAATAACGTGTGATGTCATGAGTCATGGGTGTTTAAGTCCAAGTCGAGGTGTGAGGTTAAAGTCAACAAATTTATGACTTGAGTCTGACGTGAGTCCAAGTCACGAGACTCGAGTCCTCTGCTAATCCTCAATAATAGCCAAATTTTAGAGACAAGTAGTTCATATACTGCTCACATATTAATACGCACAACATGATATAAATATCTTTTCCCATTTAGCTAATCCAAAAAGAAGACTAATGAATCTGTCATGCTAAAATAATAAACATTTTGTACAAATCCAGGGAAAGTAATCTACTACCATTTAGCTGCATATGTTAAGAAATGTTCAGATCCAATCAGCTTTCCAGTGCAGCTCCACCGAGTGACCACAGGTATTTACAGGCATTTCAGACACACACAACAAGGATCTGATGAAAATATTCCCATGTTCCCTGTAGGTGCTTGACCTTCTGGCAACCATGTTAGCAAAACACTCAGAAAAGGTCACCCCGTCTGAAAAGGCTCTCAGACAGGTGCTCAACCTGTGGTTTGGTCCTTCGCACAGGGAGTGGGGGTGTGTCTGTCAATGTGTGTGAAAGCACCCCTGTTACATTACCGCATTCAAACGTTCATGTTGACACATTTTTGACCTCTAAATGGACACCTTGTAAATGATATTTAAATTTGTTTCCCCACAATGGCAGCTCATTTATTCTAGTGTCTGAATGATGAATATGTATGAGTCCAGCACGCAGAGTGAGGCAGAAGCAGTAAGAGTTACTCCAAAGTGAAAGCTGCCCACACGTTTCATGCCTACACTCTCAGCTGTGATTGGCTTGGCAGCCACTCATATCACACAACAATCTTATTATCATAACACATTACGAAATAGAGAGAGAGAGTGATGAATCTATTGTATGTTTCATAACACTTTTTGTTATTGCTATCCAGAAGAAAGTGTTTTATTATTGTTTATTAACTTACTATGAAAAATCAAAGTTTGGTGTAACTTGGCCTTAAATCATGAAAATAGGTGAAAATAACATTTTCAGGGGAAAAAATGAAGTGCTGGAAACAAAATGGACTTAAAGTATTAAAACTAAAAGTACTTAGTTCGCAGAATAGCTCCTTTAGTGTTTCATTCTTGCTTGATATACAACTTCAGGTTGTCAACAGTCCAGGGTCTCTGTTGTTGTATTTTGCACTTCATAATGCACCACACGTATTCAGTGGGGGACAGGTGTGGACTGCAGGCAGGCCAGTCTAGTACCCATGCTGTTTTACTGCAAAGCCATGCTGTTGAAACACGTGCAGAATGTGTCCTGGTATTGTTTTGGTGAAATAAGGATGGATATTCCTGATGTTCCTGTTGATATATGGCTTTTGTTTTGCGTGATAGCATCTTCACTTGCACTTGTAGAACCAGCAACAAACTCTGTTGACTAACAAATGTTTCCAAAGTGTCCCAGAGCCCATGTAGTAACTTTCTTTATACATATAAACATGTTAGTTTTTAATGCAGTGCTGCCTGAGGAATCAAAGGTCACGGACTTGCCATGTTAGTTTTCTGCCATGCCCCTTATGCACATGATTCTGGGTTTTCTGACTAATGATCTTATGGATTGTAGATGGTGAAATCCAAAATTTTGCAATTGCATGATGAGAAACATTCTTAAACTGTTGGATTATCCATACACTTTTTCACAAAGTTGTGAACCTCAGCCAATCCTTCCTTGTGAATGCCCCTTTCATACCCAATCATGATACAGTCACCTGTTATGAATTAACATATTTACTGCAGAATGTTCCAGGCAGGTGTTATTGACCATTCCATAACTTCCTACTTGTTGCAGGAATCAAGGTCAGAATGAGTGTATCTTTAAAAAAAAAAAAAAGTTGTGTTACCAGTGTGAACTTTAATATCTTTAATGTCTTTGTTCTGTGTTCAATTAAATACAGGTTGAACAGTTTTTGCAAATCAGTGCATTCTGTTTTTGCTGACATTTTAAACAACACCCCAGCTTTTTTGGAATTGGTATTTATATTTAATATCTTAATCTGAAATGATGTGTGTAACTATAGCTGCAAAATGAATGCAGTGCAGTAGAAAGTACAATATTTCTCTCTGAAATGTAGGGGAGTAGGAGTATAAGCATAAAATAAAAATGCTCAAATAATGTACAAGTACTTCAAAATGTGTTTACATTAAATAAAAATTTCATATCTGATTTTTTTTTAAATATTCCATATTATTTGAAAATTGTGTAATGTAACAGCCTTCTCATTATCAGACTGAAACTGATGTGAGACTTTAAAGGTATATTTCAGTACATTTCATATCAGTTGCATGACTGCTGGTTTCTATGACTCACTCTACTTCACACAGAGAATACATCAAGATGAGGAATCAACAGTAGTGCAGATGAAGAAAATCTGTTTTGAGCCCACACTTTGTGACCCGAGAGGAGACATCAGGTTGTATCTATCAAGTGCACTAGAATGAGACATCAGTAGTAACAATTGCTGCAATAACAGCTTTTATGAGGCCTGTTTTATGTTCATTTTACTGACTCTTAGAGGTTGAAAGCTTAGTTGGACAGAGAAAAGTCTTTCATGAAGTGATATTGCAAAACAGAAAACCATGAGAAACACAGTGACATTAATATTTAAACAAGCTACCACCAATCAGTGAAAGTAAAAGGGATGTTATTTGGCATTAGGTTCAAGAGGGATTAAGTTGAAGTTTACATGCATCTGAGGGTAAAATAAAATATTGGACTGAAGAATTGAAAACCTAAATGATTAGGAACAAGTGATGGGAACATGCAGTAAAATAGTGAGCTGCCATCTATAACATGATGTAATCCTCATTCAGGAGCAATCTGGACAACAATCTTTTCAATGTTGTTATATAATGATATGCATTTTCATTAAAAGAAAATCCTCTGCAGACATGTTGTCAACAACCATGAGGCTGAATAAAAGACTGTCAGTATCAGCCACACCTTGCTTCTTGCATATGCAAATATGTCCATATTCACACGGTTTGATGACTGTCTTTCTCTCTTTTCTAAGATTCGACGTCGGAGGCCGACACCAGCCACACTCTTCAGGTTGACAGACCCACCATCACCAGAGGAAGACATTGGACCTCACCAGGTAGATCAGCTGATGTGCACTATTTGGGTCTGAAAAAAGTGATGCAAAAACTTTCAGACTCACAGTTTTGCATCAAATTTCCATATGAGAAGCAATACAAATGCAAGTTTGTGTGTTGTGTCCGTGTGTTCATTTTGCTATGACCCGGTAAAACACCAAAGCATGTATTGGATCCGCTGGTCCCCCGTGACAGTGTCATTTTTTGCCTCACCAAGGTTTGAAAAGTACCTGTGTTCTCATTCTGCAGTCAAGTTAGCAATAAAACATGCAACATCTTTCAAAACTTGAAAAACCTTTGCAGAGAAACATTTACAGTAACATTGGTGGTCACATTGGTTAAGTTTAGGCACCAAAACTACTTGATTAGGTTTAGAAAAACATTATGGTTTGGGTTAAAGTGACTACTTCCTTAATAAAATCAACTTTGACTATTTGTCTCATGCAGGAATCCAACCCTGGTCTCCAGTGTGAAGCTCCCTATGCAGACTTTCTTACCTTTTATACTACATTTATCCTTTGATCCCGTCAGTGTGACTTCTTATTGGTGCTGCACCATTATACACGTGTGTACTTTTTACACCTACTTGAGCCAAAACGTGACACTGCCACGGTATCCTCTAGTGGTAGGTCTATTACAGTACACGCTTATTTGAAAAAAAAGTGAGTGCAGAGCTCTCAGGTTTGTTCTCTGGGGGTTGTAGAAGGGCAATCTGGGAAAGCAAATTTGCATTTGAGGCAGCAGTGTATTCAGTGGGATTCAAGTGAGTGGGTGCACACCAAAAAAATAAATTCCTGTCTGAGCCAAATCTGTATCTGTCTATCGGTGTGTGTACGAGGTAATGGGATTGTGGATTCAAATGCAGACAAAAACACACAAACAAGGCAAGCAAACATTACTAAATGCAATGGTCAGGACCTGGCTTGCAAGTTGGCGATGGGATGGTAGTCCAAAACACAGGAACAGGTAACATGAACACAGGAACAGGTACAGATGGAAGGTTTCTCAGAAAATGCATCCCAATGTCCCCTCTGAAGCCTTGAGCTTTAAACTTAGTTGGTGTGACCTGGTTAGCAGTAGTCGATCCTTAGTAGTAGTTTTTTTTATCATTTCTGGTCTGTAAGAAAACCTGTAAAACCTGTGTTTAACGTGTCAGCGCTATTAACTGTGGGGAATTCCTGTGGCAAAGTCTGCAGGAATGCAGACTTACAGAAAGTGTGCGTAAAAGGCTCAAAATGTCATGGACTTGATGATTTGTCAGTGGAACAGCCCTAAGCCCTTGTGGGCTTGGCAGGAAAGCGCCTCACAGTCTGTAAGTGTTGACATGTGGACATTGAATCTGGAGACACAGAGGAGCAACTGAGGCAATGAAAGTATCTCAATATGACTGTGTGAATATCTTTATCTTTAAACTGCAAAGTATCAATGTACTGATTGTTCAATAAGTTACATGTTGCATTAGAGAATACAGGTAAACTGGACAAATCTTTTACCCTTCTTTTCACTGACTTTGGTTACCAAGACTCCAAAACTTCTTGTGTTTGCTGCCTCTCCGCTATATTTCGTCAATTAGCTGAGGTCACAATAATTTGATGTTGTGTATTTTGACAAGTTCTACTGACATAACACTAACACATCTACTGTACATAGATCTGTTATATATGGACCATAATTTGGATGTTTTACTTCTGCAGTGGGTTCTGGGGGAAAATGGAGCCTTGAAAGCCAAACTGGTTCATTCATCCACCTACCAGCCGCCCTCACTTAAAGGTAAACACCCTGTCTTCAATGTGTTTTGCGTGTGTTTCACGTGTTTGTTGGAATTTACATAACAAATGACACAAAGTGAGAGAATCTGCGAGGCGTAATTCTGCTGTGGCAACTACCATGTGGTCTATATTTGTTTGGAATACGTCCGTATCCAAAAAACACAGTGAGAAGTGTGTGTCTCTGCGTGTGCATGTGTATGTGTGTGTGTATGTGTGTGTGAGAATGTGTGTTTTATGTGAGATTAGGAGCAGAGACAGCTGTGAGTCTGTTCTGGATCATCCTGGATTATAGGCTGGGCACACAGCTGCAACATGGTCTCACACATACACACAGACTCAGATACACACAAATATAAACACACAAAAAACATTACTACTATATAAATATATGGACACCGTATATTATTATTCATCTTTTGTTGTGTTGGAAATGTGCTATAATCACCACATATAATTAAAGCCTAAATGAAAATGACAAAAAAAACAACAACAACTGACTGCTTGAAATACTTAAAATTGTGATTTTATAATCCCCTACTTTCTTGACATCTATCCATTGGAGAGTTTCCCATTTCAAGTGTGGCCCAAATTAAAAATGACCAATAAGAAAAATATCTATCCATAGGGATGCACAAAAGGAGTTCGTTTATTTTTACTGAAAGAAAATATTACTGCCATAATTCATGTTCATCACAGTAGTTTCATATTATTTTGTTCTTCTGCCTCTCAAGAAAACTTCTATTGTCCTTAAAGAATAACTCAACACCCCCTGAAAGTCTTGTGTTTGCAGTTTCCAGTGTTTTAATTTGTACTCCTCGACGCCATGACGTACCTATTGCATGTTGTTACAGGTGCAACAAAGCACACGTCTTACCACACCCATTAGGGAAAATTTCAATAATAAGGCCTGTTTGAAAGTCTATCAAGAGTTTGTGAGAAAATATTAAAAGGATAAAACTCATATTAAGAAAGCAATGACATGAGTAACTAATAGTATAGTTTAAAAGCCGTTTAGGGCTGCTCCTTATCATCACCCTATAAACACTACCTTTAAGAAATTAAGAATAATTTAATAAATCAATGCATTATTAACAAAAGTGAAAATTAATTTGCACATTTCTGATATGAATCCATTCCAAAATTTAATGGGTTCTCTATTGGCCCATGCAACATGCTGGAATAGAATAGAATAGAATCAACTTTATTGTCCCTGAGGACAAATTGACTGTATTGTAACTATAAATATCATTTTATATGCAGATGACATCCTGTTTTTTAAAGAACATAGCAGTGTCTTTTCCTGCATTTACTTGATTATTAGATATTTATGGTTCGTTTTCTGGTTACAAAGTCAACGATGCAAACTACTGTAAATTGTTGCAATGGCTTTTTATTTCAATCAGTCTGAAATGATAGTGCTGGGTGAGAGACAGAAACAGAGCTAAAACAAGTTGAATATTGGACTTACATTCATCAGGTGGCCAGAAACACGACCCCAAATGAACTATTTTGCTCTGTAATTGCTGGATGTGTAAATAAGCAACTGTGACCAAGTGACCAAAACAATTATTGGAGGTTTAAATAGTTCAAAAGAAAATCAAACCATAGCACAGTGCTACCCCATATCCTGATTTGTATTTTCAGCTGTCCAGAAGATGGCCCAGGCTCACTTAGCTTCCCTAGACATGTCTTCTGTGGACAAAGAGGACCCCTCTTCTGGGGAGGAAGAGGAGGAACAAGACAAGGAGAGCCAGGCAGCTACAGGTGGGTTACACAGAACAGTCTTTCACATGACGCCATTTTTCCATTTTGTGCTGGCATTTATACCACACATAGACATTGCTGCTTACACTTTCTGAATCCCTTTCTTGTCAGATCTAAGAGAAGAAAGCAAACCACTCAGGGATCGGTGCACTCTGCCTTCGCTGGACAGTTTGACAGGAAGTGCTGATCTCAGCCGTCACCAAGGAGACGAAGAGGAGGCCAAAGAAAGAGAGGATGGAAAAGGAGAATGACAAAAGAAGAGAACTCAGATGGAGACAGAGCGTTAATGAGGAACAGACTTGCATGGCACACTATGGGCCATACATGTGCGTGCATGGGTGTACGTATGAGTGTGTTATTTGGGTCTGTAAGTGTGTGCATGCATGCGACAAAAGAGTTGAATGTGGAAAAAAGAGAGAGGGGGAAAACAGACGGACACTGAGGAAGGTCAGAATATTAATTAGCAGGTAGGAGGAAAAGTTTAACCTGAGACTTGAGAAGGAACTCACGTCTCGGTCAGCCAAGGAAGCCAGGACTAAATTACAATCAGCCAAGGACACTGCACAAAAAAATGAGAAGTGCTAAGAACTGAGGCATTTTCTCAAGCACATAAATGTGTTTTTTTTAGGTTCAACAGAAGAGACTTGTTCCTTGGGTAGTTTTTCCAGATATCCATGTGTGAAGAATCCGATACTGAATCATCTTTATTCACATGATGTACAGGGCATGTCGCTTAGTGAATCTGGTGCTGAAACACACGTCTCAAGAGCAATTGCAGATGTTGCACACAGCTCGACATGCATTTGCAACTCACATATACACCTTCTTATGCATATTTACGTGTAAGATTCAGTTTTATTTCGTGTGTGACGGTCAAATTGAAAAGAAAAGGGCCACACTTTATGACCCCCATGTTTATAATGCACTTTAAATGCGTACTTGCTTATAGCACTGACTTATTATAGCGCTCATAAATATTAACAGTGCTTTATACAAGTAAAGTACATTATAAAGTGTTTCACAATGACTTAGAAAGTTACATATCATAGTACTTCAGAATTACTGCTCACTTTTTTCATAGAGTAAAAATAATAGACTAACCCCAACCTAGCAGGAGTACATTTCCGACAGTCATATTAATTGATTATTTGTCATTTCTGAATGTATAGCCTAATTCAGGCCTATAAAATTACTTTTCAGAAGGGCCAGATTTTTTAAAAAGCACATGACCAAGCAGCTGGACATTTACATTTACTGTATCTGACATATAAAGTTTAGAATTTTAGTGTGTGCACTGTTTAGTTTTTTACAATTGGAAAAGAAACGTTATGTACAAAGGTAGAAATTACAATGCACTGTTGTAATCCCAGAGTAGAAGCTGCTTGTTGTTTTAATAGATACAGTGTTGCATTTAACATATTTTTTTGTTTGTTTGACTCTCCTAAATTCTCTCTGCTTGTACAGAGTTAAAACATTTTGAAATAATAAGTATCTCTGTGCTTAACAACATATATAACCAATAAATGGGCTAGTTTGCCTTCTAATACAATGATGGTCTTCTAATTAAAAAGTATAAATGTTCATAAGTTTACAGGCTATTTAAATAAAATCACAATGATTTCCTTTTCCCCTATATTTCTAAATGATAGAGGCAGGGTTAGGATTACGGGTTATACATGCATTTATATAATGTTATAAGTATGTTTATCATTCATTGTGGACATGGGGATCATAGAGGGTTTTACTGTGCTCTGACAAGGTGGGTATTTTATTGTATGTCTCATACAGTTCAACCAGAGTTTGTGGATTATTGTAGTATGATACACAGATTTGATATACTATATTACATGATATACTACAGTATGATGGGTGCAGGCCAGTTTTATTAGAATTTAACCCAGAAACGGTTATAAAACGACACTTTGGGCTTGCTCTTCTCAGCCTTGTAGACATTTGCGTGCAAGGTCAAGGATTTGACAGACGATTTGAGCGCAGCCACAGCAGACCAGATTAAATCATATCAGACTAATCCAACTAATCATGATGATGCCGCACAGTTTTTTCTGGTTTGATATTATGAACAGGCTTTTTGTAACATGGCGATTAGCAAGCATGATCTGTTTGGGATGGTGGAGACGATGAAAGGAGCTGAACTGAAAGGAGACCTATTTTTTCAAAAACAGTATATCTATGATGAGCGTGAAGGTTCATTCTTGACCTTGTAAATAAATGATGTTTTGTGTTGTTGCTAATAAAAAATTCTAATGGCCTGTTGGTGTTTTTGTGATTTCAAGTCTATAGAATTAATCTGTAGGAATGTACAATGCTCCAGTGATATTTATTTTATAAGAAAACAAAGACAAAGGCAGATAGTGAGTTTTACTAAATGAGAATCCTGAAGTGAAGTTTTTACACTTTTATGATCTCTGTTCTTGTCATTTGTTAACAGCCTTGGATGCACCATTAAATGTCCCCAACAGCACAAATAATATCTTTTAAGCTTAGCAAAGTCAAAGTAAAAATTCAAACAAAATATGTGTTATTTGTTATTTGAAGAAGTGCATCTGAAAGAAACAAAATCTTTTTGAAGCTTAGTCAAAACAGTATCTACAACAACTACATGTACATATATGCATGGCATTTGCGTGAGGGATCTCTATGATTGGTAGAACTTCCAGGAAGCTTGCAGGCTTGCAGGAAGATGACTAGTCATTTTTGTGGAAAAGTTGCAGAGTTAGAACAAAACTGCAAAGTCATGCAGAATTCACAGGGATTGATTGAATTTTCATGAATTGTTGTGATGCTACATCACATCTTCCTGAAGGGACTGATAGACACATTGGCTACATGGCTTTATGAGGCCTGTCCTGTCATTATTTATGACAAGCAAAAATATAATGCTAGCTAGGTTTGGTAGCATCACTTAGACTTAGCTCACCTTTCTTTATATTTCCTTTGTAACTGCTGATTAACATTTTACATGGTCTTGTCTGTATCAGCAAACACTGCATGGCAGTATTTACTGCTGGGTGTTTTATTTTGGACGATGTTTTGGAGATTAACTATTTGTGGTTGAGGAGCCAAATTGTACAGAAGATTTGGCTCATATCTCCTCCCAGAAAGCCACAGCTTCTCCTGTTCCCACATTCACTTCGTTGGAGTGCTTGTGAAGTTGGGCTGGGAGGGGTGACAGCTGTTAACAGTGACAAAAAACTCAAATTAGAAATGAGTCAAGTTGCATTTGAAGCAGCAAGCTTTTCAACCAGTCACAGGAATTATGTTAAAAAGTAAAGCAGACAGACAAGTTAGTGATATCTCAACAGGTTTGGTCTTGAAATAAAATCCTCTTCGACTGAGACCAAGACAAGATTGACAGAAAGTGTGGTTGATTTCGAGTGGAGACCTTCAAAAACCATTAGTGGACTCAAGTGGGGTGCAAGCAGGGTGATCATCACCCAGTGCCCCCATGTTTGAAAAAACAACATAAAAGTGCCCTGTAGGATGCCCCTATGATAGATAAAACACAATGAAGTGCCCACTAAAGAGCCCCTCCAGCAGACAAAGTACTATATGAGAAAATTATTTGGCCTCTACATGTCTTTAAATTGTTAAATTGTTCCCTGTGTGTTTTTATTTGAGTTGTAGTTGTTGTTGTACAATTAAATAATTTTAATCTGAACAAGACAATGGAAAGGTTTCACCTTCACCTTGCCATGCTGGTGCAGCATGGGTAACAACCCAAGTCTGTTACTTCTTGAGACTGGCCTCAACATAATGTCAATCTGAGATAACTGCACAAACATGAATCATGAGATAATCATTGTTTAATGCCATTGTTTCTTTATTTGCATTATCACAAATTACAAAACACAGCAGGCAACTCATCAAGAAATATTATCAAAATATACTGTTTATAAACAGTTTTAAATTTGCTATGCTGTGATATTATATGACATGCTGAAAGCAAAACTTGAAGCATCACATTCTTGATAATGTAGTTGCTGTATTTGAACAGCAGGAGGCAATGTGTGATTACATTTCTAACACTGAGAGCTCCTCTGGCAACAAAAGAAAATGTCACAAAAGTATTCACCCTCAGAAAAGACATTTACAGATAAAATAAAATGGAATGAAGTTAAATATTTTTTCATATATTTGTGTTTTTGCATTTCCCCCTATTATTATCAGCATCACCAATAATAATAGCAAGATTGGTTTAAGAAAATTAAAGCAAGAACTGTTTGCTGTGCGAAACCATGCATTTACCTCAGCTTAATCTATAATATTTTCTCTTTACTTTCACTTTTAATACCCTTTTTCTCCCTTTTAATCCTTCTTTGCCTTTACAAAAAACACACCTGTAACATCATCAACCCCCACTTTCATGTCCTGAGGCAGTCTGTAAACCTCCAGTCTGATCAGGGTGTAGCCGCTCTCCTTCAAACTATCACACACCTGGGCCTCAGTCAGTGGGACCACAGGGATCTTTACCCCGGGCCCCCCATAGTAGTAGCTCTCTCCCAGGGCTCCGATGAGCAGGAGGTGTCCACCGGGCCTCAGGAGCCTCCCGATGTGGCCCAGGGCACGGGTGAAGGCGGCCAGGTCGGGGCTGACACTCTCCAAACAGAAGGAGGACACGAGACAGTCGGCGCCTGCTGAAGGAAGGGCATCGTGGGCCAGAGGATGAGGGCGGTGCACGTCGATGGGGAGGATGTCCGAGATCACCTGACGCAGCTTGGCAGCTTTCTCTGTCCATGCTGAGGGCCTGGTAGAGACAATATCATATGAATGTAGAACATTATGAAGATTTACTCTTTTAAGTGTGAACTTGCACAACACAGGGAGAGAAACATTGAGCCGATTACACCGGGGGATGATTAGGTGGCCAGGTGGAGCGAGTCATGTTTAGGAATTTTGCCAGGACACCAGGGAACCCCCTACTCTTTGTGATAAATGGGGCATTTGGATTAATTAGGACCGGAGGGAAGACTACACCACACAGGCCCACCAACACCACTTCCAGCAGTACCTTAGTTTTGCCCAGAAGGTATCGCATTCAGGCACTATCCAACCCACACCTGTTTAGCTTCAGCTTCAGTTATGGCTGCTGGTTATTCATGACCAAACACTTGCAAAATGACATTGCTGTCAGATTCAGCTGTACTTTTGTGTTTAGCAGTAAATACCAAATGTTGCCATGCTAATATGCTAAACTAAGAGAGTGAACACGATAAAAACTTCACAAAGCTACTAACCTAGATGTTGATTCTGTCTACACAATACTGTACGTTTGGTTTCTGCAAACATCTTTGTGTGGCTTTCCAAATCAAGGCACTTCTTTTATTATTGTCACATAGGCACAGTGCAAGGGTGACTCGATGCTCGAAGAGATGTTAAAATACTTCAAAGAAGATACTTTTAAGAAGATTACACAGAGTTTAAAAGGACCTGCTCGTACCGTCGTCCCTCCAGCTTGCAGACGTACTGCAGGTAGGGTGTCCAGTCCAGGTTGCAGCCTCCCTCGTCCTGGAGCCAGTGCCTCAGCTCCTGCCTGTTGACCTCCAGGAAGTCTGTGAGGAGCACCCTGTTGAAGACCTCACAGCCACTCAGCACCTGGTACAGGGTGGGGCCCGAACCTACGTCCACCAGTAGATCACCACTCACATCACCTGGACAGGGAGAGGAAAAATCATTGATTACAAACAATTTTAGTAGTTAATAGTCTGTAATCAGGCCATAACTCACTTGTTAAAAGCCTTTTATTTAGTGTAGAATATGTTTGAATGAAGTCTACATGATCTTCTTCTTCTTACCTTCATTGAAAGCTCTGTGCAGGCGTTCCAGTTTCCACGGCACGATGCTGTCCTCCCTTTCAAAATCAGCCCGTGGTGGCGTGTAGTTGTACTGTAGATACGCTGCAGGATCAAATCTCTGGTAGCAGGCTGCCATGGCTGCCACTCCATTCTCTGCTGCCTTCTCTTCCATCCTCCTGTTTTCTTCGTGACTATACCCAACAACTCTGTTCAGTGGTCAGCCTGCAGGTGCGCTGCTGCATCATCAGTCACCTTATATACCTGTGTATGTGTGTGAGTCTTTGTCATTATGTGTGTGTGTGTCTGTGCTTTGGGCTACTCTGACTTTCATGGGCAGAGATAGCAATCCTGTTTTTGGGCCTGTGTTACTGCTTGATAGCATTTGTTCTGCTCGCGCTCCCTGCCCCGAGGTGCTGATACCATCAGATCAGGGGGCTTCCTCCAACACTGGACCCACTAATGGACTCCTCACATGGCTTTCAGGTCTTTCACCAACCTCTCAGAGGCCCTCCATATCTCCAGAATCACTCTACAGGGCCTTTTTACACACAAACAATAGACCAGGTTTGTTTCAGGCAACCCTGCTTGAAAGGCACAAACAGGTCTATCTCCAAGACAAATAGGTTTGTCTCTGTCTCTGCCGGCCATTTTACTTACTTGGTGATGCTTGAATCGAGTGGCAGAGAGATGGGGAACGGTGATGGTGATGTTAGATCATTACATAATCAGAAGTTGTCGTATGGTGCAGGAAGAAGCTGTTTATTAGTATTATTTTGAGCAATTAATGTCAGCATATAAATGGTACATCAAAAATGAACAAGATGGTAACCAAAGGAAGAGGGAACAATAATACATTTTGGAGAGAAGATCATGTGAAGGCTTTAAAACACAGAGCTAAAACGCTTTTGTTTTCAGTAAGTCTGTAATTATTTTTGCTGCAACTGCATATGTGCCTTTTTCAGATCTATTGGAAATGCAAGTGCAATGGGAGTTTAAGATTTATGTTCCTGCCCATGCAAAGAAGAAACCACACTTCATAAGAATAACATATAACAAATATACAGTTTTAACTTGCATTTTTAGATTATCTTCTCAATAATTGCATAAAACATCCCATGGCCATCACATGCACATTTAATGGATTCATCAACCCTGACCCTCACAGAATGAGGAAGGGCTCGTATCCAGCTTGATCAATTTTCCAACAGGCCTATCACAAATACCTTTTTTTGTGATGAAATAATATGGCCTGATTACAATAAACCAATTTTAAATGCCACATTATTGACCTCCTATTATTGACCTGCATTTGTACAGGTAAAAAGGGTTTCAAACTTGATAACGATACATCTGCTCTACCACGAATACTTTACTACACAATATGCAGATGATGTATTTTCAGTTTGAGCAGACTAAGAATGTCTTCATCAACAAACTTGCCTCCTCACTTCATCGCAGATATCCAGTATTGTGGCTGTTTTTAGCCAAGTCTTATTTATTGCTCCATTAAAATGGCTTTCTATATTTTGAAACCACTCGCCACTGTGGCCAGCTGACAAAACACTGAGCTTCAGCCACTAATTGAATTAATTTTCTCATCTATTCCCAGCGCATCCCAAAGCAGCAGCTGAATCAATGTGGAACGTAGCCATGAAGTAATCAAATGTATTCTCCCCAGGAGTCTCTTAACACCTCACTCATCCCTGGCAGCTGAATCCCAAACACACACACTCACACACACACACACACACACACACACTCTATTTTAATACCCTTAAAATGTATTTTAGCCACTTAACCAGCACATACTATATATTTTGGAAAATTAATTAATTGCTATTTTCTAATGTATCTAGACCAGAAAAGTGGGAGGAAGCCCTCCATAAGGGGCTCCAAATAGTGTCAGGGGAGGCTCAGTGACCAGAAATTAAAAAAAAAAAAAAACCTTAGTAATGCATTAGTTTTCAAAAGAGGATCACACAGAAGAGTCTAAATTCCTCCATCAGGCAGACAGAGTAATGCAGGTTGGTGTTTTAGCCTTGTTTTAATCTCTTAGAGCCTTTTGCCCGCTCCTCTGTTGAGTCAAGCTTTATAAAATCCCTCTGCCACAGTTATTGTAATGAAAGGAACATTTTCATGAAGATTAAACAGTATTTTTTAACCAAGACAACAAGTATTGTAACAAGAATTAAGCTTTATTACAAACACAAACACTCGAAGTTAAGCTGCAAACAAAAATACAATTGTGCTTGCGCTTTAAAATATTGTTTTTAAATTTTGTATGATTACCACAAACAAAAGTTTCCTCCCAGGAACCTTGGCGTCTTTGTTATCTTCACCACAGTCTTCCTCTCTCTGGTCTCCATCACAGTGCTCTTGGGTCTCGTGGTCACACAGCATACTTCCTTCTCAATATGAGCTGGGCCTCGTTGCGCCTTCGGCCCCATGGCAGAGGGGTCAGAGACGGGCTGTTGGGGGCGTCTGGTTGAGTGCGTTTTGGGATGTGGGTAATTACTCTTACTGATGGCCCCTGAGAGGAATCGTTGGAGGAGCCTCCTGGCCTCCCAGTGTTTTTCTGAGCGCTCTGCCTCCATCACTGTCGGCCTGTAGGACAGTTAAAAACCACACACACACAAAATTTACTCCATGAAAAATACTTCTGACTGTAATAGTATCTTGATATTATATACACCAGTGGTGGAAGAAGTATTCATATACTTTACTTAGGTGAAAAGAACTCTGTTGCAAGTAAAAGTCCTGCATTTAAAAACCTTATTCAAAGGCAAAGGCATAAAGACAATGTATAGACTCACATGAACATAATCTCTTTCAGTCATCATGTGTGGCTCACTAGAAGTGTGTGGTGGTGTCTGTACTGCGGAGACCCTGCCCTCTGCCTGCATTACCTCATTTTTCACATTATTTTTCTGTGCTCAGGATGCTTTACCAGCCTAAAATGTTGGTATTTGACAAACGGCTTGGAAATATCCTACTGATTCTACCTTTAAGTAAAAGTATGTAAGTATTATTAGCAAAATGTGTTTGATGTGTCAATAGTTAAAGTACTAGAAAAATGGTCACTATCAGTGTTTTATCATTTATTGTGATGTTTTTGGATTAATATTACTGCTGCATTAATGTGTATATTGATTTTTAGTGCTGTAGATGTGTAAGGTTAAGTTCATTTTGGGGTCCAGGGACCAACAACACTGTCACTAACCGGTGGTCATGCTCTGGTACGAGGGCGAGGCTGTGCCAGTGAGCCATGTAGCTCTGTCCTCTTTGCCAGTCCTCCTCCAGGACGCTACAGTCCAGCTTAGCTCTACGGGTACCGACCACACTGCACATCCCTGCTGCTGTCTCCACCCACCAACCGCCAGTCCTGTATTGGATCAGTTCAATAAGCAAGGTCAGAAAATTCTCAGATTAAATATATAAGACAGGAGCTCCCACCTCATGTGTTGTTTCTAAATTGAGGATCCAGCAGCATTTGAAGTTTTTATCTCATCTTTGCCAAACTCCCATACTTCTATTTAACATCTTGGTCACACATGATTTTTGTGTGTATTTTGTATTATAAAATAAATGAGATCATAAAATGGTCTGTAAAAAAGGTGATTATGACAATTAAGATGACACTATCCAGCTGATTTACATGAAAACAAATGACATAATTAAAAAAAAAAAAACAATAAATGAATTTGTGGGTAATAAAGAGGTAATGCAACTTACTTTTTCTGCTGATCCTTTCTTCTAACAAACCTTTGTTCCCGTCACTCTTAATGTTGTTACTTTCCTGTTTACCTCAGAAAATCTTTTCCTTTGAAGTTTGTTTTTGTCAAAACTTTTCCACTGAAAAAAATATGATCTTCAACGGAGACAGTACACCAGCGCCTCTGATCTTTTCTGCTCTTCTTCAGCGGATAACTGGCCTGCTTTACTATGGGGGATGAGTTACATAGTTGTATCTACAGCTATTTTAGAGCGGCTCTGCTGTCATCTGGACATGCTGGTATTAGAAACAATCCACACGCTGCCACTTTGACCATGGGAATAATTAGCTGAGACACAATGAACTGGAAGAGTTCATTCATTAGAGTGCAGATCTCCGCCAGGCAACCTGGAAAGAATATTTAATCATCAATATTTTGATTAGTAACTGTAATTTAATTCATATATTTTCTCCATAGTGGTAACAAATTAAAATTCCATTTATTTTGTAATTTAATTACATTTAACTAGTTAAGTATAAGTGAAAGTAGTTACTCTCCAGCACTGCTAGCCTGCTAATGTCAGCAGGCTAACAACATTACGCTGATGTTCACATTTTAGCACGCAACATTTTTAAGTAGAAATAATACAGCTGAGGATAATGGAAATCTCATTAGTTTTGAGGATATTTGGTCATAAACCGAACTGCCAGACAAAGTGTAACTGGGATTACAAAGTTATTACAATAAGTCCTGAGGGGACGTGAATGTAGGTACCAAATTAATGACAAGTCCTCCAATAGTTGTTGAGAGACAAACCACAAATGTGAACCTCATGGTGGCACTAGACAAAAAGTCAAACAATTCATGTGTGGGAGGCCAGTGTCAGTACAAACTTCTGTGCCAGTCCATCCATTAGATGCTGCAATATTTCACAGGATCAGTGAAAACTTTGACCTGTTGACAGTTGGTGATTTTTATTAATTTTTAACAGGAGTGATGGAGCAGTGAGACCACCCTACGACTATGATGTTGCTGCTTGTCACTTTGTTCCTACAGTAGTAGTATAGCATTGAATATTTGTAATGTATAATTTAGAATATATTATAGATCCAAGATGAAACCAATAAAAGGGTGGGACTGAGAGAAAAAGGCATAATTTCAGATTTTGTCTGCTACTTCAGCACCATGGACAGCGCCATGGATTAATTAATACACAGGACAGTTTGGCTGCTGATATTTCGGAGCTATATTTGAGGCCGTAGATTCTAACTTGCACAAACCTCAGTCAAATAATGGATCAATGAGTCAGGCAGACAGGACTAACATATTCAAGTAAACAAACCACCTGCCCCAGCACTTTCTCTGCTGCTGAGGGATGGAGAGGCGGGAGGTTAACAGGAGGGATACATTTAGGTAATTTTACCAACAAGGGGGATGACATCCTTTCTCATCCCCCCTCAAATCACTCACTGCCTGTTGGTGGCTCTGGAGGAAAGGTCAGGACTTTATCAAAGACGTTAGACTTCATCCTCTGGGCAACATTAATGTCTGTAACAAACTTCCTGGCAAGAAATAGCTGCTGAGACATTTCAGTCTGGACCAAAGTGGTCAATCAGTTAACAGTTTGCTGTTAGCATGGCTAGAAATATTAAAATATATATGCCATAAGAATTTTGCATCACCTATTTATTGACATTTTTTAAAGATTTTTACTGAGGTGCTACTCTGAAATTATATTGATTACAAGGTTATGTTGATATCAGGTGTAGTTTTAGGTATTACTGTCTGTTACAAAATTAATATTGGGCTCAGTTTAAGCAATTACATTGTTTGTTTAAAAAAGTAAATACTTCTACAAATTTGAAGGGATCCAAAAGAACAGACCTGCAATAAGTTAAAAGGTTGTGCAGACACACACACACACACACTCGCACACGTATAGATAGTGGATTAGTGTGGCCAGGAGTGAGCTAAGGGTCAGTTTCTTCCCCTGAGTCAGATAGACAGATAAAAGAGGACAAGGAACACAGAAGAACAGATAAAGGGAAAAAGCATACAACAGAGAAAAGAACAGGACAGATATAATAGAATAATACACATTTAGCCGGAGCTACAGGAGCCAATTTTGTTATCTCTGGTCCTAGGGGCAGTGGGAGTCCGACGGTGTCAGTCAACTCTGCTCTGGATTACTTTTCATTTTGTCACAGCAGGATAGAGCAGGTACAGAAAACTTTCTTTACTGCTACACTGCCTGTGATTCTGCCACCACCACATGGAGCGAATAACAGGTGCACAAGTTAATGGAAGAACTATTTACGACAGTTTAGTTCTATACAGCCTTATTCTCCAATTAGTTTCTGATTAATAAACCAACATATAATGAATTCTGGCAAACTTTTGGTTTTAAACTCTGGAGCCCTGTATATTGCCACATACTGTAAAATACTGGTTAGCAATGTAGAATTTATTATTGCTTTCAATACCCAGTGATACCTGTGTGATTATTTTTATGCATTTATCATACATGAACTGTGCAGACTTGTTTGAATTTGAATTTGAATTAATTTGCACATAAAAGTGATAAAAATAAGTATATAGAAACAAACAGCAGCAGTTGTGCAGTAGAGGTAAGAAACCTGAAGAGCCTTTAAGGATTTACAATTTAGCCTAATACTATGAATATTTATCTTCTTAACATGAAAATGTAGAAAACAAAACAAGTATAATCATAAATGAAACAGACTCAGATACAAAACACGGCACACAAATTTATTTTTATTAATTCATACATGAAGATTTGTGCTTGATAATTATTGATGATGGAAATGATTTAATTTCTTGAAAGAAGGAGCCAGTTATTCACAGAGATTTGATGCAGTTGCCAATCATACAACATTTTTTTGGATTAAAATTTGTTTTCTTGCATATATGTACTGTTCCAAATGATGTTACAGTATACATATATAATATAGTGTTAGTAGACAGGATTGATTTAACAGTGAACTAAGTCTCTAATGATGGTAAAAGACTTTATGGGTTCATGACCCTAATTGTTTGTTGGTCTATATGCTAAATACCATACCTTCCTGCCTCTTGTAGCTGCAAGTGTCTGTATATAAATTTCACTGCACAGCAAAACACCAGTAAAACAGGGGGAAAAGAAGTGTAATGTAGTGGTGTAAGGTGCTGGAGTTAGAATGATATTTATGAAGGGCCCTAGTTCATGCTGCTGTACTGGTTCCAGTTTTGAAGCACACACACCATTAGCTGTAAATATATTGGAGCAACAAAGTGTTGGATTTTGCAGTCAAATTAGTCAGCTTGTAAGTCTTGACAGATTTTGTGCCTAAATTAGTTAACACAGCGTGTGGTGTTCACATCAATGCACTTACATACTTTAAAGAGAAAAAAAACAAAAATAAAGACAATAAAACTGAACTACTACTAGCTACTATAATCATATATATAAATACTATACCTTCTAATTATAATAATCTCAATTTTTATTACTAAATGAAATTAAATTGAAATTATGATTGGTAGGTATTTTATTATATTTTTAGGAAGAGTTTTATTTTGAAAAGCGAGACTTGAAACGACACTTCCGTTATGCTTCCGGTATTTCGCCGGCCGGCCTGACGCCACATCCTGCCACTTCACCGCCAATTTACGAGGCTTTCTTTGTAGAAAATAAACATTTTAATGTCAGCTCGAGCAAAAACTGCAAAAATCAATCGTCGGTCCTTAAACTGCGGCGGAAATTAATTTACGGGCGCCGTTTGAACGTAACGTCAGAGAACCGACCGTTAACTCTTGTTGCAAACTGCGGTGACAGTTTCATCAGCAGCTCTGTCAGTCAGGGGAGGAGTCGTGCACATGCAGAGTCCACCTCTGTTCAAGTATTTGTTTGTTAAATGAAAGAATAGCAGGTTAAAGAAGATGAACAAGGCTCAATAGAAGACGTTACACCTTGGCAGACGCATTCAAAGGACAAGATAAACTGGAACTTAAGGTGATCAAGTAAGAACAAAGCTCTTAATTACTTTACTATCCAGAAAACCACTGGAATAAACTTTACACTGGGATACAAGGAAGCACCTTTTACGTTGCAATGCAAACATAATGCTCAGCTCTAATTTCTCAGGTAAATGGCACAGTTTAATATCTTTGGTGCTGATATTGTGTGTTTCTCACTCTCTGTTTGTCTCTGTGTTATCACACAGGCAGAGGCATTAAACAGACCATGCTGCTGCGAAGGCTGACCCTGTGTTCAGGGAGCTCACTGGGTTTACAGAGACACGTATGCCGGTTACTCACCAGACCACTGACACAAGGCAAGCAACACCGCAAGTGCCATGCTCTGACACAGTTTATCCCATGTAAAACACTGTGCAGCCTGTTTACAGTCAACCAGCAGCCCGGATGACAAAGAAGTAAAAAGAACAGAGATTAAATTTGGATTTGATAAAGAGAAAGGATGCAACACAGAGGCTCTGCTGCTGAAATGATCAATTTCTTGATTATTTGATATGTAATTTATAATTCTGAGTCATTTTGCAAGAAAAAAATTGCAAAACATTTTCCAGTTTTAGCTACTCAGTTTGAAAGACTTTCTGCGGGTTATGTAACAGCAAACTGAACTTTAAAACAAGCAATTTTAAGACATCATTTTTAACTTTTTTTTATATTTTATAGAACTAATAATTAATTGAACAGCAATCAGCATGCTGATCAATCAGAATCAAGCAGAAAGGCCAAACATTTACTTTTTTCTGTTTTATATTTCTGTACATTTTAACTGTTGAATGTGACATCAGGCATTTTTTATGTTTTCTGACATTATATAATCTACATGATTTAATGATTTGTAGATAATAAAGAACAACTGGACCTTAATTAATTTGTTTTAGAGCCTTACTAATACTGGATTCTTGGAACTGATACAATATTAAGGAGTAAAATCTTTACAATATCATTATATTGGTATAGTATCTATATCTATATCAATATCTATCTTTATCTGATATCATAAATGTCTTAAATGTTATTTATAAGCATTAGTATATAAAAATAGCATAAAGTATACAAACACTATTATTATAAGAAAAATGATTAAATCTGCATGAAATGCTGCCTACAACAATTATTTTCTCATCAGGCCAGTAATATCAACCAACTTTTATATCTGTCTGGTTCTAATTTGTTTCAGCCTTAAAAGACCTGCCTACAAATTCGAGAGCATCTATTGAACGTAAACTAATAAATTCATGATTGTGTCCATGATTTTATCAACATAGTCTATATAGTATCTGCAGGCAGGTGTGGTGAATTTCAGAAGTACACCCGACCAACTTCTGTTGTAACATACTGTACAAACTTTGACTGAGATCTTGTGCCTGCAGGGAGTTTTCTGACCTACTCTAATCTGAACAAGATGTCACAGGCCTCCCTCTCCCTCTCTCTCTCTCTCTGTATGTCTGTGTGTCTGTCTCTCTCTCTCTACCGTTCTCTCTCATGCGCCTCATTGCTCCGGAGAGATGTGTAATGTCAGCAGAGGCTTTTCTACTTACCTGCTGATGTGGCAGTTTGAAGGCTGTGATTATCTAGTTTCCCAGGTTACAGATGGATGTAGAGCCGGGCTTTTTACGCTGTTTGTCTAACTCATGTAATCAATGAGACAGAAACCCAGCAAAACATGCCTGTTTGTGCAATTATGCAATGCTTGCACTGTTTTGAGTGGAAGTTTATGTGCCAGTATATTGATACATCAGCAAATTCGTCCGCAGTTTTTAAAGCACAGATATAAAATATTTGAGGTACCAGCTAAACCACTGCAATCCTTATTTCTTCTTACTTTGCGTTCTGATTTCATTTTCACAAGAGAAAAATTGATCTCCAACTAAGTTCTGTAAAAGCTGAAGTTAATTTCATGGTAAAGTTTGACTGAATCTTTAGCCTCCGTGATCTGTTGATTATGATTAAAAACACATATAATACTGCAATGCAGTCCTTACGTACATTAAAATATATTAGAATTAATTAATTAGAATTGGCTGTAATTTATTCCCTGATAGCCATCTATGTACTTATATTTAGAAATTCCTTACTGAGGGTTCACAATCACTGTTTTATCTTTATGTGCTACTTGTGTGTGTTTGATTATATGATTTTTCAGTGTCAATTAGAAGTTGTGTTCAATAATTTAGAGTTGTTAAGAAGCACTTGATGAAGTTAAAGGGGAAGTTTATGTCAAAATAAAAGTCCTTTTTTTGTGGAATCTGCTGCTTTGCTCCTAAATGTAAGACAGAAAAAACAGCATATAAAAAGTAATGCATGTGTAAGCTGCTTTTAAGAGCAGAGGGTCTGGTATACTACCCTGTGGCATGGCACAGCCGCATCCCATGATCCTTCACTCTGAAAGAGTCCCATTAACATCAACTATCTGACTGTGATTTGATAGGTATGACCTGGGCCCAATTCAGGGTCAACCCATGACCAGTAGTTCTCCTCAATGACTGGTCTGGTTTTTAATACAGTTATTCCATTGCTCAAAACTCTCTTTGTGTTTTGTTGATGGATATCATTAAAATAAGCGATAAAATACTCATTTTCTCCCTCTGTACAGCTCCTCAGGGTAGAGCCCATGGCAGCTCCTTTGCACACCGCAGTGAACTGCGTCAGGCTAAGAGGATCGTTGTCAAGCTCGGCAGCGCTGTGGTCACCCGTGGTGATGAATGCGGCTTGGCCCTGGGGAGGCTGGCCTCCATCGTCGAGCAGGTAAGAGGCCAATGCCAGCACAAACTGTACTTCATTGAAGTATAAAAGAACTCCCTATAGATAGTTCCTGCTGATTTTCTTCCCTAACTTAACTTTTGTGAATTATTTTTTGTGTTCACTTCCTGTCGCTCCTCTATTTCTTTTTTACTACCCACCTATGAGATCTATTGGAGTGCTGACCTTTACAATTTATTACCTCCAGTGGTGTCTGATCATGTAGGAAGTTTTGGTTTAATTTTCTCAGGTTTTCAGATATATCTCCACAACAGTACATTGGGTAAATGGACATATTTACGTTTAATAATGAAACATTCAACAGCAACATCTTTGTCTGGACACAATGGGCCTCATGCAAGATCATTTTTGTATTCTTAAATTTGTCTTACTTTTTCCATACAAAGGGGTTAAATGAACAAGCGATGTCAGATCCAGCAAATGCTCATAACTTCAGGTAATTGTGTAAATGATCTGCTTGTGTGTATTTGTGAGTGGATGTGCAAGAAACTTGGAAATTAGCATAATTAACACCCCAATAATACCATATGAGGCTACACTTCCTGCCCCATTTTGACAGGAAGTGTTTATTCATGAAAATAGCATCAAAGAGTAAAAAGAAAAAAATTACAAATTCTAAGTTTGACGTTCTGCTTTCAGAGATCCATAAAGAAAAGTCATTTTAACAGTGTCAGCAGTGGAATTAAGGGACTGGGAGATCGGGAAAACTGAGTGCTGTTAATGCTGTGTTACATGTCTCAGTATGAAAATGGCTTCAAAGAAAAAAAAAATATGGCAAAAGATGACTGCAAGGAGGAGGGGATCAAGAAGAAGTTTCCCTCACAGAGATTGAAGACAGAATAAAGTCAGGATGTTCCCCTGAACAGAAACTTCATAAACCTTCATGTGACGATATACATCCAATACACCTGACAGTAGGTAATAATACATCATTAAATTAATGATGAGAGGCTTTATGTGTAAATTTACAGTTATATTATAATTTGAAATGTAGTCAAACAGGATAATATCAACATAATTATGAAGTGTATTTTTTTCAAACTGATGAAATATACAGTTATTAGTGAAAAATGTCAGGTTGGATAACAGCAGACTAACTGCACGTGACTCTGCGACAGGTCTGGACCACTTGGAAATTGTATTCGTTTTCAAAATACGAGAAAATTATGAATGCGGCAAGTTCTCCTAAAGCAGTGGTCCCCAACCCTGGTCCTCAGGGCCCATTGTCCTGCATGTTTTAGATGTTTCCCTGCTCCAACACACCTGATTCAAATGATCAGGTTGTTGTCAGGCTTCTGCAGAGGCTTGATGACGAGCTCATCATGTGAATCAGGTGTGTTGGAGCAGGGAAACGTCTTAAACATGCAGGACAGTTGGCCCTGAGGACCAGGGTTGGGGAACACTGTCCTAAATCACTCGTACACAAAAATCTGTTTGTATGAATGGTTCTTGCATGAGGCCCAATGGCCTTTTTAGTCTTAGTAATCCACCAAACATGCCTGAAGTTTTCATAGAGATCGTTTCTTTCTGGAAAGACAGAGACTTCTGTCCCCTGAGGGGGCCGATTTCTCGGGGACAGATCTCAAAACATCAACAATAAAAACAAAAATAACAAGTTTTTACCACCATGGGTAAGTAAATAAAAATGTGTTTTTGTATTTTGGGTGAACTGACCTTTCAAAGCTAGATACTCTCAGAGTCTGAGCAAAAAAAAAAAAAAAAAATTGTGGGCCCAGCTGTGTATGAGGCCTAATTGGGTGTATTGCTGTCCAGGTGGCCATGCTGCAGAATCAAGGCAGAGAGATGATGATTGTCACCAGTGGAGCAGTGGCCTTTGGCAAGCAAAGATTAAGACATGAGATCCTGCTGTCTCAGAGTGTCCGACAGGCACTGCACTCGGGACACAATCAGCTCAAAGACATGGTAAGAAAAGGTGGGAGAATGTGTTGTGGCTTAAGGGAATGTTAAAGTATAAATCAACACTGAGTCAAATGGAGAAGGTGCAGTGCACGAACACAGACCTGGTGACATGTGTCCAATATACTGCAATAGAATGCAATAGCCTTCAATGTGTCTAGAGTCTGTGTCAAATTGGTGTTGATCCAACTCTCTTTGGAAGGTAGTTTATGATATGCTGCCATTGTATGAAATGCCTTGCAATGTAAGGTGGTCTTTTTCATCAGACAGTTAATTTAACCAAAAGCATAGGATGTTTCACTACACTTCATTTGACAGGCCAGCCTTTACAATGGAACAGTTGCTTTCATTCATATTATAGATCTCATTAACACTGCCAGACAAAATAATGTCAAAGCACTGAGTCTACCTAGAAACTGGTGTTTGTGTCTTTTTTTTTTTAACACACCACCTTACCTGGCCACATCTAGATCTGTGCTAGCGTGGCATGATTTGATTGAAGCGTGTCTCTGAGCAGCTAAAAACCTGGACAGATAATCTCTTTACTCTCAGAATCAATGTAACCAGACATCTGCTGCATCTGTGTCGCAGTCTTTGCCGGTGCTGGAGGCGCGGGCCTGTGCTGCAGCTGGACAGAGTGGCCTGATGGCCCTCTATGAGGCCATGTTCACCCAATACAGCACTTGCACTGCACAGGTACTTACTTCATAGCAAAATAATCACTTTGAAATGCTCAAGAAGCATTGTGTATTATTCAGTGTAACATTTTTTAATCTTGCTCTCTCCTCTCTCTTGTGCCGTCAGGTCCTGGTGACAAATCTTGATTTCCACGATGATGAAAAGAGGCAGAACCTAAACAGCACACTGCAGGAGCTGCTGCGCATGAACATTGTGCCCATCATCAACACCAATGACGCTGTGGTGCCCCCGCCGGAGCCCAATAGCGACCTGCAGGGGGTAAATGTGGGTACAGATAGCATGGGGGCGACACTGGTAGTGGTGATGGTGGCGGTGGCAGTAGAGACAGTGTTTGTATCATACAGGGGTCTTCAACTACAATTGTCCAAGGGCCAAAATTTTCCTAAGCAGACACTGTGGGAGCCAAACTTCCAAATAAAAGAAATTAAACTTATTTAGGCCTCTATAGCCTATCGTTGTTATGTGTTGTAATGTTTTCAGTTTCTTACAAAATTAATGTTATTTTTATTATTTATTTATTTATTTTTATGTTTTTTTATTTCAGGGTGAACAGGCACCTAAAATACATGGGAAATCCATAATGATAACTAGACTCTTAACTAGAAAATGCAGTTGCACCGTTATTGTGCAACTGCACAATAGCAGTAGTTACTGATGGTAACAGCAAATGCGGTTTAGTGCTTTGGGTCACAGAATTCTAGGGGCAGCCAACAAACTGTCGTCATTTTAATAAAAAGTCAAGCAATAAATGGCCTTTTCGCTCATTCTGTGAGCAGCTATGATCTGATTCTATGCTGCGTATAGCATAGTTTTGAAAGAACGAAAATAAAAGGAATTGAACAGACTGAAAGTTGCAGGTGTGCACCCTGTCGCCTGCAGCTCTTCATTTTCACAGCTCACTGTGGCTGCCCCTTCTTCTCCATTACTGCCTGCGATATTTCAAAATGATCTGCACCCAAAAAATACCGAAAATCACTTTTGTTTTATAGATGCATTTTCGATGAACAGTAGTGGTAAGTGCTAACGTATAATTCATTGACGCTGCATTGATTACTTAAGCCTGTTGCCACAATTTGTCAATATTGCTGCCATATTGGACAGCGCAAGACTGGCTGTGAACAAACACCAGTCAAAGGGAGAGCTGGTGTTTTTCTGGATAAAAAGTACTATAACATTCACATTTCTCCAGCAAATTTTACATCATCAAGATTTGTGGTCTGCTTACCCTCACGTAGATCATAAACAATTGAATATAAAAATGACTCACTGAAAGCGGTATAGAAATTTAAATGTTACAGTGCTTTTATCCTGAAAAACAGCAGCTCCCTCATTTATCTGTCTGTGTTTACAGGGCAGTCCTGACTGGATCAAAATAGTGGCACCTTTGACATATGATCCAAAGGCCAATGCAGGGTCTACATTTTTGTCTATAAGTGCTAAACTCACTGACAAACTCATTGCATTTCCTGTGACTACTTTGTATATAGCCAGTTAAATGCTTTTAATGTGAAGTTGCGGGCGGAAATGTTTGGTTTACATTAGCAGTAACTTAATACAGCTTTTATTTATAGCTTTTATTTTTTTTCTCGCTAATTTCCCACAACCAGCCAGTTGGCAATTCTGCAAATATATAAATATTCAGTACTTTAATCAGTGACCGTTCTGCAGGCCAGATGGGAAGCTTTGGTGAGATGGATGCGTCCCATGGGCTGCCAGTTGACAATCCCTGTGCTACAGTATAGTTACAGCTACACTTTTCCTATCATCCAAACGCACACATACATACTGAAACGCCTCTGCCACCCTGCCTCACCTCATCAGCTCTGCCCTTAACCATTAAGGCATGTGCATGCAGGGAGGGGATGGATGACAGTGCATGCAGTCACTGGGGAGGAGGTGCTGTCGAAAGGGGCCGCAGGGACTAACATCTGTAGGTAGACGCCTCCTTTATTCTCCTGCAGAAATAACTAATGCTTCTTTTTCTTCTCTCTCACTCTCTGCCAGCCATTTTCTTTTTCATTTTGTGCCACACTTATGTGCTCTTCATAATTATTTTGAAAACTTAAATATACTTAATATGGCTGAGGTATTTAGTTCATCATCCAGACAAACTTGCATTTGCATAAAACGGTGGACCTCTGGGTTTTTGATGATTTAACTTTATCACTGGGTCCCTAAAATTTGCCCTGACAGTCCTGCAAAGGGACAGTTCAGTAATAGAAGAATGTTTTGCACAGAACATAAGTGTTTATGTATTTGTTTCTATTTATCAGCTAAGTAAAGGCTCAAATAGCAGATGGCTGAATATCCGCCACTGCCTTTCTGTCTTTAGTAGCTTACATCAGCAATTTTCTGCTTCTGTAGGTAATCAGCATTAAGGACAACGACAGTCTGGCAGCGCGGCTAGCTGTGGAGATGAAGGCTGACCTGCTCATCGCGCTGTCTGACGTGGAAGGTATGTGTATTAACACAACAACAGTCTGGGTCAGCTGTTAGATAACAACACCATCTGTCTGCGCTCTTCACGGGGGGAAAAAAAACCCACCCCTCTCAGGGTCAGCTGAGTGAGGGAGGCAAACACAGACCTTCTGCCTTCATGTTTGAAATTGATGCTGATGGGGTTGCCACAAGGACTATGTGTGCACGTGAATGTGTCGGATTGAGATTTAGAAGGCAGTTATTTATTTGTTTGTCAGGTAAATTACCCAGGTGCTAGTATACAGTGTGTGTTACAAAAGTTTTAGGATTGTGTGTCATGCTGCATTGTTTGTTTTAGACGCATGTATGAGTCATAAATTGAGAATATTTGATTACTTAGGACTGTACGACAGCCCTCCTGGAACAGATGACGCCAAGTTCATTGACATCTTCTACCCTGGAGACCAGCAGTCCATCACCTATGGTACAAAGTCCAGAGTTGGCCTTGGAGGCATGGAGGCCAAAGTACGTTAAAAATCCTCAATGACTCTGTTAAAAACTTTGTTTATTTACATCCAAGTGAAAAGCCTTATCTTGGTAGACATTCATCAGACCACAAAGTATAAAGCTTCTTGTACTATGGAGTTTTTCCTTTTTCAGTTTTCTAGTAAATGAGAGATGTTAACATTGCATTTTATGTATTTATTTTTTTTAAACTAACTGATTTTACCTTTACTCAAGTACTCTACTAAAGTAAAATTTTGAGGTACTTCTGAACTTCTCACAAAGTTGAATTTATACATAGTCCAATATTTTGCACAAGGTTTCAATCCAATTCCCCCAAAAATGAAAACTATTATATATTTCAGAACTGTTTCGTTCTTCTTTCCTCTCTGATTAACCACGCCATCATGCCCCCTCACTTATCTTGTGACTGTTCAGAGGGATCCGGCCCAGAGTTTGAGTCTTAACCGTGTATAAAATAGTTCCACCTCAACCAGTAAACAAACAGTAACAGTAAAATACTGCTTACACATCGATATATCAATATTAACAATCTACTAATGTCACAATGATATCAGTCATTTTCATTTTTCTGCAGAACAAGTATTTGACTTTTTATACTTCAGGTACATTTTAATTCCAATACTTTTGCCATACATTTTTGTTTGATTTATTTAATTCAGGGTTTTTACCTGTAACGGAGTATTTTTACCTTGTTGTATTGGTCCTTTAACTGAAGTAAAAGATCTAAGGTCAACTAGAGACTTGCTAAAGGAAATTGTGTGCTTCTTTCTGTTTTTTTTTATAGGTCAAGGCTGCCCTCTGGGCCCTGCAAGGCGGCACTTCAGTGGTCATTGCAAACGGCACCCATCCCAAAGTAACAGGTCATGTCATCACTGACATAGTGGAAGGCAAGAAGGTGGGAACCTTCTTCTCTGAGATCAAACCAGCTGGTGAGTTCAGCTGGGCTGCATGCTTTCTTTCTCAGCCTTGAACCTGTTTTAAAGAGGTGTCAGTTCAAGTTTATGGCCATTTTTATTGTAGGTCTGTTCAGTCAGACAGCATTACTTTTAGCTAGGTGTTCCTAATAAACTGGCAGCTGAGTGTCTTGTGAGTGAAGTCTGTCCTGTCCCTTCACCAGGCCCGACTGTGGAGGAGCAGACAGAAATGGCTCGTGACGCTGGAAGAACCCTTGCATCTCTGCACCCAGACCAGGTGACACATTGTTTATTATTACATCAGTTAACCTCATTAGTTGTTTTGGGGGTTTTCAGTTTATTCATAAAAATCTGCTGATATAGGTTATAAACAATTTAAAAGGTTAGACCTAAGCTTACCTGTCAGATACAGAGAAACACTGACCTCTTGTGGACGGATGTGCTCCATGCTCACCCTGCCTGTATTTGGTTGACTGTGTTATCAGAGGAGTGAGATCATCTGTCATCTAGCAGAGCTGTTGACTGAAAGGAAGGAAGAGATTCTGGCCGCCAACAAGACAGACATGGACCTGGCTGCAAATGCAGGTAATGTCCCCCAGGGCATTAAAAAAAAGTAGCTCCTCTTCTTCCTCTTCTCCATTCATTGTTTAAATTATGTACTGTAGTATATATTTTTTATATATTTAACTGACATTTCTTCTGCAGATGAAAGTTTGCAAATGTTTTCTTTGGTTCTTCCAGAGAAATATAAGTTCATATATCCATAAAGAAATATTCATCAACAGATTCTTCTCTGATATGAAAAAAAATCCAATCAAATTGTCTTAATATTACAACACAAACTCAACTAAGAGATATTTTTGTAAATATTTCCAAAGAGACAGCTCAATTCATATCTCTCCACCAGAGGGCGACTATCGCTTTGCCTCTTTATTGATTGCCTCATTTTATTAGTTCCCATATCACCTGATTGGTGTAACCTTGCTTTTGCTCCTTTCTACAGGTCATATGCCACCAGCCATGCTAAAGCGTCTCAGCTTGTCACCAGCAAAACTGAACAGCTTGGCCATAGGTCTGCGCCAGATCGCTGTGGCCGCCCAGGACAGCGTGGGTCGTGTCCTGCGCAGGACCAGGGTGGCTCACAACCTGGAGCTGGAGCAGATCACTGTGCCCATCGGAGTTCTTCTGGTCATCTTTGAGGCCCGTCCTGACTGCCTGCCACAGGTGTTCACACAGAGCTGCAGTAATACAGACTTTGCCAATTTAAAGACTGTATTCATTCTTTAGATGTGTTTTCAGTCTTTGGGTGTAATAACAATAAATCATTAAGAGGTCACATGGTAAACGCTGTGTTTATTTTCCAACAAATTTCTCTTGATTCTCATTTTTGTATTTTTCAACTTTCTCGAAACGACTTAAGCAATCTCACAAATCATGTTTGTTTTTCTCCAGGTATCAGCACTGGCCATAGCCAGTGGCAATGCCCTCCTGCTGAAAGGAGGCAAAGAGGCATCCAACACCAACCGTGTCCTCCACCAACTCACCCAGGAAGCCCTTTCAATGCACGGAGTCACTGAGGCTGTACAGCTGGTAAAATTATTTTCCTATGCATTTATTTCAAGGCAGCACAAATCTTCATAGACAGATGGAACTCTGGATGAAATTTCATCGCCTCAATCAAGCTGATTAGAAATCAGTCTGAGAAAACTTGTTTGTCATTATCTGTCTGTGTTTGACGAACCTGTATTTGTTACAAGGTGAGCACTCGTGAGGAGGTGGAGGATCTGTGCCGATTGGACAAGATGATCGACTTGATCATCCCTCGAGGTTCATCCCAGCTGGTGCGGAACATTCAGCGGGCAGCCAAGGGCATCCCGGTGCTCGGACACAGTGAAGGAATCTGCCATGTCTACGTTGATGCAGACGCCAGTGTTGACAAAGTCATCAAAATTGGTCAGCATGCTATATATAAAACTCTGGCTGACTTTTACCGTATAAGTTCATGTGAACATTTCTATTGTTTTACTAAATTAACATGACTTGATTGTTTACTAAATATTAGTACATGTGGCAGAGGTACTGGTCTGCCAGTTCTGCCAGACATGTATGTTAGATTACAGCGATGAACATAGCAATAATTGACTGATATTTTCCTATTCCAGTCAGGGACTCCAAGTGTGACTACCCAGCTGCATGTAATGCCATGGAAACTCTGCTGATCCACAGGGACATCCTCAGGACCCCGCTGTTTGACCAGATCATCGACATGCTGCGCACTGAGCGGGTAAAGAGATAAACAGTATTCAGTTGGTTGCAGTCTGCAGTCTCGCTGTTAGATGTCATTAAAACCTATATGCTCGTCCTTTGAAATTCTGATGCTTCATTAGTCACCTAACATAAGATGAGAGATTTTCTGGATAAAATTAAGTTTTATGTACAGTTCCCTACAGGAGAACTTTGTATTTAAGTTTTCTCTCTCTCTCTCTCTCTCTTTTTTTTTTTAATCTGCGTGGTGTCTCTAGGTAAAAATTCATGCAGGCCCTCGGTTTGCCTCCTACCTAACGTTCAGCCCATCAGAGGCCAAGTCCCTGCGGACAGAGTACGGTGACCTGGAGTGCTGCATGGAGGTTGTGGACAGCATGGAGGAGGCTGTGGACCACATTCACAAGTATGGCAGCTCCCACACAGACGTTATCATCACAGAAAATGGTAGGTGGCCCAATGTTTTAGTGCCAGTATTTTGTTTTTGTGTTTCTTTTTAAAATACTCCAACAATTTGCATTTTGAAAATGGCAAAATGCATGTGTCAGAAGATGCTCTCTTTATTTGGTCATATCTTACCTCACCATGGTCTAAACGGCGCTTGGTCAGCCTTCTTGTGCTCCATGTGTTTTCATGTAGGTGTCTGATATTCATCAGGTTCTCTATCTCACTCTCATGGTTCCCTTTCCCCGTCCATCTCACTCTCTGCCACAGAGATTAATGAGCAGTGGCACTTTGTTGTCAGGATGAGTGCACAGCCTCCCCGTGTGACTGTACAGCAGATGCTAAAATGCAGTTTAAAAGACTTTGAGCCACATTTAAATACATTTTTGTCTTTCAAGTGAGCCATCAAACTGGATATTTCTAACTCATGTTGTTTGAAACCATTCTGTCCAGTGTCCAGAGTATTTCCTGACTCAAAGGCTGTGGCCATTTGCATGCCGACTCATTCATTTGCCTGGTAATTTTTTGGAATATCATGAAATCTTGATGGCAAAGGTGTCCCATAAACAGTGGTCATAACATGGATAGACTGCAACAAAAGGAATCATAAAAAAAAAAAAAAAAAACGCTGCCACACGTTTCTGTAGGTAATCAGAATAATCCGGCGGGCAACATTTGAAAAATGCAAGAGAAAGTGTGCAGTTCACACTTCTACACTGAGGATTATTCTCACCTGCAGTGGAAGATGTGCTGGTGCCATCTGGTGACCACAGAAGGTACCTCACTGAATTGAAATGTATTTTGGTGTTAATGTCAGCTACAGAGAGGGTGAGATTTGAAGATAGATAGAAAAACACTATAGATAAATTAGATATACTTAGGTAGATAGATAGAAACAGACTGTATGTATGATACATGCACAGATAGATGATAAATCTGTTAAGTCATCCGGAGAAAAACCTGCCTTGGCTCCTTGTGCAAATATTTCGGCCTGATAATTTTCACTAATGCAATATTTACAATATTTGAAACTAAACAAGCTGGATTTAATTTTAAAGCCATATGGCAACTTAAGGATTTCTCCTGATGACATTTAGACCAATAGACTTATTCACATCATCCTGTTCAAGATGATAGAAATGATTTGTATTTGTGTACTGGGGTGGAGGTTCACAGTTCACATGATATAAAAACTTAAAGCACTGGTGTGTACGAAAATGATCTCGACAGAGGTAGCAACGAATACCAGTAATTCATTAGGTTTTTTTTTTAAGCTTTTGCACTTATTTAGTGCATTAATGCATTATTTAAACCCAATTTTTGTGGCGTAACTATAATAAATTGTTGTCATCTTCACAAACTTCATGTTAATGCCTGTTTAGAGATACAAGGTTGTTGGCTAGCAGGACCAATAAGCTGTCTTTTTCTTACAGAGGATACAGCAGAGCAGTTCCTTCAGCAGCTCGACAGCGCCTGCGTTTTCTGGAATGCAAGCTCACGTTTCGCTGATGGCTACCGCTTTGGACTGGGTATGTGGTGGTCTAAATCGCCATATCATCTGTCATGTATTGTCTGTTTTCCTGTGAAATAGTTTTCAACAGCCTATATGCTCTTACTTATATACATTTGTTGTTCTTTCTTAGAAAACTGCACACCGTCTTTCATCACTTGTCTTTATAATTCTGACCTGCTCTGTCCTCTGTCTTTGTCTTTAGGAGCAGAGGTAGGCATTAGCACAGCTCGTATCCACGCCCGAGGCCCTGTTGGCCTGGAGGGGCTCCTCACCACCAAGTGGGTCCTGAGAGGTGACGGGCACACAGCAGCCGACTTCTCTGAGCACGGTGCCATGCAGTACCTCCATGAAAACCTGCCTGTCGGGCAGCCTCTTGCTGGGCAGAGGGAAAGCAATTAGAACAGAGACTTTCACAACAATCACTTGGCCTTAACATTTGGTCAAAATGTGTTGCCCACCAGCAGCTCCCCCTGGGGTGTTGTTGCAGATAATGGCTGATGCCACTGTTTTTAAACCTCTGAAGCACACAGCATACAGAGAGATGCTTAATACACAAATGGTTCATTTTATCAGCACAACCAGACAGTTATTCCTGCTCAGATTATACTGTTGTTCAGGCATTGAGATTTTACAGATGTTTTAAATTCTACCTCACGTTATGATTACTTTATACAAGTAAGTCACCCTCATAGACTTCTTCAGAAGTTAAGATGTGGCAGTAACAATGCATAATATCTCCACAATCACACATTATGTAGGGCAACCGTGAGCATGAAGGGAGTTAACTTGGATTTCTCGTTTTAAGAAGTAAATTCACTTTCAAGCGCTTGAATTTTTTTTTTCTTAAATAAGACAATCTCAGGACAAGACACTAGTTCACAGAAACATTTCACTTCATCTTAAAATGTGACTGACAAAGACGATATCAATTCTTTAACATCATTACCAAAATGTGTTTACTTTCCAGATGTTACTGTGTAAAGCTACAGCTACCCCAAAGTTACTGTAGCCAATAAAAACACAATAATGTTGTATATTTATCTAAAATATATTTCATTTCGTCTATAGTGTCGCTATAGTCCCTCGGACAATCATATTCCAGCTATAATACATATTTATTATGTAACTGCAGGCCCATTTTCATTACTGACAAGGCTTCATATAGATACTGGAAGAGCTTTCTTTGTTCATGTTACATCAGTTTTTACTTTTCTTGCTGTAATTCCAGGTTGATTTTTCTGTATGTTTCTGAAGGTACAGATGTTTTGATTTGACGACGTGGTCATTTCAGATATGGACTAAAAGCACTACAAGTTGCTATTTTACTGTAGCGGTTATGGCTGAACAGTTAATTGAAATATTTTTGGAATCACCACACGGCCAGATGTGATATCCAAATCAGAGGAACTGGAAATGTACGTATCACAACATACCATTATAACTGAAGCATTGCTACAGAGATGCACTAGCCTGCAAATCATATTCTTCAGATGTAAGACATGTTTGATACAGACCCCAGCAAAAATCACAAACTTTTTATATATTTCTTACTTATATTTCTTCTGTTGCAACTGCAATATCTGTCAAAATAACCAAAATATGATTTGGTTTTTTGCATATTGTTCGCAATTCTTAATTTAACCAAATCCTGGTGTGTTACAGATTTGTGCATTAAAACTTAATTACATGATTAAAATGTATAGACATACCTTTATACAAATGTATCATGAATTTATGGTTTTTGTTTCGCAGCATTATAAGTCAAAATACACTCCAATTTGTATGCATCCATTTTATTTACTATTTTTTATTTATTTGATCATTGTTACAAGTTTTGCTCATTTTTCCATGCTTTGCTGCTTTCTTTGCTTGTTCCTTGTGGCGCCCAAAGCCCCTGTCAGTGCAGGAACAGTAATTGACAAGCTGCCTCCTTCAAGCTGGAGGGGGAGAACGCGACTGCTTTTAAATTAAGCTCTGTAACATTCCAGCCTCTGAGCTCCTATCTGATGTCTTGCAATGCACACTTAAGGATTGGTTTGGGTTGTTTAATAGCAGTATTGTAGAATAAAAAAATGTTGAAAAAGAATATTTTTTTTGGATATTTTTCTTACTTTCTTTGATTTTGATTTTTTTTGCAGTTGAATTGTTGAGGATTTTTACACGTATGCTCATCTCTGTCCTGGCACTAGTGTTTCTACTTTCACAAAGAACACAAATTAATGGGAAAAAAATTCGTACTGATCTGAAAAACAGATGTCTAAAAAGGGCCTTTTTAAAGTTGCCCATAGGGGAATTCGCATTGCTGGAAGTGGGGCAAGGAAGATGGAAGACAATACTATAGAGGTTTAATTATCCAGCCATCAGAAATGAAAAGAGGGAGAAGGAGAACTGAGACTAATAATGGAATCACAGGCTTATGTTCTTGGTTTCTCTTGTTTCTTTCGTTTTCTTTCTCTTTTCTAGCATCTAAAGAATTCATTCTCCAAAACGCACTACTTACCCTTCAATCAGCTTCCCATCACCAAGTCCAAAGGGTTCAGAGATGAAGCGGGAGACAAAACTCGGATCTCACTCTTTTGTCCTTTTTATGTGTGAAGCGATTGAAAATATCATCTAAATGACTTGAGGTAGAAACGGAACAATCTAGGGACATTGAGTATTGCCTGTTTGATGCATAGAATTGTATTTTATAATATCGCATGCATCAAAGTTGTTTGCTACAGTAAAGGTACTGTAGCTATTCAGGTGCAAGTGTGTTATACCCAGCTGCTGTATTTATACCTGTTTTCTGTTTAAGTAATAACAGGACACTGAGGACTGTTTTGTTGTGAAATGTAAGGTTTCCTTTGGCAGGTTACAGATTTATATTCCTCTGTTTTCAGATTTTGCAGTGAAATAATCATGTGTTGGCAATAAACTGCGACCCAGTAGGTCAGATTCTCAAAACTGCTGGTGAAAATATTTCTAGTGTGTCATATTCCATGTATGAATCCAAGTCAACAAGAGGAAAACACTAGGTCACTGGCTCCCTAGATTGGCCCTCAGTCATTGAAGTTACACAAACAGCTAAATGTTGTTGCAACAACCGAAAGGCTTATTTTATTTTACTGTGAAAATGTTAGACTGATCCTGTCCCTTGTATTCCTATTGATTACATTGCCATGCTGTTTTTGAGCAACCCAGTTCTATCCTCAACTGTTGTACCAACTTTATATCTCCTAAAAACTTCCTGAACTAAGGGTAGATTTTTATGAGTAGAAAATGTATTGGAACTCAATAGATTATGCAACAGGACTGTGCTGAATATTTAACCAAGGCTCTTATCAGAGTTTTCAGGTTATTTCTCTTTACTGTTCTTTTTATGTGAAGTTTGCATGGTTTTAACTGTTAAAACAAATAACCATACACTTATTTTCTGTAGATCGTAGATCTGTGTAAGTCTAAAGTGCTTACTTCCTAAATCTGGTTAATATTTGAAGCTACTGCCCCTTAGTGACCTTAGATTAACTTCCAGTTAGAACTGCAGCCTGGCAGCCTGTAAATTTCCTTTCATCTCTTATCTGACATGGCCCCCAGACCCCCAGCTGATCAGATCCTTGTAGCCCCCTGTTGATGTTGTGTTGTCTGCTGGATATTGTTGTCCACAGATATAAAAAGGATGATGAGGGCAAATCACTGGACTTGTACAGCAAAGCTGACAGTCCTTTAATTGGACATTACTCAAGGCCAAAACTCATATTTCTTGTTGTGCTTGATCTTAAGAGACTCTCAAATGCACTCCCCGCTGGGCTTCAAATTTTTTTGAATCAATAATTAATGGTCAAAGTTATTTATTCATGTGTATCTTTGCCAATTACGCAGTGTCTAATTAACAATTTCAATAATTGATATTTATTTCTGAAAGGGTTCAGTATCTTGGGCTGATGAAAAATGCATGAGCGGGGATGTGGACTGGGTTTTGTTTTTTGTTCTGAGAGAGCTTGATGCTCGGGGCTAATACCAGGCCACTTTGACTCCAACTCTTTGAGTTGGCACTGGCCCTGTGATGTGGATCTAATATGGGCATCTTTCATGGACCCAACGCGCTTACTCTGTACCATGTGATCTCATAAAGACTCCTACATGCTCATCCTCAGATACCCTTTTTTGGTCTTTAATATCAAACTTCAAAGAATAAGCTTCTGTTTCCTTGATAATTTTTCTTTGTGTATGTGGAATGACAATATCACGGCAAACTGTAGAAACTCTTGGTCTTACTAGGACCTCAGTGGTTACACTTCTACATCTAACTCTGTGGCCTGATGAAACTAAAGTTCAATCGCCATACTAAAGAGAAAAATATTCCTCAGATTTATGAAAAGCCATATCCCCCTGATCTTTAGTGACAGCTGTAGTAGTCAATAGAAAATTAACAAAGGCTCCCTTAAGTTGACTTTCATCAAGTTTTCGTTTATTGTGATTCCAGTAGGACAGGAGGTTTGGGACCGGCGAGGCACACCATTTTGCTATGGGACGACCAAAGCAAAAAAAGATCACTGTGAGCATTGCTTGAGCGCTGAGTTGGGGAGGAACTTCACCCAACAATGCAGAAAAGCAGCCCAACAAAACCAGAACCCAACATTAGACGCACCAAAACCCCCATCATTAAAATGTATGATTTCAGGTTTGGACACCACAGTGTTGAGACCACACTGAAACAGTGTTGGCATTAGGGCAACAAGAACACGATAGAGGAATCAGTTGAGCTCAGTGACACGTCTCAGAGAGCCGAAGGTGGGGCTGGTGCTTCCCCACTCGCTGTGCCTCCTGTACTCTCCAGGACGCAAGAAGTACTGGCGTCCCCTGTAATTGGGATGTTCATGCAGCATCCAGTAGCCCTCCATGACATTGACGGAGGAGATGTCACGGGTATGGAAACGCTCATGCAGATCTGGGCAGTCATCCATTAGCTCCATAGTCTGGCCTCCGAAGTCGGACCGCTCGAAGATCTTCATCCTGTAGTTCCCATTGTACTAGGGCAGAAATGATGATACAAAGATGATGCTGCCATTTGCGGAAAACTTTTGTTCAACTTTATATTACCAAATAGAATCAATCAATCACTCATTAATGACCATGTGACCAAAGTTGATGGAGTTTCCTTTCAGTAGAACACGGTAGGGAAGCTACCACATCAGTAACATCAAACGTAAGCAGATATCAACATCACATTAAATGCACTGACTAGGAAAACAGACAAAATTCACAGATAATAGAATGACAGCAAGAAATGTGACATAAATTAATGGACAGACTTTTTTTTCTTGTACTAAACTAAACTTGTCCTGGTTCATTTGCCACAGGTACTGGCACTGAATGGCTGAAAACAGTAGGACTAGGCTCGAGAACTAAATGATTCTGAACTGGCACTGCTACAGAAAACCTTTAGTGAGAACACTGCTGCAAACAGGGTAGGGCATCAATCAAAACTCACAGGTGGCACCATACGGCAGGAGCGGATACAGTCATTGAAGCCTGCCCAGCGTTGGTAGTCGGGGTACTCGCCCTTGTGCAGCATGTACTGGTAGCCGCCATAGTTGGGCTTCTCGTAGGCCACCCAACAACCGCTCTCAACTCTTATCGAGTTGCAGCGGCTGAAGTGGTTTTGCATCTCAGGACAGTCACTACTGCATTCATAGTGACGACCCTGGAAGTTCCTGTCTTCGTAGAAGATGATCTGCACATGATGGATGGATGGATTGACATTATCACCACAGGGCTAGGCCAAGTATAAACTTAGCACATACTTTATATGTATGATATTCTTAAAGACCCTTAAACTTTTTGTCTGCATGGTTTCCATAACTAAGTCATTTGGTATTCTGAGCCAGGTTTGCAAGTTATCTTCATCCAACTTCTTGTATAAAATAATAGTAAGTGAAGAATTTTGGAATAGATAAGCTTGAGGGAGTATGAAAAAAGTTCCAAATGATGTGCCAGAAGCAAAGTTGAATAAAATACATTATATCATGCGGTATATTTTAACTAAGAGAAAAAAGTTTTGGCCTATTTATACAGGAATTAAGACTCCAAGTTTAGTTGAAAAACTGCATTTTTTACTATCCTCAGCAAAAGACAAAGGCATAATTGAACAAAGTATATTTAACAAAGTCTTTTTTTTTAGCTTTTTATTTTGCACTTTTACCCACAAAAGGTTGAGTTATCATTCATTTAAGGTCTTTAGCATTTTTTATGACATACTGAAATTATTTTTAGTGTGACTTTGCAGCATCTTTCAGTCCGATTACATTAGATTATTTAGAGTTATCTAGATATCCCCTTAGATATCAAAATTTGTTGTTTCTACTATATAGATTTTAAATTGCACACTTACCTTGCCCATTGTAACTGTGTTAAGTTCAGAACAGGCCAGACGCCGGGCTGTACCAGACCTCTTTATAGACCCTGCCGGGATCAGGGCTTTGCAAATGTGAAACAAAGCTTTGTCGTGTCAGCACAGTACGCTCTATAGACTGCAGAACACTATAGGACTGGTGGGCCGCGGCAGCCTCTTTGTCTCTGTCAAAGCTCTGCCTGTCTATGGAAAATACTGTACAACTGCACTTTCTCAAAGGCCTACAATAAGAGTTGCAACATCTGCCTTTATTGGCCTGAATGCCAGACACCTGCATGCAGACTGTGAGGATAGACTGGGCAAAGAGGAAGCAAAGAGAAAAAGTTTGGTTTGTTTTGATAGTTATTTGAGAGGGATATAGATCATTAAACAGCAGCAGACTTTGATCAGCTGAAGATGTACATTAAGCAGGAAGCAAATGTGCAGCTGTTTAGCAACTTTACTCATGTTTGCATGGATTTGTTGAAATAAGCTCACACAAGACAACGTTATTTGAAAATCAAGACTTTAATGTACATTTGAGGTGCACATAGTTTACATGAGAGTCCTCATTCTCCTGAATGAGCCAACCATGGGGTTGTGGCAGCCCCAGTCACCACAGGCCCTGTACTCTCCAGGGCGCAGGAAATACTGGCGTCCCCTGTAGTGAGGGTGCTCGTAGAAGATCCAGTAACCCTCCATGATGTTGCAGGAATAAATGTCACGGTAGCGGAAGCGCTCGTACACATTGGGGCAGTCATCCATGAACTCCATCATGTGTCCCATCATGTCGGGCCTGTTGAAGATCCTCATCCTGTAGGATCCTCTATACTGTATGTGAAACAAACCAGAACATGATTATAATGCAGTTTTGGTAGGTGTGAACCCTAGAGAGCCCTTTGGTTGAGTTTTCTGCCCTGAGATGATTTCTTTATCTTTGAATAGTGAGTGAGTACTGGCACTACTTGGTTTACTACTACTACTTGGTTTCTTTAAGTAAGTAACTACAGATGAGGATGAGCAACAACTCTTTCAGAGCATGAGAGAATTAGATTTTTTTTTCTTCCCTAAACTGCCAGAAACACTCGATGTGACTAACAGAATTAGAATAAAGGCACCAAATCTTATGGGGGGTGTATCATATTCCTTTTAAAGGCTGACTGGGTCTCCTTGTGGGCCTCGCAACAGAGACTTTTATGCTATGACCTGCCTGAGTATCTGTAAATGACATCAAAAGGCCAGTGATTGACATCCATTTCTAAAGCAGCATTTGATGTACAAGGTGAGCAGGTGGGGGGGTGGGGGACTACCAAGCCTATCTGTCCATTTGATTGACTTACAGGGGCGAACATCTGGCAGGAACGGATGCAGTTGTTGAAGCCCATCCAGGTGTGGTACTCAGGGTACTCGCCGGGGCCGAGAATGTACTGGTAGCCCATGTAGTGAGGCTTCTCATAGGCCACCCAGTGACCACCGCTCACACGGATGGAGTTACAACAGTTGAAGTGCCTGAAGGTGTCCATGCAGTCACTGCTGCACTCCCAGTGACGGCCCTGGAAGTTGCGGCCTTCGTAGAAGATTATCTTTAGAGGGAGAGAGAAGCATGTATCACTCAAAGTTAATGTTAGGAATTTACTAGGTGCAATACTCAGGAATGGACTGTGGGGGACACTGCTCTCCCTTAAACAAACTCAATTACTTTTTCATGAGTCCTTCTAGTGTACAAGCCTCTTCAGTCTTCTGTACACTTGTATATTATTTTCAGTGCTTGACAGGTGAAAATCAAGGCGATTGAAACAATTGTTTCAGCTGACTTTTATTTAAAGTAAATCCTTGCACGCTTGTCCAATCTGAACGCACTGTCAACTCCTCAAATTTAAGGAGTCAGAAATTGTTGCTCTCACACAAATATAATGAATCTGTCATCTTTGGATACCATGTAATTGCTGATATCCACAGATGCTTCCCTTTTAGACCTATATATGTGTTTTTCCCCTCAAAAATTAGTCCTCACGCAGTCCATTCTCTTTTTTTGTCGCTAATGTTTTTACTTGAATAAGTACTCTTTCTGTCTCTCTGCCTCTGCTGCATATCCTTTCCCTGCTACAATATTTGACCCAACATTTTCCCTCTTTACCTTTTTAACAAATCTGTTACCATGTTGCATGTGAGCTCATACCTTTCCCATGGTTGCAGGACTGTGGATGTTTACGCACCGTAGACCTGGACACACTTACAGGTCCTTTTATACTCTCCCACTGACGATGAGGCCTCTGACACGTCAGGGACTACTACTCTTTACCTTTTCAGATTCCAACTAGTGTTCCCTTTGTCTGACGGGCCACGGGGAACTTATCTCCTGTCTGCTAGAGTTTACCTATAGAATTCACCCCCCTCCCAACCCAAAAACCGAACACTACACAAGTGCTATTCTGTGTTTGTATGACCCTTGTTCCGCCATGACCTTGTGATGCAGCCTTTTGAAATGTCACACAATGGCCCTTTAGGTATGTGGCCCCCCAACAACAAAGCTTTTAAAGGGTATAGATGGTTAGGTCATTTTTTTGGGGGGGCACTCTTTAAAAAAGTACTTATCCATGTCATGATTTTGCATTTCATGTCTTGCTTGTAACATTCAGTCCCAGTTTAAGTGCGTTAGGTGCGTACAGGTCATCATGTAATTGTTATTCAATTCCTGTTAAAGAAAAGTGGTGTTGATACTATGGACGGAGTCAAGCTTTTGTGTTGATGTAATCTACAGTGATCTGTTGTCTCTTTTTGCTTCCATAGCCTGCAGTTGTACTATGATACCAGACGGGACTGGTCTGTTTGCAAATGCACAGACTGAACTGCTTAGTGCATGTGTGTCTGTGTGTGTTTGTGTGATATAAAAGGAGGGATTTGGGGCATCTGTATGTTTCAGTCTTTGTATAAATTGATAGATGTTTGGACTTGAGTCTTTGGCTTGTAAGCATAGCCCAGAGCTGAAGGGGAAAAGGCCAGAAAGAATTGCCGCCATGCATTGTGTTCCCAAAGCCCAGCTGATGCCAGAAAGGTCAGTCTCATCCTTTAGCCTTTCATCGGGATAAAGGGCTTGTGCCCCCTCTCCACTTTGTGTGCTTTTTTTTGCAGCTTCAACTGCCTAAAAAGGCAAATGTTTTCAGAAAGCACAATAGCCATTATGTTCCTGGGCAAAAACACAGCTACTGCGGTAGTATATCCAAAGCCATATGACACTGTTTCAGTGTTAAGGAACAGCGTTGATAAGCTTTTGCTCCTTTGATCATTCATTGACTTGAAACTCTCATAGGCTTCAATAGCTTTAATGTTTGAAGCTGCACTCTTTTTCTATGACATAAGTAGATCATTGATATCCTTTCATCACAGTGTGCAGCGTAATTGTGGCAGATTATCAGATGGGATGTTGTTTTGTTTTGTTGAGTTTCTTGAGCAAATATTTACTCCGGGAGGAAAGGTTTTATCAGAACATATAAGAAACAAATGTTTAGATTTCCCTCATATGTTCATTCATAGATTAATGATTTCTTTCATCATGCCTATTAAATGTAAAATCTTTGTACTCAGTCTTTATGCAAGAGGGCAGCAGAATGACAGGGAACTCATATTCTGGCTGGAAAGCACTTGTTAAGCACCACGTGATACACAGGGTTGGAAAGTAACTAAGTACAAACACTTTGTTACTGTACTTCAGTAGAGTTTTCAGCTATTTGCACTTGTTTTTTTACCCTCACTCCCTAAAATTTAAGACAAATATCTGTACTTCCTCCTCCTTAATGCATTTGAGGGGAATTATTATTTTTATTTTGTACTGTTGCGCACCACCATCATCATTCCCAACATCAAGACCATTTTCAGCCCAAATGGATGGGACAGTAACACATAGAAGAGACATGTCCTTAATGTAATGAAGTGCATATCACACACAACAGAGGTGATGAGAAAAACAAAATGAAAACAACCTAAAAGACATAAGAAGAAAACAGTGTAACAAGAAGAAAACAACATAACAAAAATAAAAGCCCAAAGACTTAACAAGACGAAAATGACGTAACAAAATGTAACACGTCAAAAACGACTTAAAAGACATAACAAGACGAAAATGATGTAAAACATAAAGATATGCAAATGATGTAACAAGATGAAAACAACATAACGAGATGTAGCAAAACAAAAAAGACATGACAAAAATGACATAAAAGACGTAACACGACAAAAACAACGTAAAAGATGTAACATGATGCAACAACGTGAAAACAATGTAACAAGACAAAAACAATGTAAAAGACGCAGCAAGAAGAAAATGACATAAAAGTCGAAACAACAAAAATGGCTTAAAAAATGGAACAAGGTGAAACAAACAGACAGAGTGTGGAGAAAAGGTGAGGTTTAGTTAGCTTTGCACAGAAACAGCTTGTAGAAATGCCCTTCAGAGGATTACTTTTTACTTTTATACAGTGGGTACATTTCATAGCCTGTATTTTTTCACTTTTACTTGAGTTAAGAAGTTGAATCCATGCTTCTACTTTTTTTTTTACAGAAGTATCTGTACTTCTCCTTGAGTAAAAGGTATGTGTACTTTTACCACCTCTGGTGATACAGTAGCAAGCTTTCACTTTTCCGCGATGTCTTTGAGCAGGACTCTACCAACTCTGACGCGGCTGCTCAGCCTGACCTCTGACCTTTGTATTGAGAGAAGCGTGTAACTGAGGTGCAATACAATGCCTAAACAGAGAGAAAAAAAAAACTACCACTACCATCATTGTCATTGTTCTCGTTTTCATCACCAAGGAACATCAGCTAACCCTAACTCATTAGTCGGGACCTTGGCTCTCTCCATATCTCTGTGGCTTCCAGAAGGGAACCTTGTTTCACAGGCTCTCAAATGATCATCTTTAGCTGTGCTACAAGACATCTCCTCCCCACCCTGAAGGGAAAGTAACATCACAGAGGCCCTTGCCTGCTTTCTCAGTTCCCCCTGGAGGAGAAGAAAGCTACCCGCTGTGGAGCATTCCACTCTTCATCTCAGAATGATGGAAGAAAAGGAAAGGAGAGGGGAACAGAGTGGGGGGCTAGATTTGCAGCTCCATTGTGTCCGAGGATCTCATTGTGCAATCTGTGTAATCGCGTGGGAGATGACGACACTATTAGCCCGCAGAATGACTGTCAGTTGGGGACCTCGGTGATTGATGTGCACCCCACAGAGATGGGAGAAACTTTGACAGATAGCAACCCCGGCACTAGTTAACTTGCAACCTTTTTCATCTATCTGGCTTGCAAAAGAAAACCCCATTCGTGTAGCTGATACCTAATTAGAATGTGAATGTGCAATTCACTCAGTAAAACACATTTCAGGTCAGAGGGGACTTCTTTCAATTCAAAACAAATCATATTCCCTTAATCCAAACCATGGTGTCTCTGACCCTGCTATATACAATAAGTCTCACCCCTAAAATGTTGTAGGGAGAGATAGGAGAGCAGCCGTGCTTGCAGTGCCTCCAATGTGCTCTTTTACTGAACAGTCATTACAAAAACACTGTCGTACTGAGGTGTAAACAAGGGGTCTATGTGAGTTTTGCTCCTGAGAACTGGCTAATCTGGTGCTGAAAATGTGGTATGATCGGAAAGCGCTCGCCAAAAAGCCTCCCACGCCGGGAGTAGAATGAGGACCTCTCTTTTGCTGAGAGATCATCCTCTCCATTCTTTCTGTCAGAAAATCTCCAGGCATCCTCCCTCTCTTGTCACTGCCAGCGCACAGGCTCTATCGGGATTGCCAGACGCAGGAGCCACTATGAGGCTGTGCCAGGGCCAGGATTTACCGCGATGCGTCTGATGTGCTCCATCTTTTTGCTGGGGGATAATTAAAAGAGGAAATGGTGTTGGAAGAACAGAGTGGAAAAGCAGGAGGAGGGGGCTTGGACCGAGCAAATGGATGCAGCTGTCAATTATGTTGAGTTGTTGATATGTTGTTTGTTTTCCCCCGTCTTTGAGATTTTGTGTTGAACTGTTTCCCCATCAGGATTGAGTTTTAAAGTTTGTGGTAAATCTCCACTCCGTACATGTAATTAAAAACAACATTTAGGCTAATTAAGAACTACTCTTAGCAATGAAATCACCATAAAGATTTTCTCTTAGTTTGATTCTGTTGACCTGCAGGTGGTCATTTAGGTGCAACTGTGAAAGAAGAATCTTCTTTAGAGAAGATTTCGCATAAATTTATAAAACTACTGTACATCTAAGATTAAACCTGTTTTATAACCCTCCTCTATTTACAGTTTTTACACTTTCATGAGCTTTAATAGTGTCGTCACTAGAAGATTCCTCTTAGGACTGCCATAACAATGCCACGCTGTATACTAGTGCAATGATAAGTTGATTGATAGTAAATTTATCGCCCACTATTTTGATAATCAATCCATCATTTTAGTCATTTTCCAAGCGAAAATGTTTTGCAGCTTTTCCTTGTCATTCATGATAGTAAACAAAGAGTTTTTGGTTTTGGACTGTTAGTTGGTCAATAGAATTTGAAGATGCCACGTTGGGCTCTGGGAAACCGTGAATAAGAATTTCTGATGATTTTGACAAATTTGACATTTTACAGGCTAAACAAGTAATCGATTAATCCTGATTGACAGATTAATTGATATGGAAAATAATTGTTAGTTTCAACCCTAATTCTTTGTTTTCTTTATTTTACTTAAAAAAAACTTAGATTTAGTTTATCCAACTTTGTTTCTTTCCTTCATGTTGCTCCCTTTGAGCCAGGATTGTAACATATGGGGGCTCGTCCAGGATGCAGTCCAGTAATCAATTGCATAGTTTTGGTTATTCCCTGGATGACAGTTCACCAAACAGTCAAAGCAAATTGCGATTCTTTAAAATATCATTTGAGCACTTGATAACTCAAATGCCAGTTCTTCCTTTTTGTCTTGCGTTCAGAAGTATCTTGCATTTCTTGTTTATGATGGATTTTCCTCACGTCGGTATGAGCTGTCTTTCAGGGAACATGGACCGTTCGGATCATTCAAGCATCTTCCTTTATTTGACTAAATCGATTTGAGATGCTCCACCATACAGCGTGACCCAAACTCTGTGAAAAGCAGGACAACTCCTTCGTCTCTCGGCAGACACACCAGGGGGAGTTATGGCTTTTAGTTGCTCTCACTCCTCATCTCCACACTCTGTTTTGACGTGGCGTGTCTCCCATGCCCCAAAGCTTTAAAGGTTTAAAGAGCAACTTTTCACCCTGTAATCCAGGTGCCTTTCAAACAAGTCACGCTGTTTACTGACACATGACAAAAAAGTTCAACCCCTTCTCATCTCTCTGCTTACAAGACTGTAACTCACCTCAGAGCCTGGAAGTCATTCCTCCAGAGCACCCTGAACAAACAGAGCCTCAGTGAGAAGGGGCCCCTGCCTTTCACCACTCACTAAATTTGTAATCAGATGTGATGCTGTTGTTCACTTCTTCAAATTTGTCATCAAAGCAAATGTGTTCTGACAACAGCTAGTGACAAGTGCACCAGAGGAGAGGCAGCAAATCAGCTTTTTCACACCGCATATCAATTATTGATCATGTTGGCCCCCCCTCCTTCCCCACCCCAGCTACCCCAGCAAGCAGACACCTTGTGATAATGAAATACATCAATTTAAAAAATAAATAATAAAGTGGGGTCGGCTCCATTGTTGCAAAGCCTTAAGAGCTTGATTGACTGCCTGCACATTTTCCTCATTGGCAGTCAGGCAGATCAAAGGAGGGTTCCTCTTATTGCCCAAGGCCACTTGCAATTTATTTAGAGGAGCAGTGCTGCTGTCCCAGCAGGTAACATTATTGGGCAGAGACACTCAGGATAATCATAGCTTTGAGGTGCCTCTCAAATCCCACCTCTGCTGACTCTATCATGCATGCGCAAAAAATACACGCATATGATTTACAAAAATCCCTCCTTATTAAACTGAATTAAGCTGTAGATAAGACTCCTCACGTGGAATATCCAGTCACTGAAAGGCAGTGACCTGGCTGCCCTAAATATGTTAGATTATATTGGTTTTGGTTCAATATGTCAGATTTTTTTTTTTTTGTTGTTGTTTTTTGTTTCAGACTGCTATTTGATTTTTGTGCTATATTTTATAATCCCTTTCTCTAATAAAATAAATATCCTAAGATATTAAAAAAGTTTAAACATTTTTATCTAACAATTTAAAGTATTGTTTTATCTCAGAATTTACAGTATTCTCACAGGGGAAAATGTTCCATGAGGTGGCTTGAAATGAAAGTGTTTTCTGCACAGAATTATGTACAATAAATATGACTGATTGAAGGAATTAATCATTCGAGGGGATAAACACATGGAAGACAAAAAGTGTGATGTTACCCAGTTACGTGAAAGAGCAAGTCACATTTTACGTGTAAAATTTTGTTTGTACTTCATTGCACCTTAATGATGTTACTTGGAGTTCCAATTTCAAAGGCCTTTCCTGTGCTACACATGAATAATACAAAACAGAGAGCATAATAACGGGAGGCTTTTTTTTTTTTTTTGTCCAGACGCACTCGTTTGCTTATGAGCGCACAGTTTAAAATAATGTATGTCTTAGATCAGTTTCCCATAAGACCCAGTAAAAACAAACTATTGTAATTATTAACCAGTTTTATTTGCTGAGTGTTTTTATATCACCAAAAACATTTATGTTATTAAAAATAGTAACAGGTTCAATTTAATCATATTTAGAAATATTATTGTAACAAACTAAATCATGCAAAGAAAGTGAAGACGTATTTTAATTGTTTTTCTTGTGTGTGTTAGCAGCTGTGAAGTTCTTAAGAATAAAGACATATGATTTAGAAAATGTTGCAATAATCAAGACTTATTAGTCCTGCAACAGAGGCCCTTTTTTAGGGGCTGAATATAAAATAAAAGCAATGTATTTATGTAAATTAGCTTGATTGATCTTACTATAAAGCAATTTGATGGAACTCCATAGATAAGACAGGCTTGTAATGTTACGTGAAATATGATTTTCCTTGTTCAGCCAGCTTTGTAACATGAAGACCTTTTTAAAAACGGTTACTTTCTACATTTTAACTACAAGGTAAATTCACTCTTGCATTGTTACATATAGGATAAGCCTTGATGTTTTTTATGCAAATCTAAAATATGTAGGATAAAATATATATAAATTGTAGTGTATATAGGGCTGCGGCTAATGATTATTTTCATCATCAGTTAATCTGTCGATCATTTTATCAATTAATTAGTTGTTGTTTGGTCTATAAAATGTCAGAAAATGGTGATAAGTGTTGACCAGTGTTTCTTTAAGCTAAAGATGACGTCTTCAAATGCATTGATTTGTCCACAACCCAAAAATATTCTGTTTACTTTCATAGAGGAGTAAAGAAACAGAAAATATTCCTATTTAAATAGCTGGAGACACAGAACTTTCCTTAAAAACTCACTGACTCAAACAGATCAATCGAATGTTGATTAATATAATAGATGACAGCTAACTGATTGATTGTTGCAACTCTAAATAAATAAGAAGTTAAAGCTATGAAAAATAAAACATTTATGTTACGTATTAAAATCAGGATAAGTGGAATTAGACATTTGGCACAATCATAAAGCAGACATTTTTTACCATTCAAATGTTTTTAATTGTTTAAAATGGTTAAAAATCTTTTATGAAAATTATTTATTCTCTGAAATCACCGCCTCTTTCGCCTTATCGATTTCAGATGTCAGTCCAGGATTTGTAAGGAAATAGCCATAGAAAGGTCTAAACAAGTTTTTGACAAAAAATTTGGTCAGAATAAGTTTATTACATTTCAGTAGCACTCTTCACAGTTGACCAGTTTCAGTAGATCTCTGAGTTAATTTGCCAGGTAGTTTTAAGCACTAGAGGGCACTAGAAGCCAAAGCATTGCCTGTGAGCAGGATTGCTGTTTTAAGTTCTTTATAGCACAGCCATATCTCTGAGCAGCTTGTATGTGTGTTTGTTTGCTTGCATGTATACATTTGTGAGCGAGCTTGGACACACGTATATAGACATGAACTACACAATGGCACGGATTCATGCGGTACAACTCTGTGTGTCTGTGTCAGTGCCATGGCTCCTGTCTGTACTGAAGCCTATCAGTGCTCAGACATAGTTTTACCCAGGGAGAAGTAAAGAAAAAAAACATTCACTAACAGGCTGACATGACCTGTGTCCCAGCACACATGCTGCTCGTCCACTTGTTTGTAGAAGCGACACGCACATTCGCTCCACACACACACACCATATAGCGTTAGAGTTGATTTTAGACTGCTAGTTTCAAACAAACTTCGACCAGACACACACATTCATGTACCCACACGCACACAGCATGGTCAGACAAAGTCTCTGACAGACAATGAACAGTTAGCTTTGTAGCAGTTTCAAGCCAGTGTGTGTTTTTGAACTGCAGATGTGGATGCTGACTGAAGGATCAGTGCACAAACTGCAGGACTGCAGAGATGGCAGTTCTCCCATAGGGTCTGGCACAGCCCGGGCCTTTTTGTTGTACCCCATTTACACTGTTCATTTAGCCATGTTGAAGAGGTGGTGGCGGTCTGTGTCTGTGTGCTGTGCCGGGCGATCATTTGAAAGTACATCCTCGAGCCTGTGTGTGTGCACATTGCTCGCCATATGCCATTTGTTTTGCTGGTAGGCAAAGGTTTGTGGGTGCACAGTGTTTTAAAAAGATTTTATCCTGGCCAGCAGAGCAAGAATCTAAATTGAGTTGTCCATTTTCTTGTCGGTATAGGAAGCCACAGATCTTAGATTTATGAATTCTACAGAACAGGCTTATCTCTGGTTTTCATTTCTACTGGGAATTAATTGCACAAGCATGAAGCGAAGGTATGCGGGATGGAATCAAGAATGTTATTAACATTCGTGCACAGTTGTTTTTTGTTGAAGGATAGGGTAGCGAGATGCATAAGAGGCTTGACTTGATCTGAGCGAGGCCTCAGAGGAGCAGGAGCGAGGCGCCTCCGTCCCTGGACTGCGGCGAGAACGGGCCCTCAGCTGAGTCCCTGGAAGACCGAAAGCTCCACTCGAGGGACTTTCAACCAAATTAAAAAACAATGATACACCAAGGGAGAATCTAATGCCAATTCCCATCATCAAGACCCACATTCTTCACTGTTTTGCTTTTAACTTTTGTTTTTTTTTTTTCCTTTCCCACTCTGTCTCTGACTCTCTTTTCCCTCCGCACTGTTGTTTTCTAGTTTGTTTTCCACCCGTACTCCTCTGGCTGTCGCCGAGCGCTACAGCCACTTTCAAAGGCTCCGCTGTCACGCGCCGCCTTTGAGTCCCGTTTGAAATTTTAACGTACATGTTGTCAGGGTGCCGTCAGGAGTGATTGACAGGTCCGTCCCAGAGCAACACCGGGCTTGGCAGGCTGGCTGTCTTTTGTCAGAGGCAGCCGAGGAGAAGCAACAAAGGAAAGGAGCAGAGGAGGAAAAAACATACATAAATAAAACAAAACTGCTCTTACCCATTTCTCAATAAAGACCAAATTAGATTAATCTTAAGGCAGAGCAAGGCAGGCAAGGCAGTTGTGGAAAAAGACTTGATATTTTCTCTGGCTTTGTTCCCTGCCATTGATGGTGCACTGCTTAGACACCCTCTCAACAGGACACCAAAGGCAGCACAGCAAGAGTTGTATAAAGAGCCAGCTGTACATATTAATGTTCATTATCACCTCCCTTCAATGCAGAGAAATTCCAAAGTACAGAGTTTGTCCTGGCCTCACCTTCGTTTGAAAACGGAGATGTGATGTTTGTGGCCTTGTCAGCTGCTGTGTTTTAAATAAAAAAAACTGGTGACCACTTTGAATCCGGGTGCAGGATACAAAAATGCAGCTTCCTCAAGAAGCATGACTCAACTTTCCAGTATTAGAGGTGGATATGAAGGGAAATTTGTGCCTGGAAATTAAAACAGTGGTCACACTTTATTTTACAGTACACTAACAACACATAGCAAGACCTTTGTTTCAAATTAAACACAAACTAGAAATAATATGTTCTTTATTTAACAGTTTTAGACCCTTTATTAGACCTTATTAGACGTTATTAGAGTGGAATTGGGGACAAATTATGACAGAATTGTACTGTAAACTAAAGTGTATTATTCCCCACTAACAGTCACTTATTAGTGTCAGCCTTAGATAAAATACTCCTCCATAATTTTTGTTTTTACTTAGTAGATCAGGTTTACAAATTGTTTTTAAATGGAGAAGTAGGAGATATGTGTTTTCACTTTAGTTTACGGTACATTTTTGTTGTGATGTGTCCCAAAAACCCTCCAATAAAGTCTAAGAAGGGCTGAACAGTGAGAAATAGCACACTTTATTTTACAGTGCAGTTCTGTTGTAATGAGTCCCACATTATCCTCTAATAAGGGTTATATTATTTCTGGTTTTGCCCAATGTTATACAAAGTACAGCTTGTTGTGTGTTATTAGTGTACTGTCAAATAAACTGTGTATATGTGAGAAATTGATTACATGTTTTCGAAGACTCTGCGCTGCCAGGTTCAGAGATATCTGGCTGTCAAAACTCTCTTTCCAGCCCCCCTGGTGTGATACAACCACTCATAGATGGAGGAGTGTGTGACAACACAAAAATCCATCCTCGGCTTCTCCTCGATCTCCATCGCCAGCGACACATTTTATTCTGAAGCCAAAAAAAAAAAAAAATACACCACAGAAGACAAAGCAGTATTATTATTTATTGTGATATATTTCCTAGATATTTTGCTTCTACTGAACCTCTTTAGTAATTAACTTATTGGCTCTATTGTGAATACTTTACTATTATTTCCCCTCAGTCGCAGGTCACCTTAAGCTTTGCCAGAGATGTTGTAATTTCCTATTTGAAGATAAAAGCCATTGATTACTCTCTGCCTCTTTAGACAATCCAAGAAGAAAAGTGCAGGATAAAAATATTCAGTGTAGCACAGACTCTTTGAGATTCATATCAACTGTCAGTGTTGGGGTTGCAGGGCCAGTATAGCTGGGCTCGAGGCCCACAGTGGCAAAGACCCAGTCTGCTAAAGTGTCTTTGAGCAAGACACTGAATCCTTGCCAGCTCCTGCGTGATCTCTGACCCGCCTGCGCAACGAGCGCAAAGCACAAAGAGACTTTTCTCCGAATAAAATCAAAAATAATGAGAATAGAAATGTAGGTTCGTGTGAAAGTTGTGCAGAAGTTTGTTTGAACAGTGCAATAGAGCAGTAATGATTGATTCAGTGGTGTACATGAAAATGAGGGCATTAACAAGTCTAACTGCTTTGAAAATCAAGGACATTGTCGTCCCATCTCCCTCCTCGTACAAGTGCCGCTCGGTGGGAAGGGAGTTGAGCAACATCAGCCACAGGAACTGGAACAGCATAGTACAACTGTACAGCCAGTGTTGAGCAAGCTGTTCTTGTCAGTTTGGGCCGGTGATTATGACATGAACATCTGTACAGGCCGCACATTAAGATGTAAACATGATGCAGAAGAGCGAGGGGTGCTGCAAAAAAACCTTGAAGCAGTTTTAGATCTAAAAGTGACCATGAATCGAGGGAAATGCCAGTTTATGCTGAGCTTTGCCATTGTTTCTTCAAATGCAATGACTTATTTTTGAGTTCCTACACTTTCTGAACATATACCAATCCCTCCAGGATTTTGAAGGCTTTTCTTTAGGATTGTTGTAGCCTAAAATACCTGATTTCACAGCAGCTTTTCTAAAAATTGTGTTGCATGTTGCAATATTTTTAGGCATTTTTTGCAATGAAATTTGTGTGAGCGAGTAAAAATTGCAAAAGAAGTTGTAATTTTTTTGTGTGTGTGTGTAATTCATTAAGAATCAAAGGCACCTTGTTCCTGGGAGAATAAAAATCCTCTCTGTTCTGAGTGCTCTAAATAACCTTACCGAAAAGTGTCAGGACTACAAAAAAAAATCTAATAAAATATGCCTTATTTGTACATGGAAATGTGCACCTGGGAGGCACTCCACAAAGAAACTCAAACTCAGTGAAAACCGCAAGCATAAAATTACAAACTATAAAAGTGCACAGAGCATTGATAAATGTCAATAACAACAAACCTCTCTTCAGGATCGGTGACAAAATGAAAAAAAGAAAATACAAAAAAAAGTAGTAAATTATAAAACAATTTTGACATTGAGATGTATACGTGTGACGTTTGCGTGGGGGCTGCTATGATTGGTGGAACTCGCAGGAAGCTACAGTGATTGGTCAGATTTGCAGAGAGGTTGCCCTGATTGGACATAATTGCAAGGTCATGCAGAATTAATGGAAATTGGCTGAATTTGTGATACTTGTTGCGAACTCAGCATCACAACTTCTTTAAGGGACTGACATACAGAAAAAGTCCTTTTTTAGGTAATGCTGCCTTCCTGAATGATACCTGTATGATGCAAATTTTTTAAAATCTATCTTAACAACAAAAAAACTCATCACACATTATGGTACATATCTTTCCTTGAAACGAGATGAAACAAGCCTGTGTTTGCATTTTCCCAGGCGAAGTTGCAGTGAGTAGTGCATTAGCCAGTTAAAAAGAAGCAGGACATTTTTATTTAGATAATTTTATTTGTTGATGTTATATTTTGTGGTTAGTACAGTGGAAACACTACTGCTTTTGTCAAGAGGAGCCTCCAAAATCAACTAAATATGAAAGTTCATTGTAGTAACTTCTGTTTAAACACTTTATTTTTATGTTTCACCTTTGTATTTTTCCACTCAAAGCAGTTTTACAACATAAAAATTAAGCACAACCTGGTGATTTAATGAAAATGTAGCATCCAATGCATTGAAGCAATTTGTTTGGTGCCATAAATATACTTAAGTTCAGTACCCAGCACTAAGGTAATATGTTAGGAGTTTGTCTTCATGGTCCTTTGTTGCAACCTGCCAAGTAAATAATTCCCTGGAATTAGGTATTTTTACAGATCCATCTATGTCAGCCGTCAACAACTCTAGATTTGAATCAGAGGGGAAAGTGTAAGCCTTGTAAAGAGCAGGGCTTCTGCTTGTGTGGAGTACCGCACATGATGGGATGAGTGACTTTCACTCACTCACTGAAAGGTTAGGCTTTTCCTTCTGCCGGTATCTTTTTAAAAGAAAACATGTCTGCTGTTTGATAACTGTTTGACATTTGACAGTCTTTTCAGACCAATCAGACAAGTTTTTTTTTTATTTTTTATGTTGGCCGTCTGGAGGAGCAGCAACAAGGAAAAAACATACAGCATTGTCACTTTCCTCAAGCCTTTCAAAGGCGGTCTTTCGCCACAGCTATCAACATCAGATACCGCGAGTGCTGTGCTCATTTTTTTCTCTTTCATTTGTGTTTATTTTTCTCTTCTTTTTTTTTTTTTTGTTTGGACTAACCCAGTCTGCCGAGACCTCATCGCTACCATCAGAGCAGAACTCAAGAAAAATCACTTTCCAGTGTCAAAAGTGTCAACCACCTAACCTTATTGCAGCATTGCCACAACGTGAACCTTCTCCTCTCCACTCCTTCTCTGCACTTCTCAGAATCAGCTCAGCTGGCTGCACTGAAGCACTCTGTTTTTTCCCTTTGGGGCATTGTCGCTATATCTTTCTTTAAAGTTTCAGAATGTGTTCTACTGTAAATTATCAACTGTATGTTATCTTGGAGGAAAAGCGAAGAGCTGGAGGGAAGCAACAAAGCCACCAGTCTCTCTGGTTACATAATTCATGTCAGCCATATTCAAATAAAATTTATCACATTGTCAATCATCGAGAAGCAAACGCGTGTGCGGGTGTGTATGCATGTGTGTGTGCGTGTGCGGAGAGCGCTGATAACTCTGAAGTGATAAATTAATAACGTCCTACCATGGGAGCATGTGAATGAGTGTGTTTAGTCATTCTGTTTGACAACAGAAGGAAACGGCCTATTCCGTGGGGTAGAAATCAAATTTCACACTTTTCATAGATATTGTTCCCTCCTCCAAATGTTTAAAATATGGAGCCTTGTTCTGGTAGGAAAGTGGCTCAAACAGTACTTTGTACTGAAGTAACTTTTGTTTGGCCATAAACCAGGAGAACAGTGTCTCAAGGAGAAAAATAGTAAGTGGTCTGAATGTCCTTGGTTTCATGATGAAAACACTGGTTCATGACTTCTGAATAAATTGGAGAACCTTGAAAATAAACGTAGTGCCATATGCTTGTTTATATTTCTCTTTGTGATTATCTTTCTATCTTTGTTGTCATTTCAAGGATAGTGTGGACATCTTCAACAAATAATCCACATCATTTTACCTGGAGCAGATTTCTTTTGAAAACTATAATTAAATGGTAAGCAATTTTCCTCAAATAAATTAAAGAAACATTGTGATGTATTTAATCGCATGTCCTCAAAACCAGTACCATGCCGCACCAGCCGTCCCACACCTGCTCTCCGGTACACTCTGCCTCTTTATGATCCGTCTATAGAGGAGGAAGAACTCCCCGAATGCATAGGCTTGAACATGTGAGGAGTGACTGAATGGATGATTAAAAAAAACGAGTGAGAGACACGCAGACTTCACCAGTGATTTCAGCTCTGAAGTCAGCCAGCCAGGTGTCGAGTGTTTGGGAGATATCGTTTGAAACACTTGCAAGAGACGGAGAGAGGGAGTGACTGATTGAGACTCTTGAGCGATTATGAGCAAGAACAATGTGCCACAGATAAACAAGCCCTCACATCTCAAAACTGGAAGTCTAAAATGTTGAACGTTTGAATTTTTTTTTTTCTCTCATCGGCATGGAAAGCATGTGTTTCCAGCATGTGTATCAGCGCAGACAGCCTACCACCATATGCACCTTCTACCTACTCCATTCTGTCCTGCTTTAGCTGATAGAAGCGCCGCTGCTGCTGTTGTCTAAACGGAGGTATGCCAAGCAACTCATTCTCTTTTTCCCTTTTCGTTTCCTTTTGTGTAGGGCCAATCTGACCCCTGTCTTGCACCAGGTGTGCATTTCCTTGATCCCGCTCTCCTTCAACCCTCCCCTTCATATTTACACCCCTGCCGCCCGCAATGAATGATTCACTTGGAGAGGCCCCCTTCCTCCATCAGAAAGCTTTGCAACTATACACTACAGCCCAGCCTCCATTTCTCTGATCTCACTATGTTGTGTAACGCTTGAAAAACCCTTGCGTTCTCGTACTTGTTTCTTTTTTTTTCCACGCTCCCTCTCTTGCTCTTTCTCTGAGTTACATTCAGTATTGACTGTTTATGCTTTTTAATGTTGTGGAGAGGGCCCGGGGCTTGCGGATGGGGGAAAAGCGCTCTTCTTGACACACTTACGCCCCCGTAGTGAACTCTAGCTCCCAGCACTCTAGCAAGTACACAGACCTTCTTCTTTTTCCTCTCCCTCCCTCCCTCTGTCTCTTTCGCTCCCTCTTTCTTTCTACAACTGGGAGCTCCTCTGAACATCAGCACCCCGTGTTGCTCCACTCCAAAGATCACCTTATGGAAGATTAAGATGCTCAAATGCTCAAGCAAAATATTTACACAATAACCCCCCCTTTTTGCATCAAAGCGGAGGCAGTGGAGTTGAGTGGAGTGATCTCAGGGGGGTGTTAGAGGGCGCCAGAGAGTGCAACAGTCACCTCTGAGCAGAGAAGGCCTCGGTCAAACCTGACAGGGAACAAAAGTGATCTCTCCATCTTTAGGTCCTGCATGTGTCTTCCATCTGTCAGCCCACCTTCAGATCCCCTTTTGACTCATACTCTCTTTCACACACTTACTTTTACCGATCGATGGGCTGAAATCTCTCCAGCCCAGTTGTGATGAGGAATGACTACCACAGATGATGCTTAATATGAACACGCAGACTTAAATAGTTATTTGTCTGCTGGTATATTTAACTCACTTTTCGTCTCATCTGGCTGCCAGAATATATTTCTTCCTTTGTCAAGCAACTTCATTTTGTGTGGGTATTCTCAGTAGAATGGTGTAGAAATAATTTGCAGCATACGTGTACAATGAAGGCAGACCAGGGAGCCATATGTTGACTGCTGTAGGCAGCGCGGGTCAGCCAAGTGTCTTGAAGAAGTCTCTCGGCACAACTACACAGCAAACAGGATCACGATTCAACGCAAAGTGTCGTCGTACGCCTGCAGCTAATACGGAGCGACAGCTAGCTGCTCGCTAAAAGGCCGGTGTCTGCTCTTTGTGTCGACGCTGATACTCGCGATGGCCATCTCTAACAGTCTTCAGTGAGTGTGGGCAGCCCGTCGTATTATCACTGGATTTTCTTGTGTGTCCCTGCCTCTTTGATATCCGGTGATTGACTCCTCACTGGCATTTTCAAGAAAAAAAAGGAAACTTCATCTTTCAAGTCCCGTTCATACGCTTAAAGAGCATTTCATGGTCAAAAATTGCATTCAGACGCCTCTTGTTCTAGAGGCAGCCACTAATAGAGTCAGTTTGAAGGCTGTTTGGAGTGTGTTTAATGAACACTGGTACACAGTCAGATCCATCAGCGCCGGCTCTTTGGCGGTGACAACCAGATCCTGTAATGTCGATGTTTGGAGATAATGCTACAAATTAAACAAGCACATCTGTCCCATTGTGCCCACGAGGGAATATACGTTACAGTTCACGAAACAATGAAATACTACTCCATCCCAACATGTGACCAGATAGATAGATCTGATAAGAAACACTAAATGGGATTCTAATGTGAAAAAAGCCAGGGTCTGTTTCTACTCCTTAATCACAGAGCCCGGTGACAGACCAAAGAGGATGCTTTCACCGTCAGACAAAGGAAGAGAGAGGCTGAATCTGCGGTGCCCCCCCCCCCCCCCCACCCCCCCATCCCCTGCACCCCTCCCTTTTCAACTAAAGGAAGACATCATTATGAGTAAATGACATGAGGCGGTTGGTTCTGTTCCACTCCTGGCCCCCCAAGGACTCTTTTGCCCCACTGTGTAGCCTGTTCCCATCCTGCTTTGCTGCTGGCCACAGGCCTTCAGAAGCCCGGGCTCGGGCTGCAACTCAAAGAGATGGACGCTCGCACATTATTGATTGGACACTCGATAAAAGGTCATGGGGGCCCTCCTCTGCTGTGGGGTCCAGCGCTGTGAGTAAGCCCCTCTCCATCCAGCCACTCACACACACACACAAACACACACACACACACACGACACTGTCCCCTGCATCAGCCACCTGGGGGATAAGCAGAGCTTGCAAACAAGCTAATCATTCTCTTCCCTTTTTCTCTCTTTTTCTCACACACACAGACGCACACAACAGCTCCTGAGTGGCTGACAAATGTCAGAATGGCTTGTATGGGATTTTTAAGAAAATTATTTATTAATTGAACTGGTTAATTAGGTCCCTGAGGCTTGCACGCTAATTGAGAGCCACAGAGCTGGCGAGGCAAGAAAGCCAAAACAAAAGCGATGGCTCAAACAAATAGACAAGCGCTCGAGAACTGCTAACTCTCACACTAAACACACACACATACACACCGTCACCCATAAATTAACGAAAAAATAAACAAACAACTGTTTACATTTTTTTTTTCTTCTCGGGCTTCCCCTTTTCCTCGCATAATTTTGTGACCTGCCAAATGTTCTCCTCTTCTTGATGTTCCAGCGATGGAGAGAGACGCGCAGCCACTGAAATCTGCCACATTGCACAAAGCATCTGTCTCCACACAGCACCCTGCATTCATTAAGTTTGCACCAATTAGCAGCCATAGCTCATAGCACAAACATCCATTTGTGCCTCCCACTTTGAAAAATCTTCCTAAAGTGAGCGTGTCCCTCAATATGCCCTTGTGTCACCCAACTTTATCTTCACAAAGTCTCTTTTTCTTGCATAATTAGAGAAGAGATCCATTTCTTCTCCTATCTTCTCTCAGGCTCTGTCTTTGTCCCTTTTTATATCGCGCTCGAGTGCACCTTGAGAGCGAGTGCGCTTTTGTCAAGAAATCACACCAAGGTTGTCTGAAAGACTTATGAGATGGAGTCATAGGCGGAGGTTGGTTCGGGGACCAGAACACAGAGAGAGGCGCGCTGACACTTCGACAGTTACACCTGTTTCAACAATTATCCTACTCTCTGATAAGAGCTGAACTCCTTGGATGTGTGCTTCGTCGAGTTAACCGAAAGTTTTCATTGGTGACAAAGTCTTGTGTATTCTAACTTCCAAGCCCCAGTTTCATGGCATTTGAAGGCTGGGTTATTGTGAAGGAAAAAAAGAAAACTAGCTGATGCTGAACATTATAAATAGATCTGTAAGCCTTTTTGTATTTTAATTTAAAGTGCAACATAGGAGCATAATATTTTGATCCATGGAGCAGACTTCAAAGGCACATGGAGCTTAATTGGTAACCTCACTACAGTATCGATTCTCCGTGTCAGATGATGGATGATTTAGTGACTTCGGGTAAACACCCATGTTGACAGTGAATATGTGGGTCTGATGGTGTTTTATAGGGCACATTTTTCCAAATTATTGCCACAAGTACACTGAAAAAAAGAGAACTGTTGGACTAACTTTAAAAAATTACTTCAATTTGTGACACCTTTTTTCAAATCGAGTTAACAAGTTTGATGAAAACAGTTGCTTCAAATGTACTTAATCTTATTGAAATCAAATGTACATTAATGCAACTTAAATTTAAGGCGAGCCAACTTAAAAGTTACCAGTTTTCCAACTCAGTTATTTGCTTTACCCAAAGGGAAGATATTTCTCCTTCACAACCTTATAGAATTTTTACAATATCCTTTGTGTTATTTTAGTTTGTTGTATATAATTTATATAATTGCTATGGAATGTGGAGACATCCGCCTTCTCTCAAATATAAGCGAACTAGATTGAGCTTGTTGTGCTCAAAGCGTCCCCAAAAATACATTCATGACCCGGTTAACTGAGATAATTCACAGACCATGTTGTAAGCAGTATTGCTCAAGTTCATACACAAAATTGCTAACAATCCTGTGTGTTTGTTGAATATAATTTATTTACCTGCTCATGCTAGTTTGACTTAATGTTAGCCTGAGTCACCAGTAACTGTTTTGGTTCAGTGAGTTTACAAAAAATTTTACAAAAGAGTTTACAAAAGACCTTTTTATCTCAAAATATAAAGTTAACTTCTTTCTGAGTGACCAAGAGAAAATGCTGGTTAAACTGCAAGGGAAAATCGGTCAGAAATCAGAAATCTACCTTTTGCTGCAATAAGAATAGCAGGTTCAGGGAACGGGGTGTAATTTCAAGTTGTCATAATCCACAAAACTAGACGGCCATCACTGGAGCAGAAAGCTGAATGAGACTCATTCCAAACAATGCATTACTTCACCCACTACTGAAATACACTTTTTACAGTGTACTGTAGTAGATTTAATTTGGTACCTCCTATTTTTTCAAATCCTATTTATACCATACGTATCTAAACTATACTATATTTTCTTTTATCAGAACATGTATAAAGGGCAGTTTGAGGGTGTTTTAGCATGTTCAAGATTTGAAATCTGGCAAAAAGCTGCACACATTGTAATTCTAATCATCGTAGCATGTTGCAGTCTCTACAAAAGGTCAGTGTTTGATATCAGGGGTAATTTTGAAGGCCTTTAAAACAGTCCTCCTTAACATTCATAAGCATACATGACCCCAGCAGCTAGAGCACTATCACATTATGATTACCCGCTTAACACTATCACGTTGTGAAAAATGCGGACCCCCCTCCCTCCTACTCCTCCCCAAGTAAACTCTGCCTCTGACCCGCATTTCCTCACTCTTGAGGGACCGCTTGTGCTCTGTCTCGGAAGGGAGAGTCGGATGGTGGGGCACCGGGGTCAGATGCTATTGAGCGATGCTTCAAATAAATGTATGAATAAATTACTCGATAAATGAACGGCTGGACTGAAATCACTGGAGAAAACCAAAAGATTTGAACTTTATCGAGTAGTTGCAGAGAAAAGGGAGGGGAAAAAACAATCTGAAACTGTGCTCTTTGCTCAGTTCGGAAGCTTACGATTTAAATTTCTTAGCGGAAAAGCGCTTTTTTGATTGATTAATGAATATCTCAGCTGAAATCACAAGACAAAGTCTGAGATTGAAGCTGAATGTGTATTGTGCAGAAAAGACAAAAATCCTGAGATTGTTCCCTGGTTTCGGTTTGATAAAAATCAATTGCCTTGGTAGAGAAGCAAAACTGTAGCATAACATTTATGACCCGTAAGTCACAACAACTGCTTACCACACCCTTAGAGAGAGGGTAAGGAGCTCAGACATCTGGAGGAAGCTCAGAGTAGAGCTGCTGCTCCTTCATGTCGAAGCGAGCAAGTTGAGGTGGTTCGGGCATCTGATCAGGATGCCTCCTGGCAAGAGTTTGCCTTTCTTTGAAGGTTTTCTGGGCATGTCCAACTGGTAGGAGACCCTGAGGTAGACCCAGAATATGCTGGAAAGAATACATATTTTTTGGGAACGCCTCAGGATCCCCCGGGAGGAGCTGGAAAATGTTGCTGGGGGAGAGGGACGTCTGGACTACCTTGCTTAGCTTGCTGCCATCACGACTCGGGCCCCAGAAAAGCAGCGGCATACATAAAATGAAGTCCATATCAGGTCTTTAAAGGGACAACTCACCCAAAAATCAATAGTACATATAACTATGTTTCCTCTTGCTTGCACTGCTATTTATCTATTAAGATGGTTTTGGTGTGAGTTGCAGAGTTTTGGAGATTTTGGATGGATGTCTGCCTTTTCTTGAATATAATGGGACTAAATGACAACTGAGTTTTGGTGCTCAAAGTGGCAAAAAAAAAAAAAAAAAAAAAAAAAAAACTTGAAAAATACCAGTGTCTCTTCCCAGAAATCATGACCTTGTTACTCAAGAGAATCCACAGACCTTGTACTGAGAAGTTAAATGTACAAATTAATTTCTTTCTAGTAGGAAGAAAGTACTTCTGGTAGATTCTACACTGTAAAACCGAAAAAGTTGAGACAGCTCCAAAGTTCAGGGCAACTTAGTAGATTTTTTAAATAGAGTTTTGAACCCAACTAAAACTCACATTCAAAAATTGTTGAGAATACTGAAGTGAAAGTGAATAATGGTTAATAATTTCATATTTTATTTGCACCCAAATAATGACAAATCTGGTCCACAGCTCACTGTTAACAAATCTAAATTTGAAAAAAAAACTTTGTATAGTTTATTATAAAACTTAAGAGTCTGAGTTTGACTCAAAATCTAGTGATTTGAATCTAGCTGCATTGAAATTCTGAGTTTTCTCAACTTTTTCACAGTGTCCTGCCAAAAGAAAGTGATTTCAGTAGATTCAGTCCTCTATAGAAAGAAAGTAGTTATATGCTAACGAGGTGGATTATCCCGAGTAACTAAAACATGATTTTGGAAAGAGACATTAATATTGAGTTTTTCAAATTTATTTATTTTTTTCAAACCAAATGCCATCTAGTTCCATTATATCTGAGAGAAGGTAGGCATCTACACAACCGATATCTCCAAAACTCAGCAAATGTGTTCAGTAACTGGAGGCCAACTTAAAGGAAGCATAAAGGAAACATGTTTTTCTTTAGCCTTTATGGCTTTGAAGTCCATGAATCCAAAGGCTGCTATGTATGATATAGATCAAGTAGTTCAGCCGACGCAGCTTGCTGTCCAACATGGATATATGTCGTAAATTTGTTTGTATCCCACACTGTGACTGGTGCACAATGTGATGCATCAAGAAAATCAAAACAACTTTGCTTTTGTGGAAATGTTCACAGCTCCACGGCACATAGCAGTGAAAGATGCTTATGAAGGACTAACAGTGAGTCAAAGTCAAACCTGGATTCCATAAAAGATGAGTTGTAACCCAGTTCAAGTTGCACTAAATTTATGTGTAAAGTGAGTGCAGCTTGTGTGCAAGTTGCCAACTCGAGTCCCATCTCTGACCTCTAGCCTAACCTACAGTACGTTATAGTGTTGTAGGCCAAGATTAATGTTTTTGAAAGGAGCAAACAGTAAATGGCGAACTGCCAACGGCAACAAGGTTCTCTCTTCTCGTCCAACAATTACCATATGGGCAGTAATTTTATAAGTGCGGTATTCTATTTTGCATCATTTACAGCAGTCTTTTCTCTATTTGTTGGGGCATGTCCAGTGTAAAACATAGCTCACAACCTGGCTGCTTCTCTTCCTCTGTGGTAAATTTAGATCTTTAAAAAAACAGTAACAGAAAATCTTCATAATACCCATAGGAACATTATAAAATTATAAAAAACCAGTAGGGATTTTATATAGACTGATATATTTGCTGTTAAATTAATTTACATTTGCTGTGTTTGTAGCCAAAATAAGACTACTTTATGTTTTTTTTTTTTTTTTCTTTCAATGTTTCATAAATGCACACAAGCACATTTGCTTTCTTGGCTATTCAAAGAGGCAACAGCAGCGAAAATGTAAGCAAACCTTTGCTGATCTTGATCTCAATGTCAGTAGATGCCACAATAGAGGAAGTCATGACAAACTTGACCTGAGCTTTGTACTGCATTTTTCTCAAAAGCCACTATAGATGATGAACCAATGTGCAGCAGTTGCTTGTCAAAATGCAGCATTTTCCTTGCAGTTTAGTACGCTTAAAGGACAAGAAGCTACCTCTACATGGTAAAAGATAAGAAGAGTGCTTAAATTATGCTTACATTTAGCATAATTTACAAAAAACTTTAGACAATAGGCCCATTATTATGTGTGCAGGATGGAGTTCTTCAGTAATTTTGTTTTATATACATCTGTGATTAACTCCCATGACACAGTTTGTGAAACTGAACATATTGTTTTTCTTTTACTTTTGTTTATTTTGTGCACAGATACTGTACCACTCCAAATTATATTTAAATCTTTAAAGCCAAACTGTCTTAATGCACGTATGTATTATGGAGAGTTTTTACATTGTATTGATTTCAGATGTGTGACCTTCTGTTTGGATACTATCACATAGAAATAATAATAGAAAAAGACAATGAACATCTTGCCTGTTTTAGTATGACAGTAGCCACAGTGTGTTCCATGGCTGTGTGCACACACAAAAGCTTTAAGGACAGGCTGTGACTGTGTCTTTAGCTGATGAAAAACCCCTCCACACAGCAAGGCCCAGCAGTCCCAATTCCCCTCAGACTGGCACCGATCGATTGCTGGTTGTTATTGACATGACACCTGCCGAGCCAGGCTTTAAGCTATCGAAAACCGATGTGGCAGATCAAAAATGGGACGCCTGCTTTCATGTTTGTAAACAGTATCGATTTGCATAATAACCTTAAAAATTAGTTCCCTGGATTAGGCAAGGACAAACCTGTTTCAGCGTTTGTTATGATGCTTGCAGCATATGCCTAATTAGAGAAAAAAAAGCAGAGACTGTGATCGGCTTGAAAAACAGGCTGTGATCGGCTTGACAAGTCGGTGCATCGCTGTCAACACCTTTTGGTTTGCCATTGTTAATGAAAGCCATTTTCCATTAAATAATAAAATAAAAACACACCTCTAGACTTCTCGGCAGACAAAAGCGCTGATGCGTCACTTTTACACGGATGCAAATTATCGCTGCGTGTCACAATCATTTATTCATGAGGAGGCCTTCTATCTCTTGGCGGGTTTACCTGTGCCATGGAAGTGCTCTTTTCCTCCGTCGTGCCACGGCGCTGAGAGAGATGTCAGCCTCCAGGAGTGACGAGGAGACAGATGTACTAAAGAAACAACACAGGCGCCACTCGCTTCACCAGACGGGTCCAGTTTAAAAGCACTGAATTATGTATTTTAGCAGCTGACACAATCACAGGATGACTTGTCAGCACTGCATATCTCCATTTCCTGTCTCAGACACACCATGACCTTGCTGGCTACCGAAGAGCATTGATTAGCTGCAGATGCCTACAGATGTTCAACTACGCCAATTATAATGACATTTACAGAAAGGTTGTTAACTGCTAGCGCCGTCGACTTCATGCTTGTGCCTTTAATGAGGAGATAACTCATTCTGCAGCACCTGAAATTAAACCTGCAATTCTGTAATTCTTGTTTATTTGAATACTTTTGCACTCCAGTGCAGCAACACACAGGCATCACAACAAAAAGATGCTGCAAGGCAAAGATGAAGGAGCCTTCCATTTCAACTCCCAGTTGTGGACATTTTTCGTATAATCCATTGCAACACCATTCCTGCAGCAGGAATTCCCCAGTGAAAAATGCAAAAGATTAAAAAAAAACCACAAGTTTATGGAAAAATAAAGGGCTAGTGGTGTCTGACAAGCCTTTAAATCTAGGACAGTCATCCCAAAGAGGAATGCACATACTCATTGCAGGGACATAAAAGCAGAGTTTTAACTGTGCTACGAGGGCGATGGAGATGGTAGGCCATTAGTTGGATGGCGTTCTTGTATAGTCTGTGAAGACTTCTACAGCACCCCGCACGTTTGAAAAATGTTGCACCGGTCTTTATACTAAAAGCCAAACATATTTATTCTGGACGTGCTGTTTCAGAGTGTCAGAAAAGACTTGTAGCACCAGATCAGGGCAGCAGGATACTGTAGGAGGATTTCATGGTGATGTTTTCAGTCTGTTTCTTAATATTCTGTTACAGCTTTACTCTTTGCTTTAAACAAAAAGTCAAAACCTGTACATGTCATAGCAAGATAAATGTATGAATAACATACATATTGCAAAGATGAAAAGTAACCATGTATAAATACTTTGTTACTGTACTTGATTAGAGTTTTCAGATATCTGTACTTTACTTGAGTATTTATTTTCCTGACAGCTATTTACTTTTTACTCCCTACATTTTAACAGAAATATTAGTACTTTCTAATCCTTACATTTTATAAACAGTCTCATTACTTTAGTTTTAATGCATTTGAGGAGAATTATTATTTTATTTTGCATCACTGCATACAGCTTTCCAAACATCAAGACCGATTTCAACCAAAATGGATGGGAAAATAACATGGAAAAGATGAGTTCCTGGTGTATCCATCAGTGCTTATTATGCACGATAGACATAACAAGACTTAATCGACATAACAGACGTAACAAGATGCAAATTATGTAACAAGACGACAGCAACGTAACAAGATGAAAATAACATAAAAGACAAAAATAAAGTAAATGTTACAAGATTAAAACAATGGGACAAGACATAACAAAACAAAAACTATGCAAAAGATGTAACGATGAAAATAAGTCAACAAGACAAAACAAAACAGACAGAGAGGGAGAAAAGCTGAAGTTAAATTTGCTTTGCACAGAAACAGCTGGTGGAAATGTCATTCAGAGGACTTCTTTTTACTTTTATACTTTCAGTACATTTTACTTTAGTAAAGAACTTTAGTACTTCTAGTTTTAGTCTTTTTATACACAAGTATCTGTACTAATACTTGAGTAAAGAAAAAAGTGCACTGAAATGAGAAGGAAAGCAAGAACCATAGTGACATTCAGCTAAACCTCATGAGTGGATGTGGCAGATTACCACAGCCAGAATGGTTCTCCCAGACCCACCTTTAAGAAAACAATACCATATGTGCAGGCTTATTTACGAAGTGCTGACACTAGGGCCTGAAAGAATTAGTATTCTGTTAGGTAAATGTTTTCCTCTGGGCTCTGTCTCTGCAACAGCTTACAGATGTTTCAGCCATGCAGAGAACGCGAGGCTTTTCCCACCACGGCATGAATGAAAAAGCATGTTGAAGGTTTTGCCCCAGCCAAGCTCGGAGAGTGATCTACAACTTATACTCGGGTGCACTTTGCTAAGTACTACCTCCTGCACTTGGCCAAGGTTTCATCTGACACAGACGCTATTTAGTGCTGCTTCCATGGACTCCAGTGCATATTGTTCGACACAGATTTGTCAGGCTGGCAACTCTCCAGCGACAGATGTACTGGCAGCAGTGCAGCAGAAGCAGGACTTAGACTACACTGCACAGGAGTGTAAAAAATAATGTTAAATGCATCAGAAGTATGTTCGTAAACTTGTATATCCTGACTAATTTCTTTGGTGATAGAAATGTTGATTTTTTTTGCTCTTTTTCCAGTTTCTCCTTTCAGCTTGTTCTCTGTCTGTCAGTCACACACACACACACATACACACACCACTGAGGAGTCGTAAAAGCAAACGGAGCCAATCTTGTTTACAAGGAGTGGTGTAGGACCAGCTGACTGCAGCCTCAGCCTCAACTCCCATTTACTAGTGTAACAAACCGTAAGGGAGGGGAGGGAGGCAGGGGAAAACATTGTTATCAGCAGGCCAGATAAACCCCCTCCAGAGGTAGCGCTGATAGAGAGGCAGCCCCGCCGCTGGGCAAATAGAAAGATCCTATCTGGTCCTTGCACTGAGCCGGCCAATCAGGCCAGCAGAAGCACTGAGGCTTTTCTCGAACACACGAGATGTGTGGAAAGAGGAGACCAGAGCATCGCCAGGTCTGCTCCTCCTTTTAGATGGACTTTTAGAGGAGAAGCTGGATCTCAACCGGCTCATAGAGGCAGCTGAGAGGAGAGCGGCCTTTGGGCTCTGGTTTGGGTGATACTGGTGTGGGTCAGGCTGAGGTTAAAAAGGCTGGGAAGGATTGAGTTTGGGTTTTAAAATCCCATTCTGGTCCTCATCTCCAGCTCTGGAGCTAAACTGCAGAACCAAAACAGTCCGCATTTGTTTGCTGTTAAATAAAAGAGCTATTTGTCACTCTGGACCACCTCTTTTGGTCCTGTCCTAAGCAAAGCAAGATCTGGTCAGATATTTTTAAGTGCTTTTCTATGACACCGGATCCTTACAGTGCTATTTTTGGTGGAATCCAACATCTTATAGCTCTATCCCACTTGCAACATAAGACAATATAATATGGGATGGTTATTGCAAAAAGGAATATTTTTAGCCTTTGGAAAAATGAAGATGTACCCTCTTTTAAGACCTGGCCAGCAGAAATCACTAATTTGATGTTTCTCTCAGCTCTGCAACCTTTGATAAAACGTGACAAGAGCAGGTTTTATTTTTTTTAAAAAATGAAAAATTATTAATAAAATCTAAAAAAAGAGACCAAATTGTCAGCAGTTAGTGTCTTGACTGCCTTAAAATTTTAAGTTAAGTTTAAGTTTAAGACAAGTTGAGGTAATTTTGTAATAATTCAAACAAATAAACTTTTCCTGACAATTTAACTTGATGTTAATTCAGTTGTACTTGAGAAAACATGGTCAGTAAGATATTAAGTTGAACTAACAACTCTTCACTCATACAGATGAACATTAGTAATAAATTTGACTGATTGATTGATCGGGTTAGGGTTACTGTCAAATAAAAAGGCTTCAAATAAAAAAAAACTCATGCTTATAAGTTCTGGAGTGTTCTGAAAATAAATACTACTAATAATAATGCTTTTAACTTAACAAATATAACTTATATTTTTATATAAAGTTAATGAGGAAAGATTAGCTGCTCCACTAAATTTCAGTTTTATTTTTTTCCAGTGTTGATTGACTGATTGACATCGACCCTATGATCAATAATAATTGTGGATCAGCAAGATTTAATATTGATTCTTGGTATTCTTTACATCTCTCAGTGTGCATGGACATCTGCTTGACCTTCTTGAATCTTAACATTGACCGTCAACACTTTCAGCGACCAAAGCTAATGTGACTTGCAGTATTTGATGAGATCAGTAAAAACATCAATTCACCAGCTTCAGTCAAGGGCCTACAGTATATTATCACTCCTGCAGAACCTCTGCTATAATACTTTTAGAGGCAGACTTTGTACCGCTTGTATTTCTGATAGAATATGGAAAACACACTTTTTTGAGGCTTGAAATTTACTGCTCTCAAATTTACGATGTCATTCCACCGTCCTTGCTGTAATTGTCATTTTCCAACTTCTCGCTGCTCGCTGGAATTTGTGCTTTATTTTTCATTTCTGGGTAATGGCTTTTGCGGATGTCCTGATGCCTTTTAATTAGGACCCCGATGACACTGGATTTTTGGGGACAATACCGATACCAATAACCTAGTAGGAAGTAAAAAAAATTGGATATCCACATATTAGCAGATATTCCTCTTACAGTATATAATATAAAGAAAACAGAATATACATAGATGCACATTTTTTTCAGTGATGCACACAGTGCTAGTAAAGTAAAAATCACTGAATACTGTCTGGTTCTGCAGTGATGCAAGCCAAATTTCTTTTAGATCTCTCTCTTTTATAGCTTGTCATTATTTTTGTGGTATTTGGTGGTTTATGGTTTATGTGGTATTGAAAAAGTATTGAAGTATTGATACTTTTGGCAACCTTAGTTCGTAATCTTATCAGGGCACTGAAACAGTAAACATTCACAGGTATTTATAATAATTAGAAATAACTATAAATAAAAAACACAAATAGAGCAAAATATAGGTACACTATAATTGCAAACATTGTCCTAACTTAAATTAAAGAGTGCCTATAACTTTATTTTTCTCTAGTCTTTTAATTTTATTTGCTTACACTGAGTTTCCAGTACTTTGTATCCTCAAACATGTTTCATTCTATAATATTTATTTGATTTTTCTGAGTAAGTTGGTGGCAGTAATGCACAACTTGACATAGTTAAGGTAATTGGTTTCTTCTTATTTTTTTTTTTTAAGTGAACTTAACTTGTTAGAATTCACAGTGTATATATTAAACCTGAATTAAGAGAAAGGATCAAATATACACAGAATGCTGTCTATGACGCTAACAAATACATTGTGTTCTGTTAAAAAAAGTTTTCATATTGGTGAATACTGGACAACATATACAGCAATACCAATACAGGCCGATATAGCAGTAATAGGCCAACAGCGGGACAATAATATCAGTCAACTAATATTAGTCGGACTGTACTTTTAGTTGACATTAAATTTCTTTCTTTCTTTAGGCTATTGGTATTGTAGGTGTGAGTTTTGTGATTTTTTTACCTTTAAATTAAACAGACAGATGTAAAATATCTTTTTTTATCTTGCTTTTTAGATACTTTATCTGTTATTTGTGTATTTTTATGCTCTCTCCCCAGATTACAGTCATTTTCTTGCTTTTCTTTTGCTCCATTTTTTCACGAAAGTTTGCCATTAAAAAAAGCAGTCAATGTGTCTTCTCTCCTTCTGCTTTCCTTTGGGGCACATACCTTGGAGGGAGCATCACTTCCCCTCTTATCCAGTGTCTAAGAGATACACTCAAGACCAGAGGTATTAATTATTTCATCTCTTGTTATTGGGCTTGAGAGGATATTTTGAGAGTAACACAGCCTTTTTTTTCTGAAGGCCTTTACCTCCCTGTGATTCATTTTAAAAGCACTTTTCCATCATTTCATTCAGAGTCTCACTGAAGTCAGCTTTGAGACACCGTCAGAAAAGGGGGCACTTACTGAAGTTGCGGTGATTGTACTTGAGTAAAATATTTCTGCACTCTTTCCACCTCTATTCAGCAGTTTGATATATGATAGTGGTGAGAGGCCAAGCTGCTCTATGACAAGCAGGAGGCACATTTCTAGAGGCAGAAAGGAGGGCTGCAGGGTGAAGAGGCTACAGCTGTCATTGCTCATCTTAATGGCATGCTGGAGCGCACACACACACACATGCACGTCCACACGTGCAAACCCTACACACACCTACAAATACGGGGTAAATGAGGAAGCTTTGGATGTATGCATGAAAACACTTGGGTCGTACACACTCTTTCACGCGCACACACACAAAATGTGCAGGAAATGAGGAGAGCAGGCTTTGGATGTACATATAAAAACATAAGTACTCGTGTGTGTGAATGCATACTCCCGCAGACATTCAAATGGCATCACAAAAACACACACTCTCGCTGGATTTGTACACAGATGTACACGCTCTCACACAACATGAATATGTATTCCTGAACATTCAGAAGTGAGTACACAGCCATACACGCGGATGGCACATACTGTATAGCACACACAGACACCTTCACACACACCAAGCATTGCCTGTGACAGATGTTGGCAGGAATATTGCCGGGAAGAAAGCTCTTTCATTTCTTTTTATTCTCTCTGCATTTTGGCATGCCTATCTCTGTACACAGTGTGGCCATGTCACCGGAGCTGTTTCTTTTCTCTTCCAGTTCCTCTGTGCAGTTCCGTTTTTTTTTTTTTTTCTTTCCCCTGTGTTATCATCATGAAATTGAAGTCATTTGTGCCAAGAGAGATTAGAAGAGAATCGGGGGAAAGCGAGGGGGACATTAGCAAAGATATTTTTGTCAGTAATGAGCTAACTCTTTGTTATGCGCTGGGCTAAGGAGGTCTAATGATGACGTTTGTACCAAGAGGAAGAAACTGAGTCTCCAGAGTCCACACACAGCCAGAAACCACAGGCTTTGGTGCAACTCTTAACTCTATTCAATTATGCAGATGAGCCCGTTGGGCTAGTGTTGGCCGTCACTTTAATGATGACGTGGGTAAACAGACATAGCTTCCTTTTTCTGTCTTTAAGAGTGCCACCCCCCCACCCCCTCCTCTGCAAACCCCCTATTTCTTATTTTGCACCCGCGAGAAAGTTAATTGTCTTAGTCATTAAAGAGGTATCAGCTGTCATGCCACTGACAAAGACATAAAGAGAAGGGAAGGCAGAGGGATGTGAAGAAGAGAGAAGTTGAGAGAGATTTATTTTTTGCCTTCCAGGCTGATGGCAAAGAATCTCCTAAGATGCAATCATGATATTTTGATGCCGGATGAGGACTGATCAACCTCTCCAGGCAGTCAGAGCCTCTTTGGAGATGTTTCTCTGTTCTCTCCCCAGTGGCCACCGGGTGGCAGAAGAGCACAAGGAACAGGCCGCTCTTTTATACAGCACCGGAGACGGCTTTTTGCCTGAATGTGTGCAAAACAACTACAAAAAAAAAAAAACTGCCCCAACAGCCCAGGAAATTAATGTTAAACTTAAAGTGAAGTATGCAGACATGTTTCATGATCACATGGCAGCAAATGTACACATGCAAGTGCAATAATATGCAAGTCATTTATTCATCTTAAAAGGGCTTTTTGTGAAAAAATGTGTGAAATGAGAAACTAAAATGCAAGCAGAGTCAAGTAAAGATAATAAAATGCATAATTAAAAACACTGGTATCATTCAATCACATTCTGACGCATAGATTTTGCTGTATATCTACATAGATAATTCAGTGAATTAAGGTGAACAGCAAAACTATGTGTTACTGTTGGCATTAAAACTGGCTTGCAGGGGTAGGTGAGGATAAAAGTGTAAATATGAGGGTTTTTTACAGAAAAAAATGAAATGGGGAAAAAAAGCTGTTTTCATTTAAAATTTTAATTCATCTTTTGACTTTAGTAAGCATATCTCAGCTGATTTTATTTTACATTTTGATGAATATGAGACATTACATAGGGTGATCTGCACAGTATACAATAATAATGTTTTATACTATATGCTTTAAAATTAAATATACTTACTGTAAGTGAAGACTAAATTATGGCATAATCTTACTCTAATATTTTACCTTGACATACATTTAAAATACATGTTTTTTTGCCAGAAATTCCATACTCAATTAAAGCAAAAACCTGATGATAAGTGGCCTCTCAGATATTATTTTTTCTTTGGCAAATCCTACTCAGTCTGCTCCCTTTCAGATAGTGTCGATGTAACTTTATTCAGCATTCATTTATCTGAACAACATTCTGTCTGTGTATCCAGGAGTAAGAGCAAAGTAAAGAAAATTGATTGATGAGTGTGCAGATATTGCATAATAACAGCCTCTCATTGATGCATTGTCTTTATGGATCTTAACTTACAGTCTAGCCTTTAGGTGTGGGCACCGATCAACCAGCGTTATCAAAGCCTGAACATTATTCAGAAAACATTTTTTTTTTTTTTTTTTCTGTAGCGTGCGTCTTTGTCTTTCTACTGATTGCACACTGGATGCCCTGAGCACTTGTGACTGAAGACAAATTAACTTGGGAATGATTGTCACATCAAAGTCTCTCCATCCATGCTATTCATTTAAGACTCTGGGCAGCGAGACCAAAGTTGTGTCCTCAAAGTGAATTAAAAAAAAAAATTCTGGCTTCGGCATGGGCTCCATATTTTGCCTGTTCCGATTGTCTGCACATTTGTGTTTTTCCAGTGTGGCCGGAGGAACTGGAATACCAATGGTCACCGCAGTTTACCTCTTTGAGATGTCCTTTCTCAAGTATCAAGGATCAAGGCTGCATCTTTTTTTTTTCTACAAAGGCTTATTGTCACTCAGTGTATTAGTAAATGTTTGACAAAAGGATTCAGCTCCTTGGAAAATATCCTCATGTTTTCTGGTCTTGTGTCAGATCATGCACGGGGAGGGCCTATTTCTCAGACGGAAACGATGAAATAGCTGCAAAGTACTTCTTTCTTTTTGGTCTGTTCTGTCTACTTCATGGACAAGACATTAAAATCTTGCTATTCTTAGTTTGGAGATGTAACACCACACTTGTACCTGGATTTGCATCGCACCACTAGCCACACACAGCAAACAAAAAAACACATTAAGGTGACATCTTCCAAATCAGAACAACCTCCCCCTTCATAAAATAAGCCTCTAGGGAACAAATACTAAGTGAAACCATGTAGGTAAGCGAGACAAACTGCACGACAGAGATGTGGCCATCGCAAGTGTTTATTGGACGCCATCTTCTTGTGATGTGACAGGGGGTCCGAGCCTCGTCTCTACACCGTGCATCTCGGCGCTCTCAGCAGGAGGCTCGCGCTCCCCTTCTCCCCGGCGCCACTGCCAGCCGTCTCTGCCGAGGTGGTGTGCTAATAATTTAAACAGCCCAATCAAAGGCAATGTGATGTTTCACACAAGGGAGAAAAAAGGAAGGGAGGAAAGTGATTATTAGTGTTTGGGAGAGGCAGCCAGAGTGATTGAGCTGAAGGGGGACTTTGATTCTGGGGGCCTCTCCTTGTTTTTCAGAATGGCATTGGGTTTAGCCGCCAGGCTTCAGGAAATCTGGTGAGCTGTCAACGTATGACGGTTAACTTTTCTGTTTTTTTTTTCTTTCAAAGCCACACACAAAGAGATTCACTCTTAACAGTTTATTGTAGAAAGCCACCACCAAGTCCATCCCTCTGAAGGGAAGAAATTAGGTTTTGTCTTTTAGGATTTTGTGTTCAAATTTTATTTTTTTTATTGTTGTTATTGTTTTTTATTCTTAAGGAGAAAAAATTTTGGAACAGTTTGAAAGAAAAAAGTCACTTTGAAAATCACTTCTAAGGAGTAGTTAAAATAGTTAATGTTCAGTTTGGTTTGTTGTTAGGCTACATTCAAATCAGTATCTACTATCTGGAATGAAAACATCCACACACACAGCAGAAACACACACACACACACACACACACACACACACACACACACACATGCGGCACAGTCGAGATGAATCACCTTGGCTTGTCAAGAGGTTGGTTAATAGACACATTTGATGTCACGCAAAGCCCAATGGTGTTGAAAGGGTTTTGTTAGTGTGTTGATATCACCTCCTGTGCATAAAGCTCCACTTAAAACAATAAATAGAAATGAGCGCATCCAAAGCCCCTGCAGTTTAAACTATATCCCTTTGATATGGGATACCTATTACTGTTGGCTTTATCTAATGGATTGGATTCCCACACCTCATCCCTCCCGTGTTTCAAAGCGCTGAAACCTTCAAATGTAATGTGTTATCAGCACATTAGCTGCTCTGGAGCCACTATCAATGGCTAATTTTTCTGCAGGGGACAATGTAACACAGTTTGAAAAAGGGGTGCGACCTTTGAACTCTGCGCCCGGTGCTCAGCGGAGCCACATCTTTCGCTTTGCTGTTTGTCCGACTTGTGTGATCTTCTAAAGGATTACAGAGTGTTTCTTACTATTGTTTGGAAACTTACTTGCTTACTTAATGACTCTGTCCTTTTTGCGATGACTAGTAATTTTTATTCCTTGTATTCATGTCTAGTTGTTTTCCTAAAGAAAGACACTCCTCCATCACTTGTAGGTTGTTTTTGCTGTTGGACAATCTTTGCATTTTTTCCCAGTTTTTCATGAAACTAGAAAGCTGCAGGATACTGATCACCTAAAGAAACATCACAGTTCATTTTGACATTTTGATCACAGTTGGATCGAACTGGCAGTGGAGTAATGTACTCCCAAAACAGCAGTTTGACACAAAGACAGGCAGAGGTGGAAGTAGCAAATTACTACTACTACTACAACTAATCAAATTACTGTAACTAAGTCATTACTTTTATGAGTATGCTTCAGGTCTGTAATTTTACTATAACTTAAGTGTGCATCACACTATGTAATCTGATCAGTTACATTTAAGATCATAATTAAGTTGTGAATAATTTAGGCTGAAGTTTTTGAGAAACCAGAAACTTAAAAACTGTTTACTACTGTGAAATAACTGTCTAAATTGTGCAATAACTGTCTAAACTGTGCAATAACTGTTAAAATAGCAAACTGTTTACAATCTGCAATAATATCTATGATAGAATATCTTTTGACAAAATGCATTATTGGTAGTTTCAGTTCATGGACCTCTTTTTTTATTATATTTTATTACTTCTTAGTACTATGTACCTCTTTTTATTACTTCTTTTTTATAATTATTGCTTTTATTTATTTGTATGATCAGTATGAAAACAGAATTTAAAAGAAACATTTTAGGAGATGCACAGCAAATTTTATTGTTCAGTGTGCAATAAAGGTATATTTCAAAAAATAGAAAACCCTTTTAATGGAATGCCTGCTATTGATAATGCATTGAACATCGATGATTAAAAGAGCTCTGAGTAGTTTTTGAGGAAAAATACTTTGTACTTTTACTTAACACCAGTGATTTTACTTTACTAGTTGAGTCATATTTCAGAAATGTAACAGTAAATGTTATCGAGTAGATTTTCAGCGTTTTTTCCGCCACAGATGACCCAAACATATTTGGATCAAAATGTCCGGGGAGGAATGTGCTCCTAAAATAGCAGTTTAACACAAATAAACAACATATCTTACATGATAAAATTTCAGGCGTTGCTAGTTGCTCTTTCAGATGGTTAGTCTGGGGGTATAAATTAGCCACTAGAAGCCCCCATGAAGTCTCAATGTGGACAAATTGTAATCAGATCTTGCTATATTGACATAACGATACTGACTGCCAGTTCCTGCCTATTAGCCAATTATCCAAACACTGATAATATGTTTCAAAAACTCTTGGATCACAGCAGCTCTAAGAATTCACATCTGCAGTGTCTGCATTTCCCTTAAGACAGTTTCCAGCAACTTCTACCGGAAGGCATCTGGATTAACTGAGCAGCAGTAGCTTCCTTTACTGTCTCCTCTCCTCCTGCAGCTGTGATTGGATAGAGAGTCACATGATACCGCAACTTACCTGCTAGCTGCAGCTAGCCGAACTGTTATGTTATAAAACAAAAAAAGAAAGAAAAAATAACAACAATCTCATGATTAGATGAAACATAAGCCGATACCAATATTGACTTAATTAGCCAACCAAATATACCAGTCTGGCTCTAATTGAAATTTGAGGGAAATTAATGGGCTACTTATTTGTACTACAGTATGTTTCTTCATTGTATGAAAAACTATGTAACTAAGCAACTAACCAAAATCTTCCTAACCAAAAAAAAAAAAATGCTCTAACCCAAGTAATTTTATGTAAAATATAAACATAATTGTCAGAGCAGTTTCTGAGTTTTCTGGCAAATAAATTATAGCAATTTTGGAAAAAAAAAAAAAAAAAGAAAGAAAAGAAAAGGCTGTTTTTTTTGCAGAGTATTATGCAGAAATGTGTGCTCTTCATCTGTTGTCTCAGACCAGCTCATATTTCATGATGACATTATCCAGTAGCATGTTCCTCTGGATTCCAGCTGTTTAGGTATTGGGCCAATTTAAACAGTGGCAGCTGTTAATGACCAGCTAACTCCATGTCATCTGCTGGCCACAAAGCATTGAAGTACACAGCACACAGATTAAATTGTCCACCACCTGTAATTTTCCCTAGAGGGAGGCAGATGTTTCGTATGCTGTCTGGTTTTGTAGCGGCGTACCACAGATATGTTTTGTTGAGGTGGCAGAGGAGTTCTCCGTTGGATTGTGTATGTATCACAGAGTACAGATCTCTCTCCACCTCTCCTGACTTCTATATTTCCCTCTCAGTCCCGCGTTTCTAAAATAGAAGTGGTGAAACAGCCCTACACACTCCAAGTTTAGCACCACTCGGTACTTTTGGTTAGCCTCAGTGGCCCACCGATTTACTTTGAAATGTTCCAATTAAAATAAATGGCTAATTGTTAGTTTGCTCAACAATTTCCGTGTATTTGTACCTTCCTCTTCTTTTTCATCAGACAGAAAAATCCTCTCTTTCACGTTCTACAGGCCTGTCACAGCTGAAATTATACGTCGTGAGGCTGAATGTATGCGTTATGTATGTTTATCCTCTTACTAGAGTTGTCATTAGGAAGTATGCAGTGCATGTGAGGTCTTGCGTGATAACAGGGTTAGTTTGTTGTGTTGTGTGTGTAGTGCACTCTATATAGAACATGCCTGTGTGCGCACTCCGCTGTGATTGTGCTCACAGCAAAGCAAGCAGACATCTCCAGCAGCAGCCACCAAACAGCTCCTGAAGGGGCGGTCAGGCAGCAGCTGTTTGTTTATTTAGATCTAACTTGTAATTACGTCTGCGACAGACTGCACCACGTAGAAAAGACATATTTGGCTCCTCTCACCAGCCAATCGTCAAAGGGCGCTCGCTGTCCCTCTTGATTACAGTTGTGCACTGTAGCCGTGCCATCCCAACGGCTCCAGGAGAAGTGAGCCACCAGGATCTCATTTGAGAAGCAATTGTAAGTGACTCAACTGTTCTGAACGTGTTGGTGTGAGTAAATATTTCACACGACAGAAGAAGACTTTTATTTCTCAACATTAAATGGGAATGTGCTAAGTTTGTGCCTCACAAAGTGGAGGGCTATAACTAAGCAAGCAGCAGTAAGTGTGATTGTTGGCTAGGTTAGCACATAATACTGCTTTTGTGCTTCCCCAGTGAGCTCACTCTCTACATTGATTTCTAGTTGAAAGCTGGTTTATTTTCAGTCAGAACGTCTAAGGCCTAGCGCTGGGCAATAAATCTATATTACACTGATAGCACAAAATGAGACAAGGCATCTTTTGGATATGGTTTTATTGTGATATGACATAGGTGTTGTCTGTTCCTGGCTTTAAAGGCTGCATTGCAGTAAAATGATGACAGACAGCTGTTCTAAAATTTGCCTTTAATCCACATAGGTGATGATTATTTATCAAAATGCTCATTGTCTTATTGTTTTGTGAAAGCACCAATAGTCATCCCAACAACATAGCAATTATAGTGGAATTTACTTAAAAGGGACAGTTAACTACCAAAACAAAAATGCACATTTTTCCTCTTAGCTGTTCATCCATCTAGATTGTTTTGGTGTGAGTTGGAGATATCGGTTGTGGAGATGTCTGCCTTCTCTCCAGTATAATAGAACTAGATAGCACTCGGCTTGTGGTACTTAAAGTGCCAAAAAAAATACATTTGAAAAATTCAACAGCAGTGTCTCTTTGCAGAAATCATGACCCAGTGAGCAGTTTTGTGTAGGTACTCTTTTCTTTGTGAAGTAAATTTCACCAGACTTACTTTGTATGTGAAAGTAAATAGTTGCTTTGTTAAAACTGCTCTCAACAAGGCGTGTGGGTTATCTTGAGTAGCTGGGTCGGGATTTCTGGAAAGAGACGTTGCTGTTGGGTTTTTAAAATGTTATTTTTTTTTAATTGTCAGAGTGAGTCTGAGTTTTTTCTTATGTCATTGCAGCTCCATTTGCAACATCATATATATGACAACCATGAAGTCAACAAAAGACATACATTTAACAAAAAAATGCAATCACAACAATTAAGACAAGAGACAAAAAATGCAGAAAAATACAAACACAACATGACTTTCAAGGCCTTCAGTCATAGGATCCTGTATCTCCTACTGGATGGTAACAATCTATATTCACTGTTCAGGACATGGTTGGGATTGGAAACAATGTTGTTGGTCAGTCTTAATATGTTTTTTATGATAGGTTGACTCATAAAATTTCTCAAGAGGTTGGCCTACAATCTTTGAGCATTTGTTCATTGAGGTAGATGAGCGTGTTAAATACCATACTTGCATCCAGGCATGTGGGGTTTGAGGTCATGTGTGTGGAAGTATTTTTTTCTGGCTTTCAACTGAGAAATTTGTTTCTTCATGATGGTCCAAAGTGACGATAAGCTCTGATTCATACATTGCAGAGGATGGATAATGTCACTGTTGCAAATCCTGATTAAAATATGGTATAAATGTGAACGTTCAATCAATGACTTCAAATAATTGGTGAAAAAACAATCAGGAAAACTCAACTAAAATGAAGAAACTGATTGATTATTGGGCTATAAAATAATACTAACTGCAAAACTCCTTGTTGATTAGATATTTTTTGATACTTGATAGTATTAAAGCAGTTTGTGCTGTGCCATAAAAGTATTAAAATTCAGTACACAGCACTATCTGATTGTCTTTTCACCAGTGACCCGAGTCATTTTTAAATGTTTTTTCAAAAGAAAATTGCTCTCCGGGTTTGTTGTCAAAATGACAGAACAGTCCGGTGACATGACAACTCTTTGTCCGGGTCGAGGAGGATTTTTGCTTGTGATACAGTTTGGTATGTAAATGTCCCCCTACTCACACGGATGCTCGCTGTGTTCCCTCATTTGCCATTCATAAGCAGTTGTGACGACCTCATCAGTTAGATGGAGCTGACTCCAAGACGGGGAAGACAAAAACCACAGACCTCAAAATGAGGTGAGCAGGAAGACAGAGACTCCACTTCACAGGAGGCGCGCAAACTGAACCAAATTCTCCCTCTCTCCCTTCCCCGTCTCTCTTTTCTTCCCTCCTCTTTCTTCACTCGCTAGTTTAAAGTTGTCCTGGCTTTTATTTTGAGAAATATTAATTTGGTAGAAGAGTGGTGTCGTGTCTGAAACACAACACAAAGAAAGAAAAAAGAGAGAGGGAGAGTGAGAAAAAGGGGGAAAGAGGGGAGGAAAAAAAAGAGGCGCAATGCGTGCACATTTCTCTCGCTTGACGTTTTGCTGAAGTTTGTACGCCACTTGAGCCCGCCGTTTCCCTCGCTAATGATACCAGCGGAGCCTCTCTGGGGAATGGCGTCCGTCGTGCGCCTGGCTTTCACATTTCCAGCACCAGGTATTTTGGGATACGCAAGCGGGGACTATGAGGCACATCATTCCAAGAGCTCATGTGGCTCTTTCTCTCTCCTCTCTCCTCTCCAATCGGCTTCACTCCTCTTCCTCTTTCTTGTTGTTGTTGTACTTCTGCATACGCAGACATTCTCTGTCTCACTCTAGTTCTCCCTCTTTCTTTCTTCCCACCTCCCTTCCTCTTTCTCTCTTACTTTTTGATTTGGTAAGGATGATTTCAAGTGTGGAGAGGAAAAAAAAAATGCATGTGCAGGAGAGGGAGAAATCTTTTTATTAACTTATTCATTGTATGTGAAATCAAGAGGTTTTTTCCTTTCTCCCCTCCGCTCCCGCTCCCCCTTCCTCTTGGTTAAGGCAAATGAATGTTTAAAGAGGTAATTTACTGGGCCCTGCCAGGATCCACATTGTGTATTACACAAACAGGCAGCAACAAAAGGAAATTCTAATCTAGACAGTAACACGACTGCACAGAGGATCCTCGGCGGGGGGTCCAGATGAATTATACAACAATCTGTGTTCTCCCTCGTTTAATTTAAAGGTCTGTTTTCAAGGCTATCGCCAGCTCCCACTTCAGAGGAGAGACTTGGCCCGTTGAGGTCAAGCCCATATTGACAAATATCAAGAGGCAAGAAAGGAGCGCCCAAAACGCAGATATGAATAAGTAAAGGCAAACAGATAAGCAAACATAAAGCAATAAGGGAGAGGGGAGGCAGGGAGACAGGCGTACACACAACATCTTATTGGCCGTGAAACATGGGGGCCCAGACGAGGTTTTCCAAGGAGCTGAAAGAAACATGAAAACTAAAGCATGTGAAGGCACTCCTTTTTAAACGGGAAATAATCGTTTGTTTGATGGCACTGCATGGCTGTCAGGCTCTCTTAGTTTCCACGCAGATATACAGTGAAGAAGGTGTCATCACTGACAGTCTGCTGTGTTCACAGGCCTTTTGTGGACCCTTGCCCTTGAGGTTTTGTTAGCAGAGGTGGAAAAATAGCTTGCATGCATAAATTTATTGAGATGACGCTTCCAGAAATGAATTTTAGCTCATTACATAATAGTTATGTGATTGTGCCAGGTACCTCATGGTGCTTTTATTTTTAACTTCCACTGATGTATTTTCAAATAACTCTGAATGATGTCTGGCTAAGTCTTTGAACTGAAATATTCTTAGAAGACCAGCCCCCTGTTGGACATATTTTTCCTGTCTCTTTCTCCTTTTCAACCTTCTCTGTTCCGCCACAGTTTTAGAAACAAGCTTCAGGTGGTGACAGAATTGCCCAGCCACCCTGAGTCACCTCCTGTCGCCACTCGTTTTCTTCATACACTCTTAAAAATAAAAGTTTTAACTCGAACCATTGAGGGTTCTTTAGCTCAGCAGAACCATTTTTTGGTTCCTGGTAGAACATTTTATAAAGGTTCCACCAAGAACCTTTTTCCAGGCCCTTTTCCACCAAGTTCTTGAACTGGTTCCGTTCAAAATCCTTGGAGCCCGCATCCACAAGTTTTGAGTGGAACAACTGTAATCACCCTGAAGAACATGACATGCCCGCTTTAGTTCCCAATGAAAACCTGCTATTTTTGGGATCCAGCTGAGAACCAACTTTTAAGGTTCTGAACCAGTTTATTTCGGGTGGCAGTGCTCAGAATGGTTTAAAATTAGGTTCTCGAACCAGAATGGGACTGGTCACATGTTGGTGGAAAGACCTATCAGAGAGTCCTCCCTAGGACCCAACATATTAGATTATATCTAGAACCATCTGTGAAAGGTTCCACCCAGAACCCTCAATGAAAGGTTCACCAGAGAACCCTCTATGGAGTAATATTATATTCCAAGGTTTTCATCTAGAACCTTATACCAAGATCCCTTTCATTATCCAAGGGCTAGAATCCACCAAGGGGGTTCTACCACAAAGCCTTTTATATTCATAAGGTTTGCATCTAGAACACACATCGGAGGATCTAAAAAAAACGTTTTGTAAGAGTTTCAACAAAAACCTTCTTGTCTTCAGTGGTCTTCACAAAGAACCATATTTTATTCTAGAGATGAGGCAAAAATCATGTTCCCATTGACAAAACATCATGCTACCAATAAACCTTGACAAACCCTTTCTTCCAAAAAAAAAAGTTCTTCAGAAGCAAATTCTGGGTAGAACATCAGCCCTTGAGGAAGAACCCTTTTCAAACCTTTACCTCTAAGAGTGGAGTGCAGCACTGTGAAGCCTCCCCCCCGCCACCCTTCCCAGTCCATCATACCTCGGACAATCAACAGGTCACAGCCCCCTAACCCCTCCCCGTGGCTCAGCACCAGTCTGCTTCTGACAGGATGAGTTTGACCTCCGACCCCTTGAGCAGACAGCTCAATCAGCTTTTTATGGCAGCAGTCATAGCAGAGAAAGGGAGAGCACAGACACACATGGCTCTGGGGGGGAAAAGACATTGACAGGCCTCTTTGGAGTTCTCTTTGTAACCCTTCCTGGCTGGTAATTTATAGTGTGACATGGCAAATCACTTTGGGCCTTTACACCATCCTCGTATATTACTCACTTCCTTTATTTTCTCGAACCATAATCAGTCTTAATAGTCTGCAGCTTTTATTTTGTTTACCCATACCTCGAAAGTCATAACCCCGTGCTGAAGAATAAGACTTGATTGAGGAGGTATTTTAAAAAAAAAGGGAGAACTCTGATGCAAATTTGGCCCCTCGTTCACAGCAGAACCGCGAGTGATGTTTGCTCCCCTAAGTCCTCTAGAGCTCCACCGCTGATTTAACCTCCAGGGATGAGCAGCCAGTGATCACAACGCTCAGAGGAAGTTAGCGGCCTCCGCTCTCCAGAGGCCAGCACTTCCTCTTGATTTCGCCTGTTCTGTCGAGAAAGAAAAGGAAGGTAAAGATAAAAAAAACACCCCTGCTATGCTGTGTGTGTGGGCTTCACACAACTGTAAAACTGCGTCATCAGCACAAAGATGAAACTCTCGAGTGTGTGTGTGTCTCTGCGCGAGTGCGTGTGTGTGCATGTGTGTATTTTAGACAAGGTGCCTGCCCTGGAGCTAGATAATGTGAACAGAAGCAGATGGGGAAACTTAAACGCACACCCACTAGGGTATAGCAGAGCTGGCACAAAGTAAGAAGAGGTCTTAGAACATCTCCCAGCCCTAGTGGATGCCAGCTCTCTCGCTAGCACTGAAACTGGATGACAAAGAGAGTGAAAAAGAGAGCAGGAAAGAGAGTGAGTAAGTGAGAAAGAGAGAATCTGTTGTGTGTGTATATGCCTGTGTGTGTTTTGTATAGTGCCTCTACTTTTTGTTCTTTTTGCATATTTATTCTTTTATGAAACTGTCGGCCCTCTGTCCTTCTGTTTTGTATATGGTCTGGGTTTTAGAAACACCATACAGTCTTCATAAATACGCTGTATTTTATGTTATTTGTTACAAAAATTAAATTGAGATTTTGGATGCTGATTGTGTCTAAATGTAGAAAATTAGGTGATGAATTTGGTTTTGATTGAGGCCCACTGACATCCAGTATAGGAAAGTAAGAAAAAGCACAGACTTTAAATAGATAGTTTGGATTATTTGAAGTGGGGTTGTAATGTACTCTTTATTTAGAATATTTTCACCACTTTAATTTGCCATCATACATCTTTTTCCAACAATAAACCCTCATTATACAAGGCAGATATTGTTCTCTCCAAACTAGTCAAACTTCACTGGCAAAATCAGTGATTTTACCTCACAGAACACAGAAGTTGCCGGTCTACCACTGGCTCAAGCTGTTTGTTTGTTATTGTGTGACTTCAGTGAATCCAGACTAAGCAAGTCCCGTGTTCTGTGAAGTAAAATAACTAATTTTGTCATTGAAGTTTGGTTGGTTTGAAGAGAGCGATATTTGGCTTATATACCAGGAGTTTCTCATCAGTAAAGGCTGTTGGACAGGAAAGTAAACTTGCAAAAATATTCTAAATATTTCATGCACTTGAACTGATAAAGTCAGCTAAAAAACCTTTTGCTGCTGGCTCTGTCCACAGTAATTTATTGCTTTGCTTCCATCCTAGTACTCCTCTCTGCTTCTCCAAACTGAGGGCTTGCCAACTGGCATCTTTTTTTCTTTTACAAAGCATTATTACCCTCACCACTGTGAATAAGTATATAGTAATTTTGTCAAGGAGGAGAAGTGTGGTTGTGTTTACAATCCCATGATGAGTTTACACATTACAATGGCTGATACGCACTCTCCTGATCCCCAGATAAGTAACAAGATTTTAGCTCGTCATGCACGCACACACTTGGGTCTTGCCGGATTTCACCATCTGCCTCATCATTTTTCACAATTAATATGCAATAAAAATCTTCCATACAGATCTAATGAGGACTACATGTGTAAACGAGGAAATGTGTTTAAAATTAAACACACAGGCCTGATAATACTTGGGTGTACACGCTTACAGATTATCAGTAACCTGTATGCTGCACAGATTCTAAAGCCCCTTGATACACATTTCTGATATTGGACGGTATATATAAAATTGACTTGACTGAGCTTTCATCACTCTACCACAAGGGTTTACTGAAACGTTGCTGCTACTGAGAATGACAGTCCTCTGCTTAGAACACTATTTTGATGCTGAGTTTATGATATGTTTCCAATAGAAGTCAAGTCAGTTTTATTTATCTATCTCAGTGCACTTTTCTTACAGAGCAGGTCTAGACCTCACTCTTTTATAATAATATTTACAGAGGCAACAGTTCCCACCATGAGTAAGCACTAAGGTGAGTAAAAACTTCTTTTCTATCAGGCAGAAACCTTGAGCAGAACCAGGCACTGGGGTGTGCAGCAAAGGTGATGCGTCTGAGGATATTCATCTGTTTTTGCGCAGGAATTACAAAATTCACAGCTGTTGCTACACTAGTGGCATGAAAAACAACAACAAAAAGATTGCTGACTTTTTCACATTTTTATAAAATCTTGATGTCTTGAAACAGAGAAAACCTAAATCACTCTTTTATTCTTACAGACACCTGGCTCAATGCCAAAGTTCCTCATGAAGATTTATCAATTACTGGTTCTGAGTCATTTAAATGTGAAAGACGAAATAAAAAAAATATGTTGCTCTAGATATCTGTGTTTGAGGTTCTTAACTCACTGCCTCTAGCGTTTATGAGCCTCCCCTCTGGAGGAAATTAAGAGTTTAATCTTAACCTAACTTGACCTTAACCTTGACTGGATCAGGGGAGCTGAAATATCTGTCTTGCCTCAAATCTATCTCAACTGGTATCCAAAAAAAACAGACCAAACTTGAAAAATCTTGCAAAATCTTAATTCAGTCATGCCATTCTAAAAAAAATAAGCCTCACAGCACTAGAAAAATGAAAACCCAATTGAAACTGATTAATTACAGACATTTCAAACAAGATTTCCTCAATGATTTCTATCACTTTAACATTTGCATAACATGTTCTGCTCAAGACTCAGAGGTACATTCTTTTCCTAATATTTGTACTTTCACTGCTGATAGTCCTTACAAAACATTTAGAATAGAAAATAGATCAAAACTCTGGTTTTCTCCTCAACTTGCTCCGGCCATACGTAATAGAAATAAACTTTGGTCCATTGCAAGCGCTTCTGGCACAAACACTGACTGGCAGAACTTCAGACAGCAGAGGAAGTGCAGCATCACCTTCATAAGAAAAGCAAAATCTAATAATCTATCTGCCTTCTCAATAGTAATGGAACTGCATTCTGGAAATAGGTAAAATTCTCTAAAAGAAAAAGTCCTCCACACTGCTCTCCACCAGAAATTAAGATAACAGGTCCATTATTGATAAAAGTGACATGGTTGATTGTTTGATAATCATTTAATTGCATCATGTAACTTGTTTGACAGCCTGTGCTTACACAGAAGGCAACACTTCATTATCACAAAATTGTCTTCTTCCTAGCTGTCACTTTGAACATAATAGCAAATTTTCACTAAGACCTGTCACATACTCAGGGGTATATAATGCATTGATTAACTTTAACATAAAAAAGACAGCTCCTACGCCCCAGCGCTCCTATTACAGTGTTACTATATCAAATGTACACGTTTTAATTAAACTTTTACTTCAGAAAAATTCTCTCAATATGAAAGACTGCTTAGGTCTCTTGTCTGTCTAAACCCAAGAACCACTAGTGAACTCACAACAGTGTGGCTTCTGGGAGAATAATAATGTCCTTCAGCTACAGCAGTCAGGTTTTACACTTGGACAGAGAGCACAATAACTGCTGCAACTGCTATTGTGGGTGACATTGTTAACTCGCTTGAAAAGCAAAGCTGCACTGCACTCTTTTTAGATCTATACTGCATTTTCTCAAGATCTGTACAAGGCTTTTGATAGTGTTGAACACAACACACCACACTACTTTTGTTGAATAGGCTGCTTTGTGTGGGATTTGCAGAGGTCAAACTGTTGCTGCAGACGATTTCAAATCGTGTCCCTAAATGGTTGATATAGGCGTCCGTCATGCACCGATAATGGGCCCACTATTATTTACTATAACTAATATTTATTTTCACCTCAGCACTGTAATGCCCACTTAATGCTGATGCGAAAATCCTCTATGCCAACATTTTCTACCAGCCAGTTGCTTCATTATGCAAGATTGCTTTTGCAATCACCACTATGGGCTTTATGAAACAATTGGATGGTCATCACTAGCATCTAGATGGCATTGGCATACCTTTGTCTTTACTCATAAGGTCCTTTATATTATCTGCAGAGATATTTAACATCCTTAGGTGAGGTCAGAACTAATAATGGGGTGCCTGTGGTTTGGGAGGTGAGGCAGATCGTCCACTGATCAGAAGGTTGTTGATTTGGCCTCGGAGCCTCCAGCCTGCACAGTGATGCGTCTTTGGGAAAGATACTGAACCCCGGATCTCTCCGTGAATGTGTGTGTAAATGAGTGAACGTGACAGGTCATTGTAAAGCTCTTTGCCTGGTCAATAAACTAGAAAAGCACTACATAAAATGCAGTTAATTTCATAGCTTGAAGTTAGAAACACTGAACTTTACTGTCTTCAGTTTCTACTAATGTTGTTTTGTCTTTCAAAAAAGATTTTGATTTCAGTGACATTTCTAGAATAAATAAAGCTTAACTAACAAAATCTGCCTGCTCATCAATCTTGCAAGAGGCATTTGTGCCAACCCTTACTCATGCGTCACATTTTGCAAAGCATCTGAGTCACTTGGGACCAATCCGTTAGGCCCATAAATCAGCTCTGGATCTCCACACGAGCCAGCCAAGGCAGGCTGGGGGTGAAAGGGGGGCCAATGAGTCCTCCCACAATGAGATGCACATGTTGCTGCCTGGTGGGTGGGTGCTGCAGAGGTCAGAGGGGCTGTGTAGGTTAATAATGAGGTGAACTTGATCTTCTCCAGTCCCACAGAAGACCAGTCGCTATTTCCCTCCCAGAGGGGAGAAGACCATTATCTCAACAACGTATGTAAGGAGAGGAAAGTGATGAAGGAGAGAGTGGTGATTTTTCTGAACTGCTGGATCAGATAATAGTCGTGAGATTGTAGATAAATGGATTATTAGTCGGTGTAATAATAATGACATTTAGCAAAAAATCAGAGTTGCATTAATAATATTCAAAAGAAGAAGCAGAAAATAGACTAAAAGGAGTCACAAAAGAAGAAGAAATAAAACATGAACAGGATAGTTCAAACCCAGGCAGACAGTTGTGAGGCTGAATATTGAAAATTTTCAATACTAATGACGATTCTAGTTCAGATTCTAGTTCAAGTTTTGGTCTCAATACCAATGTGCTGCTTTTTTTTTTAAACCTTTTTCCCATTTAACAGAAGCGAATGTTGTCAAATGTCATTCTGTTTTAAATCATAAACTGTTCAAAGATTACAAAAATAGTATTACAGTTGATTTATAATAAATCACTGAATTAAAGATGTCTTGTATAGTAAGCCTAAATGACTGTCATGTGTCAATTACCTAGATCAAACTCCAGATACAGTGTTTGTACAAATCAAATTTCAAGTTATTTTAATTCAGATATGTCAAAAAGTGTTTAGTCAAATTAATCAGCATGCTACTCTGAGATTTTGTGGTAGCTGCTGGTCTTTCTTACCCTACTTACACCTGATATTAAAATGTGAACTGTATCCAGGTAAAGAAAAAAAAACATTTTAATGCAATGTGAAAATGCATCGTGATCAGAATGTGATCAGATCTGGAGATAGTCTGGCTTGTGTTCAGATCTTATGTAGCTGTAAATGCAATCCATACTTGCTGGTATCTGTACACAACATAACATTAACAGACATCTGTATTTAGCCAACATGAAGGCATATAATGCATGTAGTCACAGAATAGCCTGGACTTACTTGGACAAACTGATATAATATTTTTTTATACCAAGAAAGTCATAACTTAATTTAAATTTAAATTTACTAGAGGGGACAAATAATTGAGAATTTGTTATAGACAGCGTTGCTCAAAGTTTTTAAAGTTTCAACCAACTTTGCAACTCCCAAAATCCTGTGATTTTTTTTTTTTTTTAAAGGGAGCCCGGGGCTAATTTGTCGCCTCCACAAATTACTCTCATGCAGGTTTTGCTCTGGAGGACAGAGATCTGATGTCATTGAAGATAACGAGAATCCATTAAAAAATACCAGGTGTAAATGAAAAGGCAAGATCAGATAATTTATTATCCGGATAACATACAGATCCCATTTTAATACCAGCTATAAACAGGGTGTTGTCTGCTGGGATTCCCAGAGGCATCTTTTTTACCACAATCAGCCTGCTTCAATTATAAGCCTGCTGGAAAAGGTGATACTGAATTGCTTAAAAAAAAAAAAAAAAAACACACACACACACACAGGTTAGCTCTGAACCATCTATCTTGTTTAATACTTGAAATATTAAATGCTCAGTTTATTATCAAACACTTAATATCTATTTTATCTTCAAGCTGCCAATTGGGATAGGCTCAGTAGTTAGAATAACTGTGCTTCATAAGATAAGACTGAAAATGTGCTGAGAATAAACTAATCAGGTAATTTGTCATTTCTATCTGAGAGGCCCAGGGCAAACCGTCCAACTCTGTTAATCCAGTTTATGAAGTGATTATTTAACTCATATATACAGTAGTGTTGAAGTTACTGGTTTCATGATCTAAACTCTTTATGACTTGCAGTAGTTGCTGATACGAATGGGACTCTGAATGAGCTTTTTCAAGAGGAGTCAAATACCGCACATTTAAAAGCGTATGGAAACGTGCCAGCGGCTAAGTAGCTGTTGATAATAGATAAAAAAAAAAGTTAGGACTAAATGTTATTAAGGAGCTCTTTGGTGAATTTAGCAGGGATAACATCTACTGTAATGGTCAGTTGGAGGATCTTATATGAGATACTCAAGAGCCAAAGGCGTATTGAGTTCAAAACAGCTGAACAGCTGAATGCTCTGAAGTTACTGATAGCAGTGCTGCCAGACTGAGAGCAGGCACCATATAGGCTATTTTTGAAAAAAAAAGATAAAGCTCAAAAGTCTTCTGTCTTCTTTTGCGAGGGTCAATTTATACTACTGGGCTACAGCAGAGGGAATTAATGTAGATTTTTAAGCGTGTGTTAGAATTTTATTCAGACAAAAACTTGGAATTTTTTTGCAGATGAAGGTCACTGAGCGTTGTACCTATAACATTTAATTCTAATGAAACAGATTGTAAATCTTACTCATGGATAGAAGAGCAGTGGAGCGGATTGCTGCACTCTGTTGATGCCACTTAATGCCCTTCAGGTAAGGTCTGGAGATTGCCGATGCCTCTCTGTCTCTAGAAGACACACGTAGACACACACATACATAAACACACATCCCACCCCCTTGTAAGAACGCTCGAGTTTGATTGATGAGGAAATAGATGGCAAATTGCAGTGTCCATCCTGATGGATGACATCATTTGGCCCAATGTGCTGATCACGTATGCCAAACCAGAGCCTCGCGCGCCGCCACCCCCTCCCCTCCCTCCGCTCCCCTTTTGCTTACAATTGATCAGTGGGAGTTTTGTACACCAGCCTCCTTTGAATTTAATGCATGAGGAGGGAGAGCAGTTGACGCGGCTCTTTACTGCCTGTCCCAGTCCCTCGGCCCCCTCCCTCCTGCCCACTCCCCCATCCATCTTTATCTAGAGGGGTCCGAGGCATGACAGATCCAGTAGCTCTCTGTTTGTTTACCCTCATACACAGACAATCACTCTGTGTTAAATGGCCCTTCTGCTTTCAGATGGATTATTGTTTACACAAGTTCAATTATAGGGGGTGACTAAATGGAGACTTATTGAAGGGGAGACTAAGAAAGATGGGCAGTGATTGTCAGCCTTGATATTTTCTGTCAGTGTTTGTTCTCATCATCAAACTAGAGCAAACATTGTCATGCCTTTCATTTCGAGCCACCTTGTTTGCCAAGGAATTTTGTAAAAGCCTGTTCAAACAATGAGCGTCAACATTACAGGCAAGAATTCAAATTGATTTGTAAAAGCCTTGACTTTTTCCGCAAGATGATGACATACTTCATAATGTGCAAATAAATCTGGGAAAGACCTCGGACTGGGGTGAGAGGGGTTGTCACATCCGTTGGCACGGGAGAGCTATGCATATTCCTCAATCAAAATTCCTACACGTGTAAACAGCTTTGCCAGGCCGTGTTTTCCCAGAGGCTTATTTTGTGGAAGCCATCCAAGCGCCACCTCATATTCAAATGGGCTGACAGGTGAAGAAGAGTTGGACGGGGGAGGCAGGGGTGTTGGGGGGGGGTGGAGATGTCTTGATTGATGGGCCAATGGCACGCAGTGGCGGCTGAGTTTATGAGCCAGAGCAAATCTGAATATTGAGAATGCGGCCATCGTGTCACACTCGCCATATTAAGAATTATTTGACAATGCATTATGTTGGAGATCTGTCACGCAAAAAAGATGAGCGTGCCCTCCCCTGCGGCTGAAATTACAACCTGCGGTGAAGTGAGGACCAGCTCCCCGCCCCACTTTGTGAATTCTCTGTGGACAGCTTTGACGCGGGGGCCCATTGACAGGGGCCCTCCTCACTTACTCAGAGTTAGTGACTGCCAAAATAAATGATAAAAAACATCAGTATGCATGGATTCCACTGTCGTTTTGTGTCTCAGATTTGTACTGTTGACCATAACCTTAACTTTGCATGCATGGCTTTCTCCATAAATGTGAGCATTTAGACTGGTTTGCACAAGCAAACTAATTTAATGTAGTTCTAATCAGAGTTTAGCAAAACTATTTTTTAGAATGATTTAATCCAGATTTGCACAAATAAAAAAATAATCTGTTTAGTAAATCCATGTTTATTGATGTAAACCAAAAGTGAATAGAGATTAATCTGCATGGAGACCCTTCCATACCCCAAAATAAAATAAATAAATGGACAAAAAACAATCTGTCAGGACCTAGTTAGTATGAAAGAAGGGGGAAACCATTCACTTGAAGCTGCTCGTAATGTTATTCCCTAACAAAACATTACATCGTTTTTTAGCAAGCTAAAAAGTTAGTTAGCCTAGCCTAGCCTTCCCATCATGGCTTTCTCAGCAGAGAGGCTCTAATTACTCCTGATTTGAGAAAAGCTTTTATGCCAAATTAATGGAGCAATATGGCCAAATAATAGAAGACTTAAAAACTATTTTAATGGATCAACAAGTAAAAGAAACAAGAGACAGCTTAAAACTCAATGGGGTTTGTTTGTTCTTCAAGGAACTTATTTTATTATTTTTTTATACTTATATTTTTACTCAATCCATCTCACAAAAGTGGCCATTTTAAACCTCCTCAGGTGTAACTTCAAAGTTAATACTGGACTATATTTTAAATTAGACGTTAAAGTTTTGGTGCAACAGACAAAAGAGAGGTTTAACTTTAATGTCTCTTAATTTTAAGCCAGTTTAAAAGTTTGGTGCAGCATAATATAAATTTAAGCCATGATTTATATTGGGACTTTAAAAAAAAAAAAAAAAAAAAGTGTTAATACAACATGCTGAGATGCCACAAAACTGCTATTTAAGTCCTGATGTTATGTCAGTTCCAGTTGATGTTTTAAAGACAGCTCTCTGCCATCCAGTGGTTTACTGTTCCACGGAAATTATTTGGCCTATAAACATGCCAGCCCAGGTCCATATCCAGGCTATTTTACACTGCTTATGACATGGTGCTAACAAATGGCTTCCACCTGGGCCCACTGGATCAGGATCGTCCGTCTTGGCTCTCCACTGCAGCTAATCTTAGCTTTCTGAGCCGCACGTCACAATTTTTTGAGCTTCATCTGGTTACAAGAGGCCTTGCTGGGCTGCTGTAGTGTGACATGATGTGATCTTTGACTTCTGTGGCTGTTATGTGTGCATATCTCATTACAAGGTGTCAACCTGTTTTGTATTTGGACATTTTAGTTTTAGTTGTACAATTAAAAGCTTATCTCAGTTTAGTGAATCCAAGTTTATTGATGTAAAACAGAATTAAATTTAGTTTAATCAGCATGAGATGTTTGCATATCAAAATTGTATTTTATTCAATAAATAGGTTAAAAAAAATAATTAAATAATTTTCAGGATCTACTAAGTATGAAAGTTGGGGGAGATCTGTAAAATTTCAGTTTCTCTGTAGTTCCTCTTCCTTTAAGAAAAACTTGTTGGCCAAATTATTGTCGCAATATAGCCAAATAGAAGAAGATTTAAAAACAGACAAGAGCACAGGAAGCTAATCTTTCTGAGCAGCATGCGACCGTTTTTTGAGCTTCATCTGGTTACAAGAGGCCTGGCTAGACTGCTGTAATGTGACATGATGTACAAGCGATCTTTTGACTTCTGTGGCTGCGTGCGCAGAGCGAGTGTACGTGTGTGTGGATATCTCATTACAAGGTGTCAACCTGTTATGTATTTGGACATTTTAATGAGAGAAATGAACCCCGAGGCTATTTTCTCTGTTCTTTGTCCACTAGACACACACATGAAAAAAAAAGAAAAAGAAAAATCTCTCGAGCTTCAACGCACCTCAGTTTTGTGTGTGTGTGTGTGTGTGTGTGTGTGTGTGTGTGTGTGTGTGTGTGTGTGTGTGTGTGTATGTATGTTTAGCTTTTTGTGGCGCATGACCTGAACATGAAAATCAAGAGTGCGCTGTAATGACTTCAAGGTGTTAATCTGATATTCATTTAGATGTGAGCCGTGTTCCTTCTAACGGTGGAGGAAACAAATCATTGGCCCTTTAATAATAATCAATGCCTGATCCTCCACCCACCTCCACCCCCCTTTACCTTCCCCGTGCATCATCTGGTGTGCTGTTTGTGTGTGTATGTGTATATGGTATGGTGTGTGGTGTTTCTAGGTGTACTCTGTGAGCCATGTTTTTTCCTCTGGGGGTCTCTTTGGCTGACCCCCCGACCCCTCTTTCTCTGAGGACAGCCAGCTAAGAACCAAGCAACATATCAAAGAGTGGGGGGGCACAGCCAGGCCACTGGGTTTCTGGCAAAATCATCTCAATAAATAAATATCACAAGACACCGCTGGAGGGGAAAGCTTTGATGTGGGGGGGTTGAGCCCCATTCTCTCTTTTCTCTCTCACTCTTTCTCAACTTTAATACAGGCGCTTCTCCTCTAGTGTCTTCACTCACCGCCAAACCCTCACCACTTGCTCTGACAAAATGGCTCATGTGTGCTCCTCTATACACATCTCGGCAGCGCCAAACGTTCAGGGGCTTGTAGTTTTCCTCTCAGAGGAGGTGAGAGTTGGAGAAGCACAGTTTTGTTATCGATAGATCCGGGGCGCTGGATTGGTTACGAGCAGAGAAAAGCCTTTATTTACTTCCACAATGTCGAGATGCTCAGGTGAAAAACAAGTGCTTACACTTTGAAAAGGTATTTACCAATGTCTGCTTCTGTTCGGTTTTAGTTGTTTCCACAAGGTGAGATAAGAAAGGATTATTGTGTAGAAGTATTCTGTCAATCATGCTTTTGATTTGTTATATTACTAGCTTAACAATACTGCAAGTCAGTGACCAACTGTGAATAAAAAGTGGAAATTACAGTATATCCGCAAAGCTTCTCCACAACAGAATAATCTTTTCCTCTGTCTCATTTTCCAGCAAAGCTTTATCAACATTCAGTTTTACTCTAATTATGTCATCATCCATATAAATTAACCGTAATCTGTTCCTATATTTAACAAGACAGCCAGGAGTGTTGTCACTGGGGAATGTTTTCAGCCCTGGAAAAGATAATAGTTGGAGAAAATGTCCTGATGTAAGTGTCCCAAATTTGTTCAAGGGAATTGCAACACTTTTGCCGGCTGTTGCCTCAGTCTGTCACTAGACAGAGATGCTTTTTTTACATGGTGACCCTTAGGGATGAATCACAATGTCTACTTTATGGAGGAATAAATACACACACTGGACAGTACAAGCTATTATGTTTTTCCTTTGCAGAATTGCCTCATGCCTACATGTGTCTGCAAACACTGAACTTGAGCACAGAGCTCTGAAAATAGCTGACTGCTCTAAAACATATCTGGTGCACTTTCCAGCAAAAGATGTGTAACGCCGAATGCTGTCTACAGTGAGTGGCCAGACGCAAAGCTGACAGCAGCAGTGTCAGGTATTTTGTGTGATCTAAACTGAATATACAGCAATGCAACGAGTGGTCTTAAGGGTTTCTCAGGTTAGATTGCACTTTTTTTTCCTCAGGTTGTATTTCTGTAAGGTTAAGAGAAGATATTACATGATGTAGATCACAGTGAGAACTTTAAAATGCTCGTTTTTCATCCAGTTTGAATATTAAATAATCTAAACACAGTTTTATTTGATCAAGTTTTATTTGATCAAGTTAATTAAACATAAAATTTCTACTGTTTATATTCAGAATATTTCAGAACTTATAAACATGAGTTCTGAAATGAGCTGATTGAATTTACTCAATTTACCTCATTAAATTAGGTTCATAAGGAAACATGGTCAGCATATGAACAGATTTCCCAGCATGCATTTCTTGAGTGTTAAAACTCTCCTAATGTCCTTCTTTTTTATAGTTTGATGAAACCTTGCTACGTTCGCTGCACTAAGTCATCATTGTTTGTTTTCATAATAATGAGAACCATAATGAATGTTAGTATTAAATTTAGTTCCTACCCCATCACGCTAAAAAGAGCAGCTGCAGCTGGAAGTCCTGAAATTTAAAACTGACTTTTCAAGCTGGAAAAATGTAAAAGGAAATCAAATCTTTTGTAATGTTTGTCAGTGTGACTGAAGGGTTATTGGTTCAACTTAATATCTTAAGCTCGCTGAGCATGTTTTCTCAACTAAAGTAAATTAAAATTAAGTTTATCTGATTAGAAAAGTTTTTGTTTGGAATCATTAAAAAAATTACCTTCAAATATTTTTCAAATTCTGTCAACATATTTTCACAGCGCATTTACAGTCGACAAGACAATAATTCAATACGATCATTGAACATATTTGAGTAGAACTGAATCATGATGGTATGATCATGTTGTGTTACCATTTTATGAGTTTGTTGTCCACATTTATGTTTGCAGGTTTATTTGCAAATTTAGAATACAACACAAACCGAATCAAGTCTTGTTTCCATGTGAGAGAGATTTGTCTGATGTAATGCATTAATGTGTGTATTTTATTTGTGATTTTTTTGTAATGATTAACTGTTTATTGCCATTTTCAAGATAAACAGTATGATACCAATACAAACAATGCAAATTGCAAATTTAAATTGAAAAGATAGATACAAAAATAATGACTGAGGTAATAATAAATCCTAGTCAGCCATAAAATAAAAGGAAACATCCATAATGTCACGCTGGCAGTATAAATACCTCCAACTAATCCTACAATCAGGTAGACGGTCCAACATCTGGGAGAGGTTAAGCTTATGGCATTTGTAAGGTCATTTTTGGGCATAATTTTTCACCTGATAAATTAGGTGGAAACAGTTTCTCATATGCTGCTATAGTCCCCAGTTAACAAAGAAATATGTGATATTTATTCATACATTTGCTAATATTAGATTTGTAAACTCTTCTTATTAATATTGTAATATTGATTTTAAATGTAGAACAAGGCCTTTTTTGAAAATCCTCTTACCACTAAAGCACACTTAAAGAAAAAAGACAATAATATTTTTAAAAAGAAAGATTGTAGGTTTCAATGAAACTAAATTTTACCTAGGATGATAAAGAAAAAAGCCTTTATGTAGGTCCTGAGATAAAGAGATAAGTCATTTTAAAATCATCAGGTCTATGATAACTTCCCCAGCAGGGTCGTCATCACTGTCTCCCGTCACTGAAAAACTCTCATCTAATGCTGCAACATGAATAAAAAACAACATGATAACATGACAACGGGATAAAAGCGGTTGGAGGAGGTGAGAGTGGATTGCCTGCAGGGTGAAATGTAGGCACATCAAGCTCAGAAATTGGTCAATAATGCTTTCCTCTCACTATTGAGAGGCAACTGAGTGGAATGTGGATTTGAGTGCGTGTGTGCGTGCTCTAATACACTCAGCAGTATGGGGGTTAAACTGTGTGTCTCCGGGGAGCATGTTATTGACTGTTTACCAGCCCAAATTAATTTTCAACAAGCCTCTTCAGGGGAACAATGGAGATGGATTATCGTTGTAAAGGGCCTCATGTGCTTTACTCCAAGGTCCACTAAGTGGATGACTGGCCTCTTAATATGCCTTCACCTCAGCTGAACTACAGTACACTGCTTTTGTTACCTATTGTTGTCTATTACGTTTTTTGTTGTGATTGTGAGCCGTGCACGTTCACTTAAGATTTTGAGGTATGTTGACAGAAAAAATTGCTTTTGTTATCGTCTTTCCACCCAAATTCTTTTCCCGATGACGCCTCGTGCAGTCATTATCTCCAAAGTCTCGTCCTCATATGGATTTTAAATGTGCCTGTGTAGTTGATGTGCCTCAGCTGAGGAAGTCAAGCAGCTGAGTTAAACAAGAGGCCTCATTGTTAATTTGAGCATCCTGGCTTATTAGTTTGGTTTTGATCTATCGGAGGCGGCTGGGTGTCATCCCATCGCTTGTTTTCCCTCTCCCACTTTGAATGGTACAAGTGACAAAAGGCCTCCCACACACAGTAGCTGGCGCAGTGTGATCACTGCACGCTGAGACACAGGGAGGTGTCAGCACTAATCTCCTTTAAAATGGCTCTCTTGTCTTACATCCGATGCTCACAGCATATCCTCAACACTGTAATTGTGTCTACTCGATGAGACTTGCCGTCCCACTTTTACACCACTTTTGTTTCATACAGTGAGTGCGCGCCACTGAAGTTATGATACATTGCACTTGACTGAGGAGTTGAAAATCAGTGAAATGTTTTTACCTGCTATTCTCAGCCACATCAGTGTGTCTTGTGCTTTCTAATCTCCCATCACTAAAAGAGGCAATAAGAAGTAATATGTAGTACAAAAACACAATCTGCTCCCATTGTCAGTCCTGCGATGAAACCAACTTGTTAAGTATGAACTCAGGCAAAGTGATTGAGACTGTTGAATTTCACAGGGGCGTAGGAATACTAATTGACGACTGCCTCTTCTCTGGGGCCTATATTCAGCACCTTGTAGGCAATTGGAGCAGGATTTGAGGTTTTATTTTAAGGACTACTGAAGTTTTTCTTTGGCAACTAAAAAGAGGAAGACTGCGGACACTTTTAATTGATTACAGTGATGTTTTATATCCAGGTCTGCACACAGTGCATTAGTACATCACTCTCCTTATATTACTGTGAAGTTACACACACCGTTTTATCAGCTGCAGTCTCTTTCTCTCCTCCGGTTCAATAGCAAGTTGTTCTCTGTGTGGCTATTATGGCCTCGTAGGACAGTGCAATTTGGAATTTGAGGATGTGATTGTAATTTAGTTTTGCTTATTTATTGCACATTGTTAACTCATGATGCTGCTGTCACGATGTCTCAATAGAGCTTAACTTTTAGTGCATGCGCCCTTGGCTTCCTGGTCTGAGCCTTTTACAAATATTTTTTCATGTAGCCAAGTCATAGACTGGATAAAACAAATGGACATCACCCATCAGTTGGTCTGTGGACAATCGCTTTTAATCCTTACGTTTAGCATTTTGGCCACTGCCATCTTGTTTTTTTGAAGCTGGAACCTTGAGATGTCGAAATTTTGAAAACAAAAAATGAGTTTCAGAGTCTTTGTTTCCTCCATTTGGTGACTTTAAATAATAAAAATATCAAACACTTTCCTTAAGAAAGTGGGATTCTTCTCTCCAGGAAGTCTCCTTTGACGTTGCTGTATTGCCCAGGTCATGTCCTGTAGTACTGAGTACCTGCAGTTTAACCAACTTGAAGTTGTTAGCTAACATTAACACTAGCTAACACTGGTGCTAGCTAAGTAGCTTGGCTGGCAAGGTGCATATCCATAATTCATGTTATTATATTGATTGGGATGCCAATTTCATCTAGAAAAAAATAGGCTTAAAACAGTCGACTCTTTCTAGCTACCAGTTTATGCGGTCACAGTCCATGCGTGAATAAATTATACGTTTTAAAAATAGAACAATTTTTCATTGTTGAATGCTGAGGATCAGGAGTGTCTTCTAGTACAATCGACCAAGACTACAACCAAGACTTCTTAGGCGACCAAAATGTTTAAAATAACTTAAAAAAGGGTCAGAGTTCTAAAACAAAAACACGGGAAAACACCCCAAAACAAAGTCATGGCTATTTAAATATACTCACAGTGTCATGAGTATGCATTGCTATATCTCTATTCTGATTCTGACAGGTCACTTTGGTCACGACCTCATTTTCTCATAGACTTCTATACAATTGGACTTGCCCCCTGCTGGCCACTAGAAACGATGCAGGTTTAGGAACATTTGCCTCGGCTTCACCTTTCAGACTTGGTGGCTATAAGTCCTCTTCTTTTATACAGTCTATGAGCTGAATAGACTCTGACATTGGCCTGTGTGTTATTACACAGAATAGGTCAGGGTAGGCTGAATAGCATCGCCTCTCATGCAGGAAGAGAGGACGCACGCCAGTCCATTAACTCAGCATTAACAGAGGACAGACATGCAGCCGTCTGGCCTTTGGAAAAGACGTTACTCTGGAATTTTCTACTCCTAATCCCCGAGCAGCGAGCATGGTTTGCTGTGTCTCTGCAGTATTCTGTAAATATGAGAGAAGGCCCACAGCTGAGGTAGTTTTCCCAAGGTCACAGCCTGTGATGATGAGTAGCAGAGCTGACTTGATGCATCTGGACTTCATTATAGGAGGCTGGAACATGCTCTGCTATCATTCCTGCTATCTGCTGAGGGAGATGGAAGACAGCCGCAGAATCCAACTTAGCAGGGGTTGTCTTCCATCTTTCCTCATGTTTGGGGGCTTCGCCTTCCATCTTCCTCTCATTTTCCCTTTTGTTATTCGAATAACTTCATCTTTATCTCCACGTCTGCCTCTGAAGTGCTGTGTGTTTATGCAAAATCCATGTTTGGCATACTTGTCGAGACTGAAGTGAAGATTGAAGTGCTCGTCAGTGCTTTAACTTCAAGTCTGCCTTACTTGGATGATTCCCCCCACTCTTTCCCCCCTCTTTTCACTTTGCTGAGAAAGTTTCTTCTTCCTCTCCCATGCCTCGTTGATGCCCCGGAAAAGTCAGAGCTCTCCCTGTCTCGCCCCCAGGACAGAGAGCACCTAGCCACATGCCTTGTAGGCTCGCCAGGAGCTCAGCGCCTCTGAACTGACTGATTGCCACTCAGAAAAAAAAAACACCCACACTGTTGCCATTCTGCCATTTGCTGTCATGTGCGCAAACATGGAGCACATCAAAGCAGCATATTCACTTACCCCCTCTCCACACCCTCATCAAGCCATATTCCCCGTTCCCTGAATGCCCCCCCATGCACTCCTCTTCCCCTCCTACCTACCCAGTATGCCTTTCTCTTTGCCCATTGTTAATTTTGCAGATGAAATCAAACAGACTAATTTTAATCTGTGTGTCAGAAGCGGTGCACTGGACTGTGCGGCTAAGAGGAAAAATCAATGCAGCCCTAAGTGGGAGATCAAACTCAATATGTAGGTTCGCATTGAGCTACAGTGTCTTCATTAATAGCTATCATTCCTATCAAGAAACAACAGGGATCCATTATTGATATCTGGCAGCTAAAGTTGCATCACCTTGAGAGTTCCGAAGGTGAAAAACAACATAGCACAACTGGGTGTTTTTTATTTCTTTATTTATTTCTGTTTCCCTCTAGTGAGATGTCACTTCAAAAACAACCCGACCAAGGAATGTTATTGTGCTGAAAGAATGTCAGCCAGTTACAATAGGCTGCTTAATGAGGTAGTGTGGCAAACTTTCAGGCAGGCCATAATATGAATTATTTGTCATTGGCTCTGTGTATGTGTGTATGTGTGTGTCTTTGGAAAGGGCCCAGTGTAAAGCGGGATGAAGGCAGGCCTTGATGGAGAGATGTGGCACTAGCCTGGGGGCTCGCTCCACTGTGAGGGTAGTTAGCTCGCTGCACACCGCCATCATTAGGGACTAGGGCACTTGTGCTGGGAAGGTGACACACAAGCCTACATTCAGACAGCAGCACATACACATAACACCTGTATATATGCTGCACCTCTTCTCTGCGGCACTCTCTTTCTCTGTCTTGGCCTCACACTTGCTCTCGAGTTATTTTTCCTCTATAATCACCGAGTCTGAGTCCCCCACATGAAGCGCTATTTAGTTGAAATGCAGATCAGGCGTCTTGACAACAAATGCATTTAACAATGGCCAGGCTGTAAGTTAACTTTGAAAGTGTGACAAATGAGATGTTTATGGTCCTACAGTTCAGAATAAACAGTGTATTTCTGTAGAGCATTGATAGGGTTGTTAATCAATACCACTGACCTAATGGTGACTTACAGAGGTTTCTGGCTTTCCAGGCTCTTTCTCTCCGCATGGCCGATATTAGCTGTGCTGAGCTGGCCATATTGGTCGCTTAAAAAAGTCAATTAAACCTGCATTTAATGATTTTCTGACCTCTTGAGGGCAGCGGAAACGAGCTATGAACACACCATTTTATCATCTTATTAAGTTAATGTTATGTACATTAGCAACACTGTTTGGCAAGTTACTGAAATTTAGTAAGTAGTTACAGTTACTAGCTACTTATCTCAAAAAGTAATTGAAACGCTTGACAAATAACTGCTTTCTCAGAGTAATTAGGACAGAAAGTAACTTTTTTGACTGTTTTGAATTATCTTATCAGTGAACATATGTTGTGTGTATAATCGCTAATAGAAGTTATCCATACTCCTGACCACCAGAGGGGGGCAACAAGTAGTGCCTCCCTTTATTACCTGGATTAGATGGCTGGATTTAGTAGAAGAAGAAGGACAGGAAGTCAACATAGCATGAACAGTTTATATAAAATCAAGATCACAATACCTAAACTGTCAAACACCACCGTCTGCTGAAGCTGTCCACTGTTTTCAGGTAAGACAAAGTCATGAATAATTTGAAATTGTAATTGTAATTGCATTATTAGTTTTAGAAATGTGATTAGTAACATGTCTAGTTATATCCAAAAGTATGCTTTACTTTGGAACTTAAGAATTTATAGGAAGTTAAATGTTTAGCCACTGTTTTGCAGCCACTCAACTCAAGACAACGCTGATTATAAACTTTCTCGCTGAAGACAAAATATGTTAGTGGATGTTTGAGGGTTTTGTTGTCCAGTGTAAAAGGGGCTTAATGTTCACATCCAGCAAATGTTTGGTGCTGGGCGAGTAGATACTACCTTGTGAATCAGCTTCCAAGTGGTGACAGGGAACCAAAGCAAAAAAATAAAAATAAAAGTGTCTGTCCAGAAAGCCAAAACAATGAGCTAAAAGACACTAAGAAGCTCTGCAGAGTTGAGAGGGACTACAGAGTCAGGTGATACTTATCTGTTGGTTTGTCACTATGAGTAAACTCTTTAATTTACACACAGTCATTATTAATATAAAAATAGTGGTTATAGCGGCTTTAAGGATGATAAAGTAAATCACTAATCAGCTTGGCCTCATTTAGGGTTGCAACCTATGAATATTTAATTACTGGTTATTCTCTCAATTCTTTAATCTATTAATTTGGTCTATAAAAGTGCTTTTGTATAAGACTAATTTGATGTATTTCTTCTTTTGCCTAAAGGAGAGTCAAAAACCCAAATTTACAATGATATAAAACTGAGAAAAGCAGTGAACTCTCACATTTGAGAATCTGTATTCTGCAAATATTTGACATATTTGACAGCTTTATAAATGTCACAGGGAACTCATTGATTCCTTGATTTTCTGTCATTTTTTTTTTTTGTTTGCCAGTCAAATAAGTTAATCAGCAACTCATTTCAGAACTTATCTCATAAATCTCTTATGCAGCACACCTTTGACTTCATCACTCGTGCCTGTGGTTTGGTGGTTTATATGTGGTTAAATAATTGTTATTGTCTGGTCGGTCAGAGCCATACACGTCACAAATGAGAGGACAGAAATAACCGACTGTGCTGTTGGCTCCTGTAACATAATATGAGGAACACGATAGATATTCAGATTGTTGTTTTCTTTTCCTTCAGTTCTGTGTTGCAACTGTTGCCTCTGCGCGACCTTTGGTTTCATACATCAGATGTCGTGGTATTTAATTTTCAAGTAGAAGCGCAGGTTTATGAGAGAGACTTGAGCTGAAAAAGGGAGAAAGGCTCTCCATGTTCTGGTCTGAATTGCTGAAATTTGTCTCTGGTGGAGCGGCCCTGTGCTCCCTGTTGCTTATTCCCCTCCTCTGTGTACTTGATCGCTGCTTTCATTGTCCCTCTTTTCAGGATTTATTGCAGTGCAATACACACAATATGGCCATAATGGATCCAAAATCTTTCTGATTAAAGATGGCCTTGTTACTGGCACACCACAGGATAGTCCTTTAGGGAAAGCATTGTGCACCAAATTGTACCAAGATTTTCCCTTGTGTGGTAGCCCCTATTTATTTCTCAGATAAAAGAGACTCTTTCATATTGCAGGAAAGAAAAAAAATCTCTCAAAATACACACCTTTCATGTGCGTCATTTTGTTCTTCAAGGTTAGAGGACAATTGTAACTGAAAAAGAGTGGGGGGATTCTTTCAAAAAAAATTGGTTTGGGAAAATAGAAGAGGATATTTATCTGCAAATTACTAAGTGGCATGTATTAGAATATATGATAACAGGTAGAGGCAAGAGGTTTTGAACATCATAAGCTAATCACGGACGAGGAGAAGTAACATTTCTAAAAGCAAAATGCTTTTACTTTTCAGGCTTCTACCATCTAGGAGTTCTTTTACTTCTTTACTGTATGAATTCCATGTATTTTAAAACTGCAGTCATTTCTATTTCCTAAACACAGAGTATACAGTGACATATGGCAAACATGGAGCAACGGATATTTCTAAATTTAATTTCCCTAACAATGATAAAAACATATGGAAAAGTATGCAGCCAATATCAAAAATGGAAAACATTCTATTTAATTTGCACAATACATTAAAATGCCCATTTCTCGATTTTTATTTGAGCCGTCCTCTGCCAATCTTTAAAATGTTTTTGTGTTTATTTCAACAAATTTTCACTTAAATGATGAGAGCCAAAAATGATGGCATCCCTTGAACTGGAATACTGTTCCACCACAGGCATCTTTTACTGCTGTAATATGTAACATTTCCACATTAAAAAGTCGAAAAGCAACTCAACCTATGTTATATATTTAGTTGAGTTGTGTACTTACATTATCCACAATGTTTCCAACAATTGTCAAACCCAAAAATAAACTATTTGTTTTAACTTATAAAGGGCTGCCTTAAAGTTTTAAGATGACTGAATTTGTACAAACAAGTTAAGATGTTTTTGTAATGATTCAAACAAATAAACGTGATATTAATTCATTTGTACTTGAGAAAACATGTTAAGTGCAAGATATTAAGTTGAACTAACAAACAATTTTCCTTTTACTCTTCTCTCAGTTCTTAATTTCACACCACAAACTTAAAGCTGCAGCTGTTCCTGTTCAAGCTACTTTGTTCAATATATGGAACTGTTTCCATCAAATAAAAAAATAAAAAAAATAAATAAAAAATCAGGAATCAGGAATCACTTTTTTTTTGGCAATGTTTTCATTATTGTGAAAACAAGCAACCACAGCTTATTTTAAGTGTATTAGATTCAGTGATTAGTGATCTCATGCAGTGTGTTCTGCTAAGTCTGCTCATAATGTTGCTCATGTTTCCTTATAAACTTAATTTAATGACTCTACTGAACTCTGTACAGTACATCCATTCAACTCATCATTTGAAGTTCTACAAGTTGGGAGAAATCATGTTTAGAGTGCTGAAGTGTTCTGGAAATAAATACTAGACATTTCAAGTTTATTTACCTTGAATAAATACTACTCATACATACATATATTTATGTTACATTAAGGAGAAAATATTCAGGTTAAGGTTAATTCCACTAAATTCCCAAGGTTATTCCTTACAGTGCAGAGAAACACATGATTTATTCAAGGTAAGGTACATTTCCCACTGGCTGATAGTTGATATGACCTCCATGAAAATCTGAGAGTCTGAGAGTGAAGAATGACATAATGTAAAGAAAACCTTTCATATTACCTCGTCCATGATTATGATTTCTGCCTGAGTTATGTCAGATAGATTTTCATTGGCAATTGTGGCTTTTTAAAAAAAAGACAACAACTCCCATAATCACATGACTTCACGGTTTGATATTGTTTTGATGTGAGAAAGACCTCTAGCAGCAGAACTTACATATTGTGCCTTTAAGTTCTAATTTGTGCAGATTCTGCACTTGTTGTTTGTCAGATGTTTGCTGTGATACTGCTGCACTCTTTTCCCACAAAGCACCCTCTAAATGGCCTTTTACCTGCAGTATAACACCCTGAATTCGCTTAATTTTCCTGGCGTTGTGTGTGGACACAGCACAAAATCATTCTAAGCACTCACACCTTGCTGCATTGTATTTTTATTTGCCATCGTCTCCTTTGTTGCCCCATTCTTTCTCACCCTCTTCACCCACACTGTAGAGTGCAAACTTGTAATAAGTATTGATGTGACCTCAGAATCCTTTACCTCTGTGTTTTTTTTCTTACAGTCCTGCAGAAAATCAATTGACTCCAGTCCATCCTTAGACACATGACTTAAATCTTGAGATCATGCGATACGGTCAAGAACAGCGCAAACAGGGCACTGGCTCGGTATTCCAATTCCCAAACAATTACTCAAGTGCTTTTTGAACCCGTGAATTTTATTGGCCGTGCAGTGGTCTTCTTTAGGGAGCAGCATATCAAAGTGCATGAGGAATGAATGAAGGTTTTGCTCCTCCCTGATGAAGGTCACAGCAGGGCTTCAATGTGGTTGGAGATGGTTTCAATGCGTCCTTTTGAACTATCTGTGCAATTCAGGCTTTTTTTTTAATTGTTTTGCTTCAAGAGTGTTATGAGAACTCCTTTCACAAAAAGCTCCAAACTAAAGAGCACCTTCGAAAAACTCTTCTGCACGGAGAAACCGAGCGCTGACCCCCCATCCTTTATTCTTTTAACTCCGTGTTAAACCTAATTGGGGTGAAAAGAGGAATGTCATTATGGAGGACAACATTAATCTCTTAATATGAAGCTGTATAAAAATGTGTGGCATTTTCATCCTCGGCAAAAAGGAGATTGTAGATGTTTATGCTGCGCTGTGGCCATTTCTTCACCCTTTCAATTTTGTTCTCCCACCATGGTCAGGGTCAGTGGTATGCATCTCCTTTTTTTAATAACATCCGAAACAATATCTTTTTGTGCTCTGTTTGTTGTAACCTAGGGGACATATTTAATGTTGTGCAGTGTTTTCTGATTTGTATGCTTGCCTGCAGCGATGGCCTTCAACATTGTTCCTCCATGCCACACTGACATCAAAAAATGTCATTTCTTTACTCAGGTATACAACGCCTTTCCTCCTTCTTGAAATGTAATAGAAGTGTCACGGACGCTCCCATGTTATACGTCGCTAGTAGGTTTATAGTTCAAGGATATAGCCCACACAAATGCATTAAGTGTGCATATTGTATACATTCAAAGGGAACAAAGGAGAGTCCCATATTTGCTTGATCATAACTGAATCCATCCCCCTCGTTTCAGTTCTTCTTTGCTTGGTATTCATCGGAGGACCACATTACATTATGGCCATGTTCAAGTACAACGCCGCTCGCTGTGTTTGAGCTACTCTCTGATACTTTTTCGTTGTTTGCTTTGGATACTTTGTAGATTTAAGCAAACTTCAAATAAACAAGAAATCAATTCTCCTCTCCACAGTGTGCCGAGTGAATCCATAAAATGTTGCGAGCGTGTACACAGAGACTATTTTCCTGCAAAGCTGTTGTTGGTCCATTGAGAACGTCACATAAGTGGAGACCGACCCAAACAACACAGCTTCTTTGACTGCAATGTAACGCCTGTGCGCTGCCTTTAATACAGAAGATTTCTACACAAAATTCTTGACATAACTACTAATAGAACCGCAGTGAAGCAAAGGCAGTATGTCACAGAAAGTGGCTCTATAACCCAAAACAAAATTAAACCACTATCATGATAAAATGTCCAAACTATGTATGTAGGAAAAGCAGTTCTGAAGTGGTCAGGACGCTTCAGATACTTGAGCAAACAGACAACCGTGTACAAGCTCCTTTATCAGCGAGAACCTTGTTTAAATGTTCTCCAGCAAGTCACTGAATCTCTCGCTGCTCCAGAGGTGCCGCTCTGAGCTCATCCTGAACTCTGGCCTCCATGTAGATGGGAGCAAGGGAACGGAGAATTTCCCTACAGGGACTGGTCAGGTATCACTTTATTATTAATTTAGTGCCAGAGGTCCATTTGCATGAGATGCAGGTATGTGGCTGAGTGTGGTCAGACGATGTAGGGAATTTGTGTTCATGGATCAGAGCAGCGAGAACTTTTTTTTAATACAGTAGGTCTTGCATTTCCCGCCAGGCTTCAGCATGGTCCTGTAGTCTTCTCTACACTTTCATGGTGAAAACAGAAGTCATACCGCGATTATTTTGTCAGATGCTGCCATTGTGAAATGATTAATGATTTGTGTCATTTTTGCATCACGAGTTTCACTTCTCTGAAAAATCTGTTAAATTCATGATGATGTAACATTTGTTGGGATCTGTACCAAACAACATCTGGAGAACAAGATTTGTAGGTCAGGGCGTCTCTGCAGGACTGCAGTACTTCATTATAACGCTGTTTTTTTGTGACACATTTTACTTTTGTTTTAAAAATATTGTTATTTGGATATTGCACTTGGCCATATTGCGATTTTGCTAATATTTTGATTAATTGTGCAGCCCTAATCAGTATTCTCCACTTTTTCTAAAATGTATGCACAATGTAGTATTTTTATCCTCTTGTTGATACATGATGAACAACACTGATTTCAGATCTTGTTCTTTAGTGTACACAAATCTTCAAAACACAGTTGACTTTCCTCTACTTCATTCCTTGCAATAGGTTTAGTCCATACCTGATGAAAAGTACCAAATACTAACCATGATCCTCCTCTCTGTCTCGATGTATAGCCTTGTGCAGATGTGTATTTCTCTCCGTTTAGCAGCAGCTGTTCCTTCCTCTTAGATGAAAACCCAAACAGAGAATTTAATCACAAGTGGTCACAGAAACTGCGAACGAGATGCACTTTGATGTGAGCTAAAAATCCGTCTGTTTATATTTGTTGCAATCTCAAATTAAATAGTGTGTGATGGGTTTTATGAGTGAAATATAGAATAATAACTGATATGAAGCAAGCGGTCCAGGAGTTTGTTGAACTGAAAGTTCCAAATTTTCAAAGTTGACATTCAAAGGAGCTTTGTTGGCATATGAAGCAGATGTTTATATTGCCCCCAAAATTAAAATAAAATAAAAATGTACGTAGACAGTAGACTTGTGATTTGCTAGCAATATAAAATCCTATATAGACAGATAAATAACTTACAGTAAAATAGAGAAAACAAAATGTTTTTTTTTTTTTTTTGCTTTGCATCTTGTCGAAGTGAATTAGTCAGTGTGTGATGGGTTGAATGGATGTAAGTTTTTGTAGAGCGTGCATGTGTTCAAACAAAAAGTTCCTCTGTCTTCATTTCTTGCATTGGAGTTTGGACTAAGATCTGTGTCCTCTGTTTACAGTTACTGCATTTTAATGCCATTGTTAATAATCTGACCATTGCATTCCAGGCCTTAGTTTATGTAGTACGACCTTTCTTATTGAGGTCTAAATTAAATTTCAAACAATAAACTGAGTGTCAATAATCTCAGGTGTACGACTACAACACTACATAGTGAAAGGCAGAAAACATGAGCAGCTGCACTTCACAGTTATCTTGGAGAAACTGATAGTGTGTAGAGTAAACTTAGATTTTATGATACGGAACAAATACATATATGCAGGGCTTAAAGCCTGATTTCAGGCATAGAACAGTTTTAAAATCACATAACACTTAATACATTGTAGACATTTCCTCCTGGACAACTTTTCAGGCTCAGAATTTTTTCTTGTTTTAATTCCTGCAAAGAGTATATAAACTTTAGCAGTCGTCATGACGTAATATTTTTACAAAACCTTCACTCCAGTTTTGTCTCTTCTCTTTTTATAGTTTGTTTACTACATTTTACATGATTTATTTGTCTGTAGGCTTTTAACATAATTAGATATTTAGATAAGGTGGTTTTCTCTCTGTGATCATAAGAATTAAATATTTACACCCTGAAAAAAAAAAGGTTATATTTTTTTTTCATAGCCAGTAAATGCAAAATGGTGAGGATCTGGGGTCATTTATTTCAGAAACACTTGACTTATTATTAGATTGCTAAATTATTATTAAGTGAATTTGAAGTGAAATGGTACGTGTGTGATGGGTTGAATGGCTGAGAGACAGAAGGATAACTTACATGAATTTTTACATTTATTTTGCATGTGTGCAAACACAAAATCATGTCCAACAGGAGTTGCCTGAACTCGAAGCTTCCTTTCTGTCTCAATGAAATGTTTGACACTTAAGGTTTGGGACCAAGATGACCGACGCATTTATAATTTCTTGTGTTTGTACCTTTGGTGCCTGTTTAAGGCATGGTTGCAAAATTTTAAGGTGATGCTTTTGTTTAAACATTCAGTTTTATTGTCTGAGCAACGGGCAAAAACTAGAATTCTCAATCTGAATCTGATCGGCATTTTCAAGTTTTAATCCCTGTGGCATGTTTCTTAAAAGGCAATTTAACCCATGATTACAGATAATTATTTTATTGATTTTCTTTTGAGCTGATACTTAAGTTTCTGTCATTTTCTTTGGATATTGTCTGTTATGAACTATAAAGGAGAAATGCAGCTGGATTGAAGCTACTTGCCCAAATGCTGTTTAAACATTTTTTTAGGTCACTGCACCTGCCTGTGAATTTCAGAATAAATGGAGGACAAAGATATGCACATACTAAGTTGCTTTTATTAATACAGAACTGCATGCTACAGAGACTGTACAGCATAAACATTTATTCATTACAAAAAAACATGGTTTTGGAACCATTTAAAATAACAGGAAAAAACAAACAAACAAAAAGATAAGAGCATAAAATAGAACAGGAACATCACAGCCGTTAAGGAAACATTCAAACTATTTATCATTAGCATCTTAATAAACCAGAGAAGAAATCGACAGATTACAGTCGCGTCATGTCAACTACAATGGCACCGAGTGGATGATTCTCTTGTAGCTTTTTTTACAGCCTCTTGCAACATCAACATGCCTATTTTTTCTATCTACCTATATGTAGTAGTGTACTTAAAAGTGGCAGTTTGTGTATTTTTTTGTATTTAATAGTTTTTTTATGAACCTCCTAATATACATAATTTGGCCCTTGTGGGTTTATACAGTATGATGTCCGCCTTTTTATTAAGTTTAAATTTTAATATTTGACAATTTGCTACCAAACACATTTGTTATAGCAACATTTATACTACATACATAGCAATCTATGTAACGTCACAGCAAAGAATGGTATCGAAATTAAAAAAAACAAACAACAACGAAACAAAACAAAACAAAAAAAAAGAGAGAGATCCCTACAGCATGGTTAGAGGGGCAGAGAAAATTATCACAAAATTTGGCACGGAAAATCTGTACACGAATCTACAGTCTGAGAGATGTGACTGTGCAATAAAAAAGAAGGGCTTTAGACACGTTTCCAACTACTGAAGACACGGTACCCACTGTCTCTTGTTTCAAGTTTTCTTTTCTTCTTTTTGTAAAATGGCTTATAGACGCATTTCTTGAAATGAAGTTGTGCATACTTCTGTTCATGAGATCTACACAGTACACTGAGTGGAATCCAGGTTTTCAGTGAGGAAAGAAATCAATAACAAAAAGATTTGCCTTTTAAAACCTCCTTGTAAAAATGGATCATTCATATATAAGTCGCTTAACCTTAAGAAAAAATATTTGTACAATGTATTAAGAAAAAAAAAAGTCAAAAAGAGACACATACAAGATACAACAAGCAATCTCTAAAGCAATAAATACTACTGGTCCTAGCGTTGTGACATTTTTGAATTTAATAACCCTCAACCCTCCCACCCCGACCTCCCCTCAAGCCCACCCAACTTGCCTGACTCCACCCCAAAGGTAAACAACAAAGAAAAAAGACAACGCAGTGGAAGAATGCATATTTAACACAGTAATCCCCCCCCTCCCCATTATTCTGTACATTTAAACAAGAACAAGTAACATCACAATTAAAGTTGTTCCTCAGAGAGGTGTCACCGCTAGCCTCATGCCCTCCTAGAGTTTGAACAGATGTCAAAATGATTGGTTCGCAAGCTCGTATTTAATACAAATAAAGAAGGAGAACCAACTCTTTCAAGAAAAGGGCTCATTGAATAATCTAGCCTACCTTTTTATATCCGTCTTTTAAACATTTTTGAAGTTGAACTAAATAATTTTTTTCTGTTTGCACTGTTTAACACTACAAAAAAGACAAAACAAAATTCATAAAAATTTTGGCAGATTCACAAAGCTATACTACAGCTCATTGTATCATTTCTTTATAATAATTAGATTTTTTGATAATGATGGGTCAAATATTGACCAATGAACTTTAATAAAACAAAAACTAAAATTTCAAAGCCGTATGGCACAGAAACGTAAAGAGAAAAAGAGCTGACGGCAAGTGAAATATAGCAGAAGGGAGGGCCTAGAAAGGTGTGTGTGTGCAGAGCTAGAAAAAGAGGAGAAGAATAGGGTAGACTATTCTATAGACTTGGTCACTAGCGACAGAGGCTGAGGGGCCGTGGAGGGGAGGAGCGAGTGGGAATGACACAGCGATGCCGAGGGCCGGGCCATTGAGGACACCACAGAGGAGCCCGGCTGCCGCGAGGACGAGACGTCGCCGTGCTCCAGGGCTCCGTTGTGGGAGGAGGCGCCGGGCGTTTTGCTAGCTGCAGCAGAGTTTTCCAGCTGAACCAAAGATGGTGGAGGAGGCCCAGCCAGGAGGTGCGGGTGGTGGAGTGGCTGGTGGGCCGGTTTCATAGTCAGTGAGAGAGGTTGCATTTGTTCAGTCTGAGGTTTGGACTCTTTTGAGGAGGGGGAGGGAACCACTGAGGAGGGGGAGGATGGGGGGGAGTCTAGTAAGCTTCCGTCCGTAGAGGGAGGACTGGCACAGCTGCCTTCACCTTGGATGTAGCGAATGCACTTTTTTTTTCTCCTGGGGGACAAGGCGAGAGAGAGAGAGCGTCTTTCAGCACCACATCTTCGAAATGCATCACCTCTTAGCACTGTTGGCTCACTTAAATGCACCGTCATTGATGGAAAACCATCACCTGGAACTGCTTTTACATAACAGGTGCATTCAAGTAGCTCCGTAAACATCGTGCTAAGAAGAAAAGTGGTAGAGATGATAGTTTCCAAATACTAAACCATCACACAGGACAGACATGAGTGAAAGATCACAAGTGAAGCAGCAGGGAAATGAAAAGCACACAGAGATAATGACGATGATGATGATGAGAAAACAAGAAGCAGATTAGATGTAGTAATGGTTGCTCTCTGGATGTAAACTCCAGGGGTGGAAGTAACTAATTGCAACTACTTAAATTACTGTTATTTAGCCATTTTGGGGGCGTATTTGTACTTTTGAGCATTTTTTTAAGACTGTAATTTTACTGGTACTAAAAGCATACAGTTACAATACTTAAATAGAGGAAGGAGGAGATTTTTATTTTAGATTATTTTATTTTAATGTTTTATTTTGTTGTTGAAACACTACTGCTTTTGTCCACAGGGACCTCAACAAAATATGAAAGTTACTTGTAGTAGCTTTAAAGCTGCTATAGGAAGTTTTTAACTGGTTATGAAACAGTCACATGCTGATGCCTCTATAAACGAGACCATCCACGCAAAGATCAGAAGTCGTATGTTAGCCACTTAAAAAGAAGATGGAAAAGATTTTGTTGAAATAATTTTGTTTTGGAAGTTTTGTTCTGTGGTTATGCTGGTGGAAACACTTCCATGTTTGTCCACAGGGGGCTCCAGAATCAATAAAATATGAAGGTTCCTTGTGGTAGCTTTAAGCATGCATCATCCTGCCCTTTAACAAGCTCAATCTGGCCCTTTGATCATTTATAAATGTGAGAATAAAAAGTATATCATTGTGATTTTATTTAAATAGCCTGCAAACATTCTTAGTTTATGGGCGTTTATATTGTTTCTAATAAACAATAATCATTTTATTAGTAGAGTTATGAGCCCATTCATTGTTTATGTCTGTTATCAATCCCCTTAGATTTGTATAAAATGTTTCTTTTGTTTTTTTCTGTTTTATTGTTTTGTACAATTAAATTCCTAACCGCACAGGTCAGACATGTTAACATCTGGCCCCTTGGCACTTTACCTTTGCCAAATCTGCTCCTTCTAAAAAAAAAAAAAAAGTAATTGAATAGGCCTGCTGTAACGTATTATTTCTCATCACTGCCAATATTACTTTCAATGTCACTACTTTTTTAATTTAGCTTACCTTTTTACAGAACTGTTTCATTGCATTTACTCCTTATGCACTTTCTAGTTTACATTTCACTTTATATTTAATAACCTATTGTTGTTATTTTTATGTTGCCATAAAAAAATAACAGTATTTTTACTTGTAGTTGAGTAACATTTCAATAATGTACTTGAGTACAAATTCTCAGTACTCTTTCCACCACTGGTAGACTCAGCCTCTCTTACAGGCTGAGAGCTCCAGCTGGGGATCAGCCTTGTTCTCTCCAGCAACGCGAGGTTACTGGACCCGTCTCTACCTCTATCTGGCTCTACTCTCTCTTCTCCTGAGGGGACAGAGTTTGGATACGAGGCGAAAAAGTCAACAAGATCCACCACTACCCCGTTATCTGCCCCACAGACACAAGTGTGTGTGCGTGAGGGGTCAAGGCATCATGTTTGCATTCCTGCCTGGGGTCGGGACCCTCCCCCCTGCACGCCGAGTCCCGAGGCCAGGCCCGTTGCGCTCGGTGGAACCCGATGAATGAGCATGGGAGGGGAGAGAGGGGAGAAGGCGGGAGGGGGGAGTTAGGAAAGGAGAGTAGGGGATTGTTGAATGTATCTGTGGTGACTCTGCTGCGAAGGCTGCGTTCACATTTGGTTAAGGGGGAATCTCTGCCCACCTCATCTTTATCGTGACCCTGGCAGTGACCTTTCTCTCAGCTCTCCTCTCTATCACAAGGATGCCTGAAGGCCACAGAGTATTAGTGTTTAAGACTCAGGGAGTAGGTAAAAAGAAGAATAAGGTGTTTTTGGCTTTGGAATATACAAGGCTGATCTATCATGTAATTAAAGTCTTCAAATCAAACTTTTTCTTGTTTTTCTGAAGGGGAAAAACTCATGAACACGAACACAAGAGAGCAGATTATTAAGAATGAGAAGGACATCAACAAATAACATAAAAAGGGCTCACAAAATCTTGCATGCTAGGATGGAAGACAGGCATGCACTTCCGATAAACTGAGTACAAACAGACAACACCGGACAGTATAGAAAGACTAGAAAAGTCTGGAAAAACAGTGGGGATGAGGCTTTTAAAGCGCATTCTACACTGATACTGCAGCTCTGGGTGGTGCAGAGTATCGACCGGCCGTAAAAAGGTATCATTTTGCCACTACATTCACATCTCGCTCTCGATAACTGTCTGTCAAACTGCAACAAATGAGCTAATATCCATTTTTTAACAGACATATCGATTCATAGTATGTGCCTGTGTATGTTATTGATTTCTCTGTCTCGTGGGAAATTACACCAGATGCATCTTTTAGGAAATGGAGCCCAGAGAGAACTTTTAACCTCTCGGCTCCTAAAACGAAAGACTGAATCATCGCCCTTTTTCAGTCTCCTGATCTCATGATCTGCTATTATTGTTTAAGGAATAATGCAGTGTTTTTGATATGGTGCATGTCAGCTGGGAGGGAAATAAGAGAGCCAGTGGTAGACTGTGTGGAGGTGGACTTATTTCAAAGACTATTTTAATACACAAAAGCGTAGGGGATCTGTGAAATTCTAGTTGGACATTTGAAATTGTGACAAAAACTGAGAAATGTCCTTCGAAATAGGTTCGTTAAATGTTCAGAATGACCTCTTAAGGTAAAAGCGGTACGATTTGCCCGAGTTGTTCGTGAACACGCCAGAAAGTTTATTCTTGTGTCTCATCCCCAGGATGTCCAATACACTTATTTTTGGCTGGTAAAGCATTGTTTTTTATGATAAATGTTACATATTATGCCTCTAAAGTGCAGCCAAATACAAAATCACCTGACCACATAAACAATTACGACAAATGAAACGTGTAGCAGCTGAAACAATGTGTTGCGATGGTTGGTGCAGAAGGAGTCAAGAAAGAGTAGGGCAGGGTGTGGTGCAAGCCAGACACAGAGAAGGGTATTACTTAGCAGAAACAAATACCTACCATGAAAATATTCCCAATTCAAAGACTGCTTGTGTCAGAACAGAAAGACAACAGGTAGGGACTAAGTAAGGGTTATTGAAGAGGAGTTTGGAGGAAGAAGAGGTGGAGAAGGAGGAGGAAGAGGGCACAGAAAAGAGTGTCACTGAGCAGGCCCTCAAGAGAAAGCAGGGCTAAATTTGTAAGCATAACATTGTTATTCAAAAAGGACGCCAATTAGAACAAACATGACAGTTAAGATGGGAGGGAATTATCCACCGCCTGGGGAGAAAATGGATTTCAAACCATGACAAGTCAGATTGTAAGAAACGTTACTCCAAATTGCATTAAAGAAAACCATGATCTTGCTTGTAAAAGAGATAAAATATTCAGTAATCTTATTTAGAAATCCATTTTCTGCCACTGGGCTTGAACCAAGTTCAATGAGGGAAAAAAAAATTGCTGTGAGGGAATTTATAGCAGGAAGCTCCTCAGTAAAGGAAGACGGAGCAGAAGAGTTTGCCATCTGTTACCACAATGATGGAAACATGTTTTTAGAGGGATGTAATAATCAAGGAGAAGAAGCTGCTCATTGTGGATGTCTTCCTCCCATTGGTACTACAGCAGTTATACCTGCATGGTTTGCACCATAAACTCAGCTGGTCAAGCCCGAACAAGGCACGACACTTCTTTGGGGTATTTGCATCTGTTAGCCAAAGAGGTAGACACAAACACACACACAGAGACACAAAAAAAGAAAAAGAAAGAAAAAAGAAAATGGACACGTCATTGCACGGACAAAAACATGTAGCCAGGGCTTAGGTTTAGGCTGGCAACACTGGGATGTCCTCCATTTTGACCAACCCATCGGGCTCCAGCTCCTCCGAGCCCTCGACCTGCCAGTTTTCTTTCTACATCCTGCAATGAAACCCCTGAAATGTTTCTTCATCAGCACGTACACACAAACAACACTCATACAAACACTCTGGCATATGCTGTTAATCCCCTTCTTCCCAAACAGGAGGTCAAAATCAAAATAGTGGGAACCTAAAGATAGACCGGCAGGGCGTGGCTGGAGGAAGCTGAGAGGTCACGATAGCCTGGCGGGACAGACAAGACAGAGAAGAAGAAGAAAAGGCAGCAGCAGAGAGCGGAAGGAGGAAGTCCCAGTGTACAGTTTACCCAGCCTTCACCTGGCCCCGGCCAGTGCAAGCACACACCATACACACCTGCACGGGCCACACCAGTTATTCTGTTGATCGAGCCCAAAGCGCGCTCGACACTTCTTAGGAGCGCTCAGGTCTGATGCCGCAACAGGGAGGGAGGGGGAAGCCAGCAGAGAGGAGGAGGAATAGAACCAAAAACCATAAGGAACAGAAATCAAAAAGGAAGGAGGAGAGAAATAAGGAGAAAAAACAGGTAACAGTGAATCTATGAAGCTTGGCAGTGGCTCATTGTGCAAGAAACACCCAATAAAAACCCTTAAAGCCATTCTCAAGTGCGCCTTTAAAGATAGGACTGAACACAATTAGTGTGCTTCAGACATTAGTTTAAAAAAAAAAAAGCATGCAAATTATCAAATTATAGCGTTAATATGGAAACTTGCAGTCATATAATCTAAACTGGAGTTAAAGCTGAAGACAAGGAGTGCTCATTTGGTCGAGAGGATATAAATGGAGCAAATGCAGATTGGATTAATTTCCTGCTAGATGTTATCAGTGCACTACGGTTTCAAAGAGACAAGGTCAAGGTGGTGGAACTAGGCAGCAGTAGCAGACTGCTAAAACAGCATGGTGGTGAGTTAGCCTTAGCCAGGGGGAGGATTAAAAAGGCTGGAACCTGAAGAGGGAATCTACTCCTTAGACCCGGCATCAAACAGTTGACCGTTTTCCATCAACATTGGCTGTCTGGTGCAGAAAAGCTGCCAGTCACTTAGCTAGTTCTACCCAGTAACCGTGTCGTTTTCAGAAGTAGAGCAGAGTGACAGTAGAGAGTGGGGTTGCACTTAAGTTTACAATACACTAATACAATGTAAGAAGCTGTGCTTTCTATCAAATTAAACAAAAAACAGAAATAAAATGGTGTTTATTATACAGTATTATATATTAGAGTCCGTTAGAGGGTAAATTAGGGACACATTACAACAGAACTGTACTGTAAACTAAAGTGAAATCACACATCTGCGACTCGAGACAACTTCTTTGGCTGGTCCCATACCGTGGGACGCAATACAATTTAGTTTACAGTACAGTTCTGTTGTAATGTGTCGCTAATTACACTCTAATAAAGTCTAATAAGAGTCTAAAAATATAAGGTAAATAAAGGGTCTAATACTGACTAATGAAGAATATATTATTTCTAGTTTTTGTCTAATATGATACAAAGTACAGCTTGTTACATCTTATTAGTGAACTGTAAAATTAAGTGTGACTGTGTTTGAGACCAGGTCTTGCCTGAGTAGAGACGGATTTAAGGGGGAGTGGGCCAAACTCATGCTGGCCTATAGGAAAGGCACAAGCGCAGCTACTGAAGCATTTAGATTAAGGAGGTTTACCCTGACATCACAACCTTTAGGTCATACTCCAAAGTGATAATCTAACTTTATACCATCAGTTCCTTCAGCATATTGCATAGTGATTATGCCAAAATACGGAAAATGCTCTAAACTAAGTAGTAACATGAGTAAAATGGAGGTAAATTAAATGAAATATAATCTAGTTTGAAGTCAAGTAAACAATAGCAACATTTTAAGAAAAGAAAGCAGCAAACAAAGCAAAAAGAGCATATTTCAAAGTATAGATTTAACCTTAAACCTGCCTAAAATTGCACATTCATTGATAAATAAATATACATAAATAAAAAAAGAAGAAAAAATAAACAAGTTAGTAATTTAATACTCAAAATGACATTAGCACCTGTAATCGGAGGGAGTGAAAGGCAAGGGTTTGGAAAATATTCTCTGTGTTCTGAAAAAAAAGAACAGATAGAGAGGCCTTCAAGAAGAAATCCGTCACCAAACGAGCGCAAAATACATGATAACAAGTCGCCATTGCTCCTCACAATACGATCAGAAGAATATGAATCATGAGAATAAAAAAATGGATAAATCATAGGATTAGCAAACCTCCTTAATTTTAAGATGTAAGTGATTTTTCTCATATAAAAGCATGCACGAAAGCAAGCAAGGGGCAGCCCAGCAAGCACACGCACGCACAATCACACGCACACACACACGCGCACACACACACAGTACTGTAGTGCAGTCTATCTGCAGGGCACAGGCATTATAAAACGGGGGCCACGCACACAACACTAGCAAAGTTAATGGCTCTCACAATGCTTCAACTTCACATTCTCAAAACATACATATCACAATACCAGAACGCTAAGGGGCAAAGTGGGGAGGGGAGGAGGGGGGTGTCAAGAGGGGAGGTGAGAAGAAGTGTGGGGGGTCATGCATATTCAGTTGTTATTAGCTGGGGAAGGCTAGGGGAAAATGGGAAAAGGGGGGTATTACAAGCAACTCTACCATTTAAATATTGCATTGGGTAGCATAACTATACCAAAAAAAAAGAAAAGAATAAAAGCCAGGCACAATAACACACACACAAAAGAAACATAACACAAAAAAAACTAGCTTGACTTTTATCTTGCAAGATGTCACATCTGCCTGACACATGATGGGGCTCTTCTAATATGAGAGATAATTGCAGCTCACTTACCATTGCTCTCTGCTTGCTGCTTTTCCCTTTTTCTCTTCTTCCTTTTCCCCTGTTGGTTAGCCGCCAAAAAAATAGAAAGAAAAAAATAGACACAGACAGGAACCTTAGTTATTATATTGCAGAATGCCCAAAACATGAAACAGAGAGTAGGACTCATCTTTGTGTTTACTTATTTATTCATTCATTCTTTCTCTGCCTTTTTTTCTTTCTTTCTCTGCCCTCCGGTTTGTAACAGCCACTGCAGGCCAGACTAGAATTCTCCCTCCTCTCCCTGTGTTTTCTGTCTTTTTCTGCTCTTTTCTTCTTTTCTTTGTAATCTTTTGTCTTATTTTCCTCTGCTCTGTGAACATCTAGACATCTTGGCAAGCTTCTGGTAGATTTCTCTAAGGCTGCTCATGGAAGACTCGGGTCAGCTTGATCCCAAAACTGGACAAAATTGATGAGAATCCGCGCACTTATGTGTCAGAACAAAGTGTCTAGGGCACAAAACATTCACCGCGAGTTCATATAAACAACATCATGGTCAGACTTTGTTACAAATATTCCTTCATGTCATAAAAAGATGGGCTTTAGGTCAAGGCAATTTGTCCAGACTCAGATATACAAATCAAAAGAAAATTACAGGGAAAAAGTGATCCCTTTGGCTAGATAAAAATAGAGCAAGAAAAAGAATTCATCCTGGTCATGTCACCTAGTGGAAAGGGGAAAGAACAGGCCGTTACGACTTGTAAACTTAAAAACTTACATAGTTGTCTCGTGCTGACCAGCCTGGGTACAGCTGCATGTGGAGCTGTCGCTCTTTCCTGGCCAGCTCGTAGTACTTGGCCTGCTCCTCCCGCGATAGGGCGTGCCACTGTAAAATCAGAATCAAGACACACACACAAAAAAAAAAGACATGGAAAGATTTTCACCATGATCAGGAAAAAATAAGGTTTTGCAGGTTGTGAACTGGACTTAAATCTACAATACTGGGCCATCAAGTCGCCACCAAAACCATTTAATCCTCAAACAGGCCAGTGGATCCCAATCTTGGTCCTTGATTACCACAGCTCTGTTTGTCTTCTATCCTACTAAGACTGCATTGACCTTAAATCAGCCCATGTTTATAATAAGAGTAATAGGACAGTGTGTCCTAAGCACCAGGATTGATAACTTTGACCATAAAAGTAGGGCTGCAACGAATGATTATTTTCATTATCCATTAATCTGCTCATTATTTTCACGATTAATCAATTCATTGTTTAGTCTATAAAGAAATGCTGCCTCCACAGTCGTCTCAGTCCACTACAGACAGGCTGGATGTGAAAAAACGAACACTTCAACATAAACTCAAGCTCTGCTAGTTAGTGAATTGGTGGCTTTTGCTGCTTTCCATTAAAAGATAGCGAATTGTGACCAAGCGCACTACCCCAAACTATGGAACTGATTCCCGGACCATACCCAGATGTTATGACCCTGGCTCAAAGGAAGCAACACGAAAGAAAAAACTCAGCTGGATAAACTGAATGTAAGGTTTAACAAAGAATTAGGGCCGCAACTAACTATTACTTTCATTATCAATTAATCTGCTCATTAAAATGCTCATCACAATTCCAGCGCCCAAAGTGATGTCTTCAAATTCCTTCCTTTGTCCAACCAACAGTCCAGAATCCAAAGACTTTTCACTTACAATCATAAATAACAAAGAAAAGCAGCAAATCCTCACATTTAAGAAGCTGGAACCAGGAAAGGTTTGACATTTTTGTGTGTAAAATAACTAAAACTTGGCATTTATTTTTAGTAGGAAATGCCATGTTTGCATGAAAAATGACTCAATTGATGATCAAATTGGGTGGCAATTACTTTTCTGTCAACTACTTGATTAGTCATTGTAGTCCTACATTACAGTGTTGGTGTGTGTCCAGTTTGTTCACTTTGGACTTACCCTCCGCCCCAGGATCTGGTTGATGGCAGCACTTTCTTTCAGTGTGCACTCAGCCACCACCTTGGCCCGCATCTCCTTCATGTAGAGCATGAAGGCGTTCAGAGGTTTCTTTATGTGGACCTGTTTCTTTTTCTCCTCTTCCTTTTTAGCGTCTGACTGTTTCCTGTGGAGGACCAGAGGGCAGAGAGGTGAGCACGGTCGGCCTACGACTAAGACGTTCTGAGACTGAAGCGTGAGTTTAGGGCAGCCAAAGTCTACTCACGAGCTGTTGAGAGAGCTGATGTCACTGTGGGAGGATTCCTGCTTGACGTTGGGTGTGACGATGGCTGGGTGTGGGATGCCCGTGGTGTGCAAACTGTGGTGAGGGGGCACCATGTGTGGGGGGAACCTAGAGGACAGAAGACTGTGTAAATCGTCAGAATGGACACGGGTGAAATGAGAAGATGGAGCACATGTATACACAAGACTAAAAGGGCTAAATTCCATTCCAATCTGTCAATGACATGTCAAAGCACCTTTTCAATTTCTGTCATAGAAATGGAATTGTCCTTTAGTCACAAGAAAAGACATAAATGCACATACAAAACATCCACATGAAAATGTCCAAGGCTGATTCTTGTATTATTATTTACAACCAATAAAGATTTTACCACTCAGAATGAGTGTCAGGTCAAATGTCAGTAAAATTTGATTACAGGATCCAGCCTAGACAGTTTTACACTTCACACAAAGGTATAACAGCAAATTATGATAACCAAACAGGAAAATATGTTTTGAAAACGCTATATTGTGTGGTAATAACAGAGTGCAATTGCACAAGGATAAACCAGATGAATGCCAAATTTGAACAACCCAAGAAACACACACTTAACACTTGAGCCAAGTGTCATTTTTGTGTCTTTCTTTTAATCATTGAAATTCACATCTGTATCAAGTGTCCAAACCATAAAAGGCAACAATTCAAGTCAAGAATTCAATGAATTGTGTTGGCTTGAGGGCTCAATGCACCTTGAACATGACAGAGTGATAAAGCACCTCCCCCCTCATGTTAAGTCTTGGAGGACAAAGTTTACACCTGCTTCACCTATGACAGAAGAGGAAGTGGTTTCCAAATAAGATTTAAGTGACATTGTCAACGTCATTCATCCGTAGATCTTCAATTAATTGTAATATTTGAGGAAACAGCATTTCTAGCAGTTACATTGATATGATTCTGGCAGGTTTTGGAGGGGTACAGCTTGAACCGTTATCTCTTATCATGGAATAGTGCACACTAGATTAAAATGTTCTATCAAAGCCTGGTATCACTTCAGGTATTGGGCCTCTATTTGCCCCCCCCCCCATTCTTTTTCTGCCAATTCAGCACTGTCAGCAGCACTGACATTTTTATCTTCATCCCTCTACACTCCTATCATCATTTCATCATCTCCAACCGCTCCACATATCGAGGCCAGAAACCCTTATTTATGAAATCGCTTCAGTGGCCAGAACAGCCATAAGACGCCGCTGTACTGTACGTGTCAGTGTATGTATGACACTAATTATTTGTGAACCGATTATTTGAACGTGTGCACGTCTATCTGAATGTTTACAGCGCGGCGGCGCCTCGGCTCCACGTGACCACACACAAATTTAAGAGAAGAGAGGAGGATGAAGGAGAAGAAAAAAAAGGAGGAATAATTCTTCTTTTTTTTTTTAAAGCAGCTCATTATCTGGCTGTGTCTGGCTGCATGGCTCCGAGCCAGAATATAATGATGAGGATAAACTCGCCAGGAACAACTAGTTTCTGTTGGAGGCCATCTCAGGGGAGTGCCAGTGCGCTCCCCCCTCAAACTCTTTCCCTCTTTTTCTCCTTTCCCCTCTTCTCCCTTCATCACTGACACATTGGTGTTTGTGCCATGTCATCCGTTGATGGGGAGCTCGGCAGCAGTGGCTGCATATCGCCCATCATTAGGGCTGCTGCATTTTCTTCGCTCTCTCCGTTTCCTCTCCCTCCTTCTCTCTCTGTGCACTTGTTAAAATTTCCTCTGTTCCAAGATCTATTTTTTTCTCCTCTTCTTCTTCTTCTTCTTCTTCTTCTCTACTCCTCCCTGTCCCCTCACCACCTCCACCACGCTCCTTCGCTTCCTCTCCCTCCCCTCCTCTTCCTCCTCCTCCTCCTCCTGCTGCCACTGCATGGCCCAGGTTATGGTTTAAACATGACGGCCATCCCTTTGAAGCACGGGGGCATCATCATCATCATCCGGGCTCATCAGCGGCAAGCAGCGCCTTGGACCAATTTAACCAACACAGAGAGCAGCGGAGACCCCCACCCATCCACCCACCCCAACCCCGGGGCTCCTACGTCTCAATCTGAAAAGGTAAGAATGGCTGGCGGTGTTGGGGTGCAGGCGAGGGGGGAGGAGGAGGGGTCACTGGCGCAGCAAGCCCAGTGTCAGCCAGTGCCATTTAATTGCCAATGCGAAGCAGTAGCCCGCGTGCCTGTTTAATGTATAATGATCCGGCCGGTGCGCTTCTCCCGTTCCCAAGGAAAAGAGACGGAGCGGGATGATGGGGGAACATATCAAAGGGCAGGCTTAAGCATAAGGGGCAAAGGGGCCTTCACATCCTCCCACCTGTCACACATACATTCAGACGCGCACACGCAGTATAGGGGACCTGCACTGGCTCCAACCCCATTATCAAAATAATGTCTTTCATTTGCTCCACTGTCTGTCTCTTCTCTCCTTGGCTCTTTTTCCTCCTGTCCTAAAAGAATGCATTTTTTAACAGGACCTAGGTGTAAGGTGCTCATCGCAGGACTACGAGGTACCAGACTCCTTCCCTGCATCCTAATTCAGCTCAGACTACGGCACAGGGGACTGATACTGAAGCAAAGAACTGGCTCCCGACAAGAGTACAAGGCCAGGATGTCTTTTCTCTCCGATTTCCTCCACTCAGCCTGCTCCTTACAAATCGTTTGAGCTATCACAACAGTCTGGTCCACTCTTTGAACAAAACCAACTGGCTGAAGGCTATGTATGAAAGGCGTCTGCCATTTTGCTGACAAAATTAGACAGATTTTGACTACATTTTGTCAACAAATTGATTCTTTTTCCTTCTGCCCTGTCAAAGTCAGAATTTAGGATGGGTTTTTTTTTCTATGTGTGAGGAGGGAGTTTTGGGGGGAAGATGTGTTAAACCCTCCCATTCTCCAGAGAGCTCCCAGAGCCCTCCATCTATTCAGTTATACTAATTCAATTAGGGGCCTCATCACAGGGCATTAGCTCTACCCCATGGCCAGCTCCCCCCTACACCCCACACCCCAGCCAGTATATTCAATTAACTGCACTGGAAATAAGATGATCACAATGTAGAGGCTGTCATTAAGGGACCAAATTAGCAGCCACTTAAAGCCCAGGTTGGCTTGGTGCTGCTGCCAGATGCCGATGTCTGGACAGACCCATCATCTGACCCTGTGCACCTGAGACTTGGTCGGAAAGGCAAATGTGACTGTATTTGAATCACTAAAGCTGGGCTGCACCAAGGCCTATTTCACTCCAGCTGATAATAGGGCAACACATTTTTTGAAAAAGAGGAGAAATTAGAGCTTCTCTGCCGAGCCACCATGAGTAGGCTAGCTTGGCTAATTAGCTTTTTAGCTAGCAATCACCTTTAGCAGAACAATGTCATGTTTAGTTAACATTTTAGCTAGTGAGCAACAATAAGGTTTAATTAACTTTTTAGCTAACAAGGAAATAATATAATTCAGCTAGCTAGCAAACAATTTAAGTTTCACTTAACTTTTTAGGTGGCTCGGAACAATACAACATTATTTTAAACCTGTTAGCAAGCTAGCAAACAGTCCAACATTTTGTTAACTTTTTAGCTAGCTAGAAAACAAGTACCATTTTGTTAAGAATTGCGGAAAGCCAAAAGTTAGTTCTTCATCTATTTTGAGGTAAGCATGTATCTATATTGATTATATTTCAGTTTTCTCATTTCAGACTGATTAGAAGCCATCTTTGTTTGTGAAAAACAGTCTAAAGGAAAATTTAACAGCAAAGAAACGGCTTCAGAAAAGTGAACTGACTGGGTGAACTTACAAACTCAGCTTCCCCATACTCCCAGAGCTAAGCTTTTTTTTTTTTTTTTTTAAATGTCATTCCCCTTGTGACTCCTCCCTCGCTGCATCTACATGATCCATCAATGTCACAGAGGTCTAAACACGCCGCCCTCAGGAGCTGCTTTTCCAATCAGGCTGTAATTAAACTAAAGCTTGGCCTCATCCCTAGACTCGAAAAAACCAGCCCCATCCAAAGTCCCCTGCTGCAAGGGCGTATAGAGGGGAGGGCACGAGAGAGGAGGAGGAGGAGGAGCGGAGTAGGAGGCTGTTTGTTTTTTGTGTTGTTGCTTTTTTGGCTCCTCAAGTCCCACAAATCATGGGCTTTTAGTCATCCAAAATTAATTCTTTTTGCTTCCCACCAATATAGAGGACACGCGTCCCTCAGGGGAACATTAAGTAGTTTAACACCAACTGACAAACACACACACACATGTATACAAGATGGTAACACATACACATACCCCCAGTGGGCGCACTAATGTCCACAGCAGCACTTGAGCTGGACCCTAATGGGCTGGACCAAAGCGCTAGCCAAGTGTCAGGGCCTCGGCTTATATCATCGAGTCCCCTTCAAAGTGTTGCTGTGTTTGTTTATCTGTCTGGCTGCTCAAACTCACAGCGAGGACATGCCCCGGCTCATTTCAGATCTGCCTGACATGCAGTGGGGGTAAATGTTCTTCAGGGGCCTCATTAGAAAATGATAAATATAATTAATATTTGAGCATGCTAGCTGGAGCCCCACGCTGGAGAATTGGCCTTTTGAACACAGAGATGGGGAGTGCGAGCTCTCCTTAAGGGAGAAGTTGCTGCTCACTGTCTCTGGATGCGAATGTGCATGTGTGTTGCTTGTGCATTGCCCTCACAGCCAACACAAACACACAACTCAGTGTCTGAGTGAGTGTGTGTGTGTGTGTGTGTGTGTGTGTGTGTGTGTGTGTGTGTGTGTGCGTGTGTGTTTAGCTCCTAGGGCTCAACTCACCTTGACATGGATGCGTTGACAGTGAGCGCAGTTGGGTAGGGGTGTCTAAAACCCCCTGTTGTGATTGGATAAACAGGTTGACCTTGCCTGCGAAGGGGGAAGAAAAGAAGAAAGGCGAAAAGGTAAAGGAACAGGGCTGATGGAAGAGGAGAAGGTAAAGCCCTCTGTCTCTCTCCTCTCCCCACTGTGGGCCTCTTTATTCTCATTTGATCAGGACAAAAATCTAGGGGATTGCAGAGCGCAGATCAAAGGGAGGAAAACTCTGAACAATTTGAATGCCACAAATCTTGATAGCAATGGCTAATTAAATTTCATAACCCTTCGCTCGGTGTCGACAGAGTGGGGCCCTGTTCCTCCCCAAGCTGGAACTAGGTGTTTTGTTGTGATAATTAAAGACGAAGCGCGGGTCTCTTTAATGGAGCCATCACGCTAATTGAGGTCTACACATTCAAAGACAAACAATAATGAATGTAAATTTATACCAAAATAAAGTGCAGCAAATCAAAGGGCGCCATGGCTGCGCTCGGGGCCTCTCTCGGTATTTAGATTGCGGTGAGAAAACATTAAATTAACAGAGCTTAATTTGTAGCCTTTTGTCATATTAACAAGTGTTGACAAGAGTTACCAGGGGAGAGCCCCCGTGTGGAATTGTGGGTAAAATACGGGCAATCACGGTTCATTACTCTAATTGGACCATACAGAGACATGCAAAATAGTATTTGCCACAAAGTAGCAAGTTGAGGTTGGTGAGGGCTCGAGGAAGCTGCAACGGGCCGCCGTGGTCCGGGAGCGAGTGTGTTACAAAGTTAAGGGATCGAGTTTAAGTTTTAGAGGACTCAAACACACACAGAGAGAAAACACTCTGGGGACCAGGAGAGGAGACAGAGACAGCTTCCATAATTGGCTTTGTGTACATGAGGACCAACATCCGGCTGCACAGTGTACACACATGTAAGGTAATACCTGCTTTGATTGTTTACCATTTTACTCTTTAATGATTTGGTATGATACACAGTATTTGCTTGTTAATTACTACAATATGTGGACATTGATGGCCTTTTCAGTGACACTTTATAACAGCCATCATTAATAAATGATACATTGATAGTTAATTAAACTTTAGTTAAACAACATTAATATGTGTTAATGATATGATATGTGTTAATGATTACCGAATGATTTGTAAACCTTTAAGAAATCATTACAAAAACTTTGTTAACAGTTGATAATTAGTTTTTAAACAATCTATGAATATAATTTGGATGGCTATTATGAAGTCACAGGTGATGATGACAATACCTGATGTGCTCCTGTAACTTTCTTTTGTTATGTTACGTATGTGAACTTTTGTCAGTAATGTACTTACTTTAACCCCAAGCATGAACTTCTCCTAAACCTAGGGGAAGCAGTTTTACGGCTTAACCTAGCAAAATGGTTTTTGGGCCCACACCTGGGGATGAAGTTCTGTTATCTAAGTCTGGGGAAGTAGTTTTGTTTCTTTAAGCCACAGAAGTAGTTATTGTGCCTAAATCCAGAGAAGTAGTTTTGTTGACCAAATCCAGGGAAACTGTTTTGTTGCCTAAACTTAGGGAAGTAGCCTTGTTTCCTAAATCTAGGGAAGTAGTTTTGTTGCCTAAAACTACCCAAGTAAATTTTGAGTTGGGAGTGAAAACAAGTTGTTTACAAACATTATCTGAACATTTATTGCAGAGTTGCAACTGATGTGTATAATACTTTCTATAACTTCCATAAATACCATGCAGTGCCTCTATAAACATTATTTGGAAGGCCATTATAATGTTACAGCTGATAATACTTCACATTTACTTAATAAATGATTTATAAAGTTTATATACACATCTGGATGTTTGTTAACAGTGTAAACTGAAACAATCAATTTCCCATTTATTAATGATGGTTATTATTAAGTATTACTGCCTTTTCACACAAGAGAATACAGTAGAAAGAGTAATAAAAAAAGGATTTGCTTACTGTGGTACTAACCATCCTAGCGGATGGGGGATCTGGCCGACAGTGCCAGGTGACAGTGGATAATAAGGAGATATATCTGGAGGATGTGGAGGCCTTGGAATTCCTGTGGAAGAAACGAGGATGACAGGAGCAGAGAGGAGGTGGACAGACAAGATGATGACAGAGAGAGAACCAAATCTTTGTCAGCGCTGAATTCATTCTTTGTTGAGAGTTTCACATCTGAACGGGGCAGACATCACAGGAGTGCAGATGGGAGGAAGAGGAGGAGGAAGAGGGCTTGTTGCTCGCATGTACACAGTGCTAAATCACACTTCCTGATCAAAGGCCTTTGAGGCGGCGGCGACGGCACAATGTGTTGGAAGAGGCAGAGGGGAGAGAGGTGAGGAGAAAACACCAACACGATTCTTGTCACATTTGTCAACTGATTCAGCTCTAATGATATAAAATGACTGAGGTTTAGAAGTTAACAAAACACAACAATATAATTAAAACGCTCTCTGTGATCAGAGAGCTGCTAATACTGGGCTACAGGTTGAGTCAGGCTGATTTATCCTGACATACTGGCAGGATGGGTATGGATTTTACGTTTTTCAGACATGAACAAACCAATATTAGAAACACGTCACAGTTAAGAGATTGTGAGCTGAAAGTTTAACTTATGTTCTTTTTCAGTTTATGCCAAAAAACTTCCGTTTTTGACACGCATTTAATGGCTATTTTGATGGCTATATGTCCAGGGGTACCTTATGTTTTGGCACAGTTAATGACAATCTGAAGCGCGGTGTATAAATTGGCTTGTTGGTCTCCATTTGTTCAACCAATCCTGCGATTTAACACAAAAACAGCAGCGAATTTTGTTTGTTATCCCCTGCAGACGAGCAATGACAAAGATGTCCAATTTAAGGACAGCTCTCGGTGAGGGCATTGCCGAGCAATCACAGCGTCCACGGTGTTGCCTTTACTTTCGGTGGCAGCTGACAGGCGAAGAAACTGCATCGACAAGCTGCCCTGAATGAACGCCTTGAAAAGGTCTCGTACACAGCCGGGTGTAAAAATAACTTTCTCTCTCATGACAAACTTGAAACAGGGAACACTAGACATGTGTAAAAGCACAGCAAGGAGGTGTGTGTGTGTGTGCGCGCGCACGTTCAGTAGACCAGGAACTGTGGGACTGTTTCTTACACACAGCTGGCTCGCCTGTCCAGCTGTTGTTGCAGATATTTCGACCAGTGCCAACGCGGACAAATTAAGAGCCAGATCAGTCTTCATAGATCAGAACTTGGCCGCCGTTGGTGGTTACACCCAAAGTCTGCAGTTGATCCAGGGTATCCAGGAACTCTTGAGAGATATTCTGTTACTGATGGACAATGTGCTGTCCAGCAGTTTGTGTCCAAGCGGAAAACTTTTCAAACATTATAATAACAAAGGCGAGTTCTATTAAAAAGGAAAGCCTCACGAACATTATCCCATTGCCACCCAGCACTGAAGACCTAATATAGCTCATTAATTAATTAAACACTGAGCCCAATTAAGCAGCCCCATTAAGCACTACATTAAACAGCAGCTGGCACATTATTTCCCCCTTGTAAGGGCCATCATAATAAGGGAACATTATTACCTAAAACATTGACTGAATCCACCAGAGACCAGTGGAAAAGCATGAAATTATTCACCGCACTGAAAATGCATTAACCTGAAAGGACGGGCTGAATGACAGTTAACAAAATGAAGAGCTGGGTCAAGACGCTTACGGAAATGAATGAAATTGCCTAAAAATGTATGCTGAATGGTTGTGGGAGAGAGATGTGTGGGCAGAGTCTGAAGGATCAACAGGCTGTAAAGACGTAACTACAAATCGACGTAGCTATAAATCTGAGCGCTCGGGTCACATCTTCCGTATTTTGTACCGAGTTGAAGACATTATTCCAAACAGACAGCCTTGAGGACACTGTGTGTTTACTGCTCCCTGCTATTTAGACGCGAGGACCTCCAACTACAGTGGCTGTCTTGTTTTGAGCCTTGGCAAACCGAGTTGTGGTCATGAGCAGTCATGGCTGTTTGCTGAATTCCGTGTTTAACGAGAGGTTTATGAGCCACTGTTCAGGTTCTTGTTCTCGAATGTTAGGCCACTTTCCACTGAGGCCAAACCAGGGGTCATTAGCATGCTAGCTAGTAAACCAGTAACAGATGAGAGCAGCTGTTGTCAACAAGAAGTGCACTTGAGATGGCTGTGACTTTGACCCACTTTAACTACCAACATCTTACAGACACCAATAACAGGAAAAAATGGCTCAATGGTCAAAATTATAAGATTAAAAGTATAATTTTTAATCTCATGATTATGACTCTTTTTTAATATCATTTTAATCTCATGATTATGACTCTCATTTTCAACTTTTTATCAGAAGTTGGACTTTTTAATCTCATAATTGTGACTTTATATTAGAATGATCCATCTCATAATTTTGATTTTTTTCCCCCATAATTATGACCTTTTATCACATAATTCTGACTTATTATCTCAAATTTTTGACTTTGTATCTCATTATTCTGACTTCTTACATCATAATTATTACCTTTCATCTCATAATTCACTTTTTATCTTGTACTTAGGACTTTTTATCTCATAATTAAAACCTTTTATGTCATAATTATGACTTACCAGGGGGATATTTTTTCTTTCACTGGTGTAAATTAGCTTCCTTACCAACTAGTAAAACAGTCCCAGGTATGTTTCTGAGCTCATTTAATAAGCAATTAATTTCATCATACTTCTTTACATAATGTGGGTGGCACCAAAAATAAATAAATAGTTTAAACACTACAGTATACTTTACAGTAGATCTGTATTGTGAATGTGACATTTGCATTATGTTTTAATCTTGATCTGTTTATACAAGAATGTGTCTGTGTCTACAGACAGACAGACAGATGCCATCAAGACAAACAGTCCTGAAGACATGAACCATGGTGGCAGCAGTGCATAATAAAACATTTACACACCCATCAGTGCAAAGAGGTGACGTGTCTTATCTAAGGAGAGCTGCTTCTGTGCTTTTCTCAACTTAGAAGTTTCATCCTGACACCTTTAAAAACAGACTGCACTGTTTTCTAATGTTGTTTTTAGCAGGAACCAAGCTAACTGAAACTCTGTTTTGAATGAAAATGTCCACACGCCAGTCAAACATACATGCATGCAGTGCAAAAATACCTGTTTTGGGATCCACGTCTGTCTGTAGGTGAGGTGGGGGGTTCCCCGGTGTGAAGTGCTCATTGCTGTAGGTGATCAGAGGCGTGAGAGGGTGCACATGGTGAGGGTGCTGTACCACTGGAACCTTATTAGACTGAGACAAAGAGGAAGGATAGACAGAGAGACAGATAGAGACGGGGAGAAACAAAAAAAAAGGCCAGTGTTAATATCTGGGTGAGGGGTTAGAGATTGCAGGCGCTTGCCAGAGACTTACAAGTTAGGTCTGAAGGCTCTCAGAAAGAGGAGCTATCAAATTCTGGGTACTCTCAAGGCGCCAAACCGCCAGGCCACAGTGAAAATAGTGTGGTTTGTAATTAAAAACACTTCTGCGGTGTCACCCTGGAATTCAGTAACACAATCTAAGAGGCTTGGGGGGTTGCCAGTTCACATTTGGGTCTGATGTGTGATGAGGCACTTTTTAACCACGGTTGCAGTGAAGTAATCGATCATCTGTAAACCACGAAATCAAGGCAGCGCGTGTAAATCCACAGTCATTAGCAGCTCCAGTCAGCGCTCCGCTCGGCTCTCCTCCTCCCTGCTCTCGAGCCTCCTCCCGGTCTCCCCTCTTCCTCACTCCCCTTCCCCTCATCTATTCCCCCAGGGCCCGGTTCATGGAGGGTAGGGGTGTATTGTAATAAAAGGGTTAGGAGAGAGGAGGTGGGGCTGAAAATCCATTTCTGCATTTTTGCCAAATTAGTTTTAGCTATGTAATCTTCTCTTTGTGCTCCTAAGTGGTGCAGGCCCCCTTTTTTCAATTACCCAAAGATTACAGTGGAGCTTTAGGGGTGTGCTGCCGTGGGCCCCTGCGTTAACCGGAGCTCAGCCCCTCTCATCAGGCCAGGCCGAGACAGACACTAATACACACACAGTCCCCCGACCACAAGATAACCAGATTAGAGCTCTGCTGTAGATTAGGCTGGTGGAAGAGGCTGCTCTCGCCTCTTTACCCACACATCCTTATCCTGCCCTCAGCAGTCAAAGAAGCAGCACTAATCAGGCTTATCATAACATGGATGATATGTTCAGGGGGAGAGGAGTGAGACACCAAGCTGCTTATGTGTGTGTGTGTGTGTGTGTACATGTGTGTGTGCTCATTCTGCTCTCTCATAGGCCACACACCCTCATTAGCGACTTTAACCCATGCAAGAAAGGAAAAAAAAAAAGCTCCACTGTGGCACATTTCCAACATACTTTGAAAAACATTAATGGGACTAGATGTTGGCAGGGGGGTATACATACATGAGATGCTCAGTTGCCCGATGCTCATTGCCAATACAAATGCAAAGCTGTGGGCCCAGGGCGAGACAAATGTGAGCAGAACTTAATGCTGCAAACTAATCATCTGGCCGGGCTGTTTGAGGCTGAAGTTAATATCGGGGCCCGTGCGTCAGTCCATTCAGAGCCCCGTGCTAAATTTTCACTGGGTAGTTAAAGCTGTCCATCTGTATGGTCCGTACAAGCCTGGCCATCTAGACCCTCTATTCTGTAGTGGCAGTGGTGGGGGAGTGGAAAGTGGGGAAGGGAGGGGGGGCATTCCCTATTGCCATGGTCCCAATGAAAGATTAATGAACCCCAGCAGAACTCCAGGGAGGCAGAGAGACTCCTGGGACTCATTCACAGCCCTGAGCTGAAAAGGCTATGGAGGAGAGAAGGAGAGAGGGGTTGGGGGGGGTGTGTGTGTATATGTGTGTTTGTGTGTGTCGGGGGTGGATGGGGGCGGTAGGTGGAATGGGATTCGTTAAAAAGAAACATAAACCAAGGCACTCCTCGTTGCGTTGGGGCTCCTGATCTGATCTGCACATCTAGAATCGAGGCGTGAAGAAGAAAAAACTGGTAGAAAAACAATCAGGATGGGGGTTATGACAGCTGCCAAATGCAGCTGATGAGTCGGCAGCTGAATGCTAGAGGATGGCCTCTGTCTTCCTCTCTCTCGCTCCCTCTTTCTCTCTTGTCCCCCCCCTATCTGTCACCTCCTAACCTCCTCCTTCACGACTCCCCGCTCCTCCCTCGAGTAATGATGTGAAAGAATGTTGTCAATTCTTCATCTCTTGGTGCTGAAAAGCTTTAGTGGCCATTTAAATGAGTTCTTTTGTCCAGGGGCCCCGGCCATTGAGAAGACAGTTCAAAATGCCCATCCACTGAGTCCACATTTAGACAGAGGGTGTTAGAGAGGGTGTGTATGGGACTGAGAGAGAGAGAGCTAGAAGCCAGCCGATTTACATCACAGTCACTTGTGGTCTCAGAGTGTGCTCTTTTTTTTTTTTCCTGAAAAGCCCAGAGCGAGCCGAAATAGCAATGGGCTGGACTGACTGCTGCCTCTACAGTCAGCTCAGTCCACTACAGACAGCGGCTGGATGTGAAGAAAAGAACAGAGCGACTTAAACTCAAGTTCTGGTAGTAATTGTGTTGGTGGCTTTTGCTGCTTTCTAATAAAACACTGTTCAGTAGACAGGGGAATAATCAAAAACGATGCATTTGATTCCCGGGTTGCGTCCCGGATGAGCCCCAATGTTTACAACTGACTGCAACCAAAGAAAAGAACATAGCAACATACACTGAAGTTTTGGTAGTATGTGTGTTGGTCTTTCCAATAACAGCCAAAGTCATTAGTGAATTGCCATCTAAGGGAGTAACCAAAGCTATGCAACTGACTGTTGGACCGTACCTGGACGAGCCCCCAAATGTCATGACCCTGGCTCACAGGAAGCAATAATAAGGTAGGCAACAAAGTTGAATAAACCAAATAATAAGGTGTCTTAGATAAACAAAAGAAAACAAAGAATTAGGACTGCAACTCAATTATGTTCATTATCAAATGATGCGCTGATTTTCATGATCAATCAAAAGTGTCAAAAGAACTGTGAAAAATGGTAATCACAATCTCCCAGAGCCCAGAGTGCCACCTTCAAATGGCTCCTTTTGTCTAACCAACAGTCATACACCCAAAGACTCTTCATTTGCTATCATAAATGACAAAGAAATGACATTCACAATTTTTCTTGTGAGTAACTCAACTTGATTGACTGCTCCTGCATGGTCTTCTAGCTAAGAGAGAGTGTGAGAGGTGGAGGAAGAGTCTTTAGTAGGTGGATCAAGTGTCACTAATTGAATAAGAGGAGTTAGTTGATTGAGAGTTTCCTTAAACAAAGAACAGAAGCCAAGTACACAAAAACTACACTGGTCATAACAACCCTCTTTCTGTCTTTTCACATTCCTTTCAATGTCTGTCCTTTGAGTTCTGCTCAAGAAATCCGTCCAGTGCCATCGGTCAAACTCTCACCCACAGTGTTAATCACCCAATGCATATATGGTCAGTCAGCTAATGTGGACTTCCTGTGGTCTGATGTCTTCAATCAGCTCACCTGCTCACTCTACACGCCATGTGATTATTACACGCCCCCTTTGTCTCCCGCTGGCTGACGTCAAGGCAGCACCCGGTGGTCCCTTGCGGAAAGAAGGCCCAGCACCTGCCCCGTGGTCACTGTGGGACAATACAAGCCCAGGACTCGTCTGGCAGGCTGCTGGGTGCTTCAGCCGCACAGAGCCCATAGAGCGCCAAGAAACAAAAGCAGGCAACGTGGGAGGCTTTACTCTCTCTGCTCCACAAAAGCCAGGGGAAAAGAAAGAACATTTCCTGCCCCGACACCCCCGCTGACTTGCATCCTTCCCACCACCTCCGTCATTACAACAAACAAATATAGCAGAAGACAAACAGAGACGCTTGCTCTGTAGTCATGATGACCATGATGATTCTCCAGCCTCAAAAAAAAGAGATCTCGCATTCAAAAGACCCTGCAGAAAAATTTAAGAGCACACTCTTGTACAAACATCAATGAGCAGCACATTGACTCTTTCCACATCCAGGACACATACGGCGCCTGCTGCTGAGGAAGGCCAGTGCTGTGAAGTGCAGGCAGCACACTTAAGTACAGCAGACACAAACAGAAACAGCAGTTGCCGCCTCTGGTCATGTTGCTGATATTGGCTCTATTTATTCTATTCCATTCTATTGTATTCTATTCTCCTGTTTCCAGCTGCGTGGCTCATATGCATAAAAGAAAAGAAGCTTATAGGCATTTGTATATTGTTTTTTTGGGGGGGTCATCCTCTACTTAAAAGTGGCTAACAAAACACTGTTTTTTGGTCTTAAAACTTCCAGCAATCTAGCTCTGCAAGTGTTAAACCCATTTTCACAAACTGCAGTGCTGGTATGACCAAGTGTGAAATATTTCCTATACTAGCTGGTGAGAAATGTTGTTTCGCCACCGTGTGAAAAGAGCCTTTTGGAAGTGGACAAATGAATGAGCTGCTTCAAGTCAGACCTCTGGGGAGGGAGAGGAGGGGTACAGGAGAAGGCAGAGGGGGTGAGAAAGTGACAGCAGGACGGAGTGAGACAAAGGGAGGGAGACAGAGAGGTGGAGGCCGGACAGGAAAAAGCTGTTGGCCTTGCATTTCCGCCTGGTGGCACCTCGCAGGGCCAATTTGAGCCCTAAATGTGAAGGTGGCGACCTTGCAGGCCCAGGGGGTGGCTGGGCGGGGGGCTCGAGCCTCTGTCTCTCTGCTTTATGTCATGATATGATGAGTTGTCACAACAGCTTGCGGGGCGCTAATGAGCTGTAGTGAGGCCGGGGCAGGGAAGGGGAGGCCAGGAAAAGAGAGAGAGAGAGGAGAGAGATGTGGGGATGACAGTGCTGTGATGGATTGGGGTCCTCTCAGGCCTCCAAATTCCAAAGCAAGCAGAAAAAGCTGCCAGAGCGCCCTGAGCCTCTCCCAGAGCGTGCAAGTGGCCCACGTCCAAGGCACATGGAGTGACACCAAACAGAAAACACACAACAGCAATACTGGGGAGCTGGAGAAAGTGTCAGAGAAGAGTCATTCGTACGAGTGTGCAAGTATGTGCGGGATATTTGATTTGAGCAAAACAAAAAGTACAAACTGTGCTGCCACCAGTCTAATGAATCATCTGGTATCATTCAGTGTCATCCTGTTGAAATGTGTTTACTCACATGATTTTTCCTATGGGAGGTATAGAGTGCCCCCTCTAGGCTAAAGATCTTCATCTCCTTGCAAACCCCATATCATACCAACCAATGTCCACACACACACACACACACACACACACACACACACACACACACACACACACACACACACACACACACACACACACTCACATGCACACCAGCCCTGGTAGCACTCAGTCAAAATCAATCCTCAGATTCAAGCAGACAATCTAAAGGAATACTTAGAGATTAACGGCTATGGAATATGAAATGCTCCAACAAATTAAAGGCTTATCAGAGCCACGATCCTCCAGCATACCACACTGATTAAAAACCCCTGCTACATTTCAGAAATAATATTTCTTGGTTAATCATTAGAGAAAAAAAACTCTCCACAATATCAAGAACCTGGGAATTGTAGGAAGGGGAGGGGGGGGGCGAAAGGATTTAAAAAGCAGATATGGAGGTGTTGATCAGTTTTCTCTTGCAGAGAAGATGCGTCTCTGAGGGCAAGGGGCTCCCGAGACCACAGTATATTTAAAAGTTAATCTATTCACTTTGCTGCAGTGACATGCCGACTGCTTGATCACAGCGCTGAACAAAAATATTATGTGGGCCAGAGCCTTTGCTCCCCTTCCTCCTGCTCTCTTCACTAGCACTCAAGTCGTTCGTCACCATTTATTTTTGCTTCCCATCTTTGATAGTCGGCACATCAAATAGAATCGCAGAAAGGACATGTTCTGATATGTCACAGATAAATAAAACTGCGCACAAATAGCTTAAATATGAAGTGGTATTTGGTAGAACTGTTGTATTCTGTGAAGACAAATCGCCTCTTTAGACACACACGTGTGTTAAAGCTTTTCCTTTTCAGTGTAAACAGCCTCTTGAGCTCTCGTACCTGAGTTAAAGGGGGCTTCTCTAAGAGGTGATATTGTATCACAGTGTTAAGAGCCAGACTGAATTCTGCCTTTTGAAATGCAATCAGCCCCTCAGAATTTCAGTTGAAAGCCAGGCAATTAAGAATTTGAATTGGATGGCAACATTAACAAAGGAATATGTTAATCTGTGAGGTTATTGAAATCTTATTTTACATTTCATGGTTAAGACATGAGCTTGATCAAATAATGTTTTTGTCAAGTAAATAATATCGTGCTTCTGAAAATGTACTTTTAAAATTAAACTAGACACAATGCTTATAATGTTTATTATTTAGGCCTCGATTTAAGAGTATTAAAACCAAATATTTTTAAAGTGTGTTTGAGCAGTTGGCATGCATATATAATATAATTAGCATGCACACACAAAACGCTACACACACAAAACTTTTCTACGTGGCATAATATTTTAAAAACTTAAAAAATCAGATGACCATGACTCTCTCCATCCAAATACCAGCCCCCCTCCCTTCCAGTCACCAAACTACTACCAACCTGCTCCACAACAACAACAACAACAACAACAACCTGTCAGAATAATACTAAGAGCCTTCAGTGGTAAGAAAAAGCAGAGACAGTAGAAGAAGAAGCTGAGGGGAGCAGTGCTGCGTTACTCACCCAGCTGCTCAGATTGAGGTGCCAGCAGCCCACCTGCTGGAGGAGCGAGAGCCCGGGGCCCAGGACTCCTGCCTTGGCTCCCGTCTCCTCCGGCCCGGCTGAAGCTCCATCCCGCGGGTACATGACCCCCTCGGTCCCACCCCCGCCCCCTCCTCCTCCTCCTTCCACCTGGCCCCCCCCAGATCCTCCTTCCCTCTCTCTACGCCGGGGAGAAGCCCTCTTGCTTCTCTTGGCCGCTTCTCTCCTCCACTTCTCCTCCTTCTTTGTCTGTTTCTGCCTTGGCTCCTTCCTCCACTGTGTGCGAGTGTGTTGCTGGGCATGTGTGGTGTGTGTGCATGTGTGTTTATCGTCCCCCCTCTCTTTGCACTTGGTGCCGCGGCCGGCTGACCATTGTTCCCCCAGGTTTTGACATTAGTGTGTGTGTATCTCTTGAGAAGACTCAGGGTCTGAGGCCTAGTTTCTCCATGAACACACACTCGCACACACAGTCACCACAATCCTCCCCACCCACCCACATCCATCCCTTTAAAAAAATCCCCAAAAATCCCCCACTCTAACCACAGAAGCCCTCGCTCTTAGCGGCCAGCAGTCTCCTCTTCTCTCTCAGTGAAAGTTTGACGCCGGTGACAAGAAGTACAAAAAGTGAGAGCCAGACAGAGGAGGAAAAATTACTGTGAGCAGCTTTTCAGCACTGCAGCAGTCTTCCCACAAGCAATACTCCAGAAAAAAATATATACTCACAAACACACACACACAAAAAATCAGTTATTACCCAAATCCCTGCTGTACGTTGGGTCTGTGTATGTGTTTCTTAGAGGATGTGTGTGTATGTGTGTGGGCTCTGCTGTGCCTCCAGGATGCCCAGAGACGAACTGGCAGCTTGAAAAGCTTTGGCTACAAGGTAAAGCGAGCAAGGCGAGAGATGGAGACAAAGAGGAGAGAGCAGGAGAGGGAGAGAGATAGAAAGGAGAAAAAAAAAAGGAACAAGACACAACAACATCCACAAAGGGAGGGCAGGCTCAGCAAAGTGTGGCCAACAGTCACTTTATCTGTGTGATGCTGACAGTCCCCTCTTCATACCCACTTTCTGGGGGGGGAGTGGGGGGTGGGGGGGGGACCGAGGAGTCTTCACTCTGACACGGACGTGGCACCTTTTCGTCGCACTCCTTTTTGTTTTTTTTTCCCTCCGCTCGCACCCCCTTCTTCTAAACAATACCTCAGAGTGGAGAACAATTCTTCTCTTAACTCCCCCCTCAACTCCGTCTCCATTCAAGGTTCATGTGAACAAGGCCTCAGGCCCCTCCTCACCGCCCTCTACTCCCCATTCTCTTTTTTTTTTCCTCTGCAACTATTTCACCTTCAAATCCATTATTCTTCTGAATGCTGAAGTCAAACTATGAGCTTCACATGGCCATGACTTCTTTCAACATGTGCAAAGAAATTCAACAGATCGGTTGGCCATCGGTGCAAAGTGCATTACAGGGGGATTTCCATCAAACATTTAATTTGGTATTTTGGAAAAAATAAACATGCTCCTAAAAATTGATGCATTATTTTAAAAAATATATATGTGTCAATAAAAATGAAAAAAAGATTTTTAAAAAATGATTTTCTCGAGATGGCTGAGAGAAGAGCTTTGTTCCCACATTAAACATTTAATATTAGGTAAATCATTAATAAAATAACAAGAAAAAAATAATGAAACAATTTTAAAGCATGTTCAAACACCTCAAATAAAAACATTCATTTTTTAAGTAACTTAAAATGATCAAAAATGAAATCCTGGCAACTGAATAAATTGTTTCTAAATGTGAGGATCATTTTCATTTTTAAATTCTATAATTAACTAGACTTGTCAGCCTTTAATTGCCTTTTATAACCTCTAACAACCTGAACCTGACTAATGACCGTGACAAATTAATTATTTATAGAAAAAATTATTTCCATAGAAGCCCAGCAACATTTAATATATTTTTAATTTAACATGATGAAGGTTATTTAAGAAGAAAATAATGAAGAAAAATCAACTAAAGTAAGGGAATTTAGAAATGTAAATAAAACAAATATATCTTTAAAAGTGAGCACAATAAAAGATTTATGTTTTCCAGCTGTATTAAGGTATTTTAAAAGTTGGCAACAGATACAACTAAAGGACTTTTCTCTTAATACGCTGTTCCCTTTTTTCTCTTTTCTCTCCTGTAGTCGTTCAGCCTCTCTGTCACTGTTAGGACCCTGCTCTTCCCCTGGCCTGCAGCAGGCAGTCCTGAGGCCCTTAAAGCCAAAACAAAGCCCTGGGAATGTCCTTTACACAGCTTGGACAATAGCGCGGGGGCTCCAGCTTGACAAGTAAAAGAGCCCCGACAAGGCGGTGGCTAATTGCCTGCCCTCCCTCCATTCAGCCGGCCTGCCACGCTCCTGCCATCTCCTTTTGTCCCACGTGCGCTTTCTTAAGTAAACTGCCAGTTCACCAAGCGAGTGATGGACAGCTCCCAATCACCCGGCCACAATGGCATCAACGCCACGACACAAGAGAGAGAGAGAGAAAAAAAAAATACTCCACTGTCTGAGATGTTCGCACGAGACCCAAAAGTGTGCAATACAAGAACAAAAAAGGAAAAAACTTTTTGAAAACAAGCTAACGGAACGGCCTCTGACCTTTACAATCTCATTATTTTTTCTAATAAATTTGAACAATCCAAGATAAAACAGTAGAGAGAAAACACAATTAACAAACAAGTTCAAAGTCCTGGGTCTCTTCTTTTAGCTTTAGTAATTACAGAATAATTATCCTATTTACAAAAATCATATCTGATTAAAAATTACACAGGCTTAAATATTTTAGACATGAACTATGAAAAATATTAACCCTTATTTATTAATGTTTAACACAAGCACAGATCAGACACATGATCAAAATGACTTAAATCTAAATGTTAAAACAACATCTAAAATTTTAAATTGCTTCAGTATAAATAGTGGTATTTATCAATTACATTTAATATAATTGTATTTTATCCTACAATAAACAATAATCATATTTAGTTTGATGTCTTAGAATAATACACCCCTGTCAGGCTGTCAAGACAAAGCAATCAAACACTGCCTTTCATTATCCAAATTGTCAATCTGTCACTTAGCAACATAAGTGTTATAAATTGCCAAACGGAGCCCAGAAAAATATCCATGAATAAATTCAATCAAATAACACAATATTTAAAGCCAAACGTGCAGCAGAAAATAAAGCAGAGCAGTAATTAAAATGTTGAAAAGTCTTACCATTTAAAAGAGCTGTATTTGGGATGCTGCTCGGTTCCTGGTTAAAACAAGCATGCTGGCACTCGTGGTAGTGCACAGACTCCAAGCAGACTCCCACCACCATGTCAGCCACTAATCCACTGGGGGGCAGCACCTCATCTACGGCAGCCCCCCTCGCTAACGCCCGATGGGTTAAGCCGATAAGAGAAGCGGCCGGCCGGAGGAACCGGGTGAGAGCCAAGGTATGCTGGAGCGACTTTAGGAGGACGGCAGCCCCCTTCAGGTCCCAGAGCGGAGAGGAGGAGGACGGCGAGCGCGGTGGCCAGAGCTGGCTGTTCACTCTCAGCCCCCCTCATGCATTCAAACGCACACTCAGGCTGCGCTGCTCCTCTCCGCGTCTGACCGGGACTCCCTCTTTCCCCCTCGCCCATCTTCATATCCCCCCTAATAAGCTCTTTTGTGTCCATCTCTCTTTTCTTTGATAAGTTGAAAGAACAACAAAAAGAGGGAGAGAAAGAAGAGAGGCTTTCATTCAGCGGCTTGGCAGACATAAAGGTAGTGGAGTGCCGTCTATAGGAGTTGCCCTAACTTGGCTAAACTCAAGCAGCGGGGTGTCTCTCGTCATGTCATTAATCCCCAAAACTAGCCACGCTCCATTCACCGCTAGTCACACTAAATTAAATGCAAAATCAAAAACACAAACGCCAGAAAACGTCAGTAAAAAAAAGGCTAGAGAAAGCATTCCGATCCAGGGCAAAGGGTGTGTGGTGTTGCAGCCACGGTCCTGCCCGTCGGTAGCCCCCAATTTTTGATTTTTCAAGGAAAAAAAAAAAAAAAACAGCCACACAAAAGCCAAAAAACACAAACAATTTATCACCAAAAGAACCTGTCATTGTAGTGCAGCTTTTGCACCTCCAACTCTCCTGCCTGAACTCTCTTAAGACAACTGAGTGGGGAAAAGGAACCCCAACTCCAAAGTCAAAACCTGCCAGACAACAAGCCAACAACAGCAGTTAAAACAATACCAAAAATACCAATAAATGGATACAAGCCCTGTATGGTTTTCGGGGAGAGCTGGCAATAGAAAAATTCAACCCGGCCAACTGGTGGCTTGAAGAGAGGAAGCCCACTCTTAAAGCCGTGATCCGACCATCCACTATACCACCGCTGTGAGCCTTTTAACCACAGCAGAAAAAAATGACTATTGATCTTCAAATAGCGATAATTGAAAAGATCAAAAAGATTAAACAAAAAAAAATCGAGAATGTGCTGACTTACCATGTTATGCTCCTTTTTTGTTGTAGGTTTTTGTTTAAATAAAAAAAATATTTGCTCAAAGATGCAGCATTGGAGGTGTCAAATATTTGTAGCCGTCTCTTGATCGTATTACTTCCACAGTCCTGGTTTCCAATGCGTCTGAACTTTTTCCCTTTCTCTTTTATTTTGTTTGTGGTACCTAGCCTTTTTTTCCCCTGCTTAAGACTTTAAAAGCCTTCAGCTCAGCAAAGCAGCACAAATTATCTTGCCACCTTGCTCAGCTCTGATGCTTTGGCCGCTAACTTTGGAAGGCCCTTTACTACTGCATCAAAATTAGCATTGTCAAAGCAGTTAATGAATATTAATATTGTATTTGTCATTGGAGCTGGCCCATTGCTGAACTCCAAGTCATCCATCAGGGACAAGATTAAGCACACAATTATTTCTGACTGACAGGGACCAAATCTGGAAGATTTTTTTTTTCCTCCAACAATTTAAAGAAAAAGACACAGCATCATCTTAAGGTACCTCCCATGAGACGAGACAAGATTAATACACTTTTAATGAAGCAAGATTTCATGGTGCACGAACAGCAGGAACCTCAAGAAAAAAAAGGAGAGGTATATAGAAATATTTTGACTCTTAATTTTAACCATCTTTTTAAAGGATCGAAATCATAAATTACAAATAATTCTGATGACGGCAGACAAAATTTAAATTCAAAGATCTTTTTTTTTTTCTTTTGATGAACGGATTTATTCTCCTTGATTTTCTTTTTTTTTTTTTTTTTACAAGACGACCTGGATTTGCTTTATCACCTTCAGTTAAGAGAAATAAGATGTACGAGAGCTGCACCGTGGCGCTAAATTTAACATGAAACATTCATTAAAAAGCCTGGACCTCCAGCGTTCTCGGCAGAGCCGGCGGAGCACCGACCGCTGAGGACCACACAGGCAGCCTCCATCAGCACCACCCGCTGCATCCAGGAGCTTTCTCTCCCTGCTCCTCCGCCACCCGCTTCCCACAGAAAACAGCTTCACACCAGGACCCGCGGCTCTGTCAAACACGGCTCTCTGCACAATTTTCCAAACCTCCATCAAACATGTCACCATGCACAATTTTTGAATATTTTCTAAATAATTATGTCACTCCAATTTTTCCTCATAAAAATTATTTCTGGAATGCTTAAATAAATATAAAGCTCTCTTGTTTCTGACATATTCCTACCTGCACCTGTCTTGAGAAATTAAGCAGATGACATGCCATCTTCTTCACTCCTCTGCAAGCATCATTGTCTCTTTTGCATGATTTTTATAAGGCTTTTCTCTTTTCTCACATTTTGTAAATTCAGATCAACACGGAGTCAAGCTTTTAAAGCAGCATCCGTCCTGTTTGCACAATTATCTGATTACTTTTTTTCCATTCAGTGATTTCGGTCAGACGAACGGCCGTGTGCAAAATCTTATTCGGGTCAAATTAAAACGTATTTTCTGTTTGCGTCCTTTTATTAGAAAAAAAAAAATAAAGGGAGAAGCATGTGAGGGGGTCGCACAAAAAAATGGCAGATGTGGGGCACTAATGCCAGCAGCCCGGTGAATTGGTGTGAGCGTGGGGGTCAAGCTGCGGGCTCACCTTGGAGCGCCGGGCCCCTGCCGACCACCCTGCCGGCTCCCTAATACCATTAGCAACCCTTAGATGAACATACTAAATTGGCCTTTTGTTCTCCAGGTGCCGATCCAGCCTCGCCGGTGTCACGGAACCAAATACAGATGGTGCCGCTGCCTTTTTCTGAAATGAATAGCGCGCATAAGAAAGAAAGCGCTCCGTCCTGATTCTCCTAAAGCCGTCGGCATTGCCGTAATTTTTTTTCAGCGCTCTATTCACATTTAAAATTTTGTAATATTTAGTTAATTTAGTTACATGTTAAAATGTCACCTAAATGTGAATTATTATACACATAATTTAATTTTAATTCAAATTTATACTTATAAGATCTAATGAATTAGACTTGATTCAATTCAGCAGTAATGAATGATAAATGTAATAAAATTAAGGATTTAATAAAAAATAAATTCACAATGTTATCACATTAATTTGAGTCTTTTAAAGATAATTTTCAGCTAGAGTAATTAAATAATTTGTTGCTCAAAATATCAGAGAAAGTATTTGAGTATTAATTGAACGAATAAATAATGCTTTCATAATACAAACATTAAAAATATGGATGTAAAATATAGATCTTAAAATTTAAAAGGGTGCAAAGGAATGCCGAAAATTAAATCCTAATTAAACAAATGATCTTTTAATTGTTGTGACACCAACACAGACGCTGATTAAGCGTTCACACGAGGCCGCCTATGAAAACAGGCACCGAACACAGAATCCCACGGCGGCTTAATTCGAGTTGAGAGCCTAAAACAGGTCCAATCTAGGTGAGGAGGAGAGAAGGGAAGAGGAGAGGGAGCGGAGCAGGCAGCTCTGTGGCCCAGCGTGATCACATCAGCGCTAGTATCAAATTAACTCTCTGACTTTGAAACTTATTGATCTGCTATTAAGACACTAGTGAACTTGATGAAGTGAGTGCTGTAGGTGACTCTAGGACTTCAAAGTCTCGCACCAGCCACATAAAACAAGCCACTTTGATCCCCGCTCTGCTCCTCGGATCTGGAGAGGGGGCTTCAGAGGAACCCCCAATTCTCCTCTCCTTCTCTCTTCTCCCACTCACCCCGGGCCCGGCTCTCCCTTTCCCCTTTTCTCCACGTCTGCTGCTGCTGCTGCTGCTGCTGATGCCCCGAGAACCGGCGAGAACACGCCGGTGCCACACAATGTTCAATCGCACCCCATTTTTACAGAGCAGTCAGCAAGTTGAGAGCACAGTAGTGTACAGCAGTGCAGACAGATCTCCTTTTCTGATTCTCCGAGAAATAATAAACCAACACACACACTCACACACAGAGAAAAATGCAATATGATGTCAAAACAACTACTAGAATAAGGCGGCCATCTAAGCGTATTGGCATTAAAATTCAGTGTCGATAAGAAGGGGATTCTTCATGCCAAATACGGCATGTAATAAGGTCGGCGATGAGAGAGACAATGCAGAGTGGGAGATAGCAGCACTATTGTGTGCTGAATACATCCCCCTCTTCGCTTAAGGCAAGTCTTCCCACTACATTAAATACTGTGTGCTGCCAATCACACCTGCCTTTTTTTCATTTTGTGCCACTGGGTGGAGGTAGTAGTTAATGTTTTCAACATGCACCACATCACTATAATACACTGAAGCAGACACAAATCACAACTGGCCCATGGAACACTTTACCACTATGGGACAAATCAGCCCACAGAGCACTTCACCGGTCTGGGACAAATGCTCCAAAAAAAGAAAAAAATAAGAAAAAGAAAACAAAAAATAAACAAAAAAAATCAATCATACAATTTGCAACAAGACATCCTGCAAGAGTGAGAAATAAAACCTCAGGTTCACCCTCCACTGAGCTGCTAACTTAGCAGGACTGAGTAAAATAAATATTAACGGCTAAATTAATCATCGGCAGGACAGTGTTTGCGCTCAGGCTCCAGTGCTCACAGGCGGGGTGTGTGTGTGCGTGTGTGTGTGTGTGTGTGTTTGTGTGCGAGTGTGTCTGCACTTGGAGTGCCGGGGCTAAGCTGCGTCTGTTTAATTAAGAGGGGTAAAACAGATGACAAATGCGAGACAGTTAAACATTTAATGTGTGCTTATCTCCCCCCTCATTTATTTAGTTGGGAGAGATTCAGAGTGGGTGGCGTTTAAGAGTGATGCGCCGGCGAAACGCTGGTGGAATTAGAACGCAGCCCCGTGTGCCGTGACAAGTCAGCAGCGAGCAACACACACAGCCATTTCCTGACAATTGTTTTGACGTTTTGCAACTTAATTCTGTTTGATGAGAAAGAAAGGGATTACGTGATAAATCAAATAAACACAAACACGGATTCTGCAACACAGCTGTTTGTGAAAAGCAAGAAAAAAAAAATAAATGAGTTTCAACGTAAATGACACAGTGTCACTTAATTATGGATATGGTATTTTTAGCTGCCTTGCCTAAATTGTCAAAATAAACCATGCAATTAAAAATGCAATTGTATCAAAGGCCTAGTTTCTCCTTCATTTCACCTGACAAAGATTACTTTTTTTTTCTGGATGATCCCCATTGTGTATCTGGTGCTGATGCACATTGCCTAGAGTCAATGTCAAATCCCAGCTCCAATAGTCCCGCAAAAAATACAGAACGAACAGTGCCCGCGGCACACACATCCCTTTACTCAACCCACTTGCAATATCTCACCCAAAGTTATCGCTTCCAATGTGACAATGTTAAAATGAAAAACAAAAAAAATATATTTTATATATATATATACTGTATATATAGAGAGGGGGAGAGAAAGAGGGAGAGAAATGGGTGGCAGGGGTGGGGGGGATGGATGGGGGAAAGAGAAGCTAAAAAAGCAAAAAAGAGGGAGAGGGAGAAAAAGAAGAAAAGGAGGAGGAGGAGGTGGAGGAGAAAAAAAAAAGCCCTGTGCCACGAGCATATATAAGAGAAACCTTCACCAATTAGTGGGGAGAAACGGGAGAGGGAGCTGCCGCGGCGTCGGCACTCAAAGAGCCAGGCCTCGCGGCGAAGCTGTCATGTCGGCAGGATTGATCAACAGGCCTGCTATTTCTAATGGCATGTTGTCATGAAGCTGCAGCCATGGGGAGCCACCTGCCTCAGTCCTCGCACAGCACTCCGTGTGTGTGTGTGTGTGTGTGTGTGTGTGTGTGTGTGTCTGTGTGCGTGCGTGCGTGTGTGTTTGTGTGCATGAAAGATGGGGTTGGGGGTACTGCAGCAGCCATACCTATTCTGTGCCCATATATCTTTTACTAACAATTTAAAAACAGCCTGGAATCCTCCTCCCACTCTCTGGCAGTCTACCTTGCCTATCCCTGAAGGTGGAAGAAATGTGCCATCCTGGATTCTTCTTTATTCTCACAGAGCAGAGCCAAGCTATTGTAAAATCCAACACAATGGATACAAAATGTATATGTGTGGAGGGAAAATGTAAATGAAAGCAACAGGAATTGTTAGCTCGAGAATAATAATGATAATAATTCAGTATTATTTATTCTTTTTAATCAATTTCACTTTCTTCATGGGGAATATTTTCACTGTTCTACAAATCAATTCCCCTGTCGTCGTGTATGAAACACACATTTTACGGATAAAACTATCAGTTATCATCTGAAAGGCATTGCATTTGATTATAGCCCATTTCCTTTTTATGGAAAAAAAAAAAAGCTGTCGAATAATCAGCGGACAATAGCAACTCGCCTGCAAAATGTCGTCGTAGGAAAAGCACAATCAAAAACAAGGAAATTGCTTTATATAAAAAAAAAAAAACCCTGTCACGTTATCCTCATTTTTCAGTAATACGGCGGCAAAAAACCTGCTTCGTTCTCGGCCTCCGCGGCCAAACAAGCCCGGCCTCGCTAACAATAAAAAGTCAAATAAAAGTTACAGAACTTGAGAGTTCAAGGTACCGCGGGCTACTTGGAGTGCGTGTCACGTACAGTTAACCTTTTTATCGGGCATGCCTGTGGTCTCATCAGTCGATGAAATTCTTTGCCCGCGGCGGTGGCTTAGCCGAGGGACACGGACCAATAGAAAAATATTTCATTGTGTTAGCATTTCAAATGGCGAGTGGAGGGTGGAGAGGAGGGCATTTGGAGGGGCGGTGGGGGAAGAAGCTCTAACCGATCGTTGCCAGCGGAATTAATTGCCTATTCTGAGAATAATGTCCCTTATCCACGATCCTCGGAGGGCCGAACGCTAGCAGAGGCCACTTTTTTTTTTTTTGTTTGGTGTCTTCAAAAAGAAGAGCGCTTAGGGGTACTGGCCGTATTAGGGGTTTAGCTCAGTCCCCTTTAGGCCGGGGAAAAATAATCAGAAGCACTGAACCAAACTCAACTAATCCGTCTCCCAATTAAAAACGAACCCATTACACCTAATGTGAAATCGACAAATAAATACTTTTAAACGAATTACGCGTTTATTAACATTCTGCAAATTCTGACGAATAATTTGATTATTAGATGAAATTTAAGAGACAGAACATGAGACATAAAGCGGCTTCGTTTGGCTTTCAGCCAGCGCTCGATAAATGGCTCAAGATGGAGCGACCCCGGTGGTTCTTCTATCCTTTTATTTAAGGGGATTTAAGTTCAGGCTCTGTTACACATTGGCCAAGCATATGCAATGACCCTAACTGATATTGGTGCATCTTTTAGCCACATCTTAATCTAACCTTTATAAAGCTCTGTGGCTTTTCAGACTCAAAACAGCATTAAGAACGAGCATTGTTTGGAAGGAGGCAGCCCTGGGAGACGGAGTCCGCGGAAAAGCCGGGCCCGGGCTGGGGCAGGAGCCCTCTGGAAAAACAGCTGCTTATGCACTCCAATCAGTGGGAAACAAAACCAAAACCCAACTGCTACGAAGGGAGGGGGAAAAAAAAACATTTTTTTTTTTTTTTTTGAGGTGGAGGGGGCATCCCAAATGCTCCATCCCTCCATATCGACCTCTACGGGCCCATTCGTGCTAGGTGTCGATTTCATCCCTCGGCAGATGGACGGGCGAATTCGCAGCAGTCCCCATTACACGCCTCTCCTCCGCTCATTGTGAATTCAGTCAACGAAGTCAATCTTATTAACTTCCGCGCCGGTTCACACATGACATTTTCTTCAATTTTCTCGCCGACATCAAAAACATCAATTAGCAGCTCGAAAATGGGAAGGAGCGAATGACAGAGTCCGATAACGCCGACTTATTTGAAGCCGAGGGTAAATCTATTCTCCAGTTTTGAATGTGTTCATTACAATTGCATTTTCAAAGAAGACCTCCAAATAGCAAAGAAATTAAATTTATCTCCTAGAAATGTCCAGAAATTGTTTTTTCCCCCCTCTTTCTTTTTTTTTTTTAATCCTGTGTCTATCTCTCAGCCTCAGTGGGTGACACAAAGCATTGTGGCGCTGCATTTTCTTTTTCTCATTAGAACAGATCACAACTCCCACAGAAGTTGAAACCCTATACTGTAAACTCTGGTGTAACCCATAAAAATCGTTCTAAAAAGGAGTCCAACATTTCTTTAAAAGGAGGCGATAAAGTAGCCTGCCAGTGACCTGCAGTGTTAACAAAAAAAATACTAGATGATGATAAATGCAGTATCTATTTTTACCCAACAAGGGGAGCTATTATCAGATTAAAGGAATAAAACACTTTAAAGGAAAATGTTGTCTTTTTTTTTTTTTTTTTAGTGTTTATCAATCTTCAAAATCAATGTTCACATAAGGGTTTATCATTTAATTTACAGACGCATCGAATCATTTTAAAGTTACTTAAAAAATTATTACGTTTGTCTTGCAGTGATATTGTGTAATTACATTCAATTCATCCAAAGTAAAAAGACTAAATTTTTGGTGAAATGTATCATATATATTCATGACACGAGAGATACTATAAAAAATAATAGATTTTTTTTAATGTATACTGTTTTTTACTAACAATTCCTGTTTTCTTCTTATATCAACATTTACAAAAATAAAATAAATCTAAATATAGTGCCATTTAAAATCCAGTAATCCTTAATATTTTTTCCAAGCTATTTTAAAATACTTTAATCTGTATTTTGCTGCATAGATCAGATGTTACTCTGTGTGATAAAAAAGAAAAAAAACATCTGATCAAAAGCCAACTTCCATCTAAACTACCATTTTATCCACTACTTCATTGATCATTTCCTGCTCCTCCACATCACGGTTACATCAAAATGTGAAATACAAACCTACACATTAATGAACGAAGCTCTCTCATGGCTCAACTCTTCTGCCTCCCATCACTGACGAACGTGTAACTCAATAAACCTCGGCCAGTAACCTTTAAGTAAAAGGGCTATTTTTTGCCAATATCCAAACATTGTCAGACGGCTTCCTCATGCTTGAGTTACATCTCCGAGGGGGTGAACAAAAGCAACTTTAGTGGCTGTGCAAAGACACTCGTAATGCGAGGGGGGGAGAAGAGAGAGGGGTCGGTCGCACACGAAGCCGTGCGGATCACGTTCCTGCGGCCCATTGATTTCTGATCTTTTGACATTATTTAGTTGCTTTTTATTTTCTTGCCCGTCTTTTATTCCATGTCACAAAAGACAGAAATGTCCAAACAAGTGATGTTGGGAATATCTACTATCTGTCAAAAGAGCAGGCTTTTCCCGGCATTAAAGCGGCCAAATGCTCTGACGCAGTGCCGAGAACCGGCGGGATGAAAATATCACTCTTTATAATGGAGGCTAATCAGATTTCGGATGCCGTTTGCCTTCTAGCTAAAGAGAGATGGAAGCGCGTGGAGCAATAGGATTGTAACCAATACACTACCAGTTAGTTCATCGCCATCCTGACCTCGAGACAAAAGGCCTGCACTTTTATTTTCTCGTGTTTGATCTACATGGCCCAACAGCCAAGAAAAATGGGTCACAGTCAAAATCTAAATTAATACTAAATGTGATTTTTTTTTAGCCTAATTTCTGTTCTGGCTGAATGCAGAGAAAGACGAGGAGATGCATCTGTAATACGGCTGTCGGCTGAATGTTGAACACACAGTAGTGATCAGTTCCATTAAGCAGGGATTTGATCATCTCCCCCGTGCGCTTTCACAGCCCGGCTTCAGATTAGATCACTGTGAAAATGGTCAAATGCTGTGTTTATCTCTCTGTAATTATTTTGATGCAGATGACAGAGATTGGTTGTTTGCATGTGGCTTGATGAGTGTGCACAGTGTGAGCCAAGACATGCACACAAACACACACACACACACACTTGCGGATGCACACGCAGGCACACACACACACACACACACGGGCGTGAAAAGAGCTGAATGGCTCCTCTCAATGCCATTAACCCATTAGATAGTTTCAACAAAGGCCCGAAAATAATGTTTTATGTGCAGAAAAATACTCAGTGCACATGCAATTACTGTGCCGTAATCCTCAACTTATGACTAATATTAATGTTCTTGTTGGGTGACACAAATGGACTTTCAATGAGATTGAAAGAGAAAACCCCAGGCAACAATGGAACGTGTTGAGCTAAGCTTACAAAAGCAACCAAAGCAGGAAAACACCACTACACACATTTTATCCCCTGGTACTTGCGTGGTTAAAAAAAAAAAGAAAAAGAAAGAAAGAAAGAAAGAAAAATTATCTCCCACTGTGGATAAAAATCTGAGGTTCCAGAGGAGGCTACAGTATGTGCTTCCAAAGAAATTTCTCTTGCAGAAAAACAACACTATCACTGTAGGAACTATTTACATCCTTTATGGCAATGGGCCATCAGAGAAAAAAAACATTTGTTTTAACTACAACTAGGACTGCAAATAATTTTAATTTATCACTTTCATTATCAATTAATCTGCCAATTATTTTCAGTGATCATATCCTGGACGAGCCCCCATATGTTACGATCCTGGCTCAAAGGAAGCAGCATGAAAAAAGATAACAGACAGACTAAATTCAAGGTTTATAAAGTGAATATAAGAAAACAAAAAATATGGCTGCAACTTACATTTTTTTCCAATATTGATAAATATGCTGTTTATTTTCACGATTAATCGTTTAACGAATAGACTTTTCATTTATTGTCATAATGACAAAGAAAAGCAGCAAATTCCCACATTTAAGAAGGTGGAACCAGCAAATCTTGAACATTTTTGCTTGAAAAATGACTGAGCTGATTAATCTAACTGCGATGATTAATCAATGCATTAGTAACTATTTTGATAATTGATTAATTAGTCATTTTTTAAGAAAAAAAGTCAAGATTCTGTGATTCCAACTTCTTTAAGGTGAACATTTTCTTGTGTCTCCACTCATCTGACAGTAAACTGAATTTCTTTGGCTTGTGGACAAAACAAGACATCTGAGGGTGTCCTTTTCAGTGCAAGACATTTTCGCCATTTTGTGATATTTTACAAACCTACTAATTGATTGAGAAAGTCATCAACAATGAAAATAATCGTTGATTGCAGCACCACTACAACAACGTCAAAAAACTGTGAAGCGTAATTCCCCACAGCCCAAAGCAACACCCTCAAATTTCTTCTTTTGACCAAAAGTCCAAAACCCAGAGACACTTCATTTACTGTTAAAAATGATAAAGAAAAGCAGTAAATCTTTACATCTAAGAAGCAGGGGCCGTCAAATGTGAGACACTTTTGCTTGAAAAAGTACTGAAACGATTATAAAAATAGTTTGCAGCTACGTCTATCGGTTAGTCAACTAATTGTTGTGGCTCTAACAAAATCTGAAAACTTTGGAATCAGTATATTGTAGTTGGCTTTATCTGTAATAAGTAGCAGAACTGCTCTCCTTGCATTCATTTCAGCACTTGGTGAACTGACCTCTACTGTGTGAAGGAGGTGTTTCTTTGTCTCCAGCTGCTGTTGCACTCAGGATGCCCCTCAACCATGTGGTGACCTTGAGTGAAAGTGTCTTAATCCTGAGGGGTAACTTTAAGAACTACTGCGACGCCCTTCCACAGCTGATCGTATATTCAGATCCGTCTGTGTGATGGATCCTTTCTCTCCCCCTGTTCTCAATAATCACCTCTATTTTCACTTCACTCGAGTTAGGCTGTGTCACCAGATTACTGGCCCTTCGTATCTACCTTTCCAATTACTTTTAAGAGTTTTGGATGGACAAATTTGCGCTTTCATGTCCCGTGTTAGCGGATGAGTCGCTGCTTCTGGCCATGAAAGAAGAGTTTTTAATGAGCTGAGGTGAGGTTAATTGGTTCGCTAAGATCCTCTGAGTCATGTGCCTCTATATGAAATTAAGTCCATTTCCTGGAGTTTCCCTGGACGTATTTAATAACAAACACTTCAGCCCAATTTTCATTTCCCACAGAGAAGGGGGGAGAAACGGGGAACCGGGTGGTGGTGGTGGAGGGGAGGAGAGTTTGGTTGTTTGTGCTTGTTTTAGTTGCCGTCACCGCCCCCCCAAAGTGTAAACGCTATCTGCGTTTGTGTTTCTCCAAAGATAAACGGTGTAGTCTCAGCTCTACAGCTCGACTGATATGGGATTTTTGAGGCCGATACTGATTTTAGAGGAGTAAAAATTCACTGGGATTTTGGAGCTGGAATAAAAATAAACCTTTCTATGTGGATTGTGCACCAATATGGCTGTGGAGGGCTGTTTTCTGAAACAAATAACATCATTAAAGAATATTATATATTTTATTTAGCATGTTGAATAATTTCACATGTATTTATGTAGAAAGGACTAGTGAGAAAATCAAGAATAAATAAAATAAATAGCTAAATAAATATCAGCATTGTTCAGCAACAGTCAGTTGCTTAACATTGTAATATTGACAGTCAGTTCAGGGCAGGTTATAAAACAAGATGAAATGCTTCTCAGCATTTACTATTGAACATTGTGCTAAATCTAAATCACCCCACGCATCATTTTCTGCATTATGTGTTCTGTGAAAAAAGTTTTAATGTTAGTGCATATCAGCAGGGCTGCAAATAGCAATTATTTAAATGATCAATTAATAAACTGATAATAAACTGATAAGTTATTTGGTCCATAAAATGTCAGAAAATGGTGAAAAAAAAAATCTCATTCAGTGTTTCCAAAAACCCAAAATGTTGTTGATGTCTTGTTTTGCCACAGTTTTCAGTTTACTGCCACAAAGAGGCATAATAAAATAAGAAAATATTTACATTTAAGAAGCTGCAATGAGAAAATTTATTTTTTTCAACATTTAATTAGTAATCAAAATAGCTAATGACTAATTTAATAATTGCTTAATCGCTGCAGCTCTACATATCGGTAAAAATACATGTGATAGGCCCATATCAGGCCCACATCGGGCCGATATATCGGTCAGGCTCTAGTCAGCTTCCATTCAGGATTCTCATGAATGTCTTATTTCTTATGTTTTCCACAGATACCTGAAAGCTTAATGCCAGCCAAATGTGCATTTGTTTATAACGGGACAATGAGACTGCGTGAAGCTTTTGCTATTGTCTCCATTTTTCTAACAATAAGGGTCCATTTGCAGCCGTCGGTCGATCACCACCGCTGTTGATTCAATGCACGGGAACCGCTGCGTGTACGCGCTATGATATACTAATCCTCCGCAAATGACTGGGCCTTTCACTTGCTATTAGGAACTACATGATGTGAATCTGCCCAGACTAAAAGACCTTGTAATCAACACTGGTGCAAATGTGTTAAGTTCAACGTCTCGTCGAGGGGGGTTCAATGGTCCTGACAGTGTAATTACGGGTTGCCACTGCAATGCAGCGGCCAGAGCACTCAACACTAATTCAATCCATCTTCATTTCCAAGAGCAACGCCCCTACCATTGATGGATAGTTATCATTAGAGAGTGACAAAGCACTGAAACAACTGAGGCATGAGCAGCAAAGTGTGTATAGTGTGTGTGTGTGTGTGTGTGTGTGTGTGTGTGTGTGTGTGTGTGTGTGTGTGTGTCTGTATGGGTGTAAAGTCAAGGAGCAGGAGGATGTGTCCTCTCAGATACACACTATTGCCCTAGACAGCAGGATTATATATTACGACAGGGATGAATACGGAGAGCCGGAATTGGGAAGGAACTGTGGGTCAGGGAGCGTCCTTCACACACACACACACACACACACACACACACACACACAGACAGACAAATAAATACACAGAATACCCACATAGAGTGTGTGTACGTGTTCAAATACACGCACAAACAGTTTGGCTCACTGTGACCCCGACACACAGAGAGGCTATGGCTCGACTCACCAGCCTTTTATAGCATGCTGCTCAGACTGCTGACAGACACACACACACACACACACACACACACACACACACACACACACACACACACACAAACACACACTGGATAGATACACACACTCGCGCAGGTCTGGGCACCGTCTGCAGCCAAACACTAAACCACAGGCTGTGATTGAGGCCGACTGGTCTGCTCCTCTATACTTTCAGTCTATATATTCAGTCCACCCTGGGCTGTATATCTTAATTATGTGCCTCTGCCTCTTTTCCTAAAAGAAGGGGTGACAGAGTCGGCTCGTCAGGCACTGCAGCAGCAGCAGGCCACTGAAATGAGGCCCTTGCAGTCTTTATGGGGCCTCCAGCCCAGCCACTGCATCATTACATGACTTTTAAGCTCTGAACAAAAACACAGTGGATGCCTCGTTCCCCGTGTCTTTCCTGGCGCAACGTTCCTCACAAAGCTGCAACACAATGGATTCTGTTTGTGGCGTTTTCCGTCTTCAAAACAAAACTGGAACTCCCCAAACTTTTTCGGGAAGACTAACAGGCTGTGAAAGGCTGTAATGAGTAAATATCTCAAAGGGTAGAAGGGTTGAACTAATGGCCAGAAGAATTTTAGCACAGCGCTGTGCTCAATGTGATTATCTCTCTTGCGGGTCGAAGCTTACGGGGTCACCGCTGCCTCATACTCTCCGTCTCAGGTTAGGGCTTTGCCATTTCAATGACTCAATCGCATCTGGAGCTCTGCATCGATTGTGCTCAGTGACCCAGCAAAGGCCCATGCGGCGAGCGTCTGCCCCACCTCTCAGAATTAGACCGCGTTCAGCCTCACCGTCGCCCCTGTCCGTCAACCAGGAGGTGGTGCTACTGGGATGTGGAGCACTGCTACTTCCATCTTTTTTGCTTATACCACTGAAAAGCAAAGGCGGGGATTTGTTTGGTAGGGGTTTTTCATAATAGCGGGGATTTAAAAGGCTTTTCTGACACCTGGAGTTGTAGACACTTCCTCAAAGACACAGACGCACTCTTGTTTTACTGTCGGTGTCGATTTGGCGGCAGAGAGCACTGAGAGATTCACAGTCAGGTGATGCTGCCTGCCTGCTTGAATGCATAAGATTCTCAGACTTGTGAGCTCTTGTTCAGTTTGGCTCACTGCGAGGGAATGAATGGCTTGCTGCATCCCTCAAAACCTCGGCGCACATGACACCCACGCAATTAAATTTGATGCTTACTCATGCACATTCCTAATCTGCTATTATACGCTCACATATAGTGTACATTTACACAGCAGCTATGGCGATTTGCACACATACATGCGTGCAGGCATGAGCTGAGCGGCCAATGTGCTGCTGTTAAGACTGGCTGGCCTGCTTGCAGACCCTGCAGTTTGTTTAGCAACACTCCTTTTGACGACGCCCGAAGGGTGCAATTAAGCCCAATTAGAGCCTGTCAGTTTTATTAAGAGGCACAGACTGGCCAGGCTCGGGGGCAGTGAGGGGTAGAAGAGGGAGGAGGAAGAGGAGAGGGGAGGAGGAGGAGAGTCTGCAGCACCAAGCTACTGCTACTCTTGAGAAACTAGAGAGGAAACTGGTGTAAATATACTGTGTATGCCAACTAAACAGATACTAAACAGAAATGACAGCTGCGACAGCTAAATGACTCACTGATGTTGGACTTAGAAACAAAGAAATTGCCAAGGGCCCGATCAAGTCTTCATAACCAGGTCAGGTTCTGCGAGTAACCTCGGGTGCTCTCAGTTCAAATACGTAGAGATTACCTTTATGATGCCACATAAAAGCTACTTAAAAGTGCAGTTTTGTGATCAGAGAACCTGAAGGGATCAATGGATGACAAAACCAACTCGTCTATAAATACTCACTGGCTACAGTGAATGCAGACATGTGTGGATGCAGATGTCACAAAGCATTTTCGGAAGGGGGATAGGGGGGTGGTGGCTGTGTAGTTATGTGAGCCTGCCCTGATATATTAGTGTGGTTGTGAATAGAGCAATACAGCTGGCTTGGAACAAAAAACTGCAGCATCTCTTTCATCAGCAAAAAAAAAAAAAAAAAAAGAACGCAAATGAATGTATCATTCCCTCACAATTCCTTTTCCGTCGACCCCTCGACAGAGATGTTTACAGATAGCTATCATTCCCCCTCTTTTTCACATTTGCGCTTGGACATGTTTCAAAAGACGGGGCCTTTTCATCTCCCCTCTCGCTGTGAGGAAATTTGCTCCTTAATGGCTTTCAAAACAGGAAGCACAGACAATAAAAAAAAGGAGAAGTGAGAGAAACGCTCCGCTCCCCAGTCCCCCCTTCAGTCGACGCATCCTTTTGCGGAGCTGAGTGCTGCAGCACGCTGCCGCTGTGCCAAGGTGCCAACTGTGCCAGTCACACTGACCTCCATCTGCAGGCAACTTGATACCATCTCTCCAACCGCCGCGTACTCCCACTGAATGGGCTCGCTCAGTCACAGTGAAGTCTGAATGCCATTCAAGGCTCAGGCTTGGAATTGTGTTTCGAGTTTGTGTGCTATTGTATTCTTTGTTCACAGCTGCTGTGTAAAAAAATCCTTTATCACTAAACTGAATACTAAAAGGGTTGTATTGGAGGAATGCACACAGGAATACATTACTGCCAATGTGCAAATCATTCCACTATCAGGCAAATTAGAGCTGATTTTTCACAAGTCTTTATCAATGACCCTCAGAAGAGTGAGGTTGAACTGCTACGGACCAGCTCAAATTACTACTTAGGATGGTCTCTTGCCAAGTACTAGGCTTACTATTTTAATAGTATATGTAGGTGTCTGTTTACTCATGTTGTATTCATAATTCCGCCTCCTGCAGGGCATCCGTGTCCACTGAGTGCCCTTGAACATGCCATGAGTAGTCTTTCTGCGCTTCAACTAAAAAGAGACCTGAAAGACAGCTACACACGCTTCCGCACAGTTGGATAAAACAAACCTTAACCACACAACTCAACCTCACCAAAGAACTTGCTTTTTTCAAAAGATGTTCAGAAGAGTGTATTTTTTTTCTCCTCGTCTTTGCTTTTTCTCTCCCTGGGTAAAACAAATGCATCATTTTTCAGCTAAAAAAAAATAAATAAAAAACTATCTTTACTCCCTCCTCTCCCTCCCATTGTGCCATTTCCGTGTATGGAAGTGTTCCCTCCCATTGATTTTCTCCCAGCCAGGGCCCTACCCAACACGAGCCGCTTCCTTGCTGGTGTCATCCTCCTTGTGCCTTTCTGCTTTTAACTGCGTTTTACTCTTGTGGCATAATGTACAACTGCCAAACTGGTGGTGGGGGAGGAGGAAAAACTGATACATGCGCTCAAAAGTTTCGGCTATTGATTTCTTTTTGATGCAGATGGGGAAAAAAAGAGAACTGTTCAAAGCCGCGGAGAGCTTTTTTGATCACCACTACAGTCGAGCCAGTTGGTAATGTTGTTGGTAGTAAGGCACATGTTTGTCCGTGCATTACATTTGTTGCGTTGCGCATTGTGTTACAGTTCAGCTTGTGATTCTGCGTGGTCAGAAGGCTTATTAAATGTAGTGACCAACATGCACTCTAGTCGAGGCTTGCATCATTAATGTGCGCAACCGCCTGGAGAAAGTGTTTATTTCGACGGAGGATGTCAGAGTGAGCAGATGAGGCCTACAGCTCTATCTCACAACAACATAAGAAAAAAAAACTGAAGGCTTGCAAGAAAACACAAAGATGGGCAGGACTACTCGAGGGAGATGCCAGGTTTACAGAGCCAAGGAAAACTGAAATGCGCAGCACAATTAATTAGGAGTATAAATCTCAAGTTTCATCATGACACTGTATTGATTTCCTCGAGGTTTCTCCTTGTTAAAAGGAAGTTTTTCCTTGCCCCAGTCACCTCAGTTCTTGCTCTTGGTGGGACCAAGTGATGATATCATGTGTCCATTTAACACGGTTACATTTAAGTCAACTCAGAAAAAGTAAACAAAAATTATTATTCGACAATTTCATTTTCTAGAAATTTGTGACACAGACATACCATGGAAATTTCAGAATGAAGGTGTGTCTTAAAGATTACAGTATAGGTTGCTATTTTCATGTTGCATTGATCATGCTGGGTCGTTGAACACTGAATCATTATATCAATCGAAATCAATGTAGGGGTGGGTTTCATTCATTCAAAAATTTTCTACACTGGAATTGTTACTGATACTTTGGCTTTGATGCCAGTTCCTGAACAATACTTTTTTCTGTACCAAAAAATATATGCTAAAAATATAAAAGAAGTAACAGAAATTGGGTGTCAAATGACATGGCTTTTTTCAATACTCAATAGAATCGAAGCAATTCGATCAGTGATTTAAAAGTACAGCCCTCAATCAATGTGCCGTTACACCCCTACAATTAATGAGTGAACAGTTGAGAAAAAGAGCGTTACATGTCAAGAATATTTCTGATATCCATACACTCAGGACAGGATACTGAAATCAAAGGCACCAGAGAGCCATGTGCACATATCCAGAGATGAAGGGGAAAGCTAGCAGGAGTATTTTCCAGCCACTGCAGCCCCTCATCCACAGTCTCTGCTCCCCGCTCTGCCGGCCCTCTGTGATGAGTGCCTGTGTCCACTGGGGGCTACAATTAGCCCATCAAACTCATTCCAGCCGGGGATCCACACCGCCTCTCCAATCCCCTTTTCTGGCTCTCCGAAGCCTGGGCTCCTCCAAAGAGACAGGCAACTTGTAAGACTAGGGGAGGTAGCCTTTGATGTGCCAGGTTCTGCCGAGGCCTCCCCTTTTTGCTCATATCAAGGCTGAGGAGATATAACAATTAAAATGGCGGGAGAGGCAGGCTGACACCGCAGTATGCACCCGTGCAGCTCGTGTGCCACGTGCACGCCCGTGCACCCAGATCCTGGTCTTTACAGGTAGGGGGTGCACCTCAGTGTCTGAGCAGCGGTGGCTGGTGAAGCAATGAGAAGTCACATACCAGTTGAGAGACGTTCTTTATGCCAAGTCTTCTGGCTGCTGACTGGCTGGCCCTGTTTCTTTTTTTTGTCTGTCAGTTAAGAGCTTTCTGCCCCGTGGCAATAGAACAAGATTTCACAACATTTTCTGGCCCCTGGCCCCGTATTTACCTTAGCATTAAAATGACTGGTCTATAAATCAATCTGTCAATGTAAATTTTACCAAGCAGATGTTTGATTTGTTTAACACTACATTTCAAATTAAATCAAAGAAAATCCAACTAAATTGTGGACTTTTGTTTGGACAAAACAGGCAATCTGAAGACATCAACTTGTGTTATGGGATTTTGATGGGCATTCTTAATTTTATGGCACAAATATAATCATTAGTTGCTGTTCAACTTAATACTAAATTATCATAATCCCAAGACTTGTTGACATCTTTAGCAAACTGAAGTTTTAAGTGCTTTTCATGAAGGAACCTTCAAATGTATTATACAGAAATGAGGACACAGATTTATAAACAATATATCTGAGCCTGCAACAAACAAATCTGTCAGCCATTTCCCAAATTAATCAATTAGTTAATGGGCGCATAAAATGTAAGAACATGAGGAAAAATGTCAATCAGTGTTTTTCAAAGCTCAAGGTGACGTCCTCAAATGTCTCGTTTTGTCCACAACCCAAAGATATTTAGTTTACTGTCATGGGGAAATAAAGAAACTAGAGTCAGACTAGATACTGGATTTTTTGAGGCCGATGCCGATATTAATATTAAATTTCCGACAGGTCTATCAGACAATATTCTGTATTTACATATATAAAATCCAAAATGACATCAGGGCACTGACACAGTAAACTATAACTGGTATTTTTAATAATTCTAAAAAGGATAAAATATACATAACATGCTGCCTAAAAACCAAGAAAAGAGTACTGTAAAAAATATCGGGCAACATACTGATACTAATGTAGCAGTGCTAAGCCAATATCATCTCTATAATATTGATCAGCTGATATATCAGTCGGGCTAAAAATGAAACCAGAAAATATCCACATTTCAGAAGCCGGAATCAGAGAATTTGGACATTTTTGACACAAAACGATGAATCAATTGACAAAATTATGAATTAATCGACTAATCGTTACAGCTATAAATATATCGAAATATATACATTCTGATTGATCGGTCTGCATAAATCTCCTCTGACCTCATCTGTGTCTCAAGAGACCCGATGTTTTGTCCAGACCCTGGGCTGAACAAACTGCGGGCCAGTGGTTCAGATGGGCTGCTGTGTTACGTTGTGTAAGACACAGCTCCACTTCTGTCTCTGCTCCAGTGGGGCTCGGTGGCAGACAGCCAGGTAATTACACAGCACTGACTACCAGCCAGGAGAGAAAGGCCCACTACCACACACACATACACAAAAACACTTATTTGCAAGCATACAGAGTATACAGATCACACAACCCCACCTGCACACACACACATACACACACACACACAATATCTTCTCCCATTTTCCCTCCTCTTCCTCCTCTCTCACACACACACACGCAAGCACACATACACACACACACACACACACACAGAGGCCCAGCCAAACACAAGGACTACATTATGTCAAGGAGGATTACAATGACTCCAACCTGACCCGGCTCCGCAGCTGCTCTGCCTCTGGCGTGAGTGTGCCTGAATTTACTGTTTGAGGTAAAAGACTGTCCACAGTTTAAACAGGTGTGTACTTATGCAGATGTGCAGCTAAAGCATGTGGTTTGCATTAAGCTGCTGCAGTGGAGCCAGAGTGAGCAGGAGTCCAGCCCAATATGGGACTAGTGATCTATTCACTTTCAATTCCCTCAGTTCAGGAAGTAGATAATTCCTGCAAAGTCCAAAAAAGTAGATGAATGAATAAACTATTCAGAGAGGGGTGTGGTGAAAATTTAATAGAGCACTGTATCACGATATGCTGCATGCCAATATTGCATGGCATGGATGCATAGTAAAAATCTTTTCTTAATCTTAATATTGCAATATAACATTGCAAGTGCTACTCTAGTAAAATCAATATTTTTGTTTTTTCTCTGGTGAGATTTAACGGTAAGCATGATTTATTTGTCTTCATGACAGCAAACAGACTGAAAACTTTATCTTATTAAATAAAACAGATGTTGACAAACATTTTCCTTCGTGGACACAACTTGCACCTGAAAAAAGTAATAAATGGCAATATACTGCACTTTATGTTATTGCAGTACTCATCATATCGCAAAATGTTTAAAATCGCAATAATATGCTATTATGAGGCAAGTACCCCTACTACTCAGTGGTACCATATGCAGATTCAAAATCTGACAAAATTGGAACTGTGGATAAACTTTAGGAGTGTCAAGTATTAACCCAGGTTTCTACTTTTGTCAAATCACTTTTAAACATGTTTTATTAGCTCTTTGTTTGCTTACATCCTCATTATGGCTGTGGATTGGCGAGAATTTCACAATACACTATGTAACAAGACGAGGGCACATCTATTCATACCTTTTTTTTTTTTTTTACACGGTGCAGTATTCCACCCTGAAGTTTAAGGTTATAGTTCAATATATTGCAATTATAGATTATGTTATATTATTATTAATTATAGATAATAACACTGTTATCTAGGGGTCAGTAATTTAAACAACAGAGCGAACCCTTGCCACACATCTTTGCATGTGTCACAATATCACAATGCAGTGTTTTTGATACAGTATGACAAAAAATAATATCACAATACTCAAGTGTATTGATATTTTCTTACACCGCTGGAGCTCATCCTTGAACCTGGTGCTGCACAATGATCTTGGTATGACATCACTGTTACTTAAAAGCCATTGCAACATCTTAAGACATCCAAACACAGTGATGCAAAACAGAGTCCTGACTAACTCTGCCACATAGTCTGAAGACTGGATGTCACTTCAAAAAGCAGAGATTTTAAATTATCTCCAGGGCTGATTCCATCAGTTTTTTGTTATTCTTCACTAATCCCAACAGGCTTACCACTCGCTTTGAGTCAGTAGACTGTAAAATAAAAACATCAAGAGTGCAATGATAATTCATTATGGTGACGTGATTATTTTCATTATCATGAGCACATTAACATTTCAAAACCTGCATATGAAGTTGCACAATGAATGAATGAATGAATCTGTGGCTGGGGTGCAGCAACAACACAGGTTAGCCATTTTATTCTGACATTACAAAAGCACCAGAAAGTGAGTTGGCATAAAGGCAAGTAAATTGCACCACCAAAACAAAAGGGAAGTCATGCTTCAAGGAAGCAGGAGGTATTCTCTGTCCCTTGTTGGTTATTCCAGACTTTTTTTTTTTTTCCAAAGAAAGAATCTTGTTTAAAAAAAAAAACTGCCATGGATTCCAGTGAATGCCAGTGAGAATCAAGCGAGCTATTCATGCTGCCAGTTGATTTAGGCACGCCTCGCTACACACCAATCAGCCCGGCCCCGGCCTCGCCAGCCACTCACTTGTCTGCCATTCCAACACAAGATGGAGACAGTGCCAAAAGTTCCAATTAAAATATCCATTTGTGATGTCTGTGCAGAAAAAAAGAACAAAAAACAAGCAGGCTTTTTCGATAGCGTAGGAGAAAATACAACAAAAGCTGCCAAAATTCTGTGGACAAGCCACATACTTAAGAGTTTTCTGTCTACACAAACTAAATAAGTATGAAGAGTGTGTATGTAGGCAGAATGTGTGTGCACGAGAAGGAGACGCAGACAGAGCAGAGTGTGTGTGTGTGTGTGTGTGTGTGTGTGTGTGTGTGTGTGTGTGTGTGCATGGGAGTGGGAGCGTCTTGTTATGGAGGAACAGAGCATGTTGCAGATAAGAGGGCGACGCTGTTCAAAGAAAAAGGCAGGCCGGTAAAGTGCGCGCCGATTCGACATCATCGCCTTACTGTCCCTTAATGAGCCTGGAGAGGAAGTCTGGTGTCCATAGAATCCGCTCCTGTCTCACTCCAATCACGCTGCCAGGCTTTTTATTCAAATCTCACACACAACTGTCACACAGCCAGTCTGGCCGCGCTGTTTATCTTACTCCAGGAGGATGTTAACAAGACAAATGAATGAATAAATACACAAATAATGCGTTTAGGTAATGTTAATAATGTATGAAATGGAAGCTGCTTTTTGACAGTAGCGCTGCTCTAAGGATTCTTCCCAACTTTAGTGACAGGCTTGTTTATTCTTTTCCCAGCATGCAATTCTCTGCATCTTTCGCAGCCGATGTCTGGCCAATGCTATAGTGCATCTCGCTGATGAGAAAAAGTGGTCTGACACATTAGTTTAGACTTCTCTAACCATGAAAAACAGCCAGGACTGAGCCTTCATCCAAAACCTCTAGTATGATGATCCTCCTTAATCTCGTGGAATCCAGGTCTCCTTTTCACCCCATCACACTTTCCTCCTGCTATTACATGACTGATTCCAGTGACGTTTTAACAGGCCGTTCAATTAGAGTACATTTTTCTGAAAGGCTGGATAAATAAATAGCTTGTGCACACCTGCACAGGTATGCGAGAGCAGTCAAATCTCAGCGTCACCTGCCTCAAAAGAAGTGTCCCAAACTTCCAGGACTATTAGAAAAAACAAAACAAAAACAAAACAAAAGAAAAAAACAGGAGCGGGGGAAAAAATGCTCAAAGAAAACTGACTGGGTAGGAAAATAAGTCTCACATCAAATTCCTTCCCTGGGCCGAGACAAAAGCAGGGCCTGGCACTCAGGCACCGTCGACTACACAGACTTGGAAGACGGAGAAGAAAAAAAAAAAAATAACAACACGCACATCAAAACCGGAGCCAAACAAATCCAAGAAAAGTTCAGATAGGTCTTCAGTGGAACTGCCAAGAGGAACAAAATCAAATAAATTGGGGGGTTAGTCTCGTTCAGGCTGGCCCGACAAACCTGAAAACACTGTTTAGAATATATGAGGAAGGTGACGGAGGACGATGCTAAATGACTCAGAAAGCAGATACCCCGTGTTTACCCTTACAAACTCCAAAGAAAAGCCCCCTCTGCTGTTATAACGCGGGTGGGAACAGAAGAGTGAATTCGAGGCAGCTTAAGTGCTCTCTGGAATCACTCAGCATTCCACTGTCTTCAACGCACACACATCCACAGAGTCAAAATTTGACTGTGACAGTGTATTCATCCATAACTGTAAATTGTTCTTTGGGGAATTTGGCGGGGCTTCATATTCTCTCCCCCTTCTCCTCTCCCTTTCCACAAAGCTGTCTCCATCACTCTCAATCACAAGCTGCTTGTACATATGTATACAACAGGCAGTCGCCATGGCAATTGTGGGATCGCTTAACACTAAGTCATTACAAAACCAGAACCCACGTGAGTTATCTGGAGCTTATAATTAAGTACGTGCCAATAACTTGTTTTGGTGGATCCTTCACTGTTAAAATCACACAGGAAATTAGTGGAACCAACTAATCTTTTCACATTAACTTGACTTAAATATACAAGTATGAGTGTGTCTCTAATACACTTCATGATAAGTCAGTTATTTCTTTTCACAATAATGAAGAGACTGAACCATGATGAAGGTTAGCACTGAATTCAGTTAAATGTGAAATCCAATTTCTGATGTTTGTCGGTGTGACTGAAGAACTGTTCATTCAACTTAATGTATTAAACTTACTGAACGTGTTTTCTCAAGTACAAGTGACTTAAGATTAAGTTTGACTAGGACAGTTCATTTGTTTTGAATAAATTATAAAAGTTACCTCAACCTGTCTTTTTAAAATTTTAAGGCAGTCTGGACAACTTTTTTGAGTTAAAACAAACACAGTGTCGAAACCTCTTTTCCTGGTTGATTCTCTTACTTTTAAAACTTTTAACGGGCAAGTATTAGCTTAGCTATTACAGCAATGTTTGGATAATTTTAATTACTATAGTCTTAATTTCGCTGAACACCGCCTTGGTAGTAGCTGAAGTGGCACCTCATAAGTCGATTTGATTCTGATTCAAAGGGCTACGACACTATTATACAACGAATATTTATGCATGCTGATGCATTAAAATTTCAAACTTTTAAGCCAAGAGGTGCTGATCAGATTGTATCCATCTGAAATTGCCATCCTCACCAAAAATAAGGAAGCAGAGTTGTTTAGAACATAAAAATGACGCACGTTTATGTCCATTACATTTCACCATCCAATTGGTTCCATCACGCCGAGAAGTGGGTTTTAAATTTCCTATTACTGACTCTTCTGCATCGATCTAAGAATCGATTATTTCCCCCATCTCTACTTGGTAGCTCCCAAGTTATGGGTATCGGTGCTGGAAAAAGGGTATAAATATTTAGGCTTCAAGTGTCAAAGAGTGTCAAATGTTTCGGTCCTACTCAGTGATGACAGGAAAATCCACCCTCTACCACTCTTTGCCTTTGTGAGGTGCATTCAACAACCTACTATATCATGAACCCAGGTCACCAGTTTTCCTTAAGAGGGGCTGCCACCAGCATCACTTCTGTCCAAGTCCCTGACACTTCACAGTGACTCAAACAAGACATCCCATGCACTGCTTACAGACTAAAAGATCAGATGAAAAGCCACCCCTCAGCTTCTCCTCCGCTGTTTTCCACAGTTTTATTCTGGTTGTTGTAGTAAACTGACAGCTTCCTACATATAGAGAAAGCCTGACTTTTCTTTGTTGTGATTGGTCGCCTCAAATACACACACACACACAAAAAAAAAGGCAGCATGCTCCTCTAAAAAGTTTAACTTTTCTCGACTTCAGAGAGGCTGTCAAGTTTGAACGAGGCACAATATTGCAAGCACACCCTCGCTAGTTAGATAGTTTCAGCCCCCTCTTTTGACTTAAATAGAGGACAGCAGGCCTGAGCAGTAAAACAAGTGATCTGTATCATCAGCTGACATTTTTCTAATAACAATAAGAAAACTGATCAGTAGTTTCACTTGAATCCATTAAACGCAAACCACCATGAAAGCACATAATGAATACTGCATCCCTTGATAATGGAGTGTGCTGTGAGCGACACGCAAATGCCAATCATTCAACAGGTGTGTTGCTCAGGTGCACCATCAACATGTGACACAACAACAGAAACAGGGTGGAGTGAGGAAATGAAAGCCAATGTTGCAGAGATTGATAATAAGAAAGCAGGGCCGGAACGATATGCTTATCTCTCTAACTACCTGGGTGACATGCATTGTGATTCTTAAGTGTTGCAATTCAATTAATTTCAAATTTGAGTTTTACTCCAACAGTATTATCGCTATACTGCAAAAAAAAAAAAAAAAAAACGTAAATAAAGTACTTTTTGAAGTAAACGGCTGCATTTATCTGTTCCTGCTCATCAAGCTGGTGTGAAAAGAAAAATATTTATAAAATGAGACGTTAGCAGGTTAGCATTGAGCTAACAGACTAAGCCCTATTTATATATTTAGAAATTCAGCAATAAAAAAATCAATTCAGGAATTAAAAAAAATAATCATGATACTTAAGAAAATCATTTTTTCTCCCATCTGTGTTCAAAACTATTAACTGTGTGCCCTGACAAATAAAGTGATTAAATTCATAATAAAGTGGTTAAACTCAACCTTTTTTTTCTCCTTGTCTTTATTAGAAATAGTTCATCAAAATTATCAACAATTATCAATATCAACTGAAAGAAAACATTTTATCATGATACATTTTTCAGAAATTTGCCCTACAGTGCAGTTATTTCATGATTCTCCTGCATTACTACACTACATGCATGCTTCAGTGCCCATGCATGCGTGTGTCAGCGTCATAACTCTCCAGAGTCAAAAACTACTCTAAATTCTGTGGCCACCCCTGGGATATTCACTTAATCACTTCAACCCGTTCTCAAAAGTTCACTTCCAAACTTCCTGGAAAAAGGAGCAGACATTTCTGAGGAATAACAAAGAGGGTTAGTGAGAGTAATAACATTGTGTTTAATCCCGCACAATTCAGCCTCGGACCAGAGTGAGAACAGCGAGCCAAGAGGGACTTGCAGCAAAAACAAATCAACGCTCCTGCACATGGATGTGTGTTAGCAACGCATAAACAACAGAATCAAGTGTCAGGAGTTTATCTAGAACGAAAATACCACAAATGACCTGAGTTATGCTTTATTCAGGAGGTAGGTAAGTTGAAAGAACAACACAAAACCTTTCTGCTGAGTTCAGAGATGGGAAGTAACTGAGTACAAATACTTTGTTACTGTGCTTAAGTGCATTTTTCAGGTATCTGTACTTTGGTACAATACTTGAGTATTTATTTTTCTGACATGTTTTTTACTTTTACTCCCTACATTTTAACACAAATATCTGTACTTTCTACATTACTTCAGTTTTAATGTATTTAAGGGGTAATAAATTGATCATTTTTATTTTGCATCATTATTCACAGCCTCCCCAACATAAAGACTGATTTCAATCTAAATGGATGGGACAATAACACATAGAAAAGACGGCTGATTGGAGGTCCATCAGTGCATTTCAGGCACGACAGAGGTAACAAGTCAATAAAACATAAAAGACAGACTCAGTTGTTTTTGCACAGAAACAGCCAGCAGAAATGCTGCACTGTAAAAAAAAAAAACAAAATCTCAGAATTTCACGGCAACTAGATTTTTCAGTCTTGAACTCATCTACATTTCTTCTTTAGATAAACTTGAATCTTTGAGTTTTAGAAACCCCAAAATTTGTATTTCAAAAACTGTTCGCAGTGAGCTGTGAACCTGATTTGTTGTTATTTAGGTCGCAACTGAAAATATTAAATTATTAACCATTATTCACTTTCACTTCAATACACTTGTTGTTGTAAAATGTTGTAAAACTCAAAGATTCAAGTTTATCTAAAGAAGACAAGTAAATTATCTCAACAAAACAGAAGTAGTTGGTAAAACCTTTTTCTAAACTTGCAAGTTTGACTTAAACTTAAAACTCAAAAATCTGTCGCAGTAAGTCGCCTTGAAATTTATAGCTTTCTCAGCTTTTTTGCTTCTATAGTGTACATTTTACTTTTATGGTTTGAGTACATTTCAGAGGTTGCACTTTTTCACTTTTACCTCACGAAGTTGAATTAGTACTTCTACATTTAACAGTCTTTTTTTTCCCCACACAAGTATCTGTACTTCTACTTGAGTAAAGAATGCGTGTGCTTTTGCCAACTCTGGTTGAGTTAAAAAAGTTGGCATGTATTAACACCATGTTTCCCCTTTTCCTCTGCTCCCCTCCTGCCCCCGTCTTCTTTTCCTACGTAGTTCCCCTCCTCTTTGTGGCTCAGCTCAAACCTCAGCCCCTTCCATACTGCTGCTGGGAAAAAAAAAAAAAAAAAAAAAAAAAACGAGGTCACGGATCGCCTTACTCCAGCCTGCCTCCGTATGGTCACAACCCCCCCACCTCCCCTCCTCTCCTCCCTCCACACCTTCCCCTACCAGCACCTCTCACTCAAAATCTCATTCCATCACTGTGGCCAAATCCGCCTCATCCACCCCCCCCCCCTCCACATTTCATTTCTTCCCTCCCCTCTTCTCCACTCCCACCCTTCCTGTGCCCTCAGCCCAGTGCTAATTGGTAAATCTGTTGAACCATGCCAGCCTCAACAATGAGACACCTGGAGTTCTGTCAAAACAAGTTTCCCTGTGAAACGGCCTCCAGTGTTAATACAGTAGCGTAGGGAGCTGCTGAGTCTGTTGTCGCCCATGAGGCCGGCCGCTGAACGGAGCCGGGGATCGCGCTATCTGGGGAAATTTGTCAGAGATGAGTGCACTCGACTGTCAAGTCTGTCAGGAGTGGTTCATCAGAAATTAGATTATTTATCAATATCACTTCTGAACCTTGATCTGAGCTCTTTGTGCAGATGAACTATGACCGAATCGCACGTTTATTTGGGTTTTTTTTTTTTAATCTCCTCGCTCCGCATGGGCCTGCAAGTCAGATCTCCAGGTTAAATGAGTTCATGTTGTTTGTATGCAAACACATGAAAGTTATAACCTGGCCTGACCCAGCTCAGCTCTGACTGCCTGTCATCGAAAACTCAAGTCACACCTTAGACGCAAGGATACTGCAGATACGCTGGTGTAGACAAAGGTGTGTTTGTAAGACACACATGCAGAAAGACAGGCACACCCAACAGCGATCCTGCCAGACCTTGTCAAACAAGTTCTAGCAAAGGCGCTTGTATAAGAGAGGGAGGGGAAGCAGGTTGACATGGGGAGAGGAATGTTTTTTTTGTTGTTGTTGCCTCTTTTTAAAAAAAAAATCAGAGTAGACTATACCATCATATTAATAGCTGTCACAATGAAGTATGATCTACCTTCATTCTTCCCTTCTTTCTTTTTCTTTTTTGAAGAACTCATGTTATTTACTGGCAACAAAGGCCCAGCAGAGTGTGTAAAATCAACAAGCAATTGATTAGTCAAACAATTCAAGTAGGCAATCCACAGAGCCACGGTCGCCTCAGAGGAGATTAATAAGTTATCCTCCGGGCTTCGCAATGCCAGCGTCTTCCCAGCTTCACAGAGCCAGACTGAAGGAAACCAAAACAAGGCGTACTGATGTCCTCAGCAGGTCAGCTCTGCAGCAAAATCAGGACTTACTTTACCTTAAAGTTCCACTTTCTCTAAATTACAGCTTGTATTCAAAAGGATTTTTTTTAAAAGAGCTGCAGGACAATGACAGAGGAATCTGAACTGTGATGCTGTTTTGAATTAGAGAAGGACATGCAGTGTTAAAGCACTTTAAGGTTAGCTCTTCTTTAATCCAGTGGTCATAAACAGAGTGTGTTATTGCTCCATCTATCTCACTTTCTTATAGAAGTTAAAAACAGTTTCTAAAACAAATACAAACAAAACTAAAGATGCACCAACTGATTGGCCGCTGTATCAAAATGAACACGCATGTGCCACATGATAGTCCACGTTATGCACGCAGCGACACAGACGCTAACATCACAGCCATATCCAACAACGCTGGTCACAGTCACACACGGGCTCATGCTAGCATGTCGTCAGCAGTAAGAGGAGCAATAGACTCCAAGAACAGGATAAAGAGAAGAGTTAGGTAAAGACGAGAGGAACAAACAGCGGAGAGTAGGGCTGAGCAAATGGATAATAGAATTTTGCATCTGATTTACTAAAGGAAAAACAGCATTAGCCAATTTGTCATTAATATCCAACAAACACGCATATAAAAATGTGAATAAAAGTATTTAAAAATGATATCATTGTCTGTCATCATCATATGTCTATTCAGTAGACTTCGCCCCAAACCTAGAGGAGGGGACCTGAGTAGAGAGGGTAAGAAAATGTGAGGACAGGACAAGGGAGAGAAGAAGAGAGAGGAAAGGTTGGAAAAGGAAAAAGTGAAGAGGCAGAGAGAAAAGAGGAAAAAGGCCTGGCAGTAACCTGGAGCACTTTTGTAGAAAATGTAAAAGTCATTTATTATTATTCAGTGTTTAATTATGAATGTTTAATTTAATTTTCCATTATAGAAAAAAATGTTTGGGTTTGCTGTCAATTATAGTTGACATAGCCGAGACAATTGCAACTGGTTCATCTCTACACAAGTCTCCCGTCTCCTGCTGGTAGATTAGAGGCCAATTCAAACCAAGTGCATCCACAATGACTTCCAAAGCTAAAACCAAAGTTGGCATTAAACCAGAACAATCCAGAAGCTGAGACCAGTGATGCATAAGACAAATAAAGACAGCAAACAGAATCCTTAAAACACACAGATGACTCATAATCCCAACAAAGCTGAACACAGAAACACCTTGCTGGGCAGTTTTAGTGTAACATTCAAACATCCCATCACCTGGATTGTCATTGTAAGGCATTATAAAGCACACCAGCAACAAAGCAGCAGCACTGAATTGCAGCACAAAGCACAACACAGCATGATTATCAGCATCATCACCAGGATTTAGGTTTTTCATTCAGTTTTTTTAATCATCAATGATCAATTATCAATTGTGTTGAGTGTGGAATCAACCAAAAAAATCCAACAAGATATTTTTGGAATTCAAAGGTCTCTCACCAAATGAAATTGGTGAAGGCTCAGATCTGACTGTCCGGGGAATTCCCAGCAGAAGGGCCCCTGAAAGGCAAAGATGGACGTTCCCAAGTCACACAATTATATCAGCTCTCCATCTCTAGTTCGTTCTCTCTCTCTCACACACACACTCTCACACACACACATACACATCCGCACACAACCCCAGTCGACCAGGTTTTATGCAAAAGCAAACGTGTTCTCCCTGGAAATAATGCATCCCCTGGCTTTTTAGTTATTTAAACTACGAGCTCGTCTCTGCTGGCTCAGCTTTCTCCTGAGAACGTGTTCGGCCCCATTAGTGCTAATTTTACACACAGAGAATAGGAGAACACTGGCTCTGCACTGGTTACATGGCTGTTGGTACTGGCTAGCTGGTTGTTAAAACACTATTTCACTTTGGTGGAACATTTAAGCTCCTCAGCGTCTACACCTTCACTGATGTTCAGGAGCAGTCAGTCGGTCTGAAGATCTACTGTCACCGCTACGTTTTGGCACAGATTTTTCAACCCCTAAATGTCTAAAACTGCTGACCGCTGACTGTAAATAAAGAAAGTCTCCACTTCTTTTCACTGTACAAAGACGAAGCCAAATTATCCTGGGTATGAAAACAGTCATGTTTTTCTAGATATTAAAGTTGTTCAAAGTGCAATTATAAAGCAGATTTATAATGAAAATAAGAAAATATGCAAGTAATGGGTCCCCAGAGTAGTCGTTACCTCTGCCAAGGAGGTTATGTTTTTGGTTGGGTTTCAGTGTTGGTTTGTTTGTTTGTTTGTTTGTCCACAGGATTATAGAGAGACTATTGGCCCGATTCTCCTCAGACTTAGTGGAAGGATGTAACACGGGTCGAGGACGAACCCATTAAATTTTGGAGCAGATCTGAGGGTCAGAAACACAAATGATTTTTCCTGTTTGCTAACATTGTGCGATAGGTCAGTTGTAACCCTGGTGTCAAATGAACTGAATTTGTAAAGCCGAGATAATGAGGCTTCAGCTAGGCCTGGGGTCAGCAACATTTATTTCAAAAGCGCCATTTCTGGCTAAAAAAGAAAAAGTCTGTCTGGAGCCACGACTACTGTATTCTCTAGTTTCCTCTGAGACTTTTTCTTTTTTTGGATTTTGGCATCCTTAGTTAGCCGAGGGAGTCTCAAGACTAGCCAACGGCAAAATGTGGCCTATGACGCACATTTTAGTTGACAAAGTATGGAAACATTTTTTTTATTCAGTGTATAGGCTACACATTTTACAAGTCGAGAATGTAAAAATCAATATAGGCTTACAGCAGTAAAATTAAATGTTCATTTCCGTATATTTTTAGAAAAAAGAGCTGTATGGGACTCTGGAGCTGCAGGTTGCTGACCCTTGAGCTAGGCACAATCATATTTTGAGATCATTCTAATAGTTTTGGAAATATATCCAGTCATATTAGTGGTTGCACTTGCAGATTTTCATATGATAGAAGACTGGACTATTGGCCTTGGCGGAGGTCTTTGCTCTCTGCGTGCCCTTCTAGTTTCTGATATTTTTATCACTTCATTGTGCGCTCTCAGAAAGAAAATGTGAACTGCCTAGTCTTACTAGCTGTTCAAACACAAGTTTCTCTAGAGGAGGAGGCATTCAGAGGTTAACCTGGCACATTTGTATCTACTGCCCTGAAGAGCACAAAATCAGATCTCACATCTCTCTGACAGATATCAAGAGATGATAGAGGACAGGGAAGGAAGAAAGAGGAAGAAAACCTGGAAAGGGAGTTATTGATTTCCTAGGGAAGAAAGGACATGCTAGTAGAAGTCTCACAACATGCAGAGAAAAGCAACAGGGCCTTTAGTTTACTGAAGGGCTCCAGTACCTACAGTGAAAGCTACTGTGTCGGTGGCTTTCTCTGCACCCAGATCACTGGGCTCTATTTGTTCTTGTGCTTGACCCCGGGGCCAGCTAGATAACTTTTCATAACAGCTAGACAGTGAACGCTGTGGTTACTGGCGAAACACACACACACACACACACAGACGCACATTTAAAGTTACAAATATGTACTATCCTTTTAAATGTGCATGTCCAACACAGAGTCACACGTTCCCTAGGGTAGCTTAAGTTCACAGGGGTTATTTAACGGTCAAATACCACAGCAAGGAAAAAAAGATGGCCCTAGAGCTATTGACGCACACACAAACACACAGACACAATAGAACAAACTGCTATTCACAGTTCCTACGATCATGTGTTGTAATGGAGAGGCTCCTTAATGATGTTCTTTGCACATTTGATATACACATTTGGATAAAAATATGCAAACATTTTAAATTCTGGTCGGCAATATAACAGCTACCTTTACTTTAAAATGCCTAAGTGTTCTGTTGAGTCCATAACGGAGCGAGAAGACTCTCGAGTCATTGTTGTGGTGTTGTTGCTGACTAAGCCAACACTGAGTGGTGGATTGTCTGTGGGAACAAGTGGCCGGCGGTCCAGACTGCTGGACAGATACAATGACCGAGGTGCTCTCATTTTCATTGTCACAGTTCCCGGGGCCTGACGCCATGTCTCGATGGCCTCAGATTTTGGCCCGAGCCAATGATGTAAGTGTGACCCCCCGAACAATCGTCTTGTCTGGAGAAGACAGCGAGACACAGCTGATAGACACAATGAATGGTCTCTATTTGAGGTCGTGATCTTGTGCTTAACAGAACTGGGCAATATGGATAGAGTTTTCGATCACGGTATAGATGAGAGCAGCCCATCAGGGTGCTTTGCCCTCGCCCCTTTTTGGTTGAAAGCAGCCCCTCTAATTTGACTGGCAGTAAATGTAAATTCTGAGGTCTGTAGCAATTTAATAGCATAAAATTGAACACAGTATTGCTTTTTAGATATTAAGGGCTCAAATCCTACGGCCAGTCAGGCAAACGTGTTTTGATCAAACAGTGATCTTGACCTTCAGACCAAGCAGAAACTCTTACTGTCCTTTGCTCTTGGGGGACGTAAAGAAATTCATAGACTTCTTTTTATGTCTGATGTGCAAAATACACCATAAAAGTTTTTAGGCATGGTGCCACTAGGTTTTTCAATTCGGCGCTAGCACTTCTGGGTCGTACTCAAGACAGGGACATGACGTATGCCTGATCTAATCTATCTGTAAATTAGGATTTCCAAATCAATTAAGAGTGTCACAATTTCAACTGGAAATGAAAATCGATTGCAAGCAGTTAAATCAGAAATGGATCAAAATAAAGCAGGACTGGCAACTCTCCCTCTATCTTTTTTTTCTCTCCACCCACATCTACTTGTGCGCATGTCCAAAGAAAAAGCAAAACAAAACTGAAACGACGTCATAGCAAAGTGGTAGCCTGTGGCTGGACTTTCCTATCTTTTTAAAGAAGAACTTGAAATTGTAAATGACAGCTGCGAGCGCATAAATCCAATGATCTGTTGATCTTTACAAACCGAGACTTGATAGTCAAACAGCAGCACAGCCATCAGCAATAAAAGAACAGATGTTTAGATTGAATAACATTGTGACCTTAAAATTGAAAGTCAAATCTAATCGTGGAATTGTAGAATTATGACACTCCTAATATCAATGCATAGTATAATACACTACATTTTCTGGAAATGCAATTGAGATACCATTTATAAATAAAAAAGAACCACATGAGAATGTCTGTTATATCGCCCAATCCTACATGCAAAGAGCATTTTGCGACCCTGGATCGAGAAGTGACCACAACAACAAATAAAATGTCTGAGATATGAGCTTTCTCTTGCAGCAAAGGTTAAGGGTGGATGGAGGAATGCATGCACAGAAAGAAGACAAAAGGGGGTGAGAGAGGTTATTTGGAAAAAGGCTTAAAATGCAGAGCGAAAGAGCAGTTTAAGGTCGGCGTAAAGCAGGATAGAGAAAGCCTTCTAGGTAAAGCCTGTGTGGACAGTGTGTGTGGGTGGTGCCTGCTGACCATGGGGTCGCTCATTAACAGCTGAGGAGGCCAGGCATCCCAGAGTCTTGTGCAATTGTCTGGCTTGCCCAGGTGCACGGCCCATTCAGACCACAGGAAGCCCCCTTTATCCCCGTTCCTCCAAAATGGACAGAGAAGCGGTCAAGGAGGGTGAATGTGATCCTGGCTCTGTCTTTTCTAACATGGACTGGGATCCACAGAGTTATTGTGGCATGTGTTTTCTCAATGCTTGGCTAAGACGCAGATTTTTCATAATATCAAAAACATGTCAGCTCTGTTCACACAGCCTCTCTCCAGCACACATTCTTCAGAGAAACAAGTGAGACTGAATGGGGATAAAATAAGTATGTTCACTAGTTGTAAAGGCTCAGGTGGGAGGTCTTGCGGGCCATAAAAATGGCCAGATTCCATCACTTCCTCCACACTAATTACCATACACTTGGAGCAAGTGCCCTCCCTCTCTTCATCCCTGAGCCCATGCTTCACTACCTCTGACACACACACACATACACACACAATAATACACAGTGAGGCGCAGTTGGGAAATGGTTAACACTCCAGCCGTCCCCTGCTGCCAGTGAAAGCCCACAAAACAATGGAGACATTGTTCAAGCAGGGCTAGGCTCTAGACTCTAAGGCTGTGTGTGTGTGTGTGTGTGTGTGTGTGTGTGTGTGTGTGTGTGTGTGTGTGTGTGTGTATGCACGTGAGGAAAGAAGTTTGTGTGAATATGCTCTTAACATTTGCATGTTTCTGCCCCAATTCCCAGAACGGCAAATTAAGAAATGTGATTCAATAAGAATAACTTGCGTTATATCTGATTCTAGAGGTGCTGCTCTTCATCTAAAAGTTAGAAAAGTTTGGTCACATGACTGTGAGATGAGCCAAATTATGTCATGACATTACCAACACGAGTCTGGAGTCCAGCTGAGCCCTTTACTCAGTGGATTTACAATTCAACCTGGTACGTTATGTTATGCTATGTTAATGGGTTAATGCAATAATAACTGCCTAAATGAGGGGTTCCCAAAGGTTTGATGACTGAGTGACAATTTAGGGTACCAGCACATATAAGTTGCTAACTTTTTCTAGCAGCACCAGCATTTAGGACAGATCCTTCCCACGTCCCGTTCCTTTCCCACTGTCCCCTGTAACAGAGCAAGTTTGGTAGCTGGCAAAATCTCGGTCAACTTTCTTCTTTCCTATTTCCCGTATTTGAATTATCTGTCCATGTTGAAAAGAAAACTGAACTTTTAAGACTGTTAAAAGATATCACTGGGACCTGTAAAAGCTACACATATTACAATTAGCTAATGTTAGCAAAACATCTGATAAAAACATCAAAACAAAACATCTGATAGCTAATATTGGCAGAACGTTAGCTAATCTACAACAGTTGTTAGTTGGCTAATTACATCTGATAGCTAATGTTAGTAAAGTGCTAGACAACTAGCTAGCTAATCTCAATCATTAACTAGTGTTCTGCTAGGATTTGCTAACTTAAAATATATACACAGTATAGGTCCCGCAGAAAAATCTTTTAACCATCTTCAAAATCTTTTTTTTTCTTTTCTTTTAACATAGACAAACTTAGCATGTAGCAAATTTATGTATCAGAGACAGTAAAGGAGAACGTTGACAGAGGTTCCACCGCGTACCAAGCTTCCTCAACTGTTATTATAACACAGAAGAAAAAGGGCGGGACTTAGGAAGGGTCAATGAAATGGGTAAAATATGATGTTTTAATTTCATGTCACATTTGGTCGCACAAAATGTTTTTGAGGGCCGACATTGTCACGCTTTGAGACACTATGGTATTAATAACAGGAGTGTGAAAGTGGTTATGAAAAGAAAACGCTAAACACACACACTACTTCCCAAATTCGTCCCCCAGCTTTAAGCTTCCTGCTGTTAAGTATCCACAAAGACTCTTCAAGTCCACAATGTCAAATTAAAACATCACAATAAAAGGCGAGTTGACAAACCAAGGACTGTTTGTGATCTTTCCCTCAGGAGCTGTGTGAGGCATAAAAATGTTTCTTGGAGTCTCTCCCTCAAAAAATACACATCAATAGGTGGATAAATATTGAATAACTTTCAGCGGCGGCAGGTTTTGAGGCTGCCTGCAGGGTGGTCAGGCACTTCAAAAAGGTCCTGCGTGGCCCCCTTTGAGGGCATGATAAACAGGGGCATACGGCGTGCCCTCAGACAGACCGGCCTGCGTGAGGTCACTTCCTCTTTTCTCGGCTGATCCTCCAGCGTTCCACTTCGACTGAGCCTCCCAGCCACAAATGAGATCGTCTGTCTGCATCTCCATCCCTGTCCATCTCTCCTCCATCCTTCTGCTCAGCCACAACTTTCTAACAGGCTTTATCTACAGCTGGCTATATCTCTCCTTCCATCTCTCGCTGTCTTTCTATCCTTGTTTCAACTGTCTCGGGGTCACTTAGGCTTCAGATCGCTGTTATCTCGCCGGCCAATCGACGGCTTCTTATCACCGCCAATGCAGCCTGCTAGCGCTCCAAGCAGGGCGAGGTCAAGGTGTCCGAGTGTTTCTTCGCATTTGTAAACAAAAAGAAACTACCGTTTACAGCCCGATTTATTGATAAGAGGATCACGTACCGGAACATGCAGGCCTACATCTTGCAGTAAAGAAGAAAAGAAAAAAAAAAAGAAAAGCTTGACTGATTGAGTGACACCAGCGGGAGTCCGTGTGGGGTTATCATCGGCATTCACGATGCTGTCCACAGTTATCTGTCTTTTCTATATGTACAACAGGCAGTATGATGCAAACCAGGGAAACATTCAATCACACTTCCTTCTCAGTCAGAGGTGGATGCCAGAGCAGGATGGTAGGAGCGGCAACAATACAAGCTGCATTTCACATTCAATTTTATCACTTGTGTTAACAGCGAGTTGTGTGCCTATGCAGCGATGCTGCAATGCCTCTGATCTTACCAGCCTGTGTATTCTGTCAAACAGAGCACACTAGGGCTGGGCAATATGAGCACAAATATTACAATATATTCTCTGATATTGATCAGTGTCAGCACTAATCACTATATGGGTTTAATAGCGCTCCCTCTGCTACATTCTGCTTTTTTCTGTTCAGAACTAAAGCAACAATAGAAACCAGAAGGTTCATTTTAGTTTAAGATACTGAGTTATTTATCACCAAATCCAATGGTTACACATTAAAGGGACAGTTCACCCCAAAATCAAAAGTACATATTTTTCCTCTGGCCTTTATAGTAGTAGTCATCAATCAAGTTTGTTTTGGTGTAAGTTGCAGAGTTTTTACTTTCTCTCTATGATAAAAAGAAAACAGTTCTGATATAAAACTGCTCACAAGGTCTGAGGATTATCTTGAGTAAATGGGACATGATTCCTTCAAAGAGACATTGCTTTTGAGTTTTTCTAAAAAAAAAATTAAATTAGGAAAAATATGTTTTTTTGACTTTGTAGTGAATGATTATCATAATTGCATTATTATAAATGCATTGTTAATTGGTTCCTCAAACTTAACAAATTCCAATGATGGACAACATAACGTGGTATTTCTAATGTAGCCTCTCCAAGGAGGTAATACACATATTGTAAATTAAAACTGTTTAAATTTACTCCTCTGCATGTTCTTTTACTGTTAAATCATTGTACACAATTCAGTGTTACTTTAAAGAAATAATATGTAATTTATGCTGCTAGCACGCTCCCACATCAAAATAACAACAAAAGACGTAGTTTGATGACCTCATCAAGTAGCGTGGGATGATGGGTGTTGCTGTCTTCACTGTAAAACAACTTGGCAATGTACAGCATTAAATTTTTATTCGTGTCATGTTTAGACACGCTCTCCGACTTCCTTCGTCATTCTTTGACGTATCCCGTGTTTTCCTGAATGTTACAGCAACTAGAGGCGAGTAGGAAGCGCACCGTGACCTGAAATAAAATACAGATTTCTCTGAGTTTTAAACAGTTTTAGACATTCAAATGTAAAAATGTTATATATTATACCTTTAAACTGAGCTTCACCTGGCATGATATCTCAGTCGGTTGCTCATTTTCAAAGCATGGGCACGTTTTGTAGGGATTAACACATGCTGTTCACAACACCTTGTTGCTCAGTACTTTCGATTACAGTCACTACATTGTGTTATTGTGTATGTCTGTATTTCAGCAAAGCTTATTTTTTCCATCTGACTGGTTGTCCATCTTTGTTGTTTCAAGTTTGTTTTTGCCCCAAAGCCAGTTTCTGTTTTGTGATGAGTTGCTGGTGCTGCCTGTTTGTTCCAAGCCTGTTAGTGTTGCATGCTTGACTGTTTGTATTACAACTGTCTGTGTAGATAGTGAAAAATTGATGCTTACTACTGCTACTTATTTTCCCCAAAAACAGTAAAAGCCAAAAGTATTTTGTTATAATTATATATCATTTCAGTGGCAAACTCATCATCGAGAAAAACTAAAAAAAAGAATTACACAACATAAACGTATATAATGTGTTTTGACGTCACTAAGGCATTACACTTTCTTCTCAAACTTCCTTTAAAAGTGTACAGCAGGAGTTGAGGTGGATGTGAGGTGGTAAGTATTTACAGCCTATGACTCATAGCTGGATAAAACCTCAAGTATTTACCTGCAGCTTTTGCTGCCTACGACCAGTTTAATGACTTCATAGGAGTTGGGACTCTTTTCTCAGCGTCTCCTAAAATAACAGAGTAAGAAGAGGCCCCCTGAACTCTTTGGTATAAAAATAACACCAGCATCGCAGGCAAAGATAAGGAGGGCCTTAGCTGGGCTTGTTTTGTTCAGAATAACACTGTCATTGCTAGCGCTTTGTCTTAAACACAACTTTTGACAAGGTTTCTGTTTCAAATAAACAGCCTTGTCGACTCCTGCTATTTTAAGACGTGCTTAACTCCAACGGGCAAAATACCAAAGAAGCCTTGGCTCGCCAACTTTTGAGTAACTGTTCGAGATGGTATTTATTACGGTCCATAAAAGTAACTGAAGTGATCAAATGTCAGATGTGACTGAAAGGGACAATGTGTCTCGTTGGTGTAATTTGTGCGATAAAAATCATCACTACCTCCTGTGAGAGCTCTGGAGCCATGACGACTGCTAACTGTGTTGTTGCATAAACAAAAAGGGTCAGCAGTGTATTATTAGCTCCAGCACTGAACTGTTACCACAGGAGATATTGTATTCATGAGCATACAAACTTGGAAGGCTTCTCCATCTAAAATCGTTATGCGCTTTTTCAAATTTTCATGTTCATAACAATATGTAGAAGATGCACGACTCCAAAACAAAAGTAACAAACTGTGCCAATAATGGCCCAGGGCAGTCATGATCACCTCACTAATTCTGCTCAATCCCCACTCTCATTGATTTTCCTGGCTCGCTAACCCTGTGACCACATACGTACACCTCCCTATGTGCAACCTTTCCACTGACCTCCTGAAAACTTCATGCCTTTGGCTAACTTCTAAGTTCACGTTCAACTGCTCATTCTAGAGATGCTATCCTCTTAGATATCGACATGCCTGGGGTGGATGCTCTGTTATGTGTATCTGCTGTATATGCCCCTATCGCTGTCCAGCCAACTCTCCTGCCAGACTACTCTTCTAACTCCATGGATAGGGTAATCAATGTTGAAGGAACGCCCACACTTCCCTCAAAGACAGTATGTTAGCAGCCCAGCATTAGCTCATTCTCATAAAAAAAAGTTGTCAACATGAAACCAGTTTTCCATAATGATCCAGCTCAGTGCGAGGCCAGGCTGGGAGTTATCATTTTCTCTGGGATTACAAGCGGCGTGGCTGTCCAAAGAACAACTGCTGAACCTGCCACAGTGGCATCCCCCAGTCCCATTCACCTCCTGATCACTCACTAACAGTCAAAAGCTCACGTGTACAAGAAAAATTTGTGTTAGTCACTGAGATTTGGAGGTAAATGCAAACAAATATGCATTTTTCCAGTCAACATCCATTCGTGTTGAGGGCTTTAACACTGAAGTTGTTTTCAGGATGGATGAAAGAAGAAAAGCATAGGAGAGGTTTGTTTGTTTTTTTCTGTCATGAATAAGGGAAGAAGAGCTGGTGAAAGAGGAAAAGTACCGAGCGGAGTGTTACTTACAACGATGTGTGCCGGTGACGGGGACCTGGCATCTTTAAGTGCTTGTCTACTCTGAAGACCTCCTGGTTGAACATCTAGCAGGGGCCATTTCATCTGTAGGTACTGAATGGCAGAAAGGAAACAGAATGGAAAGAAAGAAACAAAACATGTTAACAATGCAGAAAGCAAAAACCAAAAAGAACAAATTAAAAAACAGGAGACAAAAAAAGGGAGACGACATTTCTTGACAGGTGTATGGGTGTTGGAAACTCAAAAACATGGAGGAGCAAACAAAGATCTTAAGGCAGATGGTGGATGGGGTGAGGATGGCTTCGAGCATGCATCTGAGAGTCCAGCAGGACTGCACACAGTCGGTGTAAACCAAATTACACACTTCTTTTCAGAAATATACAGCACAAATTGTCCTAAAACAAAAAAACAGCCTATTTTCAGTTTTCTGGAGCTGATGAGTGACTTTGGATTTCATTAAGTCAGTAATTTGGAGTTGGGTAGGGCAGAGGTTAGGGTACTGTACACAGCTCATGGCTTTAAAATGACCTAATGTCATAAATGTGACTGTTGTCAGGCTTTTATTGGAACCCATAAAGAGGTTAGAGCGTGTCGTCTAACCACGCTCCTCTGGGGCTAAACCTCCTGACTGCTCAAATAAATGATTGACTTGGCCTCTATCAGAAGTCTCCCACCCTCTCTCTCACACACACACATGCACAGAAAGATAAGCAGAAACAAGGGTCATGAGAAACGTCTGTCTTTGTGTTTTAAACTAGGTGGAGTCCTTTTAATTTGATGACGTGCTGTGCTGACTGTGGTCAGTCTTGCACCTCTTCCTACAGTCAACGGGAAAAGCTCGTCCTCAGGTTCAAATATTCAATCAAATATCCAAATCTGCTGCCATCAAAAAATATGAAAATGAAAAATACTCTGCAGCCATACAGCAAATTCTCCGTAGATTCACAGACTGCCTGGTGTTGACCTTGCTACAGTATGTGGTCCAGACTCTGCTTATCAATGTCACGGCCACCTAATTTGAGGCAAAGAGGTTACAGCAGCTGTTTCAGCTCTGAGGCCTGTGAATGGGTACTGTACACAGAGGTGAATGGCCTAAAAACTGTGAAGAAGGGAAACTACTGAGGGACTGAAAACCAAGGGCAACAGCTGTAAACAGACCTTTGAAAAACTGCTTGTAGCAGTTGTATTATATTCAAATATTGGCCTCAGTGGCAATTTGAGTGGTGGTGATTTGCATGCAATGAACTTTGCAAAGACATCGAAAATAGATTTACTCTAAAAGATACACAAACTAAAAAAGCCTTTATCGACAAAGTCTATTAAAATTCCCAATCTAGGAAATAAAACCTCAAGTTTTGCCTCATGTTCTCAAGAAACCAAAAGACAGGAAGACAGGAACAATGTTTGGAGGGTAGCCTTCGTGCCACAGATGCCTCACTTGGTGATGCAAAGGTACAGTCATTAAAATGGGTGTGGGGTAAATTCTGGGGCTGTCCCGATACAGATACCTGTTTTGGAAATGCCTCAAATATAGCTTAAAATGCTGGATCAGGTTTCAGAGGGTATATCAGTTTAATTTATTTGTCCTGAAACAGTTTCCCGTACAGCAAATTCACTTAACCTGAGTCCAGTCATGCAACACCATTCGCAATCATATCACATCCATACAGGGTTAATGGTATAGAGCTTTTAAAATAATAATAATAATAATATATTTTTTAACACACTGGTATCTGATCAGTACTCAGAATTGGCCGTGATGCAAAGTCCAGGTGCTGGAACAGGGTCTCCTCCAGTGTACTGCAAGCTCAGAGGCCCACTGGACCTAGCTTGACCCTTACTGGACCTAAGTATCTGGGAAATTTATTTTTAGGGAATGTGTTTTTAAGATTTTTTTTTAATGTAGGGCCCAGTGAAATTGTTATTATGATTATGTTAACAGGCTTCCATGGATACTTGTCACCAGGCCTAACAACTTTGCTGGGGGAAACCCTACAGAATTAGTGCTGGGAAGGGAAAAATAGTATCAGAACATCTTGACTTAATTCTTCATGAATATAAGGTGCTTTATTAAACACAAAATATACCCATGAAACCGGTCTGGCAGGTGAAGTTGGACTTGGATCTGGGTCTGTGAAGCCATTTGGATGTAAACCTTCGACGGGATCAAGAAATCTTAAGACTGGAGTGCCTTTCCTCTCTTTCCACAGTCTGATCCACATGTTTGGAGTTTGTTGCTTCACTTCAAGATGCTATCTGTGTCCTATTAAATTATATTTCATGAGTGATTGAGATCATGTGCTTCTTTGCAATAATGACACAAGACCTACGAGGCTCAGGCATTTCTGCTAGATTTCATAACTATCTCACCATCTTTATTGGCTCAAAGCCCAGGATAAAAGAAGTTGAGGCATAAATTATAACTTCAGTGACAGAAAGTTAAGGAATTCTTGTTTGATAAATTATAACTTCAGTGCATCCATCATCCACGCAATCTATGATGGGAACTAGGCTCTGGCTCTCTGGCAGAGGTTGTATGGTGATACAGGTACATTAGATGCAATTTATTTGTGCTGCCATCCAGCAAGGGGTGACCACTAGTTTGTATGCATGTCTGAGGGTGTGTGTGTGTGCTTGTGTGTGCTGCATGTGTGTGTCAGAGCTGGTCAGAGAGTGAGTGTGTCGCGACCCTTCCTGAGACTGTGTCTAAATCAGTGGTAATTAGCGAAGAGTTCACTGTGGGGTGCCTGCCAGTGGTAGACGCTGGAGGGAGTTATTGACTCCATGTCCTCAGTTACAGCCCCTGCAAGGAAAAAAAAACGTGTGCTGCCTGGTCTTTCTCCACCACTACCACTCATTTATGACCCCAAGACGGCTTTTACTGCTAAAAAACAGGGGTTTGTTTATGCTTGTTTGTATGTCCTGAGAGTGGAAAAAGGAAAGGTTGTAAAAACTCCAGAGTTGAGGTCTTGTGGGTTTTTATAGACCCCCCACACTGGGTATTAATTGCCATGAAGGGGGAAAAGGAGGAGGAGGAGGAGGAGGAGGAGGAGGAGGAGGAGGAGGAGGAGGAGGGGAAAGGGGGTGGTGTTGTAACAGTAAAAGAGGAGGAAGAGAGTGACGGGGCCGCTGTCATCTATGAGGTAATTCAAGACGGTGTCCATTGGTGCCAGAGGGGCTCGAAGACAGGGCAGCACTGGAGAGAAGAGGGGGGTAAATTGTGAATCCAGTCATGGGAAAGTCCTGCCATCGCGTGTGCACACATGCTCACACATGCAAATATTCACACACAGCTGCAGCCGGAGAAGGGGTCAAGGAAGAGGACGTTGTGAGGAGGTGGTTAAGGAGCGTGAAGGTGACACCCCTCAGTGTGGCAATGGGGTAGAGAGACACTGAAAGACTAGGGAGGGTGTCACAGCGCATGCCCTGACAAGTGGCTCCACTTCAGCGCTGCTATTGCAAATGTTCTCACACACTAATCTCTCCTGCAGGTTTTACAAGCATGCCAAGGAAAACGGAGCCCTGGCAAGCACTGGGCTTTCCGACCACCCCCTCCTTGGCCTCCTTCCTGCCCTGCTAACGGACGCACCGCCTGGGCTTGAGTAGGCCACGACCTCTGACCCCTCTCTGCTGCTCCAAGCCCCTCCCTGCGTTCCCCAGTCCGCGACCTGAAAACTCTCCTGCTATGAAGGGGCCCCCCGGGTAACTCAAGAGCCATTCCAATGTGACAAATTGCTCTGGAGTTCCAGGATAACTCTCTCTTCTCCTCTGTCTCTCTTCCTGCCCCCCCCTCCCACACACACAAACACCGAGCAGCCCCCACTTTGACAAACCCCCACCCTGTCGTAAGAGCCACCCAGTGGTTGTGCTCCGGCACCGGGTTGTGCAGCAGACGGCTTCTCCTTCTCCCCTCTCCCTTTCAGCCTCCCCCCAGTACTCTTCCCCTACCCCGTGCCCCTCCTCGCCTGGCCAGCCCCACAATGGGAGCTGAATGACTCAATTGTCTCTGATGAAGTGAAAGACAAGGGAGTCCTCTAAATCCTTACAGAGGGATGAACTCACTCTCACTGTCCCGATTTTCCTGTCCTCTACTGCTTTCCCAAGCACAAGAAGGGGGTTGGTGGTGGGGGGGTGGGAGTTGTTTACAAGGGCTATGACTAATGATTATTGCCAATATTGATTACTTTCTCTGTTCTTTTTCAATTAAGCATTTAATCAATAAAATGGCAAAATATGCTTGTCAGAAGTTCCCAGAGTCCAAGGTCCCAAGGTGATGTCTTCGAATTGATTGTCTTGTTTGACCAACCGCCCAAAACCCAAAGTTATCCAATAAAGAAGCCAGAACCAATACAGTATGGCAATTTTGCTTGATGTACAGTTGTGTTTCCAACCAAAGAATAACTTTTCAAGGAACTAAAAGGTTCCTTCAGTCAGCTGTTATCTGCGTCTCCACCTCGAACTAAAGACCAGCAAAGACTGACCAAATTTGCTGATGTATGAAAAAGCAAGAGTGTCATTTTTGTATGCAACTTTACAACAATTAATGCCATGTAAAAGATAGACAGGCATCATTATTTGTGTGACACTGCAACAACAGTAAGCACTTCAAGCAAGCAGTCCCCATTGGATTCCATCCTCAGCATCAGGTCTGGACTTTGCCGTCAGTCCATCTGCTGTCAGCATGTTGGTGTATCTAAGTACAATAAGAAACAAACTGATTTGCACCCAGAGATTTTTTTTATTCTACCAATGAGAAATGCTCAGTGCTGCAAGACCCAACCTTAAAGTTCCTGTACTTTTGGAAAATACAGTCATATTTCCACCGAAGGAACTTTTTGCAGGGACTAGGAACTTTTGGAGGAACTCCATGCATTTCTAAATTAAGTTACCTCGCAAACCATTTCTGCTTAGGGTGTAGCACTTTCCAAAAGTACAGGAACCTTGGGGATGGACCAAACAGCCCAGAATATTTCTGATTGGCAAAATTAATTTTTTAAATATGTTTGTTGTGCTTCAACACCTCAACATGGAGTTACAGAAGAAAGCATACAACAGACAGACCGACGCTGATGTCCAGGCATTATTGAGCATTTATTGAGGAGGAAATCCAGCAGAAATTGAAAAGCTTTATATAGTAGCATTGTTGCAGTACAGTAAAAATGCTGCGTAAAAATCGCTTTTTCATGGTTCAGCAGACTATTTTTCCTAATCTTCACTGATCTTTAAACCACCCCCCTTTATGTGGAGCAAGTAATGTCACCAGAACTTAATTTAGAATCTGGTCCCTGTAGTGGAAACACAATGAGTTCTTTCAAAGGTTCCGGGGGAAAGATCCTGCAGTGGAAATGTGGCTAATAACACTATTTTTTTTACTGTGCTATGGTCAAGTGGGTGCTTTCTACTTGAATGATGAACTACTCACCCATATGTGAGTGACTGCTGCTGTACCAAGGTTTGGCATGTTGTGAGCTACAGAACGTTAACCCAGATCCACACTGACTGTCATTACACTGAAAACAAGCTGGGGCTCTGGGCCCAGTGTCACAGCTCGTGGCAGAGGGGAAGTAGGCTGTACACAAATGGTAGGGCATCCTGAGCACTCACACATCATCCTCACACGTCTACACAGCAGTTTCCACAACTGTTGTTACTAATTCAACAAGCTGGCACAGGAGCAATTTGGCCTAAAACACTCCTTCCTGGTACCAGTGCTAGACTCTGATCTTCCCAAAAATAAACCATTTTTTCCACATCCTATCAAACATTAACCAAACGTCAATACGTGCTATTGACAAAGAAGGGGGGAGAAGTCTTACTCATAAATGTTTTATTGTGAATGACAGACACGGAGAGTGCAGGATTGTTCTGCCTGTTTCTGGTCAACAACCAGCTTCCTTTTCCATCAAGCCTGCATCTGATCTGATGTGTTTATCACATGCGGCCTGGCGGCTGGAGCAGCAGCCACCACACGGCTTGTTCGTTTTGTTTTGGATTAAGAGCAGAGGGCTTCAGACCAATCAAACAAACAGAGCTCCTTATGTGCCAATGTGGCTCCCAAACACTGGCCCACTCTCCAGCAGGGAACCATGGGACAGATGATGAGGACCACTGGGGCTCCATCAAGCATTCCAGCCATGTGAGCAATGCGAGAACGGAGGGCAGACAGACACAGACAGACAGACAGATAGCAGCTTGGGTTTTAGAGTCAGCATATGGATGCTGGGTGTTGCTCTAGAGAGTCCAGCAGATCTTCGACCCATCTGTGGCAGCCTCATATCACAGACATGGCAAAGCGTTGCATGAGCAGGGCATACAGATAACATATGTACATTCACACTGACCCTCCTGACATACTTAACATGCTTACCCACTCATTCACACCTGAACAACAATGCTCACCCACATTTTAACATCCTCTGGTCGACAGGCCCAGCTGCTCCTCCGGGAGAGGAGAGCGCTCAGAGATGGGATTGACAGCTTGCAGATTACACCAATCAGACCGCTACTATAAAGAGCTTTATTTAAGTCTGAAATGATCAAGGCTAGTAAGAGAAGCCCATTCAAAGCTCTGCAAGTAAACTGCACAGAGCTTAAAAGATTAGTTCATCCAGTTTGACTACAATTTTATCCCTTTAAAAACGAGAGCTGAGCATATTGTCTTGATCTGTTGCGGATATTGCCAGTGAGTCTTTGTCCTCGCACACGAGTCCAAAAGAAGAAGCAAACACGTGCTTATCCAAATACATAATATGTTAAGGAGGGGGACAGTAATTTTCTGTAATTGATGCAACACAGACCCTTTGAAATCCCCCTGGTTAAAAAAGAAATCACCAGCCAACGTGGCTAAATGATACATTGTTGTGTCTGTGTACAGTATGCATCTTTGGAGGGATGGGATTACTGTGAAACGAATGGAAGTAGCGCAAGAATTCCTTGACAAAACTGGGAGAAAGTTAGCCAACACAAGAGGGCCCATCATGGCTGCTTTGGTTCTACTAATGCACATTTTATGAGTAAATATTAAAGAAAAAAAAAAAACACCCCACCTGCTCTGATAGCCAGAGGCATTTTGCAACCAGGAAAATAAAAGTGGAATGTGGGAAGGCCTGGGGTTTGTGTGCCCTGGGGCAGGAAGGGGTCCGCTGGGCCCATATTTACTCCAAAGCCAGAACCGCTTGGGGGTTCCACTGGCCCTGACAGCACTGAGGCCGCCGACCTGATCCAAAACCTCCCTCCTCACCTCCTACCCCTACCCCCTTTGCCAGCAATCTCCACCTCCACCTCAAACTCCCCTTCTCTCTCTTTCTTGCAGAAAAACTCAACCTGACACCTTCCATATAAGCCTTTTTTTCCACATGGGAAACATGCACATGACCTCTCCTTTCACTCACCCCAGCTCAGACTTTACTCACCCTTTAAAATGAGGCTGTAGAAACAGGCTTGTGAAACTACTATTGTTCATAATATCTCAAAAAATATAGCAGTCTTTGACGAAAAAGGGGGAGAATTGCTTAGTTTTTAACTGATCTGTTTGGTGTCCTTTCTTTAGACATATTTCTCTGAACACTTGACTTTTATCTGGCCTGTTCTGGAAGTTAGTTTCGCTCTCTTAAACACTGGTTCATGAGATAAGTATGGCTTTGCTGTGACGCTGTTTACTTAGCAAGTGTGGACAAATGTGCTGTTCAAACACCAGCTGATTGACCGGAAAGTTTCAAAGGATTGCGCAACATGCAGCCGACACATTTTTCTATAACAATCAAGAGGAGACAAAACTGTCCAGTAGTCGAAGATTTAGCAAAATTGTTGTTCACTACCTTTAATTAAATTGACTGGATGATGATAGGCTATAGCAAAGATTGCACACACCTGGAAGCACATCCAGTGTTGTCAAAGGAAGTGTGAGGGTGACATGATTGCAGTCCAAACACACACCAACTTCTCAACAAGCTTCAGAAAGTAAACTGTGTTCCATTTCTGACTTTTGCACCCCCTCCCCCTTTCCCACTGTCCCTCTCCCTGTGTCATTAAGAGTATCTCTTGGCTGCTCTATAAATATTGTGGCAGTGAGGGTGAAGGCCAGCAGGAGCTGGCTGGTCTTCCATCAGCCCCGCTAATGAACAGGCGCTCTGGCACCTTTAGCATCAGGCTCTGCTGCAGAATGCCTCTGCTTTCAGGTGGTTCTCCTGCTTCACAGAGCTGCGCTCATTGCTATTCTAATGGAATGACTCTTCCTCTTTCTTTCTTTGCCTTTAGTCAGACACAAATATAACTTGGACTCTGGGGTGCTTTCACTGGCCCCATTAATCCCTCCAGTGACAAAGTGAGTGGGTTACATGTTCCAAGGATGGAACTCTGATTACTGCAGCTTAATCAAGTTGTCTTACTTACTCCTATTAGGGCTGTAAACAGTTAACTTAATTACTAACAAGAGTGGGATTACTCGTCAATACTTCCTAATCTGGTTATTTTTCCATGTTCTGACTTTGTGTTCACAAACCACAAAGCCTAAAAAGATATCTGGACGCAAAGTGGAGTTATTTTAAAAATAACAGCAGCATAGATGAAGCTCATTTTTTGGCATTACACCAAAACACCTTTTATGTAACTGCTTAAACTAAAACAAAAATAAATGTTTGTATTATACGGAGCTCTATCAGATGTAGAGTTGGGCCCGATCCAATCGAGTATCGCTATGTGGTGCCAATACTGTTGTTGTAATTCACATAGCGGATATCAGATTGACGTCACCATTCAGTGTACCGATACAGAGTCCATGCTCTGATGTTTTTATGAATTATAAATATGCAGTGCTGCAATTTTAAGCTCGTAGCCACAATATCGTAGCACAAATTAATCAATCAATTAATATTTAAACACTTCCACAAAGATCCCCGTATTTTTTGTCTCCCAGAATTAGTTTGACATATAGGTGGAGCTTGCGCTAGACCATGAACCCGCCATGACGTAACGTGACACAATCTACAACTGACTGAGCAGCTAACAGTCTGCTGACTCAAAATGTCCTTATTTATCAGCTGATCCAAATTCAAGTATTGTAGTGGGATTACTGAAAAAGGTGGATCACAAATCTCTTAATCATCATCATGATAAACACGTCTTTCTGCTTTCCAGGTTATGAAGATTTTCACTCATCCATGTAACTAGATATCTAGATGGACTGTAAGGCAACAGGATTTACTGGTTTTGTCTTGAGAACATTTTGCCATTAATGAACTCCGAGAACTCATAGGCCTCTTGAACAAGTGGTAAAACATTTTAAAACAGCAAATCCAGTTGCCTTTGAGAAGATGTTTCTAGATATTCTATTTCACTTTTTGTTTTTTTTGTTTTTTTTTTTCACATTAGCTTGTAGGCTACCACACATCTATGCATCAACTTGATTTTGTCAGATTCGGGAAATCCATCTAAACTTCTAAACTATTACCTTAGTCTGAGATTTCACAACAATTGTGTTCTATCATTACTATTATTATTTATAGTCAGGAGATCTGCCGGTGGATGTAGGGTGATGGATTGACAGGTCAAGGATCACATCCTGGACCTTCCTGCCTGGAGACTCGTACACACTGACCTACTTTAGAGGCTACATGGAAGTGAACGAGGCATGTCTGCAGACCTAGGTGTGTCTGAGCCCCTTACGCAAGGCCAAGCCAGGGGAAGGCAGGAGGAGAGGTTGGGCAACTCACACTGCGCATATGAGCTACATGCTTACCTTTGTTTGCAGGAAGCCGGGTCTGGGGCGTGGAGGGGAGAGTTAAAAAGGTGAACAGCAGCTGAGCTCTGCTGAGGGAGGAAAAGTAAGCTGATTGCAGCAGCGCCCACATTCTGCTGGAGAATGCTGTATTTGGCATTGTTGCTGGAGGAGAGCTGAACGCTGCCCTTGATGTTGAGTGTCTGGTTTTGTTCTGCGAGAGTTCACTATGAATTAGTTAAACGGTAGACTGGATATAAGGAAGCTATGAAACATGCCTCAGAGGGAGAGAATGTGTACACTCTCCGGCTTCACAAAGACTTCCGATATTCTGAAAACACTACACACTATCACACAATTCCACCTACGCATATTCATCAATCAGAAAGCATTATGTTGAAGGCATCACACAAACATACCAACAGGCAATTAATCTTCACAACAGCATCATACGACGAAACCAACAAACATTCAGTCTGCTCTGTGTCTCTTTCACACTTGCACATATACCTTGAAGCAGCTCAGCCTCCATATTCATGAGGCCTACTCCCTCAGCATACCTAAAGCCCGGGATTTTAAGGGTTTCAACTCAAATCTCAAATATGGTTTTAGGTAATGGATTCATAACCCAACCAACGAGGCTAATTCACCAGCTTTAAGCTATCTATTTCAGGTTCAATTAGCTTAAACCTAACTTATTATTGTTGTTACGAAACATTGTATTTACTATGATATCATGCATGAAAGAAGGGGGAAAAAATTCCCACACAAGCAATTACATCCACACTCACACAGTGGGGTACTGCCGCTTTGCCACGGCAGCTTAATGAATAAATAAGTAATAAGGGCTTGGTTATTGGAGCTCATTAAAATGGAAGATGCTTCCATGACAATAAGACCTGAGGAGGGTCAGGGGAGGCGGCTGTGGCCCGAGCAGCACAGACGCCTCCCCTCGTCCCTCCATAACCTGACCACGTGCCCCCAGCGCTCACCTCCAAATCAACTCTGTCAGTGATGCACCCCCCTAACCTTACCCTCTGCGTCCCCACCTTCTCTGACACAGCAGCATCTTCATGCGTACACACACACACACGCACACCTGCACACACACACCTCTCTCATGGTTAATTACCACTTAGCTCAATCACATGGTGATCCGTCCATAAGAGCCACCCCCACCCTCCTCCCCCGCAACACAAACAGCAGCACACATGCCAATTATTGATGAATCTTTAATATGGCGTTTTACAAAGTCTCCATCTCATTTCCTACCACTGAGCAGGTGATTACTCTTCCAATAGGATGAGTTATATAAATAGAAAACGGCTTTAGCATCCAGATGCATAAGCTTGAGTAATAATAAATTAGCTTAATGCAATATCATTGCGGGGTTGAGATAAGGTGGCCTGAGCCATTTGGAGAAGACGGCTAACTTTTTTTTTTTTTTTTTGCTCCTCCTGCCTTGCATCTCCAGCTAGCTCTGTATAAAACCCCCGCACAAAAATCCCACGCCGCGATAACATGTCAATAATGAGCTGAGGCCATCTATTGATCAGCTTAATTTTGCATCTATTAGCTAGGGAACGGCTTGCTCCGGGGGCGAGGGAAGCCAGGCGCTAACACGCACCGACAGGCTGGATGGAGATCATTACAACTGATGTTCACACACACGCTGTGATTGACATGGAGATAAGGCAGGGGAGAGCCCGGGCTCGCACGCCTCCCCGCACACTAAGCTAATGATACACCAAACGTGTGCTTGGTGTGTGTACAGCGGTGTGTGTGTGTGTGTGCGTGTGAGTGATAGAGAGCGTCTATCTAGAAAGAGAGTTGGAGCAGGGGAGAAAAAAAGAGAAAAAAGAGGAGAAGAAAAGCAGGCCACACGCCTTTGCTAATTGGCACAGTCAGACAGGGAAGCTCATAAAAGACGAAAAAGCATTTAGTGGAGCACCTCAGCTTTCTGGATCGCCTTATCAAGTCTGTGTCATTTAAATACCGTTGACTACACCGCAGAAAAGCCTGGCTTTGACCTGGAATGTATGGCTTCATCTGATACTTCCTTAATTTAGAGAGTTTGCATAAGAAACTCAGTCGAGGCATTCATTATGAAAATCTTTTGTTTTCCCCGTGAACGAATGATTGCGAGCTTTACGTGCCCTGTGTCAACACAGCAACCAAAGAAGCTTTTTTCTTTTCCTCTGTGCATTTTCTGACACTCTCCTTTTTCTCACATTCAGACGAGGTGACGTAGAGAAGTAGAGATGGATCCATACAGAGCAAAAAACAATATGGTGTGAAGCCCTTTTTTCCTCCTGCTAACCTATCCACCACCACCGCTGCGGCAATGGGCCTGGCTTGGCATTGATGCAACCAGCTGCAATATAGGATGCTGCATGTCAGCCACAAGGAGAGTGGAAGAAACAGAGAGGGGAAAGGGAAGGGCCGGGCATTGAAACTGCACCTTTTACCACACCATCAAAAAGAAAAGGGCTGGATGTTTGTATACACCATCTGTATATCAGAGTTTTTACGGGGAGGAGGTCTTGTTTTACGCCAGATAGGTTCTATGGAGGTGAGGTCAGCGGCATGGAGCAAGAAAAAAAAAACCCTTGGCTACAAACTGTGTGTTTTTGTCAGCTGAGGGATGCAGCGAAGGGATCGAGGGAGCAGCGGGAGGAGGCGAGGGGAGGGGAGGTGGGGGGAGAGGAGAGGAGGAGAGAGGAAAAAAAGCCCTCAGCCAAGCCATCAAGTTGAACATTGAACTTCACAGTAGTAGCTGCCTTTCTATGCCTCTCCTTTTGATGTTACCTCCAAAGCAAAGGATCAAAGGCTTGGAGTGTGGCGTGGGGAAGTCCCAAGCTCTTAGCCTGCCAGCCTGTGATATATGCAAAAGTCTACGCCAAAAGAGAGAGCGTGGGGCAGAGACAGAAAGAGGAAGAGGGAAAAAAAAGAGAAAGCTTGCATGGAATGTGGCTAAATAGTATGTTTTGTGTCTAATGAATGACAAGGGGGTGACGCAATCAGACGGTTAGTTACAGTCTGACGTAGAGCTGGGTAAAGTGCATACACACGAGTTTTTGGAAAATAGGTGTTTGATCGGGGTTGCCCACATGTTTGTTGCCCTCATCCCTATTTCCTCCCCCTCCCCACCCTCAACCAGCAATAGAGGGCAGGACAGCCCCCCCTCCACTTCCACTTCGCACCAACCCCCAGTGCCTTTCCCCGACATCAAGGGGGTGAGAGGCTGTGTCGTCTCGACATAAATATACAGTGTGCCGTTAAAGCGAGGACTACAGTAAACACAGCGCACATGAAACCCTGGTTGTCTCCCGAGCACAAACACACACACAACACACACTCACAACACACACTGTGGGCTCAGCTGGGCCAAAGAGGGGAGCAGAGGTGTGCTAAACTTGACAAATCTCTACGAGACAAACACAATCCACACACACACACACACACGCACACTCACACACCCTTTCCCCAAGGCTGTAGGATTAAGAGGTCCAGCTGGCTGACAGCAAGCCCTTCCTTCCCACGTATCCCGTCGATCTCACCCCCCCACCAATACACCCAACCTCCACAGCCCCTCCCACACCTCCACCCCCCAGGTCTGCCAGCCATCCAGCTCACCGAGCACGCCAGGAGGACACACCTGAATTTGACATCGATCGGCCCTGAGCCCGTTTCACCTCCCTCCTCCGCCCCGTTCATATTTGCACAACGGGAGAAAAAACTCCAGAGTTGAGGAAATCCTCAAGAGAAATATGGATGTTTGGTGAGGAGCCACCACACCAACAAAACAAAAGCTAAACATCATCTACACCATCAACTGGGTTCATCCATCTATCTATCTAGCCGTTTGGTCTGTGCTACTGGTTGTGTTCCACAAGTTACAGATTCCTTGAAAGTCACGGCCTTGAGAGATGGAGGGGGTGCCGAAGACAACACATAATGAGCCCTGTTGTTGTAGGAATAAGAGAAAGTGAGACAGAAAGAGTGGAGAAAGAGAAAGCTGGAGTCTAGGAGGAAGAATATAAGCCCCCCTTCCCCACTTCTCAACAGCTGCCAGGTCACTTTACGAATGTCTGGGAGAAACTATGCAGCAGGGTGTTGTTTGAGTGTTATATCATTTTGTCGACAGGGAAGTATGAGCACTCAAATGTGCAAGAAAATATTCAGTATTCCAATATGTGACATGACTGAAAGTTGGGATTATGTTACTGGAATCTGTTTAGCACGTTTCACATGTTACCATGCATCCACAGCAGGCCTGGAGGGAATGAAGACGAAAGAAAGAAGTGGTCAAAACAAGAAGATTAACTAGAATCCAAATGATATTGGACTTTTGAGGCTGATACTGATAATATTTGACAGTTCAACATGTAAACAACTCACTCTCCCAAACCAAAGATCAAAGAACTGAGATTTGAAAGAGCAATGTGTCAATACCGTTTTTTTCCCTCTCAATACAGATTCTGATAATTGAACCTAGCATACTGGCTGACAAAGAGTACCGATACCAGTGCATTAAAAAAATGAACTCAGAGTTTTCAGTACAACCCCAAAATAGTTCAGTCCAATCCTCTTCACAACTGCGAAAGAAAAAGTCTGCTCAGGATTTTACTGCGGATCCCCAAAAAAAAGGGCTCTTTTTTAGCACTGACTGACAGCTGTGCCATTATTAGACTATCAAGATTTGGAAAGGCCAACAGATCATCGGTTTCATGCCCAGACAAGTGTCATTTACTTTTTCAAATTCTTCTTTCAGAAAACAGTCTGTATGGTAACAAGTGTGCATGATGGCTGGTACGCTACACCGTGTTGTCTTTCAAGTGGTGGAAAGAAAAAAAGAAACAGACAGAATTACCTATTCTGCCTGGTTACTGAAACTGAAAACTCATTTCAATCAATTTTTGATTTAAACTAATATTGAAATTGTTGCCTTTCTTCTACAAACCCAAATCAATTCCAGAAATAAAGACTGAAATAACAGCATGTGTATTGACAGTTCAATAACAGAGATTATGCACAATATATACACCTAATACTCATGCTACTATTGATCATTCAGTCAGTAGCTTCAGTCAGGTTTGCAGCATTAAACCTTAGCTCCTCTAAGACACAGGCAACTCTGGAAACTCAGACTGTCCACTGGATTATTGTCCTCCTGACACAAACGTTCAAGACCTTCTGCTTACCACAAGCTGGTTGCAATAACGCAGACTTTGTGATGCAATACAATACCAAAGTTAAGCTGGCATTTCTCTCCTCCACTGACCATAAAATTTGCCGATGCCTCTGGGAAGTAGCAGGCTTATACATTACGAGGTATCAAATGAGCGCACAGACTTGTGTTCACACCAATCCCACGTTTTAGGCAATATTCGAAGTATTTTCCAACACTGGTATCCGTATCAGAAGAAACCTAATCAGAAGGTGAAATCTGTGTACGCTCTGTTTCTGTTTCATTGTTTTCAAAGAACCACAACATGTAAATCAACTTCATAAAAGTACCATAAATGAATGTACCCTTCTCACATGAACATCCCCACAGGTTCTCCAGTTTCACCAAGCTTAACTGTGAGGTTCTGCTCTCCAACACTGACTGGACAATCCAAGGCTATGACAACCAAACATATGAATTCTTCACCTTCCCCGTTACCTGGAGCCAGAAGTGAGTGACAGGCCTAATGTGGGGGAAAGACGGGGCATGATTTAGGTGAAGTTTGGGTGAAGACAAAACAAGACGGGCAGCAGCAGGGTCTCATTTCGGTTGTGATCACAACCAGAGGATGCTAAAACCATGCTTAGGGCTGCCTTGCCCCAACGGGTAACTAATGAGAACAGAGAAAAATCTATCCAGCAATTCACCATGATACCATCGACAGAGGCAGATCACTACCACAGATTGGGTTGGGTGGGGTGTAGAAGGAGAAAGAAAAAAAAATAAAAACAGACAAGGCGGCAGTGTGAGGAAAGAATAAGAATTAGGGAGTGAGAAATGGAGAAAGGAGAGAGCAAGAGATAGAAGGGAGGGAAAAAAATTCACAATGATGACACGTAAGTGCAAAGAGCGATTAAGGATTTACTTTCAAAAGGACTCCCATTGATCTTTTTTGATAGACCTGCAATAAATCAAACTGGATTGACTCGCATGAGAACCAAGCCTAATCCTTTAGTCAGATCCAGGAGAACTCCAACCAAACCAGCTGTTAATTTAGGCTTTACAAGATAAAGCGGGAGAAATCCAACCTGATGTACCCTAGGGCAGAGGCTTACATCATCTCTGTAAAGCAATCAACTTATTGCCAGTTTGGAGAGGTAATCAGAGCACATACTGAGAGAGGAGAGGGAGAGAGGGGAGGGATTGCTGGGTGGAGAGAGGGAGGTGGAAAAAGAGAGAAGGGAGACAAGAGATGGCTGAGGAGATTAGAGCGAGAACAGAAGCATAAGAATGTAAGAAACGACAGAAAATGAAAATTTTGTTCACTTTTAAAAAAGAAAAATAGATTTTTCCTGCATGCTGGCCAAACACACAAGTCCTCTGACTGAAACAATGAAACTTAACTTTGAAACAAAAAACATGTTTACACACAGTACATCTCCAATTATCTCCAGAGGGCGAGGATGAAACAGAGAGGAGCTAGCTAGATGCACACAGTAGCTCTCCAGGCTGACAGCAGGGAGTGGAGGCAGGCTTCAGCTCCCCCCCCTCCTCTTCCACACCACCCTGTAATTTCCCTGGAGGCCGGCCCAGACCTCGTCCCCATCCCCAGTGGCCGGTGCCACCTCAGCCGGGTCCTGCCAGCCGCGCTGTGGCTGCACCATAGCACAACCATAGTAATTAAAATGGTTATTTTTGTTTGGGGGAACAAGAGGGATTTTTTTTTTCCAAGCTCTGGACGGAAGTATTGCAAGACACCATCCAGCCCACACTGAGTAAACCACACTGATGTCTTTTTCAGTTGTGCATTCTGTGCTTGTGTATGAGTGTACTGTATGTCATCAGCATACTATGGAGGTTTTAGTTCCACTTCTTGTATTAGCTGCAGTAGATGAAGCAGAGAGGAGCTCCAGTATAGAAGCTAAGCACCTATAAATCAATATCATTTTAAGTGTATGTTATATTAAGAATATTTTTCAGTGTTTTATTTTGCCATCAGACAGCATTTTCTGACAGGAAACCACTGTTATATAAGCTAAATATTGCTCTCTCCAAACCAACAAAACTCCATAGGCGAAATCAGTAATTTTACCTCACAGAACCCAGGAGTGGCTGCTCTACCGCTGCCTCTATCTGTTACTCTGTTTGTGCTCTTGTGTGACTTTTGTGTTTTAAAATAATAGTTCAGATTCACCAAAGTCTTGACCAGCATCCCGTGTGTTCTGCAGTAAAATAAAAGGCAAAGGTAAATTAAGTGATTTCGCCTATAGAGTTTGGTTGGTTTAGAAAGGGTGATATTTAGCTTATATAAGAGTGGTTTCCTGTTAGAAAAGGCAGTCGAATGGCAAAGTTAAGCAGTGAAAATATTCTGAATATAGCATACATTTAAACTAATATTGATTTTTTTAGGTGGGTTGTTTTTAAGTGGCTAAAATACCTTTTGCTGCTGACCCTGTCCACAGCAGTTCATAGCTTAGCTTGCATGCTGGTACTCTTCTCTGCTTCTCTAAACCAGCGGCGTGCCAACCGCCATCTACTGTAGCTAGCACCCTGACTACTGACATACAACCCCAAATCGCACAATCCAAACTATCTCTCTGCAATGGAGGATGCAGAAGATAAAGCCTGAAAACCACACCAACACCCCCCCTTGTGCACACGCTGGCACAAAGACTCATTAGCTCACCATCTCGCCTGTCTTTAATGTCCTGTTTACAACACAAAACAACCAGATCAGGACTGAAATCCAATCACACTGCTTTGCAGGGCCCTTCACGTCGGCCTCGCAGGAGAGCTGAGGAGAAGCAGGCCTTGTAGTCTCTGGACACTGTCCAAGGGAAACCAAACCTCAGGAGTCAAAACAAAACCACACATAAAATCAGAGTTAAAACAGCAGCCTCTATTCAGCCCGTCATGACCCCACCGGCACACACACACACACACACACACACACACACACACACACACACACAATCATACGCACACACTCTTTGGCCCCGAGCTTCTTTCTCTACCCCTTCCTGGTTACACTGTGTGCACACAGGGATCACTCCGTCTTCAGCGGGGCTCCTCTCACATCGCCAAATTGACTGGTGACTTGGGTTTTGACACGGGCTCATACACACACACACATCCATGTAAAGGAGACTGCCACTTAAGCTCGACTCACATCAGCCTGCGCTATCTTTAGCAGCTGGGCTAAACTGTTAAAACCGCACAACAACCCCCCCCCCTCCCCCTGACTTCAAATAAGACGGCCTGGCTCTTTGGCAGCGGCTGCCCACTGGCACCTCCCTCCACGGCCGCAAGGTCACACGTTTAATTACACAGAAAGTAGTAATCTCACCAGACAGATGGCAAGCAGGCCGCCTCTCAATTACTTTATGCCCAATTGAATCATTACTGATGTTATTTGCTAAATTATGGCACACAGAAAAATAACACAAAAACTGGATTTGTGCTACAAGTGGAAGAGGGTGGAGGGTTACGGGGTCGTGGCAGTGTTAGGACAGAAAGGCAGATGTGCCAAGCAACTGTGACAGAGATCAAAAAGGCGTGAAGAATACAAGCGCATGACTGTGTTAGCTTTTGGGAAAAAAATTGGAAGTTTAATACCACAGTGATCAGTGCCAGAAAAAACAGACCCTTATTTTTCTCGAAACCAAAACTGGTACAGAACATTGGCCTATGTGGAAACAGTCGGCTCCCGGCAGCCCAGTTGAGGAAACCGCATGACAAGGCCAATTTAAAACGTGAAGAAAGTGTCTGTCTCTTAAAAGTGAGCCAAGGAAAAAGAGTTGGGTTTTCTAGAGTTTTTTTTTCCCTCTCTTTAGGACAACCAGTTTGACGTTGGGGGAGCATCCCAGTGGGCTCGACTACTTCCCTGAAAAACCCCCAAACGGCAAGTGTGCGCCGTCTCATCTCAGCATCCACCCCTGTTGATGCCTCACTCATCGTTTCTCAGCTCCTCCTGCCAATGGCTTCTGTGAACAATTAGAGGTTGACTTTCCCAGCGTCTCAGACCACAGCATCTCAATCTCTGGCCAGGGAGCTCCAACAGTCGAGCTCGCCGGCCAAGAAACAAGATTCTCCTCAAGTTCAGGCCTGAGTTTTGCTATTTATTCATCACTGACTGTTAGTGAGGCCCTCTCTCGGCCTGTTTATGATTTAGCACTACCACAACGCTAAATAACAGCAAATTAACTGCACTGACTGGCCTCATTAATGTCAGGCATAAAATGATTTCAGTCAGATCCTTTCTGAAAACCACTAATGTTAACTCAATTACCAAAACTTCGTTCATGGGCATACCAAGAAAGATGAGGCTTTGGACTGTATGACTATAAATTATCCAGCTGGCTGCTTGTTGGGCTAACTTTGCATTTCTTCTCCATAATTTATTCTTGCACCTATGGGTGTCATATGAAGCCACAGCTTTATGCCTCTTGCCAGAAGTAGACAAATGTACGCCATGCAAAGATGAGACCGAGTCACTGTTTTGCAAATGACAAGTCTCAAGACTTTGCACTCAAGTCCCACATCTAGATAAGCAAGTCCAAAGTCCTAAACTTTGAGTTTCCAGTCCAAAACAAGTCAGAAGGTGGTCTATGCCAAGTGCAATTCCATTTTAATGACAGACCCTCAAGTTACGCTTCTTTGTGCAACTTCAAATGTGGCACAAAGTTGGAAGTTGTTGCATGCCATTAATTTTTTGTTGACCACCATGTAGTTTTTCTACATTGTTACAACCATTTTTTTTTGTTCTCGACTTCTGGCCCTTCCTCCACCTCTCACACTCTCTTTCAACCAGCAGATTCCGAAGGAGCAGAATCCCTCCACACATCTTTGTTTTCTTTTATCTACTTAATAAAACTAAAATTTGATTTAAGCAACTGTGTTGCTTCCCGGAGCCACGGTCGTACCAAATGAGAGGCTTGTCCAGGGTTTATATTTATTTAGCGTTAGTGAAAAAACAGTTTGGTGTAATTTTTTTGAAACTGGAGCTCAGTAACATAACATAATGTTAGTTCTTCGTGGTTTTCTCAATTTGTAGGAATACTTTCAGTCTGGTCAAAACAAAGTGGATCTGGGGAATTAGGTGTCGACTTGCTGGGAATGAATAGCAATGTTAGTTGATTCAATTAGTTTGTCAAGTGAAGTCGAGTCTAAAGTCATCAAATTTATATCATGTGAATTGCGTAACTTGTGTCCACATCTCTGATGCCATGTAAAACAAAACTTGACTACATGGTGCACAGCTGAGACCAGTGTTTACGTCTAAATTTACCAAAGCATAAGAGGCTTGAAAAACTTTTTAACCAAACCACACAGTATTTAACGGCACACAGTGGTAGTGAAAAACATTTGTCCTACTGGTGACCGTAATAAGACTGGCAGCTCGCCACTAACTGGGAACAGTTGTGTTGAGAGGCACGTCTACTGATGTAAAATGATCTGTGGGAGCATATCGAAAACTTCCATGCGGGGTGAGGAATTGCACTGGCCTATAGACAGCAGTTGTTCTCCCATGAGGGTGGGCAGGCATCTGGGAAGAAGCGAGCGGGCGGATCAGGAGAAGATGATGACTAGATCTGCATATTTACAGCACAGGATTTTCAGATTGCACTCTGTGTGATCCCAAAGGCGAGGCTAGAAAATGAGAAGAAAAGGGTCCATGGAACTTCCCCTAGAAGGCTCAGAGGGCTTACAGTAATGGCTCCCAGGCACATCCACAACCCCACTATCCTGAGAGGACGGGGGAGGTTTCCTGTTCAACTTTCCACTTGTGCCATTTCTCGGCTTGAGAGGGAAGCTGCACTGCTGCTTAATACCACAATGTTCACAGTACTTCTATAGGAAGTCAGCGACACAAAAACATTAACAGAGAGAGGTTAAAGGGGCTTTTGTACATGATGATTTTGTTACTAGTCTGTCTGTATTTTTACTGCTATGACAGGTTAACAAAGAAATTCTGATCTAAAATTAGGGATGTATCTATTTATTGGCCAAACACTGGTGTCTATATTCGCATTTCCTAATTAAAGTGAAACTGCAACTAAGACAGACTCTGTTAATCAACCATCGAGGGCTAAAACACACTGTCAAACAAGTGCCGAATCAGATCTTTAGAAAGCATTTTATTGCTTTTCCTATTCATAATTATGCAACAGATGTTACATAGTGTAATACTTCTAACCATGAGGGCCATTACATGCCTGCTGTAGTTGTTGGTGCTCACATGACAGCTCTCACGTCTGCAGTGATGTAGCATGTGTGAAGATCCTATCTCTCAAAATTAGAAACATTACGCTTTGCACGCCTCTTGGTGTGTGCAATGCGATTCCAGCTGCTTCGAAATGCAGCTGCATAACTAAACAACAGTTGAGCTGGACTTCAAATGTTTAATTCTTACCTGTAAAATCTTTTAAAAACATTAACAGAATCTGTTCAGCTGTTTAATTGCCATTTTCAGATTGAAAGAGTACTTCAGTTTGCTTATTTGGATATCACTTAAAACATACAATGATTAAGGCATAAATATGATTTTTAAATGTGAAAGTTTATTTCAGAGCACAATCACATCTCTCCCTATTAAACTGCAATGCAATTATGTATGTACAGTATGCCGAGTGGCTGCTGAAGGTGCATGCACAGGCGCACACACCATGTTTCAGCCTTAAGCCACAGGACTGCAGCAAGGCCTGCCCATTTGATCCCCCACCAGCAGGGAATTCTAGCTGATGCAGTATCCCAGTGGCCCACACTTGACTGTGGGCCTTGCAGTCTTTCCCCAGCTGCTGTACAGCAGGCATGGGCGACAGCGCTGGCACCTGTCTCTGACAAGCCTCGGCATTCACACTGACTCTGGTTTCCTGAGGCCGGCTGCCTGGCAGTCAGGTGACAAATGCTAACACACACTGCCTCCAACACAGACTGCAAAAACATGCGTGCACATGGCAATCCAAATCTACAGAACCAAGAGGCTCTTTAAGTATGATCCCGACCACTTAAAAAGCATCGGCATCATAGTGAGAGAGATCTTTGCCTCTCATGTTTCTCTGTCTGATAGCAAACCCTGCCCTGATTCAGGCTGTGGCTTGGAGCTGTAAACCAAAGCTTACCTCAACGCCTCTCACCCGCCCGGCTATGCTCTAACCACTGTTTTTGCATACCGCTCAGCTTGTGTAACTGTTGAATGGTTTCGCCCCAGCGAGACAATGACTGTGTAACAGACTAAGCAGAGCGAAGCCGTCTAATGTCAATGAGTGGCAAGGATTGATAAACATACATCTGACCACACTACACAAGGAAAACAAACCAAAATAACTTGAAGCATTACGCAGCGGAAGGACATTTCTTTATAACAAACTAAAAGGAACATAGGTGTGATGGACTCGGGCCAGAGGGAAAGATCTCTCAGGTGAGTCGGTCATCATGCTGAGGGCTCTGCGTAGCCACAGTAAACACTGACATCCACACTGTAATTATAACTCCATTTGAAACTCCCCCGAGTTCAGAGAGAGTATCAAAGTCAGTCTGGGTCAGAGTGAAACTGTAACACCATCAACATTAACACAAACCCTGCGGCAGCATTTATTATTGTTATTATTATCTTCCACTCACTTCTAAATACAGTATTTCTGCAGGTTTAAACTAGTTTAATTTAAGACTTGTTAAGACCTAGTCAAGAACATTATGACTGCAATTTAAGCTGTCACGTCAATACTGGCACAGAAAAAGGTATGAAGGTTTTAGCAGGGTTAGAATCAGGGAACACCTATGTCTTCATGGCTTCATTGACTGATGTTTCGCTACCATGTGTAAAGTCCAGGGCACCTCTACTTCTAATGTTGGTGCAGTTGTAAACACTGTCTGGAGGTTACTGGAGTTGCAAGAGTTAATGTTGTTGTGCAAAGTGGGTCGTGCTGGGGCTGAAGTTTGGTGATGCTCCCAGAACAATATTGGGTGATGGCGGGTTTTTGCTGAGGACTTTTTACTGTGGCTTTATGTTTTATTTTTGCCATTCTAATGCCTTTATACCCAAAGTTCCTAATTTGACCTTTTTCTAGCACATGGTGCAGCAGCTTAAAAACTGATTATTTCCAAGAGACCAATAAATTCATCAGAATAAAAGTTTTATCAGGAAATGATGGGTTTTCCATCAACAGTAACTTAACATGTCTCCTATCAGACAAAAGCAAACATGAAAACAGTAAAATAAAGCAGGCGCCTGAAAGTACAACCAACACAGGAGAGAAACTAAACTATAAACCACAGAGATTCAGTCTGAAGCTACAAAAATACTGAGAGTTGAACACAGGTCTCTCTCTGCTGTCCTGCAAACACATATTGAGTCTTGGCTTACCAGTACACATCAGAAAAAAGGGCAAACAGATCTACTAGCAATGATAAAAGGGTCAATCCCTTGTTTTTAGATGGCTTAGCCATGTTCAAAATACCTGCATATACACACTAATTTTGATGTAAAAACAGCATAAAACCCATTTAAGGCCTACAATTCAGATTATTGGCCTCAAGACGTTTTAAAGACCTGTAGAAAACCTGTAAGTACATGGAAATTAAAATGTTTGTAAAGACACTTCTTGAGAGATAGACACCTAGAACCAGAAGCTGGTTACAGGTCTGTTCTTTTGTGGCATTTAATTACTGACTGGTCACAGTGGGTCCACAAATGCTGCATACAGAAAAAGCAGTCATTTAACTCGCAGGATGTGGGGCTGCCGACAGGACCTGATTGAGCTCTCTGGTATGGCAAAGCATGCTGGTACTCACTCTGCCGCCCAGCGGACCACAGCCACGTTTCCCCACCTCATTTGCAAAGCAATCCCACTTCCCTCCCACTCAGTGCACTCAGTGCATCTTTTTGTCATTTCCACATCCAGGCTCCATTTGTTTTGTCCGCTGAGACAGCAACAGGGGGAGGAGTGGAGGGAGGCAAGGAACCAGGTCTCAAGGAGACTGCTCTGCAACCAAAGAGCATCTTCACATGTAGCACCACCCTACAAAAAAAAAAAAAATACACACCCACATTCACCCGACCCACTGAACCAACACACACTCACCTCTACCCCGCCTGACTAATGTGCCCTGACACTCGTACATCACCCGTAAATTGGCCAAATGAATTAACCACGGCCCCTGCTTAGCTTTACGGGCTTTAAATGGATTTTCTCCTCTCCAGGTCTGCCCAATAATTGCATTTATCCATCTTGTTGAAGCCAGGTTTACACACTCGCGAAGATCATGCCAATCCCCGGATACATTTTCCGCTCTGGTGGCAAGAGTGTGAGAGATTTGTCATCGGATCATAACAGGTAATTCAAACAACAATTAGCTTGACGACTCCGCCGTATGTCAATGTCTGGCTCCTTGTTGGACAAGACCTTCGGTTAGAGCAATGAGGTGCCTTCTATCTCTTCATCTGTCTGCACATCTCTTCTTCGTGCCCTTCCCTCAGTGTGATAAATTGAGCCTTGTAAATACTTTTTTATCTATCATCCAAGCCTCCAGGTTAAAGCAGCAAACACCCACAGCAGGGAAGAAAGTAGTGGCTATCAGTCTTTAGCTGTTTCATTGTTCACAAACACACATTCAGACAGGGAGCAGAGGCAGGGTGAAGGCAGAGCTGTGAACACCGGCATCAGTGGGGGTCATCTGCACACTTGTGAATGTTTGAACAGAAGTGCATTAGACACTGGGGGGGCCCAAAGGACAATTCAGCTATGTAAACATGCAGCAACTTCCTTCCCTCAGCTCCTCCAGGCCTGCACTGAGACGAGCCACTGTTTAAACAGCACACACAGCATTCCTGTGCCTGGGCCCCGGCCAGCTGCTGCATCCTCACTGCAGGCCTGCCTGCCTGCCTGAGCAGAGACAGATACAGGCCTTACAGCAGCAAGGGTCATCCACAACACACAAAGGGCTTTTATAGACATGCAAAACTGGATTCATGCTAGAAATGCTCCAGAGCCCTTAAACGCCAGAGTCCACGCTGACCTCCCACGGAGGAGAGATTAGTCCAATCATCAGATCCGTCCTGAAATCTTAACCACCTGACGCCACTTGTAATGACGAGGCTGGAAATTTATCTTTATTGATATTTCAAATATGCAAAGTGTAGCGGCCAATAAAGATAGAGGGGCAGTAAAGAGGAGATAAAGAGCGTCCTGGTTCTAAAGGGCACTGTGACGTGCATCACATGACACAAAGGCCACCCCCGCAATCGTGATGCCAGCCTCTGAATCTTAACTTTCATTATGAGTGAACAGGTTCCGGATTCACGGTCAATATCTGAAATTAACCTTTGGCTTACATGCCAAGAGACAATAAAATAGACACGTTTATAACGCTCAAAAACGTTTACAGAATACATTTATCGTAAAAACACATGGAATCACCTCAGCGATTTAATCTCTACTAAAAGATCACGTTATGTTGAGGTGTTCACCACAAGCCAAGTTTTCAGAACACAAACTGTACAGAAATAATGACGTAGAAATCCATTTGTAATGCACAAAGATGTTTAGAATCTGTGTTTATCATATAAATACATAGCATGACCTTCACAAATTCATTTGGAATCAACTAATTTTTTCTTGATAACATAAATATACACATTTTAATACTCTCAAGCTAAATCAATTTAAAATTTCTTGTTTTATTTTCAGACCACTTCAGAATTTATCAACACAAGTTGTTCTTACTTGTAGCCTTTTGAGTCAAATTAATGTACAGCTGCGAGTTCACTCAACTCATTAAACTACATTTCGAAAGAAACTTGAAAATTGAGTTTTCAGACCCATCTTTTTTCTAGTTTGAAGAAAACATACACAATTAAAACTTGTCGTGTCTCTTTAATACATGTTAAGACAAATGTTAGTATCAAATTAATTCCCTATTTCTGTATTCTTAGTTGATTCAACTTAATATCTTGAACTTAAATCTTTTTTCAAGTTCACAATTGGTTTTACATTTATAAAACACAGAAAACGACTTTGAACCAATTATTCGACACGTTCCCACAACTCACATTTTTAAGGCAGCAGGGGAACTTTCATTTTGAAGTTGAAACAGCTTAAATAATTTTAAAAGATTTCATGTCTAAGGTCAGGATTTGATTCAGTTTGCACTTTTTATTCAGCACTGACAGCTGTGCCATTGTTAGACTCTCGAGTTCTCACCTGCAAAAAGCCACCAACCAATGTGGCCTTGTGGGTAATCTGAATCCCAATATGTGGCTAGAGGGTTTTGCGGTAGGAAGTGAGCGTCTCTCCGTCCCAACACGTTGCTGCAGTCACAGAAAAGTGCTTCATACTATAAGGGGCAGTTAAACGTTCTACAAGGAGTTTTTAAATTGGTCATGAACCCGTTTCAGTTTAATACTGACACCTCTGTATGACCCACACAAGGAAACGAGAGCATCAGCGAGAAGAGGGGTTTTTTGAACACAGATAAAAAAAAATATCACACATCCTGTTTTTGATTTGCATTATTGAAATTGAAAGCTCATTTTGATCGATTTTTCATTTCAAATTGAAATTGACCTATTTACCAAGTACAAATACATGGCTTCACCTCAACAATTTCGCTCCTACTGAAAAATAATATTATGTTAAGGTGTTCACCACAAGCCAAGTCTGGGAGAACAGAGGATTAAACACTTATAATCAAGACATCTGTTACAGGCCAGTGTCTCCTTTCTTGTTTATCCACAAAAGACAAACTTTGGAATTTTGTGATGTTAATTCTGGACTTTGATGGGGGTTACTCCACTTAAGTCATTTCCAAACCAAATAAGAAATTAAATCTCTCACTTCAACGGTTCTGAAAAGTGACTGCTACAGGAGAACCTGATGGAATAAGACTTGTGTCCCGTTCTGGGTCAAGACCCAAGACCCATCATTCCTGTTCCAAAGTCTGTAAACTCAAGTGCAGCACAAATTTAATATTTACCACAGAGGTAGTAAATCAGCTGTCAGTCATGCTCAGTTTTATTATAGGTAGACTTCCTCCCTGTGTCAACGCCTCAGCAGTGGACACCAACTGAACCGCAGGTCATTATTTCAATCAAACAGCAATTTCAGGGTGACTAGACTGCATTGTTTTCCACCTCGACAGTGCCACGTTCCTCCCCTCCTGCCTATCTGTTTGTCTGCCACTTCATTTGGTTCCTCTGTCCGACCGTCCATCAGTCCGTCCCTTCTGGCTGGACGGTGAAGGCCACTCATCTCACCTCAGGACAGTTGTCCAAACAAGACACTCCATTCACTCTGACCCCTGGAGGGAGGGAGGCCACTGACAATTCACTCAGTGCCGTGAGTCAATTTGTTCACTTTTGGAATTGACCCTGAACACTGCTGACACACCGGCCTCTCACTGGAGTGGAATGAATACTGAGGACGGTGGGGGGGGGGGGGGGGGGGGTGTGCAAGAAGTGAAAACACACTAAAACAATGTTCATACATGTGTTTTCAGTTTCAGTGCTATGCATTTTATATTAAGTACGGTTTAAATGCCACGATCCATTTTGGAGAGGAGGGAAGAGGAAAAACAAATACTGCTTGAAAGGTTATCTAAAATGTAAATCATTTAAAATATAATAATTTTAAGTTGGCTGAAGTTGAAAAGCCAAGTTGAGGTAATTTTGTAATGATTCAAAACAACAAAAAATGGAGAGTCTCTATTAGATTTTCTGCTTTTCTCTGTTTATCATCATATTAAACTGAATATCTTTGGGTTGGACTGACAAACAAGATGTTTAAAGCCCTGAGTTGTACATGAAAAAACATGTTCAATAAGCTTAAGGTAATTAGTTGAACCAACAACTCTTCGCTCACACTAGAAAGTCTGCAAATATGTTAATCGTGTTTCTTTAAAAACTGAATTGATTGAACTCTTGACAGTTATTCAACTCATCATTTCAAGTCAAAAGACAGAAGAACTGTTTTTAAATACTAGAAATTTTAAGTTTAATTAACGTGAATGAATAAATATATTTAAGAAAAGATTGTTAGATTCCACTGTATGCTTTTTTATAGTGCACAGTCTGTAAAGTACTGTTTATAGACTTAAAACAATTTCAATCTATCTAAATTCACAAAACCAATCACATTGCTTGATGCTGAATTTTGGAGCAAAATAAATACTTAATGCAGTCCATGTACTATTACCTGCACAATGGCTGGCAATTCAGTGCTCACATGCTAGGCACAGGCCATGTGTGGATGTGACAAGCTGTTCACATGAAATGTTATCTAGTGCTGTACACAAGTTGACAGCTGTCTCTTTACAAGAGGCGTATTATTATTGTGTGTAAATAGGTTTCTAACAGCTGGTTTAAGAGCTAACATGGGAATTTACTCTTAATCTGTTTTCCACTGGAATTGGTTCATCAACTAGAAAAAAAAGGAGGAATCTAACGTTGTTCCACACGGCACGCCAGTGCAAAGGGGTTACATTTTATTAGCCTTGTGCATTTTTTAAGTAATCTCGCCAACATTTTTTTTTTTCCAAATCCTACCATAATCCGCAGATTAGTAGATGAATTTATTTCTGCCTGCGCTCTAAAACCTCCCTCACCTTTTGCAGGCAGTTATGAATCCAGCACCTTTAACGACAAACAAGCAGACGATCACCTCATTAGTGGACTCGCTCCGCTTCCCCAAACACACACACATAATCACACGCACACTCCTTGGAGCTTATCCTGCTACAATTAAAAGTTTAATTAGTAGATTAAAAATACATCGACTGGAGTTTTATCACCTTAAACTCCTCCATTATGTGTTTAGCACACACAAAGTGCCTCCTTCCCATCAGAGTCATTTTGAACAGATTATCTGCATACAGAAATTCCCTTGACTGCATTAAGACTGGAGATACAAACTAAGTACAAAAACAAGACTGCTGCAAAACACCATCTGCATAATATACTGGATGAGCTGAACAAATGTTGATACTGCACAAAGAGTTTGATATTATTTATGTTTAATATCGTGTAATATGGACAATATGGACAAAATCAAATAACCTATCATGATATTTTAGACCAAATACATCCATGTCAATATTACAACAATATTACAGGGATCATTATTGGTGCTTTGCCAAAATATTAATACAATGAGATTTTTGACATATAATCATCGGTAATGTTTATATAATGACTAAGTGAGTAAATACAAATAATAGAACAGCCTTTAAAACCAGGAAAAGACTAAATTTATGACATATCAGATTCTAATAGTATCCAAAATCTTTGACTGCACAATATGGTGAAAAAAAAGATATCGCATTTATTTTTACAGCGTTACAGATTCACGATCACTGGGAATGATCATTTTTGTATTGCAATTTTGCTGGAAAAAAGTATTAAAATCATGGCGATGTGACATTTTTTGTGCTCTGTACAAAACAAACATGTTTTCTTACATCTGGAGAACAACATCTGTAGGCCAGAGCATCTCTACAGCACAACAGTACTTCATTATAATGCTGTTTTGTCACACATTTTACCTTTATTCAAAAATCGCTGCTTCTCAGATTTGGGTGTTGCACTTGGTCATATTGTGATTTCAATTATATTTTAAGAAATTATGCAGTCCTACCAACATCAAAGACACAATCCAGTCTCCTATCACAATATCAATATAATATCAATATATTAGCCAGCCCCATGTAATAAAAAATCAAAATATTGCAGGGTTCAATGTTAATGTTTAATGTCAATTTTGACTTGCCCCTGTACAAATTGTTTTATTTATAAGAGGTTATCAAATAACAACAACAAAGGCTAAAGTTAATTGTTGTGTCTAATCTGGGGCTGCAACAACAAAGTTCAATGTGATGTTTTTAAATGTCCTGTTTTCTCAGACCAAAACCCAAAGATATTCAGTTTAAAGAACACAAAAACCAAGGAATCTCTATTTGAGAGGTTGAAAAGAGCATTTTCTGCCATTTTTGCATGAAAATGTACTTAGTTAATTGTCAAAATAGTTTAATTCTTTTTTACCACTTGCCCAGTCGGACACTGTATTGCAGCCATGTACTGCAGAATATAGGAGCTCAACCACCACAAGATAAACTGATATAATAAGATGTTTCCATTTTATGTGGAAAAATGACATTTTTTGATGAGTGACATGCTACTATTTTCTACCACAACTGTCTGATAATTCACGTTCCAAAGCGAAAATGAAAAAAATAATTAATACAAAGTATTTAAAAAAAAAGATATTAGCATGAATGAGATTCTTCTTCTGTGGTACGTTCCAGAGCATTCTACCACATCCATAAAAGGCTGGTGTACCACAGGTGTTCACTGCACACTGGCACGGCTAGTCATTATCTAGCCCGACATGATCATTAAGAGCTGTGATGGCAGTGTGGCACCTCCTCCCTGCACACACACACACACACACACACACACACACACACACACACAGACACACAGACACACACACAGACACACGCGCGCGCAAACTAGGGGGGAAAAAAAAACTCCAGTGGAGACTCAAGCACTCCCTATCAGTTGTTGTAAAAAAGGGGTGAGAGGGGAAGCTCCTTTCTCAACGAAAAGCATGTCGGCGCTGGTGCACTTTGACCCTTCCCATACACACTCCACAATCCAAACAGAAGGCCGGCACCACCAGAATTCCTCCGGCGTCACAGCGGCCCTCTCACCCAGAGCTTTTAAGGCTAATTTTTTGATGACGACGAGGGTGGGAAGCGCGGAGAGCAACGTGATGGAGGAGAGGGTGGGCTAGAAACCACACACATGAACACACGCCTGCTCGTCAAGCGTGGCTGAAAACTGAAACTTGCCTGCTCTGTGTTCCTCTGCGCTCAGTGCCTGCTGGGGTTTTTCTCTCTTTTTTTTTTTTGTTTTTTTTAAACGGGAAGATAAATGTGAAGCCTAGGGGCACTATTGTTTGGACATCTAACCAGGAACTGTCGCTGCTCTCATTGCCCTGGCATTAACAGCAATTATGCGCTCTATTCAGACGGCTTTTGTGCGTCCGACCCCCAGCCCCCCCGCTGCCGTCGTCCCCCCTCCACTCACACACACACACAGCCCTAACACACATTTCCCGCTTTTCTCTGCCCCCTCTGCTTTCCCTCCCACTCCTCCGCTACTGGTGAACTCATTTGGCTACTGGAGCACTCTGCTCCCATTATGAATGAACTTACAGAAATATGCACATTCAGGCAAGGAAAAGCAAAGAAGAAAAAAACAGAAATGCACATACCAGAAGTATTTCTGGTGCTATACCTCAGCTCAAATAATCCTGCACTTTACATTCTGTGGATTTCTTCTCTTCAATCAAAAATGCACTTTGGTTAGAAGATGGTTAGATGTGCGTTTGCAGCTCTGCAGGAGAAAATACTTGAAAAATTCCTCAACACTCAAACTCTCTCGCTAGAAAATGACATTTTCAATGGTTTTGTAATTCTGGGTAATCATGTTTTGAAAACTAGCTCATCTCTAGCCATAACCTTCATATCTAAAAGATGCGATCAATACTCATTTTAACCTTATCTTTTCAGCTGGATGCAGTGCAGTAACAATGCCAATAAAATCTGAAATATCTCAAATACCACTTCAAATGATCTTATCGCTGTTTTCAATAAGTCTTTATTTGAAACAGCGCCATGTAACTTCACTCTATTGGCTGGAAAGTGAGAGGAAGCTTCACATTCACACCAACCAGCACTGTCAACACGTGTATTTGTACTGGGGGCCACTTAACAGGGATGAATGGAGCAGCTATGCACTGTCCTTCAAGAGTTTAAAATTCATAAAGAGCAATGTTCTGTTACAAACTCGTGTTTAAATATTAAAGAAATGCAGACTTTTTCTTCAGAGTGACAAACAGAAGGAGAAAATGGTCTAGAGTTGCAACAATTAATCGATTCATCAACACTTAATTGGTTTGAGTAATTTTTTAAGAAAACAAAATTATCTGATTCTAGCCTCTTAAATGTGTGTGTTTGTTTCTTTAGTCCTCTAGGACAGTAAACTGAATATCTTTGGCTTGTGGACAAAACAAGACATTTGAGGGCGTCACTTCATGTTTTGGAAAACACTGATCGACATTTTCACAATTTTTTGACATTTTATAAACCAAACAACTCAGGGCTCAATTATATAGACTGCTCGCTTGCCCAGGGCAAGTAAAATGCCATGTCAGGCGAGTGAATCTAGCAACTGACTTGCCCAACTGGCAAGTAGTAAAAAGAATTAAACTAGTTAAATATTTTGATAATCGGTTAATTGTAATTATTCATGCAAGATGGCAGAAAAGGCTGTTTTCAGCCTTGCAAATATGGAGATTTCCTGCTTTTAGCCATTTATCATCATATTAAACTGAATAAATTTGGGTTTTAGATTGACAGAAAGAGGCACTTAAAGACATCACCTTGGACTTGGATATCTTTCACTATTTTCTGACATTTTATAGCTGTTGCAGCCATAGTTTAAACATGACAATGAACTTAACTTGTCGTTGCCAATAAATAAAACAATATGTACACGGGCAAGTAAAAATTGACATTGGGCAAGTAGATCTGTGACCCATGTGCCTGACCAGGGAAGTGGGAAAAAAAAAAAACATGTAAGTTTAACCCTGCAACTAATTGAGAAAGTAATCCTTAGTTGCAGCCCTACAATGGTGAAAAAAACCAACAAATTAATATCAGGTTTTGTGCATATTTCTGCCCTGCTTTTCAAATTAAAAGTCAACTTGCCAACTATTCTAGGGAAGGGAGTGCAAGATGTGCTGTCTACCAGGGAAAAACAGTAAATAAAAATAAAGCAACAAGCTCCGTATGTGGATACAAATTTAACTGGTGGCTTCATGCACGCACACACACACAGAATAATTTAATTTCCATATTTCAGGGAGCCCCAAGCCCTGTGGGCCAGCAGCAGAGCTAGCCTATATTTAACAGATGACAAAAGTTGCATTCCAGATGTACAGTACTATCTTTGTGTTGAGCTCTATAGAAATGCATGGGAGAAAGAGAGGGAGCGAGGGGGGGGGGGGTTGCTGCTGGGGGAGGAGGGGGGTTACACTGGGGGCTGTGGGGGGGCACCAGTGCACAGCTGCTAAACTAATGCCTTTTTTTTCTCTTTGCTCAGGCACAGAAAAGCAGAGTGTGGTGGCTCACTGACAGAAACAGGGAAGGATACAGGGAAGGAGGTGAAAATGGATTCAACCAGTCTACGAATAATTTGTTTTAACTCCAAAAAAAAAAAGAAAGAAAGAAAGAAAAGACGTCCAGGCTGTGCTGTGACTTAATGAGTAACAGGCATAATCTGTTACATTGAAGTCAAAATTAGGCATCAGATTAGCTGTTATTACATTAAAAACAATGAAGTCAATGATTTAATTAGAAAAAGGTTCAGCCCCAAACCAGACTTGACTGCAGCTGAACATTAGCTACACCCAAACCCGGCTCACACCGTCACCAGGGAACCACTGCTCCCTTTGCACTAGTTAAAAATCTGATTAGAAACACACTCACAAACTGACTGATTTTTTTTTTTTTTTTTTCGCCTTTCTGTGCTGTTTCAAGCAGAGTGACAGATCGACGAGCGCGCGTAAAGCTCTCACACGGCTCAGCCTGCCAACATCATCAGCATTAGACAATTAAGCCCCGCTAGCTGAGGGAGAAAAAAAATATATATATCTGCCTCCTCGGTAAATATTTACTGCACAAATCTTTTCCATTCATTCACCAGGCACTAACAAAACCTTACTGTACTCCCTCTGCCTTCTCTTTCTGAGTCCCCCCACCACCACCACCACCAGCCCCCCCACCCCTACATCTGCGATTCATTGACTTTACAATTTACCACATGTCGAGATGGGAGAGGTCGAGCCTCCATCTGAATCACGGCACAAATATGCGAGTGATTTATTGTTTTAAAAACCCTGGGCCGATTTAGTGCAACTCCACTTTTCCTGAGCATTACTCCTATTGGCAGACCATGAACAATTACAGTTTGGACTAATTAAGCTCCGAGAATGTGCTGTGTGCACCGCTAATGTCTAGCAGGCCCCAATTTTAGTTTAATGGTGCCAAACTTTAGCTTCCCAGCACCCCCACCACCACCACCAGCCCCCACCCCTTTCTCTAACTTAACTCCTCAAATCCAAAGCAGATTGTGCTTTTTATGACTGTTTATTGAGTCGAAGAAAAATAAGGACCTTTTCTTTCCCCTCTCCTCGCATAGGATGAGAGAAACAGCAGAGAGGGAGAGGAAGAGAGGAGTAGTGGGAGGGAGATGGAGAGCGGGAGCCGCTTCCGCCATACTTTGTAAACAAAAGTGATTTGCAAGACAAAAGGAGCGCAACCTTCCAACTATATTCAGAGTGCATTTTGCGGCTAGAGGCACAAAATGCGGCCGCGGTCGTGCCACGAAACCCCCTGCGGACACCAATTAGGCCCCATTAACATGTAAAGCCAATTTGATAAGGTGTGGGCCCTATCCTTTAAATCCGCATTAAACTATCTTTCCTCTTGTCACAGCCAAAAAATCCATTTACAGCAGCCGAACACACATAATCCATATGATATACCATTGTTATGCTTATGCTGCTGCCACGTTTAGGAAAGATACTGTCTGTCTGTGTCAATTATAACAGATAAGGCCACAGCGATGTGTGTGCACGTGAGCACAAAGGCAAGACGGCTGGTGTTGCATTCACTTGTGCATGTTCATTACAATAATCTGAGCAGAAAATCCTCCATTATTTCTTCCCTAAAATAAAAAATGATAAAGGAAGTAGTCAGGCTGTGTGTAGTTTTTTTTTTTTTACAGAAAGGTGAATCTGCAGCGACGTGAGCGATCCTGGCACGACAACACAAGTGAAACAAAGAGGGAAAAGGGGAGAAAAGCTATTGTTTCAACCACACAAAGCCTTTCCACTGTCTTGTAGTGGAATCGCCACGGGTTCTGGGAGCGTCTTTTTTCACTCTAAACACAGCGGTGGATGCTTGGTGTTGCATTTTCACCCCCCCTCACCCCTCCCACCTCCACTTTCTTGTTCTTTTTTAAACTCCTCGTAATTATACGTCGAAACTCAAAACCTCCGCCAAAAGTCTCCAGGCTTGGAGAATTATGGGGCCAGGGGTGGCGTCAAATATCTTAACATTCATAAGTCCGAGAGGCAGTAAATAAAGCCAGCGGATTTACGGCCCTGCAGCCCCCGATGCAGGAGAGCTGGCCGCCCAGATCCCGCTCTGCCTCCCTGAGCCTCTGTGTCTCCAGACCTGTTGAGGTGCGATGTTAGCCCACAGCACCGGAGTTAACCCGCCACCTTTTTTCACGAGACCTGTGTTAGCATCGGCAGGAAACAAAAGGTAGACAGGGAGAGGAAAGTGAAAGGAGATAGAAAACTGGGGTGAACCGGGCAGGCCACTACTCCAATTCGACCTGCACCCAGTGATCCAGCAGGCCTTTGTGTGAGGTTTAAGGGAGGAGGGAGACGGCAGAGGAGGAGAGGAGGACAGGAAGGCTTTTAAAGCCCGGGCACAACGTCATGTCAAATTGCTAAATGATACTAAATTGTGAGCCTCCTTGGACTTAGGTGGTAGGAAAAACAAATTCTCGCTGATTATGGCTCCCAGAGGTCAGACAAATTATGGTAACCGCCACATGCAGGAATTCTTTTCCCCCCTTAAGTCATGCAAAAATAGAAATCACCGACACAAGGTAAAATGTCCAGATTAGTGGCAGCTGACAGGAAAAAAAATCTAAATTTATACAGAATTTTGCTCTGAAAATGTTGCCATACATAAATTTTAAAAATCTCAATTTAAAATCCCTATTATTAAAAACAAAAAACCACAGATTTAAGGCCTACATGTTGAAAGACATGAAACCACAGCATCGTCCAAACCAAGAGGAGCAAAAATGAAGGGAAAAGCAGTGAGAATCAAAGCCCTTTTTTCGTGACCAGACAGAGAAAAGTCTCATTGCAATAATACTAGCAGTCATATTCAGTGCCTCACATGACATGTTAGGGAGCAAGACAGCTAATCAATGTCCAGGTGAATTATTTATGCCAGCTTTAAGTCTAATACATTTATATTACAGCGACCGCTGACTTCAAAGCTCTAATGGCTGGACACACAGGGCGCTGCAGACAGTGGGGGCCGAGGCTGTACAGTGGGAAGATCACCGCCAGCCGAAAAAGTCGCTGTTCAGGTAGATCTGTAAATTAAGAGGTAATAAATGTTGTCTACCTCCTCAATAATCAGTTTTAAGATTTTTTAATGATTTTATCATGTGTACAAAATAATGGTGCAAGACGACAGGTAACAAATCAAGGAACATGCATTTAAAATGTTAAAAAGGATGTTTCCTTTTCTGAATATTGTTTGAAAATAGTATTTCAGGGTTGGAATTAAGAGAGCAAAGGTCGCCACTGTCTCGCCGCAGCATCCTCCAGCCATGCAACACAATTTACTGCTTTTCTAACTGCTGCATAAGCACAATGAAACAAGCGCACCACGGACTACGAGTACTGTGATCGCCACAAAAGACAACTCCAAAACCTCTGCCACTGCAACAAGGAAGTGCCTCAGTTCAAAATCATGTGTGTTGTTGTGTGAATGTGTGTGTTTGTGTCAGCGCTGATGAGAATAATGAGTGACTAATTCCACATACCAGCAGCCGGTAGCGTTATTAACAAGGCCGACTGACTAAGAGGAGAAGAATGGCAAAATGTTCTCATGTGTGCATGTTGCCGGGAAAGATAAAATCTTTTATAACTATTAAAAAAAAACACACACATTGTGCAAAAGCAGCAGAAATTATTTCATGTGAAGCCTCTGGGTGATCAACTCAGAAGCAGAAATTGTGTCAAACACAAAAGAAGGCATTATGTGTCATTTATTTTCAAGGTGTGCACAAAAAAAAAATTCAGGTAACAAATATCAGTTTCGTTAGCCAGAGCTGAGGTGGTGGTGGTGGTGTATGGTGGGGTGGAGGTGGAGGGGTCATATTTCCTAATGCCTGGTCTTTGCCTTAACCTTGTAAAATGAGATGACAGGTCCTAAAGTGCAGACTTGTAATTGCAACCGTTTAAAATAGGGGGGCAAAAAAAAAAAAGAAAAAAGAAAAAAAAACACCCATGGTTGAGAAAATTATTCCGCTTAAAGATTTGCCTTTGCCCAGTGGGACCAGCAGCGAGGTGCTGAGCAAATGAGTAAGTGTGCATAATTATAGCACGGCTGATTGTGTCAAAATAACATGAATTTATTTATAAATATGGGTTTACATGGCACACATGCTTTTTTTTTTTTTAAATAAAGGCGGTGGATTCCTCATTGGAAGCACATGCAGAGCACCAACACAATAATTTCCATTCAATAAATCACAGTTTTTTAAAAAATATATATATCAATAAAGAAAAATCACTGTTTAATATTTTAGAAAATAAAAGCTGTCAAATTTTAATGCATGCACCTTTGGTCTTTACAGCGTATTAACACGTTTTGACACATGCAAATCACCCTGAAAAGCTCATTTGCATATTGATTTTATTTGTGTGCTTTTTTTTTGCATTGCTTTACAGCGTGTCAGAAAGTCAGTGTAAAGGTCTGAATGTTCATGCGTTAGAAAAAAGGGCATGTTTGATGAGGCTGTGCAAACACAAGCCAAGTGCATTATTAAAAACATGCACTTGTAGCAGACCGTGCACAATAATAATAATAATTAGAACAGAATTCTAACAATAATTATATTTTTACATTTTATTTTTCGTGCATTTATTTTAAAAGTTGCAAAAAAAAAATGTCATGTGCACACGAGCTGCCATATAATGTGCTTTTTCATTAGCACTGTTAGCATGCTAGCAAACACACATGCATGCCATTGTACTGTACACTTCAGGAGCAGTTGCAAAACTTGGCTTTATATCGGCTGCACTTCTTCTGGGTGACAACACTGCAAACACTGGCTGCCTCCGTGTGTCCGTGTGTGTGTGAGGAGTGTGTTAGGAGTGTGTGTGAGGAGTGTGTGTGCACATACAGTGGTAAATAAATGAACTTACTGTGCGTGCTGTTGGAGAAAGTGATCCATTGGGAAGGTAGGGGCTTGTGAGATCGGGGATCATTATAAATGGATAGCCCGGGTACGGTGGGCTCTTGAACAGCCCTCCATCTTGCCTTTTCGCAGCTAACATGGCGGGGGGGGGGAAACAGAAGAAAACTTTTTTTTATAAAAGTGGCCTTGAGAAGTTTTTTGTATTTATCCGCACAAAAATGCATTTAGCGGAGGAGCTGCCCCTCCGCCAGGCACATGTAATGTCATGGAAGAATAAAGCAGAAACTCACCCTCCTCTAAACTTTCTCTTGTTTTGTCTCTGAAAGTTTCAGATCTAGGCGGAGGCCGTCTTTCCGCCTTGAAATGCAATGAAACACAGGGATTGCGTTAAAGTTAACACGGTGAGGGCTGATAGGAAACTTTCTATGAGTGTTAACATGTCACAAATGTTAGTTACAGGCCCCTAACTTTACAGCGCGCAGTGTCCATTTTTTTTAAAATCTGCAAACTTACTTACCTCTGAATCCGACGAGCTGTTTTGATTCGTTTCCGACTCGTTTACGAGCGAAGATTTGACATCGGCTAAATCCCTTTCTGCCGAGGAGTTCTCCGAAATTTTCTCTTCCTGCTCCCCTTCGTCTTTGAAGGAAATCATTTCATCGTTTGCGCCCAGATCGTCCCCTCCACCGCCGTTGAGCTGCGGCATTTTTCCCGAGCAAAAATCTTTTTCTTGCGCGAGGGGGCAAAAACACGAAGTTTTAAACCCTTGATCTCGGTGATCTTGGAAAAGTCCGAGTTTAAGTTTGGGGTCTGTATATTGGCGTTTTCCAAAGCTCTGGCGTGTTGGTACAAAACTAAAAAAGAAAGAAGGGGGAATCTTGGCAGAAAAAGGAAGCCGGAGAAGGAGCCGAGCCGCTCGGATTGAGTGAGTTGAAGTTGGTCGGAGTGGTTTTCAGTTCAAAGGCGGCGCTGATTGACAGATAGAGAGGGATGGAAATAGAGAGAGTCTGGATTCAGGATTATTGACAGGGAGAAACACACAAGAAACTAATGAGATTCAAACAGGGAGGGACTTGAAGTGACGTTTTCATAAATAGGAGGAAAAAAAAGAGGGAGAGGGGGGGAGAGAGAGAGAGGAGAGGAGAGGAGAGGAGAGCCGCGACTGCAGTGAGAAAAGCATGTGAGGAGGAAAAAGGCAGTTTGGGAGCAGGACAGTGATGGTAAAATAGGAGGAAGAGAGGAGAAATGTGGATTAAACGCACATATGGGCGGTCTCCCGGTGGAGAGAAAAGGGAAAAAAAATGAAAAGAAGGTACTTCCTCAGGCTGTTTGCAACCAGTTTGACTCCACCATCCCCTCCCAGTCTGTCACACTGGGGCCAAATTAAGTTACAGCTTCATTTAAAGTTTTTTATTTTAAGCTCTGTCCTGTTTTTTTTTTTTTGTTTTTTGTTTTTTTTTTGCTTACTAAATACAAGAGAGGCCTATCAAAGCTATTACTCCAAGCTTGTTTTCCAATTTTATCTGCTTTGTCAGTTCCTTTAGATCTATTTTTCATTATATTAGATAATGTTTCCTCAGATCTATTTTTTGGGATGGAGGGTGTTATTGCATCCTGCTTCTCTTGACAGGTGTGATGTCCTCTGGGACTAACCTGAATTCCTCACTGGCAGCAGCACAGACTGGGCTGTTTTTTTTATTATTATTATTTTATTTTTCTCTTCTCCCTCAGCAGCCAGACTGGACACAAATAACTGATGCAGATTTAGGATGCTCCAGGTCTGGGTCTTTATCCTTCTAAAAATGTTTATTTTATTCAAGACGGGACAATGGACATTAATTAACGTGATCACTAATTTTCATGTGCAGTCCCTGGCAGGACGATGGCATCCAAAACACATTAAAAAGACATCACACAAAAGCACAGAAGCACAGACAAAAGCAGACTGACAGTGTGAAAAAAAAACATTTAAAAAAAATACATACAAGAGCACATAAGCACAAATGGTAAAACAATGGCAGAACCAAAAACATTAAAGAAAACATACCATTCAAAAGCAATTAGCACAGACAAAAGAATATAATAAGCACAAATACAGCCAAGGCTTTAAAATAGTCAAATATAAGATCATGTTTACTATGTAATTAAAATAAATTAAATTCGACACATGTAATTATAAAACAGCCTTTACAGAATGTGTCAACACAACCATATTTTGTTTTTGCTACCTAATTTTGTTCATTTTACATGAACCCCAGTTATTCTGTAGATCAATTTGGCATTTTTGATTTATTGTGTTCCTATTAATAATTAGGGCTGGGAAATGTATTAATTATTATATCGGTATCGGGATATTAGACAAGATATCGACTTCGATTTTTGGTATATCATGATACAGCATAAGTGTTGTTTTAAAGGCTGCATTACAATTAAGTGGCGTAATTTTCTGAACTTACCAGACTGTTCTAGCTGTTCAGTTATTACCTACTATTGTTATACTATTTATATTTACCCACTTAGTCATTTTATCCATGTAAATGATGGTTAGTTGTCAAAAATCTCATTGTACTGAGGTATTTGGTCAATAATTATTGTGATGTTTGGTTTTGTCCATATTTACCAGCTCTTCTTTGTACTATTAGAGAATGTACGATATGTTATTTTACAGAAAATGTGTATATTGAGATATATATAGATCGCAATATAGCCTAAAGATTTTATATTTCTAAGCCGTATCACCCAGCCTTAAGTGATATAGGTATTTAAGGGAATAGAATTTGACCACATGAAATTATAATATATCCTTTACAGTATATGTCTACAAGACATATTTTGTTTTAGTCTATTTTTGTTCATTTTACATGCACACCAGCTATTCTTTGAAGACAGCTCAACATTTTTGATTTATTCTGTTCTTATTAATTAACAATTAAGATAGACTACAAAGAGAAAAATGCTAAAGTGTAAAATATTGAACAATTTCCTCTAAAAAAAAAAAAAAACAGGTTAATTAGGGATAACGCCAAAATAACAAAAGTGGGGGGGTGGGGTGGGGGGTGGGGGGCTGCCGTTGCCCACCTGAAATGTAGAGGGAAAAAAAGCAGTCTCCACCTGAACAAGGGGATTGTGCATGTGTGTGTGTGCGTGTGTGTGTGTGTGTATGTCGATGATGAGCTCAGCACCGGTGATTCAGTAACCTTATCTCATCAGCTCAGGAAATGCAGTTTCTATTATAGCCGATATTTGATGGAACAATCACAAAATCAACAATGAATTTCAAATGCAGCTGCGAGTGAAACAGAGCTGAAACATACATCCAGGTGACACTTACACTGTGTTGCAACATGGTTGGCTCCTCTCAGGCAAAATAAATCACTATAAGATCAAAAGAAGACAGAATAGCTGATTAAAAAAATATTGTTTCATGTCATCAGCCTGTTAGATGCATAAAAAACAATATTATGACAGTAATTCCTCTGCTCTGTGTTGTCAAACAGCAGTGATGATGAGGAATTATGTGCACAGTGTAGCACTAAAGTGTTGTGAATGTGCCTACCAACGCACCTAGACCAGGCAGCACCATGAAAGCAGACTATTCCGCTCAGTGATCACTGATGTGCTTTATCTGGATGAGGTGAGAGCAGTGTTTGTGTTCGCTGGCTGCAGCCCAGCCAGCAGTGTGAGGGAGCAGCGAGGAAAGGGAAAGGGATCGCCGTCTCTGGTTCTCATCCAGTGTGTCTGTGTTTAGGCAGCCGGTGGAAGAAGAGGCACCCCGCCGCTCGGGGCCCTCCAAAACTGAGCCCACACAGACCAAACCAAAGCAGAGGAGCTCCAAGCTGGCCTCTCCCCGGATTGCCTCAGCAGGTACCTGAGAGTTTACTGGGGGCTGGCAGCGTGTTATCATGCCTGCCGTGGGGACACCTGCCTCTGATGCCACCCTGGTGATTCTAATCTACAGGACCCTTTAATAAGATGATGATAGGCTGCTCTGAATGATGGAGCAGGAGCACACGCGGTTCTCTGCTGGTGTTATTTATATTGTTATGGGTTGTGCACGCTCACCTCTGCTCCGTGTGCAGATGTGGCGTTGGTACGACTGGGGATTGTCTCATCCGTGCGCCTCCACGTCTCTCGAGTGTGGAGGAAGTCGGAGGCATCAGTAGTGTCTGATCACAAGACTTCAGCTCTTTGCTGTCTTCATCAGACACCGATCCTGACCTCAGACACTTCGAACTGATCACCATTAGATTTAAAGAGAGCAATAATCAAACTGAGGCAGATTTAATTATTAATGTGTCTCTGTAGCCTATACAAATTAAAGCTGTAAAATTACAAAACACAAGTATTTTGAATAATATATGACACATTCTTATGTTACCTGACTGACAACACTATTGTGACTCTTGTTCTCAGAGGTTCAATTTTCTCTTAGTCAAGGACCCCTGTAAGATAGAAAATACAGCATGGACATGCTTATATATGTCCCTCAGAATAATTTGACATAGGACTGTTTTTTTACACTTCTGCCTAGTTATGTGAAAGAGCAACGCCAGACAAATGTGTTCAAAAGGTATTAGACATGTATTAAAAATATTTGCACCATGTCAACAGCGAATTCCCATGTAGAGAGAGCCGGTTTCCACCATTAATGTGTGACGTGTGCTTGACTGACAGGAGGAACAGTTACAGACTGTTCAATTAGAATGTAATCTATGAACTATTATAAATTTAAAAAAAATATTTGATGGACTATGAAGCCTTTATAATTATTTGATTAATTAAAATGAATGAATCTGAAAACTTTTCACAGATCCCATGGCATGGAGAGCTGTGTTTGGGTCCCCGGACCCTTGTTTGAGAACTAATGCTCTAAATGTTTCTGGGAACTATTTTGCTCGACACATTTTTGCCTCTTTCATCCATATGTATGTTTGCTGTCATAGTACATCTATACAGGGTACAAAGAAAACATCACAGTCATGACAAATAAACTCCAAAATACATTTGTTTTCATCTTGAAATATATCTAACAACATATCTACAATAATACAATATGTATCAATGAATTTTGCAGGTATAAGGCATGTTTTGTTTTGGTTTTGGTTGCACTCTGCTGCAGATTGCATTTATTACAGGTTGCCTGGTCAGAGGCATCAGCAGCGTCTGATCACAGAACTCAACTGTCTGCATCTCATCAGATACTGATTCTGACCTCAGCCAGTTTGAACTGATCACTATTTGATTTGAAGTCAGCAGTAATCAAACTGTGGCAGATTTATTTTTTTTAAATTTGTCTCTAGTTCATACAAATGTCAGCTATAAAAATATAAAACACAAGAACATTAATCAAAAAATATATGAGACTTTTATAAAGGGCTGTCACGATATCAGATATTCACTGCATGATTAGTGTGACCAAAATAATTCATGATAATAATATTATTGGGATATATATATCTATCTGTCAGTCAAATTCCTCTTTAACTCTGTTTATTGTGCATTTCGTCTCTTTTTTGGTGAATGAACTTGAGTCAAAATACATGTGTAGGGAGGTGGAGAAAGAGTCTGTCACCATAACTGTACAAAAGTGCGCAGAAAGTGCAGTTACAGTTAAAAAATAGTGAAAAGACAACCAGATGAACTTATAAACAAAAGGAGCAGATTTGATTTAAGAGCATATATATGTTGTATGTTATTATGAGGTGCTGGATTATTTGCATGATTATCAATGTGATATCAATCAAGTCTTATGTTCATATGTATGCTTTTTTTTCCATGCTACATCTATGTAGCGCATGAATATAATATCATAATGATGACAAATGAACTCCAAAATATGTTTATTTCCACTTTGAATATCTATTTAATAATATACACAAGATGTACTAATTAGTTTAGCTCATATAGAGCAGGTTTTGTTTTGTTTTGTGGTTTTTTTTGGTAAATTTTTAAGACTGCACTCTTACAGGTTGCCAGACAGCTTTTTACATGATAGACATTTTTGCTTTAATCATTTTTTGGTGTCAGAGACATGTTTTCTTTTAATGTTGAATAATTAAATAGTAGATCCATAGTCAGAAAGCACTGTTTGAATACGCAGAGTGAATGGAGCTTTTACAAAGCGGGGTGAGTGTTTAATATCAAGAATCTCTTAAGCCCTCTTAATCCCACCACACATATGTTTATGTTTGTAGATCTGGAGGTGAAAAAAATAAAAGTCATAGCAGCTGTATAATTAAAGTAACATATATGTAGTCTATACCAGTCATTCTGCACACACCAGTGCTTTAATATTAATTTGTTCTTTGTCGTAAAATTATGTTTTGTGAAACCGTCACTGACTGCTTTCTAATTTTGATTTAACAGCTTTTCGTTTTAGCTTTTATTTTTGCACCAACATTAGAGATGCTTGGTAAAACAAATTCTACAAAAGTACTCAAAGGAACAGATTTGAAAAAGCCTCACACGGAGCACAAGAATAGTTTGAGAAATTGCCTACTTTTCTGTGAACACCCTCATTGTTTCATCTCGAGCTGGGGAGGGTAGCAGCAGCCACAGTGCACATACTCTACGTTTGCAAACAGTTAATTACCCATCATGCATCCATGTTGCCAACCATACCAGCTAAAAGGTCTCTCATTGCTGATTAACATATTACTGCTGGACATTTTCTCTTTTTTTTCCTCCTCACAAAAACATGCTTGTTTTACGGTAACTGTGGTTTGATTTATTCCGGTAATGAAGTTTGTTCGCTTGATAATAAGTGAAACTTAACATTTAACTTTAGTTGCATTTAGTCGAGTGCAAATTTCCTCTATTGTTGGGAGAGATGCTGTTAAGTATTTTGGCATTTATTGTCAGCAGCACAGCTCATATAAATTCTATCACTGGGATAATACTGTGGTTAGCCATAATTACATGTATACTAATGGTCCTCATCATTTTTTTGGAATGGACAGGATGGAGAAATAGATGTCTGATTTACCTGATTATAAAAAAGACTGTTTCATGCTGTATATGATTCATTAGAGTAAAAGCAAATATCTAGATTGTGGTTGCATTTGTGAGTAAATGGTTAATTGTGTTTTCTTGAATAGTGTACTTATTACTGTGCCTGTTCAATTCAGCACGGAATATTTCTGTGAGTACTTATTTTAATTACTCTGAGAAAATATGCTAGCACTCTCTGCTGGCTTGGGATCTGTATTTCTATACATCAAAACATGGTAAAGAATGAGGAAAGAGTTGTTTTCTGGAAAAAATCAGTTATTACATATGTCGTCTATACGCATTGTAGATGTATATGCATGTTTTCTCTCATTGTATTTGCAGAAAAGGAGCCTCTCTGCTCCCTTGCTCCTCAGGGTTCTAATCATTTGACATAATAGGATGATACATGTAATAAATACAAATAAAAGCTTCATACCCAGGAATTCTTAAGTCCTTGAATTTAAAAAGCAGAACACTCGGAGTGTTATGTTGACCAAAGCTTGCAGGCTGAGGGTAATATCCTTTTCACATATAGAAATGGTTGGCATTGCTGAATTGATGCACATATATGGAATATAGTATATACTGAGCGAAATCTGAGCAAATAGATTTGAAAGTGCACTATAGTGTTAAAGCACCTGATTGTGAATATAGCTTATTTTTTTTCATTAATTTATCTGTTTACTTCTAGGACACAGATCACAATGAAGGCAGCAGAGGAAGGGAATAATAGTGTAATGAAGAGTGAGTCACAATGGCCTGTGACTCTGTACTCATCTAAAATCAATATCACCCCACAGAGATGTCTGAACTAATATAACAAACAAGCTTTTCATTAGTTTAAACGTTTATGAATCAATAATCAAAACAGATCAAATCCCAGGATGCACAGCCTCATTCCCCCCCTCCCCCTCCAGAAAAATCCCAGGAGTGGGACCAGAAGTTTTCTTGTGAACAGCCTGGACACTCATGATTAATGTAGGCATGCTGCTTTTCATATCACTGTAGGTACTGAGTGTCTACAGAAGTCATCCACACGGCATCGTGGGAACCATATTAGGCCGGCTACGTGAGCTGTCTCCCGTCGCCTCCAAAACAAACAGCCAAGCGTTTTTCAGAAATGGACGCGATAGTCATTAATCAAGGTCTGAGGCAGGCCCTGAACTCTCTAAACATGGAATCCACCTGAGAGACAAGGTAACCTACGGTACGGGCTCGACTGGCTGCTGCAGATTTGGCGGCCGGCACAAACGCCGCTCACCTGTCCGTCATGGCAGCATCTCGCAGGGAGAGGCGAGCCAAGCCGCTGCTGGCTGGCAAATGTTACTTAAAGGTCAATGGTATACACGCCAGAGGGATAATGGTTTGAGACATATTTTCACACTGACTTTACAGTGAATGCATCAGCCATCAGGTAGTGGAAGGGATTTTTATTCACTGAAATATGGTCTGATTGGATGAAGATGGTGTGTGTTTGCTACTGGACCTTCTGGAGTTCATGTATCAAGGTATCACGGTCATTTATTATCATTACACAACACAGGATGGCATAACGAAAGGAGAGTTCAAGTTCCTTCACATACAGTTAATTAAATTCAGAGTAGAATAGAATACAATCTAAAAGTAAATAAAATAAAACGATATACACAGTTATTTTAATATATATACACATGTGTGCACTCTGGAACAAATTTTGTGGGGCATTTTTTGAGGATGTGTGTGAAGGGAACTCCAAACCCACGAAGGAGCTCACGAGAATGACCATTTTAAGCCAAACCATGATCTTTCCCTAATCCTAACAAAGTGTTTTCTGTCCCAAAACATACCCACATTTTAACCACAGCATTCTCTCATATTCTTGAATAAGGTCCACAATGAAGAAACAGTGTGTTCAAAATGTCATGAGAGTTTTGCAAACCTAGAGTTCCCTTCTCGATTCAATCATTTTGTGAATTTGCATCAGGTTGTTCCAACCTCAAAAACAAAAATTATACTTCTGCAGTCTGGCAGCAGCTTCTACCAAATGTCCTCTGCTCAAGGAACTGCTAATAAAGCTGCAACAGTTAATCATTTATTAATCCATTATTAAAATAATCACCAACCATTTTGATAACCGATTAATGGTTTTGAGTCATTTTTTTAATCATAGTGTCCAAATTTTCTGATTTTAGCTTCTCAAATGTAAATATTGTCTGATATATTGAGTCTTCCAGAGTTTAACATTATCAGTTAGTAAGCTGTGTTCACTTTTAACTGCTTTCTGACTATTTTCTCACTGATCTACTAGTATAAATGAAATTTTGTGTTTAATCGACAGGGAAATACTGGGTGATTCTCTTCTCTTTCTCAGAGTCGGGCAACAAAGTTGACAGCGTTTTATCAGTTCTTGGCTGGACTGGGTCCGCTATTTTCTTAACAAGGAGTGAAAACGGCTAACGTGATTTCTCAAGTTAGTGGTATTTTCAAGGTGTTTGGTTTTTGTGTGACAGGTTGCTACCAGGAGGTTATTTTGATTTTTTGAACTTTATTGTCGAGCCGCTGCTGGAAAGTCAAAACAGAGCGTCTCTACGCTATAATCGATTATGTTGTGTCACTGCATCGATGCAGAATCATCCACGTCCGCATCGTGACGCATCTTAAAAAGGATTAATTTTGACAGCCCTGGTTAGCAATGGCCCACCTAGAGGCTTCCCTAGAGGCTAACATTTTTTCAGGAATTGGGATTCCCATCAAGGAATGTGAGTCTATTTCATGCGATTATGCTATTGATGGTGATGATGGGCGGCTGCACCGCCTGACCAATGCATGACTTGTGTGGACTGCAGAGTGACAGGAATGAGACAGAGGTAATTCCTCCAGGACTGGGACGGGACTGGAGTATTTTGGTGGGAGTGGAATGGAACAGGAGTGAAAATATGCTACTGCGTCACCCTCCTCCCGGGGTGGTCGGTGGCGGTGCAACCAGCTGATTTGGCTCGGTGATTGACAGATGTCGTTTGCATTGTCGATCGTCTCAAAGTCTGCTGCTCTTTAACCAAAACCCCAAGCTACCTTTTTGCAATGCCTACGAGTGTATTTCTGTCATAGGTGATACACGTTTTGGAAATAAAGCTGAAATATAACACATTATAGGACAAAAGTAGCAAAGTTTGAAGGAGCTACCAATGATTTGCCTGGGAAAATAAAGCTAAAATAAATAAATAAAAATACCGACCACAGCATCTACATGTTGCCAGCCCAGTTATCCTCCTGCACGGCCACGTGATGGAGTTGATTTTATCACATAGAAAAGCACTGACAGACTGTATAATTAAACCAGAAATGGAATGATAGATGGATAAACCCCACGGGTGTTCTTCTTACGGATATCACCCCTTGTGAAGAGATGGATATAAGCTCTTATCTCGGTGTTTCCAGTCATGCTTGCGAGATCCTGATGAATTTGGGATGTTTTATTTCTCAGCTGGCCATTAAAGCAGAAGTCAGACAACAAATTTAATCTCTGACCTTTGTGTTTTTGAAAAGCAGATGCACAGGACAAACGCAGAGCCTTCTGTTGACCTCTGCTTTGTGTTTGAGGAACTTGATGGCCTTGTAAGCGGGACCCTCCCCGTCTCTGGGCTTTTCATGGGGTAGAAACCCTTTCTGATTGTTGGCTAAGAGACTGGGAGCATCTCACAGAAGGTACTTCCTCAGACAGGAAGCAGGGGGCCTTATTGTGAGGAGGAAAAAGAGGGAACAGTGTCTTCTTCATGTTCCTGACAATGGGGGCATAATTAAAATCACAGTGAGGGCAAGTTGACCTATCGGGACCTGAATGGAGGGGTCATTATGTGCACGACGGAAGCAGGTTGTCTTTGTGCGACTGCGCGTGAGTTCTGAGTGATGTTTTGTGCTATTTTGTGTCCAAACTGGCACGTACATTCATTCTGAGCACTGCAGAGGACTTATTATATTCATCGCCATTAATCCAACTTTGCACAATGAATGGAATCATATCATACTGATATAAATGATAGTATATTGTGCTGCTGTTACTCATCGAAGTGCTCCTTGAATTCCAGTACACAGTTATTGGGTTCAGGGCTACTTTCGGAGACACTTGAATTTAGTGAAGGACAAGTTTTGGTTGCAAAGGTTTCCACACATGATCCCATCATCTTTATAGAAAATCAAATCAAACTGCAAAGAGGAATTTAACAAATTATAGCAAACATAAAGAAAGCCCTTCTTTTTTTTTTTTTTTAAATTTGAACTTGACACTGCTGCTCATTTGCTGAGTTGTAAAGCAGCGGCTGTTTTTCTTTCAGTGCTATAAATTATTGGAAAAGCTTCAGTACAGAGAAACAATTGCGTCTTTAACGCTCTACATGCACACTTATTAACGAGCGACACAATGGAGACGTGACCTTGAGTCAAATGAGTTGCCTCTCGGTACAAATCAGAGCAACGTTGTGTTCATTTGACTATGTTTTCATTAACAGAATGGAAGATGAGCCCATTAACGAGACATCAGTCTGCATTCTTTGTACAATACGAGTCAAAAGAACGGTAAACATCATCCAAGGTGAAGTTGTGAACAGGTTATAGTTGATGCAAAGGCTCATGCCTCTGTTGTCACATATTTCTGCCAGCATCTCAAAGAGAAAAGGAAAACAAGACGTAGATCTAAACTAAAATCTATTCATCAGTGTGAAGTGTGGCAACATCTATATAAACTCATTCTGTTATTTGTCAAAAACATCGAGGCTGTTAATATTTGAGAATAACAGCAGAGGGTTCAGAGTGCAACATTAACAACTTGTATGCACCAAACATTATTATTTTAACTAGTTAGTACACTTTGTGTTACTCTTTGCCATCAACAGGACTTCAAATATAACATTTCTTTATTGATCAAGTCAAGTTAATGTTATTCAACACTATAGCACAAATTAAAAATTTGCCTTAAGGGGCTATACAATCAGTACAGCTTATGACACCCTTGATTTGAATAAAGAAAAAACTCCCCCAAAATACCTCATTCCTCTACACTAAGCCCACACTTTCAATAATTATATCAAGAATGCTTTTGCACAGTAGTAGGAGTACATATATAGCTGTGCCTAACCTTTGTTGTTGGAGACATCCGGGTCTGTCTTAAGACAAAAGGTTTTAAACAAATGGCAGCATCAGTGCACCACCCACAACACTGGTGGAATAGAGTTCAGATTCTTTACTTAAGAAAAAAAGTAGCAATACTGGAATATAAAAAGACTTAATTGCAAATGAAAGTCATGGATTCAAAATCCGATTTCAGTTGAAGTACATTTAGTTCAGCAAAAAAACAGCACTTTAATATCAAAAACATATAAAGTAAAAGTACTCACTGTGCAAAAAAGGCCACGGTTCAGTTTGACATTCAATTTTAAGGTCACGATTCCAATTGATTTTTTGAGTTATTTTTAAAGTTTAAAGTTATTTTTAAAGTTTATAGGGTTTTTTTTTTTTGTAGTCTAACAATGCCTATGCCAGAGTCAATAGCGTAGTGGTTTTATGCCCTGACAACTGACATTTACATTTTCAAATTCTTTTTTAAAGAGATCAGTCTATATGGTATCGAGTGTGACATAACAGCCAGCAAACTACACTGTGTCGTCTTTGAAGTGTTGTGTTTTTTTTCTTTGACACATGCCAGAAGCCACAAGTGGGTGGGGATGGAGATTAAAAAAATAATAATAATAATATACAGGGAGAAATGTAGTTTCTGCCTTTAATTTCGATTATTGACATCGAAATCTCATTTTGATCTATTTCCGATTCAATATTTAAATTGTGACACCTCTAATCAATATGTTGGATTATTACTGATGTGTAGGATGGGTGGAGCTAATTTTGACTATTTTATACAGGCCTAACAGTGGTTTTCAATCTAGGGGTTAGGATCTCCCAGGGGGTCATGAGATAATTTCGTGTTATATTGTGGTAAGCAACAATAAATATTAATGAGAGCCAGGAAGCAGCTTCTTAATTACATCCACCATAAAGGATAAGCTCTCAGCTTCAGAGCTGACCTCAAGAAATGCAACAGCCACCTCACAAATGGTTAAAACTACAAAGCAGCACAAAAATAACAATTACAGACATAAACTACTATGTTCTGAACAGACATAAACACCAACAAGAATAACATTTACATTTTGTGATCTGAAATATCAAACTTACATCTGAACCACTCAGTCCAGCAAGCAGAAGTGGTCGTGTTGTGTCATATCTGAGACTGGGGATTGGCAGCACCATCAACTGAGAAGCGGAAGGCGTCGGCATTTCAAAGCGAGCCACAAGCTCCCACCAAGCCTCAGAAATATCGCTTTGACTTTCTGCAATATGGATTTTCTTTGTAAGCTACACACACTAAACTGATTATTGTGGATGGTCACCGCTTGAACCACTGGTCTATAACAATGCCTCATATTTAATAAGCTGATCATGTGTTTGTTTGTAGCAAAGTAACAAGAAAATGTCATATAAATGTAGTGTAATAGTTCTATATAAAATGTGGTGAAGTAAAAGTATTGTGTAACATCTAATGGGGATATTAAAGCAAATAAGACATACCTCAAATTTGTACTTTACCAGGTAATTTTCCACCACTTTTCACACCTTCTGTAAAGTTCACTACATATAATCCTGATAGTGGAAGTAAAAGGTCAAAGATTTAAATGCACACTGTAACTTTTGCTCACATTCTACAAGCTGAAGAGCTTGTTGTTTACTCGCCTTGACCCCTCACAAAGCTCAAAAAACCCTCAACCTATTGTCAAGTTCAAGCACAAAAATTCAGTTGTTATTTTACATCTAAAATAGTAACAAAAAGCAAGGTGAAAAAGCAACAAGGTCAAAAAGACCCTACCAAACTACACATTTAGTGGTGTAATTTCTCTCTTTGTTGAAATGCTTTTTGTTGTCGATATGACACACTGACTGTACGCTCACAGCTGCTCTCAAAGGTCTCTCGGTCTTTTGTTTTAATGTTTGTCTCTGATGGAGGGATGTGAGTGTGTGAAGTTTAAGGGCATAGTTGGTGCAAATATTGATTACCTCTCAGGTACTCCTTTTTCCTGAAAATTGATCCCAAAATCGTTCATAATAATACAGATAGCTCTGTGTTAGGTAGATCAGGACACACATGCATAATCACAGACAGACACACACACACCATTAAGGCCCCAAAGCTTCATGAATCAACCAGAGTTTTTTTTTTGACTGCAGCCCTCGTGGTCGTCTGCAAGGATCCTAATTGAGAAATTAATGCAGAAAAATCAATTGGCCTCAAGTTTTGTGTCCAATAGGCTCCTGAAGGCTTCAAGCGAGCAGCAATCAATGCTTTCCACATGGGTGGCTCCGCAGCCCCCTCACTCTTTTGTTTATGTGTTCATAGCTGGAGGATTTTGATATATGAATTTCAATGAAATAAACACTAATTTTCCACCATGCGCGATACCCTGTGATGCACAACGTATATTTCAGGGCATGAAATCATGTCTTTGGTCGCCACTTAAGTATCACTTAACGAGAACAAGATTTGTAAGAATTGGGATGTATTGTGCAGAAATTGTGCCCTCGCCGCCAACACTTTTGAGCCTGCCTTATTTACACTTCAAAATGAGGATCTTTTAACATTCTGTGATCATCCGCGGCATTGTTGCCGGATGAATCGCTGTGTTTTGTGCATCCCTCTTGCCTAGAGGACATCATCTTATTTAGGGCCATTTTAAAGCACCGCACATCATCATCAGGTCAATGAAAAAGCAACCTTGAATTCCCTTTGACACAACTGTCTTTTTCCAGCGCTCAAATGAGTGAGAGCGTGCATCACCTTGTTACAGCTGAAGGCAAAAGGCAAAATGGAGAAAAACGGCCATAAGAGAAAGGCTAAAAATCCTTAAGTATTTTAACATTTCCACCTCAAACAAAACCAAAGTTTTTCCTGTTCTCTTTTTCTTTTACGGTCAAAATCTTCAACATGAAGAAAACGGACATTTGCTCGTGGTTGTTGCACTGGGAAACGAGTGCCATGTTCTTCTTTGTGCTCGTTAACCACCTTCCAAATTCATCATAAGCCCAGAGATCAGATCACAGTAATATTTGATCAATATTAATAAGGATAGGCAAACTCCTCCAGTAATTACCACAGTCTCTGGGCTTTGATTTCGACCATTACTAACGCCTCTGCATCTTTAGATTAAAAAAAGCGACCCCCTTTTATTTCATAACATTAAATCCCGACATGCATCTTCTAAAAGCTCTAATAAGACAAAGATAAGATTTGCATCCCCATACAAGTGTCTTTTTCAATTGATTATGAAGCCGCCATTGATGTGCGAGAAATTGATGTTTTCCTCTGTTCTTAAGGGCGGCTAATAGAAGGGGCGGGCTTCGAGGAGGAGACTTTGCTACTTTGATCTTCAATCAGTAAAAAATCCCACTTCTTCTTTGTCAGACTATATTTGGTAAATAACAGTGACAATCTGCAGGGCCTGGAAACGGAGAGAAGGAGCAAGGGGGAGGAAAAGAGATGTGTTGAAGCGATAAAGAGGGGGTGCTGAGTGGGAGAAAGTGGGAGGACAGTGGGAGAAAAGGGGATAAAGAGGGAAATATGTTGCTTGTTTAATTTAGTGTTAAAAAGTGAGACAACACTCCCAAGAGTCGATGCAAAAACAGCTGAAGGTGTCTGGTGCCGTCACCTCATCACGTGGCCGATGATGGGAAATATTTCTTTTTTATTTTGGGCAAATTTTAGCACAACTGCCCCTGTGTTTCTGTGAGTGACGTTACATTATGACACACACAGTAGGCTTCTAATTAGGCCCCATGAAAAACAACAGGTGGATGTGAGAAAAGTAATAAATCATTCCGCCAATATGGCTGCCAACAAGCCTGTTGTGTCTGCAAAGAGGAATTGTTGGTGGACGTGCACTCTGAACAGATGCACAAGATGTTGTGTGCGTCCCACGCATATTTTACAGCACATCATTCCCGCGTGGCATTTTGGAATCAAATTCTCAGCGATGTTGCTCCTGTCTCAATATGCAGACCCTTGGCATGAGAAAACTGATGTTGCAGTTCATATGGTATGGGTTGTATAAAATCAAAAAAGTAGAATGCCATCTTTTAATTTAACAGGCAGAAAGACTGAGAAAATGTTGGCAGACCTCGTTGGTCATAGTGGTTCTGTTCACATTAAAGGAATGGTTTGACATTTTGAGAAATTCTCTTTTCTTTTGGCTTTCTTGCCAAGAGTTAGATGAAAAGATTGATACCACTCTTGTGTATGTATGGTAAATATGTGGCTGGAGCCAAGAGTCATTTAGCATAGCTTAGCATAGAGGGTGGAAACAGGGAAACAGCTGGCTCTGTCAAAAGGTAAAAAAAACAGCTAACATCACTTCTAAAGTTAATTTATGCTTAACGTTAGCTATGTCTATGGACAGAGCCCATGTTTGTTTTGTCTATATTTCTGCACATTTTCTGAAAGCTTACATATACAGACAAAAAGTGCTGATGTGGTCGCAATGTATGTTATGGCTGCACAGACCAGACCAGATTTTGGTGAAGTTGAATCCTATTTCATGGGGAAAAAAATGTTTTCTGGATAAACAGATAGTTTTACTTGTTGCTAAAGTAACCACTAACTGCAGCTGCTGTTAGCTGTTCAGTTAGCTGTGCAGCTACCTGACTCTGCCCACACCAGACAGCTTGGTACAACATGGGGGTGTTGGTGTTTACACTACTAGCACGGGAACTTTAGGTTGGTAGGTTGAGGTAGGTAAGTGGGCAGCGTACCTGGGCCCAGCAGCCTCTACAGACATCATGGCGGAGACAAACCAACTGAAGAGGATGAAGGAGGCTAAGAAGAGACAAAGAGAAAGTGACTGAGCAAGAGGCAAGAGTAGGCTAAGTCGCAGAGAGGCTTTTAGTTGTTGGTTAAATAAAAGGCTAGACAGATACCGAGCTGGCCTTCTAGCTCTTGGACTAGTAAGTAACATTAGCTGGCTTGCTGTGTCTCATGTTGTGCACTTGCTTGATGTGTGGCTATGTTAGCAAAGCTGTCAACTTGCTAAGCAGTGTAATCATAAGAAAACCATGTCTTCAGACATCCATATTGACACCACAAATTTAGAAACATGAGAGTGGAATCAATCTTCTCATCTACATATGGCAAACTACTAATTACTTTTACTTTTAGCCACAATAAAAATTTTAAAACTGAAGAATTTGCCAATTCATATCATCCACTCCAGAGTGTCCCATTTGTTTATGTTTTTTAAATTGTGTAATTTTATTTTCTTGAAAACAAGAAACACTGAATTTGCATGTATCCAATTAAGATAAAAGCAGTTCTATAGCTTTATACCGAGAACAAAATCAAGCTTTAAATGTCTTGTTGTTTGTTCTTCCTTAGATTTAAATCTTTTGAAAGCGACCCAGGCAGGTGAAGTGCACACATGGGCAGAGAGAAGGTGGAGGAAGATGAGTTGAACAACAAGCAGAGCAAACTGTCTGAACAGTATACGGTACATATACATATACAAGAAAGAAGACACTTTTCCTGTAAAAGACAAAGTAAACCAAAGTCAAAGTAAGATAAAGACGAAAAATAAGTGACATGAAAATGAGAAATAAGGGAAGGTTGAATAACAAAGGCTTAAATAGAACGCTGATATATATATATATATATATAAAAAACATTTAAAAAAGCCCATAGTTTAGTTAAAAGGGACATGAGACGGGAGGCGGGAGCCGCTGCGATGGTGAGTTGAAGAGACAGAGCGGGAGATGAAGCCAGAGACAGAGGGAGCTCAGTGGGAGGTTGTGGAGAGGCTAGGGGCAGGCTCCAGGCAGAGGAGAGGGCAGGGAAGGATTCATGGCCCAGGATCAACAACAGCACACTCAATAAACCCCCACGGACACCAGGGAGAAAACCTAATATGCCTTCAACACATGCAAGCACTCATTTACAAATGTTTACAACCTTTAAGGAACAAAAAAAGGTGATTTGATGCCGTTCGATATCAACCCTGTAACGGCCAAATAGCAAACTGGGGATAAACCTGAAGCAGAGGGCAAATACAGCAGACATTTGTTTATTTTTTGGTCTTTAATATGATTTTTTTTTTTCAGACTTACTGTTTTTTTTCATCTTTTGTCAAACAGAGGAGAAAGCGAGAACAATCAACACGGTACAGTGAAGGGGTTAAAGGTCTGATTTACGCCAACTTTTCTAAGTAGCATATGACGGCGCTCATGCTTCTCTTAAAACACTTTAAAATTTCAGTTCAATATGAACAATTGTTACTCCAGTTACAAACAACACAACCTCTTGACAAGGTTTTGAGACACCTCGACCAGTAAGTCCTGACAGAAAGTACCAGAGGATAGAAAAATAGCTTGAACATGTACTTTACACTGAAGAAATGTACAGAGCTATAAAAGTATAGCAGTGTTTTTTTTCATACAGGATGAGGATAAAATTGCAAGTCTGAGGTTTGAAAAGCAAACTGTAAACATAAGTCAGACGGAGAGACAGATCATTTACAGATGAAGGTTGGTATTTATGTATAGAGAGGGTGAAAATATTTAAAAAAAAAAAAAATAAAAGTTGCAGGAAGTAGTAGCAGGAACATTGTCTGATTTTCTTTAATACTTTATTTCAATCAGCTTAAATTCAAAAAGACAGTTCACCTCAAATATAAAAGTACATATTTTGCTCTTGCCTTTAGTGCTATTTATCCATCTAGATAGTTTAAGTGTGAGTTGCTGAGTTTTGCAGAGATGTCTGCCTTCTCTCCAATATAATGAACTTAGATGGCACTTGGCTTGTGGTGCCAAAAAATCAGCAATGTCTCCTTCCTGAAATCATGACCTGGTGACTCAAAATAATCCACAGACCTTGTTTAGTGCAGTGTCACATGAGATCTTTTTTCTAACAAACTAAACATATCACTGTGTTAGCTAACTAACATTACAGCTCAACTAAGGCAGACGCCATTAAGGCTAATTTATTCCGCCAGCCGGGAATCGAACCGGCAGCCGCTGCAGAGGACTGACAGCCTCAATACCTGATATGCACGCTCTACCAGCTGAGCTATAAAGGCGCCACCCCGAGTGTCTGTTAGGTTGACATGGCTGTTAAGCAACACATCCACGAGAGGGCACCACTCAGAGTCAAAAGTTACCCCAAAGAAGAAGAGGAGTCAAAAGTTTCTGACAACAACAAACATGGTAACGCTGCAGGAGGTTGTAATTAATGTACCTCCTGAGAAAGAGACAACAGCGGAGGCAGCGTTGGAGACGGCGATGGCCTGTGTGGCCATTAAATATATCGTGACATGCAAATTCTTTTCCCAAACTAACTGACGAAGAATGTCATTTCTAATTCTTTCATATTTTTAAACCCTCTTCATTGTGTCCTGTGGTCGTGTCTCATGTTAACTATTAGCTACACTGCTACGCTGCCCCCATGTCTACCAGAGGTGCTGCTCCAGTTCATCCTTATCCATAAGCCCTGTTGCGCCGGGCTGACACAGAGTCAAGCCAAGCCAGCACATGTGTACGAAAAAGGGGCTGTAGTTCCATTTAATTCAAGAGAAGGCAGACATCTCTACA